>NC_092463.1:16543223-19043223 GCF_047495875.1 Pithys albifrons albifrons | reverse complement strand
CAGTCGCAAACCCACAAAGCTGCAAAATTTGTTGGTAGTTTGTCACTAAACTTTATTTCCAGAATCTGAATGAAGTTACATGGTTAGATTTATTGAAAATTCTGCATTTAGAAAAGTTGGTCATTGCTCCAGAGATTATCTGCTGTCTGGAAAGCTTCTGCCTAGGGCAAACAAATATACACAAAAAAAAAAAAAAGGAAAAAAACAGGAAAAAAACCCCGGAGTTGATATCAAAAACGCTGACCATCCTTAGCTATTGCACTGTACATCTCATTGCTATCATCACCTCAATGCTTTTCACTGATATTTGACAATATACCACTCAGCAACAGCTCTTTTATTATAATCTTTAATGGCCATAAAGCAGAAAATATTGCATAATGTGGAGGAACACCCTGACAGTTCTGGCTGTGTGTATGTTAATTTTATAGCACTGTTTGTCTTTTGAGGGATTTCTTGACTAACAGGTGCATCATTATACACATCACCAATTCACTAAGTAGAACAATAATACAGTGCATATTATGATGCTATAACTCACACCAAAAATGAACTCTTTAAAGAAGTGCAACAGGCTGTCACTGTGCTTGTAAATATGCTCTTTGAGTCAACACAGTCTTTGGGGTTAGAAACAGGTTTGTATGTTACTGTAAAGATCTGTGGGCTAATTTGCCCTTATGAACTGGATAAAGGAAAGAAAGAAAAGAATTGTGCCTCACTAAGAACAACCACCAAATGATGCCTGTCAGACATTTGTCCATGTTGATCACTGTTTTAATTTGCTTTATACTGTCATATGCTTCACCAGGAAATATCAGGGGGCTTCAGTTTTAGATGAAACAAAGATACTTAACCTTTCCAAGATACTTAACCAATTCCATTGCTCTTTCTTCTTGGTAACAAGCTAGTCATACTGCCAGTTGTGAAAGAAATTCAGATAGACAAGTCTGTAAAGGAATACTGGCTTTCTCCTCCACAAAGAACTCAGTTTCTCTATCTAAACACAAATAAAAATCTCCTAAACTCTTTAGAATTAAAGCTACATTTTGACAAAATTCCAGCATTTCAAATGAACATCATTTGTCTACAGCTCCTCTCAAGAACTCTTTTTTTTTATTAAAAAAAAAAGATTTTACATTCATTTTCTTTGGGTGCAAATCCAGATGTATCAGAGACTGTGGAAGGAGCTGCCCTTTCAAATTCTTCCAACTGCTAAACTAAAAATAAAGTGCAAACCAGATTATACAAAATGAATCAGTATGTATAAGGTGATTCCCCAATTCAAACTAATATTAAAGGCAGTCTTTGTTAAGTAGTTTTGAGAAGTTCACCTCCCTATTAGTTTCCTTTTATGTTTATAACTTATTAAATCTTCTTCTAAAGGATCTGTCTTCAGAAAAGTGTAACAATTCAGACTTAGAAAAAACCTCCGGATCAACTTAGTCCACCCAGAAGCCTGCTTTAGATTTGAATTACCCTTCAGTCATCACTGGCTTTTCCATTCTGAGTATTGAATGGATTGTCCAGACTTTCCACATTCCTTGTTCAAACTTCCAAATTTGTCTTTCATGAATCACATGATTTAAGTGCCACCTCTTAAATCAGTACAATGAGACAGAGGGAAATAAAGTGAAAGTGAGTGTTATTGAGAACCTCAGGATCAACTGACTACCAGACAAAACTGTTTTGCTACACATCCTTTTTTCCAAATGAGGACCATGATACATATTCATACAAAATACCAACAAAAAATACTAACTCTGTAGATACCTAGTAGAGATTGCTCATTAGACATTAATTGTATTTGTCCTTAAAGAAAGATAAGTACACCTTTTTTCATAATTAAATTTAACATGAACCTACAAATTAGGGCATCGACATGTTCTAAATGAGCATAACATCTCTCTCCACTTGGTTGTTTTGGCCACATCCTCATGGTCCATAAGGGATGAAAAGGAGTGACTTGGGGTTATTCTGCTTTGAGTGAGACTTCCAGGCCATTTTTCTCACTCCATGATGGGTCAACCTTGGTTGGATGCCAGGTGCCCACCAAAGCTGTTTGATCACTCCCTCTCCTCCTCCTCCTTTCTCTTATCTTGTATTCTTCAGCAGATACCTTTGGGTATGTAATACCATTTGTCCAGTTTGAGTCAGCTGTTATGGTTTCCTGCACCTTTCCTCACACCCTTTTTCATAGGTGGGAATAACACTGGCTAGCATTCAGTCAGCAGAGACCTCCCCAGACTTCCAAAACCCTTGGTAGATGATAGAGAGGGATCCTGCCATAACATCTGTTAGATTCTTCAGAACTTTGGGATGCATCATCTCAGACCCCATGGACTTGTGAACATTCAGCTGATACAGCTCATCCCTTACAATTTCAGAAAGGAAAGCCACTGTTCCCACACTCGTGGTATGTTGACTCAGAGGACTGGGAAGCCCAAGTATTATTGAAGACTGAAACAAAAAAAATATCCAGTAGCTCCACTGTTATCCCTTTGCCTTGTGTAACCATTTACATAAGAGCAAAGTTGAAGGCAAAGAGCTTCTAAACTTGCATGTATGGCTAGGCTTCATGAATGAAGATTGGGGAAGGGCTCTACCCACTTGGGTGTGTCCTTTGAGCCTGCACAGTGGATTTATTTAGGTGAGGCACAGCATGTGCGAAACTGGTCCCACCCTTTAACTCCTAAGGTTCATCTGTCATGGCTGAGCGAGTTTGGGCAGTGACAATGAAGCCCTCAGGACTAGAACCTACAGCCCCCGGTATTTCCAGGAGGTCACACATCCAAGTACTAACCAGGCCTGACCCTGCTTAGCTTCTGAGATCTGACGGGATTTGGTGTCAGGGTGGCATTTAACCACCCTTTCTAAAATTAAAACAGTACAAAATTCTGGGTATTGCCATTCATGGCTCCAAAATTTGGATGAATAACCATAACTCTAAGAATTACTCTGCCAAAGTATTCACATATTGCAAATAAGGAAACAGGAAGGCAGAAGACTTCATCTTCAGGTTTAGCAAATCTGGCTCTGATGAATTGCCCCAGAAATGGCCCTGTAATCTGTCTGCATCTTCCAGGCCACTGCACTTGATTCTCCTTCCAGCAAAAGTACGGAGAACCTTAGAGCATCTTGTATTTTTGTCCTTGCCCTGTGACCTCCAGTCAGACAATAAACATGCATTGAGATCATGCAGTGTGTATCAGGCACACACATTCTTCACTATTCCCTCCGTGACACCATCCCTCACCCTCCTCTGCTCACAAATTGCAGGCTCCACATCTTGTTATCCTACGTACTGGAGGTCAGTATTAGTCATAGGGAACACTTGTGTACCAGGATAACATATTCAATTGAATGAACAAGGTCATTTCAGCCACTTGTTCAGCCAAATTATTGCAAAAGCCATTATAAATGCATTGACAAGGTACCCACGGCCATTGTGGGGTCATGATCTGCCATGGATTAATACTGACAGCCTGCATGCAGGAAAAGCTACTTAGATTTATTTTCTGAACTGAAATTATAGCACTACAAAGGACCTTAAACTATAGCATAACAGTTGTTAAACGCATAACTTTCAGATGATAGCTCAGCCTAGATTTTCCTCCAGGAGCCCCCCATTATTCAATAATCCAGTAAGTGTGCATGTGTTCATTTCACACATGGGCAAAATATCTAACCTGGGTGGTAAGGCCACAAATAACACTCACATGTTCAGAGTACCCCACCTGAACCCTTGCTCTGACCACAATCACACGCATTAAAACTAGTTATATCAAATTCTTGTGAAACTCTACTAAAGTGATAAACTGAAGAAAAGCACATAGCCTACTAAAAAAAATACTTAGACCATGTTGGACATACTTAAAAATGGGGAAGGTAAAGAAGCAGCAATAATGGAATTTTCAGAGGTTTTCTAGAAACCTGACAATTATTTTCATGTATTTGTTTCTGAGAAGCTTAGCCAAGAACTGGCAGTCCTTTGCACTAGGCCCCATAGCAACACAAAACTGAGGCAGTTTTATTCCCAAAAGTTTTACAATCTAAATATGAGACAAGAGCCAACAAATGAATATAGGCAGGAAATCAAGAATAAAGGGACACATAAAAATGAAGAAAATGAGCATCAGTGGCTGTTTCTGTACAAATCTAAATTGTTGGATTTGGCGAACACTCTGAAATTCCCGAGATCACACAAACTCCAGCAGTGCTTGCAGACTATCTGTGTGCCCACTAGTTACATGACATTTTTGTGATGTAAGGATCCAAGAAAGCAGTATTGCATTGAAACCATTTTCAAACCTGTCTGGTAGCTGAAATGAAGAAGGTGCTAACTAGGTCTGCCTACTAATGCAAAGTATGGGATACAATGATGAAGAGTCACAAAGCTTTGCTGTCACTGAAGAGTACATGCAAGCATTGAGGCTGGTGGTACAGCCTGGATGGAAAACTGACAAAGAAAAGGTGTAAGTTGATATACAGCCCAGGAAATGATGATCACTCTTTCAGAAGTTATCAATCTCTACAAAAGACTTGCTACTTTTTGCAAGGACACAAAGAGCTATGCCTCACAATGGAAAAAAGAACTTAAATTGTGGGGGATTTAACAGGAAAGGGGAGCTCTTGTTAGTGGAGCACTAATGATAATTTTGAAATACTTGTGCCTGTTTCTCTTTTCTCTAATAGCACACTTTGATCCTTCAATGAAAGAATGAGTCAAAAAATTAAGGTATATAAAACCCCTGCCTTTGAGTCCTAGGTAAGCAAGCAAGACTAACACATTTGTTCAATATTCATGCCCCCTAGGAGACCATTACTTTGAAATCATTACATATATTTATCTTCTGGTTTCATGGATCCTGTAAACTTTACTGAAATAATACAAAAAAGTGGGTTCCATTCAGCTACAAATGCTCATTAATTGTTTGCTAATGCAACACATTTTTTTTCTATTTGTTTTCCTGGCATTATTGTAATGAAGAGCAATTGCTTTATAAAGTAAATTGTGCAAATACTGTAAATCATGGCTTCTTTACCATTCTACTTAACTTGCCCTGCAGTGAACTTTTTTTTTCCTTAATTTACTTTATATTTTTTCTCATTCCAATTAAATAGAATAAGGCAATTACTTAAAGAAGTGTTGCATGAAGTTCTGTAAAACCTACAAAAAAGCACCAAAAAATCCCACAAAGAAACCCCAAACCAATCAAACAAGAAAAATCTTGATAAAGAAAGAAATTTTTTAAAAGAAATAAAACAAAAAGAAAAAACTTATACACCTTGAGAGATTACTGAAAGCTCCACAAGAGTTAGAAGGGGAAAAGAATGCAGCTAACACAGCAGCACAGAATTAAATTAGGAGAAAAAAGTTAACTCACCTGTTCTGTGTTCAGATCAGTCAGAAGGAAGTGAATCCAGTTTAGTATTGTTCATAGTGGCAGTACATAGGATTTGCTCACCTGCACTTATGTCTAATTGCTCTACTGATACAGACAGGCAGAAAAAAATGTGCACAAGGTGGAAATCTATTGACCTCATTCTGTCAGTGAAATCTAGACTTGACCTCTCCACAGTCACCTGCAGAACTCTTCATTTTTCTGCTGTTCTACTCGTACTCGTCCCATCTCATGCCAATATTAGAATTTTACCTGCAAGATCTATGGCATAGTGGCTTGACTTCAATAAATCCTAAGAACAGGCACATAACTAAATTCAAATTACTTAAGGAGACATAATTTATATTTAAGCTACAGCATCTAGTTGTGGTTATGACTAGTCACTTCATTACTTTCAGCTTAAAGTGCTTATCTTAATTACTTACCTAAACAACAAGAGCTTTCTTGACATAATACTATGGAAAAATACAGTTCATTAATTCATGATTCAAATGAGCACAGCTCTACCATTCCAACCAGCAAACTCCCAATTTATTTAACATTTTGCCACTTTTGACTTCCAGAGATGCACAGGCCAAAGGAGTTCTATTTTCTTACCAGCTAATTCGTTCAGAAGAGAGACAATATTTTTATAGCACTTTGGCAGTGTAATTGTGAAGAAATCCCATTACAGATTAATTAGGGATTACAGTGCAGATGAGTAAAACAAATATTCATGACCATTAAATTTACTACACTGTGCCCAGAGTCTTACACACAGCAAAGGTACTGAAGAGCTGTCCAAGATCATTTCAAAGGATTTTTAGCTTTCTTTCTTCCTTCAACAAAGGAATTCAGAAATTTTGGGGTGGGACATTCTGGGTACAGAATATCAGCAAATGGAAAAATCAGAACATGTCAGTTAAGAAAATTCAGTATGATCAATTTAAAAAAAATGTAAATATGTTTGACTACAAAAGTCTGGATGCTTTCACACAAAATTACTTTGAAATTTTGACCTTAATAGCAATTATCATGTTTTATTCAGATTCATTTTTTTTTTGTTAAAAGAAAAATTATAGAGATCCAAGCAATACATGTTCATTAAAGAAGATTTATTAAATAGGTGTTATTTTTGCAGTCTCTTTTCTCTCAAGAACCACAGTAAATTCTAGGAGAATATGTGGACTTCAATAATGTGATATTTTGGGAAATCATTGACATTTAAGCTCACAAAGCATTCTCTGAAAAACACAAAAGCATTCAGAGAAGCTATCAATAGAGATGTTACAGGGGACAATGAATAAGTCACTTAAAGAAATACCAGATTTTGATAAATGGGATATTCATGTAGAGAAACAAATGTACATCAAGTCATTCAATACAATAAGAATAAAATGAAATTAAAAGAAACAGATTTTGAAACTAATAGAGATTGACTTCTAATTAATTCCATATCAAGTGACAGGAATTAAAAAAAGAAGCAGTAAAGGAACGATTCAGCTTTTGACAAGACAAGAAAGTCCTCTTCTTGGTGCTGAAAAAATTTTGTGCATAGGCTTGACTGCCTTAATAGAAATATTGTGATATTGGATTAAACATACATTTGATAGGTGTTTTTGAGTTTTCTTTGGGTTTGTACATTTTTTACATGACCTATGCCCTACTATAGATCTGCAAAAAAATCAATTCTCTGCTTTTTCTGCTAGTTTCCAACTCTCTATTTATATCAGTCTTTTCTTCTCCAGAAGTAACTGAATTATCTTGTCTGCTAGTCCAGATGGAAGTGACCATGGAGGTGACCATGACCCTGAGAACTCCAGAACACCCTCTCCCTCACAGAAACAACAGAAGAATGACTCACACCAAAACACTTACTAAAAAAAATTAAATTTCTAGACAAAAACAAAAAAGCTGAACTTAACCTATATTCCCTAATCAGGATTTGTGAGCACATTTGAAGGAAAGAGCAGCCCTCCACCAGCACTTTCCCAAATAGCCAGGCTGCCTCAGTATACATGGCATCTGCAAACACTTTCTGTCTTTAATCAGAGACTAATTCAAACTTCCAATGAGATCACCAGATCCTCCTAAATTTTGAGCATCTACTTGATTGAAAAGCTTGGTATCTAAGGTAACACTGACCATGTGCTTCACTCAGACCTGCCATAGACACTCATCTCTAGAGCCCTCACACAAGACACGCAAGGTGAGGGAGAGTCTCTCTAGTCTCAGATCAACATATGCACTTCAGACTTGGAATCCCTTTCCCCCAGTACTTAATGAAGACTTAGAAACCTTTCTTCAGAATTAGAGGACCAAAGCCAAAAACCACCGCTGTGGTAAAGTAATTTCTGACTTGGAAGTATTGAACTCTATCAGACATGAATTTAGGCATCTAAAGACATTTTTTGTCCAATGTTTTTGAGTGCTTTGCCATAATCTTTTATTTAGAATTCTGGTATGAATTTGCCTTTCTATAGACAGCACTATAGAAAAACAAATTTCCTTTACAGAAATTTCCTAAATATTTTCGTGGTGTTTATTTATTTATTTATTTTTATTCCAGCACCTGTATTTAAATTTCTGATGTACCTCACCATTGACATTGTTTGAGAGACAAATGATGTTATTCTTCATATTATATTTACAGGGATATTTTACTGGCATGTGTCAGTTTTACTGCTTTATGAAAGTGGCTAATCTGACAGCCACTTGACACACCAATCTGGAGCCTTGACACAGCAAAGGTAAGAAAGAGATGGTGGTAATGCAGCCTTCCAAAAATATACCATTAACACTTTCCAGTTTGACCCACAGCATCAGAAGAAAAAATAGTTTATTTCTATCTCTTTGGTTATTCACATTCTGAGTTTTTCAAGGAGCTTACTACCAAAGATACCACATACTTTTTGAGGATTTTTCTCAGTATTTTTATTCTGAGGTTTTTTACTACTCTAAAACCAAAGGCTGATACTTCCAAATCCTGAGTTTCAAAAATGTTTAGCTAAAGAGCAGAGCTATACAGGTTATTAATGTCTCTGCAGTAAAGAGAAAAACTGGACTACCTTAAATAAATTAAGTGTACCAAGCCAATACAAGCCACAATGTCTTCAATGACAATAAATGCTTGAATATACAATGAATTAGTAACATGCAAAAATACTATCCTATTTTAACAATAGCAATAAGGAGAATATACAACACCCTTCATTTCTTAGGAACATTTTTTACTTTGAAATAAATGGAAGATTTACTTGATAAAGACTCAGAGGACTTTAAGTCCACTTGTTCATTCAGAGTACCATTTTTTAGTAAGTGCTATTTCTTTTAGACTAATGCAGTTGAGATGTTACATTCACTCCAAGAATCACTTTTTGTAATGTATTATTAAATATGAAAGGGAAAGCCAAGGTGTAATTTTCCCTTCTGTAATACATCTGAAGGTCCCAGAAAGAACACCTACAAGAGGCTTTGCATGGGAAGAGGAATTAGTTATTGTTCAGTCAGGCACAGGTGATAAGGCTGAAAACATCTATAAAGAGCAGCATCAAATGAAGGTGGGTGTACATTTAAGAACTGGCAGTGTGAAGGAGCAGCTGAGGCCCAATTTAAATAAAAGAGGAATAGAAAAAGGGACAGAAAGTTTGGAAACTCAAAAGAAATAGAAAGGACAAATGTGGGATGCAGGCTGGAACTAAGATTGAAATGTCAGAAACATTTACAAAATCCTCATATTGTTGGAGAATGTGGGTTCAAATTATTAACAGACTAGAAGTAGTTTTCAACAATTTAGCCACCATGCTAAATCCTTCCTAAATAAACCCTGTAACATGAATACTAGTCACTTCCTTTTAGCAAGAGATAAACCTGGATCTGCTCTGTTCCTAGAACTGAGGTTCTAAATGTTTCCAACATTGAAGTGCGAGAGCAAAGTTGCTCAAGAAATGTAGGTCAAGTCTGTGGTAGAAATTTTTGGGATTGTGATACTCTATAAACAAGAAAACAGATTTTTCAATCACTAATTGAATTAATCCCATAGCTCAAGCTTCCTCTAATATCCCAGGAGAACTAAAAAGGGATTTTTACTTCTTTTAATGCTTATTTTGTCACTGGATTGCTCCTGATCTACATAGTTTTTCGTTTTCTATCAGAATGGGTGCCACAGGACATAATTCTTACTGGTATGCCCAGTGAGTTTAAATTCTTGGAAACAGTTGATTCTTTTTTTTCCCAGGTGTGACTTTAATATCACGCAGCATCCAGCAGAAATATTTCACATATGTGACATTATTAAATACTGTAAAATAACACATAGCCTGTTTCCTTGGGTCTTCTGGGGTTTTCTATAAAGAATAGCTTCCAGAGAACCAAAATGTTTTCTGTGATGACTCCCTGGTTCTTTCTGACACATAAAATACTTGTGGCTTGGGGCAGGGTGATAGTCATAGTCAAAAGTTTATTGGAAGGTCTTGGACCTTATGAAATAGAAGTTCCATAAATCCATTCTAGCTAGACATTTTTTGTGCCTCATTCTGTAGCAGAGGACTAAACTCTATGGTGCAGTGCCTTCCAGGCCTCCGGGATTCTTAGACCAACTTTTCATTAAAACAGAGATTGTAATTCAAGAGGAACCAATTTAAGTATTTTATTCAAACAGAATTATTTTCCTAGGAATCAAAAGAAGTATCTCAAACATGTCTATTCAGAAGTTATAGGAGATTAATAAAGCATTCCTTAACTAAACTAAGCTTTCTTGAACTTGAAAATAAGGAAAGATAAGTAAATTATTTTGAAAATATCATAATTCATCTAAGCAGTCAAAATCTCTCTCTTTCCTCTGAGATTGCCAAACCAAATCCCAGAAGATGTTTCACCACAAGATTCCTTGTCACTAAGTGTATTTAGTATGCTAAAAGAAAACAATTTTCAGAGCTTGAAGGTCTGGCTTTTAAAGAAAGACTTTTGGACCTAATGCATGCTCCCAACAGAAAAGTAAATAAAAAAGTACTACTGATTCAGTTAGGCAAAACTCTTAGTGTACATACATATATAAACAAAAAACCAAACAAACCAAACTAAACCAAACCAAACAAAACAAAACAAAACAGGGGTTTAATAAAGAACAGAGATGTAACAAAAAAACCCAGGTGTAACAAGGCAAAATAACTAAAAGTATAACTTCATTAATATTTCAGCTTTATTACAAGAACATTATCTGAAAGTAAAATCTGTTAAATCAGAAGTGGACAGATGTCAGTCTGTTAAAGGTGATTCACAAAGTAACACAGTGAATGGGGTTTTTTAATGAAAAGTCCTACACAAACAGTTTAAATGAGTCCAGCCAATCTTTAAACAGATCATCTGAGATTCAGATGTTGTTCCAATGATTGTTTCTTTCATCAGCAGAAATCATTTCTAAAGAACACTTGATAGTCTTTTCTGACTTTTTGCAATGGAGTCATATTCATTATGAGTCTCACATAATGGGACCAGACTTTGAGGACTTCAGCAGAGCAATATTATTTTCTGGGTAATGGCTTTAAACTGAATGAGGAAAGGTTTAGATTAGACATGAGGAATAAATTCTTTACTGCGACAGAGATGAGACACATGTTGCTCAGAGAAGTGGATGCCCCACCCTTAGAAGTGTTCAAGGCCAGATTGCTTATGGCAGGGAGGTTGGAAACAGATGATCTTTAAGGACCCTGCCAACCACAAACTGTTGTGTAATTCTATGATTTTGAAATGTGATTTTTATTAAGAAATGTTCTTATAACTTTCTGTATAATTTAAAAATATATTTGTCCATTCATACTTCTGAAACTTCTTTGAACTGAAGTTATTAAAGCAAAAAGTTTTTTCTTAAAATAATTCATGTGTTCTGCCTGTGAGAAGGCACTGACTTTGGACTATTGGAAAAAAATTTTTTGTCCCATATTTACATCAAAACCTGAGGCCATTCCTTTCTTCTGAACTCTATACCAAAATATGAAATGAAAGTATGTGAGAGCAAAGGAGAAGTGCTGAAAAGAGTAAAACCAGTATAAATGGCCAAACAGTGGAAAACAATTCTCCATGTTTGAAATCTGTGCATAAATATTGGATTACAGAAGAGATGAGGCTACATTTTATCCTACTCTTTTTAAATTATTACTTGAAAGGTATGTTTTTTTACTTCTACTTTTCACAATGTGAAGCAGTCCCTAAAGTCTTGTAAAGATTTTTATAAAACAGACAACAAATCTTCAGCAACATGAGAAAAAACATGTCAATCTTCTAAAAATACCAATGAAAGTTAAAGAATTTTAACAACTTATTTTATTCTTCTTCCAAGGTAAGGATACACAAAGCTTTGCAAAACTATCCAAAGACCATAAAATCCCTCAGCACTGCTCACTGTCTATCACGAGTAACTGCTAGACACTCAACATACCAGTGACAGTATTGTTTCTTGCAATATATTTTATCTAATACAACAAGGAAGTTAACGAGAAAAATGAAAATAATGCATCCAGGTACTTACAGATATTTAAAATAGTATCGGAGGATAACTCAGCTTGGAAGAGATGGCTGAAGTTTCAAGTCTGACTTATTGCTCATAGCAGGGTCAGCTATGAGATGAGACCAGGTTATTTGAGCCTTTATCCAGTTTGGCCTTGAAAACCTCCAAGGATGGAGAGAATACAATGTCTCAGGGCAACTTCTTTCAATGTTTCACTGTCTTCCTTTCTACTCAGTCTCCCTTGTTTCTTGTGTCCCATGATGTGCTGTCCCTTGCTGCCTACCACCCTGCGTAGGCAATGAGAGACAGCCTGGTCCTTTTCAGTTGCTCCTCATCTAGTCAGTCTCTAGTCTTTATTGGTGTAAGGGATTTTTTCTTCCCAGATACAGGACCCAGTGAATTTCACAAAGTCCTGATAGCTCATTCTCATCTGGCTCTCTCCAGGTGGCCCTGACCTCTAGAAAATAGAAGACAAACACTGGCAGCAGTTACAGAAGGAATATACTCAGGATTTGTCATGCAAGTGCTACTCAAAATGTATGAAAATATGTCAATTAAAAAAAAAGGAAACAATTATGGCACATGGTGCTATGATGATGCATTTGTTCTGTGGAATGGTTCTTCAAGGCTGGCAGTGGGACAAACATTGCTCCACTTGTCTCTGACTTCATTAGAAGAGGATTTGCAAAACTTTTGCCCCCTGCCTTTCTTTTTGAAGAGTCTAGTAATGTTATGGAAGCATGCACAGTATGTTCAGTAATTACTTGGGAATTGCAGCAACCCTGTATTGAAAACATTGTCAAAGACAGTCCTTCACATACTGTAAGAGAGACAGCATATTTTCATCCGAAATGTCTTGCATGAAATGAAGTTTTCCTATGTTCAAATAGCCATTTTTTCTGACAGAAAAAAGTCAGGAGTCAAGGAGACGTATATAGGAGTAAAATTATGCATCCCCTTGAACATTTTTTGCATTGAAACCATGGAATGCCTCTTTCTAAACTAATTGGAACTTTCAAAAATACCTATGATACACTGATCCACACAATCAGCTAGGCAGCTAGGCATGGGCAACCCTACAACAACAACCTGGCATGGCCAGTTCTATGATGTTGACAGTGATGAAGTAATACAAAGAAAAGAAGACTTGCCTTTTTTTTAATTTACAAAGAGCATTCTGTTTGCTGACATATCAGATGGATGAAAAGACTCATAATAAAACACAAAACTCACCATTAACAAAGAAGAGATATCTAAGGATGGGGAAGGGCTGGGAGAGGGAGAGTTCAGCAGTGTGCCTGTCCTGGTTGTCCAAAAAATGGAGAATACTGATTGGAGAAATATTAGTGTATAGAGACTTGTAGTCCAAATGAAGGACACACTTGCATCCCAAGACTCTTTGAAAGATATGCATTTAGTTCAGTTCTTCATTGATGTGTAATTTCAGCACACACAATTTCATAATTTTTACAACAGTGCTTGCATCAGCCAATGGCTGCCAAAGGATGATCAACAGTCAAAACACAGGGGTGGATGCACTCATGTGAATAGATACTAAATCTTCCAGAGCAGAACAGAGGTCAGAGGCTCATGTAATTAGTCGTTCTTCCTCCTACCACAAGCTCTATTAAGCCCATATTTAATGCCTGGAGGCAGTGAAACATAAACAGGGGTTATTCAAGAATCATGGATCACAGAACAATTCTTTGGGGGAAAAAGGAAAGTCAATCTCACTTGCATTGCTCTGACAAGTGATTACTGTATTTCTTAACCTACTGAACAGTAGGTTTAGATATATATGTCATTCCTCTCTTTCTCTTAAATGATTAGAAAGTTGCATAAAAAGCAATCTCCAATACATCTTATTTCTTCCATACATTTCTCTCTGTTCCTAATGTAAAATTATACTGCCCAGGTTTACACTTTTTTTGCATGTCCTAGGGACTAATCTTTACAAATTAGAAATAGAATCAGGCAACGATTTTTTATTAATACTACAGACCACGGCAGAATGTCAAGGATTTGTAATAACGTTTCTCTTAAAAGGTGCAAGTAGTCACAGTATGGTTCAATGAGATTTTATGACTTTCATTATCCTAACTTATTGCTCACTCTTATGTTAAATTGCCTTGCATTCCACAAACCTACTGATTTTTGAGAAATTCCATCTTCCCTTTCTACTTCAGAGCTGTTTAATTAAATCTTTAAAATTTGTCCTCAAAGACCAGGACAACTGAGATGATATCTTTCCTTTGACCCTAGAAAAGGCAGATTTTTTTCTTAGACCAGAAAACACTGTCAGAGTCGAGAGTACTTCCAGAGAGTAAAAAATGTACAGATTCAGTGGTATATAGGTTTGCAAGGAATACACATACATTCCCAACTCACAAAAGTTGGTACAAGAAAAGAGATCCTCTGTGTTGCGTATGGGAAGACATTTAAAAAGATCTGGCCAACAGGTCAGCTGCTAAACAATGCACTGTAAGTTATAAAATGTAAGAAGATTTCTGATCTTTGTTAAAACAGCTTCTAAATTATGGTAGAAGTAAGAGCATAAAGAAAAAAAAGCCTGGCAAAATGGTTGCGTCATAGTTTCTGTAAGACTTTTGTGATACATCTAACAGATCTGTATCTATTTTACTTATAGCTTTTTAACAAAATAGAGTTGCTTAGAGCAGTGCAGAAAGCCTTTAACCTTCACAGTTCCCAAATACTCACAAAACATATGGGATGAGGGAAGGGAGTGAGGGAAGGGAGGGGAAATACAATCTCCTTCACTGTCTGATGAACTGATTTAACATATTTCTTTATAATCTGAATTTTTTGGAACTTTAAAAGTTCTATCACTTAAATAATTAATAAATTAAATAAGGCTCCAAGCTGCACCTGCTTGGGAGCAACCCCATAGCAGACCATCCAACTCAGAAGTCCTCTCTATCCAGATATGAAAACCACTATTGCTGCAAATGATACTACACTGTATGTCCACCTTACCTAGCCATTCTTGAATCATGGAATCATTTAGCTTAGAAAAGGCCTCCACCATCCTTGAGTCCTACTTTTGACCAACTACACCAATGTAAGCTAAACCATAACACTAAGTGCCAGGTCCAGTTGTTTCTGGAGTTACTACACATTCAAAACCTCTAGTACTCACATACAGATGCTAGGGCAAAGATGGGTGACTACCCTGACAATCACAAGTCACTAGCTGAAATTACTCCATTATTGTAGATAATCATAACACTTCCCTTACATTAATTTTACATAGAGTATGGATTGTTGTCTTCCTTTTTTTTTCTTCCTTATATTAAATGGACAAAAAGGTTGGTAAGAGAACCAGCTCTTGAGAGACATAATTTGCTGAAAAGTAATCTAAGTTTTTTCCCCACAGAGTAAAAATAGACATATTTAATTTTTTCATGAGAATATTCCACCTTAAAGACATGATTTTTTATTTTACTCTACTTGGAGAAGAGGAAAGAGAATGTGAAGAGAATCATTATCTCTGGCTTTTCATTTCTTCATGAAATTTCAGAATAATAGTCAGCAAGATATTGCAAGACTGATTTATTTCTCTTAATTTTAATACCATAGATTAAAAGAGGGAGAACATAAGAAAAGTTATATGACATCCTATTCTATTGAGAAAATAAAGGCAATTGAACAAGAATGGTAAAGTAAGCCAAACCAATCAAATCTGAAATTCTACTGTCCTTTGATGTCTTGACTTCTGACAATAAAGATTTGATAGTCTTATTATACAAGTGCACGTTTCAGAAAATTTACTTCTTTGTCTCATAGTCCAACCTTTACTCTCAGTATTTGATCAGGAGAAATATAATGTCAGTCTTTTTTCAACATAATCATTCCTCTGCTACTTGATTGTGGTGTCCAAACCTCAACTTTAGGATTCTGACGAGAGATTTGTCTATTTGAATTATGTAGACTACATAAAGTGAAGCCATAGAGACAGCCATTATGAATTGTCCTTAGCATTCCATATATACAAAAAATTGCATTTAACTAAGAGGATGTCATGAGGTAAGTAACATGAAACAAACTGTAGACCTTTCTCTCAGAAATGCAGACATCCAATTCCTACAATTAGAGCCTAAAGAAAATTCATGTTAATTACTATACAAAACTTTAAATCTTCTAATGCCAGCTTGCACAGTACAAGATATCTAGAGACAGTACTGTTTTATTACATATAGTCTTAAATTTCAACAGCTAAGGCTTCTGTAGACCTTGGTCTTTAAGATGGTTTATTATTAACCAGAGCAGTTTCTTGGAGAAAGCCAGGCTCTATGGAGGGTTTTGTCAAGTGACAGACTAAATGCTGGTGTCAGAGAGAAATGAGCAGTAGGCACACGAAGCAACCCTTTAACTACAATCACCACATCACATGAAATCAGCTTCACAGAATGAAATTCGTATGGAAACTTTGCCTGAAAAAATTCAGGCCATGCCTCGGTGATAATCATTTCATGCTTCCATACAGAAACATGTGTTTCCTTACAGGCAGATTTAAGAATGAGAGCTCCAAAGAGTGGCAAGAGTAAGTTATAGAATGATAAAATAGTTTGGATTGGAAGGAACATCTAAACTCATATTACATAAAGTTATAAATTCAAGTCTCAGAAGTGTTTCCTATGGGTTTCAGGTGTAAATTTCATGAAGAGATGCATGGTTCAGTACACGATTGAAAAATCTTTACAGCTCCACAAATCCATTCCATAAAACATACTGTGTTATTCTGACTGACCAGACTACTGGTGTATAAGGAGCAAGCCTCAATACAATCCTCAACATTAACTCAAAAAAGTTTGTAATAAGAAATATTATATCTAAATTAGTAGGATAAGTATAGGAATTGCTAGTATAAGCATAGGAATTGCTTTTCTATTGTAAGAAGCCACAGCACAGTTTAAGTCCAGGTTATCACTCTTTAAGAAATGGGTCTTCCAGGATGAGGAAATATCCATTCACCATCACAGAGTGCCTGGAAACTCATATGAAGGGCTTTTGTTCACTAGGTGCTCTACAATGCAACCAGGAGACATCCATCTCTGTCATGATAGAGGTGAAATTTAAAAACATAAGTGAAAACTAGGACAAACACAAAAATACTGCTGACAGTTTATGGAAAGTCATTTTCAAAAGCACCCAAGAGGTTAAACAACTCTAGATGCTGAGGAAAGAGCCCATGCTTGAGCAACTTCCTCAGCGTCACATAGAGCACTCAACAGCTTTGAGAGGTGAAACCAGACCTCTCAAGACTCCTTTGCAGGCGTTTTAACATCAAGAACATACCTTCTCTCCATGAATGCTCCTTTCTTATACTTGGGTTACCACACATGTTGAGCAAAGTGTATATCAAAACACATTGTCACCAGATTGTCATCCAATCATGTCTTACAAATACTGTAAACATAAGGCTGTGAAAACAGAGAAAAAGGGTAATAACATGTAACAAATACAGAAAGATGAATATTCCCCTCCCTCTTGCTCCCACAGAGGCACTCTTTCCTTTCTATGAAATGAAGATGACCTGATGCACTTATCCACAGGTTCATCAGTTTCTATGCAATTTTAAGACACACTTCATTATTCATTTGAGTCACTAGGCTGCCCTGTTGAAAAATGCCTGTAGTATTTGAATATTAATTCCATTTCCAAGAGTTCTACCTGTGGTTTTTTTTCCCTGTAGTGTCTACTTGGGCAAATCATTAATTAATGAATCACTACGGAGAACAGGTTTATATATAAGTACTCAGTAGTGCAGATGCCTGAATCTATTCACTAGGAAAGCCTATATTTTGCCTTCTTCCTAGTGACTTTCACTAGGAAAAACAGTGAGTAGGCATAAACAAATCAGTGTTGATTTTATTGCTTTTAATTTATTTCCATTTAGACTGAAAATATGAGAAATCTTGTTAGACAGAAGGCATGTAAGGGCATACAAGGTAAGAGAAGAGAACAAAGGTGCAGTTACAAGGGCCTCAATAGACTTTTACAGTTAAATTCATAATTTGTCAAGTAGTAAATACTGCTTTAAGCAAGGCAGAAGATAGTTTATCAGAAGGAACACTGTAGGTTTTCTACTGCTGGAGTATACGATCAAATTTTAGCTCTTCTGCGGCTCACAAAATGAGCACAATCAGGCCCTAGATCTAGGAAGTAGGCCAGTCAACTCAAAGCCTTATTTGTGTTCCTATCACTTTTCAGTTTACAAAATCCCTGAATAGCAGCTTCTCTCAAAATATCAGTTATTCACAACTTCAAAGGAAGTGAAAGACAGAAAGTTTCAGATTACTGATATTATTTCTCTGGCAATGACAGGAGCAGCAAAGCTGAAAAGCAAGCTGGAATATTCAATATCAGTAAAAAAAAAATCAAAATGCATAAGAACTAGGGCATGTTTGGAACTCCATATGAACAATTCCAAGGCAGTAAAGTCTTAAATCAATTAGAGATTACACAAGAAACTGATAAAATTTTCAAATTGCAGACTCGATGCTGAAAAAAAGAACAATTAATACTTCATTTTCTCTTTACTAAATGCAGTCATGTCTTGCCAATCTTAATTTCAAGCCCAAATGATTTTAGAACCACAACAAGAGAGTCTGTAATGTGTTTGATTTGTTTATACTTTAACAGTTAAATGGGGGTTTTATTTGCTGATATTTTGACAAGGATGAAGAAATATGTAGAACAACAAGATGTCCAAGCAAAGAAGAGTCAATTCCATTTCCCAATACTTTATGTAAATAAAGTGTCATAGGTAAAACTTTTGGGATTTTTCTTTATGACAGCAGAACCAATGGATTAGTAACACAATAGTAAAAATAGTCAAATCATAGCAAACAGTAATTTAGACACTGTGGAAAATCTCTTTGGTATTTCACTGCTTAAACTAAATTTCACCCAGACCTTGAATGCAACTAGTGCTGCATAGTGATGTACAGGTCCTAAAGAAGTTCCGAGTTTTCTGGGCTCTCAGATCAGTAGGCAGAGTGCAGTAATGTACTCTTCTGTATTCAGAGGTTCCAGTTCAGCTCAAAGTTGTGAGAAAAAAGGATGCCCTGGCTACATTGTCCTGGCTGTGAAAACAGCCCCTGCACTGACAAGATGGGTGAGGAGGGACCAGGAGCAAGAGTCCAGGGCCACCCTACAATAATTACCAAGGCACAGTAAACAGGAGCAATCAGGAAACTTGCAGTAAACATAGAACATTGATCCTAAGCAACATGAAAAAATAGGTGAGCCAAGAGACGTCATCCAGTTTTTTCAGAGGACAGGAAAGCATACATATATCTATACAGAAATGTGGTTTTCTGTGTCCTTCTTTTACCATTTTGGCTAATTATAACCACATTTTTAAGTTTCACAAGATAAACCAGTATACAGACTTTGTTAGTTTTTGTTTGTTTTTTTTAATAACCCAAATAGTGCTTTAGAACTTATACAGAGTATATTCTGTTTAAAAAATAAATTAGGCAAAGAAAAGCTGTCTGTCTTCTCTTGAGCATGAGGAGAGGGTTGCTCTCTATGAAGAAGTTAAAAGAAATTTTCCACCATTTTTTCCTCTTCCAAATACTGTTATTATAAATTTTTCTGTACAATACTCTTTTTCTAACTGAAATAGAACAGATACATAAAGTTTGCACTATTCCTTGACAGAATTTTTCTTTTCCCTCAAACACAAACATAAGTACATATGAGATTTAATACAGTAATATAAGAAACACTTAATTTTACCACTGCTTTCATCATATCTTCATAGGCACAACAGTATAAGAAATTGATATAGCTCCAGAGCACAGAGGAAGAATAATTTTATTTATCAAATCTTCGTTTCCCCTTTAGCCATGTGGAACTTTCAACGTGAGAAGTTTTGCCTAACCAGACTACGTAAAAGCCAAGGACCAGGTTTGAATATTTTGTCTTTGATGAATAAATGTACCTGTGTACCTTTAATTCAAGTCACAGAATCACAGAATTTCTAGGGTTGGAAGAGAGACCTCTGGAGATCATGAAGCCCAACAGCCTGCAAGGCAGGGATGCCTAAAGCAATTGACACAAGAACATATCCAGGTGACTTTTGAATGTCTCCGGAGAGGAAGACTCCACAACTTCCCTGGGCAGCCTGTTCCAGTGCTCTGCCACCCTCAATGTAAAGAACTTCTTTCTCTGAGGTGGAACTTCTTGTGATTTAATTTACGACAATTACTCCTGGTCATGTAATTGGACACCACTGAAAAGAGTCTGGTGCCATCATTTTGGCACCTGTCTTTGAGATATTTGTGTGTATTAATGAAATCCCCTCTCAGTTTTCTGTTGTCTAGACTAAACAGGCCCCCGTTCCACAGTCTCTTCTCTTAAGAGAGATTCTCCAGACCCCTCATCATCTTTGTATACCTCTGGATCCTTTCCAGTAACTTCTTTTCTTTCTCTTTACTGGGGAGGCCCAGAACTGGACACAATACTCCAGATGTGGCCTCACTAAGCTTGACCAGAGGGGGAGAATCACCTCCCTCAGCCTGCTGGCCACAGTCTTCCTGATGCATCCCAGGATACCTTTGGCCCTCCTGGCCATGAGGGCACACTGCTGGCTCATGGTCAACTTGTCCCCTCCACCAACAGAACCAGCTCCTTCTCAGTAGAGCTGCCCTCTAGTTGATTGTAAGCGTGTGAATGTGTGAGTTTGTAGTAAATCTTGGAGGCGAGAAAAGATTAATTAGGCCACAGCTTACAGGTGTCACACTCAAAGACAGTTTATTCAAAAACTCCATGGAGAGAAAAAAAGACAGGTAAAAGTTAAGCTCTAACTTCCAATTACAGAATATATCTCTTACCTTTTCCCACCCATAACTTCATCCTATAGGTTGAACTACAGTGTCTATAAAACTCATCACAGCTTTAATTGAATGACACTTTTAGACAAATGTTCACCATTGCTAATACCACGTTATCTCTCAACATTCCATTCCCATGAATAGAATAACCCAAAGCCGCCTTCTCTCCTTTGTTTTTGCTAGTTATTGGTCTCTTTCTCACAGAACTAACCCATACCTGCTAGCAGGCCTCAAAACTTTGTCTGTTATTCTAAATACCCTTTTTCTCAACTCAAAAATCTTTCTTTATTCCTACAGTTGGTCAACCTCCAACCTATACTGGTTGTTCCTCCCCAGGTGCAGGACTCTACATTTGCCTTTCTTGAACCTCATTAGATTTCTCTCCACCCAACTCTCCTATCAAGCCTATCAAGGTCCTGCTAAAAGGCAGTACAGTATCCAGGCGTATCAGTCACTTTTCCCAGTTTCTTATCATCAGCAAACTTGCTGAGGGTACATTCTATCCCTTTGTCCAGGTCATTGATAAACAAATAGTATAAGACTGGACTCGGCATCAATCCCTGGGGAACATCATTAACTACAGGCCTCCAACTGGATTCTGCTCTACTGATCGTGACCCTATGAATTCTGCCATTCAGCCAGTTCTTGACTGAATGTTCATTCACTGTTCATTCAACTAACCCACATTTCCTGAGCTTTCCTACAGGGATGATATAGGAGACAATGTCAAAAGCCTTACTGAAGTTGAGGTAGACAACATCTACTGCTTTCCTCTCACCAACCCATTCTGTCATATCATAGAAGGTTATCAGAGGTCAATGTACATAACAGCCAAATTCATAGACATATGAGACAAAGCCCCTAATCCACACAGTTTGCAATTTAAGCAAAAAAAAAAAAAATTAATCAAGATAAATGCCCCAAAAGCACGTGAAGGGAGAGAAATTGTAATTACATATATGGAGTTGTTTGCTATATGAATGACTTAAAGCTGCTGATTTTCACCCTTTTGCCAAATAGTTACGCACAACATAAAATTTAATATCCTGCTATTTTCTTTATGGTTTTCTTTTTTCTTTCTTTTTTTTTGTTTGTTTTCTTTTTCCTTTTTTTCTTGTTAAGATTTTGTGGAAATTTGCTTGCTGATAGTGAGAAGGATTTTGGTTTTTGCCTAGCAACCTTCAACACAGGTTGCAAAGTGAGAGCTTTTAACAAATTTTAATGATGATATCTTGACTAATGTGATCTTAAGAAGCTCTATTTAATGAAAAAACAAAAGTCCTGAGTCAATTTGACATTTCATTTTCTACTCAGTGTCACCACTCTTTTAAAAATATCCTTATTCAGAAAGCGTCTTTTTATTACTCTCCTTCAGAAATCACAATTATTAGCTAGCTCTGTGTCCTAGACCCTGTTTTCAATAAGCAATCATGACACAAAATTTGTCCTAGAAATAAGATAAACATGACACAAATTGGGGGGGACCTCTTTATTTCCTTTCATTATTGTTTTTTTCTCAAAAGATGAAAATATTCTGACACTTTACTTAAGAATACCTTCCATTAAAGAGACCTGAGATCTTAGTGACAAATTTCCAAGGAGAATATGAAGCCCCAAACCCCACTTTGGTTGCTAAAGGCCATCATTTAGGAAAACTGACTTCTGAAAAGCTACTTTCTTTCCCTTTTAAATTCTCAATATTATCAGTGCTTCTCCAGCTGAGTAATACCTAGGATTTAGTAATGCCTCAGTCCTGTGGGATGCACAACCTAGACAGTTATAGACTTCTGGCACAATTTACCTGTAGAGTACTGTCAAATCATATATAATCCCACACAAAGCACCTGAGAGATGCCACCTTTCATATTTAGAAAGCTACTGATTTGAGCCTTCACCTGGTATGTAGGAGGCCAACATACTAACTACTTTTTCTGCTTGATCTGTGGCAGAAGTCTGAACTTAGGTCTGTGTTGGTGCACTGAAGAAAAGCTCTCCTCACAGTCTGCCTCCAAAGTTGTTCTGTTTTGTAAGAAACACTTGGTCACTCAGGGTGCAATAGAGAAACCAAAAGGAGAATTCTGCAGCCTGGCTGTTAGGACACTCACCAGAGAGATCCAAGCCCTAAATCTTATCGTGATGAATATTTAAGGAGCTTCTCTCTCTCTTGTTGAGGCTTGTCGACTTTGTATAAAATCCTTCAATATTCAATTGAACTGGGATGAGTATTCAAGTATCTCAACTGCCCTTATCATCAAGTGCAGCAGTATTATCCCTTCAGGCTGGGAATTAGCTGGCTGTTTACCCAAAGCAGAATATCCCCAACAAGAAGGGCTGAATGACCCTGCTCTTGAAGCTCCCATGGAGCAAAAGCTACAATAAAGAAAACAGACATTTAATCTCCGTCATAAACTAGCCAAAAATGTTGTGATACCTTATAGCATAAGTGTGTGTTTAAGATAGAGACAAGGGGTTTTCTCCATTCAATAAATATTTTCAAGAAAAGGCTGTCTTGATCTAACTGGTATCAACACCAAGAAAAAAAGAAAAAAAGAAAAAATTAATAGGGGGGAAATGGCACTCATTTCAGTTAACTTTATTAAGAAACAGGCAGCTCCAGGTCACATCTTGTCTTAGTCTATTGCCACAGTTCCACAATTCTTTTCTCATACATGCTGCTGCTAATTCTGACTGTTCTAAGCACAGTTGTCTAGGCAATGACACCCATTCGTGTTTGACCAACCCAATAATCTTCTGCAACGACTGGCTTAGTAGATAAAGGGAGAGAGTGCATATGGTCCATCTCAGTTTCAATGAGGCTTCTGACACTGTCTTCCGTTACTTCCTCACACAGCAGCTGATGAAGTATAGGTTGGATGAGCCCATTCTGAGTGAGGTGGACTAAAAATTGGCTGAATGGCTGGGCCCAGGGTGTGGTGATGGATGGCATGAATTCTAGCTGGAAGCCATTAACTAGTGTACTCCAGGAGTCACTACTGGGTCTGACTCTGTTAAACATCTTCCTTAATGATCTGCATGGTAAGGCAAATGGTACTCTCAGATTTGCAGATGATAAAAAACTGGAAGGAAGGAATGACCTTGACAGGCTGGAGAAATGGGATGACAGATACCTTGTGAAATTCAACAAGGAAAAGTGCCAAGGCCTGAACCGGGAGAGGAACAACCCCAGCACCAGCACATGCTGGGGGCCACTCAGCTCCAAAGGAACTTGGCAGAAAATGACCTGAGGTTCCTGATGGACACCCAGTTGACCAGGAACCAGTGATGTGTCCTTGTGGCTGAGAATGCTAACAGTAACCTAGGCTTCATTAGGAGAAGTGCTGCCATCAGGCAGAGGATGGGGATCCTTCCCATAAACTCTCACTGGAGAGGCTGTATTTGGAGTACTGTGTCCAGTTTTGGGGTTCCCAGTACAAGAGACAGATGGAGCTATTGGGAGTTGGACTTTATGATCCCTTCTAACTCAATATGTTCTTTGATTTTATGATACTAGAGAGGATCCAGAAAAGGGCCACAAAACTGATAACGGAACTGGAGTGTATCTTGTGCAAGGAAAGGCTGATAGACTTGGCACAGTTCAGCCTGCAGAAAAGAAGACTTCAGGGGGATCTTCACTTAAAATGTATGAAAACATATGACTTGCTGTCCCTCTTGGAAGCTCATTTCTCCCAAATTCAGAAAAAGCAACAAATTACTACACCTGCCATTGCTGTTAAAAGAATTAAAAGTTTCTATAAATATAGCTTTGTCTGCTGGGCAACCTTTAATGCAGACATGACGGCTTGTACTGACTCCAATTAAAATATCTAAGAGAGCACTTCTTTTTCCCAGAGCAAATCAAATATTCACTAAGCTGGTCTCACACTGTGAGCTGCAAAGGACTGTCCAAGTCCTTTCCTTTTCAGTTCTCTGCAGAGAAACCAGTTTCAAGCATACTCTTGGTTCTTAAAGAGCAATAAATAATTAACATAATGGGTCAAGTATACCCATGTGGAGGAATACTTCTTAAAAATGAAAGATTTGGGAGAACAGAAATATACTAGGGTAGCTGAAGGGTGCTTGCCAGAGTAGATTCAAAGCCGAATCCAAGCTGGCTCTCAAGATGCAAATAATCATTCTTTATCTGCATAAAGTAATGTCTTTATTCCATCAGATAGTGAGGTCATGGCCAGGCTAGAAGTGAGTACACTCTGTTTTACACATACTCAAAATCATTATACCACCATCAGCTCTTTTCTTTGTATATGCTGAAAAGATCACATGTACATTCTCTAATCCTTCTGCATTTGGCTATTTGTGTCCAAGTTACAAAAGGAATTGTAAGACTGTATTTAACCTGGCTCCTTCCTAGCCAGGCTTGACTTGAGGCTTCAGCTCCAAGAATCAATCCTGATGCATTTCATATTGCCTTGTGGGAAAATCCTGACTCTGAGCTAGGACAAATCCTTCTGCAGCTTCCTAGACTGGAGAGTCAGTTAGGTCTGAAAATAGAGCCAACAGTAAGTGTAGTGGGTCGCTCAGTAGAGTGAGAGCACTCCAGTCCTGTGCATACAGGACACCTCATTACAGTCAGTAGGTTTGCAGCATGGAAATTACTATTCCAGTGAGCCTAAATCACAGCAAGGGAGAGAACCAAGAAAACAGAGGAATTAAAGCAGACTCCCAGTGAGGAATAGAGAAACAGGAGCAGAATGTTGTGCCCTAATTATTTTATCCTCAGACCTGTGAATTTTGAAATCACATTTAAAAAAAAAATAAAGTCCTAAAACTTGCTTGATGTTAATCAGAGAAGGTTTCTACCAAGATAAGTATTGCAGACACAGCTGAAAGTTTGCTTTCTAAGCATATTCTCCCTGGATAGAACATGTTCCTATAGAAAGAGGTGAAGTGAGGAGTAGAGGGGAATCTGAAAAATTTAGACGTAGCACTGGTGAGATTCAATCCTGCCTGGTGAGGCTGCTGTTTTTGACATGCTTTTAAGATCATCTGGAGAGCTGCAGTCCACACTTGGGCAAAATAATTTTCCTGTCAGTTCCATGCCACATATCTTTCAGCATGAAATAACATTTCTCCACGTTTCATCTTGGTAAAAGCTTCAAGGAAAAATTAATTCAAGCATAAAAATATGCTTTTTTTTTGGTCTTTATGTCTCATTGTTGGAGGGACTACTACCCAGGTCATGGAAACCTTAAGGGGAGCAGACAAAAACTGGGAAACACGAGAACCACATCAAAGCCGCTTTTGTGGATACCTTAAACTGTTACTGCTCAGGTGGCAGGAAGGTCTGCAGAAGCCATGTTGAAAAGCTAAAGTAGAGAAAGACTAAAATTTGGGATCCTAACAA
Source organism: Pithys albifrons albifrons (assembly GCF_047495875.1). Classification (NCBI taxonomy): domain Eukaryota; kingdom Metazoa; phylum Chordata; class Aves; order Passeriformes; family Thamnophilidae; genus Pithys; species Pithys albifrons. The sequence continues at coordinate 19,017,114 of NC_092463.1, read as the reverse complement.
TCTATAAAAATGGCTTCTCCCTCAAACACACTTTCATTTCTGGGGGTTTATTAAGTTAAAAAAAGAATCACCTGCCAGGCAGATGTCTGCAGGTCTTCATATTTTAATTTGTAATTCCGTGCTCATTATTACATATTGACTGCTTAAGGAGGAATTTCAACTTTGTTTTACAGTTCACTGCCCTGTTAAATTGGCACTGAATCACAAATATTAAGGCTTTAAAGATTCTTTTGTCCTACAGCAAATATGAATAAAGAAATAAATAAAAATGTATCCCTTTTATTTGCCACATGTGATCAAAAGACAAAATAGGAGAAATTTATTAGGGCAAATTCTATATACAGAATGAATGAATACTACAATAATTTGTTTAGTCAAAGAAATTGAATCATGGAAACTGCCTTAATTTGTAAAAGCAACTGCGATAAATGATTTAAAATTTAATATACCTGATCCATGGGGGAAAAAAATTAATTTATCCTTAATATTAAAAAAATCCAAAGGTTTCATTGTAATAATTCTAGGCAAGGTAAAGAATGAATACTCCTGGAGCTGAAGTAATTATGAATCATTTGCTGAGAGGTTTAAATGAGAACTGTAATGTACTTCTAGAAAAGAAAGAAATTGACTGTGACTTTGTTTCATTAGTGGAATGCAGCTAAGATCTATGCATTAAAAATTGATACATTTATCTGAAGCAGGATTTTTAAATGTGAAAAAAATAATAGACTTTAAAAGATTTTCATAAAAAATGACACCAAGAACTCTATTCCTACATGTTACTCATTGCCACCATGAAACTACATATTTAAGGGGTACAGTAAGGGGTTTGACCATTGTCCTAAACACTGGACAAGTGTTTCATAGAGACAAGCCTTTACATGTAGTTCAGCACCTCAGATTATATATCAAGATCAAATTCAGCAAAGCACTGGAACCCGCCTTAATTTTGAATATGCATCCATCTATCTCCCGATTCAACAGAGCACAAGACTAATTCCACTATGGCTCATTCTGTTTCTTTGTCTGACTCCAGTCTCAGCCAACCCAGGTTCAAAGATATACATTTGTAAAAACAGACTTAGCTATTTAAGAGCCCAAAACATTAAAACTAAAGAATATCAGATCATTTGGAAATTAAGTATATTAATCTTTCTTTCAGTTATAGTCCTGCTATAACTACATAATTCAGAATTGCAATATAGTTAATGTACATGATAAGTATCATGATTACAGTTAGTAGGACCCAGGGACATAAAGCTTTAATATTATTTAATTTTTCACATTTAATTCTTCTTTGAGAAATCCCTAAAATGGCTATGCAGATTTTCATCTAATTCCCTGAACAATATTTTTTATTGCATGATGAAAGAAGTATATAAATATATCTATATATGTATATGTGTGTGTATATATATAGAGAGACTTAACATCTCAAACTTATTTAACTTTCTTATTTTAGAATACATTCTCAGACTTAAGCCACCATTCTAGAACTTCAATTACATTTAGAGAAAAATAATTGCAAATACTATTTAATTTCATCTAATACTGGTAACATTTAATAGAACAGCATCAAATCATTTCAATGAAGGTCCCAAACTCTTCCCAGTAACCTTATGCCATCATGATCTCCTGCAGTATGCCATTAAGATCATTACATTGAGATTCATTTCAATTAAAAGAGGAAAGACTTTCAGAGACAGCAAACCCATACTGATTTGGCTCTACTCTCTTTTTCAGTGTACAGGGAGCAATTCAACTCCAACTGCTCCATTCATTTCATCTGTGCCACAATATGCTAGGATCATGAAAACAAAGTCACTACCACATTCAAAATCTTATCCACTTAAATTCGTGGCCAAATACCTCAGCTACTTCAGTACTTCAAATATTTTATTTCTTAGACTCATATGTCACTGTCTACTACATCAGAAATGCCATGTTCTCTTCTAGACAGGACAGTTAATTCTGCATATTATGTCTTTTACAGCTGAACTGTGCAAAAACACCACCTATCATATATCAAACCAGTAACCTGTATGTAAGCCAACATCCTGTCTTTCTGAAATTCTCTCACCAGTTTACCATTTCACTTTCTTCAAAGGCTGCTTATTCTGATAGAAGCAAATTCATTCAGCAGTAGATATTTTCCCTGGAGAAGGGAACCATTCTTCCTCATCATTCAACAAACCAAATAAAAACTTTTCTAAAGATTTTCATAGTGAGAAGGGGGAAATTATGTACCTGCTTTCAGATATATATATTCTAGCAGGAAAGTAGACGCAGATTGAAACCAAACAGATACAACTGGTGCACATAGAAGTGACACTAAAAATTACATAAGCATATTTGTCACTGCTCCAGGAAAAACATTTCAACAATTACAATGAAAACTTAAGGGTATACATAAGAAAACATTTAGGCTGTACTAAGAGATGCTTAAGAGATTTTTACTATAATTGGTGTAGCAATTGAAGGTTCATATGTATGCAAAATACATTATTTCTTAGTGTGAAGCAAATGGCTTATAGTTTGGGGAGCCTTTTGCTTCATGCCCTTAAAAAATTATTATAGCATACTTGCTATTTGCTTCACTCTTTCTTGATAGCTCACTTGTACTCTACCATCCTCCAATATAGCTGGCAGATTATCACAGTCCCTGTTGCTCTTCCTTGTGAACTGTTGGCTAAATGTCACTGGGTCCTCACTGATTTATAGATACTTTAAATTATTGAAGCATTCTTTCACTTGCTGCTTATTAAGTCTATTTCCTCATGTTCCTCAACTCTCATTCCCATCTGTCTCACTTAGCTGCCTCCTATCTTCTTTCTCTTCTCCCTTTTGTGTTGAAGACTGGAACAAAGTGGATGCTGAGGATGTTATCTATCTTCATGCAATCTATTATTTAGATTCTTCATTTTAAAGAGACTGGATGACTCAGGAGATTTTTAATTGGATAAAACTTTTCCTGCTTGGTTGCTGGGTCATGTCTGTTATAGGTCACCAAAGACTGAAACTGGCCTCTGCATAATGAGTCAGTGATTTCAGGTGTTCACAAAGATGATGGAGGAATAATTTTATTATTATGTTACCAAGTCAGATTTCACACAGTTCAGTGCAGATCAAAAGTGTTCTGCTCAGTCAGACCTCACACTAAAAGTTTGAAGTGAATTTCAGATCATACCAAGATCAGCTGAATAAGAACTTGCCACTCAAACAGAGGTAATTATATTTTCATGAGGGAATGCTCTTGCTAAATGGAAAAGGAAATTAAACAACTTTGCAAAACAGAATAAGGGACACTTAAACAGTATATGTATGGTTAAACTAGTTTCATTTATGTGGTTTGCGGTTTTTTTAAATATGAATATTTTTATTTACAAGCGGTGAAGGTCTGAAATCTTTGACTTAACTGGTTTGTACTGTTTTTCTATTGAGAGTGTAAACAGGTCTGGTTGCAAAACAAAGCAGCAACATGACAATTATCAGTTAATACATAGACCCTTTGTACACATAGAAGAGGTCTGTAAAGAGATCAGAGGAAGTTGGGCAGGTAATTACAGGTAGACAGATGCTGTGAGAAAGAATTACAAGAGGAGAGCACTCTGCATAAGAACACCTATCGAGCTTGGAGAGAGGAAGAACCCAGTAAGCCTGTTCTCAAATCTGCTTTTACACCCACAGCTATTTGCATGATAACCTTTCAGAAGCTCAGCTTTTCTCCTGAATTTTCAGATACATGCTGTCTCTGCAAAGCACTATAGCAATGAAATTCAAGTATACTTGTTCTGTAACCCTTATGTTACATTAAGCATCTTTGTTTGCCATATGCATGATACCATTCTCTTACCATACATTGCTGTTTGAAAGCAGAGTAGAAGAAGCCTTAACTGCAGTTTTGTTTAAAAATACTGAATCAGTGACCAAATTGTCTTAATGACACAAAAAAAACCCTGAGACAACCATATGAATTTTCTGAGATGGAATAAGCTTCATGAGTATCAATCGACATATCATTCAAGAGGCATCAGGCTAGAAAGGTAATACATGAAGCTGAAAGTGCACTCTATAACAGATAAATAGAGTAAGAAATAGATATCATGTCCTCAGTATCTGTAATGAGCTTTGCTTGGTAGAAAAGCAAAACAGTATTTGGTAAACAGATGCACCCAAATTGCTAACACTAAAAATTAGTTTACAATCATTGTACTCACCAGTCTACCCTGGGGAATGGAGGAAATAAATGTTTTTTTTCTATTTAAACTGAGGTTTAATCCTTACAGGAAACTTACAGAATTTCATATGGGTTGCTTCTAACAAAATATTTCATTACTGCTGTTAATAAAACAATCTGGGCTTCAGTTATAATAACTTCTTCTTACACAGTGCTTTAATATGTATGATTTCTCAAAGTATGTTACCTTTATAGTTACCTTTATGGCCATTCTAAAGGTAGGGGAACATTGCGCCAAAAAATGAAGCTCCATTGTCATACATTGGTCATAGAACAGTTAAAGTTTCCTAGACCTGTGCTCTTCTAAACAGCACTTCTTTAGAAGAATTTTTAGTTTCGTTCCCATCAACTTTAAAACTAAAAACAAGATGGTGATTTTTAAACATGTGTCTTTTAGGAAAAAATAACCTTCAGAACTGGAACATAAATGAAAATAAGAAACAGCCTGGAGCAGTGAATCCATCACCCATAATAGTGACATTGAGAAGGCAGCACTAGCACTTTTCTTGCTGCAACTTGAAGACATTTCTTCTCCAACAAATCAGTCTTCAGTACTTGTTCTGCTTCACAGGATGCCATGGCAATACCAGAAGGATGCCCGCCCTGTTTGAGAAAGCAATTAGTGAGAAAAGCTTTCAATTACCTCAGTCTTTGCAAAATGAGGAAATTTCACAAGATTTGAAGAAAATAAAAGTTGAAAGGATTTGGTTGAGATCAGAGGCAGTGGCATAGTGAAAATATGAAACCCAGGCTGTGACTGGTTCTGTCTGTCACACTTCCCTTGACAGTCTTTGTCTAGTAATCCTGGCCAGAGTTATAATTAACATAATTACATGTTTTAGCTAATTTTCTCCCACCAGTTTCAGTTGGCTGGGAATATTCTTTCTTTCTAATATCAACCACATGCAGAGTTAAACTGGGTAGTGTTAAGCAGCTGCTGCATTTCAGTCCAGGCAGGTTGCCATTGATGGATGCTTTTGTATGACGTTGAGGGCCACTGAACTGAGAAGACATGAGTACACTGAGTGACTATCCAACCCTAATGAAAGAGTAGCAGAACTTGCTTTGGTATCAGTTAAGGTAGAATTTCATAGCTTTGAGATTGCTATATACTTTGAGAAAGTCATTGAGCCTCCACATCCCTTTCTTACCTAACAAATGTAACCCCTTTGTTACAAAAGCTTCTACTTATGTTGTCATAATATTCTAATACAGACAAGTCCTGATCTCAAATGAATATCAAGGCACAAACAGATTGTGCCTATTTGCATTAATTTACCCAGTCCAGAGAAATTCTTAAACTCATATGTGCTTACACACTATGACTCACTGAATATTTTGCCAGAAAAGTAATCCTTCAGGGTTTTCAGAACTGCTATGGACTTTCAAAAAGGCAGAAACACAACATAGTCCATTGCTACCAGCAGTTGCCTAAGGTTAGCTGGCAAGACCTCGTCAAAATCACAATGATCCAGTGAAAAAATTGATGCAAGAGTCTTGCACTGCCAAAGGAAATCAAAGGGAACCCATCTGCTTGGATGCACCTGCCAAATGGATAATGTCCACTTTCTAAAGACTGTGCTCTTTGGCCTGAGAGCAAGCAGCACATCAAGAAGCAAACCACCCCGGGATACAACTGGATGATATAACCAAATGAACAGCAGGCAGCAGAACACTGCAAAACAAAACACAAAAGTAAAAGACAAAGATTGGATTCCACAGTCATGCGAGTACGGAAGAGGGAAGCAACACAAGAAGAAAATAAGCATATTTAGACCCTTATTTATCACTTATGACACTGGAGTCCTATTTTAGGGACTTCAATCGCTATTGAAAGAAGCTTGTAATCACACAGGAACTTGACTAACTTGAGTTGTTGCCACTTCTTTAAAAGCTTTGCATTATTTTCCAGGGATATGAAGCAAAGACTTCTGCATTGACACGAAATCCCCTAGGGTTGTAAAACAGTGATAAATTCACAAATTATGAGGAATTCTAAAATCTCTGAACCTTGGGCATAGGAGGAACAACTTCATTGCCAGATCAGCTTCACTCTCCAGGCTCAACTGAGAAAAGAGGGAAAGAAATTTATTAATCTAGTAGAAAAAGAGTGGAGGTGAATGAAGCAGCACTGGTTGATTTTGCTTGAAGTCCAACAGATTGTTAAAGTTGGGGACTTCCTCCTCTCCATTCAGACTTTACATTGCAGTTGCTTCTCTAGTTGACTGCCTAAAAAGCGAACTTTCTAAGTTAGTTTGGATTGATAATTTTATACCTTATTTTTCCTTCTTTAATTTTCTTCTTTAATCCTTATTCATAAATCATTATCCCAGCCTAAATTGTTTCAACTTCAGCTAAGGACAATAGAAGCATCTTTCAGCTTCACTATATGAATCTGTTTGAAAGCACTGTGTATTTGCAAGTTTGTATTTGATCTCAGTGCTTCCTTACCACACTGAATGCCTGTCTGATATTATTCTCCCTCAGTGTAAACTTTGTGTGTTAATTCTAAAGGTATTTAAAAGAAAACAAACAACAAACAACACTTCATAAAATATGGAAAGCTATTCTGATGATCAATAAAGCACTAATGTAGTTACCCAAACAAGAATTTAAGCAAGACTGCATAAACAAGGAGGAAGATGATCTTCAATGTCATCATGTTCACAAAAAATGTTTGTCAAATTTTGCAAAACATATTGTTTTAGCTATACTAAATACACATAGTGAACAGTCTGTGGTATGAAAAATCTCATTTGACAAATGGAAGGTGGTGGAAAGAACATTTTCCCTGAGGCTATTATTTGAAGAAAAGCAAGAAACAAAGGCTTTCTTGCTTTCAAATGAGTTCAGAATTACCCTATGCACAGTCTTCTGTCTTCCTCAGAGACAAACTCTACAGCTCTGTGAGATATTAATTACAGTGTCTAAAAGTATCAATAATTGACAGTCCCATGGATCTGAGATATTAGAATCTTAGTGCTTAGAAGTTCATTTCACCTCTTGATCAGAGAGGGTTCTGGTTTTGAAACAGAAATTACATGTGGAACTTCCTAAAAACACAGTTACCTGGAGCAGGAGAGAAACTGGTTGTGTGGAGCATCTCTTCAGACAGAGGCTCTCCCACCCTGGGGAAGTGTGAAGGGTCCCAGGAGTGGTTACTGGAGGGCATGACTGGATTTGTACAGCCCCATACAAAACCTGTAGGATATCTCCAAAATATTTTCAATTGTTCACCTGAAACCTACTCTTTTTTTTCCTTTTTTTAGAGCAGTATGGATTGGTTTTCAGCTATCCTAAATATTAAGACCACTATTTTGAATGTGAAGACTCCTTAGCAACTCCTGTAGCTAAGACACAATATGTTGATCTGAATTTCCCACTTCCAAAATGTCCTGTTCATTTTACCTTTGTTGTCCTTCCATTCAATTGAGGGAAAAAGAACAAGCTTACATCTCCAAATAGCTCTTAGATGAGATTTTAAGCTCTGTTTGAAGGCAGTCTTACAAATGTCCCAGGTTTTCTCCCAAAACTTATGGAAGTTTTGAAAACCAGTTTGGCAACATTTTTATAAGCTTCAAGGAGGAAAAAGCAATTATTTTCATACTTCTCTGGATGATCAGCAAAGGCCCAGGAGCATGAGGCTAGTGTAATACACTGCCAAAACCCATGATTATCATGTAATGAATAAATCTCTTCTCCCTGCACTGTATTTTTTGGCCTACTTCTTGCCATAGAAAATATTGAAAAAAGCAAAGATTGATGTCCCTTTTTTCTACCTCCCTGGTATCAGAATGAATCATCACCTTTCTCAAATTCTGAACTCATCCAAGATAAGTCTCTCATGAGCTATCTCTCATGAAACTTCTGGTGTGACTCACAGGTATATGCCAAGATCACCCCCATAAAGCACTGGTAGCTCCCAAAATCCACATTTCACTGCAGTCTGTTTAAAGAGATGCCCACATATGACAGACCACAATAAATGTTCTCACTGAGAAGAGGCTTTACACACATACTGCTCAGTTTGTAGCATTTTGCTGGAGTAGTGCTTGTGGTTAACTGGTTCATGGGGTCTACTAAAATATAAAAATTCTGATAAAATAAATCTAAAATCTTTGATGCAGTAAAGTTTATTAACCTCAGCTTTTTGTCAGTCTGGGATAACTATGTTAAATCCTGAGAATGAAGTTTTGTTATAAAACCTAAGCTGGAAGTGGTACTGTGCAAGCTTGTGCCTTCCAGATAGAAACATGGAAGAGACCTGCCAAGCACAAATTAATGCTGTTCCTTTTCACATCACTGTGCCTAGATATTAAGAGTCTAAGGTCCACATGCATAATGTCCATGGATAATGGACTGCCTGAAGGCAAAAGAAAAATGCTGAAGTCAAAATGATAAGATTGAGTGAAGGCTGTAGGTCATTATGCTTTGGTTGTACTTGCATGAACCTAACTGGAAAAACAGTGTAGACTGGGACTGCATCAGTGGACTTCTTGGTGAACCATGCATTAAGGAACCTGCATAAACCCTAAAATAGTCAATACTTCTTGCTATATAGAGAGCCGCAGAAAAAGAAAGACTGCGAGCAATGCAGCCAACAAAGTGGCTCAGTAGCTTCAACAGATCCCCACAGCAGATGCAGTTAACTTTATGCAGAACCAAGGCAATATCCATCTAGAAATGGAAACTCAGTGACAGCAAGGCAAAATTTTACAGTTTTCTTGATACTTATCTCTACTCTCCTTGCTTCTTTAAAGTCAACCTTTCAGTAAATAACAGTAGTTCAGAAATTTATAAGAGCATAGTCTTCATCTTTTATTCCCTCATGAGTCTATACAGTCAACATTCAGAAGATTCTGTTTGAAAAAATATTCAGAGTATAAAATTTGAAACTAATGAATCACATAGGATTATGAAATAGAAGAAAAAAGAAATATTTTCTGACACTACAGTTTGGACTTGGCCTGGAAAAAAAAAGGAAATGAAAAAATATCTCCTTTCAGAAAATCAAAGTGGGAGAATTTAGTAAAGTAATTCTGAAGGCCAGGTGTTTATGACAAAACACTACCTTCTCATTGTCTCCTGGTTTGTCTCATCCAAGCACGATTTTGCATTGCTGGAAAATGACCAACATCTTCTGAGGAGTTGTGGCATGGGGAATGTGCTGTTGTTATTTACCATACTCTGTACCACTGCTGCAGATCACCATGTCTTTTCCCTTTTTGGTAGACTATCAAGGTATAACCATTAATATGCAAGAGACAGGTTTAAGAATATGCTCTACTTATTCCTAGATCTACATGAATTATTTTTGGGCACTTCTATGTAATTCTATATAGATTTTTGAAACCCCAACATGATAAATTCTATTTAAAGACTTTTAATGGACAGGCATTAAAACATAATACTAATAAAGTCTTTGATACAATTCCATAAAGTCAAAAGGCTTTCTTAAATTGCTTCATAATTTATAAAAGGAAGTTCATTAATCAGAAACTTATCAATGTAAGATCAATCAAAGAGAATGTTATGGTGGGAGCAATGATTTGTATGACAGAAATCTACTCCTTTCTAGACATTCACCTAAATAAAATCTTCCCACTGTACTAGGACAGTATAAGGGAAAATAATGCAAGAAAACTTGGTAACAACCAGGTATAAAGAAATTCACAGATCTGCTCCCAAATGCTGGGGAACCTTACACTACATTCAGAAACATTCATGTATTCAACATGAAATATAACTACAAAATTGAAGCACACAATGAAGTTTAAAAAGCTCATGCACCATTGCTTAGTATTCACAAAGGCTAACTTTTTATTGTGTCAAAAAGCTTATGTTTTGGAAACCAAAGGCACTTATAAAAAGCTGATTATGCATTTTAAATAAGCAACAAACATTCACTCCATTCTTCTCATTTTCTGAAATGATGCATCCCGTTTACCAGTTTTATAAACATTCTAACATGGAAAAACAAGAGATAAAGAAAATATTATTAGATCTGAATTATATTTAAACATTTTCCTGAAAAGGAACAGCACGTCTGTTAAAATGAGATGAAATTTCAACAACTGAAATAAAATTCCATCTTTAAATCAGTAAAATAATTAAATTAATGTGAAAAGAAATACTATTGGGATTTCATAAACACCTGTAAAAAAGATGGACATCTGGTTGATCAAAAACCCTACCAAAGATGTTATACCAAACTTAATGAAATTAAGTTTGAGATAGATCAAATCTTTTTTTTCAGAATAATATGCAGCATCTAAATCTTTGGAGCTATGCTGACAGCACTCAGACAAGGGTGAATTCAATGTGCCTGTCATTCCATGAGATTTTGCTCCTAGGTGTACAGAGACCTTGACATACACAATATTGAAACCTCTAATTATTTTGGAAGCAACATGGACCAAGAACCTTTGAGAATATAAGTACTTTAGATGTCCAAATTCAATCTAAAGACCTGATCTACTCCAATAATTCTCATTTTTCTTACAATATGAGTTCTTTCACAAAATAGAATTGATAGTTATATAGGAAAACAGTACTTGGTCAAGTGAAGGGATCTATGGTTATGCCTTCTCAATCTACAATGTGTAGAAAGTCTCTATGGAAGAGACACATATTTCTCTTACATGTTTTCAGAGCTCTGGTTGCTGAATTGACTCACGAAAAAGTACTGTGAGGCATGTAATTTTTAGGTCAAATGAGCAGATTAGTGCCATGTATATCTTAAATGGGTCTCCTCTGGCCCAACTTATTGTCAGAAGTAACTATTAGAAATGAAAGGTCTTCATTTTCATGAGAAGACTGTATAAGAAATAGTATAAGTACACTGCATAAAAATTTGGAGGATGCCTGAGATATCCAAGCTGCTGTGAATAACTCTGGAGTTCTTAGTCCAGTGTAAGTTTCATACTTTCCTGCTGCCCACAGCATCCATGTTCAAACTGTCCCACATTAAACACCAATTCAGTGCTGCATTCCAGTGGGTCTGTACTTATTTGAGCCAGAATACATGAGCAATTCCAGGTATTGAGTTGAACCTAGACGTATTGATGCAAATTTGCCTAGTTGGACAAGGAACAATCAGGTGATCAGTTCTCTTCCACTAAAGTAAATAATGGAAAGCACTTTCTAAGCAGAAAGATGCTTCTGAAAAAAAAAATTGAATAGCAGAATGACTTGCCTGTACTAATGTGATAAATTCAAATATCTATTTGGTTATGACAAAAAAGAAATCTTACTCTTATCCTTCTTTACCTTATAAGTAATTGAACTAATTCAAAATTCTTCAGGCATAAAGCAAATGAAAGACCTCATTTTGAACCCTCAGTTGGGACTTACTGAAGACTAAGATATGTCATCTTTAACTAGAGCCAGTTTGGGAAAAAACCTTTAATTACTTTAGTATTTAAAATATTCACTATCTATACACATGGTTTAAAACCATCTGCACTATATCTTCTGCTAAAATGCAGAATTTGAGACCATATCTAATCAGGTTTTTTTCAGATTAAAACTACTAATATGTCAATCAGCTTATAGGAATTATGATCTCTGAAGCTTGAAGAAAGAGTAGACTGCTTAGATATTTCTAACACCACTACTCTAAAAAAGCCCAGTCATTCATTAGTAATTAAGTAGCAAAATGAAATATACACCTGTACTTCTCATGCTGACATGTCAATCAGCAAAACACTTTATGGAAACTATATATTCACAAAGTGAGCTATGAATCATACATCTTATTTTATTTATTTTTTAATCTTGATAAATAAAAGCTGCATTATAAGATCATAATATGAGACCATGTGAGAAATTCCTCTTAAATAAACATAAGCTTCAAATAATTATTTTGTGTGATTACACCTTTATAACATTTCAGTTTATCTCTTTCTTCCACTTCCTTCACAAGAAGTGATGATGTGATGTTGTGCTTAATATCAGCTTCACCTACTAATCTGGGGCCTGAGACTGGTGCTGCTTTTTTCATATTATTCTCTTTTTTGGAGAGGTCATGTTGCCTATTATGCAAACATACAAAGCTTACTCTTTGTCTGTCTGCAAGACTATTTCTTACATTTCATATTCTCAATTTCTTTTTTATTTTTTTAAATCTCTTGCCCATGACTACTGAGCCATTATGTTAAATTGGTTATGCTTCCTGCAAATAGTATTTTGTCTCTCAGAGATTTTGAGGTTTTTTCAACAATAATTGACTTGACTTCACATGTGAATCTGGCATATTTTTCAATCTCCTGCATCCCCTATTTACAGTCTCTGCAGTACATGGACAATAAAATCTGTTATTGCCTCCAGAGCTTTGGAAAACATTTAGTCATAAGGTAAGATTTTGACAGTGTAAGATTCTAAAATTAAAGGTTTTAGATGTGCGGGTCAGTCTACAGAACAGAGTTTATTATAGAAACTCAGTGAATATCATAGAATCATAGAATGGTTTGGGTTGGAAGGAACCATAAATATCACCTAGTTCTAATCACCCTACTATGGGCAAGGACACCACCCACTAGAACAGGTTGCTCAGGGTCCCATCCAACTTGGCCTTGAACACTTCCAGGGATGGGGAATCCACCACTTTACTGGACAACATGTTCCAGTGCTTTGCCACCGTCTGAGTAAAGAATTTCTTCCAAACAACTAATCTAAATCTGCCCTCTTTCAGTTTAAAACCATTCCCCTTATCCTATCTAAAAAAGTCTCTCTCCCTCCTTTTATAAGCCCCTTAAGGTACTGGAAGGGCACAATGAAGTCTCCCCAGAGCCGCCTTCTCTCTAGACTGAAAACCCCCATCTCTCTCAGACTGTCTTTGTAGGAGAAGTGTTCCAGACCTCTGTTTTTCCTCACGGCCTCTTCTGGATTCGCACCAACAGGTCCAAATCTTTCTTGCACTGAGGATCACAGAGCTGGACACAGCACTCCAGGTGGGGTCTCAGGGGCAAAAAGTAGAGCGGGAGAATCATCTCCCTTGACCTGCTGGTCATGCTATTTTTCATGCAGCCCAGTATGGGGTTGGCCTTCAGGACTGTGAGAGTGCAGTGCTGAGTCATGTCCAGCTTTTCATCTATGTGAACCCCCAAGTTCTTCTCCACCATTTGAGGTATATTTTCCTCAAACATCTCCCAAAGATCCAAGGTGAGTTAATCCAGTATTTTGTTTCTTACAATATCTAATTATTACTAATCCAGAGGAAAAGCGGCTAAAAAGAAGAGATAATCAAATAAGGGGAAAATAGCAAGAGCTCTAATCATATGGCTTTAAAACCTACATTAATCAAATGCTGTCATCACCATCTGCAATCTAGTAATGCAAAAAATTTGGATTAAAAACAAATTTGGCAGCAAAGCTCTTCAAATTTTACACAGCACCACATAACAGTGTAAGGAAGCTTAAAAGATGGAATTGAGATACACAGAGGAGGATTAAAACCTCCACAATGCTATCAGAATCATCTGTTGCCTGACAACACACAGGTGCATATATGGAAAAGCATAGCACTATGGTAAATATCCACCTACACCACCAATTTGTTGGGGAGAGATTTTTCACCCACTGTAATATTTAGAAATTACTACAGACTCTTTCTTTTCTTTACCATGCTTAAAATAGATTTTTTTCTTGTAACAATTATTATCTCTACACAGCAAAAACTACCTCAATTAAGGGACAAAAACCTTACAGATGGTTAAAACATTATTTCTTAGTGCAATTAAACACAAAACAAACTGAACACAGGAACAAATGCAGGTCTCAATCCTGTGGAGACTAATGACCATTCTTAAGTATAAGAATATGTGAGCAGATCAAATTAGGTCATTAGGATCAGTCATTTTAAGGTAATTGAGACTATATCATACATTTAAAATTTAGATGCTGTCCTGGGTTGAGCTGACAAAATGCCAGCTGACCAGGACAGAGTGAAAGGGTTCCTCCTCCCCCCAACCAGCCAAGGGAAAAAGAAGAGAAAGAGAAAAGAAAAACTCTCAAAACCAGGTTTATGCTGGAACTAACTACATGTATTTATACAGAGAAGAGAAAATTAAGAGGGTACTACAATATAGCACACACTTACACAAGTTACATATATATAACAAGGCATAACTTCTCACTCCCCAATTAATACAAAGCAAAGTCTATTACACTAGATCTGTAAGTACTCTAAGAGACACATAGCAAGAAACAGAAAAAGTAACAACAAAAATGTTTCTACTTCCCTGAATGCAAACAAAATGCAAGCAGAGGCAGCAGGGGCAGAGCAAGGCCTGCTTCAAGACAAAAGTTGGATCACGTCCGGCCTGTGTCTCAGCCATGGCAGAACTGACTAAGCCACTCCTATACACTGGATTTTACACCCTTTGAGATGATGTAGTATGGTATAGAATACATTATTATTGGCTGGAAGAAGTCAGCTGTTAGCTAGCTCAGCCCAGCTCAAGTCATCTGACAATTTCAGGCCTAATCTGAACTTTAAAGCCTAACTTCTTGGCCTACTTGGCTAAACCCATAACATATTCCACCCCTTATTCCATACCATATTACATCACTCATATCTTAAATCTATCTATTCTCGCACTTAAACAGTCTTTGTTCTTTCCAGGGCTGTCTTCTACCCCTCCATATTGTAGGCAATAGTCCATTATGATGGGGTAGGTACTTAAGGCAGGAAAAAACAGTTCATCATTGGACACCAACACCAGTTCAGCTCAGGTCTTCTTCATCTGATGGTCTATGTCCTGCAACACAGAACTCGAAATGCAAGTTACCTTTTTTTTCTCAAGGTTAAATGTCCTTGAGGCACACATTGGGATCATCCCATCCCCTTCTCAGTGGTCACTATACCCTCATTAGGGTCACCATCCCCACACTGGGGGCACTATCCCCTTTTCAGGGGTCACTATCCCCACACTGGGGTCTCCATCCCCTTCTCAGGGGTCTCCATCCCCTTCTCAGGGGTCACTATCTCCTTCTCAGGGGTTTCACAATAGTGAAATAATGGGAATAATGGGAAATAATGTCCATGGTTAAATCCACCCCTCAGCCTCGTCCACCTGCAGGTGGCCTGAGGCATCATGGGCCCATGGAGCCAGGAACAACTCTCCCTTATGCTAGTCCAGGTGTGCTGTTCCTTATTAGCTCAGCCTTTGGGCACATGAGCATCCACATGATGAATCTTTACAGATTCTACTCAAGCAGCAGTGTCCTGCCACACACCAACAGCCCACATGGGCCTCTCTATGCTTCAATTAATCTTCTTCTATCGGTCCAGCCACCCTCAGAGGGGCACTGGTTGTCATCTACAAGTCAGTGTAGAGGTACAGTCTTGGCTAGTTTTCTGGTTCAGCAATGTCCAGTAGACTTGGTTGTTCTCCTCCTCCTCTCAGCTGGAGGCAGGGCAGCTTAATTGTGGTTCTTGGCTCTGTTTTGGGATCTCTGCTTCAACATGTGGACAGCTTTTTTACCAGCTTTCTTACGTTTTGATTTCCATACCTGGACTTCAAGCACAGAAGTAGATGCACTGTCCCACCTCCTCATGCCTTTCCCCTGGTCACACAGGAAGGATGACAGTTCACCATGTGACTCACGCTTGGGGTTTGCTCTCTGTTGAGGTAAGGCAGGAGAGAAAGACAGCTTGCTGTGGCTGTAAGGCTTCTCCTTGCAGTGGCTGCATTCACAGCAGGTACGAGTTGAGCTGTCTGAACTCCCAAAAACAGTCAGTACAAGGAATAAAACGAGTATCCAGTAGCAAGAGACCATTAGATGTACCCAAGCAATGAAGATATCAAGGAATGTTTCTATAACAATGCTCCCGGGAACCCTGCCAACCTTCTGGGACACTTGCTAGTGGCCTTCGTTTCCTGGCCGACACACCATTATCTGTCCTGGGTTGAGCTGGCAAAACGCCAACTGACCAGGACAGAGTGAAAGGATTCCTCCTCCCCCCAACCAGCCAAGGGAAAAAGAAGAGAGAGAGAAAAGAAAAACTCTCAAAACCAGGTTTATGCTGGAACTAACTACATGTATTTATACAGAGAAGAGAAAATTAAGAGGGTACTACAATATAGCACACACTTACACAAGTTACATATATATAACAAGGCATAACTTCTCACTCCCCAATTAATACAAAGCAAAGTCTATTACACTAGATCTGTAAGTACTCTAAGAGACACAAAGCAAGAAACAGAAAAAGTAACAACAAAAATGTTTCTACTTCCCTGAATGCAAACAAAATGCAAGCAGAGGCAGCAGGGGCAGAGCAAGGCCTGCTTCAAGACAAAAGCTGGGTCACGTCCGGCTTGTACCTCGGCCATGGCAGAACTGACTAAGCCACTCCTACACACTGGATTTTACACCCTTTGAGATGATGTAGTATGGTATAGAATACATTATTATTGGCTGGAAGAAGTCAGCTGTTAGCTAGCTCAGCCCAGCTCAAGTCATCTGACAATTTCAGGCCTAATCTTAACTTTAAAGCCTAACTTCTTGGCCTACTTGGCTAAACCCATAACAGATGCCTTTATAAGTTTTTCCACAATTAAGTAATACTACTGATGTTTCTGTTTCAGATGTTAAATTTTGTTGAAAAAAATCCATATCTATTACTTAAAACAAAACCTCATAAAAGCTGGGAAGATCAGATCATGCCACAGACACAGAGCAATAACTCACAGATTGAAGTAGGTCTCCTGATCCAGTAAAAAATCTTCACTCAGAAATGCCATACAGCAAAAAAGGTTGTGCAAATTAAGCAGAAACTGATGAAGTCATCTCCTTTAGCCCATTCCTGATTTATGTTTTGGTTTCTTTTGCATGAAGGATAAGAGGCATAGATAACAGATATTATGTCCCTATAAATAAACTGGTCCAAGAGGCAATTAGATAATTTATCTTCACTACTGTACACTGTAACAGCCTTGTGAATTAGCTGGCTCTGCATGGCTCAGAAAAGCTTGGGGTTTTGCCACTTCATAGGAAGGTAATATTGACACCTGAGTTCTTATCTGCTTTTCCTGACTAGGTACGTTCCAGCTTAATACCAGTTGTTTCACTTTGAAAAAGGAAGATGGGGTTTGGAAAGGATAAAGATTTTTTTACACTGTATTACTCTTTCAGTTTTAAATAAACCGAGTGTACAAAATATATGTTCTTGTATGCCCTATGTTCATTTGCTTCTGGCACATTCTTTCCATCAGGACTTTCTTGGGCAAAAAGCAGGTCATTCTAAGCAAACAATGAAAACCCCATTAAAGATGTATTACAGAAAATGAAGACTTAGGTACACAGGTTCATATAACCCAGATTTTGTTATTCTGTGATGGGGGAAGCAGAGGGTGAATGGAAATTTTGGCAGCTGAGTTTTTTGACTGGTTGTTCAGAAAAAGCCTCAAAACATTAAATTTCTGGTCTCCTGGGGTGAAGAACCACCTGAGCCAGAAGAACAAGTAGAGCACTAGAAGAACTTTCTCTTCTTCATTTTTCCCTGCAATAACAATTAATATTCATATTATGAGCAAGAGAACCCACACCCATCCTGTCCCCTACAGTTCCTACCAGTCTTAATAATGGATTTCATGAGAAATTATACTGCTCTTTGACCTAATCCTTGAAACCTCTGCCATGAGTTCCTGAAACTTTTAAGTCTTACCCCAACCTCTCCATGTTCACCCTCCAGCTTTCTAGCAGCTGGCCTCCAACACAAGGCTGTGAAGTAAAGACACTAAAGGACTTTAGTGGCTGATTGGTTTTCCTGAGAACTTGCTTAGGATTAGCAGCTGTAACATATCTGGGTGCCAAAGCCCTAGGCTGCAAACAATTTTCATGCTAAGAATAAATAGCAAAGCAGACAGGATGCTCCAGGTGCTTTTCTCACCATTTTCTGGATTACTCTTCTATCAAGCAGCTTATCATCACAAAGATGAAGGAAATGCTATGCAGCACACTGCACTGCTAAAGGCAAGAGTGATTTATTATGTAGGAAATTATAAAAGTTTTCTTATTTTCTAAGTGTTGACTCATTTTGATAATTGTGGAATGATAGTAAGTTATTGAATTTCCCTGCCCAGCAAAAATTCAAGTTCATTACTTGGGAAAAAACATAAATATAATGTTGCAGTTCAGCAAAGCTGATGAGAATATTTTTGTTTTCTTGTTCTCTTTTATGTTAGCATTGAAATGCCACCATATACTGCAAAGCAACCAGAATGTTGAGATAGCTTTGTATTGCACAGCATAAATCACACAATTGTACCCTCAAATGAAAAACATCCAGCAGACAATACTGGATGCACTTGGCTGAAAACCATCATTACATGACTATATTGGGTCAGGTGCCAAAATCTATGTAGAGCACTGACCCCAAGTAAATTCCCAGCAAAATCTTTGATGGTTATGTCAACTATTTAGAAGTTTAGTATAGAACTTATGTTTTTTGCATGCCTTGTTAGATATTTAAGTCTTCAAATAGCAGACCTTTTTTATCATCCTTGTACAAAATGCAACAGGATTTATATAACTTGAAAGCACCTTGACATTTTGGGATGTGCAGCTAAATAGTAAACAGGAGAAATTCATGTTACCACCAAAGAAAAAAAAAAAGACAAATGCAAGATAAATATGCAACTGTGGAATTGGAATAAAACCTAATATTCTATGAAGGACTGATAAGACTGAAAATCAGAGAGTCAAAGGCATTAACAGGGAAAAGGTAAGTTGCTTTGTAAAAAAAGCTGGTCCTAGATCATGATGAAGTTCCCATTCTTTGTGTGGCTATTGATGCCACACCAAAAGATGAAATAAAAGACCATTCTTGTTGAACAGTTACTTTTGAATCCAATCTGTATGCCAAAGAATCACTAGTAAGATGTATGGGTTACGAGTCCAGATAAGAACTCTTAACTTGAACAGGTTTTGTGATGATGGCCTTGAGTACACAGATGGAATTATGAGGTGCTGGAGACTATTGGATCCCTTTTTATCTTGGCACAAGCACTTTTACATTACTTCATAATGTCTGTTCTTTTATTGTTATCTGCCAGTTAGAACAGGTCATCACACCGCTCTGCTCACTGTGTTAGTTTTTACCATTTTCCCAGACTAAAGTCAGACTCCTGGTGTTCATTCTAAACTATGAGTATTCCTTTGACTTGGAAAACACCTAACAAATCCTAACAGCATAGAGAAAGTTATTCTATCAGATGCAGAGGGACAAGACTTCTTTGAGAAATAGGACAAAGCTTGAATAATTGTTTCACCAACTTCATAATGCAATATAAAATTCTTTTTTGGAATCAAGCATTTCCACCTCTAATTCTTCAAGATAGAAAAGAGACTGTGGAAACAAAAAGAATTTGAAAAAAATGAGATGTCATAAGGCAAAGGAAAAAGAAGACAGGTGTGATTGAACATTGCCTGAAAAGTGGAGTCTACACAGAAAAAGAAGAAGTCAAAGGGACGACACTATATCAGGGAGTATGGACAGAATACAGCATTTCAGCCCTCTCTGAGAAGTAAAATTTTCTGAACATAAAAAGACTAAAATTATTACTTTGTGCATAAATATTTCAGATAATCTTCTGACAAGCCAAGTTATTTCCCATTATAGCATTTCTGTTCAAGCCACAGAAAAGAGTTCTACATACACCTCTCCCAGCTCCATGTCTCTCAAATAGAATGGGAGAGACGGCCTATAACAGAAACAACAAAATTTAACTGTTTGCTTTTTAGGAAATAATCATAGGACATTCCAGCAGCAGTGACTCCATTTTCTTTAACATGTAACACTTGGGATTTCTATGCTTTTACTGATTCTATTTACTTGATGATCTAGAAGTATATCATATTGTATCTAAGACTGCATTATCATTACTTTTTTCTTTTTCAAGCCTTTCTTTGAATTCGTTATTTCAGTCTTGTGCCTAGAGGCCAAGAAAGCTGATGTGCACTAGGTAATTTAATAGGAAAACTGCTAAACTCTGCTTCTGGAACTGTAAAAGCAAAGGGTATTCTTCTACCATCTAATATGAGTAGGTGCTATAGAATGTGCCTATGTTTTTAAGCCAATAATAATTAGTAAGACAGAGATAATCAACTGCTTTTGGCATGATGTTACTTACCTTACAGTTTTCATAATGAACTGTGAAGGAAAGGTATTTCTATCTTTACAACACTGAAATACCCTGAAGAACTAATCCAATAAAATGATAATTCCCTGTCATTCAAGTTAGAAAATCAGATTATCAGTCATCACTATATTCCATGACTGGATTTTAAAAAACACAAATTACTTAAAAGCATAGATTTCTGAAGAAAGTAATTCCCTTAAAAGTTGAGTATCATCATATGAGACTGAGCCAGGAATAAACTACAGCTCCACTACTTCTTCACTTATGTTCAGAACTATGAGTAAGATTACGATGCATCTGTTTTCCAATAAAATCTTGGTTTCACACCAGAGCTTTGTTGAGAAAGATAAATGCATTTTATGGAGGATCTTGATATTTCACAATTTGATTTTGTCCCCATTAGCTTAAACCTATTGTCAGCATAACTGATAGGGAACCTCTAAAGGAAATTGCTAACAAAATCTGGAGACTATCTGAAGTCATCCCAGGAAAAACTGTGAAATCATGTCTTTCAAATAAACAGAAAAATTTACTGCAGCCAAGCAGTTTTGCTGAGGAAAAAAAAAAGCAAAGAATTTTTTAAAAATAATTACTTCAGAGAGAACCAGAAAAAAACAGATCAATGGTGGACAAAACTGATAATAATAGATAAAAATAAACCCATGTAGCTAATAAAGGAGGTCAAAGAAAACATTGAAATGTCTGCTAATCAAATCTGAAATATAAAAAGACAAATTTTGTAATGATAAAGAACAAAAAGTCTATTTTGGTCATGCATAGGTCAGCTCCTTGGAGTAAACTGTAACAGTTTCAATAATTCAGAAACAACCAAAGTGTGTGCATTAGCTACTTTTGGGGGGTGGGTTGTTATTGGAAAAAAGTAGGAGTCTGTATCCAGCTCATAAGCTGTCCAGGGATTGGAAAAACAGTTTACTATCTGTAACTGTACTTTGTAGAAGGCATTTTGAAGATATTTCACAGACAGAATGAAAGAAACAACACTGAAAATTTCTCCATTCATACAATGGTTGCAGCTAGTAACTTTTTATACCATTAATATTTCCTTTATGGAATCCTAGAAAATGAGGGCAGCTCCAGAGATCTGGAGGAGTGTCATTCTTAAAAGATTTAAAAATATTAGTAAGCAATGAACATCAGTTAGTGTTTTCTCATGGAAATAAATCCAATCAAACATTGATGCCTTTTGTTAAGGATTTCTGTACAAAGGATTACTGAATCAGGACTCATGATTTAGAATCATAGAAAGGTTTACATTGGAAGGAACCTTAAAGATCATCTAGTTTCAACCCTCCTGTCATGTACAGGGACACCTTTCACTAGACCAAGCTACTCAGAGCCCATCCCACCCGGCCTTGAAAACCTCCAGGGATGGGGAGTCCACAACCTCTCTGGGCATCCTGTTCCAGTGTCTCACCACCCTCACAGTAAAGAATTTCTTCTTAATATCTAATCTAAAACTATTTTCTTTCCGTTTGAAGACATTTTCTTTTGTTCTATCACTACATGCCCCTCTCTTCAGCTTTCTTGTAAGCTCTTTAGGTTCTGGAATGGGTTTGGTTATTCATATCCTCTTCAGGGATAGGCAGATTTCTACAAGCCATTTGATTTAACATCGCATGTATCTTGATTTCAAAAACTTACGTTACATGAAATTAACATTAAAATTATTTAAATGGATGGAATACTGACTCACTGACAGATTTTGAGAACATTTTAATTGGAAGATATTGATAAAAATAAATAATTTTGAGCATAGCCTTGAGGTTATATGTGTACTATGTGAGTATCTGTGTTTCTACTAAACTGTGCACATCATAAACTGCACACAAGATTTTCCACCCTTACTCTTTAGTATGTTTTTCATCACAGGAACATATTCCCTCACACTAGCTATCTCACTGTGCCTCACACACAGACTCTTCTTGCATACATGTTCCCAATCATGATACTTTCTATTGTTGTTGCTGAGTTCAATGAAGAATGTCATTGAGCTATAAAAACTACAGAGAAAGGATTAGATAAACAAGAAAGAAGTGTTCTGAGAAACTCAAAATACATCTTAAATAATGGAGGATTTGCCTCTTACCTCATACAACTTTTCTTGCTGATTACAGTAATATTAGATGAAAATGGAATCAGTCTTTAAAACACAAGATATAATTTTTTCTGCCATGTTCAACATTAAAGGTATATTTGTTTTATTTTAACCTTGAAATATTTTATGCGCATAAGGTTGTAACAGTTGTAAGTTTGTAACAATTGTAACTGTAAGTTGTTGTTGATAAGCAAGCTTTACATGCCTCAGTTTGTGTGTTGCTAATATTAGCAATCTTGCTTACTCCACCTGGTTAAAGAGGTACTGTACTATGAAGCTTTAGTGATGCCTTCAGTTTATAATAGCTATACTTGTTACTTAACAAATGTTACTGTACCTTGTTCAAAAGATTTTGTACCTCGAGGGCTTAGCAAAGCAATAATGTTACCAACAGGTTTTCGAGCACTCAGCAAACCTAACGTGTGTCCTGCACAAAAGGAGTGGGGGATTTGTAGACGAAGTTTGGTCTCAGCCCCCGCATTGCCCAACCCACACCAGGAGCTGACAGGCTGGCAAGGTCAGGGTGACCTTGAAGCAACGCTTAGGGACTGATGCTCGTCGCGTGAACAAACATGCACCAGCCAATCAGAAGAGACCACTGCCTCGTGAACAAAGGCCCCCAGCCTATGAGAGCTTGTTGCGGTCCTCGTGTTTCCCTTGAAACCCTATATAACCTGTTCACCCCCGAATAAAGTAGAATATATTCCTGCTTTTAACCTTAGCACATGGCTCTTATCTCTGTGAGAAACGCACATGCGACTAGAAGCCCAAACCCAGGGTACTGGCAAGGACACGAGAAATCCTCTCACTACGCAGCACCTTTTCCCCAACAAAATATCATTCTATTAAAGTAAAAGCTGTATTAGAAGGGAGCTATTACTGATATTCAAGCTCAGAATGAATTCATGCTTCTGTCAGAAATGCCAGCTTCCCATGATCCCTGGGACATTTCCGACTCCATCTAGCTCTGATGCATGATATCCAAGGAGCTCTCAGAAATCAATTAATTGTTTCTTTGTTTTCATAGGGGGTCTTTTCTTATTTTGTATCTCTCACTGAAAGCAACCAAAATCTGAGAGGTCACTTTTGAGGGTCAAGGCTTATGAAAATATCGGTTAGACATGATCTCAAGGGCTATTCAGCCAGAAAATAAATAATTAAATAAGGAAGGAATCGGTGAAAGGAAAAAAAAAAGGTGTGAACAAGAATTCTTATTAATAGAAAGATTAAAAATCATCTTCTAAAGTGATGCAGACATATTTAAGATATATCTACTGATTTTTATGTATCAGTAAATTCTTGCTATCTTTTTTATTGTTTTTATTATCATATATATATCTCTAAATGTTACTCTTTTTTTTTTAAAATGTGCTCTTTGCAATGGTCAAAGATAAAAGAACAGTGAAAGATAAACTGTTTTAACCTATGTTGTTACATGTTGAAACAAATGAACTTGGCTTGTATTTATCAATAGCTACAGTCCAAAGAGTCAGACCTCATAATGGCTGTGATTTATCATAATATTCAAAACAAGAGGAATTCACAGCAGATATGCAAAAGATTGACAGTGTTCGTATTGGTAAGAAAAACCTATCCTGACCAAACTTCTGTAGCTAGCAACTAAGACTTCATATCTCAAGCTGATTGAAATGATTAGAGAGATTTTATAGTCAGAAAAATTATACTTTTTATAACATGGATCATAAGGAAAAGAGAGCACAGATTCTTAAATTTCCAGCCTAATATCACTCTGCAGGTACAAAAGCCACCGGTATCGTGACACTGATAAATTCCACTTCCTACCACAAAAGGTCCTTCCATTTTTGAAGGAGCACTTGATGAAGGAAACCAAACCCTCATAGCCAGAAAGGCCACTCCACAGTAATCATTTTTCCCATAAAACCCAAGGCTGTGTCAGCTACACTGAGGATCTCCTGCATTTGCCTTCTTTTCACTTTCTCTTTTTCTTTTCTTTTTCGCCTTAACACCATTGTTGAATGAATTTTCTTGCTCCCCAATTCACCCTACTGGTGAGAAAGCAACACAAATCAAAAGATATGTGTGAAACCTATCAAATCTTTGGCAGCTTGCAGTCTCTCCTTACATTACAAAAAATAAATTGTTTATTTTAATTTGCTAAAATGTCACTGCACCTAGGATTACAGATATTGTGAAAGGCCACTTTATATTTTTCTTGTAATAATATATTATTAACAGAGAAATAATATATTACCATGTTAATATAATGGCAAACATTTTCACAGTGACTGACTGATGCCAAATTGAATATCCTTTGAAGCTGATGTGCCATAAAGCAAATACCTAGTCCATTGTGAAAACATCTCTTGTTAAATATCAACATATATTCTGTCTGTGTTTATACTGAAAAACAGTATTGCTGTTTTAACAACTGCTGTGAAAAAAAGCCTCATTTACACACAGAAAGCGATCTGATACCTGCTAGAAAAGGGTAAGTCACAGATAGCTGTGGTCAGCTTTTGAGATTATTCTGGAATGCATTTACCTATTTTGCCAGTAATGAAATGAAGTCTAGGGAAAATAGCAATTTTAAAGTAGTTTTCATCTCCCACAAATACAGTTCAAGTTGTATTCCTTGCCTCCATGCTTCAACATGGAAAGAAAGCATGACTTAAAAAACTGAAAAGCTAGATAAATGTCCCTAAAGGAAGAAGTTGACCAATAATTGTCACACAGGAAATACACCATGTACTATGTAATTATATTTCAGATTACATTTCAATCCTAAAGGTCTGTATCAAAGTAGAGCTGACATCATTGACCTAAGTAGATCTTAATAGCTTTTTCTTTCTCAAATCTGCCTAATCCCTTTTAGATGTATGTCATATTGTAGCACCCACAGTCACTGCTGGCAAATTACCTCTCCATGTAGCTGGAACTGCATATCATTTTATTCCTGTTTTGTCTCTTTTTTGCCTTCTTTTTTTTTAACCCTACCAACTGCTAATTTCAATTGATAATAGTAGGGGATTTTATTGAAAAAGATAGAGAACAATCATTCCCATCTGCTCCAGCCTTCATATCTCCTCAATGCTTTCTGAGCCTGAGGCACAATGGTTTATTTAATTAATTCTCAAACAGAAATCATTTAACCTCTCTGATTGTTCTTATTTTCCTTCTCTGTAACTTTCTTCTTTCTTCAAATAGGGAAATGAATACTGTAAATGCTTCTGAAAACACCAGAAGACTGAAGAATTGTACTTTTTTTCCCCCTTTCTTCCTTTCCCAAAAGGTCCAGAAGTTTGCAATTTCAGACTAAAATTGAGTTTACAATTGAGTTTACAATCTCAGACTAAAATTATTTTCTTTTTTCAGCACCAGTGTGTGTGAAGTAAACCATATCTTGCTCTAAGATTTAGTGTAGAGTACATAAGAACCTGTGACACAATTAAAGCTAGTGGAGGCAGGATTTACACACTTGAACTCTAAACTATTCTTTGGTGAGAATTCCTTTCTGCTCTGGAAGTTCATGCACACAGCAGGAATAAACCTGTGTTTTGAGAACATTCAGAAGCAATAAAACTAATGGTCATCAAAATTAAATGGTCTGCACAGGTGTGAGAGACTGGAATGTTAATGGTTAATAATTCAAAACAATTAGCCATTTGCAGAGGCACCAGGGCTCTTTGTTATGGCCAGGTTTGCAACGCTCAGAGGAAGCAGGTGAGTTTTGGCGTGTGTGGTGGCTAAACCTCATACCCACATAAGACAGAGGGGGTGAGCATTCACCATAGGAAGCTCTGCTTTTTAAGCCAGGTAGGGGAGAAGGTAGACAAGACACAGATGATGCAGAGGTTGGATAGGGCTTTTTATCACACCGAGTCCTCCTTTTCACAAGTGGCTCAGTTGCAAAACTTTCCCTCCCCGCCCCTTGCCAGGGAAAGTCACATTCACACCAGATGTTCACATTCACATGTAGGGCTGTGGGTATTCATTCCTTCTGATAAGGCATAACTGCCTCCACTACAATGATATGAGAGGTAGCTGTCATGTCTTAGAAAGTGTCATAAACCATCAAAGACCCTCAAAGCACCCCAAGACTCGTTTCTGAGGACTTAGCTGAAAAATTTTAGTTCAGTGTGTTAAAACTTGGTGCTAATAACACCAAGGTCATGGGTTCAATCCTCTCTATTGGCCATCTACTTAAAAGTTGGACTTGATCATTGTGGGTCCCTTCCAACTCAAAATATTCTGTGATTCTGTGATTCCACCATAGTACTGCACATGATCCACAGTGTTGCAACATACAGTGAAAACCTCTCCCCCAGGGGAAATGCTTATACCTAAAGGTATATTAACCCATTGAATTCTGTTTCATGGGCTTTCCCCCACACCTTACAGGTCATGACTGCAACCATCACTTCAACCAATGGACATCTAAATTGCAACAATCAAGGCTCAATGATGGATTCACTGGTTGTGGTATCTGTCTACTTTTATCCTTTCTTTTTCTTTTCCTTATGCATTTTCTTAAGTGTTATTTTTATGCTTTTATATTGCTATAATACTATAGGCAAATAATAACCAAAATGGCTACATACCTGCTTTCCATTGCAACCAAATCGTTCTAAAATAAACAATCTCTCTCTCTCTCTCATTCTCTCTCAATATATAAACATATATATATATTTATATATTATAAACACTGATGCCAGTGACAAAATATGCAGATACTGTTTGAAAAGCCTTGGTTAATGGTTAACTATCACAATCATTTGTCATTCATACCATTCTTTTTAATTTATACAGTGACTTGCTGGTTACAGGTCATTTGGGGACTTTATCTTTCTATTGTTAAAGATTACAAGGATTACAAAATTACTATTGATTATAAAATATAGTGAGAGGCGACCAAAAAAATGTGCTGAAAGTTCTTCACATGGTTAAAAAACAAACTCACAAAATATTAAGTGCCTTATGATAGTTACAGAAGGGAAAATTAATATTCAACACAAAGGAAAACACCCTTAAAGAGAGCTATTGCTTGGGCAGTTAAAACTTTTTTGAGACTAGCTTGCAGAAAACCTTGTGGACTACCAGCTGCTGATGGGTCGTGAAATATTTCTACAGGTAAAATCTTCAATTTTATTACCAACATTTTTCATCAGTTAAACAAACCCCCAAATCTAACGCTTAAAGAAAAAGAAAGAAAATCTCCCAAAACCTTCTCAAGGCTTCCTCCATAAAAAAATCTATATTTATCACCATAATTCTGAAAATAGTCTGCAATGAAATCACAGGCCCTGTAAAGCCAAAGGCAAGACTTAAAATGACTTGTTTGATGGCAGTCATTCATTCTTGGCTTCAGTGAACTACCACTCAAACACAAATGCAATATTTCAGTGTGTATGTTACCTTTCATTGGCAATTTCAGGTACAAGGGACTGTTTTAAAACCTTTCATGAGCATGCATCAATTTATTTTCTTATACATGTACACTGACAAGCTGAACTGGGTCCAATATTAAGTTTGCAATGTTCCAGGTGTTACTCTAATAGCAATAATGAATTAGTACTACAATGGACCTTGGGCCCTAGTATTTTAAATCAAGATCCAAACCCTTCTCAGCACTCAGACTCAGGACCCTGATTAAGAATCAAGCTCATTAAAGTCACTGATCTTGCATCCAGCTCAATGGTCACACATCACTGAGAAGACCTTCCCAGTAAAATCCAAGCAACACTGGATCACAGCCCAAGTGTCATTAGTCAACTGGATCCTCTCTCACATCTAATGGCTTTTCAATACCATTTTCAAGGTAGACATTTCTATAAAGCAGCACAATCTCCATGTTTGTGTTAACATCAGTCTGGACAAACATTTACCTAGTACGATTTATGATAACTGACACCACAAAAATGCTGTAAATCTCTTAGAAAACAAAGTTGCTCATCATTTATCTCTATTAACGGTGATGTTTTGCAGATAACAGCTTGGGAAAGTAAAAAGTAAACATAGACATGTAAGAAAAATATGGTCCCACGAGAAAATTGTTTACAATTTCAGTCACATGATTTGGCTGAAATTTGGTTTCTATACCAAGTGTCCTTAAATTAACAGAAGTTATTTAGCCTGCAGCTACATCTGTAGTTTTGGAGTTTATGTTCTGGGGTTTTTTTTAATGCCATGTTAAACTTGTCTCACAGTTAATCTCAGGAGTGTACATAGAAGTGACTCCTTCTATTTAGTGAAAAATGTTATCATCGTACTTTGATTACTCTCAGAGTTAATTAATGTTGGTTTTCCAAGACAAAAATCTTCTATTAATCACCCATATTTATTACTGACAATGCCAACAGTTCAAAGCCATTGTCAGGCCTAAATCCAAAGACATATCAGGCTAATGGGACCATTTACAGTCTCTATATTCTTCTGCTTTTCTACCAAAACTCTTAACAATAATGTAAAATGCAATGGTGCTTTTGTAAACACAAAGCTGCCCATTAGGGTTTGTAAACACAAAGGTAGTAAACTGAGACCAGCCTGTAACCCTGGCCCCAAAATGGGAGCAGTATTCAATATTGTAGTGACTCACGTTGAGCTAGATTGAAGTAGAATGTAGCAAAAACCAGTAGCACATTTTATTTCAGTTCACCAATGGAATTATTCTTTCCAGGCCTCCAGTAAACATTTATTTTCTAATATTTATGACTTTTAGTTGAATCAGTCATAGAAAACTGTGTCGAATGAACTGGTTGTAGTTACTTTTTATATAAAGTTTAGGCTTCATTTTTAAAGGGAAAATTGTATTTCAAAGCTTTTATGCCATAGTTCTCTTCCTGATTTTTCAAAAGGAATTGTGCTTACAAAGCTTCTATTAAAATTTTAATAAATTTATTTTCCATATGTAAAACACATTTCATTGGGAATTGGAATAATTTAAGAGCTAATTACAGACAGCACAGATAGTGTATTTTTCAATCCAGTAGTTTTCAGATGCTCAACAAAAGAGCAAAGTAAGAGTTTCAATAAAACTCAGCAAGGCAATAAACTGTAAATAACGTGGGTAAAAAAGGCTTGAAATGTCAATATGTTTTGTTATGAATTTTCCAATTCAGCCATTCTATGGTCAGTGAATTATAAGGGGAATCAAGAAGATACCAAGTCTTTGAGAAGCTTGTTGAAAATGTGAATCACCTTTTAATCCACCTATTATAGCAAAGAGTAGCCACCAGGGAAAGAGCTCTGCACAGTCACAAAGTACCTTTCTAAATCCTGCATATACCAATACACATTCATATTTTTAAATATGATAGTCCGTGTTTTCCACAGCAAAGTTAATAAATTCATACCTAATCAGTACTCTGTGTTCCCCTGGGATTAATTCATGCAGGGGAGAAGTAGCCCATGTCAGTTCACACTGTTTGAATAGTGGCAGCAGCAGCGGGAGGCTGGCTGCAGGCCAGCTGCTGTGAGTTGGCTCATGTCCCACTCCCCAGGACTCTGAAGTAGAGCAACTGCATAACATTTGCTCCAATTTTCCTCTGAGCCTCTGAAACAATTACTTTTTTGGTCATTTTCCATTTCAAAGCACCCAAAATAATGAAACAGTACTTCAAACCTGACAGAGTAAAGTTTTAGTAGGGTGTTGGTTTCTTTAATAATAATTTGATATTAAGGGCACTTGTTTTGTGCCCCAGAGCAAGGTATGTAATGCACACATTTATTCAGCTTCTTAGTACTTCTTTGCAGAGTTAATTACATTGTCCTTTTTTAAAGCTAGCTCAGATACAGCTTTTCAGTCATAAAATAAAGCATGTACACAGAAATTAAAACAGGAGGAAGGCACTTCTCTTCCTATCCTGTAGCACATATTTTGCACTGCAGAGCCACCTGGTTGCACATATAGGCCAGAAGATGAATGCTAGAGCTACGAACTTCTAGTCCTGTACAACCCTCCTATCAGAGAATAGTTGTTGCCAGGGAAGTGTCTCTTTAGTACACATCTGTATCTTGGGTTTCCCTTTACTGGGCCTCCTCTTCCCCATCAGTAGAAACACAGTTATTATCTTCATTTTCAGATTCTCCAAACTATGGCCTCTATGGACTATCATGAAAAGAAAAGCCTAAAACATCCAGCTCTCTTCTCAGAACACTTTCAGACAACAAAAGGGAGATGAAAAAAAAAAGAGCAAACCCCAAAGAAAACCAAGGAAATTACTGCATGTAGGACTTTGGGTGAACAAAAAAGTGGAGCAGCCAGCCAGCCTGCAGAGCCTCTGCAATGTCGATGGCAAAAGGAGGAGCATCACCAAGAAAAAATTGAGAAAATAGGAGAGCCTGTATATGAATGTATGAGTATGACCTTCCTCCTCTGGCCAGCCACCTGATGATACAGCAAGTTTGGAAATTCATGGTGATAAGCTCCCTATCCCTCCAAGAAATGTGATTGAACTAGATCATTGGAACTCAAGTTCAGAGATACTTCTCACAGTAATGTAAGAGGTTCATAAGGAAGCAGAAACTCAACCCAAAAAGCTAAAGTGATTATTGTCTTTGCCAATCCCTGAAGGTAGAACTCTGCCATTTTTCCCACTGCCCATAAGTTTTCTCCCTTTAAACTATTTATTACTTTGGACTTAGTTTATTTATTTAGAGGCTACAGCCAATCTTTCAGTTTTCAACATTGTCACCATTTTCTCAGAGAGTTAAGTACAGGGAATATTGCCAGAGCTGAAATACACAGATATGGAACCCTTTATCTGTGAGGGCAGCAGAGGACCCCAACTAACTCTCTAAACAGCAAAGGCCTTGGAAAACTAGAATTTTAAACCAATATTTAGGGAATGAGGAAACTCATCCATTTTACCGTGCTTAGAGATGTACAGATGAGATGGGATAGCTGAAATTCAGATACCATTAGAATATTAAATAAATGTTAATTAGACTGGCATGATTTGGAAGTAAATGCAGTAAAATTAATATCATTATACAAGAGCAACTGAAAGCTTGAAGCATGCTTTCAATAATTACTGCCAAAATTGCCTTGTCTGCATCTCATTTTTATAGGTTAGCCAAACAGTGAAATACAGGAATCAAATATATCCATTAACTGGCCTTCAGAAATTAGCAAAATTGATCAAGGAATTTTTAAGCTCTGCTATGTTTATATGGTTTCCATTAGGTCATGATTCTAATGCAACACTACTGAGCCAGACAGGTAAAGGATGGTGTCCTCAGATGATGCTAAAAGCAATACGGTATTATTTCATGTGAGAAAAAAAAAATCATTACCTAAGTTGACACAAAGAATGGAAAAGTAAAGATCCAAACACTCTAGTGGTGGCAACTATCTAACATAATGCTCAAAGTGTGGTAAGACAGGAATCATTTCCACTCATTTATTTAGGAGATTCTCTATGTCATGCAGTATGGAAATTATATTAAAAATCTCCCTGAAAGGGAATACAACAACATTCATCAGGGTAAATACTACAAATAAAAAAAAAAAAAAGTTCAGTTTTAACTAAATAATGTCAGGCTAAAAAGCTTCTAACTCACCCTATGATACACACGATATGTCAGGGTGCACAACACAGTGATTGTTTTGTTTGTCATATACTCAGTAGAATTTTTCTGTGGCATGTCATAGCATGTCATTAGGCAGAGAAAAACAAACAAAGTAAAATGGTGGTGCCAAGGTTTTCTGGAAATAGCACACTGTTTTTGTTGTCAGAATTCAATGGTATTTGTCTGACATTTAATTAAAACTCAGGGCTACTAAACTCAAAGGCCTAACTATGTCACTGCACTTCATTTGTGAGAAAATACACTTCTAGTGGCTCTCTAGTTCGACAGTTTAAGAGAAGCAGGGAAAAATAAAAGGTCAACAGGGGGATTTTTTGAGATGCTTCTAACTTATTACCTTATCAATAAAAATAGCCATTCAGCTTTCTAAAATGGAATGGAGGAAAAGCCATGGGCATGAAAACGCAATTACTCTCCTGTAAATTGGTAGCACATTAGTATGCTGGAAAGGAGAAGGAAAGTATAGCTGGGCTTGGAGAGCCATGAGATTGATAGCCACCAGGAAAATGGTTTCTTTAATTAATTTTCTTCTGAAAATTATCCAGACCATTAAAACTCCTTTAATACTTGCATGCAGTGAGAGTTCACTCTAACTGATAAAAAGCTGATGAAACATACAAGACAACACACAGCAAGAAATTCTGAAGGCAAACTAATTAAAACAGGATTTTAATAACTTTCTTACTAACAAACAACCATTACTTTAGATTTTTGTTTGTTCCTTTGAGAATTTGGAGGCATAATTACAGGCTAGTAGTAATTCATTCCCCTTTTTGATAGAACATTTCAGTGTGTTCTGTCACTATTTAATATAGGAGCAACAAACTAAAAATATTTAAGTATTGATGCACTAGCATAGAAAAGTGAGAATTTTAAGAGTGATACCAGTATTTATAGTTCTGCAGTCTTAAATTACAGTAAATAAAATGAAGTTGTATATGAATCAATTCCTGTTGAGACAGAATTGGCTTGTTGCATTGCATTTGCACAGGGTGGGAGGGAATAGAACTATAATCACTACAATCACCAGAGACAGTTCATAAGCTGATAAATTCACTAGAGAAATTTTGGACTCTCATACAGCCAAAAATAACAACGTTCTAGCAGGTTAAATTGGAAAATATGTCAAAGCAAAAATATGTAGAGGTAGGCTTGTCATGCTTCTGAGCTTCACAGTAAAGCACATGACATAAGTTACAAGGAAAGATCTGCAATAGTCCCAGTTTGTAACAGACTGTATTTAGACCTCTTCTATCTTGAGGACTTTTTCTGTTGCCCCTCTTTGTAATTTTAGTAGATTTCTATACAGACCTGAGGCTGGCCATAGAGTACAAATACTCTACCATCAAGCACTCCAAAAAAATGTAGGCAGAATATCTGATCTCTGAATCCTAGTCAGGATTCAGTAGGATTCGGGAGCTGACTATGCCCAGCAGCACAGCATTAGGCATCTAGGGCAATTTTATATTGATGAGGGAAATGTAGCTCTCCCCAGTATCAACTGAGGTGGAGTTTCCTAAAGACAGCTTTTAAACTTAGAGTGAATTCAACAGGTTCTTACTCCAGTATTAGAGTAACTATGGTATTTTTTAAGCATAAACCAGAAATATTTTCAAAAATGTATTTTACTATATGCATTCCAGTTATATTTTAAGATCACTCATATATACTTGATTTTCACTTTAAGTGTCGATATGTCTATTTTCAAATCTGAGGGGGAAAGGAAAATTACACACTTCAAGAGAAGCAGTCAAGAACCACTAAAATAAGCATTGATAACTTGATCTTGCAAATTCATATGAAAAAGATGATCCAGCTCCTTTTCTGGTCTTTCTGAGACCTGTTCCCTATAAGGCGCTGTCTGTTTCTGAAACATATCTTTCATATGGCTCACAAGGGAAACTGCACAGACAGACACCTGTACTTTTCTTTCTGTAATATATTTTCTTAAGACCTATAGGTACTTTTAGAAATGGTAGATAAATACAATGCCAATAGTTCTAGGTATCCCTGGTTTTGATAACACATACTGCCTGGAAACATAAATTGTAAAATAAATCATTAAAAAAAAAATGTGTATCATTTTCAGAGTTGGGGGCAGCATCCAAGATCTACAGCAAAGCATTAGTGCTGCTGCATTTGGGTAAGGGGATCCATCATGCTCTTAAAGCAAATTAAAACTAGCACTTCCATATCTAAGAGGCACAGAATGATGCCATGCTGTGGATGACTTCTTTTTTGAAAATACCACTTCAAAGGTTTCTCCTTTTTGCTACTTTCTGAACACTGCAGTTTGTTTAGTTCAAAGTCAATACAAAAAGGAAATCTCTTTCTCTTATAAAATCAAGTTAGACACTTACCTTGCCTTGTGCATTATGATACCAAACATGCTTGGTTTGAACAACAGAGCACAGAGAAGAATGGGAACAGTGACAGGGGGAAGACATTTGTGGCTGGGTAAAACACAAGCAATATCCATCTTTTGTTCTACTCTGCAGTACGACTCTTCAGGTCTGAAGAAAGATAATGAACAAGAAGTTTGAGAAAGCATAAAACAAGTTCCCAGGATTGGCTTGGCACTCCTAAGGATTATCAGTGTTTTGCTGCTGTACAAGATGAAGATTTCTTTATATCATACAAAGATAAAGATAGTGGAAGTGGGCCAGATCCCTGTCAGATATAAATCAGAACCTCCCTGGTTTTGACCTAAGCAAAAGTTTCAGGTTAAGTGGCATATTAGGTGAAGGGATCAGGAAGGTCAGATTTGACATATTAATTTTCCTTTTTACAAAATAAATTAATAATTCTATTTACATCCACAAAAGGATTTTAATTAAAAGTTAAATTTATTTCACTAAAAAAATATGAACCATGGCAGCAAACTGATGTATTGTGTATTTTCTAAAAATAAACATATAAGGACTTGATGTACCAATGGGAGAGGAAACATGTTTGCAGTGCTTCAGAAAAGGAAATGGGCATCCAAGCAACAGCTTTTTGAAAAATTTCTTTGTGGCAGTAGAAAAGTCAGTAAAATCATAATTGTAAGAATCATTCTTAGTGTGTCACTCTGTGGCCAGTGCTGAAAAAGTTCAAAACAAAGAGAGGTTCCATGTATAACAGCACAGCAAAAGCATGTCTGTCAAAAAGCCTTCTCTTAAGTGGCAGTGGACATTGTATCAGGTTAGAAGAAACAGGCAATCACTGGCTTTGCAGTCTAAAACAGGATTTTAGAAAATTCCTCATGTTTAATTGGAGTTTTAAAGCAACCCAACCACTTACCAGACACCCACATTTTTAATATTAAACCAGACATCCTGATATGTAGCACTGTTAGCAAAACAAGAGAGGTTTGTTTAATTTTCTTCATTTTAAACCTTTCCTTGCAGTTGCTTATAACTTCTCAAAAGTGTTTGAACTCAGTATTTCCCATGCTTTTTCTTTTCTTTGGATTATTTTGCATTACTGTGAGAATTTAAGTCAACCTGTTTCAGCTGCTGGAGAATGTTGATAGAAAAAGAGTTTTACATTGGAGAATTTCTTTCTGGAATATAAATTAGGCAGTCCAAGGGTATGTGAGCATTAGATTTTTGGTTCAAATCCATAATTATCTTTTTGAAATTAATTTCCTACAGTTAGTGCCTTTATTTACATTATGAAGTTGTACTGACATTCAAACTAAACACACTTATTTGAGATGAAAGTAAACCTGAAAAACAGTTCCTGCAGCATATCTAATGCACTCCAGCTGTTAAAGGTGTTTCATGGTGGGGCCAGTCCTGCGCACGCTGAGCCTCACCTAAAAAATCCACTGCGCAGGTTGGAAGGGCACACCCACGTGGGGAGAGCCCTTCCCAAATCGGGGTTCATGATGTCTGGCCATACATACCCAGACAGAAACAATCCAACACAAAAACACTGAAACACATCAAGGAGACATCAGGTCTGAAGCACTACCTGTTTGACTCTTTAGACCATCTTCATCATTTGACATACACAAATGATGTGAGCATAAACTAATAGAGGAATTGGCTCATAGAACATTGACTCTGGGTGGACACCATTTGCCCATCAAGGCTGCTCTGTCTCTTCCTTTCTCGCCAGTCGGGGGAGAAAAATTATAACAAAAGGCTCATGGGTCAAGATAGGGATCCACGTGTGTGTCATGAAAGATCACTCACCAGTTAACCGTCACACACAAAACAGACTTGATTTGGGCAAATTAGTCCAATTTATTGTCAATCAAAGCAGTGTAGGATAATGAGAAAAAAGCCACAAATCTCAGAACACCTTCTGCCCACCTTTCCGTTCATCCAAGGGATTCCTGATTCTCTACCTCCTCCTGTCCAGCAGTGCAAGGGGACAGGAAATGGAACTTACAGTCAGTTCATCACCTATTGTCTCTGCCACTGCTTCTCCCTCAAGGAGAGGAGTCCTTCTCCTGCATGAGCGTGGGGTCTCTCCTACAGGACACAGTCTTTGGTGAACTTCTCCACTGTGAGTTCTTCCCCTGGGCTGCACTTCAGCAACTACACCTGCATGTTTCACTTCCATGGGGTTCAGTCCTTCAGGAACAGACTGCACCACTGTGGGCCACCCGTGGGGGTCACAAGTCCTGCCAGCAAATCTTATCCAATGTGGGCTCCTCTCTCCATGGGTCTACAGGTCCTGCCAGGAGCCTGCTTCAGCATGGCCTTACCATGGGGTCACAGCCTATTTTAAAAAAAATCAGATGTTGAAATGTTAATACCATAAAATGGTCCCAAATATAGCTACATTCTGTAAGGACAAATTTAAAGTATGTGATGGTGATGACGGTGATGGCTAGGCTTTGTGAACGAAGATTTGGGAAGGGCTCTACCCACACGGGTGTGTTCTTAGAGCCTGTGCAGTGGATTTTTTAGGTGAGGCACAGTGTGTGGGAAACTGGCCCCTTTGTTCCTAAGGTTCAACTGCCACGGCCTAGTGAACTTGGATGGTGACAATGAAGTCCTCAGGACCAGAACCTACAGCTCCCGATATTCCCAGGAGGTCTCCCATCCAAGTACTGACTGGGCCTGACCCTGCTTAGTTTTCAAGATTTGACGGGATCAGGCATCAGGGTAGCATTTAACTGCCTTTAACGTATGTGTATTAGTCTGTTATCACATTGGGTTTGTATTAGTTTTACTTGAACAAAGGTCAGATTATCCACTTTAGAAAAATATTTACCAAATATACCGAGTGTACAGTGTTCATTGTCCATAAGAGACAATTTTTATTTTGTGTCCTGGAATGCTGATCTACAGTAATAGTAATGCATCATTTCTTATTCAGGTTGTTACAAAAGCAACCTATTTAATTTTTACCCAATTTTCCACACATTTTCTTTCATCTCATATAAATATTTCTAAAATTAAAAAAAAAACTCTTTAAAGGATAAATAATAATGCCAAGTTAATCTTTTTATTGTCTGTATGCAAATGAGTGGTCAAAGCTATAAAAGGGCAAGAAATTACAAGTCTACATTTATACAGTACTTTCAAATGCTGTCCCAGGTTTATGCCTCCTCCAAAATTACAACCATCTAATAACCTGCATCAGCCGGTGTCATAGACAAATTTATTGTTGAGAAGCAAGTCGTACTGTAGGCAACACAACAGGGAGAGTAAAGCAGAGATAAAGAGGGAAAGGGGGAAGCGACATACTCATTTCTATCCCCAAAGGTTGAAATCCAGCTGTCCGAACTCGCCAGATTGCTCTAGTCCTGCACATATTTGTAGATCTGATGATACAGGCACACAGCCTGCCAAAAAGTCCATGAAGCACATCTAATCTTTCAAAGTCAATTCCTCTGTTTCCCAAGAGTATGCATTCATGCCCTAATCACCTCTCTAATGGCTGTCTGAATAGTTTTTTGGTCACAGGGCCTCTCAAAAAGGATCAAGATCAATTTTAGCCTTTGCAACCAAATTTAAAGTTGTCTTATATGTACAGTTTACAGATGTGATCCTGCATTCAAGCACTGTTTTTAGATGACCTTAGAAGAACAATCAGTGTGTGCCCAGGTGTGCAGTTGTTATTGGTAGTCCATCTGCTATACAGCATCATCCCTTAGGCATGACTCTTTACTAGAAATGTCTCAACATAAGCCACTGCAAGAACAGAAAGGATGTGTAGGTGTTACAAGTTCACTGTGGATGCCAGCAGATAATTTATAGGCAGACTATTAAGAGCAATATGGACATGAAAAAATGGATGAGGGAGCACATTAACCTTGATCCCACTATCTGACCAGGCAATTTAAGTTAAACTGAGTGAATTTATTAGACATTGAAGGTTCAAGTGCAAGTGATGATGCACAGTTCCATGTATTCATCAGCACAGGTTCAACAGCCCACACAGCTACAGTACTTGATGAAATTAATTAATAAATTAACAGATGAAACCAAGCAAGACAGAGACAACTTTAGTGAGCAGAAGAAAGCCTCTGGGAGGGCACTCACAGTACAATCTCCTTTGGTTAAAACCATATGTCTATAATTAATCACTTTAAATCATTGCTAACAGTAAACTTTCCTGCTCCAATGTCTGGTAGCAATACCTTTCACCACTTCAATCCCATAATGGCAAATAAAGAGAGGTAGCAAGCTGTTCATGAGTGCACCACCTTCCTGTTGGATAACCACAACATATTACAGGCTATGTTAAAATATCCATGTCTACGAAGTGAGGTATGTGGAAATCCCAAACATAACAGGAATCTGAAACTCATCTCTAGCGCCACAGATGGCACGAAGACTTTTAGGTCATTTTTTCACTCTATAACAGCAAAAAAACCTAGAAAAAATATGCAGGAAATTTCAACTACCCTTAATGCAATTAATGTACTAAATATTACCAGATAATATGCCTAATAAAAGAAACCAAATTCCATTAAAGGTATCACCAATACAGAAATATAAAAAATTGTAACCTAGAGCTGTCTGAATCTGAATTATGGTACTGAATCCATCTTTCAAGCAGCTGTCATACCAAGTGGACTATGATGTATTATATCTCTTTAACATCATCTCTAGAATTTAATGTGACAAAAATGGGTTCTGTAGTATAACCTGTATTATCCTTGGAAGACATCAGATGTTAAAAATAAAGTTTAGAACATGGAAAAAACTATTCATTCTGGTGCGCCTCAGTCCACACTTTTGATTTAAAGCATGGTTGGTATTCCAGTAATCATTTCTTTTGCCCTTCCTGATAATAAGCTTTCTGCAACAGTGGGTATCATGCACACAGAACTAA
The DNA here is from genome assembly GCF_047495875.1 of Pithys albifrons albifrons. Lineage (NCBI taxonomy): Eukaryota > Metazoa > Chordata > Aves > Passeriformes > Thamnophilidae > Pithys > Pithys albifrons. The sequence continues at coordinate 18,977,765 of NC_092463.1, read as the reverse complement.
TACACAGTGCATGACAAAGCTCATTTGCACAACAGATCTGCAGAACAAACAAAACCCAAAAGTTCTTCTCTATTCCTTTTATGAAGGGGGATGGATTCACTAGGTTAATAAATACTGGAGAGGTATTTGCTTTAACAAACACTGGATATATTTGTCTTTGTATTTTCTCATTCTACTGCTAAACATTTGCAGAATTCCTGGTCTCAGTGTGGTGATACTATTTTAAAAGGGACCAATGCAAATCTGTTCATCTGCCTCCCACTAAGAATACAAGCCTAGTTTCCAGGAGGCAGGAGGCCTATTTTAAGAAAATTTTTCACGTGACAGAAGAAAAAAAATATGATAGAGAGGGGGGAAATGTTCTGCACGGAGATGATTAAATCAAACAGATACTTCATTAGACACAAAACATTATTTGTATTGTAATATGTCTGACTGAATTTCCATTATCCACAAGAAACCAGCATAAAGGAAAATATATACATTGTTTGGAGGTGATACTTCATACACACCAATATTTAGGTGAAGCAGATGAAAATAATTTAACAATTTATAGGATCATATAATCATGCAAAGGCTTGTGTTGGAAGGTTGCAATGGACAGGGCTGCCACCCACTAGATCAAGTTCCTCAAAGCCCTATCCCACCTGGCCTTGAACATTTTCATCTACACGGGACAACCACAAGTTCTCTGAGCAACCTGTACCAGTGACTCACTACCCTCACAGTAAAAACATTTCTTCCTAATATCTAATCTAAATCCCTTCTATTTTAGTTTAAAATCATTCCCCTCCTTGTTCTATCACTATCTGTCCATATAAAAAGTTGTTCTCTGTCTTTCCTATAAACTCCTATTAGGTGTGCTAGAAGGCAGCTCTAAGGTCTCACTGAAATCTTCTTTTCTCCATGCTGAACAAACTCATCTCTCTGTGTCTTCATAGGAGAGATGCTCCAGTCCTGTGTTTATCACCATGGCCCTCCTCTGAACATATTCCAAGAGGAACACATCTTTCCTCTGCTGAGGATCCCAGAGCTGAACACAGAACTCCATGTGGGGTCTCATGAGGGCAGAGTAGCAGAATCAGTTCCATCAACATGCCAGCCATGTTACTTTTGATGCAGCCCAGGATATGGTTGGCTGTCTGGACTGTGAGCATGCAACCTGATCTCTTTTTACGATCAGGTGACCCACCTGGTGGATAAGGTTAAGGCTGTGGATGTGGTCTATCTAGACTTCAGCGAGGCCTTTGACCCTGTCTCCCATAATATACACCTGGAAAAGCTGGTAGCCCATGGCCTGGACAAGTGTACCCTCTCCTGGATTAAGAGCTGGCTGGAGGGTCGGGCCCAGAGAGTGCTGGTGAACGGAGCTGCATCCAGCTGGCGGCCAGTCACCAGTGGTGTTCCCCAGGAGTCTGTGTTGGGTCCAGTCCTGTTTAACATCTTTATTGATGATTTAGATGAGGGGATTGAGTCCATCATCAGCAAATTTGCTGATGACACCAAGCTGGGAGGGAGTGTCGACCTGCTGGAAGGAAGGAGGGCTCTGCAGAGGGATCTGGATAGGCTTGAGAGATGGGCTGATTCCATGATCATAGAATCATAGAATCGATTGGGTTGGAAAAGACCTCCGAGATCATCGAGTCCAACCCTTGGTCCAACTCTAGTTCATTTACTAGATCATGGCACTCAGCGCCACGTCCAATCTGTGTTTAAAAATCTCTAGGGATGGTGAATCCACCACCTCTCCGGGCAGCCCATTCCAATGCCTGATTACTCTCTCTGTAAAGAATTTTTTTCTGATATCCAACTTAAATTTCCCCTGGCAGAGCTTAAGCCCGCGCCCCCTTGTTCTATTGCTGAGTGCCTGGGAGAAGAGACCAGCCACCACCTGGCTATAACTTCCCTTCAGGTAGTTATAGACAGTGATGAGGTCACCTCTGAGCCTCCTCTTCTCCATCCTAAACAACCCCAGCTCCCTCAGCCTCTCCCCATAGGGCTTGTGCTCCAGGCCCTTCACCAGCCTTGTTGCTCTTCTCTGGACCCACTCCAGCACCTCAATATCCTTTCTGAACTGAGGGGCCCAAAACTGAACACGATACTCAAGGTGTGGCCTCGCCAATGCAGAGTACAGGGGAAGGATCACTTCCCTGGTCCTGCTGGCCATGCTATTTTTGATACAGGACAGGATCCCATTGGCCTTCTTGGCCACCTGGGCACACTGTTGACTCATGTTGAGCTTCCTGTCAATTAGTACTCCAAGGTCCCTTTCTGCCTGGCTGCTCTCCAGCCACTCTGTGCCCAGCCTGTAGTGCTGCAGGGGGTTGTTGTGGCCAAAGTGCAGGACCCGGCACTTGGCCTTGTTGAACTTCATCCCACTGGAATCAGCCCATTTCTCAAGTCTATCCAGATCCCTCTGCAGAGCCCTCCTGCCTTCCAGCAGGTCGACACTCCCTCCCAACTTGGTGTCATCAGCAAATTTGCTGTTGACGGACTCAATCCCCTCATCTAAATCATCAATAAAGATGTTAAACAGGACTGGACCCAACACAGACCCCTGGGGAACACCACTGGTGACTGGCCGCCAGCTGGATGCAGCTCCGTTCACCAGCACTCTCTGGGCCCGACCCTCCAGCCAGCTCTTAATCCAGGAGAGGGTACACTTGTCCAGGCCATGGGCTACCAGCTTTTTCAGGAGTATATTATGGGAGACAGTATCAAAGGCCTTGCTGAAGTCCAGATAGACCACATCCAAAGCCTTCCCCTCATCCACCAGGAGGGTCACCTGATCGTAGAAAGAGATCAGGTTGGTCAGACAGGACCTGCCCCTCCTAAACCCATGCTGGCTGGGTCTAATCCCTTGTCCACCCTGAAGGGGCTGTGTGATTGCACTCAGGATGAACTGCTCCATAACCCTGCCAGGCACGGAGGTCAGGCTGACAGGCCTGTAGTTGCCAGGGTCCTGCTTGCAGCCCTTTTTGTGGATTGGGGTGACATTCGCCAACCTCGAATCATCTGGGACCTCCCCAGAGAGCCAGGACTGTTGGAAGATGATGGAGAGCGGTTTGGCAAGCTCTTCTGCCAGCTCCTTCATCACCCTGGGATGGATCCCATCTGGTCCCATAGACTTGTTAGGATCCAGCTGGCTCAGTAAGTCGGTCACTATTTCCTCCTGGAATACAGGAGGGGTATTCAGCTCCCTCTCCCTGTCCACCAGCTCCAGAGGCCAGTTGTCTTGAGGGCCACCTGTCCTACTGGTGAAAACTGAGGCAAAGTAGGTGTTAAGTACCTCAGCCTTCTCTTCATCTTCCTTAACTATATTTCCCTCCAAGTCCAACAGAGAATGGAGGTTTTCCTTGCCCCTCCTTTTGTTATTAATGTATTTATAAAAGGACTAATGTTGAAATTCAATAAGGCCAAGTGCCAGGTCCGGTACTTTAGCCACAACAACCCCATGCAGCACTACAGGCTGGGGACAGAGCGGCTGGAAAGCAGCCAGACAGAAAGGGACCTTGGTGTACTAATTGACAGGAAGCTCAACATGAGCCAACAGTGTGCCAAGATGGCCAAGAAGGCCAATGGGATCCTGTCTTGTACCAAATATAGCATGGCCAGCAGGACCAGGGAAGTGATCCTTCCCCTGTACTCTGCATTGGCGAGGCCACACCTTGAGTATCGTGTTCAGTTTTGGGCCCTTCAGTTCAGGAAAGGTATTGAGGTGCTGGAGTGGGTCCAGAGAAGAGCAACAAGGCTGGTGAAGGGACTGGAGCACAAGCCCTATGGGGAGAGGCTGAGGGAGCTGGGGTTGTTTAGGATGGAGAAGAGGAGGCTTAGAGGTGACCTCATCACTGTCTATAACTACCTGAAGGGAAGTTCTAGCCTGGTGGGGGCTGGTCTCTTCTCCCAGGCACTCAGCAATAGAATATGAGAGCATGGGCTCAAGCTCTGCCAGGGGAAATTGAAGCTGGATATCAGAAAAAAAATTCTTTACAGAGAGAGTAATCAGGCATTGGAATGGCCTGCCCAGAGAGGTGGTGGATTCACCATCCCTGGAGCTTTTTAAACTGAGATTGGACATGGCACTGAGTGCCATGATCTAGTAAACAGACTGGAGTTGGACCAAGGGTTGCACTTGATGATCTCGGAGGTCTTTTCCGACCCAACTGATTCTATGATTCTATTCTATTCCTTGCCAGCTCACATCCAGCTTTTCATCCACCAGAACTCACAAGTCCTCCCTCTTGGTTTTATCTTGGAGCATAAATAGTGTCAGCACAATTACTACAAACTCTCAGCCTACTGGGATTGTTAGTAGATCATAAAGTCAGGTGGGCAACAAGATAGCTACTTTATCTCTCTTAGGTTCTCAGATATTATTCTTAGTAAAGGTCTCAGCAAGACCAGTAGTACTATTAAACATGGTGAATAGAAAAAGAAATTACTGTTGCACATTTTTCTACATCAGATGCAAAGGCTTCTTTCAGAGAATTTTGTAGCTCTAAGACAATGTGATGGATGAGGAGAAAGGTATGTTTTACAGGTCAGTATGAAATGCGCTAAACAACACATGAAGGAATGATGTTTTAGTACTAATGGGAGACTTAAATGGGTTGTGTACAATGTCTAGAGAACTGCTGAGAACTTACTAAGTACCTGCAAAAGTGCATGAAAAGATGAAAAAGTATCAATTGACTAGGAAAAAGGGCTTAATTGTTAAACTGCCAGAGAGAACAGCTCTGCCAGATTGTAATAAGGAAGTTATTGGGACCTGTTGGTTTAATAATTTCTAGTTTAGTAGCTGTTACCTAATCTCCTTAATTACTGTTGGAAAGCAAAGCATATTACATCATCAAATTCCTTCCCCCCCTTCGCCAAATACAAATATTTATTGAACATGTCTGCCAAACATGCATTCACATGGTAAATTCCACGATTGCCATCCAGCAACATACTGATAAAATTGTCAGGATTTACCTTGTTCTTCATATAATTAACCCTCTTATTTTTCTTATTTCTGCTGACTATAAATTTCACCTTCTGTCCTTCCTTCATCAGTTCTCTGCAATTTCTTCTTTTTGATTTATATTATTAAAGTCCTGTTTCATCACCCGTTTGCATACAGTTATTATTCATAATAACATTTGCATCCCCACAGAATCATTTTCTAATCAATGTGATTCACACTCTGCTGTGGATCTTTGGGCATTTAGTAAAGTAAACATTTACCAGTTGCTATTCCTGTTTTTGATTACAACTCTGTTCTCTTTTGTTGCAGCTGACCCTTCCAGGGCATCAAGAAACCGTCATTTAACATCCAGCCCATTAGTTAAATTTATCCTATTACTTCAAGATGCAACACTGATTTGGGAAAGTCATAATCTTCAATTTCATAAATTCAAAGATTATAGGGTTAGCAGAATGGTTCATCTTCATGAATTTAGATGGAAGCCAATCACCATAACTCAGGTGAGACATCACACAGTATATTGGGAAATCAGAAGAGAAGCAGAATACAGAAAGAAAGAAAGCTTTTCTTTTTGTCCACTTTTTTCTGGTCTGTAGGCAATTTCAAGTCAAGAGAAGCAGCACTATTTTAATTTTAAATCCTATTAGGCATGGCCACTTAGAGAAACCAAAGTTTTAGGTATCTGAAAAGGAGGTAGCTTTACTAAGCTACCATCTATAACTACATATAGGAACATTACAGCACTGTCCTTTGGACCAGTGTTCTAGTAACAGTGCCTGACTCTTGCAGGATTATTGATCTAATAGATCCCAGTTATGACCAAGTTCTGAGACATGACTGCCTCTGACAGACATTATACGTATAATTTAGCCACATCTTTTTCCTTATTCATACACTTCCTCCAGCAAATTTGATCCTCTCCACTGCTATCCTAAATCAGACTTTCAGTATCACAATCATTACATTTTTTGCCTGCCTATATCACATGGCATTTGGACATACCTTAATGTCATGTTCCAAAAAAGGAAAATGCTGGCCATTTAAAAGTCTCAAAATGTAACAAACTAAATAAAATAAACTTCTTTGGAACGTCAGAAAAGTACAAATAGGATCTTTTTTTCCACACTGATATTCTGAACCTTGCAGCAGTGGGATATGCATGTATCATGAAGGGCAGAAGAGAAGCCAGACCAGAAAAATCTATTCTAGGATGATGAACTTATTTAATCAGAAGTAACTATGAAACTTGTTTTTGCAGGCAAACATGATAAATTTGATTTCATCTAGATGCATCAAAAAGTTGACAAGAAAAAGTAAAATGTTTCACTTTATTGGGTAAGCCTTCATTAAATGTGGCGTAGGCAATGATGGAAGATATTCTACTGTAATACAAGAAACACAATAAAACTTAAAGCATAGAGAGGCTATAAAAAAAGGATTTGTTTTAAAACACTAATTCTATGGAAATTGTACAAAGCTCCCTAGATGCACAGAATGGTGATGTCAGAGGAAAAATATTGCTTTCATTTTATTTCAGATTATAAGTATGTAGGCACACAACACACTCAGAGGCATGCCTCCCTACCAGTCCTACTACTGCATTTTTAGTAAAATTATTAAATTTGTGGGGTTTTACAGTAGAGTTGATAGTTTGATTTCATTTGACTGTTTTTATTTTGGTAGAGATGTTGTCCAAAATTAGTCAAACGTAAAAGATTTCACTGCCTGATTTAAAGAAAGTTAATCCATTGAATCATAACAATCAAGAACTTCAGCTGCTGTTTCTAATAACCAAGCTTTCTACCTATCTGTGATATTCTTGTCAATCAGAAGATTAAAATATTTGGTTTTCCCTTTTGAATAACACTCAAATATTTATAAAGTTTTTAAGTATTTAAAATACCAGGAAATATCAAATACTACTAGTGAAGTAGCAGTGCAGCTATCAATTACTCCTAAATTAGGAATAATTTTGATCCATACTACGAACAGGTAGATGACTAAATATATTACTATCTATAGCACTGACAGAGGATATGGCTGGAAGACCTTAGGTGTACCATTACTAACCTTTTAACTGCAAACTTAACAAAACCACAAACAAGTTCAAATCTAAAACAAGGCTTTACTATTTAAAGACATCCTTTCAGATACTGTTTCAGAGGCTGTAGCAATTTCCATGTCACTTCCTCAGAAAACTATCTGGAGAGTTTAGCACCGCGGAAGGACAGGAACAACCGACAGATTCTACTTTCCTACAGAACATTAAGGAAAGCAAAATGATACCTTATACCTAAGCTAAGCTAAAGAAAGCCATACCTTATGAAATTATTTTCAGTTATGACCAGAGGTCCATTTTATATTTGTCTTTCTCTAAAAAGAACCTTGTTCTCTTATTTAATAGAATACCTCAAGTAATCATTTACTTATTTCAAAGTATTAGAAATTTAGAGGTGCCAAGTCCTTTCCCACTCGAAAACAGCCTGCCACACTGGGACAGGCAATAGCTTGCTTGGGTGTTTTGTTGTGGGTTTGGGATTTTCTGTTTGCCTTAGAAATACTGAAGGATCTACTTTACTATAGATATATAAATTACATAAATATTAATTTAAAGTCTTGTCACAGACTTTCTTTATTTGATGCTACTTCCACAAGGAATTATATTAATTCTTAACACAAAATAGTTCCAATTCGGTCCGTGCATTATGTTGGACTCAATGATCCTGCTGGGTCCCTTCCAGCTCAGAATATTCTGGGTTCTGTGATTCTGATGCAATCAGCACTTTAGGCTACAGAGACGGAAAGTGGGCCACTTAACATTACTTACAACAGACATCTAATTGTCTACTACAATTCATAGCTTCATAATAGCATATATGCATTTTTCCTAGTGAAATTTCAGCCACATGTTTATATATTCAGAGTTATATTTCTCCTTCCTTGGCAGTTATGTTTTTTCAAATACTTATAGTCACTTGAACTTGACCTCATACCATACCCAAATTATATGCAATGAGCATTAAAATAAATTTTAAAAAATAAATAAACATAGAAATGCTTTTAGTCCTTGGATGTAATGACATAACATTATTTCCGAAAAGCAGTTACTCCATCACTTATCTCTAAAAAGAGGGCTTGTAGAAAATTATTGACTTTACTGAATAAATTCAGCAGAAGTTGGTATAATTACGTCTCTTAAAAACCAACCCAAACTTATGTGTGTGTAAAAGGCTTGTGAAAACAGCCATTCATGTAGAAGAGGAAAATTCTCAAAATGTGTCAGTGGAGAAGTAGGTATTATGAAATGCCAAACAGTCTATGCAGATTCCTTGTATGTCTTGCATTGGGAACTGTTTCAGTTGGAAATTTAGTTTTCTCAAGGAAAAAAACTTTCAGCCACAAGACTTTAGGAAAACACACATAATTAATTTTGTTGTGCATGGAAAAATGTGTGGATTTCATAATACCTTTGAAATCTGTGGGATTTAAAATCTCTTATTGGTATAGTTAGACTTCTATAGTGGTTTTTTTTTCAGTGTTTAAAAGCAAAATTTTACCAAACATTAAATATATTAGTTTCAAGTTTTAAGCACTGGCAGCTATATTTATAGTCAAAGATGAGAACATCTTCCTCTTCATCAATATCAGGATAATAGCCTGGTCAAAATGAGAAACTGGTGCCATTATAAGGTATTGGAAGTTTCTAAATTACAGGAAAAAAACACACTAAAATGCTTTGCACCTGTGACTTACTCCACAGTGCCACATGTAGAAGTATGACTCTGTGTAACTGCACCACAAATTGGTTTTAGAAAAGTACCACACAAGGGACAGCACTGTGTCTCTCCTCTACCCCATTTAAACTTTAGAAAGTATGGACACTTACATATACAGATAGTTTGCTAAAGACAAAGAGGTGTGTAGCCATTTTGGTTATCATCTATAGTAATACAACAATATTAAAGCATAACACTTAAGGAAATATATAACAGAGAGAAAGAATGGATAAAAGCAGTAAGATATATACAGTCACCACTCCTTGAATCCAGTGATGAAACTTGGTAGTTGCAGCTTCAATATCTGTTGGTTGAAGTTGACAGTGAGAGTCTTGTCAAAGTGATGGTCCTGATCCGTAGAGGGTAGGGAAAGCTCCCCCCAAAACTCAAAGTTTTCATGAGTTATTATGCACTTCAAGCTCAGGTGGGAACACCTAGTACCTCCCCAGGAGGCAGGGAATTTTAGAATGGATGATGTCAGGGGATGTTTCATGAGTTTCTGACACCTTCTAAGACCTTACAGCTGCCTATTGTGTCAGCATCAATCATGGCCCACTATAGTCCATCATCTGAGATCAGTAGCTCAGACTAGGTGCGAATCCAGTGCTCTCTGGAGAGATTTGCACAGCAGAGTCATCATGGAGGAAAGGACACTGGAGTGATAAGAAGGATTATCCCACCTGGAAGGATTTGCCTCTTATCAGCCTCTTTCCTTATCTGGAAATCCAGTTTGTAGCTTCACATATGCACACACTTCTGCACCTGGGATAGATGGACAATGGCACCCCCTCACCTTATCTGAAGGTCTTTTTGCAGTAGGCATATTCAGGCTTTGCTGGATGAGCAGCTTTTTCTTTGCAGTTTCACAAATATCTTTTGGTGATCTTAACAATGTTTAAGCCATTAATCACTTCAGTCTCTGATAACACTATTGAAAGCTTTACTGAAATCCCAGATGCCAGATTAGATCAACTGGCTTCCCTTGATCAGCTGAGTGGGTTACCTTGTCATAAATGGAAATCAGGTTTGATAAGCAGGACTTTCCTCTTATGAAGTCCTGCTGGCTGTGACCAGTGACTGAATTGTCTCTCAGGTGTTTTTCAAGATGTCCCAGAATAATATTGATAATTTTACCTAATACTAGACTGACAGGCCTGTAGTTTCTGGGTTCCTCCTTCTTGCCCTTGAAACCTGGGGCAATATTTACCAGCTTCCAGTCAGCTGGGACCTCTCTGGATTCCCAAAAATACTTGGGAGAGCTTTTGCATTTATATCAGCCAGCTTTTTGAGGATTCTGGGATGAATCTTATCAGGCCATATAGATTTGTAAGGATGTGGCAGCAGCTTTGTTTTGAGTTCCTTGCACATACTTTTTGCTTTTATTATTACATTGGTTTTTTTCTCTAGACACGACTTACCTTACTTTTACCTTTCAATTTCTCTTCTCCATTCTAGCTTGGGGGAGGGAGCAATGAACATTTGCAATGGAAGTCTCTTCTCAAAAGATTTTTAATCCTGCATTGGGAAGATATTCTCTAAGATGCTTTAAAGCTGGCTTTACAGAGCTGTCTAAGCAGGGAAGACACAGCACCACCAGTCTCCGACTTTTTGAAATCTCTAGTCTCCAACAGCTGAAAATTACTAGGAAAGGGCCACACTACCTATGTTGTCCTCAACAGGTTCCTAGTATATCCAGCACAACATTGAGAATGCAGTTAGAGCTAAACCTCATGCTTCAGGTCACTTGTAGAAATATAGGGCCAATCCATATGCACAGTAAAGCAGGTGCAGTCTGAGAAAGCAAGGATATTGTTCTCATGTCTACAGTTTCTTCAAAAGGAAGCTGTTCCCTAAAAGAGACCACTGCATCACTTAATGTATGTATAACAATTTGGATGTATCAAGTAAGACATTAATTTACTTAGAAAACAACATCATACTATCAAAGGTAACTTATATCTGATTAAATTTATATGTTTACCCATTACTCTGTTTATCCATTACATTGATATATACAAAAAAACTACACTTGTAGTAGTCTCTAATTTTTACTTAATTACATAACATCTGTCTTTGCTGTCTATGCCTATTGTGAACATACACTTAGTATTTTTCATAACAACAAATTTCTGTTTAATAATATAGCATAATGACTTACTAGACCTAAACTAAAAAGCTATATTTGCTGCATGCAGTAGCACATAATAATAATAGTTACTGATTAAATTAGTCAGCTTGGTACAGAAAAGACTTGAATCACAGAATCTGATACATCAGAGAAAGAAAAAGACATATTATTTCATCCAGTCCATCTAGCTACCAATCCATAATTTATCTCAGGATATATTTTGAAACTCTTTTCTAGCCTAATTTTAAATCACTGCAACAATCATACCTTTGTTGTTTTAATACAAAGCTGAGCAAATCCTTTCAAGAGAAAGTTTTTTTCAAGTGATGATTAACTGAACAAAGATAAGAAATTCTTTGTGTTCCCATTTATGATCTTTGGATACTAATAAATAATAGCAATCTCATGGGATCCTAGGTTTTATCTCATTTTATATATATACAAATAGTGGTTAAGATAAACCAATATATATTGATGACACAATTTTTTACTCCAAATTACTGGTGCGGATGTTGAAATTGCCAATAGATGAGCATCTGTCTTACAAATAAGCTCTACTTCTTTAGTTAGGCTCTCCACGAAAAGAGTACAATTCAAAGACCTTACCCCATGATTAAAAAAGAATTTACAATAAACACCACAGCTTGGGCAGTATTATTTTAAAGGAAATAAAAGAGGGCATTAAACAAGGGAGCTCTGATGAAAAGGTAGAGATCAGAACCATTCTCCAAGGTAGCAGACAAAAACTCTAGTCCAAAGCTCTCATTAGAACAGAGGTATATTTTAAATCTGGATAGTAACTTTGCCAAATGATGTTCTTTTAGTCAGATTCATTTATGTACAGTCCAAGAGATATCTTTTGAAAAAGATCTAAACCCCATGAAAGAACATAAGTAGTTGAAATTACAAAGATGCTTAACTCATTAAAATATGCAAACTTCATAACCCTCACTTAACACTTTAAATACCCAAATTCTTGGGAATACAAGCTTTTGCTGGAGGGGTTTTTTTTGATTCTGCTAACAGGCTCCCTTCCCCATTCAGACCTTATCTCCTGTTAAAACCCAAAAATGTCCATGTTCCCTGAATGGCCTGGTTTAATAACTTCATTAAAATGCTATGAAAGTAAAATGAAAGCACAATGAAAGCACAACACCTGAGTTATCCTCATGTGAGGAGATTCAGACTCAACTCTTTGCTCTCTTACAAAAGGACACCCCCACAAAGAGTGATAGAGGCTCCTGTGGGACAAAGGATGCTTCAGATCTTTCCTTGAAGACATAGTGCTTTACAAAGAGTGCAAGATTCCCTGGACTAGAAAAATAGCTTAGTAAAAGCCATAACTCCCTTCACAGGGGTCCAGACACTCGAGAGAGAGAGAAGTTCTTGGCCTTCATCACAGTACCAAAACCTGTTTCTGTGATAACACCAATCATTGCTTAACACAAGGTGCATAAATCTGTCCTGGGAGCAAGGATTAGAATCAACCACACTTCTCTGTTCAGTGACTTTCCAAAACAGTCTACAATAGATTCATGGCACTTTGATCTTTTAAACGGCCCTACTTTTAACATGAAAAGAGCAATTTTTAACCTTTCAGATGAAGCCTTGAAACTGAATAGCTGGATGACTGGTGTAATTGCTATGCTACTGGATAAAAAATAAGCAGCAGTATTTTGAGAGCTTGTGAACATAAGCTACAGATCTTGAGGGCATGCTGAATATGCCTTAGACATAAAGAGAGAATGGCAAAGCAGAATGCACTCATTTGAAGCAGGAAAGTCCACAAAATTGAAGTAGGCAATGACAGCATTCTTTAAAAAAGTGAACTAGTGCAAGATGTGTGTGTGTGATGGAGGGCGATAAGAAAATTAGATTATAGAATAATAGCTGGAGTTTTCTTTTAGGAATATCAATAACATTTATTTATATTTTTTCCAATCTATTTTATTGTACTTATTTTCTGGAATAAAAAATCTATTCCGAAAACAAACAAAAGAAAGACCAAAATCTGCCAATATAAAGATTTAGACATAAAGATTACTGCAAGAAATAGATGCAGTGTCCCCAGTCAATGTCAAAAAAATAGTACAGACACAGCAGGTCATCCTGCTTCCAATGTTCAGTGAGAGTTGGCTCTATTTGTGGTCGCACACAGGAAAGAAAGTCTTGATCTCCTTTTGTGTTTCTATCCCCATCTCAGAAGAAGGCCATGTAGTCTGATCAGAAAGCTAAGCTTGTACTTCATATTTTAAAATACATAGGTGGCTCCTCCTAAATTGCAAACCTTGTTGAATTCCATCTGAAGTGTCTGACAGTACAGTTTAGACATCTAGCTCAGACCTGTCGATGCCACTCTGAGAAACAGATGAAGCTAAAGTACCATCAAACATCACAAGTAACATTTCTCTATGCCTTAATTCCAAGGCCTTTACTACAGCTAATGCTAATCTCACCCTAGCTAATGACCAAATGACAAAGAGAATTGATAATCACATTCTCTTTATCAGGAATCCTGCCCTCAGATGTTATTACTTAAGACATTTGTGGAATGGGGTTAATAACAATACAGATTCACAATCAGGTTTGGTCCAGATGGTTCTTTAAGAGATGATAAAGGGCAGGGCAGAAAGAAAACATGAAAATTGCAAAACCCAGGTTCAGTTTGCAAAGATGAAAATTGTAAAACAATTTCCCCTCTGTCCCACCAAAAACTTTTTGCTTGTAATTGAGAAAATTTAAACTGAAAGACAGTAACTCTGAAAAAAAACCAATATAACCTTACAGTGTGATTTCTAATGAGACACTATTCAAAGGAAACTGGCACTTTAAAAGCCATGCTGTTCTCTCTGATTGAAGGTTTTCACCATGGAAATTTCAGACTAAGAAATTGTAGATTTACAGGGTAAGCAGCTACTGCTCATTAGGTGAAAGCAAAACTTAATCCAAAATTACTTTCTCAGATTTTTTTGTATAGATGATTTGAAACAAGTTTTTTGGTTTTCCTATCAAGGGATTTCTTGTCCACAGAACAGAAACAGCAATCTTATCTTAAACAAATGCTTCTCTTAGTAGCTGTCTAAACAGTTTCTTGAATACAAATTTTATTACTGCAATACAAATATTAACAGTATAATGCATTTATTATTTATTTATTTATTATACAAAGAAAAAGATAAAAGCTCCATTTATTTAAGCAGGGTAATTCTTGCAAAAAAAAATTTAGTAAATAATTCAGAGGGTTAATATTCCATTTTATGATTTTAGATTTTTTTTTTCTCCTAAGGATAAAAATATCCATACTATCTGTTATAATTAACAGGTGGCTCTTTATAGCAAAAACACTAGAACAGAAGTAGCAGCAGCTGTGAAGGAGCATATCAAAATCAAGACTATTAAGATGAAGCATCATTTGTTTTTGTAAAGAGATGTTTATTTTGTGATAATGGATGCAATTAATACTAGCATATGCTAGAGTGTTCATGGAATCAGTAATTAATGTAGCATTAATTTCAATAGGTTTTTAAATGCATTTGCAACATCACACCCATTCAGATCTGCCATCAAACATAAACCAACTTGGTTAATAAATCAACAGCCTCGAACATATTTTTTCTATAACATGAATGTTACAGGTATTTCAGTTAAGGCTTGATTTTAATAATAATAACAGAAGCAAGTGCTTTGTGCTCCTAATTGAATAGTTTAGGCATTTAAAATATTGATCATAGGGAGTGAGTGGCAATTACTTAAGCTAAGACCAGCTGTGAACAGACATCATTAATGTTCATCTACCATAATTTATGCTTGTAGCAATATGGCTGTTTTCAGCAAAATTTAAATTAAAGAAAGCTAGATTTAAATCTGAAAGAGAAGAAAATGAAGATCATTCCATGAAAAATTGTACCATCCTGAGCTATAAATGGTATATCCCCACTGCAATTATTGGAGTTGTTGAAGTTTAACTCTAGAGCTCTAATGTAGTAGAGTGAGGGTAATTAAACCTGTAGCCATCTAAGAATAAATAAGACTTTTTCCTTCTGTTATTCACCTATTAAATGGTCTGAGTGGTCTTTCCAAACATTAATGAATGAACTGAAACACACTGTGAGGTACAGTAAGTCAGTAAGAATTTGTTCCCATCATACAGATGAAAAAACGCAGGCATAAATGCAGTGCATGGTGGTCTGGAAATTAATAAATTGATAAGTGGCTACAAGTCTCTACAAGGCAGTATAATGTACAGTGCCTTGACATTTATTGGGCGTGCAAAACACATGTAATCCACACTGGCTCTATATTGTGTGGAAGTTGAAATCAGATCCTGCCATAAACAAAGGTATTTCTCTAGAGGAGTGTTTGCACTCTATGTGGACAAGTGTCAGTGAATTAAATGTTGCATTGGTTCTTTTCCACTTTTGAAAAAAAAACCTCCTGTCAGCCTTCACCACTTCTCTGGCCTGTTACGTATCTTTAACTGCAAACTCTGCACAGTAAAAAATTGAAAACAATCCTTACCGCAAAACAGTCAAGCTGCAGATAGTGCCCTCTGTCCTTAAATAGCAGCAGTGCAAACAAGAGTTTGGGAATCCCTTTTACAGAGTAAGTCCACCTGTGTCTAGTAAGCATCTCCTACCTATAGTCAGTTTCCCCCCTGCCTCTCCAAATTCACAAATCTCTCCTCTGTCTTGGTGCTGCCTGCTATGAGCAGTGATAAGACTCCTGCCTGCAAACTGAAGCTAAAAGTCTCTGAAACATACCTTGAAGAATAAGAAGAAATCTCCACTTTTGAATCCACCCCCAAAATTATTAAACAAGGCAAACTGCTTAGACTGCCTATGAGGCACCTGTGTGTTTGAAAAGTGTGTGGCACACAGGGAAGGTTATTCTACCACCATGGTGGAGAGCAGCATTTAGAACCAGCAGTTTCGTTCTTTTGAGAAACCCACTATTTGTGAAATCAGCATAGGTTTTTCATCAAATGCAGATCAATTTATCCAAAGTGATTTTTCAGAGAAATTACTTCCATTTTCCCTAGGTTTTATCAAACCATATCTGCCAAGAAGGGATTAATTCAAAAGCAGAACCAGCACTTAAACTCATGTCTTCTCATGGTCAGGCTTATATCCAGATTCATAGATCATACCTTTTTCTTCTCTGAGCAGGTCTATGCTCTGCAGATTTTAATTAGATTCTGGAACTCTCTCTCAAAAAAAGTGCCCACTCATAGTTGGCTCTTTGACAAGGGTCACAACCAGGGCATATGGTGCATAAGTGAAACCAACAACAGTGAAATCCTGTCTACCAGCAGATATCCCAAGCTCACATTTTCTATAGTGAAATCAGACTAGTATTTGAGCAGAGAAAGTTTAATGCCTTCTATAGCTGGGGACCACAACACATCCTTAACCTGACAGTACAAGTGTGATCCAAATCTTCAGAGCTGCCACATGCAGACATCAATTTGTGGAGATTTGACCATTGTGAGAATTATATAGAGGGGGGAAAGCTGGAGATGCTCTGTGGGCAGACTGATAGGGTTGAAATACTTCATGAATCCCAAATTATTTCATTTTAAACAGAAGCCTCTCTTGCTGAAGACTTCAGCTGGGGAACCATTTTCTGTTGTAGAGCTGTAATAACTCACTCTAAATGCTTTCTTACTCCCAGGGAGGCAACAGACACAGAGAATGATGCCTTGTTCCCCTGAAAGACATTTTTATCATGGAAATGATCTTTTTCTAAATTTCTTAGAGGTGATGAGGGATTCTGATTCAAAAACTTCAATGACTCACGAATTTAAACTAGGAGGAGTTAATAAATTCCTTTTGTGTCTGACACAAACTAGATTTTTTTTTATGGTGAGGAGAGCAGTAATTTATTAAATTTCATGTTACCTTGTGTGAATTGAGGTAAAAGAAAATCCAGCTATATAGCTACATAGCCACTACCAGAAACTTCTAGTTCAGAAATGTTTCAAGCAGTCAGCCAGGAAACATTGTACTAATAGTGTCCTGAAAACTCTTTTTTGTCACAGCAATTTGGCATAGTTAACATTGTAGACACATGGACAAGATGGTATGTTCTTAAGATCCTGAGGCAAGAAGCGCAACTTGACCTCTAAATTCAGCAATAAACCAGACTGGCTTTGTTAGCATAAAGACAAAGTAAGTTGTTCAATGTAGTCTGTTAAGGAAAAAATTCACTATAAAAATGTGAAAGAATGATTTTCAAAATGTGTTCATTTCTTCAGTTCTTTCTGTTTTTGAGTGTATACTTTTCTAATATTGTACAATATGCAATGTTTGAGCAACAAATACATTAACCATGGAGTTATCTGTATAAATATTTAACATTTCCATGTTCTCTTGGAAACTAAATGGCAATGAAATCATAACTTTGCTTAAATTTCTCAAATTACAGCATTAGATAAGAAAAAATGTCCATTCTTTGATGGTTTATGAAAAAATATGATTATTACTTATTATCATTACTGTGCTTCTATTTTGATACAAAAATACTTGAACAAATATGTTTTAACAGAAACTTCTGAAAGACTTGTCTTCACTTTATTTGCAGGAAGCAACTAGACAGTCTCAGGGATGATGTTGGAGGCCTGATGACAGTGGTTTGAATTGCCTGCAGAAGGCCAGCCCTGGATAAAGAAGCAATCAACAAGATCTGGCACTTTCTTCAGATCCTTGTTTCAGAATTTGAAAGGGCCTAAGCTTCTAAGAGGGGCATATGTGAATGCACCATCCTTGCTGCGTCTGTGCCATCATGCTTTCATTAGGATCCCGTGTTGCTATTTGTATTCTGCAGCACATGGCAGGAGAGAGACCATCCTGCTGTGCACCACCAGTGACTGCTCCTGCCACAAATATGTGGTACCTAGACAATTAGACATTATGTCTTTTTAATGTCAAGTCCATATGTGAGCATAGGTGGGGAAAAGAAAGGGGGAAGATGACAGAATCCTGCTCAGAACATTATCTGAAAATACTTCCTATTTGATGAAATGTGGTTCTTTCCAAAAGAAATTTTGTATGAAAACACGCAGAAGGGCTGCTTTGCTGCTCTGCCACCTCCTTGGAACTCCTTCAAAAGGGTACAGCAATCTTTTACACAGACCCTGCAAATTTCTTAATAGTTCAACAAAACTAACCCAAAGGTGAGGTGAGGCAGTCCCCCATGCTCAAGAAGTAGGCTGGGTGTCAGTCTTTGCCATCCACCTTACCTCTCATGTTTTGGCAAGACCATTTCTAGTAAGAGTGTTTCCAGGAGCTAGTTTTGAAGAGGGTCTTTCATCTGACATTCTGTTGAATTATCACATTGAACAATCATGTGCAAATCTCAGCTAGATTTTACTTCACAGGGAAGAATAATTTAATAATTGAAACGAAGTTAAATATAATAACAATAAAGATAATGCTAATAATAATAACAATAATAATAACAGTAATAAATAGTAGTAATAGTAAATAAATAGTAATAATAGCAGTTAAAAGAAGAAGGAGAGAGGGCTTTAAAACCCAAGAAAGACAAATTATCCACAATATCACTACTTACCACCCACTGACCAATGTCCAGCTAGACCCCCAAAAGTAACTGGCCCCTCCCAGCTTACATACTGAGCATGACAATCTATGGTATTGAATACCCCTTTGGCAAGTTCGGGTCAGCTGTGCTCCATCCCACCGTCCTGTGCATCTCTTCACTGGCAGAACATGAGACACTGCAAAGTCCTTGATAATCCACAAGCAAAACATCAGTGTGTTATCAGCATTATTCTTACACCAAATCCAAAAGACAGCTCTGTACCAGCTACTAAGAAGCAAATTACCTCTATCCCAGATGAAACCAGGACGGGCATATATTTACAATCTATCAAACCCTAAAGTGTAAGTAAGTGTCTATCCCTGTGTAACACCAAAGCCCTTGTGGCTGTGAGTCTATTCAGAAATCTAGCCTTGTTGTTTCATTAATAACATCAAATAGGAGAGATCACCAATCAAAGACTGTAAGACATGAACAAATGGAGGTGTGCTCAAACTGGAGAGGTCTCCAATTACCAGTGCAAGGAGTAAGGTAGCTGCTGGTTTGAGCCAAGGACAGTCTTTTTCAAAGGCGGAATTCAGTGTCCAATACCTCTCTTCTCTGTTCTAAAGATAATAAAGATATATTGAAAGAGTGGGGAGGAAATTATTCATAATGGGTTTCTTCCACAATTGTACACATAAGTGTACAATAGGGTTTTGGCTTTTGGTGCACGTATCTTAATATCTGCCACTAGCCTGTCCCAAAAATGAGTACTTAGGAATCAAAGTACTGCAGGCTATTCAAATTCTACACAGTGATGTGATTCCTACATGGTTCTAACTTCAAACACACCGAGAATTTCATTCAAAAACTCCTCTAACTTGTGAGGTGAACCATGCATTGTACTTCACTGTGAACAAAGCTTTTCTTCACTTATATCAAGCTGTCAATCATCCTTTCTTTAACTAAAAACTGGCATTTGGTGGATAAAAATGACTGCAGAGAGAACTGCACACATTAAGAATTTAATCTAGTAGGCCTAGACACCAATCCATGCAGATGTGATTGAAAGATTAGGGTCATAAAACATGACCGCAGTACCTTGCAGAGTCTCTTTTTGTATGAAGATGATTGAATGGCTTCTTTTGTAACTATAGTTTCCTTGACTCGAAACTGTCTCTTGCTGAAAGCTAAGCTAGTTGAAAGTCTTTCTTAAACACCTAAAAAAAGAGTTATTTCCTACTAATGTAAGCTATTTATTGGAACATAGATCTTTCAAGATTAGAGTCAGCTTTTTGTTAAGAATTTTATAAAAAAGGAAATTTCTATTCAACAATAGGATTTTATTTTTATTTCCTTGTGATCACATTTCATTTTAACATATTTGCCTCCATTAAAATGTTTCTCATTTTTGGTCTCAAAATTCTTGATTCTCTTATGTTCTGATAATACCACAAAAAAAAAAAGGGGGGGGGGAGGGGGGAGAGCTTGCATTTATCTCTAAATAGTCCAAGATTCAGGGAGATCAGTGCTTATAAAAGCTTGAGAATCTTGCACCATTTAGATTCCTTATATCACACAATGTCATAGAAAATTTGTAGATTTGCAGCATCTATTCTAATCCTGCCAAAAATGACAGCATTAATCCTTTCCTAGCATAAGCATTAATTATTTTGCTTTCCCTTATTAAATCTTGAACTTTCTGAAGAAACATAACATTTACTAATGATTTGTCTTTACTGTCACCTATTTACCAGTTTGAACAGGAAGTAATTTTGCTGACAAGTAAGCATTTTGGCTTATATCTTTGCTTTTACAGAGGAGTTAACTTCCAAGTAAAGTGGTTACTTTAGTCATTTTCTCACTCTTAGTGATGCTTTCAATGTAAGGACACTCACTGGCCAGTCAGCTCACCCACAAGATAATAAAAAACACACAATAAAGGTACAGCAGAAGCTGCAGCACCTCTTCAATTACTGTCACAGATAAGAATCAAACTGGGCTTTTCAGTACTCACTCTTCAAAAAACAAATGCCCCTTTTCAGCAATACTACTACCTAAGACTCTCCCTCAGTAAATGGCTGGGATTTTATCATGGAATACCATACACTATCACTTGCAGCTGTACTTCTCCATGGAAAAGATGTGATTTATTACATCCCAGACAGCAGTTCCCAAGCTAAATTACTTTGCC
This sequence comes from Pithys albifrons albifrons, assembly GCF_047495875.1. Taxonomy (NCBI): domain Eukaryota; kingdom Metazoa; phylum Chordata; class Aves; order Passeriformes; family Thamnophilidae; genus Pithys; species Pithys albifrons. The sequence continues at coordinate 18,957,162 of NC_092463.1, read as the reverse complement.
GCAGTCTTCCCATAATCGTGCAAGACAGCTGAAAACAGAAAGTTGATTTCTATGTCTCATGTCTTCTAAGCTACCTCTACCACACTTGAGTATCAAGAAACCCTTTTGTACTAATCAGTTGATTGAGCACTGGCAAAGGTCACCTAGGGATGGGGTCAAGTCTACCTCATTAGGGATGTTTAAAAGCCACCTGGACAAGGTCCTTGGCAAAAGATTTGACATGGCCCTGCTTGAGCAGGAGGTTGTACCAGATGACCCCTCCAGAAGTCCTTCCCAATCGCAACCATTCTGTGATTAGGAATATTTTCCATTATTTCTAGATTGTTTTCATCAAATGAAAGTGTAGTTCTCCTTCATGTGGACTGCATAGCAGTCACAAAATGAGTGTGACTCAAGAAAACCCATCAAGATAAGAAAAAGCTTTCTATGGTTGAAGCAAGGGCACTGAATTGAGCCACAAAAATGTTTTGGCAATTTACTGGACATATTTATTTAACAGCCAAGCTTCTTAAAGCCTGTATTGGATTTAACTCTTCAGGAGCCCATCTAGGTAGTTAACCTAAAGCCAACAGAAAATCTCCATTTGATTTCAGGAAGTTTTGTTTCAGCTTTTTGATTGACTCAGGTGCAGGACCTTCTGAAAAATTGGGCTTGAAACTCCTGCAAACATGAAAATGAGTTAGGCAACTCAAAAAGCTTTTGAAAAAAAATTCACCTATATACTGTTCATATGTATTGCCAACATCCAGGAGTTTGGTTATGGTAGGAATAAAAGTACAGGTGAGAGGTGAAGGCAAATGGTGTTTCTCATAAATCTTCCCCTTTAAAAATGGCTAATCTTCCCCTTTTTCAAAGGGAATATTTTCTTATGTTTTGTTTTTCTTTTTCTTTTTATTCACAAAACACCCACAACTAACCCTCTTCTCTTTCACAGCTCATTATTGTGCACAGGTACTTGCTTGCTTTGACTTTCTGATTTGACAGTTACATATTAGACATTTCAGAGTTTGCCATGAGTTGCTGACACTGATGCTCTGTTGTTTTTTCTCACGTGAAGTCTCTATGTTTTTCAGTTTGGCAACTATTGATGAACATTATTTAAACTGAAATATTAACAGACAATAATATTCATAAATATTTGACTTTTCCTTTATCTCTTTTATTCCAGACTTTGAAACCAAAGCAAGGAGAGGTAAAGCAAGAAGTAATTTAATAAGCTTTTTTTATTTTAAGATTTCTGATTTGCTAAATATCATCTTTATCTCTGCCTTCCTCCCACACATACTATCCAAACCCTGCTGCCCAAGAGTCCAGTTCTTGACCTGAAAGCAGTGTCAAACAAAAACCATGGGGACCAGAAAATCACTTTTTTGTTAAATAATACAAAGGGAAAGTAAAGGAAAACCACTGCTTAAAGGCACAGTCTCTTGACTAATCTAGGGAAGCAACAGAAGCTCTGAGTGAAAGTTTCTAATACAAATAGATTATTTAGAAAAAAACATCAGAAACATCAACAGGTTTTACTCATTTTTCTTGAATTTTGGAAAATAGCTGAAATGGAGAAAACAAAATTTAAGATAACAGAATATTTTCCCATGATGCTGAGTATTTTCTGTGTTTCAGTTTGAACTACACTTCTAACATTTTTTTCAATTCATTAATCAAGAAAATCCACAAGGAAATCTATACCAGGTAAAAAGTGCTGAAATCGAAATGAGAGTTCTCACTTGGGAGACAAAAATAATACTTCATTCAACATGAAATAATACTTTTTGTGTCTTCCAAATTAATCGATAAAGAAATATGTTAATTTGTGCTTGACTGTTCTTAGCCAGAATTCCAGGAAACAAACATTTCTCATGGCTAAACCTGAAGTAACTTTGGAGGCAATGAGTGGATTATATAAAAGATGAAGAGTAAACAGTGGTTCAGCCTATTTGTCAGGTATTTTTCCTATCATCAACTATTCAAGAGGAAACTCTGTAGCAAGTATGTTATATTTAAGGTAGTATATTTTTTCCTTGAATTTAAACATAAGTCATGTAAAAAGATTTCCCTCTCTTCATATGTTTAAGAGTGCCGCTGAGTGAAAATTATGCACATGTTGCATTTACATGTAAGTAGAGATGTTTGGTTTCAGTTGAATATGTAAACTCAAGAACAAATAGTCATTTTGGAGATATGAACAAAATCCATTCTTTTATGCTAGAGCCACATTTGTAAAAATGACAGAAGTGGTCTTTGCGTAACACCCATATTGCTGAATAAGGAGTTTCTTACTGTTTTGAATAATGCCTAATGCTTCTAAAACTTGTTCATTCATTCTAGCTATGGCTGTTCACACAGTCTATACAGAAGTGCAGTACCTGTTTAAGCAGTCTGGACTGACTTTTTTCTCCTTTGTCAATTTGTTTCAACCATTCCTTCTAAATGGTTCAGAGATGCTGAGTAGGTTTTAGGATTCACTGCTGCTTATCATTCTTAAAAAAACCAAACCACAGACCAAGAACCAAAACTGTGTTTATGATTCTGTTGGGAGTGTAACACCCCATTCTTACAATGACCAAAAAGACCACTGGTGGGAAAATAAAGAGCCACTGGTGTACTTTCTCCATCAAGTTTAATGAATGCCATTGTGAAGCCAGCACTAATTTCACTGAGTTAGGCAACACCACCATCAATTTGGGGAAAATCCAATGTATTTTCTTTCTGGGTGCATCTTTTGGCAAGGAAATACTTCCGTAATTCTGTTCTTTATGATGAAAAAAACAACCCCCACTTTATAGGTTTATGCCTGGCTAAAGCAAAATAACAGAGACAATCTCCATAGTAATGCTGCCTGAGATTTATTTCTCCAAAGATATTATTTTTGTAGGATGAAAAATCTTTACTGAATAGTGCACAGCAAAACAGTTCTCTAACAGTTACTTTCTATGGAAGATCATACTTTTTATTTTTTGTTTTGTCTTCAAAAAAAAGCAAAGACTGTTTTTGTCAGAGTTCAATACCCTTGCAGTAAGTAAACTCTAATCTTTTAAAAATTCTTATATCTCACAAAATATTGTTTGTTTACTGGTATGAAGTAGAGAATTTATTCAGTGCATGCAAATGCAAATGACTGTCTGTTTTAAGAGTTACAAGAGATAAAGTATTGTCAAGATATCTAACAGCTGTATTAATAATTCATGCCTCTTTTTTCTTTTGAAAACACAGAGCTGATCTCTGCAACACCGTATGAATCACTCTTTTGTTTCTTACCATGACACTACATAAGACGTGCTAAATTCAAACACTCTGTGGTGCAAGGTACCAAATTGCAGTTGTTCAAAATCAAAGACATTTTGACCCTTTTGTTCACAGCAGGCCTAATTATGGAGAGAGTTGCTATCTATTACTACTAAGCAATAAAACATGCTCTATTCTTAGTAATAACAGCAATTCAGACTTACCAGCGGTGAAAGCACACAAGAGCTGGTGGGGCTTTTTGCCTTTTTTTCCACTCCAGCTTGTGTGATACTGACCTGAAAAGCTTTCCTGTATTTCTACAGGAAGAAATCTCAGCATCACCAGGCTTTGAGGTGCTTGAACATCAAATCAGGTTCCATTTTTTCAACCTAAAGTTATACCAACAAAATTCCAGACTTTCAAGATTTGTGTTTACCCTTGAGTGACAGGCATAGTTCACTCAGACAAATTCTGCAAATATGACAGTTTCTCTAAGCTATTAATTTACTGTAGCATTGCCTGTGTCAGGCACCACATTGTAGGTGAATGTAATGCAATTTTCTACAGAGGTGACAAACAACTAATGATCAGAGCCATGCTTTACTATTATTCTAAGAGGTTTTTTTCAGTATTCAGGCAAACTTCTGTTTGTGAAAATAGTCAGCAATTATGCAGAATGCCACAGCAATACAGTAATAAAACAGATGTTAAACAAAATTTCAAATGTATTATCAAAAGAATATATAAGGTTATACTACCCAACCAAACAATTCTACAGAAATATACTCTGGAAAAGCATAACTTGGCACTGAAACAGTAGTAGTTTTCATTCTGTGGAGTAATTCTAAATAGCTTTTAGAATTACTTAAGAAAAGACACTACTTTGGCAAAATGGCTGTCTATTTTTAGTTAAAGCAGATGATGCACTCTGTCATACAATTTCCTACTCCATCTCACAAGAAAAAAAATATTCATATTATATTCTTAGTGTAAGTCTGAAATCATTGCCTGCAGTCCTAGTTTTATTCCTTTGGAGAAAAGCACCATTTTCTTAGAGATTTTCTTCATTGTTACAGGAAAAATCATACTGCATCAAATTGAAGCAAAATCATTAAGTAACTGCACATGTCAAAAGGGCTCTGCACAGTATTAAAGTAAATATCAAAGGTTTTTTTCTTCAAGATTGTCTTACAGAAAAGATGGTTCTTCAGATCAGCTGTGAACTTGGAGGAAAAACTGATTGATAGGTTTGTTTTACCAAGTGTTAATCTTTCTGTAATTCTGTTTATCTCAGTTTATGGGGTATGAAGAAGAAAAAATTATGAGGTAACTCAGTTGTGGAGCATTTGGGGGTTTTTTTGTTTTGTTTTTTTTTTTTGCTTGCTTTGTTTTGTTTGGGGCTGTTGGGATTTGTTTGCTTGTTTGTTTTTGTGGTTCATTTTTTTCTTTCTTTGTGGGAACAGAATACTTTAGAAGTTTTCTTGGTTAACAATACTTACACCAATGACCACTTCCTAAGTTTATTTTAACAGGTAGAGCAAGGTTAGTTTTCTACTAGTTTGCATTTTACTTTCCCTTTTAACTCATTATTTCTTTTATTTAGAGGGAATGGTTTTATATATCTATATAAAGAGCAATGTTACACTTTGGGTTCTCATTCTTTCCAGACCACCTGCCTACTATTATGAAGACTTAATGGAATTCTTATCCAAAGAGAAAACTTCCTGGGCAGCATAAAAGTGGTGCACTGCAGATATCCACAAAAGTATGCAATTATTTTCAGAAAGGTACTGTTATTTTTTCAACCAATATTTTTCAGGCAATTTTTTAACTGAAAGAACATATATACTTTAACGTAGAAAGATTGTTGTACTTCATCTGTAAGTAAAGTTAGACCTATCTTTCTCATTTTGGACTTTCAGCCTAGTGATTGCACTATCACAAATATAATTTATTTGTTCTTCTCCTTCAGAGAAAAGATTTTTTCCATCTGTTGTTGAGTTTATTGCATCACTGAAAGACCCATTTTTTTTTACTCCGAACTGTTGATTGTTAAATTCACTCCTTTTGTGGTGGGTTGGCCCCAGTGAGTAATTAAGCACCCACCCAGCCACTTACTTACTCCCCGACTTACAGTGGGATAGGAAACAGAATATGAAGGGCAAAAGTGTGAAAAACTTCTGGGTATACTTAAAGACAGTTTAATAAGTGAAGGAAAGAGAAATAAAACACAAATGATTCAAAGACAATCCCTCAGCATCTCTCACAAACAGTCCAATGCTCAGCCAGTCTCTGAGCAAAGACTACTTTGTTAAAATTACACCCTCAGCTTTTAGTGCTGAGTATGACATCATATGGTCTGCAATCCCCTCGGTCAGCTGGGTTCACCTGTCCCAGCTGTGCTTCCTCACAACACTTTGCCCACCATCATTCTACTTGTGGGCGACAGTGAGAAACAGAGAAGGCCTTGATGCTGTTTAAGTGCTGTACTGTTAACAGCCAAAAATATTGTTTTGTTATCAATATTGAAATCTAACACATACGGTCTCCTACAAAGAAAATTAACTCTGTCCCAGATGGATCCAATAACCCTTTGTAGCAGGACAAGAAAAGGCAGATACACAGTCCCATGTTAACTCAGTTTTAGAACTTAAAATTGCGAATGGTGCAAAATGAAGAATAAGCAGTAATCTGTCTGGTTATTTTTACTTGTGAAGGCCATCAGTATAAAGCTGTGAATCTGGGTTAGTTATTACTTTTAGTCACCAATGACAGAGGAAAGAAAATACTATTTCAGGCTCCCAGTTTGAGAATGACAACTATTCATCTGACTCTTTGACTAAAACTAATGTATTTGCATTATCCAATGCTTGTTATTTTATTTCACTCACCACAGCAGAAAACAATCACATTTTATGGAATTTACTTTCTCAAAACAGAATTATTATCTACAAAGGATCTTAGCCTGCTTTATTTTCCCTATTTCTAAGTGGCTTCACCATGGAACTTCCAGCAGTATCTTTCAGAAAAGGAAATCTTTTACAGACACTTGGGTATGAAAAAATTTTTATCAGGGTTAATTTAAGCTTGAAAGGTAATTCCATAATTCTTGGATTAATTTAATAGTTCTAAATTTCTTTTCTTTGATTACTCATAGTCACCCAGTTCCACATATCACTGGAAGCTTTTATATCTAATTCTGTTTGTTCTACTTAAATAAAGTAGAAGATGAACTGTCTTTTCACTAATTCTGAATGCTGATCAAGAGGCTTACAGAAATGCAGTACTACTGCTCTCCAGAGACCAGGTCTTCTTCAGCTTTTACAGGGTTTCCAGCAGTAATGTGTACTATTTCACCACATGTAAAATCTATTTTCATTGCCGATTTCTTTTTGATCAAGAGGAAGAGATTAAAAGATTGTTGTGCATTGTAATGTGGCTGAAGATCTATAGTATTTAAAGCTAGCCTTCTTCAGCATGAAACTTGTGCTACTTTAAATCATTCTTGCATAGTCTAAGCTCCTTTGCAAAAAAATCCTCAGGGGAATAACAATCTCTAAACGCATTTGCTCTATATCACAAACTGCCAGCTGCCACTCAAGGATGCCACACTTAGTCTCTGCTATAAATGTGTACTTTGTGAAGATGCTACTTCAAATGAGCCATGGCATATTACATTCTTGAAGAGCTAAGGAATTTTGCCTGGTTCTTTCTGTGATCCAACAGCTGAAGTCACAATAAAAACAACAGAGGAGTCTTTAATAGATTCAAAGCTGTGTCTATAACTTAGAAAACGACTGGTACTTTACGGGTTTGGGTGTCATCCAGGAATTGAAAGCTGAACATTAAAAGCACTGAAGAGCAAAATGTTGTCACAGGCCTTGGCAAGATTAACACCAACAATGGCAAACCAAATTGTGATCAATTGATACAGTACAAAGTGTGAAAGGCAAAGTTGTTCAACTGGAAGTTAGAAGTTCATATGCTGTTCTAATTAAAATAGTAACTTTTTTTTCAGTATTCTTAAGAAGAAAGTGTGTGCTACTGAAAAATAAACATAACTTTTAACATTTAATTTCCTGAACTTGGCATTTTCTTTATTTCTAATTTTACCTTATAATAGTTGGTACTAAGGAAAATGTTTTATAGTTACCCTCCTTCTAGGAAACTCAAATGTAAATGCAGAACCAATATTTTAGCAATTACCTGGGTGAACAAGTATATATTAGGAAAATTAATTCTTTCAGCAACATTATCCATCACCAAGAATGAGGGTGATAAAGCAAAAACAAGATATTCTCAGGAAGTTCACTTTTAAGAAAAGCACTCACAAATTATTTTGCTAAGTTTTCTATTGAAATTAAGTAATCCTTATACATGTAATATTTCAATCCTTTCAATATTTGAAAAGGTTTCATAGCACTGAAATTTTACAGACCTACACTGCCTAATTTTTCAACTACTTGTTACTTTATAGGTCAAGAATAGTTCTGGGAAGAGAAAGAAGAGATCTCAATCAAGAATCAAGCTCAACTTTCACTGGAGCAGCGTCAATACACACCTCCACCTAAAGTTATAATAATGGCTTTGAATGATGAATTTGGCCATTAAAAGATGACATCTTTAATTTTCTACCTATTAACATGAAAAGTCTGAAGCTTCTCAGAGTAAATATTGCAAGTCATTTATCAACACTAACAATATGTGAGTGTTTACAAGTTCAGTTCTGTGTTACAAAAGTACCTTGGACACTCAGGCAGGCTATTCATGTACAGACACCCATGTGAGGAGGTTGTCTCTTATTGTGTAGTCAATTAAGTGATATAGTCTCCCTGAGTCATCCCGATGTTAAGGATCATTTTCCTGTTGTCATAGATCATTTACAACATGATAAAACTTCATGTAATACCAACCTTTCAAGTATGCTTTGAGCAAGGTTACAGTGGTTTTGTTGAAAAGGTACATACTATGCTGGTGAAGTAACCACTTATTTTGAGATCACAAAGGTAAAAAAAAAAAAAAGCAGGGTTTTTTTTTACTAAATGAATCATGTGAATTTTGGAATCTTTGTGCCCCTATTGTCAGGGATTGTAATTATTAATTGTCAGTGATTGTAATTATTAATCTGTTAGCTACAAAAATTTTAATAATTGTATTGGAAAAAATAAGTTTTGAAAATATTACATTCCTAAATACTGCACTGGGTGAAGCTTATTTCTCCAAATGGTCATCATGGTAATACATAAACTTGTACAATTCCACAGACAGCTTCCTGCTCCAACCTTCCTACCAGGCTGAACTGACAACTCAGAGAAAGCAACATCTAGGACAAGGGTTAGGGTTAGGACTGAGGCAAGTATTGGCTGGCAGAATTATTTTGGAATGTGCAAGACTGATTTTTCTATGAGGAATGAGATCAGGATTTTTTTTATTTTCATCACCGAAACTTAGAACAGCATAAGCATTAAATAACACACCCAAGTATCACAGCCATATTCCCAATTTGCCAGGGTCTAAATGTGGAATGACAAAGATGTTTTACAAAGATGCAAATAGAGAAAGGAAAAATTATTACACTAGGCAATGGACATGAATAAAAGAGCATTCCACTGAGAATAGATAAATTCTTCCTCTATTCACAGCCTCATTATTTCTTACAAGAAAAGTCAGTCAATCATAGAATCATAGAATATCCTGAGTTGGAAGGGACCCACAAGGATCATTGAAGTCCAGCTCCAGGCCATGCACAGACAATGCCAAGGATCACACCATGTGCTTGAGAGCATAGTCCAAATGCTTCTCGAACTCTGTCAGGCTTAGTGCTGTGACCACTGCCCTGGGGAGCCTGTTCCAGTGTCCAACCACCCCCTGGGTGAAGAACCTTTTCCTAAATCTCCCCTAACACAGCTTCATGTCATTCCCTCCAGTCCTGACCCAGGTCACTAGAGTGAAGAGCTCAGTGCCTGCCCCTCCATTTCTCATTGTGACAAAATTGTAGCTGCAATGAGGTCTCCTCTCAGTCTCCTCTTCTTCCAGCTGAACAGACCAGTTCACCTCAGGGGCTCCTGATATGGCTTCTCCCTAGTCCCTTGATCATCTCCATCACCCTTCTTTCAGTGCTTTCTAGTAACTTTATAGCTTTCTTTTATTGTGGTGCCCAAAACTATGCACTGCACTCAAGGTGAGGCTGCACCAAAGCAGAGCAAAGCGAGTCAATCCCCTCCCTCAACTGACTGGCGAAGCTGTACCTGATGCCCCCAGGACACGGTTGGCCCTTCTGGCTGCCAGGGCACTGCTGACTCAGATTCAACTTGCCATCAACCAGGACCCCTAGATTCTTTCCATGGTGCTGCTCTTCAGCCTCTCATTGCCCAGTCTGTACACATCTCCTGGATAGGCCTGTCCCAGGTGCAGAATCACAAATTCAGATTTGGAAGGGAGGTAAATAGCTTCATAATTAAAGGCTGAAACTCATTCTTCAAATATAAACCACCCAGTTTGTAAGGGATTTGTGTTTTATGAAAAATTTCAAAAATACATTTATCCAAGTATTTTTGACTTTTGAAGAAACTACATAGAAATCTATCTGCCTTACAGAGAATGATAGTGACTCACACTGTATACACACTGTGGGCCTTATCAGTGAAGAAATCAGTTCTTTTCCAATGCAAAAGGCAGAAAACTGCTTGAGTTTAAAACAATGTAGAGTCAGGCAAACTCTTGCCTGTGATAAAGGTAACCAACACCTTAGCCCTTTAAGGGCTCTTGCTCTTGCAGAATGGCCTTAGCAACTAATTCACAATGCCACAAAAACTCCTGACATTAAATCAAGAAATGTAACAGGAAGCTTATTGATAGTGTTAGTTTCCCCATGAAGCTAGAATGATGTATACACTTCATCCTCATCTCTGTCTTCCATCACACTTCTTGCTTCCTCACTGACTGACTCAAATGGAGTTTGACACTGCATACCAGACCCTATTTTTTTATTATTTTCCTTATACCAAGAATAGATTAAGTAACAATATCAAGTTATTGTTAGCACGAAGCAGTGTTCTTTCCAATGAAACTTGTCAGGGACATTTCTGTCTGTTGCAGCAGTAATTACCCCACAAAAAAGCAAGACCATTAATTTACTTCACAAAAAGTTTTAAGCTGTCCACAGGTATTGTGAAAGTCTGTCCTCTTCTTAGTTTATTTTTTGCTTTTCAGATATAGGTATCTAGTGAGAGCCTGAATATTGCCTTAGTTTGAGGGAAACTAAAATGTTTACCAAGACCAGAGGAGAGGATTCCACCTCAATAACCATATCACCCCTTATTAAATTTAGAAAAAACCACAAAACTTTAATCAGAAAATGTATATAAGGATAACTGTTCTTAACTGCTATATATAGATATAGATATAACTATGAACAGACCAGAGCAAACAACTCCCCCAGCACCAAAAAAAAAAAAAAAAAAAACCAAAAAATTTGTAGGTTCCTCCTGGTGCAATTATATTAATGGACAGTGCCAGTGTCACACCTCAGTTGGCTGCAAGGTGAATTCTCAGCCTTTTCCCAGGGAGGCAAAGACAAGGGGGGATGTGACTCATGTGGTGCAGGATGGAGCCTTTTCTGTGAGGGGAAAGAGCAGACTCTCTCTCCTTGCCCTTTGTTCAAAAGAAGGAAACACTGGGAGTTGAGTGGTGGTAATTCCTAGAAATCTCCTTGCAGTCGAAGTCAGTCCCCAGGGAGGAAAGGTCTGCAGTGTGTCCAGAAGCAGCTGTAACCCTTCTCTCTCTAGCTCAGGATGCCCAGAGATGGAGGGGGGAAAGTGAAGAGCAGAGCCAGAAGGAGCTCTCACCAGCTCAGCAAACAGTGGCTCTCTCACAGCAGCTGCCCAAAACAAAGTGAAGCCATCACACAAGAAAAACCTCTCCCCCTCCCAGGTGCATTGAGTCTGTTTTCTCACCTCCTCCCCACCATTAAGTTGGAATCTGGAGCCATCAACCCCTCCTTTGTTCTCAGTCTGGGCACTTCAACTGCTGAAACCTTTGTGTTGGTAGGGTGAGAAAAATTCCCTGAAGGAACCCTTCGACAATAAGCAAGCTATCCCTTAATATGCACAATAGTCTGTGCAGATGTCCTACCACCCCTCTGCAGAAGTCTCATACACCTAGGTCTTATCAAATGCATTGAATGTTTTTAGGCATTTGAATCACTTTTAGACTATGGGAAATATAATTATTTAAAAATCAAGCCTTGCACTTCACTTAACTTTTTTCTGCTATTAGGAATACACATAAGATCAGATGTATTGATTATCCTCACTGTTAGGAAACCTGCTTGACATAGGTGAAGGATACATGTTATCACAAAATACTCCAGGTGGTAATTCCCAGTTATTCTTTTGCAAAGACACAAGGTACAGGGGAAAACTGTACTCTTTTCTACCTTTGCATTCCCCATCCCCAGAAATAACACCAACAACCAAAATATACATCCAGGCAGATTTCAGGGAATTTCAAAATTCAAGGGTTTTACTATAGATTCTAAACTTTTGTCATCATACTGCATACAATACAACATGCTAACTGCTATATAGAACTGAGATTGTTCTGCACATTTTATTTTAGACAGAGGTTTAGTTCAGACCAACAAATGCATTGTTTAAATCCACACAGTCCAGGAATCTTGCAAAACAACAAAATATTTAGTCTGTTGGAACCAAAAAAGAAAATCTCTTCCACAGTTCCTTGTATTTTTAGGTTTAGTCACTTCATTAAGATTCTAACTAAAATGGATTTAAAATTTACACAGCGATGATGAAACATCTGGAAGAATGTCTGGCTGAGCAATATGATGGATGGTTTTAAAAATGAGTAGAGTGTCTTTTTATTATCAAGATTCCTCAAGATGTATCAGGGCATAATTAATTCTGATTATCATGCAAGCCATTAGACCGAGTTTCTGCAACTTACAACATGAAGAACACTTCCGTCTCCATGGAGAGTAGATTAAGGAAGAATATTCTGCCCCAGTGGCAGTTTTGATATCAGGCTCACTTTCACTACCATCATTCTGTCATCCCTCTGGTTTGCTTTCATTTTTACAGCATTTCTGTGAGGCTGTTGCTCAAGGTTCCAAGAACATCAGAAGCTAAACTCCTCTCATCACTGTCCCTAACCAAAGCCCAAAAATATGTGTCTTTGAATATCACTTCTTTAAAGCAACTTTTCATTGTACTTCAGGTTTGGCTTTCTCCTTTACACTGACTTCTGTGAAAAAGTTAATTAGTTGAAATGAAGGAGTTAGTCTGCTCTCAATTAGTGTTTCCTCTACTTCACAACAGTACACAGTTGTTCATTGGAAACAGAACATTAATGACAACCTTTGTAAGCTACCTCCTCTTTGGCAAAAAATATGCTCTCTGCTGGCAATAACCAAACATGTCATATTCATTGCCCACATCTTAAATATCACACCAATGTCACTGTTATCATAGCCAAAGTACCAGAAGCCATGATTTTTGAACAATACAGCATGACCTTATTTTCAGTGAGACACATTTCAAAGAAAATGCTGGGTGCTGCAGTAAATACATTGCAGATTAATACACACTGCTCTTCTGCCAAAAGTTCTACTAAACCATTATTCTCTGATGCTACATTATCTTTCTCCCACTCCTTATTTTTTTCATTTTGATTCAAATAGGATGCGCAATGAAAATGTTAAAATAAAAAGTTTTCATATGAAATTCCAGACCCAGGATATAGGAACAGTTTTATTATGTCCAGATACAAGCAGTGGTTGTAAATGCATTATCTGATCCAAATTGAGACTTATCCTCTTGTTAGATTATAAAGTATTCTTTGAAAGATTTGTTCTGCTTTGTCTTTATGGGCTGCTGGAAACATGCAATCACTACTCAAACTCAGTGCTGCCTGGAACCATGTTGCTTTTCAACTGCAATTTTCTGTTATTTATTGACTTTTACTTTCTATATAATCATTTGTATCTTTCCTGCAATACGTATTTAAAGAAAAGAGAGAGTTCTCTCTAATTCATTTCCAGAAAACTGGTTATAATACTTAAAATTCGCATTGTAATTACTTAGGAAAAAAATGCAATTCATTTGGTGACTGTAACTCCATTGTCAGATATAATTGAAATGACCTTGTACGGCAGGTTAAAATAGCACAGTTGATGCAAGTGCAAACTAAAGCTTTTCATAAAATTAAATATTCAGTAAATTCTAGTGGACAAGAAAGCACAGAGAAACCATCTTACTTATCTATTGCAAACAAGAAAGATACAATGATACAATTTTTTCCTGCTCAGGACCTAAGAATGAGAGGAATTAAATAGTAATTCTGAACTTATCTGGTCAAAATATGTCGATTCTGAATATGCTGGAAATATTTTTAGAATAAATTAATCTATAGTGTAGCTGCTGGAATTATATCAGCAATGAATGTGAACCCACTTCTTTACAAAATTCTCTCAAGAATAGTGTGTGTATATATATATATATGGCTGATAATATAAAAAGTATTCTTAAAACAAAATACAGGTTCTCTTCCTTGAAAAACTTGCAATAGAACAACACTGCAGTCATTACTTATGCAACTAATACATATCTTCTAAATGTGATATAGATTTAATTCGTGTCAAGAACATAACGACATTCTGTGTAGCTTGATGCAGTAAAGACAGCAACAAAATGTCTACGAGCTTACCAAATAATGTATAAAAAGTAGAAAAAGAAAAAAACTAAAGTCAATAACTAAGCAGCCTTTTTAAGTAAAATAAATACAGTGCAGACCAAAGATAATCTGAGAATACCTAAATACAATAGAGAAGTAAACACAATCAAGATAAGGAAGACATACCTCAAGACAACAGATAAAGCTTAACAAGATTGTCTCTAGTTAAATTTTAAGTTAAGAATCAATCCAAAGAAGAACCCAGCCCCATGACCACGGAGAAGCAACATGCAGAATCAGATGAAAGGATCTCAAAGTGAAGAAAGAAGAAATTTATCAGAACTGGTTAAAAATAAACCTGCTTTGACTGTATAAAAAAGAGCCTGCAAGCTCGAATGGTGTCACTGACGGAGCAGAGACTCCCAGTGTACCCAGAGCTGCGCTGTTTACTCTGTAGCTTTCATTACTTATAAAATTAAACTACCCTTTATATTGAATAATTGGCTATTTGGGTGGTTGTTTATAACATAAAGGAATAGAACTATTAAAACCACCAGATCTACTTAAGTGTAAGGTATTTCATCGGGTCATAGAACCATAGAATGTTATGTATTGGAAGCAACCTCTAAAGGTCACTGCTCCAACCTCCCTGCAATAAACAAGGACCTCTTCAACTAGAGCAGGTTGCTCAGAGTCCCAAACAATTCCAGGGATTGGGCATTTACCACCTCTCTGGGCTATGTGCCAGTGTTTTGCCACCTTCAATTAAAAAAAATCTCCTTTATATCTAAATTAAATCTAACCTCTTTTAGGGTAGAACCATTACCCTTGGTCCTCTCTCAATAGGCTCCAGCAAAGAGTCTCTCCCCATCTTCCTTGGAACAGTCACAATGGTGTGGGAATTACTCTCTTTCAGTTCTTTTGAAAATATAAGTCTATATGTCATTGTTATTAATAAAACATCCTATGGTGCCTAAATATACTGGGGAAATAAAACAAGTCAGAAAGTTACCAAATATTCTGCCTGTGTGATACCCATTGTCACCCTGTCCATGACTAAAAAGCAATTTAATCTAGTTGGTGAACTTACTGAATGGAGAGCAGCAGCCCTAGTTAAAGTAATATTATGTACATTAAATGTTCTGAGATCCTAACAAAGAGTTCAAGTCTTTGGGAAAAAAAAACATCACAGAGCAACAAGTCACTCAAGTAAACTTCCACTGGCAGTTTGACCAAGTTCCATGGGCATGATATTCAAATCCACAACAGAGAAGTCAAAATTCTCCTTCTCATTCTTTCCTTTGTGAACAAAACTCTAGTTGTCACTGATGAGTGAAGTGACAAAACTTACATCATACTAGAAGCCTAAGTTAATTTTGATTATAACCAGAGTCCCAGAGGCTGGATGTCTTGACTTTGCCAATCTTTGGCTGAGCAGACTGCAGTTCAAACTCCCCAGTAGAACTGTTTGCCTGAAATGCTCAAGATTGAAGCACATGATTTTTCTCCCATAGACCCATCTGTTAGACTTGTATCATCACATCTGCTTAGGAATGGCCATGCCAGTAGCATCTGTGTTTAAGTGCCAGACAAGGAAAACTTTTACAAGGATAGGTTACAGAGGATATCTTTTGCCAAAATTTCTTACATTTGCAATGGAAGAAATCCCATACTTGTAAAAGGAGGAAATTATAAACTGAGACACAACAGATTGCTAAAAACTTTAGAAATGCTTTCCAGGAAAAGACATTTTGTGATACCAGTGAACCAGTGCAGCAACAACCATTAGAGTTATCAGTTGAAACAGTGTGGTTAGACCCTTAACACATCTTTCAGATTTACAAAATGGCTTCCTGGAGTTCTGTATGATCTGTTCAGAAAGAATATGTTAGCTTGAAAACCAATGAAACACAAAGGATAAGAAATCTTAGTCAGTTATCAATCTGAAACAAAACACACTTATGTGCAACTTCTCCATTATGAGCTGTTAACAATAAGCCAAACGAAACATATCCATGAAAACAGTAATCCATAAGAAAGAGACTGAGAAGGGCAAGGAAAGACGGCCTTGTGGGCACACAGGGATTTTTTAGCTTTCCTAGGAAATGATTTGTTCAGAAGTTGTCTGCTCCCCAGCAGCCCTTCTTGGCACTAGCAGCAGCTGTTTCATGTTAACAACTGCATTGGCCTTTTTATTTTCTTCCCTTTGTGTACTCACTTTCTGCTTTGTCATCAGTTCAGTGCCATTCATTACCAAAACTGTTCTCTCAACTGGGGCATTAGTACCTGTGAAAGAAATGCCAATGCAAATCTGGAGAACACTCAAAGAGTGTGTAAACTAAAAAGGGATTTCTTTTATTAGGTGGAAATCTCTGTGTCCTTTCTGTAAAAACACCTTCTACTCTCCTGCAATTCAGGCTTATAACTTCATTTTTATCCTTTATTAGAGGATCTAAACTTTTATGTGTCATTTATAGCACTTTCCCTAGCAATTAAAATCATCGAGATTTTTCTCATCTTCCTATTGTGCAATGAAAAAAAAAGTACCATTCTTCAGAAATATCCCTCCTTTTGCAGCCTGCGGTAACAGTTCATAGTTCAGGACCTTCTTCCTCTCCGTGGACTTGTTATAAATGACCACCCCGAATGACCAAGTCACTCAGCAAAGAGGGTAGTTTTTTTTAACTCTGTGTGTGTGTGTGCCTCGGCTTCGCGAACGAAGATTTGGGAAGGGCTGTACATGGGTGTGCCCTTCCAGCCTGCGCAGTGCATTTTAGGTGAGGCACAGCGTTTTTAATTGTGTAGGTAATGAAAATCACAGAGTAAAACAGAGCTGGGTGTAACCGCAGAGTCACCACTCTGTCAGCACACAACTTTAGAGCTCACAGGCTCTGCTTATATACAGTCAAAACTTACATATTCTTTATTTCTTGTTAAATGATTTACTTTTTTAAATCTTCTCATCTTATTCTGTCAGGAAGGATTGCAATATTCTTAGCTTAAAGTTTTATCTCTGTCTTGAGGTACTCCCGCCTTGTCTCCTCTTGTGTTGAGGTAACCGGTTAATAATCTTTGTTTACATTGTTTCTATCTTGTATCAAAAGGCTGCTTCAGTCATTAACTTTGGCTTTCTTCTTTTACTCCCTTTTTGTATGTTAAACTAAGTTGATGTCTGTTCTGTAGTTGCTCTGTTGCTAAATCTTTACAGCATATTCCGCAACACCCAGTTTCAGTGCTTTCAGAATCCCACTGAATGATTTTGGCAAGCCATACAGTATACTTTATTATATTTTTGACACGAATTAGGCCTACATTTCTCACAGACTGTGGAGTTTATTCCTAACACTGGTGGTAACCCTAAACACAGTAATGCTCCTAAGCTCTCCATGCACTGGCAGGGTTTTTACTCTTGCTAGTACATTGAGGTAAAACCATCTACCACATGGATCTCCAAGTGATGTAGCACAGCATGAGGCACAGCTTTAGCCTATGTGCCAGAATCATACTGGTTAGACACCTGAAGGTGACTCAAAGCAAGTCAAGGAGAATTCGCATTGTTAAAACAAAAAGGCAATCCATCCCCATTTCTACCTTTCCGGTTAGGCTTGATAATACACTGACTGGAACTTGAATCTTAACTGAAATTTGTGTGGTGGCAAACACGTGAAATATCTGTAATTTTGATAGACTACTAAGAAAGGAAAAAATGTATCCTTCCTTTCTTCTTCCTGAGAATCCTGATCAGAATTGAAAGAACTCTATGCTGAACTTGAATTATGCCATTTACCTTGAATCTTCCCAAGTATCTCTGCAATAAACAGGAGATTCAGTAGCAAATTCCAGAAGCTCGGGTTATGTGAGAAAATGCTGAAAAAATAATCAGAAATTGTTTCCTAGCTGTTTTCTAGTTGTTTTCTAGTACATTTACTTACTAAAGTAACAGCTGGCCAGTAGAACAATAGCCTATTTCAAATATAAAAGGCAGAAATCTAGGCACAATTATCCAATAAAAGCTGCTTCTCTTGGCAAGAAAAATACATCAGTTGAACTCCAAATGAAGACATATTTGTTTTCATTTATCTAAAACAAATGTGGGGAAGAAAGTTCATGACATGAGTGCTGTCAGGTTTTCTCTTCTGCTCATCTCTCGCATTCATCACTCCAGCCTGGCCCACACAAACCCCTTCTGCTCTCTGTTTTTCTTGCTGAGAAACCATGAGTACAAGTTTCATTAACACACTTTCCAAAGTGCTATTTACAATGAGTCAGTCACAACCCAGATAGGGAATAGGTATCAGAGCAAACACCTATTCATGGTTGCAGAGACAATTTTTTCTGTTTTCTTCTTGTCTACCAAGATAAGCCTGTTCTCACAGGGAGGAGCTCTACCCTTCCACAGGAAGTTTGTATAATTCATTAAACTACATGTATTTTTTACTGACAGAAACATCCAGAATGGAAGATTAAGAATATAAACAGTTACAGTTGTGACTTGATGTGATTCCTGGGATTGTTCTGTGCAAGGCCAGGAGTTGGATTTAGAGGATCCTTGTGGGTTCTTTCCAGCTCAGGATATTCTATGATTGATGTTTTGACCAATGGCTGACTGTTGAAATTGTTTGAGTTTGGGTTTAAGCTGTTAGAGGATTTCAAGTTATGTAAAGAAATGTGGGGGTTTTAATATATATTGCTAAGTGCAGAAGGAAATCTTGGTTTTCTGATCTTGATATAGACGATATAGTTGAACCAAACTATATAAGCTTAAAGACTAATGATCTAATTCAAATGAGTTGTTTAGAAAAACACCACTTTCTCATAACTCAGTTTCCTCATTTGTAAAATAAGGGAAACAATAACCAATCTCTTTTATAACCTATGGGTAAAAAGTGATATTAACCCTAATAATTTATTATTTCTTTAGTCTTTTCCTTGAGAAATATAAGCTTGATTATGTTGACAATGTGTGTTATGTGCCTAAATTAAAAGCTACCTGAACTACATGGATGCTTTACAGGTCTTAATGTGTAATTTTTTTGACAAAGCAAACCTACTAAACACTCCTTTCAGTCTTCCAAGTTGACTATTTTGGCCAGGAATGGCCATGCTGGATAACACTTGGTCACTAGGCACACAGCCTTTACCACTTATCAGTCCTCCCCTAGGCTGGGATCTTGACAAAACAGTTGACAGATCATTTGTTTTCTCCCCTAACTTTGGCAAGGCTCTGTATGAAAATAACATTTTAACAAAATATCACAACACAACTTTCATGTTTTCTCCTCAGTTCATTTCAACTCCCTCCCCTGGTTATCCCCAGCATCACATTAAATCTGGAGGACTGCCATTCTTGAACTGTGCATGCTGCCAGCCTTCTG
This sequence comes from Pithys albifrons albifrons, assembly GCF_047495875.1. Lineage (NCBI taxonomy): Eukaryota > Metazoa > Chordata > Aves > Passeriformes > Thamnophilidae > Pithys > Pithys albifrons. The sequence goes on along the minus strand of NC_092463.1, from coordinate 18,937,873 downwards.
AATCACAAACATCACACAAATACACAAAAGAGCTGCTTTTCTGCCACTGTTTGTTAAATGAGACAAATCTCTGCCCTGACATAAAAGCACTGAAATGTCTCACACACAGTACAGATCAGTGAGGACCATCTGGTTGGTTTCATTTACAGCCAGACACCAAAATGAGGAAAGTTGTCACACTACAAGAAAGGATTTTCCTGTTTTGGAATTACTGTAACATGCTGGAATGTTTACTGTGTCAGTGGTTTACTGAATATCTAGGTGTAAGAAACCAAAGAAAATAGACTGAGTTGTAAAGCAAGTAACAGGCTCCAAATTTAAACAGATTTAAACTCCTCAGTGGAAAGAGTTATGCAGCAGAATCTACAGAAATCACAAAGATGACCCAAGGGCCAGAGCACCTCTCCTGTGAAGACTGATGGAAGAATTGAGGTTGTTCACTCTGCAGAAGAGAAGGCTCTATGGAGACCTATTCCATCTTTTCAGTACATAAGGGGGGGGAGGGGGAGGGGGGGGCTATAAATAAGATGAGAATAAAAGTTTTTAGCAGCACATGTTGCAATACCACAAGGGGTAATAGTTTTACACTAAAACAGTGTAGGTTCAAAATAGATATTGGGGTGAAATTTTTTACAAGGGTGGTAAAACACTGGCACAGATTGCCCAGAGGAGGCAGCAGATGCCCCATCCCTGGAAACATCCAAGGACAGGTTGGACAGAGGTTTGAGCAACCTGTTTCAGTTGAAGACATTCCTGCTCATTGCAGGGTGGTCATACTAGATGTCCTTTAGTGATCCCTTTCAACCCAAGCCATTCTCTGATTCTAAATACAAACTTATGGAGCCCATAGACTATGAGACATAGATCTAGAATGGCACTCTTTCTCCTTGTCAATAGCAATTTGCATTCAATTATTTTTGGCAAGTAATCTGAAGTTATGCGTATACAACACCCACATGAATATTATTAATTATGAGTGCCTTCAGAGTCAAATCTTAGTCTTGTTAGAGCCACTAGGACTATATAATTTTATTTCACTCCTCTGTCAAGTATATATTGTTATAAAGTTGCTGAATCTGGGGCACAACACAAATCTGTTATTTTTCTTAAAATCAATGTCCACACTGCTGCCCTCACTTACAAAAGCATCCCACTAGACATCTTTGATTGTTGTTCTGTATCTAAGGACAGCAACTGCAGAACCAAATTTTAATTTGATTTTTAAAAATTATGATGTAATGCACAAGTGAGTATTTATTTCAGTAATCTTATCCACTTAGTGTAATCTTACTAGATTTTTTTCATCTCTAGTGTAGCTTTACTGATATTAACATTCTAGCACCAGTGGAATAGCACCAGAAATGAATTGGGCATATTAACTGCAGCAGGGCTACACAGAACATAAACCAGTGCAGAATATATTGCATTTTGTTTATAGTAAAAGTATATGCAAATGTAAACCTTCCAGTCAGCAGATGGCATTTTAAAATGTCTACACTGCACAGATACTTGCTGTAGATCTCAAAAAATATAAAAATTTGTGTTACACAGTGCATCTCATATTAGAAGTAGTATGGTTATAACTTTTCCCACATGAAAACATTATTAAAGAAGCAAAAGAAGCTGTGCTTGGTTTTGTATATGTGTACTCAAGGGCTGAACACGTACACATGAACATATGTGATTATGTCTCTATTTATAACATTGTTTGTGTGCTCACTGAACATACTGAGACTGTTAAAATCTAATTAAATTTGTTTCCCCACAAAATTTCTTTTCATCAGTAGACCTGCTAATTTTAATTAACGTGCATCAATTACCTTCCCTTGTGCTATCCACATGCTTCTGGTATCAATTACCTGTATTTCATGAGACGTTCCCTGAGGCAAGACACCAATCTTCATATGACTTTTCTCAGGATGATCATCAGAAGAACTCTATATATGCTGTCAAGCTACACATAAATTAAGATGATGGTACAGCTTTGCCACTTGAGGTGGTATGGGTCATATATTCAGGGCCACTCAAAGTTTATAATTGTCATCTTGCTCATAGTATGACTATTAGGTAGTTAATGTTCTAGAGAAGTCACTTCCAATTACTTGTTTTCACATGAAGTAAAAAAAAAAAAAAGAAAAAGCAAACAAAAACTGAGGAAGATATCCAGATACACTACAAGCACTTTTCCCCCCCCTTTTTTTATATTCTGTCTTTCTTCCTTTAAATCACCGAACTTACCTAAGCAGTTTTTTTCCTGCACAGGCCCTTTGCCTTTGGTGGAAATTGTGACAGCTTTTATCTGGGATTTTTTTCATCAAAAATTGAATTAAAACCAAAGAATATATATATGCAGCCTGCACACACAGTGAGAATTTAACAGAGATTCTTAGTTAATTTAATTTCATCTCATCTCTAGTCTTACATTATACATATACTTATGCATATATAAATATAGCATATATGAGTACAGGATAATGAATAGCGTTAAGTTTAAAACAGTCAAAATTTTTTAAGATTTCTTCTCTAAGATCAAGTGCTTGTCTTCCCAAAATGCTGGTTTGATACCAGTGAAAGTTCTGGTGTGTTTCAGGGTACAGAACATCATGACAGTCACTTTGAATTTTCATGACAGCTTTAACAGCCCAGACTTAAGCATCATTTTCAAAAAGCCATCATTGCTCATTTTCCCTGGTTATAGTAAGTTACAGTGAAGTCTCTTAAAGTCTACAATGATAGGCAGTTATATCTATACTACATAAAGTTAATTCAAAATACTTTTATGCTATATATTTATTAACTGCATGAATATAACACCTAGAAAACAGTTGTGCTAGATGTTATATAAACATAGGGGGAAAACAGCTTCACGGTAGTTTCATTAGTGTGATGCATCCTCATAAATGGGTTATTTATATATTAGTCATTGCAATAAAAATCAGTGCAATAGGCTGATTTTGTCATTAAATGTGCATTCAAGTGGCACTATTTGCATTTATTATCTCAGAATACAGTTACTTGGATGATTCATTTAAATACATACACATGTGGGACATGCTGTAAGGAAGCAGAAAGAGCTATATATGTTGTTGAGACCTTGGAGGATAGTTAATAGGACACTGAAATGTTTATTATTGGACACAATCATTGACCCTAATGGACTGGCTCTTAATTTTTTTTTTTTTTTGTTATATCTCTAGGTGGTTATTCTTATTTGGAATGATACATAACTAAAACTTAGAAAACTTAGGTCTTCTGCAACTGTAATTTAAAAATGGCACAAATGTCTATCCAGATTTATATGCATACTCCCCCTGCAGATGCTTTCCCCCTGAAATCATGCCCACACTTTAGCAAGGCAACTCCCTGGCATACATGCTCATCAGAAGAAGATTTGAAGCACAAACATGATCCACAAACTTATTTCTGTTAAACAGGAATTACTAGACTCACCACCTAATCATAAAATACAAGTTTGGTGCACATATGCAGGTCAATGTCCAAGTGAAATAAAGTGGAAGGAGTTTCAAACTTCCACAGACCATTAAAAAAAACAACACAATAACAAAAAACCACTAACAAAACAACAACAACAAAACCAAAAACTATGGACATTTTGTCACTTTCTAGAGAAAAAAATTAACAGAGCAGGTTGCAATCACGTGTTTGCAAACTACATCTTGTGCAAAAAAACAATCTATTCTGTAACTGGCAAACTTTCGCCTGTTTTGATGCCAGCCAGCGGACCACTCAACAATCAGATACCATCCAATGGTGATTGTTGATTTGACAGTGGTTTAATTTTTGTGCCTTAAACTTATCTACTGAAGTTCTGGTTGTTTTCAAGGGATCCTTCTAACTTTCAACTTCAAATTTTTACCCACGTTGGAGTTATTAGTACCTTCTGGGGAAGCTGTTTCTTCTTTCATACCGTTGAAGGAACATAACTGTAAAAATTAAAGTTTCCCACTAATTTACAAACATAGGAGGAAGAAAAGAGATACCCTTAATATTCCCCCATCATCTTTCTGCATGAAGCATTTTGCACCCACTAACACAGGCCTGGGGTAAATTGCGCTTAATGAAACTCAAACAAAACCAAACTCTAAGCAAACCTTTCTGGATCTCTGAAAAAACTGAAAAACAATGGATCAAATGTTACCTTTGCAATTCCATGTTCTGCCAAGCTGAGGACACAGATCTTTCCAAAATACTGTAAAAAGAGGCCTTTTCCACCATAAGATGTCTGGTTGGATCAAACAGAGGCTTTAAGTTCCTGAAAGCTGCTGGTGTTTTCTCCCCTATAGCAAGTTGTTTCTGGCACCTCATCTTTCAGAGGATCGAGTCCTGTCATCTCTGTTAACAATTACAGGAGAGTTCTTTGTAACAAAGATCAAAGAAGCATCTGGCTTTGCAAAAAATAATCATCCCCATCACCATCATCCAATTGAATATGATGTTGATGAGCTACACTCACAGCATGAAGGACATATCTAAAAAAATGTTTTTCCTGGCTGAACTTAAATTCTCAAATCTTTTCACAAACTCTTTCAACAAAGGCACAGTTTCATGGGCATCTCTCTTCCCAAGTATGATTGCTCAGTTCTTGTCCTTTCTCCAGCTGTTCACTGAACAGCACCAAAGTAAGAACAGCAATGCTCTATCAGGAAAAGAATTTTAGCAAGAGATCTATGATCACATTTGCATGTTTTAATATGAGAAAAGAATAAAGCATTAGCACTGATCTTCAGCACATACAAGAGAGAAAGTGAACAGCAGGTTAATATAATTTTATATCTGGTAGTTGTATGTTTACTCAGACATGTCAAGAGTGAATATGAATCTAATGAGAGAGCAAGTGCCTGGGTACAAGAGAGGCTTTTTCTGTCTAACTTTGGCCTGAAACATGGTTCCCAGGCATCCCATTCTTCCTCAGAATTCCATACATAAGACAGTATAAAATGTCAGTATATAGCACACACTTCATATGATCATGTAAAAATATTCTCCCTTTTTAAGTTATAGACCTGTTGCTTTCCTTATGTTCAGTCCTTAGCCTATATCTAGTTTTGCTTCTATTGAAGTGGACTGGAATTGATGTACCTTTCAGAAAATGTTTTACATCATTGAACTGAGTCTTATTAAGATGTCCAGAAAATCTGTTAAACTCTTCACTGAACTAAAAGAATAGCATGACATGCACTAAAGTTAGTCAGGTATTTTCTTGAAAAGTGACTGCTCTTTGTAGAACTGCAAGGCTGATTTATGCACTGGAAAAAATAGTTTCCTTCTCTGAGTGGCATGTCAAGGTTCCCTTGGTTTCCCCTCTTAGAAGCTGCTCTTGTTTAAAAGTGAAAGTTGCCTTGACTGTCTCTATTACTTCTGCCCAGACTAAAAAGAAAGGTCCTTCTTTAACGAGCCCCCCCGAAAGGTATGGAGCACCTTCTGAAAAAGTGCTGTAATTGTTACAGTTAAACTTTTGTGGTCTGAACATTGTCAAGGCCTGATCTCCCTCAAGACCTCATCAGACAAATTTCCTATTTTTTTAATATCAGTGCAAGTAAAAACAAAGTTTTCCCCTCCACCAATAAAGCTGATGGAAATCTTGCCATTAGATTTATTAGAAAGGCTATTATGCCACAGAAAAGAAATCAGAGAAAAGAGTATCAGCTGAGGTTGTGAATTCTGTGGAGTAATTTACAATTTTCAGAAGTAGTTTGCAACAATCTTTAGTCAGATCTAAATAAAATACCAGTATGGAAGCCTCTTTCCATTTTCACATCCTTTTATGGCTGCTTACTGAAAAAAAACCCAAAACACTAGCACACATTTACCAACAAAACATAAGCCAGCAATGTTCTCAGATATGAGAATGGAGATTAAGCCCTCACGGAGCAGGATCCTATTCAGGGAAATTTCTCTGCCTGTAAGTAACAGGACAACGGTCGTAAGAGATCAGTTTTGTATCAATATGTTATTGTCTTGTCACCAACACCTGCAATGCAAACTGCATGTTGTACTGCAGTGAAAGTTGAGGAGTTATATTCAGAATAAATTTCTTAGATTGCATAACAGAAGGATCATTTTCTAAAGATGCTGCAAGCTTCCCAGCTGAGTGTCTCACTGGTCAGGGCCTCCCTTGAGCACCTCTCTCCCACAATCCATGTTTTTCCTTCTAGATTTCAACATTTGGTTGCTAAGGATGAAATACACTCTTAATTCAGGCTACGAAGAAACTACAGATCTTGGAATCAGTGTGATAGGCATCACTGGAGTTAGAAAAGGAAAGATTTGCTGAGAGTTTTTCAGAGGCTTGATAAAAATAGGGCAATGCTTTAAAAACCTCTTCATCCTGCAGCTGTGACACTGATGGAAAAATTAATGTATTCTGCATGTAGTACTTAAATCAAACATCCTTTCACAAACAACCATCTCTGAGTTTATCAATTTCAGACTTTTTTTTTTTTGCAAACATACCATACAGCAGTACTGACAATATAGCAGAGCCTCAGCCCAGCAGTGGTCAATGCTTCGTCTTTCATATGGGGCCACTTATGAAATCACAGTCAATAAAAGCTGCTTGATATAAATGGTTACAGTTATTTTGACAGCCCTTCATCTGAAAGGAGAGTTCAGCATAATTTACTCACCAAAACCCTGAAATATATTATGCCCATTTTGTAAGTGGGCAAACAGAGGTACATATAGCTAACGTGACAAAATCACACAGTAAGTACAGAGGGAGCTGAACTGACAAGTAAATGGTCTTGATCCCCAGTTCTATTCTCCACGCCAGCTAAATCATCTTCCTACACAATTTTAAAAGTTTCCCAGTCAAGAGCTACATTAACACCAGAGAGTTAATACATATAAAAGTATTAGTTCTAAGAATTCCAGAGATAGTAAATAAATAGCCTGATCTGAAGAGGATTTCAGGTTGGGGTTTGGTTGGTTTTGGTTTTTTTTCAATTTGTAGTGATCATACTCTCATACATCATAAATGTAATTGGGAGAATTCCTTAAGAAAGGATTAACCTCTCAAATCTATGCAACTGAGAATCTGAATCATTCATCCTGAAAAAGGAGTTTTGACAGAGCCCCCAAGCTTCCATTACAAGGGGGTTTGAGCAGACGTTTTCACACTTCTTGGCTCTTATCTCTCTGTTGCTGTTTTACACAAGGTAACATGCAGAAACACAGCTCAGCTTTCCTTTTCCACCTCAACTCTTAATCTTTCTGAATTCTATTGTGCTTATCACTTCCTCAGGAACCCAGAGAAGCTGACTGGACCAAAAACTGTATTTACGATCTTCTTGAAGAAGCAGCACTCTGAATAATAAATCAACAGGCAAGCTTTGTCAATTTTTTTGAAAATGGGAAGTTAGTGAGCTATTTAATGTGATCTTAATAGATCAGCCTTTGATTTCTGTTTGAAGCATGCACTGTGACTTTTCCCAACTAGTAAGGCCCTGAACTGCATTTTCCCTGTTCACAGAATATACTGTGTTCACCAAAGCTACGTGGCATGAGATGGAAATATTCTTTTCATTACTTTGTGGTTTTGTATATTTAAAGGAAACTTTGTGTTATGCACTAAGACAAACCAGAAAACCATGTGCTGCATCTCATATGATATTTGCCCTACCAGTTAATTACTGAATTTGTTGCTATAAAGGCTTTGCCATATTCAAGTGGCAGTGAGTAGTGGGTTGCTGGCACTGTGTTGGTAGGTAGGTATGGCCAAACTTCGAGAAAGAAGATTTGGGAAGGGCTGTCCCCACGTGGGTGTGCCCTTCCAGCCTGCGCAGTGGATTTTAGGTGAGGCACAGCGTGCGCAGAACTGGCCCCACCGTTTAAGTCCTGAGGTTCATCTGCCACGGCCGAGTGAGCTTGGACGGTGCCAGTGAAGTCCTCAGGACTAGAACCTACAGTACCCAGCATTTCCCAGGAGGTCTCCCATCCAGGTACTAATCCGGGGCTGACCCTGCTGAGCTTCTGAGATCTGACGGAATCGGATTTCAGGGAGGCATTTAACTGCCCGGCACTGTGTTACCAACACACCTAATTAGTGCACTCTAGCCAGTCATGACAAAATCCCTTAGCCCTTGCCTCTGCAATAACAGCATAATTGACTGTTTCAACAGACACAGAATTAGACCCTAGATGTTTCTATTAGTTAAAATCCAAAATTTTGATTTTCCTCTTTTGCTGTCCTTTTCTCTGGTGTTCTGTAGGATACTCAGGTGGCTGAGTTTGAAATATTTTCATAACACAGTTCTTCTACCAAAAGCATTTTCTTTTTTTCTCCATTTTGATACTTTTTTCCTGAAAACTTTCATTTCTTAAAGTTTTCTTGGTTTTGTTTTAAAATTTCATAACAATAAAGACATTGTGATACATATTCTGATATGTGCATCAGAACAAAATGAGAGCTCCTCTAATATAAATTCATACATGATAGATTTTAGCACTGATTTATTAGGGAGCTAGATTAAACAAGACCTTGGAAGTCTATCTCAACTCTGTGTCTTCCACAGTAATACAAACTAAGGACTCAGCTGATGGGTGGATCTAATGCAGGATTAAATTCAAAGTATCTGACATTTATCCAGACGATGTCCAAGATATTTGTTATATAGAAGATTCAGAGAGGGAAAGAAAAAAGAAGAGTCATAGGAATGATGTGAACTTGTATGTGTACATAGGTTAAATACCATCTAACACATACCTGGCAATTTGCTGCAGAACGATATGGTACATTCAAAGGATCCTTTGCGCCCATTTACTGCTCAGCTGTTGTTTGATTATGAACAAATTAAAGGAATCAAAGCAAAGATAGTATATAGTCTTCCTTCAGCGCAATCACTTTAACATTTTTCATAGTGTGGAATTTGTCTATTTCTATGAGACTTTTCTTAGTAAAAAAAAACCTCTAGGCCAGTGCTTCCCAAATTGCTAGTCCTGCAGTCACCATTCCTGACTTTACTCCTTTCCAGGTGCTGACCAAGCTATCTCTGGAACTGGAAACACACATTACAGATACACTGCTCCTGTCATTATTAGCCCTATAAACAAGTGGGAGTTTCAGCACAGTGTCTTTCTAGAAATAACACAGCAACACACTATTTTACACTATATCGACATAATAGCTCGGTGAAAGCTACCTAGGGGATTTCCAGTATAACATTTCACTTTGATTTAGAAGTACATATCTTGGACCCAGCCTATTCTGTCATACTCATTCCTCACGCAAAGAATAGAACAACTTTGGAAATCCTTCCTTTATCAGCCTGTAAGTCTGAACCATGCAGCCTTTTCCTAGGGTCTCTTGCCAATGGTGTAAAGACCCAGGTCTAAGCCACAAGGTGTTTTACTTATATTTAAAATTATTTTCTGAATTTTTTGCAAAGTCTTTGGTTTCTTAATAACTTGAAGTTGTGTAAAGAGAAAAAGCCACAGATTTTTTTCCCGAGAGATTTCTTTTAATCTAATGAGAAACTGAGTATTTTGGCAAAAGGTTCACAGGACTAATATATAATCAAGGAGAAGCATTTCACTGAAGTACCCAACAAACACCAATAAATATAACCCATCAGTTTTAAGTTACCGATAAAGGCCAAGAAGAGAGTAAAGAAAGAAACATAGATTAAGAGAAGAAAGAAGGAGGAGAGAGAGAAGAAGAGAAAATTATTAAAGTGTTTAGAATAAGAGAAAAGTAGTTACTGCCAGGGTCCTTCACACAGTGATGACCAGGGAAGAGAAAGAGAAAGAACTGTGCTCTTCTGTTTAAGTTTTTTGGCTGTCGTAGCCAACCCCCCCAGCTGGGACATCCAGCTCACTGACCATTTAGTGTCCTCCAGGCCAGAGTGAGGAGTACTGTAGCCAGTCAGAGACTCCAGGGGATGTGGCACAGGTGAGCTACCAAGTGGACCTTTTGACTGACACGTTCTGCCACCAGGCTTCTGATCCTTGGGGCTGCAGGCCATATGTGTTCTGACCTGGAGGCGTGGCCCCTGCCCACCCCCCAACACATACACAAGTTGGTTGATTTGACCCAATAATTAAGTAATCCAGTGAGGTACAAATCCAGTCTGTCACAGATGGACACTGAAGCATCATCTGCTGATGCTGCTGTCTGTGGCACCTCTTTAGATTACCCTATCTCAGTAATGCAGCATTTTCCCAGAATGCACAAACATAACATAGTTCTACACAACAAGAAATACACTACAAAGAAGAGAATGCTGTATTCAGTGGGATCCAGAGTCCAAGAATATTGATAGTAACAAAATGATATCAGTTTCAAATCTGGACTTGGAGACATTTTTTGTGTACTGCCCAGGGGGATTTAACAAAAGAGTTTGCCAAAAACCAAAGAAATAAAACTATCCCTTGCCTCTGGAAAAATACTGAAAGACTAAAAATATTGTGACAGAGAACATTTCTCCTTGGTTATTAGCTTCTCTGGGTTCCCAAGGAAGTGATAAGCACAATAGAATCCAGGAAGATTCATTTGAAATTTATGTTTGACAACAGGAAGAAAACATCATAAGAAAGTGCATAGAGCAGCTGACTATTCATCAGTAAGGGTGTTGGGTGACTGCAACAGCAGTCACTTTAAAAGAAAGATGGGATGCCCTTCATGAGAAGACCCTTACAGTATGGAGTTTGGATGATATGTGAGTCTCCAATTTTCACTAGCATAAGTGTTTGTGCAGGGTATAGAAGACAAGCTCAATCCTTAGAGCTGAAACTTAACGAGTCTGTCAAAACCCATTGTATCCATTCAGTGCCAGGGAAGGATTTGATGCTAGTAGATTTCTTGACAGCTGTAAAAGAGATATTGCTAGTCAAGAAAAGCAGAATACATGAGACAAGGCTCCCTCTTTTCACCGTTTCTCAGTTGGACAGATCTATGTGCTCTTCACAGCCTAATTTAAATCCTGTTTATAGTGACACAGCACTGAAGAAAAGTGTAACTTTGTATTCTTGCTTCTTAGGGATCCAGATGCTCCAGAATTTAGGTGCTGCAGTGCTTAACTTTTACATACCCTACCTGTTTTATACATTTGGTTTTCCTTATTCCACAAAGAAACACAAATCCCATGTGTCTGACGCTTAGATTGTCTAATCTTCTGCAGTAGTTTCACAAAGAGATGAAATCCAAGGGCTTCTAATCAGTCTCTTAAAGGCATTTTTGCTTCAGCACAAAGAAAGTGAATCAGCTTTAATCAACAGTATTAGTCACTAATTACACATATTGAAGGATCAATAAGCACTTTGTCTTATCAAGTTTCTCTTATCAAGTTATTGGGTCACAGCATGGGCTGTTTTTAAATTAACTTACAAAGCCAGCAAGGGTAGTGTGGAAAGACTTCCCATATTTAGGGATTCAAATAGGTTGCAAAACACTTCAATTATATTTATGATTCACAGAGTAGTTCTGTTTCCACAGCTCCTATTCTGCTAAATTTAAAGAAGCACTTTTGTATCCTAATAGAGGTCATAAGATTTTCAAAGCAAAAAAGTAATCAGTAGCCTACAGCTCCTTCAGCCATACAGTCACTTAGCTTGACTTCCAACATCTGCTACATTCTTTGCTCCTGCTTCTCCCTCTCACCGCACCTCAAATTTTAAAATTAATTCCATTTAAATCATCCATTAAGAAGTCACAGCCACTTTCACTTCTATAGAGGATATATCATGTGTAGACGACTTTGGAAAACTTAGCAATTTACGAGCTGTATTTTGCTCAAACATATGTAAGCCCAGATTCCTTCTAGTAGATTTATTTCCAGCTGTAAACACATGAAAATTCCCAGACACTATGAGGTAGATTCTAAATGGATGTTGTTATTCTTGTCTTTGCAAAATGTACTTTCCACCTGGATGTCCTTCAGCACAGATGGTTCTTCTGCCATTTTCCTTTTTGGCACAGTAAAAAACTATGCAGGATTCTTTACTGGATATGCTGTCCCTTTGCAGGCAAATTTTACCAGGATATTAATATCTTTTCATTAAAACAAAGACATACTAGCTAGCTCTTGCTAAAATATGTGGCATTTCTAGAAGAGCTAATACATTAAAAAGTGTATTTTCCTGTTTATAGAGAAATATAATAGTATGCTATAGTTTTGTATTAAGCAATTGACACAAATGGGTTTTAATTTTCCCCAATAGTTTTTAATTTTCTTTTCAATGCATTACAGGCAGTGGCATCTAATATTCAAAAAACAGTATGAACACAGAGAGATGTTTCTGTATTGGCATACAAGGAGAAACCAATCAATATCTTTTGATTTTTCTCTCCTGTTAAGCCCTCAATTGTTTAATTTGCTCCCTGAGATCACCTGAGGCATATGTGAGAAAGTACAGTATATAGCATTGCTAATTTATAGATCCATTTATTAATAAATCAGAGTTAATTTTATCTTCCTAACGAACATTGCTTGCCTACATCCACCAGCTCTGCACTTTTGCCTTCAGATCTACTTGGGGTACTGCTTACAGGCAGCAATTATGCTCTTCTGTTTTAATCCCAACTGAGGCTTCAAAAAGATGCTTTCATTTGGAAGCAATCACTTATTTAAATAGTTACGATGTTTTAGACAGGAAAGAGTTGTGATACTATAAAATTAGGCACCAAATTTTTAGCAGAACAATATCATTGATATTTAATGTTATCAGGAGAGATTCTGTCCTGTGTCTGATACTTAATGCTTCAAAGGAGGGAGGCAGGCAGTCAGATAAACAACTGAGACAGTTGCCTGGCTGTATTCCACAGCCCTTTGGAAACACAGGGTAAATTGCATGTTTTATTCTTTACCTCCTATTACCATAATCAATTTGCTAATCATTTCCAGGTAGACCACCTCCAAACTCAATTGAATCTACTGAGATGATGGATCACACTGCTTAAATCGTGTTGTGAAGAGTCCAGTTGTATCTCTGATCTTTCCAGTTCAGACATTTTAAAAGGGACATTGTTTTGCAGATACATAAGTCAAGAAGTTATGAAATGAGAATTGATTTAAAACACCCCATAACAGCAATGAAATCTGAATGTTAAATACCTTACTAGGCCTGACCCTTTTGTAACTAAAGTGAAACAGGTTTTAATGGAAATTAAAAAATAATAATGATTGAGATGGATTAAAGAACACTGCTGTATGAATCAAAAACTGAACATAACCAGAAGTATCATTTTAAAGTATGGTCTAGGATCTGAGGTCAAAACAGGCAGCAAGCCATCTGGCACCAGACATTATCCAGCACCATTCTCTTTCAGCTTCAGCCAGCCATAAAGAATTCAGAACTGAAACTGTCTTTTGTCACATCAGCCCAATCCAGCTGTGTGTCACACTAGATTTTCTCATTTCCCATGTATCTAAATAAGAAGTCTCACAGGTTAGAAAGAGAGATGAAAACAGACTAAGTTTACCTTTTTGTGGAAAAACAGAAACACTGTTGGCTAACCAACCAGCACACTTGTTTTGCCACAATCCATTAACACTTCTTACAATGGCAGAATTGCAGGGCTCAGAAGGAAGATGCACATATGTTGATTTCCTACAGTATGTTAGTTATTGTATTTAATCATGAAATTAATCCTTCTTTTAAAGCCTGATGCCTGATAGGCTGTGTTGCAAAAGCACAAAAGAAAATCTAAGTTAGGAGACTTGATTTGATTTATTTTATTTTGTTTTTTAAACAAGGCTACCTCAGCTTTAGCTACTGGCAGCATTTTTAAAAACATAGCTCATAGTTCACAAAAGCTACCAAGTGCTCAACACATTGGACAAAATCAACTGGACTTTTAAGTAGTCTATATTTGGGTTTACCTATCTAATGTATCTCCCTCTCTCTGTAAGTCTTCATAATGCGGTTTACATTTCTGAGTGCAGAATAAGGTCACAGCACACTGGACTTCAGCATTTTCTTAAGGCAAATATCTTACTAAGCTCCATATATGTTTAAGATGTTTAATGGATGGATACCTAACTTTCCATGCAATAAAAGTAAAAGGAGAGAGAGAATTATAGCATAGTCACAGCAAAGGCTTGTGTACAGTGAGTAATGGGGTTTAAATTTTATTTTCCTTTCTTTTCAAACAACCTCTCGAGCATCTTCTATGCATCAATTGAAACAGGATTTAAGGTTTTTTGAAAATGCTGAGAAAATAAAAGCAACCACAGAAAACACAATACTATGTAACCATTCTGTTTAACTCTACCTTTCCATGTTATATCTGTTAGATATATCATAGAGTTGTTTCACTTAATACTTCTCTTTTACCTTCTTTTTTGATCATACCACATTTTTAAATGAAATGTTGTTTCAACTGCAAAATTAAATGAGGAATTTTGTGGTAGAAATAAGTAAAAATAAAAAAGTAGACTTATGTTTCCAAAGAAAAATATTCCTTCAAGTATGGGAAGATGAAATGTTCCAATATTTTCAGGAATTTCCTTTCCTTTTTTTCCCTCCCAAATGTTAATTAAAATTAGCTAAAATTCACAAATAAATTTTTGATAAAACAGAAATTTTCCATTTGTCTCTGAATTGTAGTCCAAATCCAGTTACATAATAGTTCAGAAAAGACACAACTGTAAGCATATGGATTATTTTAACATATTATGTTAGTATTTCTCATGGAATCATATTACTCTGGGTAAGCACAATATTTTGCCTATACATCATTTCTCTACTTATCAGGTTTCATAACTGCACACATCTGTTTCAGGTACAATTCAATACAAAGAAAACCTAATGCCAGTTATGAAAGTGTATTCACAGTGTTTTACATACATATGAAAAAGCAAAACAGGGATTCCACTACCAGAACTGCTGTTTTGTAACTGGGGGCAGACAGACAGTGAAGGCTGACAAATTTAGATTACAAATGAGTCATAATTAATTACTGAAAGAATAGAGCTTGGATGAAGGCCAGTTGTCTTCCTTAAGAAAAAAAAAAACAACTAGAAATCAAGCCATGGTTGAGCACTTAAAGCAGAATGTATTTCAATATATTATTTAGACTGAGTTGTTAGTACTTGAAGTACAGGATCATTTTATTCCCCCAGTAAATTTAACATTTCTGGGTTTTATTATCTCCCTTTCGATCCTGTTACCCCCTCCACGGTTCTCCAGCTGTTTGGATTAATATGTTTCCAGTGTCCTACATGACTTATGTCACCCTTATCTTTTATATGAAATTCTATCCCCTCAAAAAGAAGGATTATTAACAAATGTATATCAACTCAAGATGAAGTTTTGAATTAGATGGCTTTCAATATAAAAGATGAGAATGACTGTTAAAAATGAAGCCTACCGCAAGTTAATACAATGCATATCAGGTTCAGACCTGAAGCAGCTATAAAGGTGTCAGCATGACCTTCACTGAAACAAAGCATATGCATTCTCATTGCTCACATTTCTTTGACTTTGGTATTGCTCTAAAACCCATTAACAGGTGTTTTTTAAAGGAATTAATTAAAACCATTTTCCCTGGAACCCTTTTATTACTTCTGAATATACATGAAACAAGAATCATAGCAATGTGTTTCAGTACTGTCAAGTGCAAAGTTTCTTTTTGGATATGTAATTTGAATTGGTCTATTTAAAGAAGCTTCACACATGTAGAAAGTTTAAAAAGTTGTTTGTTAAATTCTTCAGTTATAATTCTTTTAAAAATCCTATTATGTTTGGTTACACAAGACTGCATTTAATATACTTTAAGATGCAATACTCCTTAGCTGTGACATATTTATGGACTGTACATTAAAAAGTTTATGAAATAAGCAGTATATTCTCAGTGTCAAACAGCTCTCAATGAGGACAATTATTCATACTGTCTGTTTGTAATTAGATATGAAATAATTTATGATTATGAAGATAAGTGTGCAATTTTTTTTAGAATACTGTACTTTCTTACAGAAATGTTCCTATAATATAGCAAGAGCTCATAAATTACTCACCTTACACTTCAGGCAGATTTCTTCTGGAAATAATAAACATATGGATTCAGTCTCAACAGTGTGGGTCCAAAATAATGAACAGGATGCATGCTATCCAGAGATTCTGCATAACTTGAAGAAAATAAATCCAGGCTTGACATTGACTGATCTGGAACTGGCAACTGATGGAACTGATACCATCTGTACTCCTTAGAAAAATGGTGAGGACAGAAAACCTTAAAAGTTTCATCTTAGATAAGGATTCAAAGGTTAAATTCTTATCTGTTTTAGTCAGCTTTATCTACGAACTAAGCTGGAAACCTTGCATGATCAGACTCTCTTCTAAGATTTCTATTGAAATTTCACACAGGCCACATGTCCTGCAAAAATAGCCTCTGTCACGGCATTGTAAGCCTTTGATGACAAAAAAATATGCAGAGTAAAAGGTTTTATTCTAACATAAGAAAATTAAAGAAATGTGCAGTTTAAGTAACAGTTTCATTTATTTTATACAGATTTTTTTCATTTAACTTTTTATACACATTAGTGGAGTTTAGATCTGTATAAAAGGCCTGACTATTGTAATAATATAGAAAGAATGTAAACCCACCCAGGGATTCTGGAAAATAAAGCAGTGTGGGAGAATGCTTGTTCTATTTTGCTTTTCTCTCAGTCCATAGAAAAACTGCATCAAGGGTGTTCTCGTCTGTGTTCCATATATGCACAAAGAGGCCTCCTTGCAAAGCGCTGTAGATGATCCCAACCAGAGGACCTTGTGCAATAGTAGTCAAAACCACAAAAATAAGGAGCATATAAGAAGTGGATCCTAAAAAGCTCCAGAGGGAAACCAGAGCCACACAGCTAAAATATGGTCTAAATCTTGAAGTTTTCCAGAGGTGTTTGTTTTACATTTAGATTAAATCCCTGACAATTCTATTATTATTAAACTATTTGTTTCCCATGTGAATACAAAGAATCTGGATTAATTAGACTTAAAACAGGTTTTTTGCTATTAAAAAAATTTGAGAAAAATCAGTATTAAACTTAGTGTTCCAGGGGAAAAAAAAAAGTCACCTTTTTCATTAAAATGAGTCTCAGAAATTTTGCCTAACATGTAAGCCATTTTTGCTGTAAAATTACCAGTTTCAAAAGAGAGGGGGTGGTAATGAAAGTGCTTTTTCAACCATGACAATAGTATTGCTACTTCATTCTCATAATGTTATGGGACCCCAGGTAGCTCCCAACTTCATCCTGGAATGATGGCATATTTCATGATTATGTCCAACTCTGGCAGATAAGAGCATTTATATGGTAATAACAGCAATATGTGTAGCTCTAGAATTTCACCATAAGCAGTGAAGCTTTTAATCACAATAAGCCTTATGGGCCCAATTTATCTACTCTAAAAAAAATCATAATACATATGTAGGTGTTCCAAAATGTATTTCCTTTACATCAACTTTTAGAGCCCCATAAAATATGAAATGAATAGGAAATAGTTCCTCAGAGGACTGGATTATTAATAAGAGGTGGATTATGCATAAATTCTTCAAATCGCGAGAGAAAATGGAAGCCATGTCATGGTGGCTGAGTGGTGTTTGGATAAATGGAGAACCAGAAGCTACACCAGGAACCCACTGAATCATCTTTCCAGAGGAAGCCTTAATCTACAGCCACAACTGAAAATTTACAGAGGCTCTAAAGGAACAAAACTCTCTTTAACACTCACCATGGTGTCTGTAAAATGTTTTTGGTCTGTTTCAACAAGTAACCATTAGGAGTAAGTTCTTTTCATAGTTGACAGCCTTGTGTATCCAGGTGGTCTCACTGTTTCAATTACACATTCAGTTAGGTCCCATCTGGCACAGGAGCACACTTGTAATTTTGCCATCATGTTGTCGAAGGCTGACTTGAAGAGCACAACAGCAATTTAAGTTTCCTACCATCAGGACAGCTGGACAGTGGCTTGCACTAGGGGGGGAAATGAAGGAAGGAAAAAAAACGGAACTGAGTTCACATCCTCTTTTGTAGATAAACCACTTAATTTCAGTGAACTTAAGTGACATCTCACTTCTCTCCATGAACTTTCTAAGGATCCTGTGTCCAGCACTCCTGGATAGTTAATAGTTTAAATTGTTCCCCATTTTCTTTAACTTATATACTTCAGGAGTGCTTCAGTTCACTGGTAGTCAGGTGCTAACCTCTGTGATCTGAGGCAGGGGATTTTTCACACAGCAGTACAGAGGGCAAAATATTTCAGAAATTAAAAACATTGTAGGATGCTTTGAAGCCACAATGACTCTGAAATAATTTTGAAACTTTCAATAGACCAGATTTCAATTTAATTTTTTTCTAATTTAATAATGTACATATGACATTAAGTTTGTCACTAGAATTTTTATCAGCATCATATATATCCTTTCTAATATAATCTTCCTCCACCCTGGCCACTTCAAAGCAGTGATTTTCTTTCAGATGTCAAAACTCTGCCAATATTGTTTTATTCTCTCCAATGCATGAGGTATTAATTACTAAAATATTCACTTCACTCCCAGACACACAAATGCTCATTAAAAAGTTAGGTCACAGATGCCCAGCAAATCTTGTTGAATATTGCCCTTTTTACAGTAAATCCAAAATTTCTAAAAAGTTTTAGAAAATATATAATATTTAAAACCCCAGCAGTTGTTTTTATTCAGATATTTAAGCCCAGTCAGTAACCTGATCTGGCAACATAGCTGACTCTGCTTTGAACAGCAGGTTGGACTACAGGTCTCCTGAGGTACCTCACCACCTAAATTGTTCTGTGATCCTATTATGATCATCAGTTGTTGTCTAGATAAATATCACTGATATTCCATCAAATAAAGTCATTCATAGAAGCCATTGAACAAATTAATCCTGCTGAAAGTTTGTTGACTTTGAAATTACTTTTGATATGCAAAAAAAGGAAGCCGTTTTGAAAAGCCAGCACTGGAAAGAGAAAATGTTGAGTTTTGCTCTGAAACATTCATTTACAAATATGCCTAAGAATTTTTCCCACGATCTTCTGAGTAAGTTTCAAAAGTATCTTTTGTACATGGTAGAAATATAAGAAATGACAGTTCAGTACTGTTCAGGCACAAAGAATAAAACAAACAAACCAACCAGACCCAAATGGTTTCTTTCTATCACATGGATCAAATGAAGCCTAGCCCGTAATTAAATTTCTGAAGAGTAGCGCAGACAGCAAAAATTACACCTAACACCTGGATTATATGGGGACTAATTTGAATCTCCTCTAGAAAGGATATTCATAGGTAGTAGAAAAAGTTAATACCTTGAATATAATATTCTGAGGCAAAAGCCCTAGGGATTTCCAAGACTTTCATCACTTTGGTTTGCTTGGAGACCTAATTTACCTCCATCTCTCTGACTATGCACAGAAAAGCTAGGTCCTGACAGTGAGACCATCCTTATAATTTTCCTATTACAGCACTCCTATTTGGACAATGAGGACTTCCCCAAGACAAGAGATTACACACTTGGCTCTGCTCTGAGTGGGAACAGCCGGACAAGCATGGCATTACTGTCCTTTAAAACAGTTGCAACATTGACTGGCACAGATGGAAACTCCACCTATCAAAGATCTTTTAGGATTAAATATTATGGCTATAAATGAGACCTGTCTTTAAGGCCATCTAGTCCAGGACAGGAATCAATCCACCACCTTGCCAATAAAGATCAAGACATGCAAAGAAATTGTGTTCCTTCCATCTTGTTGATCAAGTAGTAGAGGAAATTAAACAAAGTCTGACATCCCTTCTTCAAAGGCAGAAAACAGTTGATAGATTCAACAACTTGCACATTCCAAAGGTTCTTAGGAAAAAGGCTGTTAAACCACACCCTGTAGCAATGTTACATTTCATCTCTTAGAGAGAAAATTTATCCTCCTTCATCAAAAGCTCTTCAGATTCCAGCATTGCATGTCCTAAATTGTAATCAGATGAACGTGGTATTAGATCAAAATTTTTACATCTATAGATAAGAAGCAATATTTAAAACTGACTCAAACTACTCAGAGCAACCATGTTCTCAATATACAGTTCAGCTTGACTGCTCACTGCCAGCCTGAAGATTGGCTCAAACATGGAGACATAGCTCCTGATGACCCTATAGTTCCTCACAGTGAAGGCAGCATGCAGTGCCCAATGGCTGGGCACATCCTGAGCCAGCACACAGCTGCCATGTTAGTAGGGCTTGCACCACAGGAAAAGCACAAAAAATAAACTGAGATTAGCCTAAAATATCAAGCCACTATCCTTTAACTCCAGCCTCTAAAGCTTTCAGCTATCATAATGATTGCAACATTATAAGAATCTGGAGAGAACAAAGAGGTAAGATTTATTATTTACTTTCCAGCTGAACAGCAGCAGGAATAGCAGTGAGAACTACACACGGCAGATGTTCGACAAGTCATTAATGCAGTTCTGGAAAATGCTCAGGCATCACAGTGATATAGTGACTACAGATTTTGGTATAATACATGATAAGAAGATACATGACAACATACCTTTAACAATGATTCAATCCTTAAAATGGCTTTAAGTGCTCATATAATATGAGTGAGAATTTGAACTTTCGTGGTTGCTATCAAAGCAAAACACTTGGTGGGTCACCTGACAGGGTCTTACATCATACAACAACTACAAATTATACACAGCTGAACTCATATTTATTAAATAATTTGGTAAAAGTCTATAAGAATTTAAATTACAACCTTCTTCCACTTAATTGCATCATTAAGACATTTAATTTGAACTATTATTTTACATGAGTCAAAGCACTGAAATAAAATGTTTTCTTATTATTTTAAGGAGATAAAATTGTGAGAAATACGTAAAAAGCTCAGAGTAACATAGATTCAATTTGCTTTTATCCTTTCCTTTGACAGGAGTCATTTCATTGACAGTACTAGAAATAAACTGCACTTGCCATAGTCCACAGCAGGCCTTGTTTGGTTTGGGGCTTTTTTGTAATTTTTGATTTGTTTTATCAAGTGTGAATATTCATTGCAAATTCCCGATGTGATTTACATGAACAATTATCTGAATTTCAGTGTAACTGTATGGTTGCATAGATATGGTTGCACCATAACAGAATCATATAACCACGGAATTGTTAAGGTTGGAAGAGACCTCTAAGGCAATCAAGTCCAACTGCTAACAAAGTACCACTGAGTTCACCACTAAACCATATCCCCAAGTGCCTCATGCACATGATTTTTTAATACTTACAGGGATCATGATTCCACCACTTCCCTGAGCAGCCCATTCTAATGACTGAAAACCATTTCATTGGAGAAATGTTTCCTAATACCCAGTCTAAACCTCCCCTGGTGCAACTTAAGGCTATTTCCTCTTGTCCTGTCACCTGTTATCTGGGTAAAGGATTCAACCACCACCTGGCTATAACCTCATTTCATGTAATTGTAGAAAGTGATAAGGTCTCCCATGAGCTTCCTTTCTTGCAGACTAAACACATGCAGCTTACTCAGCTGCTCCTCACAAAACTTTTGCTCTAAACCCTTCACCACCCTCATTGCCCTTCTCTGTACCCACTCCAGCACTTCCATGTCTTTCTTGTAGTGAAGGGTCCAAAACTGAAAACAGGACTTCAGGTGCAGTTCATCAATGCCAAGTACAGGGGGACAATCACTGCCCTGATCCTGCTGGCCACACTATTTCTGACACAGGCCAAGATGCTACTGGTCTCCTTGGCCACCTGGGCACACACTGGCTCATGTTCAGCTGGCTGTTGACCAGCAGGCCCAGGTCCTTTTCTGCTGGGCAGTTTTTCAGTCACTCTTCCCCAGCCTGTAGCGCTGCAGGGGGTTGTGGTGACTCAAGTGCAGGACTCAGCAGTTTCCCTCACTGAACTTCATACAATTGGACTTGGCTCAACAATTCAACCTGTCCACTAATAAAATAGTAAAATGTAAGAAAAAAAAAAGGTAAAGGGCTCAAGCTACTCTCAAGACACCAATGTGTTTGCCTAAAAACTGTTCTTTCCCCTTCATTTTCACATGAAGCACCTATAACTTATCTGTGTCAAAACCAATCTGATTCAGTAGTAATATATTGTATTTCTGTTTCTACTGTATTTCTACTTTTGAAATACAAAAGTGGCCTCAAGAATCCTTTGTTTCCCAGAAACACCCTGTCTCTGCTTTCCTACGGCTAATTTCTTCTGTGCAAGTAGACTTTCCTGTACTATACTCCTGTGCATGACTTCATCTCTTCTCTGTCTGTTCCTCTGAATTAATGGAGAATATCCTGGGTACACTTTATCTGAGGAAACTTTAGGTGGAAATAGTACATCACAATGAGAGTGGATCAGATTGCATATATACTATATACATAACAATATGGTGATAGGTCAGAAGATGTATTCCACTCACAGGAAAACATATTTCCAGAAAGACTTTTCAGTCTATGGTTGCATCCCAGAGAAGATTCACCTCAGAAGACATGTGCTCTTACCACCTTGTCAGTGACCCCAGCAATGTGACTTGAAAGGTCTTCAAAGGATTTTCCAAAGTTGGAGTTATGGAGCTAATTATAGCGATTGTGCTGGGGAAGTAAGTCTGACAAATTCAGGACATGGGTTGGTTTTGCATGTCAAGGTTTTGGTGTGCTACAGGGGTGGCTTCTGTGAGAAGCTCCTAAAAGTTTCCCTTATGTCCAATGGAGTCAATGCCAGACCGCTCCAAGGTGGACCTTTTGCTGGTCAAGGCCAAGTTCATCAGCAACAGTGGTGCTGCCTCTGGGATAACATATTTCATAAGGGGGAAGTGTTGCTGTGTATTAGCAATAGCAACAGGGGGAGGAGTGAGAATATGCAAGAGAAACAACTCTGCAGACACCAAGTTCAGTGAAGAAGGAGGTGGAGGAGGTGCTCAAGGCACTGGAGCAAAGGTTTCCCTGCAGCCCATGGTGAAGATGATGGTGAGGAAGCTGTGACCCTGCAGACCATGGAGGTCCATAGTGGCTTAACATTTGGGGTTTATTTCTTATTGTCCTGTGCTGAATTGACTGGTAGTAAATTGAACTAATTTCCCCAAGTTGAGCCTGTTTTACCTGTGGTGGCAATTGATGAGTGATCTCTCTCTGTACTTAACCCACAAGCCTTTCATTACATTTTCTTTCCCCTGTCCAGCCAAGAAGAGGAGTGATAGAGCAGCTTTGGTGGACACCTGGCATCCAGCCAGGGTCTACCCACCATGAAGTACAGTAAATATATATCTCTTCTACTTTTCTCCAAAAACATTGATTTTTCTTTCTTCATTTACAAGTAAAATAAAATAAGCAAATAAATGTCCAACTGAGCTAACCATAAAACTTTATCACAAAAGGAGTAAATTTTTGCACTTCTGAGCATTTGAAATGTTAGAGTAGAAACACTTTTGCAACATTTTCTGAATTGATCACTTGTGTTGCAATAATGAGAATTTTAATGATAACACAGCAAACCCCAAATTATTTTGCTTGTACATATTTGTAATATTACAAATGGAACCAGACAGAGCACACAGACAGGTCTCGGCTGCACAAGTATCTCAGATTAGTCCATTCTTATGACAGATAAGCAAGATCTGACACTGTCTTTGCTCAAAGCAAAGTTCAGGGAAAGGTTTGAATCTTGTTACTTTCCAGTTTTCCTTTTTTACAGATAATTCAGTACTTTCAGAGTCTTACCTGGGTTAATGTTCAGAGCCAGGCAGCAAAAAAAGTTTTTCAAGATAAAACTTCCTTGGATGATAACATTTCGAGCCCAGGCATTATGCCACTGGCAGAAAGAAAATGTTTATCCCAAAGCCACTTATTTATTTTATATTTTAAGAGATTGCAACCCTTAAGAACTACAGCTCAGTGCTTATCCTCTCAGAAGCGCACACTTGAATGAAAATAGGATGGAACTAAGCAAAATTCAGGGAAGAAGAGCCAGACTCTCCTTTGGTGCAAAACTGCTGCCAGGGGCCTAAGCTGATATATAACAGCTGGCAGTTTGGCTTGTGTATTTTTAGAGAAAAAAAATCAATGCTCTCAGACTCTGGTTCCATTCTCTTGTGACACAGTGATATTTGAGAATCTTTCTTTTTAAATATCTTGTAATTGCCTTTGGTAACTATTAATATGCAAAAGAGAAATGAGAAATAAATCAACAGAGTCACTTATACAAGCAAAACTTAACAGCCCAAATAGCCTAGATGACTAAGCATGTTCTTGTGGTTTTATGTCCCTGAGGCTGTAGGTGGGAAGATCAGTGCAGTTACAAACACAAAAAAAGGTGTGATTGTGGCTTAGGATGAATCAACACTTTCCTCTTACAAAACTTTCAGAAGTACATAGTGACCGTAACTCCCATCACAATATTTCATTTTATGCCATAATCTTTCAAAGATACCATTAACACACTACAAATCCTATATTTATGTTCTAAGTAATGTTTCAATTATGTAGCCTTTCCTACTTACTCTCTCCACACAGCTTAAGCTTTTGTCCAAACTCTTTTCCTGGTATGTCACACTTACAAATATACACATATGTGCTTTGTTTCCCCACTTCCATATTGCTACTCACAGGTAAAACAGAAGTTACCCACAATTGCAAAAGACTGTTCTTCAACCCTTTCCTCACCACAACACATTTGCCAGCCAACCATTGTTATTCAGTGGAGAATATCACTCATACCATTTCAAATAAATCAATTGAACATCAGACCTCAATTTATTTTCCTCCTTTGATTATCATGGACTACACAGAAACAGATTTTTCTTCACACACAAGGCCAAAGTGAGTTTAGGGTTGTAGACAGCTCTTATAGTACAGCACACTGAGTGAGCCTTTCCCTACAGCTTGCACCAGGGCAGGCATATCTGATCACAATAGTCCTTCAATTCACTCTTAATTGTCAAGCCATGTGGTCACTGGTGAATGTCAGTATTTACAGTGTCCTGACTTTTCTATCACACGGGGTCCTTTGCATCACTGGGCCCTTTGGAGCCTCAGTCTATAAGTGGAGGAGTCTGTGTTAATACCAACACCAGTTCCTGGTTTGAGAATACCAAACAGATCATGAAAGCCTCCACTACTGTTCTAGGAACACCTCTCTTTTCCTGTTCATGCTATGTGTCTAAGCTAAGCTATGCAGGCCCTTGCTTTTCATGGGAATAAGAAATAACATGCATTTGTTACATTTCGGTATATTAAAATATGTAATGACTTCACCTCTAAGCTAAAAAGAAAAAAAAAACACCTCTTCATAGAGAATCCCTACTTATTTTATTAAAGAAAAAAAATTAACAATAACTTTTAGCTAATCATCTTAGAAGTGAGCATTCATGTAAAATCTGCATACATATTTGAACAAGTACAAAAGTGGCATCACTCTGCTTCTTTTAACCGATACTGTGCCTTCAATATTACATGAGGATCAGTATGCTTGTTGAAGTGTTGTGTGTATAACATTCCATTTCAGATCGAAAGAACATGAGGAAAAAAAAGTAATTTTGAGCTACATTTTTCTCTGAAATTAACACCTGTATTTGTCTTGATTTCAACTTCTATACTTTGGATCACTGAAGAAAACAGCCTCTTTAAACTGTCCTACTTATTATCTTAATTTAGGTTTTCAATTTCATTCTTATACAATGCTAAATACATGTTTCTTAGTTTCATTTTTCTGAATAAATAATTTGCTTTTTCTGATATTGCTGCAGCATAATTGCTCTTTAATGGAATAGTGAAAAAAGGCAACTTTTTTAAGTAAGGAATTTTCTACTCTTCTAGAATGTAAACTATAAATTTAAAATTACATTACCCTAAATATGTCCATGTCTTTAAGATACAGAGAAATAAGAGAAAGAAAAAAGAACTGAACTCTGAAACAGACAAGTGGTGCTAATATTCTAGTATATTTTGTGCCTCCAATCTCCAAGGTAGATTAGTACAAATTGAATTTTGCATTAGTGTTGCATAGCCTTCACTCCTCCATTTGATTCTAGGGATTTTGATTAATTTGAATTATTTAGGTGCCGCATGAATAGCACCAAACCAGTTGATTGCATTCTTGATTGAGTTACAGTATATTTGTCTGGCTACATGTAGCCAGTGTTATTATCCTGATATTAAGGCTAAGTAAATGTGGCCTTTTGATAAGAAATGGTGTCTGTGATCTTTCATTTGTATCATGTTATTAAAGATTTTTCTTAGGACGCAATGAAATCTGGCTAAAAGGGGAAAATAAAAATAATTTGCTGAGGACCGATGCTTCAATTAATTAACTTCTGTTTCTGCAAACAGCCGTAAGTGAAAGAATCAAACTACTATGTTTTGTAGATGAATGATCAGCAAATGCTCAAACTCATCTGTCATGCTCTAGTTTTGTAGTCTGACAAGAAAAATGAAACTAGCATTTTCTGAATTTGTAAAAAGTTTGGTCTGCAGTTTACATAATATCCCCATTTAATTAGCGTGGAACCAGTGGAGAGATTGAATCCCTGTTCAGTCTGGCAGCAGCATGAAGGGCTTATCATCTGTCCTTCACACACATAAAAGGTTAACACAAAGTGTATACATGTTTTCATGTCATCTAACCCTTGAATCAATCATGGTCTCTGCTTAATGTAGTGGGTGAACACTTCTGTGGTCAGAATTTTTCATTATGGACATGTTATTTTTTTAGGGGTTTAAACAGTCATTCACTCAGTTATTCTGCCACGATATTCTTTGCCAAAAGAGACCCTGGAAATAAAACATTTCACTGCACTGTGTTAATAAAATGAAAACTCATTCTTCCTCTTGGTCTAGTTTTGATTTTAGAAGAAGAAAAATTTTTCCAGGGTGTCAGATAACTATGTCACTGGGGAGGAGACCTCTTTGCAGAAGGTTTTATTTCTTTCTTGCCTACACTGCTTATAGCACTGTACCAATATCATAACTACATTTCTGTGAAACAGCTTTGCTTATCCCAGATGCATAGGTTCCTTACAGATACCTGTTAGTCATAAGCACTTCTCTTTACAGACCCAGGGCACTAAAAATGAAGGGAGAAGTATTTGGGAGCTCAGGGTAAACCTGAAAGTCTCTTTTGTCATAAAATCATAGTTACATGCATATAAAAACAAAAATTTACACAGACTTTGTGGCTACAACTGTGTTACTCTGTTTTTATGTCCACCACTTTCTCTTTAATTATACTATAATTTATATATATTATTACAATATGTGTAAGTCAAACATACACACATATATATATAGAAATAAAAAGAGCTGTCACCCAAGCTGAAGTTCTTTTAAGGAAAATCTATACATTTTCAAGCAATGGGTCTTCAAACTGCTGGAAGATTTTGAAGTTTTTTTCCAAAACAATCAAATATTAGGCTACAAATCCATAAGTGCTTTATGCACTTGTGTTTAAGTAAGTTTTTTTTTACTTTAGCTCTCAGAAGTGCTGAATATGTTGGACATGAGGATAGTTTACATCTTCTTAGTTCCTTCAGAGACTGAAAACTACTATCTTTTCTATCTCAGAGAGGAAAGGGGTCCTAGTTACATGTGAGACTCAAGTATTTTAACCCCAATGTGAGTTACATATGTTGTAACACACACAGTCTTGGAGAAATCCTATAGCAGCATTACAGAAGGACCCACTGACTTTTGATATGAATACAAAAAGTCTTCTTTAATCTGTTTTTCTTTCCACCATTCAAACCTGATATGAGCATTTAAATATGTAGTCTAAAGATGAGACAGCTAAACCAAAACCTCACAAGTGCCATTAAAAAGGAAGTCATGCTGGCAGGGGCAAGGCTCTTTTCCAAGGACTGCAGAGCCCACAGGTGAAGATCAGCCAGCTCAGTCATTTTCATTAGGGACCATTATCAAAGAGATGGAGAAGTTATAAGTTCAGCATGAACTATCCACAAGCCAATTCCTGGCTTTTAGCAATGAAGCCTGTTGGCCATTGCACCACTTAGAAAGCTACACCAAACTAAGTGAAGTTACCACAGCCCTAACTTTAAAGGACAACATCCTTTAGAAGAAAGAACTGGCAGCAGCTAAAGGGCTTCTTCAGCAAATAACTCCCCTGAAAGGGAAATAGGACATACCTGGAAAGTCTGCTGACACTAAGAACCAATCCTATCTGATGATCAGCTCACTGGGATACAACACTTAGTTTCTCTGGGATCTACAGACTATCATTTACAGAAATAGACAAAAATGTACTCATTTCATCCAGTCAAAATATTCTAGATGTAGTTCTCATTATATACTTGCAACCATAGTGAAAAAAGATTTAATAAAATCTACCTCTAATTCTAGACAGGCTCTATCAACAGCAGCTCTGTTCCAAAATAAAAACTGGACTTCCTAAAAATATTTTAAAATCAAAACAAAAGTGCAGCACTGTAATGCTTCTGCACACTGATCCTAAACCTTCTATGCACAGCACTGACATGAAAGAACAACAATTTGAAACATTTGCAGAAGTCTTTCACATTATTCTACAGCATAATTCTTACAATTATTTTCAGCTGTTTCTCTTCACACACCACACAAACGTCTCCGTGTCTCCAGAACTATTATGAATATTCTTCCTTTCTGTTCTCTGATCTTCATCACTGCAAAAACAGCATTCCGTCATTACTGAAAGATTACCAAGTTCCCAAATAAAAACCTGAATTGCAGGTAACTGCAAATTCAGTCCTCAAAAAACCAAGATAATTGTCACTGGATTCTGCAGCCACATATTCCATTCTATTCCATTCCCCTTAACTGATTTCTCTTATCCTTAGTGGAATTTCAATGGCATATCTACTTGCAAAATTTAGAAACTCACTGTTGAGTGCATCTTTTGATGAAGAAGCTGAAAAGAAAGATGGAAAAAGACTATTTACAAGAGCACATAGTACCAGGATGAGAGAGGATGGCTTCGAACCCAAAGAGGGTAGGTTTAGATTAGATACTAGGAAGGAATTCTTTACTAAGAGGTTGGAGAGACACTGAAACAGTTTTTCCAGAGAAGCTGTGGATGTCCAACCCCTGGGAGTGTTTAAGGCCATGTTAGAAGGAGCTCAGAGCAATCTGGTCTACTGAAAGGTGTCCCAGCCCACAGCAAGTGGCTCAGAACTAGATGATTTTTAAGGTCCCTTACAACCCTGGCCATACTATGATTCTGTGATTCCATACTTTTTGAAAGAGAAGCAAAACCATTTAACAACTAAAGGTTTTTTCGTATGTTTGTCCTCTTGTCTTTCTTAAAAAAAAGTCTGCTTAGATGATGTTCAAAAATTCAACTTTGAGACTCAACTGGTTTATTAATTTAGAAGATGTAAACATTTCAAGGAGTTATTGTGGAATTATTACAGCAAAATCATTTGAGAGAGGGAAAATATTTAGTAGCTCTGCAGACTGACTTCACTTTTAAATCAGTGTTGAACCAGATTCTAAGAATGCTGAAAGTTTATGATCTAAAGGAGCGGCTGAGCTTTGAATAAAATGTAAAGTGAAGTAGTATTCAGAGGTTATGAGCCAGATCATAAAAATCCTGAAAATCTTATTTCCAAGAAGACAAAAGAAAATATGGAGAAGTTTGTTTCTTTCTGATCTCTCAATCTTTAATACTCACTTGTTGATATAGCAAGGGGGGTGGGGAATAAGGGGGATAAGAATCAAACTGCTTTAAAATGGAAGATAACAAAGCAGCAAGTGGCTTCAATAATTTCAAGCAGCCCTCGAGGCTACCTCCTATATTCCCACAACATCATGTTTTAAACTTTTTGCTTGTCCACACAAGCTAGAAGCTTATTTGTTCTGAATGGTGGCTGAAATTCTCAAGTGATGCAGTGTCAAGTGTCACAAAATCCACAGAAAAAAATTAAGGGAGCTGGTAACCTTGTGGTGGTCTTCACTATTTTGCTCTGTTTAAACTTCCATAATTCCCTTTATGACTATAGGTTTACTAGCTTTAACAGCAAAGGCTAATTATTCTGGAAATTATTCCATGTACATATTAGAAGGGGCAATCTGCACTCATTCTCGTTCTGTAGAGGGCAATAAATGACAATTTATGTCCCTCAGTATTGCAATATCCTGACTTGGCTAGAATTTTCATATGCTAAACATGGAGTCATTTACAGTTCTTAGAAGGACTCTTCAGGAATGATTCAGTAAGATTGTATCAGATCACAGGTAAAAAATATTAATTGATTTCCATACCTGGTTTGCCTGCAGTGTAGTAACATGTGTTATCTGTGCTTCAACCCATTTATTACTCATTGCCCCACCACAGAACAAGTGTCCGGAGCAGCAGGATCCATCTGTTCTATGGGTCCTTTCTTCTCTCACCTTTCCTCAGCTCAGACCCAGAAGGTCATGGCACTAGAGCAGAAGAGGGATATGTCTCAGTTCCCTCTTTGGCTCTAGTCTTATCAAAACTCCTGCCATAGTCTTCACTAGCTTTGATTTTCAAATCATTTTCCAAAGAAAGGGCAACAGTCAAATAAGAAAGGTGGTTATAGAAAAAGGTCTTCTAGTAGATACCTTACAGTTCTACCCCAAGCAAGACCAACAATATCTGATTATTTCAATCATGCAGCCATTCCTTTTCTGTATCTATATACTACAATATATCTGTAATATATAGATATTTAATTGCTTTCTTTCTAACATTCCAACCACATTAAGCAAACTGGAGTTTGACAGCTTTCTGAAATACTACCTTATGAGCTTTTCTTTTTCAACTGAGCTGATCAAGAGTCTTTGATGGCAGCAGAATATTTTAGTTTTGTTGCATGGCATACATCTCTCACTGTCCAGCCTCAAGACAGTAGTGTTTTGAGGTCATATTTTCTTCCTCTATTCTGTTCTGTTCAGGCAAGCCAGACTCATTAGCTTAACTTCCATTCTTTTTGTTCTTTTCAAAGTGTAACATCATCGTATTTCGAACAATGACTAACTGAAATGAATCCTATATACTGGGGTTTTAATTCATATCTGTTGACAACATTTATTGTCACCTTATTCTTTCTCTGTTTCTCACCAGTTTTAAATAAACCAGGCCATTTCTTGTGTATTGAGATAATAATTTCCCTTAAAGTTATTGTATCTTATAATAATGAATAAAACAGTAAATCTGACCAAGTGTCTGGTTGCTTTACACTTAATCAACCTCCAGGCAAAGTTAAACCTCCACTGCAGCAAATAATTCTTACCCTGTCTGTATGTGTTTCTGGTTTGTGTATGCTCTACAGCTTGAGTCTACAGATAACATCATTTATAAATGTCAGCCAGAGTACAATCTGCCTGACCCAGTTCAAATCTTCTCAATCACAAAGCAGTTTATACAGAGATGTATTTAAGTTTTTAAGCATTATAGCCCAGGAGGAAACCTCTTTGCTTTTCACATGCAGGGAGGAAGGTATCAAGGAATAAAAGAAAATTATAACATACTTCTTGAGGGAAATAATTTCCCTTCTTCTGAAATCAATCTTAGTGGCATTCATACAAAGAAATAGCATGAAGATATTTCTGCTTATTCAGTTTATGCATCTTGAAGAAGCATTTAGAAGCTAATAAATTATTTTTCAAATGATAACACCAAAACATAACAGATATATGTTTTAGCTACAATACTAAGTTGTCCAAATCAGACAACATCTACATAGACCTTCTAGCAACTTGTAACCCTGACCTTTAAAAAGGGAGAACAAAGCAGCTCCAATTTGTTTGTAATATTTAACAGTCTGTTCATCATTAGAACCAGCTTAAACAAAACTTACCAAAGTCCTTGCAGTTTGATACAGAGGTTTTCTGGTCTGGTTCTCTGTACTTCATTTTTTTCATGTTTTGCCAGAGACTAGCAAAGGAGGAAGTACACAGATTTAACAGAATGAAAGAACAGACTCCATCTCCAGAAGGCTATCAATATCACAAACCCATCTCACATATACTCACACTATATAATCTAAAATTATATATATAAAAAATTGTTGTGAATATAGACCTGCAACATGTTGAGATATTTCAGTATTAGTTCAAGAAAAGTTTAGCAACAACTTTCAAGGGATTATCTTACTTTAAGAACACAAAACCAAAACAGATGGTCTGGAAAAGAACTATTGTCTATCATATCTATAGCCTTCACTTCATATGTGTTGCTAACTATGTTTATTCACCAGTGTGATGCAAATAAACAGGATGCTTGGGTGCTTCCAGTTGCTTTCATTTCTTCCTTCCTTGCAGGACACAAAAAACTCTTATTTTTTATAGATACAAAAGACTAAGTGGCCAAAGGAGTTAAGTGTTAAATTTTACAAGTTAGATTTAGTCTGATGCTCAGACTGTGTATCACATTATGTACCAAGTCATGGGAGAGGAATATCTCATTCAGAACCTAAAATGAATGAAAATTTAGAAGATAAAGCATGTAAAGATGTACTGTAGGAGCCATTTGCTTTCTCAGTGTCCGAACACAGTGGATCCACTTTCATATACTGGCACTGGCACCTGATCCTCCATTTTGCATATATATATTGACTGGCACATTGATTCACATGGAGCTGTGCTTCCAAGCTCACTGATTAGGGGACATGGCTAACAGAGCCACATGACTACTGTAAGGTCTTCTACCTCAGAATAAACATGAAGCAAACAAACACATAAGATCTTTCTCCTTGTCTTGCATGGAATGAGATCATTTACTTGTAGATTCTCCAAAGTTTGAAAACCTGCGAGGAGGGATCACAGTTCACAAAAATAAGCTGAGCAGTTTTCTCAGAGGTAGAAAACCTGACTCAGAACTAGACTGAGAAAGAGAATTCAAATGTCATCAACTCAATTTCACTGTGACTATAGCCCCATATTAGTGATGTACATAATTTCCATATAAAATAAGGAATCAATAGGCAGCCTGAATCTGTCAGCATAATTATTCATATACTTTTTTCCAATTCTACATACTGTTATTGAGTATTTTAACCTTTTCTTTCTGAAGAATCATTCATTTACCCTAAGAAACATTTTATTTACTTTTTATGAACATAACATCATTTTCATCTTTAACTCTGTTTTGAATTTACCATATCTTTAGTGTTTTGCTCACATTGTTATCTTCCAATTTCTGAGATACTCTAGGTATTTCAAATTTAAAAAAAAATATTTTCTCTTTTCCATGTCTGCTTTGATATAACAACATTAATTTTCTGAACTGCATCATATTAGTAATATGATGTAGAGGATAAGTCTGGGATCAGCAATTCCCATACTCCCAGCTCTTTGTGTCATTGCAGACAAATACCTGAACTGGTTTATGCAGCAACCAAGGGGAGATAAAATGAATATATTAATTAGCACAGCAATAGAAATCATTTCAAAATATACTTGTTCTGGTGCTAAACACATAGATGCACAGAAAGTGATATAACACAGTATTTAAATGCTTTTCTTCTCTGCCTTCTTATGAAAGTCACTTAATGTTAGATATTTAATTTATTTCTCAGTTAGTTAAAACCCCAAGTAACCAGTTCATAGTACAGAATATTTTACTGTGACTTGCTACAGAGAGATGTATGAAGATGTCATCCTCTCTCTCTTTATCCCTAGAAAAAGTGAAGCATAGACAATCAAGGTCACCAGGGAAACTCCCCTGCCAGATATCAACTCATTCTAGCCTAGCTTTTAGTGGAATACTTTAAAAATTAAGAGACACTTTTGAAAGCCTGTCTCTCAATGTCATAGAAGAACTTAGATTAATGAAAAATGTAATATAAAAAGTCATCAAAAAATCTAAGAACGTGGAAATCTCAAAAAATATTACAAAATATGCTACATTTATGGAAAGAAAATGGCAGATTTGTGAATCAAATCCTTGTGTGAAGATCCAGACATTATTTTAACAATAATATCTCAAATTACTAAAAACTAGAAAGGAACTATTTTTAAAGGAGTAAATATATTTAAAGGAGTAAAACTTAAAAATATTCAATTCAATATTAATGTATTTTTCCCATATTTTTTCTACCCCAAATACAAACTAGCTGAAAGACAAAATTGAAACAAACCAATTGGAAAATGAAAAAAAAATAG
Source organism: Pithys albifrons albifrons (assembly GCF_047495875.1). Taxonomy (NCBI): domain Eukaryota; kingdom Metazoa; phylum Chordata; class Aves; order Passeriformes; family Thamnophilidae; genus Pithys; species Pithys albifrons. Next base: position 18,903,792 of record NC_092463.1, on the reverse strand, counting down.
TATAGGTTTCAGTTGAATACTAGGCCTTTCTATCTGTTGGTTCCAGTGATGTCTGCGTAATCCCCATCTGTGAAACCCAATATGCTTTTTAAATCTTTGGAGAAAAATTATATGCAAAAAAAAATCTCAATTTGCATTTCTTTCTTACATTTTTATATAGTTATGGGTCTGGTGCTTATCCACTACAATTACATGGTTTTACCAGCTTTTAAGACATCAGGCAATAGCTTCCCATAGGGAATGAATTTTTCCCCAGTCTAACCTAACAAACCTGTGGTTTGGGCTAGGCTTCTTTATTATTTTTCATTCCTTTTTTAATTTTAAACATGTCATTTTCCGGTGGTCTAGGTCCAGCTAATTTTAATGCTCACTAGAATAGTTGTGCAGGCTAAATATTTGAGGTCTACAGCTTCAACACCACATTCTACCACTGAAATGAATTATTTACAAATGAAAAATCCAGAAGACATTATAGCGATAGCTGAGACAAGTATATACTAAGATATAAAAAAGCTCTCCCTGTGGCTGTTTCCATACTTCTGGTAGTTAAATAGGGTTCACTTATATTCAAACATTGATCTTGAAAGGCCTCTGCAGCTAGGCAAGGACCATTGATGCCTACATCCACATGAAACAAAATTTATATAGAAACAATATAGCAGCCAGTCACTAGAACTTTCAGTTGGAAATTACACAGTGTTTTATGCAAATTATTTCCAAAAGAATGCCACAAAAGAGCCAAATAAAGTACAAAGGAAAGCTCCAGGAAATGGAAGAAAACAGCAAGTATTCTTAGTTTTAGGGTAGTACCAATATTCCCACCTTCATTTTCTGGATGTAGCAATTACCATACAAAATATTTTTTCAAGTTCTGAGAAGATCCTCCCTCACTTCAAAGCTCCAAAACAAAGAGAATCTGAAGTGCCAATCTCTCAGAAAGAATCACAAGATATATAAATTCATAAATATATAAATAAAATGAGAAAGACATAACCAATCATTACTTGTGTTGCAACCTAATTCATTCTGTGGCAGAAAGGATAATACCTTACACACTGCCATGCTTCTAAGCAAGCAGAGGTCATCTGATTGCATTCTGAGGTAAATTTAAGTCTTTTTTTTCTTTTTATTTTTTCATGATTAAGGAGGATAATGCCAAGAAAAAAATAAGTCTATTATGGGGTATATATGTTCCAACTTCAACCTAAAAAATATGCCCACACCTGAATTTGCTCCTTCAGAAACTTACTCTGGTTAATACAGTGGTCATGAATGCTTTGACCTCTTGTAGGATTATAAAGAAAATACTAGAATAACACAATTGAGTTCCATTCACCAGAAAGACCAGTAGATGCATATATGAGAGACAGAAAATACAACACTGTGTAATTATGAGTTAAACACCCCTTTGACATGTGGCAGTCATTTAACCAGGAAGGAAGAGAACTTCATGGAAAACAAGACAGACATCATGGAAAATTTTTGTCAGAATTCAAGGATACTCTAGAAAATGCCATCTCCAGGGAGAACATAATGTACCCACAAATTTTCTTTTTCCTTTGATTTTAACTGTTCAGAAGGCTAATGAGGACTTAAATATGCATACCTGAGTCACACTTCTGCCTTTACTCAAACAAATAGGTTGTCTGTCAGCTGCAGTTATACAGTTCTACAAACAGTTAATATTCAGCACAGAAACACAAACGCTGGATGGAAAAAAAAAACACAAAAAAACAAAAAAAACCAAAACCAACCCAAAACGAAAACAAAGAACAACAACAAAAAAAATGCCCACAAACAAGTGCATCTGGACTCTCCTACAGCAATTAGAAAAGCACCAGAAGCATGGAGAGATTTCAAGTGAGCTTCCTTATGCACAGGCAGAACTACAAAAACATTAGTGTGTAGCAGCCAGAGTAAAAGCAGAGACAGCTGCTCCAAATACACTTTAGGCAGCAAGGCAGGAGTGGTACTGTGGGGGAAAAAAAATTAGAATTAACATTCCACTGCATCTACTTCTTATCTCTCTTGTATAAATATATCCCCTGCCTCTGAGGAATGATGCTCTGGCTTTTCCTGAGGTACTGTTAGTGAGATACCACAGACAGAGTCTATGAATACTTGTCTCTCTGTAAGAAAAGAAGGGAGTTGAATATCCGAAAGTTTCAGTTTTCCAACTGTATCAATTGATAGATACTAAAATACATTTTCATTCTATATGTTTAAGCTTACACCTACACTCAATGCCTGCGATCAGAGTGTCAAGATAACTTATAGGCAGATCTCTACAACAGCTTGCTATTAGAGGAATAAATAGTCTGTGGTCTTATTTGTGCTTTGACTAGCCTGTTGAAATTTAAGCAACTTTATGTAAAGTTTTTCAGCGTTTCTTTATAATTTTCAATCTATTTTATTTTTATACAGAATGTAGGGCACTTGCCTTTGATGGGCTATTGCTAAGGCAGAAAGGCTCTGCAAAGTGAATGTGTCCACAATCTTTTGCAAAGTGTGTCTTACCTGCTTGCAAGTGCTGCCATTAAGACATATGGAAGACACAAGGAAAAAATTTTTTCTTCCATAACTCCCACGTCATTTCCATAAAAAATGAACTGATTAATGTTCTTAGAATCAATGAATTTATCTTTCCAGGACTAAATCAATACATTTTAAAAGAAAAGTTTGCCCTGTGTTCTTTCACTGAGTATCACTGCTGCACATATAAAGAAGTGAGGTGGAGTTAGCAATCTCTGCTGCCATCTTCTGCTGTTACTTTTTATGCAACCAGTGAACAAGGGACAGAAATATTAAAATCCCATCCTTTCTGAAAATGAGCGTAACAAAAGAAAGGCTCTAAATCAATAATCAAAGCTCTGTCACACAATCACAGAAATCTGGGAAGACTATGTCTCTGAATCACACTCAATCACCTTCACAGCACAGAATTATTCATTATGGTATATTCTCCTATCTAACTGAGACTGATATCCCTCATGATGAGTTTTATATTTTCCACAAAAGCTTCTTTCTTCTAGAATTTCCTTAGAGCCAGACATTGCTGCCCTTTGTCACAGGGCAGAGATTCATTCCATAAATACCATATTATTTTTAATGGGATACTAATCGACTTGATCCAGGTATTTGAAATAATATAGGTCTTGGAGCACAATCATAATTTACCCTCACCTAATTGTAACAATAGAATGTTTCCTCCCTCTACTACCAATTTCCTCAGAGATCGTTATTATTTCTTCACCTTCTCAATGTTTGGTGATGGGTTAAACACCATCAGAATGATCTTTTCTGAATGATGTTGCTTGTTTGACTCCCACTGTCCTAACTCCAAACCTATCTTCTACATATGGGATACCTGAGTTACCTTTACCTTTTACCCCTTATAGGTATTTGCATTGTGTGCTCAAGTCCTTATCCACTTCTCATTGTTACTGTTTTCTAAATAATGATCTTTTGATATTCATGATCATCTGCCTCTAGGTGTCCTCATCCAGACCATTTTTGCTGACTTATAACTATGGGCAATTTATCTTCATTACAATAAATCCTATTTTTTTTCCATTTCCATCAATTCTCAGTCATATATAGTACTACATTTTCTGCAATGAAATCTTCAGCATATGCAACATGGATTTGCATTGGTCAACTTCTCTAATAGCTTTACCAATAAATAGTAGGGGGAAAGTGTCTTACAGTGTCAGAGCTATCAGATAGATAGATGTATTTTCCTAACAGCTTTATTAAAGATTTCAAAGTGCTGACATTTTTGAGTGCAGATGATACACCATCACATGCTCTTTTAAATCTGAAAGGAAAAAAAAATAATTTTTACAGCATTCCTCTTTATTCAATGGAAGAAATACATGGAACATAACTGCAGCAAGAATAAAAAATCAGTCAATAATCAATTAGACATTTTCCCCTGATTTCTTTGTTCAGTGTTACGCTGTATATCTCAGTACCATCCTTAGATTTTCCATCCTCTTCTTGATCTTCCCCTATACATAGCTGTAGATACTTCCCATCAAGGGATTAAAACTTAAATATTTCAGTTATCATTTTGGTTCTTCATCGAGTATCCAGAACTGACTGACCTTGATTAGTTTTTCAGCTGCAGACAGGAAAAAAAGTAATGAAATAAGCAATGAAATAAGCCCTCAGCCCAGCAAGAATTTCAAGTACAAATTGTAGTCTATGTCCTAGAAGAAAAACCTTGGCTGTCGGTGCATGCAGTGCAAAGAATCCATGATAGGTTTTAAGAACTTTCTACACATACCCACTCTTCTCAACTCCTGCAGTACAACAAGCTTTCTAAAAAAAATCCTGTTACAATTTTTTCCCTGTTTTTTCTGTGTCATTTCTTGCTACCAAGCTGTGTTTCAAAAAAGAATAATTTCTCATAAAGCTCTGTCAGCTAGCTGTTGTAATCCATTGCTCTTAATCATTTTTCTTTAGTTTTCATGTAGAAACTGCCTCAGAAGTCACACTTAAACCATCTCTGCCACATATGTTATAGAACCTTTTTGAACATATCTTTAGAGATTAAAATGGTAAGATTCTGCAGTATTACTCATCAAGCATAAAGTATCCCCAAAGGATTGCATAAAGAAACACAGGTTGATGAGAAGTCGCACATCACTTTTTTAATAATAACATTATAAGCCCATATTCTGCCCTTCTTCTCCTTAATGCCTCAGACTTCCTTTTAAACACTTTCACTTTTCACTGGACATTTCAGAAATGTGGTCCATGATGGTTTCTGTGAGCTAGATAATGAATATAATTTTAAGGTCAGACCAGCTTTCTTTTTGTCCACTCACAATTACAGCATCAAGAATCTATCTTTTGTACAACTCTGATACCAGAAAAATACCTTCCACTTTGTACTATCTTATATGTAGCATCATTCTGCTTCACTGTAGTATTGTCAGTTAAAATATGTTTAGAAAATATGTATTAGTTTTTCTTGCTTAATCTCTTTTTTTTTTTCTTTAAACCTGAACTCTATTAAAATGTTTGTAACTATAAGCCTTATCTGCATAAGGAGACATTATTCAATGGGAACACTGCCTCATTTGTTGGGCATAGATTGAGAGACAGGCTGAAGTAATGAGAAATGGAAGAATGCCTTCTTTTGTGGACAGGAAGGGAAAAGGGCTTTGTCATGATTGCATTCAGTTTTTTTAGAATTACTGTGAAAATGAGTACTTATTCTTTCAGACACATTCCCAGACCACCACACAAGAGGCAGTCCTGTGCCTAATGAAGTATTGAATACAATGAGAAAGCAAGCGAAAAAGAAATAAAACAACATATGCAGAATTTCTTAGCATCTGTTCAACTCCACAGTTTGTTTCTTATATATAAGAGAAATAAATGTAGGGGTTGGAAGTACAAGAGTACATCCAACCAGGCAGTTAATGAACATTGTGCATCACAGTTACTTCTGTTAGCACGTCCTGTGGCCATATCACCACATAACTGCATGCTAAGTCCCTACTAGCACACTAATCCTTACAATGCAGTCTTGTGGAAACAAGATTTTTGGTCCTAAAATATCTAGGCTCAAAATAATTTGTGGTGCACCAGGGTGTTAATTGCTACAGAACATAAGTATTTGGATCTATGCAGAAATGGGCACAGAAGAGCAATGATGACACATACAGGAAATTTTAAGGGACACCAAAATCTACTTTGCCACTCTTTCTATTTGACTATGTATAAGTCAAATTTCCCAAAGTGGCTCCTTTGTTTCATTCATTTCAATTTGAATTCTAAATTTTCCGTTTCCTACTGATCAATTCTGGAAGAGCTTCACATTTACAGTCACTATTAACTAAATTCCTCTTTAGCCCTTGCACAACCAATGTCCAGCCATCTAAAAATGAGCAATTAAAAATCACCACCAAACACATTAAAATGAAGCACTCAAATGAAATAGAAAATACTTTACCAGTCTGTAATCACTGCCATCAATTTAGACTACTAGCTGATTTCCAATTGCATGAAGAATGTAAAGCCATGGTTTAAGAAGAGCAAACATGAATGAGATACACAACATAGATTTCTGTGCTGCTAGGTTTACTAGTTCACTCATTTCTTACTACTTTAGACAACAAAACACCTATGGCTGTTTATTAACAGTAGAATTTAAGCACATTCCCTTAGCTCTCCTTAACCTTAGACTTCCTGCAGATACCGGACTGTCAAACAACATTGCTGAATTCAGCCGCAGACATTTGATGGAATGCTGCAATATCTCTGTTTAGAGCCATGTCTGGATGCTGCTTTTCTTTTCCGCCTTATCACTGACACAATGTGTTGCTGAATTGTGCATCAGCAGCTACAGCAGTTGCACCCCCAGAACTGTGAGAAGAGTCGCAGGATTTTTCCCTTTAATTTCTCTAAGGTAAAAAATACACATTTCCCCTAGCGATATTTTCCTTTTGTAATGAAGTCTAGATTGGATTCATGCTTTTGCTCCAAATGGCAGATTAATAAATGCATGAATATTAATATGCAGTATGTTTTGTAGACTATGTTTACAGTAATTCTGTGATTACTCTCTGGTAATTGTGTAATTGTAATGCTAGTTTATATACAACTTCAAAAATAAATATGAGGCAACTTCATTAGCAATGGACTCTCAAGAGTGATTTCATAATGAGGATAAATTTTCTCAATTTAATATAGAGAGGCTGCTGACATATTCAGATACAGACAGGTGTAACATCACTAAGACATGCAATCAAAAGCTCACAAGCATTTTTGGCTGGATTCATATAGACTACTTTTTTGGCATTTAACTGAGGCATGTAAATTAAACATTTGGGTTTGTTTCATGGTCAGCAGAGATCACTATAAGACAATTTAGGCTACCAGAGATTGGCAATAAAATCAGAAAGCAGAGCTGAAATTAAATACTCAGGGTGTAGGTCAAGACTTTAATGGGAGATCTGGAAGATAGTTTTATCACAGTTTTCAATGCATTTAAACACCAGAAAGAGTCAAAATGAGACTTAGGCTTGGTGTGAATAACAATCTTCAACAGGAAATTATGGTAATGGTGATTCTGAACACATCCCATCTTTCTGCACCACTGTGCTAGTGGGGATTATCTGACTGAAGCGGCATGTAAAAATCACAGCTTGTAATCTGAGATTCATTAATGATCCCCACTAAAAATTGGAGATGCTATTGCATGACCAAGGCCATCCTAGAGTAATACCTACACTCCTTCACTTAATACTCCCTTTCCACTTTTTCTTGGAGATACAGGATATTTCTTGCTTTCTGCACCAATTTGATAGCTACTGAGCAGTTGCTGTGCTGTGGAGCAATTAAATAGCTGTCGGGGTGGCAATACATGATGATGGATTAGGCAATCCTTGCTGTTTGCAATTTTGGTCAGTGAAATTTGGAAGGAACTTCAGCATCTTTGGCTGAAAGTTTCTCCATTAATGCGAGTGATTAATTATTAACAAATGGGTTGTTATTATTTCAATAAGCCTCTCCATAAGCTTATTGAGCTGTGGAAAAGCTCATGCGTCTCTTAAAAAGTTTGCTTCAAAATACAGTCTGCTGTTCTGTTTCCAGAACGAGCCTGTATTCATCCCTGAAGGACCTGCTGTGCAGGGTCAGGCCCCACAGTGTGTTGGCTTTATGAGAACAGTGTGAGAGGCCACAGCACAGCAAATACAGCCCTCCAGCTCCAATACAAGTACAGTCTGAAGGTCTGGATCCAAACAAATGATCCACACAATCCCCACCTACTCTGTTAAAAAAATTCCCCGGATATTCATCACTCTGCCAGCAAGGAAAGTCACATTTTCACTGCCAAAGGGAACTCAAAGCACTTTTCACAGCCAGAGAGCTCCAACCATCATAAGACTAAGCACCTTGCACAGCCACCCTCATATGCACAAGCAGAAGCCAAAATAACACATTTTTTACAGTACAAAGTGAGAAAGAACAAGGCAGGGCACTAAGCTCACCTTCATCCAGGATGTTTCTCCTTGAAAGAGCCCATCCCTTCTGAGCCAGCACTGACCATCTGCCAGCCCTGGGGAATCCCCAGGTCAGCCACCTGCCCTTTGCAGAGGCCATTCCTGAATGCCCCCGGCCATGCTCTGTTGCGGAGTCTGGGTGCTCAACATGGCCCTGGCAGACCTAAAACTCCAATCATCTGCAATGGGGCTCTCCCCTTGTGTGCAGCCATTGGGCTGGGTTCATGTCGGGCAGGAAACTTGCCCTGGACCAACAAGGCTGCGTCACAGCCACCTTTTGCTGTGAGGCTACGGGGGGAACAGGGTCAGGCATGAGATGCTGCTGGCAGCTGAAGCTCTGGGTGTGGCTGCTGACCTGGGCCCTGTTGCCCACTCTTCTTAGAGATGCAGCTGGGACCACGGAAGGGACAGGCTCACAGGAAAATTACAATGATAGACTGAATGAACCAGCACCTGAAAAGCTGTTATTGGGCTACTTAGGAGGATATCTTTCACTTTGCCTCTCTACATTTCCCCACAAGATATGAGTTGAAATAAAAATTCATCAGCAAAGAGTGGCCTTGAAATATTTTGTGTCATCCTAACCCACAATTCTGTCCTGAAGTCTCCATAAGGTGTCTTGGAAAAGCCATCAGGTCCCCCAGAAGTATGCACCCTGCCAGAGCTGGCTTTAACTCAAGGGCTAGCAATAAGTACCCCTGCTGCATTTCATTCTGCAGATACCACAGTGAGTACCAGAGGCTGCCTGCCATGGGAACATTACCCAGGACAGACACCATATCTACCACAGTCACAATTTTTCCTCAAAACACTTAGCACACACAGTTATCTTCCTTAGAGAGGGAATTAAATGCATTTGATTGTTGATTTTGCCCAGCTGATCAAGGAAGACACATTAAAAAACCTCAATAATGTAACAATGCCACTGGAAAAAAAAAGTTATGGTGAAGATTAAAATTTCCTGGGAGGCTATCTTTGTCTTGCCTCATTCCAGTTTCCACTTACCTTTACTTCATCCATGACTCCTATCATTCACTAATGTTTATAGTCTTACTCAATGCTCATCCTACCACATATTTCTCATGCTTTCAGCAAATTTTTTCGGTCCTCTGCTGTGTATCAGTTAATTCACAGAGTAACTCCATTGGATTCCATGGATCCCAGAACATCGTGGCTGGAGATATTTGCCTTCTTTAAAAGTGCATCAGAAAAAGGAGATGGGGACCTAACTCTGTAACAGATGTCTGGGTGTGTCCTGGATAAATGCACTATGCTCTTGCAATTCCATTCTCAACATTTCTACTTGCTCATGTGGCCTGCCTGGGATACATAACCATAATCTTCATAAAATTTGGATTCCAGAAAAACTTTTCCATATTTAAATGTCCTTACAGACCTTAACTGAGTTCTTCCAGGCTGTTCCATGTGGCTACTGGAGAATATATATGAATTCTCCACTAAAAAAATAACTGTGGCTCTTCTACTATTGCTCTTGCATATGTCCATCTGGACTTACAAGCTTATTTCACTGGGTGCTCTCACTAGAGGACACTGCTACATTACTCAGACAATGAAATGTACGTTGAGAGGGGTTATCTGACTTATAACCATTGCTGCATGTTGCATGAGTTTGACCTCTTTTTCCTTCCTTATCCACTAGATGAAAAAACTGACTTCAAACTCAAACAGGTGCTAAAAATGAAAATTAAGATGTAGTTCAGGTTCAACATTCATACATAAATCAGTCACACAGAATGTAACCAATTTCTTGGCAAAACACCTGTGGAGCCACAGAATTTCCTGCGTATACAAAATATTAAAGGTCAAAGGTCAAGGTTGAAAGGAGAAAGGTGTTTTTTTCCAACTAATCTCTTCTACTCAGAGAAAAAACATTAGTTTCATGTAGAAATATCTGGGCTCGTGTGTCCATTGTTGTTCTAAATCACATTTATTTTCAGCTCACAGCTTTGTTAAGACCATTAGTCTTACGATCTAACAAGACAACAGTTAATGTAGTAATTTATCCTGGTTTATTTTATAAACTGCATGAAGGAAAATGCTTGAACTTGGATTTTGGACAGAGAAAAGTGTGAATGAGGCTCCCTGTACTATGTCATTGCCTCAGTCAACAGCATTGAATCTAACCAAATACTTTTCCTCTCTCACAAAAAATAAAAAAATGCAAGGAGTCATCTCATCCTACAAAACACCTGTGTGCAAAAACAAATTAATCCTGTTAAACCATTCTGAATTTCTCAAATTAGAGAATTAAGTGCTGATTCTCATCCCTGATGGTGGCACAGAAAAGGATAGAATGTCCTCTATAATGGATGTCCAGGTGGTTATGATTATTAAAATACAGAAGAATAATAATGAACCAGATTTTTATTATGGACATCAGAGGATCGACTAAGAGCATGTAATCTGTGTCAGTTCTTTCTTCCATATGTATACTCTGCCTTTTCTGTATTTTAATATACTCAGAGGCAGTGCTTAGGCAGAGCTGAAGCAAGAAAGCATGGACTATCAGTCAGAAAAGTATCTGTAATTTAGTATTTCTTCCATGACTTTTGACTACACCAACAAGCAAACAGACCAGTGTTGCAAATGTATTTCTTATATGGGACTATATAAACAATTCAAATGCTTTAAATCTGCATTTGAATCAGATTAAGTAGTACCACAGAACACAAAAGTTTCATGGTAACATGTACTTCATTTTGTATAACTGGCAGTTGTGAGTAATGAACAGCCTTTAACTACACCATACTTTATACAGCAGTGTTATTTCTAGTTCATGGTGCTGAAGAACTGCACACACCATCCAATAAAGGATGCAGAAATCAAACCACACTTCTTACATAACTTATCATACCAATTCTAAATCCCAAAACTCACAACTGAAATCTTTCTTATCCTGAATCACTCCTCTCAGCAATTCTGGTCATCAATATTTGCTTTCCAAAATTGTCAGAAGGAAACACAAAACATTTCAGGATAGAATAATTTACAATATATGATATTTTTTTTCTTTCTAATGTTCACTGAGCCCTAGCCAAAAATCCCATGGGAAAAAATGTAACAAGACATAAACAAAAAGAAATTTCAAGAAAAATATTGAGAATAGACTGGTCAAATGTCTTCATTGAAGAGACATTGAATCCTGACACTGACACTGTTTACCTGAGGTGAAAGCCCTCTAAAAGAATATAACAAAATATCCAAATCAATGACTAACTCTGAGAAGGGGAATCAACATCTTCTGTAATCTTTGTCTCAACATTCATGAATAAGAGAATAAATTAAATAGGCAAATGTCAAAGGAAATGTCTTCCATCTGGCATAACTAAACTGCAGACATCTTTACCAACAATCTGTATCAGAATTTAATATGACTTAATGCGGAGATTATATATTTATAAAGTTAATAAAAATATCCACAGACATAAGAATAAATACTTATAAATACTTCTGGGGAAACATTTTGTGGGTTAGGTTCTGTATCAATTATGACATTCAGGAACTGAAAACCCATGAAATGAATATCAATGGTAAAGAAGCAGATTATGTTTAAAAATTGCAGTTAACAGAAATAAGGCAAACGCTTTAGCAATAAGGATTCTAAACATTGCCACAACTCTAGCAGGGGTATAGTGGATTATCCATTGACAGAACTTTCAAAGAAGGATTGGTTTTTGAGGGGACCGTTTTCCTTTTTTATTATTATTTTTGTTTTGCTCCTGAAATATTCTAGTCCATGACAGACCCTGGTAAAGCACGAATTACTCATGGAAATCCTCTGTATTCCACAAAAGGTCAGACTAGAGGATCAAAATAGGTCCATCTCTCTATAAAAAAATCTATGAGTATGTAAGATTTGACCTGAAAAATGACATCTCCGTTTTGATGAGTACATCATTCACACATGTAAAAATTAACTGACTGAAGCCTATATAGGGAAAAACACTCAGGTCCTGACACTTCACTTTTCTTTGACCTCTGATAAAACTGTGAATAAATCCTTTAACCTCTCGGTATTCTTACTTTGCTAACCATAAAACATAAACAGTATGTTCCCACAGTATAGTTTTTTGAACTGCTTAATTTGTAAATATTTGTAAAGGGAATCTAAATCCTTGGACTAAAGCAGAAAGAGACATGCAAATGATTATTGAATGCAGGTGTTCACAGCTTTATAGTAGCAGAGAATGTTATCCTCCTTTATGTGTTATAACATCTTAGAAATAAATGTCAACTGTCATTATAAAAGTACTGAGTATGAGCATAATAGGTTGTTCCCAAATAATTTTGTCCTTTTTGCCCCCAGGTGATGGGGACGAATTTTCTGTATCTCCATGAATCACCTTAATGTAGTCACTCAGGAGATGTGTAGTAATATTTGTAGATTTGGAACTTTACAGGGCTGCAAGATTATCTATTGAGTTTTTAAATATCAGCTGTTTCTTTTCACATTTATTTAAAAGTTCTGGCAACCATTTTTACAATAGATTACATGGATCTGACTGTGTGATACCTCCTTCCCTAATGAGGATTTTGTTTGCTCAAGATGCAGGCAAAAGGCATCTGAGGTACAGTAATGCACTGTGTTGCATCAGAAAAAGGCCAGGACATACATGTAGGATTAAGAGAGACCTCTGCTAAACATGCAGGTGTGGCTTGGCCTGAGGGTTACAAGTGTTGTGTCTGTATTCAGTTATGGGCTAAACCAACATCCCTGGAGCTGACAGCCACAGCCAGCTAACATCCTCGGGGAAGGAGGGTCTTTGTAGCCTTGTGCTCTTTGGTCCATTGGAGGAGTGTCTTACAATTATCTTTCAAGCCCTTTACAACTATTAGCCACTTGGTAATGGTAATCATTACTAGGTAGTCACTAGTATTAGTTATATTTCCAAAAACATTTACAGACTCACAAATCTTTGGTCTGTTAATGTTACATTCAGTAACATTAGCTGAACTGTAAGGAAATAAGCAGCACCATAGCTGTTTTTATTCTAGAAGTTGAATTAATTATTTCTGTTCTTTTTGCTCTTTCCCTTTTTGTCCTGATTTTGACAGTAAAATCCCTTATTCTGTCCTCATTGGAAGGGATGTGTGCAAACTGGATAAAAGAACTGCCAAAACTGTATACCTAGACAACAAAGTTTTCATCTTTGTCCTCTAACCAATGAGAGACAGATGAATTATCTCCAAAGTACAGAAGCAGAAAACAGGGAAGAAGGAATATTATGAGAAGCCCACCTCCTTCTGTAACACAACATGAATTGCATAGGATGCAGCTGCTTTTACTTGTTGAATGAACCTTGCCAAAGGCACCAGAGAAAAGTCAAAATGTCAGCAGCGTGCTCTTTGCCTAAGTTTCTATATCCTGACTACTAATTTTGTAAGTGATGCTTGCCCTTTTAGAAAAGAAATCACTAGATAGCCAGCTCAGTAGATGTTTATGCTGCATGCTATTACTTGCCTGTCAGATTCATAGCTATGCACTAATTCCAAGATCCATGCCAAAATTTCCACTGGTTCTAAAACAAGCTCTGCTCCTGCTCCCACTGATGTAAGGAGCAGAGAACAGCATTCATGCTGAGCATAAATTCATTCTAGCCTGATAGGTATTGAAAAAATTTGGTTTAAAAAAAAAGGGGGAGGGAAATTATAAACATTACCTCCAGGAATTGCTTCACCAAGGGGCCCTAACATTCTGAATTTTTACCAGGAACAGATGAAAAACAACTGTTTTCATTCCCTGTTGAGATCTTTCAGTAATGGAAAAAGAAACAGCTTCCCTGTGCAGCCTCCAACCCTGATGGTGGGAACCTGTTTACAAATTGATGCTGCTAACAAGCTATGCTATATCTTTTCTTGAGGTCTTCTTCAACCTTGGTTTTTTGTTATGCTGGACTGATTTATTATTTGGCATAGGCTTTTTTATAAATACCAGCAGCATGTGCTGTGGCTCAGAGTTTGTCTGTAAGGTGTACCTTTCACAGTTCATATCAGGTGGAGGATGTAAATCCCTTGTTATGCTTCTGTGACTATTTCTTCATGGTAGAGATAAGTAAATAGTGAAAACCCACTTTCTCTTACTTACTTCAGATGTAGAAGCTTCTTCCAGGAGCATATTAAGTACCTTGATGGAATAAATATGTAACAGAACCTCAGACTATCTGTTCAGTGAAAAACATTAGTGAAAAACATTTATAATCTCTCAGGGTTTCTACTTTTCTTTAAAAATAATATATGTATTAAAAACACCTCTACTTAAGCTATTGGGGGAAGGAAACTCTTTTTGTTCAGTATTTCAGTATAAACTCTATTTCATTTAAATAAAATTCACAGCTGACTTCTGTCTCACATTTGCTGATCACTGGCACCTCACCTACATATCAGAGTGCATAACACAGCCCGTTCTCCACTCCATAGCTCTCTTCAATTATGGAGCTGCAGAAACATTCCGGTACAGCAGTGAAGTTCCCCAATGAGGAACATATGAAGAAAAGACTCCTAAGAGGCCCACCCTCCGAGAGGACCTGTTCAAAGCAACCCTTCCCACCTGCAACCTTGACACGTGGCCTTTTTCCTAACAAGTGGTGTCAGAGCCCCAAAACATAAGTGAAACCCATTCCACTCTACCAGACAGCAGAACATGGTGTGCCCAGTGTTAATGCAGCTGTGACATGGAGGAGTTTCTACCCATGGCAGAAGATACATTACATCCAGTTCCTCCCTCCTGTAACATAGCAGTCAAAAGCGCAGTCAAAGAAACGAAAATACTGACAAAATACTTTCCACTCCTTCATAAACATTGCTACATGTAAAACACATCGCAGGAACACATGAAGTTCACCACTAAAAATTTGTTGCTATGTATACAGCTCTGTCTGAGCTGAAGTTTTGATATTTGCCCAGGAGAAGCTGAGCTCTCCATACTCATGGTGATTTCTGTTATGTGGAAGGTGTTCAAAATTTCAATGCTTTGTACTATATCCATTTCCAAGCTTCTCATAGTAGTGCCATAGGAAACTAGTCCAGTTGGATTCATAGCAGACTTATATTACCCTCCTCCAGGCTGTAATGGCATGGAGCAGACAGAGCAGCAATAACTCTGTGTAAGCCAGTATAGCTCACAGAATAGATTCAATTTTGGTAAGATTAATTTCTCACTTTTCATAGCATTCCCAGTTTGTTATCTTTGGGAATCTGACACAAAGTTCCATATTTCAATGGCTAAATTCCTTTTGTTATCTGAGCACATTAATTAAACACATAGACGCTGAACTTATATGCAACTCTTCTGTGATCCAATGTGCAGTAAGTACAGACACATTGCAAGAGCTGACTGTAATAAGCAGTCAAACAAAACTCCTTCCTTTTCACTCCATGTCTTTGTCAGCTAAATTCTAATTAGCAGAGGACAGATAACACTAGACAAACTCCACAAATATGCAGACACGGCTTCCATAAGTAGACTTCTGTACTCATAATATTATTAATAATGAAGATATTCCCCACTATTACCATGGGACCATATGTCTGATAAGGCTAAACTGAATTACTGCATGTACCAGATATTCATGCTGAATAAACAGAAAAAAAAGAAGAGATGGTAAAGATTTCAGCCCAAACAATGATAGGAACTCAAACTTGTAAAAATTAGAATTATAGAGTCGTATTTGGTCTGGGGATAAAGCAATCTGGCAAGAATCATGACAGTTAAGTACTGTAGCAATGATAGGAGTTGAGAATAGAAGAATTTAAAAGTACAGGATGTTTTCCTCCAGGCACTTGCAGTCACTGTGAGTACCATTTATGTTGCTCTTTGTCATATAGCTTTTTTTTCTTTAAAAAATGTTCTAGTTTGGAGTTAGAAATTATAATTATGTAGTATTTGGGTACAGTCCAATGTTTGGATGTCTTTATAATGTATGGCACTGTCTGTTATGAATCTAAAAGCTCAGACAATTCTTATAGTACTTCAGGAATTTACACCTGAAGACTTAAAAAATGAGAAAAAGTCCTATATATTGTGTGTGTTCAGTAAAGCATGGAGAACAGAACCTTTTACCACCATTGCATTGCACTGACTGAATGAATTGAAACCTCTTAATTCAATCAGAACATCCCAGGAGAACACAATCACTTGAAAATTATGTTTGGCACTAGGTATCACCCTTCCATTTAAATCCCATCTCTTCACAACAGCAGAGGAAAGTCCAGCTGCTCTCTGAATTAGCACGCCTGTTGTATCCAGCTGTTCTGGAAAATCCATAGCTTGCACTTGAAGACATTAGATTTCAAGTTATTATATACACACATCATTAACTTTAAAAAGTAGAGTAAATGGAGTATTTTCAGTATATCTGCTAGTCTAAGACATATATTTGAACCAACCATGAATTGTGTCCTTGTTTTAAAATATCTGTATCTCCACAAACACAGACGTAATTTTGTGATCATTAAAACAGGTTCCTACACTTCTGAAAGTCTGACAATAAAAAAAGACATGTAACTATCTCAATTAAAAGCCACTGGATAACTGATTATTTGATTATAACCCTTTGCTCAGGCATTTTGGGAACAATTAATTATAATGTCTAAATTGGGCTCATCAACTGACTATTATTCAATGGGAATCTGTGGTATTTACTAAATGAATAGTTTGAATTACATTCTTCTAAGTAAATAGCCAAGTTTATACAGAGTGACAGTAAGCTATCTTGTGGATGCTGCAGCACAGACTGGTTTTTCTACCTGCATTGCAAGTGCAACTGATTTGGGTTTGGAATGGTTCTTCATCCCGTAAATAGCAGGAGAACATTTTCTCTTTTAACTCCATCATTTGTATAACCCCATAGGCAATGGGTTACATGCAAAATTCAATACAAAACCTAAGCCCATACTAAAGATAACATCACTTTAAGATAAGTCAACGTTTGTACCTCACTCTGATTTCTTTCCAATTATTTGGTTCTTTGAAAGAGCTCCTGCGGTTTTAGTTACAGCCAAGTCAAACTGAACCCAGACAGGGGCTTTTTCCAGGCTCTGACCAAGATACTTCTGATTGTGCCTTGAATGACAACCTGAAACCTGATCTGCCAGAAGCCTGAACTCTGAGCTCTGAGGCTGTGGCTAAAACTTCAGCAGTGAAACTGCTAGAACAGTTCTGGGTTACTGACAACACCAGCTTACCAGACTTTTTTTTTTTTTTTTGCCTTCTGCCACCTTCCTTCCCCAATTCAACCCACTGCATAGCAGCTAATGCAAGCTCTTCTGCCATACAAGCCCAGTGGGCCATTCCAAGGGCAGGAATGAATGGCCAGAGGGAGGTACCAACTACTTGTCCTTCCCCTGGCACTAAAATCTTTTACTGTGAAAGTCCCCCTTTAGCTTGGTTCTAGTTTCTATCCAGATCCTTGTGAAGACTTTCATATCTGTAGTCATGGCTGCAAACAATTGTTTGTTACCACTGAAGGCTCACTGATTCTGACAATGTTACAACAGCAACTCACAACTTTATGGGATAGCTGGTAGGCAGAGTCAGTGCAAAAGTGCAAGATGTAAAATGTCCTTCATTCACCAGCAAAGGAACACAAGACACATGAGAGACTTTGTGCAACATTAGTTTCCATTCCTTCCCAGAGGAATTGGGTGAAGATAGCAATACGGGTTTGTGTTTGCAGCCTGTAAAAGAACTGAGCATATCATATTAGTGTTCACTCTGGTTTGTATCTTCAAGCACCAGTAAAACTGAAATGAACAGGAAAGGAAATGCTGGTAATCCATTTTAATTGATTGACCAATATAATCAAACCTTGAAATCTAACAACACAGTGTAAGGTAGATGTAGCTTAGGGCAAATAATAGAAATAATTTTTTATGCTCTATTTCCATGATGGAAACCTCCCTACAATGCACAAAGATCAATACTCAGAATGATAGATGGATGGTTTTGAAAGTTTCAGAAGTCAGCTGGTTGGCTTCTAGTTCATGAGATAGAAGAAATATGTCAGTCATTGAAAAACTGCACCATTATTTTGGAAACTCATTTAATAAGTGAGGTTTTTTCTAAAAAAGAACAAAAAGATTTGTGACCTGCCTGTTTAATAACTTTCTACACATGAGAAGGCAGCTCAGCTGTTTTCTAACCCATCAAACTTTCTTCACACCTGGGAAGACAAAATTGAAGTCTAAATTCCTGAAAGTTTTCATTCTACATACTGAGTTTACTTTGTGAAACAGAAGTTTTACTGTAACAAATAGCAAAGCCAAGGGCCAACTTTGGCAGAGAGCCTTGATCTGACTTCCAGATTACCTGCAGGGTGAGTGGAGGGTGGTCCAGCACTCTCATATTGCCAGAGGAAACATATGAAAGTGGAAAGGAAGAGTCATCATTTAATGTGGCTTTTTCATTTATCATCCTGAAGGAAAACCTTGTCAAAACAAAGGAGCTGGCTCTGCTCAACTTCTTGTAAGGTTGTCAGGGTCTAAGCACTTTACCAGCAAATATTTCTGCCCTTGTTTTCTTCATTTATTGTGGTAGAACTTAAAGATTATTATTGATGTATGAAGACATTGTGGTGATGGCCTCAAAGGGCTTTATGATTACTCTCATACAGAAGGTGTAGGCAACTTGATAAATGCCCTTCTTTTCTGCTAGGCAGAACTTTTAACTTTAAAGATACACAATGGATTGGTTTAGTTTAAATACTTCAGTTAAAATAGTTAAGCATATCTTCACTCCACAGTGAGAAAATGCATGGGAGGCTAACAGGGCAACCTTTCAGATATATTTCCTTTATGTTCTGTGCTTGGGATGCAATGTAATGGTGCATGGAGATTCTATAGCCCATATTATGAAATCTTCCTTTCTCCTTCTATACACCATTTAACTCTTCAGTGAAGCATATGCCAGAATCTCATCTTTCAGTGACTTACCAGAAAGCATTACACAAGCAATAAACTAAGAGTGAACAAGAAAGTCTAGGTTAAGTAGATGTTAATAGTTCCTGGTCATCTTTCAAAATGAAGACCATTTACCTTCTTAGGATAGAAGGAGGTGAACTAATTCAGCCACTGCGGATCAAGGTTACACAGATGCCACCATCAAAATGTCCTAGTTTCTTGTATCGCACACCTCATCTACTCTCACCCTGTAACAATTTTCATTTCTCCTCTCTAGTATCTGCCTATTTAGCTGTCTGTCTCTTTGGTCTCTTACATGATCCCAAATGAAACCAATAGAAGGCAAAGGAAAGGAAAAGGAAAATCAAAGTACATCACACAGATCTTATCAAAGATTGCAAAGTGAAGACTTAAACTATGAGAAAAGAGCAGTTAGTAATCTCGGGACTGTGCTAAGGGAGCAGGGAATCAAGCAAGCTGGGAAGAAGAAGTAACCCGGAGATCTGAAGCTACCTTGGGCTTTCTGTTGGCTTTGGGGTTTTTTATCAAGACTCTGATCTCAGTGTAGCAAATATTTAACCTAAAGACAAGATATGATAAACAAGATAAAGTGTAATGTCCAAATATGTGGCAGTTTTACTTTCATGGTGTTCCAGAAGAAGATACGAAAGAGGCAGCAGGTTAATGATCAAGGCATCCTCTTGTAATCTAGAAGAGCAGGTTCAAATTGCCTGCAGCTGAGGTGAGTTTGGAGTTCCTGCACACATTTTCTAATCATGACGCACTTCCACTATGAGTATTTCCTCCCACAGACACTCCAAATTTACTTGACTAGTTTGTTTAATTATAAGCACAGTACTTCCATGGTGCATTAAGTGTCATCCAGACAATTATAAGCAATTGGGATGCTCAGGGGCCTGTGAACATAAAGCAGCTTTAAGTGGAAGGTAAGTACCTAGATATTCACTCAGCCACAATGGAGTTACCTTTGGTCTTGCACAGTAGGACTTTAGATGCCATATTAATTCTTCCAGGGGAAGCAACAACATGTGTGGTTTCTTAGAATAGGTGTATGTTTCATTTTGTTTTTACTAGATATATAAAGTTAATAAAAGCAGCAGATTTGATGATTTCTTCAGGTTAATAAAACACTCTCTAGTGTACCAAATATTGTCTATATGAAGACGTGCAAAGTAGATAAGATTAGAACAGTACTCACCAGCGTCAAAGTCCATAGAACTGTCTGTAACTCAAATGTTTGTGAATTTCCATACTCACCTCTATTCTTTGATTGCCTCAGCCCTCAGATGACAGCTGGGTGTAACCTATCAAACTTACCTTTCACTACAAAATTTTCTCCCATGAATTCAGAAATACTGCACACAGCTACTGCATCATACTTTGGGATGTCAGTGAACTCACATTGCATTTCCTTACCCTTCCTTTAAAGATGCACAGAGACACAAGATATTCTTATAAAATCCTCAAAACTTCCAAGGCATTCCTTTCAATGTCCTGAATGAAAAGCTACAAAACAGAGGAAGTGGATTATAAGAGGGTTCAGACTGGCTAGTTACCAACCTCCATCACATTCCTCTAAACATTTCAAACAAAACTGGATTGGTTTTGTTAAGATAAATAGATTTGATTCAGAAAGTTATCTAAGTTTAATCCCTTAGCAAAGTTTGAAAAATGACTCAGCCTTTACACCTTGATTATTCTTCCTTCACTATGTTGTCCAGGACATGTTCTTTTTTTTTCCAAATTATAGTGTCTCCAGGTGGATAGAATTTCATATCCATATATTTAGATGCAAATAATGTGGTCTTGAGCCTATGGAGGAAACCTCCTCTGTCTCTGCAGAACCAAAATCCTTTTCTAGCACTTCTCAAGATTTGGAGCAAGTCTTGTGGCTTAACTTCAATATGTCACTTCTATACAGAATCTACAATGTTTTCATAGCATTGAGCAGTCCATCCACACTCTTATGCTGCACAAGAGGGCAACACAGTCCACATTGTCCTTTCAGTGTGGAGCATCTCCATATTAAATATCTTGCTTTAAAACATAACAAATAATTCCTCAGCATTCATTATAGAAGCAATTTTAGATCTGGAGCACCGTGAAAGAAGAGGTGAGCTAGTACTTTGCAAAGTTAAAATGATCTCTTGAAATTCCTCATTCTCAAAAATCCTACAGGTCATGAGTGCCATGTTAGCCCTGGAAAACATGAAGCAAAATCTGGATGTGTGCCCATAGCACAAGGGTAGAGGCTATAATGCAGTATGCTGCACTCCCATGGAGACAGTGAGCCTCTCCACTCAGAACCTGCAGGGCCTCTGAACAGATAATGTAAATACAGTTGCTGGAAAAAAAGAGGTGGAAAGTATTGACAAACAACGTTTTCAGAATTAATCTTTTCCATTTTTCATACTCAAACAATTTCCCCTTCTTAGTTTATATTTAAATTATGTTCTGGTTCAAAGTTTTAAGTCACAGCACACCTCTCACCAGCTTCAACTGTAGTTCTGTGTGTGTCCCAAAGGATAAAATTGACAGAGTTTCTCAGCTAAATAATAATAGGAACTTTTAGCAAAATCAAAATGTATGTTTTTCTTTAACTCTTTCTGAGTAACAAGAAATTGGAAGGAAAGGAGGGGAAAAGGACAGCTTAGGAAAGTATTTCCGTCTAACTGGTTGAACTGCTTTGATCATCTGTAAACAGGCTTCTATAATGAGAAGTGTCCTGAAAGGGACACAGTTGTTGTCAATACACAGAGATCTGAAATGCAGTTAATATTTTTTTCTGAGGTCCTGTGTACACATAGAGAGTAATATCTTAATGTAAAGCACACTGTGGTTTACTAATATTATCACTAGCTTTAATCCAGGTGTCATTATCTTTATTTGCAGAGATGTAAGTGAGTATTTTCCTATCCTCTCTTCAATCTATCACTATGAAATAAAATAGAAAAATACTAAGTATTAATTCTTTTTCATTACAATCCTGGCATATTTCTAAATAAAAATTCATCTAGAATTTATAATCTTGTCAAGGCAAACAGGTCAACACAATTTTAAGGAGAGTAGGCATTTGAAAAAGAAAAAAATATTAAATCATGTCTATTGTAATCTTTATGACTGAAAAAGGATAACTGTTGTGTTGTTCAGTTTTGCTTAATTGAATGAAACGGTGATCTGCTCTAGAAATTCCTTATATTTAGCAGCTCTATTTTGTTATGACACCATAACTCAGCTCAGAGGATTGCAAAAGAATTTGCTACCTCTGTCCTACCTTATCCACCTGCAATTAAAGAGAATGGTGGAGGAAAGAAATGGGTAAAAGTCCCTTTTATAAGATTTTTAAATTTATCTGCATAAATAATTCACATACTGAAACACACAAAAAGTTTCTCTGCATTAGCAATAGTAATATGTTCAAAAGAGATACTGATTTTTCCTGATAATTTCTGATTTGACCCTTAAAATATGAAAAAAATAGATTTATTATGGCTGAAAAATGGCTACTCTGTATCTGCCAGCTATAAACTCCCCCTCAATCTTTCCCTTCTGGTAAGTAGGATTATGTTCTGATTTTGCTTTCTTTTTCCTTCCTATGAACATGTCTCTGTTGTCCTTATAAAAGCAACATATGTAGGGCTATTTTTATCTTACTGTCTTTGGTGATCTGGCTCAAGACAGTCTATGTCCCAGATAGTAATTAGATGGAATGAGAATTGGATCAAGCTGGTACCTCCACCATTAGAAACTGAAAGAAGAAAAGCTTATATGTCAGGTGAGAAGCTTTGCAGTGATTTACCACTAGTCAAAGATTTCCTTAAGGAACTGATCTGTTGCATCACTTCAGCTTATCCAGTCATCCTGAGATCTTCCCTTCTTCTGACAACCCCATTGTTTCTTCCCCTGTAAATCTGACTTATTTTTCCCTCCAAGCAGCATAAAAACACAGAAACTTACTGAAGCCCAGAAATTGCTACTGTCTACAAATAGAAGTCTTAGCAATGGATATAGTGACCATGGGTAGACTACAGGGATATTAACAGAAGAAAGGAAACAGTTTTAATTATTTAATGAGAAATACACATTTCTCTTTGATTGAGATCTGCATTGCATTTCAAACTGATTTTTATATTTCCTGGCAATAATTAATTTTCTGTTTCTAATTGTTATTACTAAGATGCTGGTAAAAAGTGGAAGGAGAAATAAATTAGAGATTATTTATTAAAAAAAATGACACAGCAAATATGAATCACAAGTTCAGCCTCTTCTGAAAACAGATAATCCACAAGTTCTCTGAAAGAAGGAATTTCACACCATCCTATAGAGGGCAATAAAATTCCTTTTAAAAATGAAGTAATTTCTGAGCTCTTGAGTGTAAGAATTACACTTAACCTATGATTAAAGTGACAGCACAGATACTAAAATTTAATGTTCTCAATATTGTCATGTTAGAAAAAATCAAACCGTTAGAAGCTGTAAAACTCCTTCATTCTCTTTCTGAGAAAAGCTAGACTTCTTTAATTTGAATGGATGTTACTTTATGATTCAGAAGCTGGTTCTTGATAGGAAATTGTATGAATTTGTGTCTCTGTAGCAATCAGAGGGAGCTGCATACATAGTTCATAAAACATGCAGTGCATTACTCTGTCTGTCAGTACCAAAGAGCATTCCGTGGCTTTATTATACAATAGATCATGTGGATGACAAGCTTGCAGGTAGAAATAGTGATCTCATGATTGTTTCAAAAATTCATGTTCTCTTACTTCAAATACAGTGTGAGAGTTTTTTCTTATTAATGTACAGAGCTTTCAGATATAAAAGTATATGTAAAGGAAGAATTTCAAAACACAAGACAATATATTTAGTTTCTAGCAATAATTACTGTTAGAACAAAACTGCTTCTTTTACTTCCTCAGGTATTACTGGGTCTGAGTATGATGCAAATGGTATGGACTAAGGGATGGAGATTGTAGTGAGTCTGGCTGAGTTGGAGTTCATTTTCCCATAGCAGCCCTCACAGTGCTTTGCATTGTCAGCTAGAAAGATGCTGATAACACACCAGTGTTTTGGCTGCTGCGGAGAGTAAAGGAAAAGAAAAAAAAAAGGAAAAAGAGAAAGGAATTGTTCAAGATCATGCTCTAGTATCCCTAATGCCCAAGAATGCATCAATTGAAAAACTTTGATGATAATAAGAAATATATTTGATTTGATGATTCTTAAGGACCGAGACTGATATTGTTCCAGAATAGTCTGGAAAATCAAACAAGAATTTGTTTCCAAAGAGAGGGTGAATGTATAACATTCTTCATACGTACTTTCTCAGATACGCTGAATGCCAGCAAAATTATGGAATTACTTCCTCAACATAAAACTAGGAATAAATGAATCTTCCCTTGTGCTGCACACTTTGCACATACTGAATAATACATATCTTTTGCTTTAAAAGTCACCTTTCTAAAACAGGAAAATGAAAAGGAAAGAAATATAACAGCATAAGAGTCCGGCAATCAAGAAGCTTGACCCTGAGTTGCATTTTCTCCTGCTGGGAATTGGAGATGGAACATAGCTGAGAGCAGCAATAAGCCATATGGAGGAAAAGAGCAAATGCAGAGGGGTACTGAAGGAAAATGTGTGGTTGGTGGAAGACCTCTGTAGGAGTCAGTTAAAAATCCAGTTTTATAATGATACCAAGATAAAGAGCCTCTGCAAAATGATTTGGAAGGTATAAGAGCATCCTTGATACCCTTTTAACTGCTTTTTGTGAGGAAAGTCTTGAAATTTCTAAGACTGCACTGTCTACTACAGTTCTATCCAAGATCTACTCATGCCTCCTCAACATCCATCATTCCTGAGAGCTGTCACCCTGTCCAGAGCCCTACATTCTGCTGGGCTTTCCAGCCCAGAGTTTGCCTGCCTGTTTCATCTTGTCCACAACAGCCACAGACTGAACTATTTGAGAAATGGTTTCAGCAGATGTGAATACAAATATCCACAATTTAGGGAAGCTGAAGACCTGTTTTACAAATTCTAAGAGTTCAGTTTGACTCAAAGAGTTTAAACTGAACCTCTTTTAGGCTCTGAATGGAGGCAAAGGATGTAGTGGTTTATACTACAAACATCTGGAGCCGCAAACAAGAAAAAATTATTATTCACAAGGCAGTCATTGTTTCTGATTAAAAGTGGCAGAGTGGTGAAAGTGATTAATCTAATTCTCTTAGAATTGTATTGGGAAATTAAGATGTTAATGGAGAAGAATCAGAAAAAAGTTGCTTGTACATTCCTTAGGAAATAAGGCACTGTTGACTCATACCTCATGTGCCAGGTCAGCCTCCTTCATCTTTCCTATTCCACTAGATGCTTAATTATTCATTGGAACAGAGGAAAGGGAAATAAAAGTTCTGGAATTCAAAGATTAAAGTGACTAATAGAAAGAACATATCTCATTTTCTCTTTTGGGGAAAAAAATTGAGCTAGCCTAGATTTTAATACATATTTTCCATCTTCCAGTAACTTTTCTTTATGAGACAAGGATTCTCTCCTAAGACTTTCTAAACAGCATCTGCACATACTACTGTTCCATTTGTCATTCCTGCTCATAGGTACTTTGTTTTCCTTGTGCAATGAATCGGGATGCAGTATTTCTGACTTAGCTCTGAATATTCTGACAGTTGATGACATTCCATGCTTATGTACTAAAGTTACCTAGACCTAGGACTAGGTGAATGGAAGGATTTTACCACTGTAAAGGGGAGAATCAAATGCCCTCTAACAGTCCAGAATTGAACCTGGCTTCTCCCTATGACCCATGAGTAGCTTATCCTGTGTGGCTGGATTAAAGAGGGTCATCCTGTACTGAGACTCATGTCTAGTAAGGATCATGACAGTCCCTGCAGTCCTTCCTCCATGAGAGTATAATGATTCCAGTTATTTGCAGGTAGTTTCAGAGTGAAAGTTCTGCAGACTATCTTGTATTTGGGGAACTAAAATAATGGCAGGCAATGGTGGATCTTGCAGCTGTCACTGTGTTTTCATTTATGAAGTTCTGAAATATGTTCTGATTGCTTTATTACAGAAGCCCCACACCACTTCTGCCAAGTAGCATTATCAGCTCCATTTTGCAAAAGATCTCAAATGTAAAGGGGCCTAATGCTTTGCACCTGGTCACACTGAGTAATGGGGAAAAGTTTGGAACTAAGACCAGCTTTTCTGTCTTCTGCTTTAAGACCTTGCTCCTAACCAATACAAATGGGAGAGTAAGTAAGGGGCACCCTTATGTACATCAACTTTTTTGCCTGTTTTTTTCACCACCAAGCCAACTACTTGACATTACTTATGAGAGGTTCCGTGATTTCAAACGGGAAGGAGAAACTGTTAAAGAGAAGATTCTCCATCAACCTAACTTAAATATCTCCATCAAAGCAACATTTAATCAGCACTGGGAGGTGGAGGTGAGACTGAATTTTTTTAATAGTACACATGTAAATTTTTATTAAAATCCTCCTTCCTCTTAACTTCATCTTCCTCCGTGCTCATATCCTAGGTATGATTTATATAGCACCCAAAAATGTCATCAAAGACTGAATGGGAAAGCAGCAGCTTTTTCATACAAACTGATATGTTAGCAAAGGATAAATCAATGTGGCAAGCAGAAATACAGATGGAGATTATAACAAAAACAGTAAATGTGGAAGACCTCTTGGATGGTAGGGGCAGGGTATTGTAGTGGGGAAATTAAGGATTTATGGTTCAGAAACAGAAAGTTTCCTCTGTGGTAATGTTACTGTGCCTTCAAATGAAGTAGGAGACTGTCACGGTTTAACCCCAACCAGCAACCAAGCCCCAAGCAGGCACTCATCCCCTGGTGGGATGGGGAAGACAAGCAGGATAAAAGTGAGAAAATTTTGTGTTGAGATAAAGACAGTTTACTCAGGAATGCCTCCGTGACATCCGATCCCATCAGATCTCGGGTGCTGAGCAGAGTCAGCCCCAGTTAGTACCCAGTGGTGTAGACAGTCCTGAGGACTTCACTGTCACTGTCCAAGCTTGCTCGGCCACGGTAAATGGACCTTAGGACTTAAACAGTGGGGCCAGTTCTGCGCACACTGTGCCTCACCTAAAAAATTCACTGTGCAGGCTGGAAGGGCACACCCACGTGGGGAGAGCCCTTCCCAAATCTTCATTTGCGAAGTTTGGCCATACAAAAAAAAAGCCACATGACAAAGCAAAACAAAACAAGGAATTTACTCATCACTTCTTGTGGGCAGGCAGGTATCCAGCCATCCTCAAGAAATCAGGGCTCTAACGCACATGATTGTTATTTGGAAAAACAAACACCACAACTCCAAATGTCCCCACTTCCTCTTTCTATATACATGATGCCATGTGGTGTGGTATCCCTTTGGTCAGCTGGGGTCAGCTGCCCTGCCTTGGTCCCCTCCCAACTCCTTGTGGACCACCAGCCACCCCGTTGATGGAGTGGGGTGCAGAGCAGAAAAGGAAAGGCCTTGAGTTTGTATAAGCATTGCTCAGCAGTAACTAAAAAATCGCTGTGTTATCGACAGTTTCCAGCACAAATCCAAAACATAGCCCTATACTAACTACTATGAAGAAAATTAACTCTATTCCAGTGAAAAATGAGCAAAAAGGGTAGGGGAAGAGAATGGGAAAAAATAATATAAAATATTTCTTTCTAAGAAATATGGAATGCGAGGTGGTGCTTTTTGAACAACATTGCCATGATGATTTTATTCAGGGAAGCATTTTTCATGGGAAAAGGAGTAGCCTGGAGAATTTCCTAATATATTTATGGATTCCTAACACGCATGAAATATGAAGACCAGACAAAGAAAACATTTGTTAGCACAAACTGGAATATTCACACAGTCAGACAGCTACTACCAGGCAATAAGGTTAAGGAATTCAAAAGTGTAAGCCAACCCTAAATCCCCTTAAGAAAATATTCTCTGCTTAAGGCAGACATGAGTTAGGTATTTTACATTTCCAAATAATTACAAGTCTAACAACTGCTATTCCTCAGCAATGGATTAAAGACTCCAAAACTCAGAATGGGTTTTGCTCTTCTTACAGATTTCTGAAGTACTGGCATGGATCAGCTGGTAATGGAGGGGCATGGCACCATCAAATCTGGGTCATGCACTAAAGCCACAGACTCTGGTGAAACTTTCATATTCTGCCCAGGCTACCTCATGCTGCTCAATCTGCAGTCATCACAAGTTAGTTATCCTGTTTTAATTTTATTATGTGTATGGACTACTCAAAGGAAATAAAACAGTGTCTCCCATACTTTCAACATGATTAAAACCATACTGCAAACAAGCACCTTTACTAGATGGACAGTCACACATGATATTTTTGGTAGCTAATTTAAATGGCTGAATTAACACCCTAACCTTCATACAGGATGCACATAGGATTATGAGCGATGTTTCAGAAGAATAGTCAGCTAAGATTCAGCTCAGAACAAAGAGAGCTCAAATGCCTACTTTGGGCATCTCCTTTAAAGGCATCATCCACCTGTGAGTAATCACTACGCTCTGATTCTTTTTCTGCAAGTGTTTTACAGGCACAGTGCTCAGTGAGGAGCACAAATTAGGAGGTAAATCTAATGAAATATTTTGCTTTACTACAGTAAACACAATTCATGTGGGTTTATTCAGGAAATCCAACAGTGGCTATACTGAGCCAGATCAAAACTTCATTTAACTCTCTCTGTCACCAGCATCAGAGACTGGCAAGACACCCAGGAAACATCTAGTGCATAACAAGATGGTGAGTAGACAATGATAATCCCCTTACTGTCCATATATTCTCCAGGGTCCAAAGAGCATTATGTTGTTATGTTTTCACAAAACAAATTACTTCCTCTCACCAGGAGCACTCCCTTCTTTAATTTGTTTTAATGGTATCTTGTAAAGTGCTGTAAAGCTGAGTGCAGCTCATAGTTCAGC
This sequence comes from Pithys albifrons albifrons, assembly GCF_047495875.1. Lineage (NCBI taxonomy): Eukaryota > Metazoa > Chordata > Aves > Passeriformes > Thamnophilidae > Pithys > Pithys albifrons. The sequence goes on along the minus strand of NC_092463.1, from coordinate 18,874,868 downwards.
AAAGGGCCTCTTAGGCAGATCTTTATGTAGACTATAAAGACTTTAGGTGAAAAAAATGGTTTTTCTAAAGATACTTGACAACCCTGTTAGGTTTTTTAGTAGATTTATGACTTGGAATAGTCAGATGAAGAGACCTTGCAGACAGTTCAAACATGGCCTTCTTTTTACCAAAATGACATGTTTTGTGTGAAACTATGTACCAAACTCTAGTGGTGATCCCATGGTTTGAATGTATGCTCATTCACAAGGACTGGCCTACTGTCACCCAGGTCACTATATCAGGATCATCAAACATGCATTAGTAGATAGATTTGTGGCAGCCGTTGGGTTAGCAATCCCGACTCCCGCTCCCAGCATCACCCCCAGAAATATGACAGGACTCTAAGAAGCAGTGGAACAGAAGCACTTTCTTAAGGTGAAATGCCTTCTTTTATAGGGTTAGGGTGGAACTCCCTGGAAATATGGGAGGGACAGGGATGCCCATTGGTGGAGAATAGGATTGAAAAATGCACCAATAACAGGAGCAGGAATTCAACAGCTGACCAACAGGGGATCACATCCAACAGCCAATCAGAGTTAGAGGCTCTGACAGGTGGGAAACCAGCCCTGAGGGGTTAGGGGAACAAAAATGAACAACCATAATCAAACAAGAGCAAACATACATAATGCAAAAATCATTCATTAAATGTCCATTAGAATCCCTTAAACAGTCACCGTGAATTGATCTTCTTCAGGGGCAGCTGGTTCAAGGCAGTCCTCGTCACTATAAATCCATTGCCAGTAAAACCTCTTCCACTGATTGTAGGATTGCCCTTCTACTACAGATTTCAACATCTAAAATGTCAAGCTGCATTAATTGCAACCTGAACATAAGATGCTCTCTGTATTTAAGCTTCAGGTAAACTCTGAATAAAGATTCTGAAACTCCTAAAAGTACTCTTTACTCATCCTGGTAAACTTAACTGGGCAGGACCTCAAACAGTGCAAGTAGGCATAAGCTTCACTGAAGCTGAATATTATAAACTCATTTACAATAGTAAATGAGCTTAATTTTGCTTGGACTTTACTGTAAAAAATTTATTTCCTCTGAATGAAATTTGAGCCTGTACTTTAGAGGTAAGTTTTAACGTGGTGTTGTTTTATCAGTATCTTTTAAAACAGACAACCTATCCACCTCAGAATGAATCATTCCTTTCAAAAAACAACAAAATTAGTGAAACACATAAAATATTAATTCTAAGGAAATAAGACAAGAAAAATCAAATTCTTAAACGTCTTACCATAAAGGTTCACCAATCGCTTCTGATGTACATTAATCATTTTATCTACCATTGGGAAGAAATGTCCCCTAAATCAAGTTCTACTCAGCTATTGGGAATAATATTTTCAATATTTAGAGGAAGAATTGAACAAGGATTCTGAGACGGTCAAAAACTACACGATCCCAGCATGGGGAACAAAACTGGAATGCTTTATTGAACACTTGACCACTTTTTAAGGTTTCAGGGAGACACATGCTAATAGGTAGGAAGGGTTATGGTAATTTCAGGAATTTATGGAGGGAAGACAGCAGGGGATTACAACACAATCTGATAACATTCTTTCTAGACTCTTTTCTTATGTTAAGGTAGGAGACAGCTTATCTTCAAGTTGAGCATTACCAAGCCTCCTCTGTTCTTGGTGATGGAATTTCTCTCAGCCTTTGTTGACCAAGGCTTGCTGTTTTAAGATTTCTAGCTCTTTTTGCTGTAAGCTGGATTTCAGATTCCCACAGGATTCCTCAGTTTTCACCTTCACTGAAATACTGAAATAGTAACACACACCCTATTCAGTCCTCATTTTCACTAGTTAAAATGCATACTTTACAGGGTTTTATAAAGTTTATTAGTCATAAACTACAGCAAACTGACCTAATACAGACAAGAGGGAATGGTGTGTCACAAAGGTATTTCCCTGCTCAGAGAAAAAGTGGTTGTGTTTCACTCTGATTCTTGGGGAAAATGTGCATAAAAAATGTTTGCTTTTAGTAGAATATGAAAGGAGGATGTAAACACACATATTTAATTCTCTTGGTTTACTTGAAAAAATACTATTTTCTTATGTTCTCTTATAATAAAATTACAAAAAAGTAGTCAAGGTGCAAATGTATTAAGGTCAGTCTCTGTTCAAACTGATTATTGGGGTATTTCTTATTGTCTTTGTAATGCTGTTGCAGTTCTTAGAGAATGGAGAGCTTCTGAATTTGTTTTTCAATAAATTTCCACCAGACTCTTCATCAGTGACATCAGAAACACAAAGAACCTCACTGGAGGAGCTAGAAAAATCCAGTCCTTTTACAAAAGCACTTTAAAAAATAATCCGTTACCCCGTCCTCCACACACCACCACATGCACACAGATAGAGGGAATAAAATTATATTAAGTATTAAGTTAACTGATACTTAAAAATATTAAGTTAACTGATTCTTAACAGGTAAGAATTAATTAAATTGTAGAAGAAAACAAGCATCAACAACTGGGAAAGAGAGATGTAATTTAAAGTTAGATTGCAAACAAGAATGTTTGTGAGATGGAATGATTGAACTCAGCAATAAAGTGAAAAGTGAGTCAGTCACTAGAGGCTGTGTAGATGGATACATTTAAAGCAAAAATAGAGCCATTCTCAAAATGAACATAAAAGTAGGAGTGGAGAGTGTGAGAGTTCACAGCAGCAAATTTCCAATATAATTTTTTTAATAAAAGTAAAGAATCTGGATTTTACAGTGCAAACATCAAACTGTAAAGGTCTGACTGGGGCAGTTCTGCATCTGAACACCAGCCTGCTCTTTTAAGAACCTTTGTCTATATGATGCAGTCCAGAAAACATTACTTAACGATATATGATCACAACTGGGGAATAACTGAAACAAATATAGCACTAGGTAAGCCATCTCAGGTTTTACACAAGTAGCCCAATGAATACTGGGGCATGTTTCCCAAAGTTGCAGTTCATTATTGGTGGACACTAGGGTCAAATAAAAAACTCATTGTTTCCATCAATTTGTAACTCTAACTGCAGGTTACCTTTGATCTGTTCAAAACAATCTTGCTACTTGAGAGCTTCTGCTGGTTCGGGGCATCTTTGCTTTCTGAACATTTTCCATGAATATTTATTGAAAAGGCAACGCAATACTTCAGATGCAATGTATGTCACACTGCACAATTTTGTTTTTCTAGTGAATACATACAACTTTAAAGCTAATTTCCAAGTCAAAGGTTCAAATATGAACTTAATGTTCTCCTAGTACTTTTGAGGAAAAAAGGCTACCTAAGAAATGCCTCCCACTAAAATTAGAGTATTTATGGATTACAAATTTCTAGGTGATATGAACAGAATTGCATCATGTTTAATAAAAATTTAAATTATTAAAAGACACACTCAGGAAATAAGTGCAATAATTTGTCAGCCTCCTTCAAGTGTCCATGGAAGTAGACCTTGTCTTTGAGAAAGAGTTCTACTTCACCTACAAGCTTCTCTGGCTTCCATCATTGATTCATTTGCAAACATAGACCCACAGTCAATGAAGGGAGAGTTGGTATGTGAACTATGACAGGAGCTTGACCCTTACAAACCAATGAGCCCAGACAATAGTCCCCCAAGGGTGTTAAGAGAGGTGGCTGACAACATTGTGAGGCTGCTTTCCATAACCTTTTAGAAGTTGTGGAGATCAGGAGACATCTAAGAAAATTGGAAGAATTATGATATCCTACCACTCACTAAACAAACGCTAAAGCAAGATCCAGGAAATTATAGGCCGATCAGTCTTACTTCAGTCCCTGGGAAAGTTATGGAGTCACTCCTCCTGTGAGCTATCACAAATCAGATGAAGCATGTGATTCAGAAAAGCCAGCATGGATTCAACAAAGGCAAATACTGCTTGACAAACACAATTGTCTTCTTGGTTGATATGAGGTGAGTGCTAGACGTTGTCTACTTGGATTTCTCCAAGGCTTTGGATATGGTCCTATAGCCTAGCTTAAGGGTAGCTGCCTGATCTTAGTGGTTCCAATGAGTTAGTTGCAGGTTACGATTCCTCATGAAGAAAAAGCAAGAACTTTAATATCCTTTGCCCTTCTGAGCTATTGTAACAGATTTCCTGAAATGTTACCCTATTGAATTATTAATAACTATTTATCACTAACTTTAGCACAAATATTCAGGATAAAAAAAAATCATATCTGCCACTAGAAATTTCCAGTTTGAGAAATAGCTGATTATTGGAGAGTTAATCATGTAAAAAAGGGCATATCAGGAAAATTTCCTTATATCCTTTTTTTTTCTTTACTTCCACTGACAGGCAAGATCATCAGGTGCTCAGATAAGCAAAAACTACATCAGAAAAAGCCAAGTTTAAGGCAAAAAAATTACAATTTTCACTGTAGCTGTCAGCCTTCAGCTATTACAAATGAGAAATTTATAAGTGTGTAATTTACAGAATGTGCATGGAAGCGCATTTAATGCTGATACAAAGACAGCTTGCATGTGTAATGAGCTTTTTATAGCACCTTGTGCTAAGTTTAAGGTTGGCGTGTAGGTACAGCTTCCTCAGCAATCACTAAGGGTAAGTTGATGGTGTTTTCTTTCTTTAAGTTTGAAAAATGTGCATATAAATAGGGCTCTAGACAAATTTACATAATTTTTTCAAATCTGTCAATGTCTATTCTTTGGACATGATCACTCTGTAATGTATGGAGGCAACATTAGTTATGAGAGTTTTTTGTAAACTGTCACAATGCTACCAAGATGAGAAAACTAATCCGTGCTTAATGCATGGCTGGATCCTTCTGGAAAATTATGAGAGACATCCTAGGAAGAAAGAACTAATTATCATAAAATACCTTCTCAGTATATTTCTCCTTTGTTAAAATAAAAAACAAAAAACAAAAAAACATTTTCTAAACATATTTGCACGAAACCAGGATCTCTACCTCAGGATGCCCTTTCCATCCTCCCCTCCCTGCTTGCTATTTTAACATCTTCTTGTGGTGACCAGAGTCCAAGTGCTGTCAACACCTACAACCTGAATTTTTCAAACATACCTACAGATTTCCTTGAAGCAATCTACTAAAGGCAGTGCACCACATGCACAGTGTTTGCAAGAGCAAGGTCCAGATGATCGTTTCCAGATGACTGTATGCTGTAGAGTGGCAGACTTAGCACTGCTGAAAGAAAGAAATTTTAAGAAACAGATTTCAGCTCATGGTTACACCACTCAGTAATTTCTTTGCCTAGAAGATCTAGAGCACTGTGCTGGTTTGAAGGTGAACCAGCAGGGGAAATGAACTCACCACGAGAGAGATTATAAGTCAGAGCTAAAATTTAATAATAATATTACAATAACAACACTGACACACAAGGGAAATTGCTTTCAACTCACAATACCCCAGCAATATAACCCAGTGTCCTGGGGCACAAACCCAAGGGGGTTTGTTTGCCCTTGTGCTGAGACCCCTGTGGTTCCCCCAAGTCCAGAGCAAAAGGAAAAGAAAAACCTGTTGGTGCAAGCGAGGGCTGTGGTCTGGGCGAGAGTGGGGATCTCCTGCTGTCAAGGTCCTGCTGCTGCTCTGGATCCGACGAGAAGGTTCCCGAGGTCTTCTTACCCACCACTTATGTACCCTCAGGGAGCACTCAGTCCCTCCCCCTGGGCGGGGACTCACACAATGGTTGATTCACTCTGGGAGCCAGGGGTTGTTGAGCTGTTGATGGCCCATTAGCAGCTCCGCCCCCCTCAGGCTGGGTGTGAAAGTGATAATGGCTCCCTGGGCAGCTGCTGCTAATGGCCCATTGTCCTTGGGGAATGAATAGAGGGGGTGGAATACACAGGTTTGATCACCACCACACAGGGTTAGCTGGTCCCTCCTGCTGAACTAGGACAAGCACAGGATGATTTTTGCCAGTAAGCCTCAGGAGATGTTAATTCTACATGTTCTCAGAAGGAACCTGAGGGAGATAAGACCAGTGGTCTCATATGCAGAATGTGAAGAGATTGCCTCCTCAGGTTGCTGCTGCCCAATGGCAAAGCAGAGATCATTTATGCCACTGTGGTATGAGCTGTGACTTCAGTCTTTATTGAACAGTTCATTTTAGCTGAGTCTATAGGCTAATTTCTGGTACAGCCTTCTTGCCCTCAAAGACCACTGTAGCTATGGGATCAAAACTGTCAGCTTTTCTAGAGCTCTTTTGCCTGATGGCAGCACTGGAGAATGACATAAAAAATATCGATGAGGTACATTAAAGATTTTAATTATATTTTCTATTCATTCATAAGTGACGACTTCTGTAGAAAATCACATCTGTTTGCATAGGGAGAGTTGTCAGGTTGTGTTCACCTGTGTCTGAGCAAAAATTGTAGAAATGGGCTACATGTACATCTGTGCTAGTGTATTTTACCGTTGTAGTTCAAAGTCCCAAATTACTGGCAGAACACATCCCATCTGGAGTGTTCACAATCAGTAAGAAAGCCTATCCCAGGTACTAAAACTGACAGAAATTTAGGGGGAAAACAGAGAAAGAAGGATCAGGCTTACTCTATGGATGGGAAAAGATGAAATTTGAGGAGGAGACAGCTCTGTGCGTCTTAGAGATAGTTCTCATTTGGAATTTTATCACCAGAAAAAGTAGCCATTTTTGGCCCCAGAATAAATACACAAATACTGTGAGCCAGATTTTGCTCCAGGTCAGGTTTAGACTTGAAGAGAATAACCTGGAACTTAGCATTTTCATTGCATTGCAGTGCATGCAAAGCTCCAGTGTATCTTCTGATTCCCAGCCTACTACTCAGTGTCAACAGAATTCAAAACCTTAAATTTAAATTCAACCTAAATGAGTTTCAGCCATTTCTATGTTTAGTTAGGATTTTTATATAGAGTTTCCAGCTACATTCATAAATCAGGCCATCATTTCCCAACTAAATTTTACCCAAAGGTCTCAGAATCTTGGCAAATATTTAAATTCACACCGACCTCTTGTTCAGACATCCCATGCAATATGGAACCAGGTGAATTTCCATTCTGTGGCTTAGGGCTTTGCTGAGGATCCTTCTCAAAGTGCTTCCTGGATGCACATGCCTTCCTTATTCTGTTGTAGCTTGTACCAATCCAAATAAATGGCCACAAATCCTGAGATTATTTTATGAAAAATTAGACAACTTCATCTTCCTCCATGTTCTTTTCTCATAACTAGCAAGTGACATACAGTTGGGTTTCACTCAAAGTTGCTGACCATTGCACACATCATTTGCCAGTGGAACATGACAAATAAAGAGAAGCAAAAATATGTAAGAGGATAGATTTTGATTGGATACTAAAACTAAATAAACATGATCTATCAAAAGCATAAATACAAGCTATACCAACATGTCTTTTTCCTCTAAAATTATATATTTTACCACAGGGATATTTTAAATTTTTCACTTAGTGCCAAGGTAAGTTTAATTCCTCTCTAATCTACAACATATGGATTGCGTGACATTACACATTATTTGCATCACCAGTAAAACAGCCCGTTAATCAAACATGCCACCATAGACTCCAACAGTATAAAGTGGAAAATGTGCTTAATATTTTAAGTGGAATTATTTGCTTGAAATGCTCTCTTTTGGTATAATAAACATCTGTTAATTTTAACACTGGTAAAGCATACTGACACTTATTAGAAATCTCTGTTTCACTGAAGTCTTCACTGGAAATAAAAAATGGTCTGTGAATACATTTATCTCCAAGTTATCTGATGTGGTTTTGTTTATTTTTTTTGTCAGCATAACTGTGCAAGTTTGGAATAGAATCTTTGTGAAGTAACTAATATCTATTATTTGTGTAATTTTTATATTTTACCCAAGCTCAGTGAGTATGGTGCAAATTCTATTAGAGAAGAAAATCAAAGTTATTTATTTACAAACAGATAATTTTCTTTATAAAATCTCATATACTGTAATCAAACATTTCTGTGAGGCAGGAAATTATATGCACTGTTCATAATTCTCAGTTCAGCCTTTGGCTTGTAGCAGTTTCAGATTTTGAAAAGAGGCATAAAATTATAACAGATACATAATTTACCAGTATTTTAACATAGACCACATCAAATTAAGACTACAGAAATGTCTTTTCTCTTAAACAGACAAAGGCAGATCTGAATTCTGTTATAATTACTTCACTAAAGAAAATAAATACTTATTCATTTTCCATACATATATTAATCTACCTGGCAAACAGTGCTCAGACAAACATGGGATTTGTTAGTTCCCATTCAGGCAATAAAACTGTCTCTTTGTCTACCAGATTTCATCTCCAATATTGAAATAGGGACTGAATCAAAAATCTCTTAAGCATAGGGTTGGCTTTGAACACAGTTATTAAGTCCTGTTTAAAACAGTGAGAAATTGATGCTAGGAGTAAGCATTCTCTAACTAGGAATACTTGGCCTAATCAAACCTGTACTTATCTTCGTCATAGGTATTAGTTGTCAGTCATGAGAGTATATCCAAAGCAACTTGGTTACTAACTATGGAAGAAGAGCTGCATGTGTGAGAATAAGTCTCTGAACAGCTATTAGCACTGGGGACTCTATTCAATATTTTCATTTTCACAACTCACAGACTCTTTTATCTTTCTGTCTGCAAAGAAAGTACAAAAATACCCTTCCATTTAGGTGATGTGAGGCTAAAATATTCATGAGATACATTCAGAACCTACAATGAAAGGTGCTATAAAATCAGAAGGTGTTACTGCTGTTTATTAGAAAGCACATTCCATTAAAACTCTCCAACATTTTGCGTTAAAATTATTATTTTTAAAATAAAACCCACTATTCTCATTACGGAAAGCCAATTAATTTTCAGCTAAATTGAGAACTGAACTTAAATTTTATTCAGTATTCACGGGAGTTTTTAAATTTTAGAAAAAGTTTCATAATATATTTTTGTTGATTTCAGAAGGATGTAACCAAAGTGAGAGATTCTTCTACAAATGCTTGCATGTGTGCTCAGGGCTAGGAGGTTTTCCAGAAAGACTAGTTCTTTGTATAAATTTAAGCAAGTTCAATCCTTATTTGTAGACTCAGAGTCTAGGAAATCCTTTTTTACCATTTCTCTGAACCATTGCTCCAAACCTGCTAACGATTAACAAACTCCTGCTGACTTTAAAGCAAACAACTCAGTAGTGTTAGCAATTACTTTCCTGTTGAAAAATACTCCTAAATTTCCTAGACATTTTAATTTTGTAAGAATTCATGAAAAATAATATTTTCCAAAACATCAAACCGGGCATAATGAGCCAACCAAGAGAGGAGATAAGACTGAAAAGGGGTGAAATTTACACTAGGTGTCTGCCTAATGTAAATTTTCATTAAGTGTCATGCTATCCAGTTATTGTGAAATAATAAAATACACCCAAAGAGTGCTATATTTTTTACCTCTGGGTTCTGATGACATTGCACAAGCTGTTGGAGTAATATTGTCACCAGCAACTCCAGATAAAAAATAGTTCTATTTAATATGGTTGGGTGCAGTTCATTCTCTCTATATTGCAAATATAATGCAGAATATCACATGTGAGTCTCTAAATTATGTAACTGCTCATGCAAACCTGTACAATACCCCTAATGGTCTCATAAATCCGGAATGTTTTGCTATTTCTTCCCCTTCTCTTAGCATCCAAACTTTGGTGTATTTCTTTTCAAATACTTTCTTTAGTTGTGCAGATCTTTTTTCCCCACTAATCTCAGTCAAGGTACCAACAGGGTGAAAGTTCAGTATTCATCGCTGTGAGTAGCAGGAAAGCAAAACCAGCAGAAAATGCTTGCCTTCATCAAGAGGTAGAGTTGAGATGCCTGCATGAAAAATTCTTCTTAAACCTTAATATGGCAAAAAAACCCTAATCACAATGTTTCAGAGAAGCAGTCTATGGCAGACTGGATTTAAAAAGAAAGTGTTGGAGGCTTGCACTCAACCGAAAACAAAGTTTTACTATTTTTTCTAAATAATAATAAAACACATAATAAAATCCCCACTCTGCAGGAAAAAAAAATCCATAAAAGTTGATGACACCTCTGATAAAATTAATTTGGGGGGTTTTCCCATCAGACAATGGTAGTCCATCAAAACATTCCAGAAATATATCAATTACCATGAACATTGAGCAAAACCCATAGAATGTTATAATGAGTCAAGGAAAAGTAAAGGCTGTTAACAGCTCTACTTTCTCACTGCAAAAGTGAATTAGACCATCTCTGTTTTTTTCAAAACAATGTTTTTCTTAGTGTTTCTACTTTTCTGACAACTCAGGTACTCCATATCCATCAGAGGACACTAATTAAGAGCTTGCTTCACCTGACACTTGAATGGCTGCTTCATGATAACGATGAGAGACTGTCTGTGAGGGCCAAGAGAAAGCCGTGATTTAATTCCTCTGAGGTATACAGTTCAGCCTACCAAATGTTTTGCAATGTGGACCTGCTCTGTCCTTCCTGAAGGAATTCGTGCACTCTGGCTCCTACAGATGTTAGCAGATGACACTGGGGCTTTGCTGAAAAGACTCAGAGGTTAATTGTAGTTGCTTCAATGCCAGGTGAGTTAGGCGGTGGCAAACACCTTGGTCAGAGAATTGTGTCCCAGTGCTCCCAACACCTACCTCCAGTACTCTGAATGGGGCCTGTTGTTCAAAGTATCTGAATGAGGCAAGCTCAGGTTTGAGTGTAAGCTCCGTTTAATCATTCTCTCTACTCATATAGATCATCCATGGTCTATCCCAAGGAGTGTTTCCTGTGGAAAAAAATCATAAAGAATGAAATCTAACTCCCCTTTATCTCAACTCTCTGGCTCACCTTTTTTTTCTGTTTATCTGTTGCTTTGATCCTGATATTGTCCAGCTGTGCTTAGACGTCTTTTTAATAATCTCTCCAGGTCTGCCCCTGACTTGCCAGAGAGCACTTAAATTTCTTCTGAGATGCAGTCAGTGAAATATCCTAAATTTACAAACTGCACCAGCAGTGGAGGAAAAAACATCTGTAGATAGACCTCCGTCTCTAATTACTGGACCATCACCTACGGCTTTCTTTACATCTTCCCAGAATTTTCAGGTTCAAGAAACATACTATTTTGCACTTCCCTATCTGCTATATTTTCAGAGGTATGTGATGGATTGAAATATTGTTAAGGTTTTAAACATTGTCAAAATCATATAAAGACATTTTATCAAACTGCAAAGAAACAACTGCCCATCTGAAGCACACCTCTCACCCTGAATACACCTCTGACTGGAATTTGGACTGGACAGGAACTTCAGATAAGACTATTGTCCAATTATCCTAGTACTAAGGAGAAATAAACAAGGCTCAGGGAAGAAGAATGTATTCACAAAGCAAGCCAAGCTCAACAGCTGTTGGGCTCAGCGAGTGGAGGAGGAGAAGGATTTGTGGTGTGTGATTGCAAAATTGCTCCACACAAAACAGGAGTAAACCCTCCCGCTCTGGGAAGACCACAAAGACACAGGCATTCACATGAGAGACGGGTGAGAAGGGGACATAAACCATCAAAGACCCTCAAAACAACCCCCAGACTCATTCCTGAGAGTTTCCACCACCAGAGGACTGCAAATGATCCAAATGACATGGCAAATCCAGAGTCTGTTTCAAGAGACTGCAAAGTACCACCCCCCCCCCCCCCCCCACCCCCCACCCCACCACCCCCAGGGGAGGTGCCTGGGCATCTCCTGAATGTGCATTAATCCATTGGACTCTATGCTTTGTGGAACCCTCAGCAACAAGATCAGAACAGGACCCACAGGACACTGTCAGGTTTCACGGAGTGGTGATATATTTTCTATTTAATCTCTGTCTGTCACTCTTTTTCTTCCTTGATGTAAAGGTGGAAGACCTTTTCTAGATGATTTTACTACAAGGAGATTAGGGCTTTTTTTTAAAAAAAGGTTTCCTGTCTAAAAAAGACATCTTTCCCCAGAAACAGTTTTAGATGTTTTCTCCTCCTACATTCCAGAGAAATGCTCCCTGGAATGAGGAAAAAAAAGGTAAGTCCTACAGATATGTCAAAGGCCCCCACAGACTGGGGTTGATAAAAGCCCTGAGAAGAGCAGGGGGGTGTCTTTACCCAGGCCCAGTGTTTGAAGCACCATTAAGTGTAACGTTCTTTTAAGCCTAATGTTCTTGACTTTGAAAATAAATTTTCCTACAATCCTTCCACTGCTGGCCACTTCAGGGGTACCTGTATGTTATCTTACTTCACACTCACCCCTCCCTTTTTTTTTATTTCTTTCTATCTCTCTGCCTCACATGTACTGTTAAATAAAATCCATACTATTGACTTCAGCATATGGTCTCCCTTGCACCTTAATTCAGGCAGAGATATCTCTAATAATTTTAAAAACCAGATCATAACAAGGTGTTAAAAGCTTGTCCTACAGTATCATAAAACAGTGTTGAAACTATTGCATCTAACTTCATATGTTTAGTATTGGTAAGTATAAGCAGATAACAAAAGCAAACAATTGCTCCAGTCAACTGTCTTGGCAAATTGTCAGGGTTTCCAAGCATATGAGTAGCTATATTTCACAATAATTGGTAGAACTGTACAAAGTAGACCTGGAAGATCACGAAACCATGTAATCTACTCCACTCATGTCAAGATCAACCATATCGAAACCATCCATCACCTTTTCTTTGACTTCCTTCCTTCAGTTATACAGATTTCATGTCACCTGAAATACACATTGATAAGATAGTGCCAGTTCATGTTCTGTATTTTTTCCCTTTTCCCTTTCTTGCTCTTAAAGAAAATGCACAGCTGTTTGCCTTAAGGGCAAGGATACAAGTTTTAGTGTTCTTAGCCAGCTGGAGAGTTGAAATGGCTCTTAAGAAACTTCTTTTTTTTTTTTTTTAAGACAAAAGTAAGTTAATGTCTTGGAAAGTATTCTGTTTCCCTGAAAAACTTTGTTTATCCAAAGCAATTCTCCTTTTTACAACCACGTAGAAGAGGGAAGTCTGGATTTAAGCTGTGCTGTTTGAGAAGTGTGACAGTATTTTGATTGTGTTCAAAATCCACTCATAAAATCTCTTGATCTCACAATCCTGAACAACAATCAATCAACACACTTATCCTTTTAAGACAGAATGAGACTGTCTCTCATCTCTCTCTACATATACAAATATTGTTTACATGTAGCGCAACTGTACTGTTTCTTGATTCATTTTAGGCTCTATTCCAAAACTGTCCTTTGGTAGGAGGAAAGGAAAGATGGGAAGTTTCAAAATGTTCTCCATGGACTCCTTCCAGTCTGAGACATTACTACTCTTTGCTTACTGCCTCTTACTTCTATTCCATTGTGATAAACTCTCCCAAAACCACTCAATCTGTGCCTTCTTATATCAAGATTCCCTCCTATTCTCAGCATCCCTCTGTGAAACATCACCCCTTTGTTTTCAACCCTTACCATTTGTCTTCATCTCTCATATTTCATTTGTTCAAAATGTTTGTTCTGTAAAGAGGAATGGATCCCACCTAAACACAAGATAAATCTGCTCTTTTTCCTACAGATGTATCACATTCTGCCACTCATCATTCTTCTATCTGGTAACAGTAGTTGTCTGGGATCTTAGCAAAAACCTCCCCAATAAATAAGAAAATAGTTACATGAAGTCTGAAAGCACTTAAACTTAGTCATAAACTTAGTCTTTATGTACAGTTGTTAAATTAGGTAGGCAAATACACATAAAGCTGCTTGAGAATGTCAGCCTAGACTACTGTCCAGCACTGTTCTTCCTCAGTACTTGTTCTTTCAGAATTTTGCTTGGTTGGTTTTTTGCTAACACCCTCTTCCTATACCTGCTCAGTCCCAAACTTTGTTTCACTTAAGTATCTTCATAGCTGATGGTGGAAAAGATGTAACAATGGCAGACTTAGCAGACACAAAACTTACGCAGCCCTAGCAAGCAAGCAAGGGAATTAATTGCCAAAACCCCCTCAAAACTAAGTAACATCATTTCAGTCACCTGACAGTACAAGTTCGGTGAGCTGCTGACCGCAGCTCTGCTCTTTGCCAAAATACTTACAGTTCTCTCCTTGTTTGCTAGCTCTGTCTTTGTTTTTCCTGTGCCAGTTCAGACCCATTTAGACCATATATTTTAACAATGATGATTTTACAGTCAAATATACAATGCATGAATTCATGGTGGTCAAACCCAAATGCACTCTCAAAATGCTAACGCTTAGGGAAATAGTCCAAAAGGGAGTTTTGCTATAATATTTATTATAGTAATACCATAGATTCTCTTAGCAAAACCACTGCTGTGTCAGCATGTTCTGGAAAAAATAATAAAAGGAACTATAAATAAAATGCATAAATTTAATTAAAGATTAAATCTTTGAGAGAAACTCCTCCTTAGAAGGGACTACAAATACAGGTTTTGTTGTTTTATCTTTGTGATATATCTTGTTTTTCTCTCCAATTTATATTTTATTAATCTTGCTCTTATTTACAAACATAGCAATTATTCAAAAGATGAATGGATGAGTTTACAAAATCACTGGATACAAAGCTATTCATCTAATAAGTAATCTAATGTCTGCTATAATAATTCTACAGAAACATATCACAGAGGCAGTCCTGTCAAAAAACTGAATCTCCTACATTTTTCGTTGCTGCTTTAAAACATTTTTTTTCTAGTTTGAAAGCAAGATAGCATGTTATTCTTGGTATACACCAAGAGTAACATTTAACAAACAAACTAGAAACATCTGTACATATATTATTGCTTAATATAATTTAATGTAATTTTGAAATATTTCCCTGGACTGCCTTGTTTCAGCATCAGTTTGTGTTCTAATTCCCTTCTTTCCTTCAAGTTCCTGTGAATGGCCTGTATTTATGCTTACTACAGAGACACATTACTACACATGATCAAAGCTGTTGTTCTGATAGAAATCCTTAAATAACACTGCAGAGCTTGCAGACACATGGCATAAAACTTTTAGGATCCTGTCATCCAGTTTGAAACGTTTGATTTTTAGAAGACAGCCTGCACTGCAGGCAGGTGGTCATAGGGGATACTTGGTGTCTCAGAACAACACATTCCAGGAATCCACGGGTGTTACAGTTTAGGTTTTCCTCTAGGGCAAGTGATATGCACTGTTCTTCCAAGAAGCCTCTCTATGAACTAAGGCTGTAGAAGACACAAAAAGAATCAGGGAGATCAAAAGTAGTTCTAATTTTCAGTTAAAATAAAGGACAACAGAAAAAGAGAGAGTGATTTATATTCTGAACCGAGTGTCAGAAGAGCAATTAGGGAGCAGCTTAAGAGAGAGGTGTATCACGCATATTTGTGACACCAACCCCCTAATGGATGGTGACATTCCTTTGGGGAATCTGATCCTGAGATTACCAGCTAACAAATATCAGGCATTCAGTGGTCTGTATTCACATTTGGATGCCTATGGAGAAGTTAATGAATAGCTCAGCATTCTCTAAACATCTACAAATATTCTGGAGATTTCAGGAGGGCATTGACTCATTAAGGTTAGTCAGTAGACAGATGCTAACAGCAGAAAGTGAACAGATCACTTCATTGCTTGCCTTAAGGGAGATGAATAGGTAATGCAAAAGGACTGTGAAGTCATTGTCTCCTATTTCTCTTTGATCTTATGTATAGTTAGGGTCCAGAAGGACAACTGTGCCTCTGAGATTGGTACTTCATTATCAAGGCTGAAGCCTTGTTCCCTCTTCCAGGTCTTTGATTTAAACATGCCAGCATGAACTAGTCATGGAACATTAGAGCTTGATAGATGACAAGTACTTGTCATGAGAGCCATCTTGCAGTGTGAGTGGAGAAGGGGTTAATGCTTAGACAAACAGGTCTGAGCATGACATGTGTGAGAAATCTCAAAGTTGTGAAAGAAAACCATTAACTGTAGGGCCTTGTGACAACCTGATGGATATGGGCAACAAATATGTTGTAGAAATGCCAAATCTCTAGTAGACATCTAATTGAGCAGAACAGCTTAAAATGGGAGATGCATCCGAGGCATGAGGCTTGGGCATGTGAATCCCAATCTTATCCCAAATAAAAGATCAAGTAGCTCCTGAAAGGCCTATCTGATTAAGAGCTTTGTGGTTTTATTTAACAGAAATAATTCTAAGACTTTGACAGGACAGGGCCTATAGTTTTATTAATGGGATAATAAAACAATTAAATGAGCAATGTGTCAATATGTTAGTTTGAAGTATGTACAGACAATGTAATAAAGCTGTTTAAGTAGCCAAAATCCTTAAAAGATATTAGTGCAATCAGATTTTTAAGATCATAGATTTTGAGGCTGAAGGTCAAGTTTTTGTGCTAATGCATTATGTTAATTTAAAAATTAAATTTATCAACTGGCAGATAAAATAAAGTATCTTTGGTATATTATGGACTGCATAACTTTCCATCACTAAGAAGTGAGTATTGATGTTAGCTCTCTTTTGAGAGCTAACTACATGCTTACACATCAGATGTCAGGGAAGAAACTGAGCATAGTTTTCCTGAAATAAATTTACTGATATCTCTCATTGCCTAGATCCTGCCAAGTCAAGCATATTTTAAGTGTTGTAAGGAACTGAAAAATCCTAATTATTACTTATTATTTTCTCAGGAGAGTGGTAAATTGCATCTTGTTTCTTTCTCCTGTTGAAGTACACAGTACTTGTTCTTGTAACATCAATAAGTTTAATAACTTCCATTAGAATGTTTAAAGAGGCATATAGGTATTTAAAAAATCTGTTGTTCAGCTGACCTCATTCTCCTTTGGTGAAAGAATGTCACCTGCAGTGTAAGTCTTGATGCTGGTCACTGCACTGAGGCCGTAGAGAAGCTGGGTCCAAGCTTCCCTTAAATCAGTCAGTTCAGGAGCTGGCAACACTTCACCAGCAACAACGTAGATAGAACTCAGCACTTGCAAAGAACCCAGCTGTTTGACCTGCAGGAATGTTTTCCAAATAAGATTTGGGCTGTCATAGCTCTTGGTGTTGGAGCTCGTTAGCTGAAAGTTAATCACTAAAGCTGTACCGTATCAGTGTTATTAGGCACCTGTCCTGCTAGAAGGAGGTCCCTCTGATCCTTTAACAAGTACCAAAATTGTATTAGTTCTGTGAAGAGCTTCCAGTTGGGAAAAATAGATTCTGTGAACATTTACTCTGGTAATTTAGGGATGTAATGAGAGTAATATCCCATGTCAAAATCTGCAGCATTTTGACATGGATGGCTGTTTCTCCCTCTGTTAATACATCCCACTTTCACAGTGCTCTCCCAGACTACGCTCCCACCTTCACAGTCCTGGCAATCACTGGGCAATCAGTGGCACTGCCCCATGCCTGATGTGCATAACGTGGTTCGATCCCTCCAGCAATTATCCCTCTCTCACTCCAACCAGCCTCTCCAGCGCTTGCCAATATCTCCAGTCAGCTCCACCCTGATCAGGGAGCATTAAGCAAGTGGCAAGTATGGCCTGATCCTTCAGACTGCTGCCCAGAGAAAGTGGCATTAGTTTTACAACCAACAAGTCACATATCTTTGGTATCACTCTGATGTAAAAATACATCATCCTTCCAGAGAATATGTAGAGCACTGATCCCTTTCATGCTTTACCTGACAAAGGCTTGACCTTTCACTGTCTTTGCTATGCTATTCAAAGTCATAAATATTGTCTTTGTTTCTCTCAACAGTGCAACGCATCTTCATCTCTGGCTAGGCTTTATACAGAAATAGCTTGTGGTGAGCCTGGGCTGGTAAGCACAGCATGAGGGTACCACTCACATGATAAGAGGGAGCAGCAGCAGACTCCCTGGGGAGCAGACTAACACAATGCTGCCACACTCCACCAATGCAGAAAACCAACTGAACATGCACAGCAACCAAAGCTGAGGTGCTACAGCGACTGTTAATATCATTAACACTCTGTTTATATACTCTAAAGTTGGGCTGCAGCAAAAGCAGATAATTGAAAAACATAATTTTGGCTTACAGACCTAAATTGCTTTCAGTAACTATATTAGATACCTAGACCCAGACTTTAAAAAAAAACTACCTCAACAATTTTAGATTCCTTTGTGCCCACTGCACTGAGCTTTGCAGTTTGTATTCTGAACTGCCTAACAGTTAGGAATAGCAATATGTACCATACATCATGGAAGAAATGTGACTATATCAGCCCTCATAAGAACATCTATTCTACTCACAGAGGGATTGTTAGTAGGAGTACTGGCATCACTGTTGAGAGATGTTTGTCTAATCAAGGCCTCCAAGATTGGGAGCACCACTATCCATTCTGGTGCTTCACCACCTCCACTATTTTGGTTTGGTTGGTTTGTTGGTTTTTTTGTTTCTTTGCCTGATAGTTAATATGACTTGTTCTTCTCCCACGTACGTTGGGAAGTGTATGGCCTTTTGGATCTGACTTGCTTTGATTTCTTTATCAGCAAAACCAGAATACCAGATGAGCTTGTTAAAAGTAGCAAATGCTTTAACATTCCCCATTAATCAGATCTTTGAAAGAAAGAGAACAGATTTGGCAGCGTATAGGAGGTTTTAAATTCTCTATAAAAAAGATATTGCATTTTTATAGTAACAAACCAGAAAAGCTAGTTGCCACAAATGATTAAACATTTACCTTTCTTTTCACCCTCATCATTAATATAACTCTCTGACATGCTGAAATGGCAGGGTTATAAACATACATGATAGACTATCATGAGACACCTTTATCTATCAAAGAAATAGCACAGAAATCAATAGCATAGAGGAGGAGGATTCTGGGAATTCTATGAGTAGATGCAGAAAACAGATATCTGCAGGTATGCCAACATCCTCATGTCTGTTCTGTGACAGATTGTTTCATCACAGCTAAAGTGTTCCCTTTATTGCTTTTCCTCCTATAGCTATAATATAAACAAGTCTCTGGAGACCTTGTACTTGTTCCACTTAAATATCTGGGCTTGTATCTATTGGAAAATACATTTCCTCCTACCTTCTTATCCTCAGAATGCACTTGGTTTTCGTAACAGTAAATAATATCTATTCTGCAGGAGATATACACTCTTTTATCTCAAAGTCATTGACACTAATCAAATATAGTAATTGCCCAGGTAGGAAAAAGTACAAGGCGATGCTTTTGAGAAAGCAAGCCAAATACTTGTGACTTATGTCAATCCTACAACAAAATTACAGTCTAAAGACTGAAGCAATAAGAAACTGCCATTAAACTTCTTCACAATCAGAGCACAATATTCCTATGAGTAATTAGGTAGAGTTCTTAATATTTCTAAACTATAGAATAATAAAAATACTTTCTATTTTTTTACTCTCAAATTGAAAAAGCCACACAAGTTTTGCACACAGGTGATGTAATAAAGCTGTTAAGTTAGATCAACTCAATTAAAAAATAATAAAGTTTTTGCTCGATCTGGAGTTTTTAAGATCTACCATTTTTTACATTAACTGAAAATTTCAAAATAACACCATTTTGACTCAAAGCATTGAACTTCTTCACTTTAAAAAAAATATGAAAATAAGAGGCTAGGACCATTTCAGGATTATTTTTTGCTTAGATAAGGACAATAAATTCATGAAAATATCATTTCCTCAAGAACAGCTTCAATAAAGCTAATTGGCATTTTCCAAAAATAAAATTGATTTTCAGTTAGCCATATTCCAGATGTAGAGGTTACATATTCCAGATGCAACCCTGAACTCTGCCAGGTACCACCAAGAACAACTCGAAAGTAGCATAGGTAAAAAAGCATCTTAAGTATGACATTGAAAATAAGAGCAGAGACAGATGCACATGAACAAGCACATGAATTAGGTTAGCTGTTAAATTTAAAAAAGGAGACACTCTTTATGGTTTTTAAATCTACACTGTTCTGTTACTATGCAAAGCCCATTTATTTAAAACATTTGTATAATGCCCCAGCACCTTCATGCAAACAGTTTTAGCAACGGATACTTACTACTGAACAGTAAGAATAGGAAAACCTCAGCAAAACACTTCTTAAAACGTCAATCACAAGAGAGTAGTAAATATGCTTGTACCAAAAAGACTGCCATTAATTTTAATGACATCTTCTCATGTGGAACATTTACAGGATTCAGTCCACTGGCTAAAGTGTAGCATGTATTACTCTTGGTAATAATAATAAATTTCTTCTTTAATGTTGTTGTACTATAAAGTAATTATAGGTGCATTTGATGTGGAAGTGATAGCTCTGGAGTTAGCTCACTTTATCCAAACTGTCTTACAGTGTAGGGCTAGCTGGCCCACTGGGCAGGTGTGGCTCTCCATCTCAGCTACTGAAGCTAATGGGATGCTTCCAGGATTTTGGACACATTTGATGCCTCTGCACAAACTATCTATTTACAGTTGGGTGAACTGGGGATAAACCTGGAAGTTTTACTACTGGATCACTTCAGTCATACTCCATTCATCTCTAATTCTTCTTTTCTCTGAACCAGTATAATTTCAGACCAATTGCTAGATGAAGCAGAATCATGAAAGAAGTTCCACATTGTTCACTGAAAAGTTGGAGAACTACGAGATTGTTGCATTGTTCATTTGAAATATAGCAAACCACTAAAAGAAAAATATTAGCTCTCTGCCCTTGTTTTCTGACCCTTCAAACAAAATAACCCATAACTGGTAACTAGACAGAATAATCCAGATCACCTTTCATGTAGAGTCCAAAATGGCTTCAAGGTTTTACTTCATTAGAAAGATCCTGTATTATCACCCAAACCTGACTACAGTCTTACTTGGTAAAGCCAGAGCTAAATCCTATTGCCAGACATGGTCTGAAAAGTTATGGATCTTCTGATAGGCAAAGAGGTATGAATTTGAATGAATCTAAGTTTTCCAGTAAGTAAAATTTCTGATTTTTTTATGCACTTTTTCTTTGTTTCTGTGTGATAAAAGAAGCATCTTGTGAGAAGTTACAGACTCTAGAACACTTAACAGTGTCCAGACAGGTCAAGAAACAGTGGGTTTAGGAAGCAAGGGGACTGTGCAATGTTTGGAAGTCCAAGGTGACATAATCCGACTAACACTTCCCCTCTTCCTCCTACTAGGAACAGAGTGAGCTGAAGGTGTTGGCTACTTCCATCATCACAACTTTACAAATAAAACTTTACAGAAACTTATGCTGGATAATAGAGTTAGAAATAATATATTCCTATTAAAAACTTTGGGTTTTTATCTTCTTTGACCTGCACTGTCTGCACACTGGCATGAAAGATTAAATAGCGAGTTTTGGGATTTTCCACCACAGTCTATTTAAATGCTGGAACAGGCTTAATTCACCTCTTCGCTTGGTTGCACTTTCATAGCCCTATCCCATCCACTTGTCAGGTCTCTGAAAGGTCTCTCAGATTTGCCAACATGTACACAATCAAATCACATGGGGGAAAAATGAAAACCAAAAAGCTGAACAAAATAAGAGACCTTCCCATCTGGCAATTATGATTTAAAAATGTATGTATCCAAATGTTTCCTTTGGTAAAGCCTTTCAATCCCACATGCAAGGCAGCGATCAGCTGTTAAAAGGAGATAAATGAAACAATGGAAAATTATAAGACATTCCACCTGCATATTGGCTTTAACACAAATATCAATCATTTTCCAAGGTAATTAGTATTGTGCTGGCCTGCAGGGACCAGGAAAATGAAAAGGGTAAGATTTAATGCTCTATACAACCTACATAAAGAGATGCACATCCACACACGTGCACACACTCATAGCAAAGGATTTTTCACAGCTAAGGAGCTTGCTGTAAAAGCTCCATGTAAATGTGATACACCTCTTAACACAAATTTGAAAATTAAAGAGCCATATACCGATCACATTTATACAGAGGTAAAACCAGAATAACATCACTGATGTCTACACCATTTCTCAAAGTTTGCAGAAGTAAATGAATTATGAACCTGGCTTAAAGTCCTTGCCAAGTTCTGAGGCAACAATACTTTCTTGATTAAGCAACAGGCTATGAAGTACAAGAAGCTATTGTCCAAGCAGCTGGCAGCAGATTGATTAATAAAAGCACTAGCAGACAGCTGAGACATGCTAAAAGTTATTGAATTCATTAAGCTAAATTCTGTTGCAACTTGAAATCATTAGGAGTCTTGCTACTAATTACTGTTTAGGCTAGCCTGCCATTATTTTCCATGCAAAACAGGCAATATAGCAGGAGCGCCAAAAAAAAACAAACTTGAAAACCAAAACTGGACAGAAACTTAGGAAACTCAAAAGTTGTGAAACTGTTTAATTTTAGAAGCTGAGGAGGAATAACAACTCTAATTGCAATCAGAATAAAAAGGGTTATGCTACAATTCATCAAATATTCTTAACCCAAACACTCTATTATCTAATATACACTCATAACTGATAGGTTTTGGTTTTTTTAAACTATTTTTGTTTGTTTTCAGCACACACACACATGCACACAAAAGCCAAACAAGACTATGACCCCATAGTCATATTAGGAAGCTCTAGTATCCTTTTTGAGTCCATGCATAAAGGAAAAATAAAACAACTTTGACTGTTGTAATTAACATTAAAAAGGCAGAAAAGTATGTACAAGCCATCATGTAAATGACACAGCATGTCAATGACTTAGAGGATGTCAGATAAATATCCTTAAGAGTGCCTACAGTTTTTTCTTCTTTTTCCCCTGCATTTTTTTCCTTTTGTTGTCATTCTAATCGAAGTCACAAATGGATCCTGACCCCAAAACCCCCCAAAGCATCTTGGTGACTAGATGAAAAACCTAGACAGGAAACCTAATGCACTTTTGATTATTATTTCCATGGCATTGTCAGTCAGCTCATGCCTTGTGCTAATTCAGAGCATGAGAGATTAACCTGGCCATGGAGAAATTTGTTACAACCAACATAACCGGCACTTACAGCTGTAGAGCAAAATGCAGGCCATGCTTTATATAAACTGGAGAAAAAAACCAAAGAAGCAGAGGGATTTCTTACCTTCCTGACAGTGCTGAAATAAGGAAGATTTACCCTTCAGTTGTTGCTCTGGGATGATAAAGAATGGACATCAGAGTTTAAACCAAGGAGCCTCTCATTGTTATGCTGTAAATGGCCTTTTCAGGTATAATGGAAAGAAAACAAGTTGCCCAGACCAGAAGGGAAAGAGTTGTTGTTGTGGCCTGAACAACCACCTGTGGGGATACCTGAGCTAGATCTCATCAGCACAGCTCAGGTGTGAGAAGTTCTACGACCTCATTCTTCTGGCTGTCTGTCTAGACTAATAGGCAGGATAATAAAGCTGGGAAGAAAGATTTTCAAAGTGATCAAACTGCATTTAATAACGAAAGGAGTTGGTCTATATCTGGCACATCACTATTACTGGAAGAATATGTCAAAAGTGGAGAAAAAACAGTTTGGAGGAAGTGGCAGATTTGCAGCATGTGTGATAGTAGTTCTGGAAATGGTTCTACATGACTGATGTTACAAGCTCATAATCCATGTGTGTTATTGTTCAGCTTCCTGTACAGGAACCAGTGAGTTGAGTAGAAAATGAGCAGACTGGGATTGGAATTTGCATGAGGGAGAAGACCCTGGAAAAATTTGGGTGGGGAGATTTGTGTGTGTTCTGACAAGGTAGAGAATCTAGATGTTTAACCTGGATCTAAGGTATGCATTAGCTGATTGATGACAAGAAGCTGGTGAAAAGGGGGGAAACTGAATAAGGAATTTGAAGCCTGGAACTGAGAAATGTCATTGTGGATGGTGCAACAGTAGGCCACAAGTGGAGAGACAGCAATTGGATGAGGAGTTAGAAAAAAGATAAGAGGAAATGGCTAAGCAAGAGCTGTGTTATAGAAGCAGAGCAGGGAAAATGTGAGTTATGATCACACACATTGCTGTTCTTCCAGTATTTCCTCACATGGGAGCCAACAACTTTGTAATTTATGCATCCTTTTAACACCCTTGGAGGTCTAGTGAAAAATAAATTTTGCTGAAATGAGATCAGCTTTGCGCTCCTTCCAGGGCTCAAACTGTTTCTAGTTTATTCTTTTCCCCATGCTGCAGATGACCCAGAAAAAAGGACACCTATACAAGAGTGGAGAACAGTGTCCAGCCTCTACTGCTGGGATTGGTCATCTTGCAAATAAACTTATTATAAATTCAATGATTCTAAGAGACATCAAACACAAAAGTATATCTATTCAGAAGTGGTATTTCTCCCTTTAAATTCAGGCACAGGTGATAACGAGACTCTGTGGAGAATTTTTGTTTGTATTCTTTTCTTTTGCTTTTATGTTTCTGTTCTTGAAGAAATCTTTGGGAAATAGCAATTTATTCAGGGCCTGTCACACAGCTGACAGCCTGCTGCTGCTATCAGGAGCTACATCTTATTTCTTTTGAGCTGATTTGACAGACACTTGTAAAGTTTCTCTGCCTTATGTCTCGGCTCCAGGAGATATCCATAGAAACAAAGCATTTTATCTATTTCACTTTTGACTAACAGGTTATTTTTTTTTCTTATCCCAAACTATCAATATTTGGAAGTCTGTCCTGAGCACCACTGCTTACATTTCTTTCTCCTGTTTGCCAGATGAGCATTTCCCTGTTACTAACTTCATTCTCCTGCACATAAAGCTCACTGGTGAGGTTCTTTGGGACATTACTGTCAAAATGATTTTTCAACAGAAAACATTCTTTCTTCCTTTTCTTTTTCTGAGAAAATGGAATGAGTGCCTACCACTTAACCTGCTTCAAGGGTCAGGGAAGCTTACAGAATATGTCATTCTAGAAATGTCTGTCTGCATCCTAGCTCAGGGGTCAGACATCACTATTTGGTGCCCTAAGACAGGAGATGGCAAGGAGGCAAAGACACAAAAACAAAAAGGACCAAGGGATCTACAGTTTATATTTCTGTGAGACTGTTGCATCTTAGGAACATGCAACTTCATTAAACTGATGTATCAGCACCTTTTAACAGATGTTTTTGAGATGAAAGAAAGGAATCTGTGATCTGACCTCAAGCCATTTGGCCATAATTAGACAGTGGCAATATCATCCAGTAAGCCCTGATACATCCAGCATGTGATAGATCAAATTTACTATGCAAGTCTGGTCATATGGCTTTAAAAGAAAGCTAGGGTTTGACTTGCTTACATCTCCCTTGTGAAGCTAAAAACTTTCACTAGTTACATTTTTAACCTGTTTTATAATTTAACTGAATCCTGGGTCTTTTTTTGCAGGGCAAATATGATTTTGCTCATCTGACTTGAATCTAAGACCTGCTGTAATCCTGATAGTCCCCTCCTCCAGAACTCTTTAAGAACTTGTCATGTCTTATGTGCCGCAGATCTTCAAATGGGGTCAAGGATAAACCAGGCAAAAAACCCCTTCACAGCAGGCTCACCTCTGCTGAGACCCCTCTGTGACTGGAATTCACAGCAAGAAAGGCAATTGCTGACAACCTCAAGGACTTCAGAGCCCTTTGGCAATCAAGTCTCTCATCTCCATCAGTTTAAAAGTGCCCAAAGAGCCTCAGTATGTGTGCACCAAGAGAGAGAGACAAGAACTCATCTAAACAGCCATTCAAGCCCTACACAAATGGTCTATTCTTTCATCCACAGCAGATAATCAAAGTAGATCATTCTAGTTATTTTCCACCTCTTTATCCCAGCTGAAACCTTTTCATAGCAGGAAGGTGTTTTGTACATGTTACATAAACACAGGGTGTATTTAAGTCCCCTTTCCTTATGCCGCAGCAATCCTTGTCAAAGCTTTCATCCCTAAAGGAGGTCCTGTCAAGCTCAGGCACAAAACACTATTTCAAGGAAGTTTGAACAACTGCTTCTCTTCTCTTTTCCTGGGCTGTTGCTCTGTTTAATTCACAGGCAATTTTTAAAAAAATGATCAAAAATTTTGCAGTTATGTTTACAAAGCATTAAAGAAAATAATAAGTGGCTTTGGGACTTCTGATCATCTGCTTTTGGTAAGATATGGAAAGCTAGATGAAGATGTCCTTGAAAGTATTTTCCAAGGCTGAGACACCAGAATATTCTCTTGACACAGAGTGAGGAAGTGAAAAGAGAACAAAAGCAATGCTAGATTCGCAAGGCAGAACTGCAGATCAAACCACCTCCTTCAGTGTTACAGTGTTCACCCCTTGATTCTTTTCTTGGCTTTCCCTGTATTTCCAAGCAGTCACATATAATTTCTAGTTTTAGGAAATGCATGGCACTAGCAACACAGCCATATTTTCACTGGTCAGGTTTACTGAGAGGTCAACGGGCAGCACAGCTGCCCCTACACCCTGACCCTACAAACACAGGCATGAACACAGACACACAGACCTACACACAGACATACACATGGACATACACACATACACATTCTTACAATCCCAGTGGGTCACATGAGGTAGTGACCCCATGCACTACTGCAACCAGCCTAGGCTAAACATAACAACAAACCTTACTGACACAAGAAACAGAATTAACACTGATGAAAAAGTTACCTTAAGCCACAATACACAGATTACAAATGCTGCTGAATATACAGTTTCCCAAAACGTAGAGTTTGCAGCAGTAGAAAGAATGAAATAAGCTTGGTTACAGTATTGTGATACACTCACTGCTCCATAGTTACTCTGCCTTTGCCAAACATAAGACTTTTTTTTGCCTTTTCAATCTGAGCTCAGCATTTCCCTTGGTATTATTGTTACCTTTCATGTAGTAGGGTTTATTCCTACAGGACCGTATCTATCTCATTTGTTTCTCAAAAATTAATTCTATGCAGGAATAAAATATCTGTGTGATGTGGTGTGTAAGAGATCTTGTCCAACTTGTGCCAGAAGCTGAAAGAGCTTCAGGCAGGGAATGCTGGAGCAGATGCTGTGTGGTCTCCTTGCTAAGGTTGTTAAAACCAAGCCTGATCTGGCAGAGTTCTCTGCCCTGTCATGGCTTTCCCATCCAAGCCCATGACAGGGGATGAGGTGCACTGGCCAACAGCTGCTCACTCACCATAGTTTCACATCCTGTCCCTGAAAAAACAGGCCCTGAGTTTCTCATATACCACATACATATTAACAGGTACTTTGATCAAGAAGTCTCGCTGTATCTCCCCTTCACTGTGAACTACTTCATCTGTGAAAACGGGTTAACAATAAGCCTTCACACTATAGGATTATTTAGGAATTGTAGAATCACAGAATGGTTTGGGTTGGAAGGGGCTTTACAGTTCATTTAATTCCAAACCCCCTGCCATTGGCAGGGACACCTTCCACTAGACCAGGTTGCTCAGAGCTCCATCAAACCTGACCTTGAACACTGCCAGGGATGGGACACCACAATTTCTTCAGGTAACCTATTCCAGTGCTTCACCGTCTTCACAGTCAAGAATTTCTTCCTAGTATCTAATCTAACCCTACTCTTATTTTGCAGCTATTCCCCCTTCTTCTGTCACTAGATGCCCTTGTAGAAAGTCTCTCTCCATCTTTCCTGTAGGCTCCCTTCAGGTACTGAAAGGCCATAATCATTTCAGGTGGAAGCCTCCTCTTGTCCAGGCTGAAAAATCCCGAGTCTCTCAGCCTTTCCTCATAGGTGTTATGGGTTTAGGCAAGTGGGCCTAAACTTAGGTTTTAAAGTTCAGCTAGGCCTAGGATTGTCAGCGGATTTAAGCTGGACTGAGCTAGCTAACAGCTGACTTCTTCAGCTAATAATATTGTATTCCATACCATCTCAAAGGGTGTAAAATCCAGTGTGTGGGAGTGGCTTAGTTAGTTCCATCATGGCTGCACTAAGAGGAAGACATCTAGCAGCTCCTCTACTATGCTAGGCCCTGCTCCTGTTGCCTGTGCTTGCATTTTGTTTGCATTCAGGGAAGTAAAAATATTTTGTTGTTATACTTTCTCTTTCTTGCTGAGTGTCTTTTGGAGTGCTTATGAATTTAGAGTAATGGGCTTTGTATTAATTGAGGAGTAGGGAGTTATTCCTTGTTATATATATGTAACTTGTGTAAGTGTGTGTTATATTGTAGTTTCCTCTTAATATTCTCTTCTCTGTATAAATACATGTAGTTAGTTTCAGCATAAACCTAGTTTTGAAAGTTTTTCTTTCCTCTCCCTCTTCTTTTCCCCTTGACTGGTTGAGGGGAGGAGGAACCCTTTTCACTCTGTCCTGGACAGTTGGCATTTTGCCACTAAACCCAGGACAATAGGAGAGGTGCTCCATCCCTCTAATCACCTTGGTGTCCCTCCTCTGCATTCACTTCAACAGTTCCCTGTCCTTCCTGTGCTGGGGCCCCAGAGCTGGATGCAGCACTGCAGGTGGGGTCTCACCAGAGCAGAGCAGAGGGGCAGAGCCCCCTCCCTTGCCCTGCTGGCCTCACTGCTTTTGATGCAGCCCAGGATAAAATTGGGTTTCTGGGCTGTGAGTGCACATTGTTGGGTCATGTCTGGCCTCTCATCCACCAGCATCCCCAAGTCCTTCCAGCAGGGCTACTCTCTGTCCCTTCATCTCCCAGCCTCTATCAATATCGAGGGTTGCCCAGACCCAGGTGCAGCACCTTGCACTTGATCCTATTCAGCCGCATGGTATTCTTAAGGGCCCACTTTTTGAGCTTGTCCAGGTCCCTATGGATGCTATCCCAGCCTTCAGAGGTGTCAACAGCACCACTCAGCTTGGTGTTATCTGCAAACTTCCTGAGGGTTCACTCGAGCCCTTCATCTGTCACTAAATCAGATATTAAATGACACTGGTCCCAGTACAAACCTCTGAGGGACACCATCGGGACTCTGAATCACTGGCCTCTACCCTCTGGATACAGCCATCCAACCAATTACTCATCCACTGGACAGTCCATCCATCAAATCCATCTCTTTCCAATTTAGAGAGAAGGATGTTTTGGGGGATTATGTCAAAGGCTTTACTCTGCTACCCCACTGTACAGATGAATGACATCTGTAGCCCTTTCCCTGGCCACTGGTGGAGTCACTCCATCATAGAAGGCCACTAGGTTGGTCAGGCAGGACTTTTTCTTGGTGAGACTGACAGGTTGATAGTTCTCAGGAAATATGTTAATTTATTAATCATCCTTTAGAAATAAATTAATGATCATCTATGAACAGTATGGTTAATCTAAAAATAAACTGCATTAAAAAAAAGATATTCCATTGCTAGAGCAGCATCTGAATGAATTTCAGAATTATGCAGAAAATTACACATAATGTTTCATGACAATCAATAAGAAAATAAACACTGAAAAGTACATTTCCACACATTCAAAAAACATATTGTACTGTTCATATATACAAAAGTGCCATCTGGAGTGTCCTTTTTCTGACTGCACAAATTTTAAATTAATGCTTGGATATGAAAATTTTCCATAGCTAGACAAAAAGCAAAAGAAGGAGAATTTTTTTCAAAATATATTAAAAGTTTAAACATGGAGGAAAGAAAAACATCATTGATGGTACTACAGGGTGAAATAACACCTGGAGTTTTTGAAGAAGATGACCCTAATGAAAAACTCAAAAACAGGTTCACAAGTAAATTTGGCTATTTCAGTTAGGGATAACAAAAAGTCCTTTTATAAATACATTAATAACAAAAGGAGGGGCAAGGAAAACCTCCATTCTCTGTTGGACTTGGAGGGAAATATAGTTAAGGAAGATGAGGAGAAGGCTGAGGTACTTAACACCTACTTTGCCTCAGTTTTCACCAGTAGGACAGGTGGCCCTCAAGACAACTGGCCTCTGGAGCTGGTGGACAGGGAGAGGGAGCTGAATACCCCTCCTGTATTCCAGGAGGAAATAGTTACTGACTTACTGAGCCAGCTGGATCCTAACAAGTCTATGGAACAGACGGGATCCATCCCAGGGTGATGAGGGAGCTGGCAGAAGAGCTTGCCAAACCGCTCTCCATCATCTTCCAACAGTCCTGGCTCTCTGGGGAGGTCCCAGATGATTGGAGGTTGGCCAATGTCACCCCAATCCACAAAAAGGGCTGCAAGCAGGACCCTGGCAACTACAGGCCTGTCAGCCTGACCTCCGTGCCTGGCAGGGTTATGGAGCAGTTCATCCCGAGTGCAATCACACAGCCCCTTCAGGGTGGACAAGGGATTAGACCCAGCCAGCATGGGTTTAGGAGGGGCAGGTCCTGTCTGACCAACCTGATCTCTTTTTATGATCAGGTGACCCACCTGGTGGATGAGGGGAAGGCTGTGGATGTGGTCTATCTGGACTTCAGCAAGGCCTTTGATACTGTCTCCCATAATATACTCCTGGAAAAGCTGGTAGCCCATGGCCTGGACAAGTGTACCCACTCCTGGATTAAGAGCTGGCTGGAGTTTCGGGCCCAGAGAGTGCTGGTGAACGGAGCTGCATCCAGCTGGTGGCCGGTCACCAGTGGTGTTCCCCAGGGGTCTGTGTTGGGTCCAGTCCTGTTTAACATCTTTATTGATGATTTAGATGAGGGGATTGAGTCCATCAGCAGCAAATTTGCTGATGACACCAAGCTGGGAGGGAGTGTCGATCTGCTGGAAGGCAGGAGGGCTCTGCAGAGGGATCTGGATAGACTTGAGAGATGGGCTGATTCCAATGGGATGAAGTTCAACAAGGCCAAGTGCCGGGTCCTGCACTTTGGCCACAACAACCCCCTGCAGTGCTACAGGCTGGGCACAGAGTGGCTGGAGAGCAGCCAGGCAGAAAAGGACCTTGGAGTACTAATTGACAGGAAGCTCAACATGAGCCAACAGTGTGCCCAGGTGGCCAAGAAGGCCAATGGGATCCTGTCCTGTATCAAAAATAGCTTGGCCAGCAGGACCAGGGAAATGATCCTTCCCCTGTACTCTGCATTGGTGAGGCCACACCTTGAGTACTGTGTTCAGTTTTGGGCCCCTCAGTTCAGAAAGGATATTGAGATGCTGGAGCAAGTCCAGAGAAGAGCAACAAGGCTGGTGAAGGGACTGGAGCACAAGCCCTATGGGGAGAGGCTGAGGGAGCTGGGGTTGTTTAGCCTGGAGAAGAGGAGGCTCAGAGGTGACCTCATCACTGTCTAGATCTACCTGAAGGGAAGTTCTAGCCAGGTGGGGGCTGGTCTCTTCTCCCAGGCACTCAGCAATAGGACAAGGGGGCATGGGCTTAAGCTCTGCCAGGGAAAATTTAAGTTGGATATCAGAAAAAAATTCTTTACAGAGAGAGAGTAATCAGGCATTGGAATGGGCTGCCCAGAGAGGTGGTGGATTCATCATCCCTAGAGATTTTTAAACGCACATTGGATGTGGCGCTGAGTGCCATGATCTAGTAAATGGACTAGAGTTGAACCAAGGGTTGGACTCGATGATCTTGAAGGTCTTTTCTAACCCAATCGATTCTATGATTCTATGATTCTAAGTAAATCAAACTTACTTCTACTTGTAATGATAATCCTTTAGCACATACCATACCTGAGACTTAACCCATTATCATCAAAAGAATATTTTGCACTGACTTCAGAAGACCAGGCCTGAAAGCCATGTAACAAAAAGAAACTGAGCAAAAGGTGTTTTAATTGAAGAAAACTTCCTGCCCAACAAGATCTATCAAGATAGAGATCTTTAAAATTGTAGTACTTCTGCACTGACGTTCTTGCATGAGTCACACAAATCTTATTCCACAGAACAATCATTGCTCTGGAATTTAAAAGCAAGTGAAGATCAGCACTTAATCAGATCATTATGTGTTAGTCAGAAGACATGCACGTTAAGACAACAATACATTATAAATCCATTTAGTAGAGCACCCTTCAAGATGATTTGCTCACTTTCAGAGAATACTGTATTGACAAGAACCTTTACAATACCACTTACAACTCTATTACATGACATGGATTTTCAGCTAAAGTCAGCAGAAATATCACTTAAAAGTACTTCAAACAAGTTTGTTACCGACATGATGCCCTGGATATAATACTCCATCACATAACCACTGTCACAGTGGAACTGCTCTGACATTCTTAAGCACAGTCATCTTCTAATTCAGTGACTTAGAGAGTAACACACCTCTTCTACGAGATGGGAAGGAAGAAGGAGAAAATCCTTCTCTCCTGCTTCTATCATTTCATTGCTGTGGTTAGCCACAGAGATATGCCTCACTTGGAAAGTTTTTGTAAGATGGCAAAGATGGATTTTTCTCCATAAACTGTGGCTGTTTAGGACACCCACTGAATTTATCAGCACCATTTAATGTTGACATAAGCCCCATTATAATACCAAAGAGACGTCTTCTGGCTCTACTCTTTCACTTGCATTGTATAGACCATATCCTCTACACAGAGCAGGGCAGTACTCCAAAGGGAAGCAAATTTTTCAGGAGTTGAACTGATTCAAATGCATCTTTTCCTTTCCATAATCAAATTCCTACAGCTACATAACTTTGCCAGGTGGAAGGGAGATAGCAAGATGTCTGTAACTTCTAAATAAGATATAAATGGCCTTTGGTGGTCATAAAGGAAAGGACAGTGTCAAGAAGGCGATATCACTGTGTTTGTAGGTCACTTTATAAGAGGGACAGATCCCTCACAGATTCTTTATACAGCTACAACAACCTAGTTCCTTGTGTTTCACTCACTGAAAGGGTCCACATCATTGCCTAGAGTTACCATTTCTGACTAGATTTAGAAAGTTTAAGTCATCTTCTCAGCTTCGCCATGTAAAATACACTCTTCCTGAAGGCAAATGGCTTTTTGTCTGACAAAACAGGCATTACAATTGAATTAGGTCCTAAATTTAGAAGTCAGTCAACAATGCACATGCCACATGTCTAGGAATATCTAAACAGGTAGAAATAACAAACTGACATTTCAAAATTCTAAATCATTTTGCCATGACCATACAAGTCAAATTTACTAGAGAAAAAAAGCAGTAAAAGGCCCTCAAAAGCCAGGAAAAGCCATCAAAATTGTACCTGGCATTTGAACACATGCACAGATGCTTCCTATACTGAACAGGTTAAAACATAGGACTCTTTATTTAACTCTCTGAATGACTAGTGGGCTGTCTCTTCTAGATTGGACAATCTGCTGCATTTTTGCAAATGGAATGTGACAGTTGCAAACCAAGTACCACCAGAAGCTTCCAGACATCCTCCCTGTCACATAATCATAACAGTGAACTTCCTCAGTGCCTTCCTAGTTACTGCACTTATTTGTCAGCCTGGTCTTCAAACCCCAAGTTTATGAGGTCAGAAAATAAACAAAGAATTTGAAACAGTTGGTAGGAGAATTGTGTGTTCACCATAGTCCAGAAGAAAAAGCAGAGGGAAATAGTTCCTTCTCCTTCCCAACTTGACACATATAATAAAGTGTTTTGATACAGCTCTGTATGTGCAGCTGTGCTCAATAGAGTGAAGCTCAATCACTGAGACAGGAACCACTGCAGATCACAACTAAAGCAGTAGGCATGTGAAAATCTTAAATGTCAGAGACAAGTCAGCAGTCAGTCATCAAAACTGAGTGAAAATTCATAGCCTGAATTCCATCTTACCCAGTAAGCTTTTGTGTGAATTATAAAGGGACATGAGATATGTGAAATTTTTTTATTAAAAATTATCCCTCTTCCCAAAGCAATCTGTCAATCACCACCTAAATTTGACTGGGAATACATGATAGTATAAACCCAGACACCTTCAGAACCACATCAACAGTAGGTCAACTATCCTAAAAACTCCCTACACATAGTGAGACACAAGCATTAACCCTTAAAGGAAATGGTTTTTGAAGACAGACTAAAGTATCCAATTCACTCTAAATTTACTACTTTTCTGATAGAAATCTGTTCTAGAAAGAAGATTACCCTTTAGTAAGACCTTTAACATTTTTTACATACCATGCTTTGTGCATTCATATGTGTATGCATATGCATCAGCTCTGGAACTAAATGTTTGTAGCACTTTAAGTTGTGGGAGTTCAGTAAATGGAGGCTAGTCTTGGTTGGCAGCAAAGTGGGGTCAAAGCAAGTCCCCACACATGCACATAAATCTGTGCCATGCATCAACCAGGATAATCACTGCTAACTCAAGGCCTTCTCCTACTAACTATATCATTCATGACCCCATCAAATCCTGCTGTTGTTAACAGAATTTCTTCAGCTGTGATGCTGAAGTAGCTTATCAAACAATGCATCAGCATCTCCATTACTTGTTTGTTTTAAATCAAGACTGCCTGTAGTTTAAGTGAGGTATCAGTCTTAAGATAAGTATTACTGGCTAAAATTTGATGACCTGCTAGAGGTCGGATTACTGGACAATGTTTTTTGTTCCTACCTGATGATATAATAAACAGGGAATGGGCACTTTCTCTGAAGCAATGTAAATCTCTCAGACTGTCCACGGATTTACTAAACAACACAAGGTTCCAAAAATCTCTTATCTGTGAAGTCAAACAATGGTATACTTATTAAATTAATAAAAGAGCTGCATTCTCTGTTAGAGCATGATAATAAGGTCAAAGAATTTTCAGGAACAATTGGTAGAGGGTAGTGGAATATTTAAATATTTTGCCCTTTTCTCCACCCATCTTTCTCTAAGCACAGTTGTGTCTTATTCAATTCTTTGCATTTTCTGTCCCGTCATCAGTTTTCCATGTCATCTGTAACTCAGCTTTTCCCTCTGCTCTGTCTCATGGTGGCTGACCTAGGTTGAAACAGGAAACCAGTAAATTATGTGGTTCTCTCAAAATTTCAAACCCAAAATACTTAGGTGAATATTAATTGGTTAACCACAGAATGGATAAAAATCCATTAATGTGTGCATAGTCCTTCTGGATAGGATGCTTCATCTAATCAGGTTTTTAGCAGCCCCAATGACAGACGTGATGATAGCCACCGTGTAGTGCTGGAGCATTAACAGTATTTTACATTTATATTTTCTGCTGCACCAGAGAATTTTTTAATTTAATTTCAATCCTCATTATATAAGGTCTGATTGAAAGTAACAAACCTAAAAGGAAAGTGATCTCATTTAATTGTAGAGCTTGGTTCCACTTCATTTTATAAGGTTGCTTTCACTCACTTTATTTTATATAGCCGGGGGGTTGGTGTTAATGACAAATAGTAAGGGGGTTTCATTTAAAATCCTGCTCAGCAACTTGATATGTCTCACTACCAGAAAGTGCAAACAGTGAAGGAATTATGGGCTTCATTTATCTTTCTCTTTTTTATCAGCCGTGTGTTACATTAAGAAACTCACTTATTCTGAGTGCTGTTGGCTCAACTTCTTTTGGAGCTGGCATATGTTACATTGCAATGACTGATTGTTGTGTACTGCTGCAGCACCATGACAAGCAGATGAATAACGGATGAATAAGTGTCTCTGCGAAAGGAAGGCCAAAATATCCCTCAGTTTAAGACTAATTACAGAAGTGTTTATCACTGAAGACTTGTGAAATATAGTCCAAGAGCATAATGACAAGTAGCCTGGTTGTTACAGATCATACAGTACTATCATTAACAAAAAAAAAGACATAAGCCTCAACATCCATACAAAGTGGGTAAAACAATCTTCATTTTGTAGACAATTTAAGACATAGAAGTCAAATAAGTCAAGTAAGGTGGCATAGTCAGTGGCAGAGCCAGGAATACAATGTCAGGGTCCTTACACCACTACTCGAGAGGATCCAGCAGAGGGCTATGAAGATGATTAGAGGACTGGAGTGCCTCCCTTTTGGGTGGAGGCTGAGAGAGATTTGCATGTTTAGCTGAGAGTAGAGAAGACTGAGAGGTTTAAAGATACTGAGTAATGTTTACAAATATCTTAAGGACAGGTGTCAAGCAGATGGGGTCAGACTCTTTTTGGTGGTGCCCAGTGACAGGGAGCAATGAGCATAAACAGGAAGCTCTACCTGAATATGAGGAAAAACTTTACTGTGTGGGTGGTGGAGCACTGGAACAGGTTGCCCAGAGAGGTTGTGGAGTCTCCTGGGCACAATCCTGTGCAACCTGCTCTGTGTGAACTTGTTTTAGCAGGGAGGTAGAACTATATATCTCCAGCGGTCAATTCCAGTCCCAGTCATTCTGTGATTATGTGAAAGTCAGGCTGTGGGAAATGGAGGCCCAAACCCACAAACTAATTGATTTTTAAAAAACAATATCACAATCGGGAAACTCTTTCCTAAAGGTTATCTCTTTCTGACAAAAGACTGTTTGACCTGGACCTTTTTACCCTAGATTTTTCAAGAATTTGGACATGGATAGAATTTTTTTTACCATGGTTTGTTTTGATTTCTAACCTGACCAAGTCACTTAAATAATTTATTACTTTTCCACATTGCAAAAACCATCAGTAAAAATGTTTGAACAGTTTTATCTCTTTAATGATGTCTACATTATAACAGCATCCCAGGGCCAAACATATCACTTCCACTGACCTATTAAGTGTGGAGAGGAGTGTGGGTCATGTTTCATCAAGACACCTTGTATAACATAACATTTATTTCCATTACACAGAAAAAGTCAGGCTTTGGAGATGTTAAATTGGATTTTAAATGTTTTGACAGATAATACATTTTAAATGGGATTAACCTTTCTCTTCAACCTCCAAAGCCTGAAAAAATTATATAAATATATTGTACAATGATACTAACAACAAACACTTAGAATCCACCAGGTGAAAACTTCAGTGCTGTAGCCTTAGGCAGTGCACAGATAAATAAGGAGCAGAGAAGAAAAATGGCACAGACAATTATGAAATGTATTAATAGACTCAGCCAGGAACAAAATTGCCATGCTACATTAAGAAGATGCGAAGACATGTGGCAGCAAGCTCTGATGCACCAGGTGTAACATGGGAAAGCCAGAAGCGTGGTATTTCTTCAAGAGCAGAAGCCCCAGGGAAGAAAGCAGTTTCCATGGACAGTCTGCTGGGAAATTTATCTTTTCTATGCATCTAATTTTTTCCCTCTTGCGACAGCAGAAGGAAAGTCCATGGAGGCAGCTTATATTTAAGACTGATCAGAAAACCATATTTCTTCTCTGTCAAGCAGTCAAGGTTTTTAAAGGGCTTATCTTTGTCCATCAAGAGAAGCTGTGGATTTTTAATTATTTTATGACAGGAGGGTGTTTGCATTTACATTTTCTTGTAGTTCTTTTTTTGACAGAAAACAGCGTGCTTCCTCAGAACATCCAGCTGTTCATAGGATATGTCAGCTCCATGGATTTTTGAGAACTTTAGATTTTGGGTCAGTGTCTTAAGGACCAACCTACTGGCCACAGTGTCAAGAGTTCGCTGTTCTATTGTGCTCTGACTCAACAGAAATTTTCTTGAGAAAAGAAGTTGGTCAGAACCTATACATTGCTATGAAATTCAATTTTACACTGAGTTCACTTCAAAAAACTCAGTCTTCTCATGGACCAAAATTCTATACGTTCAAAAGCTGCAAGATAAATCTCTGGCCTCACCAACATCCGTGTCTCTGCCATAGCCATTTCCAGATAAATCAGAACAAAGCCGGACAAAGGTTAACACTGCTTTGAAAATCCCTATCCGTGCCATTCTTTCTTCCTGCTGTTGCTGCTAGAGACAAATGATTTCAAGAGCTGTATTTCTTCAAAGCAGGATGAAATTATCTTCTTAAAAACAACAAAACACAATAACCTTTAAGGGAAATAAATCCTGAACATAGCCTCTGTGTCACTGCTGTTAGCATCCCCTTTTTCTTCCTTGGAGCTACTCAAGCTTTGAGCTCTTTTCCCTCCTTCTGCCTGAACAAGTTGCTGTGCTCTTCACACCCTTATCAATTTAGGCTCACAAGGAAGGGTCAGTGTTTATCTCTCTTTTAAAAATTGCCAGCAGGATGGCACAAAAAAAAATCCAAAACCCCACAAAAAATGCCACAGCACAAAAAAAAATATAGAACCAGCATTTCTGAAATACCCAGGCAACACAACACAAGGCCCTTCACAGCTAGCTTGATTAGCAACCTCCCTCCTCAGCAAACTGATGTCCACAGGCACAAACCCACACTCCGTGCATGATCTCTCCCCTGGCTGTCTCTGAAGATCAAGAAGTGTCTGATTCCACAGACCTGGCTGTTCCCTGGCTGTTCATGAGGCAGGAAGCAGAGGAGGGACGTCCTTACATGTCTGTGCAGGGAAGCAAAGAGCTGGGAAAAATACAGAGTAACTTTGGATCCAAACAGACTGCAGGAATGGCAGGAGTCCTCTAAGCACAGGCATATTTGTCACACCTACCTGCTGCCTGCCTGCCTGCCATTGCCAGGATACTAAGACACTATCATTTCAAATCTATCCACAATGTATTTCATATCTGTAAAAAAATTATTCTGCAGAAACAGTGGCTTTTGACTTAATGAAAAGCCTTCATGGGTAGGTAAAGCAGGTGAGAGGCATCAACATACTGTTACTGAAGATCTAGGACTCTGTGCATGTAAAATACACTTCCAGTCAACAATGAGTTTTGTATTTATTTTCTAGCACTCAGAAAATAACTCATTACCAGTGAGATGATGCTCCAGTAGCTCAATTCAGTAGTGGTAGCAACTCAGCCATACCTGAGATCTACAATGAGACAGATACACAGGTGTTATAGAAACAAGGCAATATCAAACATTAATTGCTCGACAAAATAGTGAAAAATGAAAAGAAATTTATTCACACTGTTTTACGAACCCCTCATCATAAATTCTTCTCATAATGTTCACATTTCTGTTGGCAGGTTACCACATGATAGGTGTTACACAACATATTTATATCAGTGTCTGAAGGGGGGAAAAAACCCAACAAATAAACAAACAAACAGAAAAGAAAACCAATTCTTGACTTCAAAATTCATTTAATTGCAAAACTGAACTTGTTTCATATTGAGGTTTTGCATTACTGTCTTCTGTGAAGAGTGTAGCATTAGCTGTTAAAATTCTAGGCTTTGAAAATATCTATTGTTGATATAAATAGGGATGAAAGAAAATTTTCTGATGAAAGAAAACATTCATGTCATCAAATTAAAAAAAAAAAGAGTGGTATCACAGTGTAAATGACCAACTATCCCATTTTAACATTCCCTTCCAGTGTGGTAATAAAAATGCCCAGTGAATAGTCCTAAGATATTCATGTGTAGATATTTGTTTTTACAAAGTATTTAACGTATATTTAAAGTAGCCATCCCCTAGAAAAAAATAATTACAAGGTCTTAATTTGTAAAATAAATTATTCATTGTAGATTGTTTCTCCAGATGAAATTTCCACTTTGAATTACTGATTTCATTCTTTCTTAATCTCCCACATTCTTTTCTTCCCTCCCTGAAAAAAGTTGTCTTCCTTTTTGCAGAAGAAAATATATAAAGTCAAGATTTTTTACTATCCAATGTACCAATTTGAAAAAGAAACAAAAGAATGTATTTTTAAAACAATAAATTTCCAGTATGTTTACCCCTTGCATAAATAAACAGAACTAGAGTTTGCAAGAAATATTAAAGTTAATTTAAATTGCAAATCTGACCTTATTAAAATGGCTTTGCAGAGAGCTATAAACAAACAGTATGTGAGCTGGTAATGTAGCCAAAATAACAGAAGACATTCTCAACTAGCATTATAATTAAAGTAAAAAAATACTGTTTTCGCAGTTCTGAAAAATCTCAGACTGGATGGAGGAGTGTGGAAAATGTTTTAAGGAAATCTCAGGGTTGGGGGGGGGGGGGAAGTATTGCAACTCGATTTCTCCTTTAAGCATTCTTGCAACATTTACTCTCAAAATCAAAATAAATTCTGATTATTAAGCACTTACTAATTTAATGTGTTTTGAATACTTTTCTCCTACAACCACTATATTGCCTCTAAAGTTTGAGGTGCAACCACTAAGATTTACTGCATCTTCTGTGAGAATAAAAATGGAGCAATTAAGACTGTGCTTGTATCTGCAATGGATGTGGAGAGCTAATAAATTTCAAAATTAAAAGCCAACAGATAAGCTGGGCCACTTTCTTGGTTTACAGAAAATCTATACCTGAAGGTCTATTTAAACCAGTGTGTTGTTAGCAAGTAAATTGTTTCCTCTTACAAAAATAATACAGGCTGCAGAAGACCAGGAAAATTAGATGGAGCTGAGGAGAAACTCAACAGGATATTTCTACCACCCCAGTATTCTTCCATGATTATGGGTCTTTGGTACAGACACATGGCTCTTGGTAAGTGTAAAGGACTACTAGCTCTCTGTGTGTAGGTGTTTTCTCATCACAAATGCACCTTTAGTAATGCTTATGTCAGAATGGTTTGGGCATTTATTTCACTGAAATTGGTGAAAAATAAATTTGTTTTAATGTAATTAAGCTAGTTACTTATATGTATTGGCAAGAGTACCTTCTCATTTGGATTCAGTGCTTTCAAACACAAAATAGCTGAGGATGATTTTACTGATCAAAAACAGTAAACCGAATACTAAAACAGACAGTGATCCTTTAAGGCCACTTTAGGCAGGGATGCAAAGCAGAGGTTCTC
Source organism: Pithys albifrons albifrons (assembly GCF_047495875.1). Classification (NCBI taxonomy): domain Eukaryota; kingdom Metazoa; phylum Chordata; class Aves; order Passeriformes; family Thamnophilidae; genus Pithys; species Pithys albifrons. The sequence goes on along the minus strand of NC_092463.1, from coordinate 18,834,347 downwards.
TTTCTTTGAGTATCTATGTGGGAATCCTTAGGATTTCATAAGGTTAGGTTTGACTGTCGTTGCTTTCCTATTTAAATGGAGCATATAGGGAGGAAAAATCAGTATACAGATTCAAACTGCTGTTTCTCATGGTTTCACAAGCACAAACCTTCTAAAGCTCTACAGCAAGCAGAAACACACATTTCTTCAATATCTAGACCTGTGCCTGAAAAGCACCTCATAGTCTCTGATGAAAACTTTTCAGTCCTTCTTACTGTAGCAAAAGCATCACAGAAATTCTTCAGTGCTTTCTGCATTTGCATGAACTAAGTCCAAAAGCAAAACAAGAAAAGATGAATCAGAACAAGATAACCAAAGTATTGCAAATCTTAAGAAAATTGTCAGACCTGACACAGATTCTGGATTAGGCTTGTGGCAGGTCTGTCTGTTTGCAAAGAAATTTCCAAAATTATTTTCTTTATATGCCACAGGACTCTGAACAACAGTAACTTGTTTGTGTGGATCACTCTTTTTACAGGGTAGTTATTTTGGCTAAAAGTATCCCAGCTTCAGTCATCAGCTCTATTTACCACTGAATTGACAAATGAGCCATTTCCCACCAAAACAAAGAGGCAGGATAGAGCAGGAAGGCAGTGTGATAAAAGCTGTAGGGTTGCAAAGAAATTATTTTATGCAGGTAAGGTGGATTTTTTTCCTAGTAACCTTGTGGATTTAAGTTTCAAATCCTCTATCAGCCACATGCGAATCCCAGACAAGATTCTATGGATATGATGAAAATGTATTTGCTTTCTCTAGTCCCTATATACAGAACTTGGATCTACTTCAACTAAGCCTGGAGTCTAATCTCTCTGTGAGAGGCTCCAGCTGAATGGCGAGCGACCGAGCACTGGCCAGTTCCACCCTGCAGTTCCTCGGGACTGTTTCTCAGGCCCCTTCATCTATGCTCTTTTCTACCGCACTGATAGCTGTGCTATGACAAGTTTGCTCAAAGGCTGTGGGCTCTCAGGCTGCATCATCTTGTGGTTACTTCCAGCATAAAACCAAAAGGAATCACAGTTTGATAAGATTCATTATCTGTATAACAGTATACCAAAATCAAACAAAGTTCCTGAGTGCTAACAGTGAATTCAAAAATTTGAGTATCCACCATGTGACAAAGGAGCTGAGACTCCTGCCTAGTTCCTTGTACTTTAAAGTCTGTCAGGGTTTTCCTCCCCATCTGAAAAAGTCTTCAGTTCCTGATGGCATCTGAACAGATACAGACTCATTTTTAGATCAAGAATAAAGCAAAAATAATTATAGGTTAGAACAGACACTCCCCCTTCCCCCAATCCTGTGATTGAGAAAGGAGAGAGCAGCAAAAGTACACCAGTGCCAGACATGCAGGAATGCGATTCATGTGGGGATAGATCCAGGGACTGGAATGGAGAGAAAATGTAATCTGAGCCAAATCCTCAGCCAAGGAAGTGCTACCTACATCTGTATCATTGTTATGAGGGAAATGCAGCCTAAGAGAGTATTTTTCATACCAAAGCAGATGGAATGACTGTGATAGAAGATAATGTTTCAGGGGATGACAATACTAAAAGAAAACATCACACATCTTTAGTTCTCTTTCTTTCATACTTTTTGTTGCTGCATGTTACCAGATGAATATGAAGTAGTCCAAGCAGCACCATTAAATACACAGCTAAAATTAATTCCAGCTTTTTGAGTGGGGAAAAAAAATGATTCAAAATTAGGACTACAGGTATTGCAGATGTATGGAAGGTATATGAAGTAGACCACCATATCAGTGCAAATGTATGAATTCTAGTTCAGTTTCCCAATAAAGCTGATCTCATTCTAGACTGGAGAATTTTTCACATGGGAAAAAGGGAAGATAGATGTCCCCGGGCTGGTAACTTCAACTGATTGTTTCCATTTGTCAGTGTGAAAATCAGTCAAACAGCAACAAAAGATTTCCTTTTCACGGTTTTCCTGCAGCTGAAAAATTACTCCTTCTTCCAAGCAGGATGTCCAACAGATTAAAAGAGAGTATAAAGTTTCCCTCAGTCACAGATAACATTTATATTGCTAACTATCAGAGCAGAGAGCCCATTTTCTGAGCCATTACAGGCTATAGAGGGGGACTACACACATCATGATTAGGGTAATGTGAATTAGGCCCTATGACGGTTATCAGTGAGGTCAGGAAGAAAGAGGAAGATGCTGAAGTCAGGGTCTCAGGGGTGAGAAACTCCTGAACAGTGATTTCATTTTCAGATTCCCAGATCCAAAGTCCTTCCTCAGCTCTGTCCCCAAGCTCCCTCCTCAACCTACAACTAGGGTTTCTGCTCTACCTGCACTTAGATCAGAGCGCAGCCCCACAGCACTCTTTCTGAGAGTCACAGGCAGTTCATAGGTGAAATCATGCTGCATAGCTCTGACTGGAGCACGTTTTATAAGAATACCAAGTAGGTGAGTAATCAGTCACTTGAAAGAAATAAGGCAATGGAGAATGTTTAGAGATTCAGAATTGTAGTTTAAAGCTATAATTACTTGTGCCCTGGGCATGGAAAATGAATTATTGCCTTCCTCTTTGCAGCAGTTTTTTTATACCTATTAGGAGACAGCTACACACTAATTTTTTTTCCTCACAACTCATGTTTTTTTAGATTTTTGATTATTCTCATTGCTGTTCAATTACATCCACATATTTCTTTGCAAACATACAATTTACACTAATAATAGTCAGCAGCTGGGATGACCAAATCCTTCAAACTGAAGAAAGAGAACAGCTCTCAAGACTGAATTTGCTACTTAGACTACAGGTTTTAAGAGAAGGAACTGTTTCTACTGCCGACAGGTATAACAATACATAAGAAATTTCTCGTACTCTATTTTTGAACTATTCCATAAAATGATTCATCTAAAGCAGAGAGACACACGAGAACTCTGCAAATAAGAAAAAAACACCTGTGAGATATTTTACTTAGAGCAAAATGAAGAGAAAAGAGAACAGAACACAACACAACACAACATTGCAGCTGGAAGGGGCCTTCACAATCACCTAGTCTAGGTCTCTAACTAATTCAGGGCTGACCAAAAGTTAATTATTAAGGGCATTGTCCAAATGCCTCTTATAGACTGTCAGGCTTAGGGCATCGAACACCTGAATTATGGAAACAATGGTACCCATACTTTAGACTGATGATATAAGGTCTGTTTGCAAGAAGAAACAACCCCCTAAAGCACTTGATGCCTGCACAGCCCAATGTGTCGTCTCACAGCTCTAGAAATGAAAGCTCATTGCCTGAACACAAAGTGCTACATACAGATGTATCCTGAAGATACATTTAAAACCTGTCTCTAATTTCTAAAGCTGTTATCACCCCTGCTATTCTAAGCCTTTCCCCACAATGCATTGACTGGCTCTGAGGCAAGATGAGTGAAACCAGCTGTACTGTTTGCCCTGCATACCAGTACAGCTTCTGTGACAAAAACACTGCAAGCACTATCAAAACAGACATCTCTGAGCACCTCTCATGCCATGTACTGTCTGTCCTACAAGCTTATATGTATTTGCAGAGATCCAGAGGAGTCAGCAAAACATTGTGCTTCCTCCCCAGTGCTTCCCTCCTCTCCTTAGTTTTATTAATAATAGTAATTCACTGTGAGCATGTACAAGTACACAGGTTAGAAAACCTCTGAGGGTAATCTCTGCAGAGAAGTTAATTTTTTGGATGATATTATAAACTGAACTATATTCTTTATTCTTATTAAGCTACAAATCATCTACCTACATACTCCTTTCCTACTCTGCAACCTCCTTCATGCCCCTACACCCAGACTGACTGACACCAGAACTGAAGGGAAGGAACAAAATCACACTTCAAAATAAAATCAGAAAGTGCATTGCCTTGCTGCAAAGCACATTTTGCAGAGAGCAATGAAAGCAATTTTGAGCACAGGCAACAAAAAAAAGAAAAAAACCTAAATCATGGGAGTGAAATGTAAATATTCGTCAATGGGAAATAATATAAATGACATGCCAAAAATGAGCTGAAAAAATTATGTTCAGAAGCAGCCACATGCAATAACTCTGACCTTTTCTCTGTTCCTGCATTAGGTAATTAACAGGTCAGAAAAACCAAGTAACACATGAAGGAAGCATTGCAATGCTCTCAGATCTTTGTTTCTTACTTCATGGGGTTGTCTGAATTCAGCCAGAAAGAAAATGCGTCTTTACTATGAAGCTGATTATCAGTTCTTAATAAAACTGGAGACATACTGAAGGTACAGCACACATATACTGTATAGCAGTTAAAATGTCGTGTAGATTGTTATAGAAACACATCGATATTTGGGTCGAAACTTTTAGAAAACCCACAGGATTGCTAGCAAAAAGCAACAATCGTAATGTCCTTACATCTCGAGAGCTGAATTAAGTATGAATACCCCAAGACAACCATTTGACATCAAAGAAAGGATGCTCATCTGTAAAAGGGCACAGACCAGTAAGGAGACTTTTATTTGAGTCCCCCCAAGTAGCAGGACAGAAAGTCCTGATGCCTTGTGACTAGCAAAGCAAAATGTGACAGTTGAAAGATACTTTGGGGTAAAAAAATTGTTGGAAGACTGATGGAGATAGACTTAGACAAGCACTAAATATAAGGCAAATAGAGTTACTGTTTGATTAATAAAGCAACAGCTCAGGCCCTGAAATAAAGCCAAGCTGTCACACGCTCATTTTGTGGAGTAAAACTGACTCAATAATAGCCTCAGGGGGCTGCAGAGTTCAGTGAGGAGTAAGACACTGGGACAGACTGACCCAGGGGTCTGTCTGGCAGTGAACCTACAGTCAGCTCAGATTTGATGGTCAGTAGGAGGATGAGTAGGACATGATGTTGCTCTTCACAAGGAGTATGCAAAAAAGGTTAGTACTAAGCACTGTTTTAATAGAGGGAGAACTAAGAGGTGTGGATTTGATGTTTCTGAGTAAAGAGCCATGCAGAGAAGCTTCCTTTGGAAGAACCAGTGGGAATTTCAGGCACTGAGAGGTAAACGTTTCACAAGCCCATTGGGCAAATATTTGAAAGAATAATGACACAATAAATGTGGCATTTTATAGCCTCAGCTAATGAGCAGGCTTTGGCACCCACAGCTCTAATATAATTGAAAAGTAGAGCATTACTTAACCTATTTCTCATCAATGTAGGTGTTTCATCCTCAAGGCTTAGTTTAATCTCTTTCCCTCACTTATTCCACTTGTGATCTGCCAAGAGTATTTCCCCCTTGCTAGGCTACTGAATTCTGTCATCTGTAAAAAGCAGGACTATTAATTGGAATAACTCTCTCTGGGATTTACTCCTCCTGTTCTTTGTTTTGATGGGTAAACACCAAGTCCGACTGACTTTCCTCCCTCTCTTCTGAGGCGATATTAAACACATGCACTGCTTTTACAAGACCTATGAAAAGTAAAAACATATATATTTTCATATGGGTTTAGCAATAGTCCTATCTAGAATAAAAACAGATAACTATTTAGAATAGATAGGCTAAAGAAGGTGACAAAAGAGCAGGGCATCAGTCTGATTGACAAGGACTGAGGTGCTGTCCTTTGTCAGGTCTGCATGAGTTGTGGATGATCAACCTATACTTTTGATTAATCCTACGAATAACTCCTGAATCAAATTTGACCAAGTTTTTCAAAGCTCTCACGATTTCCCTCTCACTCTGATACCACAGAGTAGAACAGCAGTTGCTGGTTGCTTCATTCCTGTGAAAGGGACATCAAAAACACTCTTGAGAAAGAGTGTCTTGATGTCAAAATCATGAAAATGAAGAACTCTTCATTAGAGAACCAGACCTTACCTCTATAATTACAGCTGTTCTGGAACTGCTCAAGCCCTGCTCATCCCCTCCTTAGCCCTTTCCTTGAATGAAATCTCCAGCCAAACCAGAAAACCTAATCTTAATGTTCTGAACATTGACAGAGGTGGAAAAGAAATTTAGGGCAAATACTCTTTTTTTTCTTGATAAAAACATTTGAGTTGTTTCTGCCCTCAGATAATGATATGAAAAACAGGAGAAACCTTATCCTGCAGGTCACCCTTACAGTCCTCTGTGCTGAGTCACCTGCTCTGCCATGAAAAGCAAGTGAGATTGTTTCACTCTGAAGCAGGTGGGTTGTTTCTCCAGTGCGGAATGAAACATCAGAAAAAATATAGTGCATATCAAAGTTGACCAGTACTCTGTATGATATGGGTCCTGCTTTCTACACGCATCACTGGAACACAACCACACCACAACAATGAAGATAGTATACCAGTAACCAAAACTCAGGGCAGATTGGCAGGGCACAGTGAACATTATTACAGGTTACAGGGCTCACAGCCTTAGTGTTGCAAACAATCAAGCCTTATCTCATACCAAATCTGACAGACAGTTACTGAGGAGGTGCCATGCATCCTGACATCACAGTGCACCTGATACATGGGCCAGTGACAGAAATCTCCAGCTCAGTGGCTTACAGCATCCTGAGTTTAACTCAGAGGTCTCCTGTCCAAGTTCTGGACAGCTTATGAAGACTAATGAGCTCAGGGGCCCCAGCTGTTAGTGCTCTGGACACAGTCTGAGATAATCAAAAGTACTTGGTTTCACCCTCAGATGACACCAACAGCTGTCACAGGAGGAACTATGGTTGTGCTGCACTATACAGGAAAAGCCTTTCTACCACTGTCCAGGGAAAAATGACACTCCTGTAAATATACATAGTTATTTTGAAGTCTGTTTTAGATAATTAACACAATGTCCAAAGAACCCATTTCACTGAGTAAAGTACATTCCAGAAAGCATACTGCTCCAAAGAACCCATTCCCGCAAAAGTCAAGATTAGGAGCAGGAAATATAGTCACATCAGCAGAATCAAGGCAAAAGGGATTTACTGTTATGCACAAAACCTGTGGCCAAGACCAGCTGCTTTGAGACCTGTCAGTCTAACATTTGAGACACAAGACGCTACTCTTTTTGCAAGCCCAGCCCTGACCAACTTTCAGCTTGATTTTGAGCCTTTCATTTCTGTTCACTTTCACTGCTAAAAGTAGCACTGATTCTCCCAGGAGGAGGAAAATATTTCTTTGCCTCTCTGAAGTGCCATGGCAATTAACATGAGTATAACTTTTTAGGAAGCTACAGAAATGGAGGGCACTGTAGAAGTTCGAAGCAGTATTATTATATGGCTCAGAAAATGATACAATATGCTGACAGAAATTATGCAGTATACTGCTTAATAAACTTACAGCCAGCATAGTAAAGACTCTGTCAGTAATAAACTCCTTTCCCAGTTGACTGCAGACCTGTGTTGCTAAAAATTATCACCCCTTTGCAGGTCCTATAGCTTTCCACCTCCATACTCAGTAAAATAGTACACCAATGACATTGGCAACCATTTTATTTATTATCTACTGTAACAAAAAATACAAATAATTGACCTTGGGCTTACTCCTAAATTGATACATTAAAAAAAGTAATAAGATTTTATGCACACTTAGGTGTATATATTTACATTCAAGTGAGTACACCATCAATACGTGGAACTGCCTATATTTAATGTCTTGGAGGTAGCCTTTATTCCCCTTTACATTTCTCTTCCTTGCTGCCCCAGATGTAAGTTACACTATGTCTTATTGTAGAATCATCTGGGCAATCTGTTCTTATCTCCCTGCCTGGCCTGCAAAGTAATCAACACACATCCAGAAGGCTTAAAAATAATATGGAACTACAATAAAGGATTAGTTGATATTTGTTCATTTTTAGCATGATGTCAGTTTTTTCCTGTTATTTTAGGAAGTAGCATGAATTATGTATTTGTGCATATGGGTGACTGGGGAGAATAAACACACCACCAGACACATGCCATTAGCCAGTAATATTCATGTGACCATTTTGAAAGGCTTCTGATTTACTTCCTGTTAGGCATAAATGATCTGGACATCGATTATCTCATCAAAAGCATCATCTTGTCCACTCGGCTGTCAGCACTTTCTAAATGGAGAACAACACAGTCAGAGTAATTTGTAAATAACAGAGTGAAAGCTGTTAATGTAAACAGATCAATGGACAAACGCAAAAAGAGAATGAGGCCTCTTGAGAGATTACTCAAAAAAAAGAGTTATTAGAATTCATTAAAGGAGCATTACTAGTTTACCAGCTTTAACTATCACTTCATAGCAGATGATGGATTTCAGAAGATGTGTCTCAGTAGTCTGAGCACAACATATTTGAAGTATTTGAATGCCTACAAACTACTGATTTGAATCCAGGCATGAGCATAACCTTTTGTCCTTTAATAGATGATAGACCACATATCAGGATGTTTACCGAATGCAGATAAGACTTAGAAATCAGTGTCCCCTGTCAGGATAATAACAATCATATAATAGTTTTCTCTAAAGGTAAAGAATTAGTCAACAGTGTCCTTGGCCAATCTTCTCAAGTCCAGCATGAGGATGCTATGCCCAACTCATATTTTTCTGCTCATTGCAAAGCTGTGGAGAGTGGCTTTTTATTTCACATATACCACACATTTCTGTTTCTGCATAGTCTCTTGTGTTGTCACACTGATCAGAAAGCTTAGTGCAGACCATGAAAGCTACAGAATCTGCCTTTCCATTACTAACATCATTAATGGAGAGTTACTTTGTTATTCATATCCAAATCAAAATATGACCCAGAAGCCAAATTCAGCTGAATTCTAAAATACATCCACAGTCAAAAACAGACACCCACAGAAACTGTGGGGATGGGGAGGAGTGGGGTGGGAGGGGGAGAAGGAAGCCCTGAGGACTCTCTGACACTAGGGCTGGGTACTCTAATCTCCACAAATAATTTCTATTTCAAAGATTGTTGGTACTGTGCGATTTTCAGAGACTACAGAAGGGTAAGACAACAGAGTGCTTGTCATGGGTGGGACATCCAGATTTAAGAGAAAGCTGCTGTCTGCTCCTTTTCATTTAAACTCAGTGGGGCAGATGGTGCTGACCCTACCCATAACTAGTCAAATGAGTGCCAGATTATGCCTAGTCAGACTGCATCAGTGGGGACTACAATTCATTACTGAGTTCCAACTGTGCAGCTAGAAAGATACTATCAACAATGCTAGAGACATAAATCTTTACCTGAATCCTACCAAAAGTTTTAACCATCATCCTGATGAGATTCTTCATTTTGCATTTTTTATGAAAGAGCAATGTGACTTGACTTGGAACTAATTTAGAGAAAAATTATTGTGTGAAATACACAAAGTCTAAGACCAGCCTGGTTCCTTCTTGCACTAAAATTTGCTTATGAATCCTTAAAATAATGCAAAAAAATAAAGCAGAGCTGAGCAAGTTATTTGCAATGGATAGAATGAAGAGGAAAGTGCTCTTCCAGCACAATAATGTCTCAAGAACAATACAGATTCATCATACAGTGGGAAACATCTAAATTCTTTTGATATATGTACAGTGCTGTTACCCTGTGACATGTCTTCGAAGAATGTGATGACCAAATGCCACAAGGCCTTCTCAGAAATGCAGCATAGACCTAATAAATACATAAATAATCCAACATTCCCTTGACATTTATTGACTTCCCAGGGGCTCATGGAATATGAAAGACTGGAATTTTAAGCAGTGTTGCCTTGTGTAGTTGAAAGGCAAAAGATGGAAGGACTTTGTTTACCCGTAGTCTGAGATGCAAAGAGAATATAAGATGCTGAAAGTGGGAGGAGAGGAAGTAGCTACTGAGCTTGTTCTGAAACCAGAGGTAATATGGGTACAGATCTCTCATACAAGAGAGCAGAGCACCCATAAATTAAATCTTACCTGTGACAGTAAACTAGGATTGGTGTTAATATTCATATTCCATAAAAGCAGCACAGTTCAGGATGACTTCTCATGTCACAGTACCTGAGATTTCTCCCTTGTCCACTCTATTAAAATATAGATAGTGCTAGAATCATTCAGTGCAGAACCAGCAAACACAGGCTTTCCCCTTCACTACTCAACACGCCGCTCAATACAACCCCTCCATATCAGACAGTGGTAAAAGGGAAAACATATTTTGTCATTATTCAGGTATTTAGTCTTTCTACAGGATGCCTCAAAGTGTGGTTTATGAAGATATTCCAATTGGAACAGAAGGAATGTACTGAGGAGGATTTTATGAAGCAAAACTAGCTTTATTGGTGATAGCTGGTCCAATATGCTGTTTTCTTAAATTGTATTGTGGCTGTAAGCAACACACTAAATTGCAAAACTATAACTGTAAATAGTTTATATGCCTGTGTGTGTACATTACAGGAACGAAGCAGAACATAAAGACAATGGAATAGCTCAAACTCCAGCTCAGCTATTATGCTTGCAGAGCTTGATTTACTGTTTTTAATAGAGTGTCATCTTCTCTATGCTGGAGTTTTCTTGAGCATCATTAAAATACGAAATTTTTTTACCAGCTAAAAAAGTATGTATGTTTTTACAACAGCTTATCTCAAATGTCAAAACTCATCTGACAACAACCGTAAATCAGCATAAGATGAGGCTGAATCCAGAGTAAGGCCTCATGTATCCCCTGCAAACAGCAATCAACCTCAATATTACAGAAAAACAGACTGTCAGTTTAATTTCCAGGACTAAATCAGAGAAAACGAGGGTCCAAATCCAGACACAAAAACTTGACTGCCTGGCTGTGTGTTGCTCTGGTTTGAACTCCTCTTTCCTACATCTGAAAAATCCTGATCTGCTCTGGAATGGTAATATATCCTTTTAAAATCAGCATTAGGAAGGGCTACCATGCCTACCATGAAATATGAAAAGAAAGCACTGAAGTCAAGTTTGTGGTCACCCGTTTTGGGTGAATCTAAGACAAGGAGATGTGCCAGATGCACCAAGTGGATTCAAGAAAGGACCACACTGAATAAGTCTCCTCTTTTTAAGTTCTTATGCTCCTCAAGCAACAAATCCAGAAAAGTTATTGGACGTCATACCTCACTTTTGCACTTTTTTTTTTTGTGAACACAATGGATCCTATGTATCTATCTATGTATGTATCTATCTATCTATTGTGGCTTCTCAATCTGAATTTTTCTAGAGTTAAAAGCATGATCTGTATGCAAACAATAGAAGCTAAAATAAAGAGATCACTAAAGCTGCAGTTTTACTGGAAAAGATAATAACCATAATGAAAAATATCACTGCCTTGATATGCTTTCCTCTCCCATTCCAACCACAGGCACAGGTGACAGGTACCCTGTATCATGCTCAGCTTAAGCCTTTCATGTCTCAATTTTTGTGTTTCCTTCACCTAACTACAGTCCAAGTTCTAGTGTTCCAGCTCCCCAGAGTAAAATTCCATTACATGAAGCTGACTTTCTATAATGCAAGGGAGGGAATTCTAAAAGACAAGAGCTGTTATTCTTTTATTTATCCTCTGATTTATAATCATACCTTTTCATTTATGATAGAATTTTTTATGATTACATTTCAAGACTGGAATAATGTCATTAACATAGCATTTTACAGACAGAGAGTCTCAGATATAAGAAACTCAGGTCAGTGACTACAAAATCTGGCTTTAGGACTGGTGTCAAGGCTAGATAATTCTTAACTCATTAACATCTCAATTTCAGGTACACAAGAGGTTTTTTTAATTCAGTATTAGAACTTTACCAATAGGCTGACAATACTTCTGTGTTTGGCTTATCCCTTCTTGGGAATACCAGCACAACTGAAAACTACTCATAGCTCAAGATGATGTGAGTCTGTTCCCTTGGTCTGAAGGTGAAATCCTACTTCCCAGACTTCCTTAATCAGCTGAGATATCTTTCCATCTCTTCACCTGGAGAGTTGTAAGGACAGATTGCAAGCCTAACCAGAAACCTCCAGGGAAGGGCTAACTACCCTCAGCTCCACCTGAAGGTCACCAAGTTCCCTGTCTTCACTCCCTCTGGGAGTTAGGTCCATTCCCTCACTTAAAACATCCTATAACTAGTAGAGGGTTTCTGCTCAACTAGCTATTCCCAGGTACCCTGCCTCATTTCTTTGGTCCAGAGCCTGGCACGAGACCTGTGCCTAATGTGGCGTTTTTCACATTCCAGCTCTCAGCAGACTGTGCTCTGCCGAGCGTTACGTATGGCTCTCAGAGGCATCATGTTACAGCTCCTCTGTTCCTACAAGTCCTCCTTATTAACTTTACTGCCCTGTGTTATGTATTACAGTCTGAGGCAGCCCAGGCGCCCACCAGTGCTGCAGCACTGGGGCCATACAGCTGGTTTGTCATTACTGATGTGGAAGCCAGAAACAGGAGCTCTCACCAGCGACTGGTGAGTGCAGATTTACAGTAGCATTTTGTCCGGCTCTTCCTTCTCTCTCAGAAGCTAAAGGCTCTGTCTTAAGTAAATTCACTCACTAAATAATGCAGAAAGAATGTTTCAAAATGACTCAAAACATTGCTAAGAGGCTGCCAAGCTCCATGCCTGTGCTGGCTGCACCAAGCTCAGTCATCCTGGTGTTATCCTGCTGTCCGAGACAGAGCCATATAACTCACCTCCTCCAAAGATACTTGCAAATGACCGTTGTCCTCTACAGGACACAAGATATCTTGGAATCTCTCTTCCACTTTCCTGTATATCCTTCACTTATCCAAGCACATTTTTGGTAAGCAATTTGCCTTCAAAGCACTGTGGGTGAAAGGGAAAACCTGTCAAGGTTCAGTGACCACATTTTGATCCCTCAGCACCTCATGGAAAGGTTTCTTTCTCACTTTTGCACAAAAAGCTAAAGTCAAGGAAAGGCAAAATGAAAACCTGAGATGTTCCTGAAGATCAGGAAAAGAGCCATGACCCAGAAGCATGGAGCACCTAAAGGCCTGTAAAAATAACCAACGTTCAGAGGAATTTCATAAAGAAAACAGACAAATAAATACCCAGATAGTATTAAGGTTATAACACTAAGGAAAATTTGTGTAGTTTTTCAAAGACATTACCTCTCATTAGACAGGGGCGTGACACTCGCACAGAAAACATTATCTTCCTCCTTCAAAAAGCTCGCATGAAATACCAGTCATAAGAGTCAACTTAGAAAAATAGGCATCAAGTTCCTTGCCTTGTGCATTCTCCCCACCACACAAATGACGTTATCAACACTTTAGAGAAGCAAACCTCATGGATGCCTTACACAAAAGCAGGACTAAGAACAGTCCCCATTTAAGTTTCAAATGTTCTCTGGTTATTTCTATAGTCTCTGTCAAAATCAGAAACATTTCTCACTTTTCTTTCCAGAAGGCAAGGTATAATGATACATTTTCATGTCAGGCTCTGGTATCTTTGTTTTAATTTACGCAAAGTCTTTCTGCTTCCCAGGCCATGCACACACATAGGTAGGCCCTTTCTGGGGCAATGCCAAAGGTACAGAAAGCAAACCAGGGATCCTATAACTAAGGATTTCCTTGAGCAAGGTGTTGGCAGAGAGACTGAGTTGAGACAGCCCATACTTATGCTCAGCACTGAGCTGCCTGACAGTGGGGGGTCTGTGAGGGACAGGGAAGGACATCACCTCAGGAAACCTGAGGCTTAATCCAGAGTGAAAGCAAATAGTTGGCTATTAACCTACAGCACATAAAGCTTTTGAAAACCTGGCATGAGGGAGTGAATTGCTTTCCCGGTAATCACTGCTCATTTACCTCTCCCATATTTCTGATTATGCTGTTCTGAGACACTTCATAATGGCCAAACCCATCCTCCCTGTCTGCTTTCACACTGTTGACCTCTTCGTTTTCAGAAGCTTCTAAATCACCCCAGAGTCAGCCGGTTCCTGTTTCTGACATGTCTCCCCTCACACATCCTTACATGCCTGCTGCCTTTCTCAGACCCCTCTGAGCAAAGAACTGCCTTGTTCAAGGGTAAACTGGATGACAATTCCCCTGTCAGTGCAGACATGCTGCTTCTTTCTCATACAGTGTCTCTGTCCCTTGCAATGTCCCAAGCTATTGATTTTATATTTTAAAACTTAGGCAGAAAAAATGAGCCCAACACCTCAGAAAACCTCAGAGTGATGGGAAATAACAATCTTGCAGCTGTACACTGTAAAACACTCCTATACACCATTTCATTCACTGTCACATTGAGTCTGAGGTTGCGTCCTGTGATCCCATCTGTGCACAGCCCTCCCATACACAGTCTCAGTTGAGCACGTACAGCTGCATCCTCATAGGGAGACCTTCCAGTACTGGGGCTGTGACATGTCAAAGGCTTTTAGGATATAGGCTGTAGCAGCATAATTATCAGTGAAGAGCAAACTCATTGTGCTCTAAACATAATAACTGAAGATAATTTCTTAGTTTGAATACATGAGTTAGAGATTAACGAGCCACACAAAAGCTATGCCATTGACAGCAATTGGGCATTTGGGGCTTCTTCTTATTTTAATGTCTTTGATCCAGAGAAACCACTGTAGGTAATAGATGCTTTACAAAGCATTTGGGTTTTTATAGATTAATCTGCTTAAAGAGACGCAAAATTATTGAGAGGAATTAGTATTCCTTGTAAGGGAAGCCTTGGGTTTTGTACACAGAAGGCCGTCCATACACTCAGCCTTATCTTTCTTCTCAAGTAAAGCCTCCTTCATTCCTTGTTTTTCATGGCTCAGAGAAGCAGGACGGCTATTTTCTTAGCCGTACTTCCACTGCCATCTAGTGCCTTCAGCACACACTGCAATGGCCTCTTGCTTTACGAACTTGTCACAAAAGATAAAAAGTCCTAAGGTTCATGTCAAACCTCAATTTTTCATTCAGAAACCAATCTTTGTGATACCACTACAGATTTTTTTTTCTGAGTACAGATCAGACTTGCAGTAATGAGGTGGGTTTTCTTGCAGCCTGAAGTCTGAGGTGCCCCTCCCGACTGTCTGGACTGAGCAGTGATTTCAAATACCGTATCAGTCACACTCAGTGAACTGGAATAGCGTTGCTGTTTATCTGGTTTTGGTTAGGACTGAGAGACTTTTCATGGGGAATTAGGTCTCCAGAGGAAAAGAAGTAGCTGTAGTCAAGCAATAATGTGGGCAGTGTTCATTAGCTTCAGGAAAACAACACTGAGGAAAGGTAACCACAGATAGAACAAGTGGATTTGGCCTTGTTTTCCTCTCATACCATTCTGCTCTTTTGCTAGGTATGACTTACATAATTTCTTTTCAGTGAAAAGAAAGCAGAAAGCCTGGGGGTGGGCATTTATGAGGGCATGTTATGTACTCAGGCTTTTACAGATGCATTAGCACAAATCCTCCTCCCTTGTTAAGTCATGCCTAAATATGCAGGGACTGATACAACTCCAAGGAGACACTATATAAGCTTTACATCATTCCACTGTTCTTCTATACCAAACAAGGCCATTTTCAACATATCCTACCCATCTCCATTCTACTGGCTTCACTAGAAAGGCAGCTCTGTGAAGCACAGCATGTTGCCTTACCTTTTCCAGAAGATTTCCTTTGCAGGTAGTGGCAGCTGTTGGCAATGTGCTTATGTTTCAGTTCACTGACTCCATCACTTTTGCCTGTTTTTTGTCTACTGTGAGACTGTCGGACTGAGAAACCACAGGACACCAATATACACAGAATCAAGGGAGTCCTTTCCAAAACTGTGAAAAGACCTACACTCATAGTGTGACTATCATTAGAGTATCATCAGTGTTCTATGCACATATGAAGAATAAAAAAGGCAGCACATTCAGTGGCAGATTTAAAAGGAAATGAAGTCACACCTCACTAATGCAGAGCTGACAACTGCCAAACAGAGGCACATCTGCTCTCAGGGTACTGTCATTTTCCCACTTACACTTTCGACAGGATGTGGCACAGAGCTTTTAATTAATGTGGTCCCCGATAACACTTTTAGTCTTTGTAGGAGGGAAGTTAAAGCAGCAGCTCTGTTTCAAGTCTACTAAGCGGGAGTGCTCAGTGCTATGACGTCCCTGTGTTGCATCTGCTTTCTAAACTGAGGAAACTGAGGCATGGAGTGAGTTTAGGAAACCATGTTAGGATGCACTGCAGACCTCTATCCACTAGACAGTTATAGCTCTGGCAAGTGTAGTGAATTTAAATGTTATTTAAAAAATCCAAGACTATCCAGGACTGCACACAGAGTCCCATAATCACTTAAAAACAGACTGTACATTTTGGAAACTCAGTACAGGTTCTTATGTAAATTCATTATATTCTGATTTCAGAGCACTGTCTCCAGCAGAGATACACCTAAACTGAGAATCTCTAGATCACCAGAAACATGCCCCACATAACAAACACTTCTCTCATTTGCAATAGAGTGCACTGGAAATATTTACATGGTGCTGAGTTCCCTGAAGATTAAACAAGGGGGATGTGGCCAACAGCCTTTTGAATTTGTAGAAACAGGAAGACTTTTCAGTTAGACAATGCAAAGCTGAAACATTGCAGGGCAGAAAATAATCACCACCACGCTTAGAATCAGCATATTACTTTACTGGAAACTAGCACATTTTTTCAGAGAAACTGCCTTCTGAAATGACCCAGTATGCATAAGTACCCCCAAGCAGAAGTCTTCAAAGGCATCTGAGGGTGCTGAATATGCTCATCAGGGAAGTTGCTAAACACAAGAATTGCTCTAATCAGGGTTTGATGCAATAAAAGCAACCCAGCACCCTTTCTGCATCAGGGTTCTTGGGGAAAAATAAAAAAAGTAACATGGTTCAAAGGAAAAGAAAGAAAATCCTTCAGATTAACATTTCAATGCCTGATTGTTTAATAAAACAGATCAAAACCCTGCCTGAATTCCAGGAAGTTGAGTTCTACAAAGAACGTACAGAACATTGGCATCTATCATTCCCAATTCACCATGTCACACACATGAAACCCACACACCTTCAATCCTTAATAATACCACTGAGGATGACAGCTGGGTAGTCTCCCTATAAGGCACTGAGGAGTGTGTGGGGAGATGAAGGCAGGAAAGAAAAAATACAGTAAAAGTGACTTGTGGCTTGGTGGCTAAAACACCAGAAGAAAGTTGAGATGCTTACAGGGCCCTGCTGATGCTTCCTTGCAGAGCCAGGTTTACATTAATTCTATTTATTATAAAAATCAAGGAAAGTCACAATATTCAGATTCACCTCAAGAAAAAAAATAATTAGCTGCAATACAGAGATAAAAAAATCAAATTGTACAATACATTAAGATTGTTGCATTTTCACCCGGCTAAGCATTTGATTGAGATTTTGATATCCTTAAGTATTTACCATTTTAAAAGTGAAAACAGGAAAAGAGAATGAAACCAGGTATGGAAAGAATATATTTGCCTATGGGGAGGCTGGAATTTTTGTTGCAGAGAACTACTAGAACCAACATTTAGAAAAAATTATTTACATCTTCCTTGCTGTGGCATTTGAAATGAGTCTCCCACATGGATTCAGTAACTCCATAAAAGAGACTGCCAGTAGCTTGGGAAGGGAATGTTCACAGTCAGTGAATCTGTATTCATCTAATCAAAGCATTTTGTCTCTCAAGGTAGAATCACAGGTGACTAGGAGATGGGCTGAATGATCAACAGGGTATTCTCAGCCTCCTCTTTCTGGTACAGGCTTGCCCTGCTGCATTAAGCATATTTCCTATAACGCTGAAAGACTATTTAGGATAAAGTATCGGCTGAGCAGCAACAAAAAAATAAAGTTGAACCATTAAACAGCAATCTTAGACTGAACAAGAAATAGCTTATGCCAGAGACATTGTGCATCCCATTGAAGCTTTATAAATCTCTGCACCAAGGCATTAGTGTGTCCCTCAGTTCAGCACAAAACCTGCCTGATCTCTTGCCAGTGAACACTACCATTTATTGCTCCCACTACAAGAGCAATCACATTAGAAGGGAATATGGGCATCTTTAACAGGATTTGCTGTTTGTCATTGCCATCTGCTCTTTGAAATGACTCTACTATAATCAAGCTAAGAGGCTACAGAGTCACTCCTGTGCAATCTGACTGTCCGATGTACATGAAGCTTCCAAAATCTTGGAAGGGGGTTGGCAGTAACAGAAAAGCATTTTCCCTTTTCATACAGCTCCACTGCCATGCTCAAAGGGAAGAAATCTTCTGCAACCAGGAGCAGGACTGATTCCACATCACAGACATGCCTTTCAGCTGCATAACCTGTATTCATGTTTCCTAACCTTTTTAATCCTAGTGTTCCCAGGAAACAGCAGTGTCTCTAATTAGCTAAGCATTTACTTTTTAACAACAATGAAGTCTTGCATTCTCTACAGGCATTTCACTAAATTACTGTTAACGAAAAGCAGTAAGAAAGATGGCTGTATTTTCCAGCAACAACCAAACAAAGGAAGTTAAGCTAAACCTGGACTGTTCTTTGCTTTTCCCTGTACTATTTGGGAACACTTCGTGCTGAGCTGGGGGGGGGGGGAAGGGGTAGGATTGTTAGTGAGTGTGTTTTGGGGTTTTTAATAATCATTTTGGTGTTATCGCCTCTATCTTAGACCATAAAGGATCCCCAGGCCATGGCTGCATAACATTAGCTAGTGTATGTACCAGGTTGTTTCCTCTTACACACCCTTGAGTTAACTCTGCACTGAGCCATCCTCTACTATAGCATTGTGTATCTACAAACAGAAAAAACAAAAGTTACTGTTTTCCTGTCCTAAGTGAAGTTTAAACTTAGTCAGGTACATTTGATACCTACAGAAAAAGCATTTTAAAAAGGTCAACACTCCAGTAAATACTTTTAACATATTTTCATCCCCTCTTTCCAGAGATATGCCTAAGTTTAGCCTGGGGTGTAAGAAGCAGAAGTTAGGTTTAAAGCACTAGTTGCAAAGTTCCTGGGAGCCCCTGACAAAACTGATATTTGGGTTCTGTGTCTGTTTCTAACCTTATCCAAATAAAATTTCTTGAGGGGAAAAACACTGTTTCACAGTTGTTTGCCTTAGTCACCATGAAAACCCCATGGAAGTATTTTGGCACACAGTGAAAGCTTGGCAACACTGCTGCAAATGCACATTTTCCTCTGCTTCAGTTTTTTTTTTTTAGAAGACAAGTTCTAGAAACACCACCTTTATTGTTTCAGCAACACTTGAGCATAAATGGAAGGAACATAACTAGCTGCAAGAGGAACTTGCTCATGCTAACTTTTCACACATTACCAATATGATCAGGATGATTTCTAAGGTTCCAGCCACATGCTAAAAAGCAAATACCTTTACCTAAGACAGTTTTGTTAAGAAAATGGATAATCATTTGCATTTTCTATTTCAGCAAGCCCTGACATTAACTGGCACACAGTATTTTGTTTCATCAAGTATCAAAGTATAATATGCTTGAAACTCTAAAAGGGCTACTTGATGATTATACTACAAGCCGAGCAAGTCTTCAAAATTAAGGGTATTTTTACAACCTCCCTGCCTGTCACTACTAGCATGTACTAGACTTGTATGAATGTAATACTTATAATGTGTTTAAATAAACAAAAATAAACAAAAAACTCTCCAAAAAACCCAGATCATCAGAGTAAGAATAATGAAGTCCAAGCACCATCCCTCTTTGGCCATACTGCTGAAATCATCAAAGACAGAAATAATTATGGTGGTTATTTTGATAACATGCAAACCACTCCAGAAAATGGACTCTGGATAGAAACTCCAGGTAAGCAAATTAAAATTTATCAAGTGAAAATAACCAACCTGCTGCTATGATGCAATAAAACTGATTCAATAAGGAAAAAGCAAACCCCTACCACTTCAAATCAAATCTGGAAGTAGAAATTTATTTTTTATAGTGATGTAAGGAGGCAGCTGCAAAAGGAACCATCATCACTAGCCTAAAGTAATAGAGTTTCCTGTAATTTTAAAGCAAAGAAGTCACAGTGTTTTGCAGGGTTTGAAAATCCCAAGAACTGCTTGTGTCAAACCTCAGAGGTGGGGTTGCAGAGAAGGGGCAGAATCGATTTTGATGCAGTGTTTGTGTAGGGGGTAGCACATACCTGGATACTGGAAGGCAATATTTCCAGGCTAATTCCAATCTGCTGGCATGATAGCCTGGAAAACGTGATTAGCTCTATGGAATTTCTCCCCTCTTTGTAAAGTTGAACACTTAAGTTTAGCTATAAAAAAATACTGTATCTGAAGCTAGATTCAAAAGGATACTCAAAGTGAAGAAGCCTTCTTAAAGTTTAAAAGTACATCTGTACAACACTGTTTCCATACATAGTAACTGACTTTCAGCCAAATTCCTAAGACCTTAGTAGAGCAGTTTTGCATCACTGGCCCTCAAATACAACTTAATTCCCTTCACTAAAAGCAAAAAAAAACAAAAACAAAAACACCCAGTAAGACGCAAAACATACATTGAGCACTATAAGAAAATAATTTTATCAACAGCACAAGTCCTAACACATTTGGATTTCGAGATGTTTGTTAATGAGGACTGGTTGGCTATTCAGAGTGTCGGAAAAGCTCTTCCAACACAATTAATGCCAAGCATATTTATAAGAAAACACAAGGGAAAGACTGTCAGCTTTCTTACTGAAGAAAACCAAGACCCATTTATAGAAGCATTCTACACAAATAAAGGGGGTTTAAGTGTTTTATTTGTCCATTTGGAATGATTAGTGTTTATAATCAACAACATAAATCCACCCCTCAGTGAAAAACCTGACAGCTTGTTATTGCCAAACATATTACAGTCTGCTGAAGGGTGAAGAATTACAGACATACAAAGATGAATAACATTATATCAACATTAAATCACTTACTCTATTCATAGCACTTTAATCCTCTAACATTGTAAACTAAGATTAGGGAAAAAAAAATCAACACGTCCAGTGATAAAATACATTGTGTTTAGTACACAATATAACAGTACAGTTTATTACACTAGTGCATTAAAAGGTAAAAAAAATTGGACAGCTTCTTTGGAATAATAACTGCATCATTGCTGATCTCTTGCACAAACACCACTTTCAGCCACGGAAGCTACCAGAACTCCCCAAGAAGTATCACACTAGGAAAATCTATCACAGCTGAAATAAATTTATTCTGAGATATTATACTCATATTACATGAATATGAGGACCTAAAATTAGATCCCTTCACATTTGGAGTGGCCAGTGACATTCCTTATGAAATTAAGCAAGCAATGAACAGACCTGCATCCACACTTCAAGAATGAAACGATACTGACACGGAAAACTGGCTTTCATTTTTCACCCAGTTAAGTAAAGAGTTATGTCATATTTAGAAGCTTTCTAAGAGTTTTAAAGTTTAGTGGTCTGAACCATTTTTCAAAGTTACTAGCATGTATAAAATTTGCACATAGGAATGAGCAGTATCAGTACAATAACTAAAAATGCTTTGTCTTCTAACTATTAGAGATAGAATTATCTTTTCTCCAAAAACTAATTTGGAAGACAAACTTCATAAAAATTTTCCAGGAACAATTTGTATTACATTAACTCTCTATTAGATGACAACTTCAAAGACTGAAACTAACACTTACCAGAACCAGCCTTCAAAGTAAAATGGAGCAGAAGAATAATCTCTATAAATCTTTCTCTCAAGATATTGCCTGCTACAAATGGCCTCATACAGCTATTAGTGCACAATCAAGTCTGCAGACTACTCACTTGTCAGTTAAATAAGATGTCAATGTGAAAAGTAGAGGGACATAGGAGGCATTACAGCAATAGACATCATCTTCACCCAAACTGACCAACAGCAAACAAGAAAAAATCTGAAGCCAATTGAATGTGGAAAATCCCATTCAGTACCTCTTTATATTCTCAATGATTTCCTTTCTCAAGAATCTGAACTTCCCCCTGAATTTCAATCCATGATACTTAGGAAACATTTAAAAACAGACAATACTATGTCAATACCACTGCATGGCTCACTAAACAATTCTGTCTGTGTCCACCTGCTGCCACTTAGCTCATGAACAGATTGCAGGCTCTTAAGGACAAAGACTAATTTTTTTATTATACCAGGAAGTGATAGTATCCATATCTCCTCTGTGCTACAGTAATTAATATAATAATTAAAATAATAAGCTAAATAACATTTTTATGCTTTTATTCTATACTTTAGATCCATCAAAAGTGAGAGATGGTTGCCAAAGTTTCTAGAAACAAAAGGCCAGTTTATACTTGTGACCTGACACAAAAATAAGGACTCCCTGCTTGCCAGCAACCATGATGCAACGATTTTATTCTTTGCACCACTGAAAAAATCCATAATGTTATCATCAACAAACTTACAAGTTATGGTTCCTTTTCATCCATTTCAATCCTTTCATTAGAAAGAGGAGGTAGATTAGAAGGAAGGCACATCCTGCACTGCCTGATCAGCCATAAGGCACATTTACATTCCACTGAAAATAGGATCTATTTTAGGGCTGGCAATGAAAGTTGGAAGTAATCAGGAAGAAGTAATCAAATGCACTTGGAGTACAATAATGTCTAGTCACAGACTGTAGTAGAAAAACAGATAAAACATCTTTTTTCACTATTGAAAATCTAGGTACTTTATCCAAATGAAACTTGAGAATGAAAGACCTACAAAAGTATGGAGCCACTGGCTCATAAGGCTTACTGGCATTTAATTCTTTCTTTCACAGTGAAAGGAATGGACATAATCGTGGAAGTGTTAAAACATGCAGCTTAAGAAGCATCTGTCTTCAGTTAACTTCTAAAGTTATCTTTAGAAGTGAGCTAGTAAGTTTAGAAGTGATTTGGTAAGTTAAGATGTTGTCATTAAAAGATATTTAAATCCATGAATTTGTTTTCGTCATTATCTTCAACTAAAATTTACCCCTAAAAATCGAAGGACAAAAATCCCATAGCAACCAGAGGATAAAGTTACAGTCATGTTGACATCTAGTTAAGTAAACCTTTATACAAATAATAAGGAAAGAATACAGATTCTTTGCCGACAGATCAATCACAGCATAACATTAAACTCTCCTCCAAGTTTGAATTGGCTCTTATTCAACGTAATATGAGACTGGGTTCTCCAAACATGAAAGGCACCTCAGCTAGCTTCAACGTGGAAGTTGTCAAACTGTGCAAACTCAAATGAGCGAGTTCCAAGAGCAGCCCAGCCATTCCTTGGTTTAGAAACAGTGACATTCTCCCAGAGTGGATAACCATTTAACAGTCCTGAGGCAGAATTGCCCTGTCAAAAAAAGGAAAATGTTAGCTTTGTAAAATCCAGTGTCTGTGTTGACACTGAGCCTACTCACATTGGAAATAAGACAAAGCAGAAAAATATCAAGTCAACTTTCAACTACATTTCACACATTTTTCATGCAGAGGTTCTTCTAAATATTGCATAGAATCCTCCAGTGTCTATCAGCTCTGTGAAACAGATCTAATACCTTTACAGTGAATATATAAAAGGCTCATCTTCCCCAACTCACAGCTTTACTAACTCAGTGTAGAACCTGAAAGGTAAACTGGTTTTCCTCCTCCACTCATAACAGGCTCACTCCAACAGCCCAGCTGTCTTAAGGGGATAAGATACACCTGACATTGATTCTGCAGAATTAGGCAGAAGTCAAAAATAAAGATAGATGTAATTTAGTCATTAAGCTGAGAGGAAGAGGGGACAGCAGAACTTTCATGAATCGCTCAAGCCAATTCAAACCACTGAAATTAAGAACAGTTTCAGGAAAAGTTACAATTTATCTTGTCAGTGTTCCACTAAACAGTATTTAGAAAAATGGACTTCAGTTCACTTGTATTTCTTAATCTGAAAGACAATTATAGACACAAGTAGATGCAAAGAATGTCTTTCAAGAAGGAGTAAGTGTAAGAATTCTTTAAAGAGGGCATTTCTATCATTACATGATGCCTAAAGGGGTTTTTGATTTTTTGATTTTTTCATTTTTATAGATTTTAGAAGTACTTGTAACTGTAGTAAAATGTTGATTTAGGGTCCTAATATTTCTAGCAGCTTACGTTCAATGTTTATACATGCGAACCTCTGCAACATATCAGTAGCTCAAATTCTTTTAGCTGTTTAGATTCTTTTCAAGGTAGAAAACTGAAGACTATCAGAAAGGCCTGCAGAATGAGACATAAACATGAGCCAACAACCTCTGGTCCAAGAACACTGGAAAAGCTCCAAGAGCCCTATGTGTGCCGAAGAAGAGGAGCACTGATGAAGACAGGGTCCCACTGACTCCAGACTCGATTCCTGAGGGGTTGGAACAGGGGTGGGACCAGGGCGGGAAAAAGGTTGAACTGGAGACATGTAAAGTCATGATTGGATGGATCATATTATAAAAGCCATGGAAATTAGAGCTTTCACACATGTGCATGTCATCATGTATTCCTAAAGGCCCTAGGCCCGATATTAAAGGACTATCACTTTTTTATCTTATCCCATGCTAACTTGGCTCAAAGTCCTGCCAAAGTCCTGTTGATGTCTCTCATGGCATCAACATCAAGTCTATTTGGTAGAAAATGAACTTTAACAGTATAGAAGGAAGCTTGAAGAACCATAATTTTAAAATTACTATGACTGTCATTTGTTTTAAGTGATTTATGTTCCTCTCCAGTAAACCATTCAGGTCAACAAAGGCCTATTTTACAGATGGCAATCACTGTCACAAATGCAGATGTACCAAAGCCAAAACTAAACTACATCCATTTCAGTGAATGCCTCAGGTACAAGTGTCCCTTTGTCTCCAACTGTGATAGCACAAGAGACAAAAAACACCTCCTAATACACAATGACATTTTATTATGAGGGACTCAGTGCATAATTTTAGAAGAGTTATCTTCAGTAGTAGATCTCCCCAGCTAGGATTCTAGCTTCCCCACATTTCAGGCCACACTGCAGTTGCAAAGGTTACACTAGACGAAGGGATTAGGCATTCAGAAGAAGAAATTATAGACTTTTAGTTATTTGCACCAATGTCACACCAAGGTGAGCACACAGGTATATTGAAAGCAGAGTTTGAGAATACTTTCCTCACCAAGTGACTATGGTCAAAAGGAGTAGAAAAAATACGGGCAGGCTTCTTAGCTATAGCCCATTTATACAGCAACACTATGCCCATGCTTTTTCATTACAGCAGAGAAGGATGGCAGCTCACCTGAGTTCCCTAGTCCTTTGCTAGCTGCACATACAAGGCCTTAGGCTAAAACAGGTGGGAGAGAGAATTGTAGAACTGGCCAGTTTAGTAGCTTACCAGCTGTCTTCAGAAGAGGAAGTCAGGTCATGATCTTTCTGTTAGCTTAAACAGGAGATCTGCCTCTCTGACCCTCCTACACCTCGATCTTTCAATTATCTTTCCAGTTATTTTGTATACCCTCTAGAGTTTCTCAAGATCTCTTTAAAAATACAGGCAGCAGAACTTGGTATGGCATTTTAATATTGGTTTAAAACAATAGATATTATTTATGTTTTAGATAGGGTAAACTAAAGCAAGTAGACCATCAATAGTATAGCACAGTTTTGTCTAAACCATCTAGGACTGGAAGTTTCATAACTGTTTTCTGGCTTTTTGCCTGTGTCCTTACCTGAATGTTGAGAGTAAGTGTGTGCCATGCATTATCCCGGACACCAGAAAGTCCTTTCATTAATATTTCTTCTCCAGCTGCAAAACATGCTTAAGTCAACAAAGTGTAACTTCAGCCCTTTGCTGAAATTGATAAACACCAAGCCAGAAAGAGGAAAATAATATCTATTTTTCAGAAGTGCTCAGGACTGACATTTTACCAATTTCAATTGCAGCATGGAAGGCTTAACATGCAAACCCAGACTCTACATTATCAGTGGATTCTCCTGTTTTGCCAGGACTGTTATCTCACTGAAATCTCCAATGCTCTTGGCAAATTGACATGAGATGAGGATTCACTCTACTGAAAGTAGGTGTTCATGAAGTGTGACAGTAGCTATGGCTCTGCTTGTTCTATAGATCTTTTTGTTTGTGTAATGTTTGGAACTGTTTTAAATCACAGGGTTGGAGTTGCCACATCATCATGTTGCTTAGTTTTAGTCAAAATTTAAGCTAAGTAAAAATTGGGTGTGACTGACACTTGGATGGAAGACTCGAAAAATTAAGTGCTACAAGTCTTCAATTATTTGGCAGGCAGTTTTAGCTGCAAGGTAACTTAACATTCAGGCTCCCTTCTAGAAAACTATAAAGGTGACTGAGAATAGCTGTACAGAAAAAAATTATCATATTGTGTAACAAGTTTCTCAGCCTGCAATAATGAGGTGGTTAATCATTTCACCCAGGAAAAATTATTTTTGACAGCCTGAGAAACTAATTGGGTAACATAGCGATGTCTTATGAAAGGTAAATACTGGAGTTCATCCTAAACACAAGCAGGTTTTCACATACAGCTGAAATTTAAGTTTTTATGGAATTAGACATTGCAAAGTTTCCCTAGGGAGCACCAATGTGTTAAGAGAAGCTATGTAAAACCTTCTTTACACTCCATGTCCGTGGTAAAAAAAGAAAGGAATACACACACACAAAAATATATCAGATGTACTGTAGATCTAGAAGCTCCATTTTACTCATCAGAAACTATTGAAAACTTTAATTTATATTCATGAAGTGCTTAGGAAATGCATTTAAACAACATAACCTGCCACTATTCGAAAGCAAATTGAAAAGAACTTTTAGCTATTGATGAAGTATTATGGCATACACTTTCATGTGCCTGGCAGATGCTCTACAGATGAACACACGTGAATATTAACATCACAAGAGAATATGCTCTCACTCCACTGAGCTAGACTAACAGTAGGATGCATAATTTGAGGGAAAAGTATGCCACTTATGCTCACCTAAGCCAGATGTATGCACAGTGCCTTGTACTGCTCTGTAAGACAAGACCCTGCATTTCAATCAGGATTTTTTTTGTGTAGTTTAAAAATACAGATGTAATTAATGTAATTTATGTAATTAATACTGTATCAGAGTATTTATGAAAAGCAAAATTAATTTATATTTGCAAAACCTGTATTTGCAAAATAGGTTTTGTCAGTGGAAAACCAAAAAATCCAGAAAGCTGAGCCTGAGAAAGCAAGCCAGCCAGCAGCCTTCAGATGCTTTCTCCACCTATAAAAAGTGCCCATCATTAGAACACAACAGGTTAAATTTATAGTGATGACAACTGAACTACAAAATCTGAATGTTATCAATTTTGAACATGGTTATCAAAAAGATATGTCCATATGCCAGCATTGTCTTTAGCAAAGCGCTGCTTACCCAGGTCACGAGTGACTCTATAGGTGCCATCTGCAAAAACCCAGAAGAAAACTCCTTTGGTACGACGAACATATATCCCACCATTGTCAACTCTTCCTGCAATAAACACGCCTCCATCATGCTGTTTTTCTATGTAGATGTCACAAGTGACTGTCATGTTTACCCTGTAAGAGAAGTTTAGTGTTTTAACAAGGAAGGAATAACTTTTTGGGCAGGCAGTAGGCAGAATATTCCTCACACAGTAGAGCAACGTTTTTCAGGAAAGATTTAGCAATCTGAATGTGGGATCAGCACAGAACTTGTTTAGATTCATTTCCCACATGAGAGTTCATAGATTTTCGTAAGCGGGGCAATTAGGATTTTGCATGTTCACAGAAAAACTGTCAGGTCTGCTGAATGAAAAGTTGATCTAGATAACTATAACAAATCCAAGATTCAAGGTCATAGCACCACATCTGCTAGTATTTGCCATTTCTCTACGATTTTTAATACAGGGCAAGTCTTAAATAATCAGGACTGCTTGCCCCAAAGCCAAAACAAATGTTTTAAAACAAAATGTTCAAATAGGCTGAAATTATTTGATACCCCAGCTCAACAATAAAGCACTGTGTTATACATATGACAGCTTTGAATGAGAATAAAGCAAAGTAATACCGGAACCATCAAACAGCACCTAGAAAGTTTGCACAACTTCCTCCTCCCCGAAGCTGCACTACAAGCCTCTTAACCATAAAAGTTAAAAGCATTCTTTACCTCTGTTAATATATACTCAAACTAAAAATCTATATTCCATGTCTGAAAACACTTCCAATATGAATGCAGCCACAAGGTCACATATTTAGGAGGTTTCTAATTATCCACGATTATTTACAGAATGTGAAAAGACTCTCTGTGACACCAAATCAGCTGATAACTGCATCAAAGAATATGTATTTTAAATATCTTTTCTCCTCACCTCTAACAAAACAGTAAGAACACTGAGTTTTCATTCTAATGTAATGCTATTAGAAGTATCAGATTCTTGGATATATATTCATTACACAAACAAGATTACTTTCTTGCCTCCCTATGTATTAAACAAGAGAACTCCTACATCCTTCTTTAGCCATTATAAAGAGACTGGAAGCAATGCAAAATTAATTAAATAGCAATGTTTTCAGAATATAGCTAAGTTCAATAAAACAATCAGAGCAAAACACTAACAAATTCAAGAGAAGGCGGAAAAAATCCTTTCACATGCACAAGTTAAAAATGCAAAATAAAACAAACTAAATAATCCTGAAATTGAATCATAATAAATTGCCACTGATGACCGAAGTCAAGTATCATTCCACAGACAAATTTAGTGCAAGATTGGCTCGGAATTTCAATAGCATGCACTAATTGTTGAAAACACCTCCCAGGGACAAGATGAGCCTTAAACTGAGGATGAAGCAAACAAATCTGAAGGCCTGAAATTGAGGACTCACATTATGTAAAGTTACAGATCAGGAGAACTTCCATAGTCAGCTGAATATTGAAGAAGCCAGCTTGGTTCTGAACCAAAGATGAAATTCAGAAAGAAATAGAGCCAAAATGACATATTGGGAAGTTTTTAAGAATCTCAGTACAGTAATTCAAGAATACATCCTGAGTAGCTGTTAGAGGAATCACTGAATATGGCTTACTCAATGAGGGAATATGGGGTAATATGAGATTTTTCTTAACAGAAAGCTGCAAAAGAAAACATCAGGTAACTGAAGAACAAGGTCCAGTTACAAGATGATGGTAATCTTCCAGGCCTCAGATCAAATCCCTTTTCCAGGCCTGAAATTAGAAATGTGAAGCATGTTCTGGAAAAGCATTTGGGAGAACAATGATCTAATCAAAGTGAAAAATAACTGACAGAATGGCTACTTTAGAGAACACATCGAAAGAATTTAAGCTAGACTTCTTAATAGAAGAAAAAGTTTTAAGCACCAAATTTATCATTACTACTAAAACCACAATTAGTTAACAGTCTCTTTCCTAAAGGCTTAATAATTTTAAATAAACATTATTCTAAAATATGCTGCTTCATTCTGAATTACCACCAGTAAAGCTCCTAGAAAGAATTGAAATTGTAACCATATTCTTATCAAAGCAGTAAACTTCAATCACATTTACCCATAAATAAAACTCGCTTTTGTAGCAATTGAATCAAATCTAGGAACTGCTCAGAAGATGGCAGTCTGCAACAAATACAACCGAATTATCAATTAGATAGTCTGGGAATTAAGAGGTTGATCAAATTGCTACAACTAAGCCAGACAACTCAAAATGATATAATTTAAAAGTAATCAATATTTTTGGCCCATTTAAAAAATATTGAAACTTAGGGCACACTTTAAATTAGGATTTTGACTTGGTCTTTCTAGTATGTCAACTCAGATCCATTGTTCAGAAAAATAAGCTTGAAAAAACATGCCCAGCAGGACATGGTAAAAAAAATTCCAAGACAGTGCAGCAGTGGGCCAAGCAACCAAGAGATGTGATGGATTCCCCATCCTTTTAGAGTCATTTAGACAGACACAGTTGATCTTTGATCCTGAGCAGGGCTCAGTGACCTTTGGAGGCCCCTACAACATAATTCCTACATGTGTGCTGAGAATTTGAATGTAAAAGCAAAAGCTCTTCGTCCAACAGAAATGAGGCTCGAGACAGATTAACTGATCATACCTCACACTGGTAAGGAGGACACTTCCCCAGATGTCACTAGAAAATAGTATTTACATACCACCGAAAATTTCCTATGATACTGATGGTCTGGTCTGCATCAGAAACCCAAGTGACGGGCCGCTGAACCACCACCTGGCGGAGTGTGAACACATGATCTCCCGGATCAGAAGCATTTACAAAGTATTCAAAGACACCTGTCTGATCTGCAAAATTTGGGGCTTCGCTGAAAGGTGGATTACCTGTTCAGAAAATAAAATAGATATCAACACTAAAACATTTTTTTTAATGTACTCTTGTTTTCAGAAACTTCCCCTGAAAATTTTCTCTAGAATTTTTACTGCTATATCAAAGCACAGTCTCTAAAACTGAATTTTTAAGCACCCACCAGTTTTTGCAAATACATGAACAAAGTGAATTGCCTTCTTCCTTATCTTCCTTCCAAAAACTAGTTCACTGTAGTTATGAGCTATACCATTTGCATTAAGAATTTAAAAACTACAAGTGAGCACCCAGTTAAGACACAGAATTGAATACACCTCCATTGCAAGTGAAGTATACAGGTGTAAGTTGTAGGAGAAACGGGTATAGAAAAAAAAAATAAAACAGACCTTCAGACTACTTCATGTAGATGATTCAAACAGCATAACTTACTGTCTTTCTACATTATGATTATATCTGTGTGTCAATAAAGCTTTTGGATAAGAGAATTCTGACTTACGTATATTAAAATCATCCTTGTAATTTGAAGGAAAGGGCTGAGGTGGAGGTGGCTCTTCATAAACACATTTCTGTCCTGTCTTGAGTGTTGTTAAAGTGTAGACTTCATCCACATCTAGGTCTATAGAAAATCTTCCCCTCCACACCTGGAATTGAAGACAGCTCAAGCTACAAAAGTTAAACACTAAATGACAAAATACCCAAATTCCTCAACTAAAGATGATCTTCCGAAGTCCTGTTTTAAGGCAAAAGTCTTGTCTTCCTGACTCAGTACTTAATATCTCCAGGCTATTTTGAAAACTCCTTTCCCCCAAATTCTTTATTACCTCCAGGTAAGCTTGTTATAGCTAGTAAAATTGTAGTCAAGTGGCCTTAATGAAACGTGCCTTAAATATGCACTTTAAGTATGAACGTCTGTCAGGAAAGGGAGAAGATGCACCTGAAATTGCAGAGAAACTGTAATTAAAACTCACGTTTAGAGGATGGAGTTGTTGAAAAAGACTGGAGTTTCCCGATTCAAAACCAAGTCTAGAATGCCACACTTGAAGGGTTTCCACCATATACTACAATGAAACACAATATACAATTTAAAACACAACAGCAAAATAAACAACCCTGAATATTTGCCTTAAGAAGTATCAGTCCTCTATGGGTGTCTAATTTTTCTTATTTGAAAGATGCTGATCTCATTAGAAGCCATAACTCTATTCAGCTAGTCATTACATATGCCTTATATTTTTATAGACTATATATCAATAAGACATTGTCCCAACACGCAGTAACGTTGTGTTTAAAGACAGAAAGCACTGCAATTAGACATGCAACCTTTAACTTCTCTTTTATCAATAATGATACCCCTTTGATACAAGCTCTCTGCCTGGGAGTAACTAGATTGAAACAATCTCCTGCTATTTCACTTTAATGAGACCTTTAGTTTAATTTCTGATCCATGGATACTCAGTTTTGAGCAAAGTATTTTGCTTACAGATCTCCAAAATTCTGCAATACTATTGCATATCAATACATTACATATTTTAATCATACCCAACCACTACAATTTTTTTTGTTACTCACATCAACAATAAAGCAAGCAACCTAGAGTTAGCTTTTCCTAAGCAAACTATTTTATTGCCAAAAGTATTGTCAAAGCTATCTCCTCCTTAAGGAAAATAATGCTGCCAAAAATGAAATTTAAAATAAGTAAACACTGTCAACTTCTGAGAAGGAATCATCCAAATCAATTAACAAAAGAGCCACTTCAGTTTACAGTGAAACTAAAGGTCAGATTTCAGGGGAAATTTAGTTTAGCAAGATTAAAAAAGAATAAACAACAAATGGGAGATTATCATCTTTTCACAGGATGCAACAACATAATCTACAGTACAAAATCAACTACAGTTATTCCCCTGGAAAGATGCTAATGGCCATGCTGGCCAGACAAACTACATCAACATAGTCAGAGCATGCAGTCTTGGAATAAATTCTAAAGAAAAATTCCATTCCATTTCTTTTCTGGAAAATTCTTTCTTCAATATATACACTGAGAGGCAGCAATTCTATGATTTCAGTTATGACATTGCATCTCATGGCAAAAGCAGTATTAGAATGCTTAAAACTTTGCCAGGTGTGTAACAGCCTCTAGTATTGGAGGCTGTTAATGTCTTGCTAACCTGTCATACTGTCTTACATGTATTTGATTATGAATAGTAATTCATTTTACAAGATTGTTCAAATGTATTCAAGATCTACTTACAAAAGACCCTTTGAGGTAGAAAGTTGCTCTCTGAGGTGTGACACTGAAATTAGGCAATCGAGGCCTGATACATTGAGAGTGATTATGAGTCTGAAGAAAAAAACAAATTTAACAAAAGGAACATACATTATTGGAATGCATCACATGGCAATGTTCATGAAAAACATACAGCACAGAATTGAAACTAAAAAAAGCAATCATTTATTTCACTGTTATCTTAATGATAACTGCAATTACACTAGTTTAATAACTTTATTTTGAATACCAATTTTAAAAAAAGGACATGATTTAACTTCTCTCCAGAGTGTGTCATCAAATAAAAGCTGGTGTGTGATAAAAAGATAAAGATGACATATAGTGACATATTGGCCTTCATGAAGACTCAACTAGCAGTTCAAAGTTCAGACAGAAAAAGGGACCTCTAGTGGACTCACTAACAAAGGCACCGGTATCAAAGAACATTCATAGATACTGAACTACATAACTCAAGACAGGTCTTTCATAACAAATCATTTCCTTTACCTTATCTAGTTCATTGGAATTGCTGATGCACATACCATAGTTTCAATGATGATGGTAAGGTTCCCTAGACCATCTGTCAGAGCTACAAAACTGCCACCTCCTTCTAAGTGTCCATCCACTTCCAAGTATGACCAGCCAGGCTGAGTAAATTGAGTCGTGTGTGCTGAGACAATATGAACAAAAATCAGAATACAATAATTAAAACAATAAAAAATAGTACCATTAGCAGTCTCAATTAAATTTCGCTCATACATGCTTACAAAACTTGAATTGGGGAACAAAGTAATAGAACTTTCAAATCAAATTCTACCTATACAAAAAGAAAGATTAAAGAATTATTCTAAGACACAATTTAAAACATGAATTCTGTGGCAGACAAAACAGTTAAAATGATAGTGATTATTTAGACAGGAAGAACAAACTGTTACACCACTATATAAGGTACTCGTGTACATGGAATTTGAATATTCATCACAGGTTAAACTTACACAAATCTCTATTTTTTTATTTAAAAAAAAAATATTTGAGACAGAGAAAAATTAGCATCTTCATGAGGAATAACTAAATAAGTAATGTTTTCAGCATAAAAGAGAGAATATCAAAGAAGAATATGACCCAGATCATGAAAATCCTGAGCAACACAGAGACAGGAACAACTGCTCAGGTGTTCTGAACTGTTCATGGGACAGTATGACCATTTTTCTTTTAATGCTTTTACATATACAGCTAACTAGCAGAAAAACAAAAATCAAAGCACTTATCTTGTTCCTTATTCGTGGCACTGCATATCCTACTTGTTCCAATAACTGTGGCAAAGACAGTAAAATATTACAGAAGGACTACAGAGTAGCCAGGGAATCTGTGTCCATTGGCACTATGTGAACACACTTCCCCTTCCCCAGGCTCAAGGAAATGCTGATTTACACAAGGGTAACAATACAGAGGTTCTTTGTTTCATTTTCTCAAATTGAGAAGGACCAAATGGAATTGATACCCCTCAAATATTAAAAATAGAAGAGGGAAAAGAAACAGGAAAGCACACTAACCTTTATGGGCACTTCAGATCAAACTATTTCAATAGTAATAGCTATGAAGGCAGTAGCTTATTCATTTTTCCCACATCTAAAGGTTAGATAATAAGATTTCCCTTGCAATTAGATCTTTCTGCTTTCTATTGAAAGGGGCACTTTACTTTTAATAGAGGAAAAAATTCACAAACCTTTCCATAAATCTGCCTTAACTGGGTACAAAAGTACTACACATAAAAAGACTAAATAAATAAAAGCGTTGGAAAATACAGTGATGCGCAGTGTCAGATCACCACACTCTTAACTGCAAAATTTTTACCTGTAATCCAGATAGGAGCTTCAACTTTGTAGTGGCCACTCCATGGCTCTTGTGCTGTCATTAATCCACATCGACCAAAGGGCAACTCTTCATAGTAACTGGCCACCAAGTTCCAGGCAATTGTCCTGCAAGAAAAACAGCTGTTTACTCCATTCATGTGGCGAGGATTATAATAACTTAGTACAAGAATCTGTTCCTCTTTTTTCTCCAACATACAATGAAAATAATTCGGAGTGTGGGGAGAATATCCTTCAAACTAAGGCGGGGGTGGAGGAAAAAGACCCCAAATTAAGATATTAAAGCATGTGAGGTCAACAGGCATCATCATCATCATGGCTCGACTTTGCGAACGAAGATTTGGGCAGGGCTCTCCCCACGTGGGTGTGTCCTTTCAGCCTGCACAGTGGATTTTTTAGGTGAGGCACAGCGTGCGCAGAACTGGCCCCACCATTTAACTCCTGAGGTTCATCTGCCATGGCCGAGCGAGCTTGGACGATGACAGTGAAGGCCTCAGGACTAGAACCTACAGCCCCCGGTATTCCCACGAGGTCTCCCACCCAAGTACTAACCAGGCCTGACCCTGCTGAGTTTCTGAGATCTGATGGGATCAGGCGTCGGGGCGGCATTTAATTGCCTTCAACAGGCAACCAGACTGCTCAGGAATTCACACAGGAAATACTGATCTGTTAGAAAAATTCAGCTTGCAGACAAGACAAAAGATTGTGGAAACAAGGTGACTTGAGAAATTTCCCTTTCCAAGTATCTAAGTGATTTGTACTAGGCCCCACTTCAACCATTTCAGACTAAAAGAATTTTCTTTATTGTTCCAAAATGAAATTACATAAAAACTAAAAGCCTTGAACAACTTACTTACATCTTGATGCCTATATATGCTTTGATCAGACTTTTCTTTTTCTTTCAGATTAGTAGCTGTTGCACTAAAAACATCAAACCATATATTCTATTCTCTTCTAAAACTGTGAGTTTTGTAATTTCCCAGAAGAGAGAACACCTTTCTTCAAGTTTTCAGTTTGCAAAGAAAATGTGCAAAACAGTAAATTACTAACTACAGCGTGTTTTAGAACAGATTCTGACGAAGAAGTTGAATGGACAAACTAGACAATTACATCCACACATACTACTTTTAACTGAAAACAAACAATCTGATAACGACCTTAAGAAAAATACAGACAAATTAGCATTATATTTATTTTTCTCCAATGTTTTTCATGTTGATAGTTCTGCTTAAAAACATTCTCTTTTTAATCACTGTCATCAGTCTCAAAAGGATCTGAAATTAGCTTCATAAACCATTGGATGCTGTGGAACAGTAACTCAAGAATACACTAAAACCTGTGGGACTTCTACCCCAGAAAATCGTAAAGACAGCAGACTTCATACCTTACTATATTTGAATTCAGACTGACAGTGGGGCGAGTTTCACTTTACCTGCTTTCTTATCATAGCAGATGGATGTGTGACAGTACTTTAAACAATTTTTACACACATAGTTGTGAAAATGAGGAACAGTTCACAACACTCACGAGGTCATGTTTCCGTTCACATAGTTTTGGTTCAGGATCCGAGCCCAGCAGCCTGCACCTACTTCATCATTGAAAGTACTGTAATCTTCTGAAGACCACAGCTTCTTCTCAGTTAATAAGGCATTTTTCACTGTTTTTGTCCCAGGATAGTGAGCCCTACATAATATTTTAAAAAGAAAGAGAAGTTAGTACAAAGAGGAAAAATCAATGTTTGGAAGTACATAGAGCAGCAATGATTCACCTCCTTCAAACTGAAAATGAAAAACAAAATTTCTTTGGAATATTGCAAGTGGAATAGAAGAAAATGAACCAAGGGGGAGGTATAACATTTTGGAACTTATTTTATTTGCATCAATAGAAGACTATTTCTTCTAATACATGACAGCACATAAGTAAACTTAGATTTAAAGTTGCTGTGGAATTTTCACAGCTTGTTAAAGAGAAGTTCTGTTCTGAAATTGAGCTATAAGACTTTCATAATTAAAATGTACTAAATAGAGAAAAGACATGCTAACTCATAGTATCTTAATCAAAACCATAAATAATTGTAAAGTCAACCATAAGGTACAGTACTAGGCATTACTACAAGAACTTAACTTCATGAATGTCTGCAGACCTAAACATGAACTTGACTGATTTTTCACATCTTTTTTAATAAACTTGGGTGTCAAAAAATCATGATACTTGGACTATAGAAGTTACAGAGGTATAAATAGAAAGTAGTTGAAACATATAACGAAAGCTAATTTTCTTTTCAAGATCTTCCTTATTATGAGGAAAAATACTTTCCCCCAGTGGAGACTATTGATTATACTCAACCACAACACTGAGTCACTGTGCAATGTTTGTCTGACTGAAATAAAACCTTTCAAATCACTTGCAGAAAACAAGATCATGATTTTTCCCTCACTTAGCATATTCACTGAAGACGCTAAATACATAGACTAAAATGAAACCATCAGCACTGCAAAGGAAAGCGTAAATACTTCCTTTACTATTAGCCTGAAATTTGACAAATTTGTGGCAGGGATGCAAGAAACACCAGTTTTCCCTGGCTGATTGCTAGGGGTTTTTTTCATTATTTTTCCCCTCTACCGGACAATGGGCCAGTGTAGTCCTTCATACATACTTTCACTCATGGTAATGTAACTGATACTATGTATTTTAGCTTCATTCTTTTCCGCTGTAGAGATTACTGTGTATTTCCCCTTTGGCTTGGAAACACAAGTATTATCTTAGTACCACGCAAAGGTTTTTGTAATGGCATAAAGTGCATTTCTTGCAAAAACAAGGCAAAGAAGGAATAATCTGTTTTTCTACACTCCATATCCTGAAAAGGTGCTTCTTAATATTATGTGTCAACATCTCTGCCAAATAAAAGCTGAAATACCTAACAGAATATTTAATCTCCCTCTTAACATTGAATCAGATTGGGGATGTAAAACTTACACTTGTAAAGAGTTAAGCAACTACAGCTTACATAGACAGTATTAAAACAGTTGAGCTTCATTCACACATGATCCAAGATTCCACCTGCAAGGACACTGTTCATGTTCAGAAAGGGAGAAGGACTGTTTGCAGGGGTAGGTAACACTGACTGCCTATCTGTATTTGGAGAAAAAGCTTTCATTTCTACACTCCTATGGGTCAGATATATAAAAACAGACAAAAAAGACAAGTTGAAGCAAGGAACTGCCATATGTTATTGGGTCAGGCAAGTTTATGGCACCTAGTAATTAAAATTCATAGCTACTGCAAAACAAAAAGTTAATGAGCAAGTCTTACACACATTTCCATTCAGCCATCAAGTCAGTAATCAATCTCACTTTTAGTCTACTAGTACAATATTAGCATCATAAGACAAAACCCAGAGCTAATAAAACAAAGCAGTTGGTTGCATGCTTTCCAAACACAACTTCCTCATCAAAACAAAATGGGAACTAAGAATCAAGACATTACTGCAACTCAAAGAAGACTCATAGCACAAATTCATATCTGGATCACAATCATTTGAGTAACAGACCAGGAGAAGACTGTAATACAAGGGTATATACAAAGCTGTAAAACTAAAACACTTTTTATATACCAACCACAGTAACCAAAACAACCCTCAGAATAAACAAGGTTGTCCGAAAAACCTTCACTTCATCAAAAGTGCCTCCACATCCACTAGAAATCTTCAATAGAATAGAAGACTCACAATTCAGCAAAAGGGGTAAAGCTGTTATCAGAACAATAGCCATGTGATTTGACGTGGGTTAGTAAGAAAGACTGCATCATCAATCATTTCCTTGCAGGTAAGAGTACAAAGAAGTAAAGCTTTGGGTGTGTTAGTTATAAAGAAGATGAAGACAAACTATAAACAAACCACCAAGAAAGAAAAACAGAGAGAACCCCCTACCCAATCACATCGACCACTCCGTGGAGCTCAGAGTCAATCAGCAAGACAAAGGAAATGGGCTCCCACAGTCTATCGCTGGCTATGATCCTCACCTGCTCCAGACCACGCTTATCCAACGTGTATCTCAACAGCTTTGAAAAAAAAGGAGAGCAAAGAACAGAGAGAAGGGACAAATAAAAAAATGGTTTTCAAATTGTCAACACTTTATATTGGGAAAGGCAGCATCTTTTTCAGCACTACTTCAACATAGCTAAAAATAAAGGTTATGTTTCAATACTTGTTTTTTGCAACTTGGACAACAACTGTTACACCAAACAAAATACACTAGACAGTCAAGCACAAAGTGCCTTCAAAGAAAGACACCTTTGTCCTCTACCACACCAACTCCCAAAGTACATGACAAAAGTTAAAATTAAAAACATTTGGTTCTTCTTTTCTTACGGAAACAAAACTACATACAAATACAAGGCAGATCACATTTCATGCAAGATACTCTAGTGGCAGATCAGCCACTTAGACTTTATTATGCTGATGGTCAAGCTACAGGGACCACATACAGGGCAAGGACAACTGAATTGTAATTTGTAAACCTTGCAAAAGCACAATAAGCATTTAATTAAGAACAGGAGCTGATTCCCCCTATTTTCTCTGCCAACCAACTATTTCAGTTTAACAATGAAGCAAGAGAAAAGAGATGAGCTCTTCCTAAACACAAGCAACAAAAGAAACAAGAAAATCCCTAGACATGTACACACTTTATTACTCAATTGTGTTGTATTTCAAGCTTTAAAGTTGCAACTACCATACACTTCCCTAAAGACATTTTAAGACCATGAAAGTCAATGAAACAAACCTAAGCTGTCACGTAACACCTAAGCCTAATGATGTAGTTTCTTGTAATCTGGAGATTCCCTAAACAGTGTCTGCTGTAGTTGTAAATTCATGTAACATCAAATGCCTAACTATCTTCAAATCATTCTGAATATTTCTACCAGATATAATCATCTCTTACAGGGCACACTATCTGCAGAAAGCAGAGCTGTGAGATTTTTCTTCCACAGATCAGAATATGAACTAAGTTATGTGCAGTCTGACAGAAGCCTGAAAAAATCAAGATTTCCTCCACTGAAGTTTTGAGAACTTCAGCTGAACACAACGTTACTATAACTAGTATTACTAACAGTATATTTATGTGTTTTACTTTTACATTATATCGTGCATTAAAGTAAGGCAGTATTTGGCTTGCAGACTAATACATAAAAAGACTAACATATTAAGCAATTACGGGAGGTTCCTGATGACTACAGAAAAACAGTTTTGATGTCCTTCTTCAAGGAGGAGGATTTGAAAAACTAAAAAGCCATCATCCTAGCCACAATCCCCAGGAGGGTTACAGAATAAGTCTTCCTGAAAGCCATATCGAAGCACTAGAAGGATAGAAGGATAACTGGGAACAGCAGCATGGATTTCCAAGGGCAATTCATGCCTGACAAATATGTTTGCATTCTACAACACGATCATCACCTGTGTGGGCAAAGTGAAATCAGTGGATGTCATATACCTTGACTTCAGCAAAGCTTTACACCCAGGTAGATAGAAAAGTGCAGTCATGGAGCTGTTCACTAACAATGTTTCCATAGGCTGATATTAGGACCAATCCTGTTTTATATCTTTAATAAAACTCTGGAAGTTTACATTTTGCTTTTCATGCAGACACAGCTTTTGTTTTTTCTGTTCAGCCATCTAACTTTACTAATGAATTCTTACTTCCCATTTACCTGAAATATACTTTAGATATCCTTCAGACTATAAATGTTGTTTTACGCAGGGAGAAAGCTCCACGTAGAGCAATAGTATTAAGGTAAAATTTGCCTGATGCAAAAAAGAACAGAAAGGAAAACTGAAAATTAAATGAAACACAAAGAGAGGGAAAGGGTAGTTA
Source organism: Pithys albifrons albifrons (assembly GCF_047495875.1). Lineage (NCBI taxonomy): Eukaryota > Metazoa > Chordata > Aves > Passeriformes > Thamnophilidae > Pithys > Pithys albifrons. The sequence continues at coordinate 18,794,144 of NC_092463.1, read as the reverse complement.
CCTTTTGTGGATGGATGTCAAAGAAAACACTTCAATTACCTTGATAATTTCTAAATAAAACAATATAAATTTAAACCCAGGTTTCCATTCCACACTAAAAGGTACTAAGAAAAAGTCACAGAGAGGTTTTACCTGTAAAGAGATTACAGAAGAATACACAGAAAAGGCTTTCTGAGAAAAGAATTTAAGAATATTTATGAAAACAGGCTGACTAGAAGGTTTCGCAAACAACTAGACACGGTTATCTAAGAGACATACAGATACAGTGTACTTTTAACAACTTTATGAACCTTAGCAATTGAAGGACAGACACCTCAATACTATTATCTTTCACTAGGGTCAGCAAGAACTCTGTTTGGTAGTTGGTATCTTAAAGTCAGCATTGGCTGAGAAACGTGGTGTTCTCATTTTGTACTAACCTTAATTTCTTGACAGATAACACCACTCCTGCACAGGAATACCTAACTCTTCCTTTTTTGTGATCAGCAGGAGGGGGGACGGGGGGAGGGAGAGCTGGGGAAATATCTGTGTGACATTGAAGAAAACCCTCTCACAAAAAGAACTTTAATCTTAAAGAACATAAAAACATGACTGTGGTTCTAAAGGCACAAGCCAAAACAGGCACTACCAGCCTTGATTCTGTCAAGCTCTTAAAGAAATAAGAACCATACACACTCAGTCATTGATTCTGCAAGTTGTATTAGTAATGATTTCCATGCCAAAACAGTCCCTAATGCACTGTAATTTGCTGAGGTGCAAGTCTTGCCTAACCTAAGAAAGTTTTAAGTTTTTAAAACAAAGGAGTTACTCAATGCTGACCCCATAATTTGTATTTCTCCAGCGGCCACTTCCAGGGGATCGGTGTTTACAAGCTCAACACATATGAAAGCAGTTTCTTTATAAAATCCCTGCTTAAGTGACCATAACTCTTGGACCATGCATTCATTTAAACAATGATGAGCATATCACACTTCCTTACATTCAGAGGATAACTGGTACACTAGTGACCACAAGAATGTTTTTATCACAGTAAAGTTAACAACAAAGGTAAACAAGTTAACAAATGTAACACAGGTGAGCAACTTATATCGATATTGGCAATTTCCACTTGGAACATGTTGTAATTTTTAAAAAACCATTTATAGTTTTGAGAAACCAGAGATTACAAAGAAAGCAGGAGCAGCAGAACAAGTATCCAGCCTGTTGAAAGAAGCAAGGTGGTAAGAAAGTGTATTAGGGAACAAGAGTGAAGGCAAACAATCGAACTGATATTTGCTGAAACTGTAACAGTGGGCATTCCTAGCTGCCAAAAGTGAGATAGGTTGTATTAGTTTACAAACTTTGGATGCTTGTTTTTACTTCTACTTTATTGTCTATGTGTGCACTTCTAATACTATCTGTTATCAGATATAAGCAACAAAACAGAAAACTCTAGTTTTAGGATATGACCAGAAAAATCACAAGCATGTAACAGGGAATACCACAAGCACAGAAAGTCCCAGGGTGGTAAGCTTCACTGTGAAAGTTCAAGTTCACTTGAAATTAAAACCTATTGCAGACCAAGAATTCAGTCGTAAGGTTTCCTGACTTGAAGATGCACATGCAGATTAGTCAGAAGTTTCCTGTTATTCACTAGTGCTAAGAAGCCTAAAATATAGCTCCTAAATGGGCACTTGAAAGAAATAATGGAGGAATGGTAAGGTCAGCTTATGCATGCACTAAACTGAAAGAGAGGAAGACAAGAAAGAATAATCCTTCACCACTGTACACGATGAGGAAAAAAATGGGAACAGCTAGGAAGTATGAAATAAGAATATCCAACTCTTGAAAATGGAGATGAAGACTTACTTACAGAAAGGAAGCAATAAGCAATGTTTAAAACTCCTCCCTTCTCCCACACTTACCCGACTACCTCAATAGCATCATTAAGATAGGGATCAACTATCATCTCGTTTGAAATGTTCCAATTTCCATCCGCAGCGATGATGCCAATGTTCCTTAGACCCAGTCTGTCCAAAGAATGTCGAAGCACCTTAGTAACAAATAACACCACTTAAAGTACAGCCTTCATCAATGAGGCAACATGAAAATTTAAGACTGAAAACAATTTAAGAACTTTAGGAGTCATCAGTGGAAGCATTTGTCTTCAGATCAAGATGGACAAGAAAATTTTTCACTTCTCAAACAAGAGCCATAACGGCAACTAAGACAAAGTTAATGGTAAGTATTTTTAATACTAAAGGGTTATCTATGATATTCAGAAAGTTATTACACAAAAAGGGGCTTCTTATCACTCAGATTACTTTTGACACCCCATGTGCCTTCATATAGTCCACTTGGACACTCTCAACATACTGACTCCACTGTATGCAGGTAATTCATTACACATAAGTAATGCATTTATCATAAAGTCAGTCATGTTAAGTCGATCTAAAAATAACGACTGGCTGGAATGAGGCAGTGGACATACCTCCACAAGTAATCAGAAGTGAAAGTTTGCCTGATCCCCAAAAAAGTCTATTGAGAAAAGAGACTGAAATTTTAAAACAGAAAAGACCTTGTAACCACGCAATTCTCTATAAAAACAGAAATCTTTGCCAAACGCCTGTCCTGTTCAAGTGAAGTGCACCTAAACATTCTTCTCACAGCCCATTTTACTGAAACAAAAAAATCCTTGATTTAAAAGTGTTTACCCACTACTAGGCTCTCACGTCCAACTAACTTTCAGAAAAATAATGAAGAAAACCAGAATTGCACGTTTATATGAAAACTGAAGGCAACCAACTTGGAATTCAAACTTGTCAGCAGAAAAGAATTCCTATTCTGTCTTTGCAGCTTCTCCTTGCTATTTCATTGTAAAAGATGATAAACCTCTAACATTTGACTGTAGAATTTCTTAGATAAAACATACCCACACAAAATACACCAAGTTTTATCTGAAGACTCAAGAAGTAAGGAAAAAACATTCAAAAAAGCATTTTCAGCACCTTGTACACAGAGTTGCATCTGAAAAATCCCCACATCAGTTCACAGTCTAAAATTCTTTTTTCAATCTTAGATATAAAGGAATGATGCACAAAGATCAGTAAGCATGAATCCTTAAATAATTTTTTGTAATAGCCCATTAGCGATGTGAAGAACAGTGAGCATCTCTATTTCTTGTGTAGTCAAATAAGGGCAGAAATCAAACTGTTGATGACAATAAAAGCCTGGATCTAGAGGACATAAAATTTTTTAAGAAGAAAAGTAGAAATGAAGTTCTGTTCAGCTGTTTGGAGCATTTGAAGTACAAAGTTTAGCAGAAGAAAAATACATAATGCTAGAAGGTCCTCACAATTTAAACTTCTCTAGCTAGCTAGACAATGGGAAAAAATGTCTAACCATAGAAAGCTCAGAAGAACAAAATTACTAGAACAGTTGCAGAACTTCTAGGCTGAAAGGTAAGTAGCAAGGACACAGAACAGATACTCCTTACATTTTGGGATTAAAGATGACAGTATTTAAAAATATATTTGGAGGAACAGGATCTTCTTGAACAAGAATTTAAAAGCATTGGAATCCTCATTTCTTTTTTCTTACTTTTTCTACTTAAGAAACATAACCAATGTCTTAGTGGATGAAGTAACTAAAGTAACTTCTCACAAGTAAAAATTAAGATAACTAGGAGCTTATCTGTCCTGTGTTTAACAGACATTGCAGAAAATGTTTGGTGTGCAGCAGCACACTTGAGTAAATTGACCTTTTTCAAAATGGCATATTTCAAATAGAACTATCACGCTGATTAGAGAATAGGTGCCACATGACACTGTAAGAGAATGAATGGTAAAATAGGTGTTAAAAAAAAACCTTTTATCAGTTAACATACAGTGGAGAAAAGGACAAAACTTTTCAGTAAATATTTGAGTGATTACAAGAATAAATGTTAAACTAAATAGTCAGCTCTAGAGGCCAAAAGCTCCATCCCAATTCACTATCATTCAAAAAGCTTACAGAATGCTGCACCTAGACTTGATAGCTTGGTCTCCACATTCTTTCTCCCCACACCAGGAAGAAAAACAGACAAGAAAGCCTTCAGGTGACATGACAGAGTTGGGATTGTTCAGCCTGGAGAAGAGAAGGCTTCAGGGGAACCTAATTGCAGACTTCCAGTATCTGAAGGAAGCTAAAAGATGGAGAGGGACTTTCCACAAGGGTGTGGAGTGATAGAACAAGGCGGAGGAGCTTCAAACTGAAAGAGGATAGGTTTACATCAGGTTTTAGGAAGAAATTCTTTACTGTGAGGGTGGTGAGGCACTGGAACAGGTTGCCCAGAGAAGTGATGGATGTCCATCCTTGAAAGTGTTTGAAGGCCAGGATGGATAAGGCTTTAAGCAACATGGTCTAGTGGAAGGTGTCCCTTCCCATGGCAGGGGGTTGAAACCAGGTGATCTTTAAGGTCCCTTTCAACTCAAGGTACTCTAACTCTTATTTGCTTTTAAGAAGAGGTAATGCTACTGCTTCTTATTGAAGCAACAAGGAAAGAAAGAAAGCAGAAGCTTGTACTTAAGATTTCAACATAAGATAATGTAACGAACAGAAGAAAGTTTTAAAAGCAGAAGCATTCAAGGGCAGCGTGGGTATTCAACAGTGAGAAATATCAGAGACATCTTCAGACTGGTTATGTGAAAAACTGTGTTCTTTCAACCGTTTAGAACAAAAGGTACTGAATTTTGCACAGCTAAAAACACAATGTGTTTACTATTTTTTTCCATAAAATAAGAACCTGGGGGTTATAGCAATAATTAAGGGCACTATACTGCAGAACTTTGCCAGAGAATTTTAAGTAATTCTAGATCTTGCACGTCTAGCTATATCCCAGCTGGTATGAATATGATGAAAATATGTATGATTTCAGTAGCACCAACTGAAGCATCCATTAAAATGTAAAAGTCTTAAATGTTTTGCATACACTGACACACTTTATGTTCAAAAGAACAGTTACAGATACACAAAATAACCTAGAGATCTGATCATGTTAGCATTCCATGTGTGCAACTACAAGAAAGAGATCAGTAAGTGAAGGAGTTGCAGAAGTAGGGTCCCTTTACTAGGCAAATTCAGAAAAGCCAATTGTTTGCATATGATAAGACAAGCATTTCACTTTATAGAAATAACAAAAAAAGACATACCTTAATGTATTTGCTACTAAATGCCCTTTCATTCCATATCTATAAAGGAAAAGTAAAAATCCATTTAGAAAAATCAGGATATGTCAATGCATAATGGAAGATTTTATTTATATATATGTAAGATTATACAATTCATTAATCAACTCCATGGTTTTGTTGTGTTATAGGAAAGTGCTCTGGTTGGTTTTGTTATCAGCTTTTCAGGGGAAAATTCTGTATGAAAGTTCATAATAGCTGCTTTTTTAGCTTTCTGTGAGGTCTCCTGATTGCCTTTTGGCTGAAGAGAGTGCTATAGCTGCTTGAGCTCCACAATGACAGCAGTGTTACAGATGACGCTGCTACCAACTGGCCTACAGTTTGTAAGGAATTGAGAAACACACTGTGGCTTCTGCCTCTCCCCTGGCAACAGAAGACAAAACTGCAATAAAAAAAAATAAATTTCTCTTTCCATCCTCCTCCTCCAATAATCAACAAGATCAAGATCTTAGGAATGAAGAAAGATAAAATATACAGATTTTTCTTTACTGACCCCAATATAATCAATGTCCAAATCGTGATACTGTTTTGCTCCTAATATCCAAGAAACAATATAGTAAGCAGTGACATCTGGATAGTCATAGGGCCAGTTTTCACCCTTCCCTATCCATCCTGGAAATGTCCAAGGTAATCCTGGAAAGAGAAGAAATACAAATTAATAAGGTAAGAGGTTGGTCTACATTACTCAGTAAGTTTCAATAGCAAGCTGTAATTTGCCCCACCTAAAATAAAGGAGCAGATATGCACTTCACATTCACTTAGTTAGAGTGAAGAACTGGAACATAAGTTATTTAATGAATGAAACATAACATATTTAACTGGACAGTATGCTCTAATATAAATTATGATCAAACATATTAATAGCCACTTTTTTTTTGAGCTAGAAAGCCTTTGCTACTAGAGAACAAGTAGGTTGACTACATACAATCTTTCAATTGTATGGTATTAGCTCTAATAGGTTTAAAAATCTGAAGATTTTAGAACAGAAACTTACAAAGTTAAAGACAAAGAATCAATACTGAACACAAAAAGTTGTTAATTTTCTGAATATGAATTTCAGAAGAATTGATGTCCAGATCATAATAAAAGATCATGAGAAAGCATTTCCAAGTTGCAGCTATTTACTGGATCTTGTAATTAATAAGAACAACAAATTAACCTAACCAGATGCTTCTAAGTTTTCAGCTGACATGTACAAGATACCACAGGCTAATTTAAAGGTAAACCCTCCTTCCTTTGTTGAGAGCTTAATCTGAGGGAAGAGGGACATTATTAATAATCACAATTAGTCATACATAGTAAGCTTAACAGAACCTGACTGGCAAATCTTGCACCTTGTGGCTGGATGTGGTAAAGCCTGACCCCTGGAAGACTCAGGGGATTAGACACCTTTTTAACTGACAGATTTCTTGCCTTGTTTTGTGTGAAATACATTTTGTATTTCAAAAATACAACCTAGGGTTCCATATGGGTTCCATATTTGTATTGTTACAGCACACACACAACTCACGATCAAAACAGGAAGACAGGAAACTCCTCCTACAACTCAAATACATACATAAGACAAATCAGAAGACAAGAACCACTAGAGTGGAGAGAGGGTGATCAGTTTGTAATAAGAATATATAATCAAATGTGCTGTGTATAAGATTTACAGATTGTATTTCCAGTAAATTTACTTTATCCTCCCAATTTTTTTTACTCTATTATTCAGAAACTCATCTTTCATGATAAATCATTCATTTTCATTGCTGCGATACACTCCAAGCAGTAATGTTACTTAATACAAGCAAATTATTAGACATTTTGTATCCTATGCTTTTTGTTACAGCAGCTCAACATAAGGCTATTGTGCTACTGTAACAAAGTAAAACATGGTAAGTCTAAGTAAACCATCAAGACAAGTTTAACAAATACTAGATTCTACTTCGTCTACTGCAACATCAAAATATCTATCTATTAAAATTAATATGTTAATTAAGTTTGAGATAGGTAATTTAGTCAGGAGAATAAAAAAGCATTTAAATCTTAAAGTCTGAAGCAATTTACCAATCAGTTTAATTCTGGGGTTCCTCCTTTTAGCTTCTTTCATCAGCCACCATTCATAGCCCCGGAAGTAATTCTCATCATTTTCATAGTGCATATGGGAGGGTTCGGTACCATCTGGGAAGCAAAGGGACAGCTCACAATTATCCTCTGTGTCATAAGCTGTTACACGTCATAAAGTTTGCTGTATTGCTCACTGCCACAGGATGAAGGCACATATCTCCACCATGGTTCACAAGTTCTTCGTTATGTATTTCAAAGCAAAATGAAGAGTTGGAGGGAACAGGTAAGACTTGCCACTCTTTGTTGCTAGTATATTAACTTAGCATAAAGTTAATATCTTTTGATTTTTAGGGGACTTTGCCTGCTTTTAACATCAGATGTGGCTAACTATTGGGCAATTTCTATCCCTAGCAATGATAACTAAATCTATATTCACAATTATCTTGGAATCACTAGGAAAAGTCACTAGGAAAGTTACAGCATTAAGATTAGGAGGAACAAAAAAAATTACGCAAGCAGATTATATCTAAACCAAAAAACAAACAAAAGAAGGTTATAGTTTGTTTTTTCTGTGCAAGACAAGTCCAGGGAGAGAAAAGAAAGGAACTACAATGAAACTTTTCAATTACAGAAAAGATGGAGTTTTTATTTTTACAGTAAAAGAGGTAGTTTATAATTTCCATGGTGTTTTGTGACTGCAGGAAGTTTTTGGAATTGAACACTATGTACTGAATTTCCTCAGGCAAAAGTAAACGAACTATAAAGGTGGAAAAGAATCAGTCTTGCAAGGGAAATCGTTACACACAAAAGTCAAGTAAGAACTTGTGTACATGACTGCCATGATTATTTATGCTCAACTATATGCAGAGACCTGTTCTAATGAGATTTTTTTTTAATGAAGCGTGCTGAAACTGGTTATTTCATTACAGAAAACAGGACTGATTTTTGTTTTACCTTAGTACCAATTGACTACACACAAGTTCTATTTATCAGGGACATAGAAGTTAGGTTGCAAACTTAGACTTCTGACAACATTTCAAATGAACTCTTCATCACCCCTCTGAGGCAGGAATAACACCTGGTAGCCTGGTGCATTGAGACACATGCATCTTACTGTTCTTCTGAAACCTGGAAAGCCATCACACAAGTATGTAGCATTCTCCTTACCCAGTATTAAGACTGGTTGAAGAAAAGGTCTCCGCATGCCTGAAGATGATTCCATTTTCCTCTAACCAGCAACTCACTAACAAATACTGACCTTTCAAACCCAGTATAATATTTTTCATCGTGTTCATTTTTATAAAGGAAAGTAAACCAAAGCATGAAAAACAATATCTAATTATAAAAACACAGACACTATAAATATATCTATATTTATATGCACGAAACCACATTCTAAGCTTCCTATTCATTAACTTCATCTGCTTGAAGTGTGCTCTTGATGTGGTCAGACTTACTTTGGGGAAAGAAAAAAAAAGGCAAAGAAAAAAAAAGAACTGTAGTCAGTGCCTTTTCAGCTTCTGATCACAAGCAGTTACTAAACAGTGACTACCATATGTAAATATAGTAGGATAGACAAATTACACCAAGACATTTTTATTTGCAACTCTGCCCAGGCAAAACCAAAAAAACAAGTGGTGACTGTCAGCCAATGCCACTCCAGTGAAATGTAGCAGCTTATTAAGCCAAAGAAACATAATTGCTTCTGACCAGATGTCTTTGCCTTTTTGTGTTTTGAAGTATTGCAAAACTGGTGTTTGAGAAATGCTCTGCGATTCAGAAAGCTACTAGAGGGGGGGAAAAAGAATTCATTTGCTCTAGAGTGCAATCTATTAACCGGTGAGACGGTGAGAACTGTCTTCAAAACATTAGTCCAAACGTCTCTTCTACAAGTAAACAGATCCTATGTTTTTTGCAACTTAAATACAACTACAGACCTCAATTCTGTGCCTCTGCTAAAGTGATGTGTGCAGGACATGTTACTTACACCAACACTGAAACAAGAAGTTAACAGTGCTCATGCAAAATCCATACCTGTTGACTGTCCATCACCTCCAATCTCTACTTTGAGAATATGTAAAGAAGCACCAAAATTTGGCTAGAAAAAAAAAACCAGAAAAACAAACAGAACTCTGCTGTTAACAGGAATGCAGTAAGTGTTACAACTCTGAGTATGCTAAAAATGCAATGCTTATTCTTTTAAACACCCACTATAGATGCAATGAGAGATACACAAACTTCTGCTTCAACAGAAAATTGAATAGTGTAAATAGTACACTGATCTTTAATTGGTTTCATTGACTCTTGCACCATTAACAACACATCTCCACAACTGTGCAGATTTTAAATTGGTTATGCTTAAGAAAATACCAAACCCCTGTTAAAGTAGAAAACGGGCTACATGAGGAACACAACAATATTTTAATGTTATTAGAAGTCAAATTTCTTTTCTTTTAAAATCAAACTATTGAGGTCAATGTGTCTGTAAATAACTTATTCTTTGGTGTAAAGGGTTACCCTGCTTATGTAAAAGAGCATACAGGCAGGTCAGAAATAATCTGCTAACTAAATGCAGAAAGGCAAGTGAGGGAAAAAACCCATCACAATGGAAAACAGGTGGCCACCTAGTCCACTATGCTCCTGCCATGGCATCTGACTGGTGAAGCCAAATATAAAATTCAAACTCATACAGGTGATCCTGCGTCTTAGGATGTTCTTCCAGCCATTAGTGGCTTAAGAGTTGCTCAAGCCAGAAGTTACAATTAATCATTATTTTAATAACCACTTACAAGCTGACTTCGTCCATGAAATTACCCAAGTATAATTTTGGTATAGAAAAAAATGTTATAAGATGTAACAATGCAGTTTGACTGAAAAAATATACTACATAGACAGTAGTTTGTTTGGCTTACAAGTCTGGGATTTTTTTGTTTGCTTTTAAATAAGAAATACCTATTTCCAATTTACCATTTCTCTTTATGACATTTCGGATTTTAAGCTTCTAACACATTTTTCCCCCATCCCCACCATTAAAGTTGACTGGCATTAAAAGACAAGAAGAATGAGGCAAGATATACCCCTCCCAGGTATGTCAGCTTAAGAGGCTTTGGGGAAAGAACATGTTAAAAATTCTTTGAAAATCATCTCTCAGGTAGATTTTTTTTTTACCATGTGCCTATTGATTCCTTCAGAAAACTCATATTAGTAACACCCAGCTTCAGTCTCAAAAAAAATAGGGTTTGATCTCCTAGTCACACATTATGCCTTACTCTACAGTTTAAAACTAATTTTTTAAACTACAAATAATTATTCCCCTCCAGCCATCTGGATTGCATTACTTGAAAGTGACATGACATCCTCTTCCAGCAGAGTAATTTACAGTGTCAAAAGCAAAACAAGTTATTAATGTCCAGTGCAATAATTCTGCCATATAAGTTGGGCAACTGCACAGGTTACACTTGCTAATTAAGGCAGCTTACAGACCAATGACATTCACACACCTTCTAGAGTAACTGCAGTTATACTTGAGACTAGTTTGGAATAGATATGCTCTTAAAACCATGCAGCCCACACAGCCATTTTCATGTTATGTTAATCTATCTGTACTCCAAAAATAATCAAAACTGTCTCAAAGACCCACTTACCACAATCACTACAAATACCTAAATCCTTCATTTTAGCCACAGAAATGATGTCTCATTCAGTCCACATGGATGAGCAATATATGTTTAGTAAATTTTTGAAAAGGCATTTTTAAAACATACAGTGAAAAGATGAAAGGAATTTTCATAATTTGAAGAAACAAGACTCCTGAACAAAATCGTGGTTGTTAAAAACAACAGCTAAAATTTAATCTTCTTTAACCAACATTAAAGCAGATTATTTACAAGATAGGATCTCATCTAATTTTAGATAGCATTGAATATACTACAGGAGTTTCAACATCACACAATCACAAATTCTGCATGAAATTAAACATTATTGTAGCAGTGAAATTAGCTTTACCTTGAACAGGTAATCTAAAATCTGGGAGCGATAAGGTTCTTGGTAGTTCACCAGGAGTCTAGATGTGGCCTAAAATCGAAGGAAAGTATGAAAATACAAAAACTCAACTGTCAAATGCTTAAGTACATCCCAGTTTTTCAAGCTGGGACTTTCACATGGCTAATAATGCTACAAAAATAATTATAGCAGCAGGAACTCAGCTAAGTCCCTACACAAACTCATTTCTAACCCTTCAGCTGTGCATTTCTGGTTTCATAGATTGCAATTGCCTTATCCTCTGGTTGCCTAAAATTTACTGCAAAGAGAGTCCAGAGAACAGAGAAACAAAGATCACACAGGCTCATGGCAAGAAAAGGTACCATTTCTCATGCTCTACTCAACTCTCCCTCCATCACTTCACCGCATACAAAAGGCAACAGCAGGCACACAGGCAGGGGGGCAAGGAAAGCATCTGAGCAGGTCCATGAGTGCGTAAACTTCAGGTATTTCACGGCTCTGCTGGCTGGACCACAGGAAAGACGACGACCGACTGTTGGCTCGTCCAGCATTTCAAGCCGCAGAGACAAGGAGCTACAAAGACCCTCCACAGAAAAGCCCACCCTGGCTGAGCTCTCCTTCCCCGGCACCCAGAGCATGGTTGGCCCTCGGCACCCCAAAAAGGCCCTGCGCAGCCGGAGGGCTGGCGCACAGAGGAGCCGCTCCAGCTCTGCCCGGCAGCAGGACCGCCCGCCCCGCTCCTCTCGGGCCCTGACGAGCTCCTGCTCCGACCCCATGGCGCCCTGTGTGTGTCCAACAGACCCCCCGCCCTCACGGCTGTCTCCAGGACACCGCCCGGCCCAGGTGTCCCTCGACGCCCTGAGGAGGCACCAGCGCTTCCAGCACCGCAGCCCCGGGGGTGCCGCTCACCCCGCCGCCGCTCACAGCCCCGATCCCGTCGAACTGCCTGCCCAGACCGTCGGCATCGTCCAGCACGTAGGTGGCCGTCAGGAGCGGAGCGGCACCAACGCTGGGGGGCCCCGGGCCGCAGCTGCAGCCGAGCAGGATCGCGCCCCAGAGCAGAGCCGTGCGCCCCATCCCGATCCAGCGCCGCTCCCACTGCGGCCGCCCCGTCCCGATCCAGCGCCCGGCACTGCCCGGCAACGCGGCACGTGACCACGGCCCGGCATCACCGGGGGCGGGGCGCCAGCGCCCTGCGCCGCCATCGTGCTCCAGGGAAAGGCGGAGCGAGGACAAGGCTCTGCAGCCCTTACGGGCAGCCCCTCCCCAGCTGAAGTCAACGGTCGGCATTTTGACAAAGGGCAAAGCAAGTTCCAGCTGGTGAGGCGCTTACCGCCCCGCTGGAATTGGGCATTGAGCATCGAGTGAAGCTATCGCGGAGCCATCTTGTGTATGGGAACGCCGGCTGAGAAGCGCGGCAGGGTTTTTGAGAGAGCACACAGGGAATTTCGTCCAGTGCAGCGTGAGCAGGCGTGGGTGGGGGCAGAGCTCAGCTGTCCCTCCTTTTCGAAGCCTTTGACCCTCCTTTTCGGGGCCTCTGACAAGTCACGGTACTTGTCTTGGGCCTTTCCCAGTGCGTTTCTCGTTCCCAGGCCCTCGCCAGCACCTCGCAGCCAGTTTCCTAGGTTTGCCCCGCTCTTAAGCTGCCGCCAATGCCTTGAAGAGTCGGCACAAGTCGGCGCTTTGAAGGCGCACATTCCAGCGCGCTGTGAGAAGGACCTTTGATCGGCGCAGGGAGCGGCCCCGGGCCCCGCCCCAGCCCCGCAGAGGGGCTGACAGCACAGCGCCCCTCCCGGCAATCCCGGGTGGCCTCACCTGCGTCAACTCGACCCCAGAGAGGGACCCTGAAAGTGGAATTTAACCTACGAACAGCTGAATGAGCCTCTCCGTTCTACGCCTTCGGGGTGCGCTGCGGGGCAGCCGCATCAAAGCGCCAGAGCTGACGTGGTCCTGTGCCACACGCCAAAACTTTCCGACAGGATAGCCCGGGTGTTCCCGCAGACTTAAGCATACAAGCATTCGTCTTAGAGGAAAAGTAATCAGGAGATCGGCGATCAGCTTGATTGTTCTATTAAAATTCATAATGTGAAGCGCCCTGTGTGCTGACCTCAGTGTTTTACGGAGGGGATGCTTAATGTGCCTAAAGGAGGAATGAGGCACCAGGACATGCCGTGGCTGATGTCCTGCGGGTATTGTGGAAAAGCCCAGCTTTTGCACGTTTCTATCCATAAAGAATGTTGTTATTCGAGCCTCTGCGGCTCTTGTCATTTAGGGATCTAATGTCTCAGTGATGACATTACCTGGCTGACGTTTCCTGTTTATTTCTTTTCAAATAACAATACCAAGCACTCACAAAACATTTGCACTTTACAGCAATATCAAGCATTAACTAATGAACCTGCTCACACCCAAATGAGCTATTTGATATCATTATTACATGTAGAAGGACAGAATGACTTCCTTAGGGCTACAGTGAGTCAGTGGCTGAGGTAGAATTATGCTCATGGTCATATTTCACATTCATTCCAGCAGACTGTACAGCTTTGCACACCTGGCAGGTTTGCAAAACCATCATAAATTATTAGTTTGTTAATTTTGGTAGTTTCTTGATCCGTCAATTTATTCCACATAGAAGGCTTGTGCTGTGAAATTCAATCTCTTACTCACTCATAGGAGCCTAAAAGTGACAGTTTTCAAAACTCCTATTTGCATCCTATGATGTGATGAGAGCCTTATCTTTACTGATGGTACAGAAAAACGTTCTCAGAATCTGTTTTGGTGGAAAGAAAAGGATGCTTTGGTGTGACTCCGTGAACTTTATTCTGCCTTAAGAATCTTGACCTTGCTTTGAACCTTTTTTCCTTTACACATTTGTTCAGGGTCCAAGGACATATGATCTGGACCCTTTGTTAGCCCAAATATATCCAATAGAATAATTGAGCACTTATTTATTGTTTCTTTTCTAGATAAAATAGTTTTCCACTGTTAATGTTTTTCTGTTTCAATTCTTTTCTTTAATTGATAGTACATTAATTTCAGCAAACACTAAGAACACTTGCTGTTCCAAGATACCTGATCTGAGATATTGTGTATGTCCCAGTCTCAGAAAACCCTGAAGAGCTGTGCTGCTTACATCAAAAATTAAATTGTTATATATAGACACAGTCAAAAGTTCATTTTTACATATATCTTTACTTTCAGAATGTATAAAAGGTATCATCTCTTCTCTTGCCTCTTTTGATCTTTCAATTCCATGATCAGTTGTTACAGTGAAGAACTGTAGAAATGTTTCGACTATGTTTCTCTATTTTTAGTAATTATAAGAACTTACATTTCTTCAACAAATTGTAAAGATCCTCAACAACACAGCGGAGCCAGCACACCAGAGACTGTTCTTAGTAGGTACAATGTTAGGAAAAGGCAGGTGGAAAGTTGTAAACTTTGTCTAATGGTTTTTCTCTCAATGAAAATGAAGGTGTGACTGAAATTTATTTTAGAAATTAATCTAACCAAGTGGCCTCCCTTTCAGCAAACTGGAGAGGGCTATGGTAAGAGTTTGAGAATGGCCACAAGTATAGAATCATTTTATAACTTAGGTTTCATATAACATGCACATCAATAAAAAAACTGTGGATGGAAAAGTCATGGTCTGACTGAAAAAAAGAGAAGGAACTGAATCTCTGGATCCAATGGTTAAATATTTTAGAACTGCCTGGTATTGTTCTTAAGGAAGTCAGTTTTTTTACAGCTTTTAAATTTGTTAATCTGTTTCATTTCTTCTTAGCATCTGAATCATCACAGGACAGTTTTTTGTGTTACTCAAGAGATGTACATTTAAAGTGAAATTGTACCTATTTTCTTGAAGAGTTGTATCATTCCAAACAGAATTTAAGGAAAACTACACACAATAAATTATTCTGATCACAGAGGGGAAAGACAGCTATGCTTATGTAAAAACTTTCTACCTATCTGAGTAGAATAACCTGCTAAAAGAATCACACCTATGAAAGCTGCATCCAACCTCAGATTTAGTTTATATAAAAAGTCATAAATATGCAGCCTGTCACAATGTATAAAATTCTGTTATCCTTAAGTAAAAAAGAAAGATGCTATATTTTGAACATATAGAAGTAAACAGAAATAAAACATGGTCTTTTATTTCTCTGGATTGATTTGTCTGCAGAATGTAATGTCTCCTAGCTAACGAGTTTAAAATATACTGTGCTCATGTAATTAGGCAATATTTGCAATTAAACTTTTATAAACTCTCTAAAGTATTCCTAGATTTGCCAAGGTTGCTACTATCATTTGGGTATATCTCTTTGTGACTATGTCATTAACAAGGAATTGGGGAGGTGAGGGAAAAAAAAGGAGGCCACAGATTAAGAAATGTGTGACCGTTTTCTCATCTCAGAGCAGCTTCCTGTCTTGTATCTGATAAAGCAGAAGCAGACACTTTCTCAGAAGCAGACACGGGGTACACCACCAATGGCACAACAGGGAAACTGCTACCCAGGGACACATGTCTGCCTAGGTAAGTGTTCAAAATCCAAAAAGTCAGATACAAAACTTATGTTCTGGTACAAGTTTCAACCTACCTCTCCCTTAATGTGATGCTGACATACAACAAAAAGAAGGGATGCAAAAGGGACTGTAACAGATTTCTTTGAGAGAAGGATTATTTCAATCTCAGTACAACTGAAACAGACTAAGGGTCAAATGACATTAAAAGATTGAACTAGGGAAGATATGCCAGCTTGATTTTTGTTTGTTGTAATGGTATTGCCATGATCAAAATATCTGATGCTTACAAGAGGGGATCGGAATGGAGAAGAACTGTGTTTGGGGGTGAATTTTTAGTATTCTGAGCTGTCCCATCACTGCAAAACATACTTCAGGCCTCAAGGGGGTTCCAATAGCTTTTCTGTTACTGCTTATTTCATGGCACTAAAAAAATACTCAGTGCTATATATATGAGTATACACAAAGCTTAAAGGTTAGCAGAAAAACAAGCTCTGGTAAAAGTAGCTGCTTAGAATACCAAATATCATGTACATGAAAATATTTTGTATATATTTCTGCATGCATAGAGGAAAACATGATGCATAATGATACAGCAAAATAATACTTGCCTGCATGGCCTACATCCTAAATAACATGTGGGGGTTTTTCTCTATTTGCTCACATTAACAGAATGCTTATGCTCAATAGAACAGTCCATAAAGTGTATTTCCAAGTTAAAAAGGCTGAGGTTTTTTTAGACCTGTTTGAGTCTGTATAGAATCTCATGCATACCCATGGTGAAATTTAGTGTTGCTTGGGGGAAAACACAGTTCATTTTAAGCAAAAAAAGCCCATGTTACTGAAAGGTATATTTCAGTTCTCCTGAACTGTGAAGTTTTTCAGAAGTGAGCTTCGAGATCTGCCTGTTAGGTAAAAAGACTCAGCTACAGAATATCTTTTGTACTTGAGGAAATCAACTTGGCAATAGAACTTATTTTGAGAACACAAAGCAATTTACTTTTTTGAAATTTGCTCTAAGAGATAAAAAGAAATCAGGAAAGTTGTCTGTCTTTACATCTTATGGTTGATATACAGTATCACCAGCATAGCAGCTACTGCAGCATTGTTCCTTTCTTCCACTAGAAAGTTGTTTACAGATAACAGTATTTATGTTTATGTTTATAAAAGTTTACCTTTTACTTACTTTGTAACTTTCAAAATGTCATCAATGGAGAGACTACGTAAAGCTCTCTTTGAATTTGAAGAAGATATTGTACAAATGCATTGATACAAATACAATACATAATTACTACTTTTTTCTAGAAAGTTTCACAAGAGTTCTTTACAGGCTTGTTTGCATACGTTACTTGAAGCGTAACATTTTCCGGTCCATTTCTCTAAATTTTATGTCTTATTGATTCTTCAGAATTCTTGTACAGTGGGTTTTCTGTAGCAAAATGACAGAGGCAGGAAGTATAATAATAATGTAATAAAAGAAAAAAGTTACTGTTAAGAATATTTTTTTTCCATTTGAAACGCAATACCAGAACCAGTCTATAAAATAAGTCACAAGTATAGACCATGGTAGTCAAATCATTAGACTATATCATTAAACAGAAATTCCTTGATAGTTGGGGGTTTTTTGTTTGGTTGTTTTTGCTGGTTGGTTGGGGTTTTTTATATAACACTCACTGGGGAAAAGTATTAAATATTGTTTTTTTAGGATAGCTTTAAGCCAATACCATCCTCATGGGCAAAACCAGCAGGTACACTCACTAGCTGAGAGAAAACCTAGGAATGCATTCAGGTAAGCAGAATCATCTTGCGTTACAAAGTCTTAATTATCAGAAAAACAACTAAGCAAGGAAGTACAATGTGGACTGCTTCCACTGAAATAAGACCCCAAGCAATTTGAGTGAAACTTGTTGTAATCAAGAAAAACAGTGCTTTCTACTTTCATATTTTTGTGCAAGAAACTGCACCATGCCTTGAGGTATGCTTCATTTGCTGGCTCTTTGACACACTAAAGTATAGGTCATCAGTACATGCCAGAATGACATACTTCTTGTTATTATCCTCATGGAAAGCATGTCCTTGTATAAGTACCATCAATGTGTCATCAAGGTGGGGGCACGGATTACCTGGGCAATGTTAAAAAGCCTCCAGGGCTGTGTTCATGGAAACAAATGAACATACTGGTTAAAAATAAAAGAAAAGGATGGGGTGCAGTGACATG
Organism: Pithys albifrons albifrons; assembly: GCF_047495875.1. Taxonomy (NCBI): domain Eukaryota; kingdom Metazoa; phylum Chordata; class Aves; order Passeriformes; family Thamnophilidae; genus Pithys; species Pithys albifrons. Next base: position 18,776,150 of record NC_092463.1, on the reverse strand, counting down.
TGAATATGAAGGACAGAAAAAACTTTCCATGATGCCAAATTTCATGTGGTCTCAGCTCACTGTTTTGAATTTCATCTTCAGTGTTCCAGCCTGTCATTAACCAATTATATCTTCAGATATTAGTTCCTTGAGGCAGAGAGCAGAAGAACAAAGCAAAGTCTTGCCCCAAAGAACACGTGGTTTATTCAGACAAGTGCAATATTGAGGACAAGTGTTTTACCTTATGATCAGTGAAATCAACAGAGCAAAACTCCTAGAAACAATGAGCTAAAATGAGAAAGCTGAAGCAGAAAAGGTAGGTGGTATGAGAAAACTGATATATCGGCCAGTGACTAGATATGAAAGAGGCAAGCTGTTGTGAGTGACATGGAGACAAGTTAGGGGCTGGTAAGGATGATGAATCTGTAATACAACAACTAACAAAAGAGAAAGTGTTTATGGGGGAGGGAGAAGGAATTCCAGTGTCTCTGTCACAAGACTAGTAAACAATGCCTCATGCACTTGCTGCATTACACACATGCTTCTGAAAGGGCATGTTTCCCTGTTAGACGTGAAGAAACCTGTCACAGAAAAAGAGATGCTAAAATGTGATTAGAAGAAGAGGTAGGTATTTTATCTTTTACTCATCTGGTCTGTTTGTTTTGGTCTGTTTGAAGTGGGTCAGCAAAGACTCGGGATCCAATTTCTAGAGCTAGATTTTTAATTTGAGATACTTACCTATACTGGTAAGCTTACAATGCCCTATTTACCATGTGGGTTTATTAAACCACTAAAATGCAGACATCTCACATTTACCTTAAATATAGACACTGCCTTTTTTTTTTTAATTAGTCCCCGTGTAAGTGAAGCTCCTCAGTGGACCAAATTGGCAAGTCATTTTCATGAATTTTCCTTGTCTTTTGAGCTTGGGAATTAATTTAGCTCTAACTGCGAAAAATTAGCCAACTTCATCAAATAAAGCAGTGGCTGGTAGAATTAAATACATGCTTTCTGACTAGTTTTGGCATTGCTCCTTTTCAGTAAGCATGAAAGGGTTTTTATGGACAAGGGATCCATATAATAACCTCTCAGCAGAAACAATAAACCTGCTTGGGTTTCTCTTATAAACCCACAAATTTCCACAAACACACACATCAAACCCATAAAAGGCTGAATTTTTCTTACAATGTGAGAAAGTTCCTGCATACAAGTTATTTTCAGTTTGAGTTCTTTCCTAGGTAGGGACAGTTGCAGATGTGCTATCTTGCAACATGCTCATTCTTCGGCCTTTTCACCTCCCTTGCTGGCAGTCCAGGCTCAAAGCACAGATGAGTAATTGCAGGCAGTCTCTGAAGCAGTTAGTACTGGGATATTCTTGTTGAAGCTGTTGATACCAACAGCTCTGGTAGTGATTCAGATAAGCTTAACTGTTAATGGGTTTGTAGCTCATGTATGGCAGCTGCAATTTTTAGAGGAAAGAAATGTAAATGAAATATTTTCCTCTTAGTCTCCACCTCATATGAGTGAAAGGGACACTCAGCAGATTCTTCTGTGCATGCAGGAACCCAGTCGCCTGCCAGCTTTCTTTCACATGAGGGTTTCTGGGACATGCAGTAAGGTTTTCTGGAATAGCACAAGTGATGGCATGTTCTTGAAGGATCACATACAAAAGAGAAGAGAGGAAGCAGGGATGTTGAGGATGCAATGGGACAAGAGATTTGCAATAAGGAGACATGCCAGTTACACATTTTCCTCTTCTGAGCATATCCCAACATCCAGCAGTACCTGAATCCTTGTATTTCTATCCTTGTCTCTCCATTGACTTCTAGTGGAGGAGGTTATTTGAAATAAGAAATCTACCATATTCATGTTCCCAAATTGTGCTTATATAATAGAAAGTGAACTTCTAGTATTTGTTATCCACTTACTGATTTCCTTCAGCTCTCCCACAAGAGGGACCTGGGATTGCAGGACACCACCCCACCTCTAGAAGTGTCTTAACTACTCATCCTGCTTCTTCTGTAGAAGTTTGTGTATAACTGACTTTGACACCTGAGATTTTGGGTTCCTCTTCCTATGCAGTCCTAACTCCAGGAGTGTTTAAAACCTTTGATCTACAAACACCATTTCTTTCTTCTAAAAAAACACACCAAGAAGCCCATAAAAACAAACAGAAGTGTTATAGCTGATATTTTTCTTCTTTGGTAACAGAAGGCTGGAATCTTGTCAACCAGGTCCTGAAGAACTAACAGATGACCATACATCAGACTAGAGAGGGGTTTTTATTGGATCCAGGCTGGAATTACCCCAGAGATACTACTAGGGGTGGACAATGAACGACAACACTTCAAGATGCCATGATGACCACACCCTGGATAAGTATTTGTTTCCATTTGTGTACAGCATTGTGGTGATAATCAGTATCCCCATCAACAGCATATCCCTCTATGCATCTTGCATTCAGGTGAGGAAAAAGAATGAATTAGCAGTCTACATCTTTAGCCTATCACTGGCTGATCTTTTGTACTCTTTGATTCTACCTCTGTGGATTGATTATGCCTGGAATGGAGATGACTGGAGGCTCCCTGCCTTTCTTTGTAAGATTTCTGCCTTCCTTATGTATATGAATTTCTACACCAGCACTGCGTTCCTTGCTTGCATCTCTGTTAACAGATACCTGGCGTTAGTTCACCCCTTGAAGTTCCAGCACTTGCGCACAAGAAGATTTTCAGTGATTGTCAGCATAATTGTTTGGCTTCTGGAGAGCATCTTGAATTCAATCATATTGCTGAACAAAGAAGTATTCAGTGATCCTTGCAATTCCACTAATCATACATTATGTTATGAAAAGTACCCCCTGGAAGAATGGCAGGCACACATAAATTTACTCCGAGTATGCTCAGGGTACTTGGTCCCTTTGATAATCATTGTGTTTTGCTACCATAAAATCTACCAAGTAGTGAAGTGTAACCAAGCCACACTAGATGAGGAAAAGAAAAAAGTGAGGAAACTTATTTTGAATATTGCAGTAAGTTTCATTGTTTGCTTCACTCCTTATCACATTATATTGCTTATTCGCAGCATCAAAGAACCTTCCACCACTGACCAATATTTTTCGCTGTTGATGTATAAGGTTTACAGAATCACACAGGCCTTAACAAGTTTGAACTGCATTGCGGATCCTATTCTTTATTGCTTTGTGAGTGAAACTTCACGAACAGACATTCTGAATATGTTTAGGTGTTGTTTGAACCTACGAAAGCATGAGGAAGACCAAGTGAAAGACCACGTTCTGAGCATTTCTCCTACAAAAAGCAGTGCACTGAGCCCCTACAGAACTTCCTTTGAAATCAACACTGTCAAAAATGCCTGAGTGAGTGCATTCAAAGCAAAATTGGATAACCTGTAAGGAAAAGAAAGGAAAATTCTTCTCAAGTTTGTACCTAGGAAATAGCCCAAAAGTCAGAGATGCCAATCTAAGCAAAAACAGTAGCTGGAGCCAATAAGAACTTACTATAGGGTCAATGAAATCAGTGGAATGTCAACACATATCTTTAAATGGGGTATGGTACCTAAATCATTGACAAACACATGCACAGTCAAGAAGGATAATCTTGGCACATTGATAGAATTACTGAGGATTCCCCACAGAACTACCTCCTGTTGCAGCTTGATACCTAGCCCACAATGTGGACATACATGTACTTAGCTGGAGGAAGGCTGAAGTCCTCCTTGTCCTGATTGACAAAGGAGCAGACAGCGGGAGTGTGGTGAATTTGTCTCTGAGTTCATGGTGCAATTAATGCTGCTGTGATGGTTCCTGTGTTTCAATGAAGGCTCAAACTCTTTTTCAGCATACACCTAAGATCAGCCACTTCTTAAAATTGTTTACATCATGTGTATTGGTACTTACGTGCTCTTAAGCTTTTCAACTTCTGTTTCCTTTGAAAAATATATGTTCTAATGTATAACTGTATTTTATGCAGTTTTATACCAATATCATTCATAGATTCATTACTTCAAGTGCTTATAAAGAACCAGATTCTAGCCAGCGGTGTTTTAATTCAGGTGAAACTTTTCCTGATAAATGGAGGGAGGAAAAGGGTTGAAAAATGAGGTTTCACCTCATCACAGTGTAAAGGGCCAGCCTTTAGACTTGCTTATTATGACTGAAATCTGGAGTGTGGTTACATTTTCAGAGTCAGTAGAGGAAGGTTTATATCCATTCACTTACCTGTACCTGGAGGCCTCAGCTCAAGATTTCCAGGCTATCTGTCTGCCAATTTTTAAAAAATTAAGCAACAAGCCAACCAGAAAAACTGACAAACCTGCAAAGAACATGAATGTACCAACAAACAATGAGAATGGAAGCAAAAGAACCCACATTTTGAAAGAATTGTGTTAGCACAAATTAAAAGTGTGACTCAATTCAGGGACCTGTTCCTGCACAGGCCCCAGAAACATCTGCCTGGTTCCCTGTTAGCAGCAGGCACTTGACCCCCTGAAAAGAGTTAAATCACAATGGAAAGTTTCTTTTTTTTCTCATCTCTCTACACTTTTGCCTTTGTTCAATTGCCAGGAAGAATATTTGGTAATGGTGATGTTTTGGTTTCCTAGGGGAAGAATTTTTCAGTCCATCAAAAAAAAAAGTCTCCTTCTAGTAAGTCTGTGTAGTGGAAAGATTTTGACCACCACTTTTCAGCACACTTCTAGGTCTGTCATTGTATATGGAGTATGTGCATACAGTGGTCACAAGCAATAAGAAATTTCTTATGAGAACATTCCTCTGTGTGTAAATTAAAAATTTCTTCATTACAAGGGGCACTTCCATGGTTTTCATGAGTTTCAGTTTGTGTGTCTATTTGTACTTTCAATGAATTTCACATTCTGAAATGGGCACTGGACAGGCTGTAGTGTCTGGACTTGTTCAGCCTGGAGAAGAAATGTTGAAGGACCTGGTGGTGGCTTTGCATCCTGCAAAGAGGGTATTGAGAAGATGGAGCCAAACTCTTCACAAGAGCTCGTAGAAGGAGGGACAAGACATTATGTGCATAACTTGAAGCAAGAAGGGACAGAGTTGATTTAAGGAAGAACTTTTGAACTATGAGGGCTGACATGGCAGTGGAGCAGGTTGCACCAAGGTGTTTCGTGTGTTCCATCCTGAGAAGTTTTAAGACCCAGCTGAACGAAGCTTTGAGCAACCTGGTCTAGCCTCATAGCTGATCTTCCCTTGAGCATAAGGTTGGACTGGAGATTTCCTGAGGTCCCTTCCAAACACAGTTGTCCTGTGATCCTATGAACTGCGTATGTCACTGTTCTGGATGTTGCCTTCCTCTCTAGAAAAATATGTTCCCTTCCCTTTTTTGTTTCCTTTTGCTGGATTTTGTTTTGATGTGGTTTGGTTTTGGTGAGGTCTTTTTTTTCTGTAGTTCCTTCTTATATATTATGGAGGAAAAATTAAGTAAGCAGCAGTGCAAATTACTTCACCACAGATTTGTGCCTGTGCTGACCTATGCATTTTGCAACAGAATGTGAAATTTCACTGTTATAATGAAATGCACTGGAATAAAAGCAGAACAAAACTTCACTGTAACTTCATGGAAAGAAGAACTGTGTTGTTCATTTTTAGATCTTTCACATGCCAGAAAAGTTGGAAAGTTAATTCTATTTGTTAATTATTTAAATAATTTAAGAATTAATTTACAGAATAAAGAATAATGAAAAATTAAATTTAAGCAACAAAACTGAGCCAAATTTAACTTGTGTGTCGGGGACTAGGGAGAGCTGGCTGCTGTGCAAGGAGCAGTGGGCGAGAACCTAAGGGTGACAGCCAGGGGAAGACTGGGCAGCCTTGTCCCTGACAAGCCACATAGTCCCATGTCACCCCAGCAAGACACACAGAGCAGGTCTAGTGAAGGTAACCGCTATTGCCCAACTGTCTGTGACCACCAGACAAATCTGTAGTGATGAGGTATGGCTGAGGTCAAACTGGGAAGCCAAGTCAGGAAGTCAGGATTGGGATCAGCAAAGCACAAGGCTGGGGACAGCAGTTCCATGTCAGCACTGGCCTGTGCACAGGCAGGCAATCCCCAAGGTGGTAGAACAGACCACAGACACTGTAGGTAAACTCAGAGCCCTGAACCTCTGCAAAAAGCTTAATTTTCACAAAATTTGACCTTGAGATTTAGTATTTTTATAACATTCCACCAATGCTCATGAAAGCCATGGCTTGGACCAGCTTACGTTGGGATGTGTGGATGTTTTTCATAGCATCATTTCCTATAGTACCTCCCTGCATTGTTGAAGATTCACTTCAAGATAGAGAAAAATAATGACAATGGCTGGCCCATAGGCTGGGCTACAGGAAAAGCTCATATAAGTCCAGGGTGCTATCCCTTTATGATAATAAAATATAAGTAGTACCTAATTCCTTAGATTGTTCCAAAAAGCTCAATCTGTGTGTTCAAATCACAACCCTCTGGAGAAATGAGGAAACTTCTAGATGTAGAGACTACCATGTGCTATACTTCAATCATTTGTGAATTTACTTCATTATTCATACATAACTTCAAAATTTACACTTTTTTTCATTCTCTCTCCAAATTTTATTGACCCGATTGGGCCAAATTTACCGTATGAAAGTGAATATATATGTTCTGTTTAAAACCGAAGTGTTACAGGAGGCATAGGACATGGTAAATGTCATCCAGGCTTTAATCCATGTTTTATATTATTGTTATTGAATATTCCACTTAAAATTCCTGATGGCTCTGCAGGCAAAAAAACAAGTGCAAATCCACAGGAACTCTTCCTAAAGCAAGGGCATTCCTTACAGAAGAGAGTTTATGAAATTCAAATGTGTATTTAATGACAAGAAAAAAGGCATGCATTGAAATTCCATTTTCCTCACAGACCATGCCTAAAACATTAGTGTATGGTCTCAGTTCCTGTCTCACTTTGAATCCATATAATAAGAATATGGATAATCAAAAGGGCTGTGATGGTAATTTAATTAATACCCACAGGGTATGAAACGTCAGTGCCAAACAATACTGCTGTCAGCTTAATAACAGCAGAAGTGAATTTGTTTATCAATAATTCACTTATAGCAGAATCCATCTGCCAAATGTCCAGCAAATATATAGCTCAGCTTTGTAAGTTGGGTTTTTTTCAGTGAACTGTGGTGACCTGGCTGGTGGTATTTCAGGCTTCATTTAATCTGGGTTTTTTTAGAATTTTAGAATCATCAAGGTTGGAAAAGATTTTTAAGATCATCTAGTCCAACTATCAGACACAACCTGCATCATTTGCATCACATCTTTTCTGATATAGCTACACATAAGCTTCACTTTGTTAATGTCAAGGCAGTCAGTCCTGACTCACCTGCCTACTCTTTTCCTTTTTTGTTTGTTTTTTTTTTGTTGTTGTTGGTTTGTTTTTTCTTTTTTTTTTTTGAGTGTCTAATGGATCTAATTTCAAAATCACTGAAAATGGTTAAAGAAAGTGTGAATTTGAGTTATAAGAGTAATATATTCCACTTCCTGTTTCCATTCACAGAGAATGACGCTACTGAAATCACTCTGGTAATTCTTCAGCAATGTCGCTCTTGGGCCATAGTTTAGCCATGTGCCACTTTCCATATTAATTACCAGTTTCATCAGTGTCACCATCAGTCAATTTCTCTATTTGCTAAGGTGGTAAAGGACCAAATTATTCATTTGCTCTCACCTCCACACAGCATAGAGAGAAAATATGGGTAGGAGTATGAGGCCGCTTGGGACTGGCATGACCACGGGAGCAGAAAATCTTGCCCACATCAAGGCCGCAGGGAAGGAAAGCTCTGAGCTTTCCAGGGAAGAAGGTCTCTGAGCTCAGCAGGAGTCAGGGGCAGCTGCTGCACCCACAGGCCAGTGCTTCCAGTTGCCAGGGTTTTCCTTCTGAATGAGACAGCAGCTCCCAGTGGTCCCCAAGCCCTGCAAGATGGCAGCTTGCCTCCTGCCCAAGCCCACCAACTCCTCTGCACCTGCAGGGTCCCCAGTGCTGCTGATCCAAGGCAGAATCTGATAAGTGATGCTCTAGCACTGATAAGGGGAAAGAAAGTGAAACACCTTGTGCTTATCATAAAAGTTTTTCTTTTCTTGCTGCACCACAATGGCTGCGTTACTAGCAAATCACTAGCCTAAGTTGGCACAGGGAAGTTTTGGCTGTTCAGCGATGAATTAAAAGTAACCAAAATATTTTACCTAAAATCCTGTAATATCCTAGAAAGACATAAAGCCTATTCTGGACTGGTAATTTGAAAAAAAAAAAAACACCAAAAAACCCCCAAAAAAACCCCAAACAAAAAAACCCCAAACAAAAAAACCAAAAAAGCCCCAAACAAACAAAAACCCACAAAAAACCAACCAACCAACCAACCAACCAACCAAAGAACAGACAGACCCCTCACAACAGCAAAACCCAAACAGAAAATAGTAAGGAAAATATTAAATTATATGATAGGTGAATTACAAAGACTCTGAACAAGACAGTCAGATTCTCATCTGTGCCAAGCCAGAGGCATTGTCAGCAATGTATCACCTACAGCATCTATCTAGCCTGTGTACAGCAGAATATATATCCCATAGCATCTCTCACTGAACATCAGAGTGTACACATCATATCACTAATGTGGCCTGGGAATGCTAAAACAGTGGGAGTTGCAAAAAAAAAAAAAAGGAAATTAGGTCAATCCCTTTTTTATTCTGTTTTCAAAATTAACTTTGGATATTTTGCTGATAGGAATAGACTCACAGCTTCTTTAAATGGAGTGTGAGAAAAATTGGGAAAAAAAAAGATGTCTCACAGGAGCAGAGAACTCTCAGAAGCTGTTACTTTAGTATTTTGAGAAATTATATTGCTATAGCAACTGCTTGGTTAAAGATTCAGAACAGGGGAAAAATCTTTTCAATTTTTTTCTTGGTAAAGTCAAGATCTGTTGCTGGATGAACAACTGAGGTGGTGACAAACTGGGTAAAAGCACAGCCAGATACTGTACTAATTTCTAATCATATATAACCTTTATGGAGTGCTGGTGGATGAGGGGCTGGACATGACCCAGCAATGTGTACTTGAAGCCCAGAAAGCCAATTTTCTCCTGGGCTGCATCAAAAGCAGTGAGGCCAACAGGGTGAGGGAGGGGATTCTGCCCTCTGCTTTGCTCTGGTGAGACCCCACCTGGAGTGCTGCATCCAGCTCTGGGGTTCCCAACACAGGAAGGACATGGACCTGTTGAAGTGAGTCCAGAGGAGGGATATGTTCAGCTGTTGGAAAAACTGTCATCTCTGTTTCCTTCTTCTGATTGCACCTTAGCAGATGTCGCAACAAGTATTAAGTCCAGAAAACTACAGTCTAAAAGAGAGATCTCTGCATTGTCTCCTGTTTCACACTCTGAACTATGTGCATGAGGACACTGTGAGGAAAATGCAGTTGATTTCATCAATGTAAGTGTGGACAGTATTTCTTAGGCTCACATCATTAAATGAAATGAACTACTGAGACTGAGGATTCATGACAGATGAGATTGTCTTTCCTGGGGAAGTTGCAGAGATTTGTGGCTCCACTCCAGCAGATGCAAAGAAAGAAGGAAAAATTGTAAAAGACAACTCCAATGAAAACAAGTATATTCCCTTGAACAGACTACTTCTAGATGCCACAGAGAAAACTGAACCAAAGCAGTACAGCATCCACAACTGGTCACCCTCCTGGTTCCATAGCTCCTACATAGCTTCCATTTCAGCTTCCCACAGTCCATCCAGACTGTAGAGTGATAGACCAATTCAAGGACATGATGACCATCCTGGCCGGGACAGAGCACTCCCAGAAACCCATTGTCAGACAATAATGGGTTCCAGAAGAAGGGACAAAGAGACCTCAGTGGCTTCCCAAAAGTCCTCAACAAAATGAGATTTCCCAGCAACAGATTTACAGGATTAACAAAGAATGGAGTGTTATGGAAATAACATGGCCTTTATTCACAGGAACAGAGGGAGCCAACCCTTAGGCCTATGTCATCTCTATCACTCCAAAAATTATTACTGACTATAGTCACTCAAACTGCCTAAGGAAAAAAAGCATGAAAAGAGATCGGACATGAGCAAAGCCGAGGAGAGAAGTTCCATCATCTCTGCAGGGGTAACCAACGAGCTGCCCTGTCTCCTCCCAGTCCTTCAGACAATGTAGGGGTGAGCAACTGTTTAATCTGTTTTTCTATACCTTATGCCTTATACCTCATAGATTACCATCTTTCACCTTTACCCCACAGATACCTTATTTACTAATTTTACCTTGCTACCTTGCTATACACCTTGTAACTTACTGAGTATATATCTTACTTTATTTTCTTTCTTTTTTTTTTTTTTTGTTATTCTGCAGGGTACTTTGTTGCTAACTCATGGTTCATGGTTTTCTTTAAGGCATGCAGTTCCTTTTCTTAGTGAGTTAAAATGTGTGTTAGTGGGAAGCAGATACATTATTTCTTTTTGCTTTGTGTTTACCGAGCATATTTAGATTTTGTTGGAGTCTTCGTAAATTGGTCTGTCATGGAGCGGGGTGTTGCTTGAGTTTTGTATTGAGGCTTAGGTTGCTGTGCTGTTTTGTGGAGTGTGCTTCTGGGTTTGGGTTTTTGTTATTAGTTAAAGTGCCATCATGCAGTTAATTGTTATCACCGACAACATGACCCTGTAGTATTTGTCACATAATTGTATTAAAAAATGTTATTTCGGGAACTGCAAGTTAGTCTGGTTTGTTTCTGGTGCTGGCAGCGATATAACTTGTAAGAGAACTTTACAGAGAAATTTCTCCCTTGCTATCAAGTCCTGTCCCCATATCAGAATATCAAAAGTCCTGTCCATTGCGGTGAATCTGTCTGGTGAAGGGTCTCTTTTGGTGAGATGTGAACAGACTGTTTTGGGCTTTAAAAGGCTTTGATATTCTGGGGACACACAGCCAAAAAATATATGTATATATATATATATATATATATATATATATATATATATATATATATAAATACAGATGGAACAAGAAATCTTTGCCTTTCTGCCCGTTTTCACATGACATAGACACAGAGCAACTGGGTATAAGATTGGGCAGCCAGTGTCTTCAGGACACAGCTCATCCCCACTGTTTTCCTCTGCTTCCCTTAACTTGTTCCCTCTAATTTGTTCCCTGTAACTCCTTTCCCCACTGTTCCTGCTAGTATCCTAATTTGAGGCACCAGTTTTCACATATGACATCTCCTGTGTCTACCAAAGTGAGCTAGCTTAAGGCAATTCATCTTCTGAGTTACCTTTTCACTCTAGCAGACTCAGGGACTCTTAGATAGGAGGAAGGTAAATTCTTGGAGAGCAAAAGGAACTATAACTGTGCCAGCTACCCATGAAGCAATTCCTGAGATTCACTGTATTCTCAGAATGAGAGAATAAACACACGGCTTCACCATCTTCTTTGCTTATCCTCCTGCAGTGCAACCCAATAGATAATCTACACTCAACCAAAGTTTTTGCTCCTTCTCAGAATGTACAGCAGCAGAAAAAAAACAAAACAGAAACAAAACCCCAAAACAAAACAAACAAACAAACAAAAAACCAAAACCAAACCAAACAAAAAAAGAAAAAAAGAAAAGGTCAAACTATCGCTGACTGCTGAGGTGTTGTTGGTAACCCCATGCAGGCCAAAGTAAGCTCTCCTTCCTGGCACACAGACAACGAGCACCTGTCACTGTCTGGCAGCTCAGCCAGTGTATGTGAATCTACAGGTTCTGTGGAGCACAACCAACCTAAGAAAAAGCTTCATAGTAAGATGTTGTACAGGGAAACAATGCTGCATTCACATTTGTTACAGAGTTAGTGCAGAAATGTGCGAAATACAGATATAATTTCTTGGACACCAGTTTTGGTGTGATCAGTGCTAGTCCTCCTTCCCCATCTGATGGCTGTTTGTTCACAACACACTGTCTTAATCCTGTTCACCTATCACTGGGACCTCATAACAGAAGGAGTAAGATACTACAGTGTATTGTGAAGACATTACCAGTGACTCCACATTCAACCTTACATTGAATTTTGCAGCTGTGATAATCCCCCATGCTCTGTCTGAGTAGTATATTTCATCATTAAGTGTAGTGTTCACACTTAGACGATGATTTATTTCTGTGGAAAGCATGAAATAAATTTAGGCAGTACCATTCAGCAGCTTAAACTTAGCCCCGTTTGGAAAGGAAAAAACCAAATTCTGAAGTTTTTTTTATCCCTATTGCATCACTAGTAGATTCAAAAACTGATTTTAAATAAGCCTGGCATATGCAGTCTCAAAAAGATCTAGAAATATTCATCAGCAGTAAGCACCACAACACTATGTCTACCAAGGCAAGTCAAGGAAAACAACTATCTGATAAAAAGCCCAGCTGATTCTTCCTGTCTCACTGTTATTTATACTCATGATTTCTTCAGAATTCTTTCATGTGGCTATTTGAAAGTCACAGCTCTTTTATTCAGATGTTCTTGTGTATTTTCCCTTTTTCTGGTGGTTTATGTTCATAACTGCACTGAGTCTTTACAATGTAAATTTTAAAAGACTAAATGTAGGGTGGGGAAAAGTAATCTAAAATATAGTATATTTACCTTTAATTAATTTTAAAATAAAATCTTAACAGTGATTTGCTATGCATTTTTTTTAAAACCTTAATAGTTTATTTCTTCACTGTAACAGGAAGCAACTTACATAGTGTGTCAGGGTGGAAATAATAGAAAGTGGAAACATGAAGAATGATTTGAAAGCTGTGAAGAGATTTGCAGATTCTAAATGCCTGTTCAGTCACTCAGATCAAGCCAAAGAAACATGCAGAATGGATTTAGCTGGAAGCCTTTTCAAAAACTTGCTAATGTGGTACCTGTAGATTTATCTTTTCTTTGTTGTACCTTCACTTCAAATCATTAGAGACATATTACAAGTGAAACCACTTCTGGATACTTTTTGGGATTTTAGCCAATTACACAGTTTGTTTATTTTTAGCAATTCATTCAGAGAAACCAAGATCAAGAACTTGGAGAACTTTTGAAGCACTACCTGTGCAGGAGGCATAACACACCCAATGCCGACATTAAATCTCCCTGTTCACTCAATATTCCTGTAAATACACTCTGAACACAATAAAATAAGCACCTTAATGATTGCAGGGAGAGGTGGTAGGAATCCCTGTGCTTGAATACATTTTTCCTTAAATACTTAATTTTTTTTCCTGCAAAATATTTGTAGCATTTACACTGAAATGCAATGGAATATTTTGATTATCTCAGTTGTATTTACAGGCTTGTGTGAATTGAGTGAGCTGAGAGACTAACCTCACTAGGTGGCGATTTTGGTCTGTTTAGCCAGGCTTTATAGAAAAGCAAAAAAACACCCCTAGTTTAAAAATGTGTTTCTTATACAGATAAAAAGGGAATTTGGGAATAGATCTGGCCACTGTGCCCCGAGTTCCCATGCAGCTGGGGTTACCCATCATGATCCTTTCAACCTCTGCCTTGAGATGTCAGGCTGTGAATCATCAGACCCAAGAGCAAAAACCAGAAGGCCCACCACTGAGCCTTGAGAGATTTCTACCAGCCCAGAACTATTAACAGCTGTCTATGCTTACTTTTCTTTGTAACAAATTTTTGTCCAATTGTGTCTCGTTTCTTCACAGTATTTATTCCAATATAAATATAGATATTCATATACAAGCAACAGGTGTCTGTATGGCTGGGCTTCATGAACGAAGATTTGGGCAGGGTTCTCCCCACGTGGGTGTGCCCTTCCAGCCTGCGCAGTGGATTTTTTAGGTGAGACACAGCGTGCACAGAACTGGCCCCACCCTTTAACTCCTACAGTTCATCTGCTACAGCTGAGCAAGCCTGGATGGTGACAGTGAAGTCCTCAGGACTAGAACCTACAGCCCCTGGTATTCCCAGGAGGTCTCCCATCCAAGTACTAGTGGGCCTGACCGTGCTGAACTACCAAGATCTGACGGGATCGGGCATCAGGGCAGCATTTAACTGCCTAATAGGGATCTGTACTTCTAAAAACGTCTCTAGCCTGATGAGCCCCTCATCCCCAAACTTATCCCTGTAGCATTTTTCTTCTCGTGTATTAGCCTAACTGTTCTTGGGATGGGCATCCATTCCAGGATATTAACAGTTCTCACTCAGATTTGCTGTAATGTTCCCCTGTGTATGCCAAAACACTACATTCAATCCATCACAGCAGGACAGATATGACACATTTCACAACAGTTCAAACTCATTCTGCAATTGGTCAGCTCCTCTCCTCTGACATTTATAGCGAATGAGTTCACAAAGCTACAGGTCTCTTACTGTCAGCCCCTAAAATACATCAGAATATGCTTTGTACGGCTGAATAACTCCCCTAAAGAGATGTGTGCTTTACCTTTTTATTTTATTGCAGACATTCACTTCTCTGAAGTATCATCATTTTCATCTGCATGTTTTCTCAATGATCAAACCTTTCAGTTGTTGCACTGGAGTCATTTTCTTCCACATCACTGTAAATAAAAATATTCCTTAATTAGCTATCTTTTTGAACAATTTTGGTCTTCATGTCAAAGTGATTTATGTGTTTCAGGAAGCAGTATAGAATTAATTAAATCCTCAGCATTTATTAACTTTGTTTCATGTGCTCAGCTTTTATTCTAAGCTATATTATTCATATAAAAAAATGACAGTTGAATAATGTAATACTCTGAGATGATTCCAAATGTCTGCAACTAAAACAAGGGATTAAAGCTAATAAATCCTGCATTGAACTGTATGTACTTCTCTTCTTGACACTAAAGTGGAAATAATGTCCTGTAGTACATCACCAACTCTCATTTTGCTGGTTCAATCATATGTGCTTAATCATTAATTCTAAAAAAAAAGAAAAAAAAGGTTCAATGTTATTTTGCACAAATCCATCCAATCTGAACCTTAGGCTTCTCTTCCTCCTTTTTCTTCTGCCTCCATTTCCCTAGTCCTTGACATTCATTCCTTTGTTTTTTCTTTTCCAAAGTTTATTCTTCTATATTGCTCCACCTTGCTCCCTTATATATCCTGAAATATATTTATAAAAAATCTCCTCACATCTTTGCTACTAACACAAGCAATGCTGAGCCCCAGCAGAGTACATGGAGGTATCATGTTGTGTGGGGAAGAGAAACAAAAAGCTCACTAGGTATCGGTATTTTGGCTGGGTCACAAAGGACACATTTACCACAATGGCAGCCACAAGCAGCATGCAGAGAAGTTTTCTTAGAGCTTGATTGAACTTCAGGGCCAAACACCATGAAGACTTATATATATGTGATAAGAAAATAAACTGATGTAATGTAACCCAGGTTCCTTTTTACTGCAACTTTCTGTGTTTTTTCCCCTTTTTTGTTATTCCTGTTATTTGGTTTATTTGTCTCCCTGTTAGTTAGTTCCCTGAAGTAACTTAGAAAATTTGGGGTTAAAATTAAAAGTTCTTTATTAAAATAAACACCACCTGTTTACCTTTACATTAGAATGCTATGACCATGCTCTAAATTCAGGTTGAATTTCAAAAAATTGCTACAGCCAGATAAATCAGCTTTTCTCAGAAAAGTACAAGTTTAGTCATAGTATGGATTTGGCTGAGTGGCATCTGAGAAACCTGTGTTTCTCTCATGGTTGAGGTGTCCCTAGGTCCTGAAGCCACATTCATTTCTACCTGCCTTCAGAGGCACTTTTTTGGAATGTCAGTGGGTTCATCTCTGAATTCTGGCAGTTCCAGTTAGTAGGAGTTTGGTTACAGGGATTCCAGTTTGGCCCATCTGCCTTTCCCCAAAACCTGACAGAAGAACTTTGCACTTCACACTTCTGGCATCTTGGTTCTTGCCTTTGTAACCACCCTCACCATTATGAGCAGTGCCACTGGTGACATCCCACCACACTGCCAGCACCCCAAAATTCCAAGGAAAGACAGCCTCACTGGTGTCCAGGGATTTCCCCTGTCTGAGTCAGAATCCTGTAAAATGTCCTTTTATCAGCCTTCAAATCAGAATCATAATGCCAGGATCTATGACCTGGGCAGTTCACAACTCTGGCTCCAGGTGGACATTCAAAGGACTACAGACTTTTATAATGTGGAGACCATGAGGTCATGATGGGCTGTAGGGGCTTGTCCTCTGCATAGAGGTCTTACCTCTGTTTCCCTGCATGAACCTAAGCCTCATACCTGCATGTTTCTGGCATAATATAATATTTCAGATTATGGACCAGTTGAAAATTCACCAGTTGCTTCAAGTCTCCAACCTTCAGATCAAAGAGAAGTATTGCATAGAATAGCTTATAGCATAAATGCACATATGGACATAAAGGAATCATTTATGACTGTTTAAAATTCCTTGAGATAGGTTGTCTACACATACATAAATTCCTATTTTTGAGGCTTTCTTTTTGGTTTTGAGCATTGTAAATGTTGGTGTTTCTTACTTGTTTCCTTTTTTGGAAACAGGCAAAATAAAAACAATATTTATTAAAAAAAGTAGATAACTAGAACATATGTATGAATTCATATCAGTTTAGGACAAGTAATTTAGAAGACAATATTCATAAAAACAATATTGCTTTCTTTTGGCATTTTTTATGAAACGAACATGCCAGCATTCTCTTTATAATTTACCCAATATTTTGGAGATGTTACCATTTTAAAACTCAAAATGAAACTCCCATTTGAGACAAAACATTAAAGTCAAATTTTTGCTTCACTGTTTAACTAGAAGAATGATTATTTAATTCGGTTTCGTTGCCTGCCAGGAAACCCACCTAAAGCTCTCAGTCTGCTTTTATATTTAAATAAAAATGAAGAAACTTGGGCATAAGGTGAAGATATTTTCAGTTAAATGAGGCAGCTTTACATCTGTTAGGAAGATAGCCTTTGGACAGTAAAGCCTCCTCTTGCTACTGTGAGGAGCTCTGACTCTTTCCATCAGCTCAAGTCAGAATTTTATTTCAGGAAAGCTTCCAACTTGTAAATGCTTGGTGTCACTCAGCACTCTGCTTGGTGCACACTCGCTGGAAAACTGGCATATGCATCCTGAGAGGGCCAGCAGGATAGATCCTTAACTTTTTAGCACCATACTGTTCTCCCACACACTGCTTTAGCTTTTGGTAGATCACTGCTAGTTCATTTTCCTCTCATTTATGAAGGATAATGAGAAGAATCTTGCTGAGCTCTTACATCATATTATTAATTATATGTGAATAAACACAGTTAGAGTAACTGTAGGGTGCTATGTTGGGCAGTAATAACAACTACCTATTTAAGCAGGATGCTTTTCCCCTTGCAATGAAAGGCAGGGATAAAAATAACTTGCAGAGAATGAGATGGGTTTCTGTTCATTAAAATAAAAAATAATTTATTTCTTTGTCCTGTACCATCTACTGTGTTTCTTGTTCGGGGGACTGAGAGTCTTCCACTAGTTCTGTTGACTCAGCAAAGACTGATACACAGTTCACAAGCTGTATTTAGGCATTCACTTATTGCAGTGATAGTTAAGGTAAAAGGCATTTAATAAAAAATAGGGCACCAAATGAAACCATGTTTCAGAAATTCAGCCATGAATCATGCTGTGGGGATACCAGTGCAAGTTAATTATGCATGAGTTAAAAACCTAATTAAGGAGCCAATAATGCTTTTGTAACATATAAGTATGAAATCTACATCTAGAACCTTAAAATTAAAAGTAAATATCCCTGTATCCACATGACTCCATCATCCACTTCTACTGCAGAATTGTTCCCTGCTGTTTTTTCATTAGTCTCATTTCATAAGTCTCATATGAAGAAATTTCTATCAAGTTGGCTAATTTGAAATCAGCTTTCATTGCTGAGATATTCCCTCATATTCTCAGATATGAGTAGCAATGAGAAAAATATTAAATATATTTATTTGCTTTGAAATGCTTTTATAGATACGGAAGCATTGCAGTGAGGTGCTCCAATAATTATATGAGCTACACCGTTTTAAAAAATCTCTGAGCTATTGACCACGGAGCTGGATACAAGATACACAAAAAGTCTTTCCCGATCCCTCAGGAGTCAACACATCGTTGCTTTCTTATCCTCTAAGTGCAGCTTACCAAGGAAGAACAGGTATAAGGACAGACAGGCTGCTGTGGAATAGACATGTGGACAGCACTGCACACAGAGCTGAAAACCTTCCCCAGGTGGGTACTGAGGAATTCACAGGAAGTTTTGGAAAGGCTTAGTAGCCACCATTGCTGAGGGTGCTTCATCTGTTAACACATCAGTGACATCAGCCACTGACCTTTTCTGCTTCCACACTGTGACTCCAGATATCGAGCCACGATGGAATTTGTTCCTTGATGACAGGAGAGAAGATGAAAGATGTGTTGGCTCTAGCTGTAGATCCTACTGCTAGCAATGAATACTCAGACTACAGTTTTTGTCAAAGGGTCTCAGAGCATCATTAGAAACACAAAGAATTTTCCAGAAATGGTTTATATGCATATAGTCTGTTATCACTCTTATCTAAAGCTTCCTTTAATTAGTTACCAAAGTCTTCTGAGGATAAAAAAACTTGAAACTCAGTATTTCCACTAGCCAGTACAGTAAATAAGAGAAAGAGGAGACAATCACCTAGTGAGACTAATCCCTAGTTTAGAACTCCACATAGTTGTGTGTCCAAAGATTGTTTCAATGCATCTGCTCCTTGTGAAGTTTTGTGCTTTCTGTAAAGTGTGTCATTGCTTTAAAAATGCACACAACTGTTTTGTCTTATTTTTTCATCACTTCTGCCCACAGACTAAAGCCATTTTCTCATTATCAGACAAAGTAAGGAAATCAAGAATTAAAACAAGGAAATGAGGGGGTTTGAGTACTCTTCATATTTCTCTTTCAAGAACCTTGAAAAATGTCTTTCATCTTTCCCTTTTGCAACCTAAGAATAGTAATCAGGTGCAGAGCTGAATGCAGGGAGGATGCATGCTCTCACCTGAAGCAGTATTGAATCTGTCATGGTCTGTAGTTGTCAATAATGCCAACAGTGCTTATCAGCAACAAAAACGGAACCAATCAATAAGATGTCAGGAGGACCAGCAGTATGTTCAGATGTTGGGAATATAAATCCTTGTTGAGAAAACATGATTTCAGCTTCAAACTCTGTAATTGCAAGAATCTTGAAGTGTCTGAACCAGGCTTAGTTTTTAATCTCAAAATATATTTCAGTATTGTTCTCAATAACTGCCACCAACACAAGTATTATTATTATTACTATTATCATTATTATCATAATTTCTTTCTAGCACAATCTTTTTTCCAGAATAATGGATTATGTAATTTACCAAAAGAAAAACACATCCCAATAATTTTCACTCTATGCTATTCAAAACAGAACAAGAAAATACATGCCAGGAAGTTTTATCAATCAAGAAGGTATCGGAAATTTCTGGTCCTATGGAAATAAGACCATATGAAACAGATACTAAAGGAACGTAGAGGCCTGATCCTGTGCAGTGTGCTTATTTATGTCTGCTGGGCCAGAGTCACTATGCCCATGTGCTAAGACTGCTGGAAAATGGCTTTGCAGAAAATCACTGCAGCCAAGAACATTCC
Source organism: Pithys albifrons albifrons (assembly GCF_047495875.1). Taxonomy (NCBI): domain Eukaryota; kingdom Metazoa; phylum Chordata; class Aves; order Passeriformes; family Thamnophilidae; genus Pithys; species Pithys albifrons. The sequence continues at coordinate 18,756,501 of NC_092463.1, read as the reverse complement.
TTCCCTGAATTATGGGAAACCATGACAGGATAGATCCTGTACCACATGGCCTCCCCTACCTAACCAGTATTATGTCATCTTAAAACCAGGTCACCAGCACAGTCTCTATTTTCTAATGAATACAGAATTATAGGTTTTAATGGCCATTATTTTCCAAATACCCATTTTGTTCTGTAGGCATTATTAGCAAACTGCTATTGCCAATAGCATTTGCATTACCAGTGACTGCACCAGATAGTGAAAAATGGCTATGCCTGAGCTGGTCAGTCACCACACCTGGATATAAACATCCCACAGCAAAGTTATAAATAAGATCAGAGTCTAAATACAGTACAGTGAGTAGTCCCATTATATACATGTTATATATGTCACACTCATATCAAGTATTAGAAAAGTGATGTCAAGCAGACAATACAGAGCGGTAAAAATAACTTTGTCCTGAGAAAATTATGTTTTTCCTTGCTGTCAGCCATTTCTGTAAAAGCATTAAGTTTCATATGAAGTGCTAAATCACAAAGATTCTTATAAAGAGGATATTAAAGAAGTCATCATCTCAGTACAGAATGGGAGAACCCCATTGTCTTCAACATGGCTTTCATTTTTCATTCTAGGACACTAGAGAATTCACATAAAAATTGCAGCTATTAGAAATTATGTGTATATATTGACCTTTAACTATAGTGTGCATCAATTCAAAAAAATAATTCCGCTAACTGTAAAAATCAAAATATGTTTCCCTTGGGTGTGGGAACTGTGCTTGTCTTTCAAGGTTTCATCTATCTGTAATAACACTGTGTTCAAAGCTTCATATGAATATACTAATATTTTTTTAAAAATCCACAGCACATTCTTATTCTAAAAAGACTTAAACTGTCTTCGTGATCACTGTATCTTGGGAAAAAAATACAAGGATGCCCCATCAAGTCATAAATTCTTAGTTGAGAGAAAATTAATATTTTGTTGGAAGTACAAGACCTACTATGATGAACCTTGCAGACATGTGCCTTTCTGTTTACAGGTAAATAGTTAGATTTCCTAAAATAGACAAGACTGCTAGACAGCTGATTTCTTCAGCTCAGACCAATGGGGATTGTAATGTAGGCATAAAAGAAGAAGGTATAGAATGGGAAATGTAGCTGTAAAAATCCTGAAGGAGAGGGCAGAAGGTACAAAATGAGACTATATAACCAATGTGCATCTGCCTTCTGCTTTCAGAGCTTCTCTTGAATTTTTTACCACTATTGACAGTGTGTGAAGTTATTAAAAATAGCCTATTTTACATTTCTGTTTTCATTACAAGCTGATTCTGAGTGGGTTTGAGCACTTGAGACTCCAGCTGAAGTCCAGTTGCTGAGATTCTCACATGTCCTCAGAATCTTGTTAGGTCATCAATTATAGCTCATCCAGACGCTTTGAAGAGCAGGATCCAAGACCACATGGTACTAATGAGAACAGAGGCTGTTGAGCTCCTGACAGACAGCTGAAACCTGGCAGAAGCTGTCAGTTGCTACCTGCACTGAGGAGAGCACGTCTGAGCTACTTCTGTGCACATTATTGTGAGAGCTGTCAAGCACACACAACTCCATGCCAAACATGCCTCTTAAATCACAGTTTACCCTTGGCCCCCAACACAGCCTTCTGCGGACATCCTTTGGGCACAGGTGTCTTTTTGGCATATTTCAAATATATTTCTCTCTTTCCTCAAGCTGTCATTTTACAGATAGATGTGGTGGTGAAGAAATAACCTCATAGGGCTCTGGAGATTGTCAAAATGACTGTTCACATATCTGTACTGCCAAACCCCATTATTGACTAAAATATACTTGATGGATCCTGATAGTTCCCACCTGCAGATCAAAGGAAAACAAAAATATGTAGTTCACTTTGCAAAAAGTCAATTAAGTAGGCTTCCTGAAAACTTACACTGTTACACAGATCTGAATCTTGCCTGAAACCACCAGCAGAGGGTACATCAGGAATATTCCCTTCTTAAACACCTACGTAATTTGTGAATTGAACAGAAACCAAGTTAAAGAAGTGATTAATGATAGCTGTGATAAGGTATATTGTTTATTTCTCTGTCTCACCATCTTGTCTCAGCTTGTAAATTGTTTTTTTTAATGGAGCAACATTCATCCCCAAACCAGTATCAGTGTACAAAAGGCATAATCTAGTTCCTGTCAGACTGCAAAGAAAGATTCTTAGGGAGTTTGGTGAGATTTAGGCTATATCCTTTTTCATAAAATGAATAGCACGTGTGATATTAGCAATGGCAAGTTCAAATTTTAAATAGAAAACAGTATTTAATTGGTATGATTCGCTTTTCCATAGCAGTGTAATTGCTAAATGTTTCATTTGGTTATGCTGTTTTAAAAACACTGTATTGCAAATCAAACTAGAATCTCTAACATTACCAAGAACTCCCTCCTTCATTCAAACTCTGGCATTCCTGTAGTAACCACCATTTCAGCAGATGATATGGTACAGCACATTCTGCTGTCAATGTGCATGTCACCTCACTGTCACTGGCTAGTAACTGTGGGCATCCAGGAAGCCTTATCAGTCAGTCCAGAAAAAAACTACAACACCATCAGCAGTCATACCTGAAGACCTTATGTTGTTTGTCACCCTGGCATACTATTCTGGAAGCAAAATGCTATGTTTGGCTATTCCTGTGCAGCTGTGCTGTCAGTGCTCATGCTGGGATAAGCAGCACTGTGAGCAGGCCTGCCTTCTCAGCTGAATTATTTTGGTATTTGCTGGTGATGGCTACAAGTGCACATTGCAGGCTGTTCCTGCTGGCGAGATATTAGCCTCAGTGATCTGTCCCAGTGTACACCAGCATGTGTGACATGAACCACACCCAGATCCATCTGCTCAGATCCATCATTTTTCATCTGCTATCATGCTCTATATTTTCCATAGGACATTGCCTCAGAATTATGAATCATCCTCTCTAGGCTCTTGATATCCTACTGTAACAGATGGGCATAACATATATTCCAAAATAACCATTCTGGATATAGCAGCCCTTTGTTACATTAATGAGCTAATAAGAAAAGAGCCAACTAGCTGACATTACTAAATTACTGACTTTTCAGGGAAAAAAAGGTTAAAGTCTGTGTCTGTACTAGTAACCCAAGAGAAGGCATACCTGTGGAATAATGTATTTTCTTTTGGTTTGACTGGAAATCAATACATGAGGTATAATCCAAATCTTTGTTAGGACCACTAACTATGGCAGTGTAATTCCTAAAAAGAACAAGTCTTATGAGCAACACTAAGGCTAAATAAGTGAGGTGTTTAACAGCTATGACATTTTGGCAATACATCAGTGAACAGAGAAATTTAAATTTATTAGTATCGAAGCACAGATGAGCCCACTCAGAAGCATCTCTGCTGCTTGTTTTGTATGATAAAATCTTGACTGTGTGCCAAGTTTTAAAAGATTAATTTCTTTCTTCTGCAGTCTTAAATTTTACAAAAATTATCCAAGGGCTAGAAAACCATATACCATGTCTTAAGGGTTCAAGGTATTTGAATACCCAAGTAGAAAGCTGAGGAGTACTTTGATCACATTCTTATGTGTTTAGACATTAAAAAAGGTGTGTGTGACAGGAGGCAGATTCTCTGCCTGGCTACCCAGGAAGGTATCCCAGGTCCAAGTGGCTTAGAAGGTGCAGTTTGACAGTCACATATGGAAAAGGTCAAATTTCCTTATGACAACGGTATTTAAACATAAGTAAGTTCCTGAGGCAGCAGCACTGTCACTTGGAGACTCTAAAATGAGGCAAGATGTTTCAAAAAAATCTATAATCCATTTTTTTCCACTAAATATTCTGCATGCAAAGATGCAGACTAGATAAGCAGGATAGACTGTGCTGGCCTATGACTTAGTGAATCCTTGCCACTTATTCTGAATGCAAGCAGAGATTTGCTAGGGTGGTAGGAGCTAAAGCTGCCCCTTGTGCACAGCTAGCACAGGGGTGTGTTTTATCGGCTCTGTGCAACATGAAGGGGAGAATGGACTGTGCCTTGGAGAAGTTTCACTCCTGATGCTCCATTAATATCGCAGCTACAGCCACTGCTGCTGAAATCCAGTAACAAAAATACCAAGGACAGGGAAAAAAACCCAACACAATATGTGCAGAGAGCGATTTCTAACTGTATTTATAATAGGAGATAGCAGGAGAAGCATTACTTTAAAGCTATGAGGTCTTTTTGTAACATACTGTAGGCTAACCTACAGGACAGCTGAGGCGTTTTAGAATTAAAGAGTATGGGGGATCTCCAGATCTCTCACTCATTCTCTGAGTCTGCATTTGTTCAGCAACAATGGCAGGAACTTTCAGGTCTCTTAGACTCATTGTTTCCACTGGATGTGAGGAGTGGGGTGTGTGGTGGGTGCTATCCAGAGAGGTCACCTAAATATAGTAAATGGTTTCTAGTTCTGTTGAAAATGAACATTTCTTGAGTTACTTTGCTGGTCTCTTCATTGGTAATGGGATTTTTCTCATCAACGCCCCAAAAATTCCAAACAGAATAGTTACTGTGTGTTTAATTGGTGGTGTATATGACACTTTAATGCTGAAAGTGGCAATGCTAGTCTGCATTTTACATAAGCAAATGATTTTTTAAGACACTTGCCCATCTCACTTCATAGGATGTAGTAATGCCTTAAGATTTTTAAGATTTTTGTAGCACATAGCACATTGCCAAATGCAAATATATATTGATGGCATCTCCCTAAGAATCTACATTCCTAGGTCCTGGCTTCCATGCAAATACAAAGCTGACTTGCTCTGAGTATTGCAAACCAGGACAAAAATGTGCTTTTTGTACTATGACTGTGGTAAGACCTACAGTCAATTAACTTATTATTCTTGGTAAGTCATAGAATCATTCTCATAATTTAACAGATTTTATCTAAACCTTTTATTTTGTTTTTGATAATCTTTTATGTACTTTCAATTCCACAGTGGCTAATTAAGATTTATAAACAAATCCAGAAATTATACAAATTCAGCAGCATTAACTGATATAACAACCATAATGCATATTATTATAATGCAGCATTCTAGTTATGAATATCCCTTAGACTGTGTAATTCCAGGCTATAAAAAAGTCCTTGCCCTGCATTTATTTAAGAGTTGTACTAATGACTCTAAGCATGGTATCATCATTAATAACAATAATAATTAGATTCATGAATAATTAAAGTTACTTCTGCAGCATTTCATGCTGTTACTTCACCTGTAAAAATAATTTCTTCTCTTACAGTGCTGAAGGGAGGGCTCTGAATCTCCCCATGATTTGCTAATGCTGGCAATTAGCAGTGTTTGCTGATTAAGCAAACCCAAGACACAACTCTCAGCTGAGCCATCAGAGAAAGTCCACCCTGTGGTAGGAACTAGTAAGGGACCTACTTTGCTTTGAGATTGGTCTTGGTCACACACTGGCACAAAGACCTACCTTTTGTAAAGATACTTCATCATATAGGAAAGGGACATATGGTGGCAAGCCAACATGTCTCCTTATATTCAAAGCACTTCCTCCTCATAATTCCTCTCTTAGGACACATAAAGTAGCAGCTGATTACTATGACTGATATGCTAAAGGGAAAACCTCCCTATCTTTGCCACTATTTCCATCACATGTGGTTGCCATTTGTTCAATGAATTACACTTGTATGGGAGATAATTGATCTTCATTTTGTTTCTAGGTAATAACTTTCAGAGTTGCTCCGGAAACAGCACTGTCATGATGGATTCATTCATTAAACAACTGTAAGACACCTAACATTTCAATTAAAAAAATTCTTCCCTCAACCTGCACTTCTCCATTCCCCTGAAAAATGCAATGAAATGTCTTTTGTTAGAAATAATGAAGTTTCATACACATACACCTGCATGCACACATTTGATTCAAGATTGCCATTGCTTAAACTGTGTTGGACATTAAAGAAATATAAGTGACAGTTTCAGACTTGCTGTAATGAGATGTAAATCCAGATCTTGCTTATTCATGATCTAAATTTGTTTTGAGTGGGTCAAGGTTCAATACTGGCTTTTTGTAGGATTAATTTGGAGATAGCCCACTAATGAACAAGTGTGTTAATGATAGTTATATCTCACTATATATGGGTTTATAGAAGGAAAAAATATAGTTGATATTACTCTTAAAATGTCCAAAAGGAGAGAGTTGTTTTAAAGTTGTGATATGGAGGCCAGAAAAGTGTTAGCGCATAAGTATGTAATTCTAAGGGAGCTGAGGATAAGGACACCATGACAGCATGTGTGAAATTTAGCTGCAGTTTGAAGACAACTCTCATAGCAACAAACATCAGAAGACATTGTTACGAGTTTAAAAAGGAATTTCAATCTAATATAAAATCGTCACAATTTCCATACATCCACATTGATAGACATGAGCCAAGTTCAGCTTTTTTTGTGCTATGGACTCCAACAGGAATGGATCAAAATGTTTTTTGAAAAACAATTAAACTATCACTTACCAACCATCTACCAACCAGTAGATGTTATGCTTTATAGGCAGACAGATTAAGATTTCATAAATGGAAAGACAGAACCAAAGTGATTTGGGATCCTACATTCATCATCCATATTCAGAAATTTGAGTCATGCCTCAAATAGATAGACTTGCCCTGATGCTTTCAGACAATGACAGAGAATGGAGACCATGCCACACCCTCCCCAGCCTTGATGCTGCTGTAACCTCTGCAGCTGCACAGCTGTGTCCCTATATTCTCGAAGAGCCAATGAATTGGTGACATGGTTATGGGTCTGTTGCAAAGTTTGTACAAAATCTGTCAACAAAATCAAAGCTGACTATTCTGTAAAGGAAATAATTGCCATATTGAATTGAATAACAGATTGTTATAATTAATTCACTTGGATGACACTTCAGTCTCTATAAGCATGTCACAATGACTCTTCATTCAGGAACACAGATGTGACTGTGTCTTTCAATTCTTTATCTTTTCCACCATAATTGAGCATGAATAATGTGCACTGAAAGCCAAATGTCACCCAAACTAATGCCATTAAGAATGAACGCACATCTATCTGTGTAGCTGAACTGTTGCTGAACCTGCAGACTTATACGATTCTTGTCACTAAGCATACCATCAGCATTGTATAATGACATGCAAATGAGTAAGAATTGATCTGAACGAGAAATAGTAGGCAAAAAAAATTGCACTACTTATCAAAATATACATCTAGAAAGCTTTTCTATTTCTGGTAAGGGTTCTCAGACAGATCAATATGCAATTCACTTCAGGTACATGTGCCTCTGTCCTTACTCTCTTCTTTTCCTGTTTAGGCAAATAATTCCCACCTGTAACTTAACAAAGTAGAGATATTTATGTTTTGATAATTATTAGATAATAATGCCTACTAAGATGAATGAGATTAACTTAAATATGATGGACTTGGTCAAAACAAATCGTGACCTTTAATAACAACAGAAGAAAACAATAGAAGCTAGCAAGACTCCCTGTTCTTCTTGTCCCTCCTTGCCTGGAACATGAATGTAAAGACCTAAAAATGCTCCACAGAATGAGTTTATCATTTTCATTTTGAAGAAGGATAAACTTAAGACACACTATTCAATTCATGTAAAGTCATATGGTCAATCATGTCTTTCAATCATTTTGTTCAAACGTTATACACTTTTTAATTTCCAACTCACAGCCCTATACACAGCCCCATGGCTCACATTGCCTTTTAATCCACAGTGAAACTTGTACATGTACATGTACTTGTCCTTTTTTATTCACACACAAATGTATATTTATTCTTCATTTTCTTTCTCCATCATGTGTACATACAGATAATACTTAGGATTGGTCAGAAAACTATAATTTCAACACGAGAAATGTTTTGAATTTTCAAATATGTAGACAGAAAATTATTTATAATCATAAATGTTCCTGACCATTTTTGATTCAATACTGAAATGTAGAGTTACAGTAATGCTACTATAACCTAGACAACAGAAGTAGCTATGAAAAATCCTTCCAAACCCTTATAAACCTTTGCTACTTATCCTCCTTATCAATAGCTGTTGATCATTAATTTTAACTAAAGCAGTAAAAGGGAAAATGCATAGCCAAGACAGCTGGCTATCAGTCTCTTTACACTAATGGCTTGGAAGACACTGTTAGTATGCTCATACAGCCTTTGCTGAAGAATCACATTATTTAAGCTTTCAGACAGACAGCATTCAAGTAAATTACTAGAGGTGCCCTTTGCCACTTAGTGCATCACCAATTACCAAATGCCATTGCTTTCAAATACAATGAAATGTTTGGTACCACAAGGTTAAAGAGGAAACCTATTTTGGAATGAATGAAAGGGCAGAAAATGTCACATACAGAAATAGAAAGACAGATTGAATAGTTAAGTAGAAGTCAGAGGTCCAAAGTATTGATGAGCTAGTTTCCCCAGCCAGACTGATGGTTGAGAATGAAATGGGATATTCACCTGAGATTCAGGAGAATCTGCACAGTAAAGAATATTGAAGTAGATGCTAAATGCAATATGCAGGATCCTGTGAAGGAGACTGATGCCGAAAGGGTTTTTGTTCTGATTTTCACATTTTGTAGATTTTAGGAACACAGTAGTTGTAGATTTTTAGAGGGTTAATATTTCTAACAGTTTAAGTTTAATGCCTTTCTATCACTACCCCTGTCCCAGAACAGGGAGCTCAAATTCCTTTAGTTAATTAATCTTGTTTAGACTCCTTTCCAAGGTAAAGAGCTGAAGGATATCAGAAGGCCTACAGAATGAAACATAAACATAGGTCAGAGTGACCCAAAAGCCAGAATTGGATGAGCTCCAAGAGACCTTTGTGTGCCTGAGGAAGAAGAGCTGATGAAGACAGAAGGTCCTGATGACCCCAGACCCAATTCCAGGGGGTTGGACCAGGGGTGGGACTGGGGCTGGACTGAGAAATGTGTAAAGCAATGATTGGAGGGATCTTATTATAAAAGCCATGGAAACAAGAACTAAGACACATGCATGTCATCCTGTATTCCTGTGGGCTGTAGGCCCTGTGTTATTAAAGGACCTTTACTTTTTATCTTACCCTACACTAACGCGGCTCGAAGTCCTGTTTTTGGGGGGAAGGGTCATTCACGGCATCAAGACAAAAGTTTGACTTCTGTGTGAAATTGTGTTTAAAACATGTCATAGAAAAAACTTGCATTTGAAAGAGCTGTGCTGTGTCAGATCAGTCTTTATTCTTTAAATGTGTGGATATTATTGAGTTTGGGTATATTTGCTGCTTTTTTTTTTTGGGGGGGGGGGCAGGGAAACAACTATGACAGATTTACAAAATATACAGATTTATATTCTGTAATCTCAATCCTACAGTCTGTAAGTAAAAATTACCTTCAAGGAGAAGTTTTCCTTCTGTTGTTTCAGGTTTCTCTTTCATAAAAGGCATTTTGCAATCTAAACTAAAAACACTTCAGATTAAAAACAATCAAAAAGTCTGGAGTCCAGTTTTCATGGAAAAGAATTTCAGCTTGCAGAATAGATGCAAGGCTGGAGCACACAACAATCAAATCAACTACAAACCAATGAAATTATTACATATAGAGGAAATACTAGTGTCATGTAGGTATAGACATTGCCTATGAAATCCCAGAAACTCCTGACATCTAAAGAGAATTTCCAAATTTGTTCTCCATGATCTGTCCACAATTGTGAATACTTCTAGCAAAATAAAAGTAGAAAGTGTGTAGGCAGAAATCAACCATCTAAATTATTAAAAATAAATCAGCCAGGATATTCTGTTTCTCTCCACCCACAAAACTGGCTCTGTAAAACAACTATAGATTTTATCTCTTGTTGTTATTGTAGTCATTTTTGCTGTACTAGTACCTATTCCCCAATACTGCCATCCATTTGTCATTTCACTTTCCTCCAACTAGTGATTTATGCTTTCCATTCTGGCTAACAGTGTCTCATTTCAATTACTTCACTTTCTAAGTCCAGTTCCTACAATGACTTGAGAAAAGGCTACTTTCTTTATTCCTCTGAGCAGTTTATTTTAACACAGCATTTCCTGTGTCATGGCACCTGCTATCTAAAATTGCCTTAGTTGTACATTTTACCATTCACAATCCCTTTTCAGTTTGTTTTCTCCCTTTCAGATTCCTGGAACCTCTTAAATTACTCTGCTTTCAAAACCAGCTTTCTGTGACACATACACATGTGCAAACCTTTCCAGGTCAATTAAAATGATACTGGGACAGTAGAAATGTAAGAGCAGAAGAGAACTTATGAGCTTCAAAAACTTGACTGTGCAGTGGTAGGCACAGCCACATCCATGGAGTATCTATCCCTTCGTATTTCTACATACCATAAAACATTTTCCCAAACCTCCCTAACAGCCTTTAATAAAACCTTTAATAAAATGAACATAGGCACAATTCAAAACAAACAAACAAAAAAAGAAAAAAAGATTGAGAGAGCAGGTGAACTCAAGGGTGTTGTTAATGCTTGAGGTTCTTTTCCTAGCAGGGAAACTGTATGACAAAAAAAATCCAAGGCTGTGATCCCATCCTACACAGTCGTGTAGGAAACCATGAAAGATTGACTGGCCAGCTGCTGCCACTCTGAGCTGAAGAAAACTTCCCATCAAGCTCCAGCCACAAGAAGGACTTCTTTAATCAGTTTATTTTTCAGGGTCACATTATAGTTCTAATCGTGTGTATGAAGTTTACTAATCAGCTTATGCACTCTATCATATAAAGTCTAAGTACCCTGCATGTAGTGCTGGGCATTATTTACCCCTGTTGCTGAAGGTGTATTTTATTAATATACAGTTAAGTATGAGCCTTCCCTGGAAAAAAATTTAATCCCTTGGTATATATGTGGTAAACCTGTGACGTGGGCTAATTTAGTTGACTGAAGGAGTATGTTCAAGCAATGCTGCAGTGCTACATACCAACAGGGCAAGCAGGACCTTCATTTAGAACTAGTCCAGTTTGCAGAGATGATGAAGGTAAGCTGACTTTGAAGTCCTTTCACTGTCCATCCCCCAGCTTCTCCCTGAATCACAGCTTCTCCAGCAAGTAACACAACTGTCCATGGGAGAATATTTCAGTGTGGAGAAGATGCCATGGTAACTTCGGGATCTGTATGGGAGGTATTCAAAGATTGATGTGAGTCCAGTGCAGTCTTTCCAGTTAAACATGTTATGAGGCTACATCTTATCAAGTAAATCCTGCTTACTAATACATCACTTAACACAGCAGCTAAGAGCTTGATTTCTAAACTTTCCACCGATGACAGTGGCCCGCATTGAAGGAAGAAGTCAAGGAAGGTATTCAATGACATGACTGACTAAAGGGATGGAAAAAGAATAATATAGAAAAGATCTGGGATGGGTTTCAGTTTAAAACACACCAACAAGTCTGTCATATGTGCCTTCTGACAGCGGACAGCTCTCTCAGTGTTCAGCTTGCCAAGCTACCAAGAAACTGAAACAAATGTACTGCCTTGTATAAAACTGTAAGACCTACAGGTAAAAAGGTCAAAAAAGGAGTCAAAGATCTCAAAAGCCCAATAATTTCTGCTGCTAATTCCTTTATGTGCTTTTGATAATCTCCCCCAAAAGACATTTTGCAATTCTGGAAGACATATATGTCTCAAGGTTTCATCGAGCTTTTAGAGGTGTAGGAAAACTAACATTTGAAAATGTAACTGAAGAAAAATAAAATTTAAATTAAAAACTAAAATTATTAATATCATCCCTTCCTTACTAGAAGGAAGAAGAAAGAAAGTGAATACTTCTGCAGAAGGCTGGGCTTCATCCCTCTTGAACAGAAGTTGGTGCTTGTTGTGTTAATTATTTACACACTAAAGACAGGGTCTGTGTGATTAGGACTGAAGTCCAGAATAAAGCATTAAATGAAGGCTGTCAGTAAGATGCAGAGCTGTTGCTGTTAAGGACTCCTGAGCTGCCAACCATACCATCAAATGCCCTGCTGTCATCTCCAGGCACTCTTCCTTGCCCAGTGATGAAAATCAGGAATACTCTCCTGAAATCAGCTAAACAGCAGGAAAGTGAATGCTAGAGTAATGGCATGGAAAATAAGACCTGTCTCTCAAAGGGCTCTTCTAGAGAGACAGCAGCATTGAACTGCACCATGGAAGGAGAAAAAGAAGAAAACCTTCAACAACAGTAGAAGGAACAAAGTAAACAACAGACAAAGCACATTCCTCTTTCTGTAAAATTACCAAATTTTTAAACTTGCTCTAATGTGAAAAAGATCTTTTGAAGCTTGAATTTAAAAAAACAAAAAGCGCAGCAGATTTCGCATTTACTACAGCCAATTATTTGCACCAACTTGATCTTAGCTTATTTCAAAGTGCCTTCTACAAAACAACCCAAAAAGATAGAAAAAGCACCTGTAAATGAACCAGAGCTTTGAACCAAAAATAAAAAACAGAAGCTGTAACAGTTTCCTTATACATACAGCAATCATTGGAGAGAAAAGAGGGTTCAATCACAGGAAGATAGCGGATTTTGTTTTTACTCAGAATTAGCTTTTTCAAAGAATAAGGACCTGTCCTGTTTGCTATATCAAAAGATACATCCTGATACAACAGGATAAAAAGATACATGCTAGATATCTCCTATAATGCATCTTCTCTAACTATTCCAAACCTAAAATCCATTGGAACCACTGCAAGTTCAAGTATATTCAGTATAAATCTCTGAGTCTTTTATTTTCATACTCCCTGCTGATATTGCTGGTCATCATATATAACAATTATCTCTAAGCTTTGCATAGTTTTTAAACAATTTCAGATGAGTATCTTTGCCTCTGTTTTTAATGGTTGAAGAGAGTTTTCTGTGCATGGGGAAACATCACATTAAGTAACTGGAAAGCAAATGCCCCTACCTAGCTTACAGTTAATCAGTGGTAATATAACCCGTAATCGGTGCACAAAAATTCTAGCAATTTCCCTTGTTTATTTCTATCCTTTATGAGGAGGACAGTTGAACAATTTGACAATCTTTGAGCATCTTAACTGATGTCCTTGGAAACTGAAGGATCTAATGGCTGTGGTGTGGACAGCTGGAACCATTAGGCCTAATTTTATACTATATCACACAAACCTACAGTACTCTTAGCTCACTTCATCTCCGTGTGCGTTTATTTATACATTAATTATGGCAGCAAAATGGGTGTAAAATATCTCATAAGGGTGCATTGAAACTTAATCCATTGATGTCTATAAAACCATTTGAGACAAGCAGATGACAGCTTATATATTAAGTGTATAAATAGTTACTATTTTTGTAACCACTTTCAAGGACTGATTTCCTACTGCCTCCTCTATTACATTTGTATTTCAGCTGCTTTGCTAATGGTTCTCAGCAGATGCATCTCAACCTGGTTGCCTGGTTCCCATGTGTGCCAGGAGAGACACTCAAACACTATTTTTCCATGGCCACTAGGTCCTTTTCTTGATGCATCATCTTGCTGCCATAGAGTTAGATGTTCTGCCAACCACTGATTGACAGGAACAAGGGCTGGGTTCAAATTTAAAGTGATCGCTAATAAAATGCCAGCTGGAACATTTGCTCAGAAACCCCAGGAAAACAAAACTCAGTTTCCTGCCTTGACTGTCTCTTACGCAATCACTTGATAATATTATGTTATTATCTTAAAATGATGAAAGAAAGGGGGAAAAAATAAAGGACGTAGGACAGCAATGCACAACATCTAATTCCTGAAGTTCAACTGCATCAGGCAGTCTCAGGCAGTGCTTCCTGACAAGTCACTTGTTTGCCCAGCCCACAGCTTTCCCTCTGCAGCAACAGTGCCACTGCAGCCTTCTATATTCACAGCTCTTTTCTTTCTGCAAGTCTCACAATTTTGGAGACCTCAGGGTAAAAGCATTTTAGGTTGCACGCATCGTTTATCTACTTTAACTTGATTTTGAGCCTGAGGTTGTTAGCTCTTTTCTCATTCTTCCACAATTTTCCATCTAGTCCCATAACAGTCAAAATAATATGACCAAGCTTATTTCATAAGGTACCCCAAAAGTTAGTTGGGCCTGATTTCTGGTCCATCATGGCTCAAGCTGCATTTGAACCAGAATTAATTTGAATCAGTGAACTGGAAGACAAAGACTTGATTTCTAGGCATTATTAGTCTTTCGACTCATCTGTCTCCTGGTTTGTCATGGAAAATAACTATTCATTGTCACTATAATTTTTCTGTTCCATAATCAAGGAAAAACAAGCCTGGCAGATGGTCTGGGACTGTCTAGGTACAGATAAACACCACACACATGACTGTGAAACTCCCTCTGCTGTAACCTTTAGTATTGTGAAAGGATTATTCAAAACTTTAGAATAGTCCAATAAATAGGAAAATGGGACTCACCTACGCATTACCTGCTTCCAAAAGAATACATTAACAATACTGGAAAGCTCAAATATCATGAAATTACTGAGAAATACTATGCCTTTCTGGAACAGTATTCTTCAGAATAAAAAGGCTGAGGATTCATTTCTTAACAAAAACTCATCAAGGAAATAATAGCATTTGAATAAAGGGTGTCTGGTGGTAGTAGGAGATGTCTTAGTGTTTAGAATTCTTTTTTATATGTACTAACACTTTTTAGGAGTCTTATTTGCTTTTCTAGAAAGTAGCCAAGACACGTCTAGTCAAACTTAACTACAGTCTTCCTTAATTTGGGATTGAGGAGAAAAACACCAAGAAAAATTGTTGAAGACCAGGATTCCATCAAAAAAAATTATTCATGAGTTGTTGAAATTTCAGCCTACTTTTTCATTTCATAAAAAAGAGGTATTTTTGCTTAATATGCCTGGGTTTGGTTTGTGATCGATCTGTAGGCATGAAAATCCTGATTTTCAGGAGTGTACAGAACTCCAGCTGAACTCCAACAGAGGTGCACTATTCATCCTTCTTAGAAAATAAGTGCTCATTTGAACCAATTGCGTGTAGTTGCTTCTGTCATTTCAGCATTCTGAATAACCTAACCTTTGTGGTTAAACCCTGACACCCTGAAGGTTGCACCAATATTTTATTGGAAAAGTAATTTGCTCTGGATTTAGAAAGAAAAGGTCTTCTGTTTCTCCTGTGCCCCTTCCGTCCCCACAGGTTAGCACTGTCTGTGCAGGGTAAGTACCTGTGTGGGGCTGGGGGCTGAGAGGTGACTCAGCTGTTCAACCCCAGCCCTGCCAATGGGCAGCAACACGCCTGATTTCACAGAGGCAAAGGAGCCTTGGCATATTTACTGTTTTAGTTTTCTCCCTGCCATTGTGCTGAAAATCCATATCCTTAATTTTCTGTTTCTGTGGAAAAATTATAGAGCAGGCAGGGGAAACAGAAGGGAAAGCAGATACCCTTCTAACACACTCCAGTGGAAACTTGCAGGCTAGTGTTTCAGATTCGAATTGTATAATGAAATTAAATGGTAATGATGAAATAGCAGCCTTAAACACAGCAAAACACTAAGAAAATTATGTTTATGTAACCATTTCTTTTCTCCACAATGCTACCTCTGGTGCCTGACTGGGATTTGGATAATATGATCAGATATTACAGTGATGAACATGAGAGGAATCCATAAATGTGCAGGCAACTCCTTAGTGCAAAAGAAGGATGATGAGAGATCGATAAGGAAATCTCAATCCATTTTCTAAGAGATCAAACATCCTCATGACAGAGCTCATGGGATCATACAGAATGATTAGGACTAAGATGAATGGACAAACTTTTAATTACTGCAAGTACTTCTTCTGCTTCAAGTGTAAGGCCAGTGAAAAAAAGCAGATACCTGTGCTGTTTATCATGTCTACCTGTGTGTGTCCTGCCTGTACTATAGGTAGCCAAAAGAACCAGTATTAGATTTCAGGACTGTTGACTTCTGTGTCATCTCCCAAGAAGGTCATCTTGAAAGTTTTCCAGATATAAATGGTCACACAGGTCTCCTAGCTCAGTTCCAAAGGGCTGAATATTTGCAGCTATTACTGAAAACAAGCCTTCACCAGTCAAGTATTTCTATTTGGATGAATTTTTGCCTTAATCTAATTGCATATTACTTTCTAATTTTGCATCTCAAAGACATTGCACTTTGCAAAATGGAGACCTGGAGGAACATTTAACTCTTTAAGGCATTGTCTTGCAAGAAGTACACAACTATTGAAATTATTTGAGCTACCTTGATTTAATATATCTGCTTAGGCCACATAATAGATTTTGCCCTTCAGTTTCACCCATGCCTAAGGGCTGGTTTTCAATAAACCTAAAATAGATACTGTCTTGCTGAAACATTATGAAGTGGGAAGATGTACATTTCATCCAAAAGCTACTTTGATGATAGATGTTCCACCCAGCTCTCCTTTCATAAAACCTATGCATTTCTAAAAAAGTGTCTAAGGCGACTCAGGGAAGGGGTGGATTTTATTCCTCTTAAGAATAGGAGAAGGAGGGGGAAAACCTCTATAAAATATTGATATTTCTGCATTCAATCATTTTTGACAGGATCATTCTTATTGCTTCTTATCCTCAGTGGACTAAGTGACTTCCCATATCCCCTACATTTATTTTCATCTTATGCAATTTCTAAATAATGATGCCATGGTTACTAAAAATGCCACAAAAACAATTAATAGTTTGGTAATCTAGATAGGCATCTGAAAATCTATTAGCTAATAAATTAAATTATTTAGCCAAGTCATCTGAGCAGTTTTTCAATTTTAGCTGAAAACCACATCTTTTCTGCTCTGAAAGGAGGAGAACTTTAAACTTTTTTCCTCTTTCATTCTGAAGTGACATGTTCAAATGGTACCTATCTTGTATAATGTGCCATTAAAGTCTTGATCTCATGCTTGTTAAGGTTAATACATATCTTACAACTGAATTCAATGAGATTTAATTCTGATTCTGAATCTATAATGATTGTTAGCATTTTTTACCAGTTCATTTAAAATGATAAAGCATAAAGTGGCACGTTGCTAAAAATATCATAAAATGCAAAAGAAACTTGATTTTCCACAAAACCCTCTACTGTAAACTAGCAGTCATTACAAACAAATCATTCAGATATTCATCTCTGTTTATCACATTCACTGCCTTTAAACAGA
This sequence comes from Pithys albifrons albifrons, assembly GCF_047495875.1. Taxonomy (NCBI): domain Eukaryota; kingdom Metazoa; phylum Chordata; class Aves; order Passeriformes; family Thamnophilidae; genus Pithys; species Pithys albifrons. Next base: position 18,739,335 of record NC_092463.1, on the reverse strand, counting down.
GAGACAGAGAGAAGAGACAAGGTGATGTGCATGATGATCTTTAGGCTTTCTGCAAAATCCCTGCTTCCAAATAACTGAGCTTTGTATCCCAGACCTCATAAAAATCTCCTTTTACAGTCCACTGGATATTTTGCCATGGACATAAAATACGCTCAGGAACTACAGAGATGTAGGTGACAGTGCTGTTGCTCAGTTGTCAACTGAGCCCAGAGGAGCTGAAGTCACTGAGGCGTTTGCTGTCAAATTCGAGTGGGCAGTTTTGCCCCAATGGTTTCAGAAAGTTCCTTGCAGAAGTAGGGCCTGTTGTCTACCAAGAGTAATTTACATGCAACTAATTTGTAATCATGAGACAAACTATCTTCTAGTCTATTAGATGATTTCTCCCTTAACAGGATTTCCCCCTCAATTTAAATAGAGGCAAATTAAATATTTCATTACATTGTGGGGTTTTTTTCCTAATGACTGATATTTTTAGGCAAAGAAAACTGAATTTTAGTCTCTGATGCTCAGACAATTGAGTCATCTGACAATTAAGGAGAAAAAAATTGCTGAACTAATGCAATGCTGCAGATTATTCAGTTGAGCGCTTATGTATTTGCAGGTGCCAGGACCACAGAATGTATAGTGCAGCATTCAGATTTAAGAATTATTCTTTTAAAAAAATTTTACTATAAGATGGCCTATTGTTTGTTTACTACCAGGAGTGTGCCTGTGAGTAGCACCCATTTCCATCTTGAAATGTGTCTTTCTGGCTCATTGCACTGTCAGATGACAAACAAATTCAGACCTTGAATGAAGATAAGAAGGGGTAGGCAGAACATTGAACAGTGGCAAGAATTTTCATTGGAAAAATAATTACTTTCATGCGTTGACCAAAATATATTTCTGCTCTTCCTTGCATTCTCGTTTTCCTGTCATCTGAGCTTTAAATTCAAAATATTTCAGCTTTGCCTGATGTATTTTACCATAAACAAACACTCAAAGTCACCATGACAGCCATGTTACTTATTGCAAGGTTTTAACTTGTAGAGATGGTCAGGAAAAGCTTCATTTGCATTTTCCAATTTATTTAATCCTTTTGTTATCCAGTTTAGCAGTGAATCTAATTTTTGGGGCCAATTCTAATTTAGTCCACTCCACTCAACAGTCCTGGTTCTACTAGAAATTATATTTTATCCTTTGTTTTCAACATGGGGAAAATAAAAGCAAAAATATTACAAAGCAGGAGACATGCAGTAGTTGCATTTAGCTACTACAGACCTCTTTTGTTATTCTATCTGAGTAGCCTTGATGCTCCAGCAGGACTGTGGAGCCATAGCTGTGATTCAGAGACAGCTCACACAGTGAGCAGCCTGGGGATGGGTTCCTCTTTGATGGAGCTCCAAGAAACACCTACATGCTGCAGGAAATGGTGAGTCAGGTGTCAGCGGCTTCCCTCTAAAATACCACAAAACAAATGCCTCAGTATGGTGCAAGGGTAATGACTAAAAAAATAAATTAAAGCTTGAGCTACATCATTTCAGATCCCACAGCTGTTGCAGCCATTGCAGCCCTAGGTGATAAGCTGTCTATGCTGCAGGCTGTTATACAGTACCTGGGCCAGTAAGAAGTTACTTCTAGCTAGTGGTGTCTCTAAAGCTTTTTGGCTGATGGGTACTGTGGGGGTACAGGGTGCTTGGGTGTCTTGGCATAACTTAGTAGGTAGTAGCCGTTGTGTCATCATCACACAGCACAAAGAGAAACAAGATTTCAGGATTTTAAACCTGAGGTTTATGAAGCTCTGGTGATGGTGGGCATAAAATGATACTGAGGTATGAGGGCCTTGGTTTTGACCAAAGATTTCTTCACTTTGTATCTCTTGCATTTTTCACACAAATGTAGGTGCACCCATGGACATGCCTGTCCATTGCATAAGCAGGAATAACAAGCTCAGTGCCTGCAGCAAGCTCCCACTCTAATGACTATGGTCTTCCTTGGATTCCCCCTTGCAGTCACAGACAGTTTTATCCTTGGTCACCACCTGCCAGGTGTTAGGTCATGTGACTTTGCATCCTAACTCCAAAAAAATCTGAAAATGGTTCAGAATTAAACTCACTTGGAAGGATTTTGAGAGACTACATTTCATAGCATCACCTGCCATTACGGACATGGAAGAACAATCAAACTTGGTTTCTGTCATGACCACAGACTTCAGAAGTGAAGGTGGCAAGAAGTATTATTCATCCATCTGATAAGGAGGCCTTGATTTCAAGGGTCTTTGCACTGAGTGTCTAGGAGAATCTGGGCCCCATCCTTCACATGTTGCTGCTCACATAGCTTGCACACTACAGCTGTGTTTACTGTAGTGATTTTCTTGTGATCACTGAGGCAGAACATTTCCCTGCTTTCCTGCAGTTATGATGAGAGAAAAGACACATTTAAGTGTTTGCATCACATAATCCAACTCTGTTTTAATGTGCTGGATTAAGTATACCCTCTATTACCTAGAGACTTTTTGGTGACAAACCCTCCTTTTGGCAGGCTGTGGTCTTGACCTCTAGTAGCATTTGTAATGTGTGAAAATATCACTGTTAGCCCAAGTATCCTCCAAGGAACTATTTCATATACTGCTGCTTTTGCTTGCACTCTATGTCAAGATATCCTATAAATCTCATGTTATGTTCGTAAGGACAGAACACGACTCCCATAGCTAACCTCACTCACTCAGCTGTTTATTTATTGCATTACGCATAAATTGCAGTCTGAGAATTATTCAGTAAGTAAGTTCACAAATCTAATAACTAACAGATCCAAAACCCTGCAATCTGCCAGTCAACAATTCAGGAAAAGTGGAAATCCTCAAATTATTATTCAGTGAAAATCCTGTTCCCTCCATTGCATACATGAATGTTTTAGTGCCATACACCTTGTATGGAACAGTAGCCACTATTATTCCTTACACATATACCCATTCCTTCTCATGCACCCATTCAGTAGGTACGTCTGCAAGCCAGTCTCCAAATGGCTGCAGGGAAAGTGTTTCTTCAATATCAATCTTTTGCTCTAAGACTGTGCAAAAATGATCTGGAGGTGACAGTGGGAGGGGTAGATCAGAGCTAAAACTGAGAAAAATAGCACATGAGGAATTTGCAAGTGCCTAATCTTTGTAAACAGGAATTATCCTAAGTAATTATTTTTCCATCTGTCTCTTCTATTGAGAAGAGATGTTTAATAAAAATATCTATAACCAAAAGAAAAGGATCACCTAGCCAGAGGCTATGTGAGGATTTTTCTCTAGTGAGAACCTGGATGAACAGTTTATTGTGTCTGTCACAGAATATATGTGTTTAATGTACCATTGAAACATACTGCACGATTCATTCATAAAGTAAACACATTCATGTGGACTGTTTTTGGGTCTTTCATTACCTGATCCTCATACATCTTGTCTAAACTCAAATGTGTGACACTTTCATTTGGAACTGTGGGAGAAACTTCTGCTTGCTGCACCAAATTCAACTTGAAGTAAACAAAGCTTTTAAATAAACATAAATAAACATAGTCTTAAAATAAACATAGCTCTCAGTTCACTGCCTTCTGACTTCAGACATGTTTGTTTCATGATTTCAAGATATGGGAGTCTTGGTCTTGGTCTCTATGGAATGCTTGTCTGTATTCACTTGTACAGTAAAAGCCACTAAAGAGATTTCCTGCATGCTTACTGTTCTTTAATTAGCTTTAATTTTCTTTAAATTAATTTTCATCAGAATACTGCTCTGCCTTATGGAATATGTCATTAGGATTGTTCATCTCAACCATTCTGTCCACAGTTCAGTCACTGAAATCTGTACTATACAAAAAGGGAGAAAGGCAAAGCATTGAGAAAAAAATGAAATTATGGAAGCCAGAACTCAGGTTTGATGAAGTGAGCAAGGGAAAAAGTGCTTTTTCAATATATCCATTTGTAGATCAAAAAGATTCAGTTTTCCTTGGATTGATTATCCAGGTATCCATTTGCCCAGCACCCAGGAGGTTCTCAAGTGACTACCTTCAATCTGGCAGAAGCAGGCATCTACAGGCTGTTTCCACAGCCATCTCCTATGAAAGAAATTCTCACAATAAGCTTCTTATTAATCAGGATTTTGTTGTCTCAGAATTCATGCAGAACCGTCATCATCCCAGACACCAGACGGGTTACGGTTGACAGGGGATGTGAGTGGGCAGGATCGGGACAAAACAGCTAAAATAAAACAGAATGAACTTTGCCAGCCAGCCATATTTGGTAACTGCACACTTCTGTTTTTACTGTTGGTTAGGAACACTCTTCAGCCTTCTCCTGAATGCTGGCAGTTTTGTATGTGGAGTCTCATAACAGCTTTAGTCATGACCCAATTGCTTTAGTCATGCAACACATTCAGATTCATGACTTGCGTTGCTCATTTTGTTTTCTTTTGACAGCAATTCAAAGAAGACATACAGCTGCAAAGATGTCCTTCTCTCATTGCCTCCATGGTTTATGTTATCAGGAAAGCCCAAAAACTGCTGAGATTCATCAGGTGTTGAGTACTTATTGTGTGTGTGTGTCCTTCACACAATAGTTATGTCTACCCTTGACAGGGAATTAGGCAGTACAAGGCTGCCTATCAGTTAGAGGTCCTGTATGTTACATTACAGAACCCTCCTCTGCTAAAAATCCCTTTTGACCAGCATCATTACCACAAGTAGTTATTTTCCTCTGAACAAGTTAAATAACTGTCCATTGTCTGCCATATATTTTTGCACCTTAGGAAGCCATCAACATGATTCCAGTTTTCTCAGAGAGAGAAGGACGAAAATGGTCTGGACAGGCAATGGAAGCTGGTCAAGCATTCCACTAAATCAAAAATGCTGCCACTGCATGATGTTGAAAAGCAGAAACAGGTTAACTATGATTGCATTTTCCCTTATCTGAAGATGAACTACAATAGTTCATGCAGACGATTTCAGGACAAAGTTTACTTTTATGTCCATATTTTAGCGAAGAGGAGGGAAATAAAATAGAAAACTAAGATAAAAACCTTGATCTTATATTATTAATGGAAAACAGGTGAGTAAGAGTATCAGTATAAGGATGGATACTGAAAAAAACAAATTATTCACACCAAAAAATAAGTGCTTTGTGATAACAGTTCATGGAGGGATTGTTTGATTTTAATAAAAAGGCATTAATCATAAGGGCTTCAGGTATTACACAGCCTTCAGAGCACAATAAAGTAGTAAAATAGTCACATAGTAAATGAAGAGGTAGCCTGATTAATAGCAAGGTGTCAATGAAATACATAACTGACAGAGCAATCTGCAGACAAAATATACAATCAGTTGTTTCTGAGAAGAAATGACCTTCCAAACTCAAGCCACTCAGCAAATTTCTATGAACTCTAGACATGCTACCTGTTTGGCAGGCCTGCCACCATTTTCAGACTGAACCCAGATGTGGAAAGTGTGCTCAAAACACTCAAGTGTTTTTTTTTTAAATTCGGTTGTCCCTCCTAACAATTGTTTGGGATTCATTCTTTCTGAGTAACCCACAATTGTGGAAATTGTGCCAGACATGAAAAATTATCTATCTGCATGGCACATACCTGGCCTTGAGCACAACCTACCTCTTCCAGAATTTTTCTGTGGGAGAGAGGCAGATGGCAACCAGCTTCATTCAAAGCAGGCAGATGAGGCATGACCAAGTTCCATGACACACTGTTAAAAATGCAAGCTTCAGTGGAAAAGGCAGCACTAGAATGGATGCTATATATGACACTTGTGCACGGCTTGCAAACCCAAGTAACAGGCACTGGCAGCATTTCCTAAGGTAGGGTAGATACAGCTTCCAGCATCATCTACAGTTCATCAAAGAGTATCCAACCCAATTTGTTTTTATTCTGCATAAATTTTATTCTACAGTAGCATTACAGTTTTTCAAAGCTTGCTTCAATTTTATATTCTTATAAATGAACTGTAATAATAGCAAATCTCTTAAATTAGTACAGTGTGTTTGCACTAAAGAAGTGGGAACAGTTTTGTGAAGTAACTTATCATCACATTAAGGGATTTTTTTCCTACATCCATGCCAATTCAAGCAGATGTATCAGTCCTGTGCTACCAATTAACATTTTAAGTGACAGAAGATATCATTTGCTGACATACAGTGAATGTATAATTAAACAGCTGGCTAGTAAAAGAAACAGCTCACTGAAGAACATATTGAAAGTAAACTGCTAATAAATACATTTGGAAGCATACAGTAGTATATTAACTCATTTACATGATCCAGAGGGAACACTGATTTGCCACAATGAGTCACCTTTTGGGGGTTTTAGTTTGTTTTAATTTACCTGCCACACTACTGCAATCAAATGGCATTAAGGACTTCAGAACATAAACTCCTGATCAACCGATTAATGTTTAAATCATGAATTTAACCACATATTTATTAAAGTTTTGTTCCACCATTGCAAGCTGGCAAGACAAAACTGTATTCCCTCTCATATGGTTTCTCCTGGGAGACTTTGAATATGATTATTAGGGATTGTGGGGAAGCATGGGAATTCATGCTATAATAAAATCCACCAGTTTATTATGAGGAGAGAAATGAAGATCATTCATCAAATTTTTTACACTGAGGAATAACTGCATGAAATAACTATTCCATTTGAAGTGTTTTCTATTAGAAAGTCTGTATTTCCCTGCTGATATCAGGTATTGTAAGGGCAGAGTAGCATATGATATAGGTATGCATACTTTTACATTCTGGATAGCTGGAAAAAATTGCTGTAATATTTAATTCTGGAAAAATATTAAGAATGTATACTAGATTTAAAGCTTTTAAATATATGAGAAGCCCTCTGTTCAGCAATGTACTGATTCTTAAGTACTGTTGAAAGTTGCTTTCCATTACACAAGTTCTCCAGCAGTAAGCCAGGCCCCACCTTACTGAAAGCAAATACTCTGCCAATATAAACCAACTTTGGTACAGAAAAGAAAAGCTTTCATGAGACAACAAAAATTAAACATTATTTCCTGCTACAAATGCAGAATACTCATTGAAATCATGGCTGAGTATTGCTGCAATGCACAGCCCAGAGCAGAACAGCACCATGTACCCAAGGCAGTCACTGAAACCTGAAACACTGATAACTTCTCAATGATCTTTCAACCAAAACTGCAATAGCGACTTTGTTGGCACTTCCCATTTCCCATCTTCATGTATCATGAAAACACCTGCAATTTAAATTAAAGATTTACTAATATAATTTTCCTGTGTTCAGTTTAAAAATCTGTCCATGTATGCTGGTATTTCTAAATCTTAATGATGTTTTCTAACAAGAAATATATTGGATTTCATAACCTATTTCAATATGAAACATCACTAAAATAGCCTTGTTCTTTTATCTTTCTTCTGTCATCTATAGATATATAGGAATAATCTCCCATCTTTCCTTCTTTTTCTTCTGGTTGTCACAGCATTAAATCCTTCAAACAAAACCAGCATGACTTGTACAGCAATGATTATTTTTCACTAGAAAATTGGCCCATCATATGGTATGTATTCATTTTTGATGTGTAAATGGGGATCTTTTGAAGTTTGAACATGACTGCAGAAAGACAGAAACCTAAGAATCTCTAAACTCACTGTCAGTGTACCCAAATCCTCTGCAACTTGGCCCTTGGAGATGTATTTGCATACAGTCAAACCACCAGGAAACCTGTTAAATCTGGCTTGCCTGGTGCTCTCCAGGCAGAGCTTTGAAGGGTGACATAGTGAATAACCATATATATAACTATATATGTCTGCCACAGCAATAGTGGCCTGCTGAAATAGCTGTCTTTGGCAGGCTTGGAACAAGTGAGAAAAGGTGAAAAGTAGGAGAAAATGTCAGAAGTCTTCATTGAAAAACTAAACACAGAGAATATTGCATGTAAAAATGGCACTAATACAAAATGAGATTCAAGTATGTCCACCATCAGAGGACATTTGCAATCACTGCTACACTGCAAAATACATGGCTCAGAATCATCTCACTTTGAAACTCAGCTTCTCCTGAGTTTCTGACCATTGCTGTAAATTTTATTCTTCACACAGAAGATTGTGTTGATCTGAAGAAACCAGAAAGCATCTTGGAATAAGTGGTCATAGCAAAAGAAATTTGTCACATGTAAGTAGATATCAAAAAAGATTTTAAGGCATGTTTTCTCTTCTCCTTTCCTGTACAGTCTCAGCTAAAGTTACAACCATGACAAGAAAACAGAGACAAAAGTGAGCAGTACTTTTTTTCAGAAAAGGCTGTTGGTTGCAAAGCTATAATCCTTTGTTCAGAGAGGGAGAAAATTTAGGAACAATCTAGGCATCACTTCAGTGTATATTATCAAACCATTCATCTGAAACATGAAGCTATTAAAAAGTAATACAGAAAAATGGGGTTACTGTGGGAATGCTGGTGACCCAGCTGTCACTGTTCAGTGGTGGATGAAGAATGCCTCTCAAGAACTGACCAAGAGCTAGCTACTGGCCACAGACAGATGAATCATATTTCAAACAGTAATTAGGGCAAAAAGGAGCCTTGAAATGCCCACTGCATTTTTTAAAGTGTTCATATTACCTAATTCTAGAACTTCTCTTATCAACAGAAAAAATTATTGATATAGGATTGCAACTGGAAGAACCTAGTAAAATATGTCACCACATTCCACAGGGATCAATGGTTAATAGGGCTGAGAATCTTCATTTTTCATCTGCTGCTTCTGGCTGGAAGAAAAGAAAAATCAGTCAAGAAACAGCATAACCTTCCTTTATATCAAAATTCCATTAAAGTCACTATTACTTGCCAGCGGATATTCAAGACTATTCCACTGGCATTTATCTTTAATGGTTTCTACGCTTCTGACATTGTTCCAGGACTGTATTTTTTTAGTTGTAGGCAGACATTCCTTCTCAGCTAGAGCTTGGAGCTGAAAACTGACTACATATATGAGCAACATCAGGTGAGGACACAGTTCTACATAAATTCATATATCATTGTGTACATACAAATTGTAAGACACATGTCCATCTTGGGATTTGCGTTTATCAGCACAAATAAGCGACAACCCAAGGAGAACTGCACTTTGGGGAGTGGCATATCCTTTATTTCCAGTCTTATGGAGAGTGAGAATTCTCGTTTTCTGTTTCCAATCCAGATGAAAAATGTAGTTAAACAAGGTTGTTTAAAATTTGACCAACTGAATTGTTTGGCAGAAAACCTGAACTTTGGGAAAATTTACCCTGAATTTTAAATATTTTAAAATATTTGCCATAATACAGTAGCATTCCTTATCGACCTTTAGGCAGATATTTTACTCTCTTTCGATGTTGACTTAGATGCAACTGAAGTAGTTTCTAAAGGACAAAATTTAGCAGGCCTTGTTAAAGAGCCTCTGATCACTCAGATCTGTTTGAACAACCTTGCCTGCTACATTAGGCTCAACTTGGGATGTTGATGAAAGCCAGCAACTAATGGTGAGTGGATAAAAATAAGCAACCTGCTCCTTTACCCAGTGAAGCGGCTGTGCTGGAAAGCTGATCCTTCCCTGATGTTAAACAGAAAATTTCTTAGGAAAGGAAGCAATAGACCCTGTTCTGAGAAATAAAGCAATTTTTGACCCAAACAAGTGAATACTAGCAGGGATTTCACTACTCTCTGTGGAAGTTTTTCAGTTGGCTCCTTTTTGCTTCCTGTGCAGACAGAAATATCCACAGTTCTTGTAACACCCTTCTGAATCAACCTTTTGTCAGCACACTGGTGGTTCAGAACTGAAATGGGACTAATCTCTTTTCTCCATTCTGAAACAATAGCCCTCTGTTCCACTGGAGGGGAGACACAAGAAATTTTTTGTCTGGGTTGTGAACAACTTAACATGTTATAACCAGAAGAGAAGAAAATAAGAGATTATATAAAGAGCAATGCGGTATGATCTAAGCTTCTTTTGAGGGGGGGAAAGAAACCGTGCAACCAACAAAGAACACACTTTTTGAAGAAGAGAGGAAGAATAAGCATCCTATGTCTAGAAACTCTCTTTTCAAAGATGAGCAAAATAAGTTTCATGGGGGAGGAAAGACATGTATCTATAAAAACTACAGCCACTTCAGAGGCAGTTTTCAAGAACTTCTATGTAACATCCACTAATTAAGACAGAGACTTCTTTACCATATCACCTGGAATAATAGAAATCTAATATGATGCCTGTGATACATCTAAAAAGCCATGTATGACACAGAGGAGCATTAGCAAGGTCACTACAGAAGTGTCTGCACAACACTGTTCCTGTTGGTTGAGTTAAGCAACCATGACCTGTATTTGAGCTCTTACATCATTCTAAAACTGGCTAGACCTGTTTTCCCTAAGCTTGTAAACTTATGAAAATGTCAGCCACAATAACAAATCTGTGGCTTTGCAGGTATGCCAGGAGCACGTGCTCATAACAGGACTTTCCAAATAAATCTTTGGAATGCAGTTCAGCTGGAGTAGCATATTCCCATAGTCACTCATATTAAATTAGGTTTCCCAAAGTAATTTTAATTTAAATTTTATATGCCTACTGTTTAAGTACTATGGATCTACTTCCTGGAAATTAATTACCAGCTCAGATGAATGGACACATCATTATCTCCCCATCTTGTCCCTGAAATACCACTACAACAACTCATTCTAACCCTTTTTCTGGCTAATTAGGCAAAATAAAACAGTTTCCTTCAAATATAAACTTTCCCAAGTCGCTGTAGTGGACTTATTTGCATCTACTCTAATTTAAATCCATTTTTGACACAGTATGCACTGTTCCAAGTCAAAGCTTACAGTACAGTAAAAGCAGGCACACATCAGCTAAAATTCCTTTTCAGGGATGAACCAGCTGAACATTTCTGAATCATACCACAAAATCACAGAATATGCTGAGTTGGAAGGGACCCACAATGATTGTTGAGTCCAATCCTTAGCCCTGCACAGGTGACACCCCAAGAGTCACACAGACTGAGAGTATCATCCAGATTCTTCTTGAACTCTGTCAAGCTTGATGCTGTGATTCTTTCCCTGGGAATAAGGATGTTCCAGTGCCCAACCACTCTCTGGGTGAAGAACTTTGTTCAAATATCCAACCTAAACCTTCCTGACACAGCTTCAGGCCTTGGATTCTGTCACTGGTCACCACAGAGAAGGGATCAGTGCCTGCCCCTCCCCTTCCTCTCACAAGGAAGTTGTAACTGCAATGAGGTCTCCCCTCAGTCTCCTCTTCATCAGGCTCAACAGACCAAGTGACCTCAACCACTCCTCGAACGGCTTCCTCTCAAGGCCTTTCACCATCTTTGCTGCTCTCCTTTGGACACTCACTAAGAGCTTTCTTATTTTGTGGCACCCAAAACTGCACACAATATTTCAGGTGAGGCCACCCCAGAGCAGAGTGGGACAATTCCCTCCCTCAGCCGGCTGGTGATGCTTTGTCTGATTCTCCCCAGGACATGGCTGGCCCTCCTGGCTGCCATGGCGCTGCTGACTCACAGTCAACTTGCCATCAACCAGGACCCCCAGGTCCTTTCCATGGTGCTGCTCTCCAGCCTCTCATTCCCCAGTCTGTATGAACACTCAAGGTTGCCCCATCCCAGGTGCAGAATCCAGCACATTCCCTTGCTGAAGTTCATATGGTTGGTGAGTGCCCAGCCCTCTAATTTGTCAAGGTCTCTGCAGGGCCTCTCTGCCTTTGAGGGAGTCAACAGCTCCTCCCACTTGTGTCATCTGCAAACTTCAAGATGATGAAGAGCACAGGGCCTAAGATGGATCCCTTTGGAACCCAACTAGTGACAGGTCACCAGTCTGATGTCACCCCATCCACTATTACCCTCTGTGCTCATTCCATGAGCCAATTGCTCACTTACATGATGTGTTTATCCAGCTGTGTGATGGACATTTTGAGAGACATCATCATCTAGTCAAGCTACTCTCCTGGACTCTTCTCCTTTTCTTCAAATTAGCAAATCCACAGTTTAGAGCACAAATTGGTTTTTTTAGTATTCAAAGTGCATGATCTGACATTTTATGCAGGTGAGCTCCAGTTAGAACTCCATCTAATCCTGCTCATACAGGAACTTGGGCCCCCTTTTGAGGCCAAAACCTCCCTAATTTTGTTTTTTTCTGCCCTGAACAGCATGAGCAGAAAAAAGCTACAGAGTCTGTGTTACTGTTCATCTGCTCTACACTTTTGGCAGAAATGAGGGGTCCAGGTCAGAATAGTGCTCTGTGCAATACTTATCTAGCAGAGTGTTGCTACTAGTAAAAATCATAAATAGCAAATGCACTGGTAGACTTCTTAAAGTCTCTTTCTTAGGCTGCTTTATAAACTAAGGCTTGTAAGACTCTTAAGCTTTATCACCTCATTTTGATCTGAGATTAAATGTTCTCAAGCAACAGCAAGTACTAGAAGTGGACTTTTCACCTACATATCAAAGAGGATCTCAGAATCTTATCTGAGATAACTACAGATATAAAAGTAAACCTGAATGTTAGAACTAGTTTATTCATCAACATTTTGAAAATTTAGTTACACCAACTCATACCTTTAATGATGAAACTCCCCATTAGTGGCCAGGTAATAATGACAGGCCATGCTCAGGCATGACATCCCTGCAGCCTTGGACTCACAGGTGTGCTGAGGCTCCTGCCCTTGCTATGTCTCAGCTCTGCAAGCCTAACAGCTTGGGTGAGGTTCAGCACTAGAGGCCTAGACACATACTAATACTGCAAAACTTACAAGGATTCTAGCATGAAGATGCTTATTTTCATGTGCTAACCATGTGCATGACTCTACCTCAAGCATTTCTTTAATGAAATATCAGCTTTACAATATTTCAATTCACTCTTTTCAATTAGTAACTTTCATAATTTTTTCATAAAATCAGGTCTGTGGGGTTTTTGGACAAAAAGGGACATTGATCATTCATGTCTGGGATCAGCGCAGTACATCAACTTTGACAAACAGATGTTTGAAAGTGGGTAAATAACTGCCTGGGGACTAAGGAAAAAACAAAACAAAACAAAACAAAACATCAAGATCTTTAAATAAGCAGTTTAGCAACCATGATAAAAAAGAAAAAAGTCTTGACTATCACAGTTGCGAACATTAATCTGAAACTATAGGCCCATAAATTCCCTTGAGCAGGCTATTGAAGAAAATCAGTGTACATAACTTCAAGCATAAAAGTTTTTTTCCTAATTGGTTTAAACTAAAACCAAATACAAATAATATTTCCTCCCTTGTAATGATCATGTTGAAGCAGAATTCATCTGCCCTAGATTGAATTTTTAAGAAAGATTGTTTCAGTACACATATTTCCTTCCTAATGGTTCCCTCTTCCAATAAAACAAGAGTTTATTACATTTACACAATTCTCTTGGGAGGAAGTTTTGGGTTTTTTTAATAATACATTTGTATCTACTTCTAATAATTTGCAAAACAGCTAAACTCTATCTACATTGTAGTCACATGAGTTTCCTCAGATTGCATCATTACTCTTCTGGGAGAAGTCTCAAATAAGTCTGCTCAAAATAACTGTTGTTTACAAGTTTACATATTTCATAAAAATAAAAACTTGTTTTCTCTTTATGCCAAAAGTCTCAATTGCATGAAAAAGGTGGAGATAAACATGTTTAGGAATCACAGGTTTAACTGATTTCATCAAAGGCATCTCCATTCTTAAATGTTTTTTGAAACATGCAATAGATGATGGGACTATTCCAAATGCTTCATCTTTTGAAAAGTCCCTTTATTATATATTGTGAGGGTTTGCATTTCAGCCATCAGACTATCTAGACTCCAGTTGTAATATTATCTCCCTTTCCAAAGCTGGTGATCTCACCTTTCCTCCATCACCTCCGTGGAGGATGAACATGCTGGTATTTACCACTCCAAAGTGACCAGCCTTTTATCTCTGCTCACAGCATTGGAATCGCTCATAGCTTCTAACCTCTTTCCGAGTCACAGAACATTCTGAGTTGGAAGGGACCCACAAAGGTCATCGAGTCCAACTCTTTTAAGTGACTGGCCGGTTGATAAAGGCTTTCTTAGTGTTTTTCTCTCTCGCCCTTCCAGCATCAAGGCAGGGCTGGTTGCAGAAGGGTCGCTGCTCTAAGCAGAGTAAAACCGAGTTGTCTGCTATCGAAAGGCGTTCCTGTCCTCCGGGGGTCCCACAGGCCACGGCAGGGCCCCCTCGGGCAGCACTGCCCTCTGTGACACCCTCCTGACACCCACCTGTAGCAGGCGGGACCTCGGGGGAACACTCGACGGGGCGGCCCCGCCACGGCTGCTCCCCCGGGCCGGGCAGGGAAGCGCAAAAATGAGGCGCGGGGCAGAACCCGCCGCCCTCTCAGCACCCTCTGCCCTTCCCCTCAGCACCTTCCCCTCAGCACCCCCAGCCATGGCAGAAGACAATTATGAAACCACACTCTGGAAAAAAAAACACTCAACGAAAACCACCCACACCCACTGTACGACTTTTTGTACAGTATTATCTTCTCAGATGTCACTCGTTCCATCAGACAAAGTATAGCGGTCTTGCTGCCTTACCAGCGTTGTCCCTCTGCACTCATCAGAGATGCCACACTAACCCACTCCTGAGTGCCTTTCCCCCCTTCCTGCCACTGCCGCCACCTCATGGCTCTGTCTGATTTCCCCACAATCATATGCCATTTCTACTCTGCACTACTCGTACACAAAAAACACTTGAGGACTGTGATAAAAGACCTTCTGAATGTTTTGAGGAGGCAAGGGGAAAAAATAGAGAGAGAGCGGGAAAAGACATATCTTTAATTCACACCAGGGGAGCAAAGAACGAGTGGATCCTGCCCTTGACTCCTTCCCTTCCCCTGCTCCGGCACGCAGCGCCGTGCACTTTTGCAAGGGAGGGAAGGACATCAGCCAGTGCTGTCAGAGCACAGGTCCCCCTCTGCCTGTCCAGGGGCAGCGCCAGCAGCGGGAGGTGAGTGGGCTGCACTGCAGAGCCAGCGTGGCTCAGCCCTGCCCTGCTCAGGCCTTTTGGAGAGCACGTGGGGGAGCTGCCTGGTGTGAAACTGCACCCCAGCTGGTGAGGGGCTGTCTGCCGAGACAGCCTCGATGGAATGCAATGTCTCAGACAGCAGGTTCCCATCGGGTCACCTACCTTTAGGTGGCTACTGGAGCACTTAAATACGTTATGGGCCTTGGATACCCAGCAACCACAAGCAACAGAGCAGTTTATAAGGCCAAGACCTAACCAGACACCTACTCAGTGCCCCTGTAGCATGAAACACAAGCCGCATGTCTAAACTCCCACCTGATTAAGAGTTCTAACCACAGATGCCCCAAACTCAAAATGAATCCCTCATCTCACTTCCCCACCTTTTCAGTCATCTTATACTCTGTACCTTACCTTGTAGTGTCTTGCTATTCATAACACCCCAAAGGAAGTCACAGGCATGGAAAATGTAAAGCAAACAAAGTTGTGGCAAGGCAAGGAATTGCACACAGATTTACCCAGAGCATGGTCAATGTGCAGCTCTGAGGACTGTCCTTGGGCTTTCCAAACTGGAGTCTTTGCAGAGCAGACAGCTCCTTTAGAGTCTGGGCAAGACCTAACATAAAGAATAAAATCAGAATTTTTAGATATTTATGGCAGTCCAGAGTGATGGAGGCTGAAACTTCAAGTGGATTTTATGTTTTTGAAATTATCTGGGAACATCACAAGCAGAGACAACTTCACACACAGAAGGCAATTCCACAGAGCAGCATATTTTTCTGTTCTCATAATTTGTTTCACTTCCCAAGGAACCAGATGCATCTATCCATTTTGGCCAAGGAAAACAAAAACATGTATTGGAATTGATTCCATATGTCATTACAATAAAAAATAAGGAAATGTATCTTTATAACAAACTTGTACCGGACATATGGAAATCTAGACCTGCCTGAGCATGTACACACACAACTATAGTTGCGTGGCAGCAGAGATGTGTGTCCTGCTGCTCTCACCTTGCAGCACAGGTAAGAACAGGCATCAGGGACAGCGCAGACGCATACACTCCTACACAGCTTTGCAAGAAAAGCAGAGTGGAAAATTCCAGGGTTCAAGCTGTTTTTCATGGCACCAGTCACTGGTGTATATACTGTATAAAATGAAGTCTTCTGTAACAGAGCCCTTACCCTCATTTTCTAGGTCTGCTCCTATTTACTTGTGCTAGCTATTATGAAACTGTTTCAGGGATGCCTAGATCTCTTGGAATTGCTTCTGCTATATTTTTTTTAGCACTACGAGCTTCACTATCACTGTGTTATCTTTCAAAGTTCCAGCTCCTGCTACTTGCAGTATCAGAATATAAATGTTTCTTTGTTAAATCTAGCAACGAACTAATTTCTTTTAAATTCTTCTCCATTGTATTTTACACTCCTGCCCTGAGCCATCTGGATGTTAAGTAGTAATATAAATGATTGCTTCAATTATTAACACTGGTGACCTTTGCTAAAACATAGCATGGAGGAGAAAATACAGTCAGGCTGCTTTGCTAATAGTAATAATCAGCAAGGAAGTCTCAGTGGGAAAGGGAAAACATGAAGCTATATTGCCTAGTAGTTTGAACAGGGAGGTGGACGAGAAACAGAAAGCAGGAGGAGGAGGATTTGATGCATATTCCACTTCTACCTCTGTATCCCAGGGTACTGTTATGTAAAACATCACAGGGAATATAGTGAGACATAAAGCCAAGAGAGACACTTGGTCTGGCCCAGCACAACAATATTCTTGGTATGGAAAGCTAAAGCACATTTCTAAAATTTCTCACATTTCTCAGGTAGTGTTTGGAAGTACTTGTTTTCCCTGGATTGAACCTCTGAGGACTAAACACCTTTACAAACCACTTGGGTCATACCACGTGTTTGGATTTATGCAGCGCTTGGTCAAGTGACTGAATGGATAAGTGTTCTTCTCACTCTGGGGATGATGGCCTTGGTTTGTGCGATGTGTAGTGTTCCCTCTTTTCTTCTTCTGATTGCAAACTCCATGCTGAGTGGCAGGTGAGATAATGCAGAGGAGAGAACAAGTTTTCCTCCCATATCCAACTACATTCACTCCACTTTGGGGTGAATGCTGTAGCTATGTCTTAATCTCAGCCAAGGAACATCTTGAAAAACACCAGAGAGTGAAGATTAACAAAACTGGAGCCCAATATTGCAGGCTGCTCAGGCAGAGTAGTTTGCTCCACTCCCCAGAGAACTTTGTAATTTACCATCTGGTTGTTCTCCAGTTCTCAGTCAGTTTCAGCCACATGGTTTCCTTAGGGAATATCACAGCATTTAATGGTGATTTTCTCAAGAGGAGACATTGCTATAGTGTTAACACTCATGGATGAAGTCCTGAGTCCTAGCTGGAGCAGCAGTGGCTTGGGTGAGCTCTATGCACTCACTCAGAGCAGTAGGGTGCAGGCAGCTTTGCTTTCCTGTGAATGGAGCTCTGGTAGCTCAAACAATGTGAGACCACTGGGATTTTCAGACTATCTCTGGAGAGTTCTTGCACAGAATTTAAATGCAAGACTAGCAGTGTACTGGTCGAAATATAGTAAAGAGGGTAATTAGGGATTTTTTACTGAACTGTGAAAAAGTCTCTCTTCTTCTGTTGAGAAGTATTGGTTTTGTTGCTACCAGAGACATCACTGCTATAAATAGCTGTGCTGGAAACAGTGTCTAGGGCACTTGAGCCTCTTCCCACCCACAGCTAGAGCCACCTCACATCCTCAGTTCCTTCTCCTGGCTTGCCCAATTCCCTAGCACACAGCTCTTCCTAACCCAGAGGATGGGAAGATTCTCTTCATGGCGGTTCTCCCCTTCCTCTCTGAAGAAGAAGCATCCCACAACTAGCCTGGAGTGTATCAGATCAACCATCCAAGCTGACCCAGACAGCGACTTTGGGGAGAGCAAATACAACAGCACATCCACAGCTGGTGTGGATGCTCTGTGCTGCTGCAGTGACCCTGAGACACTTGATAGCAGATGAATCTCCTCAACTGAACATTGTTGGCTGCATTTCCCAGATGAGAGCTTTTCTTAATTCAGTCTTCCAAGTTTTTAGCAGGGAAAACATGCAACTTGATTTGAAATGCTAATCCTGCTCCCTCAGTATTTGTTATCTTCTTTAATGGGACAGCTTAAACTGCACTTAGGTCCTTTGAGTAGGGCAAATACTTGGTAGATGCTCATCATTCCCAAGTCAGTATGCTCTCTGAAGGAAAGATTCCTCTGAAAGCCTGACAACAACACCTGCTTCTTTCCTCTCCTGGAACAGAAAGCCTTGACAATATTGATTTGTGATACTAAGGCTCTCCCCCTCCCATAGGTTTCTGAATTAAAGGGGTGATGACTGTCAACAGCACAACAGGTTTTACCCATGAGGATGCCCACAAGGATGTTCTGGCAGTGCTCCCTCACTTTCTAACCCCAGAAGGATTCAGACACCAGTGACCTTCCCTAGGAGCAGGTGGCACCTCTCCCCAGATGCACTTTATGCAGAATCAGGTACTGCAATTAGCTATGATGTAATTAGAGGCAGTCCCGTGGTGTAATGGAGAGCACTCCGGACTCTGAATCCCAAGGTCCTGAGTTTGAGTCTCAGTAGGGGACCCCCTGGCAGTTAAATGCCTCCCTGCCATCCCATCCCATCCGATCTCGGATGGTCAGCCCCAGTTAGTACTGGGTGATGGAGACAGTCCTGAGGACTTCCCTGTCACTGTTCAAGCACACTCAGCCATGGCAAATGGACCTCAGGAGTTAAATGATGGGGCCAGTTCTACGCGCGTTGTGCCTCACCTAAAAAATCCACTGTGCGGGCTCGAAGGGCACACCCATGTGGGGAGAGCCCTTCCCAAATCTTTCTTCGCAAAGTTTGGCCATACAATACAATACAATTAGGAGCAAGGAGTAAAGCATATTATGCATATTATATGCAGAGATGGTTTGAGAGTCTGAGGCAAAAGACCTTTGTTCATCAGCTGGTGGGCTGAGCAATTTAGAAATTCTTAAATAAGTGGTGCTGGCTCTAGCAAGAATTCAGATGATCAGATAAGGAATTTCTTCTCTGGCTCATCTGAGAAAACAAACCATAAAGGGAGGTAATAAGTTCCCAGTGGCTTCTTTTAAAAGAAGTTTATCATGAACAACATGAAATAACATTAAAAAAAACATGTAAAAACCCCACACAATCGGACGTGTGTTGTCTAGAGACTTTCCTCTCATACCTTAACACTGGAAAAGCTAGAAGGAGGTATGTACTCTAAAAGGTAAGATTCAAGGAACAATGACTTCATAGCTGTGCTTCTGATGAGTTCAGACAATAGCTGCAGTTTTCCCCATACTGAAAGAAACAGGTGTTTTTCAAATGACTGGAAAAGTATCTGCTGTCCTGTCCCTCCTCTTTGTTGGAGTCATGAGGATACAGCATGGGAAGTGCAGGTGGAGACGGCCTACAGTGGGGAGGAGCTGCCACCCCAAGGAGGCCCAGGGGAGGAACACCAGGCAGCCACCCAGGACCACTGCCTCCAAAGGTTGACAATAAATTTCAAAACCAGCCCAGTACATGCAAGGGCATATTCATGCAAAAATTGTCATCTCATCTTGCTGAATAGATTCTTCTTTCCTTCCATCTTGTTGTTCTGTATTTCCTGTATAGTGAAGACTGAAATGTATTAGAATAAGTAAGGAAAAGACCAAGCCATGTAGGTTCAACAGTGCTTTGGATTATCTGCAGGCTCATAAGGGATCACTCAATTGTCTAGCTGAACACTGAGACCTCAAGGAGCCAGTGACACTTCGGCAGAGACAATTCCATCTTTGTCTCTCTGCTTTGGGTGCCCTGAGTCTAGAAGGAAGCCAGCATTTATTTCTTCAGTGATCTCACACTTCAGAGACACAGCTAATCATCACTGCAGAGTGAAAGGGGTACCAGACAGCCATGTACAGCACTAAGTAATGGAGGGCAGAGCAGGTTTTTCATTTCCTTGTTTGCTTAAAACCACTTTACCACAAAGCATCTGGCATGCCACAGAGGACAGCACGCCCCAGGTGGTATGCCGGGTTCTGTTCATGTGGGGGCTCATCCCCTCTCCTGGCTTCTTACTGCCTTCAGACTTCACTTTCTGGATACTTTTGTCCTCATGACAGACAGTCATGACCTGCCAGACATAGTGACAGTACAACCCTCTGGATGAAAGAGCACAAGACCTCTTTGAAGTTAATCTTCAGTAAAAATGTATGAAGCCGTCCGAGGGGGAAGGAGACAGGCAGCCTCCTGGGTCTGGTTGAAAGAGGCAGATGTGAACATCTCTAAGTGGCATATTTTAATTTTGTTCCTATCATTAACCAAAGGTCTTTATTGCCTTTATACTTGCCTAGGAGACAACAGAAAGGAGGTATTGTCAACCCTGGAATCCACATTAATCACTCTATATTGGCTGCTGACAATCTCAGACTGAGAAGGCACACCCCACTTTGAAACAAAATAATTGTTAGAAGCCACTTGTAAATTAGCACAGACAACCTGAGAAGACTATGGCAGACTAACATGAATGTGGTGACTCCAAAAATGAAAAAAAAAAAAGAAAAATTTAATGAATAATTCAGAAGATTTCTTGAATGAGATATGATGCACTGGGCTCCAAACCTTCAGCTCTCATCTATTTTCTTTCTGCTTACAGTTCACTGAAGCAAGTTAAGCATCTTTTGCTCCCTTTTATGCATATATATAAACAGATACACTCACTGAAGTGGCATAACATGTATTGATGATACTGGACATGTGCGGCCCTATTTTATTTATCTATTTAGCAAGAGACATATTGCCATACTATAAAGGAGTTCCTATCCTATCCAAGACATAACACTCTATATTTATTCTGGTATGTAAATTCAGCAGCATAATTTTAGATTTATACACTTAGGAGTATGCTAATTAGCCTTTACACTCTACTCCAGGACCTCACTTCTTGAAAAGACAATTTGTTTCAAATGTTCCATTTTATCATAGCAGAGGCTATCAACTGTTCTGCTTTTCCCCGAGTTCTTATCTATTAATCTCACAGGAATATTTTCTGAAATGTAATCAAAAATTCATGTTTAATTTTCTTATTTTGAAATGTATGTTTTCCTATCACCGATCCTACCTCTAAACTCTTCAGTGAAATAAGTACAGTAATGTCACCAGAAGGAATAAGACCTGAGAACACTGGGCTTTGGAGAGAGCTAGCTGGTTGGTAGGATTTTTCCCCAGTGCCTGCGGGACCTGTTCTAGCCCAAGCTATGTGAGAACATGCCCTCTTCCCAATTTAAATTAATCTGAACTCCTGGCATAACCGTGCAGGTAAGGTAAGCAAAGCTGCTGTGGTTCTCCTTTGATCTCAATACCTGTCTTCATCTCTGCTTGTTTCAGTTCACTGGCAGTAAAAGATGTTGTGTTAAAAGACAGAAAGCAGCAAAGAGAAAATGCAGCTGATAAGCATTAGGCTGATGGTGTGGTTCTATTCTGACAAGCTGCTATATAAAACTGGTAATTGAACTTGTCCACTTTGTGGTGTGCGTTTCAAGCCACAGCAAGGTAGTACCAAAACTAAATAAGTTCTGCTTCTTATTCCTGTTAGCCCAGAACAATTAATGCATCCAAGTGAGAGGGAACTGGATTCAGGCTTTTTCTTGAATTTTATTTAAATCTCACTGAGATCAATGGAGTGGCTCATCCATCACAGGTGTTTCAGCTGTAAGAGTAACAGCCTCTTAAGGTTGATAGACCTGTAATAAGCAGACCTTCACTAGGCTATTGAAATAAAGAAATTACTCTGTGTGGTGCTTCAAATCAATGACTTCAAGATTCCAGTCTGCCAGAGTCATATAAAAAGCAGCATTTTCTACAGAGTCACAAGGGGATGAATTGCCATTTTTATGGCAATTTAAAACAAACAAACATACAATGAAAGAATAAGTAATCATAGACCATAAAGAGATGCACTAAAGAAAAACACAGATTGACACTCTAGACTATATAATGCTTTAGAAAGAATTATGTATGAATAGAAGGAAATACAATGAAGTATAAACAAGTGAGGCCAAGCAATAGATTTCCAGTTTCAAAGCAAAATGCCGCTACACTAATTAAAGTTTTTACTGCAGACTACAGATGTGCAAACTAAATCCAGTTCTCATGGAGATCTGTGATGTGAATTGATTTGGAAAATAAAGATGCTTTCCCTGGGACTTCAATGCAATTTTTTCTTCCTTTGTAGAACCAAACAGTAGAAATGTTATTGGGTTAAGTCTAGCTGAGCTTATAAGTAACTGGAATAAAAGAAGAAAAAGGAGACTGCTGCTCTATGTAAAGCTGTTGCCGTATGGGTGTATGGTCGTAAAGAAGTTCTCTGTGAAGGATAGAGATGGATATGGATATGGATATGCCTGGATGATAGGAGGGGCTTTCAGGAGAACTCTGGCTATCAGGCTTTGAGGAAAGTGTCCTACACAGAAAGCTCTAAACTGCATATAGAAGTACAGCATGGGAGACAAACATGAGGTTTCCCCACTTCCTGCAGGATTGTTCCATAAGCAGCAGAAGAGTCACTGGGGTGCACTGAAGAGCCCACTCCCTAGCTTGAGGTTAGTAGGATTCTCTGGAGAAGCGTCCTGTTTCAAGATCTCTGGTGCTAACTACTCACTTGCTTCTGTTACTACCCTTGCAAGTAGCAGAGTTGTATTCATGAAAAGATGGAATTTGTAACAGAAGTGGAGACACAATGTGAAGAAATGAGGGCTCAGTGCATTGACCATGTGGAAGAGAGTCAACAGGCAGTTCTAAAACTGAGCTATTGTTTCCACCTTTGATCAAAGGGTAACTCAAAATCCATGAGCAACTTGTGAAACATTTCTGGGGAAAAAAAACAAAACATGGTGCCTTGTAGTTGCCAAGAAAAAAAGAAATTTCTGCTTGAAGAGAGAGGAGTGCAAACTGCCATTCTGAAACTGATCTTTGTGGCTGCATTTAGATGCTCACTTTAAGGTCCTTTTAGAAACTCTATGAGTTCCTGAATACTTCAACTGGAAAGCTGCGCTTTGCCTTTTTGTTTTGTTTTTTTTTGGGGGGCGGGGGGGAGTTTTTTGCAATCTATGTACTATCTACTGCAAAGTTAAAAAGTATAAAGATTTAAATTGTACTGCACACACCAAATATTTTCCAAGGCATTCATGATCTTAACTATGTATGCTTCAGTTTTCCTCCCAGCCTGAAAACAAAGCAGCAGTATGCAATATAGCCAGGGTACAGAAAGACTGGGTATTTATGATACATCATCAAAAGTTCCCTGTCATTCCAGGGAAATATTTGCATTATGCTACTATTTTTTCAAGTGAGGGAGTGAACCAATTTTTTGTAAGCCCTCTATGCTGTGTTTCCTGCTTATAGATGGATTAATAACTTTCCATTGCTTGCTACATGGGTCAAGCTATGCAGAGTTCTTTATCTGAATATTTTTCTGGAACTTGGAAAAAATTTCCGGACAAATTTTTGGCATTTAAAAGGTTGGTGCTATAATCAAACATTTTTTATGTCATACCTAAAACTAGCTTCTGTGTAGAATGAAGGAAAGAGGAAGTCTCAAATGTAATTGCTCAAACATTTTTTTCAGAATTTGCCATGAAAACGCTTGCACCCTTTTCAGGATTAAAGATGGAGATCTTACTTCTTTTTTCAATAGAAAAAGTGTTCTGATTTAAATAACAGAAGGAAGCTTGCCCTCTAAATCAGGGAAAGATTGCATTGGAATTGTCAGCCCTCACTCTTAAGGAAAAGAAGGAGACACTATGAGATAGAGGACTTGAGAAAATTAGAAATGAAAGAGAAAGGAACAGGGCACAGTCTCCTCCAAAGTTTCAGCTGGAATGGACCTTATTTGGGCCACACAATAATCCTAGGGATAAATAAACACCATAGAGTAAAAAGGGCCATTGTCTTCAAAATCTCTGATGCAGAAGCTGTAAGAGGCCTCTTGGCTTAGGAAATTAAATACCATGACAGAAAACCTTATTTTTCTTCTATCTCTTCTTGCAAATGCTGAACAAACCACAGAATCAGTATTTTCTAAGATGATCAGAATCTGTTTCATCCTCACCTCCTGGATACTTACCCTTGGGTATCCCAAGTTCTGAAGTGCTACATAGTACTGCAGTAAAATCACAGGTTCCGAACTCCTCAAAGTGAACCCATCATGTTAAAGAAAAGACAGTTTTTGTGCTTCATCCTCTCCTCTGTTCAAGTGGAGAAATATCACCACCTTACCTCCCTGTAGCACCACAAAGGAGCAGTCAGTACTTGTGAATCA
The DNA here is from genome assembly GCF_047495875.1 of Pithys albifrons albifrons. Classification (NCBI taxonomy): domain Eukaryota; kingdom Metazoa; phylum Chordata; class Aves; order Passeriformes; family Thamnophilidae; genus Pithys; species Pithys albifrons. The sequence continues at coordinate 18,714,925 of NC_092463.1, read as the reverse complement.
TTCCTTTTTCACTGGTGATTAATGCTACCAAGAGGCCCTGAGAAAATATCAATCTACAGAGCATGGGTGGAAGAGCTTTCAGTAAATAAGGCCAGGCTTTTTACAGTAAACAAGAAGGAAAAGATAAAATAAGTGATAACTGAGCATCGCGCAGAACACACAGCATGAGACAGAAACCCCATGACAAGTACGTGATGGCATAAATTAAACATTGTCTCATAAGGCAAATATAAGAGGAATTAAGGTGCAAAACCAATCTTAATTCTGACATCTCATAGTTCCATGAGTGCCTGACTACAATTTAGCAATGGATTAAAAACCAAACAAATAAACCAGAAAATTAGTACATGGAATACTCTCAAAGTTTAATCCAGCAGTTTATTTATAGGGAAAGGTGTACTTGAGCCATAGTGTAGTCAAGAAATACATATAGCTGGCCTGCTACTATAACACATAGTAACAAATCACAGTTAAACCCTCAGAAATAGGTTCTAGGTAACCTGAATTATCTGATTCACTTCCTGTGCTATAAAGTAGGAATAATGCTATTTCCTAGGTATTTGTGACAATAATTAATATTTACTTCCTAGCATGTGAGATCTGGCAAGGAAGTGTTCCACTGGGAAAAAAAAACAACAACAAACCAAAACACAAAATGGAAATAAATGTACTCATCACATCACTAACAACACTACAATTAGTTCTGCACTTCCCATTTTCCTGTCTTAGTGCTTCATGAAATTCTGTGACTATAAAAATACAACCCAATACATTAAATGGGAAGCTGAAGCAAATACCTCAAAGAAGAAAACATTCTCTGCCCAAAGCTGAAGTTAATAACAAGGCAGAATTTACTATGTTACCAAAATAATTTAAATTATCAAGATTTCATACATGACCTTAGCATTGGGTGCTCACATGAAGATGGGTTCATTATATTAAACTTCTAATGAGAAAATACTATGTTTCCAAAATGCTAGCTTGCTTTTTCTAGTGATTTTGTTCAATGCACACTGGTGAGAGCAGGCTTCACAGCTGCTCAGAGACTTAATGTACAACAGGAAAGAACCAACCTGCTTCTTCTTGAACCATATATGCCTCCTGCTGGCTAAACTGTCTGGCTCTTCACATTTGGGCTGGTAAACGAAATTCAGATGGATAATATGCTGACTTACTCATCTGGGGTGGGGGGGTGGGGATGGGGGATGGGGGGGGGAGGAGAACAAACAAACAAACAAACAAAAAATGAAGTGTTTTTTCCCTTTGTAAACCAATTTTTTTTTCATTTGAAGTAATAGTTCCTTTAACTTTCAGGGGGAAAGTTCATTTTAAATGGAAATATGAGATGTTTTCAGGTTGAAAAGATATTTAATGTTGATTGAATTTTACTGGAGTGGTTTTTTACTGCATTTGTATTTCACAGAGAAGATAATACTTCATTCTGGTTTGACCTCCATGTTTCTTTTATTTTTGTCTTCCAGAGTTCATCTTTGAACTGAAAGATCAGTAATTATGAGCTGCAGTTTTACCACGACCCCATCTTTTTTCCAATCTGTCGTTTGCCTAGGTTTTTCCAAAGAATTTTGCTGGCCTTGTGCAATTTTGCATCTAATGTTTGATCAAATCTGTTTAAAGTCTGATCCGAATATAGCATCCCCTAATCCAATCCACTCCCATTTTATTTATTAGTTTGCTTCTCTGGAAAACTATTCCTAGTACCTGTCAAGATATAACAGAAATTTTGTTATAATCAAAAAAAGTTGAGACTTCTGTTGTTATAGTTGTTCAAATAGCCAGAAATGAAGTATTTCTGCCCTCTAAATGTATCAGACTCAAAAGAAGAGCTCCCAACACAAAAGAAATCCCACTTCTGCCTACTCTGCACTACTTCTTGTTTAATGCTGGCACTGCAGTGTCCTCACATCTGCCCCTGTCACAGCTGGTATCACATTCAAACCTTTGCCTGGTTGAGGGACGCTGACATATCCAAATTTACTGCTTGACAGGTTGACATTTCAACCAGCGTTTTCTGACCTTCTGCACTCTGGATACATATTGATGGTGATGCAAGCTATTAATGATTACATTAATGGGCATGAAAACCTCCTACAATGAGTCTGCACATTCTCTCTATAAGCCTCTTTTCCTGCCCAAAGCATGCAGTGCTCTTAAACAAAATGCCTTTTTGGGGTCCATAAGCACCTATAGGTGTCCTTTTAATTCTTTGTACAAAGTGACCAGCAAACTGATTGAATAACAAAGCAATACCAGCAAACAGAGAGGAAAAGACTTAGCTCATTTCCTCATCATCTGAGTGCCCAATGGTAACTTACTGTACAAGTTAATAACAGAAAAGTCTGTCTAGACTAATATGCAGAGACCCACATAGCAGACAGGTGGTCACTGCTTAAAATAAACAGCCTCAGGACCACAAATATGATGGTCATCATCATATTTATAGAAAGTACCTCAGCTTTCTTGGCCTTCACATCTTGACCTTACACATGAAGAAACATACATCAGGAACTACCTTGCAGAGAGCTTAGATTAAATTTGGGGGGGGCCCTGCCTAGGGGTGCTAATGAGGAGAAGAGAGGCAGGAATCAGAAAGCCACAGGTGAATGTGTGACTGATGATGGGCAAGAGAAATTGCCAAGCACAGCCTGAACCTGTTTTGCTGTTGTGTTACATTGGCTTGTTTTGGAACTGCCAAACAAAAACTAATGAGATCAGACTGCTTCATGCAGGATTGTAAGTAGGCATGGCTAATTAATTAGTGCTCAGTCTGAGGGAGAGAGGACCAGTCTACAGAGAGGAAGCCACCTGTTTTCATAGATTAGAGAAGGCTTAGCAAGGCAGGAAACTTAAGCAATCAAAAGCAGAAATGAAATTATTTATTTAAAGCTCTTGTTAAGCTGTGAAAGATAAAATAACATCCTGCTAAAAAGGAATTGATAGTTACAGGGTGAGGTAGTAAAAGTTTTATTTTCCAGGGTTTTTTATGATAAGCCTAGATTTCAGTATGATTGGGATTCCTCCTCTTTTCCTTCCCATGAGATATCCAGCCATACACTTTCTTTAAACAACAAGAATTGCTGTTTGTTTTAAATCACTCTCAGAAGGCAACTATGCAGATGGAATCCAAGGGGGGAAAAGTGACAATTGCAGCCTATAAATGGTTATTTCTTGCTATTTTATGGTTGTTGGTGTTTTTTTTCTAATTTGACAAACTACATTGAGTTTGTCAAATTGAGCTACATCAGAATAAGAATTGGAAATAATATAATTGGCTTCACAGCACAGCATGCATTCCTCATAAGATGGACCTGCTCTAGGAGAGTCTGGACTAATCACTTGAGTAGGCTATTGTTTTTGAGACCTCCTGGTTAGGGGGTTAAACACTTCCTTGTAAATCTAACAGCATAATTTGTATCTTTCTGCACCTAAGACACAGTGGAAATCTTGTTTTTACTAAGATAGTGCTTATTTCCCTTGTTACAAAATACAGTCATACTAAGAAGGATATTAAGTTATTAGAGAGTGTCCAAAGGAGGACAACGATGGTGAAGGACCCTGAGGGGAAGCCATGTGAGGAGCAGCTGAGGACACTTGGTCGGTTCAACCTGGAGAAGAGGAGCCTGAGGGGAGACCTCATTGCAGCTACACCTTCCTTGTGAGGGGAAGAGCAGGGGCAGGCACTGATCTGGGTCTCTTTTTCTGCCCAGATATTCATGCAAGGGGAAGCAATTAACTTGCAACTGTTAGACCTGTGCATTGTGCATACAAGGGCTGAACAGCCAGCTGACTTACTCCTTGCTGGAGGTAGCTCTAAAAGGTTCACAAGAGCAAAATACGTGTCTTAATTTTCATTGATTCCACCTGCAAAAGCATGAAATGCACAGAAGGCCAGATATGTTTAGTGAGATAGTGGCATAGAGGAAAGATTTTGGTCTGGGGTGTTTTGTTGCCTTGTGGTGGGTTTTTTTTGTTTGTTTGTTTTGGAGTGGGGTATTTTTCCCATGTTTGGTTGCACATGAAATTCAGTTGTTCACCTCAAGTAATATTCAGATTTCTGCTGAAAATTAAGACTGTGTTGCTCATTTTACAGTCTTTTTTAAAAGTTATTCTCATGGTTCTAAATGAGAGGGAAGGACTCCAGTTTTGGACCCACACCAAATAACCTTTTTGTCACATTGTGGTTCACTGTAATGGAGTGGATATTACAAACAAGTTCTTCATGTGCACAACCAAGATTCACAGTCACAAGATGCTCTGGAATGTAATACAAGCTTAATTTACTGTTTTATTCCTCTTAGTCATATAATAATACTTAGAAGGAAGTAGTGGCACAGGTCCATTTAGCTAAATGCTTCAAGTCAAACCTAGGGTGTCCATCCATCCTGTTTACATTGGGTTCAGTAATGACACATTGCTCTGCTTCAGAAATGGCACTGTCAAAAGATTTCCATCAAGAAAAACATCGACATCTTGTGCCAGAATGAAAGGAAGAGATGATCCAGAGACAGCCTCCTACAGCAGGAAAAGTCTCCAGTGTTCCCTGTGGAAATAATCTAAAGCTTTGCTGTAAAGCAGTGATACCTGCCAGGCCAAACAGTATCTTGTGAAATCTCTGTGAGATACTCCTTCCTGCACTATTCACTTTCAGCATGTAAGTTTGTTATTATATAGTAATGTATTATTTTTAAAGCAACTTTAATAATTTTTCCACCGTGTAACAATTTGTTTCAGAAATAGTTGGTGTTACTCAAAACAGCAGTCTGTCCTGAGAAAATCACATTTCAGCAAGAACCTTAACGCAACCCTCAGCATCCCCCATACAGATTTTGGAGCGAAAAAAGTATTTCACAACTTGTCACACACCCACCCTTTTGCTTTTTGTTGTTTTGTCAAGGGTTTCTTCTTCTTTTCATTGTCTTTCTCAACCAATTCTAGGAAGACTCACTTGCATCAGCTGGCTAAATAGGTCAGCTTGCTGGAGGACTCTAGAAACTAAGAGGTTGTCTGTATTTCCCAGGCAATAGTTCACAAAGTCAGAGTAAACAGCTGTAGCTTGATAAAAGGCTGGCCCTGGAAATGGAAATCAAGTGAACAAGCAGAATGAGGATGTGCATAAACACGAGAATGCAAATAAGTAATTTTGCACTAAAACCCAAGACTGATACAGAATAGCTAAAGCGGGTCCAATTAAGAGACCCGCAATCATACGGGAAGAGAAATTATTTTGAAAATGGAGGTGGGCTTTGGAGAAATATGTCTTGACTCACGCAGTTAACATGCAACACGTAGCAAGAACCAGTATGGACTGTGTAGCATAAACAGCATATAAAAATAGCACAAATACAGAGTAGGCTTTTTTGCTCAGTCCAGAGAAGGCTTTTTTCTTAGTTTTTCCTTATTTCCCAAAGTCAAGTGACTGCTCAGTTATGAGGGGTTTCTATACATACAGAAATATGAACTATGCTTGCTGAAATTTTTTATCACCCCCGTTTGCTGACCAAGGAACCACAGTTCAAGGGTTTGCACCCTCTGTGAGTGCATCGGCCTGTGTTGCTGTTTCCCAAGGTGATGGAAAAACAAGGAAGCAAGGGAAACTGAGGCCCCACATAGAAGGTAGGCAACATGAAGATATCAAAAAAGCTGCAAAAAGACAAAAGAATTCACAGTTAAAAACTCTCCAACCTTGTCTGTACTTCCCAAAGTCAAAAAGCTTCACCTCTTCTCTCCTCTCTGCATAAATAACTTCTTCCTGTCATCCTGGCAAATAATTTCTATGGAAAGAAACTAGAACAGGAGACAGAGCCTCCTCAAAATTCTGTTTCTTGCTTCCCTACTGAGTGGTCACTAAATGCAGAAATGGCTCAGTATGAGTAGAAGTATGGCTGGAAGTTTGTGCCTCTCTTGAGACCATACTAGCACCATGGCTTCCCAAATTAGACACCCAGAAAATACAGCAAACTTGACTGTCAACCAAGGAGAAAAAGGGAACATTAATTACAGCTCCATTACCCCTTCTGGGTGATAGGACAACAGAGAGAGACAAAAAACAACAGGAAAAGTCTTTTCATCCATACAGTCTTTGTTGCAATTTTTTTCAATCTTTGTAAAACATTACATTGTAAAATAAAGACAATAGCAGCAAAACTTTTCAAGATGGTACAAGCACATTCTGCTGTGTACCCTGGTAATGACATTTTTGAAATTTTCCTTTTTCTGAGAATGCCTTTCTAAAGCACCATTAAATCTTACAGAGAGGGGGAAAAAGAGAGAGAGACAGTAAAGTAGATACAACATCCTTGAAAGTGGATTTGCTGATTGCTTATATTATAATTTTACCAGGAAAAATAGTAGAAGATCATCCCAATAAAATGTTTCCCCAAATTTTAAGGAAGTTCTTATTCAAACACCAAGCTGAAAGTGACTAGTAATGGTTTCTCAGTCCCGAAAAAAGCCCAAATCAAATTCTACTAGAACTTGGAAAAAAAACCCAGTCTGAAACAACATTGAAACACTGGCCTGAATAAATTTAAGTTGTTGGGAAGCTGTGGTATAGACACAAACCCTGCCTTTTTGTAATTATAGCTACTACATGACTCCAGAATCTGAGAAACTGGAAAATGGTAGGCTGAAAGCAGGTTATGTTTGACTTACATCTCACAGTAGACACCATAAGCTTTACTCTTTAAGCACCCAGCTCTCACAGGAAAAAAGACTTGGGGTGGGGTGGGGGTGGGGGGGTGGGGGTTAGTGTTAGGGTTAGGGTTGGGGTTAGGGTTGGGGTTTAGGGTTAGGGTTAGGGTTAGGGTGGGGGGTGGGGATAGGATATATTTGAGAGACAAAAGTATTCTCTCTCACATGAAATATATTGCCTGCCTGTGGTTTGCTCTCAAGATCAGCCAGGGAAAGCAGATCCTATTAGCCTCAAAAGGCCACATGCTATAGAAATGTCCACTTTCCTTCAATAGCAGCAGCACTGGTATTTCCTGGTGATAAGACTTAGTTCAGGTGTGACCTGTAACCAGGGATGAGGGAGCACAAGAAGTTCACATCTATCTGAATGGTGCAGGGAGGCATCACCAGTAAGTCTGTGTGCAAGAAATAGTTCCCTGTTGTCGGTACAGAAAAATCAAGAATGAGCAATTGTGATCTATACATCAACCCTGTGAGACTGAAGGCAGCTAAGTATAAACAAAGTCACAGGTGCTTGGAGGAGTTAGCTACTCCCTAGAGGTCTGTCATGGGAGCTCCTCAAGTTTCTCACAGCACACCGGACAGGTTTTTGAAAACATCTAGGATAAGTTCTCCAAAACATTGGACTTGTGAGATATGGGTTATAACCAATGGGGATTTGCAGCTATATAGCGTGAGGTTCAATTTAACTAATAGAACATAGCTTTTACTCTATCTAAACTGTGTGTGGTGTGTAATAAATTGGCATTCACTCGATCACAATGTGTGGCGTCCAGTTCCTCTGCTGTATATTTATTGCTTTCTATACCCTGTGCCATGTGAAGGGTGGGCACGTGCACGTGTTTCCATGGGACTTCCTTCAGCTGGTTCCTGAAATCACCACAGTTGCAGATAAGACCTGCCTTTAGAGTGACCTTCACAACCCACCACGATCCAGCTCACAGAGCATGTGCTGGCTACATCGGGACACACCAAATTAGCTTTCACAACTCAGCAATGATATTAAGGAGAGTAACTGCTACTCATAGTAAAGGAGATGGGGACCTTGAAAAAATTTCAGCCACCTAAAGCAATTTTCAGATCTACAATTTTTTTCCTTATGTATTTCAGGCAACCAGTTTCACACATTTATCTACAAGCCTTTACTTGAGTTCCACAGATTTGTGTTGATTTGCCTTGGGTTTTCATTGATATTTAAATGCCTAGAGAACTGTTTCTGAAGCTGAGCCTATTTGTTTTTAGTATTGATAAAATGCTATCCCAGTAACTATAAATGGCACTGTAGAGATGAGTTAAAAACAGCAGGTCTTTGCTCTAAAAAGCTCAAAAATAACAAGGCACCTCCATTTTACTGCACAGACTTGATGGGGACAGATTTTGGCCTCAGATAGACAAAACATAATTCAGAACAAGTAAATGTACAGGGAGTACTGAAGTAGTTCCCAGTTATCTTTAATTTATATCTTTTTAGTAGAAGACTTTGTGTCTGGGTTAGTACACAACATAATGCTTGGTCTTTGCCTGTAATTTATTTCTAGTGGATGATTGAAAAAGTGGGAGTAGCAGACATCGTGTAATCTGACAAAACAAAGAAACCCCTGAGAAATCCAAAGCTGGCAAACAAGCAGCCCATGTACAGCATAAACACAAATTCTTCAGGAAAATGCAGGTGTTTTAAGGACAGGGTTTTTAATAGCCTGAACTCACAGACATACCTTTAATTTATCATGGTTTAGAGAAGTTTGCAGAAAGTCTCTGGCATAGTCCATTAATGGCTTTGGAGAAAGCAGACTTGTACTAGAGATATCATAAAGCTAAACAGAAGGTCAGATGATTTATAATTTCACAGCAACAACCAAAATCAGATTTCATTAATATAAATCACTGGGGTTTTCTAAATTTTATTTACTATTGTTTCTAGTAAGATTTATTAGAAAAATGTTCCCTATTAAAGAGTAATGTAATTCACAGACTGCCACATGGATGAAGTTACTCATCTTTGCAAAACCACTCATGCAGTACCTGCACAAGTTCAGTGATGGTTAAAGGTTTAGGAGGATCTCCACAGTGGTTTAGCAGAATTCTCCTGCACAAGACACTGGGCAGAAGGACTGCAGAGCTGAAAGCTGCAGAAAAACAGAAGTTGAGTTGTCCTTTATGTATGAGGGCTGTGGCTACAGAATAACATGTTTCCTTTGTCCTTTCTGGTCCCAATTCCCATGTCAGGTCGTATTGTGCTCAGGGCAGGATCTGAGCATTAAAACCAGTAACTGATCCTTTTGTTTGACTTCTTATTTTCAGGCTGCTGTGAAAGGGCCTAATTTAGAGAAAAAAGTTTTGGATATGGTTCAGACTACTTTTTCTAAAACTTTCTATAATAGTGGAACAGCCTCACTAGAAATAACATAACAAGATCTTTATAGGTATTAGTAAATTCCAGAGGATGAGAATTTTACTCATAAAAACACTTGATGTTTGAGCTGAAATTCTCTCCCAAGATGTTGCATACAATTAAAACCAAGGGAGGTCCCTTACAAGGGGAAAAGCAATTTAGCTTATTAAAATGTCATTTTAGGTGTCAGACATTTCTGTCTGGTCCACTATGCAATGCACCATTTGCACTTCCCATATTATAATAAAAAATTATGTATATTGAGGTATTTAATAGGCAATCATATAGAAGAAAGTATTTACTCTGGTAACAGCCTGGCAGCTTTCTCCACAAGTTCCACAGACACAGAAATGGACAGAAATGAAAAAGAGCATTTTGCTTTCACATAAAAGGCCATCAAATACTCTGCTCAGTATCTCACTGAGAGTTTATTCAGCATCACCCTTTGTCCCTGAACTATTATATCCCAAACCAGGAATTGCTGAAGAAACACCTGACAAAATATCAGCCAGGAACTCCTACATGGCATGGCAGACAGAAACTAGAATGAGACACACACACCACCAGAATCTGGACAGGCGACAAATTGGGAACTCAGAAAGTTTAGATTAAAACTATGCCAAGATTTCATTCTCCTTCTATCCTATCAGAGTAAAAAGTTCTGAATTTGCCCACCAAACTTTTTCTCCTCAGTCTCTTGTCCATGTTGACTTGTTTTCCATGATTTGCCCATTATCCAACTCCCTGCTCACACAGACAAGCCTTACAAGACAAACTTTACTTTCCCTGACTCTAATCAGCAGAAATGGCCTGGCTATGTCCCATATTTTACATACAGAAAATGCATTTCCCATATCCTTACAGCTGTCTGTGCAACTATGCAGGACTTTTCCATTGCAGGCAAAAAAAGAACTCAGTTGAGGAACAGGTAACAGTGCATGCATGATATTGGTCTTGGCATCTGGTAACCAAGCAAAACTGTTAGTTCAAACTGAATGCATTGCATGCTTTCAGAGTCAGATGGGATGCTTTTGGGTGCCTGATCCCCCACAGATGCAAAGTGCAGGACAGTGTAACCAGGCAGTACTTTATATCCCAGGACCCAAATCGCATGTCTGAGCATTTCTGAACCTAAATTGTAGCTTTCAATCCTAACCTCCCATGCCTCAGTAAAACCCCGGATCTAAACATAGAACCTGAGTGCATCCAGGTATGCTTTATCCATCCTGGCACTATGGAATTAGCACAATATTCTCTGTGCTCCTGAATGGGACTTCAGAAGATTAGCTCATATGTGGCACTCAAGGCCTGCCCAAACCCAGGAGCTGTGGGAATGCTAAAGAACTCTGATACTTGAACAGACCTGCATCTTGACCATGTCTGACTGTGACTTGAGGAGGATGGGGTCTGAGGATGGCCACAAGCTGCCATCTGCCTGTTTGTGAAGCTCAGCACAGGGCTGCCTGGCATAAAAATCTCCAGAAGCCGTGGCAGCTCTTGAGTCAAATGGACCCTTCCCTGGGGACCAGGCTTAATGCTCTGCCTCCAGTAAGTTGAAGCCAGGGCACAGCCCTGCACCTTAAGAGATTCATTGGTGAAGTAAGTAGAATTCAATTTCTGCTGGATCATATTGAGTTAGAGCAATACCAAATGACCTGAAATTTTTCAAACATTACTTTTGCATCCTTAATTTTCAGCCAGGTAATGGAATTAGAAAGATGATATGACTTTTCAAGCAGATGAACCAGCAGACAGAACATACTAAGAATTTTCCTCCTCTGCATACCGGAATTTGGCTTACTCCTACAAATCCTGCAGAGTCATTAGATATGCAAATATGCATACTCAAAATTTGCATTTGCATAGCCATGCTTCCATTCATAACCATGGCAATTATGTATTCTGATGACCAGTTTGATTTTGCATTGGCTCATTGTGCATAACATCTCAGAAACTATCACAGAGTGACACATGCATTTATGTGCATGTAGACATAGGCATGCAATTCCAAAAGTCCGTTATCTTCGTGACCTGCAAGTGTCTGTATGTTTGACCATCTTGCAAGAGTCAGTATGTCTCTGAGATCAACATCCATGCTTACCTTACCTATAAGCCTACAGTTTGAATTGGAATATTTAGGATTTTGTGAAAGCCCAGAGAAAGCATTGTTGGTACAATCATGTGTATCTCATTTCCAGCATGTAAAATCTTCTATCTGAGGTGGCACACACAGAGGCCCACAGACTGAGGCTAAAAAAATTTAGTATGTTTTGCAATTCCCATTAATTATTTTACAGCCTTTTTTCTTTGAATATTTACTGTGAAGTCTAGAGACAGTTCTATTTCTTATATCCATATGTCCAGACAGCACAAAAGATTTTTTAAAAATGCCCACAGTTTGGTTACATTTCACCTCAGTCTAGAAATGTAGAGAGCTCATGTTCAGTTTTTATCAAGAAAAGAGATAGCAAATGTCAAACAAAGAGAGTACCTGAAAGGAAATAAAACAAATAATTCAAAATACTTGTTTAAAAAGTTACAAAATATGACAAGATTAATGGCACTTAAAGCTATAAGCACTTAAAAGTTTACCACCATAATTTTCTTAACTTCTTTTCCTCCTTTTTTCATTTTTTTCTTTTTTCTGAGATTATGACAGCAGCTTATGTCTAAATCCAAACTCAGCAAAAGGGACAGAGCACCCTGAGATTTTGTGGTAGCCCTGGCCCTCATTTGAGTCATGTATATGCACTTATGTCTAAAATTCAGATTCAGCTACAGAGAACAGCAGTTTGCCGACATGCAAAAGCTGTAGCTTCTGTCTTCATAGTCTTACAGCATTAAAATTGAAGGGTATTTTTCAGTGGTAAAACATATGACTGAGAAATTCTTTTAAAATAACCGCTTGGCCCACTGTTTTATCCACTTAGCCAAATATCATTAAATTGATGTTTCTCTTCTGTTAAACAGCATAGCACAAGATGTTGCATTTTCTTTATATGCACTTTCTTGCTGTGACTTTATATTGAATATTTCTTACATGAGAAAAAATAGATTTCTCCATTTGTTTCTTTTCTGGTTTTTTCTTTTTTTTTTTTTTGTCACTGCTTAAGATAAATACCCATGGAGTTTTTCCTTTTTTTTTGTTCTTTTTTTGTTTTGTTTTAATGAAAAGAGCAATCCATCCCTTACATACATCTGTGTTGAATTTTCAGACCAGCACCCAGCTGGTGGCTGTGTCCATAAACATTCTTTTGGAGTTTAGAAAGGTAATGCATCTGACTTAAAAAAAGGGAAAAAAAAATTTAGCTTGGATCACGTGCCAAAACATAAACTAAGTCTTACTGGAAGTTTCTAGTTCATTCCGATTATTTCTCCTCTTTTTAATCACCAATGAGAGGCTTTTATGGATGCATACTCCACTACAAAGATACACTTTTTTTCATCCCTTTCACAGGCTTTTCTTACAGAGCTGACCTTTGTCTAATATGCCATGGTAGGAGCACTCTTGGTGATATTGCTGTGGTTCAATTCCTTCCTTTGTGTTTTTCTCTGGTAGTCTTATACAGGCTGAAATTTCCATGTGCGTAGCTTTCTGTTGCCATTCTGCAGTGCTGTGTTCCTGATTTGTTTTGGCAGAGCAAGCTTGAGTCTTTATGGCACAGTGAAATATTCTTCAATGCTATATAATTCAGACTGAATAAGGAGTCTGCATAAGGCACGTGTCTCAATATATATATATAAAAACACTAATATTGTTAGATTCAAGTCAAGCCTCTTTTATATTTAATTTTTGTCTTCAAGTAATGCTTTGTTTTCATGTTCCCCTTCTTTGGTTTCATTGGGAATCACGCCATTTTCCAGGTCTGAGTGCTGATGGATACAGCTGGTCAGGACTGCAGTGCTAGAAGAGTTCTCAGAATTACACCTCTTCTCTGTTTCCTCTTCTTTTTTTTCTTCATCCAAAGAACAGTTTCTGAAGGTCTCATAAATTTTACGCACATCCTCAGGGATAGTCTTTTTCAGGTCTTTGTTTTTCCTTTTTGTCATCTTAGCAGATGATCCAAACTTGTTAATGATGTTGTCCTCAGATGCCCCCTGTCCGTGCTTGTTAAGCTGATCCGGCCCTTTAAGGCGCAGGTTGTTAGGCCTGTTGTTGATGCTTTCCTGAGAGGAGGCCTTGAAGCGTCCTGTTTCCAAGGTAGCAAAGACAGAGCGCTTCTCTGGAGAGAGCATGTCTAAGGAGTGGGCCCGCTGGTCCAGGCCCAGGCGCCGGCGCTCCATGCTCCGGATGGTGGCTGCCCGCTGAAGTTTGTCATGGATCTCCACACTGAGCCGCCTCCGTGTCTCTCTGAACTCAGCCGTCACATTTGCTTTCCACTCTGCTGCATGGGCTTTTATTTCTCCAACCTTTACAACAAGAAGCAAGAGAAATTAATTTTTAAAAAAGCAAAAAAAAAAAAAAAGAGAGAGAGAAAGCAAAATAAATCAAGTCTTTCCTGTGGAACAGCAGCATGAGCACTTTCTTCTCTGGCATGAAATCAGGGAGTGGTCCCATCTTCATTGCATCCATTTGGACCTAAACTTCAGTAGCAAAGTGGTTATACCGGACAAACTCTAAACACACCAACTAGTGACTAGCTGATGGCTATTGTGGCATATAACTTGTCTACTTGTGTCACATTTCATTTTGCCACCCCACACATTTTATAGCTGTGTTACATGATGAGAGGTGTTCATGCTAATCCCTCCTTGGTTAAGAACAAAATTCCTGATTCATAAAGTCAGCAGTAATTGGTAAAGAGTGGGCAAAATTAATCACATACAGCCAAAACAATATGCTTCACAACTGTGGGGTGATGGCCCCTTATAAGCCTGATGGGTTGAGGGAAACACCTCAGCTCCCTGCAGGGGTACTCCTGGCTGAGAACAAAGGTTTTCAAACTGATAACATTAACAAAGGATGAAGTGTTAAAAAATAACACAGCCTTCCTTTGCGATATCTTCTATGACTGCTCAAGGGCCCATCTCCCCTCAGGCATCTGCATCGTCCCCCCAATAGATTAACTATTAGTCACACAACCACCTGAAGAAGAAAATAAAAAGGTATAAAAAGAAGTGCAGTTTAACTGCAACGTGGGGGAGACAACCTTCCATCTCTGTGAGGGCAACCTACGAGCTACCTTGTCTTCCCCATTCCATCAACATTGCAGGGGTAAGCAACTGAATTCTTACTTTATTATCTTATACCTTACTAATTATAATTTGTTATAGCTCATTGGGTGTAGATGTGTTAATGGGAAGCAGCTATGTTTTTCCTGTTGCTTTTCTTTTGGGCTATTTAGTGTGTTTACAGGTGGTGTTGAACTGTTGTGTTTCTGTTCAGTAATCCTCTGTTAGTCAAGTTTGTCATGGGAGTCGTATACTGCTGGGGTAGCCTGTAAAATGTGTGTTGTGCTGGTGTCTTTTGGGGTATTTTGTACAATCTTGCAGCTAAATGTTATCACTGACTAAGTAACCCATATAGTCATTGTCATGTACCTGTATTAATAAATGTTATTTCGGGAGCTATCTTGAGAAAAGTTCTTTTCTTTTTCTTTCTTGCTATTAAGTGTTGCCTCAACAGCAGAGGTCAGAAACCCTTCCAACCTGTGCGCTGTCTGGTAGTTGACAGACAGTATTGGGAAACACAAGGATTTGATTGTCTGGAGGTGCTTATTGCTAATAATTTCTCCCTGGCTTAAGTGTGGTCCTCAAAGGGGAGTCAAAAATCTTTCCAGTCTGTGTACTGTCTGTTAGTCGACAGACAGTGCTGGGTTCATAAAGCTTTGATTACTCCGAGAGAGCTTATAGATAATAACTTTTATTGAATACAGGTAAGAATGGAAATCTTTGCATTTCTGTCTCTCTTCCCTTTCACGTGACAACAACAGCAGAACAACCAGTGCAGCAGTATAGTAATGTATCTTCCCATATTTATTATGGATGGAGCTGTTCAGTCCCTCTGAAGGTCCTATTCAGGGCCACAGAGTAACAGAGCAGTCAGCATTGGAAAAACCTACTAGATAATTTCAACTGGCCCTCTGACTGAGCCATTCTAGGGTTCTCAGGGACAAATGTAGATGTCTTTAATGGAGGTTTCCATTGCACAACTGACCAAATACTATGCTCTCAAGTCATCTGGAGGAGTTTTCAAAACTTTGTGGGCACGATGAGCATATCCTTAAATGTCGTACTGCTTTGCTCTCTTTTACTCCTTTGCACCTGAGACCAGAATAATGGCTATGCAACTACATGTCTGCTGTATTGAACATACATTCCATCTGAAAAGAAAAAAACAAGATAAATGACTAAGCAATACTTCACTTAAAATAGACCTTTTTCAAAGTTCAGCTAAAGGAGAACAGATTCAGGAGTACAGTCTCTGCAGCAGCCCACCAAGGTCTATGGTGTTTTCGGACTGCTACAGCCAGAACTCAAGTTGCTGCATCCAGTGACCCACAAGGAGTCATCTTTGGTTCCTCAGGCCAGATGCACAAATGCCCATTTAGCACTGTATTACTTGTGGTAGCAGGCATTTCACATCCACTGTGAGAGATCAGATTCCCAGCTGTAGGTGCCTGCTGATGATCAACCCAACAGCCAAACTCCCCGCATTAATGGAGATGCGCAGCAGATGCACCAGGCCTCAAGTAGCACAGATGCCTTCAGAAATCATGAACAGCATTGCCCTTCTGGCATAGGAAAACTCAGCAAAATCTCTCCATTTTTAAGGAGAGAACACTGAAATTTGTATCACAATTTCATATCTAGTTTCCGAGGGAAGGCTGACCTCTCATTCCATAACCGCAAACCTATTGATGTGTTCTGTGTATTTTGTAGTACTGATAGAGGTGAAACAACCTGGATTGCTTCACTTGCTTTTTTTCCTTCCTTTGAGAAGCTAAAGATCACAGCTAACTGGGTACCAAAGACAGCCAATGGAGTAAACTACATATGAGCATCCTCTTTAGAAAATCAGGTCCTTTCAGCTCTTTTGTAAACTAACAAACCACTGAGAAATTACTAATCATTACCTCTTCTTGTGTCTTCTTGGACAGGACTCTTAACCAGTCTCCAATCATACTCAGGACAGCAGCAAAGTAGGCAAGGCCAACAAGGATCCAGAACCACACTAAGGGTTTATACCACTCTCGGTAATGTATGTCAGCATTTCCTCCTGAAATAAGCATATGCTTAAGCTTAAAAATCATCGGATGCCAAAATTATGACAAAATATCAGCAATTCTGATAAATGCCTGAAGGTATTTAACTCTTGCCAGCATCACTGTAGTTCTGATAATAGACGACAAGCCTGTCAGATGGAAGGAACAGTCTGTTCTTAATTTAAAACTCTTCAAAATTACTTGTCATTCTACTTCTATGTGACCTGCCAGAGCACCTAATAAACACTTTTCTTTGTATCACTTGTACTCTGAAGCTATGTGCAGAAGAAAGAAATGCGGCTTTGTCTTCCCTTCCAAATCAGGATATCTGACAGGAAGTTAATCATGCATCAGCCCTGATAATAAGGATATACAGTCTGCTTGGATATCATTCAGAGGGGTGCATTCTCTGGCCACTGACTTAGGAGCAGATATGGATCAAAGCAAGCAACAAATACCCTGAGTTCTTCATGAAAATCTCAGGATGAGCTGGTAAAACAAAAATGTGAGACATTTGGCAATTTTAATGGACTACAAAGAGCCTAAAATAAGTGCAATAGCAGCTAGACTGCTGCCTACTGCAGAATAAAATAAACTCTTCCAAAAGACAGCAGCCACAACATCACTTTTGAGACTCACTCCTATCACAGTCCTATGTGTGCTGCAAGAATTAGAGCCAGTGATAAGGCACAGTCCTGAGTGGAAGACAGTGAGCAGCAAAGAGACAGCCGAGCTCAGTGAGCATCACTGTATCCCTCAGTGCAGGTGAACAATCACCACGTTGGTAGTACTTGTGTAAATCTGTATGAAGAGCAAACCTACCAGGAGACTCAGGCAGAGGACTACATATTTCCTGGACTCCAAACTTGGTTAGACAAGAACTACATGCCTACTGATAACTCTGTATGACTGCAGAGAGATTTTAGGATTTTCCCTATTAAAATCACCAGACAACACAGTTCAGCATTTCACCCTTTCCTTTTTGCAATCCGAGACATTTCTATGACTATTTAATTTTATCCAAACTCAGTATGAGTCTAGGTATGGTGTTTGAACATCCCCATGGAAGGTCAGACATTTGAGAATTGGCAGGGACACAAATACTGGGTTTGATGTTAAGCTCTCCCCATAGACTGCATGAATCACACTCTTCTTTCCAGTCTTGAAGAGTGTGAAACAATGGGAGGGGGTGACTGCTGTTGCCATGGTACAATAAGCCTCTTCTGATCATACGTGTCCCTGAGGAAGCTTACTAGGGAACAGATTGCCTGGGTCTATCTTACAGTGATCAGGTGACTGAGAAAGCATGAGACCACTTTTTTCAGCCTATCAGATACTCTGTATTTTCAGGCTTCATCTACAATTGTATTTCCAACAGTAGTACAAAAATGTACCAGTTTTCCGAGAGCTGGGAAATGTTCTAGGTGGAATAAACCAGCATAGCTTCATTGATGCTGTTTTACCCATTACAATCCAGTCTTTTTGATTAGACTTTGACAGTACAAAGATACTGAGAGATTAAAGTGACAGAAAATAAAAGCAACAGAAAATTTCTCTTAAAGCCAGAAATAAAACCCAGGTCTCCTGGTGATCACCTGCCTTAAACTCTTGTCATGGAATTGCCTCTGAAGTTTTATTATTCAGGGTCTTCCATTTGATTTTTGAAAAATCCATCTTGTTAGCAGACTCCCAGCTGTGGACTATATTCTCCTAATCATGTTGTATATAGGACAATGTAATATTCAGAGCTTTTTTTACTATTCTGTTATTAAAGAAACCAATATGAATTGTGAGATTATTAAGAAAAATATTGTGATATGATTCAGAGAAATACTGTGGATTATTTTTATTTCACACCATGATACCCCAGAGAATTTCAGTGAGCTTCTCTACACATTTAAGTGGTAAAAATGGACCAAGCTCTTACAATCACTTCTGTAATTGAATGCTCATAAAACATTTCTTTTCATATCTGGGTCTTTCTTTGTTCTGTGCCTTTTTTTCCCTCAATAATTCATGTCATTTATACCACTGTGTTACAACAAAAGGAGGATTGCAGACTTGTCTGCAGTTCTTCAACAAAGAAAACTTTATATATCCCCATAGTTTTATTTGATGTTTTAAACTCATTCATGCTTCATTGACTTATAGAAAGTTAGAAAACTGTATCATATTATGACTATTTGTAACATAAGTGCCTTAATGTCTTTAATTAGGACCACTAACAGGTATGAGGAGTAGAGGTCATGCACTGTTGGGAAAAAATCCACTTATTTTAACTACCTTTTCATTAGCAAAGCATTTTTGTGAAAAGAAAATATCTCTCATCTCTCCAGCCAGCTATCTTGACTCCCTCTTTGTAAATTGATAAGGGTGGATATTTATAGTTCCTGCTGGTACTGCATTAATCTTGGAGTGTATCCTCCAAGCACTAAGATGCATACCCCATTAGTCCTACTCTTCCACATGAGTTTTCCTTAACAGGGCAACTGCAATGTCAAAATTTCTGCCAAGGTTAGACAACAAAATGTAGTTTTATGAATGTTGTAGCTGCTCTAGTAGCAGCCCACCACTGCAACCTGAGATTTTTACAGCCCTATGGCTTAGTCCTACTTTGTAAAAGCTTCCTCCATTCATCATTTGGGCTACTTGCTTCTGCAGTCAGCCTCAGACTGAGCCCTAATGGAATAATTGAAATATTGAATTCAATGGGAAAGTAATTTGACTCGTGCATAATTCATTGCATGATAAAGGATAATCAGGACTTTCCAGTCTCCTGTTATCTACACTGCTGAAGGCTTGCAATCTGCAAATAGCAAGGCAGCTGGATCTTAAATCAACCTGGTGTCCTACTGCACAGTAACCCCAACAGAAACACCGGGCATCATTTGATTGGAGTATAACACATTGTGCAAAGCCTCCTCTCAAAAGCAGAAAACAAATTCTAAGAGCCAAATCCCTCATGCACATCATCTGGGCTCGAAGCTGCTCACCTGCTACAAAGTCACCGAAGCCAATGGTAGTCAGAGTAACAACCACAAAGTAGATGGACTCCAATGCTGTCCATCCCTCAATGTGTTTGAAGGCGAATGCAGGAATGGTCACAAAGACAATGCAGCCTGCCAGGATGAAGAGGATAGTAGAGATCACCCGGATCTTTGTTTGACTCACTTGTTTTTTCTAGGAAAAGGAAATAACAAAACAAAAATTTTGAGTGGATTTCTGGGTCTGTATACCTTGTGAATGGCAGACTGATCATGCTGTATCACCTGGTGCATCTCTTTCTGTCTTTTGTGAACTTGTTAGGTGGGAATACAACCCTCTCTCCCTGTTAGTGAGAGCCCTGACAAGGTAATAGTGAACCTCTATGCCCGGCCCCAGAATATCGTGATTTTCATTTTCCATGGACTAGGCAGTGACTAACCTACCAGAAATACCACCTAGAAAAACATTCCTGAGCTTCAGAAAGGCATCAGTACACTCCAGTTCAGATTCAGTGTGTAAGAAAAAGTACACATTCCCACCACCATACATGTATGTGTACACCCACACAGCCACGCCAGGACCAAGCATTCAACAAGCAAGACCAAGACTAAAATGAAAAGAAACCCTTTTTCCTTTCTAAAAGGCTGAGATTTTATGTAGAAATAATTCATGCTTTGGGTTTTCTAGACTCAGGATTTCCAACTTTCATTCACAAATATGAAGGTTAAATCTCCTTTTCAAAAATAGAAAACTGTATTATTGGTTTACTCCAGAAATAAAGGATTTGTGTCAAATACCAAACAGGCTGAGATAAAATTACCTAGGTAAATCCACATTGGAAAGCTCTTGAACAAAGAGGATGTGTGTTACTGGCTACTATAAACTGAATAAAAATTTAAGCAGGGTAATTGCAATATTTTACACTCCTAAATCACATAAACTCTCAATGTATTTAATATAAACTTAGATTGTGTTTCCATTAATATTGATACAAGCTGGATTAGTACAATTGACTCTGGCAGATTTATTTCAGATTTTCTCTGCTGTAAATAAACTCAACATTCAATAAAGTTTCACGGGAAACCTGGAAATTACTAGAAATCTGACTGTGGATTAATTACAGTGGCAGTGTAAATTCTCTGTTTATCCGGGAAAAGCAATGCGGAATTCACTGTAAGTCACATATATCCAAATTAGTTTTTCAAATCAAAAATCTCCCTTAATCCAGAAATGAGATCTCATTTCAAATTAGGGCATTGCCTAGACAGGAAATAAGATCTCAGAAGTTATCTTTGCAATATACAGAAGGGATATTGCCTGAACTGGTTAATCTCTAACCAGCTTGTACTGCACTTCCACTAAAACATGAACATTTCTTTTAGAAGTGCAATGTCAGACCCTTATTAGAATCAGGTAGCAGCATAAAAATGCCATGTTTCACAGATACTTTTAGTTCTGAGACTGCTTAAGATGATCTCTACATTGAATTGTGTGTGTGTGTGTGTGTGTGTGTGTGTGTGTGTGTGTGTGTGTGTGTGTGTATTGTTTTCTGTGTCTGAATGAACAGAAATAGCTAACCAGGATTTGTAATATAATGCCCTAAATAAGAATGATTAAATGCAAGACATGGGAAAAAATGCCACTGAAGTACCAAGGGTAAAAACAACACAAGAGTATAAAACTTGACTTAACTTGTCATTTCCTCTTTTTCTGAAGAGTCATTTGGAGCAATTTCCTAAAATACTAATGGATGATCTAGCTTCTTTAAGAGATATAGACACACATTCACAGTGGCAGAATTTCAGGCTTACTGTATATGTGGTAAAGGGAAAACAACTGATTCCACAGATATAACATGATGTCTTAGACTGGCACCCTGGATGGTGATTTAACCAAATTGTTGTTTATTTACTACTTTGGCCAAGGTGACTTGTCTACTGCTACTTCAGTTTCCTGGTATGTAAAAAGAAAAGTCAAACATCTTGCTACAGTGGTAACATTGAAATGCATTTCAGTATGTGTCAGGATTATCTTACCTCATGAGAGAAACAGGAATGAAAAAAAATGGCCTGCAAATCAGTACCAAATGTTCAGAACATACCCTTATTCATGAGTGATAAATTCACCCAAAGGTTATTGGGTTTTTTAAGTAAAAATGGTAACAATGTTAATGAGAGGATCTGTAAAAAGGCCTGACATAGTTATTGTACACCTCTGTCACTGGCACAAAAGCAGAGCAGCTGAGGATCCTTTTTGTTTTTACTCTTTCACTGGTACAAATGAAGTCAGAAAGCAATGGTGAGTCAGGCACAGCATTTCTAGAGCTACTGGAAAGAGAAAAAAAAGTAGGACTCAGAGGAAGAATTACTTAATGGACAAAAACACATGAAATGCAGAATAAAAGTGAAAAGGGAGGTCTTTTTACAGTCAGACATGCATTCAGAGGATATTCACAGTAGAGTCTAACTACTAAAGATAAAAACATGCTAAGTCATAAATGTAATTACTAATGGGGTATGTACATTGCAATAATGACACATTACAAAAATGTAAGCTGCTGCAGTGTTACAGCAAGTCATTATTAAAATAAATTAAAAAATCACTATACTATCTATATAACACTAAAGGTTGAAAAGTCCGAAGAGGTTCATAGAAATTTCTCTTTTAAACAGTATTTTCAGTCTGGAGCCAAACACTGATGAGTAGCTAAGCAAATTCTTCCAGTCTAGCACATCCTTTGAATCCATTTTGTGCCATAAATACAGAATTTTCTATAGGTGTCAAAAAGAAATAGTAAAAGAGACCTTTCTCCAGGAAAAAGAGTTAATCTCACAGCTATTTAAATTGAATGAAGACACTTTAAAAAGAAATGTCTTCTACTTTTTTTTTCTAAGTTTGTTTACCGCCAAGTTCTCTCTACATTGATGAAGCAGGTTATTTGTAAGAACTTCATCAAATATAAATAAATTAGTGCCTGCTAATGACAGCAATTTAAATCCATCTAGAGCTAATCTGAAAAACATTAAAGAAGGAATCTAGGAATCTAAGAACTGAGAGTTTCTTTTGATATAACTACCCACAAGGGAACATTTCCATTTTTTCAATGAAGGTGCTGATTTTACTCTTAAGGGTGGCAAAGTGCTAAACTGGCAGCATCACAGATATCACCTTGCTCCTGTTAATTCAAACAATGTACTGTCAGCCTCTGCCAAGAGAGGTGAGGACAGACATGAAAACACTTTTATCAGTGGAATTTATCTTTTCCATCAATAATCTTGATGTTGTTTTTCCCTTATTTTCTATTACATAGTGGGTTTGGTCCTATACAGTAACTTCAGGAGTTAAAATAAGTATCTTTTCTTCTTTCTCTTTTTCTCTCTCTCTGCTGCAATCAAAGACAATGAACTGGATTATTTTATGTCTCCTGTACTTTTCAGGTGAATTAAGTCAGGTGCAATTTTTCTGACCTGAGGGTTGACAACAGAAGGACCAAATGACCTTTTCAAATTCACAGAATGAGACCACAGGGATAATATATATTCCTCTGAAAAGGGAGGAGGAGACATTAAGTATGTGATGAAACAATGCTACAGTCATTTATCAGACTAGATTAAATGCTAAATATGTGAAACATATATATTTCCATGAACAGTATATTTCAAATATGCTTATTCCAGGATTCTGTAGTGTCACCTCTCATTTCACAGAAATTCTCCCAGTATACAGCACTACTCAACCAAAAATAGTGCTGGAACATTTGCTACTTCACAGTGAGCTCAGGTGGTTTCTCCATCTTCCAAACATTTTTTTTTCTGAATTCCTGACAAATATCCCTAAGACTTCAGGCAAGTTGGTTACATCTTTGGCTAGGTGTCCAATGTCATATTTTTAGAGATAGTATGAAGTGCCTGCATAGAACATGCTTTCCTAATCTCTCCACAAGGTTCTGCATTTTGGAGCAGAGAAAACACATTTCTTTAATATTTCTTTTTTTCCCTTCACCTAATCTTAACCCTTTCACATGCTGCCAATTATTCTTGCAATAGATTGCTTCTGCCTATGAACTAATTAAGGAGCTTGTCTTCTAAATCACCCTCTCCAGAAAAAAATATTTTAACAAAAGGAAATGCAGCCTTTGTACTCAAACCATAAATCAGAATAAAACATAAATTGGTTCATAGACGTTAGATATGTCCTCAGTCATGATGCTCATTAAACTAGTGCAGACAGTGCAGATAGTCATAGGCTCACACTGCTTGCCTTTCACCTCAGCCAAACACAGGACAGTCCTGGCCTAGAGCCTGGCATGTACCTTGGTAAGGTGTGCTGCCCTTCTCAACAGGCTGTAGGGAAAGTCTGCTACAGAACCAGGCTCACAGAGCTCCTGGTGATCAGCAGGATGGTAACATCAACCCCTTTGCTGCCTATACCAGCTGCAGTGGATTTCATCCTGTGTCCTAACTTCTTCACATTCAAAGTGAGACTGAAACTAAATTTAAATATCACTGAGTTGGACATAACTTCAAAGAAAAATACAACAATCTTTTGTTCTCTGTTCTCAGAACAGTGCTGGTTCCAGACCCACCCAGTGGACCCACCACTGGACACTAATGAGCCACTCAGAAGAGATGATGGCACCTCTGGGAAACTGTATTTCAGAAAGGGAAGAAATGCTGGACTGGAATAGAATGAAGGAGTACAGATGAGAATGAGGGAATAACAAGGTCAGGAGATTGGGAGCTGCTCCATGACAGTGCAGGTATTTCCCTGGAGGGTCTGCAGTCCAGGAAGGACCACTGAAGGACCAGAGAAAAAGGGTTAAGAAGCAGAAAGAAACCACTGTGCCCTGACCGCAACTCCTGTGCCACCACTTGGTGCTGCACTGGAGGGACAGAGCATGACCCACAGCTACAACATGGGAGGAGGAGAAGTATCTGAAGTGGAGCTAAACTTGAAAAATGGGGAGGAAACACATTTTGAATGTTTGTGAGGGGTTTTTTTTCCAAATACTCAACTCTGTAATTAAATATTTATGCTCATTGTCAATAAATTACGCTACATTCTACAAGTCAAGTCTGTTTTGCCTGTGACAGTACTAGGTAAGTGATTTCTTTGTCTTTATTTTGACCCATGAGTTTTCTCCCTATTGTTCTTCCCATGTTCTCCCAATCCCACTGTGGGTAGGAGAGTGAGCAAGTGGCTGTGTGGGTACTTGCTGCCAGCCAGGGCCTACTCACCACATCAGTGAAGAAGACAACCCTTTGAAAGCACAGCAGCAGAATTATAAAATATGTTAAAATACAGACGACATTTCAGACACCTCCAGGGGTTATGAACAGTGGTTTGGACCATTCCACTAGAGATGGGCTTCCCTTACGCTCCAACCAGCTCTCTCGGTGCCTCAGTGTTATTTTAGTTCTCAGGTGTCATAAATAATGCTGCTATTGCTGCACAAAAAGGTGTAGAATCCATCCTGTTTCTTAACTCTAGTCAGTAGGGGAGACAGATATAAAAAGCTGTAAGCACTCACATTTGTTACTAAGCTCAGCATACAATCCTGAACTCATACAGGGCAGAGGTCAGAGTAAAGAAGGATTTTTTTAATTTTTTTTTTACATTGCTGCTTTTCTACAGCCAAACAGAAAATGCAACAAGCCTCTCACAAAGCAGCAACTATCTCTAATGTCAATTTTATAATCTCTAGGCATGGATCTTGCTGCAGTCATAATGTGAGCAAGCACAGTGTCATGAAAATACAGAAACACTGGCTCAGAAATTTTTCTAGTCCTGATGTACTCCTTTCCAATCTTCTTCCTCTCTCTATAAAGCACACAGGGCTTCCTCACATGCATCAGCTAATTTCTGCATGTTTCTTATTATGCTACCAAAGAAACAAAAATAATAATAATGATCCAACCCCCCTGTTATGGCTGATCTGCATTCAGCCCAAGCAAAAAAAAAAAAAGGTTAAGAAGAGGAATACATGTATATATATGTTTTTCTCAGACATGGGAGCAGACAGAGAACAATAGGGATTCATGGCATAGAGTGAAGCAATTTTGCAGAGCCTGAATTTGTAATGTGTTGCTCCTTCCTTCCCTCCTTCAACTCCCATGGGAGTTACACCTATATTTCCCACTCCCAGAGAGTGCAAGAATGAGTTAAAATAATCACTCCACTTCACTTCCCTGTACCTGAATGGATTTTACCTTGCCATTCCTGGTAACCCTAATTTTGATCAGTGTTGAATCAATGCTTTCACCTTTCTTATAAGTAGAATTCAGAGGAAAAATAAGATTAGTTATGCTGCCGGAAAGAAAAGTGCCAAACATCAGCAAGACTAGATTTATGAGTATATGCTGAGTATCTGATTAAGAAATGCACTGAGACAGAGAAAGACAATTAGTGTAGCTTGATCAATGAGAGATTTAGTTATCTATAGCATGACATGGACATTTTCAAAGACTTAGCAAGTAGAAGAAAACTGAACCTCATGTTAGGAATAATTCCTCTTAGCAGGGTGGAGAAATTCAATATTCATTTTTTTAGCTTTGTTTGGGCTTTCATTTTTTGTTCTGTTTGGGTTTCTGTTTGCTTGGGTTTTGTTTTCCTTTCTTCCTTTGTAATGGAATAAAGCATTCCAATTCCTTCATACTGTTGAGTTTTCAGGACATTTCCCTAATGAGTAGGAATGTAACATCAGCATTCATGAAGCTGGAGTGGATACTTTTTGGGACTCGATATTGAAAGCTTAAACAGTGACCTTTTAAAACAGGGAGTAGATCTTCAGCCTAGGCTTGAATCTGTTTCTAGACTGCAGCTTTCAGTTTCTGCTTAGCTTGGAGTAACTGGCTAGGCAGCCTTCCTGTGCCCTTCTCAGGAGCAATCGCACACATCATTCTCTGCAAGAAATTCTTGCAAAAGCCTACAAAGCATATTGTGTATTTGCCATTATATTTCTTACAGCTATTAACACTATAAACATTGCAATACTGCAGTCTTTCTAGACATAAACACTATTTGTGACTAGCCAAGTAACCAAAGAGCATTCTCTCAGGTAACTAGCCCACAGGGAGTGACTTTTACTCTAGGTGAGATACAGATTCCAGAAGAGTGAAAGGAAAGTAAGAGGACTAAGGCAGAGTGCTCCCCCTGGGCAAAAATGTGGAGAGTGGAAAATGTCTCACCCCTGGAAGTGTCCATCCATGTCACAACTCTCCCCCTGCTCCTCCCTGCCACTGCTTACCTGCAAAGGAGGGCAAGAAGCACCTTCAAAAGGAACAGTAGGATGAAGGGTGCATTGAATACTCATGTCTCAAAATGATTCTTATTGTCACAATGACACATGTATGTGCCAAGGGAAAATACAAATATGTCAATTACATTAGAGTGGTTTGTACAATAGCTTAACAATCCTGAAAGGTGAAGGTTGAATATGTAAGGCAACATAACACTAAATTTGCCACCTCCATGCCACATGTTCATAACACTGAAGTGAAAAAGTAGCACAGTCCTCCTGCCTAGAATGAGGCACCATGTACAGGTACCCTCATGAAGTAATTGTAATGTATTGCCTTTCAAGATCTATCACCCCCCTCACACTCAGCCTCTGATGCTTCTCCCAGGGCTGTCCACACAAGTTTTGGAGGATATGCCAAACAACATTAACTAGGGGAAATCAACAGTCCCTGAATTTTGTGTTGCAGTTGCATTTCTGTCTTGCTTTTCCTTTACTCCCTATGTTGGAAACTTAAACAATCTTGTTCCTTGGAATATAAATCAGGTTTTCAGAGATGGCAACAACGTCATTAAAAACCTGGCACATAGGATTTTGTACTTCAGCACTGCACTGTCAGGAACACAAAGAACTTTCCACAGAAATATGACCAAAACTTAAGGCAATAAGAAAAGGAGGTTATTCACTATCAATGCTTAGAAAAGTGTTTAAGTTTCAGGCTGATGCTTGGAAAGTTCATATGGCATAAATCAGTAGCTTCAATTGGAGCATCTTATTTGCTTACTTGCTTTTCCCAAATATGCTGGAAGAATTGATTCATCTAGAAATCGAGTGCTTGTGATCTGCATATATAGTGAATCTGATGGCCCTGTACCTACCCATTTTGGGGGGAATCAGACTTGCATGCAGGTAAGAACAAACTAGGAGCCAGGTTCTGCCCCAGATTATTGAAGATGGGTCATACAAGAATAATCAGTAGCTGAGAAGATAGGGCTTGTGTGGAGGAAGCTTTGGTTTACATCTCTGACCTGGTTGATGTTTATTTTCTTGTACCAAACAGTATTACTCCAGTAGAACAGATGGCATAGACTAGTCAGTGCATGGTGTTTGGGATACCTCCTCGTATCCCAGGCAGCATCACTCTGCCAGTGCCTCCCTTTCCTAAGATGGCACATGAAAAGTTCCAGTTTTTACAAAGCACCACTTTGCAATTAAATACTTCCATCCCTACCTAGTCACAAATGAATAGCTGTTTTCTGGGTTAGTTACGCACTGAAATAGTGGCAACATTTTGGATAGCGAGATGAGTGGTGGCATGTGTCCAGCTCCTCTCCTGAAATGTTCTGTCAATACTGTGGGGGTAGTGTGTATTTGATAAGAGCAGATCTCTTCCTCACTTTATGGAGTTCAAATTGTTCTTAAAATTCCCACAGAATGCATGGGCTGATCACAGCAATAGCTAAATGTGGATTCTTCTGCTCTAATCTGTGCTGCTAATTAAGGGAGGTTTGGTGTGGGGCTCTGCACAGGTCATGTCAGAGGCAGCAGAAGTGCACTAGCACAACTCCTCTGGGAGGAATCCTCCTTTCATCTTTCCAGCTGTGCCGGGGGATGCCAGAGGCAAGCTGTCCCTTGTGTGGTACAGGCTCCATGCTCACAGATACACTGTTGGATAGAGCAAGAGACCTGTAAAGGAAATTCCTCAGGTGAAAAGACTGCTGAGCCAACAGAGAAATCTTCCTCTGCTCCACACCTCCCAGTGTATGCACACTGCTTCTTACCAAGCTTCAAAAGTGGTCCTAACCCCAATGCAAGATCAGGTTGCCTTCAAATCCCACCCACCTCTACAGACAATGACAAAGTTGCAAGGATTTCAGGAACTCTTGTCTACCCTGACACCAGCCACACAACATCTCTAAGAGGGAACTGGATACAGACAGAAGCAAAATGCTGAGGCATGTGAAAGTGGAAGCTTGATGCAGACACATGAAAAGCTTCTTTCTGTCCTTTCTACAAGAAACTGCATTGTCCCATATTGCCCTTGAGGACAAATAATACAGGTAGCTATCTTAGCTATCTTAGAGACTCCACTACAAGGGCCATGAGGGAGACCTAGCCCATATTTCCGCTTCTTTTCAAAACAACATGCCTTTTACGAGAAACTTGTCACAAGCTTTTTGGAAATTCAGTTTTTCATATCACTGGATCATTGATACACCCTCAGTGACTACTGAGCTAGCTCCAGAAGATTTGTCAGACACACCACTCAATATTTTATTATGTTTTTCAGTGTCTTTTTAGCCTATGTTTGTTTATTTTAGTTTATTTTCCTAAATTTTATGTCCTCTCTTTAAGGTTGCTTTATGCCCACTAACATTCTGAATTAGATTCATTAAGGAGACAGTTATAAAGTAAGAAACAGCAGTTACACATTGACCTAAATTTTATTCAGTGGTCAGAATTAAATCAAGAGCTGGTACTCTGTGGTTTGTCTGATTAGGTCCAAATGGTTATAAAGCCTAACAATGTCAACACAGTTGTTAATAAATTATATAATTACTAAAATTATAATGATCATTATATTCTTCATATGTAAAATGTTATGTAAATAATAATCTAAAGTGAAACAACCAAAGGGCTATATTTTATGTGAAATATTATATCATCTTTCATCTGTGAGTCTTAAAACACTTTGAGTATGTAGTATGCTTTAGCACGGAGGCTGGACTAGATGAGGTCCTTTCCAATCCCAACTATTCTGTAATTCTCTGATTACTTTAATTATAAACTACCATGCTGATAGTTTATTGGTCTTGTCCATGTCACTCAAAAAGCCAATACTCAGTGGACGATTAATCAAAGAGTTTCTGACTCTCAATTCATATCATGATTTCAAGATTGTTTCTCTTGGGCAGAAGCAGGCTGCAAGATTCAGAGATTCCACTGAAGTGAAGCAGGTATAAAAAAAAATTAGGCAAAAAAGAAATTAGGATCATGCTAGTTCTGCTTTTGCAGGACTAACCTGAAACATTTCTCAATAACCTTATTTTTATTTAATGAAAATACAGGCCTTTTTCCAGTGCTCCCCAGACAGGCATGTAGATGCTTACTCATCCATAATCACTAGTGACCTTTTTCCACATTTAGCATGAGAGATACTACTTATGGCTGGTCTGGGACACTCCACAGTCATTTAATCAAAATGGAAATTGCTCAAACTCCAGTCTAATACTTAATTACTTCCTTTCAGAAACAGTTACAACTAATTTTCTCTCATCTGTGGGAACGTTTTAGAAATAGATGCCTGTTAAAGTAACCAGCTTGGACAGCTTCTCATCCTCTCAGTCCCTGGAAAGACTTACCTTCTGTTATGCCACCTCCAAGGGAAGCATCACAAAGGTTTCTTCTATACATTCTACCTCAAAAGGGAGAATCCTCAAAGTGAACCATTGGCAAATTACCAAAAGAGAATTTCCAAGTCTGTGACACTGCTTGTGAAAGAACTGCTTACAATGATACAGACTCTAAAACTGAGGGTATTGGCAACATAAAGGGAAATTACATTTGAGAAAGTCCATACAAAAATTTAGAGTAGGGTATATCCACGATAGGAAGGAAGATAAAGACAATTTCAGTCATTTACATTGCAGCAGTTTTTGTCATAGAGCTGCAGATCTCTCCCAACACATTTGTCCTCTTGCAGTGAAGGCGTATCACTCAACCAGCTCTCATCTCAAGTTCACATTCACACCAGCAACCCTACTTTTCAAGTCTTCTAGGCTTTATTAGTGATGCAATCGGGACCTATTCTGCATTCCTCTTCCTCCAGAAATTACACTGCCACTACCTTCTCCCTGTTTTCAGTGAATAGACATACATGTCAAAAGCAACCTGTGGTGTTTTGAAGGCTGTTTTAAAACCATTCCTTGTAAGGAACCTACCTTAAAAGATATTTTCCCCAGAGATACCCTCAATAAGGAAATTCAGAGACAGATCTATAACCCCTGCATCACTAACTAGAGAATTCTTTTTTTCTCCACTTACTACAGAGTCCCTTAAGGACATTAACCATCATCTCAACTAGACACGTAAATATTTCACAGTGCCCAACATGTAAAAAGGGCTGGAGGTAATAGCAACAGAATTAAGAGCAAACTATACAACACCAGCAAAAATCTGACAGTGAACGTACTCTGAAAACTTTTTCCACCCTTGCAATACCCTTCCCAAAGATGGTTCCAAGTTGGTCTCCAATCCCAGCCAGCAAGAAGCCAAACAGTGGAATCCCAAAGATGGCATACAAGATGCAGAAAACCTTGCCTCCAACGGTGCTTGGGGCCATCTTCCCATACCCTGAGGAGAAAAACAACTGTCAGGCTCTCAGAACTTATACACACTTTTTAGAAAAAAATTAATAGGATTTTAAAAACTGTTCTTCCTGCAGGCATACCTGTAATTCCTATTTATAGACTTTCCATGGCATGGTGTCATTTTCCAGGCAAGCTACCTCCTGTTATTCCTTTCTTTTTGCAGCCTCAGTTACCCATATTTTCTATAGATTCAGCCCATCTAAAATTCTTGTTAGATTAATTAATCTAGCTTGAAATCATGGCACAAAAATGCCTCCATACTGGCTTAGTGCCTGCATGCTGCTGCTCGTCTTGGCCTGTGCCAATGGTTTCCTGATGGGAGCGTGATTCACCTGGAAAGGGGAATTCTCAGTGGTTAGCTCATAATTTTATAAGCCTCTCATCACACTGACTTGTTATGCTGCAGCCTCCAAACTGTACCAACACTATGCAAATCTGCCCTTAAACTATTCAGTGGACCATTATGACTCCAGTAGCCATGGTATTTCTGTTAAAATGTTAAGGACAAACAAACCCAAGAATTGTGACAGTAGTATTTGTACCTTTGTATTTAAGATCAGCTCTCTTTATTGAAATGTTGCAGGTATTTAGATTCTAACTATACACAATTACTTGAATATTAAAAACTATTATACAATCACAAATCACTGATGAAATAAAGCATCCAGAGAAGTGGAGATCTAAGAAAGTGTCAGGTTCTCATCCTGTTAGTTTGGGGACACTGGCACTGGATATCCCTCTGTCATGGGATGGTGAAGGAACTATGCCAACACACAACAGTGCATGTCCCATAACCAACTGTCCTTTTTATAGCTCCATCCATGATCCCAGATTTCTCTTAAAAGTCAAAAAAATCCAGACTCCACAGGCCACTGGACTGTAGTTGACCAGCTAGTCTGCTGAATTTATGCCTAACAGGAGCCCTAATAGGCTTCTGATGGGTAAACTAAAATAATTTTCGTGCCCTGAGAAAATACACAGATTTTATGCAGCCTATAAAATCTCATTCATGAAGAATTTAAAACAAATATGGGCAAAAATCCAAGGACTTTTCAATACATTATTTAAATAGCAGATGCCAATGAATATACCTAAATAAACTAAATGCCTACATAGTGATATTTATTTTAATGATTAATTTAAAAGCTTGTCACTTGGGTCTATTGAGTAAACAAATAATATGAGACAGCTTTCCTAGGTTTGAATCAGAATTGTTTTCTTTCTTGCCACACGCAGGTTCAATGCCACCATTAAAAATATGTGGTAATGTAGCTTAATACATCCAGGAACACCGTGAGGCTCCATACAATCACTCTTTGCCCCTCACTCTGACAACAAAGAAAAGACAGAGCCAAAGGCACAGTCCACTGTTTTAGATGATCACCACAGCAAGCCTTCTAATTGCCACAGGATTTTTTTATTGTATTACCTGCATAAAAACCCTTCAGAATTCAGTCAAGATTCTCACACTTTAATGGAGGGTTATGTGATTGTCAGGTTCTTTTTCTGTACTGTCATCACTTTCTGCATCACAGCTGTAATGCAGAGAATTGCTTTATCCCATATTTAAAACAGAATGATACACAAAGGCAATGCAAATAAAAAGCAACAATTTGCCAATTATTTCCAAATAATCAGATGTCTTGATCTCTAACTATGACAGCACTGAAATCAAGCTTAATATTATAAAACTACTGTATAATTATTAGTGGATTAACTTTATCATAAATGTTATTGGTTTATTTTCTTTTTCTTTCAGATAATTCTCTGAAATCCCAGCTCTTGTAGAACACTCTTCAAGAGAGGAACTGGCTCACAGAGGAGAGAGCAAAAACCTTAGGATATCTAAGCCTAAAATTCAGAGATCAAGAGACTAAATACATTGGACACAATGCATGGGGAGACAGATGGTAAGGATATGAATAATCTTAGTAAAATTTGTGGTTAAAAAAAGTGAAAGGAGCAGTTCAGTATACCCCTTCATTTAATACAGCAAAATGTGTCAATAATTCAAAGCCATGAATTCTAGAAAGAAAAAGAAAAAGGTGGATTTTTTTTTTTTTACCCAGTGTATAATCTGTGGAATTCCTTCGAATTATTAATAGGAAAGCTAGTAGGGATTTTAAAAAGGATGTAACACTTATGGGAATATATATCCTGTTGCAGGAGTAGGGTATAAGAGGAATTGCTGATATCAAAGCATACACCAAAATTAGCTGATGTACTTAGGAAGAAAGTGTCCCTTATAGGCAAATTCTTCTGTAATATTAAAATCCAAATTTCCAACAACCTTAGAATAGTTATTTCATTGGATACTGCTTCATGATCTTTTTAGTGAAAATTGAGACTGTCTACAAGAACAGGGTTATAAGGCATAAATCAGTGTTACCTGTTTTCAGCTCAGCTTTGCTATTAGAATAGAAAATTGTGTAAATGGCTTGTTGACACTTCCCTAGAGACCCAATCCCCTTGGCACATACCAGAGGTGTGCCTTCTGCAAACTGAGAAATACAGTTCAGCTTTATTTCTCTGTGTTCTAACTTCCTCAAATTTATTTCATTATCCAGGTCCCAGTGTGACTATGTATTTTAAAAAGTAAACATACCTATAGTTGTGATGACTGTTCCAGCAAAGAAAAAGGCACCTCCAAGGTCCCAGTGACTACTGGTGTTAGAGGAAGGTCCTACTGGACTGACTCCTGCATTGTCAGCATCAACAGCATGCTGCAAAGAGACAACAAATCAGCCTGAGGCATGTGCCTCACTGTATCCTATGTAAGTTGGTATAGGCTACAAAGGGAAATTTCTAGAACCATGGAAACTGCTTAGATTTAAACTTTTTAATATCTGCTCAAAGTATAGTAGCATCTTCTGTACACAAAAGTTGAATACACAGCTGAACTGAAGACCCATTAAGGTGGAAGAAAGATATATAAACAAATGAGAAAAGATGCAAAGCAGTTGAGAAGTAGAGGACCAACAACACAAATTGATCCATAAATACTATTCTTGAAGCAAGTACTGCCAAAGGAAAAATTCCCTAATGGGAATTGCTGGTGCTAAAAGCAGCTAAAAGGGTGGTAAATACAAATAACGTTTGTGAAGTCAACTTAAGCTAGTCAGCCAAGGATTTTAATTTCCAAACAATTAATAATTGATTAATTAATGTATATTTTATGCTAACTAAAGAAAAAGTATGGTGTATATATATATATATATATATATATATATATATATATATATATATCCCATTTGAAATTAACAAATAAGATAGTATGGAGACATCATGAAACAACTTTGTGATCAGTTCAAACTTCCCAGTTGCCACACTGGACATGATCCACAGGCCCACAAATGCAGCATGAGACAGAGATTCCCATCCAGTGCTTGAATGAATGACAACCTGAGTAGAACTTGAAGCAGCTATACTGCTTCTCAGTCCCTGTCCTGTGTCTCACATAGAACTGAATCAAACCAGACAGACATACCAGCCTGCTGAATGTTTGCTTGGGAATTTCTAAAAATGCACCATATTGTATCATGGGGACATACACATTTATTTTTCATTGCAGTTTCACAGTTCAGAGGAAGGTAGAGCTAAATGCATAAGCCTCCAAAGCACAGAAATAAATCTCGCATCAGCATCTGGCATATTCACCTGCATTGATCTAAGTTCACTTTTGAGATGCCCTTTGGTGCATATTCTCTACTTGCTTGTAGATCTCATGCAAGGTATTGTCCATCAGAGAGAAATTCAGACTTTACCTTCAAACAACAGCTAAAATTACTGCCTTTCTCCTTCACAAATGTTCCCAACTAAGTTTAACTTCCATAAAACCACTGCAAAGGAACAAGCTTCTCTCTCTCTCTGCCTCAACATTTCCAGCTCTTTATCTTTCTCCCATTCTGCTCCAACCACACTCCATGTTGCTGTTACCATGCTACTCACACTACTGCCAGATCTTCTCCTTCTCTCTCACTCTGGTATCTGC
Source organism: Pithys albifrons albifrons (assembly GCF_047495875.1). Classification (NCBI taxonomy): domain Eukaryota; kingdom Metazoa; phylum Chordata; class Aves; order Passeriformes; family Thamnophilidae; genus Pithys; species Pithys albifrons. Next base: position 18,680,037 of record NC_092463.1, on the reverse strand, counting down.
TCCTCCTCCAAATTATTGTCACCAGTCTTTAGCGTGGGTAGTTTCAGTGTTATTGCTGGGCTCAACAGGAGAAGCAAAGTGCTACCTCTTATGTCCTCTCTTTGACTTGATTCAACACAGAATCCTGACCTATCAATACAGGTTTGTTTTGACTTTTCTTATTACATTTCTTTAACCACTTCTTTTTTCCTTCTGACTTATGATCTATGAATTGTCATTGTGATTTTCTATTTCTAAGTCCATATGCAGTGCAAGGTTAATCATTCTATTTTACCGTTGCTCTACTTCTCACACATTCATGTCTATGATTTTTCTCTCGATCGTCTTTATAACCCTGCATTCTCTTGTAGTTTTAGCACTGACTTTTAAATATATCCATCTAACACCACTTTTCTCCCTAGCCTTCATGATTCACTTCTCTCTTCATCAATCTCTCCCCTCCAATGGTTAATTTCACACATTTTTTTCTTTTCTTCCTCTTCCATTTTGCACTTTTCCTTACTCCTTTTTTTGCCTGTATTTCCAGCTGACTTCATGGCCACAAACATTCCTCTGCTTTTTTAGCTTGGGCTAGGTTCAGTTAATCTGATTCCAGTTTTACATTACCCCATACAAAGAGAAAAGAGTAGGAGAAGAAGGTCATGGGCAAGTACAGAAGCAGCTATAGCTAAAGAGATCAGTATGGGACAGCCTGTTTTAAAAGCAGAGCTGCTACATGCCAGAGTAAGCTGATTGTGAAACTATAGCACAAGCAAGCTCCAGGCTGGACTGGTTGCATTTCATGTGGGTAGAAAGTCAGGGTTCCTCAGCACCTGTCCATACCTCAAGAAACAGGGGTATAGAGAAAGAGTTTAGGACCAAACCCTATGAAAGGTCTTCTGTACCATTTGGTGGCATATTGCAGGCACTGTGAAAACAAAGATTTTTTTGTTTATGTAGAAGAGCATAAATCAGCATAACAGACAGGTTGCCTTTTTAAATAGGCCATGACACACTGTCAGCCACCCTGGCATGTTACTTCTGCCAAAGAATGCTGCTTGCTTTCCCTTTCAGTGTGTGAATGTCAGCAGGCTAATTGCACTTAAATCACATTTGAGTTTACACAGTTTAGCAAGTCTATTAGAGCCAAACCCAAACTCTAACCCCCGAAGAGAAGGAGTATCCCTTGCCTTAAATAGCTTTGAGATTCTCAGGCTCCCTTCTCATCCAGAACAAATTCATTTTTTCTTTAAATATTGACTGACATCATTCAATATAAATATCCAACTATTCCAATGCTATATTTTCATCATCATCATGGCTATGCTTCGCAAACAAAGATTTTGGGAAGAGGTCTCTACCCACATGGGTGTGTCCTTCGAGCCTGTGCAGTGGGTTTTTTAGATGAGCCATAGCATGTCCAAAACTGGCCCCAGCCCTTATTCCTAAAGTTCTTCTGACACAGCCTAGTCTAGCTCACTTGAATCAGAAGGAATCATGAACAGCGACAGTGAAGTCCTCAGGACTAGAACCTACAGCCCCCGCTTTTCCCAGGAGGTCTTCCATTCAAGTACTAACCAGACCCGACCCTGCTTAGCTTCCAAGATCAAATGAGATCAGATGTCAGGGTGGCATGGCCATAGTTCCCACCAGGTGCTCCTTGAAACTGTTGCTGCCTTTGTCCCAAAGCTTATTGACTTAACAGTTGCTGTTGTTTCTGTAGAAATTGCACTGCTTCTGGGCTTCTGAGTAGAGACAGCCTCTTTTTATTCAATACTTGTTCTAAATGAGTAGGTCTTGCTGGGTGATCTCCAATGGATCCTGTTCTCTTCTTTGTAACAGAAACTGAGCCTTCAACACTATCCTCGGCTGCCACCCCACTGCCCCCCAGGAAGACCAAGCTATATTTTAATACGTAGTATTTGCATGCAGTGATGGAGGACAGAAAGCAAGTAGCAAGTTAAGATCTACCTGCAGTTAACAGCACTTAAATAGGCAGTTTAAACCTGAAGAACCACATCTTCAGGTTATCTTGGAGTAAGGGGAAAAGCTTATTTCCAGAGTGCTAATCACTCTGTTGGCAAACCTTACATATTTAAGAAATTTTAAACTAGTAGTTTCAGCTATCAAAGTAACAGGCTATCAAAGTACCCAAAGCTGTTTGACACTTACTCCCCTCCTGATTCCTTCTTCCTTCTCAAGAGGAGCTACAAGCACAGTACACAAGTATAAAATATTTTTTCAGTATACTGTATTAATTGAAAAAGCAGTCTTCTTTAATTAATAACTACCAGCCTAGGGTAACTTTTCTTTTGAAATGTCACCCTTTCAGGGAAGGCAATAACTTGGGTTTCAGCCTCCTTAAAGGGCTGAAATTGTGTTTCTTGCTGTTCAAGTAATGGAGGGATGCTAAAGACAACAGGTAGATAGGAGTGAAGGAAATTACAAAACTACCAAAGTAAATACAAGTACTCAATATTATTTGTTTTTAAAAACATGTACTTCTGATTACAGTTTTCAGTTTGGTTCCCTATCATTGTATGCATGTATTTTACTCTCAGCCACTTTGGTATCAGCACACTACAGTCCCTCTGTAACCAAAAAGACATGATCTGGTAACATGGTCTGCATGGGACTGAAGGAACATTTGCCAGCAAATGCCAGGCATTTGTGGTGATACTGGAATAATTAAATCCTATACCCCCAATGAGAGTGCAATCACGCTCCATCTCAGTGTGGAATAGGCTTTATCAATTCCACTTGCTGATATTCAGGCAGCAATATTTAAATACTCTGAGGGATGGCCCACCCTGGGTTGCCTATTTGTTAATATACAGGACTCAAAGTCCAGAGAAAGATGCAGTGAACACTGATTTGCCTCACTAGGTGCCAAGAGTTCTCCCCCACAACACAAGGACAAAATAGTATCTCCTCTCTATGAATATAAGGATAATGATATTCTCTTTATACCAAACTGAAGCTACTGGGGTTTCACCATCCCTACCCCAGCAACACTGTACAAGTGTTGGGCTCCAGCTTGCAGCAGATCTGCTCTGCCCAGCCACAGGCTCTGTCAAGTTGGGGCATGACCTGTGGGCTGATGTTCTGGCCCAGCCTCAGCTGGTCTCCATCCCAGGGGGGAGGCACCTGATAGTCTGGACTCGGGGATGCCCTTGACTGCTCACAGCCAGCCATCCTCCCTGGCTGGCAGCTGTGGGGTCTGTAGCTGCCAGATCCCTGTCACCTGGGGTGTACATCGTCCTCGCTGTGTCCAGATACTCACATATCTTATCCTCCTTGACGTGTGAGTACATACCAGCTTTCACTGATATGTTAGGCACATTCTTACATACTTATTTAGATCACCAAAGAAGATGGTTATATCAAGAAAACATCAAGTTATGCCCATAGGCAACAAGATAGCTGGCAGCTAGTGCAGCTGATGAGGAGACAGAAACCAAACAGTTTCTGCTTTCTCTGGGAAGAAAGGCCTGGTTCATTTGTTCATGTTTCTGTAATTCCTCCAGTAAGATCCCAAGAACAAAGAAGACAATTTTTTTCCAAGGACAAGCATAGTAGCCTTCTTGAGCACTGAGCCACTCAAAGGATGTACCTACTCTATGTGTAACCAAGGATAGGAATTCATTAAGAAAAGAAAATTCTTGTAATCTTTTTATTAGTTCTCTTAATTCCTCTCAAGATCATGCTAACCCTATAATGATTATCTCCTTCTAAAATTCTTTTCCAAGATTCCTATCAAGCATACAAAAAGTTGCTTCAATTGCTTTTCATGCCTCAGATATTTCTTTATTAGTGTTATTAGAATGCTTCTCATTAGCAAGAAGCTTTTAATAACTAATTCCTTAATAACTTTTCTCTGTACTCCCTACCTCTCTACTTATTCTCCCTCATACAGTGATTAAGGGCTCCTCATTATAAATTCCCATTTATTCATTTTTCCACAACAGCATTTTTGAAGGACCAAGGCCAGTAATTTTAGTTCAAGCATAATCAAAAGTTGTAAGCTTTGAAAGCCCATTCCTTAAACACTTTTGCCTATCCTATAAAAATCTTTCAGTGGCAATCAGCCAGACCTATCTACCTACATGTATAGTAACTTGATTGTCATGCATGCACTCTGTCTGAGGGGAGATCTAGAGCATTCAATAAGTGATATGCATAGAGATCTAAGTCCAAAGGGTTTAGCTCCCTGCAAACTTCTCAGCTAAGTTTTGGAAGCAGCATAGCTACAGGACAGCTGCAGTCTTGTGCAGCATCCTAGGTTGAGCCTGTCTCCTCAATGAGTGGACTGGACTGCACCAAATAGGACACGACCCAAGAGATCTGAATTCTTTTTTCATATCCTTTTAGGGGGAATAAGGTAAAATAAAGATAGGGCAAGTAGGGAAGTTAGGATAAGACAACCTTCAGAGGCACAAGCAAAAGGCTCATTTATCAGATATTTACCCTGTTTTTCTCAGAGTTCAAGAGTCTTTTTCTGTCTTCAGCAATAGACAAGTCTTCCACACAGTTAATTCAAAGTACTATTTTTTTTCCTGCTCTATTTAGATTTTTCTTCTGGCACATGAAAGTTCTTTTTGTTTTACATGGAAAAACCCTTAAAAGAGAAGTTGGTTTATGACACTGGTGAACCAAGCAAGCAGCTGCAAACTGTAATATCTTTACAGGATGTTCCCTTTTCTGCTTATCTTCAGGGCAAAACTAGTTCAGAACATTAATCAAAAGTGCCCATCCAAAATAAGAACTCTCACTAATATAATTAGCCAGTAAAGCCTGACAAGCTTATTTCTAGCTCTGCTTCCTTTTCAGTTTACAGTCTAGCTCTAGTGAATTTCTGCAGTCATTAGTGGACATTGATAATATGACTTCGTTCCTAAGTGGGTGATTTTTTATATATATACTATAGTCACTCACACTCCTAAATTAAACCCTGATAGACAAGGAAAAAGAAAGCAGACCACCAATAACATGTCACTTCTTACACTAGCAAGCCATTCCATCTTGCATCACTTTGCAGGGTTCATTAAGAAAGCAGGGCTCATTATGGAAGTTTTTACTCACACAGTGCACAGGATACACAGAAACAGAGCATGAACACCCTTACCAGGTCCATAGGAATTGATTTGCCAAAACACAATGATGGTCTTCCTTCCTCTCTTAATGATAGATAGAATCTCATCTCTCTGAGAGGCACAACCACCCCATTATACATGCTGTGTGCATTATTACAAAGGCAAAATGGGTCGGTTTTGGCCCCAGCTACTAATAAGCTTCTGTTATGACATATGAGAACAAAAGAAAATAGAGTTTGTAGTATGTTAGCAGATGTACCTACCAGTGTTATTTTTCTTTTCAACTCTATGTCCAGTCACCTGAGTTCTGCTACCTTCTGCTATTTTATCTAAGAGATACAAACCAGCTAAATGTAGGTTTCAATTCTCTCTAACTCAAAAGTGTTGATATAGAACACAGGATTTTGTCATTTTCTTAATCTCATATTCACTATTTTCCAAGCTGAAGATCACACAAGGCATTAAATAATGTCCTTGCTTTATTGCAACAAATATCTTCAGATGCAAAAATGGGCTTTAAAAATGTGCATTTAAGAACTTGCCCTTCAGGTGACTTTGGACAATCTGAACTGCACTGATATTGTTAAGAAAAACCTGTCACTGTGTTAGTATGAGACAGACCTGAACCAAAATCAAGAGACAAATACAAATTTAAAATACTTTGAATCTTCCTAGGGATTTGCACTGCTTTCATCACTGTATTACTTCTGAAGTCTATGAATGGAATGAACTTCCACGTCTTGACTCAGTAATTCACAGCTGAGCTACCAGTGTTAATATGTGCAATGGGTCATTGGAGATAAAGATGGAAAAGATGTCTCATCCCCAATGAATTTTAACAGCTTCCTCATACATTGCTGTACATCTTCCTTAAAGGTTTTCCAAAGAAGAATCCTTTCAAAGGTTGAAAGGTAGGCAAAGGTATAAATTTTTCCATCATAAGTCTTATAAGGACCATGATACTCCTTTCCTCTTCTTAAAAGATTGAGAGCCATACCCACAGTAAAATAATGCAAGTAAGTTCTAAGGTCTCCCTTTTTGTATTTTTTTCATATTCTCCAAACAACAGAGGTGATTCAAAACAGGCACTCTGGAGAGTATGATCTGTGTTCATCTAAAGGCTTTCAGGTACTCGACATTAATTGTGAATAGTTCCCTTAGTGGTAGCCAGGTGCTGACTGTTCACAGTACAGCAACCAGGACTCATGGAGGTTGCCACATCTCTCTGAACTCACAGTTGTAAAGGCAGATGCAGCATTTGGCACAATACAGAAATGGATTGTGCCAGCCAGGGGAATGTCATTTTTGAGATCATCCACATGAAGGCATGAAAGCACAGTGGTAACCCCCTGACATTAACTTCAAGTACTGGTTCAATGTTCTTCTGTGTAAGTCAGTTGCAATCAGTGTTTCCTGCATCAGCATTCCCAACTACATTTGTGGAGTCAGTTTCACCTCCATACTTATAGAAGAATCCAAAGAAACTTGTTCTTTATTGACAAATCTGTTTCAATATTTCACAACACTTGGCCCTAAGATATTTACATGCTAAGCCACTAAGAGCATTTAATATATATTTGCAAAATGACTTCCAGTTACTCAGTGTAATGTCTGAGGACATACTGAAATCTCAGGAGAAGATAAGATTTGTTCAGAACATCTGCCTTCTAATGACACAGTATGCCTGTTCTTTATTTTAGTGTCACCACTTTTGAGGTGAAAGAAGGAAAAATATTGTGTAAAGTAAAGGATCAGTTTTGGTACATAGCTTAGACTGGACAATAAAGGCTGGTTTAGAAATCTTAGTACTGCAGTCACTATGCTGGACTCCACCAACCTGCTGAGGTGCTTTGCTTGTTGTACCTTGTATGAGTTCTACTTTCTGCTAGGAAAGAAAGCATTTTACATAACTTTATTCTCATTAAGGGAATACAAATTTCTTCTTTTTAGTGTTTTCAAATATTTCTTTAATTACCTGGCACTAATTAGTCCTAAGGAGGTGAGGGAAATACAGATCCCTGTAACACTGCCTTGAGAAACACATGTGAACCAATATCACTGAATGCTGCCAGCCTAATATGCAGACACGTGAAGGAAAGTAATCCAAGCCAACTCTGATCCAAAACCTCTAACAGTCTGAAATCACAACAGAGCTCTGGTGCAACACCACAGAGGAAAACTAACTGCACTCTTGGAAGGCTCAGACACAAATTCAGATCTGAAATATGAGTCTGATGTTCAATTTTGGAATATGTTCCTTAGATATTACACATTTCTATCTAATCTTTATTTATTCCAGGGTAACTGATAGGCTTCTACACAGAATCCTAGAAGATACTCTACTGAAGTCTTATAAGATCCCTAATAATTTCCTTGTCTAGGGTTTTAATCAATGAAAGATAAATCTATCCTTGATAGACTTTTTGCACGTTATTACATTTTCCACTTATCCTTGCACACTTGATATTTATTTCCTTCAAAATTGATTCTAAAACTTTGCATACAAGACAAGACTAAAAATTCCATTGCTTTTAAATTACAAGTATTTTCTGTTTTTAATGTATGCTTCATCATCCCTCATTTACTTAAAGGTCACAATAGTAAACTTGTAAGTGAATATACCAGTAAGTTCAGAATTCTTACCTGAATATTTATTTCAAAAATCCCACCCATCATTTTCTGTTTGCTCTTTGGTAGCTGTGTTTAATTTGGGGAAAGAATTAATAACTCAAAACCTTTTGAAAATTTACAGAGATGATAGGCAAATATCTTGAAAATTTGTCACCTCTCACAAAAACTTCTTCCATATATTAAGTTCTGCTTTTCTTTGCACACATCTTTCATTATTGTAGTGAATCCAAGTACTGATCTCTTCACTTTCATGGCAGGACTCAAGGAAACACCATGAAGCTGAGTCAGGGGAGGTTTAGGTTGGATAACAGGAAAATGTTTTTTCACCCAGAGGATGGTAAAGCACTGGAACAGGCTCCCCAGGGAAGGGGGTCACAGCACCAAGCCGATCCGAGTTCAAGAAGTGTTTGGACAATGCTTTCAGGCACATGGTGTGATTCTCGGGATGTTCTGAATAGGGCCAGGAGTTGGATTCCATAATCCTGATGGCTCACTTCCAATTCAGCTTATTTTATGATTCTATGATTCTATATTTATAAAGTTTTAGAAACATAGTTTCTGTTTCTCAGACCTTAAAATTACTGTGAAAGAGCCTGCTCTTCACACTGCCCATTCCAAGGGCTCTGTGAACAATTTTGTTCCCCACCAACTCAGATATCAATGAACCACCATGCTGTTTATCCTGACTTCCAAGAAATACTATCTTCTTCACGTGGCCTACCTGAATCAGTGCCTCCAGCTCCATCTCGCTTACACATGTGTGCTCCCGAAGAAAGACGGCCTTCTCTAGTGCGATTGTGTTCTTCTGCATGCTTTCGAAGGGCTGCTCGAGGGAATGGAAGACGAGTCCTCCCGCCACCAGGTAAAACAACACCACAACAAAGATGACCATCACTGTTTTCCAACTCATGACTGTCTGCAGGCCTTGAGAAGGGGCTTCCATGGCAGCAAAAACAGTGGTTCGTGGGGAGATGGTGAGTTGTGGAGATGGGCAATGCCCGTTAGGTTTGGGCTCGGGCTCACAAGCTGGCACTGCTGAGGGAACAGCCACTGAAACACAAAGTAAAAAATCTTATTCAAAATCAAATCCCTTAGGGTATGGCCTCAATCTTCATATACAATTTTCCTCTATACCATTCTCAAGACTCTCCTATAAACCATGTTTTTCACATATAATTCACAGATTCTTCTCATCTGGAAGGTTCCATGTCTGCTTTCTCCATTCATGCACAAGCTATCTCAAGGGTTTGCTTCACCTCTAGAACTGGACAGGCCAGTTACACGGCAAAAACTTCAGAAATATGCAGAAAACCATTTATCCAAAAAGAATATGAAACTTTTGTCTAGTTAGGATATATATTACTCATGGAGATGTTCAGTGAGGAAGCCTGGCAGTGATTTATATCCTTAAATCATATCACTAATAGTATTGACAGTGCTAAGAAATTGAACTGCTAATGATTAATGAACACTACCTGACCTGGTATTGACAGAAACAGAAAATGGTTTGCAAACCACAATGGTGTTTGGCTTACTAAAAATAATTGGCCCATATTATTTACACAGATTCACAAAACCATCACTTCTGAAAATGTTCTTCAAGCCTGGAAACTTCACAGATTTTAGCATACTGGGTATCTGAGGTCAAAGTTACATGTGAAGCACAAATATGGAGCTCTCAGCTTGGGACTGAGACACTGTATAGCCCAGATGACCTTAGCAGTACATCAGAGCTAGTAGCCCTGACTTACAATCAGACCTAGTAGCCTGACCTCTGTGCCAAGCTACCAGGGCATCCAACACAAATCTGGGTTATCCTCAAATAATTCAGGTTCTCAGCATCACCTTTCCCTGTTCTCTGTTGGTAGTAGCAATGGCAGGATGAGGCCAGAATCCTCAACATCCACTGGTATAATGGCACTACATGTAAGCTTTGAAAATGCTGAATTCATTTTAAACTAAATTCTTGTGTAATCTCATCATGGTGCAGCTGTCACTGGTCTGTAATTTCTTTGAAACTTGATTAATTTATTGCATGCCAGACCTAAATCAGATTACAGTTAAAATACAGTTACTTCAGCTGCATTCTCTGAACTTATTCACAATGTATCTTTGCTGTTTTGCATAGAAATTAAAGCAGAAGGATTTACAATACCCCATCAGAGTGGCATCGTAAACCAATTCTATACAATTTGAACACATAACATGATTACACCTTGGGTCTGAAGTGGGCTACTACTCTTTCGCAGCAGAAACCATTTCATAATACTGAAAAATTGAAGAACTCAGCTGTTTACTGCAGGCATGTTTTCCTAGAAGCAATGCACCTCTGAAGCATTGCATGGAGGATACAGCTTCCAGCTTACTTCATAGCAAACAAAATACATAAATCTACAGTCGCTTTACATTTACAACTAATATTTCTTTTCACATGTGACTTGAAGGCTCCAGATACCAAATAGATTAGAAAGAATCCAGGATTAGAGGAAAAACCTCTGTGGTTGATTTCTTCTTGGGGTATCTCAATTTTACAACACCATGTGGCACAACTCCTCAGTTGCCCATCAAAATGTCACTATGGTTCCCAACAGTTATCAGCCAGGAGGGAGTCATATCAATCTTAAAAGGATACTTTCTCTTACCTCCATATATATTTCATGTAAATTTTAAGAACTTGAAGTGACAATAGGGAGAAGAGTGACTTTTAGAAAGAAGTCACATTTTTTGTTATATACCATTATATTTATTCTCTAAATCTCCTGAAAGTATTATTATAATAGATACATTGAGTTTCATCAAGAAATATCAGAAAAGTATTCAGAAGAAACATAAAATAGTGAGGTTTTGTGAAGTAGTTAGAACTTCCCTTCCTCTATGGGCATATATCTTAAATCTGAGTCACAACACCTCCTTACTGAACTAAATACATTTGAATACTCACCAAAGTGGCTCAGCTGATGTAACTCAGTGTAACACAGCTTCCATGGATTCCATGGAATTCAATCAATTTGCATTAGTTACAGCCAATAACTACAGTTTATATTGTAAATCAACATGAAACCTGCAAGCCTGAGGGCTAAATTTGCACACTTGAGATTACTCAGCAAAACAGTTTCAGGATCTAAGGCTCACATGGCAAGAAGAGAGCAGAATTCATGTGAGAGATTTTTTTAAAATATCTATCCATCTTACAAAAACTAGTATAGTCCTGTGTGGGCTGGCTGGGCCTTTCAGGGGAAAGAAATGCCTGCTTTTGCTATCCCACAAATGGTAAATCAAGAGGATGGAAGTAAGAGCTGGTAGCATGAAAACAGCTATTGTGAGTTTTCTTTTCCTCTCTGCTAGTATAAATGTTGTTTCTTATTCAAATCATGTTTCTGGCAAAGTGTTAATAACAGCTTTACAGGAAAATCATGGCCTGTTTGATTCTGTCTTCTCTGGAAAATGTGTTGTACTGATTTAAGAACAAGATGGACAGTTCAGGGTAGAGAATGCAAAATGTTCTTATAAATATTTTGTCACTTAAACAGGTCAATGGATTACTGTACTCATCTTGCTTAACTCTAAAATAAAATATAACTCTTTTCTGAAGAACTGTATTAGTCTTTCATTTTCTGCTATTAGTAACAGCTACCCTAAGTGAATGTAAACTGTTGATCCTAAAGTATTTTATATTTTATAAATAAATACCCAGGATGACTTTACTAAAGCAGCTAGTTAAGCAACTGATGTATAACAGAAATGGTCTTGCAAATCTGATGCAGTCAATACTCCAGAGATTTTAAGCAGCAGTTAGGTATTGAAAAAACAGTGTAGATACTCCATATAGCATTTATTCCACTCTCTACAACAGGGCAGTGGGGTCAGTGCCTTAAGCACATGGAAAAAGCCAGAAATCCTGATTTCTAGTTGGACCACTGCCTCTGTGAACCTGTGCTCTCACAAAAGAGCTGTCATTCATCTTCAAACCACGGTTTCATCAACTGCAGAGACAAAATAGCACTCACCTTTCTTGCATAAGTGTCCTGGAAGAGTCCATGTCTGTATATAAAAGCTACATAAACTTCCAGAAGTTTAACAGGTAGTTTTACTAAATTCAAGGAATGGACTACAGTGGCAATTCAACAATTTGCAGAGGTATGGAAATACTTTGGAAAAATGAAGAGCTACATAAATTCTTGGATATGTAGAAATGGTTTAGACCACAGTTTAGGACAAACACAGAGCAGAAGAGAAAAGAGCATGTTTACAACCAATGCAGAACATCCTTACTTAATTTGATCATTTTTAAAAAAAATTAGCTGCTGTCAGAACAGGCTTGTTTCCAGAACAGAGTCTCATCCATATATGTTTATGAAATCATATCAAAGAAGACTTAATTTGCCTCAGTGAAAGCGATGATGAATCTCCATTCACATGCATGCACTATATTAGCAGACAGGTAATCTCAAAGGAACAGGAACCCTCAAAGGAGCACACCAGGGTGTCCCAACAGGCCTTATCCCAGTAAAAGGATGCCAGAGGGGTGAGTTCCTGGTTGTTTGGATAAGTTTCAAAATAAAGCAACTGAAGACACTGAAGTTACAAGGGAAATGCAATGTTAGGATCTGTACAGTTGTTCACATTGAGGATTACCACACTACCTGGACTTGTACTGCAAACAGCAGAGCCAAGGGTCCCATTCATATGTGAGGAGCTTAAACACCTGAGAATTCTCCTAACGATGAGAATTAAGGAAGCAAAACTTTCACTCACTGTCAAGATGACAGGGGCAAAGGTTAACTGGTTGTAGTTGTCAGCAGCTTCCTTGCAAAATGAACAGAGGGTCCAAAACGCCGTGCAGGCCCAGCCATAGAGGGGGGTCTGCTGCCTCCTGGGGCCTGGGCTACGGACACCGTCAGGACACTCCTCAGCCTACCGTGGCCCTCAGACTGCTGCCCCTTCCTGATTTTCCACAGAGAGGGAGAGAAAGTGGCAACACATGATCCGAGGGTGATCAAAAAGGACTTATGGGCCCTTGGGCACTTGGCCAGGGGATCCGGAGCAGGGGCTGTCGCTCCCCCACAGACACAGTTGGAGGCGGCAGCAGTGGAACAAACGGACAGGCCAAGCCTGTGGCCCTATCGCTGCTGCCACCAAAACCAGGATTTCAGAGGATTGGCAATGAAACAGCCTCCACAGCACCAGGCACAATGGCACCATACAGGACTCACTGTTCTCAGCAAGGGGAGAGAGTCTACTGAGGAACTGGCAAGGCTCACTGGATGAACTTTAAACTAGATGTAAGAAGGGAGGGAGCCAACATAGGCCTGTCCTGGCAAGATGTGGGGTGATATGTAAATAGATGGGGGACGGGGCTGCAAGGGTCCTTTGCCGGTGACTCCAAACTGTGCTGGCCACACTGGAGCACACCTGCAGCCTTAAAGAGATGAGCCAGTGCATCCTGAGGTAACAGAAGCCACAGGAAAACACCAGGGAAATATTTCAAAGGAATAATGGGGCGCTACTCTAGGAAGACGACACACCCCGGTGCTCAGCAATCCCCAGGAGCAAGATGTTGGGCAAGGAAGGCAAGAGAATGGCACAGCTGAGGCCAAGTAGGAAACTGCCAGTCAAACTAAAGGTAAAGAAGCAAATGCACAGACAGTGCAGGCAAGGACAGGTGACATGGGAAGAGTATAGAGATGAAGTTCAGATTTGTAGGGATGGGGTGGGGAAGGCCAAAGTGATAGTGGAACTGAACCTCAAAAGGGATGCAAATAATAAGACAGGCTTCTACTGGTATGTTAACCGGAAAAGGAAGGTCAAAAAAGATGTAGCCCCATGATAAACAATGCTGGTAACAATGGATGAGGAGAAGGCTAAAATACTCAACAGCTTTTTTGCCTCAGTCTTCAGGACAGTATCTCTTCTCACACCGCTCAATTAAGCAGAATAGGAACTGGGAGAGCAAAGTGCTTTTTTTTTAGCAAATGCTAAAGATCAGGTCCATGACCACCTAAGGAACCTACATGTACAGAATTCTATAGGACACAATGAGATGCACCCCTCAGGGTACCGGCTGATATAGATGTCATGCTACTCTCAATGATAACTTAAAAAGTCATGGCAGTCAGATGAAGCCCCAAGTGACTGGGAGAAGGGAAACATCATACCTATCTTTAAAAAGGGTTGGAAGGAGAACCCTGGGAACTACTGACCTGCCAGCCCCACTTCTGCATCTGGTAAGATCACAGAACGGATCCTCCTAGAATCTATGCTAAGGCACATGGAGGACAGGGAAGTGACTTGGGACAGCCAGCACAGTCTCACCAAGGAAAAGTCCTGCCTGACAAACCTAGTGACCTTCTGTGATGGATTAATTATGTCAATGGCCAAGGGAAGGGCTACAGATGTCATTTATCTGCACTTTGGTAAAATCTTTGACACTCAACCTCCTTATCTCTAGATTGGAGAGACATGGATTCCATCAGTGGACTGGTTCATGGATAAGAAATGCCATTTAATATCTGATTTAGTGAAATAGATGAAGGGATTTAGTGCACCCTCAGCAGATTTGCAGATGACACCAAGCTGAGTGATGCAGTTGACACACCTGAAGGACAGGATGCCATCCAGTAGGACCTGGACAAGCTCCAGAAGTGGGCCTATGGAAATCTCATGCCATTTAACAAGCCAATGCAAAATGCTGAACCTGAGTCAGGGCAGCTTCTTACATCAGTACAGGCTGGGAGATGACGAGATAGAGAGCAGCCCTGTCAAGAAGGACTTGGGGGTGCTGGTGGATGAGAGGCTGGGCAGGACCCAGCAATGTGCACTCAGCCTAGAAAGCCAATTGTATCCTGGGCTGCATCAAAAGCAGTGAGACCAGCAGGGCGAGGGAGGGGATTCTGCCTCTCTGCTCTGCTCTGATGAGACCCCACCTGGAATGTTGCATCCAGCTGTGAGGCCCCAGCACAGGAAGGACTTGGACCTGTTGGAGCAAGTTCAGAGGAGAGCAGGTCTCCTATAAGGAAAGGCTGAGAGAATTGTTCAGACTGGAAAGGAAAAGGTTTCAGGGTGACCTAATTGTGCCTTCCAGTACCTGAAGGGAGTCTACAAGAAAGATGGAGAGAGACTTTTTACAGGGACATGTAGTGATAGAACAAGGGGGAATGGCTTCAAGCTGAGAGTAGGTTTAGATAAGATATTGGGAAGAAATTCTTTACTGTGAGGATGGTGAGGCACTGGAACAGGCTACTCAAAGAAGAGGTGGATATCTCATCCCTGGAAATGTTCAAGGTCAGGTTTTATGGGGCCGCAAGCAGCCTGGTCTAGTGGAACGTGTCCCTGCCTACTGCACAAGTGTTGGCACTGGATGATCTTTAAGGTCCCTCCCAGCCCAAGCCATTCTATGATTCTACGAGCATTAACCCAAATGAAGCAGTTGGAAGTTGGAATAGATGACACTTATAGGTTCCTTCCAACTGAAATACTCTCCTCTAAAGCAAAACTATGCAGAAAAATACTGGAGCTATTGAAGTAATGCACCATAAAACTGCTTCAGACCAAACATTGTCCTTTATTTCTGCAGATAGGATTTTCTTCAGGAGACCAATATTTCTAAGAAAAAGTTAGACTTATTTCTGCCAAAAATATTTAGGCACAGTTGGCCCTGCTTTACAGCAGCAGTGTGAGCTACATAACCTGTTATGACTTTGGAAAACAGTTCTAATTTGAAAAGAAAATCTCCAGAGAAGTTCAAAGGACACCTCAGAACAGCTTCGAATATGAACCAAAATGCTGAGATGAAGTTCAACTGGCTTTCGACTACAAAAACATTAAAATGTGGCTATGCCACATTCATCTACATCCTGGCAACTATTTTCTCTGATATGCCAATAACATAGGAGATGCCAAAGAAGCCTAGTTATAGAGAAGAGTTTCTTAACTGGTTTAAACCAAGCACAATTTTTAAGAATAAACATGTCCTCCTCTGGAGGACACAATTTCTGTCTGCTGTCACAATTTCTATCTGCAAAAAAATTTAAGTCAGATTTAATGGTGTCTTATTTAGTACTTCATTTTCTTCCGTATCCCTGAGTTACATGGGCACACAGGAATGCATGCACATTTTAATGAGAGTATAATAGATGTGTTCTTGACACATGTAATAAAAATGTTGCTTTCACAGGATTCAGCACAGAATTAGATGGATACCAGATATATTTACACATTCATAAACTCAGCATCTGGCTTTAAATTTGAAACATGAGGTGATCAAAAATGACACTGCCTATTCGATCTCCCATTTTAGTGGCTCCATCCAAGGAAGACAACAAAGTACTTTCAGCCCAAGTAAAAAGGCTCATGAATGTGTATCTGAAGGTAAGTATCAATATGTTTCCCCCAGATCATCATAATATGATGGGAAGTTTTTTTAAAAGAAAAAATAATGCATGCTTCAAACATTAAATAGTCAAACATCTAAAACTTCCCACAATATCTTCCTTATGTTTGCATTAAACCCAGAAGTTTTGTTAGAGTTATAAAGTAATCTTATGCATTCCAGTTTCACTGAGAAAATTCATGAGCAAATCATCCTCCCTACAGCTCTTGCAAGATCCTACATTAGATTATCACCGCTTCTACATCCTTCCTATAGCACTAATTAATAAGTCAGCATTCCTTCCTGAAGTAATGTAGAAATATGACATTTTGTCAAGTGTATGAAGTGTCAGAACAGAACCCTGGAGCACCAAGGCTCAAAAATGTCTGTGAGGTGTTAGCAAAGTTCACTACAGCTTCCCTGAACTGAACACTAAAAGTAGGTGGATCCACCTTTATAATGGATCATAAAGGACTGGGGGATGAAGGGACTCCATTGGCCATAATTGTTTTAGAGTTCTAGCAGAAGCCTCATTAATTTCAGTTTAACTGGATAGAGTATTCTAGGCTTTTGTTTTCCCTCCCCAAATCCCCTTCTGAAATGTCCACACATCAGAAGTTAACATCAGAAGGCTTCCTGACTGAAGAGTTGGGAAAGGCAGGAAAATAAGCATCCCACAAGTGAATAACCTATAATCTTGCATTCACTTCAAGGCTCTGGCTCATCTCCAGCAGAAGTTCCTGGGGAATGTGGATATCTGGCATTGGCTTCCAATCTCAAAATCTTCCCACAGACTGGTCAAAGTGATTTCAGATGCTGGCTGCTTGGGTTTAGAAAGCAGGGCTGTGTCTGAAGTCACAGCAAAGATAACAGGTATGTCAGAGGAACAGCAGAGACAATCAGTGTATTAAGCTATCAGCAATATGAACTTCTCATGAATTTGTCACAAACAAAAAATACATGCAGGTTTATGGATGAAGGGAATTGAATTGTCCAACAGGAAGGGAGTGGTTGCTATATTCATGAGGGAAGTAACGAAACATGGAAGTTTCTGCCTATGTGTAACCAAAAAATTATTAAACCATCAAAATTTTGCATTATGAGGACATGGCAAATTATTTCCACTACTTGATTTGTTATTCCATCCCTCTCCCCACTCCCGTTCTTCATCTCTCTGCAATGGGTTTTGTAGAGAGCATCCATTTAATCAGCACAATGAATGCTGAATTTTTGTAAATGGGCATTCAAAAAGCTGGTGCTGGTTTAGAAAGTCTGGCTTTTAGAGCAAAAATCCCAGTAGATAATGATCCTATCTGCCTTTGTGTTTGTGCAGCATCTTTGCATAATGTGGGCTAATTAACAGGTGACATTATAGCTGTGATCAACAAATGGGAAAAAAATCCTGCCTGCAGGCTACGATTACATATGGGGCAGAACACTGGTATCCCTGTGGCGTTGTTCTGGTTTGAGGCATAAGGTTAGCAAGCATTGCTGTCTGGGGACCACAGGATACATACAGCCATGGATCAAGAAAACTGCTATTAGTGCTGATGTGTTTTACACCAGTTTGGCCCTAGTCCTTCTGCATATCCCCAAAGCACACAAATTGAGCAGTGAAAGTCATCGCAAGTCTGCACACAGAGGGAATTTCACCCTACTGTTTGTACAACATTTTGCTGCAACCTGCCACTGAAGTGAGAAGCATTGCTATTGTATTTATTGTTGGTGAAAGCAAAGCTTGATGCACTGTTTGGAAAACACAGAGTGCCGTTGAGCATAGAGCTTTTCACTGCAGCAGCACCTCATGGGTTAAATCTAATACTGTTTTCCCTGAAGTGGATCCTCTAATGCAGCATTAGTGCTGCTGACTTCAGCAACATGTCAGCCCTCTGCTGCAAATGCAGTCATCAGCAGGAAGGCATTCGATGGAGTATGAAAGACAGACAGGTAAAGGCACAAAGGGCAATATACAATAAACAAAATAGATTGAATGTGCTGTTACAACACAAGTAGCACTGATTTCTCCCAATTGCTCCTTTCCCTGAGTAGGGCAGGAACAAGGGAGGAGTACGTTAGGTTACAAAACTGCAGGAGAAATAAAGCCACTGATTGTTTCCTATTATAGGGTCATGCTAGCGAAATAGAGTAAAAGTTTGAGAAGTAATTATATCTGACCATTGCTTTGCTATCCCTGGCAGCAGATTTGGGAAATATATCATACCAAAAGGGTTCTGCAATTTCTGTACCATTTGTCATATATTCCCATCTAGTGCTGAAAATAATGATTCTCAGAAAGTTTTCACAAAAATCTACATAATTCTGCTGCATCAGTTATAATTGAAACATACCAATTAATATTTCTTGGAATACCCCAACTCTTAATTAATCTGGAACATAGCTGTTATGAGAAAACAAAATGCCACTGTTTTATAATGTGGCTTTCATTCTTCATTAGAAAACTATAGTTTAGGCAAAAAAATAAAATATCTTCAACAGCCTAAATTGGAACACAGAAGACATTAGGAAATCAGTGTGGTCTGAGTTAAGATGTCTCTGTAGAAAGAGCTGCCCAGCTATGAAAGTCTTCACACATCGTGATGCTGGTTGCACTGCAGATCAACAGAGCTAGGGAGCTTAGGCATCTTCTCTCTTCCCAGAGAACTTCTTTAGTGGCAGACAAGACCATTACCTATGGCGTAAGTAAGCAGAAAGAATTTTCGATTCCACTGAATGACACCATTAGTCCCATCTGATAGCATTTTTTTTCCAAAGAATAAATCTCATGGGAGTCTTCTCCAGTTTCTACTGTCCATACTACAAGAATAATGCTGCTCCCATTTAGCTGTGCAGCAAGTGCCTGACAAAAACAACTACATGGCTGTCTGGTCTTCATGACAGTGTATTTTGCTTAGGTAGCAAGGTGATGGTAGCAGGGTAGCTACAGTGGTGGTCTTTGTGGAAGGTCGAGGGCTGCCCCATTCTGGACACAGCTACTTCCTGCTGACCTCAACAAACCCACCACAGGACACAGATGAACCCATCAGTGAAGCTGGCAGCATTTCTGTGAAAGCTTACTTTAGAAAGGGAAAACTAATGTGCAGACAGTAAGGAATGAGATAAAAAGTATGAGAAACAATCCTGAAGACACAAAGATCAGTGAAAGAGAAAGAGGTGCTCCAGTAGCTTGGAGATATTCTCCTGCAGCCTGCATTGCAAGAGTACATGGTGATACAGGTATTTCCCTGGAGCTCATGGAGACAACTACACCAGAGTAGATATCCACAATGCAGCATGTGGAAGGTTCCAGTCCATGGCAGGCTGATATGTCCTGAAGTACTGCTGCCTGTGGAAAGGCCATGCTGGAGCAGGTTTATCCTAAGGGACTGCAGCTTATATTATTGACCCACGCTGGAGCAAGGAAAAAGTGTAATGAGAAATGTACAGTCTAGAGCAGCTAAACCTACCATAAACCCCATTCCTTATCCCCCCTGCACCATGTGGAGTGAGGAGGAGGAAGAAGAGTCAGGAATGAAGCAGTGAAGTTTGGCTAGAAAAAAGTAAAGCAGTAGGAACGTATTTTAACCTTCACCTTTGTTTCTCACCACCCAAATCTCTTTGAATTGGCAATAAATTAAATAAATTGTTCTCAAATCAAGTCTTATTTGCCTGTAATGGCAACTTCTAACTGATCTCCCTGGCTTTATCTCCATGCACAAACTTTTCCAATCTTATTTCCTCCCCTTCTCCTGTTGAGGAGGAGGAGTAAGAGAGCACCTGGGTGGGCATCAGGTAGCCGGCCAAGGTCAACCCACCACAGACAGTTTGCACAGAGGCAATAAACATAAGGACACAACCTAGACTATATTGTTCAGCAGTGCTTTTCCTTTAAGTCTCCCCAGGTGCTTGCATATGGATTTTGGTGAAAAACTCATCAGTCTATTACAATCACTCCCTAAGAATACCAATGTATAGATCAGGACTTAAACTACAGTGATGATCATGAGTTAGCTACAGACAGAGCAAACATCCTTCCAACTACAATGCCTTTTTGTAACTCTACTGAAGCTGGGTCAACTGGGAACAAAAACATCATTTGTCTTGTTGAGTGGATTTGATTCTTTTCACTTTTTATCACCTTTCATTCTAATTTTCCCTTTTCACACTAAGTATTTTATTTCACTCACTTTCTGCACACATTTAAGGAAATGGATGTCAGCAGCATGCATTTTCACATAAAGCTAAATGTTAAATTGATTAATATTTCATGTTGTCAGGAAGTGCACACATGCTTAACCAATGAAGGAAAAGAAGCAATACAATGTGATTTTTGAAATCATACGAAAATCACGATTTTCTTGTAGATGCCAAATGGCTTGAAATCGGGTGCTGAATAAACCTGACTGGTTGGATTACTTTTTAATCTAGTTGTAATCAGTTTAACAAGTGTGCAAAAGATTTAAAAAATGTATGCAATTACCATTCCCCTGAGCTATGTCATGTCCCTTTGCTTTGTGAGGCTGTTGAAAGACTCTGCTATTTCATAATTTCAATTTAGCAATTCTGAACCTAGTCTCCCCAAAGAGATAGAAAAATAGTATGTACTAGCTAATTTAATTTTAGAAGTATAGTGAAAAAGAGAAGAAGGTCTCAATACCATTTTCATACTTATTGTATTTCTGAAAGACAGTGCCATTTCTACTTGTCCATAATTTAAAGCACACAAGAATGGCAGTTCAAGCATCCATGTCACAGGAGCTTTCAAAGCAATGAAAGGAAAAACTGACAATGGCTGCCTAGGAAAAATAAAAAGTCTGAAGGGCTAAATCTCAGTGTTCTTAAGCATATAAATTGCAGAAAATTTCACTATGCCAACAAATTCATTACTTCACAGAGAATAAATACATCAGAACAGGGGTACTAGCATTAGGAATGTTTAGAGAAGAAGCATCATTGCCTTGAATATATTACAAATAGCAATAATTGCCATATGTCATTGTCTTTTAAATAATTCTGGAAAAATCTGATGCTGGACAACAATAATTTTCCTTAATCTTTCATGGGAAGAATTAAAAAATATTTTTACTCTCCTTCTTACAGATTGATCCAACTTTCATTAAGATTTGCAATGAACCAGGTAAAAGTCAAGAAAGCTGAGTTGCTTCATTAGCACAGTGCTGAGCTTCTGCTTATAGGCCTAGCCACTCAGCAGGACATATTTGGTTCAAAACAGTGCTGTACCAGATAGGTACAAATTCAGAATTTCCCTGGGCTAGCCTAGCTCAGACAGCAGTGTTCCACTCTTGTCTAATACAGCCATGTAGATATAGCCTAGACGAAAAAAGAAATAGCTTAACCAAGATCATACAATGAGTGGCAAGGCTGGAGTACAAATTTACTCCATTGCATCCAGACTTGCGTGTTTTAAAACCTATCAAAAAGAGTCACTCCTATTTTGGTTATCTATATGTTATTTCTTTACATTTATGTCCATCTTTGGCTTCAGCATAACCCTTCATATGACTACATATAGTTAGCAACCAGTGACAATGAAGGCATGTTTTTCTTTCCTCAGAGTAATAGACAAAGGAAACAAACTCTGAATGGCATGGCAAAGGCTGCTCTAGTCAACATCTTTCACTGCCTCACTTACGACCAAAATATTGAACTGTGACTAAATATTGACATGCTTCATTAGAACTTAGGTTTAAATACACAGGAATATAGAGGAGAGAATGAGTTAAAAAACTACAGCAGTCAGACACTGGATCTGTATTTAAAGAATTCCTTCAACCAGTTTTGACTTATCTCTTATCTTGGTTTGAACCACAGTAAAGCAAATTTCACAATATATTCAAATGTCATTTGTCCATGAAACAAAATAATTGTCAATGTGGTCAACTTTTTAAGATCCTATATCAATTTTTATTGCAGCTTTCCAAAGTTTTCTTGATATAGATGAAAATGCTGTTTTAGACTAAATGTGAAAAGGTGAAGTGTAGTTTCACAAATGAAAATAAGACACTGAATAACTAAAGACAACGATGAATTCTTCCCTAGATCCCTCAAGAATAGGGCAAGAATTAACTCATTAGTTTGCACCAACGAAGTAGGAGATTATATATTAGAAAAAAGTTTAGCTACAAGGATAGCAAAGCATGAGAACACCCATCAATATATTGAAATGTCTTTCACTGGAAGTATTTAGGAACAGGGCATAAAATTATCTGCCAGAAATTATTTATCAGTGTTTTTCATGTGTCTTGCACACCTCTATGGACTCAGGAAGAAAAAACACCAGTGAAGGTAACAGAAAAAATCAGCTTAATCTTGTTGTAGTCAACATCCAGGATGTGTAAAAAAACCCTGGTGAAATATTAAGTGTATATATATTAAAAAAAATTTCAAAATCATTCATTTGCTAGTTCCAACTTCCAGCAGGAAATTGCTCTTGAAATCCTTTCCCTCCCCTTCCATGTAAGATAGTCAGTCACACCTCAACATTCCATTTTCCATCAGTTGTGCCAAGTCTGTAATATTCATTCATTATTACCTAAATATCTCAAAGCATTTCACAAATAACAGATAAACCCCTGTGACACTCAGGAAAAACAACGCTGCTTGTGTTCACAGTTTCTCTCATGTAAACACTGCCCCAGAGATCTTAGCAAATTAATTAAATTTAAGACCAAATTCAAAAGCTGATTAAACAAGGTCTTTGTCATATGTGCATCAAGCAGGTACAATGATTTGTCATCAATATATTAACAAATTTTCAAGTTCTTTTGGGGGACATGCTCTTTTCCACTATACATTGCAAAATGCCAGTCTGTCTGTTCTGAGGTTAATAGACAGCCATAAATCAGACTCCTTTCTTTTGTTGGTTATAAAGGAAAATTATGATAACCATGTGTAAGTTCCTCTTGATGATTATTTACAAGAACTTCCAGATTCTGATCTGGCCTGTCTACTGTCAGAACTGCAGTCTGAGCATGCCCATGAGCCTAAAATGGACTGCCCAAAAGTTACTCTCTTGCTCCCGCTACTGAGGTTATGCAAATGGCAGGAAAACAACAGGAAGACCAATGCTGGCTTGAGCAGTTATTGCCAGACTTTATCCACTGACGTTAAAAAAATCTCTGCAAAAGTCACAGTCATGGGATGCTGGGATGCTTTCCCCTCCCTCCTCCCTCTCCCAGGCACTGCACTTTTCTAATGCATACATGACAGCTCACTGGTCAAAAGAATGGATGTGCTAAGGCAGGACATGAACTCCAGGAATAGCTGAAAGCATTAGGGCTTTTTTCTAGTTTGGCTTTGGGACAGCAGCCCTCAGGGGAGTTCCTAGCTAACACTTACTGGCATTAGCATGAAGATGCACTGCTATTGACACCATTTGTAGCACTACTTACAGAGCTGCCAAGTCCAGACGAATACTTGAGGGAGGTTTGTCTTGTGCTGGAGTGAGATTGTACACTCACTGCTGGAGGGCAGTTCGAATTTTGTTTCCCTTGCTTTGCTTTCTCTCTCTCCTGACCTCTTCCACTCTGCCCTCCTCCAAATTCCTCCATCTGCTCTTGTCCCTCACTTCTCTCCAACTGTGCTGGCAGCGTGGGAGGCAGCATACCCGTAACTCTGTGTTCAGCTCCTCTTCTTGGCGCTACCCTTCCTGTTACCTCTGACACTTGAGCCCATATTCATGTGTGACAGGACTCATTAATGAACTTCAGGTATGGTAAAACAAAAAATAGAGTAGAAGAGCATTACAGTGAGAAGCAGGAAAAGTTGAAGGGAGAAGAGAAGTGATTGACAGGGACAAGTCCCATATATGGAACCCTCCTGATTCAACACTGGTGACTGTGTTTGTTCCAACACACTCACTGGCAGCAGTACTATCATCAGCTTTATGAAGCTATTTATAGAGAAACTGAATAAAGAGAAACCTATGAAAAACTCTCACCTTTGTCTTTGTGAAGAAAGACAAAAACCAATAGATCACTGCTAAAACCTGCTTCCCTGGCAATAGACAAGTATTTCTTGCTCTTGCTAAAATTGGGGGTTCTAGTTCATGCAGGTCTCTGCTCTGTCAAGAACTAAATAGGAAGCAAGTGCTCCAGTAACATTTAGAAAGAGTCTAAATCTCCCATCACGGGATTTCAATGCATTCTGCTTCAAAGTACTCATAGGATGATGTAGGCTCAGGGTTTTTGCTGTTATCTTCCAAATATCCTATCTCAAGGATTCAGAAAAGAAATTCAGCCAATTTTCTCATGGCCAGACCAACTAGTGAAGGAAACCTAAGTCCTGCAATCCAGCATAAGAAGGCCTGTGTAAAAAGAGAACATTCTTATTGAAAGAAACGTAGTGGTAAAACAGCAAGTGAAGGAGACAACAAAGCGCAGATTCATGCTGGCCTTCCTAGCAGGAAACAATTTAATCTACATTTGAAATGTGATTAATGCTGGCTGTCTGCCAGGAGTACAGCCTAACAGTGGAGTGAAGGAATTTCTTGGTCACCTCAGTCATGCAAGGGGACTTCAGCAGCACCACTACCTATAGTATATAGACTGGAACTGTGAAACATCAATATATCACCCAGGTGGGGGTGTACAATATCCCCTAGAGGACTTTCTTGGGTTACTAGCCAAGTAACATATGAGTAAGGCCAGAAAGACATACTCAACATAATCTCTAATCCCAAAATAACAATGGTATAAGCACTAATTGTTCCTCTTCAAAGACATCTTGTGGCATCTTTACAGATGTATCTGCACATTACTGCCCATACCTAAAGAGATCATACTGATGCTCCTCTGTAAAAACAAGAAATAAGAATTTTTGCACCAGTCTAGCAGTGAATTCCCTAATCTGACTAATGATTAGGATATATCAAAAATATTTTGAATTCAAGCAAATCACATTAAGGATCTTCCATTTCAGTTAGGTGATAATTTCTCATCTTTTCTGTGCAACAGCAATAAAAGTGGATCTTTCATCAGGTGATAATGGTGAGAAATTGGGTGAGAAACACATCACTTGGGCTATTTTTCAGTTCAGTGAAGCTATACTATTTGCATAACCTGAGGATTCAATCTATTTAGTGGTCTTAAATTCTCATACATGTTAACACTCAGTTAAAGTAAATGAAGGCTTTCCAATACTTTAAACCCCTATTCTGGAACAGGATGAAACATACTTGTAAGACAGCTACTACAAAATTACTCTGTGCAGAAAAGATCTTTCATGAGGAAGAGAAAGTTTCTGTTTGAAATGCACTTGTTCAGCATAGCCATTTTTATTTTCTCTTATCCTAAATTCTTTATAGCATACACATTTTTCTTTTACACTTTCAGTGTGGAAGTTTCACCAGTAAAGCTGCCACAGTCAGAAGTTACTTACCTGTTGAGTCTGCATGTATGACAATTACTAGAAATTGGCTGTAAGGCAGAGGTATCAGTTAAGCAAAAGAAAGTAGGTTAAAGAGACATCAGACTCATGATGCTGCTCGTGACAGCAGCACTAGGAGGTTGGTTTGGTATGCAGGGCTCCAGGTCACTGCCAGGTTGATCCTGGCTGCACAAAGCTGGCTTGGTGATTGCTATATAGCATATAATTTAGGGTATCTTAGATGATAAGGAGTCTGGTACAACAACAGAATTACATAAAAATTATTCTCAACTTTTATTCAGTTAACAGTGCAGAGACACAGTTGCAATTTGAACTACGATAAAACTCTATAGCAACATAAGACCAGCATCTACTGGTACGGTATGGCTTCTAGCACCTCACAGTACTACCAAGTGAGACATTATGGGATATCCTAATTGGCCTTAGGCTGTTGATTCAGAAGGGTGGAGGTCTCCCTTAGGTCCATTATCAAATATACCAGGCCTATACAAATATCTCAGGTACCTTGAAGTCTCTGAACTGTCAGCAGATGCCTACTTTTAGAAAACTGAATCAACTAAAAATGTCTGGTAGCAATGAGAAATTCAAGTCATAAGGTTACATATCAGTATATCACTGTAACCCAATCTTGGACTCTGTTTCTTATAAAGGGAAATTAGGATGGCGCCTGCAGCATCATGAAGACCTGGTTCTGCTGTTTCTGATGTTGTCATGACTGCTGCTACACAAGGCCTCTGCTCAGTGCTTTCTTGTGCAATCCATACTTAGCAGTCTCAACATTTAAATAATCAGTGATGGATCTGAGTCAGCCTAAAAGAATGTCTTGAGATCTGTGCTTCCTTCATTTCAACTGTGAGCTTCTGCAGTACCATTTCTTTCATAATTCTTTCATCAATGAGGTTTTTCCCACATAGTAGCTAGTGACTGCCTTTTGTTTCTTTAAAATGAAAAACTGAAATTTGAGAGGATAAAAGCCCTGGAAAAGCCGTCAGTATGAGTTTTCTGTTTTCAAATCATACTGGTATTATTATATTACAGTATCAAGTAGGAGAGAAATAATACAACCATCCTTCAAAAACGTATAACTGAATTTTCAGAAACTCAGTGCCACAAGTTTAAGGTGTCAAAATCCAAAATCCTCATCCACAAAAGTCAGTAGAATGTTAGTTTTTTTCTTCCTAGGGAAGAAAAGATGAGTCAGTCCTGCTGAGATATGAACATATGGCTCTAACAAATCTAGGTACTCAAAGCCTGATGCTTAAAGCACTGTGAGGATCCTGTAGATAGTGACACCAAAATAACTTGTGTTTCTTTCTAAGAAGATGTTTTAGGGTGTTATCTTTTGTTATTCCCTACTAGTTAAACAGTCTATTGTCTTCAGAAAAAAAAATGGTTGCACAGTCATGCATAATCTATGGATTATCAGAAAAAGAACTGAAGCCATTTAAAGATCTATTGCATGTATCTATTTGGGACAGAATGAAGGAACAAATGGAAGAGACATAAGTTTGTTTCTCCAGTGAAAGACTAGCCAAATAAACGAATCATCATTTATGAAAGATACTTACTTCATGAGATAAAAATACTTTGTAATGTGTCTATGAGGTTATTTATACTGTGATTTAGTTTTGCTCACAGAGAAAAACCCTGATACATACCTGAGGAACCAAGAGAGAACGTAAAGATACTTCAGGAACTTTTTAAATATGACCTAGGTTATATGCTTACTTCTAAAAGGTAGAAAGAACATCATGTGCTTAAAACAGTGAATTCTAGTTGAAGGCTGCCAAATTTATTTTCATGTCCACACTTTTTTTTCCAGAGCATTTTAAGCCTTACTACAGGTACACTCTGTTCATTCTGCATTTTCTGCACCTCTGGCAGCAGATCTGATCCTGTCACACTTTGGACTCACTCTTTTGTAATCTACATTTCCTGAAGCAGCTTTGCTTTTTCTTTCCTTGTTAGGTCTTTATTTCTTTTCAAATGTCAAAATTCAAATAGCAAACTCAAACAAAAGGCTAGACTTAGCTATGTGAGGCTTTAAAAAAAAAATCTGAACCCACACCCAGACTTTGTGACTGATCACTACTCCTATTCAGGACTCCAGATCTGAGGAGCAACAAGTTTCAATCCCTTTCATACATGTTAGATTTCATCCCCCTTGTCACAACTCCAGCTTTCAGCAGGATGTTCCCTTTCCATTTTAAAATCAGGAAAATAAAATTAAGCAAAGCTTCTATATTCTCTGCCAACGTTTTTGCCCCCGTTGTGCAGGTTTTGATAACAAATTCTATCACCCTGGCCTTCATTCCAACTTCCAACACAAACAGATACCCACACTGAAATTTCTACCCTAACCTCAGAATCATACGAGTGTTCTCCTATGCTTGTATTTTGGGACAACTGGATAACACATCATAACACATGCATTAGGGACACTTTTACAATAGTAAGATTTGCAATAGTGTAAGAATTGTATTAACAATTACAGACAAAGAAGAAACCTGAATTCTTGGTCTCAGCATTCCCAAACCAAGGACCCAGTCACCAAACCGGTAAGAGATTCACAGTTCAATTTTGAAATATAGTTTTGTTTAAATAATCTGAGTTGATGTTTGATTGTGTGAAAAGTAGCCCAGAAAGTATGTTTGCAGAATAATAATGGTCCATGGACTAAAAAAGAGTGGCATTACCACCCTGAAGTACAAGGGTGTAGGATATATGCTGTTCTCACCTGTTGTTTTACCACATCGGGGTAACCAATGATAACTGCATGACACGTTATTTATGAAAGTCAGCAAGTTCATCTTCCTTTATAGATGAAATGTTTATCCTATATATGCTTTAAAGACAAACATCAAAAGTGTAACCAATGTCCCAGAAACTGAAATACAAGCAGCCTCTGTCTTACAAAAGCCAGGTCACAGAATGTTTTCAATTCCTTTCAGAAAACAAAGACCAGAGATATTCCTATAAAAAAGGTATTGGAAAAGGCAGTATTTAGCCTTTTGCTGAATGTCACTTCTTTTACATAAAATTTCAATTACAAAAAGAGACAACTATTCAGCATTCATATTCTCTGCTTCAATTTTGCTGTTACATTGAGATTATTACTAAATAAAGTTTAAGCATTCCCATCACTCTGAATTCTGTAATACTCTACCTGTTGAACACTAATCTGTTGTTGCCCATGTCTTATCCTGACCTCCTCATTTTTTCCTCCTCATTTCACTCCAGGTGCTTACCCTTTTTTGAGCACAAAATCCAGGGCCTCTGTTTCCCCAGTGATTCCAAGCACTCCCTTACCTTTAACTCAGTAAAGCCTGCAGCAACAAAGCAGTTCTTTTAAATGAAGAACGCATTTTGCTCACACTAGAATGAGTGGTAAAATTCCTAGCTCTGGATTAAATCAAAAGACTAAGAATTAAACTGTATCACCATCTGTATGCACTTTTCTGTCTGAAGCTATTATAGTCCACACAGTAACTACATAAATCCACATAAATGCCAAAACCTGAACTAAAGTCTAACCAATTATAACTGGCATCATATATCTTTATCCCAAAAGCAAACTCCATCACTTTAGGTAGCATCAGTTTTCAAGAGTTGCCCAGGGGGCTTTTCCATCCAAAAGCTGTTAACAGATTCCTCTTGCACATATATGGCAAAAAAGAGCATTGATATTCTTCCCTGAAATAATAACTCTGTCCTAACCTCTTGTACTACTGATAATTCTACTGCTCTTCCTATCTTAGACTTACAGCTTCATATTGCCTTTGATTTTTTCATTCTTTTCTCACAGTACAGATGGCATCTTAATGATACCCTACCCTTCACCTTTCTTATCCTGACTAGAGTTCAGTCCTTCTTCACTAAGAAAGCTGCTGTCCAGTCCTATACTCTGCAACTTTCTTACTACTAATTTTACTTTTCTGAATCCTTAGTTTTTACCATTTTCAGGGCATCCTAAAAACAACAATGATGAAAGTAATAGCTTTCTGCTGTCTTTTTTCCTCTCCTCCTAACTTATCTTTCTCTTACCACATTATGATCCACAGTACTCATATATCTCCCCTGTAAGCCTTTAGTAATGTTCTGGTTTCTTTATTTTTCTCTATTTTTTTTTCAGACTTCAAATTTTCCACCTTACTCTATTTGGCACTATTGCAACTACACCATGCACTTCCAGGACTGTCCTCCTTTTTATCCAATTTCTCTCTCCTGTCAAATGTCTCTTTAAAATAAACTCCTCAGTGTTATTCTACAACCCATGCTTACTAGGCACAGCAGTCTCAGTCTATCACATGGGTGGGTCAGTAGCCAATACAATTTTGTGATACAATCAGGGTCATTGACCATGACCATGTGTCACTTGCTGGCATCAGAGCCACTTTTTCACACATTATAGTGTCCCAGAACAGTCTTCATATACTAAGCTACTAAGAATTGACCTACTGATGCAGAAAGATATTTTCTAGCTCACAGAGGCACTCTACTGCTTTTCATATACCTTCTTGAAAAGAGAGGACAGAAATTAACACCTCTATTCTTCTCATCCATGCCTTTATAATCGTTTGCCTTCTGCATTGGTTTCTTTGAATAAAAGAACAGAAAAAGCAGGTACTACAGCAATTTGTAGCACTCCACCAGCAGCACCAGTTTAATTTGCACTGAGTAGCTGATGCTGACCATTTTTCAGTCACCAAGGGATGATACAATCCTGATACCTGCATGAAGGCATTTGAGACTCAACTCATTGTCCCACATATAGATGTCCAGTTCTGCTTGAGGTGAAGTGAGAAATCCCACAGCAGGTAACAGAGGACATATGGAAGATTTCAGGCCCTCTGGAGCAGCAGACGGGGAACATCAAAGGTGTTTAGATACTTCTAATGGGAAACTCAATTGTATCTTCAGTGTCTGTAAAGAAGTGATACTAGTTTTCTCTAGTTGTAAAGTGCAGAGACAACCTTCTTTCTTAATTAATGTGATCAGTGTATGATGACAGGCTGTTTTGCTCCCTCCTAATTGTTTTAGCATTTGATTGCAATACATACACTCTTTTTTCAATTGCAGATCTTAGATAGCTCTAAACAAGTAAATTATATTTCACAACATCCTTGTGCATTAGGGAAGTATTAATATTCCTGTTTGTCAGTCAAGGAAAAAGGGAGAAGAAGAAAGGGTAAGTGGCTTAATGAAGGTTAAACAGTAAGTCAGTAGCAAGATTTGAAGAGGAACTCCAGACTGAACCACAGTTTGAATTCCCCACAGGCCACTAACTCCCATGCTAAATGTAAGGATGGTGACAAATGAATTATTTTAGAGCTTCAAAGCACAGAAAGTCGCCTGATACACACAATGCCTTTGTGAAAGGATGAAGGAACTTGTATCAAAACCTTAGAGTTCCAAAACATGAGTGTAGAGATAAACATTGACCTGGAAATTCAGAAGGCTTTGACAATTCATATTACTCCAATGATAGGAGAAAATTGCAAGCACAAAGGATGGAACAAAACTGAGCTCCATCTGTTGCCTAAGAGCCTAAGTAAGACACCAATCCTTTCCTTGCAAAAGACGTCTCACCATCACCCTGCAAGACAGTCACACCTGGGAGTAATTTCTGAGCATATTTGAAACAGTCTCATCTACCTTTTTCTTCTACAAAGAAACATCAATTCTAAGCAGATAATTTTTAGGACAAAAGTTGATACTGTTGTAACATCCAGATGTCTCAGACAGGATGAGGGACACACTGTGGTTTAGGTACTGTATAAAAATACACATGCAAAGATATAATAAGCCAATTCAAGCACAGACAACAGGTGATCACAATAAACAGCACGAGGAATGCAAGAAAGGGGAGAGATAGGAACAATTACAAGAATTAATATCTTCATATGCTGCTATAAATCCAGCTTTATATTCTGAAAAGTATAGATGGGAATTTGTATGAGGAATGAAACAAAAAATCTGGTCTTTCACTAATTTCAGTTATTGCGTTACCTGAATTGCACCAAATGCAAGAAGCAAAAATCAGAGATAGGCAGATCGAATGTCTACTGATTGTGTACATACAGGCTGATTCCACCTGTAACATAAATGGCAAGCTGTTTTTTTCTAAAATGTAAGGCCAGGTAGTGTGATATCCTGCATCCTTACTCAGTGTGTCTGGTGCTCCCTAAAACATTCTTGAGGTGCTTGCTTAGTTATTTTTCTTACCCTATTTACTCACTGTATACAAATAATATGTTTTTAATCAATATATATGGAATTCTAAGGCATATTTCACATTGGATTATTAGGGACAAGTCCAAATGACTTTTGGAATGGATTTTAATCTGTTTATTAATGGGTTTCTGTAGTTTGATTGCCTGGGATAGTAGGGGATTTCACTGA
Source organism: Pithys albifrons albifrons (assembly GCF_047495875.1). NCBI lineage: Eukaryota > Metazoa > Chordata > Aves > Passeriformes > Thamnophilidae > Pithys > Pithys albifrons. Next base: position 18,648,159 of record NC_092463.1, on the reverse strand, counting down.
AAGAATCTGGACCCTATACACTTCCAGATTTATGAAATATGTGCGTTATCTGGAAAACACACTTAGCATTTACATGTAACACACAGATATACTTTATACCCAACACACATGAAGATAATACATAAGATAATAAATTCACAGTCCTGTTTGTCCCAGTTTAATGGCTGAGAAATCAGTCTCCCATTAACTGTCTTTCAGATAAGATCCTTCATGACAATTCCATTCTTTAAAACCTCTTCTCTCCACCAAGTCTTTCTGTGGTATAGTGACCTGCACTAACATGAACTGAGAATACTAGTTTTATGCCAGATGAAAGTTACCAGCAGTTTCTAATCTATTTATCTGTGTAAATATTTATAGTTCAGTCAGCATTATGGAGTTAAGCATTAAATCATTTCAATAACTATCATTCTGACCTGGGTACAAACCAGCCACATCATCAATTCCAAACCAGTCCTGGCCTTTAGAAATGTGTATAATTTCTAGAAAATATTGCCTGGAATAATCAGATCTAAACAATCTTTGAGGTACCATAGCTCTCACTTATGTCCTGGGGCTGCTATCTTGCTTGTCAGGAGCTTTGGTTCATATATTTCAAGTATTGTTACCACAAGTAAGCACAATTCCTACTAGACAAAACCATGGAAACTGCATGTTCTCTGTCTGGTGACCAGAACAGGGCACAAACATACAATACAACCTGAAATGAGCCTCATACTGGAGTGTGAACACTGACTGGACCCAAGCAGTTCTGTTAATACTTAGGACTCTGCATCCTTGCACCACCAACTTTTTACATGTTGATCTTCATATCTGAGAAAAGCTACTTCAGTACTTAACTTCAAAGATACCAAATAGGATGTAAAATATAACATCATTCTTCACATGTATGTGCAGAAAACAGACTTTATACGTAACTGTAAATCAAATTCACTTGAGAGCTTTTAGTTATTTAGTGTAGATTATTGTTAATCTTTACACCTACATAAATATATTTTTGTTTCAAAAATAATAGAACTCTGATCTACCTTGTCTTCTACACACGCAACTAATTCTTCAGTCAGAATATGTGAGTACAATGTCAGTGTACTGTTCCTCTGTTGGTTAAAGGATTGGGCTTTAGGCAGCTTTTTCTTGCCATTTTGCCTCTTTTCCATTCTGTCAAATTTTATCTATTTCCTGAGTCTCATGGACAATTAGAAAACAACATTTCTTGGCTGTACATTAGCATCTTTTCTGCCTGCCTAACAAAGTCACCACACTGAGGGGAAGTAACCGGTAGGATTCTTCAGTTTTTAGCAGGCATTCCTCTTGGCAGAGAGGAAACATGCTGGGTTTGAGGTCTTTTAACCGCTACAGTAGTCTGTGGTTTTGTCACATCAGTAAATTGTGTCCAACCACCTGTTGGATCCATATGCTTTAAAGCTGATTGCCAAGCAAAGGCGCTGCACACTGAATGTCGTCAGTTCATCTTCCTGTGTGCCTTGTCAGAGAAAAGAAGGAAATAGCTTTTTGCATTAAAAGGCATTTTGCAACACCTAAAATGAATTGAAATGAAGCTGCAGCAAACACGTGTTCAGAAAAGCATCTAGGAAGAGCAACTTTCTAGAATTTTGACCCCAGGATAAGGCATTATCAAAATATTATTAAAATAATCAAATCTGTGTTAGCACTATACAGGTGTTCTTTGGGAAGCTGAGGGTGGAGGAGGCTAATGTGTCGATTTCAGCCTTCACATAATTAAAGATTTAGTAAGGCTTAAACTAAAGCTTAATTGTGTGTACTATTTAAATAGCATTTCAGATGTGCTCAGCAGATTGTTCTGCTGTATCCCTTCCACACCAAAAGAAACTGTTTCTAATGTTTCATTTTGTAAATGTGAGGGCATGGAGGGTGACAAGCAAATTGACCACTAAACCCAAACCTGTGGAAGAAAGATGAATAATCAAAGTCCGTGTTATCACTTCATACTTCCTGCAAGCACTGCTGTACAGAGTCTGGCTGCCGGCAGTTCTGCTGCAAACCCGAGCATATGGCTTCAAGTAGTTCTGCTTCTCTAACGATGCACAGAAATATGACACACCAGTACACAAATTATCAGCAGGGTTTATTCAGGCACTTCTGCAGGATGCAGATGAACCTCCTCCCCATGCTGGGAAAGGAGGGCATTTGATTATGGTTTATTTTCAAACACTAGTTGGACCATTTTATTGAAAACAACTGCACTGGTGTAAATCTTCCACCATCACACAAATACACTCCCCAAGGTTGATTCCAAACATACCTATATAGGTTACCAAACTACCCACTTTGTTGATCAGTTGTTAACAGGACAGAATTAAGAGTGTAAAGGTCCCTTTGGGCTCCATTATTTAATACGTCTTTTTATATGGTTCACACCAAGGGTTATATTGCAGCAGCTTTTTGCTCCTGCCAACAAACGTGCCATCAAGGAGCCCTAAGCAAGCAGTCACATCTGTGTCCACTCCTGTACCACCCATTTAGCAGAGACAATGATCACTAGAAACAACAAAGGAGCCACTGATAAAACAAACAATGCTGTGAGCCAGGGATCACTGCCATCCCAGGCAAGTTTGCCATGAAAATACTCAAGAAAAAGGGAGGGGAGGGGAGGGAAGGGAAGAGACTTATCAAATATAGAGCTGTAAAACTTACACCTTGAAGAGGTTTTACCACGCACCCACCCAACCCCACATCTGAGCAGCATTTTCTAATGCACTGCTAGAATTGAGCAAAAAAGACTGAGCAGTGCACATGGGAAGCAGACAAGCATCCAACACTTCCTCCCATTTGGAGTCACATATTCTCTGAGTCAACAGACACAAGGAATAATAATAATTTTTATTACTGCAGTAATGATAGTAATAGAGAATCACCAACCTTGAGGATCCCAGTTCACCTGTTTTCTTGGAGTCTCGATTGGAAATTTCATTGCTTCCTTTTTGCAAAGGGAGTAAAAAGAATTAAATAAATTCCCAATCTTCCTGTCTCGATGCTGCAGTCAAACAAATTAATTTCAAATTATAGGGAGCCTGCGCTGTTTGACTGAGGGGAACTGGTGGTTGCCAAGGAAAGAAATACACAAATAAATCGAAGAAGATGGGGAGGGGCGGGCAGGGGAGTGGAAGGGTTTGTACCGACGAAGTGAGGAGGGGTGCAGACACCTCAGCAGAGAGTAGGGTAGAAAGGATGCACTAAGGACTGGAGAGAATCTTGGGGAGCAGGAATGGAGCAGACTAAGATAGCCAGCAGGTCCAGGGTCTGCTGGCTCCAGGCGAGGCTCCGCAGCTGTGTCGCCCGGTCCACCTGCAGATGTCAGGATGGCGGGGGCCTCGCTGCAGCACGGCCCCTCTGCTGCGCCCACCCAAGGAAGCACCTGGGCTGGCGACACGCAGGCTTGCAAAGATCGGGGAGTCGGGCAGCCCCCCACACCCCCAGGGACACCTCCCACACACGCACACGCTCTCTAGCCTCAGCCACCTTCCAAAAATGAGCCCACCTCAGTTCAGCCCCGGGCACTAGAGGGGTAACAAAAGTCAGCCATGGGGTGTGAGCAGCGGCAGCGTGGCTGGGGCGAGGCAGGGGCGAGGCTGGGGACCACCCCGACTGAATGCAGCAGCAGCCTGGCTCGCCCAGGAGAGCCGGAGCAGGAAGGGGAGGAGGAGGAGGAGGGAGCCACCCTATAGCTTTGGAGGGAATTCACGGAGCCCCTCTCTACACTGGATTAAAAAGGGGGTGGGGAGAGGCTGTGAGTCCCTTTGTAAGAGGCGGTGGCGGGGTTCCTAGGGAGGGGCAGGCTCTGGCTCGTACTCACTGGGTATCCTTCCCGAGAGAGGGGGATGCAGGCTTGTTTGGCGGAGTTTGCAGCCGGAGACACGCTCGACTAAGCTACGAGCAGTAGCGGTGGCGGCGGCAGCACATGGCAGGAGTACGGCAGCATCCAGAACCTTTGCAGCACACGGGGAGGGGAAGGGCAGGAGGTCCTCCGAGCTCCCAGACTCTCGAGACCAGGACCGGGACCCTGAAAGCCAGGGGACCCCTGCTCCCCTTTCTGTCCCCAGTCTGCACTGTGGGCAGGGACAGACACTTCACGTCAAGGCAATGCCTGGCACAGCAGGGCTGTGAGATGTGGCCAAGCTGCGGCGAGGGGGTAGGAGGCTGGAGTCCTCTTAGAGCCCCCCTAAGCTCTCAGGGGGCTTCGGGGAAATGGAGGACACTTGTGCAATTACCAGGCGCTTGCCGCTTTCCAAGTCTGCATTCTTCCTCCTCTCTGTCCTTCTCCAGGCTTTCCCACAAACCCGAAACAGGCTAGTAACACCAGAAAGATCTCCAGTTCCAGTTACAATACATGCCCCAGCTCCCCTCCCTTAGCCAGGAAAACAAAACCCCAGCCTCTCTGGGGGCCTGAAGGAAAATTGTGTGAGGTTAACCCTGTCCTGCCTATTCTCTTCTACAGTGGAAATCAACACCTTGCGTGAAGGGGAGTGTTCAAGGGGGATGTTTTAGTGGAGAGATCCACAAATTTGTGTGGATCATGGTCAGATACCCATGTTAGAATCAGCCAGATCTACAGATCCTCTGAATTTTCAGGAAACGTGGTTGCGATCTAAACCTGGTGCCTGAAATAATTTATTCCCTGCTTCTTTTGCTCTGTACTTCATTTTGCTCAACAGCCCTTCTGCCTTCGTTTCCTATCTGTTGCTCAGATGTTAGCTAACCTTGTAAGATCAAAAGGAGAAATCTGCCCTGGTGAAGAAAAAAATATAAAAACAAAGCAGTCTGAAAAGTGTGGGTCTCCTCAGGAAACTCTTACTGTGGAGGGTGGCATACGCTTTTCACATCCACATTCTGAAGCTAAAACGGTGCTGGTTCCCAGTCTTTGTTCAACCCTAAACAGGAAGAGGAAAGCAGTATTTGTGAATCCACACTTTCATTTGGTGGTGGTGTAAAAGGTCCTATAAGGCACTGTGTAGTTTGAAGAAACTAGATGAAAGTAATGCAGCAAGTTTTCTTGTGGGGGAGGTTCTGGGTGTCTTTCCTTTCCCTAATCCAAGCACCCCTGGGGCTCTTGTTTTGTGCTGTACTGGAGGAGGCGGGAGAGGCTGCTCTAAGAGAGGACATGGTGAGAATGATAATGAGCCTGCTCAGTCAGATTTGAATTTGAGATGATTGTAATGATGACATCAGGAGTACAAGGTATTTCCTTTTCAAGCAAACCATGCTGCATTCTGAAGAGGCTTTGGGATTTCTGTTGACATTACTTCTGCAATCTGAGTGTATACAAAAATGAGGGTAGGCTTTGCTAATAGTGCTATGGAATCACTTGAATCATGGTTGCAGTAATCTAAAAGGCTTCAAAGAAGCCTCCTGAACCCTCAACAAGACCACTTATCAAATATGTATCAATAAAGAGCTATTCATGTATTTATACACACACATATAGAATGCATATGCATATAAATAACTTTTCCTTAGCATTCAAAAGTTTCCAGGTTACTGGCATCTTCCTCATACATTACTGGAAAAAACTACAATATAGACATATATTACTCAGTTGTGTCACTCTAATGCAAGCACTAGCTTGTCTTTGTGCCATAGCTATCAGCAGTTAACTGATAAAGTGTGTATTGTGCCACAGACACCTGTCCACTGAGAACTCATCTAAGATAATCAAACTAAAAAGTCCACTGAACAGCCAACAGCATTAAAGTCCTGTTAAGATATGCAGGAATTCAATGTCTAGAGATAAATTCTTCAAGTAGTTCATTACCAGAAAAATGTACTGATTTTTACAGTCTAGAGAAGAAGAATTTTCATAAGGATGTATTAATCCTTTATCATTAAAATGACATTTTAGAGATATCTCAATAGATTAGAATGACACGATACCATATTCCTGTTTCTTTTATCCCCTTAATGTTCTCATATTTGCAAAAAGTGTCTGCAAGTGCTACATAAATGTTTGCTCTAGCTATATGACTAAAAAATCTAGTGGCAAATCAATTGTGATCTGTCAGATACATAAATGCATGACATCACGTAATTATTTTACAATTTATTTTTACTGTGTTATGAGTGTGGAAAACTTGCTCAATTATTTCACTACCTCAGACCTGCAGTTTTATCTAGTAGGCCAATAGATTCCCGAAGTAACTCATTTAAAATCAATGGGGTTACTCCAGAGATAGATTTGGCACAATGAGTGCTTCTTTCACTGACAGCACAGCTGTTGCATAGAAATGTAACTATTATCCTATGCAAATAAAAGGCCTTTCACCCCTCAGCGATGTCAAATTCTTATGATAGGGAGAACTGGTGCCTCGAAGCTATAGTGTTTCAAACTGTTACTCTGTCAAATATATAAGCTAAGTGGATTCAGTAATGCTTAATATTTTAATGAAAGCTCAGCAAGAAAACAACAGCAACAAATCTAAATGTAGCATGATCAATCTATTTTAGTACCTGCATAAGAATTTTCAGGACTTGACTTTATATCAGTAGTTCATCACATTGGTCTTCCTAAATTCTTCCTTCTCAGGGCTTATTGTTCAGACTCAAATGTTCTCAGAGTTGGTGATAGTTGAGAATCATTGCCTTACTGGACAGGGCCTGTGACACAACACAATAGAAAAGAGGCTTTCTATTACAAGCAATCTCATTGAAAGAAAGGTAAAATACTAAGTGCCCTTTTACGGTTCATATGCCACGAGTGATTTAGAAGTTACTCTGATGTAATTCAAAGAAATCCATAGAAAAACAGATTAATAAATAGTTCTCATATGTTAAGGAGAACATTTAAAGCCTTCTCATGAGGATAACCTGAAGATCTTTCGCTCAAATAGTTTTCAGAAGGTTTAGTGTAGCTAGGAATCAGGAAGTTAACTAAGAATCAGGACTGTACAAGGAAAAGCAACCTACTATTTTTATTGTTTTCTATTGTATTTCTTACAACTTTTTAAGTCATAGCATGCAGTGCTGTGTTTTTGTTATGCTATAGATTAAACCACAGAACAGAAAATTTACTGATTGGCAGAAACAGTTTCAATGAAAACAGTGAGTCTACCTGAGGCAACTACACCTCAGTAATAACCTTTGCCAGGATGGTACCACAGCCTGTCTGCAGGTTCCTTTGGTCAGTGACACTAAACAGAATACACTATGGATCCTGCCTCTCATATCCTAACACGTGGATCATCTAAATGCCAGAACAGGAGAGGGGATATCTGATTCACAGTTTGTGACCATCTTCATCATCCTTAATTTTTTAATGGTACCCATTCCTTATTAGCCAGACTCCAGGATTCAGACAGCTGTTATATCAGTCCCCTTATACAACCAGCAAGGGCAACACTGGAGTAGCTACCTCACTTTTTTACTGTATCTGAAAAAGTACATACACATTATTAGTAAATAAATAAATAGTAGAACTTTTTTCCAGCAAAAGATTTGCCATGTAAAAACATACTAACCAAAGCTGCATAGTACTTATTTTGTGTGAGCCCACTTACATCTGTTTCATACTAGTTTAATTTGACTTCAGTACAATTACTACTGAATCATAGTCATGAGAGAATTACAATCTGGCTTGCAGTTCTTCCATGATGTCCCTGAAAGATCCTCATAAGATCAAAGGCTGATATCTGACAAAAATAGCAAACCTGATTAATAAAAACAAGCCACCAAATTAATTTTACAGCAGTACTATTCTTTCATGTCATTCTTCTAAGATTTCTTACTTGATAGATACATTGTGGTCTATCTTAGCCAATTGATAACTTTTCTCTATATTAAACAGGAAATTTAGGTGTTAGCTTTCAGAGATACCCACGTTTCTTTGCCAGTTTCTTCACACCAGTAGCAGAGCGACGAGGGAAAGGATACGGGCAGGAACCAACTCCGCCTGCTGAAGCTTTCAGGACCTTGGACAGGACACTCAGTCACGCTGCCGTCTGTTCCCCATTGGCCCCACGGCACTGGGTCCGGCTGCAGGAAAAGGGTGTGAGCACCGCTGAGGCATCAGCGTCCTGGCCCCGTGTGAGAGTCTGGCCTGCCAAGATGATGCAATGGCAGTGCAGTGGCAATGCAGACTTTGTAAAAGAACACATCAGAAGGCACGGGGGAAGAGTGGCCCACAAAATATGCAAAGAGGGAAAATAAGAGGCAGCAGATGAAGGGCCATCAGTATCAGAACCATAGTGACAGAAGTATGCTAGTGATGAGGTCAAAAGGGAACAGGAAAACCCCAATGCCTGTGATACGAATGAAAGATTGGAGAATAGATGGCTTTGACATGAGAAGCGTAAGGATAAATTGGTGGGACAGACTCATTGTCTTGAAGGCAGAATGAGGGAAAAATGAATGGATGGGTTTAATGCACTACAGAAATATATTGAACCACACTTGGACATGCAGGAGTCATTTAAGGAAAACTATAAAATTGCACTACTTGATTAGATCAAGGAAAATAGAGCCAAAGAACATAGTTTTATGTATATGCTTGTTCCTCTAATGTTCTTCTGTTTAAGGCCTACAGATGTAAGAAATAAACTTCAAAAGCTTTGCACTTAGAACACACGGGAATCTTGGGCAAGATGTCAGATTATTTATATTGCTGTCTAGCCTGCGTATTTTCTTCTTAATTAGTAGGGTTAGTGGAACTAATACAGCTACATGGAAAAATGCTTATCCTGTGCTCTGACCTTACCTCCCACAGACATGACAACAGTCTTTTGAGCCAGTAGGGCAGGGGCCGGGGTCATGCACACCAAAGATGTTAATGCTTGTCTCAGAAGCATTGTCTTACCACACATTTTACTGAAAACTTCCACATTTCTTAGAATCAAATGTGCCACTAACTGTAGCACTGTTTTTTGGTGTAGTATATTGTATCAGCAACCTATTCATGTGAGGATTACTGCAGCTCTAGAATAGTTAAAGTAGGGAGGAACAGCCTGCACAAACACCATGCACTGTGACCAGTCCTCCTTTAGCTTTCAATTGTGCCTATTTTCTTTCTACTCTGAACAGCAAGGGAAGAAAGAAACTATACTGAGCACTGGAAGGTCTGACTACAACTCTTGCATTAATCATCATCCCTTTTACAGTGCTCAGAAGAGCTTTACTACTTTCTAAATTAGGTAACATATTTCTCACATGGCTCATGTAGCAAGAAGCTGTTCCCAAAAGGTGAAAGTGATGAAATTTAGTTTGGAGCTGCAGATAAGGAATGAGATAAGGCTCCTACTGAGTTTAACTCCCAGCATTCTCATACACCTTCTCTCAACCTTGTGGCCCAGAACATGCGTCTTCTCAGCTACACAGATGTAGAAATTTTGCAATCACTAGTTTAGCCACTGTTTGAAAGGCTAACACTCTGAATTGCCTCTGTGTCTGTATCTGCACACCACTGCACCTTCAATGCTGGAACTCCCAGGAGAAAATTACTTTGAAACACGATGATATTTCAAGCAAAGTCAAATCAATAAATTATTATCCTGTTGTAGGAAGAGGTGGGGGCTGTGTTCTGAGTGTAAATTAAAAATCATTAATATTAATTGTAGGAACAGCGTGTCAGGCAGTATAACAATCAGGAAAACAACTCATGACTGATTGTCTTAATATACTATGCTAGGAAAAGCTATTGCTTTGTTTCTGAAGATGTGCAGCCTAACAGAAGGTGCATCCCAATTTGAGTTGCTACACAAATTGCAGATGCATATACATATAGAGTCACAAAAAAGAAATAACAATTCAAACCCATGGGTGGAATCTAGTGGGTTTGGTAAAAGGAAAGCACTGAAAATACTAGATTCATCTTAATATATGACTTCACCTTCTACAACAAGTACCATTCTCCATTTCATTAACTGTTTTGTAGTATTTTGTGTGAGAAGGTGTAGTGGAATTATAGGAGTTTAGATGCAACATGGCAAGAGAATGCAGTGTTATTCACACATGGCATATTCTCAGCAAAGTGAGAAGCTCACTGTGAATCAACCCATAGGCAGTCACTTCTCATAGTCAGCAGATCTGTGACAGCCTACAGACCAACAGGTAAGATGCATTTAATTCAGCTACCCATTAAAAGAAACAAGTCGCCGTATATAATTATAATAAAGTTCTGGTCTATTCATACTCTAGTAATACAAAAGCAATAAAAAGGTTATGTGAGTTGGGAATTATACTGAGATAACACATCTTTATGGTGGAGAAGGGAAAAATGTAATATACATTAATTTTCTAAGCTCACAGTTGCAAGTTTTCTGTAGGCAACCTCATTTATACATTTACATTTTGAATGCACAGTTTCTTTAAGCCTTTTATGGAGTAATGCAGGAATGCATCCCTACAGCTCTAAAACAGCTGCAGTTACTTCTGCATGTGATGCATAGGAAAGTCTTGAGATCTTCTGCTTAAAAGGAACAATTTAAACCACTCTATATTTTTACAATTTATATTGTATATGTTTATAAAGATCCCATTTATTAATTCTAGTCTGCCTTTTTACTATACAAAATAATGTGATGCAGGTAATCTCTAGATCCCAGAGACTTATCGTTGAAGAGTCTGATCAAAAATACTTGTATTGCAAAAGGCATGAACAACTCAGATAAGCAGCTTGGAAGCACTCAGGATATTTTTTTCCTTTTTTTGTTTTCTTATTTTTTCAAAGCCCAATCACTTAATCAGATTAAAAAAAAAAAAAGAAAAAAAAAAGGTAATTTTTTTACATGATAACCTAGACTGGAATACTGAAAAAAACTTGTTAAAGAAATAATACAAGCATCAAGACATGCACATAACTAACTGTAACTATCATTTTAACTATCATTTTACTTGATAATAGTATACCTCTTACACCAACAGTTAATTCTATAAAAAATCTTTGCATAAAACCACCATCCTCTTCAATTATCACAAACCTCTATAAATTATATATGCTGGCAATTTCATATTACTTTTGGCAGTATAGCATCGTCTTTTAAATATAAAAAATATCTCATTCTTCATTTTGTAACAGTCCAAAAAGAATAAATCATAAAGGCTCTTTAATTTTTCATTTTGTATAATCACAGAAATTTATACCTCTCAATTTACCCTTGTATGTCAATATCCTTTTTCTCACTCCCATAATGCTCTTTGTCTTTTTGGTCTTATTCCACTGTCTTGAGAAGCAGCGGTCAAAACTGAATTAAACACAGGTATGTTCATTAAAGACCTGCTCCAACCGTATTTAATTTGAAAGCAGCTTTTTTTGCATTATATTCAGTGCTTTGAAACATCATAACGCATTTTGTTTCTCTCATAACTGGACAAAGACATTCACTCAAGGCACACTACAGAAAAGCTGGGATCTGATTGTTTGCCCATTTCTTGTAGGAAATTCATGGGAACACTGAAAGCAGTACTCACTCAAGCTGTGATAAACTCTAAAACAAAAGAGGTGATATTTAGTATTTGTCTTTTCAACACATTTTTTCTGCTTGATTTCTGCCACGTTCATGGCAGATAGGGCTTGGTTTGGTTCTGCTTCACTCTGAGTTGGGATGGATATTTAAACAAGTGGGGGTTTAATTTCTTTATGGAATGAACACAAACCAACAAGTTTTGAGGTACGGTGACTATGTTCTTTGTGCATTAATATTTTCTAAGATTGTAGCTGTTTTTCATGAAGTTTTCCAAAATGAAAAATATTTCAGTTTTGGTTTTAGGAATGATGTCATTAAAACAAGCATCTATTTTTGGTCTACTTTATCCTCTACCATGACATTCATTATTCATTAATCAGGGGTTAGTAATAAAAAGCAGTCAACTTTCTTTTGTTTGTAGTTGTTTCTGATTCACACATAGTGGTAGGAGGAGATCCAGCTGTTGCAAACATTGGATATGTAACAGTCTGGCAGCCAACACCATCTTTAGAGCTGTCATGGGAACTGACAATGATAAACCAATATAGCTATATGGTATATTACTTTGGAGAAAGGAGTTTTCCAATCAATAACACTGCAGCAGTCACAACACAGCAAACATGAGATAGCTACCAGTAATGTATTGCTCAAAATCTACTGAGATTCCAAAGAAATGGCCAGTGAAATCTTCAAGTGAAAAATTATCAGTAGCCCACTCCAAAAAGGCAGTCTCATTCTACTTTCAGTAAATTAAATTATATTATTTTACACAGAATGAAAAAGCGGCAGAATTGATGTGGCTGAACTACCCCCATCCCCATTTGTACTTTGTCAATCAAACATTTTTTCTACTGTCTCGACTTTTCCTAGAAGACCCAGTTTTTTATTTCAGTCATTTCCAAAGCAACAAGAAAAATATATCTCTATACCTGCAAATCTAAATACTTACAGAGAGTCTCCAAAGTCTTACAGTGAGCCTTGTATCCACCTCTATTTTATTTTGATCATGAGTGCTTTGTTTTACAAATATTGTCTTTCTTCTCAGATATTTTATTCCGACTAAAAAATTGCTAATGTCACTAAGACCAAGAACAACTAAGGTTATTTAAAACTTGCATTAAGCTTTAAATAATGAAGCAACTTGTGTCTTAAATTGCTATCTCCTCAGTACTTAGACTTATGAAATATGATTATCACACACACTATTAAGAATCAAATTATTAAACCTCCAGTAAAGTGAATAAAATTCTTTTCCCACAACTTCTGTTGAGGTGGAAAGAACTTCCTAATATTTTCTAATCCATGGTATTAATGTATCATTCACTGGGTACTTACTGAACAGCATGTTGTCTTATGGTTGTAGGTGTCTTAGCCCTTCACAAATGAAGGTGAGGACGCTGGTCCTTATCTATCAGACATAGGGAGGTTATGAAATTTCTCCAGAAATCCCTCCATAGTCCTGAGAAAACTGAAAAAAGGAATAAAGCTGTATGAGGGAGAAGGACATGATTAGCCCTAAATGAGCTACCCAGCTCAGGGTGATACCAAATAACTGGAAAACTGTGAAGACAGTATAATCTAGAAAGGAAAAAATTTATCCAGGTAGTGACAGACCTGCTGGTTTCACCTCAACACAGGATATGTTTTAAAGAAAGCAGAAGCAAAGGACTTGTGAAAGTAATCAGTAAATGCAATAAAACCTAATAGGTTTATTAAACAAATAGTATCTGAGAGGGTTTGAAATGCACTGAGCTAAAAGGCAGACAAAACAGGTTTTCTTGACAGGTAGGTAATATGCAAGGATTGGAGAGAAGTTAAAGACCAATATTGAAAAGCTTTTGATACTCCCACAGTACAATTTTTACAATAGCTAATTGCATATTTATAACCTATGGGATGTGGAAATGACAGAAATTGAAAGATATTGCCAATACGTATTACAGTTTGGGAAGTATTTATTAATACTGTATACATGTGTACAGATTAGAACACGATTGGTATTAGCAGTACCAAGTGCTAAGATATTGCTTGGAGGACAAAGAATTATTCTTATTAAAAGCAGATGACACAGAAAGAATGAGAGATAGAAATATTAAATGAACATGGAAAGTCTTGGAAAATAAACTTCATATGAACCAGGCAAATGTTTCTGGTACAGATCTTACTAGAACATATAAAGAAAAACAGGAACTGGGGGAATGGAAATCCTAACTTCTGAAAAGTGGAGAACATGAGACTAATACTGGCACAACGTTAACTAAGTATATGCTGATCATGAATGCAAAGGTTTTGTATTCCTCTAAGGAACTGAATTTTTGAGCAAACTTTTAAAGTGGGCTGCAAAATGAAGAACATGCAGCTTTTAAGACAGAGATTTAACAGCTTATGGAAGAGATTTATATGATTATGTTTTCTTTCATTAAATAAACCATTATAGCATGTAAGACTTCCTCCCCCGGTTGTGTTTTTCTTTCTTTCTACATTGTATAACTGTTTGCTTACTCAGAGTAAATTCAACTCCTTCTAGTCATGTGTGGAATTTTGTACTTCTTTACAGATATTCATGTTTAATATTAAAACTCACAGGCCCTATTGGCTTGCATGACACTAGATTAGGGATAAATACTATTCTAGGATTAGGTCTCATTTATATAATGTAAACTGGAATTCTGATATTTATTATTCAAAGGATAGATGTCATTTTTCTATTGATGACAAGCACAGTGCAAAAGTACTCATCCCAAAAATGCAAACAAAAGCACTAACTAAATGTCTCCATTTGTACTGCCAGCTATGAATTAAGATGACTCAGGCTGCAACCTACCGAGGCACAAAAATTGCTGTACACAAGGTCACACATGTCACTGACAAAGTTATAAACAGACCCTGAGCACCCTGACCCTTGGGCCTGTGACACATCCATCAAACTGAATGGTCCTTTCTTTTCTGATACATGTAACATGTTAATGGCAAGGGGGGGACGGGGGAAGGTTTTATATGAAACTTTAAAAGAGTAAATTTCAGGTTCTGTCTAAATCTGAATGTTGGATATTCCTGAAGTCATATGATATTAGTAACAAATACAAGTTTAGCGTGTAGTAGATGTTTTCCTTGGAACATAATATTTGGATGAAAGGAGGTTCTAAACAACATAGCAGTAAGGACTTAGGGCAATTTATTTTTTTCTAAGTATTGATGAAATGATTCCACAGAAAAATTACTCTTGGAGGATTCAATTGCAACAGTTAAATTTCACACACTCCATTTTGATTCCTGCCATTTCCTTGCACATTTCTTTCTTTCCCATATACTTAGAAGTGGTTAACATGACCAAAATTGCTATTACTTATAAAGTTTGCCATGCCAGATATTTTCTCCTTCTGTTTTGCTCATCTTCTAGTACATATAAACACACAGGCTTTTATAAAGTTAAAAGTATGAATATTGTGGTACCTTTTTGGAGAGAAATAATACCCCCAAACTCCTCCAGTTGGGAATTTCAGCCCATTTTGAGTAAAACTATCTTTCACATTCACACAGATATTGAAAATGTATCAAAGTGCTTTGGAAAATCATAGTATAACTGTGTCTTCTTTTGTAGGCAATTCTAAAGATGCCCTCGAGAATTTCTCTTCTTGACCTTGACAAAGGTGAAAGAACTCTCTTTAGCACACAGGACCCATTTGTTCAAGCATGTGCCTGGGTTAATACACTGCCAGGCAAGCCTGAGCATGCTGAAGTAGCTGTGTAGAAAGTGGATGGGCCACACAAAATGTCACACTGACATTCTTCTGTCTGCCTGACACAGGCTGGGTAGACATATATGATCCAGCTCAGCCTAAACAGGAATAGCTTTACTGAGACTTATCATTCGTATATGTCTAATCTGAGTCATAAGTTTCTGATCTTGACTGAAATATTTAAAAAAAAAAAGTTTTCATCCTGTTTCACATTAATTACTAAGACTAAGCATTTCCATAGGGCAAAATAGGTAAATCAATTAGAAAATAAAGCATTTCTTATGGTCTATACAACAGACTTATGACATTTACATGGGGTTTTTTGCCTTTAGAATTCCAATTATTCAATTAGTTATTCCAGTATACATTCTTTAGTACCTAATAGTTCAATTAAAGTAGTTAGAAAAGAATAGGCCTCAGCACTGAGCCCTACTAAAGGTCAGTTTTTCACTTACAAGCCTTCTGTTTGCAAACTTTTATGGGAATGGTAGATAAACAGAAAATGACACGACCTAAGAATAAATATAAACAGATTTTGGGTCACCCCAGCTACTA
Organism: Pithys albifrons albifrons; assembly: GCF_047495875.1. Classification (NCBI taxonomy): domain Eukaryota; kingdom Metazoa; phylum Chordata; class Aves; order Passeriformes; family Thamnophilidae; genus Pithys; species Pithys albifrons. The sequence continues at coordinate 18,632,435 of NC_092463.1, read as the reverse complement.
AGTTTTACATCACAGCTGTACAATTCATAGAGGTTTTTTCCTTGCCCCATTTAAAAAAAGTCTTGTATCACAGGATAGATGCATTATAAAACTCTCTATAGATGTCAAGAGAAAAAAATAGCTGTACACAAAATATCTGCATAGCAGCTTCCTGAAGAGATTTTGGTAGTAGTTATTCATACTGCAGGAGACACTTTTTCTTCTAAGCTGATAAATAGTATGGAAGTTTAGCACTGCTCATAGAAACTTTACATCATTATATATTCCTATAGTTGCCCTCATGTTCCTTATCATATTCCCTCTTATCTTAGGTTAGTTCCCTTATTGCATTCTAAATTACAAGTTATTAAAAACTGAAGTTTTTAAGAAATGGATCATCTCCTCTGATTTGTTTCTGCATCATCTTTCCCACTGGAGCCCTAACTTTAGAAAAATCTATGACTACTGCTGTCATACAGACAATAACAAAGCAACTAAATGCATCGCCATGAAGAATGGGACAGAATCTCCAGCCCTGCCAGAACACATAACTTTCCATCATTTAGAAAGTTGCAATGATATTTCAAGACTGTACATGATTTTAAATAACTTGAAGAACCGTATGTCCAAAGACCACGCAGCAAACACACCACAGAAAACAACCTACTATTCCATCTGGAAAAGTAATCCTTTAAAAACAAAAGAAAACAGAAAACAAAGCTAGCAAGCAACATATTTCAGTAACTATTAAGTCTTTTCTTATTCTTTTCCCCTCACACCTGCTGTGTTAGAGCTACTTCAGTTGTTCAACACAAGATTTTCCTAACTAAGTAGCAAAAAACCTGCACAGGCAGCCTGTTTAAATGCATATAGAAAGCATCTCCTCTGATCATTCAGGGAAATGTTTTAATTTCCAGGTAGTTGTAGGGGAACGGACTCCAACTTTAATGGTCTGAATGCACTGGCTGGGGATTGCTGCAATTCAGTATCAGCTCTCTGTGAGCTTCAACAAGGGATTTGGAACACTGACACACCATGCCACAGGCAGGTGACAGACCTGCACTGAGATAGGGCACTTATGACAAGTAAAAACTCAAGTAAATCCAGGAGATTTCCATTATTAAGTATATACTGTGATGATTTTAGGGCTTTTCTAGAATACTCTGTAAATATGATGTGGAGATCTGGTTGTTGGGCTGTTTTCTGCCTGCATATGTAGGCACACTTTGATAGACAGCTGTAAAGAACAGCAAGCACGAAAGAAAATCAGTGGCTTGAAAAAGACAAAGACTCTCCAAAAAAAACTGTGGGTTTGAATTTTTCAGTGTACATGTAAACTATTTTTCCAAGAAAGCCAAATCCTACAAGTGCAGAGTTCTGACATTATGAACAGATCCCTGTCCCAAATGAGCAGGTAACTGTTTGAGGTCTGCCAGACACACAGTCTTTTGCAGAGGAAACCTGTCCTGCCTGGGCTAGGTATGCCAAAGAAAGTGGACATCTTATGGCATATTACCTTTTTTTGAAATATTTTTCTCTGTGTTGGTTTACTGCTGAACACTAAGCATTTTCACAGAATTAGGTGACGCCATTGGAGGATACACAGGGCAGAAGGAGTAGACAAGAAGGCAATAGTTTCCTAAGTTCATGTCAGGGTAGGGACAGATATCCACCTTGTCCTAGTTCAGCAGGAGGGACCAGCTAACCCTGTGTGGGGGTGATCAAAGCTGTGTATTCTACCCCCTCTATTCATTCCCCAAGGACAATGGACCATTAGCAGCAGCTGCCCAGGGAGCCATTATCACCTTCACACCCAGCCTGAGGGGGGCGGAGCTGCCAATGGGCCATCAACAGTTCAATACCCCCTGGCTCACAGAGTTAATCACCCATTGTGTGAGTCCCCGCCCAGGGGGAGGGACTGGGTGCTCCCTGAGGGTACATAAGTGGTGGGTAAGAAGACCTTGGGAACTTCTCGTCGGATCCAGAGCAGCAGCAGGACCTTGACAGGAGGAGATCCCCGCTCTCGCTCAGACCACAGCCCTTGCCTGCACCAACAGGTTTTTCTTTTCCTTTTGCTCTGGACTTGGGGGAACCACAGGGGTCTCAGCACAAGGGCAAACAAACCCCCTTGGGTTTGTGCCCCAGGACACTGGGTTATACTGCTGGGGTTTTGTGAGTTGAAAGCAATTTCCCTTTTGTGTCAGTGTTGTTATTGTAATATTATTATTAAATTTTAGGTCTGACTTATAATCTCTCTCGTGGTGAGTTCATTTCCCCTGCTGGTTCGCCTTTAAACCAGCACACACCTACACTTGCAAATGTGACTCTCATATTCCTGCTGCTTTCATTCCCTCACAGTGTAGGTGCATTGAAAAATCATGTTGTGTTGCAATGCATTGCAAGGAAAAGGGGGAAATGAAAATGCCTGCTAAAACGACCGACAAGAACAGTGATTGCCGTGTTCCCCCTTTTCAAATCAGGAAAGGACAAATCTTAACAGGTTTTGTCATATTATTGTTTCTACAACAATGGTAACCTCACTGCAGTGATCTGTGTTATTTATTTCTTTACTGGTTTGAGTGGATCAAAGCACTGGACTGATTCAATTTTTGGTAAGGCTATTTTTTTGCTTTAGTGCATGTTATAGGACTTAATGTGATGGCACACTCTTATACATCTGGGTTAATTTTTAATGACACTTAAAATATATATTCTCACAGACCAAAGGGAGCGAAAGGCCTAAGGCCAGTAAGTGAGACCAATTAGAAATACACAGAGCTTTGGCAAGTGTGGCCATTGAAGGTCAAAAATTTCATAGCCAGGACATCCCTAGGATGCTTTGACAGCTGACTGAGAAGGAATTAGTGGAAATCTCTACATTCCCTCAGCGTTGCCTAGAAACCAGGGGAATAGTTGTGATATGTTTCTAAAAATGTTCACTTATAGTTGTGTGTTTTAATTATCTACATGGTGGAAAAATGTACAGGAGCAATAGGGAGAAGGCTATGAGAAATCCATCATTTGGGTTGGACAGAACAGCCTACTTACCACATGTTGAGTACCATAAACAGAATTTGGAAAATTGAAATTCAGAAATCAGACTTAAAAAAAAGGCATTTAAAAAGACAAAATATGCTATGAGCAGCTAATTTAAAACAAACAAAACAAAAAGCAAAAAGAGACAAGTTTTCTGTAGCATGATCTCTGCAGGCAATAGAGTATCATAGTCAACCACACAGAGCTGGAAATCTCATACATTTACAGTCTCTCCAGTATCTTCATGTATGTGAAATGGAAACTGTTTAAAGAGTATCTCGAACTCTAAAATCTACAGATTTAACTATTTAAATTATATCAAAGTATAAACCAGAGACCCTGAAACACAAGAACAGTGGCAATTAATTTCCTGAAACCACTTCCCCAAATCTAATTTCACATACAATCAAAAACCTACATCAGAAAAAGAAAGGAAAAAAAACCCCAAATTAAAAAGAAACCTCAAAACAGCTGGATTAGTGTTTTCTAGATTTGTAGGTTTTGCCTGTCAGATACTTTCCATGACATTAAACTCACATCCAAGAGACATAAGAGAAAATGACAAAATGCTACCGAATTACTTTGACAAAAAAAAAGTAGTGTGTTTGCAACATCATGGTTGACAGTAGTTGAAATGCCATGGCAATAGAAGTTTTTACAAAAAAGAAGTTAAAAAGACAGAGGACCACCAGAGAATTGAGGACAGATGAGTTTCCAAGGCATCTATTTCCTCTGCGCACCTATCAAATTTAACACCAACTACATTTAAAGATTATTTTACAGAAAAGAGAATTAGACTGCCAAAATAATTGCGACAACATGAAGCACAAGAGCTAAGGCCATATCCAAGCAGTACTTCATATAGCTAATGGGAATATCTAAAATTATAAGAGATATCACAACATTCAATAGTCAACTACTGAAAAGCTTTTGGTACAGTCTACACAGAGTACTGGGGCAGACAAACTACAGGTTTCATCCAGCATTTATGTTTGTGTGACTTACTGGGAGTTTCAAATGTGGTAGAAATATGGAAGAAAAGTTGTTTTTAAATACTATCCCCTTGATTTTGCTGATTTGAACTACAAATTATTTTTTCTAGCATGTAAGAAAGTGAAGCAAATTATATCAACCCCCTCATATTTAGCCTGTAATTAATACTCATTTCTAGATGGTGAAGGTGAATCCCCTCCAGCCGGGACTACAGGCACACTTTTGTGAGGTGTCTGGCTGTGGAGGGGATGCTGTGCCTATGGGTGTGTCACCGAGAAAAATCTGCACACAAAACCTACGGAAACCCTGAGAGATTTTACATTAAGGGAAACAGCAACCTGCCCGACAAAATGTAAATACAAGCATGTTGGTACAGAAAAATCAAAGGTGAGCAATTCAGATCTATATGGACCCTGTGAGACTGAAGGCAGATATCAGCTGAGAAGCAGCAAAGCCAGAGCTGCTGTTTGAAAAAGGAGAAATCAGTGCCTGGGAGTTCTTAGCAACTCCCCAGAAGTTTCTCATGAGAACTCCTCAGGTTTCCCACTAGACACCGGAGTTGTTCCTGAAAACAGTCAGGATGAGTTCACCAAACATTAAACTTGTGAGATATGAATTATAACCTATTGGGATTTGCAGTTAGATGGTGTGAGGTTCAAATTAGCCAATGGAGCATAGTCTTAACCCTACATAAACCTTGTGCAGTGCGTAATAAATGGCATTCACTTGACCACATTGGCCTGGTGCGTGGTGTCCTTATTCCTCCGCGTATTTATTATTTTACAAGCCCATCACTTCTCCGGAGAGTTCAAACCCAGCATATCAGTGCACATACACAAATCAACTATGGGATCAAATGCTGCTTATAAAAAGGTCATTTTGTGGTTCATTTCTAAGGTGCTGCTTAAATTCTTAAGTGTAACGCACTGGGAAAAATAAGCTCTTTATTTGTCACTCGCTCCGCTGAAATATGAGCAATTTGTTTCAAATTTCTCCCTGGCATTCACTATTCTTCGACGGGCTGTCAAGTTATAAGAAATACTCTTAGATAATGAGGGCCAAAGCTTTCCGCTGGCTGCAATGCACCGCTGAAAGGACGCTTCGGGCCCAGCCCGCGCGTTCAGGGGCATCACCGGGCCTTGCGGCCCCTGCGCTCTGCCCGCCCGGGCCAGCGCTGCGAGGCCGCGGCCCCCCTGCCCGCGGCAGAGGTACCGGTACCGGCAACGGCCACGGCAACGGCGTGCCCGTCTTGTGCCACCTCCGGCCCCACCCCGTGTCCCGTTCCCCCCACCCCGTGTCCCGCCCCGTATCCCGCTCCCCCCGCCCCGCGTCCCGTTCCCCCCACCCCGTGTCCCGCCCCGTATCCCTCTCTCCCCGCCCCGTGTTCCGCTCCCCCCGCCCCGCCCCACCCGCAGCGGGAACGAACCGCCGCTGCCGCCGAGCCGAGTCCCGACCGGCACCGCCCCTTCGGTCCCGGCGCGGAGCATGGGCTGAGGATGGAGAGCGGCGGCAGGCGGAGCCAAGGTGCGGGGGGCTCGGTGGCGGTTCCGGCCGTAGCGCGGGCGGGGGTTGCTCGCCGGGGCTGCTTGTCGGGAGCTGCCCGCCGGGGGGTGCCCGGAGGGGTTGCTTGCCGGCGGGGCGCGCTGCCGCCCGGCCTCCCTCGTCCTTGCCAGCCGTGGAGGTGCCGGGCGCGGCTCGTCTCGCCCGGGGCAGGCGGCGCCGCCCCCTTCCCCGCTGCGGTGTGCGGGTGGGCATGGCGTCGGGGCTGGGGCACGGAGCCTGCGGGGCCGCTCAGGGCGCCGTGGCTGCTGCAGCGGGCGCTGAGGCGGCTCCTGGGTCGCCGCTCTCGCCCCTGGCTTGTCCGTCCCGCGCGGGAGCCAGGCCCGGGCGGGGCTGTCGGACGGTGGGCCCGGTGCCGGCGCTGCGAAAGGGGACACGTTCCCCCCGAAGGGTTCTGATCCTCCGAGAGACGCGGCCTGGGCCGGCCGTTCCCCAGCCGGCATCGCTATGGCCCCGTATCGCAGCCGCTCCGGTGCTGCTCGGGCAGCGTTTCGGGCTGCCAGCATCGGCCGCTGCGTGTGCCAAGCCCAATTTCTGTGCCAACTTTTTTCTGAGTCAACTTTTGTCTTCTCTAAAGCTGGTATTCATGGGTTATTGTAGTGGATTGCACCCTGTGTGTACAACATCACACGGCGTTTGGCTGCAGATCCAAGTGTTTGGGCTTGGTGGGATTTTAGTGCAAGTGTAGTTGAAAAATGGAAGACTCAAAAACTTTGAAAGTCTTATGATTCCTTACTCACATTTAACAATCCATGGCCTGCTCTGGTGCTCTGTTTCTTTAGTCTTAGAGCTATTGGTCATTCATGATAAAAAAAGGCATAAACATGCAGAAATGTTTGCAGAAGCCAACACTGAAAATATTTTTAGATACTGGATTATGTGCATAATATAAAACAATGGTAGGAATTATTCGGTGCTGCACTGTAATGTCAAAATCATACATAGCTGCGTAAGGTCCAAGCCTTTGAGATAATGTTATGCTTTCATGTTGCGGATCAGTGTCAGTTCCAGTCTTTGGAGACAGTGACAGATGTCACTTCAAAAGTCTGATATCAAAGTAGAGTTTGAACATAAATTCTAATACTACATGGAAATATGAAATTCAGAGTAAAAACTACTATCATGTGCATCGATTTTCATAATCTCTTATATAGTGTGCAGTCAGTTTTATTAAAAATTTATTATTTTTCTGACTATTTTTATTGTCATATTTTTATAAATAATCAGAAAGCATGCTGATTGTTGTTCATAAACTGGGAATGTACGGGATGCAGGATCTAAATTTCATTCAAGTTGCAGCAAGCTTTGTTTGAATGACTTCTGTTTAACAAAAAGTTTAAAAGTAGGAAAGAATTACTGTGTGTGTCTGTGTGTGGGTGTGTGTGTCTGTGTGTGGGTGTTAACATGGGAAACTATCGCTTGTCTGCATAGGAGGTTGTGATGGGGTCAGGAGTGTGTGACTGGACAGCCCAGTGTCTGGGTTCACAGAAACACAGGAAGGATCCTTACAGAGGATAAGGATTAGCACAGGAAGAGATAATAATTCCTTACACTGAACTAACCTAAAAATCTGTGCCTGAGCAATATTGGCAGAACAACCATTGGATTGCTTGCAAATAGTTTGTGAAAAAGAGAAAACATCACATTTAGGGTTTCTCTGTAGGACAGTTTTATCCACACACTGTCCATCCAAAACTTCAATACAGAAGAGGTGGGGTACCCTATTCCATGCCCTGATGTATTCTGTGCAAAGTTTATTGTTCAGACATGGTCTTATTGTAAAGAAATAACCAAAGTATTTTACTTGGTTTGTATGGGGATTTGTTTTCTATAATGAGAATACTGAGCAAATAGAATTTTTTTTTAATATATTGAACTGCATAGAATTTGCATGTAGGTCTTGTCAAAGTTCAAATAAGGCTGAGACTTTTTCCCCCCCCGAAATATTGGAGAATTAATCCGTTGCGTTTTTCCCTAATTCCAGGTATAAACCTTGAAGTTATTTGCTGTAGTAATTTCAGGAGTCAGTTAATATACTCACAGATTTATAGTAAGACCTCAAATAATCTGAATACTGTAATTTTAAACCAGCTTTGTTGCTTAAATCCAGTCTTCTGCGTTGGGCTGTTTAATTCCTACAGCCAGTGATTTGCACGTACCTGAACAGCAATGAAACCATACACTTACTGTTAATCAATGGCACACATTTGCGCCCCTTTTATCTTACAGTTTCAACATCACTACTGCTGCATGCTGTTAGGATTAGGCAGTTTGCACAGGCTTCAGAGATTCTAAAATTAAAATACTTCACATTTTTTCAGACAACACCATCATACTCAGATTTTTACTGCATTGCGGGAAATCTTGCATTAATCTGATAGGAGTTGAAAGGGTATTAACACAGACCTGTGACTTTTGAACTGGTTTTTTTTCCTTAGATTCCTTCATTTGCCACTTGAACAAACAACTTTTTAAACTCAAGCATTGTTTGGTAGTACCAGTTCAGTTTTTCAGAAGTTGAATTTAACCATTAGTCAAATAGTCTATAAAGGGAGTTTTAGACATTTAATGTGATTAATCCCATCTCTATTCATCAAATAAATTTGTATAAGGTCCTAAGTGCCTAATTGGTCCCATTTCGTTAAAGATTTCTCGCATGCTGCCACTGAAATACCTGTTAAAGTAAACAGTATTCAAACCATTAACCCTACAAGCTTCTTTTCTTCTGATTGTACCCTTCAACTGTCTCTGAAGCACAGTGGATCAAGGTTTCTCTGCTCTCCACTGTGGGCAAGACGTAGGAGAGGGTGGGAGTTAGTAACATGAGGGGGACAAGGGAGGGGGTGTCCTTGTTGGCCCAGATTTTATATTTCCATGAAAAAGATTTCCTACTACCTAATCTAAACCTCTCCTGGCACAATTTGAGGCCATTTCATCTCATCATGTCACTTGTTATCTGGAGAAGAGTGACACCCACCTCACTACAACCTCCTTTCAGGTAGTTGTAGAGAATAGAGTGAAGTTCATTTGCTTCTGCCTGCAATTTTTATCACAAAATGTGCTACTGACACACACAGCTGTTTGTTTCTGCTTTTGGAGTATGAATGGAGCAGTAACCTGCCTCCAAATTTCCCTTAGAAGTTGGAAAAATTTTAACAAATATTCTTCAAGAATTATTTCATAAAATAGGACTCATCATCTTTTAAAACTACTATTTCATTAGATTTCTTAAATTTTTCAGAGGAGAGTTTGACTCTTGAAACTGAAATATAATTTTGATTGCATGGTTTTAATTTATGCAGAATACTCTTAGATTAATAAAGGACTGAGAGACCTAACTCTTGGGCATTGGAGTACATGTAAAGAAGAGCTTTTGTGTAATCCAGCATATTAAGTGTATAAATAGCATCCAGCTAATTAATGGCTTAGAAGGTTACGTGTAGTGCATGTCAAGGTGTGTATCACTTTTATCATATTTTGCCTCTGACACAAATGATCCCATGCAAAATTCAGATGGAATATTTGGGACTTTTCAGAATTGGGTATTGTGGTTTCTTGAGACTTTATCAAGTTTTGCAACAGAAAATTTAGGTAATATTGGCTCCTTTTTCTTCTGGTTTCTGCCATTTCTTAACAGATCTTAAAGGTGATGCTGTTAAAGCAGGCTTCCCATCTGTGACTTTATACTCAAAATGGATAGAAGTTTTATTATTCACTGAAACCAGAAAAGGGTCCAAGAGGCTTCTGTTTTGCTTGTATGAACAGAACAAAAAATATAGGTGTGATTATGAAGTGCTCAGTTTTGCCTCACTGTAACTTTCAAATAAGATGGAATACTATCTGCATTCAGTAAGTGGCTAAATCTAAAGTCATCTTTGAAGGTCTCTCATAATTGCATCAGTGCTCTGGAAAACTAGCAGAGACCTGCCATGTTTTAACCTGTTCTCTTAAGGGAGGTGTCTGTGGAGGGGTCACTGCTCTCTGCTGGCCTTTTTATCTAACCAGTTCTGCATCTATTAGCCAACTACACCCCTTTGAGTAAGAACTAAGAGTATTAGTTATACAAATGTCAGTGTCTAGATAGGAGAAAACTCAGCAAATTAATACACATTTTTTTGAGAGTCATTCTGTTCTGTCTTCATTCCCAGATATGTAACTAGAGGGTAAGTACTAGTCAGCCAAGGATAAGCAACCAGAGAAGCTTAAACCAGATGACTTGCAGCACCTTATCAGTCACAGCTGAGCAAGTAGGGGATGGTTGAGGGGAGCACTGACCACAGGTAAGGAAAAAGCAGCAGTCTGGGGACATTGAAGGGAGTTTAGGGGATATAGTACAAAGATGTAAGCTAAATGGGAAGGAAAGCAGGCCTCATTAGTAATAGTAGCAGAGTATGCTTTTTTGAAGTATATCATTATGATAATATAAAAGAAAAATAGTTACAAATAGAAAAATTAGTTTCTTATTTAAATAAATGAAGTTTAATTTCAGTGTGGATTTTCTTAACCAGCTTAATCTTTTAATGTATTTTGAGATACCAGTCTTTAGTCTGTATATTTCTGTGCTGTATTCATATTCATGATGATTTTTGTAGCCTAAAGAGTTCGTGGATACTTTGGTTTAGAAATTCTGATAGTACCAGAAGGAGAGGAACATGTATTTCGGGTCATAGTTTTATCCCTTTAAATATGACCTTGTCAGATGTATTAGATTAGGTGTTTAAAGGAGTTTTTATCACTGTTTGAAGTCATTTGGGATTTCAGAGAGATTATTTAAACCACTTTTGTTCCTTTCTCAGCATGTGTACAGCGTTAGTGCTGTAGTGTACTGTTAGTTGTATAGAGTTAGAAGAATGAATTCATAGCAGGAACCCCACTGAAAAGATCACTAAACTAATTGGTAGAACCAGGGTGGTAGTGATAGAGCATCCTTGACTTGTATGAAATTCACAGCACAAACCTTCTGCATGTGGTTACCTGAATTACCCACTTGGACAAGGGTGTCTCTTTAATTCTTTCTGCATTTGTCAGCTTGTGTCTTATCAGCCTGAGAGAGATCAAACCCCCAAATATCGTGCAAATATTGCAATTCTAGTCTAACTGTTAGAGGCAGAGGTGCTTTCTGCATTGCAGTCTGAGAGGAGGCCACTGTACAGCCAGGAAAGGAAGAGTCCTGGAGCCACAAAAAAACCCCAAGTGTGCAAAAGGGTTAATACCTTGGTAGAGTGATAAAAATATTCCTCTGGAACAGCTGAGGAGGCCTGAGGTCTAAATCTGTCTTGGTCTGAAAGTTGTTTGAACCCAAGCTAAGGTCTAGGAGCTGCCCTTTGGAAGTTACAGTGTTCACACATCTCTACACAGTTAAGTGAAGGGTTTTTGTCTTGTAGTGCTGGATTTAGATGCCTGCATCCAATATCCCAGCTAAGGGCTCTGTATTTTTTCTGGATTATCTTTTAAGTAGCAAGTTTGGTGGCTAAGGATAGCCTGATTGATTTTTTTTCAGTATATTTTATTTGCTATGACTGAAGTACATGCTTGTTATAAAAATAGTAAGTCTTATACTTGTGTTTAAAATCTTTCATGGGAGAACGTAATGAAAGACTGGGCTTCTCTCCAGTACATATTCACGTTCCAAATCTGAAATGGCTTTGTAGAAAAATGATTTCCATTCATTCTGCATCTCCACTAACAACCAGGAAGTAAAGAAATAAATAGAAACCACCAATTTCCATAATTTTTTAGACTGTAAAAATAGAAATAAAGATAGGATGCATTTAAAATGAAAACAGAATTTAAACAAAATATCTTAAAAATCTCTTTGGAATAATATAATTATTACTTAACTTAGATACTAGCTGGAAAAATTATAGGGAGAGGTTTTTATAATTTTTCTCATTGTTGCATAGTGTCACACAAGAAACTAAAAGATCAAATAAATTTCTATAGAAGTATTTAATTTGTTTGCTCTCTGTATTTTAGGAGTAAACTCAACCTGAGAATGCTGATTTTATATTCAGTGTGGACAATCCACTTACATCTATGAGAAAATTTATGTTTAGATCGTATGTATTGTATATCAAAGATAGTTTTGTAGTTATGCTACCTTTGTTTGGTTTAGATTTAACTGTGTAATTTACTGAAAATCCCACCTACTCCTTTAGGTGCAGGTGTAAATGTATCTTCACATATCTAAGCCTTAAACTTGTTTCTGCTATTGTGCAAATAACTTTGAAAACACAGCCTGAACCTAAACAAATACCTCTACAAGTCAGAAGACAACATGAAATTATAGTTATGAAACATTCAGTAAGGTAGAAATATCTTCCATATCACATCCTTCAGTTTCTTCTCTTAACATTAGCAACATGCACCATCATTGCAGATATTCAACATTATAAAAAGCAGTTTTGAGTTGCAAACTGGAGATCCTGGGAGAGTAGTGTAAGTTGACTTCAGTGTAGAAAAGGTACATTTGAAGGAACATATATGTGAAACAGCCTGGAATCCTAAGAAAACAAAACTCTGCTTATTATTCTTTGCCTCTTCCATTTCAGTGGGACTAAGCATTATTTTAGACAAATTAGTTTATTTGACCCTTTTTCTGTGATAAACTTTCTCCATGTTTTGTGAAAACAGGTGGTTTAGAGAGCGCCTCAAATACTCTCACTGATGCACAGCTTATAGGAACATCTGAGTTACATTATTTGGCCCAGGAGTTGGAGAATATAGGAGCAAGCAGCACAGGATACTGTAGGAGGACCACAGAAGGCCATCCTCACAAGTTTTACTGTTTATGTAAATATAAGAAAATGCAGTTTGCCAGGATAGAGCACCCCTGCAATCCAGCCAGATGCTAAAAAAAAAAAAAGCTGTTCAGCATAAACTTTTGCCGAGCAAGGAAATACTCTAAACAGCAAGAACATGTCATTTGTTAACAGCATGAGAGTTTTCAATGGTCCAGGTACTAGTGGGGCTGCAATCCTGGCATTTCAGAAGTATCCAAAAATCTGAGTAGTTGTGAACACTTTTTTTCAAGGTCTTTCACTTCCACAACACAGGCCAAAACTGTAATGGCCTGGATATTTTGTAAGCAAGTTCAGGGATACCTGTGAAAGCACTGAGCACACGTGTTATCCTGCAGTTAGTGGAAACAGGGTTGCAAATCCATCTGGTTGGATCAGGGACTTGCAAAATTTCTTTGATGGCACAGAAGTCAGAACGCTCAGGGGGAACTGAGATTTGGGAACATAGTGCAGGGGGATGAGAGCCTGAACAGAGGCCGTGACATCTTAACAAAAGGTGTTCTGTTCAGAGTGCCTTTGGGACTTCACACAGATTGGGAATTTCTGTGTGGATTGGGAGTGATTTCTGTGCTGTCCATGTGTCCATAGTCAAAATAGAAGACACAGAAATATTTTTAAGTTCTCCCTCCTGACCTTTTCTGACATTTTTTTCTTGCCTCTGAAATATTGGTGCTTTTTTCCCTCTTCCCCTCAAGCCTGATACAGATTAGTTGTAAAGGACGAAACCTGCATGCAGTAGTTTTTTTCATAGCATTTGTCCTGTGCCATCTGCTGGTGATGTGAAGCAAGTGAACATTTCAAAATCGTGTGGACTTCTGTAGTGCTGAACAGTTGCATCACTCAGCAACAGGTTTCTGAGTGCCTCTGATTATCTTTATCTCAGGACAAAGTAATTTAGCTCACTTGAAGAGAATCAGCTGGAATTATAACAGTATCTCTGCTTTTTTTAGATGATCATGCTTACTTTTCTATGATTCTGTCACATAAGAAAGAGTTAGAGGTGATGTTGTAACCATTCATCTAACAATACCATGTGTACCTCCCTTTGGAATTATAACCTACCTATGAACTATAGAAAATAATGGAATATTGAGGGTATTTTGAGAAATTGTGAATTAAACACTTCTGATTCTCAGGCGTCTACTTTAAGCTAGATGTCTGGTATAGGGTGGGATTTTATGTCATTAGAAGAAAATTTTATGAACTGAAATATTATAATCTAACATTCATGTCCTCCCAAAGACTTGCATTCTTTAAACAGGAACATTGTAACTCCAGGAAGTTGTGGGTTTCAGGATGGATCCAGATAGACTGTGAACACCACTCATATGTAATAGTGGATGGTTGAGAAATGTAATACTTAAGCAAGAAAAAAAAGCCTTTATTGATAGAGGTTTGCAGTCTTTATGGAGATGGTCATTCTAAATCTAATAAATTCTTGCTGTAGTTTGGAATGTTGATATTTAAAAAATAATTTAGCATTCTTGCTCCTATGAATATTTAAATCACAAATTAGGAAGAATTGTACCACAAGAGGAATTTAAAATGAGCCATTTTAAATTGATACATATGAGCAGGAATGTTGTCCTTTGGCTTTAGAGAAAACAGTATAAAGATAAACAATTACAGGATAGTGTTGAAATAATCTGTAGTAGCATTTTCTTCTTTTCTTTTTTCCTGTCTTTTTCTACTACTGGTCTGGCAACTTCAGAGCAAAGGGAGTGGGAACGCTGTTACTGCAAACACCACCTCTAATACTGGAAAGGCACGGAAGCCCATACTCTATAAAGGCTGACTTTAGAAAGTATGAAATCCTTATAGTACTTCAAGATTACCCTGGTACTTGTTGTGCTTTGTAAGAGAGAAGATTGAATCTATTGATACAGATTTAGTGTCTTTTCACAACAGTGTTCTAAAGGTGTTGCAAATTCTTAAGTCATGTGTCAGTTTTTAAATCATAGGTTGCATGACAGTGGTTGGGAACCTGACAGTGCATCTTTATTTTCAGGGAGGAGATGCAGAGCTTTTCACTCTCATTCTGTAATATTTCAGAACAACTAGTGCTTTAATTTTTGTCATCAACTGCATTTGTCTATAGAGTTCCCAGTATGAAATTGCCAGAAGATTGAATGACAAACCAGATTTTTTAAAATATGTTCTGACTGATAGCATGATTTTTCATACAATTATGATTCACTTCTTTCAATCTATTAAGCTTGCATTTTAGTGTAATACTAACCCCAACCATTACCTACATACAGAATATTGTTCACATTAGTCATTTGACATAATAATAAAATTACATCAAAAGAACTTTAAAACAAATTAGAGGTTAGCACAGGAACAAAATTGTGGCCATATCTCTGTGCAGTTTAATGACCAATGTGAAGTTCAGACTGAAGTGACTTAATGCCTTGTTCTGCTGTTTAGCTCCGTGAACCAGTGAAAACACTATCACTATACCTTGGTGTTTAGATCAGGTTAATTAACAACACTGTTGTATTTCAGTAATAAGAGAACAATTAAATAGATTTTTTTTCCTTCAGTGAAGAAGGTCCTCTATAACCATTCATGAATTCTTTGGCAAAAGATTCTAACTTTGTCTTGTCTGTGAAAATGCACTTTGGGTTGGTTTTTATTTTTTCCCTAACCTTTAGTTTTTGTTTGACATTTTGTCAATACCCAGCTGCTGTCATTCCCAGATGTGGTCCAGGAAGTCCATTTAAAGGACACTTAAGTACTAAGAGTAACGGTAAGTAATGTGTCTATTAGAAGATTGACATGGTTCCCATTATGTGAATTCATTGATTTTATGATTAAAATGTTTTTATAATTAAAACTCGTGCATCAAACTTCTTTGGTGATGTTTTATAGCACTTAGATTTAGTGTGCATTACTGAAAATTATCTCAAGGGGTAAGTTTTGCCTTGACTGTACTGCTGGTAACAAATAGGTAGCAAGATAATCAGATATATAAAGATGTCACATCTATATTAGCTGGAATATATATATGGGTATGACTTTAAAGAATCCTTGAGGTTAAGCATATTCCTTTACAATCAGTGGTTTACATGGGATTTTATATGTTTCTGTGCCACGGTGGTGCCTCAGACACTTTCTTTTCAAAAGACCATAGAGTGAAGAAACAGGAAGTTTCCGTGCTGGTATTTTTGAAGTCCAATTTCAGCCATTTTTTTAGGTATTTATTAATTATTTATTATTTAGCTATTTATTTATTAATGGCTCAGTGGGGAAAGAAAAAGGAGACAGGATGACTTCATGTGACAGTAACTGGCAAAGAAAAATGGGTACACTGAGCAAAGAAGTTCATCGAACCGTAATTTAAGGTTTATGACTTTGAATTGCAGCTAATAACAATTTAAAATTTTAGTATTCTTGTGCTTACCTTTGCAACGTGCAAATGTATTTTAACCTTACAGCTTTCTGCATAGACTCGTCTGGAAGTCTGACCAGCCAGTACCTGATCAGAGATCACATGGTGTTTCATTATAACAGCATTCTTTCAGCCAAAGGTAAAGACGTGCATATATGAATGAACTTTCTACCCCCAGATTTAGGTCATTCTCTCAGAAAAGGCTCATATCAAGAAGGAATGAACTGTATTGTAAGAAATGTACTATTATTCCTGTTTTTTACTAAAACTAATGTCAGCAAGGAGTTATAGGTGCTACTTAATAATACTTTTGTATTATTGAGATTTGAATTTTTGTATGAAAACTTTTTCTTAAGTGCTACCAAATATATTACCTTCATTTTAGAGTATTTAGTGCTGTAATGGTCTCATTCTGCGTTTGATGAAATTATTCTGTGATTCTGACATATCAAATGAGGAAAAAATGAACTGTGAGATAATATGTTGAACTGAAAATTGTGTGACAGTCACAATAGCAAACACACAGAATTTATTTTGGGAATGAAGGCAGAACATTTCCAGTTGAACTCAGAGCACTATGTATTTTTTCATTTAAAATATTTCAATATTTTTTGTTCTTATTGCAATGAACGGTGGTAGCGAGTTTTAAGGACTTGGAAAATTGCCCCGTGTATTTGCAAATGAGAAAAACAAATTACTGGTGGAGTTCCTGTTCACAAATACACTGTTAGCTTTCATGTAAAATACTCAGTATCTGTAGGTATGCAGGTAAATGCCATCAGCATAAAATGTACAGACACCCTTTGTAAGGAATCTCCATTTAAATGGTGATTTTTCCTTTAAATACATGTTTTAGCCAAAGAGCTTTATCTTGCAAATTCTATGACTGTATTAATACAAATCTAAGACTTTAAGGACACAGTAACTATCATGTTTTAAAATAGAGAAGAATTAAATTAGTCTGTGTTGGATTATTGCTACTTTTTTCTAGCTATCACATATACTATTCACATTTGGTATTTTTCTGATTTTCAGCAGCTGTAGACTGCTCAGTGCCCAAAAGTAGGCTGAGCAGCATCAAACGTAAGTATTTGTGATGTTTATTCTGCAAAAGCTTCTGTAAAACTCACTTAACAAAACATGCGCCGGAGGAATAGAAGAGTAACAGTAGATTATAATAAAACATTCATGTATTTCCTTGTTTATTTAGCTTTTCACATCCTTCTCCAGCTAGTTGAAAGATTGTGCAGCAAATGTAATGGTAGTGAGATGGATCTCGTCTGTCAGAGATTAGTTGTGCTTAGCATGACAATTAATTTTGCTTAGGATCCTTTTCATCCACACAGTTGGATGAAACAGAGCACATAAGGAGAATTTCAACATTTTCTCCTGTTGTGTGGTATTATATAAACTTGAAGGCTCAAGAAGAGAGCTTACTAGTGCCAGATAAAGAGGAATTTGGGGAATGTGGGCACCTGGGGACCAGAGATGAAACTTCTTGTTCCATTGTGTAGCAAACAGAGCCAATCACAAGCACAGAGCGCAACAGCCTGGATTAAAGTGCAGTTAATTTTTCTGCATGTTGTCTATTTCTTAGCACTGTTTAAATATACCTTTATTGTAGCCTCACTTCATCGTGTTAGCCAAAGCCCAGTCCCTTCAAATGATTTGATTTATGAAACGCTAAATGAATATACAAGTGAAAAGGTATAAATAGCAGCTGTTTGTTAAAATAAGCAAGTTATACTTCTGTTATCCATCTGTCTTTAATGCAGTTAGAAAAAGTTCTTCATTCTCCATGCTATATTCAGTTACAATTGCTGAGGTACTAGAGAAAATTATTCTTTTGGGATGGAAAGTTAGATCTTCTAATGACAGAATACTTTGTGGTTGGTGTCAAATTCAGTCAAGCCAAAGTGATACTACTTCATAAAATTATCAAGAGTAACTAGCATATCTGTCATCCTTTTGGCAAAAAGCCTTAATTTCAGTATCATTTTTTTCAGTACATCTGCATAAAGAGTTGAGACTGAATTAAGCAATGAGCTGCACCAGAATCAAAGATGCTGTATGTGGGCTTGCCTTCTGCTTTCAGAAGGTACAGCACAAGAAGTAACAGTATTGCAGGGGTATCTAAATCCTCTGATTGCAGTAGGAGTTTCAGATCACCTGATTATTTTGCAGTCATCTGAAAAATGTCTTCGTTCTCACGCTCCACCTCTGTCAAGCTTTGCTTTGAAACATGCATGAAAATAAAGGGTTGGTGCAAGAAGAATATTTACACCTATGTGTTGCTGCAGTGAAAACCTCATGCAGCTTTTCTTTCTGCGTCTGTTAGAATCTTTCTTAGTTTCCCTAATTAACGATTATTCTTCCATACATTTTAATATCTTGGGTCTTTCTCAACACCAACAAATGGCTTTTTATTTTAGGGTCTGCTGTCTTTACAGATAAAATGCTTCTGAGCTGATAGCTTGTATAATTCACACCAGAAAGAGTTTCCCTGAATAATGAGTTCATTCTGAGAGACAGTAACAGCACCTTAACCTTAGTAGATAATTGTCCTGACACTCACAGGTGTGCTCTGAGTGAGGAAATTCCCATTTCAGATAGCAAGGCTTTGTGCAATACATTTCTCTTCCAGTTCATCCTACTCAGACTGCTCTTGGACTATGTACCTCTGTCCTGGTCGCAGACAGAACATTAATCTTCTGTACAGCGTGTGATGGAAACATTTCATTTTCATTGCTGCTTTTGTTTTTACCCATCTATTTGGTAAAATTTGTACACTAAATTTTCACTAAAGAAAAAGCTGCTGTTGCTGCTGTGTTTTACTCTATTTGAACATGCATACCATCAGCATAGCCCTAGAAGATGTTTCCTATTCACAAAAGAAAAAAACCTTAAAAGTAGGGGGGAAAAAATAAAGCCCTTTATTACAAAAAAATTCCTTGATTTACCTACTGTTATTCTAGCTTAAGACTTGGGAGTGCTAATTCTTTCTTAGTTGGAATTTATTATATTCTCAAAATAAAGTTGGCTCATAAAGTGAAACTAAAGTCATAGCTAAGAATTGGGATCCTAGTCAGTAGCACAGGATTCATTTGAAGAAATATGGTATTTACTTCTTGGTCTTGGAGAATTGAGTATCCATCATCATTGGATATTTTTATCCTTAGATTTAGCTCAGTTCTTACATACAGTTTGCTTCCTTGATGTTCTGCACTGAGCAGAATTGTACAATTATCAAAAGAAAATGAACTTAGTAGCTTTAAAAATCTGTTTAACAAAGCAATAAATGTATTTTTTTCCCTAAAAGTCACTTTTCAAGGCAGTATTATGTCTCTGCTCCAGTTTCCAGGTTTCATTTTTTGAGGTGCTTCATGTTCTCTCATAAAAATTAGAGTACCAAGTGAAAGCTAAAAAGCAAAGTGATACAGCAAACTTATGTAAACAATAGAATTTTTATTAGAATATTCCTCAGTGAAGCGTTTTTACTTTGCAATGTGGGGACCTTCAGAGGTCATTTGTCCTCCTTGAGCTTCCTATTCAAGGTCGGACTTTTTTATCAGAAAAGTCTGGGAAAACTCCAGGGGTGGAGATTCTGCACCCTGAGACACCTGTTCCAGTGTTGCAGTATCTGTGGGTCTGAAAGGGTTTTTCCAGATGTCCAATTCAAACACTGTCAGGATTAGAACTAAACTTACTTGAAAGCATTTATCTTGACAATTCCAATTTTAAAAAGCAAATCTTGGATGGTGGATTATAAGGCTTATAGATGCCATAGCTTAAATTGTTTCGTGATGGTCAATGGCAAAAGTGTCTCAACTGGAACAGGCAAGTCCAGGATTTTTGGGTGTGCATTTGTACCAGATCCTAAAGATTATCCTTTCCTAATAAAAGCCTTGGGGGATTCCTATCACTACTCAGTGTGTGCATGTAACTGATATTTTTTTTCTGACCTGCTTCCTTTATATATTGTCCCATCCTGACTGAGATGACTTTACAAACAGGTAAGAAACTGCCATGGAGGCTGAAATTTGTGCTGAGTTATCAAAGGGATAATTCCATGGAACACATCTGTTTTAAAATTCATCATTATTGGTCTCACTGTCTTCAAAATATTTAAGGTTAAGACTACACAGGCATATCTTGTTCAGTATCTGCAGTATTCTTATAAACTCTAGATATTTAGAATGAAATTGAAAATTATTTCAGTTTTATTTCATACCTGAAATTAGATTGATTACATTTTTTTCACAAAGATCTATACATTGTTGCATCATAACTACAAACTTCTCTGCTGTCATAATAGCCCAAGCAAGTGTTACATGTTCAGGTGTTAAGCTGAGTGCAAGGTATCTTTTGTAGATTCTCTGGCAATCCACTGGAGAATAATTTTTCTTTCTCTGTCTTTTGTGAGACAGATTAACGTGGACATGACAGCCAATAGCTCAGACAGTAAGAGTGTTGAAAATGTGCTGAGGAACAAAAGTAATGGAAAAGGATTTTTAGAATATTTTTAAAGCAATTTCCATGTTCTTGCTGGAGATGGGACACATAATTTGTCCAGGTTCAATTGCAACTTCAATATGATTGAATATCAGCAGTAACTATAATGTCACTGAGAATAAGGGGTTTACAGCTCTATTCTCCCAGTAGTTCTATGCCTGCCATTGCTTCAACCAAAACATAGTATTAACTTTTTTCTTTTTGTATTCCTTGTCTTATTGCATCCCAAATAAGTTTATTATTCTCCCTCTATTTCAAAAGATATTTGGGAAGGGGGGTAAATTTTCACCTTGAAATTATAATATTTATTAATAGCATAGAGTTACAAAACAGAATTCCCGCAGATAGTGTTAAAAAACATCCCCTGAAAATGTGCTTCATGTACTGCTAAAATAGCAGGTGAGTATTTCCCGTCGGGGTTGTTGCCATGAATCACTCATTAGTGTTTAAGAATTAAACATGATACTGTAGTTGGCATTCTTCCTGGCCATCTGAATGTGTTCTGTCCTTAAAGTAGATTTAGTTTCCACTGTTCTTTTCTGATATCTTAGCTGGCAGCAAAGTAGGCAAGGTGCCATGCCCCTGGGCTAGCTGTGAGCATGTTCTTCTGTATTAGATCAGCCTTATTGACTTAAAATAGTTGTTAAAATGTGAAACTTCTTGAAATGTGAAACTTCTATGTTCAGAATTAGTCCAAGCATGTTGATTGATACCAGTGGCTATTAGAAGTCTGTGGTTGTGGAATTTGTGCCAGAAAACTTGACAAAAGCTATGCCAAGTAAGACAGCTGCTGCTACACATGCCTGGTTTCTAACAGTGCTGACTTTTCAACCCATGTGTTTACTGGTTTTTCCACAGGGCATATTGATAGTACAGACTGGACCCAGTGATTAGTGAGTTTGGGAATGCAGGTCTCTTTGATACTGGGATGGGGGAACAAGAAGGAAAAGAAGTATCCTGAGAAGTTACCCACCATAAATCTATTTTAGCCTGATGGAACTTGAATAGTTGGAGGACAGGTGGGAAGAGATGGGAGAAAGCAATTCAAACTGAGCAGTAATGTTTTTCTGCTCTTTGATGGGTTAGAGTCAAGTAGAAAGTTCAAGAAAAACATAGTGTTATGTAATTCCAGATTTAAATCTTAATTTTTCATGTGAACACACATCTGTCTACCCTTTACGCTGTGAAAAGTGAAGATCTATATGGTTTGTTGTTGCTGCTGTTTTACAGGAAGCTTTCACAAAATCTTCGTATCTTTTTTTCTGTTGAGTCTTGTCCTTATGTATGTATTTCAGAAAATGAAAGTTAAAAGCAGCTAATATAAGCTCTTGAAGGTTTAAAGTCAAACACTCAGGTAATTCTAACGTCTGTGTTTTGAAAGTTCAAGTATGTCTTCGGAAAGATGTTCTATTACATTTATGTAGCTTTAATATTTGGCGAGCAGGAAAACCCATTGGGTAAAAAAATCTTTGTGAACCTGTACTTTTATATGAAGTGACTGTACTTTTTTTTTTTCCAGAAATTGTTTGCTTTAAAGTTTCTTCTATAGAAAAGGGGTGGGGGTTTTTTTGAGAGGTAATTAATTTTAGACATGTACATCAAAAATACATTTTTTTACAGAGTTTGCAGTTTTGAGTTGTGATTTGAACAGACCAAAAGTTTGATTATGCTAATATTGAACTCAGCAAGTGAAGTACAGTCATGCCACCCTGACACCCGAGCCCGTCAGATCTTCGAAGCTCAGCAGGGTCGGGCCTAGTTAGTAGTTGGATGGGAGACCTCCTGGGAATACCGGGTGCTGTAGGTTCTAGTCCTGAGGACTTTCACTGTCACTGTTCAAGCTCGCTCCACCATGGCAGATGGACCTTAGGAGTTAAAGGGTGGGGCCAGTTCTGTGCATGCTGTGCCTCACCCAAAACATCCACTGCGCAGGCTGGAAGGGCACACCCACATGGGGAGAGCCCTTCCCAAATCTTCGTTCACAAGGCCTGGCCATGATGATGATGAACTCAACAACCGTCCTGAATGTGGTAGATAAAGCACGTGAACAATAAAGGCCCAAAGGTCAAAAAATAGAGCTTAAATCATACTATATTGAGAATTTATGTAGAGCTAGAAAACTGATAGTAAAAATTCTTAAGGAAGAGCTTGATATGCTGAACACTTCAACTATGGTCACTGCAGGCACTTTAAGCTCAGCAGAAATGATGTTGGTATAGTTTCTCTAAGCAAGAATAGCTTGTATTAAAACGCAGTGGAGAAAAGCTCAGTGTTGGATATTCTTTTGAGATACATTGTTCTGCAAGCTGAACTCAATTTAAATCTAACTTAATATTTCATGATCTGCCTTGGCTTATTTACATAAAAAATGGAGAACCTTGAAGGTAAACTGCCAGTTGTACTGTGATGTTACATATGATAAATTTAGCGATTGGAAATGCAAAGGACAACCACTGGCATTCCAAATCATGTTGTTCTAAGTGCAGAGATTTCAGGCTGACTAGGACTGTGGTATGTATGATTAGTTTGTTTCTTCCACATTTATGGCATTGGTTTTCTAACTCTAAGCATGTCCATAAATGATGCTGCAACCTTGGCTTAAGGAAAAAAGATTCAAGCCTGTAGAGGCAGTATTCTAATAGGGAAATAAAGTGGTGTGATTATTACTTTGGAGTGTGGTGTACTCTGAAAAAAAATTTGCCTAGGCCAAAGTGTTCCTTCTATGACATGTTGATCAGTCTCTTATAAGTATCTCTGTATGGGGAATGCCACAGTGTAACATCTAAAATTCCTTGTCTTTCTTGGGCTTCCTCTCACTGGCAACAAAATTAAGAGAACAGATTCAAGGCGTGGATGTAGTAAGTTACAGAATCCAGTTTCACAGACTGAGTTTATCTGATACACAAAAGTCACCATTTTGTATCTTAATATATTTTTTCATACTATACATCTTTGTGGTGGTTTTGAGCACAGTAGTTAATGAGATAAATTATATCTCAAAGTCTCTAATAAGGCTTTTAAAGGGACTCGTTATTTGGATCTATAGACTGTATTTCTTTATTCCTAAACATTTAGTTTTCACTTTTTAAAGAGATGAAAAATAACCAAATTATTTTTTTCATTTATTTGTCACAAGATACTTATTATGATTTACTTTTCCCATATTTGACTCTACATGTGTGATATGTTTCTGGAGCCAATGTTCAGTAAAAGCTACTGGCAGTGAAATTAAGTATCAGTTAACAAATGCAGTTGATGTTTACCTGCCACTAGTCTATCACAGTATGCCAAGGACACGCTTGTCAAATTTAGTTTATTAGCCTTTCTGAAAGCTTAAAGAGGATACATCTGTAATTGATTTGAAGCAGAAGATACCTTAAACAGTGGGCAACATTTCCAATTAACAGATAAATCTCCCTCTTAAAACTGTTTGTTTCTTCTTGAATGCTGACATTGTTCTTCTTGGGTTTAATTTATTCACATTGCAGGAAAAGTGGTTATGTGTGACAGCCTTAAGTATCTTCAGCTCCCATCAGTTTTAATGTTGTAATTAGTGCCTCAAAGGTTCAGGCAAATTTTTTATCTGGCTAAAATCAAATGTGAAGACTGGTTGGGTAAAGGGCATGTGAAGTAGGGACATAGGCCATGTGTGTGTTTTTGCACTTGTCTGTGTTACTCGCTGACTGCCTCAAGGCTATCCTAACTTACCTCCAACTGTCTGTTTACATTAACTCATCAATAAGGCTTTCTCTATCTCTTGCTTTGCTGGTTTCGTAGTTCCTAGCTTTTACAGCTGATCTAGCCTGAAAATTCCTGATTTGGCAATAAGATGGGTATACCACTGGGATTTTCTGACATTCTGTTTTGCAAGTGTTTGCTGCCTTTCAGTGTGCATGAGTGACTTTATGGCTTTTGGAACACACTTAATGGATTAGCTGTGCTAAGCTCACTATTTGACGAGTGCAAGGCAGACTTTACATTTCCCATGCAGGTGATGGTACTCCCAATGGGTCATTCAGACATCCAAAGATAGACTGAGCTGGCATACTTACTGTTTTTTCTTTCTGTATTCTTGGGCGTAAGCCATGCTTTGGGTAAAGAGAGTTACAACATACAGTCCTGGAAGAGGGGTTTTTTATAGCTTTGAATGCCAGTAGTAAAGGCAGAGTCTGTGCATGTATGTCAGGTTTCAGACTTTATCCTGTAACGAGCAGAATAAGGACAACACAAGAATTCTGTTTTGCAGTAATATTCACACTGCTTGGTACTTTGCACTGACACTCCAGTTAAGCCATGGTTTGCAGGTGGAACATACAGTAAAGTCATAAAACTTGTCTTGTCTTAGGCAAACTCACTTTTCACCTAAGCACTGAAATGTAAAGAGCTTGCTGTTTCAGGCACCTACTTGCACTTCCCCATGTTTCTGTGTGATTTGAATTTTTGCTTTGTAGAGCTCTCATTTATTCATTTTTTCCCCTAGATATTTATTCAGTACACATCAGCCATCACCATTTTACCTGGTCAGTAGGCAAAACATGAGTTCATGTGCACACACAGGCACACTGTACTGTCCCAGGATAAGTAATTATTTAACTCAGCATATAAAACTTCTAACCTGTAACTTTTAAGACAAATGCAATTAGAAATCATAGTAATTTAGAACAGACATCTAATAATAATTCAGTATAGGAAGAAAAATATTCAATTTTAATTATTTAATGGTACAGTGTATTTTATCCTTCTGTTACAAGGTATGTTTTTAATTCAGGCTCATATATGTAGCATTTTTAAACTTCTGCTAGTATTTTTTTCAGTAACAAAAGCAACTTCATATTTTAAGTATTGTAATAGCATGTGCTGGATAAATCAGCAACTATAAAAGAAATTACTATGTATTTTACATATCAGTTGTAAGAATTGAAAGAAAGAGGGATTTTCCTAAGCAATGAGAGCAAGGATTTTGTGTCTGAAAGATTTGTTTCTAGCTTAAAAGGGAACTAAAATGTTTAATAAAATATATACACATACTTAAATATTTCCTGGAGATTAACATGTGTGTAGGGTATATGTACACAGATGAATGCATTTTAAAGGTTGATTAAATGTCCTCAGATTGCTGTAGGTTTCAGCTAGAAGAATGTACCACATCAATCATGAAGTTACTAACATTTCCATGTTTAAGTATCGTAGTGCATGTGAAGATTGGGGTCAACCAGAATATGGTATAATTACATTATAAAACAAAAGAAGAAATCCTTAAAGGCCATTCTGTGTGTCTGGTCAAACAAACTTCATATACTTGGATCTATGTTAAGTGACTGAGAAATGTGCTCAAGAGTTAAAACAGGTTTCCTTGAGCAGACAGACTTCAAAAGGGTGCTTGTGTGTATAAACCCTCTTTTTTCCCCCTCTTTGGAAATGAAATTATTAATTTTTTTATATCAGCCTCCTTTAGCTTTTTCAACTTTGTGAACTTTGAGTACTGTGTCCAGTTCTGGGCTCCTCACTTCAAGAAAGACATTGAGATGTGTGTCTAGGGCAGGGCACCAAAGCTGGTGAAGGGTCTGGATCACAAGTCCTAAGAGAAGCAGCTGAGTGAGCTAGGGGTGTTTAGCCTGGAGACAAGGAGGCTTGGGGGGACCTTATCACTTGCTACAACTGCCCAAAAGGAGGTTGTACGCAAGTGGAGGTCAGTGTCGTCTCCCAAGAATACTGACAGAAAGAGAGGACGTCGTCTTACACTGCACCAGAGGAGGTCAAAGAATTTCTTCAGAGAAAGGACTGTCAAGCATTGAAGTGGACTGCCCAGGGAGGTGGTGGAGTCAATCTCCCTAGAAGTGTTCAGCTATTGGATGTGGCACTTAATGCTGTGGTTTAGTTAACAAGGTGATGATTGGCTAAAGGTTAGACTTGAGGATCTTGAAGGTTTTTTCCAACCAAAATGATTCTATGATTTATGTGTGACACCTGGGTACTCAATGTAAAATACCAGTATAAAAAACTTTGGATTGCATGATACCAAATGTAGGTGACTGCTTTAGTGACTTATACACAGAAAATTTACCCATCTTTTGGGCTTCTTTATCTCTTGGCATCTGACATCTTCTGACACTGCAGATGAGATCCTGGACTGCAGACCAGTGCAGACTGATAAAAATTCCCTGATCCTTATCTGACAGTGGCTCTTTTAGAGTTTTGCTTCATTTTTTTATGTACTTGACATGAACTTGCTTGTTTTGCTCTGGGTTTCTGTATTTGGGAGACTACTTCATGCTGTGAGCATGGATTTTTTACATGTCAAATTTGCTAATAAACATGAGGTTTTTTCTGAAATACTTGGTGAGAGTACAGTCAAAGGAGTTCTAGCTGTAAAAAAGTGGTAGCAAGCTTATAAGTTTTTGTGCAGAGTGCTCTGTTAGCAATGCTGATCTTGTAATTCCTGTATGCTTGTGTTTGCTGTGAGATAAGAATACTTCAGAGAAGCTAAGGCACGGCTTCAGCTGCCAGCATATTCTTTATTATTTTTCTTCTAAGAATAGACGTAAATTTTATAATTGCTGTGTGTTGGAATTGGAACATATATCAATAGTCTAACTTTACTAAGCAATGGGAAACCACTATGATGTTTTCAAATCACTTAAGAAAAAGAGTGTTTCAGTTTGGATCTGACAATATTTGTCTCTTCCTTAAGTTGCTGACCAGCAAAGAAGAGAGAAACTAAGAAAGAAGATAGCCAGGTGTGAAGAGAAAATGAGTGTGTGTGAAACTATCTCCCGATCCAGCTCAAGAGGCAGTGGAAGGCTCCTGCCATCCTCTTTTGGAAAGGTAAATATTTTAATTTTTTTTAGTAGGTACTATCATATACTTGCCTCCCACAATAACAGCTGATCACTGCTGTGCAGCAACTCTAGAGTGAAGTCTGGCATATTTCAACCAGCAGAAAGCAGACAAGGGGCTTCCTGGCAAGTGCCCAGCACCAAATGCGTGTCTCGACCTTCTGACAAGTATGTCAGTTATCTGGATGAAGAGTGCTTGCAGTAAATACAAGCTCTAACTGTGATTGAATTCTCTTGCTGAAATTTCTATGTCCTCTGTGTCACTCCAGAGCTTTGTACCGTTTCCTAAGGCAGAACTCTAGTTACCTTTTAACCTTTCAAGGAGAAGAATCAAGAATCTTCCACTTTTTTCTTTATCCAGAGTCCCATTTGGAAGTACATTTCTTATCTAACAGTATGCTACATGCTTCAATTGCAGTTATTGGTAGTGAAAATAGTACTTAGGCCATACTGTTCTGTGAATATATATATATATATATTCTTTTTATATATATAGGTTGACAGAATATTCTGAGTTGAAAGGGATCCACAAGGATCATCAAATCCAACCCTTAGCCTTGCATAAGACCATCCCCAAGAGTCACACTATCTGCCCGAGAGTATCATCCAAATGCCTCTTGAACTCTGGCAGGCCTGATGTTGTGACCACTTCCCCTGTTCCAGTGCCCAAACACCCTCTGTGGGAAGAACCTTTTTCTATATCCAACCTAAATCTCCCCTGACACAGCTTCAGGCCATTCCTTTGGGTCCTGTCACTGGTCACCACAGAGCAAAGTGCCTGCCCCTCCTCTTCCCCTCACACTTCCCCTCACAAGGAGTTGTAGACTGTAGTGAGATCTCTTCTGCAGGCTGAGCAGACCAAGTGCCCTTAGCCACTCCTCATATGGTTTCCCCTCAAGGCCCTTCACCATCTTCCTTCCCCTCTGAACACTCTCTAAAAGCTGAATATCTTTCTTGTATTGTGGTGCCCAAAACTGCACACAATATTCAAGGTGAGGCCGCCCCAGTGCAGAGCAGAGCAGGACAATCTGCTCCCTCGACCGGCTGGTGATGCTTTGCCTGATGTTCCCCAGGACACGGTTGGCCCTCCTGGCTGCCAGGGCACTGCTGACTCATACTCAACTGTCCATCAACCAGGACTCCATGTCCGTTTCCACAGCACTGCTTTCCAGCCTCTCATTCCCCAGTCTGTACATCTGGGGTTGCCCCATCCCAAGTGCTGAATCCGGCACTTTCCCTTGTTGAACTTCATATGGTTGGTGATTGCCCATCCCTCAAATTTGTTGAGATCTCTCTGCAGGGCCTCCCTGCCTTTGAGGAAGTCAATACTTGTCATCCAGGTGTTTTTGAATCTTCTGGCCTGGGTTGTACCAGCTGTGTGATGCTCCCAATTAATTTCAGGCAAATTGAAGTCCCTCATAAGGGCAAGGGCAGTTGACTTGGAAGTGTCCCTTAGCTCCTCAAAGAATAATTTGTCAGTGTAATTGTCCTGGCTGGGAGGGCTACATCAGACTCCCACAATGACATCCATATTATTTGTTTACTCCTTGATTCTCACCCAGAGGCTCAACAGCATCATTGCCAACTGTGAGCATCATACATTCTGTATGTATGTATGTATGGCCAAACTTCGCGAACGAAGATTTGGGAAGGGCTCTCCCCAGGTGGGGGTGTGCCCTTCGAGCCTGTGCAGTGGTTTTTTTTTTGTTTTGTTTTGTTTGTTTTTTTGGGTTTTTTTTAGGTGAGGCTCAGCATGTGCAGAACTGGCCCCACCATTTTAAGTCCCAAGGTCCATCTGCCACGGCCGAGTGAGCTTGGACAGTGACAGTGAAGTCCTCAGGACTGTCTACAGCACCCGGTACTAACCAGGGCTGACCCTGCTGAGCATCCGAGATCTGACGGGATCGGGTGGCAGGGAGGCATTTAAGTGCTCGGTACGGTCTCCACTGAGACTCGAACTCACGACCTTGTGATCAGAGTCTGGAGTGCTCACCATTACACCACGGGACATTCTAATCCTTCTATAACACACAGTGCGACCCCTCCACTTCTTCTGCCCTGCCTATCCCTCCTGAAGAGCCTATAACTATCCAGCAGGGCACACCAGTCACAGGATTCATCCCACTAGGTTTCACTTAACACCAGTGATGTCAAATCTCTGGGACTGGGCCAAAGCTTTTAGCTCCTCATTTGTTCCTCCTGCATCGTGCGTTAGTGTAGAAACAGTTCAGGTGTGGTACATTCTAGCCAACAGCTTGTGAAGCAGATTGAGGGATCCTGTAAGTGCTCTTTTCCTCGAGTTTTTGCACACCACTTTTTGTTACTGACACCAGCATTCACTTTTTATGCATTCTGTCAAGTCAGGTGCCTTTATTTCATCATTTGCATTTTTCATGTACCTGCATTTATTACTGTTTAATCTTGCAGCAGAGCACAGAAACTGTTTTCAGTTGAGACTGTGCTTTTTGCATGGTAAAATGAAACAGAAGTAAAAATAATTTCCCCAAATTACATAATACATGTTATACATGTCTTAAAATCTGTGTGATATAGTTAGTGTATTTTGTTATACACTGAGCTAACTATGAAACTGAATAGTTGTAATGTGTCTTCAACCTGACCAGTCTGCTCTTTGTTTCATACAAAGGTTAAATGCACAGTGAATTCAGAACAATGAATACTTTACCTGTTATATGTAGTTATAAATGTAAAGCTACTGTAATGTGAGAATCTACTAGGAATTTTAATGAGCAGAGAAAGTAAATTCTGTAGTCCTTACTAGAATTCATTTCTGACTTTTTGAAATAATCAGTGATTGTCATCAAAGAAAGTGTTTTGATCAGAGTCAAAAACATTGCATCCAGACTTGTGGGTTAAGAGGTGATCGAAGTGTATGGTGCATCATGAATTTCTCTACTTCTAGCAGAAGACCTAAGTGAGAAGCTGAGGAATAGGATCATTCTCAAACAGCACAGTGGAGAGCATCTTTTGGATCTGTGGGAGTGCTAGAAATGAAATTGTTTTGGGGACAGTAGCTTATGTCTCACAGTGAAGCAGAAGGACAAGGAAGCATAAGATGCCCTGAGGGCAGCTGTACTTCTCTTCTGCTCCCCTCTTTCTAACTGAGACCATGTGTAAAAGTTAATCAAAATAGGATGTTAAATTACAGATACAGATACTGAAAGGGCTCCTGAGTTTGTGTTTGTCTTTGTGAATATGTATTTTTTCATATTTACATACAGATTTATGAGACAGATAAACAGAAAATACAAAGACATCTATGCACACTGAAATCCGTGGATTTTTAATTTTATTTTTCTATACAGACTGATTTGGTTTTTAAACATTCATCTGATTTATTAAGCAGGTCAAATTGTGTGAAGTTCAACATGATTTGTCTCTGAAGTAAGAAAACCTGAACTGAGCTGGCCATGAGTAAAATCTCTGATTTGAACAACACTTGGTATTTTATATCTCGTGTTCAAGTAATCCTATTAATAGGCATTTCTGGCTGCTAATGATTTCTGTAAAAGAAATGAACCCATACCAAAAGTCAGTTGAAGAAGGGCAGCTTCACAGGAAGTTAATTTTTTTCTTTTAACTGTTTGAAGCATGGTTGCCAGTACCTTAACATTTCAAGATCCCTTTCAGTCTGTTTTTTGATACTTCTGTTTTCTGAAGAGTTACAGTTGTGACTATTTGCTAGTGCATATGAAATACAGATTGTGAAACACCATTAACTGTTGCTAGTCTCTCTTGTTAATTTTGTATGCAACACACGTGTGGCTTTGTGAAATACCTACTCAAATACTTTATATTTAAAGATTTATTGTACTGTTATTTACCGTCTGAAGATGTATTGTGCTTGAATTAGTTTTGTCAGAAGGAGAGAGGTAAGTGACTAAACAAAGCAGAAGAACCTTCTGAGTATCAAAGAAAGTTGTTATCGGGAATGTTCAGTACAAATTTCCTTTCAAACTTCAGAGTGACAATCACCTCTCATGCTGATTGTTTGAATTAATAGATTTCCATATACACATTCAATAATACCCCTTATTAATAATATCAAAGTATTGGATGAAAGTAGGAACCTACCACATTGTATAGTTGATACACATGCACAT
This sequence comes from Pithys albifrons albifrons, assembly GCF_047495875.1. Classification (NCBI taxonomy): domain Eukaryota; kingdom Metazoa; phylum Chordata; class Aves; order Passeriformes; family Thamnophilidae; genus Pithys; species Pithys albifrons. The sequence continues at coordinate 18,601,201 of NC_092463.1, read as the reverse complement.
AAGGAAACTGTAACAGGAACATGCTTTTGAAAGAGAAAAATAGTTATTGCTGCCAGTATGCAAATGGTTAGAGTCCAATTTGCTCACGTATTTGTGTGGGTTTTCTCTCTTGCCTTTCCTAATTTATAACTCATTACAGAAGTGAGATGAAGCGAACAGATGACATGCAAAGGGTTTATGACAGCAACAACTCTAAAGGCAGCTTGTCGCTTCCTACAGGAGACCTTTGCTCTGTCCATGCAGCAGACAGCAGGCGCTCAGCCCGCTTACAGCAGTATGTAAGTGGCTTATAAACGAGGATGTGTCAAGTTAAAAGAATCAGACACTCTTTTATTTCAAAATTGTAGTTTCTGTATCTTGACTGTGCAGTTCGTGAAGCATCGCTTCGATCTCATTTTATTATGGTAGATGAACTATTGGAAGACTTTTTCATACAAGAAAAAGTTAATGTCAAGATTTAGATTTATCTTAGTGTAACTTCAGTGACCCCAGTGAAAGCCACCTTGGACCTTTTATGTGCAAAAGGATTTAGCAAGCTTTCTCTTCAAAGTTCGGTCTTTATGAGGCATCTGACACTTCAGTGGCTTTTGGGTTGAGAAACTAAACTTCTTTTAGAAAGTAAAAGCAACTTCCAGAGAAATCTTGGATACTCTCTCTGTGTTACTACTTTTGCCCATCTTTTGCACTGTTCACTTTGCCCCAGTTTTGGGACTAATAAAACTGAAGCATAAATGCATACTTTGTGAAACCTTTTAAAGGAGCTGCGGAAATGTGTCATTGAGTAAACTTGTATCTTTGAAAACAAATTACAGTTGGTTGAATCAATAGAATAAGAACGTATATTGGTAAGCAAGATATGCGTTGAGATTTTTGACTTCAAATTACAGTAGTTCTTGATAGTTTTAATATATCTAAAGCTATGATACTACCATGGAATAGTTTTTAATTGTGTCTGAAGAATATAATCAAATATATTTTAATCAGTGTGCTACTGTATATTTGTCTTCTTTTTTGTTTCCTACCTAAACATCTGATATTTTTATAGATAACAGACTAGAGAAGAAAATGAACTTAACTTGCTTACAGTTTACTTGCCTGTGCTAACACAGGTGTACAAATAATTTTCTGAAGGTTCAGAGACAAATGGCAGACAAACAGCTTTCTCTGACACTTCTTAAACTCTTTTTGAAGTCACCAACATAGTTCCTTTTTTCTGATACTGTTTCTATTTGTATTTCAGGGCTAAACTTCCTAGATTAGGCAGTAAAGTTTTACCCCAGGATAAGGACTTTGAAGGACATTCTTCTTTCTCAGTACTTGAATGAGGACATCTTGCAACTGACACAAATACAGCTTAGGGTTGCAGTTCTCTCTAGTCACTGGAGAGCTACTTGGTCTGTTCTACTTAAGAAACACTTGATGAGGAGAAGAAAAGAACTGCCCTAAGCTTCCTAATATATAAGGAATGCTTAAATCTAGGATATTGCTACATCAACGCTGTACCTTTGTCTTGTTCTAGGATCAGCTCAACTGCTTCCAAAGAATAGAACATGTCCCTTTCATGAGCTGTAGTTGAGTAATTAGCTAATATTACTTCATATATTTTATTAGTTATTTTTCTGCATAATGTAGGGAACTAGTCATCCTATCCTCACAAATGCTTCTACAATCTGTCTTATATTGCAGCTCCGTGAACTGATCTAGTCACTGAGAGTAAAAACTCTCAAGAAAAATTATGCTGCGTATAATATACATTGAAGGATATGGAATTAGCTTTTCAAAAATGTCTATATAGGTGGACCCTGAAACTTTCCAGTCTTATCTGTTTTCTATACTGCAGAGCTACCACTGCAAGTATTTTGTATGCAAACAATCACACTGGTAAGCCTCATTATAGTGCTTGCTAACACAGGCATTTGTTTGGCATTGTAACTGCATGTTATCAGTTCAGCATTTAATTATGCTGCAGTAGTAAAATAAAGTTGGCTCACATCATCAAGAAGAGCTTATTTTGCCTCAGCTAACTAAAAAAAATACCTCTTTGCATTAGGCATCAGCAACTGTGGACACTGGGTTGCTAGAATAGCATAGACAGATCTTACTGATGTGAGAGAAAGTAGTTGTGAAGGAAATATATGGTATGACATCAGTGTGATCTGTGACTTCATTTTCATGGTAAAATACTTGCATTTTTAATATTCCTTTAAATAATGTTAACTATATGCCACAAGATGTATATTCATCATATTTGAGCTTTAAAATATTTTCTGAAAGGAAAAAAAGGGAATAGTGTAGATTCCTAGCAATAACAGTAGCTAGCAGTGTTATGAGAAAATGTAGCATTTATATAGGAAGTCTATTGCTTAGTATTTTTAAAACACCTTTTTTAGGATTGAATGGTAGAACAGAAAATCTGTGAATATTTACAAGCTATCCTACTAATTATGTAGTTTAATATACTATACCATATATTACTGGTTTACTAGTAATATATTACTATCCTATACTATCTATTAGTAGGCTGCAATGTCATGAATCTTCAATAAATGTATAAGGATTTCCAATTTTGATTGTTTCTAATTTGGCGGGGTTTTTCCCCTCTGCCTCCCCCAGTAGACTTCAGAAATCTCAGGACAAGTATTGATTATCTTGCAGATTTCCCACAGGCAACTTCTTTTACAGCTATTTCTGCCGCTTTCATTGGCATTCAGTCCATTGTTGTTTCTGGGTGGGGAAAATCACATACCCAACCTTCAATCCACATCTTAATCAGCAGATTTTCAAAAAGTGAAGTGTTCTTCAGGATTTTCTCCAGGTTTGTGTTGTGCTCAGGCAATGAAGTACAACTGGAAATCCACTGATTTAGTGTCCACTTAGTGTCTCAAAGTGGTTTCCACATAGACTAAATTATAAGATCAGGTCAGGCTGCTCAGTGAATCTTAAATCTTCTCAGCTGGCAGTTATGGTTGTATGTCATAAATAAATGCATATTACAGCATATGTATTAAGTCATATCATACTGGCTCCCCTCTTTCTTGGTTCTTCTGTAGGGCAGAAGTTCCTTCAATGACTTCAGTAACATAATGCTTCTGCTTAATAGTTGTTATGTGTTTGATAGAAACATAATAGAAATTAATGAAACGTATATGGAAATCACCTTCCCTCTGTTCCTTTTTTTCCTGCAGAGCTTATGGCTTGTACAAGTGGCTCCTTATCTTCCTGTTCCTTGTTCAGGTTGTGGAGGTACATCCACAAGTTAATCTCTGTGTTAGCCTATCTGAACCTAAACTTCAAGTTTGTTAAGAACTTCAATAGGCCTTAGAAATTGAATTTTCTTCTTGGGAAGCATGTCTACTTTTATACTTTATCTTAAATCTTACAGCACATTGTTGCTGCTGACGTGGATCCGTATGAACTGCCTGAGTGTAAGGGAAGTATGATAATAATTTCAAAAACTTAGCTGTTGGTTTTGAATTGGATTTTCTCCGCTGTTTTATTTTAGTTGTTATTTTGCCTTGCATTTTACTGATTTCATGGTAGAGCAATGAGATTTTCCAGAATAACACTATCCTTAGCTTATGTCCCTCACTGTTGCATTGTAAACACTGTCTCTGAGAGGGAGTTGTGGTGCCGGGTAGTTTGAGTGCACACAATGTGAGTCATCTCTTCTCCATCATACAGTTGTGTGTAACAGAATTTCCTGAGTAGTTATACATGTAGAGAAAATGAGTTCATTTATTCAAAATTTTGTTTGCTGATAGGTTTCTGGTTTAATCTTCTAGTTCTGCAGTATGCGTGCCCTTGGAGATTGTAAAATAATTTTCACTGACTGACAGAATATTCAGGGTGTGGCTGTATCCTAAATTGGAAAAGAATATACAACAGCTGTTTTAGTAAGGTGCTTTCCAATTTTGCAGATACATTGTAAAGCACATTTATTAGTGTGCATACCCTGTCTAGGTATTTATGCTTTGAAGTTGCAAAATTTTCTCTATGAGAGAAATAAAATTTCTATTTAATTGTTCTTTCTCATTTAAAAAAAAAAAGATTAAGATGTCACTTAGATTTCTGTCTTACTTGTTTTTACCACAGTGTCTTAATACAATTAATGAATAATGTTGAATTTTTAAGCATGGGATAATTATGAGTAATGTCTACTTTACCTTGCCTGGGTGGTATGAACAGAGCATACCCAAATAAAATAATTTGCCTCAGTGCAATGAATCCTTGACTTCTAAAAGTGTATTGAGCCTTTGGACTAAAATGATTAAACTCTTAGTTTGATGTAGCCATTAATTTTCTGTAACAGAGCACCAATGTTTTGCTACTGAAGCAAACCATTTGCATATTACTCTCTTATTTCCTGGACTAGGTTTTAAAATGTGTTTGCACTGGGGCTACTCAGAAACCACTCTGATATAAAAATTGAAACTTTTTACATAGAAATCACCTCCACGTTGATGACAATAATAAGTGGAAGTACCATCATAAGCAAAGCTGGTAACTTGCAAAGCAATCAAATGCTGTTTTCTTTTTTTGTAGAGTTTCTTGGAAGCAGAAGACAGAGGCAGTCTCTGCCCGTGTGCCAGGCAGGCACAGTACCTATCAAGAGCAATGTCTCCTTATGGCGAGCATGACTTCGTTCACTCCAGTGCAGTCAAATATGGCTGCAAATGTTCTCAGAATATATCTAAGGCATCTCGCTCAGACTCCAATATCAGTACAAGGCCACCAAGACACAGCTTTGGACTTTCATGTAGTCGCTCCATGGATAGTTTTGTGAGCATGAGTCATGCACAGAGGTGTCAAGAAAGCAACTCCAAAGAATGCAGCGGGGATCTTCTAGAGAAGCACTCCAAATACTTTACTAAGAGCCGAAAACCTTTTACTCCACGCACCTTAATATCAAATGCTAAATCTTTCCTCTCACAGTACAGGTATTACTATCCTCCTCGAAGGAAAAAGAAGAATCCCCGCAAGCAGCGTGTGGAAACTCAAACACAGACTGATATAGTCAGGTACAGAGATTGAAATTTTAGTTTGAAACTGTGGAATTTGTGTGTTATCACAACAGTATCATCAGCAAGGCCTTTGTTGACACTGTCTCCCAGAACATACTGCTGTAAAAGCTGGTAGCCCACGGCTTGGACAGGTATACCCTTTGCTGGGTTAAGAGCTGGCTGGATGGCCAGGCCCAGAGACTGCTGGTGAACGGGGCTGCATCCAGCTGGTGGCCAGTCACTTATAGTGTCCCCCAGGGATCAGCTTTGTTTAACATCTTTGTCAATGATTTAGATGAGGGGATTGAGTCCACCATTAGCACATTTGCAGATGACACCAAGTTGGGAGGGAGTGTCAATCAGCTGGAAGGCAGGAGGGCTCTGCAGAGGGATCTGGATAGACTTAACCCATGCAGCGCTACAGGCTGGGCATAGAGTAGCTGGAGAGCTGCCAGGCAGAAAAGGACCTGGGAGTCTGGATTAACAGGAAGCTGGACGTGAGCCAGCAGTGTGCCCGGGTGGCCAAGAAGGCCAATGGCATCCTGATCCATATCAGGAACAGTGTGGCCAACAGGTCCAGGAAAGTGATTCTTCCCCCTGTACCCAGCACTGGTGAGGCCACACCTCAAGTATTATGTCCAGTTCTGTGTCCCTCAGTTCACAAAGGATGTCAAAGTGCTGCAGCAAGTCCAGAGAAGAGCAGCAAGGCTGGTGAAGGGACTTGAACACGAGCCTTGAGAGGAGACACTGAGGGAACTGGGCTTGTTCAGCCTAGAAAAAAGAGGAGGCTCAGGGGAGACCTCATCACTCTCTACTACTACCTGAAAGGAGATTGTAGCCAGGCTGGGGTTGGTCTCTTCTCCCAGTATGAGAAGAGGACATGATCTTACGCTCTATCAATATGAGAAGAGGAGGACATGGTCTTACACTATGCCAGGAGAGCTTCAGGTTGAATGTTAGGAGGAAGTTGTGTACAGAGAGGGAGATCAGGCATTGAAATGGACTGCCCAAGGAGGTGGTGGTGGATCAAGGCTTTGACTTGATGACCTCAGAGGTCTTTTCCAACCGAGCTGATTCTATGATTCTGTGATTCATAAAAACAACATGTTTTGCTCTCATGTACATTTGTATAAAATCAGAATAATTGTTCTGAAGTTATTCTAGATATGCTTAGCAAAAGCTAGAACACTGGCATATTTTGTTGTCTTCTATCTGGAGCAACTGCTTTCATCTATACAAATAGGATATGAATTGCCACTGATTTCAAACTGTGGGATCTTACATCTGCAGGTGATAGTCATTCCCTCTCTCTTCCCTAGGCCCTCACTGGTGTGTAGTTCTGCTTTCTGTCTCATAAAGAATTAACCAGTATAGACCTGCAAGTAGGTTCCTCACTGTTACCCCCGTAGTCTTATACTTTCCAGTTTGTTAATTAATATATCATGCAAAGATCCTTGTATTAACTCTTGAATGCAGCTGTTCATTGTCTTTTTATCACTTGAATTGAAATACCTTCAAGTATACCCTATATGAAATATTTTAAATAAAATTAGTGTCCTTCTCATGTATTGAACTTCTTAGCAAATTGAACAGTTTTGATTTAGTTGGTTTTACTGATTCTACCTCATTAAGAGAAATCTTTTCCCCTTTGTGTCCTCACTGCCTGCATGTCTAACTCTGGTTTTGCAATAGAACAAATTAGGAATTTCCTCAGACTTGGAATTATGATAGTTTCAGCTCCATATGGCAACTGTTGATTTTCTTGCTGAGGGTCATCTATATTCCTGGTGCACTTCTAGTTTTAGGATCATCTCCATTCTTAATTCTGAACAATTGTTTTGGATAATTCAGCTATCTCCTGTCAATATGCAGCAAAACTATGGATTTGGATCACCTATGAATGACTATTGTCATACTTTAAAATGAGCAATAACTTGGCTTTGTTATGGGAATAGAAATCTGGTAGACATTTTCTAAACTGTCTGGTACTAGTTCTGTTCAGACTGATGGGAAATTTCCACAGTGGCACTGGTATTCTCATCCTGCATATTTTGAAAACAGCCTACTTGGAAATCTAATACCTCTCTAAATTTTGTAGGTTTTCATCTGTAGACAATGTGTGTGGGAGAAAAGTTACAATTGAGCAGCAGAGGATTGCATTGAAGGTAATAATGCATCTGTCAGTCATCTGGGCACTCTTAACCATATCCCTCCCCATCATTATGGGTTATATACTTAATCACTGCCACAGCAGTATACAGCTGATTTAGGTTTCATTTTCTGTATCACCATGAGATGAATTAGTTCTGTAAAGAGGGAGTTTCAGAAGGATGAATGGAAACAATAAGAAAAAATACAGAGGCACGTGAAGAGATCTCTTTTTTTTTTCCAATTTTTTCTGTAAGCACAGTATCAAGGTCATAGATAACTGACACATGACTTTTAAGCAGAAGAAGGTGTGCCTTTTGGCTATTTACCCAGAGTTTCTCAGGAAAGACATAAACTTTGTAGGGCTGTTTAATCACAGAGATTTACTAGATTAATTTTAATGGTGAAATTTACTGTGTATTTGCACTGGTATTAAAGATTTTTACCTCTGTGTTGTAGGCTGAAGATAGAAGAAATACTGTGGATGAGCCTGACAGAGGAATAGATGCTTGTCCATACTCCATCCTAAGGTGCCTGATTTACAGCAGGAAGGAATATTTGAAGAGTTCTTTCTTGCTTTCTGTACAGCTGGTTCTTAGGCCACAATGCTTCATTACCATTTCTCTGTATAAGTCTCTTCTCACAGGACTTCTGTTTTGTTGGGATTTTTACATAAATGGCCTTTCCCAACTTCAAAGTTCATTATTTTCTTACAACAAATTTCCATTTGAAAGTCAGTTAAGAAAGAGAGCTCTGAAATACATGAATATTTTTGTCAGAAGTGATAGTGATGACACGTTAATCCAGCTGTTAGTTCTGTACATCTTAGCCCACACTAAAACTAAATACTGAATTGGTTTTCTAATTGGTATTTTCATTTAGGAAAAAGCATCTCTAGTCATCCAGCCTTTTGAATCTACAAATGTGAGAATTGTAGACCAGAAGCACTTCCCATGTCTTTTTTTAAAAACTTAAGACTGAGATTTAGAATATTGCTATGATGCAAAAGCAGTGTTGGAAGTCAGGCCAGAACCCAAGGGCTTTGAGCTGATTCTCCTCATTGCTGACCTAAGCACCAGCAGGACTCTCTGTTTTGCTCTCTGGCCTTTTCACACAAAGTCATTTTTATCTGAAGAAAAAAATGTACTCTGAGATAAACTACCACTCTTAGGAATAGTGGAGGTCAGATAGCATCTGAAGCAGCTCTGAGGTCTTTTGAACACTGCATTTAGGGAGGTGGTGTAATACTCTTGAACTATAGTCTTTCAGGCCGCAGTGTAGGCAGTGGATTGTGCTCCTGCAGCAGGGTTTGCGGGCGTTCTGGTAGGGTTTTTTCCAAGATAAAGTGGCACAGTATGGCTCCAGAAGAAAATTAAATACAGAGTAGTATAAAAGAATGTTGTTCTCTTTCTTGCCTTCTGATTTTCTAATTAGAGAGACATCATTGTGTTCTCAGAAGTCTTCACCAAGGAGGAGGACTGTCGAGGCTCAGTAAGTATGCTTAAAACATTTTTCTGCTCATTTACAACATCAAATTAGAAAACTTTCCTCAAAACTGATGAACTTGAAACAGTAAATGAGGACTCAGACTTCTTCACAATTTGCAGAAGAATTGATATGACTATGAATTTTTATTAAATACTTAAAAATTTTTATGGGAATCTAAGAAGGAAAGCAATTCATTATATCTTCAGAAGAAGGATAGAATTCTCTTTTTGTACAGTGACTGTTTCCATTTTTTTTTTGGTCTGTAATCTGAAGAAAATATTGACAGATAAAAGACCAAATTAAAGGGCATTCTTACCACATTTCTGCACTGAAATTTGATGAGAATTAGAAGAGGTTTGAGTTACATTCAGAAACACTGTCAATGCTTTATCAAGTGGCCTTGGAAAGTCACTTAGTTCTTTGTGTGTTAGGCCGGGCTTGTTCTTGCCTAACTTTAAGCATACAGAATCAAAGATCAGCTATAGCATCTTTCTGAGGGAATTAAAAAGATAATCTTTATATTGACTAACAAATTTTGTGTAATGAAAGTCATGCAAGATATATTCCATTTTTTATTTTCTCTTTGTTAAGACTGGAGGATGATCCAATATAGTTTGGTTGGATACTCTGGGAGATTTAGGAAGATGCTATGAACGAAAAACAGCATTGAAATATTTCCTTTTGGAGTTTTCTTTCTTGTTTTTCAACCAGAACTCCAAGCTTTTAGAGAGTCTCCCACCTAAAGCAATTGACATTAACAAGGCTTTAAGAGGTACTAAAATAGAGGTTAATTTGTTCCAAGAGATGAAAGTCACATTTCACACTAAAAAGATTTTATACACCAAAAACATGTGTTTGAAAGCATTGGAGGCTGTCAAATAAGGACTTGAATTTTTCTGAGCTTCCATTTAGGACTAACAATTTTCAGCCACAGTCAGATTCTCTAGAAGCTCCTTTGGAAGCCTTTACACTGAGCAGCAAACTGCAGTTGTACACTTTCTTCCCAATTACCCCCCTTTCTTCTTGAGTGCAAAGCAGGTTCTGAACTCTTTCCAAGATTTGCTCACTCAGGAGCTCTGTGCTAAATTATGCCACAACACAAACACAAAGCACCACACTGACCTTTCTAAACAGTCTTGTGTTTTGCAGATTGAATGAAAGCTTTAGTTTGTCCTGATAGTCTTATCTTTTTTGAAAAATAGCAGCCGATACAATCTTCTTAATGGCCTTTCCTGTGAAGATGATTAGACCTACTACATTGTGTCATCTGTGTCTCTTTTGTAAAATACTTGACATTCAGTTTTCTATTCCCCCTTGCAGAGAAGAGGAGCTTTCATATTTAACTTTCCTTGAAGATGTAACAAATGAAATTCTTAGCCTTGGGCTGTTTTCTAACAGGTAGGTTACAGATGTTTTCAATTTTGTAATGCTGTGTCAGAAACACATGGCCTTAGTAAGCAGGGGAAGTAGTGATCAATAATCATTTCTTTGCCTTTAAGAATATATATACACAGTTACTCCTTGCTTTTGTTTTGTTTCCTTTTCTGGTTTACTTAGTGTAAGAAAGGGGAACTCTGAAATACCTGTGAGTCATCTACTTTGGTCTGCTGCTGTATACCATGAGATGAAAGCTTCTGTTAGAAACTGACCTGGAACCATAGGTGGAATAATGCTAAGAAATCATTTTGCTCTGCAACATCTGTTTTGCTAAATTAACGAAGTTACTAATCTTTCACAAGTCCTCCATCCCCATTCTCTCCTTGTTCTTGTTCCAGTATGAATTCCAGTCTTCAGCATGGGTTGCCAGGATTTCAGAGAAAGGTTCACCAGTTGCTAAATCAGATTTTTTTCAATAATTAAACATGAATGTATTTGAGTAGTAGTCCCAAATTCTTTTCCATACTGGTTCTTTCTGATAAAGAACTCTCAGGTTATGTACAAAACCCTGCAGTATGTCTGATACAGAATTTTAACCCTCTTTTGTAATCGCACATTCAAAGCAGTCTAATTTCATAATATTCTGATCTTCCTCTGGGTCAATAATTTCCCCAGCTGTTTTTATATTCTATGCACTCTCATGTTTTTTTTTCTTCTCACATCAAGGCTATTAATGAGAATGTTAAGTAGAGTAAGTCAAAAAATTAATCTTTAGCAAATTTTGAAAGCAGTCTCCTTGTGGCTCTTTTTTACAGTAATGTTGCCTTTCCTTAATACCCTTCTGGCACTGTTTTTTTTTTTAATAATTTCTAATGTATGCTGGATTGATTTCACTTGACTTTCTGGAAATCTGCTCCAGTGACTATGTGCTTCATTTGTCACAGATCACTTTCTCTGCAGAATTTTTTCTCTCGTTCTGTTCAAGCAATGGAAGAGAACTCTCAGGACTGAGGACTTTTCTCTGGATTTTTTTTACTGAAGCTAAATTTTCTTCTTTCCTTTTATTTACTCGTGTGTATATCAGCCACTGTGGTGGATCTAAGAGGTTTTGGATACTTCAGCATGCTAGTAGAACCACCACTGGATTGTTGGTTTCTCCCACCAAATTGACTGAACAAACCAAACACACACAGAGTTGTACTACAAATGATCCCATGGCTACCACCTGCTGCCCAAAGCTGGGTCTGCCTCCTGAGGACATGTCCAGTGGGTTATCAACCACAGGTAGCCCTCTTTGTGACAGCATAATTGAAACAGTCTTAGTGATCCCATCCAGCTAAAAAATTAAAATAAAAAAACTACAGTAATTAATTCATGTAGATCGGCTGAAAGCTGATTTTATTCCTGTGAAGTAATTTCATTTTTCATTTGTAGGGTTCTGGAAGAACTGTTTGAGTGCCATATAGAAGAAAATAAGAACCGTTTGGATGAGGTAGGTGCGGCCCCTGTAATCTCTCTGCATACTTGGGTGACATTTCCAAAGTGCACTGGTGCATTTGAGGATAGCGGTAACCTGAATGCTCAGTGTGGAGCCTCTCAGTGTGGAGCCTCTCTCTCCATAAATGAGATTTTCAGACTCATGGATCATGGCAGATCAGGAGTCACAGTGACAAAAAAGGGACCATAGTCAGCTCAATTTGGTGGCACTCACTGTGTAATTAAGTCACTTGAGTACGAGCAGCCTCCCTTTCCTTCTGTCAGAATGAAGCCCTAAGTTTAAGCAGTGCTCAGGTGCCATGAGGCTGGAGGTGTCACCCTTTTCTTCCTTTACCTGCCAGGCCAAAATGCGCCAGATGTTGGATGTCCTGAAAAGAGATCTTGGCTGTAGTCTGGACAGTGAGGAAGAGCAAATCCATTCAGGCTCAGAAGCCTCTGACTCGCTGGATCTGCAAGAGTTTGATACTATAGAAGAGCTTGAATTTACCAGTAAAGGTCACAGGCTAAGAAAAGCCAAAAAAAGTGAAGAGTTCTTTGGGAGCATGGACTCATCATTAAAGCAACCAAACAAATGTGAATCACCGTTATGCAGTGTAATGTCACAGATAACACAGAGCATAGAGGACTTTTCAGAAAACATGGCAGAAATGATGGATGCTGGGTCAGAGTCTGATTCTAGTGTCGCACCTGAAGAACACACAGACACTTCACACACATGTGAGGCAAGTTTAAACTTAATTGCTGACAGTGATTTGGAAGTCAGAAAGGCACTTGATGATCTTGAGGAAACCTTTGCAGAGGCCCTTCAGCTCTCACATGACTATGTGTAATAGTAGCCAAAACTTAAGCAGGAATAAAGCTACTTCTGTGGTGAACTGCCATTTGTCAAATAGTAGTAAATTATTTGTTTTATTTTCAATTTATTTCCGTTTAAATAATGCTAAGATCTCTCTAGCAGGATACTATTAATTGGTCATTAATTAATTTCTGTGTTAATGTAGACTCTAAAGGGTCAATTAGCAAAAATATTTTGTATATTTTGCCTGTAATTGTGTAACTCAACAAACTTTTGAGAATATTAAAATTAGATTTATATTTTTAAAAGCTGTAATAGTAAGTTATGAAATCCTTATTGTTTTAAATAAATTGCTAGTGCAGTTGTGCTCCTGCTATAAAGATCAAAGATTTTGAAGTCTGCAAGGATTCTAAAACTTAACTTCAAGCAATGTCCTCTTCTAGAATGACCAAACAGTTCCAATAAGTAGTACACTCTGTTGGCACTCAGAGAACACTACAAATGAAAAATCAAATTATTTCACAGGAAGAAAACCAACTTTTAACACTTGTCCACAAGAATATATTGCACTTGTTGAAAATGAGAGCAGACCAGGTTCCATGTTAGCCATGTACATGTGGCTGGGCAGTTGGGCACTCAGCTGCTGCCTTATTAATCTGGTCTGCAGCCTGAGTGTTCTGGCTCACTGAAAAGCAGGTAAGATAATGTAAGGATTTTGCATCCCTCCATCAGAGCCTGTCTTGGTGAAAAGACATGGCCACAGGGCAGAGAGGGTTTGTCCTCAATCACAAGTGATCACAGTCCTACTCCCATCCCCAAGGAAACTCCCCCTCTATTTCTTACCCCAGAGAGCTGAAGGGGAGGATGCCCCTAGGAAGCTATTGTTACTATTGTATGAAGAATTCTGACACAGAGGAACTGTTTAGAAAACTAAAGAGCATGGTTAGATGTATCCAAGTATAAAGCCTCTTTGCTCCTCAGAGAGGACATCACCCACTCTTTGTTCCCTCCCTTCAGAGTTCTCCATTCTTGTCAGTAATGGAATTTAGGGGTTTTCCTTCCTATCTATCACTACACTTATGATGACTTGGACATCATAAAAAAACATCACTCAGCAAACTTTGGCTTGTCAACAGGAGTCTGGTTAAAGATTAATAGGAATGTCACATTTAAATTCTGTAAATGAAAAACAACAAACCAAACACCACAGCAGTGAACCTCGCAGAAAGGCACAAATAAAGACATACTTCCTGTTGTATGAGTAACACAAAACCAAATAAAAACAGTTCCTTGACCATATTTCCTGTTGATGAGCTATCTGAACATCAATGACAACTTTTTCTTGGTAGATCATAGAATCAACTAGGTTGGAAAAGACCTGTGAGATCATCAAGTACAACCTTTGACCTAACACCATCCTGCCTTCTAGACCATGGCATTAAGTGCCACATCCAGTCTCTTCTTAAATACCTCCAGGGACAGTAACTTGACAACCTCCCTGCCATTCTAATGCCTTATCAGTCTTTGGTAAAGAACTTCTTTCTAATGTCTAACCTAAACCTCCCTTGGCACAGCATAAGACTGTGCCCTCTTGTTCTACTGCTTGTTGCCTGGGAGAAGAGACCAACACCCACCTGTCTACAACCTCCTTTCAGGTAGAGGTAGAGAGCAATAAGATCTCCCCTGAACCTCCTTTTCTCCAGGCTAAACAACTCCAGCTCCCTCAGCTGCTCTTCACAGGATTTGTGCTCCAGTCCCTTCACCAGATGGAACTTAAAAGAGGAAATAAATTGATTAGAATAGACCTTTCACAACGTGTCTGTCCACCCAAACTGTAGCTGTGAACATTTATTGGATCCACAGTGAAATTTCTAGTAAAGAACCAGAAAAATCACACACCCCAGTATCCAGTAGCTGGAGCAGTCACCCCAGTCCACAGAACTGCTTTCTCATTGTACAGCCATTCTCATCAGATAGGGGGAAACATTCTAGATAAATGTTATCTTTATAAAATCAGTATATCTACAGATCCAAAAGTAAATTCAGAGTGCCCTGGGCTTAAGACTTTCTCCCTTCTAGTCACATTTACTTTAAGGTGGTGCTTAAAATATAAGTTGTTTAAGGAGCTTGATATGCAAGCCTGACCCACATCACTGATAAGATTAATCAACAGTGCAAACTTTGTGGGTTTTTCTGAGGAATTTTAGGGTTTTTATCTCATCACCTTTTAGTCGGTGATATACTCAGGTCTTGGCACAAGCAATAGTAGAACAAGGCAGTCACAACACCATTGCAAATATGAATTCTTCAGAAATACCAAACTTAGGAGCAGCTGTGATCTGCAACATAAAGACCTATTTCTGCCTATATTCATGTGGGCAGTGAGCAAAAGCATCATAATGTCAATATTTTCTTCAAATGGACAGAAGCCTCTAATATTACTTCACTCTGTAACAGAACAGCCTCTTACCTTTGAAGCTACAGTTTTGTCATCAGTACTCTTTTTTTCAAAGGCAGGATTCCGTTTATTTAGAAAGCAAAGTGGAGTTTTTGATCATTTGAAGTAAAGATTAATGGGATCAAATTAAAAAGTGCTTAGATGTATTAGGGCTGACCAGAAAACAAAAACCTTCAAGCAAACCGCAAGCTATCATTTTACCTCTGATCCAACCCCTGTCTAAGGCTCCCACACAATTTTCATTTAGGCTTAGCTGCAGAATGACTTCAGTCCTGTTTCTCTGCATTTCTGTACACTTTTGCATCATTTATAGCTATGCAGCAGTAATTGTAAGAATGATGCAGCTCAACTGACAGTGTTTCATAATTCAACTACAAATGGCTCCATCAGACAGTGGGGGAAAAAGGCTACTTTTTTCCTAAGCAATGATTTGTGCAAGGATTATGAGCAAGAGAAATGGAACATCAGCATAACTAAAAATTAAACCCAAGAATTTCCTTTGTGGCCACTATGCAAGCTGTTCCAGTGCAGTGACAGCACATCTTCTAACCTAGACATCCCCATAACACCCTTCAGTGCACAACTACTGTCCCTATGTGCCTGAGACCCAGGGAAAGGCAGCAGCCCCAGGCCACAGCCTGGGGAAGGGAGAAGTAGTAGTGCAAGATTAATGTTAAAAGAGAATATATTAAAAAGAGACTGGGAAAAGGGAAATTGTTACTTATTCCATCTCTTAAAAAATGATGACACCTATTACTGGGTAGAATACAAGTGCCGAGTAGAGACTTATGTGCCACATGTTAACATTGGCCTTCAAACAAATTTTAGAGCTCCCTCAGTTTTTCACTTCTTTATTATAGCATTAGTATTTGAGACCTAGAAGTCTGTGGAAAAGGGCAAAACCCACACTACTGGAATTTTTAGAGTGTACTTCAGAGAGCTATGGGAAACTCAGCATCCCACTTTAGTTTTTGACCACCCAAGGCAGGAGCATACACTGATAAGCACGTGCAGGACACTGCAGCTGTGTGATGTCTCTAGAGCCACCAATCTTTTCTCTCTGGCACTTCCCAGGCACTTAACCTTCTCTTTTCAGGAGCTGACACCTGGTATGCAGACAGATTACAAGGAACAGAATAGCAACCAGTGATTTAAAAAAAAAAATCATGTCTCACCCTCCAGAATTACCAAGCCAGATACTCACGAGCAGTCCAATCTTCCTGTTACCTTTATCCGTAGTGAAATCTGCTTCATTCAGAAATAATCACCTGCAGTTTCTATTTCAAATAGCAGAGCAAACGATACACAAACAGGTGAGCAGAAAATTGATCTGTTGCACCAGCCATTGCCCCAGAAAGGGTCACAGCCAGTCAAGGGATCCAGTTTCAAAACCTGTAGCAGGTCATGGGCCAGCAGAAGCCGAGCATGTCACGGGGATAAAGCATTGCTGGAAAGGGAAAAGAAGAATCAGCAGTTATCACTGGCATGACAAACTATCAGCTGAGCCATAGAGCACCCATAGATCATCTCCACTTCAGCCAACTTAAAGAAAGCCCAGGCAGACTCCAGGATGTCAGGCAGTTGATGAATAGGAAAAAGAAGTGTTAACTCAAGTGAAGGGAACTAAAATTAAGAGAAGTGTCTGCTGTGCATGGGATCTTCTGTTCTCTGTAGAAAGGCTCCAGTGCAGCTGGGCTCCTAACGGGACCAACCCTTTAACTCACCCACTAAGCTAATTCCAGCAGACAGCAGAGGGCAAGAGGTGTGCCTGACACCCAGGTGACAACACACAAATATTCACTTGCATTCATCTTTTAAAACATGACACTGGCCTGCAAAAGGTGTGGACTCTCAACCCAGCAGCACATTGGACTGGAGGAATGCCAGACGTGGCAAACACTCATCTCCACAGAGTACAGGCATGGGCGGCTGCTGCTGCCGTGCCCTTGCTGCTCTTGTAGATCACAGGCTTCAGCACACCGAGTCTCCCCTGCAATCCTTCCAGCCCTACCACATCAGGGGAATGAAAGTAGACCTTGAGAAGGGCAAGGAAAGGCTACATAAATTGAGTAGGGAGGCCTATGAAACTCAAGAAATTTGACCACAGCCTCCGCCTGGCTGACCACAGAGCTATGCTGTCCCATTCTCGGGGGACGGGCAGCATGATCTGTAGCACGAGGTGCAGAGCTCTGTGCAGTTATCCCAAGAATTCATCCAGCCTGTAGGACTCCCCTTACAGTATCTTCGTGAGGGCTGCAGCATACCTTACATCTCACAGCAGCCAAAGCCTGATTCCAGATGAGTAACAGAACTATGAGATGACCCCAGCTCTTCCCCGTATCTGTTTCTCTCACTCATAAGCATGCCCACATGCCAAAAAAGTGTAGCAACATATCAAAGGCTATCAGCTCTCCTGTCAGCCTGAGAATTCCTTACTCAGAGGTGTAGCCTCTCCAATCAGAAATTCTGCTCAGAGGCATTTGCCACCCTGCTTTTTCTCAACATTTGACACAAGTGAGACCAGAGATGGCACAGATAACATAGGTTTAGAAACAGGCAGAACAATTTCTAAGATTATAGTTTCAACTTAAATTGCTTCTACTAATGTAGAAAGAGAAATAAACATTCAGCAATCAATGGAATTTGAAGTTTTGGAGACCTACAACTCCTGGTCTTCAGGAGATCACTCTGTATTTGAAAAATTTGAGTTAACACTTGCTATTTCTGGAGGCTCTGTGACAGTCACTTTAGAACAAATGAATTTATTTCTGTAGTATGATACAGGAAACTCAATAAACCTTGATAAATCCACTAAAATAGTATCTTCCAGTTTACTTAAGTATCTTCCAATTTTCCTCAAGCCTTTTGCTAAAGATTTTTTCAATGGAAAGACATTTGCAGTGTCAATCAGTTGCGAAGAGCACAGCATGTGGAGAGAAGAAATCAGATTTACATATGGACACGCTATGTATGCAGTTCCTTCAATCACTGATTATCAATATTAGGCAGGCTTGACAGAAGCTTTCTTCATAGATACTTAACACCTGTGAAAATTCTTCATTCACCTCTGGGGATGATAATTCAGGGACTGCTCATGGAAGGATTTGATGTCCTTCTAGACTTATATAAGGCACATGATTGTCATTTTAGAAATGGCTAATAATAACAACCTGAAACTCATCTGCACGCCCTCCAAATTTTTTCTAGTTGTTTTGTTTATTACAGCTGATATTTTAAATCCATAAAATAAGCAGGGTAGAAAACAATTTGGTATGTTGGGAATGGCACACATTTGGTTTAAACTTAGGTGTCCATGTGAAAGATTGTCATGCAGATCAGTCTGGGAGATGTGACTGATCAGAAGAGGGGCAGCATTTTTGTAAGCTGCCCTCTCACATCTACGTTGTGCTGTTTTGCAAGTGGACAGCCCAAGAAAATGCATGTGCCCTGAAGTCCATGCTTTAGAAAAGCTCCCAAAGAATGCCCTGAAGTCAAATGTTACAACATGTCTTCAACCCTGTGCACCTCTAAAAGATAGTTTTGTGACAAAATAGTCCCAGGCTCATCTGTATCCTACTTACTCTTGGTTTAAATTAATTAGACTAATAAATTGTAAAAACAACAGCATTAGCATTTAAGTATCACAACCACCATTTCCCTAAGCATTATGTTTCACTGGAGCCACAGAACTGCCATCCCTCAAACACCAGAGCTGGTGGCAGAAGGTTCAACTTGAAAGTGCCAATGGGACATATAGTGACATGAAATAACTTCCTCAGTTCAGAACTCATGAGCATTCACCTATCCTCCAGTCCTCACTCAACTACAGCTCTCCTGTAACACCATTCTCCCGTCAGTACCTGCATGAGTGACATTCCTGTCATACTCACAAATTGTGATCCTCCACCATCAGTTCTCAGGCTGCAGGAGGCAATGTTTCTGTGGCACTGGGCAGCTTGTTTTCATACAGAGTTCAAGAGATGCTCATAAAAATGGTGGAGAGGGAGAACACACATTTATATGCTGTCATAGATCCCTCAGGGAAAAGGAGTGGGTGTAAGGAAATCTCTCATCAGATCCTAAACAGAGCAATGTGTACATGCAAAACTTCCAGCTAGGTACCAAGCATTGCTGAGTTTCATGTAACCTTCATCTATTCACAGTCATTCCCAATTTAAACAGCCCTAACAGCTGAGCAAGACCTACTTTAGGGGCTACTAAAGGCCCCAGGCTAGAAACCTCTTTCATCGGCTCCTCTAAGTTTCTTGTGCACCAGGTCCAGGAGCTCTTGTCCAAGAAGGCTGCAGGCTGGCTGGCTGTGCCAAATCCAGGCGTCACATTGCTCCCCTGTCAGCCAACTCTGGCCACCAGAAGGCTCTAACAGGGATTCTAGAGCAGCTGGAAAATAACAGCTACAGTTTAAAACAATTTGGATTTAGATGAAATTTAGGTTTCTGAAGAGACCTTTGCCTCAAACCCAGTATAAATAATGTCTGATCAGAACTGCTGGGTCATTTTACCATGAGCCTAGGAATCCAGGAAGTCCTATTTCCCTTTTCTGATTTTGAATCTATGTCAAATAACAGAGCTTTGATCACACTTGTAAGGACTTAAAGAATGCAGTTAAGTTGTCTCAAAACACTGTCAAAGAAGGAAAGTCCCATAAGATAAGCCACCATGACAGAAACTTGTGATAAGAACAGATGGAAACAACAGGAACCAGGCCTGGTAAGGCAGATCTGGGTAACATACCCAAATAAAGATTACTACCATGGAAAACTGTGAGAAAGGAAAGCATTAATTCCAGACCTAATAGAAGGTAAAGGTTTGAAATTAGCACACCAAATAAAATTCCACTGTGAAAGCTGTGGGAAAGAGAACATCACCCATGCCATTCCAAGCTGTGGGAAAATCTGAGATGTCCCATCAATATCCAGGACTAGTACTGTGTAAATAAAGTGGTACCCCAGAAGCACAACTTTGGGACACTCACCACCGAGACCACCAGAAGCAGGACCAGCGGGGTGCCATCGGAATACCTTTATCTATTTATTTAATCTGTTCTTCTCACACTTTCTCTTCATATTTCTCTCTCCTCTATCATGTATTTACGGTTAAATAAAATCCGTGTTATTGACTTTGGCATATGGTCTCATTTGCACCTTAGTTCAGGCAGAGGCATCTTTTAATAACCAAAACCTAACAACACTGAGCATCACACAAGATATTCCTCAGGACTTGGGAACTGATCAGACAAGTACATAGATAGCTGGTATGTTACTGTCTTACCTTTAGCTAATTAATGCCATCAAATTGAGTGCACCTACAAGAAAAAATTTTAGTTAAAAGCAAGCCTGATCATTCCAGCTATAGTTAGGCACTAGGCATTTAGCAAAGACAAGGGGAATGCAATTGTCCAGTGGGAAACTAATGTCCAGTTTGCAATTCACATATCATGACATTATAAAGTCTTGTGCCGCACCAGGTATGTGGAGCAAGCCTTTGCACCACCTTTTTAACTTAATGCCAATTTTAAAATGAAGAAAAACTTCAGTGTTAGTTGCTGGTAGCAGGTCCAATGATAATAAGCATACTATCAACTGCTTCCTCTCGCACTCACTTCTGGAAAGGGTTTCTCCAATTTTCAAAACCTTTGAATCTCTCCTACACTTAAAGGTTACAGGGAAATTGAAAGTTCAATACCAAAAATAGCTTTAGAAAATGCCAAACATTGTGAACAACGATGACAGGGCAGCAGGCACAAGACTTTCCTGCCACAAAGATGGCAGCTCTTAGAATTTGATATCCTAAATGTTATATCCAGTACTTGTAAGGCTTTAAGAGAGGGATCCCACCTTTGTGTGCTAAAGGTAAAGTCCCAACCTAGGACTGCACATGAACATAAAGTTCTCAGGCTTTTCTTTTTATAATGGAACAATAAAAACTCATAGCTGCTTCAAATATTTATTTCCATGGCAAAAATAGACTATAATATATTCATTTCACATATATTACATTCAGTAATACAAGCTTTTCTGTCTATGAAATACAATTTATACATTGTTTTACAAACCAATTTCAGTTTTACAAGAATTAAAGCTGGTTTGATTATACATTTTTACAATATTGGTGACAAGACAGCAAAAATACACATTAATCCCTAGCTTAGTACTAGAAAATAATACTTTGTGTTTGCTACTGTTTAAACAAAGTCCCATTTAAATCCTTGCATGCTGGCTCAAGGGAAAATCGAAGAAAATGAAGCCAGATCCTGTGTTCCTCTGACACTAAGGGTTCAATCCTACAAAACTGCTGATAGGACTTCAGACACACATTTGCTTTAACTGAGTGGAGAGATTTCAGCAGTGTGCAGGAGTATACATACTTACTGATTTGCCAAGTAAAGCCTCTAAAATTTCCATGCAAGTCCGCCCAGATCAGGCATAAAGAAGACAGATATGGTGGGTATTTCAAAGCAATTTAAGCATGTATCTTTGTAAAGAGCATACACACCTTGTCTGTCAGAATTATCCAGGATTAGCAAGGTGACATACTGGAGGATTTTTCAGCGATTTTCCCACCATTCTAAAAATTAATGGCATTTGCAATGTCTTTGAAGTATTTAAAAGTCTCCTAATTTTACCTAAATATTTCCAAATGGAAAAACAGCACTTAAATTCCCTTTATAAAAGTTAGGCACCTTCTGAAACTGTACTCATAAAATTAATAATTTGGTAGTTTTGATTGCTGCATATCTGAACCAAAAGAACATTACAATATCTACAGACTTGCTCTCTGACTTGCCACAGGCTGGATCTGCTGTAAACTCTGTTCATTAGATTCTTTAAATTTGATTTCTATCTTCATCCCCTAAGTAGAGCTGAAGAATAGACTTCTATAAAGCAAATACACTGAAGTTTATTCTTCACCACTGAGCGCAGCATCATGTGGAAACTAGCAAAGAATAGAAACAAAGGCTATTTAGCAACAGTTTTTTGAAATGCTCATTGAAGTTAACAAATCCGTTTTTTTTCCAACCCAGTTAGACCCTAAAGTAACATATGTGATGCCAACAGAATACACCAAGTTAGCTGGTCCCCAGCAGGATCTTACTAAGAAATTTTTTTCTTTAACTTGTTTTTACAGACATGGTTGCAACAGCAGTTAAAAGTTTAAGAATTTTTCCCCTTACCTTAGCACAATATCACATTATTTTAATGTCACTGTATTGCAAATGCTGCACTGCAACAGAACTTCTAAGCACATGTTAAATTCCATATTTCAAGAGTCTCACTGTCAGCCCAGCCTTAACTTGGTGCCACTCACACCAACTGTAAACACCTGGCTTTATTCACAATGTATTCAGACTTCCAAATCATCTCACCTGCATCCATTAGAAATCATCACTGCAAAATTACAATTATGCCTATTCCCCATTCATTTTGCATCTGTAAAACCAGAGACTGTGGCTTGAAAAATCTGACCTTTAATAAGTAAACAAAATTGAGCTGACAGGGTATTCAATACATTTGGAAAGGAAGATATGTAAAAATAACAGAGTCTCTGAAAAAATATTTGGAGTTTAAAAAATCACATTTTAAAAAGCCAGTAAAAATAACACCTATGACTACATATTCACTTACCCTACCATGCCATGAAAAACATACCATATGACTCAAACCCTTCTAGCAGCTCTACTGTGGATAAAAAACATTCCAAATCCTCCTCCAAATGCCTTCTGCCACTCCTCAAATCCTCACTCTCTATGTCCAAAATTTTATACTTGCACAAGAGAATTTCTTCTGAATTCTCAGCCACTTTTCCTTTAAATGTGTACCTTCCTGTATGCACATTCCTGCTGCATTCTTTTGGTTAATTCTTGTAATCTGTATTTAGATTTAAAGCAGACATGTGAGTATTCATGCCTTAAGGGCTCAAGCTTTCATTGGCAATAAGCCCATTTTAATTCCCACAGAACTGCAGGAATTTTGCATCTTGCAGGACTGGACTCTGGCTTTGCATGACTTTGCAGTACTGAAAAAAAAACCCAACCCTAAAGTCTAAGGCACCAGGTTCTTAGCAACTGAAGTAGTGATTCTTTTAAATTAATAATTTGCACTAACTATTGAAATATAGTAATGGGTTCACTATTTTTAAATCCAGGGATTTAGTAACACTACTGATGCTAAAACTGAGATCTCATTACACAGCTAGCTTGTATGATAAACAACCCTGCAGCTCCCAAGTTTGGTCCAGAGGCCACTGAAATCTATGAGCTACTCAACTTTAACAGCTGCTCCAGGAGAAAATATTTAGCAGTAGCCCCAGGTAATCTTACTTATTAAATTTAAGGGAGCTATTTGGGGGAAAATTACTCCAAGTGCTGTCCACTTCACAAAAAGATATGCAGGATTACATGAGGAGCTAAAAATAAATTTCTAAAAAATGTCAAGAATCTTTTTCATCTTAGTACAAATTTATTTTATTTTCACTTTTTATTGCTTTATTTTACATTTTTTCCTAAATGTTGATGGTAACTTAGAGTAGCTCTTCATCCACAGAAATACAGGGACCCTGCCTTGCTCACCTGCATGAATTAAACATATTTCTATGTCTAAACTGTAGAACACTGCACTTCCGGTGTTATTGTTTACTTGTGCTAAAGATATTGCAATAGTAAGGCATAAAACTTTTCCTGCTCTTCCCAGGGTACAGCAGAGAAGGAGAGCAGTGCTGTGCAGGCTGCAGAGGCTGTGCAAAACTCCCCTGAGCAGGGCCAGAAGGGACCTGCAGCCTACAGATAACCCAGCTAAGTCAGTGACATCTTTGCAAGGGAGAGGGCTCTGACTTAACTTCGTAGAGGAAAGCTTCTAGCCTAAAACTAGAAAGATTCACTGGCCAAAAAAACTCTTATCAGAGCAACCAAGAAATGAAACGTGCAGAGGTTCTTGCTACAATTTGTAGGTTCTTCTCCTGACTCTTCATAGAATTTGAATCCTAAAAAGCATCTTCCACCTAGCCAACAAAAGACAGTCAAATCTGTCTCTTGACAGTATATAGCACCTTTATTTGTCCCTGAGAGCTCTGACATCCCTAGAGATCAGCATCATTTTTGCCATTTACTGCAACAATGTTTTCATACAACTTTTCTTACTAAACAAACTCAGTTGAAATCTTGCATAATAATCTGGTTTCATCCCCATAAAAATAGCAGTACATTTGGCAAAATGGTCAGGCTTATAGTGAAGTTTTAAGCTTTTGACAAGTACATCCACCTCTGACTCACAATGTGACTGGATTCGGACAATGGATGTTCTTATAACGTCCAACACTTCATGAAGCACCCAGCACAACTACAAGTAAAAATGCATCCCTTTTCAAGGCTCAGAACAAAGTGCTAAAAATTGAATTGTCTTTTATAAGTTAACTGAAAATCTAAACAATGGGGTTTTTAAATCATTTTGTTACGGAAGGTTGTAAAGTTCAATTTCATTTGGTATCTTTAGACAAGAAACTGCTCGTTTTCAATGCTCACTCAGAGCCATATGCTTACGTACAAATGCAATCCTGCAATCTTCAGTAGAAAAACTCACATGAAGTCAAGCCTCTTAAGGTCAAGCCTATTAATGCAAAACCAGACTGCTGACAGAACTGCAAGCTGAAGGGGAGGAGATAGCAGTGTTATGCTTAAAAATAAAAATAAAGACTGTGACTATCAGATTGGAGAGTAACCCCCTCCAAAAGTGAACACAAATTCTTCTGGCAAAACAAAACCAGAAAAATAAGCCAAAAGACACAGGTTTCCTCACCTACCTCAAGTAATCTCATAAATATTGGACTAAATTGTTTGTTACAACTGCTCCTTTTACTGCTTTGCATCTGATGTTCTGTCCCAGTAACTGCTGAACAGCTAAAAACTGTTGCTTGAAGTTCTGGATGTCCATCATGTCATTAAAACAGCATCTATGAAGTTATGAAGATCAGAGTCGAAAGCTTAGAAATGGAAAAGGTACAAGCTACATTTTAGAGCCTGCTTTTCCATTCAAAAATAATTCTGCAGATGGAAGTGAACTGTGACAAAAAATAACCATGTTTTTAAAACACAGCATAATACAAATATTGGACAAGAGTGTTTGTTTCTTTCAATATTTCTTTCAGCACAGACATGTTGGATTGGTTTGTTTGCAAGATTTATATATAAAGAATCAGTCTTCAGAAACTGGTTTCCTCTGGACTTCCAGTTTTACATTTGGCAATTAAAAATTCCTAGGAATTTTATGTAAAAACAACATTTCTTTTCCCTAGTCTGAAACATTCAATCTAACTTATACTGCTGCCTCCAAGCAGATCTGAAAGTACCAGATCACTACAGGGTACCTTAAAGTAACAGATTTTGTACAGAATGACAAAGTAGCACAACTCATTTGGACTGTGTGTTTTAGTTTGTGGAAGTAGCTTATTACAGAGGAAACTGAGGCAACTTATTTATTATTCTTCATTAATGTTTTGAGACACAATTATTATTTTGAAAGGGCTTTAATATTTTCCAAGCCCTTGTTAGAGCTCAGAAAAATAACATAATTTCAGCACTGATAAAAAGGACTTTAATTTCAATTCACTAAGCAGGTATCAAGGGAAATGGACACTTACTCATGTAAGCACACTGACCTACTATCGTGTTTTTTTGAAATTAAACCAGATATCTAAAAACTATCGGTCACTTTTGAACAGTTTTAAAAGTCACCATCTCAAAACATTTAGAAAGGCAGCTAAAACCACACTGTCCCCACCTGAAAACCAGGATTATTTAGGGATACTGTCATTAGATCAGTCCCATGGGACAAAATAGAAACTACTAAAGATACGACTCATCTTCAGATCCATGCCACAGCCATTGACTCAGCCACCTACACAGCTACTAAAATACTCACATCTCCAAAGTAACTTCTAACGGCTCTTACATCCTACAACTGTTCTCAAATAGTCTTCATTGCAATGCTGTGCAGCATTAGCAAAATCTGTTCTACTACTGACAAAATAATGTAAAGGATTCTACAGAAACTTCCAGTGCTTTAATGACTTTCTTGACTGGGAACACTAATGTTTTTAATTGTCATCTTTGCACTGTGTAAACCAGCAATCACAGTTGCCACACCGCCTCCATTATGCTTCATATGACCATTTCTGCTTCACCACTGTGCACCTTCTTACTCCCATTTTGGTTCTCTCATTTCATCAACCTAAAAAAGGCTCTTAAAATAACAGGTTACTAACGGTATATGACCATATAAAACAATGCATGATTATAGTTTCTAGATTTAACTACATAAATAACAAAGAAAAGTGCTTGAAACATTTTCATCTGCTTTGATTTCAGCCAGTAAAATCAAACTGTTCTCTAACTATATGAATAATACTGAATATGTACTTTCTCTCATCCATTTGTTTTGAATAACCTCATAGATACTTAATTTATTTTCCTCTGCTTGTTGCTGGTAAATATGCCTCTGCTTAAATGTAAGTTATAACAGGTACCACTATCTTTCACTTGTCAATCCTATTACATGGTGCTACAACTAATCACCAATAGCTTCCCCTAGGACTTTCTGCATGATTTTTGAAAAGCCAGTTCAAACATTGTCAGTCATCTCTGAAAATACTGCTCTTTTTAAAAAGTTTTGTGTTGTGGTAATTTGGATTTTTTAATTTAAAACCGATGCATATAAAAATAATTGTCATTAAACCAACAGTTTGAAATATCTAAGAACTGCTAATTTTGCTAAATAAACCAGAGGAAACCAGAAGTTCATTTTTAAAAATACAGATGTATTGCTCTAAATATAAAATTGAAAGCAGAATGAAACTGCGTAAGACCTCGACATTCCCAAGGAGCTGGTTTCTCACTCCATGTGCTCCTACAGATTTGAACTTGATTTAGTCAATAATTATGTTTCAAAACTTAACGTTAGTAAAATTGTGCTGTGTACTTCCATTCCATAAGGTACTTATTTTGTCCAGAGTAACACTACCCAAAGGAACATGTGCAAGTACTACAGACCAGTACAGGTGAAATCCTTTCTTAATACAACTGCAGCTGAACATGGGAAGAATCAACTCCAACGAAGATCCTGCTTTGCAGGGACTGTTACACTGACTCACCTTGAACGGTCACACAGCAGCCCTAAAAGGTAACTGTGATTCATCATACAAAGAAAACACAAGTGAGAGCAGGTCTATCTGGACAACTGTGATTTTCTTTCTGTAAACTCTTGCAGTGTCCCTTAGGAAGTGGCAGGGATTAGATAAGTCTGGAACTTTTGAGAAACTGAATGAGAACTCCATAGACAAAAGTGTACTGCGAAAGAGTCTGCACCATCATCATTCTCTGCTGCCTCAACATGTCCAGCACTCGTGGGATGTCCAACATCTGGAAGAAGAGAACAAACCATTACAAGTGACTGGTGAGTAAGGAAACTGGGTTGCACCTTCTCGGCAGGAGGTGCAGTACCTTAGTGCTCTAAGGGCAGAATCAGCTGTTCTAATTTCAGCTCTGACAATCCATTGCCCACGTCTGGAGTATGGACTGCACTACACCACTGATCATCTGAGAAATATGCATAATGGTGAAGTTACCTATCTCACGGGGTATTGGTCTTTCCAAATCTAATGGCTGCAAAAGTTCGTCACAGTATTAGGACAGGGATGCACAATGAAACAATAAGCTTGCTGAGTCCCAACTGGCATATTATATTATCAATAAACACTTTACAGCTGTTCACTTCCAGCTAAAAGTTGATAGGACTGTGTTTTATTCTATTAAACTACCCCTTCGTCCTCTGCTGAGACTGATACTGCAACTACACTCAGGAACAAAATAATTAATATCAAGCACAGCATGTTCTTGAATATTATCCATTCTAATTCAGGCAAGAAGTGGTGAAGTCAGGAAGAAAACCTGAAATATTCTCAGTAGCCTAGGGCATACCTTGTTCCACTCAGTGACTCAACATCTTACATAGTCAAGAATCCAAATAATCATTGCAGTACCTGGGGTATATATGGGTAACTCCAGAAGATTATTAACTTCTGTTGAATTCTCAAGAGTTCTTTCAAGCATAGTTGTAAGGGCTCTTCCAAAAGCTTCTCAGGTTAACAGTCATAAAATATTTTAGGCAGGTTATTTACTCTTCCTAGCCGACATTATTTAAAGCACGAGAAAGAAAAAGGATTACCTCATTGTGTTCCAAACAAGCAATCATGATCTCTGACAGGATGACCACTCCTGTTCGTCCCACACCTGCACTGCAATGCACCAGCACAGGAGGGTTAGAGCTTTTAGGATCTGCAGTGCTGTTCGTATGGCGCCGCACTGACTGGATCTCTTCCAAGTAGGCTGTTAAGTTCAACAAGATAAGAATAATTCTTTTAGGAGATGAAGCTCCATAAGCCATGCTATTATGCTGTATGACCACCAGAAAACTAGTAATTTAACAATCAACATCCCACAGAAAAACACATTAGTTAAATCACAAGTCATACCCCAACCAAAGCAATATAGGTCTACAAAGATATTTGACTTTTGAAAGGATTTCCTTGTCTTTTTCCCTTATTTCCTCCTAAAGACAGCTCATGGCCATCTTGCTACTGCTGCAACATACTCAAATGTGTAGTATCTGATGCAATTATGTTTTAGTCTATATAAGCTTTTAACAAATTATTGGCTTTAGACATAAACAGTCATTTTAATAAAGCCTCAGATGTATTCTTGCAAAAAGTATAATTCAGTATTTCTTGCTCATGTGAAGAACCCTTTTACAGCAGAATGTTTGGCATACTTATCAAAAGCTAATTCATACACAACAGCCATTTTAGAAGGTACTAAAAAACCCAACAGAAACCACACCCAGCCCAAAGCAAAGCTATTAAATATAACTTACATAAAAATCCCTTTAAATCTTCTGGACAGCCATGCTCTGGCCAGTCAGTGTACTGCAAATGCCAAACAGTTCTCTCCTGTCCTGTGAGAAGGTGTTTAATCTTCAATCCTGTAGTCGCGTAGCAGCCGGAGTCAGTACGGAATCGTGTGGTAATCTTAAATCTTCCATATGTTACAGTGTTGTGTCTTGAACCGAGACGTGGCCAGTATCTGAAGCTTTTTTCTCGCCCACTTTCCTTAGAAGTAAAACATTTGCTTAACAAGGCACATAAGAACACTCATACAATTTATTCTACTGTACTAACAACTGTATCTTTCCTCTATTAAGTACTACTACAGTGTTATGTTTTCCGGCAGAAAGAGTTTGCAAATTCATCCTTCTACCACAGAAAGCAAGACAGAATAGCAAAGGGGTCACTAGAAATTTATCTTTGATTGGTCTTCCTGATGAAGCAAAGATCCCCTTCCTCTAACAGATTATAAAAAGCAAAAACATTGTGGAATTTTTGGGAGAAACCCAACTCAATTTATACTCACTTCCTCTGCTGTCACCATAGCTATGATGGCAATTCCTTGTTCCCAGATCATCTGCCAGAAATCCTGACATGTATTCTGCAAAGGGCCCTGCGTAGCAATGTAATCCCACTCTATGCCACTAACAGAGATCTGAAAAAGAAAGACATTATATTATTAATTATGCAAAATGCTTTCCTCAATTCTGAAGGTGCACAAAATGAAAAAATACAGCAATACTGTGGAAGTAGGAGCCTGCTTTGAGTTACATCTGCCCCAATTTTCTAGCTGCATCTTGTTACACTGGATGCAGAAGAGACTCAATTGTATGGGCACACAGCTAAATAAATGTGTTTTACATCATAGGCATAATGGAAAGCTGAGAAAATAAAATCACATTTCTCTTTTGTGTATTTAAGGTAGTATAGCAAATTCAGGTTTAGAGAAGTTTTCATACCCTAGTGCTGTAAATGCTGTTACAAGTACCAAAAATTCAGAAATTGTTTTTTCCTCAAAAAATATTATCTTGTTTGAGAAGGGTCAGAAGATTCACTCAATATTTGTGAATGGAGCAGAGAAACTATGGTACTGTGTCAAACAGATTGATTAAAAAAAGCCAGCAACAACCTAAAACTGCTGCAGTGATTATCTCAGCTCTTTTCAGAGAAAGCATGAAGCCAACTGTAGTTGCACTTTAAGAAGGTAAAGGTATTGAAAAGTACACAAGCTGCCTTGAAGGTTCTTGAGGTCATTCCGCAAATACTTCACTTTTTTAAACAAAGTTTAAAGAATTAAGGATGGGGAAGGCGGACAACTGAAGAATTAAAAAAAGCAGATTTCCCTCTGGCTTCATGAGTTCCTCTAATTGTCCAGAAGAGCTTAAGCTGGGAACTAGCTTACTGCCTGTTGTGCATAGTCTGAGAGTACAGTAAAGGAATAAATAATGACTGTCACTGAAGTTCAAAAATATCATAACATTGCAGAGGATCCAAGTTTGGTTTAAATCTATTTGCCTTCTTAACTCTGGGAAGAATGGACACACCTTCTGTTAGCACCGATCTCCAGAGAGACGAGACAGAAAGGAGACAGTAGATCAATACAGAAGTGAAATGCAGAAGATCCCTCCATTAAAGAACCCTCCTAAGTAAAGAAGATTTGTCCTGTCCCCAAAGAAACCTCAGGAAAAGAAGGGAGAGAGTGAGAGATGGAGGTATTCTCACTCATTTTACCAAACCAAAATTGATAGCCAAATGCATTTTTAGATACCACATGAACTGGAAAATATTTCTCCAACCATATTTCTCTCACCTTGATATGAGATGCATTGATGTAACCCGTGTTATTTTCTTTGGTTGGGACTAGCTCTACTCTGGTATCATCATAAGGAAGGACGTCCTGGAACCGGTTTCTCTCAGTGTTTTCAGGAAGCCGAGCTATTGAGCACTCACCATCCAGGAGCCTCTTTTTCTGAATGCGCTCGTACTCAGTGAACACCATCCCCTGCTCTAACCGCTGTTCCAGAATTTTACACTGAAAGACAGACCATGGGTAATGATGCAAAGTCACTCTAAGGTGAGTTTAACAGAGAATTCATGAAGGATAAAATTTATGCATTTTCATCTAGTACATACTTCTTCAGTGCTTTTCCAGCTATTCATGTTTTCACAAACATACCAGAATAAATAAGAAGCAACCCTAACCAGCTGGAATTTTGTTCAACAGAAAAGTAAGAAGCCTGTTAATACTTCATTAGGTCACAAAGACCTAATGTGGATACTACTGGTAAAGGAAGAATTATTTCACAATTTGTATAAAGTCAGTCCAGTTGAGGAAAAAGAAATTGGTCAACCAGATAGCTATGCTGTAATGCATAGTGCCTTGAATACCTTGGAACAAGAAACACGAACACACCTGCTCAACATAGCATGTTCGATGCCATCATTTGAAAGGTCTCCTTTAAACTTATAATTGAAAAAAAAGGTAAAAACGAAAACCACAAAAACAAACAAACAAACAGAAAAAAAAGAAAAACCCAAACTTTATTGTTTGAAGGAATTAAAACTAAACTGTTCATACAGCAGCAAGCCTTCTTAGAATCTCTTGCTGCAGTTGAAGTAGAATAGTACAACTCAATGTGGTTTATTTAATAAGCTGTTCTCCCTCCCACCCCGCTTTATTCTTTTGAAACCAAGTTCTTTCTAAATCATAAGACACTTCTGGAATTTCAGCATCTCTTTGCCAACAATAATTAGAGGAATAATATGTAAGATTTCAGCCAGAAAATTTCATCTATGTCACATGCTCTCAGATTCTCAAAGCAACTGCTCTGTGGTATCAGGTCATAAAAGTATCTTGTATCAAGTAAGTAAGCCAAATGTTGCAGAGGAAGGTGTAAAATCTCAATCATATGCAATTTGCACACCAATACATCAACTGCACAAACTCCTTTATTATCTTTAGGCTAAATTCCCTTATTTGAACTCACAATAATATGAAGCTGAGCAAAGAAACAGACACTGAATCAACACTAAACTCATCTTCTAAAATATCTGCACTCTGGACTGCCTTTCATGTCGTGTGTCTACATTGCATTGCCCTTTCTCGACTGTTTTAGGAACTACTCCCATTTCATGGTATCTATTCTCCCTCTACATGACTGCCTGAAGAGAAAATGTAGTGACATATCTCTTTCATAACTTGATTTTATGGCTCCTTCTTTACCACAACACTGTTGGGCAGAGCTAACTGAATAATAATATGGCTGAATTTAGTAAAGGTCAATCCAGAAAGAGATGATGGATGTATGTAAGAGGAAATAAACAACGCAGGAACAAAATGTAGAACTGTATCTCAGTAACACAATGTTATTTTTTGCCCCTTAGCACCTTTAAGCAAGGTATATGTAGTTCAAATGGAACAGTCAGATGTGGCCCCTATGTATCTCACCCTAAGATTTCAAACTTCAAGACTGAGTTTTTACTGAATGACTTGCAATTAATTTTCTTGGCCTGTTTCTTAAAACTGCAGCTGTAAGAGCAGGACTACTCCTTCAGGCTCTAATCCATGCCCAGTGACTGGCAACAAATTTTGCTAGAGGGGGTCTGCAGCTGAGGATCCCCAACCATGCTCAGAACTGGACTTTAAACAGACCACTGATGGCAGAATGGACAATAATCACCACAGACCTTGGTGTATCTAGTTGCTCCTGGTCAGATCTGTGATGACAGCTCTGTTCTATACAGCCCATCCCAGGCTGAATATTGACTGCATTTCACTTTCCTGCACTTGTTTAATGATATAGGAGACAGGCTGAAGCATATTTACTGAGGGGTTTTATCCTGATACAAGCAGATGGAGTCTTGTATTTCTCAAAGAATGATCCTCAAACTCTGAAACCTGATGTCCTCTCATTCATCTGAGATCTTTTACTGAATTTAAAACTTCTGCAGATAGAACAAGTTTCATCTATATTTTATAGGATCCATTTGAGAAAAACAGATAAATAAAATCTGCACAAATTGTACTCTGCAGATGCAAATTAGCTGGAAAACTTTTTAACACTGTATGAATTACTAATAATTACAACTAAGTTCAATCTCATATTCAGAATTTTAAGTCATATATTTTCAGTCTGGAAACCCCAAAATTAAGAAAGAAAACAGAAAGAATTGCATAAAAATATATCAGTAAATGCTAGCTACTTTGCTATGTTCAAAGGGTAAACTATAATTGAATCACTGTCATCTTAAATCTTAAAGAAAAATCTGAGTTACACCCAACACTTCTAGCAATGATTTGTCTATCAAAAATCTCATTCTTCATTGTTTCTATTCTCAGCATTTGATTTTCCTTGAATCTGAAGCATTTTAAGGTCAACAAAAAGCACAATTCATATGCATTTGATTGTGAAAAATTACTAGTGTAAATCAAGCACTAAAAAACTTCCACATACCCGTTCATCATTTGTTGCTCTTGTTGATTCTTCCTTCCCCTCATCTGGCAGAGGCATTCTAGTCAACGCTAGTCCATTCAGGGCAGCTAGCTTTAAAGGCCCCATTTTTTTGGCATCATTTTTATTCTTTTTCATACCCTGCAAAAGAAAAGCTAAAGCTTGTAAATATTCTAAAGTATCTGATGAAATTATAAAGTAGAAAACAGCTGAGTTCAACTAAGCAAAGGATACTTCTTTGATCCCTTCTGCAAACAGATCTGACCATTTTTTTTTGATAAGCACTGCAGTGAGAGATTAGGGTGGTGGGACTACATTCCTCCAAGGACATAACACAAGTCTGTCTTCATTCCAGACAGGTTAATGAAAGTGCATGAGAATGACAAATATTGTTCCCCACAAAACTCATGACTGAGGGTGTGAGGTGACAACTCTGGATAATTAACATTCTTGGCCAGAACTGAAATCACTTCCCAACCTCAAAAATACATAAAAATCCTTCCTTACTAGACTATTCAGTTTGCAGGCATCTTTTTTCCCTGCAAGCAGGCATAACAATGAGCATATACCTTGAAAATATTTGGATATATTTAAATGTTTTACTAAGTTTGCAACAAACCATACATACAAGACATGAACACAGAGCTGCAGACAGATTTGAGTCCTGGACCAGGCCATGAGTCTAAATTAGGGAAGTTACCATTCAGTATTTGAGAAAAATATCACAAGGGGATTTCTATGAAGGAATAAATTCAAATTATTATTTTGAAAAGTGTAAGAGAGAATTTCATCATTCCTTAAGTTGCTAAGTTTAGTTGTTAACAAAAATACACTGAAAGAAGGAGTGCATATGCTGCTTGAATGATAATCAATGTTTTCAAAAGTTAAATGGTGGTAAGAAATAGAAGACAAAGCTAAGAGGATGAAGCCACATTTAAAAGTGAACACAAAGACAACAGTAAAAGCTCATTGAAAAGCAAAACATGCAAACATTGGTAGGGGCCAGCTTTGTAACTAGGATATTGATTTCAATGATGAATATAAAAAGTAATACTCTGTATTATGCAATGACACTCTTAAATGTTACTAACTAGAAACTATGTTACTAAACACTTCCAAAGAAAAAGTTCTAATACCAACTTAATTTCAAATGTTGACTGGAACATTTCTGTAACTATCAGAAGGAAAAGCAGGGTATGATTTTGAGATATATTACTGTCTGAAAATGTATCTTTTGGAGAACAAATACTAAGTGCCTAAATGTGAATGGAAGGAGAAAGGTATTACTTTTGTTCCTATACCACCTAAAAACACGTGAGGAAGGAGATGTAGAAAAACACACACAATTGTAAAAAGAACCAAAGCTGATGAAGGTTCATTTCATTGTGTTCAGCTCCATGTATAGCATGTCTGACAGACAACAAATTGTGAGAGAAGTAACTATTTCAATGCATAGCTTTTGCATATGTTAGTTTTTGCAGCATCAGCTGTGAGTTACTACAACACTAGAGGTTATATAGTAGTTCCAGTGCAGTTGTGCAGGAAACTATTCCAATTTGTGCAGAAAACTATTTGACACTAACTCAGATGTGCTAAGTTAACTTTAATCAATTTTAAAAGGCAAAATAATAATAAAAGTGGTTGTCCTCCATAGCACCTGAAATCTGCCACAAACTACATAAAACTGGACAAAATGGGTGGTAAGGAGTACCAGTGAAATTGTACACTCCACACAAACCTTGATGATTCTATCATGTGGGAATTACAGGAAAGGTGAAACTTATGTTTTTTCACTATTTATGGCTTCATAAGATTGGAATAGGAGAAAGGGACATGTCAAGCAAGAAATA
Source organism: Pithys albifrons albifrons (assembly GCF_047495875.1). Lineage (NCBI taxonomy): Eukaryota > Metazoa > Chordata > Aves > Passeriformes > Thamnophilidae > Pithys > Pithys albifrons. The sequence continues at coordinate 18,566,189 of NC_092463.1, read as the reverse complement.
CCTTTAATGGGACAAAAACACGTTGAAGAGAAGGCAAAAGGGAAAGGATTTGAAAAGGGGAAGGCATGGAGTAATGAAGAGAAGATTAGAAAGCTAGTAGTTAAATGAAAAGAGTTTCTTCTGTTCCAGATAAGGACAGATAGGGCAGAAATGGATCTAGAATTGACCTTAAAATAGCTCATTCTAGAGTTTCTAGCCAGGTTAGGTGTACCAGACAGATGGAGACTGCACAGCTGGATTTGTGGGGGAGGACTATACAAACAGAACTCAGACATTCAGAGAAGGGAATAAAAGATAGCTCAGCAAAGTTAATCAGGGAAACAGAAAAATAAAGGTCAAGCTTAAGGTAGCTTTTAATTCATATAGTTTTTAAAGCATCTCAGGTTGATTAAAAGAACCCCAAACCTCAAACAAAAACCCCAAACAACTGCTATAGACAACCCAAAACAAAATGAATGGTATCCACTTACACCTAGTGGGGGAAGGCCTTCCACAATATTCTTCTTCCCAGACAAAAGATCAGACACAGGTCTCTTCTTTACTGAATCTTTCCTTACTCTGTATCTCCCTGATGTTGTAAGATCAGATTCTGACATAGATGGAGTAAGCAGTCCTTCCCCTCTTCTCTGGACCTGGCTTTCTACTAATAAATGAACAGGACTCATATCTTTCATCCTCTTTTCTGTCTCTGTAATGTGTAATTTAGGCTCAAGAATATGCAAAGGGCCAGCAGATGAAGCCACAGAGCTATAAGGGTAGTTCAGTACTGAATCATGAGAATAACCCCCCATAACAGATGAAAGTTGTGTTTGATCTTCAGGGAGTGGAGAAAGACTTGTACTAGCCTTGTTTTCTTCTTCAAATTCTTCTTCTTCCTCACTACTGTGAATCAGCATAGTCGCATCTGAAAGGGTTTTCTTATGATCACAGTTCACACATTCCTCTTGCTCACCTTCTTTTTGCTTTGCTCTCTCCATCAGAATGTTGGGCTGTGACCCTTCTGAGATAACTCTTGGAAGAGCCACATCTGCAGCAGAAGCTGACATGGTCCTCTCTTTAATCCTCATTCCTTCAAAGCTGGGAGTCAAGCCTGCTATTTCAATACTGTTCCTTTTCTGCAGCTGAGCATGGCGTGCCGATGTTAGAGGTTCACTGACTTCCTGAAGAGAATGTGCCACAGGCAGGCTGTCTTCCTGAAATGTCTGGACAGAATGGTGCACTCGCCTTGTGATAAGATCTGGATTGCTGCTGCTGATGTAGATGTGCCGGGAAAGGTCTGGAGTACTGTTTGCAGGCCTTGGGTATGGGTATGGGGGAGGTGGTCGATAGACTTGGGTCTTCATTATATTTGGTGCTGGATAATCCTGAGCCTGGAGCTGCACATTTGTCAACTCAGGCACACTGACTGCCCCAACAACTGGGCGCTTTTCAGCAGGATAGGGATAGGGCGATTGGCTATGAAAGCTGTAGTTCAGGTTAAATGGATAATGGTTAGACTGTGGGGCAGTAAAATGAGCATGTTCTCGTATTTCAGGTTGACTGTACACTAAGGCATCAGGCCTGCTGTAAGCATATGAGTTGCTGATATTAAGATTTCTCATTGAATGACTCTGCCTATCTGTGTGCACCATTCCCCTGTTAAGCTGCCTCATCACAGTCTCATAGTCTGGCGTGGGACGATAAGAAGGTGGTATTAGTGCACTGTGTCTGTGTGATGGGACATAATCAGTTCTGAGGACATCACTTCCAGTAATGCTTGGGTTAGAGGACATGGGGGACGGCTGCAAGTAATGCTGTGGGTTGTTCAAGGAGTTTGTGCTGTGTGCACTATAGACACTCCCATTGCGGATCCGACCACTGTAGTCATGAGGGGCTCTATCCAAGCTAGTCTGAGAGTGACAGTAGTATCCATTCTGATTGCTCACAAAGAGGTTATCTGAAAGTAGAGTTTAAGAACAAGCTTTATGTCCAAGACATCAAACAAAGTTATCTTCTATTAAGACACTGCTGAGCAATGTTTGAGATTTTCTGAGTCTGTTATTCTTAGCTATGTATAGAAATGGGAAAGAAAAAAAAACAAACGCAAACCCCAGATTTTTTTGTTGTTGTTGATACCTACAGTATGTATATCAGAATAACCTATTATATTTAATTCAACTATTCAAATTCCTATGGGAAAACACTTGCTGTTTAAGAATGACTTTCTTCTGTTCAGGATAGGTTTGCTAAGTTTCAGTCCAAGTTTAACAAAGTTCCCATCAGTCTTACACCACATCACTTGAAAAAGAGAATGTCTACATTGGATTTGCACTAATGTAATAAGATCAGTTTAAATAGCAGAGAAAGGGAAAAAAAACAAACTAAAACAGCCCCACAACAACAAAACTAAAATCCCTTGTTCTTCTCTCTTCCATCACCTCAGGACATAAGTAGATACAGTACCATAAGGCCTTAAAAAGAAATTCATTTTCTCCAGAAATTTTGGAGACAGTTTAAACGACCGCCATATACTGTTTGTACATTAACATACACCTCCTCTCATGGGTAAAGAAAATGATCTAACAGTTTATACATCTGAGACATATTTAACCATTTAACTATTACTTCACTGGACGTACAATTTGCCAGTCTCCAGAGGAGAACAATTCAGTCATTGTTTCAGATTGTTTGATAATTTACCTCTTTGGGTTGGCCAAAATAATTGCCACCATTATGTTAATAAATTTGCTGACAATCAAAAATTCTTTTATGAAAAAATCATTGAAAACTAGGACATGTGTAGTAGCAAGTATCCAGCAATAATTCCAACAGTAAACAGGTAAGAATTCAGCTGCATTCAGAATGTAGTTGAATACCTGTATTTCATGAAGACTTACGTAACTCTGTTTTGATAGAAAATGTGCTTACTGCCTTCCCACTGAGTTGTTAGAGTATTATTTACCCAGCAGACTCGTAGGACTGGAAAGCCCCTATCAAAATCAAGGCAACTTTGCAAAAGATTAGATTCAACCCTTCAGGGCAGCAACTTTGTTAATTAAAGACACAACGTGTAACAATCCAAAAAATGAGAGAAAGCAGACATGACTCCACCAGAAACCACTTATATTAGGAGTCTACATTCCTTGAGAATATTAATTAGGGTTTGCTTGGGTTTTTTTCTTTCTTTGTTTCAATCAAATATATACCAATTCCATAACTTGCAAACACCTTAGCCTTTGAATTCACCACCACCTTTTAGTCTAGCAAACTCTGAGAGAAACTCCTCTCTTCCTGTATCCTAGCTTTAAATTTTTTTTTTAATTTTTTTTGTGTCTGGTGCTCAGTTACTTTTTGCAGCTGTTAAGATCAGTACTGACAAGGATCTCACAATGCCATAACATTGATACATGAACCAACAAAAGTGATGGTCAGCTTAAACTCACACAAGACACCACAGCCTATAATTGCTGTATATGCTATTCTAACTAGCTTTGCTCATCTCCCATAAGAGATGAGACGGAGAAGGAGCAGTGGAGGGAACTGGGGTTGTGTAGCCTGGAGAAATCGAAGCTCAGGGAGGACCTGAGGGAGGTTGCAGTGAGGTGTGTGTCTGTGTCTTCTCACGGTTAACAAGTGACAGGACAAGAGGAAACAGCTTCAAGCCGCACCAGAGGAGGTTTAGATTGGATATTAGGAAATTTCTTCACAAAAAGGGTAGTCAGGCATTGGAAAAGGCTGCCCAGGGAAGTGGTGGTGTAACCATTCCTAGAGATATTTAACAGATCTGTAGATGTGGCATTTATGGATATAGTTTAGTGGTGGAGTTGGCAGTGCTGCATTGATGGTTGGATTTGATGATCTTAAAGGTCTTTTCCAATCTAAATGATTCTATGATTGTATTTCACATTAGCCTACATGTCTAGAGTAGCAGTCATACAAACCTACCCACATTCACCTAATTAATTTATTCAGCTCTCGCTAATGTAGCTACAAATACAAATTATAGTTTTTATCTTCTAAAGTTTGTGTGGTGTGGCCACAGAGTTAATGAACTTACCTTGAGAAGATGCATATGGTTCAGTATAATGACCATTGTAATGCAGCTGAGGTGGTGGAGGCATCATATAAGGCTGAGGCTTGGGCTAAGAAAGCAAACATCTTACTGTTACTTAAAAATTGATTATTTATTTTAAAAATAATTCTTGAAGATTTTTATATATATTGTATACTATTTTTTATATATACATAATGTTGTACACATTATAATATAAAATAAACACACACACATACAAAGCCTTAGTCTTAAACCATTTCTCCAAAAAAGCATCATAAATTTCTCCTGCAAGTCATACAAAAAGTAATTAAAAAACTAAAAATCACACACCACCATCTGACATCTAGGACAGTCTCCTAGAGACAGAGTGGTCAAACTAAAACCAGAAGTGTTTAGAATATTTTTCATCGCAATTATTTTAATTCCATCATTTAGATATTACATAGCAGCTTTTTCTACAAGTCAGAAATAGTGTCTTACATACTAGACTCATCTTTTTCACTGTTCATTTCATTTCACTGAAGGAAACTAATGTTTGATTCTAAGTCAATTGAAATCCATAAAAATGCAAACATAAGCTATTTGTCTCCTTACCATAGACATCCTGGACGAAGACCGCCTTCTAACAGGATTCACTGTAACAGGCTGAGTTTGTCTACAGACGAAATTTTATGGTAAGGAAGGATTCTTAACAATAGCAAGAACTATTTCAAACATTCAAAAGCACTCCCAAGTTCAATAAAAATCACTCTACACTTCTTGGAGCCAGGCCTGTGTTAAACAGCCCTCCCCAACAGTCTCAAAAGGAAAGAGCTCTGTGCATAAACCACCATCAAAAAGCAAAAATCACAAAGCCAGGATCAAAATACCTCAGTTATTTCTTTGCCTCTTCTCTATGAAGCATAAAAAGGAGACATCCCTGAAGCACTGCAGTAGGGCAGAAAAAGCAGTGGAATAACTGGGGACTAGTTCCCAATTTGAACCCCATATAAAATCTCATACTGTATGTTACCTGTTCTAAAAGTCAGACAAAATTGTTTAGGGACTGTAATGTTACAGATGTTACAGGAACTGGAAAGCACAACTACAGTGCACGAGGATTTGTATGTTCTAACATTCAAGCTAATGGTAATGAAATGTCATGATTTGTTGGATTGCCTCTGAGATGTAAAGTTCAGAATTCTTAAGCTCCTGTTCCACCCACCCTACACTGCACATGTTCTCTGTGTCTTGCAGCAGACAGAAGTCAAAAGACAGCAGCATAATATAAATATCATTTTTTCAGGAAGAAAGGTGTTTTTTAGCTCACCCTTTGGGAAGTGAAGGACGAGAGAGGATTGGAAAGCGTGGAAGGGAAAGAATGAGGGAAGATTTCTGAGAGCCCTCCTCAGGTGGAGAGTCCAGGGAGTCTCTAAAGACAAAGTATGTACAGATTAAGAAAAAAAACCCTGAAGTTAAAAGAGACATGAATGACAGTTTTCAGCAGCAGGACCAGATGACAGGAAATTTTAAGAATGCAGATAATCAGAAAAGGTTTTTTTGAGGACTTAACTTCATGCAAAACCACACTGTGGTGAAACAGCTACAATAAGTAATCCTACAGACTAGCATTCAATATAGAACTATAGAACTAGCATTATTTGGACAGCAATGCACAACTCCCACAGATGCACTACTTCTACCAATACTTATTGCTCTCAAAAGGTAGTCAGGTTTACAAGCTTTGAGGTATGAGGTTTACTCTATTTCAAATTAATCAAACTTCTCAAATAAATAAGCATTAAACACACTACTGAGTCACCCGTGGCACCAATATTTCATTATCTGGCCTCAGCAGATTTCAGAGCAACCCCTCCACAGCTATCTTCCCATACACAAAGAGGAAGGAAACATATGGGAATGGTGCTTCTTCTAGGACAGAATATTCACTGTGTCTAATTCCAGCCCATTTAAATTTAATTTGTTGAATTGTATTAAATTTACCTTGCACTGGTGCTACTTGAGCTCTACAGATTCCATGGATACCTAAAGAACCACATACCTCTCAGCTGTCAATCCAGCACATTTCCGGAGTGCTTCACATACACCTCCCGGCTTTTTAAAGCCTTTAGTGTTCTTTCAGAGCAGTTCCCCCCAACCCACACCAAAGCCCGAGTGATTCCAGTAGCTCACAAATACTAGCAATATTAGACCCCAAAGCAACTGAAGCCTGTCACAGCTCTGAGATCCAGAAACAATGGCCAAACACTGTCGTCTGGCAAGATTTCAGTGTTTAGTACTCTCCTGTTATAAAACCAAACATGTTTCAAAAATTGGTGAAAAATATTTTCTCAAAAAAGATGAAAAAAATGAACCCATCATTAATTACTACCATCTAATAAGGACCGTAAAGACATTACAGAAGTAATACGAGATTGCACTTCCCATTGGAAGCTTCAAGGGCACAAAGAGTTGTGCTAATGTATTCTACTTACAGGCTGCATTTATTTAGTCTGTAAAATTTGTGTCTTGCCACACACATCCTCCACACATATTTTGCTGTTTCTATATCTTCCTGCCAAAAAAAAAAAAACCAAAATTTGCGTTAAGCCAAATATGCATACCCTTTCACTTTCTTTCAGACAAACCACTGAAATTTTTAAGGCTGAGCATTGACCAATTTCATTTTAATGCAACTTCATTAATGTCACCAGGTTTTCTCTAAAACTGCTACTTCACAGGCACAGACCTGTACTCTAGCCTAACAGTTCTATTAGATTTATGAAAGTTTAAAGTAGAAGCCTTTTGTTGAAGACCTTCTTACCAGCTGGAACACTAACACAACTTACAGTTAATAAAGACTGCCATAAGACTGTCAACAGCTGCCTTTTGACAAATCAACTGCATAAAATTAGTTCTGCAAAGGAATGCCATGGCCCATTCCCACAAAGCTCTAAGACCATATTTATCTTTAATTGCCCTTCATTTAAAAGTCAAGAACACATGGTAGAAATTTTACTGGAATGAACAGCAATGTTTATAACCACCTTACCAAATGTGTCAATGTACTCAACATAAAAGGTCTGATTTTTAATGCCTTCCCATAGAAAGCTAGCCAAAGACTGTATTATTACTTTTGAGTAATACAGTTCAAAGCTGCAAAATATGTATAAAGTAGGTTTTAACCTTTGAGTTAAATTATCAGTATTAATTTGTGTTTTTTCTTACTGATGCCTTAGGAAAAAAAATGTACTCACAGTTTGGAATTGAATTGTCTCTTCTTTATTTGCCAGCTCTAATGCAAAGAAGGATTTATTGTGGGACATGTTGGCAATATCATGCCACCTGCAAACAAGAGGGATAGAACATGACTGGCAAGTTCTAATTTTCAAATTACAGAAAATACAACTGAGGAACAGAACCATCACCAAGAATATGGATAAGGAACTGAGGACACCCTCATGATGGGAAGCAGAGTGGCAAGTATTGGTCTCTTCACTCTGGTGACCAGTCACAAGACTCAAGGGAACAGCATGAAGCTAAGGCATGAGAGGTTGAGGCTGGATATCAGGAAAACATTTTTCAGTCAGAGGAAAGCTGAGCACTGGAACAGGCTCCCCAGGGCAGTGGCCACAGAACCAAGCCTGTCTGAGTTCAAGTGTTTGGACAAGGCTCTTGGGCACATGGTGTGATTCTTGGGGCTGTCCTTTGCAGGGCTAAAGGTTGGACTTGATCCTTGCATGTCCCTTCCAACTCAGCATATTCTGTGATTCTGTGAAAAAGTTCATTAATCTATCTGAACAAGCTGCAAACCATCACTTCCATAGCCATTAAACGGCTGCTGAAAGGAAAACATATATTTGACTAATGCTTGGAAAAACACACAGCATGTACAGTAGTAAGTTTATTACTTGTCTTTCACTTGAGATTCTTTCAAGTGTTTTTTAAAAATAAAAAAATCAAATTTAGACAAATTAATTATCAGTAAATTATAACATCCTGACTGCTTGAAAGCAAACCATATATTTGAGGGGAAAAAAATGAAATCTACACTAAACAAAGCCTTTAAGGTATTATTACACATATTTTCTAGAACTGTTGCACATTAACAGATGAGGAAAAGTTAGATTGCATAAATTATATTTATTCATGTTCTTGTTATATTCAAATGAAACTTGATTCACTAGTATAAAGCCTATATAATTGATTCATTAAAAGAATATTATGCAGTGCAGAAATACATGGAAAAAGCATTATATACATATAGGACTCTCTCTGAAGGTATTTATACAACTCACATTTTCATTACATAGATGTGTCTGATAGCATTTTCTATGGCTACTCCCAATCATATGCATGAGGTAAAGAAACACCAATGTCCCCATTCTGATGTACAACAAAAATTCCTCAAATTTAAGGCCTGGGTTCATAGGCATTGTGGTCATGATTACGAAATTACCTGAACCAATCTGAAGGATAACCAAACCTTTGTAAATTATATTGTGGGTCATTTGTCTATGCTTTTTTGCCACCCAAATACCATGATGTATCTATCCATGGTGGAATCGCCCACAGTCATACAACGAACAAATCAAAGAGCAGAAAACTGGATCCTGAAATTGGAATATAAGTACTTTCTGATGCTCCTCAATGTGCAACCTTTTTCCTATGCTTACAGACACTTCATCCACAATTCTTTGGGAAATTGTGCCAAATGCATGGTCAAAGCTTTATGCCCCTCCCCTGTGAAATACAGCTGTTGTCGAATGCGGCAAGAAAGCAGAGTAGGGCACTTCCACAATTCTAGACAATTAAAAGGAGCTTGGCATCATCTCTCCTATCAACAGCAGAGGCAGAAATATTTGTGAAGGACATTTAACAGTACTGCATTTATAACTTCTGTTAAACAAAAATACTAACAGAAAGAAGCATAGTTGCTACTCTCTCTAACCCCAGAAATTAACAAGTAGTGAAGTTCCAATAACTGCTGGACCATGGCATTTCAAGATTTTGCTTCCTATTCAGTCAAAGATTCGATTCTTCAAATCTTCATCTCTTAGAATTAATGCAGCTTATAGAGATTCATTCTGCAGTTACAACACCGAAAAATTCCCATGGAATTCAGTATTCACTTTAATGTGATGACTACAAGACTATGCTCTGGTCTATCAAACTCATAAATACACGTCATATCTGAGAGTTATTCATGCTTGTGAGGAACACACATAAAATGTGAAGTGCACAAAGATATTTCAAGAAAGACCAATACTAACCTAAATACAACAGGAGGACGACCATTTTTATGTTTCACAAAGATACCATCAAGACATGCTCCAATGAATATGTCACTTCCTTGGCTGTCCTGTAAGGGGTTGCAAAAATTGTGTCAGTACAGAAAAGAGGCTTTGAAAGCAAAGTTACATGAGAAAAAACTGCTTTTAGGGAGAAAATTCTAAGTGATGTGGGGTTTGGGCTTTATTTACTTTCAGCAAGAAGAACCATTTTAAATGGAAAAAAGGCAACTGAGACAAAGATCAAAGTCCTGCTTACCTTTGCAGGGTAGGTCTCTTCACCATAGCCCTCCATTCTTTCTACCTCTTGCATATATAACATTTCTGCATCAGGAGGAGTAAGGCCTCTATGAATAAAAACAACAAGCAGATAGTAATGCCACTAAGAAAAAAATCTCCTTTATTTTCCTCTGAATGACAGTATCAAAGCCTGAAAAGCATGCCCAGGACATCCCTGCTGTTTCTGTCTGTACAACGGCTGATATTTGTCTCAGCCTTTACACTTTGACTCTAATAACTTCTTTCTCTCAGGCACTTTTAGGGGTAAATGGCAACAAAGAGCAGTTAAAATTATCACCTCTGCTAATGGCAGACAATTATCACATTCTTTTTTGAATCCACCATCATCTGTATTTCCTCATTTTATCAGAATGACTATACTGGCACCGGTGATCAAGACCTGAATTTCCCCTATCGCAGTATTCACATTTAGGGCCACGATGAAGTTTGACTTCTACATTTCAGGAAACACAGGTTAATTTTCTAAATGCTGACAGAGTTTTAACTGTTATGGTTTGAGAACATGAGGAAAAGAGGAAGTATTTTTTATATTTAGACTGACTGCCAGTTTTCTCACAGACTTGCAGTAGTGTCACAAGGATTAAAAGCTTGTGTTTACCTACCCAACAACATATCTCAGTTATCTTTTCAAATACATTATTTCTACCTGCAAAATCCTGTCATGCTCATTGTGATGTCTCTTAATACTTTTTAATCATCAATCTGCTTCTTCACTGTTTCCTAACTTCAGGCAGTTTAAGTTTTCTTTGTTGAACCTTAATCATGCAATCTTGTTCCAAGTGCATTTCAAAGGAAGATGCAACTGAAATTTTCAAATTGTTGTTTTAAAAAAATACAGTGAAAAATTTTCAGTATTATTCACTGATGAACTAACAACAGGGAACTTAACTTTTCTTTTTCCTGGACTATTGCACCTTAGATAAGTTTTAGCTAAGATCATAAGCCTTCTGGCACAGTTACTATCTTTACATTTCTACTGCCCTCATTACTTGCCAAAGTTGTTTATCAAGAAACATCCTTACTGGGATCACAATGTCATATAAGAAAGTTTCAGAAACACAAAGTTGAAGTAAAACTATTTAATATTGTCTTATATTCTTAATTTTCAAGCAAAATTCTCTATTTTACTAGACATTCTGCTTTCTTTTCACTTTCATTCAGCAAAAATCTTGTAACTTTAATGCAGATGTATTAGAGAAAAACTCATTTAAGTGAGAGATGAAATTAGTCCAACTGTCTTCTGAGATTCACAACTTTCTGAGCTACTGAAGATCAAAATTAAGCAATAAAGACTTTTAGACATGTTACCTGTACTTCTGATGTAGCAAGGCAACTTTCTGTGTTGCTTCTTCCAATATTTTTTCTTCTTGTAGCCAACCCTTAAAGTAAGACAGCATTTATGAAATTAAATACAAAAAAAAAGTCTACAAAATTAAATGGTTATAATTTCCTTGTACAGGAGAATCAACCCTCTACTCTAGGGTTGGAGCTAGAAGCTATAATATGCACATAAATAAACTCAAAAAGCAGAAATCCTGTTTTGAAGTGCTTTTACTCACCTCCAAATATGCACCTCAACCTTCTTTTCAGTGTAATATACAATAAAATTGATAAGGTCTTGCAATATATTTGCTTCTGTGTAATACAAGGTGTCTCACTTCAGTCTCAAAGAAAACCTTCAGTGACTTTGACAAGCTAGGGAGCAGTAATCTCAATGGATCACGGAGTCTTATTATATAATGATTTGCATTTATCAATCTTGAGAAAGTTTCAAATTTAAGTTTTTCAATTTAAGAATTTAAATGTATCAATTTAAAGTTAATACTTACCACTGGAAACAAAGCAAATCTTTGTAGAAACTCCTGAGATTCATACTGATCATAGTCTCCAAAATCAGCTAAAACAATAAAAAAAAATCTTCAAGGCCAACATTTTTAACAAAATTATTTAATACCAAATTAATTTCAGCAGTATCTCCAAGTTGCAAATCTCTCAATCACATTGAATTATAATCTGAAAGTAAAATGACTGAACAAACTAACAAGTAGTGTTTATGAAGAGGGAAAGTAAAACACATACAATCTTTTTATATTGTTCAGAAAAACTGGTAACACTCCTTGCGGTTAGAAAAGAAGAAATTATAAAATAATAGGAATCCAAGTTCCTTAGTACTTTGAGGTTTACATAGTTTCATTTTTAAATCACAGAATGGTTGAGGTTGGAAGGGGATTCCAGAGACCCCTAAGCAGGGTCAGCTACAGCAGATTGTCTCAGAGCTTTGTCCAGGAAGTTTTTGATATTCTGGCTCTCTGTTCTTTACTCCCTCCTGTCAGACACTTGCAGTACAGCACCAACAGACCATTCTAACTTGCAGCTTTACTCAGACACTGCACAGAGCAGCTGGAACAGCCTTCGGCTCAAAAGACTTCAGCTCCCTGCACCCAGACATGCAGAAACTGGGAGCTCGGAGCCTTCCCAGACCCAGGGGCATGCTCAGAAGGGAATTAACAGCTTTGATTTTTATGTCGTGCCAAAGAGCATCTCGAGAAGTCTCCCTCGTTTTCTGTTTCCAGGAAAAAATTAGCCAACATTTAAAAGAAAACAGTCTAAATTGGAAAAGTTATGCACCAGCCTCAGAGGAGAAACTGTGGGACAGCAGCCCACAGCATGGCTGCTCCCAAAAATATAAACACTCTCCCTGAGTATACAAACCCTATTTACATTACCTATTAGTATCATTGTAGCGACATTTAAGAACCAAGTTTTTTATTAAACATTAAGAGTTAATGTGCAAGTTATTTATGATGAAAAGGGAGCACTTGTGACACACTACACCAACACAGCCCTTGAGATAAAGCAGTGTTTAGAACTAGCCTATTGTAATTATTTCAAATACAGATCATTCTTGAAAAGAGTTCACTTGGAACAGCAAATACTATTTCTGTTCACTCACCAGCTAAAATTAACTAACCTACCTGGTATAAGCTACTTCGCTCATCAGAACACATTAATTTATGACCTATGTTTTTTCTGAGTTGTTTTTTTACCGTGTTATCAACACATACAATTTATCTTTTATAAAAGACTAAAAAAGAAGGTGAAAGCTGAAAGAATAAATATTTTCCACCTGGAAAGAGGACTATATTGAAAGATTTCTATATACAACCCACTGAGCAGAAGGACATTTACACTGTCCAAAGATAGGAAAATAACAAAGCAAGAATTTGTCAGTTGAAAACCATTGAAACCTGACTCGGAATTAACAGATTCACGGTTATATAAACAAGGGACTACTATAATTCATCCTACTCCACTGGTAACCACATTTTCAAAATATATAATCATTGTCTCTATTGTAGACAACCAATACATATAACAAAAAAAATACAAAAAAACCCTTGGGTTGTATATTCTGCCACTGATTTTAAGTTCCTTTTTATTTTAGCAGATTTACAAGTAGCATTCACTGTGAATGATAGACAAATATTAATATACAAGCACACTGAACAAAGCTGTGGCCATTAAAAACTTTTGGGATATTTAATATCAAACAAACATGTGAGCAGGGAATACCAGACACGGTCAGTCCAGACAGATTTAGGACTGTGTATATTCTATCCCATCTGAACCTACTTAAGAAAAATAAAGCTGCCACTTTCATGTAATTATCACAGAAATGCTTTCGCAGCAGTGATTTGAACACAGGAATTGTTAACAGTCTTGCGTACTCACTTGAAATAATCTTATATGCTAGGATATTTGGGAGATAAAGTGGAGATACAACTGTACATTCAAATTTTCTTATTTCTGAAGGCATGTCACTTTCTCTTGTTACCATGTCAGAATAGAGCCTTCATCAACAGAAACAGCCGAAGGGACTGTTGATGTAAGCAAACATCTCAAGCCTTTGTCCCTAAAGGAACTTCAATGTCTAATTCAATCCAGCTCCTGAAAGTACATTAGATACTCAGGTCTGTGTGTGTGTATGGCTGGACTTCATGAATGCAGATTTGGGAAGGGCTCTCCCCACGTGGGTGTGCCCTTCCAGCCTGCACAGTGGAGTTTTTAGGTGAGGCTCAGCGTGCACAGAACTGGCCCCACCATTTAAGTCCTAAGGTCCACTTGCCATATGACCACATTCTTTCATAACTTACTGGGTTGGGTCTTCGAGCAATAAATAGAAAATATGGAATAGAAAATCCATTATCAAAGTTTCTAATGCAACATTAGCTAGTTGGCACAATTCCTTACTTACCCTGAACAGCCAAACCAGCCAGATGTATTGCTTGTTCCAGTGTGCAAGGAATGTTGCCCTCCAAGATGTCTTTCTTTAATTGCAAATAATACTGATATCTACATGGGGAAAAAAAAGTTAACACAGACTTCTTAATTTAAAGAAAGAGAAGATTAATAAGCCTGCATTTCATATTCCTCTCTGCATTCCTAATTTTAGTGAAGGGTAGTCTTCCTCATCATTCAAACACACTATTTCAAGGCCTTTGTTAACTCCTGCATCCCTTAATTTTCACATATCATTCAAGAATCAGTGAAAAAACCCAAACAAACAACACAATTTTATCTACTACCATACTCTCATATTTTAATTTTTATCTCTTCCTTTCTTCATATTGTTATTGTCTCTCTGCAATGTTCAGTAAACTGCTACTGTATTACTGCATTCTCTTCTAACAGATCTAACATGGCACATCTCCTCAATCCCAATCTTGAGCCCAAAACACCTGAAAACTGCCATTACAGCTACGCAGCCTTGGCCAAGAGGGACATTTGTCTTATATAAGCCTCATTTTAAAAACTTCTTCACTTTCTCATATTGTATGTTAACTCTTGTGAAGTAAGGCTTTAATACTGAGAAGGTGGAAGTATGTGCTACAATTCATTCAGTGATTAGAAAGTTCAGGTAAACGCCACCAAAATTTTATTTATGGCAATCAGCAGCTCTCCTCCCTCACTTATATACTGGCTTGTTAAATACAGTGACAATTTACAAATATTGTTTCGACTCTTGGGGATCCTACTACAAAAAACCAGCATGCTATATGATACTACATAAGATCCTTATACAACACACAAGAACACCTGGGACTAAACCAGGCCTTAAAAACAAGGAAAGGAAAAAGCCAACACATATCAAGGCATTGGGGGAAACAAGTCTTCCCAGTCAAGAAGTGGAATGTAACCTCTTTCCATAGAATCACTATTAAAAGTAAACACACAGATGAAGAATCTTAACACTACCTCGAGATAGCACAAATACTATCTCTTTTTATCTATGACATTTCCATTTCCTGATGTACATTAAAAATATAATTTGTTTAGACACACTCAATCTCATTTATATTGAAAAGGCATGGAAAAACCCACAGATTTCTGAAATTAATCCAGACTCTTACTATCATATACCAAAGCAAGTACCATCCTATAGAACTTGAGTATAAAGTTGGCACATAAATGTCTGGTTTCTACCTGGCAGCACACTCAAAATTGTTCTTAAAGCCCCAGCATAAACATCATAGTCTTTCAATAAATGCCAGAGAAGACTTATCAAGTTTTTTCAGGCAATTATGAAATGCAACACCATGTCATTTATCTTACTCTAATGCATCCTTGTACACCAACAAACAGAATCTGAATCAAAGATTTTTTAAGCCAGTAAAATTGATGAGAATAGCACAAAGCTTTGGAGTTTTCAGGAAAATAATAACCTTTAAATATTACACAGAAAACGAAAACTGAAGCTGCCAAGCATTGAATAACAGTAGCAGAGTCTACATCAAGAGGTTTATCTCCCTGAAAAGCTTTCACACCACATTTAGGGGGAAAGGTGTCTGGCAGCATACTTTAGCAACAAAGCATACAAAGACAGTTTCATGCAACCACAGAATAAATTCAGCTGAAGAGAACCTCTAAGCAATCATCTGGTTCAACTCCCCACTCAAAGCAAGGCCCACTTGGAGTTACCAGTTTAAGTGGGTTAATTAGTGCAAACACATATTTCTTAAATAACAAATAAAGGTTTGTAACCCGGTTACTGTTTTTTTACTTGTTTGCCTATTAAAATAGTCATGAAATCAGAACAACTAAACACATTAAGCCACTAGTAGCCAATGTACATGCTCATAAGAATAACTGGCTAGTACATATGTTTCATTTTATTCTTCCCCCTGTAGTCAGCACCAGTTATGTGATGTTCCCCAGTGTCACAGTAGAAATGTGCACATAATATCAGAAATAATATCTATATTTATGGCTCAGTGATACACAAAAGAAAGTCACAAGCTGAAGCTTAGCCTGTAGCTTGCCAATGTATTGTACTAAAAGTACAGAAAGTACTGAAAGCAAAACAGAGGAAAGCATAGCTCAATAAAATCTGCATGTGCCTTGTGCAGGATGGATGTCCACAAAAGCAACATATGGCTCTTCAAAATGCAAAAAAAACAAAACAAACAAACACAACAAAAACAAACAAACAAAAAAAAACTAATCAAAAAAAGAGACTAAAACTAAAGTCGGACCATGCAAGTATGGCTGTTGCTTAAAACAGGTTTCTAAGATCACAAAATGTTGTTTGCTTAATTTATCACATATTTTAAATATTCCAAAAGTAAATAAATACACAGTTTGAACATAAATTCTGCCTAAAGTAATTTTCATTTTATAAAGGTGGGGGAGTAGAAAGCACACGACTTCTAAATAAACCATACATTTCAGAATGCTGAAAGCAAATTTTTAGGCACATATAAGTTTACCTGGTAATCTCCTGCTGAAGCTGAGAAACAGTAGGCACATAGAATACTACTCCAAAATACACAGTTGGCTCCAAGGCATATTTGTCCAGCTGCTTTTTCAGAGGCTTGTCCAAATCTACCCATCTGCGCTGATTCTGCTTATTATAATACCACAGACTGAAATACGTAATCTGAAAAAGAAGCATTTCAGTGACAGAAAAAAGTTAATCTTGTAATATTAGATAATATGTATTGTATGAAAGTCTTGCTACTTAGAAATAAATGGTTTAAAACACTGACTAAGGCTATGGGTTATTGAAAACTTCAGATAACTGCAGAGACATTTAACATCAAAAGCAGACATTACTCCCAGATAACCATATAAAAGGTCCTCCACCTGAAAAATTACCAAACTTACTTTTTATTTGCAAACAGTTCATAACTCTTTTGTGGCAACTCACTGATGCTAGTAGTAAGCATTCATGTGTGACAGGAAAGCTGAGGGAAGAGAGGAAAGCAAACAGAAAATGACACTGGACAGCAGTAGTGCAAAGCATGGCTTCTCTAGGGAACTCACAGGCAGGCTCACATGGGATGCTGAAGGACAAAGTGCACAGGAGAGCTGGGCAGTCAAAGCCAAGCTCATTAAAACATATGTATGGCTCATCCCATGAGCAAGAAAATTACCAGATACAGCAGAGCAGCTTGAGTGGGCAACTCCTGACCAAGCCCAAACACAAAGTACAATATGCAGTAGAGCAGACCACCCCAAGAGTCTGAGAGGTGTCACTCTTGGAAGGTCAAAATGTCACTGGACAGCGTCTTGAGCAACACAGTGTAACTTGGGTTAGAGCTCTTTGAGGAGGAGTCTGGATGAGAAAATTTTTCTATTGCTCCACAGTACAGTTCTAAATCCACAGTGCAGAGTCACTCATTCTAATTTAAATTTTGCCACTATGTTCAAACTGATTAAAATCTGATCCCACAGCACTTAATTCATTCAGTTCTGGACCAGCAAACAGACATGGACTGGAAAATATTCATGTCTTTATCATAGCACAACCAGATATCATAATCAGAAGTGTTTTAACTGAGAGAGGGAGATAAGTGAATACTACAAATTACCAATTATGTCTGTAGGCTTTTAAATGGAAATTCTCCAAGTCCTTGCTACATACACTTTATTACATATAGAAATGGTAGAAAGACCAACACCTTTAATCTAAAACTTTTTAATGTATTTTTCAGATGTTTTTACATACAAAATAAAACTACAATGGACGAAGTTTTATAAAACAGAGGAATATTAATGAAAATTATTTCTTTACATCAATAATTTCTCTGAATTAGACATGGAACAATTATCTACCTAGCAAAAAAACTATATACTGTTTGTTGTTTTCACAGAACCTCTAGCATTTTGAAAATTTGGAGGACAGATTTGAAATTCATCAGGGAGCAACAGCTGGTAGTAGAGAAAGGCCACTTCAGTACAGTCCTGCAAACGCATGCCCGTATGCACATCTGGAAATTCATAAACATAAATTTTCTTTGTTTCTGGTCTAAACAGGATGAAAAGTGGGATTCCTTACAGCTCTGACAGCCTGACTATGTGTGCAACAACCACAGCACAGGCAGGTCTGGCCCATCCCAAACTTCACAGACAGCAACAGATCCAATGCTCCAATATCAGCACAGACCATTAAGTAATCTGGGGCATAAAAGTCGAGATACAGCATTAAATTAATAAAACCATCTATCCATAAAAGCAGTTTCTCTGGGATGTTAGCAAACGTAGGAAATTAGAGCCAATTCTAAGGAATAATGCTCCTTTGACATTGCATACTGGCAAAACGTACCTCTTTGCTTCTCTCTGCATTGGCATCAGCATAGTTCTATGTGATTGTTAGTGGGTTTTGGTGGCTTTGGAATTTTTTTCCCCACCAATGTTTAAAAAAAAATCCTCTAAGTTAAAATTGCTGTTATTATGCAATTGAAAAAATTAGTATTCACAAGATAAAAATTAAGTATGTTAGGATGAAGTCTGCCCATTTAGCCTTAAGATTTCTTCTATAAACTCTAAAACAACTCTGAACCTCTCTGATAAAAAGACAGGCTGTAATACAGAACATAAACTGAATTACAACTGTTGATATAACAAAAAAAGCAGCTTTTTCAGTATAAAGGAAGATACTGGGAGAAAGTGCAGAATGCTTACATATATATATATATATATATATATATATATATATATATATATATATATATATATAATAGTTTCATGGCTGGGAAGGTTTAAAAATCACCATGGAGAACCAGAATATTCCATCAGAAACAGAGTTCTCTTGTAAAGCAAACCTTACAACACAAATTTTTCACAGGTAAATGCTGTGTGCTTATCACTTCTGAAGTCTGAAAGCAGAGTCAAATTTAGGAAGTCATAAACGCTTTGAGTCTCAAGAGGACAAAAGGAATATGGCTCTGGATAGAAATGCTATAAACACTGTTTTCTAAATTTCTCAGTGCAGGCATAAAAATTTTTCTGATATCTTAAACAACATTTGCTTTGATTTCTATTCTTCAGTCCCCCAACCATTAAGTATCATGTGTAGGGTAACCTCCACCACTCCACAAGGATATTGTGGAGACAGTATCTTAAGATTCCATAAGATGTTAGGGAAAAAAACTGAACAGCAGTACCACAGAAACCCCATTACAAAAGAACTATGTTCAATGCAACATCACATGTCAAAAGGGATAAAAGGTACTGAATGACTGATTGCTCCTCAATCCTTCCCGCAGATTGAGAAAGGAAAGGAACACATAAAAAATTGTATTTCTCTTTTGTTACAGGACTGTTAACACCACACACTCAGTTACAGGAGTCAAAGTCAGACTCTGATGGTGACTTTCTGTGGCTTCTGAGGGTTATCAATGCAATGCATGTATCAATGGATGTGTAAGTAAACTAGTGGACCAAAAAATAAAACAACAGTTAAAGCTGAACTATATACCATGAGCTATTTGATCTCACTAGATAAGAACAGCTCAAAAAAGAAAGTTTTCTGCACTGGCCCAGCCTGTTCAACTGACAGGTCAACCACATCAGCCTCGGGCTGAGAGTGATCTAAAATGTGGAGCCACAACATTCTGTGTGAGAGCAGTGGCCACAGCAGAGACTGAAAGCAAAGGGTAACAGCTACAGCTGAAAGACTTCTATAAAGGATGTCCTACAAATGCATTTGGAAACCAACTAAAAATATGCAAAACATTATATAGCGATTGTTTCAAAAACTCATTTGCAGCCTTGGTGAGGAGAAAAAGAGCATAAACATCTGTTAACATCACCACTGTTGCAAACTCACGAGGTAAAATACTCCTGGTTCTACACCCTGAATCTAAACTGAATGTACAGACTATTTTAAGGCATGACGATCACCTAAAGAGATCTGTTTCTGTGAAACACTGACTGCTTTTTCTTCCCTACACACAGAACTGAGTAGTAATTGGCACAACAGACTAGGAAAAATGTTTCCACGTTTTAAAATACTCTCTGGAATCCAGTATATCTTTAAACAAGCCAAACAAAATACTATGGACCAAAGCTGGTCTTCTGACTTCTATGCAAACCTTTCACTCTACTTCAAGGGCAGAATTTGATCCTGTGAGTTTTCAGAGGAGCTTATGCACCCTGGAATATTCGCACTGATTAAAATAGAATCCACTTTTATTCATTGCTAAAACATTTTATTATTAGCAGCTCAGGACAAGATCCAATGCTAAAAAGAATGCCATGACATAATTCTTAAAATATGTTAATCTGTTTAGATTAATACTACTTTGAGGTTCATTTATTTTAGTGACTTATTCATGACCCAACCCCTCTAAAGAAAACAGAAATAAAAAGAACAAATAATTTATGCGATTACTCTCTAACTATTTGCTTTCTGACACTAGCAACAGGAATAGTAAGCATTTTTGCATAAACGTTCAAGAGCTATTAAGAACACAAAAGTACCAAAAGCCCAACACAATATTGCAGCTCACAAGTTGGTGAGAGGAGTGACTGCATGACTGAAGTCAACCAGACTTCCTAAACTAAGCTGAGGAGTTTCATCAGGTATGAATGTCATAAAACTACATTACTGTAGGTGACTCTATTAAATCTTTCAGCATGATGTATACAACGAGAGTCAGAGAAGTGGGGCTGATCAGTCTTAAGAGAAGACTAAAGTAACATTTTATTGTGGATTCCAATTACCTAAGAGTAGGGTATAGAGAAGACAGAGCCAGAGTCTTCTTGGAAGTAATCACTGCAACTATGAGAAGCACTGGGGACAAGCTGCAACGTGGGAAATTCCAATTAGATCAGGAAAAAAATTTCACAACAAGACTAGCCAAACACTGGAACAGATAGCCCAAAGAGGTGCCAAATCTCTATCCTTGGAGGCACATAAACTCAGCTAGGCAATGTCTGAACCACCTGATTCAAGTCAGCCCTCCTGAGCAGAGGGTGGGACCATGCGACCCTCAGTGGTCTCCTGAGGCATACAGCGTTCAGAGTTTACTTTGAACTTGCATATTTAATAATATATTTCCCAGTAAATTTCCATATCGTATATTATAAATTCTACAAAATATCTCATAGGTTACAAATAGATTGGAAAAGGGAGTTTTCTAATGGCTTATATGGTGCCTTCTAAATAATGAATTTACCTAGTTGCCTCAAGGGTACAGTGACCTGAGGAATCCTAAGATGTAAGGCAAAATACTAAATAAGAGAAAACAATAACAGGGTTTTCAGAAGAATCTAATCAAAATATATATTCAGGCTTTTCCTTTTTTTACACTGGTACATACAAATAAAAAAAGTCATAAGACTGCCCTGATCAGAGAGCTGAAAACACCTTCTTATTATGGAAGGATAATGCAGCCGAATCCATAAAACCCCAGTTAGCCCAAGGGCTCCACCATGTCTGGCTTCATTATACGCTTGGATACAAAACAGCTCCTGCTATCAAGACACCACAGTTCAAATAAACCATATGCAGCAGAACTGGGTCAATCATCTTGTACTCTGCAAAATCACCAGATACCAAGTGAATGCTTTACTCTACACCCAATATTAGGAGCTAAGAAGGAGACAGGTAGCCTTGAAAATTCTCCAGAAACTCCATTTTTATCACAGCAGACAACCTCCCCCACATAACTTCTCAGTCTCTAGCAGAGAAAGGATTTGAAGCAGCCTGGGCGGGCCAATGTACAAGATCCAAGATTTTCTGGAAGTGGTGGAGAAAAAACCCCATGAGTCTTGTTATGTACTAGCCACCAAGTGGAAAGTTGCATTTCTCTACATACTACCATGACCTATTCTTCTTTCAGAAATAGGATGAGGACTGACAAAAATCTTTCCCTTTTTCTCATCTTGAAGCTATTCACTTTAGGGTTCTTTGCTTATACTGTATTATTGTTCTAGCACTGACAAGCCCTTCAACTGTAGCTGCAGGAGGAGATATTTAGTAGGGTAGCTATATGAATAAAGAGAGAAGTCAGTCTTAAATCTTAATTTTTTCATAATGGAAACCTTTTTTCCAACACCCACGCACACAATTATTTTCTCCTAACTACTCTAATATGGGTTTCACAAATGCTATTTAAACAAAGTAATTGCCAACTGTATCTTGAAGCAAAATAGCAGGGATAAGAAATAAATAAACAAAATCAATACATTGCAAGATAATCTGACGTATTCTAGTTTATTCAAATTAAAACACTGCATGAATCACAATATGTTGTGTTTTACTCCCTTCAAATATCTTGATTAAACAATCTTCCAAGATGCAAGGTAGATTCTACTCATCAGGACATTTGGCAAAGGTAAACTGACTAATTTATAAGTTAAAGAGCCATCCCTTCATAGTGCACAAAAGACATTATATCCAGGACACATTTTAACCTCTTGGAGGAGGAGGTCAGTTATCAACATGACTCAGAAATGTAGATTTTTTTTTTTAATCATGTTACTTTCTCCCACCACTGTCCAAGGCACTGAGAAGGATGGACTCACAAAACTGTTTTGGATTCATATCTTATGAAGCACTGACATTAGAAGGAGTATCATGTTCCCATTCATCAGAGGTTTAAATTTTGATTGCTTTACAAAAGGCAAAAGCCAAATTTCAAAGCAGTTTAAAAATACTAGACAATAAACTAATGACTTTCTTCAGAAGTAAAGAAAATCTCTTATGTAGAAATGAGTATAAAACTGTACTGTAATTCACACACACGACAGTGAAAAAAATAGAATTAATGGTATATTCAAATTTTGACATAACTTTATAAAAAAGCTAAAGAAATCGGGGCAAGGTTTCCTAGCTACCACTGTTGCTTTCATGGAAAAGCCTTAATTTTGTGCTGCTCAGTATAATAAGACTGAGTGCAAATCCTTTATTTGAATGTATATCTTTTTTTTTGCTCAGAGGAAGGAAGAACTGAGGCAGTTAATGATTTTTGCCTGAGTGCTCTGTCCTCAGTTTATCTTGGTTCCCAAATTATAATTATAGCACACTTCTAATTAATATATGTTTTAGATGGAGTCAATTTTGTCTTTCAATAAAGTAACATCTTTTAAACTAATCAGATTGCACACTGAAAGTCTACATTTTTATATACATTCCTCCATGACAATTTCTGCTTTCCTAATTTTAAGGAAAACTTGGTTCAGGGAGGCAAGCACAGCACTTCAACTATGAGCACTGCTTCCACTCTTATTTCTCCAACCATCAGCTACAATTTTGTCAGGTCTTGATACAAGCCATAAACATAATTATGTTAGTGACCCCTCTGTAATGACTTGGCCCAACTTTTACTTTCCATTCAATATGGTTACTGATACAAATAGATGTAAGAATATTTATGGTTGCACTCCACCGTATCTTAAATACACTCTTTTCATATGAAAAACATATTAAAGAAACCACCACAATGAACTGAAGGCATTTTTTTTTCTGTTTTCTCCCTAAAAGAGCAGATATTTTAGAAATCAGAGCAAAGTTTTACTTCACAGTTCAAGCATCTCTGAAGCACTGTTTCAGAACTTCAGAGTTATTCAGGAAGTGGATAACCTTGGTTCCTTTCCCTATTCATGTCCAAAACAAACACAGGAACTTGCACATGCACAACACACTCTCCCCAGAAATTCCCTACCACTGGTTCTTCTGCCTTGTACTCTACCACATATCTGCAGTTGTCAGGCTCTGCTTGCACACAGTGGCAGAATTTACTCCTTCTTTCTTATTTAGAACTGTTATTAGAAAACAACAACAAAAAAAAGAAACTTCAACAAGAGAGAGAAAGCTGCTATATTGTTGGTATTTTATATGCTCTTAAATCTAAAGTGTGAGTTGTGTATTGAACTTGTTTCTGTACTTAGCGTGTTGTAGCTTCAAGGACTAGTTAATGAGGTCAGCAGCTCCTGCCACCCTCTCAACAGATGTGTGTAATCGGCCAATTAGAGCAGGCATTGTCATGCAAACAGCATTGTTGACCAATTATCAGTGCCAAGGTGGCAGAGCTGCGGAGGGATTCAGCTTTTGAAGTGTATAAGAGTTTTGTGAGTGGATGAATAAAGTTGCCTGTTGCAGTAACTTCTGTGAAGTCGTCTCAGCAGGTCACAAACCCGTCTCCCTCCGTTACACCATACTACCTCCTGTCAAACACTGTATAGATATCTAGCTATTTTAGAACATTTTAAAAATCTCTGTTTTCAATTTCATTCGTATACTCATGCCCTAGATGCAAGATGAGCAGTGTTGCAAATACTTTATGAGGTAGTTAACAACCAGAGCTCTCAGCCATTTTTCAAAACTTGTAATTCCAGAATGGTTTTCTGTGACAGTTTTTTGCATAAATCAACTTTGGTTATAGTTCTCTCACAAGATAAAAGACAGACTGTGCTACACAGTAACTGATGTTCACTGTTCCCTCTGGCTTCTTTCCCCAGTTCCTTAGTTTAAGAGAGTTGGATTACACACCCATTGCTGATGAGTCACATTCTGGGAATACCAGAAGATATTCTCCTTAGTTTAATGCATTCATTTCACTTTTCTATAAAGTTTACCATTCAATAAAAAAATAAAATTGTCAACATACATAAGACTTCCTAAACTCAGTGTCCATACTAGCATACAACTTAGAAATTGAGAAGTACCAACTGGAAAATCAAAAGAAAAATAGTGCTTAGCCACACAAAGCATAAATTTGGGACTACTGATTTCCATAAAGATCTGCTACCTCAAATATCTTAAAAGCTGGCACACTATTAAAAACAAGCTGTTTAGTTCATGGCCCAAATTCAGTAATTCCAAGGTGCACCAGAGTGAAAGAGGTATTTATAAATGTTACCACTGAATGTGTAAAAAAAGGTAGAGATTCCCCTCACGCCTCCTGCACTAAACTGTTTAGAAGATGCCTGGGAACTGCCTGTCCTGACTGCGTAGGCCATATACAGTAATCTGAGACTGACCTTGGATTTCAGAACAGCACCGAGTCTGCATTCAAATAAACACTCATACTCTCATGTTTAACACTTTTCATGCTTTAAGGGTGCTCGATGCACTAAAAATATGCAACATCTTATGGAAAATACTTTGTATTTTACACTATCGAGGACTAAAGTTGTTTTTGCAGATTTAAGAAAAGTGCTGAACAAATTTTTCTTTCTGAAAACTTTATACTAAGCAAGCAGTCAGGAATGATCCAGTATCTGCTTGGCAAATCTGACTATTTAAGGTCAGAACAACAATTTTTGAATGCAAGTTCTGGAAAGTAATTTATATCCCTCTTTTCCATTCCCTTTTATTGCAATACATTTTCCTGCCAAAATAATCCATGCAAGAATGCATGACTGAAGGAATCTTCTCAGAGTTCAATAGTGTACTGTCAACTCCCTTTGTCTGATATATGACTCTTAATTGAGGGAATTGCATCTTTTGCTGTATATTTTTTTTAACAGATTTTTAGGAGTGGCTCCAAAGAAAGAGATAATGAAGAGTAGCTGAGACAAACTACATCACCAGTGCTCTGCGATTAGTTCAATAAAAGCTAGCAGTCATCATTCAGGATGACAAAGCCTTTGTGTTTTGCAAATGAAATACAGTAAAATTCTATATTTTCTGCTGAATTAGAAGTTACATCTGAAAGTGGATAGATAAAATCAGCAAAATCCATTCACACAACAATAACTGAATTCTAAGTACATGATGTCTGATATGTCCTAAGTAGACACGAGTAGCTAAATTCTCCCTTTGAGAGGAGAGAGGTAACAAAAAAGTCACACTATTGGAGAGAATTGCATTTTCCAAAGTAACTGCACAGTAAAAAAAAAAATTTGAAGACCATATAAGAATGCATATTGCAACTGAAAACAACCACAATAAATGAACACATAGAGATTAATGGATTCACATCTATTTCATTTATTTTCTATTCTCCAGATAGAAAAAAGTATTTCTGAAAACAACTATGTATATAGAATTTCCTACGGAGGATCCTACAGTAATACATGCTGCGTAAAGTAGTAAATACTTGCAGGATTAAGTATTAAATGACTTTGCTCAATATTTGAGCAGTTTCAAGCAGTTGCTATTGCTTGACAATAGAAAGATAACATTTTAAAAGGTCACAGTTATAAATGCAAACATTATTATTAGTCAGTTATTTTCACAATTACTCATATTTTGGTTACCTAAGTCCAGAGTTTTCATCCTGTGTTTGAATCCCATAATTAAAACGTCATTCTATGGTGGACCACACAACAGAACAAAAGCATATTTTTCAGAACAATGCTAGCAACACTAAACTTCTATTATTAGTTTTTCTCTCTCCTGCCCCTCAGAAGTGCAGAAGCTGTCACAGTTCAACGACGATAAAATGAACTAAACATTCTGAGACTCTAGTGAGTACTGTCAGTTTATCCAGGACTGAGAGCATTCAAATACTGCCATGAAACCACTGTGATCATCAACATTATAAAACTATGACATTGACTCATATGTTGGTAAGCTGTGTAGATTTCTATGAACATTTCACAGCTCAGCATTTCAGAAGGAAATCACTCCAGACAGACATACGTAAATAGTCAGAAGAAAGGAAGGCAGAAGAATAAATTTCAGTGGCGAAAGGATCCCTCAAAATATCAAGCAAGGAATTTTTGGGGAAAAAATCAGGTTGAACAGATATAAACAGAATCAACCAGTGCAAACCAGGTTTCCTCATGAGGCCAACACTCAATCTGTATGCCTATATGCGTACTGCAAGACAATGTCTGCAAACATGTTTGTGATATTTAAACAAGCAAAACAAATAGTTGGTCACTGGTACACTTATCACATCTTGTGCTTTAGGTTCTTTTCACAGCACTAATCCATCAGAAAAAAAAATACATGCACACAAATAACACTCTCTCATATCCCTATCTAAAAGCTGACTCCAGTCTTGCAGTAATTCTTAACCATGTGGCTTAGGTAGAAATTTTTTTCTTGCTTTGTGAAGTTTTTCCAAACAGAATTTTCAGCATTGTCAGGTTTTAAAAACAGTTGCTTTGTTTATCACTCTTAAGCTTTATTCTCCAACACTTCTCACATGCCCTCCCCTTGGACATCCCCTAAGTCTGACTGTAAGTTCGCAACTGTTTTGGAGCAATCCAAGTCTCCAAAAAGACCAGAAGATGAAGAAACAATGGGATCATAGGACAGCTGCTCCAGTAAATAAGCGGACTGCCCTACATGGTAAGGATTTACCACACAGGTTATCTACCCCCAGAGATAAAAATTATGCCTTCACTTGACAATTCACTTACCTCCCGCAATTCAAGCCTCTGAGCCACTGCTTCCAGACTTTCCTGGCCCGTGCTTTCCACTGACAGCGTGAACTCCACAAATTCATTGTTGAGCAGCTGGATACGAGCCACCAAACAACTCTTGCTGGATACTGTGTAACGTCGAGTTCGTTTCAATTTTAACCCAAAAGGTAGAGGCATCTTCTTTTTCCCCCAGAGATGGTTTCTGTTAAAGAGCTACAACCACGGGGACCTTGAGAGGAGACCAGAGGTTACCCCTCTCAACAGGTAAGGAGCTGTAAAGTTTCCAGAGATCAACCAGCAGCGGCAGTATCCATTAAAGACAAGCAAGTTTTCCACCAAAAAACAACCAGAAGAGACATCCACTGGAATCCTACCTGGTAAGGAGCAAAAGGGAAAGAGAATAAATACAAGAATCAGAAATACTTTGACTGAAAGAGGAAAGGTAACATGGGATAAATAACATGTATATCTTTTCTAAATCTAAATAATCAGTCTACTTTTCCAAAATGCAGAGCTGTTATGTATTCAAATAATGAAATAAGTACTAGAGTTTCTGGTTTTTCCACAGACAACACTGGTTTTTGGCAAGTTGATTTCCTTTTTTTAAACTTGCAAGTGAATAATGAGTCTGACTCAAATGTGGCTGCAATATACTAAAATAAGTATTTGTAAACTGAATCAGTATTTAAATAAAATACACCTATGAAGTCCAAGTTGCCTAAGGTATTTCTAATACCGAACAAAGCCACTTTCTTTAGGAGCAAATGCAGCAACCTGGCCTGTTTTTCAGAGTGGCGTGCAGCCTCAGCCACTATCTGTTGTTGGATTAAATGCAAAACCAAGCCCCATAAAAGATTAAGTAGAAAAAAAGAAAGGCAGGGAGGCATTAAAGCTCACACCTTACCCATTTCCAACCAGACAATTAAAATGCAATCCCTCTAATTTTCCCTGAATTACAGCTAGCTGTACCATTATTCCTCATGATAAACTGATGCATGATGCTTCAGGTCATGCTTTGCCTCACCCAGAGAGTACCTAAATTCTGAGAACTATTTATTTTCTGTTTTTTCCTTGAAAAACATACTCACTCCCAGCCTACAGGGAGTCACCCATTTCTCCACCTTTTACAAACACCTTCAAACCTCCTCTCCTGTCAACTCCATCCCAAGTTTTGCCTTTGTCCTTTCTTAGGTGTTTTCTTACCGCACACACCTCAGTCTAAGAAATTTGTCATAGAAGGTTTAGGTTGGAAGGGGCCTTAAAGATTGCCTAGTTCCAACCTCCCCGCTATAGGCAGGGATTTCATTCGCCTGACCAGGCTGCTCCAGCCGGGGCTGCGGGAGGCGGAGGGGGCAGCGGGAGCAGCGGGAGCAGCGTGGGCTGTGCCCGTGGGCAGGCACTGACGCCGTGGATGAAGCCACGCTGTTTCCTCTCGCCTCTGCCCCTAGACCTCTGATGGCAGCGCCGCCCCGACTGCAAGGGGGAAGAAACCAGCCGCCTACATTATTTTACTTTTTTATTTTTCAGGCTGGTAGGTATTAGTAGCATATATTAAAAGTCATAATTCAATTTCTGAGGACCCTAAGGATGACCATACAGGAGTAATATGAGGAAACCCGTTTCTTTGGAATGGGGGAACGGGAAGGAGCAGTCTTCCTAGCACCCCTGTTTTTAAAGTCAAAGGTCTCTCCATAAACAAACAGATACCACATACTGCCTAGACATTTGTATACTTACCTAGAAACTAAATGTTATACAACACAACCTCAAACTCTTTAGGCTGAAAAGTACCAGCTTCCCTACTCCCTTGCAAGCAGCAGAGCAAAGAAGAAAGGTAGGCAGGAAGACACTAAAGGTCTAAAATGGGGAGAAAGGGGAGGCGGCATGGCATTTTTCCTCGATGATATCTTTGCAACCCTACTCCAAAGAATAACTAGAGGCATATTTCATGAACATGCTTCTGATAATCTGGAAGCAGTTCTGCTATCCTACACAATCACTGTTTTCAACAGATACCACCTAAAATCTTAGCTGAATAAGAAAAAAACCCTGACCCAAACACCAAATAATTTATTTTTGGGTGCAGCTGTAGAATAAATAACAATGGATAATAGGTTTCCCTGAAAAATAGGGCTATACACAGGGAATCCTCACTCTATTACTTGCTCTGTACTCTGATCCTCCAAATCCAGCCCTGCTTGAGCATCATGCAGGGAATGCTCTACAGACAGAAGCTTTTAGTAGTCCGTCCACTGCCAGCAGAATCTCTCACTGGATTTATTCCTGTCAGAGTAACTTTTGGCTGACTGACCTCAGCTCATGCCCCCAAGCTTCCATCCCCCATTTTCCAATACATTCCTTGCACAGTTAGGCCCTTTCTTTGGTGCTACAGCAATGAGCAAAACCAACTTACTCCTCTCTTTGAAAGCTGCAGTCAGAAGTGCAGTGCTGTTTTAATCTCAAGTTTTAGAGAGTACCACTGAGTATGAAAGACTTTCAAACTTTTATGTCCATATTAGTCGCTTAAAAAAGTATTCTAAGGGCATGGAAAAAAAATGATTCAGCATAAGCTGACCAGACAGGTGAAATTTTCAAACCATTTAATGCTGACATGAGAAATTCTCAGACTTACAGTTATTTCTCTGAGCAGACAGTAGTAACACAAATACAGGAAGAAGTTTAGAGCAGAATTTTCAGAACATGCCAGCCAGGAGGTTTCTTCAGGTTAAGATCGGTTGTTTGCTTTTATTGCACCTCTGAGCATTTACCCTAAATTATTTCATTTTAACTCAGCACATGTCTAAAATAATCTCATGACTTTCAAAACACATTTATAACAAGGAAACCTTAATCAACTTTCAGACCATGTCATAAAGGACCAACTAAACAAAAAATAAATCCTGACATATAAAAAACATTGTAGAATAAAGGCAAGTTTGATGAAAAACATTCAGTATCTTCAGGTAGCATTCAGCATCTTCTACTACTAGCCATGTGTAGTTCTTGTAAGCACAGCTGTTCTGGTTTTATTCAGCAGCTGCACATTCTGCAATGGTGCTCTCATATTTGCCTTCTGCTTTACTTTAAATTGAGACACACCTGCAGTGTTTTAAAGCTATTTTAGTAAAAATTAACTACATACTGCCAGGAGTTACAAATCCAACTGATGACCTTTACAGTAACAGGCCTTTATTTACTAAGCCTAGAATTTTCATGCAACAGCTAAAAATGTTGTTAGTGGCCAAACTTCGTATACTTATAATTCAACAGAATCCTGTCATTTCAAAAACGCTGTATTAGAATTTCAGTAACGTGGCCGAGACAAATGTGTGATTACTGAGCACTGTGGTATCTTTCCCCTTTGCCTACACCTCTCACTCCCACCTCAATAATTAGCACTTTACTTTGCAAAGAGTTTTTAAACAACCTGCATGAATGACAGTAATCAAAATAAAACTACAATATATGACAGTGAAAAAGGGTTCTTATTACTTCAAATGCTTGAAATACATACATTTATTTCAGAAATATTTGGGGAACCAAAAAAATAATCACCCTCCCTCTGTTTTACCAGTTAATCTTTGACATGACTCTTGGACTGAGAGTAGCACTAAGTGCGTATCTCAAAGCTCCCCTAACTCCAGAATCACAGTCACACAGCCTTTACTTTTCAAAAAGTAAATGCTGGAAACTCCTCAGCCTTACGCTACACACACAGCGGAGAAGATCACCCGCTATGTTTTTACTGTGCCTGCTGTCCTCCCCTTACCTTGCACAGCGATCCAAAGGCACCAAGTCTCCTTTCACATACGTGCAGCTGAAGGAAACCCAGAGCGCTCCCAGACTTTTTCTCCCGGAGCCATATCATCTGTATTCCTCGGGAACTGACTTGCTGTGTTCCTCTGGTCCGAAACAGCTGCTATCTCGGCTAACCCACCTTCTTCTCAGATCACTCATAGTGAAAACATTCCTCACTTCCTGTCTCAAAAAACTTGCTCTGGATATCATTCCACTGGGTAAAGAGCTGGGGGGTGGAAGGAAATGTTACAACAAAATAAACCTGTGCCAGCCAGCTCTCCAGGCGGCCCCTTTCATGTGACGCTCTGCCGCATGAGCGCAAATCGCGTTCTCAGGAATATTTTCAAATCGCCCGTCCCTGGGTGCCTCTGTGTGTGTGCATTTAATTTCTTTTCCTGGAGGCGTTCCCCTCTCTCTATCCATGCGGAAGGATACGCTGAAAGAATTAAAGCGAAGGCCCGTATGCTTGTAGCCCATTACCTCACAGAGTTGGAATGCCTGGCAGGGAGAATGTCAGCAATGAACAGCTGCTTCTCTGGCTACAGGGGCACTACAGAAATAGGGGTTACAACAAATAGCAGGCAATCCTTGCTTTTTTTAATCATATGATCATTTATTTTAAGCCTTTCCAATTAAGGCAAACCTCTTACCAAAATTCTGTTGGTCTTATTTTGATGCAGCTTGGAAATATTTCCAGGGTTTATTCTGTATGTGCCTGATCAAATGACCTAGGCATATACATTTGTGTCTGCAGCTCAAAACAAAAGTCCTTGCAAAGTTTCAGCTGTTGGTAAGATACACAGCGAGAAGATGCAGAGTAGAGCCTGATGTTTCAGCCCTTGTCTGGATTTAGAACTCCCAAAGGTGTCAGTAGAAATTTTACCCTTAATAACAACTGTTCTAGCAAGCTTTAAATGCATATCAGTTGAGGAATATTTACAGTGTTTAATGCAAACACCATAGCGGGGGCTGCACTCCAGTCTCACAAGTGTACAGAGACCTCTGTGTGTTTTTGTGCCTGTGAAATCTGCAACTGTTGCATGCAATTTCAAATATTCTGGCTCTTCACATTGTGTGAGCCAGGCAAAAGTATATACAAACTTGAAATGTGTCAGGGATGAGGAAAAAACGTAAAGTGAGTATGTGAACGCTGACTCATAACTGTAAAACTTAGAAAGTGTTTTGGTAATGTAAAGTGCACAAACAGGCTACTGTCTGAGCAGGTCTAACCTGCAGGTCAACTATGCAAATAGCGTGTTACTCAGGAGGACACTAATCTCAGCTGAAATATGTAGGTAATTTTGTACTGTAATGAATTATTCTGACTTATTTCTCTTAGACACAGTCGTCTTTTCTCAGATCAGAGAAATATGTCTTTTTTTTTCCCTCCATACATCAGCCATAGTTACGATGAGCAGTCAATAAGCAAACTATAAAACACTAGTTTGTGGTAATCTTATGTTGAGTAAAATAAAATAACTTTAAACTAATCTAAATGGATACCCTTTTCTAATGGAGTCTGCTGCAGGACTGAACTATGGTTACATGCTGGAGAAAACTGACTGATACAAGCATTTGACAAATCTAAGCCATGAAAATTCAGGGTTACGAAGGCAACCCCTCCTATTTCTAAACAATTCATGCTGGAAACAAGGTCTCAGTTCTCTTACCTGTCACATTTCCTATTCTCATTCTTCATCACACCCATTTCCTGCCTAATTCCCTGCCTAGAAGTTCCATTTATTAGACTTTTCTCATTTTACATAGTCAGTTCTTCCTGCACTTCCTTTCTTTGCATTTACATTAAAGAAAACACATCATCTTAAAAGACACAGCTAGGATGTTGTCAACATACACCTCTGCAGCCTGCATCTTCTTTTGAAGCTCATCACATTTTTATATACAAATTATTTTTTGTCTGCTTTTTCCATTTTATAACTCGAGTTTGTAACCCAGCTTTGTATTTTTCTGCACCTTCTACATTTTGCCATACCTCTTTTTTTTCCTCATCAGCTCTATGTTACCTGCTTTGCTCCAACTATCAATTCTGATAAAAGGGGCAAAGAGACAAAGGTACCCATGAACATCTGATGAACTCTGATAAAGATACATCAATAAGATGTAGAGTGATTGCCTCAGGGCACAGTACTCTGCTTCTGCTTCCTTCTTTAAGCCCTGATCAACACTCACGACCTGCATGGATGCTGATCACATCTTTTGCTGTACTCTGTACCCTCTTGTTGAAGTTTATGTGAGGAAATGACTAATATCCTACAGCTGAATGTGGCAGCCCTTGTTCTGTAAGTACAAAGGAAAGATTCTTTTCCTTTAAAGGAAATCCATTATGTTGAATATGGCCTGCCCAGAGTGGAACAGGGATAAACCTAATTTGTTCTTATTGACATTGTCCCTTCTGGAGGAGGGTTTTTGGTAGTTTTATTTTTCATTGTGGTCCAACTATATGATTGTAGTTGAGTGTATCAGCCAACAAAGTGAAGGTTTATGCAACTATTCACTTTATTTCTATTCTGGAAGCTCTGTCCACTATCAGGTCTTTGTATTGACTAAACATAAACAGAAAGTTGGAAGTGAGCCAAAAAGGAAGCAGAATCAGATGCCCTCCAGGCAGAAAAGTGGTATGCATGTATATACAGCTCAGAGTTACCCATTTGTGATAAAAATACAGGCAGGATAATCCAGAAACTGCTAGTTAAAGGGACTTTCCTACAATGCTGAAACAATGAAGAAGTCATGTGGAAAAATATCTTGATTTACACCGTGCAAAATAGTGACTTCATGAACTGAAAAGTCAGAATGTCCCTGATTCTACATGTGACTCAAAGCTGTTCTCTGAACAAATTCACTTCATTCATCACTTCCATGTTTTGGCTCTATGTCTGA
The DNA here is from genome assembly GCF_047495875.1 of Pithys albifrons albifrons. Lineage (NCBI taxonomy): Eukaryota > Metazoa > Chordata > Aves > Passeriformes > Thamnophilidae > Pithys > Pithys albifrons. The sequence goes on along the minus strand of NC_092463.1, from coordinate 18,532,280 downwards.
AACCTCTCTGCTTTTCCATCATTCCATTTCTGATTTGTGAAAAAGCAAGAGATAGCCAGGTCTGTATGCATCATTATATATTTTTGATGGTAATAGAGAGAATGGAGTATTAGAAAAGTAAGCATGCAATATATCTATTACCTAATTGAAGCCTGCAAAATCACGTATGCAAGATTCATTTTTACTTACAAGGTGCTGTAAAGTGTTGAACATGTTCTACTAAGTAACTAATTAAGGTTAGAGAATTTCCCTATTAGAAGAAAACAGGCAGTTTTTCTATATAGAATGTAGTGTTGAACTTGAAGCAATGAGCTCCTGTTGTTATTCAGAAAGGAAATTTTCTTAACACAGTATTTCTTTCTAAAGTAAATCCCTTAGTTATGGAATATACTCAATTCCTATTTATGTACTGCAATAATTATTTTTCTTGCTCCAATAATAAGGTAGTACAACATATTTGAAATTTTAAGAAAGTAAAATATGTCTCTTAAAGGTTAAAATGAAGTAATGAAACTAATCTCTTACTAGTTCCATCTCCTTGTAACACCAATATATTATAAGTAGAGCTCAGATCATTAGCAATAATTAGTCTAGGCTATCTCTGTATGATGTTTGGTTTATATCAGGAACAGTGATGCAGAGAGAGATTAACACAGCTGTTAACTACAAAGCCTGGAGTTTATTTTAACCAGTGGCATTACTTGTAAAAGATCCTTTATCTGTAGGCTGGTCTTTCTATAATGTTACTACTACTCACTAAATCAGCTGAAATGAACCAGGGACATTGGTGTAAAAGATAAATAGTTTTTCTCAAACATTACTTCTTTTTTGCTTACTTTTTTCTTACTTTTTTGCTTTTCTGCAGTCTTTTCTACACATAGTTCTTCCTCCCTCTGCAACTGACCCCTTTTAGCAGTAAGACCAGGAGATACTTGTATTGCGTTTGTGTGGCCCAGTTTTGGTAGTGGAGGAGCTACAGGGGTAACTTGTGTGAGAAGCTCTGAAAAGCTTCCCCCATGGTCAACAAAGCAAATGTCAGATGGCCAAGGCTGAGCCCACCAGCAACACTGGTAACACTTCTGGGATGACAAGTTTAAGAAGGGAATAAAGTTTTGTGCAGAAACAAATTGCAGCCAGAGGAGTGAGAATGTATGAAAGAAACAGCTCTGCAAACACCATGGTTAGTGATGAACAAGGTGGAAGAGGTGCTACAAGCACTGAAGTGGAGATTTCCTGCAGCCTGAGGTGACGACCATGGTGAGGCAGCTGAGCCCAAGGAGGTCTATGATGGAGCAGAGATCCACCTGCAGCCACTGGAAGATGGCACTGGAGCACATGGATGCCTGGAGCCTGTGAACCTGTGGGAAGCTCATGCTGGAGCAGGTTTGCCGGCAGGACTTGTGACACCATGAGGTGGCCATGCTAGAGAAGCCTGTTCCTGAAGAACTGCATCCCATTGAAGGGACCCACATTAGGATAGTTTGTGAAGAACTGCAGACCATGGGAAGGACTTATGTTGGAGCAGCTTGTGGAAGACTGTTTCTCCTGGGAGCAGGGGAAGGAGCCCTCACCCCGAGGAGGAAAGAATATCAGAGACAACAGGTGATGTCCTGACCATAACCCCCATTCCCCTGTGCTGCTGGAGGAAGGAGGTAGAGAATAGGGAGTAAAGCTAAGTCCTGGAAGGAGGAAGGGGTGCAGGAAAGGTGTTTTAAGATTGGATTTTATTTCTATTCTACTCTGATTTTGTTTTTAATAAATTAATTTCCCCAAATCTATTTGGTCAGTGACAGTAATTGTTGAGTGGTCTCTCCTGTTCTTGTCCTGGACTCATGAGCCTTTTGTTATATTTTCTCTCTCCTGCCCAACTGAGAAAGGGGGCTGATACAGCGGCTTTGGTGAGCACTTGGTAACCTTTTTATTATGCAAATAAAGAAGGGCATATTGTTTTAAGGCTTATCAGTTTAATATGGGGTCACCAAATTAAAATTCAATGCTAAAATCCTTTTATCATACCCCTGTACTGTGGCATTAGCAGTTACCTGGATACTGTGTGTATTGCTATACCATAACTTACTTGGTTTTTAACAAATAACTGTTTAATACTTCAATTTGTGTCATTCTTCAGAAAGAGCATCAATATTAAAATAACCCTGTAGCTGGCATTAGGGCGCTCATACGTACCCTAAGCTGAGTGGCAGGACTTTATAAACCAGTTGTATAAAACCCTGGGATGAGAACAAAGAATGAGCTTTAGGAGAAGAGCAGCCTGCTGTGTTTATAACCCCACGGGAAGCGCTGATATTGTGTTCCCGGTGCTCCAGAGTGAAGGAAGTTACAGCCAGGTGGAGTTTGGTCTCTTCTCCCAGGCACTCAGCAATAGGACAAGGGGGCACGGGCTCAAGCTCTGCCAGGGGAAATTTAAGCTGGAGATCAGAAAGAAATGCTTTACAGAGAGAGTAATCAGGCATTGGAATGGCCTGCCCAGGGAGGTGGTGGATCCACCATCCCTGGAGGTTTTTAAACTGAGATTGGACGTGGCGCTGAGTGCCATGATCTAGTAAATGGACTGGAATTGGACCAAGGGTTGGACTTTATGATCTCGGAGGTCTTTTCCAACCCAGTCGATTCTAAGATTCTGTGAACCCGCGCGGTGCCCGGGGCGGAGCCGCCGCCGCCCGCCAGGGGGCGCTGCTGGCGGAGGCCGCGCTTGGTGTTCGGGAGCGGCGCGGGCGGAGCGGGAGCGGGGCCAGGCCGGGCCGGGCCGGAGGGCTTGGCAGGGCCATGGAGAACGGCACCGAGATCAGCCGCAAGATCCGGGTGAGACAGAGGCGGCCGGGTCGCGCCCTCTGCCTGCAGCAGCAGCCCGACCCCGCGTGTGGGGGTAGGCCCGGCTGGTGGCAGGGGCGCCGCGCTCCTTTCGGACCTCCCGGCGGCGAGCGGCCTTGGGCCTCGGGGCAGCCCGGGGGGGGCGGGAGCAGCACAGTCCATGTTCTGGGAAGCGAAGCTGGGCCCTCCCCTGTACACCGGCGGGCCGTGCTAGGTGCCGTGGCAGCCCCGAAGCTGCGGCTCTCGCCCCGCAGGTCCCGCCCGGCCACGGGCCCGGCGGAGGCGCAGCCCAGCCGGCCCCGAGCCCCCGGCACCGGCAGGGCCTGACAACCGCTCCCGCTCGGCAGGCGCAGTTGGGAAAGCCTGGCAGGTCTCCATTTGCTTGCTGAGCAGGGCATGACCTTTCACCAAACCATCCGGGATTCGTGTTCTGTGCACCTTATGAGTCCAGATGGGCCCTGCCTAAAAAAGGGTAGCAGGGCTTTGGAGTTTGTCTGGTGTCACCAGGAACGGGTGTGTAGGAAATACGGTAGAGACGGAGGTTCTTGGCAATTGCCATTATTCTGCCGTCAATCCCTCCCCTTTATAACGTGTCTGTCATGGGCAGTGGAGAATAGAAAAAGATAACATGTTAAACCAACCTGTACAAATAGTTAATGAGAAAACCTTTGCTAAGCTTCCCACCGCATTGCAGTTAGAAATACTTTGTTGATCCATCCGTTAAATGCTATTTCATTATTTTTTAGGGTGCTATAAAAGGAAAGTTGCAGGAGCTTGGGGCTTACGTTGGTAAGTTTTGCCGTGTAATTAGCAATCTTCTCTAGGTCATTGTTGTTACATAGCAACAAAACACCTAGTTAATGGAACGTATTATTGTGTTACTGCATATGGAAGCCTTAAGCATGGGAAGAATTAGCTGAAGTGCTGAACTAGTACAAAATGAAGAGACTTAATTCACAGAACATGTATCATCTAAGCATAAGAGGAAGCAGCACATGGACATCAATATATGAAGAACTAAAAGGAAATAACTAAAAAGTCAGTTCAATGGTCTCCTTTAAAGGAGAAATGGTGGTACGGTTTTTCAAAGGAAAACAAACTATCATGTTGGGAATATTTAAGGGAATTTCTTTGAAGCACTAGGAGAAACATTATATAAAGCAAGACCTTGCAAATATAGCAGCAGTTAGCTGTGACCACTCCAAGATGGAGCCAGTCTTTCTTAGGCATCTTTAGAACAGCCTCTTGAATTTGGGATGAGACATTTGTCAAAATTAGGAGAGGAGACAAAGGTAGACTGACTGTTTTAGGAAATGAAAAGGCCACGTCACGTGGGACAAATCTTCAAAATGTAAGAGCTTGACTGTTAAGGGGAAGACCAAGAACTACACTGAACTAATGTTGGTGAAATACACGTGTCTGAATCTTAGAGGCAGAGGGAAATTTGGTTTGTGAGGAGAGAGTTGAGCAGTGTGTGTGTCAGTGGTTTTCTTGTGGATGGGTTTATTTTTTCTTGTGGGTGGGTTTATTGTTTTTTCTGAATCCAGGATTAAATGGATATTGCATTCCAGAGCAGCTGTTTTCTACTGCAGTAAAAGTTGGTAATTTAACACAGTGTTCAGTTGGAAACAGAATATCTCAGTCCTGCAACTGCCTTGTTGTCTGCGATACTTCTTGGATTTCAGGTGAAGGAAAGAAATTGAGAGCATAGTTTAGGGATCCCGTGAGGTGCAGGGCCAAGTTCAAAGTGTGTAGTTTGATCCTGAATTCATCTTCTTTCCTAGTTCAAGGAAGGCATTGTATTTATGGAAAAATATATTGACTCTATAGAAGGGAGTTACCTGCAAGCTGACATTTAGAGCTCAGATGGTGCCAAGAACAGTGTTTAGAATTTCTTTACTGTAAAGTTGTCTTTTTTTCACCATCTCAAAGCTTGCCTTTTTCAGAAACCCATTTTTGGTGGTTGAGTTTTTTTTTTGTTTTACCATCATTCTAGGTTTGGTTTTCAGTTCTTAATTCTTTGTCTGCTTTTTCCTGCATTTCTGAAAAACAATCTTTCTTGTGTCTAATACAGAGATGTTCGTAGAATAGTTGCAATCTTTAATTCCGTCTATGACTGATTATTTTTAATTCTCCTTCTGTTTCCTGTATTCCCAGAATTGGCACTCAGTGTCTGCAGTTTTCTCAGTCAGTTTCTGGACTTCTTTAAATAACTTTCTATTCTTAATTGCTGAGTCTGACTTGCCTTGGCCTCTTTTTTGTTTTTAAATGACTGTTTCCAAATTTATGTAATTGTTCAGATTATTCTTTTTCTTGACTAGCATGTTTTGGACAGCTTTTCAAGTAATACTTTTCAAAAATTCTCCATGTCTTCTTTTAGTTAGCTGGCAAAAATTGGTTCTTTCTCATTCTATGCTTTTTTTTTCTTTCTGTAACTGCTAGTTTGTTCCTTTTGAAAAGTCTTCTACAAGGCATGTTGAAACTTCGTTGTTGTGTTGAACTTAGAAAGGAAAAATTTGTATGTTTGAAGCAAAATAAAGACAAATATTCAGCTATGAAGTTTTTCAAAAGGCTGTAGTTTTGCATGCAATTTAAGCTTGCATGAGCTAACGCAGTTACTGAGAAAAGCAGTAGCTTTTCTTTCCTTCTTTTATCATACTGTTGCTCTACACTTAAAATATATTCTTTATCGTATGTTGAACCACCTGAAGAGCTTATAAGGTTTCTAAGTAGCTTGGCCAATAAATAATTCCTAGGTCTGAGTATTAATCCATTTTGTGCAACTTGCAGTTTACATTTAAAAAAACCCAACCCCAAAGCGGCAACAACAAAAACACAAACACCAAAAGGAAGTTTGGGTTTAGCCAGGAACGTGCTTCATTGGGACAAGTAGCAGAAGGGACGTGCAGGTGCAATGTATGAATGTTATTTCTGTAGTGTAAGGGTAGACATGAATTACTTACAGGGTACATAGACATAGAAGAAAGACAATTCCTTCATTTGAGTTTTGATTTCTTTCTTTAATTTTTTAGATTTTTTTTAGTGTTATACGCTGGCTTAACTTGATGAAATGAATGCAGCTGAATTGGTGCCTTGGTTTAAATCCATAGTTTGAAGTGTATTTCCCAACTGTCTTCACTCACTATTGTAACGCTCATGTCATGGGTGGGATATTGGAGAGTATGAGGTGTTTAATTAAACTAAATTGAAGTCTGTGCTCAGGAAGCACACCTGGTGCCTTCAAGCAACAACTGTGCAGTCAGTCCTTCAGCAGAGACCAGAGGCCAAAGTAAAAAGCCAAATGCCAAACTCCCCAAGCCCTTAATGTATTAATGTCAGATTCTAAGCACCTTCATGTCCATTGTAATGGGCAGGTGTACCCTGTGTGAGCAGTCCAGCAAGGGAGTGGATTTTCTTGCTGTGTATGAATTCACATACATTAGGAAGTTAGAAATCCACTCTTGAGGTTACTGGGGTTTGGTTTTCTTTTATTTTTGTAGGTAGGAAAACTGGAAGTTAATGCCATTTTGATTTGTTTAATGCACTATAAGAAATAGGTATTTGTTTGTTTTTTGTAGCTAAGGAAATTTGACAAGGATAAGGTGCTATATTTGGCAATATTTGAAGTGGTGAAAATTGTAGATATTTTTAATATTCAAGTAAAAGGAGATAGGCAGCAGAGTGACTTTTTTAATCTTGTCCTTTATTCTATTTACTCACTTTAAATACTTTGATCTTCAGCTTATGCTGTTGTAAAATTGATGATCTTTTATTCCTCACTTGTAGATGAAAATTTTATTGAACTTCAGAGGAAATGAAAGTCGTGTTAATTTTCTTGCCTAATCATCTGCCTGCAGAGTCCTTGTCATAAAACTGGAAAAAATTCGTATTGCATGTTTAGAAGTGTTTCTATGTCTTCTAAGATTTATTTTACGTTAAAACAACATATTTCTCTTTCTATTAGATGAAGAGCTCCCCGATTATATTATGATTATGGTGGCAAATAAGAAGAGTCAAGAGCAGATGACAGAAGACCTTTCCCTTTTCCTTGGAAACAACACTGTCAGATTTACTGTCTGGTATGTTTGCAGGCTACTTGTTGCACTTCTTGCCAGTAGTCAGAAGTGCTTTCTGAAAAAGTTACTTATCTTTCCATTATGTAATTTGCGTTAATCCAGACTTACACTTTGCAGACCTAAGAGGTAAATTAGTTTTAGTCGGGTGACAAGCTATTGAGGTGATCATTAAATGGCAAAGAACCGGAGGACTTACATTCTTTATTTGCTGATAAGCCACCCAGGTTTGTGAATTAAGTGCTCAGGTAAATGAAGGCTGCAGGTTGACTTAAAAATTCTTTCCTGCAAAGCCCACTGTTGAGCATGAGAGTGTTACTCCTTGTAGTCCAGATGTAAAACACAAACTTGTTTGCTTTTATGCTAATAGTGCTTCAAATTGCTGTTGTGCCTGGGAATTACTATATCAGGACAGATGAGCAGTGGATCTAATTCTGTGTACCATCCTGGACAAGGCTTAGCACCAAATGCTTAGGTATTCCCACCTCTCAGGCTATTTATTTATTACCACCACCCAACTCCACAAACCAAAAGTAGAACCTCAGAATTACTGTGAGCAGGACAAGTTAGCAACAGTTCAGCTTGCTCTCAACTCCTGACAATGTGGGTTAGTTTATTCTGTGTTACATGGCAACCTTAGGCAATGTATTTCTCATGGATTTTCTGAATGTGGATTTGGTTTACAGTATAAACCCTTCATTAACTCCATGTTTCAGAGGATCCAAACAGACATTTGACTCTAGAGATTTTTGTTGCTTTCAGAGTTGGTACACAAGCATTTCTTTCTTTGCTGCCTTTTGTGGCCTGTCTAGGCAAAGCACTTGGGTTTCCCTGTATCAGGAAGTTATGCAGTTGTCTTTCTCATAGCAGTTTTGGGAATCAGACAAATTAGTGAAGTTTACAAGTGAATGAGGGTAATTCCTGTTCTAGGGTTTTGACTGAATCCTGATATACAGGAAGAAAGAACAGAATAATGTGTAGCAGAAAACACTTCTATGGCTTTATAAATGAAAGTAAAACTTTACTGAAAAAATGATAAATGTATGGAGAAGGAAAATTTCAGCTGAGAAATTAAGATTATTTTATATATGTGTATTTAAAACTGCATTTTGACTAAATGTAGATATTATACCTCCAGCTGTTTTTGACACCTGCCCAAATTCCAAACATAATGAGTGTTTTAATCCTAATTCAATATCCACATAATATATGTAAATATGAATTCAATGTCAGAGTGCTCTATCAGGTACCAAAGTAGGTATTAGTTAAAGAAGGATGGAAGAGAAAACAAGATGAAACCTGTGCAATAAGCTGTGAGGAGACTGGTAGATAAGTATTAAATAGCATTGTAGTTGGAAGCTTCATCTGCTTTTATTTTTTCTAAAGGCAACCAAGACTGTTTACATTCTTAAACATTGCCTAAATACAGGGCCCAGCAAGGTCTGTGTTCCTTGGTTTGTCTCAGTAGTTGGTAATTTAGGGCCATCTGGCAAAAGTCTCACGGCAGTTGTGTGACAGACCTGGCAGTTCTGCTGGTTGGCCATGACTTCTGACTCTGAACCAAGTGCCAGGTCACAGTTATCCTGAGGACAGTGTGAAAACTGATGTGCAACACCAGAGCTCAGCTGAGGAGTGTTCTAGTGAAAACTCACAAGGAGGATGAGTATGAGCCTTCAATTTACTCACATGCTGTCTTACTTTTCCCAGTTTTCAATGTGTTTTTGTTCCTTAGCTACTTTCTAATACTCAGGCTAAATTATGTATATTATGCCCATGATCTGGTTTGAATTCCAAGTAAGATATGCATTTGAGTGTTGTGATTTTTTCTTTCTTCTTGTTGTAATGTGTGTTTACTTTTAAGCAGCCCTATTATTTTTTTAGCCTTCTGATTTTCTGTATTACTTCAGCTTGGTGCATTTTTCATAGTCAAAGGGCAAGTTGGGTTTCTCACTGAAATGTTTTTCCTGACCAACATGTCTCAGGGAATATTGTTGGTATATACAAAGCATGCTGGAAGAATCCTGAGAATGTTAAGTACTATGAGTTATATATTTTTTGAGTTTGTACTTAAAATTACATTTAACTCTGCCGTGTAATTAAAATTTCGTATGCAAAGTAAAATTTTAGAGCATGCTTTAGCCTTCTAACTTTGGTTTTTTGAATCACTCCTTTTGACACTTAATTCCATTGATTGTAGTGAAAGATGGAAAGTACTGGCTTTGATTATATAAACCAACTAAATGCGAGAGAAGGTGATGTGATGAACACTCTGCATGCATGTGTAAGACACACTGGGGCAAGATACCTCAGGTCTCCCTTTTGAGGTTAAACATGTCTCGGTTGATAGAAAGGGAAGTCTTAGATAAATAAGGTGCTTGTTATAGAGGGGAAAGGCAGTTGATTTCTGAAAGATGATTATTCTGAATGTACCTTAAAATTCTTTATTTCTCCTTTTTCTCTTTTGCTTCCTTCCCTATCCTCTATCTATTTCAGGCTCCATGGTGTTTTGGATAAGCTGCGATCTGTGACTACTGGTAAGTCAGAAAATTAATTTTGAGTGAAGGTATTTTTATCTTTTCAATGTAGTGTTGCATGTCTTATGAGTTTCAGAAAAAATCTTAACTTTTTGTTAATTTTTTATTTATATGGTCTTTTGGGTCCTGTCTTTTTGAAAAATTGCTTTGTATTTTGAGATAAGAATTTATTTCTCTGTGTTTCTTGCTGACGTTTTCAGCTGAAATGGCTTTCAGCTTGTTGTGTTTTCAGGTCTTTGCAGTGTCTTGTTTGCGGTTTCTTAGCTACAGTTATTGCAAAAATCTGTATTGCTGTAAAAATGAAAGGTATCTGTCTCCCCAGAACCAACTTCAGTGAAATCTTCAGAATCTAGTATCTTTGAGAGCAACCTTCCTTCTGGCAAAAGCAGTTCAGGTGTGAGTGATGAGAGGAGGCGTGAGGATATCTTGCCACCTCTTGCAGTTTCCAGCACTCGGAGTGAAAGAAATGACTCAAGAGTTTCAACCAGCTCGCAGGAGCAGAGGAACGCTGCTTCAAGGTAAGCCTGCTGCTTACTTACTGACACACATTCAGACATCAGAAGTTCTGTGAGTGTAGGAGCCTTTCTTAAGAGATACTTGGAAAGATCAAGGTAGTTTTGAAGCATAAAGCATTGCTACAATTTGTTGTATAAAAAACTTTAAATCAGAATTCAGTTCTTTAACCAACAGATGGGCTTAGTTTAATTAACCAAACTAAAAATATCAGTCAGTGTGTTAGATTTATATAAAGGATACCTTAATGATTCTTTCCTGCTGGCTTTGACTGAAAGACAGTTCTTGTTTTCCAGGACTTGACTTGCAAGTAATAGTTGGCAATTTCTTATTTTATCAGGCAGTCTTGTGAAGATGGCTCTGCATCCCGCTTAACATCTACAGTCAAGCCTTTGAGGGAGTTGTCACCTTCGGAAGCTGTAATTGACATTAAACCTGAACCGGATGATCTCATTGATGAAGACTTAAACTTCGTGCAGGAGAATCCTTTGTCACGGAAGAAGCCCATTGTAACTGTAACTTACAGTTCTTCCCGCCCCTCCACTGAGATCTACCGACCCCCAGCCATCAGGAATGCAGATGGCAACATTCGCGTGCCCAGGTTGTCACAACAGGGCAACTTACAGGGGAGCCGGCAGCTGGACACACAGAGCTGCAGGTCTTTGGAAACAGGCCAGCTGTGCAATCCCGAAGCATTTGGAAGCTCAGTGGAAGGTCACAGACCCACCTCCAAACTCATTGTGGATAAAGTGGGCAGTGAGGTTAGTGTGATCTAAACTATTGCAAAAGTTTATTCTTGCCAGGAACCTAAATTACTGTGTACACTTCCAGTGAAATCTTAACCTCGGGGAAATCAAAGGACTTATGTCACCAGTACCAGCAGATTTGAGATTTCATCCTTTGGGTCCACTGATATAAACAGAACTCATAGTTTGACATCATCACCTAAAAGTTTGCTGCATCTCAGAGTTAATTACCATGTACATCTTCTTCTTACGTTTGGTTGGACTAATGGGTTAGCACATCGTTAAGGTGCATGTGATGAATCAAAAATAATAATTCTAATATTTAGATCATTGAAATAGCATGATCTTCCCTCAGTGATGTGCCAGCTTTACACAGCTCTGAAAATCAGGATTTTTAGGATGCTGTTTATTAGCCTCTAAACCCCAGATATGTTGATTTTTAGGATTATTATTACTATTATACTCTTTGGATCCATGTAGGTGAAGAATTCTTTGGGATGGATGTTGGACAAGGACAAACTAAAAAATTATTGCTGCCCTATATACTTTGGTGGCCAGGCTAAGCCAGGCAGTGTGATAGTCCCAGCTGATAGAGTTGATGCAGAGGAGAAAGTCATTTATACTGATTTTACTTCTCTCTCTCAAACTTCCAATGGGTTAATCGTGAAGGGTAGTATGTATTTCTTTGGAAAACCCTGATATTCTGTAGGTATTGGTAATTTGTCTGTACTTGAGAGAGGTTTTTTCTCTTTTTCTCTAAATGTTATTTACAGTTACATTTTCAGTGAGATGTTTCAGTGTCACTGTGATTTTCATATTATCCAGCACAGCCACTTTTATCTGCAGACAGTGCATAGTCCCAGACTCATGGAACTGGAATGGAAGTTCTCCATCTCCTGGTTGTGGGTAGAATTGCAGTGTTTTCTTTGCTGGGCTTATTCATACATGGTTTATGCTCAGTGAACTGTACTGGCTGCTCTGTTTGTTGTAGGAAGAAAGCTCCAGGAAGAGACGGTTGCCTGTTGTAAGCTCGGTAGTCAAAGTGAAAAAGTTCTGTAATGAAGGGGAGGATGAGGAGGAAGAGGAAGACTATGGATCACGAACAGGAAGCATCTCCAGCAGTGTCTCTGTACCTGCAAAGCCAGAAAGAAGGTACTTAAGATCTCAGTGATCTTGTGTGGCTTCAAGAATTAATTTAATCAATGAAAACTTTGAAAATGGAAGTGGGGGAAAATTGTTGGCACTTTGGAAAATTGACAGACAAAATTCAGTAAGCCATTTTAATATTTTTTCTACTATCTCACAGCTCTGTGAGCAAGATGGTTGTTTATACCCCCCTTTTTCCTCTGATTTGCTAACGTGTTTTGGTTATTGCACACAAGCTGCAATAGAGTGTGAATTTTTCCATTATTTGTGTAAAGTTTACTGGCAAACGAACATTAATGTTGGCATGTTTCAGACCAGATATTTCTTGCTTTAATTTAATTTCCAGAATAGTTTTCAAACCAGTTGTCATCTGTTCTTTAAAGTGATTTTAAATTTTCAAACAGACTTGAGAGCTTTGTCCTTTTTTTCTGCTCCCTAATTCTGTCTGAATGGCAGCTGTCAGTCAAAGCACATCAGTATTTTGTGTCTGATTTTCAACAACTGAGGAAGAACACTTAAACTAGAGAAGAGATGGTTCTAGTGACCTGCAGTGTTAGCTTGTATAAGATTTGTTTTAACCTAACACACTGCATTGAATTTGGCTACTGTGCCACAGTACATTTATCTGATTTAAGCTTCCTTATCATAGATGTTAAAGACAAGCAGAAAGCCCTTTTTTAACACTAGTATATTTTTGATAGGGTCAGTTTTCAGCTAGATCTTCCTTCTCAGGACAACTGCATAATTACTGGTGCCAACACAAACACAGCAACAAGTGTATGATGGGCAGAGATGGGAGGAAGTGAATGGCAGAGTTTGTACCTTTCAGATGCAGCATGATTTTACAGTAACTTCAGCTGAGATGTGAAATCACACCTCTGGCCTTCCATTTTTGAGAGCATTTTGTGGAAACTCATCCACTCAGAGAACAGATTAACAAACTGAAACCAGATTTGAATAATTTTAAATCATGATTTCTGTCAGTATTATGCCTGTGTTAACCTGTTGCAATGCATGTCTTTAGCATGGATACAGTTATTGTGCAATTCGTGTACAATTAATTATTTTTTTGTTTATTTTAGACCTTCATTGCCACCTTCAAAACAGGCCAATAAGAATTTAATACTGAAAGCAATCTCTGAAGCACAGGAATCTGTTACAAAAACAACCAATTATTCCACTGGTAATTACCATTGTTTTTGTTTGTGCTAAGCTATAGTATTTCCAAGCTCTGCTGTATAAATCCAAGCTAAAGATCGTGCTTAGAGATAAGACAAAACGCATGATACATGTGAGGGATGTACCACATCCTGTGAACATTACATTGATCTTCAGCGATGAATTAGGGAAGCATAAACAAGGGAGAAAAAAGTTATTTAAAATACGTTAATCATGATAGCAACTCTGTGAAGTGAATAGTTACAAAATGGAAGTTCTAGAGTACTCTGAAGTTGATTTTTGCCAGAGGAAAGTCAGCAGAATTAGTCAGGTGATTTGAGCTATTTACTTGATCTTTTGTCCCTTTCTGCACCCTTTTCCTTTCTTATGAGATGGGAGGAGAAAAAAGCCAAACAGGGAAAAAAATGAAAATGTCCTGAATATAGGTAATAGTAGTGCAAAATAATGAGGAATGTGTGACTGATGTATATCAGGGTATATTGTCCTTTAACAGCAAGGCTGCAATTTCAGTTCATTGATTTTAGGTATTGAGTTGCAGCTGGCACAGCAGCTGAGCAGTGTCTGTGTAGGCATTCAGTTCTCCTGCCTAGGAGAGCCTTCTGCTGAAGAAGGGCAATCCAGCTGGTGTCTCATGTGCTGTCATTTAATTGGGTGTCATTAAACCTAATATTGCCAGCAGGAAGCATTGCACCTGGCCAGGGAAGGAGCATTCACTAAACTACCTAAACCATGACTTTTGTACCATCTGAAGCAAGACTGAATGGCATCCACAGTCTTTTGCCTCCTCTTGTCTCAAATTCTGCCAACTAACTGTAAGAAACAGTATTTTGCAGTGATGCAGGAAGCTCTTTCCTGTGTACGCAGCAGTACAGCAGGAAATGGGACATAGCTGGAAAATTTTAAATGAATTAAAACTCTTGATTTTTTTATATAGTGGTAATCTTGTAGTTTGACTTACCAACATGAGACTATTTCAGTGGAGAGACCAAAAAGCACGACTTTGTTGTTTAATACTGAGGTGATTTGTGAATTTTATCTGAAAATTCATGCAGGTTCTTCTACTTCAGAGGTAATATTTCACAAGTTTTTGTGTAAGTATTTTGAATGGAATATGGAAGTAAGCTAATTTAAAACACATAAGTAAAACACAACAGTAAGTTCGTAAGTAAGGAATCCAGTACTGAGCGGTACCTTTAGTTGCCTGAGTCAAAAGTTGAATGCTGATCTGATATTCAGCCAAGGGAAGAGTTTGCTTAGCTTTTCACAACCAGTTCTGATGGCCTTAGCAGAGGCCAAGTAAAGAAGTCAACCTGTCATCCTCCTACCCCCAAATTCCATGCTACAACTGCCTGAAAGGAGGCTTAGAACTACATGAAAAGAGGTTGTGGTGAGGTAGGGATCAATCTCTTTTCCCAAATAACAAATGATAGGACAAGGGGAAATGACCTCAAGTTGTGCCAGGGAAGGTTTAGATTGGGTATTAAGAATTTTTTCTACAGAACCAATTGTAAGGCCCTGGAACTGACTGTCTGAAGAAGTGGTGGAGTCACCATCCCTGGAGGTATTTGGAAGGGGTGTAGATGTAGCACTTAGAGACATGGTTTAGTGGTGTACTTGGCAGTGGTGGACCTAGGTTTGTTGTTGTATTTGGTGATCTGAAGGGTCTTTTCCAACCTAAATGATTCCATGATTTTGCTGTCATTAAGTTTGATGTTCTATTTACATGCACCTTAGCATAGGGTAGCTGGCATCGTGTGAAGAGATACATTGATAATCCATGATTGTTTTTTGAAAGATGGGATGAAAAGTGATTTCAAAACTATTAGAAAGTACTACATTAATTACATGTAGAAGTGGATGAACGAGTACTTTGCCGATGTCACTAATCCTTCTCATGTCATTTATCCTTATTGTCAGTGTTCTCAGCTGCTGCTTACAGGGTGCTCTGCACACATGTGCAAGTGTGCACACTGAGAATTTTACAGGTAGCTAAAGATCATTTTGTGGATGCAGATGCCTGGGATTGTTTTTTGTATGTGTGTAGGAATTTATTAGAGTTATTTTAGCACCATGTATAAAAATAGTACTGTTGTGTGATTGGATAGTATGCAAATGATTTGCCATTGTTTGTTTATTTAAAGTTCCACAGAAACAGACTGTTCCAGTTGCACCAAGAACTCGAATTAGCCCAGAAGAATCTCAGTTAGAAGTAATTCATGTGCAAAACAGACTGCCTCTTCTGAGTTCTCAGCTTCAAGTAGAAGAGCCAAAGGAGCAGACAGTTGAAGTAATTCAAGGTAATCTGATAATATTCTTTAAAAATTTGTACCTGAGAATGTTATTTTACAACCGGCTGAGCAGAGAAATGCTTTTAAAGTCCACATCAAGAGTTGCATGCCAAACTGCCCTGAAAACCAAGCAGCTTTCAAAAGCATGGCTGTCAGACAGATACGTCTGTGTATAAATCACACACACACATATATATATAAAAACACACACACACACACGTACGTATATGTATACACACATGCACACACGCAGAGAACCTCAGAGGAATTAATCAGTTAGGATGTTATAGCATGCTGGCACATCACTGAAGAATAGTTTTGCATAAGCATTTATATTGAGATGATTTCTCTTTTCCCCATCCTTTGTGTATTTTCCTTAGTATCTTTTAGGAATGATTCTGTCACAAATCTCTTGTGAGAGTTAGGATACTCTACAGTGTTTGGAACAATTTTGCCGTATATGAAGTATTAAAAGATTCCTTCCAACACACGGTTTCCACACAAATAGTTATAATGTTTTATTTTTTAGTTTAAATATAGGGATACTGTATTTGATCTTACAAGACAGCTGATACCAGGCTGTGTCAGCTTTGTTTTTTATTTCTGTTGTGAAACTCCAGAAGGAAAATGGCATAACATTTAAAGGCAATCAAAGTGTCTTTTCAGCATGATTTTGCTATACAAAGAAAGGGGGGTTTGTCTGTGGTAGTCACATGGAATCATAGAAGTAAGGGAGTGCAAAAAAAGTTAATGTAAGAAGTAGTTTATACTTTCTGTGTGCTTAGATATTTAGATTGGGAGTAAAATTTTGGTTTGAGTAAGATTTTTCTTACATCATCTCAGGGTCATTATTAAGGAATGGTAAACATTTCCAAAAATGAACGTATTTTTTCAGTCTCTTTTTTCTCATATAGTTGTATTTGGAATCTTTCTGCCAACATAAAATAGTTGAAATCATATCTGTAAAGTATGTAAAAAGAAGCTTTATCAGCCTTTGAATTAATGTACATGCTAAATATTCTCACTTTTTGTCAGTGAAATGGAAATGACAGCTTAAGAAACCTACAGAAAGGAAAATAGATTTCTTCAAACAATAACTCAGATGTAGAACAGTGCTGCTCTGGTTTGGTTTACCTCTTTTAAGATCACCATAAAATAGTACCATGTTGTTAGTTCCTTTCTGTGTGTGTTCTCTGAATGGCCAATTTGTCTACAAATGAAGACAAAGAACACTTCCTTTACAAGTTGCCATACCCACAGACCTAGTTTGTACTGAGCAGTGATTATAGGAAAGAGTAGCATCTTTCAGTACTTAGATTTTGCCCTGTTACTGTTTCTGAAACAGTGAAAAAGGGGTTCCTCATAATGAGAATGGCTTTTTTTGTTAAACATGTGGAGGTTTTTGTTGATGTTTTGTGTTTCTTTAAATCAAAAGAATTAGAGAGTGTGCCTCAGATCTCTAATGTATAGTTTCATGTTGACATGCAGTAAAATGTGCTTCTTGTTGCTGGATTTTTTAGGAGTTGAACAAAAGGAGCTCTCTTCTCGTCTTCAGATTGATCCCATGATTGAAGGTACCTTGCAAGTGACTCAAGGTGAAGTCTTGTGATCTTTTATTTTCAAATTTAATACTATTGGCCAGTGAATGTTAAGATATAACTTTTTTAAAAATTAATTAATTATACTGATTTCTAGGATTTTCTAGTTTCTACATTTGTAAGGAGTGAAAGCATGGAATCAGTAGGTGTTCAGAGCATGAGAGATTTTGGGAGGGGTGTGGATCCCCTTCAGTGCTGTTTCAGCACAGCCATTCCACTAGTAGAATTTCCTGGTCTGGCCTAATATGGCCTTTGGCTTTTGTTGATCCACCTCTGTGGGTTTAACAAGGAAGTAAAAATGTTTTCAGGAAGCTAGTAGGAAGAAATTAAAAAAAAACCCAACCAAATAATAATTAGTTTATTGGCCATGTAAATTGATATTAAAAATATGTGATAAGGTTAGAGTACAACTACAACCTTATGTTTCTCTTTTCTCTGTAATTTTCCTCCCAATCCAGATTACTGTGATGCAGAATCTATGGTCCACACAGATACCAGGTCTTTTATCCTGAAGAAGCCCAAGTTATCTGAGGAAATGGCACCACAGAATCAGCAACTGGGCAAGAAGGGCACAGAGGCAGTGCGAGTTCACTCGGCACGTCTAATACAGACACGGTAAAAAGTTACTTCATTTAGGACTGTTATTAGTCAGAATGCTTGTTCATGGTTTAGGTGGAGTCATTTGGTCATACTTGTGCTTTGTCAGTCCAGCTGTGAAATCGTGGAAAAAGACTGACACTGAATAGCAGAGAAAAAAAACAGGGGCAGAAAACTTCCCAGAAATCCTTGTAAATAATCTCAGATTCAACTGTACCTTGAGCATGTCATTGATTTTCAAGAAAGAAGATGAAGGAACTGAAAAGTATTGCTCTTTTGTTGTAGCAGTTCTGATTTCTGAAATCTTAGTCAAATAACCATTTGGCTTAAATTGTCTTTAGTTTAATACCTGTTTCACCCTGAGATTACATTCTTAAGAAACGTTTTTTAGCACAGTATTGAGTAGGTGAATCCTGGATGATGATTTAAAGCTCCTTTACTGGTGAGTTTGACCAAGAGTTTAAAGTTCATGTCAGCTTCAAACCAAGTTCCTGATAACAAATAGTCTTACCTGTTAGAATTACTATCACTCAGAACAACATGATGTACTTCATCAAAGGGGGGGTGCTGTCTTTGAGAAACTGTTGCTGTTTCCTTTCCATGAGTAGCTTTAAACAGCCTGTGTTAATTAAAGATAAAACCAACAGTGAACAAACAAACTCAAAAGGATAACGTGACAATGTCACAGTTGAAAACTTGGTGCTACAGGAGGGTGGTAAATTTTTGCATGTCAGTAAGTCAGTTTCTGACTGCTTGAATTTCAAAGTTCTAGCTAGTGATGTGTTCAATGTGTTGCTTTTTTCTCTTCTTAAAGATATTCTACACTGTAGTTACTTTTACCCTCATTTCTTAGAGAAGCAAAATCTATCCCATCACTGTTTGTCAAAGATGAGAACTCCACAGTTCTCAGAATACTTAAAATCCCAAGTCATTAAAGAAATACATCAGGTGAAATGGATGGGATAGTGAACGGCTGGAGAAAATGTATGTGTCCCCTGTTTTTATACCCCCTCCTACCCACACTGTCAGACACAGGACAGTAGGCTGGACTGACCTTCCAGGCAGGCTGAATGTCAGGGTTCTTAGTGTCACTATTTCAATTCTCTCACCCTCGTTATAAAAACTTTTACACCCACTGTTTCCTAATATGCTGTTCAGTAGTTTTGAGAATGCACCTGTATGTTAAAAGATCTGTGATTCCAAGAGTGCTATTTACCCTCACTATTTTTTTGTCTCAAAACTAAATTCCACAAGATTAGTCTCCTTTATTTAACTGTATTTGTAAATGAGCTTTTGGATCTGTCTGTTGAGTGGAAAGCAACCAACTGAACTGTACCTGAGAGATGTAGTTCTTAGTGCCTCAGGGACACCAGAAGGCAAACTGCTAACTGGAGTGTGTTATCAGTAGTATTAAATGAAGATTTATTACTGCTTGACCCCCCATAGACAAGCTTGTATTACTTTTAGTTACTAGTACAGCTCACATTAGTCAAACCTCTTGAGTCAAAAATCTAAATGTACTACATTTCTTTGTTTGATAGAGACCAGCTTGCACAGCCAGATAAACCTGCTAGTCCCAAGTTCATTGTGACGCTGGATGGCGTGCCCAGCCCACCAGGATACCTTTCTGATCAGGAGGAGGAAGATATGTGTGTAATGGAAGGATTAAAGCCAGTTACCCAGGACATCTGTGCCAGCATGGGATTAAAAGGCCTTCGAGCACAGCAGGCACAAATTTTAACCAGGCAGCTGGAGGACTGTGATGGTAATTATCCTTACCAACAGGATCTAACAGTGATGTGGTGGTTTAATCATGACTACAACTCTCTGATACGTCATTCTTAAGAAACCAAAGCAATGGTGTTTATTCTTCAAATTAGAACTTTCTTTAGGCAAACAAAATGTGGCAGTTCAGTGGGGCCATCACCTTAGAAGCCTTTATCTTGATACATTAGAGCAATATGGCACGTAGGTAGTTCTCCACACATCTCAGTATCGTTAAATCTTGGCTTTTTTCTTTTGCAAATATGGCTCGTCTTCATTGCCAGAAATCTCCACTTCTGGTTGACTCATTATGATTTATCCCCATGCTGATGGACTGGAGACCTTACAGTGAAGGTTTTGACAAGCCTTAAACTTTTAAAACTATGTCAGAGAATATTAATGTTTCTGTCTAGAGTTGTGACATCAAAAGTAGCCTGCTAAGTGTAAGGTGTTGGTAGAGTCTTGTGGCTAGAATCTTTGAAAGTAAAACTTCCAGTGCATGTTTTTGCTTGAAGGCTTTTATGGTTTCTTTCTGTATTTCTTCTGAATAACATAAGACATTGCTTGCTGAACCATTTGTTTTAATTATTTGAATGCTGACATGGTGGTGAAAGTCAGAGAGGCTACTGTTTTGTTGTAGGCCTGTTGAATACTTGCCTAAAGGCCATGCTTGGGTTCATGTTTTTTACTTAACTTTCTTACAAAAATGAAGATCTTAATTTTCCATAGTAGCAGTGTATCCAAATTTTCTGAACTAAATAAAGAATAGTATTTGATGCTCTACTAAAAACCCTTAAATTTCATGGATCCAACTGTAAATGTGCAATGCAATTATAGTGAAAAATCTTTTAAGTCCGTGTCCTTTCAGTCCCCTGACTGCAAAGTTCTACACTTATCAGGCAATCTTAAAGAAGAAAGGAATGTTTTCTGTCCATTGGCCCATTTTTACTGTACAGTCAAGTGGACATTACAGTATTTCCATGCAAATCCATGCTTCTACATGTGTAGTGTCTTTCATACTCCTGCCTATAACGCTATTTGGTACAGGAAACCGTTGCCAGTACAGTCCTATCTCTGTTAAGGATTCCTGTGTAAGTAGCAGGGATGTGACTGAAGTTCACACAGCGTCAGGTCCGTGTGGAAGTGATCTCTACAACCCAATGTGGTTGTACAACAGGATGGCATTATTTGGCTTTGGTGTGTTGCAAGAAGGTGACATAAATGAGGCTGAGAACTGAATGAAGCTGGAGTAATTTGTGTCACTAGTAAGATCAGACAGGGAAGTCTAGTGATCCTGGAAAGCTTTAAAAATCCAAAGGTTTAGGCAGATATGGGAAAATAAGAAAAAAGCAACATTATATGCACAATTGCATGATTTTGCAAATGAGGTTTTACAAGTAATTTTAAATAGGAGAAAGTCAAAGTCTTAGGTTCCTGTAAGAACAGTGAAGGTACAGAAGGTTTGAGCTTGGAATTTCTTAAAGTATTTTTTGTACTGGAGTCTGGGTTCAGGTAACTGAAGTGTTTGAACAAATTACATGGAAGTGGTTCTTTTTCAGTATGTGCCCCCACACTAGTAAATCTGATTAGTGTAAAAATTGATTTTTAACTCTTATCTCTTGAAATTTTCAAGGGCAGAAAATGTCTTGGAGATGGGAAGCATAACTAAAATTAACTCATGGCTCAGCAGAACAGTTACAGCTCAGGTTCAGTTGAAGAGTAGCTTCTTTGAGTCAGTTTGGATTTGTGAGGAAAATTTACTTATTTTGCTTGTAAACAGTGCAAATTTGATCTTTTGTCACCAAAAGGCAGCTGTCAGTCCAGTATTAAGACTTCTTTCATTTTAAGGTTTGGGAAATTTTCTTCGTATAATGTGACTGTACATAAACTTTTACTGTCATGACATTTTTGATTGAGAGAGAATCAGAAGTACTATGAATTTTGATTATTCCTTACACCAAATTGTATGTAGAATCATAAAAGTCTCAGCTTGGGTTTTTTTATTTCTTTTTTTTCTTACCATCCTAGTGGATATGGAGGAGGTAAATATTCTACAAAAACAGGAGAAGGTGCTTGAACGCTGCAAGTACTGGCCTGCCTGTAAAAATGGAGATGAATGTGTGTACCATCACCCCACACTTCCTTGCAAGTGAGTAGTGCAAAGCTGATGCACTTGACGTGCTCTTTTGATTTTCATTCTGGTGCTGCAAATTTCTGTTCTGTGTTAGTAAATATTCCAAGGCAGTGCAAGTCTGCCAGGGTGGGATTGGAGCGAGATTGTCACACTGCAATTGCTTCTGTTTTCCGACCATCTCCTTTGTGTCAGAATACAGGGATGGCTGCTGTGCTTCTGTAGAAGAAAGCTTTAGTTTAGCGTGCAGGTTGGTGTTCTTGTGTTGCTTAGAGATGCAGGAATTAGTGTCTCAGAAAACAGGCCCCCCTCTGCCAGCTGTCACAGTGTTTTTGGACATGTACCATTACATAGGAACGCAGAAATAGGGTTTTTTTAATTTGAAAGCAAAGGCGAACTCGTGAATGTGCCCTGTGCCTTTGACTTCCCTTTCACAAGCAGCAACAGTCTAGAAAAATAGGTGTGTTTTGAGATAACTTCATTTACTCAGACATAACACTTTCTCTTCAGTGAATGAACCATGTTACCTTAGGGAATTCTGTATCTCTCTCTCTCTGGGAAGGTCTGATTTCACAGTGCTGCTCTGCTGCATGCTGAGAATAATGTGGCTTAGCTTGCAAGAAGTAGCTTGGGACCAAACTCCTGAGAGTGAGGTAGTTCAGTTGTTTACTGCATGTAAAGAATGTCCACAGGGAAACTGAATTCAGATCTGTTGTTATACAGCTCGTACACGACACCCACGTGCCCTGCTTTGGGAGGAACTAGCACATGCCCGAGCCCTGTTGTAGTTCTGGCTTTCTGTGATGTTCTGGCTTTCATGTGCAACAGATGTTTGGGGATTTTGCTCCAAATATGAGCCATTGACTCAATTTCTTTTCCCTCAAGAGTTTTCCCTAACTGCAAATTTGCTGATAAATGCTTGTTCATCCATCCCAACTGTAAATATGATGCAAAGTGCACTAAGCCAGACTGTCCTTACACTCATGCCAGTCGACGAACCCCCCATCCATCTCCTAAACCAGGTGAGCACATCTTCTTTTCTGAGCTTTAAATGAAAGTGCTGAAGGGAAAACAATATTTGTGGTAACAGAAACTGACGTCAGTTAAAAATTAATTTTTTGCCTGATATGACCTAATTTCATTTCAACTCTTCATCTATTGCTAGATGGAAAATAATAATCCAGTGTTACTGCAAAACCTGTTGTCAGAAACATTCTCCAACACTCTTATGCAAGAGCCCACGGGAAGTCGGTGCAAGGCCAGAGTGGTGATTTGCAGAAGTTGCCCATTTCTCTGAAGAGATTGGCCAGCACTGCAGTTTTACTCAAATATATTTCCTAAATTCAACATACGTTGTACCAAGGGCTTATGATAAGCTGAAAACAGAGGCTTCTGTCTTTGAATGATTTTTACTTTGATGCCAGTGTAGGAGTTAAGTTGGTGTAATGATGAGGGGACACTCAGGGGTGAGGTTATCCGGTGAAGGCAATAACTGTGTCTGGATTATGGGTTGGTATTGCTGCTGAGCCTTTGAACAGTGCCAAAGTGAAAGGCCTTTACCACATGATCTTTGGGAAGTAATTTAGCCTGTAGTCACAGCACAGGGCAGTTTTGTTACTTTGTGAGAAGGCCAAGTACAATGTGCTTGTCTCCCATATAATTTCCAGAAGCTCCTCTGTATTCCTGGAAAGTGCAGTGCCTGTGCTTTTCAGTCTGGTCAGCTGAAATTTTTAACAGGCTTGCTGCTGTCTAAATTTAACCTTTGAGATTCTCTGCCTACCAGTATTTGTTGGAAGTTTTGCTTTGACCATAGTACCTTCTGTCCTGAAATGGTGAAGAGCCAAGTTAAATGATTACTTGATAAGTCTTGCTGTGCTCCAGGATGAGATCCACTCTCTGCATTGTGATGCGCTGTATTTATTGCACAACTTTGGTGTATTATAAAACACAATTTCTTGCAGAAGGATTGATATATTTAAGGTTGTGTGGAGCTGTCTTAAAAAGACAATTTATTCTGATCCAGGCTCACTTCTTGTTCTTTTTGTTTCTACTACTAGCACCCCTGCCCACACTGCCCATACCCTCCAGTAGTCCGCTGTGCAAGTTTTTTCCTGCTTGTAAGAAAATGGAATGTCCGTTTTACCACCCAAAAGTAAGATTTATCTCCTCTTTCTTTCTGGAAAAATACTTGAAATATGCTACTCTGAGACAGGAAATCAAACTAGGATTTCACACTTTTTGGTTTTACTTTTCACATTTTGACTTTAGCTCAGAAGCAGAATATGCAAAAGTAGTGACTGAAAGAATTTGGAAATCACATTTTTAAGTCATGTTTCTAACACATGCTGCTGGGGGCTGAGGAGGAGGACATCCTGTAGCCTGTCTAGAAGGACAGTCAAGACTCTTGACTATTTCTTCAGATGTGCTGCGATAAAGAAAACTTTAAAAATTGCCCAGCTATCCTAAAGTGTAGTAATGTAATTGATACAGTACAAGAGTCTGGTTACCCTGGTAATTCTACAGAATTGTGTCCTGCATCTTCTTACTGCCAGAAGTTTAGTGCTTTTTCAAGCCCTAACACTGCTGAGATGCTGGGGGTCCCCAGGACTCTGCCCAGGTATTATTGGCCAGATACTCTGGCTTTTCCTGCTCCTCAGACAGTGCTGTTGAGATGCTCCCAACCTGTGCACACAGATTGATTCAAACTGAACTCTAAACCTTGAAAGCGAAGGAACTTCCACCTGTCAGTCCAGAGGCAGTTTTGGAGCATCAGATTTACAGCTGATACTTTTTAAAAAAAGGATTTTTTAAAAAATGGATTTTCTTGTCATTGGGTTGAGCTGATGGCACTGGTGGGTGTTGCTGTTGGCTGAGTCCTGGTCAGAGCTGCCCCCCAGCGATCCAACGCGCAGCTCGTTCAGAAGCTCAGGTGGCAGCATCAAGGAGCCTCTTCTGAAATGCTTTTTCCTTTGCAGCATTGTAGGTTTAATACCCAGTGTACGAGACCAGACTGCACTTTCTACCACCCCACTGTTGCGGTACCTCCACGCCACGCCTTGAAATGGACTCGAACTCAAACCAGGTGAGACACACTGTAAACCTAACCAAGAAAATGAAAAAGTATGTTGTGCCATCACTAATATGGTGTTACTCACAGTAGTAATATGTGTATGATGAACAACAAAGACTGTATGAAGAAAATACCCTTTATAGGCATTTTTCTTTTAAAGACAGTAGTATAAACATTAAATAACGTGATGCAATCCTAATGAACAAGAGCCCTGCAGCCAAGATAGGGCAGAGTCACTGGAATGCTGACCTGGACATGTTTTGTTGCCTGAGTTTTATTTGAATAAAACTGAAAATCCAATGTCAGCTCTTCTTTTACTGTTGCTTTGTCTTGTGTCCAAGATTTGTCTTTTCCACAGTAGGTTCACCTGTTTGAGTGTTTTTGCAGAGCAGCTGCTTCCTGATACCTATCTGTGATTTCATAAACTAGTAGCAAACTTCCCAAGCTATGGGCCTGTCTTAAAGATCCTCAAATCACACGAGCCTTTCACTCCAACAAACTTGTCTGCAAAGGCTTTAACCATTGCAGGGGTAGGATACAGATCAGTTCTTAAAACATCTTTAGAGTGGTAGAATTGTTACTTAAAGGAATTGTTTTTCTCTTCCCCCTCAGTGAATGAATATACAGCCTGGGATATAACCTGGAGCTTTGCCTCCTCTGGACAACGTGGAAAGGAAGATAAACCAGCAGGGTCCAGGATTCTAGAAAAGATTCATGCATTTTGGACTTTGAATATATACATTGTTTTCATAAAACAAGGCTGATTGCATACTTGAAATGTCTCTAATTTTCCAAGTTTGTAAGTTTGAGCAATTTTACATTTTTTTTACACTGTAAGAAGAAAATGTCTGTGTAAGAAAAGTTTTACTTTAAATTCCATTAAAAACCTTCAAAGCACATTTTGTGTTCTGTTTGGGTAATGTTCCTTGTTTAAGATTAGATGTGTTGAAGAAGAAAGTGTGTCAGCAGAAGGGCTTGGAAAGCTTATTCCTGAGTTTGGATCATGCTAGAAGTACTTTTTGTCTAGCAAGTGTTTGGTACAGTGCATACTACTGGAGAAATATGATACTGTCTATGAAATGACACTTCACTTGAAAATAAATGCTCTCAGATGTCTCCATTTCTACCAAGAAGAAAGAAAATACCTCTCTGAATCTCTCTTTGAAGAAGCCTTTTTTTGCTACTGGGCACATTCTGTAATCTTCTCCTTCAAGAAAGTTCTTGTGACTTACACAGCAAAAGAATAATCCACACACATGCCCATAAATAGGTTTAGATGATACTAAAAGGATGAAAAGTGCTGAGCAGTAACATAAACGCACTTTTTTATTAAATCTTTATCTTTTAGGGAACTACATTTTCACAAAAATATACAAAAGAATTTCTTTTTACAAATATTTACATTCAATATCAGAAAACAATGTTAGCTACATATTTTAAACTTAAATTTGACAAATATAGTCTTGAATTTTGAAACTAAACACTCCAGGAAAGTATTTTTTAATATTTTTTAAATAAAGTACTCAAAGTTCATATTCAAATTTAAAAAAATCTTAATTAATGCAAAAATCTGACATTTAATTTTCATATATATATATATATATGTATATATACTTTAAATAAACATACAACATTGTTACAGGAATTAGATGGTCATGGTGGAAACCAAAATGGAGTACAGTTAAACCCATGATCTTTATTACAGTAATACATGACCATACCTTTGGACTAGTTTAAACAATTTTTTTCTTTTTTTTTTTCTTGTTAAAGAAAGAGGGATTATCTGACACACTCCATAATGAAACAACAAATCTGAACAGACAACTGGATTTTAAGCTTAAAGAACTACAGTAAAATACTTTCCTAAGGTGACCTGACAGGGCAGTGGAGGAGAGGAGGATGTGCTCTGGTGGTGTACGGAGCACTGAAATGGATTTCCAAATGAAAGACTGCAAAGAACATCATTTTTCTACAGAATTTCCCAATGTCTCCATTAGCTGTCCCTTGCAGAAATAGCTGCCAGCAGGAAGCCATTTTCCTTTTCCGTGTGAGATGAGGACATAGTAATTTGTAAGGGCAGCAGAAAGACCAGAGCCACCTCCACTGCTGGGTTATAACCTACTGCACAGTGTTCAGTGTGAGAAAAGGAGCTGCTGCTTTTTCTCTGCTAAAAAACAGTGAACAAACCAAGCCACAAAGCTAAAAGTGCATTTTTTTAAAGGGAGTGGTTCTAATGCATTTATGTAGTTTGTTACATTATTTTAAATTACCATTGTGGTCTTGAGTGTATTCTAATGTGAAATTTTACATTAAAAATGCCTTAACTTTCTTCACGAATCAGTAATGCAGCTTTTCCATTGCTTAATATATTATGCTGTAGACCTGCAACTGAACTAAAAAGCAGAAACAAAGCTTATAATTACCAGATACTGCTTAAAAGAACAAAGAAACAAACTAACAGGCTATTTCACACCCAAACCACGACACCATGGCATCTGGTATCAAGTAAAAGGAAAAATAGACCAGAAATGTGTAAAGTACTACCCAACAGCACCAACATTTCACAAAAGTACAGGAAACCATTTTCATTTCATGCAATTTGTGCCTGTGTTCATGCTTGGTGTTTCTTTAGAAAGGATGTTTACTGGATTCCCAAAGAATACAGTGTAGAGCATGTCCTGGGTGCAACTGGAGGTTGAAAAAAACATGGCATTACAGCAGTACCACTTCCAGCTCCACTGCATGGAAAGATCCCCCCTCCTCCCCAGTTGCAAGAATTTGCACCTAAGTTAATAGAAAATTAATTTTCAGCAACATAATGCTTGGTATTGGCTTTGTACTGCAAATCACCACAGTAAAAGCAGAGCTGTGGTAAAAGCCAACCTCTCTCAACCACTACATTGAAATAAACACTTATTTGGCAGCTGGGAGGGGCAGTTGGGATAAGGGCTTCTGTGGGAAGAAAGAAGAGTAGTAATAGCCAAAGCTAATGAATGAATAATTGGAGGATATTACATGAACAATATTTTGTTTTCCCTAAAGGCTTATAATCCTGCAGAGGAGTGAAACTAAAATACCCCCCTACTACAGCCCTTTTTCAGCACCTTTTTCAATGATCTACATTTTTCCTTAAGCCCTTGTCTTTTCCCCCCATTCTTTTACAAATGTAGAATGGTGTGAATCACACACATCTTTACTTCACTGGAACAAATGTGACTATAATTTGGGGGATGTTTTAAAAAACAAAAGACATTTGAGGTTTGTTGATTTAGGTTTGGGATGGGGGTTTGTTTTTCAAAAGGCATGACATGACATCACTCACATGACATCTGAGTGAGATATGTGTTGCTAAGGGCAAAATCACTTTGTAGGGTCTTGGAGTTATAAACAGCAACAGAAACACAAATTTGTATTTTGGCTTATGGAAGAAAAATCAAAAAATACCAAGTGATAGGAACATTCTGCCTCATGTCCCAAACTCAACTGCCCTCTCTCTCTCTCTGCCACACCTTGAGTTAAACTTGAGTAAAAGTAATAGAACCCAGAACTTTAATGTCTGTCCTCTTAAGTGTTGTGAATGCCTGGGAACAGAACCAAGAACTGGCAAATAAAGTTTCAACAGGGAAGAAACAGGAGTGGCAGTGATGGATATAGCTTGGTAATGAAGAGTTTCTGAAGCATAATACTTCTTTGGTTTAGTATTTTTTGTTTAAAGAACATATTTCAGAAGAGGTCTACTAAAACAATCCATGTTTGGTTTAGGTGGCAAGATGAGTACCACTTTAAAATGCATCCCTTAACTCCTTTGCCTGAGCTCTCAGTACTACAGAGCACTTTTATCTTTATAGTACTTTCTTTGTTCCCATGTGCAACTGCAGGTGACCTGTGTCAGCTGCTGGGCCTCAGCACTAAACAGGTGTCCCATAGCAACGGACTGGAGAGAGCAATGAATGGGAGAGGCTGCATTGTCCCAAAAATAGAGCAACCAAAGTTGTCTGCAGCCTTTCCTTGAGTACTCTGCTGGTCTCCAGTCCCGGCACTTCCCAAGCAGCCACTGAATAATTCTCATTGCAAACAAGATGTTTGCCATCCCCCACCACCCGTGTCAGTTCTTTACTCTTGCTTTTGGCTATTTATGAGTGCTCCTCCTTCTGCTTTCCTTTCTTTCACCTTTAGTACATGTTTATGTTTTCTGGTTTCCTCTTAACTGTTTCCTCCACCTTATGTTCCATAATTCCAAAAAGAAGTGGAAATTATAAGAATTGTGGAAATTATAAAAATTGCCCTATTGTCACTGTGCTCAGACTTTACACCTTTTGTGGTTGTTTCGTTTTAAACTGGGGGGTGGGGAAGAGAACACATGTTCTGTGTTTGTTTTCTTTTTCTTCCCCTCTTTCTTTCCAAAGAAGTACTGAATGGGTTGGATTCCTGGTTTCACAGTCAACAACAACAAAAAAACCCCAAATCATGGTATCAAAGTTACGACTGGTTTGCTGTTTGTAAACTGAGAGAGGGATGGTGAGCAGTTACCTGTTCTAGCATCAGGTAGACCAGACAAAACCCACGTAGTACCTCCTGGTTACAATTATTTTGGCAAGGAAACCTATTGTGGGTTTTATGCATATTACACACCTAAAACTATGCCTTTTTTTTTTCCTAAAATGAGATACATAGAGTTCAAATCTGAACTCAAAGCTAATTGAAGAGCAGAAGCTGGGGACAATGAAAGAATTGGGCTTGGTTTAACCACCCCACAGTGATTGGTATAAAGAATGATAGCAGACTTGGGCAAGCATATGGATCTATCCATATGAGCAGAAATCAGAGCTAAAAACTCTAGAAAAACAGAGCAGGTTACAAGGCAGCATAAAAAACCAATGAGAACAAAAAAACATACAAATGCAATACAACTAGGGATGCTTGTATCACTG
This sequence comes from Pithys albifrons albifrons, assembly GCF_047495875.1. Classification (NCBI taxonomy): domain Eukaryota; kingdom Metazoa; phylum Chordata; class Aves; order Passeriformes; family Thamnophilidae; genus Pithys; species Pithys albifrons. The sequence continues at coordinate 18,502,881 of NC_092463.1, read as the reverse complement.
ATGTGGCAATTTATTTTGTGACTTGCAGTCTTAATTTCCTTTCTGTACAGTCTACAGAATTCTCCACTTTGTCCAAAACACTAACAAGGCGACATCTGTCCATAACCTATGCTAAAAGAATTTTTAAAAAAAATCTTAAAGGATTAAGGCTTGTCACATCTATGTCACTGATAACGAAACAGGGAACACGTCACTTGCCCATTTAAGCACTGTATTTGAATCCAAGATCCTTTGCTTGTCTCACCACTGCACCATGCACAGTAAGTCCCATAGGAGACTGCAGTGCACAGGCCTGGAGGGCACATGGGCACGTGGAGACGCGAGCAGTGCCAGTGCAGCCCAGAGAGCAGCTGAGGTGCTGCACAGGCAGGTGCTCAGGGCTTTCTAAGGGCACTGTGTGTCTTGGCAAACTTGCAAGTCAGACAGCGGGGTTGAGGTGGTTTAGGCTGCAGCTGAACGTGGACCATGGTTTTAAAATAAGCCACTCCTGAATGCTCCTGAATGCAAAGTCCCGCGCTTGGTATTGATGTCCTGTATTTCAGTCTGGTTTCCAGACTGAGGAGATAACTCATCTGCAATGTGCCTGCTTTCTGATGGCACAATCCCAGGTCAGCATTAACCTGACCTGCATAAAGTTCCGTTATGCTGAAATGAATCTTGCTAACACTGGAATAGAGCAAAACCAGAAGCTGCTCTAAATGTGTTTTCCTTCAACTGCCAACAAGTGATAAAATAGTCTTAATATTCTGAAGGTCTTTCCTTATTTTAGTTTTACACCACCTTTTGCTTTCCCCTAGCAAAATCAGAAAGTCATATATGATGATTCTCCTTGAGAAAAAAAAAAAAGAAATTAAGATTTCAAGTCTAAATGATAAAACGTATTTGGCTAATTTGCTCTTCCTGACCTAATTCCCAACTGTGTTGCTCAGTTCCTGCACTATGGCAACTTTCATTTAAAAATGTGTTTATTTCTAATGTTGCTTGCTTCTAGGAGCTGGATTTTCCTTTTTCTCATTCTTCTTTTTGTAAGCACACTTACATAGCTTTCAAGGGCACATTTATTTTTTTAAGTGAAACATCATTTTATTTTTATTGAATCAGTTCTCTGGTTAATTTATTACTAACAATATTGCTGACTAAAGATCCCAAAGATGTATGTTTGCTGCTAAGCAAAAGACAAGCTACAGTAAAAAACCATCCACTATGAGTGAATAAATTATACAAAGAACTTTTACCTCCCCTTCCCTGGTGTTGTATAACCACAGAAGAGGCTTTCTCCAGCTTCAGGCAGAGCTCCTCTGCCCACACAGTTTTCCCTGATGCTTCCAGAATGAAGTTTGCCACTACTCCCCCCCATTCCAGCTTCTTCCCTGACCTACCCTTAGGGGCTCAGTCATTCTCTGACGTTTCTGTGGAGCAACCAGCCTCAAGCTCCCACTGCCTGTTGAAACAGGCAGTCTGTTCCCATATACACTCTTCAAATGTGGGTGGCAACAATTACCAAGTTACTACAGTAGCATTTAATGTAAACAGCAAATGAGGCACAGTAGCAAGCACCATCACAGACAAGAAGATCAAAAAGACCACAAAGCTGCCAAGTTTGACAATGCTTACAGCCAGCACCTACAAAACATGCTCCAAACTGTCCTGAGGAAGAAACCTGCAACTGAGGCTCTACTTCTCTCCTCACTGTGATCATTCCCAGCTGTCTGACCTCATTTTACCTGGCAAACCACTGAGCAGTTTTGCCAGGGAAAACACTAGCTATTAATATGGGCTGCAATAGGAGGCACAATGCTGGCAGTTTAGTTTTTAAAGAGCTGCTCAGCTTCCAGCTCCCAAACCAGCCCTTTACAGTAGCAGTGAGGTTTGGAAGAGAGTGAAGCAGCAGGGAGATCTGGAGGCTCAGCTCCCAGCCTTGCAGCTTCCCAGGGCAGCCCTGCTGTGATTTGCCTGCCTGATTCTTGCTTGTCTTTCATCTCTGGTGTGGCCTTTGGGATTCCTCAGGGCAAAAGCACCAATGGACAAATTATCAGCACAGAGGCACAGCATTAATGAAGGGGGTCGGGGGAGGGAGGAGAAGATAAGAGGACCAGTGACAAGGATTTGACAAACAAACCACCTTGACCCACATGCCTCCTTTGCTGGGTGAAGGCCTGTGGAAGAGCTCAATAAACCAAGGATTTTGAGGAAAAACTCAGAGATAAAAAAAATAATGGACTTTGATCTGGCAATCTGAGTAGGACAGACTATGAGGGAGCTCTTAACAGTCATTCATTTTTATCCAATGAAAGGCAACTCTAGAATAGAGGCAGGACAAATCTTACTTCAAAGTCAAAAAGTCCTGCGTGGATGTATTTAATAAGGGATAGAATCACAGACATAGAATAGCACACTGCAACCTGATTCTCTGGTATAGATAAAAATGCCGGAGACTAATTTTCATATAAAACAGGCAGGCAGGAAACAAAATTATGATATAGATCAGGCTTAACCTCAACTCTCATATGCCAATTCCCCTAAAGTCAAAAATGTTGCCAACAAGATCTCAGTGTACACTCATGACCAAATCACAAGAGTTTTTGCTCCTGTAGAAGACCAGCTGCATGACTGGAAAGACTTTGCTAAGAACCATCATGATGAGAAACTTGATAACTGTTTAGTTCTTCAACTTCTTTAAAATAAATATTTGTTATAGTTTTATATATAAAATACATTACCTAAGACAGCTGGGTATCCTGGACCTAGGAAAACACAGATGTTTACCTCAGTAACTTTTCTCCTTCTCTTCCATCTGCAGGCCCTCCCACTCCCTCTGTAACCACTATGCACACCAGATGCTTACAAGAAGAGATGAGGTTTGTTTCTTTCCAGTTGTATCTGGCATATGAAAATGCAAGAGAAGAATAATACCAAAGCCTACTGATTGACCTAAACAAGTGACACTGCCAAAGCAATGCTGGTTCACACAGAGAAAGGAGCTTTATGGTCACAGCAGAATGCCATGATGAGAGCAGTGCTGACAATTAGTGACTTTGGTTCCTTGCTATGTTGCATGAAAATTAACTGTCTGTAACGCATCTCTGTGACATGATTTAGACAAACAGCTGAGGAAATCTTCCTCACTTGTACCCAAAGCACAGCTTTGGCCAGGTTTTTATGATCACTGACATGTTTTTCCAACTTATGAGTCTCAGTTATTTTGCAGAATAGAATAAGTGCTAAAGGTGGCAGCAGGTCCATTTAAAGAAGCATATGACTGGACATTTTTTACAATCAGAAGGAAAATCTGAGTAGAGACCTCTCCCAGCTAGTCCTAACTGTTAAAAAGATCCAAGGTACAAAATATAATGCTTGGAAAGTTTATACTCTCTCTGAATCCCCCCTATGATGCTGAGAAAATAAAATCAATTCATATTGCTATGAAATTCTATTTTTGCAACTGGTGACATCCCAAGCTTCATTGATTAAGACTACAAAATCCTCACCCTAGTTCTCATTTCCAGCATGGAGGCTGACAGCCCAGTCAAGCAACACCAGCAATAATCTCTCTTCCACTGAGAATACTTTTATTTACAAGGCAAATTTGGAGTTAGACTTTTAGGTAGTGGGAAAGGCACTCGCAAAGTGAGCAAATCTATTTTTGCTCATAGAACTAATTTAATGTTTAAGTGCAACAAAAACACTAAATTAGCCATGAAGATCATGCATATCCAACGGCTCTCACCAGACATGGCTGTGACCCAGGCCTCTAAATACAGAAATATTTCAGTCCTAAGGAATCAGCCCTATTATTTTCTGCTTCACCAGATGATGTTTCCTTTTGACCCGCCATAGAAATATAATTTCCCTTATAATAATTTAACATTTATTAAAATACTATATATTTAAGTGTTAATATATGGTCTCTTCAGTAATAAAATACGGAATACTCTTTTTATCTAAGCTATTTAGACCTCAAAACTTAAAGGACAAACATTCATGCTGAAAATAGATCAATGTACAGCACTAGGTCAGAAATAGCATCTCTTCATTAAAACCCCAGGAACTTGCTGTGAAACTGTACATTGATTAACAATTCCCTTTTTCCTCTTACCCACATATTTCATTTTCAACATCTGGCAGTGAGTGGAATACAAACCCGGATTATCTGATACTGAAGCAAATCAAGAAGCCTCAGCATAGCTGCGACAGTCCATCCTTCTGCCAGACTCCAGGGACTTGTCTTCCAGAGGCAGATTGCTCTGGCTTGGGTCAGCACCATTTCTTATGCATGCAGGGCACAGCAGAACGTCACATTGCAATCCTGGGTATTTCATGCCTGGTACTTCATGCAGTGTCCTCTTTGCAGTGTCTCTCTCAATGAGGCATATGCACACATTTCCAAACAAATAAGCTGTGTTTTCAAGAAGATATTAAATATGAGATATAGAAAACTACAATGTTGTTGAAAGAAATGATCAATACAGCCAAAAGAAAAATTGCAGTTAAAAGTATAATGTACTGAATATAGGTGTGAATGTTTTAATTTATTAGATCTTAACTGTTTGCATTTGGGCTAATTATTTTGTCACAAATAGCCATTGTTTTATGTACAAACAGGAAAGCAAGCACATGGATAAAAACTTAAAAGCTGATCTCCACATTGTCATGGACTGTCCATGTCCACTGCTGTGTGCTTTTGGACAGCACTTGAAAGGACACGTACCTGCAGTCGTCCCCTCCGGCACTGACCACATATCGATCTCCACTTGTAAATCGAATATTAGTTAAGTGGGCAGAGTGACCTAAAAATCGTTTGTGTTTAGCCTGAAAAAAACCACCAAACAACAACAGAATGAGACAGCCTGAAGACTCAGTGCCCTCCTAAATCAAACAAGGCAAGCATGTTTTTATGTACATTTTTATTGCATCATATATTTATGTCCTTCAGAAGTTATGTAAGTTATCAAATGTGAAAGATCTCCTGAAGGAAAACTACTATTGAGCTGCAACACAGATTGAATTGTCATCAAATGAGAGAGCATTTGCAAATTGGGAACAATGCTCAAGCTGACACAATACCATGGAATACATCTTGTCATATGATTAATTTCTAAGTTTTGTGTAAAACTCCTAACACTGAAAAAAAAATTCATTGTGTGTGAGCAGTTTACACTGTACAGTCTTGAAAATTAACATTGAAAGCAAATGCAAAAACAATTATAAATTTAAATTATAAAAACAGTGAAACAAACTGACAGTGTTAGTGAAAAATCTGTAAACTCTTCATCCATGGAGACACACAGATGGAACTAAAATCACCAGCTGTCTTCCTCATCTGTCAAATGGATCGGAGATGTGGAAACAACTTTGAGATTTTCAGTATGAAGGCACTATGCTAATGCAGCCTGGCAGACAAAATCAACACCTACAGGAGGTTATAGCAAGAGCTCTTACACAAAATGGCAGGAAAACTCTGAGGTGAAGCATGCTTATGAGACCACAGAGCTACAGTGGCATAGATGCATTAAACCCCACAAATTTAGAAAAGAAAATATTTCAATCATATGTCCTCTAGAGAAACAAGACAAGACCATAACGTCAACAGTACTTGCTGCTGTAACCATGCAAAAACAAGTTCTTACAAATTTTTCAGGACATGGAAAGTCAAACAGTTTGACCATGCCAAAATCATCGCCTGTTACAAGATTGATTCCAGAGTGAGAGACACAAGCACAGTTTACATCAGCTTTTTCGGCATGCCTGGACCAGATTCCAATAACTTCATCCCCTAGAACACTGAAACAGAAGAGCAAGAGATTCTTTTGAAAACCACAGCAAAACCAATAGACTAACAAAATAGAAAGCAGCTCTCATATTGTAACTGGTTCTAAAAAAATGCAATTTTTACATTTTATTCTCACACATGCATCTTGTATAGGCTTTATCCTGTAATTAATGTTTATATTATTCTATAATCACTTCTGAAACTGATTCAGTGATATAATTCCCAAAATTATGTGGCCCATGGCAACACTAAGAAGTAGAAGTGAAATCAATAGTACTAATATTGTCCAATGAAGCAATTGAAAAAAAACCAAACAATAAAAAACCCCCTAGAAAATTAAAAATAGAACATCGTAGCATAAGCATTAGAGGAATAAGTTTCAGCTTTAGGAAAATAAAAAGTTGCATATTGTTATTATAACTACGTTCTGTTGTTATTGTAACATTTTCCTATCAGTTAAAAGTTTCTCTGAGTCTGGTGAAGATTCTTCATTATAATCAGTGAGAGAAAAATTATCCTAAACAGAAGACATAATTATTTTAAGATTTCAGGAAACTTGCTTTGCAAAGTCTTATAAAAATGCTTTTACTCAACTCTGCTTACCATGTATTTGCATACTTCCAAGAATGCACAAAAAAACGCAATCTTATTATTTGTTAATAGGTGAATGATTTTGGAATCTTTCTGTGATTCTTTCCCCTCAGCTCAGAGCACAGTACCCTACATTCAAAAAGGCATGATTTACATCAAACATATTGAATTAGGTCAGAAAACATAAGTTTCTTTTTTTCATACCAAACAGGTGACAAAAATTGATTACCCAAACAAAAATCTAGCAAAATAAGTCTTTTAGAGCCCTCTAAATGCTTATGGTTTTAGTTATGTCTTGCTGCAAATAGTCAGGATTATTACTGTTTAAAGTACTTCATATGTGGAAAACTTTCCAGAGGACAATAACTGAAAGCAGGCAAAGGAGACTGAAATAAGGCACAAAAAATCAGATTTGCAGAGAATAGAAAACAAATTATTTAGATGTGAAGTAAAAGTAAAACATGGTAGCATTCTTCATGTAGTATCTTGAAAGGCATGTAATAACTTTAATGCATTTAAAAGTACTTTTCCATGCCTTTTAATACACAAATGTTAACAGCAACTTCACTATACAGATACCATTAGTGTAATACCGTAAAGAAATCTGAATTACCCCAGTTGTGTATTGTCTTTCATGTTTTGATACATTTTAATTTCCCCTGTATTCTCATCACTATTTTGAAGCAAACAATGCAGTACTCCAAATAATTTGCACAGTGCAATGACAAAAGCACTGAGGTTGCTAGAGTTGCACCAAAGGTGCTGGAGAAACCCGGCAAGCAGAAAGGCACCTGTGAGAGATCATCTTTTACTGGATGTGCTCACTGGTCAGAGAGCTCATGGCTGCTGAGGGAATCTGCTGTACTGCCTTTTGCTGTACTACCTTTTGCTGCACTGCCTTGTGCTGCACTGCATTCAGCTGACCTATTGCCAGAGCAGATGGGTGTGTTAAAATAAAACATCTGACTGAATGAAGGGATGAAATACAGCAGGTGCTTCGGGAAGTTACAAGTGTTTTAACAGGTGTAACTACGTGAATCATTTACCTTGTCCAAGTAGCCCACGTTATTCTGTCAATCATGGCCTGGTCCACAAGCTGTTTTCCTGAAGGCACTTCATACACTTGCCTTTTGTAAGACCCTGTAGAGACCTTTGAGATGACCACAGAGAATTTGGAATACATTAACTTATTTCAAAAGATGAAAGTATAATTCTAAAGGGCTTTGAAAAGCATCTTCCTGGCAGTTATCTTTTACTCCATAAAGTAACGTAGCTATTAAGAAAACTTGGTCATTGAGTTGACAGTTGTCAAAAATCTATACAAGCATAAAGCAAGAGTGAGAAAGCATAAGAAATCTTAACATTTAAATGTCTAATTAATAAAAAATAATTGAAACATCTTACATTCTGCACATTACAATTCTATCATTTAGTGTGCATATGTATACTCCAAAGAGGCAAAATAAATTTGAATCATTCCTCTCAGCCTGTAAATGTCTGTTTATCAAGAAGAGAAGCTTATTTGTCCTTTCAGATATGAATATAGTAAGCAAACTATATATACTATATTTTGATTTTAAGAACTTTCTTGAGCCTTCCTATGGGAGTTGCAACACCATGATTTTGGAGCTGCTCCACAAAGGGTAGCACTAAAATGACTTGTAATACCATTGTTGGCATAACACTTGTCAGAGTGTAATGGTCATAGCCCAGAACCCTTACCAGGTCCTGCAGAATGACAGACTGTACTCCTTCCTCTTTTAAGATAGCCCATCAGCATCAGAGGTAAAAAAGCAGAGAGGCATAGTGATTTTGAAATCTGTTTCTCATTTCTATGCTTATTTCTTGTATTTATTCTCCACAAAAACTATTCAAAAGTAAAGGCATCCACTTATCACTACAACAAAGTAACAGTCTACTGACAGAACATGCTACCAACATTTAGCTACAAAGCTTAGAAGCTCTCAAAGAAGAATCCTTGCATCTGTCATGTTTTCCATTCAGTACCACAGACAATTAATGACTGATACCTGGAGATAGGAGCTGTCTGCAGAAAAGTCCATCTGGATCACAAAACTTGGGATATCTTTGCAGTAGCTGATCCGATTTAGTGTGGGACCCAAAGTCAGATCATAAAAATCCACTGCATTCTCACTGGAACCCACTGCTAAGTAACGGGAATCTGGGCTAAATCTGGACAGATAAAAGGGTTTCATGAACACAGGTTGGCACTTACAACAGATGTGAATATTTGAGAAACACAGGTGAATTTGCATTTCAAGTATCTGCTATCCAGAATTAGAAGGAGGCAGAGTGTTTAGTTTGCTAAGCAAAGTAACTTTTGAAATTAAATTTTCAGGGAATACATATCCAACAGAAGGCAGCAATAATTTTGGGACAGATGACATATGGAAGTGAACTGGAAACATCTCTTGAATACCTCTGTTCATTGTCTGATATCCTGACTATCTCAATGGTCTAACAACTTGTGACATGCCCCTGATGACTTTGACGCTCTGACACTAAACTTACAAGGTTATAAACTTGAAAAATTAAATGCTGTAAATGAAGAAAAGCTAGAACTTCTAGACTAAATACACTGAAAAGATGAGAAATTAGACCTTTTGTCTGCCCAGTGTATCTCTGCACAGTGGTTTCTTTACTCCAGTCTTTCTTTTTAGTCTTGAAACTCAGAAGCTTCCAAACTGAAAAAATTCCGCACAGCCCCTTTTGTGTTACTAGGAAAGTTTCTCTATTTTTATTCTCTCTGAAACATACCTTGAGACAGCTTTCTCATTCCAACAAGTCCCCAGTGCCTAGCACAGCTCTCCTGCAAGGTCCCTGTTTGATCATATTTCTCTCTCATTCCACTTTGCTCTCCAAAACCTTTCATTAGCTGATCATGACCAATTTACCTCACAGAAGAAACAGTCTTCACCTCTGAATTTCTGATCTCATTTTACCTCCTACACAGCATCCCTTGCCTCAGTCGTGTCAACCACAGAGCACAGCTCAGTATCATTGGCAAACTTGCTGAGGGTGCACTCAATTCTACTGTCCATGCTGCCAACAAAAATATAAAAAAAATACCTGTCCCAACACCAGCCACTGAGGAACAGCACCCATCACTGGTGCACATTCCATCAGTCTTTTTGACTGATTGCTATCTCTTATCTTCATGTGCCTCCTCCTTTCCTTTTATTCCTGGTATCAGAGCAATCATAAAAACTCCACAATTCAGTCATTGACTCCAGCTCTCTGAAATATCATTGCAATGCTCCTCAGAACACATAACAGTATTTTTAAAAATCAAAATATTGGAGATTCCTAGCATACTACAATAGACAAAAATATTATATTTTCTGACCTGATATCTTGAATTGCTGATCTTCTGTCCCTTTTTTTCCCCCAAATTTTTAGAGAGGTCACAAGTAAGATAATAAATTCTCCATTTTTCATGCCAATAGCTACCATATCACCTTCTGGGCTGTAACAAACAGTACGAGCTGCATGTCCTAAACTGACTTTGTTCAGCATCTTCTGTGGAGAAACAAAACCCCCAAATAGTAACTGTTATTATTTGTCCATATTTGAAAAGTACCTTACACCAATAGTTGGTTAACATGATAACAGTATCATATGGATTATTCTCAGAATACATTCAAAACCAAGTTTCAAGTCTGAAACACCATCATAAGTCTATCTTTTCTTTCTAAAAACTATTTTCCAACACTTACCTTTTCAGCAATATCCCATAGTCTTACTGTGCCATCTTCTGCAGCAGAAAGGAAGAAATCTCTGGATGGATGTGTTGCTAGGCCCCAGATTGGTCCATCCATATGACCATTAATTAGAATGTTACATGCAGCATTTTTCTCTCCAACTTCAATTATTTCTGCATTTCTTGTCCCAACAAGAATTTTCCCCTTGAAAAATAGTGAAAAAATTATCTCAGATAGAATATATGAACCACTCATGATGAACAGTAATAAAGATATAATCTAGAGCTATAGTTCTGTCAAATTCTGTCACAAAAGTTTGCTTAAATTGAGTTGTTAAATAATCGAAGATAACTTATTTTTTAAACTCCTTTGATTCATTAAAGTACAAAGCTGTAAAGCAATCATGATGCTAGTTGAGTTATTGCTTGTCATATGATACTTGATATTTGATATTTGAATTGTGAAAATAGAAAAGAAATCCTTAATTAATGTTTAATGAAAGTATATATGGAATATTATCCTAAGTAATACTGAGATATCACAAAGTAGATGTTCTTCTGCTGCAATATCCATTGTAGACACCTTCCAGTTTAACCTTTCATTTCAAATACCAATTATAAGAGAAAGCAGAAGTCATTTATCCAATATTTACAGATCAACCCAGAAATTGTAAGTTTTATTTTGCAGACAGGAGGTTTCCTTTACCTTGCCTCTACAAACAGAGCGAACACAGTCTGTCATTTGTCCAGTCTCTAGTCTGAAGGCACGACATCTTTTCAGTTCTTGATCCCATAGTTTAACTGCTCCTCCTTCCTTTGACCTATGAAGGCATGAGAAACAGGCATGAGTAAAAAAGAAGAAAAATAATGCATGAAAGAACTGCATTTTTTAAAGTAATGTATTGCAAGTGAAGCAATTTGTTTTTACTGAAATTTGGTTTTACTGAACAGTTGATGTTAATATGCTGAGGCTCCCAGATAAGCAAGACATACTGATTCCAAGTTCTTATTGTAGTGCTTTACAGAACAAGACGAAAGATGGACACTGCTAAGCTTAGTCTGAACGAGCAGCCCTGAGGGAATTTGTCCAGTCAAAGGAACAGCTGAGTGTGTGAAAAAACTGCTATCCTAATAATAAGACAGGCAGAGATTATCAAAATATAGTTTAGGGAAACAGGGAAGATATGTAGAGGGAAATGGGAAAGATAGGTGTTTTACTTCTGTGAAATAAATGTCAAAAGATTTTCACTTTTGTAAATGCCACGATTTTCACTTCTGTGAAAGAAATGGCAAAGATACAGCAAAAAACCCACACAATGTTAATTGCACAAGATAGCCAACTAATAAGTATTAATTACAAAAACACTAAGTATTTTGCAGCCACTTGCAAAAAACCATTGGTATTACAGTAAAGAACATTTTCAAATTTAAACAATTTCTAAAAAGAAGATAATCTTTACTGAAACCGTTATAAATATGGCATTTCCAGTTGAGCTGGGACATGTCTTACCTGTCTTCAAAGAGTCAAGAATCTCCCCTAACAGACACAAAAAATAATGTCCCACAATATTGGCTTCCTGTGTTACAACTTTGATTACTGAATGAACCCTGACAGAGAACTTCAGAAAATTTAATCAGAATGACTGTGCTTGTACTATTATTATTATCATTATCATTATTAAAAGAACTATAATGAATTATCAATTCACTCTCCTTGCAGTAGAATATCCTTTGCTTTCCACTAGGATTGTTGTGACATATCATTGGTCATCACAACCAGGAAAAGGATGCTACCAAAACATGCTGGTGATCGGCAACTAAGAATGCCAAGGAGAAGCAAGTATTCAATCTTGCTAAATGAGAAGTTGTTTTGCATACTGCCAATACTTCATTTTCCTACAGATTAATTAATGATTCTTACTGTTACTCATTACTCTTTCTTTCAGATCAAACACTAATAATTAGGAGTCTCTGAAGCTAAGTAATAGAGAGAACAACCTCTAAATAAAGTTACAACAATGTTTACAAATATTGGAAGAAAACATTTCAAGCACAGGCATAGATAAGTTTTCAAATGTCTGAAAACATAGTAAGTGGTCTGTCCTGCAAAATGGGGCACTATTGTATCATCAGATGGACTGTATTACAGCTGAAGCAATTTTTTATTTTATCATTAGCAAGGCATAATTAAAATGCTTGAGAAGATAATTTGCTCACAACCCCAGAAACAAAGAATTCTGCTGTCCCTCCCATTTGAGAGAAGGCAGCTTGCCTCTGCTATCATACCTAAGCAGATCTTTCATTTGAAAGACATTGTGCACCATGCTGCTATAAAACTTATCATTCATTTAATCACAACTGGGCAAATTACTGGAGTTAACAACCTCAGTACATCTTCAGAAAAAAAAAGTAACCCACAAGGACTAGGGAACTTTTTAGTGCTTAAAGTTAAATGGGGGTTGGAGTTAGTTAATATTTAAGGTACCTTCCAAATCCTAATCACTCTGTGATTCTAAGTTTCAAAATAAATGTTTTTGCCTTCTCTCATAAAAGCATTTCTAAAGGGTACATGTGCATGCAGGAAAAAAAAAGAAAAAAGAAGACTCACGGCCTTTCTTTGCCTCCTGTAACAATCAAACCATCTCTTAATGTGGTATACATTGTGAAAACAGGTCCATTGTGGGCTTTGGCCACAATTCGTATCAACACATGATCTTTCCAAACACAAACATCTCCACTGATAGTACCTGTAAACGTCAAGTTATTCTGAAAAGGGGAAAAATAAACTCATCATGCGATTCTGCATAAGGCCAGAAGAAAAACATTCAGAACTAAAGATCATCACCATTTGCATCTAGGTTAAATTGCTTCTATTTGCTGCTGTAGAAGAGGAAACTGTGGAAGGGGCAATAAGAACCTCTTGGGACAAAACAATGAGCAAAACAATATTCCTTCTTGAAGTCTGAAACAGGCTTTCTTGTTGCTAATAGTCTGTTCTGCAAGAAGAAATACAATGACTAGAGCTTTGGCCATACAGTTATTCACATCTTCAGCTTATCACATATGCAGTCTGTGGTAAAAACAGAAGAAAAAGGTATTGACATTCTACACAAACAGGCAATTTGTACTCCCTTGCTATGTACTCTCTAATTTTTGTGGTTAGGCATAGATACTCACTGGATTACAGTAACCATTAGTTTAGGAACAAAACAGTTTGACTTACAACTAAAACCTGCCTGTTATCTTTACTTCTGCTTCCTGTTCATAAAGGGTAAGAAAAATAATTTTAATTACCTCTGAAATTTGAGGGCAATTTATTAGGTTACACTTCAAATGAACACAAAGTGGTTATTGAGCAAAACTGTTGTAGTAACTTACACAAACAATCCTCAAATTGAGCATCATGTGTAGTGTTTTAGAGTATCATCATGCATGTACAGATGCAGCACAAACACTTTCCTTGACTGAAATATGTTGACATTCTACATCCTTTTTTTTTAAGGGGCATGTGTGTGTTTGGCTCTAATAAAATAAGAGGATTAGAAATGAACTTGAGAGCCGATCCTCTGATCATTCTCACAGCGTAACTAACTCTGACGCCATTTCCAACTTCAGCTTAGGGACACCTGAACTAGGTCCTTCAGATACAAAATCAAGAGCACTCCCAGAACTGCTCCCTTCCTGAAGTATGGAGAACACACCAGGTCTGGCTTTATGCAGTTTGCACAGCATTTCACAAAACGTCTACAAGCTCTGCATCCTCAAACAAAGTTACATCAAACTCCAGGCCATTTAGCATACAGCCTGATTCTCACACTAAGAATCTGTGTTTACAGGGGTTTCTCAAACCCTTTACTGATGCCCAGGCTGTGCATCATTTGGAAAATATCTTGTTTCTTTGTAAGACTCTCTTTTAAATCAGACACTACTCTGGAAAAGAGATAGTGTAATGAAAAACTGAAACCACAGGCCAGTTACAGTTTCAAAACCAAAAATTGATGGCTTGAATTCAGTCTGGACCTAAGAGGCAGATCGGCAAGCAGGACAGTAATGCGTGTGGTCACAGCGAATCATCACTTCACATACGAAATCTGTGGCTGTCTGCCCAGCTGAAGAGACGAGGGCTGCTTGTACAGAGCAACTCCTGAAACAGCAGTGCCATGGAGCTTAGCAACAAGGCCTGCATATTTAAAAAAAAAAAAAGTCCTAACGCAAAACAAAACCCTACTGCAGTTGTCTAACAGTGTCTCACAGTCACAGACGTTAACTAACACCCCAGGACAACGCTGCTCTCTGATCACCCATGAGCAGTAATACATACAGATTATAGAAACACTTCCAGTGGGCATAAAATTAGCCTCATTTCTACTGTTTGGTTCCTGCAGTCTAGATTCAGTTTTGTTTTACCTGGATTAAGTACCAAGCAGCATATTATCAGTCCAAAGCACCTATATTTGTTTCTCTTGAAAACACACAAATCCATAATCTTCTTTTCTGTTCTAAAGAAAGCTGGAATTAATTCTAATTAGCAGGCAAGTATTAGAAATACTACACTGACTTTAATAAAACAACTAACACACTCCTTAGCAGGTTAGAAAAGTCTCACTGAACAGAATAAAGGCAGAAGGGTAAAAACATTTTCAAGCAGTTGTTGAAGTACATACCGCTCCAAAAGCTACAGATAGCATGGTCTGCATGCGTGCATCTTCTATGGAGCTCAGCAGCCCTTTTTTACTGAGAAGAGCTCTTCCAGCCAGTGTCCAGAACCTCACATGTTTTACTCCCACAGAAACAAACTGGGTATCTGAATCTGGTCTGAATTCTGCTACAAATATACGCTGGTTATGTCCAGCTCGGCTGGCAATTTTGGCACCTGGCAGAAAAAAAATGAGCATTTTAAATTAGCTGAGAAAAAGACACATTTCCAGGTAAAAAAATGTTACAAATCATTGTACCCGTATGAAGATTCCTCAATCAGTATGCATAGCTGACATTTTAAATCTGTGTCACTTTCAAGAATGAGCACAGGCATGTTCTCTGAAAAGGCAGTAAATGTTGCATGGGCTTTTATCACACATCCTTCGTTTTACCTAAGACTGTATAGACACACATCTGACATTGTGTCTGTCTCTACAGGATCTAGCAGAGAAGCTGTGAAACATCACTTTGTATTCACTCGATAAGCGATCTTCAAACTTGTGAGAGTTACTAGCTGATCAATAGAAATCTCCAGAGAACTAAACCCCTAAGACTAGAGTATCAAATTCATAATCTGAGCACGGCTTTGCCAGACAGAAAGAAGATGAGGAAAGGAGCTCACCAAATCACTTTAGCCCAAACCCTGAACACAGATCAAAGTCGACCTGAAAACGTGTAGTATAGCTTAAGACATCAACTATATGAGATGCATGAGAGATTTGTACTGGCATCACATTTCTGCAATTTGTACTTTTGGGTAATAATTTTAGGAGTATGACAACCTAACAAGTAATCAGATTTTAGAGAAGAATAGGAACAGAGAAGAATGATGTAACAATAATAATATTTTTACAAAGAATGAAAACTACATTTTTCTTTAATTATTCTAGCTGGAAATCAGTGAACTATCTTGATCTGTACACAGCAGTTTCAAAGGAGATATGTTTAGCAGTGACTGGAATGGGTAAATACATTTATTTTAGCTCTTATTGTACAGAGCATAGGGCACAGCACTTATTGTAATAATTTTTCATCTGATGACATTTTAATGTTACAATGGCTCTTGACTCAAGCCAACATACCTCAAACAATATAAATGCATTCTACAAAAACAATCACTTTCCTACCTTCCTGCCACTTCCAAATGGTGATGGTATGCTCGGGATCCAGCCCTACAGAGAGCAGCAGCTTGCCAGTGGCACTGAAACTGACTGAGCAGACGCCCTTGGAATGGTAGCACCGCAGCACCGACAGCGTCTGTTTGTTCATCGCATCCCACACATGAATAGAAGGAGCTGTAGCTACACAAATACAAAAACATGTCATTAGAATACACTTTGCAAATGTCTTGTAATTTGCTTATTGAAGCAGTTAGTATTTTTTAACATGACAAATAACATTTTTGTGATCAGACAAGGGGAAGAACAGAAAGAAAAGGAGATTTTGGCTTCTCTTGAGAAACCAATTTACGGCAAACAGGATCATTAGGTAGAATGAAAAAGTAGGCCCCATTATATTACCAGAGATAAACCTTCCTTAACGTGTTATGACACTTGTGAAGCACAGCAGTAGCTCTGACAGCCAGCTGTTTACTCCTGTTTCAATCCTAGTAAAACTTCAATCAGCATGCTAACTCAAAAAACTTCATAAATACTGAGCAACTCATCAAGAATGTAATTTCTACATGGGGCTTTACAACAACTCATGGCTACAGAGAAATGAGTTTACAGTACAAGGCCAAAATCTTTCTAAACAGTGGCCATCTGTCTGAAATGCGTGCCCTCTTAGGAGAGCATAAGCGGAGTTGTCAGCTTGCTAACTGATGTACAGGAATTAGGGTATTTAGTTTGCATTGTTTGGACTGCAAGCTCTTTGCACCAAAAACTGTCTTTCCATGCTACTTATGTATGTGATTATCTCTACCATGATGACAGCTGGTTTTTCCCCAAATGCAATACCTTCTCAAAAGACCTTGCAATCCACGTGTAGTTTGCAAACTCTAAACAGTATTTGAGGGCATTTCCAGGACAGTAAGATTCTAAAACTTCTTTACTTTTGATCCTCAGTAAATTTGAGTGCAGAGTAGGGAGGTTACCAGTTCTTGTCATATCCCAGATTCACATAAACTGAATTCTATTTCAGCTTCACGCTTTGTGTTTCTAATCAGCTAAATCTAGGCCCTCAAAGGCACATGTGATGGGAAACAGTAGGCACAGGGACCTAGGCAAAATTTTAGACACATGAAATTGTTTTTGAGCACAATCTCACAGCTGTTCCAAAACAGTCTTAGAAAAATCTTCCTAGTTTCTTTTCCCATTGGAATTTCCTCTCATGGCAGTAATATGGTGTTACCCTTACCTCTTGCGAGGTACTACAGCATAGTATGGACATGCCATTAAAACAGAAAGGGCAGGGGTTGACAACAACTGGCATGTCCTAAAATTTTCAGCAAACTCCTTGCTGTCCTTCTAGGAAGCTGAGTGAAGGAAAAGTTTTGTCATGGCCCTTAACTGTTTCTTCCTCTTCAGCACTCCCCTTGGTAAAACTCTGTATTGCCCTTGACCTCTGCACCTACTCTATAACCATGGCCAAAACATTTTTTTTAGGGTGGCAGACAGAAATTTCACCTAGATTTTCTGAATAAGAACTGACAAAATCTTTCAGAGCAAAATTTGCAAAATATGAGAAAAGGTACCTATAATCTTCCTTCCATCCTTAGAGCAAACAAAATTTTGCATATTTCAAAGAAATCAGCACACATTGAAGATGTCACTGTACATTTGTTCTTCACAGAACAAGCTTTAGATCCACATGACGATTATTATATTTTGTAGTACATGTGAACACACATTTATGCACCTCTGAAGCTTCTTCACAAGACAATTATGATGCTCAACAATGAACTCATTCGCACATGATGGTGATGAATTTTTAAGATTGCAGTTGAAAAAAACAACATATTAATAAAAAATAGCCCAGTCAAGACTGTCAAACTATCAAAGACCCAAAATGATACAGGAAAAAAATTAAACTGACATCATAATAAGCATTTTGGATCAGTAGGAATAACTATATGATGATCGTACAAAAATGTGAAAGGTGATTGGTTTTTTCACTCAGTCACCTAGGCCTCCTCAATGGAATTTACTTTAGAAATGCATATTAAAATTATACTCAATTGAATATCTAAAGGAAATGTTAATTGTCAGCCCCAACATGTCTGCAAAACCTACAAGCATACACAGGAATGCCACAGTAGCAGTATGTATAGGAACTCATTCATTACTAAGCAGCAACAAGGCAATACGCTACAACAAAAGTAGTTTTTAAAGTGTGTTCTAATATTTTTATTGTTTCTATATTTACAGTTCACTGATTGTTGTGGTTTATATTCAGTGCTGACAGTAAAACGACTGATACGGGGTTTTAATAAACTGAAAATGAATTCACGTCACTTATGGCTCTATAAAGCTGCAGAGTGCTACTGCATTGGCTAACTAGACCTGAGAGATGTTAAAATTTTATTTCCCTTACCTGACATATCTGCTGAGTCTCCTGTAATGGAAAAGCAGCAGAAAGATAATTAGATCAGAAATAAGATAAGTGCTAAAGGAAATAGACGCCACATTTAGTGTAATGTCTTAACACACCCTTGATGTCTTCTCTTTGCATTGCAGTAGTACCTATACTGCTTTTAAAGATGAATAATTACTGATAAAAGGAAGCCACATCAGAAAGAAGTCATAGAATGAATATATTTTGATTTCCATTTTGAGTTGCAACACAAAAATCTAGTGTTGGTGTATGTTAGATCTCTCTCTGCCAAAATAAATGAAAAACATATTTTTCCTGTTATTGATATTTTAACAAGTAAGTGGGGAAAAAATGCTGATTGCTATTCTGCTGATCTTGACAAATGGCAAATACACCCAATATTCTTCTACAATAGCATTAAGAAATCAGGATTTTAAAGGTTCAGGTACTAAGAAGTATTACTAGGACTCTGCATAGCATTATAGTTCAAAAATACTTAAGATGTGTTTCAGTATACCTTTTGATGATTTAAATCGTGATGGTGATGCCATGTTTGTGCCAATCATATCAGTAGGAAAAGTAGCAGCAGTTAAACATGTTCTTTAACGAGTATGTATTCCTTACTATTGGTTCAAAATGTAAAAATAAGTGTTGTTTGAAGATATTTTGCATCCAGCTCATTTTTCAGATATAATTCCCTCCTTAAAAGTTTTTTAGTTTAATTTTTAAGTGTCATCTGCCCCTGATTTGTATGCCTTAATCCACATTACATAACAGTTAAAAAAGTTCTACTGCTACTTCATGTAGCAGTGATTATGAAATTTTTTTAAAGGCATTAAGTCCTGTGTTTTTCTTGGGTAAGATGAACACTGAAGACAAAAAAACTTTCACATTCTTCCCATACAGAACAGCAAACAGGGCCAGATTAAGAAATATGCTGAAAATGCAAATTCCTTAAAACAATAAAAGGCCTAGAATTCCTGCAAATGTTCTTTGCAACCAAACCATATACAAAAAACTGCTGATAATTTTTTCCAATTAAATAATGACTGTTAACAATTTGTTTAAAATCATGTGAGGCAAGAAACTCACCAAGACATGAAGCTATTTTAGCTAAGCAGTTACTACTATCAATGAGTCGATTTTAATGAGACATGCACCTAAAAATCCAAAAGACACGGGATAGGAGGTAATAAACTGTGAAAAACTGACTGTACTTAGATGAAACATCTAAAATAAACCTACATAAAAAAACAAGCTATTTTTACTAAAACGAAATAAGGGAGTTTTCTGTATTCTCTGCGCTGAAGAAAACAACCAGATTGAACTGCAACCAGATTGCAGGATTACAAAGATCCCTATTCTGCAAAATTTAGAACTATCAGGTTGTATCAGCTATGCAGATGCACAGTGAGTTTTTGCTTTTTCTTTTTTCTTTAACGTGTTTAGTTCATAGATCAATTTTAATGTCACTATGAAACAGATATATATATATATTTTCCCTCTAAATATAAATTTATGTGTAGGGAAACACCATTAGAGTTTTGGTTCTGCCTGGAATATTATGAATATGTAGTATCAAACTTCCAAGTACATATTATGATCTTCCTGATGAGATAAAATCTACATAGTGTGCCATGCATTTTAAGAATTCTGGGTTTAATCTGTATAGAAATAAACGTTAGCTCAATTCAGCTTCTTTGGGAGGGCTAAGACTTCTTGGAAAGCCTAACACAAGCTAATAGTTCAATAAAACCAGACTAATTTCATGGGGCTTAAGATTTTGGAAAAAATAGTTTTGATAATACTCCAGACAAAAGTTTAATCTTCTTTCATGCCTCAGTATTTTTTGTCAGCTTTACTAAATTACATTTAAAAAACACATAAAGAGGAGAGGTAACTGAGGAACACTCATACAAACGGAGAGAGCATAATCAAGTATTTTTGTGATTTATCATAAACTTACAAAGCCCTAATTGCATGCTCTTATGTTAATTTTTTTTACAAAAATACAAACATACCTACTTGGCCAGTTGCCACTATGTTGGTAAACTTGGGATGCTGATTTACAGTGAGGCACAAAATATCATCATTGTGTTCCTGGTAAAAAGACTGAGAGCCTAAAAAGGGAAAAAAAAATAATGCAACTTAAATTAAAACATTTATACACACATACACACAGTCAGTGTTTGAAAATTTTATAATATTTGTTAGAAAATAGGATTATGGTGATGTTGCATTTTGGAGCTTAAAACCAGAAAACAGAAACAATTTTTTATGTCAACTTTAACACACAGCACTCAATAACTCCAAACTATTCTTTAAGTTCTCTACATCAAGCTGTTGAAATATCACAGGAACTAATAGCGTCATGTTACTCTTTAAAAGGTCTAAGTTATCTAAACTAAACTGGTTATCAGGAATGAACACATGTACAGTTGACTGAAAAATAAACCAAATAAAAATACTATTAACTTACTTTTAGAAAAAATTAAACTACAGTGACTCTGTTGTTCAGCTCTTTTAGTTTCTGTGATCATTTTAACATGCAAATTTAAAGAAAATAATACCAAAATAACCAAATCTATTTCCTTCAACGTTTAGTCACCAGGAACATTTTCATATACTTAGTTTGCTTATGCAGCTAATATGAATCATATCTACAGATGGACTTTTCAGCAACAAATAATAATTCTTCCACATACTTATTTAAAACATACAAGCTACTTCATAAACTGTAACTGCATGTGTGTGAAGAAATATTTTCCCTCAGAATTTTCTCCTACCTGTTGCCACATTATACAAGATCCCAACAGAGGCAGTATGATATATTACATCAGCACCATCATTCAAATAGTGCACATTGTTTCTGCAGTCCTTGCCTCGATACCCAAATACCAGCTCCAAAATTAGGTCCTAAAAAAGATATCCACATCTATTAGATACTCAAAACCTTAAAGCAATTCTGAACTTTGCAATTTTTATAGGTTTTTATTTTTTTATTATGTCATTACATAGTAAACGAAAAGGAGTTTAACATTTCTCAAAATAGCAGAAACTGGGATTGTGCCCTCCCTGTCAGTTTACATCACTGCTCATTCTTGTCATACATAATCCTGGCACTCTTTCATATCCGTCTGGTGGATGCTGTAGAATACGTATGTGAACATATACACACATGTATATATACATATACATACACATGCACATAAATAAATAAACTGCAGTGAAGAACAAAGTTCTTTTAATACTTTTAGAAGAAACAAAGAAACAAAGAATGACAATCATTGGTCCAAAATTTAATTCCAGCTGACAATTAAGAAAGCTGAATTACATCCTAAAAGTTCTAGAACACTAATGCCAAAAAGATGCTTAATACACTACACCAAACATTTTGTTTTATAACATTGACGATAACTGAGTTGGTATAAAGAACTTCATTTTCCAAGGTTAAATGAAATTTCCACTTCGGATTAATCAGAAGTGAGTATCTTTATTGGCAATTGCCATGTAATGAAAAAACAGGTATCCAAGCTAAAGGAATCATTAATGGAATTTTTAAAATTATTTTAAAACTGCTATCAGTGATAAATTTTAAATGACGTTTTAAAATAAACTTAAAAACATTTGCAATAAAAATTGCTTCATTTTATTAGCAATAATACATCCTTGAACAATCCAATTATCTAAACAGGACATAATGCTTTTTACAGACAGTTCAAAGGTTTTAAAATTACAAAGAATTAAGTTGTACTACACTTAATTTAAAAGAAAAAGAAATACAACCTTTTTTTATTGATTTACAAGAAAATATCACTCCCACTTTTTCTGCTATTTACCCACTATTCACTGTTTCCATCTTTGATACATTTAAAATAAAACAATCATTTAACACGTCCATAAATGTGTCAGTTTCTGGCAAAACAGAATCCTAAAAGGAGAGGAAGAGGAGATCAATGTTTTTCTTACCTCTATAGGTCTTTTTTTTTTCCCCACATTATTTGTCTGAAGCTTCTCCGGCTGTGGCAATGCCCTACTAACTGGTGGTCTGAAATAAAGAACTGTGAATAAGAGAAGGCTGTCCGTCACCCATTCCATACTAACACAGTACCTTCCAACCTGCTAATGTACAGGGAAAACTTATACCCTATCCTACTTAACTAGTATTTCTATTTGTCTTTAGAAGGAATACCTCTGTCAAAAGAGAAAAGCAAAATCCAAAATCCTTTAATATGCTCTGTTCTCTGACAATTCTTCAACAATTCATGGTGTTAATGCAAAGGCTTGTTTTAAAATTATTGACCACCTATAAAATAGTCTTAGCTTTTTCAAGCTATGTTCTTAGGGTACTACCTTCTTCTCTGTAGCAATTTTTACTGAATAAAGGCTTACCTGATTAATCTAAATACTTGGAATAATCATTCCCGTTCCCACATGCCTTCAGTAGACCTTAACTTCTCCCATTTTTGCAATAGTTTGCAAAGACCTCCAGGTGCACCTCCCCATTCACCCTTACACCAATATGAGGCATCAATCAATGCTCACTTGGAAGTAAACCATGACTGTGCAAATGCAGGAGTTAACAGCCATAACTTACATTCACTGTTCTGAATAGTCCAGATTTAATTAAGAAATCTCAACTAGATATGTTTAACATATATCTGTAACCTATCTTTTCACATTATGTTCAACTGTTCATATACAAAGAAACATACCAACAAAAAAGCTTTATTTATTAAAATTATGTAACTATTCCAATCATATCCAGACGACTTAATCGAGAAGACAGTGTTAAAAACTAATAATATCACATATAAAGCAACAGGTGAGCTCTCTTTCATATTCCTTTTTAGCACAAAGCACTTTTAATTTCATCTCTCCTCTTGAGTGATGACTTTGATTCAAAAATAATGATTGTCTTTTCTAAGAACAATAAAATATGATTTGATTTTACACTGTGTATTTTGAACTACAGTTAAAAAGTATTTTTTCAGTTATTCAAATAAAATACCATTTTCTTAGCTTTAGTTCTTCATTTTCCCTGCCTGATTTCAGTATATTTATAGACGAATGTCATATCACAAAACACTTGACATATTTAATTCAGCATCACACATCTAGACTTTATGAAATGTGAAATCTTTACAATAGAAAATCCGAGTCCAGATATAAGAAGAAATATTGCTACTTTACGCTGCATAGTTAGTTCACCCTCTTGAGTCTTTTCATGGGGAGGGACCATGGGCTGCATCAATTTCTTATCAGAGCAAAGTATGAAATAATAATTTAAAGTTAAAAAGAAAATTCAAGGCAGGAAGGAAGACAACTAAAACTCATATTTCAAATTCATTCATAAGTAAGTGTCAATTAAAACAGACAACACTAAGTGAAGTATGGAGAAAGACTTCCACAACTTCAGGAAGAATGGTAGACTAACACAAAGAAGGTAGACTAACACTTGTTTTAGTATGTGAAGGTGAAAAAGTAATCCTCTAACATTTGGAAAAGAGAAAAAAAGCAAACCAGTCACAGTCTGGGTTGTCTCCATCATCTATACAAGCACATTGGCAGGAACCATGGAATCTATCTCATTTTTGTCAGCAATCCCAACATCCAATTTCATGCCCACTTTTGAATCACTACTGTCTCTCAACCAGCTTTTTTACTTGACAGGAAATTCCTACCCTGCCAAGCTATTTCCCAGGTCTTCTCTTCTGTCCTATCACTACTGACTCCTGGGACTCCCACATTTAGTCTGTCATACTACAACTATACCACTGCTAAGTAAAATTCTCACTTTTTCATTTTAAAATATATAGAAAGTACACTTTTATTTAGAATTTTCTAAGTTATGACTAGAAAAAACTCCCCAATGTTTACCATATTAACTAGATATGGACAGGGGTCATCTGACTCATTTGACTGTATTTGTTCCCCACTTTCATAGCAGATGAGGAATTTCAGTTATAAACACATTGATCAGGAGGTAACAGGTATCTCCCAGTGCCATAGAAGTCTTCTTATCACTGTGTGCTACCCAAACTGAATCAAATCCAAACAAGTAGAACTGAAATGCATTAACAGAAATTGAAAGGCACAGATGCAGTACAGGGAATGGACTTCCTGAAAGCATTTCAGTGACTCAGAGAATAAAAACCTGCCCTTATCCATTCAAGTAAATAAAGAGATAAAGAATGGGAGAAGAGGTAAAACATTATACAACTGCTTGAGAAGAATGTCTATATTTAAGGATTGTACAGACAAAATATAGGTTGATATCATCCTTAGCAAATCATTGGAGTACATTTACATTTGTACATTACCATACAAGAGAATAAAGTGAATGCACATTGGTCAATAAAACTTGACAAATTTTACTCAGTTTTATCTCCTCACAGGTCACCTGTACAGCTTATCCAAGTACCTACCCATGAAAGACTAAGTGTATGTTGATCCAGAGCAGTGGAACTGGACACAAATTAAAAGCTTTTCCCAATTAAGCTTCAATATGACAACTTGTGCGTTTAAAACCAGGAATGTTGAAGGACGGGAGAATACCTTTACCCAGTGTTTGGGGTTTTTTTTAAAGGTGCAAAAGCTGAAGGTATTCTCCATTTGCTATTTAATGTGCAGGAAAGTGACTAATGGCATGTACAACACATAGTGATCCTATACCTGTATGCATAACTGGCTGCATGTTCAAAAACTGTGTGGAAAAGATGGGAAGGAGAGCACGAATAACATTTTGGGGTAAATGCACATATGGATAGGGTCAGTTTGAACATGCGGAAGGAGAGTTCCAGCCATCTATCATTAGGGAAATAAATACCTTAATATTGGCACTTTATTTTCAAAATGAAAATAGAGTTGGTATATATTTTAATATTTCTTGCTATGAAACCATAAGAATTGAATACAAGCATTTTGAAATAGTTTGTGAAACAAAGAAATCCCTTCTTCATACTTTTAGACATAGCTTTAATATTATAGATACTGCTATCAATGTTGTCTTGTATGATACTGTATTTCACTCCCTATTTTTATGATTCATACTGAGTTTCTAAAGTTATTAACAAACAAGCAATGATTTTCTATGATATAGAAGATAAAAACCACCATCAATTCTTTGAGTTCCATGGTAACTTGACAATGTAATTTACAACATTTATTTCTGTTTTAAATATATTTTGGGCATGACTTCATAGAGCAAATCACAGCTGTTGGTACAAAAGAAAAAGTCCCTTTCTGCAAGGATCACCAAAGCTGCACTTCATACTTAGAAAGATTTGTAGAGAACTTGGCAATTGATTTTGCATTACCCTTCAGCACGAAGTGACTTTCACTGCCCTCCCAAAAGCTGTTGGCAAGTATGAAGCATAGAAAGAATTTTAAAAGTAAGGAGGACTTCTTTCAATTTACCCTTGGCAAGAACTTCAAAGCCACTTGTAAACCTTTATAGAGGTCTAATTTGTGTTAGAAGATAATGAAACCTGCTAGCTTCTAAATACTGTTTCTTGATAAAAATTACTCATAAATACTTTCACATGTCCTATGAGTAGTAAGGGCCAGTTTGTTTGCACTAAAGCAAATACAGACAATCTAATACTTATATTCAGTAACATTTACATTTTGACATGTCAGGTGAGACTGTCCCATCAAATGTAAATCAGATGTCCACCAGGGGGCTGGAAAGAGTGCTAATCTCTATATCTTAGTAAATATTAGTGAAAAATACTACTTGTAAAACATAGGGAAGTTTAATAGTTCATTGAGTTAATTTTATTGTGGTAGTTAAAAAAAATCTAACTTATTGTATGAAACAATTACAATAAATATGTGTAAATTTAAAATTCAAAATACAGTAATATTCTGAAGAGTGATAGGTGCATGGTATAGCACCCAACATGACAGATGGCTTTTTAAGGAAAATGGGAGATGACAGTAAAAGATGGACTAGATAGCAAAATAAAAGCATTACCTGGAACCTCTTTTCAGCAGCAGATGGGAAAGAGAAAAGGATTACTTATACAAGTTTGGCTAAAAGTCAGTTGTTAGTGAATTATTCATCTAAATAATTATTATTGACTTCCTTGTTCATTTACCTCTTTTTACAACAAGGGGATCACTAACTTCATAGACTATGAAATCTATAATTTATATAGAGAACTCACATTCACTCAAATGAGAATTATGAATTTGTGTTTGCATGAGAATATAATCCTTAGGAATAATTGCTACTGTAAATAAAGAAAGCTGGAGCAGACCCAGAAACCTCTGAGGTATATCAAGTGTTTAAAGAGTTGGCAAACACAACACCTGAATTAATCAAAGAAAGGGTGTGTGGGTTTAACTTCCCAAAATGAGCTAATAGATGACACAGTCAACTCAGTATTAGAGACAGACATTCAAGCTCACTCATGAAAATACGTTCAGTTATACTAAAATACAGTCATCTCAGTTAGTCAAAATGTGTGGGGTATTGAACTTGCTGATATATACTGTTTTCTTCATGACTATTCAATTCAGTTTATGATGACTGTAGATACTTTGCACTGGATGTGTTTCCTCAGACATCTATGAAGCACACTCCTATACCTCAACTACTGAAAAATCATTATAAAGCATCAGAATATATGGGCATATACAGATTATTTCCTCATATTTGTAGTATGCATGGGCATTTCCATTAGTGTGATTAGCAGGTACTCTTCCACTAATTTGATTTGCTTTTCTTTTAAGAACTACCAAGAAGCTCCATTGCAGCAAGGAGGACACTAGTTAGTCTTTTGCACTTACAGGTGGAGCAAAAATAATTTAGGGAATCATTTAAGAAAAGTTTTGCTGAAAATTCAGAACACAATGTTAACAACTCACCAGTTTACAAAAGGATTTTTTCCTCCACTGAAAAGAGTGTGTTTTACTGAATGTTTTCTAATTAACTCTAACTTTATCCTGCAATGCAAGACTGATGCACTTTCTTCATATAGGAAACCACTAAATCCTTTCTCACAATAAAATCCAAATGTAGCTTGAACAGGTTTTACAGTCAACAGCATGCAATTCTTCAATGACTGCAGAGTTCAAATACCCTCAGATAATTTTCACAGTAAGCACTGTCCAGGGGAAATGAGAGTTCTCCAACAATGGAGCACAGTTTTCTCTTACAATTTTCCTGAGTCCACCAAAACAAATGTTCATATAGTCAGAGGAAAATTTTTAGCTTCGATTCGGCAGTTTCAATTCTTTAATATCCAATTCTACCTTTTCAATCTCATGATTTAAGTCAGGAATAAAATTTTCCACATGGACCACACGTGACATACCAAATTACTAGCTAGCAAATCTTTACATCTTTGGAGATATGATTGGATACTGAGCTGGTACAAGGCAGATTTCATACAAGGCTTTTGTGCACTCTTCATCACTGTAAAATAGAAGACTTATTTGAAGCTGCATTCAACCTATTTAGCAATATGCCTATGTTCCAGTTACCCTTTCCTTGAAGTGCTCAATAACTGCATATTGTTCAGGTAACTTCTTAGGTTTTGTCCATAAAACCAGTCTACACAGATCATAAACCAAACACCAATCTTCCAGCCTTCATCAGTGGGGCATGCAGTCATTCCTCTATACATGCCCTTTTTAGTTGCAAAATGAATAGATTTTTCTTTTTGCATTGAAAAATGGAGATTCTTAGGTAAACCTTGATATTTGGTAGTTGGCTTTTTCATTTCCTCAAAGACATGAGTCTTGTCTCATCTTTGGGACTAAAAATAATTACCTGAAACCGGTAAAGGGAGAACTTTCCTTTCCATAATACTGTTCCAGTCTACAGCTTGTTATACAAGCAACTAATAGTAATTAAACTCATACTTGGAAAGAATGAAATCTGAAATTTCAGGGGTTTCTGTCTCAAGGTTAATGCCCTGTACTAATGTACATTCCAATGGGCAGAAATATTTCTAAAGAAAAGTAAGTTTTCTAAAACTGCTTTTATCTAAAAAAGTTAACTTTAAATTTAACATTCCTGTAATCTAATTTATCCTCAAAACAGAGAGACAAAGAAGAAGCTGCTAATATAAAATCTCTTCTTATAATTTTTTTGTTTGATTCTTGTCTTCTCCCACAAGTTAGCAAAAAAATCTCTAGAACTTGTGCTACTTACATTGAAATTACAATGTCACTAGACTGGTAAACAGAAAAATTTAATTTCATTCTGTTCATTTATCCAAATCATATGGATGATGCTTGCATTAAATCTCTGAATTTCTCCTTCAGTGGCAATTACAAGGTGATAATTATGAGGTTCAGATAAAGGAAAACTCATTTCAGTAGATTCCTCCCTCTCTCACTCCCTTGGAAGTACAATTTAGACTTATCTACTGTCTGTATTGGGTAAAAAAAATCTTCACTTTTGAATCTGTAGAGGACTGGTTTGTAAATAGCTCTTTTAGTTTCCTTCCCATTTTTACATCTGTCCATAAGTCCTTATACACAAAAAAAAGTCCTCAAGACAAAAATTAAGTAAATATATAAATAAAATCAGGAACAGTTTTGTCACAATGCCTGGTGTTGAATTTTATCTGGGAGTTGGTACAAAGCATCCCAAGAATTTTCGAAATATATAAACCACTGGGATCTTTTCATGCAAGAGATCTCAGCACACAGACTGAGTAACAGTTTTAGCTGCTTGCAAGCCTTTAAAATTTACAGTGAAAAATGAAACCTGATTTGCTGGTTGTTTAGTTTTGAGTTCTCTTGACACAATCATTCTTATGTAAGGGACATTAATCACAGCACTGCCTCTGTGACAGTGACAAATAGTAAACTTCGGGGAGCATAAGAACAGAATAAGAATGCAAACATATTCTCCAGAGTCATCTCCCAACCTCCAGTGATTTGCAGGTCAGGGAGTAGCTGAGCCAAAAGTGTTTTCAAAATCAACCATGATGGACTTTTTTCCAAGCAATTTATCTAGCAAAAAACTTACTAGAAACGAACTCTCTGTAAAGGATGGAAACAGTTTTCATATTTATTTTGTGATGCTGAGTACGCATAACCATTATATAACCAAACTAGTCACAGAGTAGACATATTTATACATTAAAAATATTATCTATAAGCATTATTATTCAAAAAATTATAAATAATTCAAATTACAGGCCTAAGTGCTGCCTCACAGCCAGTGCCATTTTGTGTTTTCAACAGAAGCTGAAGTAAGTATTGCAATTTCAGTGATGTAGTATGGTAATTTCACTACTAGAGAATGGCATACCATTAGTAAAGGTGGCCTTAAACAACACTCAAGCAAACCAAACCAATTGAATCTGAAAGAAATCTTGAGCTCTAGAATCGTTAAGTTTTTTTAAAAGTTGCCTGAACTTTAAAGCTTTAATATACTTCTACCCAGCACATCAACTTTTACAATACTAGCATCTCTAATACCTCTCATTTTCTTTTGAAAACTGAATTGCTTAGATAAGATTCATTAAAAAAAAAAGTCCCAGATAAACTTGGGAAAATCATGTCTGTCCTGAAGGGAAAACAAAGGCAGTGCTGCCTGGCAGTACAAGTTGATGCAACTCACAAATCCAGTTAATGTGTTAGCCATAAAAATGATGAAGACTCAGAAATGTCCGCTGCTCCCCGTAAAACTGTGCTGTTGTAAAGGGGAGAAGAAATTTTTTAAACTTCTGCTATTGTAAAGAAAAAAGTATCTTATAGGCAAATCGAAAAACCTGAGAACAGGAAACTACATTTGTTGAAGAGCAAAAATAACCCTTTGCTCAGATTCACGTTCTGGGAACTGCATTTGTATTCTGAATTAAGACTCACTGGAATAAAATAGTTATGCTACAGCAAAAGCAGAATTCCATGTACCTTCACAGAGAAGTTACCTACCCACCAGACTACAGCATTTTGCAGCCTCTTTTGCTTGCTCTCCCTTCCTGACTCTAGAGATTCCTTAATTTGTTTCTGCAGAGCTTCAGCAAAAAACCACTGTTTTGACACACCTGATGATAAGTATTTGATTTTTTGAGAGACTAAATGGCATAAAACTCTCATTTTCTATGTCATCTTACTGCTTAAAGAAAAGATGAGATTAATGTAAATTTTCTAATAAGTATTACTACCAAAATAATTGCAGTGAATCAATTTTTGGTACCTACTTGAATAATAACTGACTCTAAATGCAGGCCACAGTGTCAGACTATAGGTCCTGGCCTCAGAGATGTGCTTTTGTGAGTCAAAATTAGGAAACATGATATTTCAGGTAAGTTGGTTCTTTTAGTGTTCTATTGTTTATCCAATTTAATTGTCTAGATGCTAAAAGTCATAGTCTTCATATATAGAGGAAACTTCACTATTAAGCCAGGGTTTATGAAATCCATTTCAGCTGTCAGTACAACGATCTTAAGTAGTAACTCCATTTTTTGTATGGTGTCTGAAGACCATACATAGCTTTGGACCTACACAAAGTCCAAATTAGTTGAAACACATTCTCAGAAGCACGTTCTACCCTAGTGTGTATAGGAATTCAAGTATTCCAAAAAAGCGTTATACAAGAAACATATCTCTTCTGATGTTTGACAGAATATGGAATGCCACAGAGGTACCATAAATAGTGTGAACAGCTGCCCCGTGTTTGCATGGCAGGGTTTGGGTGGCAGGAGGGGCTCCAGGGCTGGTATTACGACAAGCTGCTAGAAGTAGAGCCAATGCCAGCCAGATTCAGGACAGACCCACCAAGGCTGAGCCATTGGTGCCAGTGGTAACGCCTCTGGCACAACACATTTAAGAAGGGGGGGAAAGTTCCTGCCCAATAGCAACTGCACAAGAGTAGCAAGAATATGAAAGAAACAACTCTGCAAACACCAAAGACAGTGAAGAAGGAGGGGGAGCAGGTGCTCCAGGCCCCTGCAGCCTGTGTTGAAGACCACAGTGAGGCAGGTTGTCCCCTGCAGTCTATGGGGGTCCACAGTAGAACAGATAACCCTCCACTGCCCATGGAGGACCCCACACTGGAGCAGGTAGATGCCCGAAGGAGGTTGTGACCCCATGGGAAGTCTGTGCTGAAGCAGGCTCCTGGCAGGACCTGTGTTGCCATGGACAGAAGAGCCCACACACTGGAGCAGGTTTGCTGGCAGGACTTGTGACTCTGGGGGAGTCCACAGTACAGCAGTTAATTCCTGAAGGACTGCACCCTATCTGAGGGACTCATGCTGGATGCACCCTGTGAGAAGGACTCACACTGGAGAAGTTCATGGAGGACTATTTCCCATGGGAGGAACCCCATGTTGGAGCAGGGGAAGAGTGTAAGGAGTCCTTCCCCTGAGGAAGAAGTGGCAGTGACAATGGGTGAACTGACTGCAACCCCATTTCCTGTCGCTCTGTGCGTGGAGGAGTTAGAGAACTGAGGAGTAAAGTCAAGCTCTGGAATAAGGGAGAAGTGGGAATAAGGTGTTTCAAGATTTAGTTTTTATTACTGATTTGACTGGTAATAATTTCAAATCATTTCCCTGAGCTGTTTTGCCTATGACAGTAATTGATGAGTGATCTGTCCTTGTCCTTTTTTCAGCCCATGAGCCTTTTGTTGTATTTTTCTCTCACTAGCCCAGCTGAGGAGGTGAATGATAGAGCAGCCTTGATGGGCATCTGGCAAATTAGTCATGGTCAATCCAAAAGTCTGTATAAGTTATACATGCTCTGCATAACTTATACAGAAACAAAGACTACAGATGGACATTTTTTTCAAAAGACTAAGAACAGAATTAATTCAATAAAGGTTGCTAGTGCTATATTCTAAAATTTAGACAAAGACAGCAGCTTTCATGATTATGTCAAGGTGCCTGAAGAAAGACACAGAGACTAACACGATTCTGTCATCTGGCACAACAGGGATGTGATTTCATTGAAACAAGGTCCAGGTAGGCATGAGAGGGGTTCTCCTTTCTTAACTAGTGTAGGTCCAAGCATCCTGGCAGCTGAGTCTACAAGTCTGAAGGGTGGCCTCCTGCCAAATACTTTATTTAGCATTCACTCCCATCAACTCAGAACTATGGCCATGCCACCCTGACACCTGATCCCATCAGATCTCGGAAGCTCAGCAGGGTCAGCCCCAGTTAGTACTTGGATGGGAGACCTCCTGGGTCTCCTGTAGGTTCTAGTCCTGAGGACTTCACTGTCACCATCCAAGCTCGCTCAGCCGTGGCAGATGAACCTGAAGAGTTAAAGGGTGGGGCCAGTTCTGCGCATGCTGTGCCTCACCTAAAACATCCACTGTGAAGGCTGGAAGGGCACACCCACGTGGGAGAGCCCTGCCCAAATCTTCATTCGCAAAGCCCAGCCATGAGGCGATGAGGTGACATCAACTCAGACTGAGAACTGGACTTACTTTTGTCCCTTAGCCCTTTTCGACCTATTAACAAGCTACTATTTAATAGCAAAGAGGTAAATCCCTCACTTCCATTTTCAAGTGGAACTACTTTCCCAAGGAGCTTGTTATTAAAATGCATCTAATCTTGGACTTTGTGCAAATGAACTTACCTTACTACCCCCTGCCTTCATAGGAAGCAAAAGAAAGAGTAATAAAAATAAAATAAAAATTAGTATCTATGACAGTAGACTAAAACATTTACCAATCTTACACAATATTAACTTCAGCAGAACAGAAATTAAAATACATACAGTAACCATAATCTGGTTTTATTCTTAAAAAAAAATTTTCTCTGAATTTTTAGGGCCCCAGACTTTTCAGCAATGGAGGGAATGGAATTATTTCATGAACTTTTATGCATTCTGAATCAGAACTTAATTCCCTTGCTACAGAATTAATTATCTTTTAATATTTTAATAAACTGAAAATCACAATTCACTCAGCTTCCCAAAATAATTATTGAAAGAAACACAAGAGGTTTATGTTTTCATTAAAATAAAAAAAAATCTTCAATCATAGCTTTCATACCATGCACATTATTTCTTTTTGATTTCCACATCAAATACATCTAACAAAGAGAAAGACCATTTCTCATTTTAAATGCAAGACAGGGAACCAAGGCATTATACACAGGCATCCCACTCCCTCCTCCAGCAACACAACTTAAAAGACAACACAGCATTTTCACAATGTCAAAATGTATTTCTCAACAAGGGTATCACAGATCTGTCCACCTTCATTGCAGAAAGAGCCATGAGCACAACAGAGCTCTTCACATTCCTGTGGAAAGTTTCCAATCTGATATCTCTCTACGTCCTTACACCTCATTATATCGTGTTGCTCTTCTCACTTCCCTCTCTTTATTATTAGCGTTCCTCAATTGCCATGTTTGGAATCCCTCTTTCCTTTTCCCTCAAGTATACTGTCCACATCTGTTTTGCTGACAACAAACAACAACTTTCAGGGTCCTGTGTTCAGCTGCAGATTCTACAACAGTTAATGTTCTAGTGATTAAAAATTGTTTTACTTATTTCGCATCTACTTTATCTTCTGGTCTTATTCTACTCTGCTCCCCACCCCATTCTCTTCTAAAGCATACAATAGTGAACCAGGCAATACAACTAACATTGCAAAGCAATCAACTTAATTTTCCAAGACTAACAGAAACTGCAGAACCACTGTGGACAAAATTTTTTGAAGAAAGGTAGAAGTTATGTGGAGACAGAAACAGTGCAAGGAGCAATTAGAGCTGAATTTGTCAGACTATTTTGTTGGCAGCACCAAAAAATGGAGAGTTGACTGTCACTAAAAACATTGTACAAGTTCACACCTATAATGACATCACTAGATACCACTCACTATTTAGGCTTCAAAAAGAATATATTATTAAACACTGGCAAATAAATCATCTCAAGAAACTCCCCAAACGTAATAAGCATCCATCATTTCTAATCTTTTATGGTCTCTGAAAAATATATACAGTTTAGTCCTTAGGTAAGACTTTTTTTTTCTCCAAAGAAGTACTTAGACTCTTTATATACATATCCTTTTAAGTTAAGAATTATGTATTCCAATACGATTTTGTTTTACTATTAATCATCTTTTCAGATTGATTTATTGGCTAGAATTGTAATTTAGTAATTACCTTTCATCTAAAGTTGGCTTCTTTTGTTGAAGATGAGGCTTATAATTTAGTAATTACCTTTCATCTAAGGTTGGCTCCTTTTGTTGAAGATGAGGCTTAATTCCAAACATTGGTCTAATGTTTGTTGATAAGGCTTTGATGGTGTAATTAATTTCATTTTCCCTCGTCACATCACTGTCATAACCTAACAATGAACAGTATCAAAACAAAATAAGATACCAGAAAAAAAATTAAATCATGATTTTTGCAGGTTTCAACAATGTACTGGATGACAAAAACATTTACGGCATCTATTATTAGTAACATAAACAGACAACAGAAAGAAAGCAGCTGGAAATTATGAACATTGTTCATAAAAGACATTCTAGGAAAAAAAATTACCTACAATATCTTTGTGGAAAAAATTATTAAAGAGTCAAGGGACATTCAAAGCTACCCCATTTCTGCTTGGTTGGCCCTTAACTAGGATCGCTAACACAGGACCTTGCTACCTGACACCTGCTCTTAAGATCACTAAGCTTTAGCACCTGAGTGTTCTCAGTTCCAGCATCCATAGGTTAGGATGGAACCTACAGGTCTGCACAAGGTTCCTGCACAATGCTTTGGGGATGGTCAGGCACATCAAAATGGTGTTTACTATGGTAAACATGACAAAAAAGCTAAAAAGTGACAGGGTTGTTACTCATCCTCCGGTTTTTTTTGTTGTTTTTTTGGGGTTTTGTTTTGTTTGTTTGTTTGTTTGTTTTAAGATAGAGACTCCTGAGAACATTGTGAATAGTTCTTAACTCTAACAGAAATTAATAGGACCTGACCAAGACAAACTTTTGTGGATAAAGATGTCAATGTCTTTTCTTGCAAAGCTTCACAGACCTCTCTCTCAAATACTTTTGAAGACCCAGCTTAAGAGGGTTCTGTGTAAAGCACCAGAGCCTAGGGAAGTTTATAGGGCTAAGATGTGCTAACAGATCACAGGTAGAAGCTGAAGATTGCAATTTTTTTCCTAGGAAGTTAATGTTGTAGGCAATTAAATTGCTTCGTGGATGTATTCTTCAATTATTTTAAGAAGAAAAACGGGATAAAAACTCTTCTTCAATGAATGCTTAAGATATCTCTAATATTTAAAGTAGTTCTTTGGTCATTTAGCAGATTTTAGTGAAAACTGAAGCTAATTTATTACACAGAACTATTTAAAAAGTAGCTGTGATGATTTAAAAATGCTTGAAGACTGAGAAATTGACAAGGAGATAAAACTGCACTTGGGAGAAAAGAAAACAAGTTTGGAGGCTCATGAACACTTGGAATTATAATATGAAAAGGAACACAATAAGTATAACAAAACCATCAGAAATTAATACTACAAAACATAATTAACACTTTATAACTATCGATATTATGATCTTGCAATAGATTGTTCCATATATAATCATCAGTCTACTGTGCTTCCATGTTATGGAAAAAGATGCAATAACATCAAGATAACTGTGATCTCATGTTATACAGATTTCAATATAATTCCTTTAAAATTAGTGCCTAATTCTAAACAGTGATGTTTCTATTTTTATGTATATAGATTTCGGGTAGCTATGTATAATTGACGATATTTTTTTCATTTAAAAGATAAAAGAGGCTGTTTATATCCTCTGACTGACTTAAAGCAGTAAGTCAAACATTTCACTGTCATTTTCTTTACAGCAGTTTATCAGTCCTTTCCCCAAAAATAAATTTTATTTAACAGTTTTTGAAGACTCTGCAATATTTAAGATCAAAACTATCTCTAAAACATGATTATTCCTAAACTAGCAGCCTTCCATGAATAAAACACAGTCTTCTTGAAAGACCATAATCCAGCTAATTCTATAAATTACTACTGACCTCCATCTTCTTCAGAATCTAGATCAGACTCTTCACTGTCACACTGCCTGCTGTCCCGATGTCCTTCCATCTCGTAAGTCCACAGCATTAAAGAGGTGTCTGCTCCTCCAACAGTGACCAACAGACTGTCATCGTAGGTCCAACGGACGTTTGTTACATGGGTGCTGTGAGCAACATACCTCTTAAATTTTCCAAACTTTCCCTAAGAAGGGAAGAAAAAGGCAAAGATCAAATTTAACCTGTCTGCTAGACAAAAGTGAAATGAGTTGCCAGTGCACAACGACATGTTCTCAACTTCTTTACAATTCATGCTTCAGCTGTTTTGCATTTCATATGATTGTATCACGTGATTTGCCAAGTGCCTCTTCTATAGCAACTTCATGAAATGTTAACCATGTCTCCATATCAAGCATGCAAGAATTAGTTTATAAACATACCAGAGAGAAACACTCAACCACTTTCTGTGAGAGACAGTAAACACTGGACCACTTTTTGTAAGAGAGACAATAATCTAACTGACTTGGAGTAAAATTCACATAGAATATTTTCAGTCACTATTTGTACATTGTTATCATCCTTAGCATGGCAACATTTCTAAGTTGAAGACATATTTACTGATAAATATGCAGGAAAACTAGAAGGGTTCTGGAAGTGTAGTAAAAATACAATGTGCTTCTGCAATGGATTTTCTATGATGTATGATTAAATAGTATTAAAGCTCTTCATCTTAGAAAAAAATTACTGAGGCTGAACAGAATGCACGCCCTTAAAATCATGAGTGAAATGTAGGTGAGAAAGAGATGCTTATTATCTTCCAAAGCATTCCAATTCTTACAGTTTTTCCTGTGCCTTTGCCACTGTCAGCAGCAAGACACTGCATGAGATGGCTGTGTAGTCATTGATTATTCTTACTAACTGCAAATTTAATGCAGTACAAACTGTAATGTAAAACTGAATGCTTTCTTTGATCATAAGGAGAAAAATATGAAAGCACTATTTTGTTCTGAGTGACAATTTCTCACAGTTCTGAAAAGGCAGATTCATTAATCAATGTTCTCCATAAACAGATGAACACTACTTACTTTAGCAGGGTATCGGAACAGTTTCACAAATCCAAAATCATCTCCTGTGGCTAATACTTTACTATCACTAGTGA
The DNA here is from genome assembly GCF_047495875.1 of Pithys albifrons albifrons. Taxonomy (NCBI): domain Eukaryota; kingdom Metazoa; phylum Chordata; class Aves; order Passeriformes; family Thamnophilidae; genus Pithys; species Pithys albifrons. Next base: position 18,465,457 of record NC_092463.1, on the reverse strand, counting down.
GGCATGAAGCAGTTACATCAGTCACTTCACCAATTATTGGCCAGATCCCTTCACAGCAAGAGCCCAAAACACTCGTCCATGATGCCCAGCCAATCTTTTCTACCTACAAAGACAATCCATTTGAGACAGAGCATTCTTCTTCCCAGGCATTTTTCTTCCATATCTGATTTCAAGTAAAAGTGCTTGCACTGAAAATTATAACTAAAAGAGTATTTTAAGACAGTAATCGTGTATTTTCTTACTATTCAGGATTTCATTTGAGACCTGTAATTTTACCTCTTTTTAACTTTCTGTTCCAAAACCTAAAGAAGTATTTAAAAATATTTACCTTACCTGCCCTTGCAGGCTAAAGAAAACATATTATATTGTCCAATACTGCCTTTAAGTTTCATGGAAAATATTATTTGAAAATTATCCATTTGTTGTTCTCTGTGCCCTTTGACAATGTTCTATGTCTGAGAAAACAAAAACTTTATAGCTACAATATACTACCAATGCCTAAATGTATTATGTATAATACATTGCATTGTTATATAGAGAGAGACGTGGTTTTCCACAGCAGGGTTAGGGCTAAGTAATCTGCAAGAGATTTTCAAAGGTGTTTAAGTACCAGAAAAGGCACACAGAAGTCCAGTGAGATTTTCATGACTAAGTCAGACAAATGTCAGTTATTTAACAGGAGAGACAAATGTGATATTTTCTACGTATTTTAGTATTCTGATTACATTATCTAGTTGAACAGGCTGGAAAAAAGGAATAAAGGTCAGCAAATGCCAAAACAGAAGCTTTTTCAATAGATCAGTTAAAAATTACAGCTTTATACATCATTCTCTCTCAATGTGGTATAAATGGCCATATCATAACTCTAATTTTCAAACAAGGCAGTAGAATTCCTCACCTCCAAAGTTGGAATTGTCTGTTTTTTCCCACGAGGGGCTTCAAAAAACAACTGCTCTTTAGCACCAGTGTTGACCTGCAAGAGTTTCCCTATAAAAACATATTATATATTGTACGTTAACATCAAACAGAAGATTCCATTTTACAGAAATTTTTGTTGCACTACATAAACTATTTGTTTCTATTGGAAAAAGGTGGATGCATAAACAACGGGGATCTGGAAGTATGGTCTTCTATAGAGATCTAAAGATATCTTCAATCCCTTAAATTCACAGCCCCGTCTCGTCTCTTTGAAAACTGTAATCATTCATCACTTTTCTCTCCTTTTTATGGTAGTCCCATCAGATGATAGACAAAATCTACTGAGTCTAATTCCAAGCTTGTTTGTGATATCTGGCTGATGACGCGTGTGCCCTTGGGATGTAAAAGAACATATGTTGCCTGGACAGTGGATGCTTACAAGCAGGTGACTCCTTCTTGCCTTTATACTACTTCATTTCTGAGGGAAATTCTCACCAATATTTCTGTTCTCTTTCTCTTTTCAAAATTCTCAGAGGAATTTAACTCTTAACATTCTTTCAAGTTAAATCAGACTGTTTCAGAAGTCATTATGTAGAGGGATAGAATCATAGAATCATAGAGTGTTTTGGGTTGGAATGGATATTAGAGATCATTTAGTCCCAGCCCCTGCCACTACAGCAGATTGCTCAGAGCCCAGTCCAGCCTGGCCTTGACCACATTCAGGGATGGGGCATCCACAACCTCTCTGGGCAGCCAGTTCCAGGGCCTCATCACTCTTATAGTAAAGAATTTCTTCCCAATATCTAACCTAAACCACCCCTCCTTCAGCTTAAGGCCATTCCCCCTTCTTCTATTACTACATGCCCTTGTGAAGTCAAACAATAAATAGGAAAGATTTAAAAAGAAATCCAAACAATCCAATCTATAGAAACAAACTATTTTGCTTCAAATTGCACAACTTCAAAATATATAAATAGTAGTAAAAATCATGGGTTTAATATTAACATTTACAGATGCTGTGAGCATACTCACAAACAAATCTGTCAGTGATACCACAAATTCAGACCGTTATAGGTACTGTATTTAGTCTGTAATGTCATCCAGTACATTTTTACAGTGAATGCTCCTTACCTCTTATGTCCCAGTCCATGTGCGTGATATAGCTGGAGGCTCCCTTGCAGATTCCTACTCGTTTACTGCTCATTACATTGTAAATATCTACAAAGTTGTCACAGGATGCCACAGCTAAGTACTTTCCAGCCCCTAAAACATCAGTACAAACATAAAACATTTTCAAAAATTTTAGTGCTCTGTATACTAAACACAAGTAAATTCTGGAATTTAGTTATATGCAACTCAGAATTCTTTGAAATCAGCTTGCTAATTTATTTGTATTCCCTGACAGACTGATGTTCATATCAAAAAAGCAAAATCTGTATGAACTATTATATCATGGCACTTTCAAACAATAAAAACCATTCCAGGAAATTTTAAACAATTACTGCATTCAGAGAGCGGTAAGGCTTAGGGAACCTGAACATAATGTTGCATGAGAATTGGTATTAGTCATTTGCATCAAATTTCTCCTACAGATGAGTGTTTTAACTGAAGCAGGCCTTGTGTTTGAGTTCCTAAATAAGAGCTATACTGTTGGAAAAAAAACTGGGAGTGCTAGGCACTGCAGGGGGAAAAGTTGCCAGAACTTCCTAACACATCAGTTTCCAGCACTCTGATTAGCTAAGAGTAAGTGATGCCACTCAAGAAGTGGAACCTTTGGGATCTAGGAAGGCTGCTGGATGTTCATGATTTAAAACTGACGGTTGCATTCAGGAGGTTACTATGAACAAAGCTATTTCAATAATCCCGTCCATAAATGAGCAACACAGGATTTCAAACCAGTGTTTTTCAAACTGTTAGTGCTAGTTTGGCTGACCTATTTGTTACATGCAAAAGAGTACTACAAGTGTTTGCTACTTTTAGAGGTGATAAAGCTCTCTTGAACAACATTGATATAAAAATCTTCATTTTCAAAAATATCACTTACCAGGAGAAAATCGGATCTCTGAAATAACATCTTTTCTGTGCTGGAAAGAGACTAGATCCTCCAGGGTATCTGCATTAACTATCAAAAAACTTCCATCATTGAGACCAACGGCTAATGCTTTTCCATCAGGAGAAAAGCAGCAACATCTACCTCCTACAAGGAATACAAAAATGGCATTCAGGTTCAATTTACAGTGCATTATCCTTCTTTTAGTTCTACTTTTCCATTAGTAAAGGAAAGCTATGCTTATAGTATGAAACTTGCAAGAAAGTTTTCCAGATGCTGCCAAGACAATTTTCAAACTGTAGTAGCACACAGAAGCTACTGGCAACCAACAGGTACACAGGCCCAGAATATTAAATTACATTTATTTGTACATTAAATGATATATGTTCTACAATAGTAATACAGATTAATCCCTGCTGTCTGCACATTTTTAGTTTGCTCTCTTTCTTAGTATCTGGTGCTGGTTTGTTGTTACAATTTTGTCTAGTAAGAAAAACACAGTTGGCAAAGCCCTTCTGGACTCCCAGAATCCAGTTTTTTGCTATCGCAAATGATAAATGATGAGGTCATAAAATCCTTTCAATAAACATGTCAAGTGACATTTGAAAACCAGTTTAATTTCCAATCTAAATTTATATATGGCAAGCTTATGTAGACTTGTTTTCATGCCAGAATTCTCCATTACCATAAATATTTTCCCTTACAATTTGATCCTCTGATTAACTTGCAGACAGCAATCCTTTATTTAGATGGCTCCACCACAAAGTTTCTCATTCATTATCCTGTAGTTCTTCTCCATCCTCAACTTTTAGTATAATTTTACTTGGTTGAACACAGATGAGAAATGTACACCAAAAATATCCTGACTTGTGTCTGTAAATTACATGAATACTCCAGTATGTCTTGGTTGGGACATCTAATTGTCACCTGCAATTAGCTACAAGATTGTGAGCTACACAGACATTTTTCTTGAATGAATCTTGTCTTTTTTAATTATCAATTGTTGTTTCAATTCTGCAGTCAATTTCATATTATTTCACTACTGCAGTCAGCAGAAGTATCCATCTCTTTCTGTACAGTACAGAGATCTCCAAAGCATCTCAAAATGTGTCTCATGAGCAAATAAAGTCATCACAGACTTATTCTTTCTTTGCGAAAAGTACTCTTAAAATCTTAAGAAATATCAGCTTTAAGACTTACGCGGTTGGCCAACCAGAAACTTTCTTGTTTAATTACTGCTTGTGCCAGCTCATATCTCTTCTTACATTTACTTTATCCATCTAAATCACCATCAATTAAGCTTCCTGTTATGCTTGAATCAAACTGTACTGCTCAATACCAAACAGATAAATCTTATTGTATTCCTTTGTCTAGCAAAGCATATATATCATTAGAATGTTGTAATGCCAGTCTGGTCAAATCATAAAAAAAAAAAAAATCACCTTCTATAATGTCACTTACAACAGATTTTTCACCTGTCAATATAGAATCTAGTTATATAGTAAACAATGAGCAAAAATTTTATGACTGTTCTCTTTCCTTGACATTCACGATTCTTCTAACATTCACAAAGAAGAGAATTTCAATATTACTTCACTGATTCCATAAAAAAAATTTCTAGATTCAAAGTCACTGTGTAACTTTGCAATACTATAAGCAACACAGCATTTATGTAATTGGCTCAACTTAAATATGTTACAGTTGCAAATAATCTCCAGAACAGCACTGCACAGAAGTTTTTCAATAGAGATTCATTAGCTTCACGTAACTCATGAACATAGCATTAATAAAACAATTTGAGCAAAGAAAGGAATTTATTTAGTCCTGCTTTCAAAAGATTCATAATGTTTGTAAGTGTCAACTGAATCAGTTAAATACTTTTTCATACTAATCATCTTACCCTTTTTCAATTTGCGAACAGCTAACATACAATGGCTAGGAGATAAATCCCATATTCTTAAGGTTTTGTCATCACTTACAGTGGCACAAATAGGTAAATGAGGATGAGTAGCTAGACCCCAAACTTCCCCCTCCATGTGACCCTGAAAAAACACAATGAATCAGATTACTTTTCATTTTAAATTGAAATATGAAATCATACATTTAAGGAAGGTTTTTAAAAAGAGGATGATAAATATATGAATATTAACGCAGAACACCTGAAAAAAAATCACTGTGCTACCTGCAGTTACAGTGCAAGTTATATAATTAGTACTACAGAAAACTTCCTGAGAAATAATCCTCACACACCCCTATGTCAATGACATGGAGAGTAGGACTGAGTGCATCCTCAGCAAGTTTGCTGACAACACCAAGCTGTGTGATGTGGAAGGGATGCCATCCAGAGGGACCTCACCAGGCCTGACAGGTGGCCCCGTGATATGAAGCTCAACAAGGCCAAACGCAAGGTCCTGCCCGTGGCTCAGGGCAATCCTAAGCACAAATACAGGCTGGGCAGAGAATGGACTGAGAGCAGCCCGGAGGAGAAGGACTTGGGGATTTGGTGGACAAGAAGCTGGACATGAGCCATCACTGTGCACTCACAGCCCAGAAAGCCAAATGTGACCTGGGCTGCATCAAAAGAAATGTGACCAGCAGGTCAAAGGAGGTGATTCTGCCTCTCTACTCCACTCTGGTGAGACTCCAGTACTGCGACTGGCTCTGGAGTCCTCAGCATGGGAAAGATAGGGACCTGTTGGAACAGGTCCAGAAGAGTGCCACATAAATGGTCAGAGGGCTGGAGCACCTCTCATGTGAAGAAAGGCTGAGAGAGTAGGGGTTGTTCAGCCCGGAGAAGAGAGGGTTCTGAGGAAATCTTATTTAAGCCTTTCAGTACTTAAAGGGGGCTTATGAGAAAGATGGGGACACTTTTTAGTAGAGCCTGTAGCAACAGGAAAAGGGGTAATGGTTTTAAGTTTAAAACAGTTTAAAAACAGTAGATTCAAACTAAATATAAGGAAGAAATTTTTTACTATGAGGATGGTGAAACAATGGGAGAGGTTGCCTAGAGAGGTAGCAGATGCCCATCCCTGGAAACATCCAATGTCAGAGTGGATGGGCATCTGAAGAATCTACACTATTTGAAGATGTCTTTATTTACTGCACGGAGTTTGGACTAGATGACCTTTAAAGGTCCCTTCCAAAACAGACTATTCTATGAAGTAGACTTTTTTCTGTCCCTTAGGTTCTAATACATTCTTTAAACAAATCTAGTTCTTTATCTATTGCACTGGTCACTCAGAATGCAGAGAACACAGAGATTTTTATTTAACTTTGAAAGGAAATCACATGTTTATACAATGTAAAAATCTGTTTTGTACTCCGGCTTAAGGAATGTGGTTGCTTGTCTGGTAAAGAAAACAAATGTTTTTACATAATTACAAATAACTAAAAGCAAGCCTCAAGGAGATAACCTTTAAAAATAATGAGAGTAATTATTACTCAGAAAAAGTTAATAAAGAATTTGGTGGAAGGTCCACTGTTTCACACCCTTTTTTTTTTTAAACAGAAATATGATCTTGATCTGTTTGAAAGGATGAACTCATTGAACAATTTTATTTGGCTCACTAAAGAGTCATAATGGTCTAGCCTAACTAGAAGTGACAGTAACTCACTTCATTAGTAACTAAAGTCTTTGTTATTTTACAGATCTTTACTTGAAAAATAAAATAGTGTTTGTGGTATGAAATATTTGACTGGTATTTAACATGTACCTGAACCAGCAGAGTTATTGGTCCACTTTTATCCACTTCCAATATTTCACCATTCTTTGTGCCCACTAAAATATGACCATGCCCTAATGATATGGCACGTATAGAAGGATTATCTTCTAAGAGGAGACCTAGAACATTAAAATATTAGAAAACAGGAGACTCTCAAGTATGCCTTAAAAAGGATTTTTCACACTTATGCACATTACATTCTCACTGTAGAAAAAGATACTCAGTAGTAAACAGTAAAAACACACTCCTGCATGGAACAGCTTACGTGTTTGGTTTCACTTGGGAGTATTTAGCACTACATCAAGAAGTCTAATCGGCCTGACTGGCAATCTTAGTGAAACAACATGCATGTGAAGTATCAACTATGCTACTATATTGATACCATTTATGGTAACTTCAAATCCAGCTTTTTGTAAAACAGCTGAGAATGAGATGTCCTGGAGTATAATGTTTTCATTAATGAGTATTTACATTCACAATGTTTGAAAATCAAGTCAGATACATTAGAAGTCAGCAAACATAATTTTTTGGCAGGAGGATGGAAGAGAAAAGGCTACCCAGAATGACAAATAGGGGAGACTGTAAATTAGCACTAAGACCAAGAATAAATGGTAGAAATAGGAAAAATAGAAATGAAAATGTTCTTCAATTATTTCAAAATAACGTATGCATTTACAGAAAATTAAGTACTAATACCTTACAAAACTAACCACAATTCTAAATTCCTTCCCTTCTCCAAAACAAAAAAGATCAGAGACTTCATGATCAGAAATACAAAAAATATAATACGCTTTTTGGTTGTGATCTGAATTATATATATAAAAAAATCCCTTAGTTGATAAGAAACTCAAAACTAAAATAATTAATTTATGCTGATAACAAGATAAATATTATGATCTGCACCCACCAAATGTGCAAACAGACACTACAACAGACACATTCCCATCCGAAGAGAAAAATAACTTATTCAGAAACAATAAAGCTTAAAAAAACACCTTTTACTATTCATTATGTCAAATGTGGATTTCTTCCTACAGAGGAAAGAAATTCCACTAAGTTTGCTAAAGAAAGTACTTTAAATAGAATAAACAGGAGCATAAAGTCTATGTTACCTTTAGACCCAGGGGCCAAAGCAGCCCTTTTGATGGCATAGGTTTTGAGACAACGCTCAAAGGTGTCATCCCAGAGAGCTACTACCCCATCCTTTCCTCCAGTGACAAATCCCTGGGAGGAAACAAATAAATATATAATCACAAACTATAATCGAATATTATCTTTCCTTAATTTTTCAGTAATTTCTGCCAATACTGAAAATGGACTGTAGAGAACAGTGTAATGCACAGAACTAGAGATGTCAGAGATTAAAAGAACAGGAGCAACTAAACTACTGATTTCTCCTCCTGATGAAGGCAGCACAGTCATGTACAGTTGCTGTTTGCTTCTACAACTCCTGAAAAATTATTTAATCAACATACTATAAAGTGTTGTTCTTGATATTTAGCCTCCATTTCCCTTTGGCATTTCACCTCATTACTCCAAACCAAACTTAGGAACACTCACAGAAATTTGATTAGTGCTTAAATTTTTCCAATATTTCATATTTGGGGCATTCTGCCTTTAAAAATTATTTACAGATATTTAATGAACAGGTATACTTAATACTGAAATCATTAGTACTTTCCTTTAGACCACTTAGTTCTTGAAGTATGAATAACATATGCATTGTCTTATGCTACAATACTGAAACTCAAATAACAGAAGGTGTGGTGCCTTGGTCTAACCTAGCAAAACACAAACATATAACTTCAAATATACAAGTAATCTAACTGGAACACCCATTCACATTTAAGCATATACTTAAAGGCTTTGCTGAGCTAAAAGAAGATGAGAATCAGGAGAAGTACCTAATGATTTATAGATCGAATACTTCTATGAGTAGACAGTAATTACAGCACAAAATAATAGAAGTATGATCTTCCTCTCTCACAAGCTCACATATTCCATTATACTTATGGACACTTAAATCAGTTGCTGTTATTTCTTTAGAAAGAGGTTATGAAAATTAGTGAATAAGTAGTCATTGGACCACAAGGTTTGAAAAACAGGTTCTACATAACAGGAATGAGAGACATGCGTAAAACACTATTTTGAATCTGGACCCCATAAGGCCAGTGGCTGTAATGGAAATAAGGACATGGATTCCAGGGTTGGGGTAAGGTCTAGATTTATTATAGACTTTTTTTGTCCAGACGTAAAAAAAACAATGAGCAGTTTATTTACTTTTTCCAATGCGTGCATGCTGAACACAGGGCCATCATGTGCTTTGACAGTTTTTAAGAGAAATACATCTCTCCAAATACACACATCCCCCGTGGAAGTTCCAGAGAATGCCATCTCTTCAGTCCAGCCATATACTGCACACATCATTGTATCAGTTCTTCCCAATGCACCGATGCAGCCCTTTCTCCCAATAAGTCCTCCACCTGGTTCAGACCAAAAACAAATCATCAGATATTTGCCCAGAGCAACAGGTCCTTCTCTTCTGGTCCACCCATGCTCCCCCAAAAAATTAAGCCTGAGAAGAGTTGTCACAAAACAAAATTTTGATATTTGGCAACTTTCACAAAAAAACAATCTTACTTTTAATTTAGTACTTGAATCTGAGTTTGAATGTGCACACAAAAAGACATATGAAGACACAGAGCCTTTGTAAACTTGCATCTGAACAAAAAAACTTAACATCCCCCATACACAGTTCATAGATATTAGTAATGAATTAACTGGAAATAAAAAAAAAGTTTAAACCTTTACATTCCACCTTTTTCATGATATGTTTTCAGTGAGAAGATTTCTAATTTTATTTCAGAGGTTTACTCAGGATAATAGAAATGTTACAGATATATAAATTGCATAATTCTTTCATATCTAAAATCATTTGACAGGTGTAACATATTGGAACTTCTGGCTAACAAGTCAGATTCAAATCATCACAATCCTCAGAGAAACTTCATGTGGTATAACACAGGAGCCCCTCCAGATCTGACACTTCATATTGTTCTCATACTGAGAGGCACAGTCTTGGAACCCCTGTGCCTTCTCTTGGCACTGATGACTATGTATTCCAAAGCACATACTTGAGTGTCACTTCTCACATCAAGTGCACCTTCTCTACTGCAGATTTCAGAAACCTGGCATTTGTTAAGTTGTGCTGATACTCTGCTTCTCACACTAACACTGCTAAGTGCATTTCACGGTGACTGCCTCGCCACTGTGCCATTGGAGCTTTGCACAGATGGGCTGCAGCACTAGAGAAGCTTGATTCCTGCTGACTGAGGAATACCAGAAAGACAGCTACTATTTTAAACAATTTCCTGTCTTTATTTGAAATCACCATTTTTTATCGTATTGTAGTTAGGATTTCTTTCTAAAGAATTTATAGTAACTCATTCAGTAAATACTCTGAGACACTGTTTTCTTCCTATAGATAGCGAGCTCAGTTGTCAAATTTCATAACTTATATAGACATCTACAGCTCACTCTCAGGCAATCTTCATTAATTTCTGTTGGAGCCAGAACTGACAAAAAACAGTGTAATTCTTTTCGTCACAGACTTTTGTCTCCACAATTAATCTTTGTCAGGACTCATGTGAGTCCCATAAATTCTGCATGAATAATTAGAACATTCTTAGCAGATAAGCTAGTCTTCTATAGCACATATGTCTTTAGATACAATTTGAGGTTTGAAATAGTGAAGTTCACACAAATATCAGAGAACAGATTTTTTACTGTTCAAAATTTCTCAAGGAGAAATAATAAGCTGGTTTTCATTGTTAAGTTCAACAGAGGTGTCTAGACAAACAGCTCTCAACTGGCAGATGTATCCTCTTCAAGTACTCTGTCTGAATTTTGTATTTGAATTTTTTATAACCTTAAACTTATTTATCCTTGTGTCTCTCTATAGCATATATGCTGTAAAGGCCCTTCTACCAGAAATTGTTCTATGATTTTAGAGCAGCTCTGTAACATTTTCAGATATGCTATATTATTGCTAGATATACAATCCAGGGTCTTATGTAGATCAGACTCCACAGCAAACTGATCTTAAAAAGAATTTCCACTACTGCTATAATGCCAATCAACATTACTGCTGCTAGGGCAAAGCTGAGACACATAGAGAAAATATTTGCCTTTAACACACAAAACACACAGTAAGAAACACAATAGTTATACTTTAAGTAACAGAAAAAGCTGTAATTCTGAGAAGAGAACTTACCTGCTCTACGCCAGAATTTCATGTGTTTTATTCCAACTGTAATCAATTTATCAGGCATGTAAGGATTAATCTTAACTACAAAAATCTTATCTTTGCTTCCCCTGAAATGCAAAGTAAAATAATTTAAATAAAAATATAACGATTAATATCTTTAAATACATTTTATTTGGCAGGTTTTTCTCTTAATGTATACCTGCTCTATCTTGCCAACATTTACTTTCAAATCATTAACAATAGTTCCTATGAGGAGGAACAAAGCCAAAGAACCAACACACTGAATCCCTTTCTATTTTCATTACCCTTCAGTTTCAAAATCAGGTGAGCAATTATATTACTTGCTGCAGTAGGAGGCATTTTCTTTGCAAAAGAAAATATATTTGCATTAAATTTAGGAATATGGCATTTAGATCTCTGACAGCTCATAGTGAAACTTAAAGGAGTAAAGTTGTAACCCTTATTTCAAAGTCTCTTGTTTTGAAAACAAACTGCCATTTTCATTCACCTTTTAATTGATTTTTCTATGTTTTTGTTAGAATAAACCATATGCTATTACACTTTTAAATGGAAATTTCAGTTGTTTCTAAGAACATTAAAATCTTTTGTGTGTTTTAGATTTCTTACTATGTTTCTATAAAACTAATGCCTTGCTTCAGTCTTATAGTTTGAAAAACAACTTTCAACTATGTTTGCTATTTATGCAAGAAAGGAAATGTTTACTAGTAGTTTTTCCTTTTTTAAAAAATGCATAAGAACCTCCAGTCCCTAATTTTTGCTCCTTGCTCAAAAGTGGCATAAAACATTTACTTTCTGTTGTTTCAGATGACTAAATAAACTTGTGCAGAAAGCATGAAGCAGTTTCTTTCCAAATTCACAGTCATCTTCAAAGTACAGATGCTGCTCTCAAAAATTCTAATCAATTCCTTTATATGGGTAGGAGAAATTAAAAAAAATAAAAAACAAACCCAAACCTGAAAACAAAAATATCAGGTGAAAGGCAGAGAAATGAGACTTCAGAGAAGCCAAGCTACCTGGTCTTCTAACGAACAACCAGGAAGGGAGTACTCTTATTTATCTACATCATCTATTCAGGTTTTCCTTCCTCAGTGGATAAGAAATTAAACACATGTTTAAAAATAAAATGACAGTAAATGCCATTGAAGAGCAATAATGACCTTAATGGGTAAAAAGGAAGTTGACACTTTTCAACTTGTATCTGCAGAGAGTAATAAATCTCTTTGAAATCTACCTACAACAGATCCTTAAAACAATACAAAATCAGAGGTTTCAAAAACATTACTCAGAATTAGAAATTCTATCTTGCAGATTAAAACTCTATTTAATAAACATACATTAAATAATCTGTGCAGACACAAGGAAACCTCCAAAGTATTTAATCTTTGGAAGTTATTTAGTTCAATTTCATATTACAAGCAGAAATTACTTCAAAGTTAGATTGGGCTGCTCAGGAATTAAAAAGGAAAAGGTTAAGAACTCTGAAAAAAAAAAAAAGAATTCTGCAGAACAACTTCAAATTACTATCCCAAGAAGGACCTGTGATGAAAAAGGTCTGACCAGACCATACATCACCATGTTTGAGAAGGCAAATAGAAGTGCACAGAGTTAGTTTTAAAGAATTTATTTCAGAACACACAAAATCAAATAAACATAAATAAACTTTGTCTTAGCTGTCACTATAATAATTCTTGTTGGCTATCAAAGCTTCATTTACTTCTTCCAAAGGAAGTTTTAAGACTGGGATAAATGTTATTGTCTGTATCACTTAAGTGATAGAAACTGCTAATTTATTATTCCTTAATGAATATATTTTGCTAATTGTCATTTGAAAGTAAATCTAGGTACAAACTTTAAAACATAGTTAACTTCCTACCTTACTGCTGAAAGCTTTTCTCCCTTCTTCCAATCCCAAAGTACGATAGTGTGGTTGTCATCTATTCCAACGGATGCCAATCGTTTCCCATCCGCTAGAAACATAAATTTAAGAGAGTAGATAGATAACTATGTTGCAATAATAAGAAAACATATTAAAAATATTGTAACTTCACAAATATTAGAATGTACAAACAGGTAAATAATTACATGATGTGTTTAGAGGCATGTCTTGTCATCTGTGTGCTTCTAAACTTGGATGAAGAGCAGGACTTTACCCTATCTCAAATTGCACTTAGATGTTCTCTGCCAGTATCAAATCCTCTGTTCAGTTAGTTACTGACACAGTTGCAGACACTCAGGTTCTGCACACCTGCCTCATACACGCAGAAGAACTTCCAAAATCCTCAGCTCAGCTCTTAAATAGTATGGAATCTGTTCTTGATTTGCTATGTGCAAGACTCCAAAGGAGCTCTTGTTAAAGAATGATCATTTTGAAGTCAGCCTCTCTCATTTGACATTGAACATTGCAGTCACACACACTTTTAACACACAGTCTTCAGTGTAAAGGAATCCCAAGCTACTTTGGGATTCCAGTAGAACTGATTAGCTTGTATTTGCAAACAGAAAAGCAAAAGTGTAAATAAATAAATAAATAAATAAATAAATACTTATTACCTGAAAAATCAACAGCACAGACACCGTACTGGTGATAGCCCTTTAACACTGAGAGTGGCTTTATCGTTTCTGTATCCCAAATGTGTATTGAGGAATCTCGACCAACCTGAAAGTACACATTTTCATAACCATTTTTTTTCATTTCTCAGTTACTTCACACAGTTGTTTAAAGAGTGTAATAATGAAAAATACTTCAAAAAGTATTTGAAAAAATGTAGTGATAAAGTTTCCCAAGCATTAGAGTTGTCTGGCTAGCAGTACATTAATCCTTTTGCTCCTTCACAAATACCACTTCCCATCTGCCTTAGGAACATTAATCACAATTAACTAAAGTCCTCTTGTGGGAAAATAAAAGCCCTCCATTGATTGCACTGTGGCATATTTATTCCATCAATTCTTCATCAATCATTCCCTGTCTAAAAATAAAAGGTTATTTTTGTTGCTAGTACGCAAACTACTCTATGTTTGAGAAATCAAGGTGACTTCAATTGCTTTCTGATGACATTACAAGTGTCTGCAAGTCAGATTCTAATGCACTGATACCTGTGGAGTGATCGCCACTAAAATGGCACTAATGTAGGTAACTAGAACTTGGAAAGAAAATGAATGTAGCTTATTCCTTTTAACTATGTACAAAAGCATTATTAGTCAGTATTTACAAGATTACTTGCTATTTCAAAGGTTTTGCACCTCAGTGCACAAAAAACATGGTTGCAAAACCAGAATAACACTCTCCCATGTTTAAGACTAGGGGCAAGGCTCAACAAAATTAGGATCTATTTCTGATTTTGTCACAAACTTAGTATGTGATCTTTGCAAAGTTTTCAGAATAACCACTATCAGGAAAATCCTAACTAGTGTGGCATGTGGAATTTGATTACTGTATTACCCAGTTTCTTCAAGTAACATAGAATACAAGAGTATATAATGTCTCTATATAAAGTAGTATATAATGGAGTGTATCTTTCTGTTGATAGCATAAGGTATTATAAATTATTGTAAATCCAGGGACATTTTTATTCATACCCTTTTACTACTCCAAAATTAAATAAAATCAGTTCTCATATTTAGAGCTTTCATTTCTTAAATGACCTACAGAGTTATGTTAATCTCAAATATTTTTACAGCAATCAAGGGCATTATCAGCAAAAGTTTATTGCTATTAAAAAATTCAGTTCACATGTTTCCAAATTTATTACACAACTCTAAAAACAACAATAATAAAAATTATAACCATAAATAAAACCCCCTGAAACATCAGATCAAACCTACAAGTCCTGATGTATAAATATTTATAGGAAGACTTGTCATAAAAGACTCTAAACACAATCTAAAATTACTGTCTAGCAAGAGATAAAATTAACTATTACTAGCATTATAAAATGAACTTTAGCAACATCTATACCTGTGTGGTATGTACAAACATTAAACAGTTTGTCTCTAGGTGATATCCAAACACACAACACATGAAAGTGAAATGCCAGACTGTAACAACAACTGCTAACTTCATATTACATAATAATACATTAATGTAATAATAAAATAAGATACTAAAAAAAATTTCAGTGCACATTACCTTATCAGGAAACAGCAACATAATGCTGAATAAAAAAATATTAGCCTATTCTTAATTTTAAAAGAGGTTCAAAAAAAGCTATGAACTAAAACTTTTATCAGAATATATAGAACTGTAAAAAATATTTATGTGTCAGGTTTTTACAACGATTCCATCTGCAACAGAAATGCACTCCGTCACCTGATATGTGTAGACTGGACATTCTTTCTTCAAGGCAGACCTTTCTAAATTCATTAGTAACAACTTCAGATTGTTATTGCAGATAAACATGCATCCTTACCTGGCCTGTTGCCACATAGTCCTTTAAGGGATGAATAGCAAGGCAGAGAATGTCATCATCGTGGCCCAGATAAAAGCGCTGCGTGTTCTGCTGCCGGTTGTACACCACTCCCACTGCTGCAACATGGTATACGATTTCACCCGTCTGAGTGTAAAATAAATTGCTTCGACAGTCGTAACCTCTGTAACTAATTACAGAAAAACGGTTGTTCACCAAGGTCATAAACATATATTATGAAACTGAGATAAAATCATGCAAGACCCATTTTGCAACATGTAAAACTCAGATTACTTACCAATTACTGCTTTGGTGTTTTAAGATCATAACATATTTTCCCAAAGAAACAGCAATTTATCAGTTTCATAAAGCTTTACCTAATATTTTTGCATCCAACCTCTAATTGAACCAGTTGAAAAAAACAGCTCTGAAGATCATCATCAGCAAGTCATTCTTGGCAAACAATGCGACTACATACATATTCACCCCCAGCAACTGCAAATTAACAGAATTCTCTAATGTCTGTGTTATAATTCTCAACAAAAGCAGGACCCTTTTGCAACAGTGAACATCTATATATTGTAAGACAGAGATGCATCTGTACACATACCAGTAAGTGTCACATACAAAAATAATGGTATAGCATTAAGACCATTACTACGTATGAGACATGTATAATTTTTTTAAACAACACAGAGATTATGTAGTCCAGGTAGAATGTTCAAGAAATTATACACGTTTCCTTATGCACACAGTGCAGCCATATGCACTGGTGAAGTAATGAATCTTTAAGGCAGCTGACCAACTTGAGTTTAAAGAATACTATTTCAAAAACCATGGATCCATGTTACCATATGCTAGATCTGTGCATTATACTGTAAAACAACATAGCAAATATCTGGAGCAGATTAGAACACGCCATTTCTGTTGGCTCACCTACATACAGACAATGGTGCATTGTCATCATACGTGGTTAGAGAAGAATCGCTAAAATCATCTCACAAAGTTTTTAAACAGACAGCAGATGGTCCAGGACCATTCCTCCCCAGAAGCAGAACATTGCATTTCATAAACTTGCAACTCATGAACTTTCTGAAGATCATGAAAATCCCTCCCTTCCCAGTTCTCTATCCTGCCCAGGTCCCTTTGGATGACAGGACAGACATCAGGTCTACTTGGTCTCATTAGATCATAAACAAGAAAAGTAAACTTAAACCCACGAAAACTATGATAGCACAGAAATAAAAGCTTTTAAATAAATCTCCCTCCAACTCATTGTTTAGACTGGTTTTCACAGCAGGTTCTTCACTTCAGGTTTAGTCCTAGTTCCTCAACTTTTCAGCATCTCCTGAGTTACCATCCCTTCAATGTCTCCAGAAAAATCTTTTTTTCCAGCAGATTCGAGGCTCAGCTATATGTTTGTTCCCTGGTCTTCTCAAAGTGACCAACAATTTAGACTCACAATACAGGTACAGACCCTTCAGCCATACTTTGCGCTCCCTTCATGCCCATCTTTAATTAACAACATCCCCCAGTAGCATGTGCAGGTGTTTTAAGGTGATTTCTGCCCCATCCAAAGTGCTGCCTGCCTGCACCCTTCTTTGATGTCCAGTCACCAGTTTTTTAAGGGGCAGAATATACAATGAGCCAGAGTAACTATGAAGAAAGAAAAATAGCACATCATGGTATGTAACATTACCATTTTAAGGACATAAAAACACTCAGTGAGGAGCAGGGATTATAAAGGCAGGTACAGTGCCAAAGATGTCTGAACCTATTGTTGCTTAGACATCATTTTCCTGTGCTTCACTCTGCTCTGTGCTCTGTCAGACATACAGGATTTTCTTCACAAACACTAAGTAATAAAAAAGAAAAAAGCTATATATGTGCCCTAAAGGAGTATATTTCTAAAAAAAACCGCTAGGAAAATATGTATG
Organism: Pithys albifrons albifrons; assembly: GCF_047495875.1. Classification (NCBI taxonomy): domain Eukaryota; kingdom Metazoa; phylum Chordata; class Aves; order Passeriformes; family Thamnophilidae; genus Pithys; species Pithys albifrons. Next base: position 18,448,139 of record NC_092463.1, on the reverse strand, counting down.
CTGAAAGAAATACTGCTTTAGATATACTGGACATTGAGCACTTGTTTACAAGCTTAGCAGCCAACTATAGAAATAAAAATCATTAAGACAGTAAAAGGGCTTCAGAGCCTCCTACATGCAACCCAGAAATTCAGAAGTTTCCCAGGTTATAACAATTGCCAATACATCTGGTTAAACACAGTGAAACTGAGTACATCAAAGCCATGTATCACAAGACTACTCAAAATATCCAAACATATACAGAATGAAGGAAAATAGTTCCTATTACTCACATCTATAACTTTCCGTGATCAGAAGCTTTGATTTTAGTGATTTTTCTCTAGTTATTAAAAACGTGTACAATCAGTTCTTTACAATTAAAATACAAAGTATTTTGCCAAAATATGAAGCAGTGACAACAAAACCCCTTTGTAACCCAAATAAAAACATTTGGTCTTTCCCACATGCCAGTTTACTAACTCCCTGACTATTCAGGTACTTTTCACCAGAAGAGAAATTATGGGCTTAGGTCAAATACAGATGAAAAGACACATATTTCAATGTAGTTCCTTCCCTGAGAATTTTCTACACAGTTTCACAATACTTTTATCTCCATTTAGAACCGAGATTATTAACTAATCTCGGAAAAAGCATGAAAATAAATAATTTATTCACATGCAGAAAACAAACTACAGAAGTCATTTATAAGACATCTTGATTAGCAACTAGAAACTAAATAATAATGAAAGCAAGCTCTGCATCGTAGTTACTGGATAATATAGAACAAGGCACAATAAATCTGAGACTGCATTCTGCAGTAGTTGATGTTTTCCTGTGGTCCTCAGACACAGCTAATCAAACCTTCAGTCCAGGACTGACTCAAGTTAATACGACAGTAACTTTCAGAAGAGGTAGCTACCTCACTGCTACACAGGAAAGCAAAGTTGCCATAACCAAAGCCATGAAGAAATGGGGATGGATTCACTTTGAGATTAAGACATGTGAACACAGGTGTCTGCGTGTTTACTAGATTACATTAACACCTATATTTTAATCAACAGAGTTGGAGTCTAGTCAATGGAACCTGTGAGGCTAATCAACTGGACAACTGGCAGCACTTAATTTTACTTGAGCCAAATCACTCCTTGTGCTTCACTGACTGCTGGCTGGATCTTCACTGACTGTGACAGAAGTTTACACATACACATAAAACCATCTACTTTTAGGCACATAACTGTGAATTCTGTGACCTGAAGCCAGGTCCTACCCACAGTAGCAAGTTACACAACTACAGCCAGCTAAGGGGCGAGTTCACAAGTAATGCCCTCCCTGGGAAAAGGGTTGATGTCCGTAGCTTCTCTGATGCAGTAAAGTTTTACGTTACTTTCAAAGTATATATGGGGCATTTCCAAATGTAGTCCAACCCTCCTCCAAAAATCTCTAGAAGAACCAAATGTCAAAATGAACATGGTTGAGAGCAGAGTCTTCAGTACAAAGGTGGAGATTTTTATTTTCAAAAAAACTTACTCGACATGCAATTGTGTTTTCTTAACAGGACCCCACTCAGCCTTTTGCCTTCAGATGTGATTTGTATGAACTTGCAGGAATCCATGCAAGGTGGCATAAGACTCTCAGTTAAGAACATTTCCATCTTGAAACTGTTAACAAATTTCATCTTATGATAAGGTCAGTTCAATGAATATCCTGAAACTCAAACTAGATCTTTGAATATCGAAAAATCATTCTATGATTCCATGAATATTTAAAAAAAATATATTTAAAAAAAAAATCATTCTGGTGACATCAACAGCATAGCTTTGAGAGAATACAGGCCGTAAGTATTATCTTCACATCCTTATTTCCTTCCAGCAAAAAGAAAGCATAATAAGCATTGAGACTAAGGAAAAGGTTCCTCTGAGTATTTTGAAAGATCTATCCTTTTCAAGTTTCTGATCCACCACCACGGCCAAAGATATGGCAGAATTAAAATATGGTAATAGTCAAAAAGAGACCAAACTAGTACACCAATTTAATAACATGTTTCTGATCATGACTGCATCTCTTACAGAAAGATGCACTTCAAGATAAACCTCTTAACAGAAGTTCCTTTCTCATCCTTATTAATCCATGGCTGCCTCACATACTCAGATTTATTGTTTTTAGCCACTTCCAAAAGAGGAAGCGATCAGAGGTTTAAAAGATTTCTTACAGGACAGAGATTTTTAAAAGTTCATCTTCTAAGGTAGTCAACAAATTCAAAACACAAAACCAACAAGCTCAAAAACAAAGAAAGGAAAAAGAGCCTTCTATTCCCCTAACTCAAAAAAGTATCACTTCTTACACTTTCAAGGAACATCCAAGACATTTCCGTTGCAGCTACAGAAAGATGAAGCAAAGCGGACTTCCTGAATCAGAGAATATGCCTATTACTCACTTGGATGTGGGTCACTTTAAAGTTAACAGTGTGGATATTGAGAAAAATCTGTTGTTCAGCATGGATTCTTCATTAGTTTTCTTGATCCCCATTGGGTAATCAGACAAAAATCAACAGGACATTCTACTTCTGGTCATTCCTGGATATTCTGGTCAAGCTTCACTTCTGTTGTGAAGGAAATAACAGTAATACCAAAGATCCAGGGCCCCTGCTTGTGCTACATCTTCTTCAGGATCATTTGGTTTTATTCTTACACCCAATTTTAAAGACAGCAGCTACCCACCCTAATGCATTTTCTATATAAAAATCTTCAACTAAGAATTCCGGAGCATCAAAAACAGAAATTAAAAAAAAGAAAAAAGAAAGGAAGAACAACTCTATACCAAGCTTCTCAGTTGTCATTATTTCCAAAGCTATTACTCAGACTATGTCTTCCACACACCAAATTGCTGAGCTGAATGATTACCTATTCTTGGCCAATGAATTTAGTAAGTATTCTGTATGGAGCCCTTCTAAAATTGTTTAAGTGCCATTATGAAGGCAGACACCACCAGTAACTTTCCCATGCACTTAGCTATGTCTGAAAAGAAGCTGTGTGTTCCTGCAAAGAGGTGCCTTTTGAAAGGAAAACTCAGTATCACCTGATTTGCAATGTTTTAATTGAATAAAGGCTTTGGTTTTGTTTTGTATCAAGGGAATTTATATTTTTGATCATTATTCTAATGCAGTAACATCTGTTGCCAGTTTGCTTTAAAACATCACATCTTTGTTCTGATAAAAATTTGTCACTTATGAAGAGACTACAAATCCCATAAGAGACTCCCACTTATGTGAGACTACAAATCCTAAAGACAAAATCATAAGATTTACAGAATGCATCTGAAAGTCATTCTGCTGTTCAAATTAGCACCAAAAAGAGAGTGTAACTCATAACACACTTACAGGACCTATTAAAACCAAATTTCATTCCTAAACTAACAGAGAAACGTGTAAGTTGTTTCAGACTAGGTACAGTTTATACATTTTTTTAATAAAACACTGCTAGAAACACCGGTACAGCACCCAGGTATCTTCAACTACAGCAAGTTTCTATTGTAGCTACCAAAATAATACAACAAAGAGAGTTATTACTTTCCAGATTTTGAAAAGTATGGGTAAAACTACTGAATACTTTATTTAGTCACCTGTATTCAAATAGCAAGCATCAACTAAAGTTTCAGTGCAACTTCACTTCAGAATTCATGTGTAGAATTAGAAAGTTGGCAGCAAAGCTTTATATTTATTTAGTGTAAATTTATTTTTACAGAAATAAATAAAAATAGTAAATCATAAAGCAACTGGCTTAAAAATCTTTAATCAGATTATTACATTATAAACACCAATCTACAAAACACAGTCTGTTTATGTATTTTAAAGAATCCTAGTTTGCATACCCATGAACAAAATGTAGTCTTATACTGTTCCCTGGAGCTCGCTCACGTCTCTTAGAAGCTGCACTTTTCCTTTTTTCTTTGCATTGCTCTTTAAGTTGAGGTAGATCTTCTTTGTAAACCTTTAAGAAATAGCACACTTAAAAATTAAAAGATTCATAAGAAAAGCATGTTTCTGAGAATTCAGCCACAGTTATCACCCACAAAAATGTTATCCTGACATTACTGAAAATACCCCAAGACCTGTACCCAGTGATTGGATACTGTAACTTGTTTTTAAATTGCAACCAAAATTCCAGTGGAGTATGCTAGGAACACATATAGGAATTTTTGCCTCTGCTAATATTAATCTTTATTAATATCTTAATAGTCATAATTAATTAATTATTGCATCTTAATAACCTTAATCTTTTAAATGTATCCAGTAAAAACAATTCTAAAGCTTTTGGTCAACTCCCACACAGTTTTCAGATTTCAACAGTCTTCATAGAAGACCAATGTATACCCTGGAAAGCATTCCAACTGCCTTTAAAACCAAAATCTTTACCTGTCGACGATAGGTGATCTGTGTCTCTTGTTCAATTTCAGAGTCCAGCTCTGGAACATCAGACTGATCTGAATCTGATTCATCACTATTAGAATCAACCAGACTCTCTGTCACCAAGAAAACAGAAACAGAAAATTAGAAAACCTAAATTATAAACCAGAAAGTGTTTAAAGAAACTGCTTAATTCTTCTGCTTTGATAATCAATGCATACGCTAATTATAACATAAACTGCTAATAATTGACAAGCTCACAGGAACAATTCTGCTGCTACATCAGAAATAAGCCAACACAAAAGTGTGATAATTTTTTGGGTGTTGGAGCAAGTCAGTTTTCAATAACTAAAAGTATTTCAACATTAATCTTAGGAGGAAAGGGAAAAAGAACAGGATGAAGTAATGAGTGCAAAGCAGAACTTAAGACTTGTAGAAAATTAAGAGAGGGGCTTCAAAGAGGAACTTTTGGTTAAGTGCATGATTGATGTGAGTAGAAATTCCTTGGGTAGATAAGAGGGGAAGAAAATTACATATGGGAAGAAAGTGGCAAAAATTTTGGTGACTGTTGAGAAAAAGCGTAGTCATTTAATGTTTTCCATGTGGTGAAAGCCAGATTATAGCTTGTAACAGAGAGCTGCTTTCCAACAGAAACTGAGAAGAACGTCCGGGCTGACAAATGATTATCTATTTGGAACTTTCTGCAACCTTGGATTGAATGTTATGTATTTTCTGATTAAGAAACCAGACATAAAGACAATTGAGAACACAAATCGATTTTAAAAGGTCTCCAAATGTAATTGCCAAGAGAAGCACCACTCTGTAAGGACTATTTCTAGAATAATGCAATAAAGAGCTATTTTTGGAGCTGTAATACTTAACATTTTTACCAGTGATGTAGAGAAGAACAATATTGCTACCAATAAAGGTAGAAGATCACAGAGCTAGGAAAACAACTAAAAGGACAATTATCAATCTACAAAGTGGATGTATGTTGCACATACTGTCAGAGAGGCAGAAGTAAGGCTATAGATCCAGGAACAGGGAATCCATTAATATGTAGAAATTTTATCTTGAGAAGTGGTAGCTAATAGAGAAATTTAGGTCACAGGAAATAATTAGTTGAAAAAGAGTTCATATCATGAAGAATCAAAGTAGTTAAAGGCTTTTTGGAGGTTTTGTCAAGGACATTAAAAGAACTATTGTTTATTTCTGCATTCATTACTGACAAGTTCAACACAAAATTGGTATTCATTTACCTATTTGCTGGCCACACTGAGACATACTCATTTATCTTAGCAGCTGAATGGTGAAACAGCCTATTTCATTGTAACTCTATATACTTATTTCCCTTCTCTCTAAATTCCTCTGGGAATTTCCGGGAGAGGCATTCAGGTAATTATTTGATTTTAGGAGACACAGTCATGAGAACAATTGTTTTATTAGTCACTAGTGCAAACATGATCTTAATTTTTTCCCAAATATTAAACATTCATATTTTTCTTTTTTAAAAAATAAAATGATCAGCTATTATGCTTAAATTATCATTTAAATAATTCAACATTTTAATCAACTGAGTATAAAAGTCTATTTTTCCAGTGACATCTGGGCATCCAATTGTATAGAATTCATATATTTGTAACTGGTCTGAACTTTAAAATTTTCCTTTGCATAGGAAATACAGCAGGGAAGGGTTTTTTCACACTCTTGTAGCCTGAACATACAGGGTATTGGCAAGTATTAGGTACTTCACTAAGTATATCAGGTAGCTGCAAAGTTTAAAGAAGAACAACTTTGTGCAGACTGGCAATTTTGTTTATTTCAATACTTGCGCCAAAGAATTTTACTTCTCTTCTAGCCCCCCCTCCTTCCACCCTTTTGCTGGTGTTTTTCTTTAATAAGTTGCCTACCTTGGGGTGCTATATGAAGAGAGTCCTTCAGCTTCCGGTCAGGTACAAACTTCCACTGAAAGACAGAGTGATCAGCTCCCCCAATGGAAACAACCCACTGGTGGTCATGGGACCATCTGACATTCGTTACATGAGCAGAATGACCAAGATATTTTTTAAACTTTGCTCCTAGAACAAGAAAAAAATCTCTCTCAATATTCGTGGAATAAATGTTTCAGAAACACCTCAGGAAATCATATTAAGGAACCTTTATAAAAAGTAGTAGTTCAATAAAGATATTCTAATTAGCAGTGATACTTTAATTAATAGCAGCAACTTCTTGGAGTATTCACAAATTTTAATCAATTGTTAAGATAAATTTTTAAATTTGGGTTCCAAAATATCTTAACCAAGTCAAACTCAGGAAGAAAAGACATGATAATGCTATATAGGGTGTATATTTAAGGCTTTTAAAATTTTATTGCACTATTTTTATTTTATTTTTTACAAACCAAGATTTTGACAACTGTTATGTCTCCATTGAAAAGATACAGTTATTTAAATCATGCACATTTAGGTTTGTGAAAACACTCCTGTATATGTGCCTGTACACCGGTTCTCACTGTGCAATCTCAGTGCTAAGCACTTGTAGCAACTCCTATCCTCCCACATGTAGTAGTAGAACTTGTTGCAGTGGTATAGCTGTATCAAGTTCACGTTTTCACTAACTACAACATAATTACAACACAATCATTGGATCAGTTACTGAAATGAAGTTCTTAACAGCACACCATTATACAGATGTCTTTTTAGACAAGAAAGGCTTCCTTGTTTCAGAGCTGTTTGAAGAACACCATCCTAGACACCATTCAGCTTCAGTGCTGGCTACAGCTGCCTGCAGGAGTCTCAGGATAGGTCTTCTGTACTTCCAGAAATGTTCTAGGTGAGGTTTATTTGGGTTTGTTTTGTTTTTAAAGACTGATATTCCCCTATATTTTTCCCATTCTTTTTGTAAAAGGTGATATTAGAACCTGTTTCATTTCCAGATTATGTTTAAAGTGAAAAGGCTTTTATTGGTACATGAGGTAATCCAATGAATGGTGTCTGGAATGCAGTTTTTCACATAGCTCTGAAATAACGAAGCCTCTCTTGTCTAGAAAGATATACATATCTCCTCTGTTCACTCAGTCCTGAAGAGTGAATTTGAAAATTATATCTTGCCTTAGGCCTCAGTTTGAAAAATTTAATGAGATTAGTCCTCTTTTGCTAGGAAAATTTTGAGAAAACTCCTGAAAAAATTTTAAAATTTCAAATAACATAGAGTGGCATACTCTGATTACAGGACCAATATACTGTTCACTTAGTTATTACCACTAATAATTTAATAAAGAAATTTTTTTTCTAGTTCCTAGCCCAAATCTCTATCACACATCTAGAGAAGGGAAGAAAACTAGTTGATGACCAAGGTGAACTATGTAAAGATAAGTACCTCATGAAAGGGTAGATATTGAATCACCTCACAAAATTCTAATAAAACAAAACTAAAAATAATTTTTTTTAAAAAAAAGACAGCTATTTTAAAAAATAAAATATATGTAAAACTTCTGGCTATCCTATTCAAAATGTAAATAAAATACTGTTAATATTACAATTCTCAATACATCAGCCTATTAATATTCTCTACCTTTGAGCTCTAACTAAACTTCCATGAATAAATATTAGCCATTTATTTAATTTTCAAAACTCCAATCTTCTAATACATTTCTCTTGAAGAACCAAAATTAAAAAATATGTTTATAATTGAACTTAAAGGCACTACCTTTTCTTAGACATGGGTATCGAAAAAGCTTTACTATTCCATAATCATCAGCTGTAACCATAACTTGCCCAATAAAATTTGCATCCACAGAATTTATATCATTTATATCTGAATATTTGGGCCAGATTCCATTAACTTCTAGGCCAGAAACACAGGTCCAGGATGCCCACTGAATGCCTTTTAATTCCTCCTTGTTTGTTACTTCTTTTCCACCTAAGAACAAAAATAGTAATTTTTCAATGTTCACTTACACAATTTTAAAGAATGTAACATTTTTTAAATTCTCTAGGAATCAAATTCAAGTGAGACACAATTAAAAGCCAACTGTCCTGATCTAATAGTCCCTATTACGACTGAAAGTATCAATAGTAAGTTTTCTCAAGACAACAGAAGATGATGGCTTTGGTACTTTACAGTTTTTATTATTCCCTGGTATCTGCTTGAGGATGGGTTATTTTTAAATGTTTATCAAAAAATACATGTAGTCATTTTAAGATAAAGTTCTGCTGCTGAATAATTCTAGAAATCTGGGTTGTTTAAAGCAAAAACTGAAGAACTCATTTCCATCTGGGCATTGTAATTACTAAAAATATCAGTTTTATGTCTGGATCCTTGTTACATTATTTCACACCAGTTCTATCCATAATGAGATTGATCCAATCCCCCAAAGTTTCACATAAGAGCTGAAGAACTAAGCCAGACCAAAAGCCCATTTAATAAATATGGAGTCTGTTGAAAAGGCCAGAAGGAAGCACAGGAGCAACACAGGAATGATGCAGACAGACTGAACACACAACTGCAGAACCAGAGCAGGACAACAATTCACCTCTCAGTCTTTAGTGGTAACAAAATTGAAGACAATTAGGCTGGCTTTTCTCCTGTTTTCCTACTGTAATTAGGATTCTGCCTAGTGGGAGTGGATGGGATGGGATGGGATGCAGGTAAGAGTAGCCTCAGGCATGGCAAGAAGGTACTTTTCCAATAGAAGGACAGGGCAGGGGAGAACTCAAGTGTACTGGACTCAAGAGAGTAAATAAAGAACAGCCATAGAGAAAAGTAAGCAAAACAGCAAATAAACCAGAAAGGAAGACTTAAAAAAACAAAAACAAAAACATAGCCAAAAAAACAAACAAAAAATGAAAACAAACTCAAACCCAATAACAAACTCCCCAGGTGCAAGGAAAATTTTAACTACTATATATCCCTCCAAAAACTGGAAAGAAATTCAAGTGCCCTGTTTGAAGATCCTTCAGCTCTGATGAAATAACTGCACCCTTTGGCATGGTTTACCTTTTAATCTCTTTCAATGACTAATCCATGTAAATAATGACTACTAATACCGGTTACATCCATAACTAAGTCCTACAAATCTTGTAACGGGCAATTCTAAGTTGCTTACCCACTTACAGTGGCATTTCAAGTATTACACAATTCCATCATTATTTTCAAATATTTAGGAGGTTCCTCTAACTCCATTGACTAAATTTCTTTCATAAACAAAGTTTCAAACCCCCACATTTACTATATCAAGACACTTCAGGCTGAAACCTGCCTATATAGCTTCAAATTGCTCCTCCTGTGTGCATTTTTACTGTTTAATTAGGTTCTCACTATCTTTTCTTATGTATCTTCTGTCATACTCAGTACACAGAATCAAAATAAATTAGATGCTTCAGCAAACAGTCACAGATGGCTGCATGGATCTGTGAATAATGTATAGTGCAACGCATAAATACTGTAAAAAGAGGAAGGGGCAATATAAAAAGTGGTGACAATAATAAACAATTACTACAAATCCAATGAGTGGGAAAAATACAGAATGATACCATGTAATGAGTGAATACAACAGACAGAAGTCAAGCCTTGTGATAAACACTGTCCTTGACATATTCAAATAAGGATTTCTTGTATCTCAAGCTTTACGATATTGTGATACGTGCATATGTCCTCTGCAGAGGGAACTGTCTTGATGGAGATTCTTTCAAGAGTAATGGGACAGTTCAGTCAAGCTTTCAAGAGTGTTCTCTTGAAAACACAATAATGGGGTTGTCACAAAGCAACTCGGAGTAAAAGCCCATTTAAGTTAAATTCCTCAGTTCTGCTGCAAACATAGTTCTAGTAAACCAAATTACTCTCTTGAGTTACAACATACTGATTTTTTCACACATTTAAAAACACATGCAACACAATCAAATGGGAATTCATGTAATATCCAAGCTCCACACGTACAAAGCTATTCAGCTATTGCAAAATTGAATTTGAATGCTGCGTTTTTCTCCTTCTAAAAAGGTGGAAGCAAAAATTTATTTTTGAGAAATAAAACAAATTATAAGCCAACATCTCTAGCATGAAAAGATGCATTATAAATAAGAGTAAACATATAAGGATAAAAACATTTAAGTAACTTGGACACAAAAATGCTGTACTTACTCAAATATAGCAAATACATATACAGACTTACAAAAACCTCTCTCTATAACCACATGCTCTGAACTAGGATTTACAGTTGGTTGTTTTTACAAAACTACTATTTATTACTTCTGTAATAAGTAACAGATATCATGAAGGCAAGTCAGAATCTTACTTGGCATTCTGTAAAAAAGTCTCTTTCCATTGCCATCATTGGTCTGTAAGTATTTACTGTCTGAAGACCAGTCCATATGGGTGATGAAACTTAAAGATCCAATACATTCCCCAACTTTCTTGTATCGTTGAACAACACCGTATATATCCACAGAGCTGTCATTGGAACCAACAGCTAAGAAATTCCCATCTGGAGAATATTTGAGTTCATGAATAGCTTCTTTCCTGTCTTTGATATGAACAACCTCAGTCATATCTCTGTAGTATGAAAGAAAGCATGTCATAAGCATAGAAGAGCCTTATCATACTGTTAAGTTCCCAGTTTTAAAAAATGGACAAGATTGTGAAATTAAGAAGTGAACGTAACTATTCTATGTGCAAAACATAGAACTGCTGGTTTTAGAGTTGGTTAGGGCTTCATGGCCAAAAAAAAAGAGAAGGGAACAGTTACACAAGAAGGTGCTGCTTGGAGCTGAGAGTGAACAGAAGGAATTGTTCACATTGGGTCCACAGGAAAACCTCATCAGGTAGATTATCAGATCTTTATTAACCCAAGGAAGAAAACTTCACAGACATGAGACAGAGACCTCATTTTCCCTTTATAACTGTGGGATCTCAGCAACCACACAGCACTGGTTTTATATGCATGATGTGCTGACAGCAGACTTCCAACACATGGAAACAATTTAGGAAGTAATGAAAATTGATTTCTTAGTAATACAAGAATAATTAATAAAGACAAAACCTAAAGTAAAACATTTCCTAGTACACTGCCACTCTCTGCAAATAGACCAGTATACTTTTTCCAATGGGTTGTTATAGAACAACATGAACATACGTAGCACACATTTAAAAAGCCGGAGCACACACCGTAATTTAAAACAAAAATGTAAAATGACCACATGTATGGTCACTGCAGTGTCAATATACATACAATCTACAAAAGCAATTAGATAACCTGCTTGAAAGTGTTACTAATGTAAGTACTGTTAGTTTTGTAACACACCTGACTCGAAGCACCGTGAAAGAGCCGTCCTTCATTCCAAGAGCAAGGTGGATTCCATCAGTACTAACAGCGGCACAGCGAATGGGCTCCTCCATGTTGCACCGGGCAATCAGAGCATGGTCGATTAAGCTCCAAATTCTAAAATAAAGTACATTATTTCAAATGTAAAAAGGGGTTTGCAGCTTTGTCATAGGTAATATGAAGCCACCAATGCCTTACTTTAAAATAATTTTCTACAAGGAAAATATCTAAGACAAAAGTGTGAATTTTGCGGAGAATAAGGAATATCCTTATATTTTAAAAAGTGAGAAAATATCTAATGAGAAAATGCAGGAGCAGATTGATTTTCTGAATATAAAAAATTATAACATATGACAATATATGTAATATATATAATTAGACCACTCCTGTACACTATTCCACTATTTTGCTAATCCTTTTAGTCAAGAACATTAAATAACTACTATAAAGACTTTGATCAGTATAAAGAACTTTTCCTACTCACAAGTCATTACTAATAACTCCTTATAACTAATAATACTATAATATCTAAGATTTTACTACAAGAGCCATTACAGCACCTACCATTTACAAGACGTAATCTGAAATATTACTATTTCAGTATTAATAATTAAACTACTCATTTGCTTAACCATGTTACACTTAAGATGTTTGCAAGAAAGAAAAGGTGATTTTGAAAAAGAATAAAAAGAACTTGTAAAAGGGAGTAATTTAGTGGACTTTCTGAGTATTTATATTCTGTTTACAATGCATGCATCAAGTTTGATGAAATTCACAAACTAAAACTTAATCTGCAGCATGTAAGTTTTTATTACAGTTTTTTTTCATTGTAGCCTATAAATGCTTGACATTACTCTTGGAAAGGAAACACAGGCTATTTGTCTCTGAGTGCTCAGTATCAGTCTAAATGAATTTTTTTCTTTGGGGGGAAATACGTATCTCCACTACATTTTATTACTGGAGAGCACTCATTTCATACATAACTAAACTAAAGGAGTACTTCAATGCTACATTTTAATATCTTTAAAATGCATCCATTTCAATTCGGTTATCTACAAAATGATTTGTTTATATAAAACTGTCTGCAGTTAAACAAACAAGATTTCACCTGACTGATCGATCATCACTTCCAGTCATTGCCAGGGGTTTTGTAGGATGGACAGCCAGTGCCCAGAGCTCTCCTTCACAGTGCCCCTGCATTATCAGGAAAGGCTTATTACGCTCGTGCACCACAATTTCAAAAATTTCACTGTCTTGTGTCCCAACGAGTATGTGGTCTCCTCTCCAGCAAACACTTCTTACAGACAGACCTGTAGAAGAGATTGTTACTGAGAGACACATCCTCAGAATTTGTGAAACAAAGGTAAAGTAGCACACAGGAGAACATAAAAGCAAGAAAATGTCAAGAAGTATCCACAGACCTTCTATTATTCCTCCATTTACTCCTTTTACTTCTTTTATCTATTCCATATAACACATACTTGCCCTCAGAACACAAACTTTTCAAGTTTAGTATTAAAAAAATTCTAAAATAAAATGCAAGCCTTGTTTTCATAAAAGAAAAATACAGTAGCCATTCACAGCTGAAATTATGCCTGTGATATCTTTAATTTTCAACAAAGCTAGCAGAGAATATAAATCACAATTTCTGATCAAACTGTGCACCTTAGTACTAGCCAAGAGAACCTAAATTTTATAAGTGACAGAGCCATCAGTTGAAAAAGCATTATATGGAAGACAGTCATTGTGTCCAATTCTTTTTAACACCTTAATAGTATAGGAAAGCAATTTTTCGCACTAAACAAAAACAACAATAAATCAATTTCAAACAACATAGAGAGATGAAAAGGGTTTATGATGGAATTTAACATGCATTTCTAACAACTGAATTAGTTTTTAGTCTTTTAGTGGACATAAGTACTCACAGTCCTTGTTTGTAGATAAGGGCTGGGAATAATAAAATGGAAGTTAGGACAGTTTACAATGAGAACCCAATCTTAGGTGTCTGATTGTAGTAATATGTACTTTTTATAACAGGCTGCATTTCTTACATTCTGATAATGCAACTCAATTTTGCCAGTTTGAAATGTTCATAACCATATGGTAGCAATGCCTAACTTAATTAACTTTGCCTAAACACTGACTTCCGTGGACAGTAACTCAAGAATATCTTTAAAATATCTTTTATCTGGATCAGTAGGTGAGACAAAATTATATCTATCAGATTAGGAAAAGGAATATCGCAATGGTCCAGGCTGATGTGCTTTTGAAACATGTTTTAATCATGTAGAGGGGAAAAAAACCCCTTATGTTACTAAACTTGCATAGGAAAAAACCAGCATGACTTACTTACAAGCAGTGAATGGTGGGTTAGCAGGCCAGTCTGGTGCATCTGTAAGGATGTTTTAATTCTGACAAAGCTAACTCTCAAAGCAAAGCTCCTGATCGTACTTAACATGCTTTGCATTTCAGGACAGCCATCAAATGCACAAATAAAATGTCCTCCCACACCAAACAGAACAACTTGCTCTGGGAGTGCACAAGGCACACTCCAGCTGCAATGCAATGTTCAGTCTGCTGAAGGAGACCAGAGCTAATGCCCCTCACACTCCTCAAAATGCCTGTATGTTGTGCTAACCTAAACCCCCAGAGCATCCCCTTTGCTGGTGAATATAACCACCTTACCATTCAGTCCAGTAATTTAGACATTATACGGCTATACTCTCTACAATGATTAAAAAATAAAGAAACTACCATTCAGAATCTCTGATAAAGGATGATTAAGACATCTGTTCAGTAATTTCAAACTTCCTGTGGTGGAGGAAGACATTTTGAAATACAATACGATTGCTTGGAGGATGTATCTAGAGTCAACTAATTGCTGTGAACCATTCACAAGGATACAGAATTTGAGTTTATGTTCACAGATCAAATTATTAAGAGGTAAGGTATAGGAGCAGCAAAAAATGCAATTAAGAAAACGACTAAAGGGACAGGTCACAAAGGCAATCCTCAAAAGTATACAAGAAAAAAAAAGAACAGTAAAGGAAAAAAGTCAGGGAACTGATTTTACTAAAGATAAGATTTTTAATAATCTATTAGCTCTGTTATGGACATTTGAAAGGCAAAAGCCTGTTACATCAAAAGTAAAGGAGACAACCTTGAGTGGAGAACAAGTTTGAAAGAATGAAACTGGGAATGAAACAGCTTTCATCCATATGCAACAGAGCTGAGAAACAGCAGCTGAGTAAATTTAAAACAGCCACTCTACTGCAGGGCATATTTAAAATGGAATGTATTCCACCTTGTTGCAATACTTCACAATCTTGGTAGGAATGCCAAGTCAATTATAGCATACAAAGACTTACCTTGTAATCAGTTATGTATTGATTCTGAGTATCTGATTGCCATCAAACATTCTACTACATTTTCAAATTCTTGGCAAGACATTAGAAAATAACAAAGTGACTGGGAGCAAAGAAAATCAAATGCCAACAAAAGCAATATTGTAAATTACATTAGTGCTTCAGTATATGTTTGTATTCTTTTCCTAAAACATTGCAGCAACAATATCTGGAACACTCTATGGAAATTTTAGCATGACAAACTGTAACTGAAGTCATAGGTATATGTAATCACTGTTCTAAGTACTGTGAAACTGTAAATAACTTCCAAATAATTTTAATGACAATTTGGACAACTAGCAAATGCAATTTTTGTACTCCATTGTTTTACACTGTAGATCTCACTGTCTCTTCCAAGTTTTCTTAAAGCATCACTGTCCATTGTTAAAAACTGCCATGGTCTAGAAACAATGTGCATAAAAATTTAAATCTGTACCTACCTCTTTATTGTCTGTTTTACAGTATCTTTGAAGGACTATGGGACCTTCATACTAGTAGGCATGATCTGTTACATTTCTAGCAAATAGTTTACAGTACCATACATGAAACAACCTTTTTGAGTTTTAAAGTCTTTTCTTGGTCAAAACGCTGATAAGTTTTCTACCTTATTTGTGTATTGAAAGGGACAAACTTCTGTTTACCTTTATATCCCTGGTCCGTTTCCCTGAGATCAATCACAGTAATCGGTTTAAAATTTAAGTCCCACAAGCGAACACAGCCATCTCTGCCACCAGTGGCAAACCCCTCTTCACATGCATTCATGCTGAAAATTCCTGCCTAAAGAGAGAAGAAGGTTATTTTTAACAATATACAGAGATTAGAGAAACCAGTATGCCATACAAGCTTTAAATATGAGAGTCAGAAATGGGAACAAACTCACAGCAATCAGAATTCACATTCGGTAACAGTAAGAGAATTGCAAGAATGCTTTCATCCTCATCCTCATCATAGTGATGCTGGTTCTTATCCCTAGAAATAGCTTAGTTTCATACCCTCTTGCCTTAGGACCTGTCCATAAATGTCAGCATGAAGATTTCCTGTGATCTCTGTTAGGTGTCATTTAGGGCCTTTGTTGCTATTGCTCAACATTTATAAAGCAAGGCAAAAAACATGTGGGATTTTTTTAGATTTTAAGCCAAGGAAGATTGATTTAAGAAACAAAACAAAACATAAGAAAAACAGTGATCACTCTACACCATTAGAAAATACATAATATAAGCTCTTATTTTAAAAGTGAACATCAGGCCACAAAAGCTAGCATGTTTTCTTCAACTCACTTGATCTATGTTTTCTTCAAGACAAAAAAGAGGCAAGGATGATATATGTAACCCTAAAATAAAAATACTGTAGCCACACAGCCACTGTATTAGATTTAACATGATACATATCTAAATAGCACACACACTGTTGGGATATTTTTCATTAACTATACAACTCACTAGTCTTATCTTCAGAAGTGGCTCACACATTTCAGTAAGCAAAGCTACTGAAAGTTCAACTTTAATTGATAAGCCTATGCAAAGTTAAAAAATTGCCCTATTTATTGAAAGTAGTACTCAGCTATGACAAAAGTAAACAAAAGAGCATTGGAAATGATGGAAGAAAAAACGTGTCTATAACTCCTGTCTAAAAGAAGGTAGAACACCCAATAATATACATATCTCTTCTACAATATTGTTCTGAAATTTCAGTTTTGTACAAAAGTAAATGTAAAGTTCCAATAGTTTCTTAAGCTTGAGGTCTGGATTTTACAGTAATGATGCACATTAGCCCCAAAGATGAAAGCAATTTCCAAAGCAGAGATTGGCTTTTGGGAGAAAACAAAGCTGTACACTCACAGAACAAATTAGGATACAGTGTTGTGACTTGTGAGAATTCCAAGGCATTTATTACTACTCTCTCCTACAAGCATGTTTTTTCTTAAGTTACGACTAAGAAAAATATCACACTGTATTGGTCAATATGAAATATGGACTCTATTTGCCTCTCTAGCATCAGGTAACAAGGATATCACTTTCCAAGTTGAGAAAAAAGAAATCTCTCAGCCTTCACACCAAAAAACCCTATCACTACTAAAATGTCAAATGACAATCAAAAGTGAAAGACTAGGGTGACAGAATTCATATTTTTTGAGATGTCATGTCCATCCTCAGTAAAGAGACTTTTATGACAAGCGACATTTTCAGGAGCAGTATGTGCCTAAACAGAAATGTAGTGGAATTTTTAAGTCATAAGCAGATTAGAAGGCTAACACCCATTATCTCTAACGTCCTGAAAATCCTCTTTCTGTTTCTTTAGGAGCCTAGAGATTTTCAAAAATACAACACAAACTGTATTTGTTTCTCTCCATGTGTGTCCACCTGTTTTACTGCATTAACCTTTAATATTGTGAGAACAAGTCTTATGAGGAGGAGGTGAGGGAAATGGGGTCATTTAGCCTGGAGAAGAGGAGGCTCGGGGGAGACCTTGTCACTCTCTACAATTACCTGAAAAGAGGCTGTAGCAAAGTGGAGGTTGGTCTCTTCATCTGGTAACAAATGACAGCACCAGAGGAAATGGCCTCAAGTTGCACTGAGGCAGGTTTGAATTGGATACTAGTAAAAATTCCTTCACCAAAAAGGTTGCCAGGCACTGGAACAGGCTGCCCAAGGAAGTGCTGGAATGACCAACCCCAGAAGTGTCCAAAAAACACATGAAGTGGCACTTGAGGATAGGGTTTAGTAGTGAACACAGCAGTTCTGAGTTAATAGTTGGACTTGGTGATCTTGGAGGTCTTTTCCAACCTTTACAATTCTAGTGTCAAAGGAAAAAAAAAGTCTGGAGGAATTTTGGCTCATTTTGTACCATATACTGAATTCTGCCCAAGTTTAAATCTTTTAAAAGCTTTTTATGGAATGCAATCTTGATAATACAATTACTTTCTGTTCTCTAATTAACTCTTTCCAAAATCTATGATTTAATTAGCCAGTATTAAAAAATAATCAGACATGTGGCAATGTGGGAAGCTGGCTGAATGTTCTGAAGATAAGATCAAGTGGATCCAGCATTAATCTGTTTTCCATTTCACAGAATATCCTTATCTTGAAAAGGACATACTGGTTGTCAAGGAGATTTGGCAGATGTTGTGCTTGCTCAATCTCTTGAAATGCAATAGGACGCTCTCATTTCAGTCTCTGTGCCACTGGAATAAGAGAACTAGATGAAAACTATAAAAAAGGTCCCTTATTAATGGGGACTGAAAGCATTTAACAGAAAAAGCTGAGCTTTGCTATTCCTCATACAATTGTTAGGGTCACACTTAATGGGGAAAAGACAGATTCTTTACTGGGGTAGCTTGGCCAGTCAATTCCTGCCCTAAATCTTTCCTTTCAGAAACTGTCAAGATTGTTAATGCAAATCAACTTTGGAGCCTTCATGTTTCTCTTAATCCTTCAGCCTGAAATTTTCATTAACAATTTGATTCTTGATGGTCAAAAGCCTTCTAGCTGTAATGAGAGGAAAACAATTGCACTGACTTTGTTAGATCCAACTGAATGTGAGCCACAAAGACAGACTGTGCTTCTGAATCAAAATAAAAGGTGTAGATCAAAGTCTTCCACCTTAAAAGTTACAAAGCTAGATATACAGACCACATTCTTCTTTTATAAATTTTCATTACTTTTCCTAATGAACTTTGAAATTCAGGAAATAACATCTCAAATTGATCAGCAGTTTTCTCAGAACGCTGAGTATTTCCTGTTTTTTCAACATAACCAGCTGGTATCACATCTGTTCCCTCAAATTCAGGGAAAAAAAAAAGGATTGTAATGAGAGCAAATAAGGAAATAAATGCCCAGATCTACCAGAAATTATAGTCCAAAGCTGGAAATGTACAAGAAGAACTTGACAAGGATGGTCTCTACTGATGAATATTTTACCACTGCTTGAAGCCAAGAACTTTAGAAATCTGAGGCAATTGGCCCTATCTTGCCCCCCACCGCCCCCGGACAAAAATCAAGTGTTAATTTATCTAAACACAGTCGTTTATATAAAATCCACCACACTAACTGTGACTATGCAATTCCTAAAACACATGACTGCAGTTAGCTATAATTAGGACCAAGCCTGAAAGGTTGTATGGAAACTTCAGAAGCAACTGACTGCTACTGAGCAACATGGAGAACAGACTTTATACCAACTCAAAAAGAACTCCATGCCTCCTTTTTACTCCCAGATACCATACAGGACATAGATGTTTGTAAAGCATGTACAGCAACACATATGTTGGGCACTTGCTCTGAGACATTGTCTCTCCCAATACATACTGCATAGTAAGGAAATCAATTGCAAACATTTAAGAAAGGTGTCAGTGAGTTTAGAGTGTAGAGACTGTGAAATTTAATCTTCCTATATAACACATCACTCATAAAACAGTTTTAAAATGTGCATAGTACTAGAACAATTTAAGATAGTTGCCTATACACACCTCATTGGCTGAAATAAGTGGACAGTTATGTTTCAAACCAATGACTAGTCTAAGCAGTAGGAGGAAATACTGCATGACTTAATGTGTTGGTACATGATACCAGCTTAGAGCCCTTCATTTAAGTTCATTATATTGTTTCCATCTATATTTAATTAGTATCCAGCCAAGTGACATAGGCATGCAACATTTTTAACAGACTGCCTGTTATTTAACCTTGAGCTTGTTATTTAACCTCAGTTTCTGACATCAATCCACACAACTTTAATGTGTACCTCTGAAAGACTATCTCAAATTAATTATTCATCTGTCAAGAAAGCATCTTATGTACATTTATCATGCAAGGCAGAGGCATATCACACAAGAATCTTCAAAGTGTACAGTGTTTTTACATAAGCATACAATTTTCTTTTTAATATCCGAATGACATCTATAGTCATGGACTACCTTGAATTTAGAATATGTAGGAAGATAAAATAAGTAGAAGATTATCTATAGTCTGTTCTTTGCACTGCTACAAAAATGAGACATCTAATAAAAGATATTTTTTTTTTAAGTTAGTCAGGGCATATAGTAACTTTCCAGAGTCAGAGGCATTGCCTACAAATAACCTACTGGAGTACTACCATTGCCAAGGAATTTACATGTTTTCATGTTGCTATTTTCTTTCTCCCTTTTAAAACTTTCATTATTAATATTATTATTTAGGAGACATCAGCAAATCTTGAGTTGGAGCTTCCCATTGCTATCCATTGCTCTCTGCACATTAATTCTGTGCCTTTACTCCTAAGCCCTATGTTTCATCTTTTCCTACTTTTCATTCCCACTTCTATATTATGTGAACTCTTCAGCCTTCTTCCAATTGATTCCCCAGTTATCTCAACCAATTTGCTTTCAACCTTCTGTTTCTACTCAAACTCTGAAAGGAAAATGCAGGAAATTCTACTTTCTTTTCTCTACAGTTTCCTCACTCCACAGTATTGCTGTGACAGAAGACAGATAATCTGCCTTAATTAAGAATTCTTCTTTTGCTTGTTCAAGTTGCTACCTGTTTCCTTGGTTGCTTATACTGGGACAGTATGCTTTATATTTTACATTGAATTATTCTTAAAATAGAAAATAAATATTTTACCTAGGGTAGTTGTAGGAAAGACAGCCAACCTTTGAAAAGAATGTTTTCTATATTAATGGAGACAACTGCTTTAATAACTGTGGGGATGGACTATATCTCCATATAACTAATGTGCTTTAAAAATATTTTCCAGCATCTCAGATATCTACTGTTTATGCTGCGGGAAAGGAATACATAGTATGTATGCAAATATTGAGACATGTCTTCCTTCAACACATTTACAGTTTACTTCAAGCCTGTTAAGGAGTAATTATGCAGGATGATAAAGAGGCATGCAGGGATGACAATCCCAACACTAGCATACTGAACAGAAATTTACATCAATTCCCTACTTTGTGAACACTGTCCCTTTAGCAACACATGCACATCACAAATGTTATTTACACTTGCATTTTCCTTTAAAAGAAGGACATAATTGATAAAATTAGGTTCAAAAAAACCCACAAAATATCCTAATACTATAGTACAGCTGAAGAGGCACTCTCATTCCAAGTTGCTATAAGTTGTGATTAGAATAGTCTGACAATATTATCCTTTAAGGTAATATTTTGTTGAAAAACAAGGCTTTCTTTTGTTGGAAAGAAGCTTCCAGATTTTACTGGTTGCTTTCCTTTTTTTCCCCCTGAAATTGGTGAGATTTGTAGTGACTCCAATCTCTCGTAAAAATGAATTTTCAAACATAGACTGGTATCCCTACTTAGTTTTCGGTAAAGTACAATTCCACTGAGCTCACAGGAGAAGCAAAAATAGAAGGCTAGATGAGACCTACTCCAGGGTCACCTGAGCTCTGTCCACTGATGCTACTGAAGATAAGGAGCTCAGCACTTCAAGTTTGATCTTGTGGTCAACAAAGAACAGCATATGAAGTAACGGAGCAACAAGTGCCCGTCATCCTACATTTATCAGTTGTGTCATTTCACACTGAAACAGCTGAAAAGCACTGCATTATTCTGGGAAATAAACTGTTGCAATTCTAAATACTCCAAGTGACAAATATGTTAATATGCAGGACAGCTGTCTCCTACAGCACCCAACAGGATGAGAGAATAATTTGGTACCAGTTTTGGATAGGAGACAAAGTCCACTCTTTCCTCTGGGAATCCAGGTCTGCATATGCAATATCCACATTATCTTAGGAAAATGTAGAACAGAACAATATTGAACATCAAATATGAAGACTAAAACCATATCTGAAGTTATAGAATAAGAATCAAGGAATATTTGAAGAGTAAAACATCCCCTCATGCTTCCTGATTTATAACAGGAACACCTTTAATATTTCTATAGATGCATACAGGATGCTATGTCTGTGTGTGTGTGTGTGTATCTGCATGTTGGTATACATATATACACACACATATGCACACACACACACATATACATACACATACACTTATAAAGACATCTCAAATGCAAAATATAGTCTGAGAATTTGTTTCACATACATATGTTCTTCATAACTTTACTTTTGTTCATATCAGATACGCTGTTATATATAACACTCAGAATAAGCAGTCCAGTTGCTTTTAAATTAGCTCATTCAACAAGCTGCAACCATCCTGAATGCACGTTTCTAAATCTTCAGTAAAACAAGTGCCTTCTTACCACAACTGACTGCAACCTCTCCCCCACCCACTTCATCCTTTTGTCATCTCCTTTCTGCCTGGTCAGGTCATAAAGAGGGACTCTCATACTTCATTTATATACATCATGCCACCCAGTCCAACACTGCCAGTTAAAACAAACATATTTTTACAAGCAATAATAATAACAGCTATTGACTTTTACCTAGAATTTTCAAGCTGAAATATCAGAACTCATATGCTTATATTCTCACACTATTTTAAATTGCTAAAAAGGGAACTTCAAATATTATCTTGAAAGTACAATGCTTTCCAAAACAAAAATTAACATTCAATCAGCAAATCATACAGCTTCACAAAGTGACCTCAGCAGTTTCATGTCCCATTGGGTAAAACAAATTGAAATTGCTTGGCTTTGTTTTTTAAGGTGATACTTGCCCAAAGTTGAAGTCAAATTTTGCATTATATTACCAAAGGACTACCAGGAGAGGAAATGAGGACTCCCATAGTTTGACATCCACAAACCAGATTGCAAAGCACTAAGTGTTTTTTTGCTGCCTACTTTAATTTCAAAACCACATGCTTTGAAATAATACGGAAAAGATAATTGAAACTTACATAGCCAAATTATAATCACTTTATAGTTCCATTAAACATTTCAATTAAAATATTACCAAGTACTTTTGAAAAATTTTATTGCACTTCCATTGAGATGTCTTCACTTTTGAAAGCTGTATACTGTCCTAAAAATACTCAAGTAAGACATATTGAGTCCCTATCGTTGAAACTGTTTAGGAACACTGACAAGATGACCTTGTATTGCCCTTTCCAGTTCTCCAGAAATCTAATCAACATTTTATATTAATTTAAAGAGATATACTTACAGCATGTGCTCCCTGTATTGTCCGTACAAGGTTGATTCCTTTCCATACATATATATCTCCATTCAATGCACCAGAATACGTCACTTCATCCCTTGCACAAGCCAGGCACAATATAGTCTGGAGATCACCAGTTTTGCCAAAAACACCACGTTTTGGTGTCAATGAATTCCCACACAAACTCCAGAACTGTAACATAAAGGGATTTAGAAAGATTGATACTTTGCTAATATCCTATAATTTCATAGGATGGCCTGCAAAAGACATGATCATTCAAAGCCTTTATCTTTCCATAAAATCAGCATAGCAACCTATTTAAGAAGGAATTTTAGGGTATTAAATCAAACTAAAATTCTTTCAAATAATTAATTTGTGAGTCAGTTGTATTTTCGTAATAGAATTATCTTATCTCTCTTGGATGTAAGAGTTTCACATTGCAAATGCTGCATTTGTACTTTATGTTACTTTAGACATTTAAAGATGTCATCCAAGCATGCAGATTTCTGACAAAGCTGCTGTTTGCTCTGTTTGAAAGCAGTTGGTTTTACTATAGACTTGGCATTTCTCATCAGAACCACTGACCATAAAACGCAGCCACCTAAGGGGGACACTTTTAAGAACCTTCAATTAAACCATTAGCATGTATTTACCACAACCACATGAGAGTGAATTTCCTCCTAGGTGACCCAACATGTATTAATGACTCCTAAACTAAAGACATGCAAAGTCTCTTGTCAGAGCACAGTACTTGCCAACTTAATGTCCAGAATACACTGTAGTTTCTGAGATCTCTGCAATCAAAAACACTTGCATATTCATTTCAAACCCTCCGGTCCAAACATGTAAATGTGCACTGGGTAGAGTTAATTTCCTTCACAGTGGCTGGTACGGGACTGTGTTTTGGATTTGTGCTGAGCACAGGGTTGAAATTACAGAGGTGTTTTTGTTATTTCTGAGCCGGGCTTACCCACAGCCAAGGCCTTTTCTGTTTCTCAAGCAGCCACACTGGCAAGGAGGCTGGGAGTGCATGGGATGCTGGGATGAGACACAGCCAGGAAAGGTGACCACAACTGATCAAAGGGATATTCCAGACCATAAGACATCATGTGCAGTACATGTTTTCTCAAAGGATACACCTATAATTTTTTTAATGCTACTGCTATTTGAAAAGGCTTCATAGAGCCTTAAAAGTTGCTCAAATAAATTTTGTTTATCTAAATAGATATATTTTGACATAATAAAGCCATCTTAACTATACCAAATCACTGCTGGCAAATATTAGCTCACTGTTGGCATAAAGGTCCTCTCAGATCTTGAAGCAGAAAAAAAGATCATTATTAATCAAGCTCATGGAAATCTGTAACTGGCATGCCAAACACTCTGCCAAATCAGGCTTATGCAATCTAGGCAACAGATTGAAGACTTTTCTAATAAACCATTAATACATAATGATATAAAAGTCCTTTGTAGAAAAAGCAACACACTTTCCCCACCATGGGAACCTACACATAAGAGCAATACAGAACTTTCAAGCTGCCATCTACTGCTGTTCCGTGGTAACACAGAAGTCACTGCAAGGGAGAAGGTAGTGACTTATTTTAGAAACCATATTTTGTGGCAGTCAATCATTGATAATCCTGCTTACAGAGTTAAACCTGGAAAAGAAGCTGTATCTGCACAGCAGTTGGTACATGGATCAAACAAAGCATGCTTGAAAAAGACATGAACTGTCCAAATTATGAATCCTGTAGCCATTACAGAGTGCTCCAGATGAGAAAGGTACGAGTGACAATGGGGAAAAGAATTAAAAGAAAGATCAAGCATTTCCCTTTCTCTTCCACTGCCTCCTCATATTCTCTCAAATGGTAAGAAATGGTTTTTCAACTCATTTCCCCTCTGTAGTGCAACAATTCATTACTTGAATACCTGGACTCACCTTAAACGTGTCCATCCTGTCTTATGCTACTTGGGATTTCAAACAGCATATTTTAAACAACCTAAATTTAAAATTATATTACAATAGTGACTTACAATGCTATTGACAACTGTTTCATGACTGCAATCCTTCTGTCAGGGCACAAACTCTTTTGAGCAGAGAGGGTCTGTTTTCTACTATAGAAATCTTATAAAATGTCTAGTGTAGTCAGATGTGATCCATGACTGCAGTTCCCAAGAACTAATATTATTCTTACACAGCACCTTCCATACTATGATTATATATTCCTTTTAGATGCTATTTTTATATTTTTTAGAAAGTATATACTACC
This sequence comes from Pithys albifrons albifrons, assembly GCF_047495875.1. Taxonomy (NCBI): domain Eukaryota; kingdom Metazoa; phylum Chordata; class Aves; order Passeriformes; family Thamnophilidae; genus Pithys; species Pithys albifrons. The sequence goes on along the minus strand of NC_092463.1, from coordinate 18,422,711 downwards.
GCAACTTAAATATTTTATGAATTAACTTTATTTCATTACCTTGATGTGTTTTACACCACAGCTGACGAGCTTGTTTGGCTGGTATAAATCCCAAGAAATATCAAATATCTGCATAAAAAAAACAAGGATGTCAGAAGACATGGTGTTTTTAGCATGGGACAGTTGCAACAGTAACAAACTTGTAGCAAATGGACAGAGTCTGAAATGCTTTAATGGATCTACTGGAATGGCTTTTTTATCCTCTCATTCAATACTGAAATTGCAATGTATATCTCATATTAATTATGGGGGTTTTCCTTAGAATAATTAAAACACATGATAAAACAAATTAAGGTTCATTTACAGACAAGAAAAATTTAAGCCATTATTTGCATTCTGATTTCCCATGTGGGTCTAGGGAATTTATTAATTCTGCACTTCCCTGACATGCTTACAGTCTCCACAAAACATACACAAATAAATGTTGAGTTTTGCATTGTAGAAATAAATGCACATATCTTAAACATCTTCACATACCTAAATGCATATCCAAGCTTTATTTATAGAATGTTTTTTGTTCAGACATAGCTCTAGCACTTATACACGGACATGGTTTAAGTGACAGACTCTTTAGTTCTACTTACTCTGTCTGTGTGACCAGGAGCCATTGACAACAATTTTCCTTTTCTCCAGTCCCATACACAAACTGTGTTTTTTGAATCCAAACCAACTGAGACCAAACGCTACAAAAATGTCCAAAATAAACAAATAAAAGTAACTCAATATCTATTAATTAAATCTAAAATAATTATTCTGAACAAATGATAAAAACTCCATAACATATTTAAGTTAGAAGCAATAGCTACATTTTGATATAGAAGAAAATGTAAGCTACATCTTATGCCAAAGCTTCCATGGCTGAATCTTTTCAGTTCCAACAGAATGATCATAAAGATCTCCTTAGATAACAACACATTTCTGAATTATAATGTGTAACATATATGATTATATATAGCACACATTGCAGGGAGCAGTCAGGAGACATTTGCAAAAAAGGAATAATCACTGAAGTTAATGAAACTATGTATGTTTACCTTTAATTACATGTTTCTTGCAGAATTGAAGGATTTATTTTACAAGTTCAAGAGATATAAATAAAAGTATTTTCTTCAGTCATCTTGGAAACCAACAAAAGATCAAAAACACTTAAAAGCTTGAAAAGTTTTTTGCTTGATTCTTTAAGACATGTATAAGTAATTACTTCTTTCTGAACCCTTTCTCAAACCAGAATCCAACAAGACCCCAAATACACAATTTCATGAAGTCTTTAATATTCATAAAGAGTTTGAAGGCAGTTACACTGTAAAACCAAAAAGGACAAAAAGATTGTCCCAAGAAAATATAAAAAATAAAATTTGAGATCTTCCTATGCTCTACAGCCAGTCTCGTTTTCAATATGAAGACACCTTGAACAGATTTCTTGACACAAATCATTGATCATTAGCCAACACTTTTATAATATCTGTTAACCAGTCAAAATGGTTTTTTTCTACAGAAATTCTCAACAGGAAGACTGATCAAATAAAAAGAAACTGAGTGATTTTGAGTTTAATTTTTAAAGAAAATTGAGTATTTTTGTTCAGTTTATGCATGAATGGTGACATCTTGATGATGATAAATGAAAGTTTTGCAAATCTTTAGGTCCAAGTTTTTTCGCTGTTCAGCATTTAATTCCTACACATATTAATGGCAAATTCAGTTTCGATTTCTATGTAGATTATCAAAGTGAGCTTGTAAAAGCAAACCCCAAACTTGACTAACTTTTTTCCCCAAACAGAAACCTATTTCTAATAACGTAATTTCTTTACTGTCTGAAAAGCTTCAAGATTATGAGAAAAAAATAAAGAAGTTAATTTCTCCCCATGCTTCCTGTTTATTAATACTGCGAAGTCTAACCTTTCTATTCCATCTTTGAAAACATTGTCAGAAGGAACATGGGTTTCAGTTCCAGCTACACTTCTAAGCAGTTCAATTGTAGTCCTACTACAGACTGAGATGTACAAATGCAGACTAGTTTTACAATTACTGCATACCCATCACAAAAATGTGGGTGATGCCTTTCCAGACATAAACCTTTATAGACTTCTCAAAAAAGGAGATCAAACGATGTTCTTGGTTCTTCTAAGAAGTAGAAAATCTTGTTTCTAACGGGCACACCCACACTCATGTACAGCTCAGAGAACAAAAAAAAATCAGCAAGCTTGGGGAAGAGTGTACCATAAAGTGAGTTGAATTCTCAACACCAGGGAGACTGAAGGGTAACCTTAGGTTTAGATAACACAGCTGCAGAGGGGAATCATAAGGTTACCCAAGACAATTAACAAAGGACAATAAAGAATAAATAATGTCCTCCTGAGCCAGCCAGACCAATGAGGCTGAGGAAGGTACGTGTGTGGCACAGCCCAACATGAAATATAAAACGTGAACAACTAACAAAATAAACTGAAGATAACTTCCTCAAAAACGAGAAACTTAAATGACAAAATCTGTAGATCATTCCAATAAACTTGAAACTTCCCTACAACAATTACAGCATGTCCTAATAGAAGCAAGTTACAGCTAGGCTTTCCTCTGTGCTCAATAAAGCTCCATTTGAAATTCTCTTAATACGGACAAACTGGTCTCTACAACACATCCTCACTTAAGAAACCAGTAGTAACTAACAAATATTGACCTTTTTAACAAGGAAGAAGAACTGAGAATATAGCTAAGTCTGAGTATTGCAATGCAGGGCTGAATGGGAAAGCATAACTGCAGGAAGGATTTCCACAGTGAATATCTCTTCAGCTGCTACCTAATGTGTATTTTCCACTTTTAATACATCAGTCAAGAAAGCCTCTTCACTCACAGGAGCAAGTGTCTGGTAAAAACAATTTCCATTATAGTAACAGCTCTGAGAACCAATTCACTACTCAGAACATGTTCTAAAGTAACAAAATTATAATCCAATAAAACATTTTTCTTGACTCTTAGATTCAGGATAAATGAGTCTGAACAAACAACCAGAATGTGGAGCGTCACCAGGGCATGCAAAACACATGACAGAGAAAGAGACACTGCCTGAAGATACTCAGAGTCCAGGACAAGTCAGTGGTGCTGCTGTCACTCTGTGTGTAAGAGATGCCCCTGCACAGCAGAAGGCCACCACCTCCAACCATTTGGTCGAACCTCAACTGTGGCCCACAGACCACAAGAACCTTCCCACCACCTCATCTGCATTTAAACTCTTTTGAAGTTATACTTTTCTTGCCAAATGTGCATACTTGTCATTCATTAGTAATGTAATCTTCCTGAACTTGAGAATAAGTAGATAAAACCCAAGACAATACAGTTTCCATTTAAAAGAAAAACAGTATGACAAGATTTCTAACAGATAAACAATTTATTTGAGTGTTTCGAAAAAAACATTAATCACATACCTGACCATCTAAATCAAAGGCCAAGCAAGCTATACCATGTGTGTGAACGTCTTTCAGAACAGATACAGTTTGCACAGTGTAGGAATCCCACACACAGATGTACGGCTCTTTTCCAACTTGACCTGTTGCCACCAACACACGTTCAGGATGCAAAGCAAGGCTGTCAAAAAAAAAAGATACAAAATACTTTTGTATGAAACTTTTTTATTTGTCCAGTTAGTTGCACTAATATTTTTGCTTCAAAATTATTTTACAATTATTTTCTCATTGATAGTAAATATTTACAAATCATTTTGTATCACAGATTCCACAGTAGCTGCAAAATTCCCTTAATAAAGTACATACCACTACCCTTCTTGAATTTAAAACTTCAAGTCTTCTACATTTAAACTAATAGCAAAGTGGTCATTAATCCTCTGTTCCCAAAGTGTTTATTAAATTAGGTCAGATTATCATGCACTAAGAGAAGTATTTCTTTCCCTTTCTATCTCTTTCTTAACATTCAAAAGTACAAACAATGGGCAACAGAAGTTATTCAACTATCTACAATGGAGAGAGAGATGCATTTCCAAAAGTGCTGCATTCCACACAGTATTTGATGCACTTTTTATTGGAGGACTAAATAGCCTTCTGAAACTGTTTCTCCATAACTGTCCAGCAAGCCAAGGCATGACCAGCTTAGACCAGATGCAATGACTACACTTCAGAGCAATGAAAATTATCTTAAATGCCTTAATTTTAATACAGAACAATCAAGAATAATAAATGATTTTGAATAATTATTAATTTTCCACATTTCTAACATTGCAGAGAATTTTCTTACAGCTTGTATTTCAAAGCTGTAAAAAGCTTTGTATTTTCCAAGCCCACCTGAGAATCATCAGAAGAGGTTTGCCAAATCTGGGACCAAGCTAGAAGGATGCTAATCAACAAAATGGCTTTTCATTTAGTCTGTGCAAGCAAGGTGCAAGGGAGGACATGAGGTCTGAAGACTCATATTTCATACTACAGAAAAGAATATATAATCTAACAGAAATCCAAACAACCTACTTGATGACATTCTACACAGACTAAACACAGCAGTCCAAAACGATGCAGAAATACAACATGTAAATCGGGAAGACAGAATTTCCAAAGTTGGCTGTTTAATTTGGCTAAAAACTTTCCGAGCCTAATGAATCACAGGGTAATGAACAATCTTGACAGACTGGTGGACAGAACTCATAGTAAATCACAGAATCACAGAATCGATTGGGTTGGAAAAGACCTCCAAGATCATCGAGTCCAACCCTTGGTTCAACTCCAGTCCGTTTACCAGATCATGGCACTCAGTATTTGTCTTCTCAAAATCACCTGGACGAGGGAATGGTTGAGCCCTGTGCAAGGGTAAGATGATCTTACACCTGAACACAGATTTTAGATTTTGATAAACTAAGTTCAAAGGGTGGAGACAAGGGGAGTCTATAAATATAGAAGAAAGAGCAAGGTTAAAGCTAACCAGGAAATTACCAGAAAAAAAAAATCAAAATATGTATACACTTTCTCTATATAGAAAGAGTCAGAGAAAACCACATTAGAAGACGCTTAATATTTTATGAAGTCATACTACCACATGTAATACTCGCACATATTTTTTCTGTTTTAATACTGCAATTCATTTGGTTGATACTGCTTGACAAATTCCACACACACAACTCTGAGAAGAACATTTAACTTCAAAGTTAAAAAGGTAAAAAGCCTCTGAACCTTTCAGTTTTTAATGGGAATTTCTGCTCTTTGCTACTGCATGTGATGCTCAGCATCAGGGTCAAGCAACCAACATTACCTCACTTGGCTTCACTTCAACCCCAGAGTTGTTACTCTAGTTCTTCCCTTTCTCTTTAATTGACAGAGCAACCTCACAATTACAAAACAATACAGAAAGGAGCTGGCAGGCAAAACTTATCACATTTCACGTCCATTCTGCCACCTAACTCTCAACAGCACCTGCACATCTCCCAGAACACAGAAAGGCAGACGGTGTACTCATGGGGAACAAGGAAAAGCATCTGGAGGGGAAGAAAATGCTTCATCCAAAATGATCTAATTTTTATGATGGCACCACAAAGAGGTTAGACCACATGGACAAAAAAAAGAAATTTGAGAAAGGAAGTGAAAAGAATAAGCGAGGAAAAAAAAAAGACAGAAATTAAGAGGAAAAAACTAAAAACACAGAATTCTCATGCCTGAATCATGACCTCTTCAATCCTTTCCTCAGCTCCGCTACAAATGCCTTGTGCATTTTCAGACAAGGGAAACCACTCAACAACTGCAACTTTGAAACCACTCAGGTACCACCCTGGTCACACACACATGCAAAAGCACCTCCATGCCACACCTCAGCAAATACTTGGCGCTGAGTGCCATGATCTAGTAAACGGACTAGAGTTGGACCAAGGGTTGGACTCGATGATCTTGGAGGTCTTTTCCAACCCAATCAATTCTATGATTCTATGATTCTACTTCCCAGCAATCACAAATTAGCTCAGCATGTTTGTACCTAAAGACCAGAAGCAAGAAATGCTGTGCCTCAGAGATAGAAGGGACAACAGTAAAAGCGCTTCCAAGGACCAGGAAAGTATTGTCCAAGCCCACATGTGCCAACTAATTTCATTTGAAGAATATTAGGCGAATATAGAGAATGCTTCCTCTCTTTCTATTTAATAAAAGGCAAATAAAAACTAATAGCAATATCATAGTATTAGTTCTTTCTACATCATGATTGAAAATACTGGCTTAAACAACTGAGCTCAGATTCTGCTTTGATAGGGAATAATGAAACACAAATTAAGATCCAAAGCCTGTATTTTAATACCAACAGACAACACCATGGAATTACCAATGTCCTTCCCCTAACACTTCAGCCTCTGCAGTAAATTGCTGATAACTTCTCTAGACAGTCAGTGAGAGCAGAAGAAAACAAATGTACATTTAATTCTCAAAACAGCAATCTTTTTTAAAAAATGCCAACATGAAGGGACATCAGGGAAACTCACTAGCAGTGCTGTTTGCAGCAGCTGAAGAAATACCTGAGAACATCTTTCCTCACCATTTCTTACAGAATAAGGAGTGAAGGATAGGTTAAAGTACTACTTGCAAGTATTTTATCTCACAGCCTATCAGAACATATGGAAAAGAGAAGCATGGGAAGAGTCAAGGGACTACTATTTCTACTCCCAACACTAAGAAAAGTAACTGCCACACTTATTCACGTGATTTTCATGAGTCATGAATGATAAGACAATGCTTTTCCTTAATATTCAAGTCTTGGCTATTATTAATCCCATGGGGCACCATGCAGAATTACAGATCTGAAATTTTGGGCCCTGGTCAAAATTCAAGGATTAGGCTCCGGTTTTTAGCACTTTGGTGACTCTCTTCAGTTCTGTCATTAGACTGTGAGTGATTAAGCAATACCTAAAAGCATAGCAATTAATGCAAAAATACAGTATCTTTGTCTGACCTCTAAAGTAAAAGCATTGATACAATTCACTCACATAATCAGGAAATTTCAGTATTAAAACAGTCCTGAACAATGCACTGCAAAAAACTTCATAGTGTAGAAATTAAAAACATAACCAGAATGGGTGCCCAGCAACAGATAACCATAAACACTTGCTGTACATGGACTACACTAACCCATGGGCATGATGCAGGTAACAGGATCAAACAATGAGTTTGAGTTGGCTCTGGATATCAGGTAAGCTCTTCAACACACCTCTTACTGAGGTCCTAACAGCACATAGCTATTGGGAAGGAGCAGCTTACCACCCATCCAGTCAGTTCCTGAGGTCAGGCAGGAAAGTATGAGTGTGGCTCAGAGCCTAAGGCAACTTTCCAGTCTGTTAGATCCAGTCTGTGGGATTGTGGGCTTAAGTATGCTGACTCCCTTACCAATATTTTTTCACATTTTTTCTCCTAGGGAGAAGGAGGAGATTGCTTAGTGGCCTGAGAACCTCTGCAGTCAAGAGGAGAGGACTTGTGTTCCCTTCACTGCCCTGGCAATGAGAGCCTGTATGACCTGTCCAGGTTAGAGTGCTGAAACCATGCCCACAGCCAGCCCACACAGACAGACTGACTGTAAACTGTGCTTGATTTCTTACTAAGCTGATGAGTGAGATATTGCTGCTTGTCCAAAAATAGAAAGAGATATTCCTAATGAGACAAGTTTTTCAGGCCACCTTGTTTGCCTCTGGCCTTTCTGACCTGGGCTTCTCAATAGCAGATGTTAGATCTAACACAATGTCTCTAAAGAGACAGATATGTAACATGTCCAAAAGGCAAATATGACCATGAAAACAAAGCAGGTGTTAGGAAAACAAACTGCTAAGTCAAATTAATTTTGAAATTGGCTCTAAAATTTGGTACTTCTTGAAAGAATTCAGAAGTAGAAAATTGGAAAAATCTGCCTGTCACTATTGCAACAAAACCAAATAGCTGAACTTGTGAACTGGGATCTCCACTGCTATCTCTGAATGACAGGTCTTTTTGTAGACAGATATTCAAATTGGGCTGAAATACAGTATTAGAGTTTTAACAGAATACTGAAAAGGGATATGTTTGCCCCTTTAGTGCATCCAAGCTCCTCTTTTTACTTCACACAGGGAAGGTTTTTCTTTTAGAGCAACATCTAAGAATTTCCCACGATTTTGACCAGATCCATGCACTGTACAATACCTATGTTAGATTATTATATTAAATATTAATGGCAGCCTATCAAAAAAAAATAAAAACTGTCCATGCTGTGTCTGTTTGGGATGAGAACAGAGACATGGACAAGACCCTCCAGTTTGTGTGAAGTTGTAGTGACAGGGGATCCTGAAGGAGAATACACAAAAATAAACAACTTTATTATAAAATAAATTAGGGGTTTCTTTTTTCATCTTTACTTGGTTTGTGCTGAGCATTAGCAGGCATTGATTAATACAGACAAGCCGCAGACAAGGATACAGTATTAAAGATGATGTTTCCTTAGCAACAATATTGGATGAAAATCCAAGAATATATTCATGTGACTACTCCTGAGCTTCAGAAAACTAGGGCACCAGCAAAAATGCACAAAACAATACTGCAGTAAAATAACAGCATCTCACATATTTATTAAGAGTTAATTTCAAGTGTGAAATTGTTTCTATGTGTAAACACAGCAAAATATTTTCATTGCATGTTTACAAATATTTTACATTCAGTTGAGAATATTTTCTTATTTGCTGTCATTTACCCATATTTCCCCAGAAAGAATAACAGGGGAAACTACAAACCATTTCTTGTCATACTATTTAAGTTTTTAAAGTAGAAAGAGCTGTAATCAGCAAACATTTCTCATCAAAGTTTAAACAGATTGAGTCAGAGCACACTGATTTCCGTAGACAAAACAAAGCAGTAACATCATGGAGCATCCCCACTGGGTCTCCCATCCAGTCATTGTCACAGCACCAGTAATGTAACATACAGCTTTCTGAAAATTCCTTGAACTGCACAAGCATCTGACTTCCAAGTAAGAGAGTCTGAACCCGAGACAGGGAGGGTGGACTGAAACTGTATATTCATTATTCCCAGCTGCAGTTTTATCTCATTACTATTCCGTATTTTCCCCTCTCAGATCTGAATATTTTTATATTAACAAGAAACATCTATAAACAACCTAGAGAATCCTCAAGATTGCTTTGGTCTCCTATCTGGTCCTAAACTGAACAGGGGGAGGGGGAAAAAAAAAAAAAGACCAGATGAACTCCAAAGAGCTAAAGAAAGAGTACAGCACTACTGGTGCAAAGTCCCCAACTCATCAAATATGAGAACTGAGGAAAAATACTGTAGGAACCATATGAACCATATGCACCTTTACACAGATGTCCATTTCTGCTTTGTATAATCACATCCTCCATTGCTCAGGAAGGGATTGTCTTTAGCTTTTCAGTAAGAGTTACCATCTCTAGAAAACTGATGAAAATTAAAGATATTTCTCTTCTTTTCAGACTTAAGATTCATTAGTTAAACCATTATTAGATATAAACTGAAAAATATAACTCCCCTAGTACTAAGAACTCAAAAAAAAAAATAAAAGAGGGAATATGAAAAAAACGCAGAAGAGCAAGACCTGTGGAGAGAAGAGGTGGTGCAACCAGCTGTCAGTAACTTAGGAGGGAGGCAGTCCAGCTACTCAGCTCCTTTGGGTCACTAGATCTGATGACCTGAAAGAGATCCCTTAACAAATCAGCAGGCACTATTCAATGACTTGGTCAGGATTTGTCAGTCACAAAGTTAGAAAGCAGCCCTTCACTCCTGAAGGCATATGGTGAAAAGTACACAAACCTACAAAACTATCATAGACTGAGAAACCAAGGCAGTCTAAAATTAAAGTGGAAACATTGATTTTCTATTCTAACCAGTTTATAAGCTAAGAAACTACTTAAGGAAATATCATCATGGGGAAACTGAGACAAGGATGACTATAAAATCAGAACAGAATTAATTTCAAATAGATTTTGTAACCAAAATCAGGCTAGAAAAGGAAATTGTATGACAAAAATTCTTTCCACAGTTAAAATTAGCCAAGACCATTTCAAGAATTCTTTAAAGAAAAATGTTATTTTGGATGCTTCTGACCTCACAAATTAACTAATTAAACTTGCTTGAGGTACAAAATTTTCTTGTTTCTAAATCTTTCACTATCACTATAACCCTTCAAACAACTCTTCACACAGTCGTTGGTTCTTCTCCACAAGACATTTACAACAGGTTTTCACTACTAGTCTTCTGTCTATTATTTTTGAAATTTATTTTAGATCTTCTAGTATTACATAGAAAAAAAGCACAGAATGTAAAATTTTCTTTCATATTTCTGAACAAGCATATTAAACAGCAATTCAGCCTTGTCTCCTATGAGATATAATAATGAAAAACTTCTCTTTGCGAGAACTTATCATCTGAATATTCGAGAGTGAAGTCATGGAATAATTAGTGACAATTTTTGAAAGGTTCTTTTATACAGAAAGGTTATCCTGATAAAATTAGCAGTTGGCTTAAAATAAGGAATAGTGGGAAGAAGGCAGTAGCAGGAGATGTTAGTGAAAAAAGCTGAGATAAGCACAACATTCTGTGCTTCAATGGGCTGTATTTCATTACCAGCCAAAGAAGGTTTAGAGCAGAAGAGAACACCAGGACTATCTTGCCAACCCTGGAGACTGCAGATGCACTAGATTTCTGCACGAGTTCTTGAGATCAGGCCCACAGGTGTCCTGCAGATGTTACACAAACGTGATTTCCTACAGAAAAAGGAAGCCAAGGACATCTATAACACTTGTCTCAAATTCATCATCCTGGCATCTGACTTCATAGCTAGAAAGGTGAAAAGAGCAATGATACCACAATGCTGGGACAACATCTGAACCCTTGCTCAGAAAAAAATTGGATAGAGGCCACAAAAGGATTCACACACAGGACCATCTGCTAAAACAAAGAAAACACCCCCATGTACCAGAACCATAAACAAAACAGGAAAGAAGCATAAGAAAATGCAATACTAAAGGGACTTAGAAGTCAATGTGTACTTTGCAGGCAATGAAAGCTGTTGCCCATGTGGGCTCACAGATTTAATTACTAAAATCCACTTAAAAGAAAAAGATGGACAAAGAGCATTCACGTAAAGACTTTCAAGAAAATACAACTCTTGAGCTCAAAAATTAAGTTTATTTCCAGAACACTGAATCAGTTGACTAATCCCAATGAGAGAAGGTAATGCAATGTAATGTAATATTTATTATCATAAGCATATTCTGTAACCTGCAAATGATAAAATCACAATTATTTATAAATTAATTTATTACTAAATAATGTTTAAAAAGCTACTCATTTTTGTGGTATTAATTTCTACAGCAGAAGGAACAGCAGTTGACAAAACAGTAAATAGAAGAGGAACCTGTAACTAAAAACACAAATATCATCGAACATGAAACCTTGATCTAAAAAACCCTCAAACATTTACCAGTTTCCAAACATTCCAGTTATTTTGCGAAGTGCTCTGGAAGGCTATTTCACTTAAAATGTCACACTTGCCACAATAAATCTTCAGGCAATTTCCAAATGCTGCCAGATGCCTTGTCTTGATCTAAGATAAAGCATCATTCACCTTGCTTGCTCTTGTAGAGAGATTATAGACAGGGAACAGGGATTTACACAGTTCTACAAGTCAGGAGAAGGTTTATACAGTTGTCAGCTGTCTTAATAAAATGCAGACATCTCACTACCACTCACCTAAAATTTAGTCATTTTTATGACTAAAATGCATAAATGTTTTTTAAGTTACTTCTACCCTTAAGTATGTTTTTGGGGGTTTTTCCCAGTGGTACATATGTACAATGTTTGCATGCACTATAACACAGCCTGACATTTCCAGGTGCTTGTTTCTTAAAATAAGTTATCCTATCATTCAGGAAATTGAAGGGTCCCAGTTATTTTTAACATTATATGCAACTAGATTTAGCCAAAAGAAATGTACCACATAAATAGAAAGAATCAAATCAGTAAAACAATACCTATTCATCCAGCCTTTTAGAACATTGCTATAAAATTATATAAAATTATGACATATCTACAAACTTCATTCTCCAATTCAGGTAAAGTAAAAAATACAGTAAGTAATCAGGAGTGAATAGGGTGAACTAGAGGTGAGAACATAATGATTTTATGGTAACTATGAGCAATTTATAAACACGATTTTCAGTTAGGACACTTTTTCTTCATTACTAGGTCTGGTCCTTTGCTTCAGTTTTGTGTCTCTTCGGTTGAATTCTTCACATTAGTCAAGCATTTTATTTACATGTAATTTTATATCAAATATCAATATACTTTGCATGAAAGCCAAAGGAAATTTAAGGTGTAATACATCCTACAGCCAAAACAATGCAAAAGGCAAATGAAAAATTCCCCTAAATGTAATCTGCCACAGATCTGGCTAAATCATCAGTGAAAGTACCACCTTCAGGTATCTCTAGAGCTGGACACTTTGCTCAAACTGACATGATTCTCTCCAAAGTTATGGCACTCACTCTTTGGACACATTTCTCTTGATTCTTGAATTCAAACCCCCAAGAAACACGGACCCCAAGTCACAGCAATTCTTGGGAAGGGGAAAGTTCAAATCTGAACTGAATGTCAAGATCTGCTCAGATTCTTCCTGTGTCAGCCACAAGTCTTACACACTATGCCCTGATTAGGCACAGGTTGTTCTAGAGGGATGTCAGGTGAGCATTTCCTGAAGACACAATCCTGCTTCTGAGACGACACCAATCTCAACAGTCTGTCAGCTGAATTGAACACAGAAATATCTCTTGGAACTAATATAAAGCACACGTTTAATATTCCTTTATTTCCACAAACTTATTTTAAAGCCTAGTAATTCTGTTTATATTTGGATGGCAAAAAGTGAAAATAATAAATCCAGTGAATAAATATGCTTACCTCAGCTCAGAAAAAGAGGCATTTCAGTTCAGAGCTCAAGAGGAATTATTACTCCTGCTGTAGAAATCCACTGCTTTCCAGCATAGGAACATCATTCAGATGCAAAACAACACTAATCCACAGACAAACAATACCAAGATCCCCAAAAATGAAGCCTCCAAAAATATGTATCAAATGATCCCATGAATACTTGAGCAGTCACAAGCTGGATGTTGCTGTGAGGATGGCAGGTTTAGTTTGGGGATTTTTTTTTTGTGTTTGTTTTGGTTTTTTTTCTAAAATGAGAGGGCATGTTTTTAAAACAAAAGAATCAGCCTGACCTGAGCATATGGATACTGGTCTGCAGTGCAATGAAACAGGCACTATAAGGGAACTCCCCTGAAAACTCTTGGAAGATCAAGCAGTAAAATGAAATTAGAAGACTATGAAAAATGGTTGGAAGGATTGTTCACTGTATCTTCTGAAGCAATATCTGAACACCCCGGGCTTTTATAAAAGAATAAGCATCAGGCACCATCTTACAGATCCTGTTCAAAAGAAAATGAGTCAGGAGGATTCCCAGTTAAAGAAAAGTCTTTTGCAACTGGGCTGAGGACAATTATTCTGAAGCAGAGATGCGGTGTTTCTCAGGAGATCATACCCTCTAGCAGCTGGGTAAAACAACAAGAAAAACTGCTTTTCAAAAAGCAGTGGTCTCACAAAAACATTTTGTTTTAAATGCAGCAAAGTAGTGGTGTTATCAGATGGTGCACACACTGGAATTCTCTGTGGTTTCTATCTTTTACAAGACAAAACTGATAGGTATCATAAGCATGACTTAAAAATCCAATCATATCTTTTGCTACCAAGAGCTAAGGAAATCTTGGCTGATTCTGACCTTTTTTTGTGCAAATCAAGCACTGCATTTTTAAAGTCTATTACTATTGTAACAGCTACAACAGCAATGCAAATAACGATGCTACTTATTTTTTGAAGAAATGAAAGTCTTTTGCAGCCACTGGAGTAATCAGAGCAATCTGTGCCCTAATGCGAGTAGTTTATACCCATCTGTAACATTCCGTGAGGTGCTTCACTGTCGCACCAGGGGAAATCCATAGTACAGATGACACACCAGAATCCAACTGGGCAGAAACTTTTGAATGCACGTATTTTGAAGAGAGCAGTCAATGGGATCTCAGTTAAACATTCAACCAAATTATTAAGACGGGAACTTTCACTTCTAAGTTTAGGAAAAATTGTAACTTTTCTTTTCAAGGTATTTCAAATGCTCAGTAGTATTAACTACCATGTGAATATACGAAAATCAATAGACTATTCCAAGTCAAATAAATAAACTGTGCATAAACCAATTTCCTTGATAAACTATAACAGCGAAATAATTAAGGCTATCTTAACAAATCTAAATTTTAATATGAGCATTTGCCTTACCTTTAGTCAGATTAGACAGCTTTGCCACTTTTAAGAGTAATAAATTATTTTTCATTTAAATGAAATAATAGACAAAAGTGCTGTCTTTAATCACAAACACAACTCTGTAAGTGGTACAATAATATTTTGAAAACTGGGTAAACTACATCTTGAAGTAAAAAACGTTTGAGATATTATATAAAGTAAAACTAAATTCTCTGGCCTTTTTAGCTTAATGTCAGTGTCAGCTTAAGCTTTAAAAATTCAAAAATGTAGATGACACAAAACTAGAAGCATCTCTTTATTTCAGGTTGTTTCAAGCACATATCTCTTTTAAAAAGCTTACATTGCTCGTGTCAATAATTACAGTAAAATCTAAACTAATTTTTTGGTATGTCATACAGAACATGTACACTATGGCTTTCAATCTAAGACAATTACAGAAGGGAAAAAATAAATAGCTTCTACACCTGAAACTTTAAATTTTGCATTAAAAAATCCAAGTGATTGACTTCAGATAAACCCTCCAAAAGAATTTTATTATTGAGTCATGCTAAGTTTCTAGGTTAAGATAGTCTATCATTATCATAATAACATTGTAAATACAATAAGGTAACCTCATAATGCTGGCAAAAATCAGTCAGGAATATAATCTACTTTCCTACCTATATGAGGAGGATGACTAATAAATTAAAACATTGAAAACATAGGTAAAGAGAAACATAACTGCTTTGACTGTTATTTGGAAAAGGTGAAAGATTGGGGCAGACCTCAAAATTTCTGCAGAAATACTTCAAAATTTTTAAAAATCAAACACCTTTGGTTACATTTCCTGTTCTTCTCAGATGTTGTGCTGGAGCCTCACTTTTTTTTACAACAGTTATGAGAAAAAGACCCAGCTACCAAATCAAGAAAAGCATTTTCTACAGCACCAAGATGTTTTCCCATTTAAGTATTGACCTGACCTGACTCTGCCTGTGAGTGCTGACAGAATTAGATCAGAAGGTGATGTGACTGCTGGCTATGAAAAGCACAATGCTTGAAGGCAAGCTCCTAAGCCTGTAGCTCCTTGATGTGCCAATCCACTTTAATCAACTTCCACTATGTTTGAGATGTTCAATTATGGTTGGGTATTTTTAATATTTCTATTTATGTAGTTTTAATTAAGACAAATAAAATTTGTAATGGTATGCAGGTGCATTGAGCAACAGGTTTATTCTAGTCCCATTTCAAATTGAATCAAGGAAATCATTTATACTGTATTTCTAAAATATTTTCATTTTATCGAACCAAATCCAAGCAAAATAATTTAAAAAAAAAAACAATGCACAAATCTCTTGGCCAAAAAAAAGAAAAAAATTTCATAATGAAGATTCAATCATAAACCCCTCAAAAAACATCTTCCAGCCTGGTATAACGGGTTACATTAGCCTGGTATAACAGCTCTAGAACTACCCAGAAAATTTGGTTTTCCTCAAGGAAAAGGCAAATCATTCTCTTTCCTTTCTCCCTCTGATCTGTTTAAGATACAAACATAAATCTTCTCTCCAGACTTTTACACATGTGCCAGTTTGAGATCATTTAACATGAAAAGCTGACAGTGCTAACTGGGACTTTCCCCTTGTGAAACATGAAATGGTCAGCAGGGGAATTGTCTCACCCCTTGTCCTGGCAAGTGCTCCTGCTGTAAGAAATGCAATTTTGGCTGATAGACAGACAAAAGACACTTAAGCTAGAGGCTTATAGGAGAACTGCTTAGTTTAATTATGACATCATTTATGTCCTATTAAATCATTAGTTCTTTATGGAGGGAAATAAACTGAATATGCCCTTAAAGATCCTCTGGAGATGACAAAATGAGAGTCAATTGATTTAGTATAAGCAAAAGAAACATGGCACCATATCAGCCCAAGAATAAACTAAGGAGAAGACTTGATTTTTCAGTTGTAAATCTGAACTTTCTGAGGAATAAAAAACAACAGTCCCTCAAAATACCATATTCAGAAAAGAAAAATGCCTTAATGCCTTATTAACAAAGTACAATAGCTGAGTGAATTGACCTATTAAGTGATTTGGATTGCTGTAATAGACCTTTTGGAATGGTACACATTACGTGATTTCAGCATTATGTTGCTTTCATCCTTCGGAAAACACAGTTCCCTCATCAAGGGCAAATAGAGAATGAACCCCAGGGCTGAGCAGGAACCATCAGCACACACTCCAAAGCCTGCTCTTCATTACAGAAAAATGAACTATTAAGGGTATTTGGTTTCTCAGTAAACATTTTGTTGCATATCAAAACCCCATGATCTATTCTCAATGTCTAATATTCTTCCAAAAAAATAATTTGAAAAATTATTTCCTTAACTAGACTTACCTTAAATTATTTTTATTTGAATTTGCATGTGGGAAGATCATAAATTATATTCAAAACACTGAAGTTTTGGAACAGAACTTCCCACTCTGGAAGTTCCCACTGTTCAGCCTGGGTCTACATTTTATATTTTTGCTTGGAAAGTCACTTGACTTGTCACTGGGCACCACTGAAAAGTGCCTGATTCCATCTTCTTTACACTTTCCCTTTAGCTGTTTATCTCCATTGATCAGATGCCCTCTGAGCCTTCTCTTCTCTGGGCTAAGTGGTCCCAGCTCTCTCAGCCCTTCCTTGGGAGAGATGGTCCAGTTTCTTACCCATCTCTGTGGCCCTTCCATGGAGGCTCTTTAGCAGCTCCACATCTCCTGTGTAACAAGGAGCCCAGAACTGGGCCCAGCACTCCAAGTGCAGCCTCACCAGTACTAACAGAGGGAACTATTCCTGCCACAGACTTCAGAATAAAGACTAGTTTCCTAACTCTACCCCTAATAACCCAGAACCTGTAGGTTTCCTAAGCATTATATAAGCAACATTTTGAAGTGTTTATATGCATGATCCACTTCACATTTGAGGCATAATTGTAAAATGGATTTTACTCCTGTTTTCCTCCAGTACTTTTATTAAAGGATCCAAAGGGAGATGGCCTTTATCAATGGCTATGATTATTGAAAGTATTGGGATATTACCTTTCTGAAAATGAATGAACAACAGAGTTCTCTTCTAAAAAGTGCAATCTGGACTGCATAGAATTCCTCAACAGAACATGCTGAAACTTGTTTTTACTCTGTCATGTAAGTAATTCAAAAGACAGAAGAGGCTGCACATGTAATGGATAATTAACAAATTTCTCCTCATGTGGCAACTGTGGTATTCATTCAGTTACATTCCCTGAAATCCAAAATACAAAACTAATCATGAAATTCCTAGTGAAAATTCATAGATCTGCTGCCACATCAATTAATAGTATTCCATGTGACAAAGTTCTGTAGCTGTACATAGTGCCTATTGATTAACATTTGTGCTTGACTGTCATCCAGAGTTAGGGCAGAGACCTACACCATTGATTCTAGAGAAGAACAAGACAACAAACCTGACAGCAGATACCCTAACTTACAATTACTTTGACTGTTTGTTGAGATTTTTGAGAAATAATGTGAATTTTAGGGTGCCAGACTACTACAGGAATAGAAAGGACAGAAACAAAATCATTTCCCTCTATATTCTTGTGAATCCTGTTTGACTCTTTTTCTGAGAAAATATATTCACTTCTTTCTTAAGTTTTCTTCATTACTAGAATCTAATGAAAAGGGACCAAAGAGAGGCAGAATGATGCAATGAGGTGGTAGAAATACACAGCATCTTTATTAAAAATGTCCAGCAGCTTGTCATCCAAAGTCATAGCAATGCATAGTCAATGAAATGAGAGGGTGAGGAAAGGATCTGTTGCCATTCAAAACTAGGATGTGACTAATCACTGCAGTGCTAGAATTTCTGTTTGCAAACCTCAGCTTCCACATAGGAAGCCTGGACCTGCCTCCCTGAGAGCATTATCTAGCAGCAGTCTTAGAAAGCAGCTGACAGAGTCCAACATTTTCTTACACATGTTGATGCTTAGACTAACTTTGAGAGTGCAACAAGAAGTAGATAAATCAGAGTTGGTGGACAGCACTAACACCAGGGAGAAGAGAGAATTTTAGTGATTTTGATTTTCACTAGAACCCTAGAAATGTTGACACTAAAAAGGAATAGTTTATTTTGCCTTGGAATACAGGAGCAAGGTCTTAAAATCTCAGGTAGGACACTCTCTTTTAGATTGAGCTGAATTTTGAAATACAAAAAGATGACAGTCTTAAAGTGTCCAGAAAGACTACAGTACAGTGGCCAGAGGTTTGGCTGCTTCTTTTTGTTCCCTGGGAAACAAAGTTCAACATGATTCCTATACAGAGCTGATAATAAAACATGAGAAAAATTGTCTTAAGAAAAGCTGTGATTTAGACAAGGGAACTATTTTGCTGGAAACAGCCAAATCTTCTCTCTGTGAGAATATAGACAAAGTCTTTGCCGTTCTCTCCACCAGTCTGGCATTTACCTCTGCTCCCTGTGAACATGCAATTTCTCCCTGTACATTCTTGGATACAGAGGGGCACAAAGCAGGAAAAGAACATGTTTTAAATGAACTGAAAGTAGAGCCATTTCTTTCTCCTCCGTCTTTGTAGTATGGTATCTCTTAGTTTCTGGTACTAGAACTCACAATAGAAAAAAAATCCAGTGTTTTCTGAACAATTATTTAAAGTTATGTTTACCCCCAAAACAGAACTATGCATGAGACCTAGAGCAGATGACACATGATTTCTTTCCTCCAACTTAGTCTGAGATAAAGAAAAATATACGGATTTTAGACACAAAGGAAAATGAACAGGTTATGGTTCCTCAACAGCAGAACTACAGATGCCACTATCAGCAGAAATTCAAGCATTTTTACAAGCATAAAATGTGCCAGCTACTACCTTTAGCAACAAAACCTAAACGTACCACAAACACCTTACTCAAGTAGTCACAGTTTTTTACTGATGATAAAATTCCAGGAAGAATATATATCAGCACTATTATTTGCCCACTAACTCACATTATGGATACTAAAAAAGATAACAACTGTTCCTCATTTGTCTCCTTTTGACAGAGAGACATAATTCCTGTTCTTTCTACGACCTGCACAGTTGTGCAGCTGTTTTGCACCACCACAGAGATAATGGTACAAAAGAAGAATTAGAAATAAGTGCTGAAGTTTGAACTCAAGAACAGGCATCATGGAAAGTAAAATAAGCATTTTTGTCAAATCTGGTAAAGATTTTTAAAAATGCACTAGTTTAACCTTAGGTTCTGTTTTTGCTTTTCAATGGTATCAATCAATGCCAGATGAAAAGTTAGTTCTCAGTAAAAATTCCAGTACTCTGAAGTTCACAAAAAAAGATGGTCATGACTAGCATTAGGGGAGAGGGGGGAGGGGGAAGAAAAAAATTATTCTAAAAGTCTCCTTGTCAATACAGAGAATAGTCCTGATGACATCAAAGGCTTTTGCCAGTAGACAGTCATTTAAAAAGGTGGGTGAGTTCAGTGTTTCCAATTTTCTCACCTTACATCAACAAAAGTAAAATATATAAACATGCTTTAGCCAGCCCAGACAAATAAGGTGCCTCAACATGAGCATCAATGTCCAGTATGACAAGTTAATACTCTGAGGGGGCATCTTCTGAAATCTTTACACAGATCAGGATTATATATGAACCCCCTAAGGTCCATGTGACACAGGAAGGACAGCCTACATTAAATAGCCTATGATCCTCTAAACCAATAAAATTATGAAGAGAACAAAGGCAAGATCTAACCTGACCTCACTGACACACAGTATCTTCCTTATCCACCATAAAGCAAACTATTCTACACCTCAAAAACTAGTCTGAGGATTCATAAAATCCTAGCAAACACACAATTTAAATCACTAGCTTTGTAGGAATAATTTCCACATTCATTCAAAATATGTGTCTCCTACACATACAAAGCCAAGGCTGGACAGGGGATCTTCTGTAAACACAGCAGATCCAAGTTACACTGCTGGAAACAGACAACACTACCAACACAAGTCAGATGAGCTTTCAAGTACAAGATTTGATCCGTATTGACTCCTGAAAATGCAAGAAACTCATTTATTAGCACTCCCAAAAGATGCAAATTCCTAAAGCATTTCTGCATCTGACATATTCCACAAGTGTTCACAAACATCCTGAACCTCAAGAATAAAAATAGGCAGAAGAGATAAAAATCAAAACATAAAAAGCAAAAGCTCAACAGAAAGATAAGTCCTTTTAAAGATGGATTATAGCTGAGATTGTTCAATTAAAAAAACAAACAAACAAAAAAAAACCAACAAAAAACAGACTAATACAAGAGGTCGCAAGTGATCCTAATTTTCTTTCTCTATTGCAAAGGAGTGTTGGATAGAATTGAGGGACAAAACACTGAAAGGGAGCTCTCCTACTTTCACAGTTAACTGAAGCTAAGGGGTTTGTGGTGTGGGCACTGTGATTAAAATTAAGATTAGACATTTATACCAAAAATAAATTATGTGAAAACATCTAATCATATAAAAAAATCTTACAGCAGTTTTACAGGGTTTTGTTTAATAACAGGAGATAAAACTTCACAGCAGAACACTAACTGCTAGTGTTAAAAGGAATTCTGCCAAGGGAAAATATCCTCCAGGAGTCCATTACTCTAATACTGTTTTCTATTACAAAAGATAAAGAAGTGTTCTCTGACTTAAGAATTGCAGTTCCTCTCTTCCTGATTGATGTTTACAATTACAACATCATTCCAAAGCATGCTAACAATATAAAAGTTCTCATATTGAAGGGTACTAATAATATCACCATGTACTGTGCAACATTTACAGCTTAGTCCTTGTAGCTATGGAGCTGGACTCATAAAAGTTTGACTCTTTAAATATGTAAGATTTTAAGACACCAGAACTGCTTTCACAAATGAGATCCCATACTTGTAAAGACACTCAATCCTCCCATTGTTTTAACAAAACCAAAAGAAAATCACAAATGTCCCAGCATTCAGACAGTACTTGCTGAGCCTATTAAGACACAAAAACTATGAACTCTTTTGCAATCAACAGTTGAGTTTGTTATCTTCAGAGATAAAATTTAGTAACACTGATTCCTGTATTATATAATCATAATTTTGCACTTGCTTTTCGGTTTGGTTTTTTTTTCCCTTAATACTTGACCTTCCTACTATGACTCCTTTAGATATTGGGAACTAAAATGTTTAGGTGCCCCAGTGTAGTCATGAAACGCGTGAGATGACATTTAAACGGCACAATGTTGCTTTTAGAAACAGCAGGAAGTGAAAGGCTGATCACTGAAAGTTCTAATCTCACTAATAGAAATAGCCACGCTACTTTTAAATCAAGTATTCTTCTTTAAGCATGCTAACATTTCTGTACAGCTTTTACATTTAGGAAGCATGCAAAATTCTAACTGCATAAACCTGTAATGCTTTAACAGAATTATATTCTCTCAATATCAGTACAATTCAGAGCAGGAGAAACTCCAGTATGCCAGGTCATGGTACCATACAAATCAAAGTACATCCCCACACAAACCAGATCTATTCTTTCTCTCTGGTTGCTGACTTTCAGCAGAATTTCTTTGTTTTTGTTGCTTAGTACTAGTCTAAATAATGAGTTCTGTCACATTTTGGCCAAATGTAGCACATTGTTCTAAAACTGAGAGAGACTGAGCAAAAAACTGTTACCACAAGAAAACAAACAACTCCCCAGTTGTAGCTCAAACTATGTAATTCTTATGCTGTAAGAAGTGCTACTGAAACACAGGGTCATTTGGAAGCACTCGTGAGTATATAGTATTAAATGTGCAATCCTACAGTACGGCGCCCTTAGAACGAGTGATGAGCCACTGTCTCCTTAGCACTACAGAAGTTGCAGATCTGGATTTCCCATAGCACCTGGCATCATAGATGGCTAGAAAATAGTTTTTCCTTGATTAAAATGAGAATGTTACAGCATTAAATGATGCAAATAACTGTGATTCAAACTGCTGATTCAACACCCCTAGTACGACCGCCTATAATCGTACATTGCCTGCTTTTTCCTTCACATATTTAGCACCAAGGAGAAATATACTACAGAAGGGACACCCTTGTAAGGCACATTCACAGCCACGCTTCAAAACTACTTACATTTGTTCAAGAAGATTTAAACAAAGGGAAAAAATGGTGATTATGACCAAGTTTTCCAGTGTCTAAAAGCTTA
This sequence comes from Pithys albifrons albifrons, assembly GCF_047495875.1. Classification (NCBI taxonomy): domain Eukaryota; kingdom Metazoa; phylum Chordata; class Aves; order Passeriformes; family Thamnophilidae; genus Pithys; species Pithys albifrons. The sequence continues at coordinate 18,400,135 of NC_092463.1, read as the reverse complement.
AAAGACAGAACATCTATTCTGCACTCCGCAGGCAATACCTGTTACTCATTTGAGTAATGCATACAGAAGGCATGCCTTGAAGCACTACGAATCATAACAAATTCTGTGCTGTAAAACCTACAAAAGACCTACAAAACTCTCTACTGCTAGCTCTTACCCCAACAGGAAAAGCAAAGTAAATGCGAATTTAAAATCCATCTGCAATGACACCTACTGGAAGGGAAAAGATTGATGACTCAGGCTCACATCTGCCCTTCATACTCCTCAAATTCTCTCATTAATCTCACAGCACCACTAGGCTTATGAAAGCATCCTTGGAGTGCAAATACATTTAAGAAACTACATCAGAACACGTCTTCTGCAACACCAGGTTGTAATTAATTTTTTTAATCAACTCAGCACGTGATAACATCACCTGCGGAGCGAACTACTGAGCTACAAAGCTTCAACTTCGGAAGAAGGGCTGTTCTTTTAAGATTACCCTAAAAGTTACGTGAGTTACAGGCAGGCCACTAATTCCCCATGTAATCGCCGCCTTTTAAACGCCAGCCAAAGGTCCACCTTGCTGATTAACCTCCTCCGCAGCCCGAGTGCTCCGGGGCACACACGCGATTAGCGCTCTCCTCCCGCCGGCCCTTTGACATTCAGGGGCGGCCGGGACCGAACAGCGACCCTCCGGCTGCCGCGCCGGGCACGGGCGCCCCTGCAAGTTTCGGCACCGCACACCGGCGGCGGTCGGGGGTACACGACCCGGCCCATGAAATCCCACAGCCAAAAGCCATTTCCAGGCTGCTTTTACCCACGGCGATGCCCGGGCTGGGCGGGAGGGGGGCGGCGAGGGAGCGCTGCCTGTCCTTGGTGCATTCGGTGCGCCCGCCGTGTGCCCGCGGCGCTGGCGGGACGGCCCCGGGGCAGCGGCAGGAGCGGCGGGGGCCGAGCCGGGCTGCGGGGTCGGGAACCGCGGCGGGAGGCGGTACCTGATGATGTCGTCCTGGTGCCCCAGGTAGAATTTCTGCCGGTGCTCCCGGGGACTGTAGACCACGCCGACCCCTGCCACGAAGTAGACGATCTCCTTGGCCGCCGTGTAGTAGAGGTTGTTGCGGCACTGGTGACCCCGGTAGCCGTAGACCCACTCCAGCCGCAGGTGGCAGCTCGGCGCGCTCCGGTCAGCCATGTCCACCGCCCCCGCCAGCCGGGTACGGCTCTCTCCCGCCGGAGACCCCGCGGGAAGGGGGCGACGGGCCGGCCGCCCCCTCCGCTCGGCTGGGTGTCCGCCGCGCTAATCCCTGCCCGCCGACATGGATGCTCGCCCTCGCCGCGCGTCCGCCGCCGCCTCACAGAGGGCGCCGCCGCCCGAGCGCGCCCCTGCGCCCCGCGCCGCCAGACATGGCTGCGCCGAGACACCGCCCGGGAGCGCGGCGAGGGCGCGCCGAGCTCCGGCCCCCCCCGCCACTCTGCGCCTGCGCCGAGGGCGGCACCGGCAGCACCGGGCGGGCCCGGGGGCCCGAGCGCTCTGCCCTGACGCGGGGCGCTTTTTTAATTTACCTTTCACTCTTTTTTCCTCTTTAAGCGAGGCACCGTCTTCTCCCCCTTTCCTAACCTTAGGGATTTTTTGTTTTTACTGCCCCTCCAGGGAACATCCCCGTCCATGCCGCTCGGACGCCCGGCTCTCGGCACCGCCGGGCTGAGTGAGCCCCAGGCCCTCCTCGGCCGCGTGTAAACCCACCTCCCGCTCTCACTGGGCTCAGCGGCAGCTCCGCTTTATCCTACGCCACACGAAAGTTACTTCCCCATCCATGCCTTAATTTCCCCATACACAACTTTTCACCCTTAGTGTTTTAAATGGCGAGGTCACCACCTTCCAACCCCACGGGTGTGGGACCGTTTGCCCTGTGCAGCATAAATGAGGCAGCAGCGCCGGGAACAGCTCCAGAGTTCTGGCCAGGAAATCCTGCTCCTTCCCAGCTTCGGTTCCTGTCCCTGCTCCTTCCCAGCTTCGGCACCTGTGGAGTCCATCGCTGGCTGAATAAAAGTACAGTGCGTGATCCCACAAACAGTTTCGTGCTGTTGCATACCTGTTCTAAAAGCTCCTGGATAACTAGTCTGGTTTGACAATTGAAAATGAGCCCAATCCTTTTCCTACTACTTTCGGTACGATCTGGCTTTCCAAGTTGAATGTATTTTGTCAGGAATTATTTTAAAATCTCCATTTTTAAAATTTCTTTTTCTCTTTTACTACTTTATTTAGTCAGATTGACTTTTCTCCCACAAAGCATTTATTTCTAACTAGTTAATTCATGTTTGAGACATTTTTCCATGTTACTTTATTTTCATTTTAATTAGTGGGAATTTTTCCTCTTAAACCTTTCTTGAGCAAACTTAATACTATATTAGTCACTTCATTTAAAAAAAATTAATTATTTTTTTTAAAAACAGGCATCTAAGCATTTCAGTCAGTTAACTTCATATTAACATATTTTCACAGTGTAGAACACCAAGAGATGTTATTTTCCTCAAGGGCTTACAATGAGAATGTTCATGACACCAGGCTCAGACACAGCTTTCGGTCCCCCATGTTTAATGAAAACAATACAGCACAGAACAAAAGTCTGTAGACAGATTCATGAAGCCTGAAACTTACAGCCAAGGCAACTTACCCTTCCATGAAACATTCAATTTTTTTTCAATGAAAGGACTTTGATCCCTAAACAGGACAAAAATTTGTATGTATTAACCAACAGATAAAGCAAATGCTAATTTCCAAAAAAATTATAAGTAGTCTTTTTGTCTTCTATTTGCTTCCCAAACAGCCAGAGCACCCTGAGGCTTGGGTAGTCACAGTTACTTAGGAGTTTCCAAGATGGGAGACTAGCCATGGAAATAGACTTGAAAATTCCCAGCTAGTCTGTCTTAAAAGTGCAAAATGTATTATTCTTTCTAATTGGATGTTAACTATGCATGACTGATCCATGTGGCTATCCCATGGGAGAGGCAGTTACAGAAAAAGTCCATAATGATGCTTAATCTCATTCTGAAAATTGGACTAATTATCAGCACAGATTGGCATCTGATATATTTGACTTCTGCTATTGTAAAAGCTCGTTTGAAAATGGGAGTATTTTTGTGGTATGAATTAAGAATTTAATAAATTTCTGTTTACTGTATTATGTATATTTAAAGATGAATATACTAAAAACATAATTATGGTCTTTACTTTCTTCTACTGTCTATAAACACATACTTTTCTTAGGTTATTACTTAAACTGAAATGTTGGATCTCCTGAGATCAGTACTAGCGTGTGGTATTAACTTCAGTTGAGCTAAAATGTTATTCTTGTCATCTTACTCACAACTCGGAAATTAGAACAAGAGAGTGTTTGGTTAGTGTGAGCAAATAGGCTGTTTTTCAGGTACATGTTGCAAAACCTCTGATGCTAAAACTGAAAAGAAAAAAACAGCAATTGGGAAGAAAGTTTAATATGTAAAAAATTTGTAGTAACTGAAAGTTGTAGGTCACAATTCCTGCAAGGAACAGGAGAATCAAAAACTGTAGTCAGAAAAACTACATATAAGCAATGCAGTCAGAACAGCTGCATGTCACACACCACACAAAGAGACAGTATTTCCTTTTGATTTTTCCAGAATTTACTACCATCTCTAAGATGGGACAATGCCTGAGAGAACTTAAAATAGAACATCTGCTCACTGTCATAATTTGCTAACCTTATGCCAGTGCACAAGGAGTGCAAGTGAAATTTTACACACTTGACATCTATTTTTGACAGGAATAGGAAGCAGTTTAGCATAACAACCTCTCCTCTATCCTGGCTCTGACCAGCGTTCTCACTTGGCTCTGACACACATCATTCCTTTGGACTCTACCAGCCTGGGTGTCTCCACCCAGCATCATTCCCACCAGGCAGGCATCACTTCCGGAGCCACCAGACCCCATGATATCCCCCATTAGTGTGGCACTCGTGTGTACTTTGCATATGTACACCACAACTTAGACACCAGTCCCTCTCTATTATTTTTCTCGGCAGATACACAAAGGGAGCAGCACGGCCAGTCCTTCAGCAGACAGTTCTCAGAGGCAGTGCGTGTCCCTCGGAGCCTCCCGCCGTCCCCGCAGCTCAGGACGGGCACGGCGCTGTCCGAGGTGCTGATCGCGTCAGGCAACACCGCTTCCAGGCGGTGCTCGCACGGAAAGGTAATTTCATGGATTTCAGGGAATATTCTGAGTTGGAAGGGGCGCGCAAGGACCATCGAGTCCAACTCTTACATGAGTGACCCATACAGGGATCTAACCCACGACTTCGGTGTTAATAGCACCATGCTCCAACCAACTGAGCTAACCTCAGGGTTGGGAATGCTTCACTGGCACTGTGGTTATCCTGGAGGAAAAATGATCTTCTACACAAATAAGACATTTGATGTTCTTCCAGTAAGGTATTTTACAAGAGAAGCGTGGCATTTGGCTGTTACACCTCAGCTGACTATGGTGGGGTTTATATCTTTCCTATCACGTCAGATACACCACTGCAAATCATGTTTCATTAGTACGCAGTGACACAGGTACATCACCTCTCTAAATGGAATCAAATAAGTTGCATTTTAATGTTTCACAGCGCATACTTATAAGAATACATACTTCTTAGCATATTGCAAAGATATTTACAATGTATCTCATGTTCTGCTAAATGTAACAAGGCTTACAGAGTGATTTCTTAAACAAACCTTCTTGAACAGCTAATTCCAGAGCACACAAGATGAGGGATTATTCTCTGTTAAGTCCTAAGTAATACAGAGTAGCTGGTTCAAGTAGTAATTATATAATATGAAAGAGATGAACAACAGTGACAACATTAATTTCAACATCCTTGGGGATTAAAAGGTCTCAGTCTATTATTGGGACACAATATCTGAAAATAATACTTTGCAAAACTAAGAAACACAATTAAGAGAGAAAGTAATAAGAATTGCCTGCTACTATTTAACAGCACTGAGGCAAACTTTAAGGATCCAAAAGACCTGTTTACTATTGCATACAAATAAAAAGTCAAGGAAAAAAGATAGCATCACAAACTCAAACACTACTTGAGTTAATTTTCCTTCAGAAAATGGAAAGTTTAATGAGATATTTTATACCATATCAGCAACATATAAAAAGTAAATAATTAAAAAATTTTAAACTACTAAGATATTTTATTAACAGTAGATATTTCTTTTTTAAAGTAACATTAGAAATACAAACATTTGTCATAAACAGTAAGTCTACTGCATCATCGAGAAGCAAAGGAAAAAATTAAGGTTGAGAAAAGGACACAGAAAATGATACTGATGTCTTCACATCTCAAAACAGAAGTCTGGGAAATACAAGATGAGAGTATGTACAGGGTATGGTCACAGAAGAAAATATCTTAATCTGATGGAAAATGATGAGCAGAAGAGCAATACACCATAAATTCATTATATCATATTTCAAAAAATTCTGACAATTTGAAAATGTTGTATCTGACATGCTCTGAAGAGAAAAATGCAACTGCTCTTTAAAACCATGTCCTATGTCAAGGCACCATCCAATTATGTAACCTTTTTAAAAGCAAGCTCTATTATAATCTTGGTAATTATGAATCCATGGGTTTTCTTTTGGTACGGATTGATAAAATGTATATAATGGTTGATACTACAATACAACAATGTGCATAAAATTAAATGTTACAATTTGTGTGTGTGCCTCTGCAAGTTAAATTACACCTTGATAATTATAGAAATTGTATTAATTTGGTAAAAAATCATCCTGGGCACTAAAAGAAACAGGCAGCCTACTGAAAAAAAACAACAAACATGTAATTTTTGTAATACAGACAACTAGGGCTGCAATACATTTATTTATGGAAATTTAGAAATGTCCTTAGATACCGGTTTCCTAACTTAGGCCTGGTAAAGGGAGAGATATCATACCATCATTATTGAAATTAAATTCACCCATCATTAGTATAGAAAGCAACAACTTCTGGATGTCTGGAAGTGATGCAAGCACATCAGAAAGAAGTGTCAGCTGAAACTGCAGAGTGAAACACAAATACTGAAAACTGTATAGCGCCTTCCTTAGCTGTGATGTTTTTACCATAAGACCTTGTTTCAGGGTCTCTTCTCCAACTCAGAGTTCACATTCCCTCTTTTGATAGGGAAAGAAAGGTTTCTGTAATGATTTCAATGGGAAAAAAGTCACAAACTACGTATTTCCATCACAGCATATATATTTCTGAAATAAATGCAAAAGAACTTCTATGTTTAGTTTCAGTTGAAGTTGCTGTAGTAATATATGTTTAATATTAGTCTCAGAAGTTAGCCTCTAACAATTGTATTCTTTCTTAAAATGTCTGTCACAAGCTCTGGCCCTAAAATTTGTGTTAGCTCATGGGAACAGTCCTCTAAAGAAAAATTCTTTTTAGTCTATAAACAATGAAAAGGCTCCTGTGTTTCAGACTGCCAACAAGCTGTCACCAGAATGCATTCTGATGCATCCCAATGGAGCACTCAGTTTCTTTCATCAATGACACTGTGTTTACACAACATGGCTCTAACCAACAAACACATATTTGGATCTAAACAGCTTTTTCCAGTGTGCATCTTCTGTACAATTATCTGTGTACTGAAGTTATTCATCTTGGTGGTCTGAAAAACTTGTATCAAGCACCAACATTTGACAACCTGAACAAGCTTAAATGCAGGACATAAAGGGAGGGTGATTAAATCCCAATGAGCTTTCTATCAATAGACTTATGATACAAATCTGATTCTGATCTCTTAAAATCAGTTGATTTAAACCTAATGACTCAATAAAGAAAGCAAATTATTTTATATTCTACTTATGTGACAGCCATCTCAGGATCCATGTTTTGACCAAAACCAATGTGAATCAACACCTTGTTTGCATGCAGTGTTAACTTCTCTACCTGTTTTCCATTCTTTCTTTACAATTAGGATGTTGGATGTAGTGTAGTATGAATAACCCCAAGGCTTGTTGTTAACGTTACTCGGAGAATGAATCAAAATTTCAGCTTCCTGATGCTTATTATTATATTAAAAATTGTCAGGTCAAGATGACGTTTTTTTACACAGTACTTGACAAGGTTTTCAAAATACAGTGCACAGTACTGACTTTGCAAAAGCTCTCAAAAAGCTTAGCTGTCAAAAGGATTTATGAAGCAACTTAGCCATAAGTCACTATTTAGACTCAACATACAATAATGCAGCCTTATCAAATATGACAGAGTTTACCAGCGATAATACAAATTTTCAGAAGAACTGCAGGAAATAAAATATTTAAACATTTTAAAAAACTAATTGTATTAACTCTCATAATGCCAAGAAACTTAAAAAATAGCATAGTACTATTAATCCAGCCATGGAATTCAAAACCTGAATTAATTAATTTCACAGTATGACTCCATACTATCAGGTTTGAATAAGCACTGGAACAGATCAGTTAAGGGCTGGAATAGAGCAATACTGCACTTCAGTCAGTCTGTCAACTGAAGTTAAGTAAGCCTGCTTTTAGGACAGCAAACTGTTCTTTTTAAGTGTTTTCAATTATAAAAGAAAATATGGGCCAGAGACTGCTACATGATATAACTTTCTAGTGCAACTCTGCACAAGCCTTTATGAGACAGCCACTCCTCATAGCAGGAAAATAGATATTTTTGCTCTAAAAATGACAAACTAGTAATAAAACAAACTAATACTCCTAAAAGGAAGAAAGTAGATTTGTAGAGCACCTACATAATTTTTTATGGGAAATAACAGGTATATAACAAACGATGATGCTGGAATGGCTTTGCAAGTATTACAGTAGACTTAGTACCAGGAGCTTTGTATTCTCTCTCCACTGCATCCATATATATATGGGTGTATATGCATCAAGATTTTCAGATATGACTGCTTAGTGTTATTGGCAGGGCTCCTACTTTGATATTTAGGATCCACTGCAAATAAGTGTGCCAGTCTAGCTTCTCTAAACTTGAAAAGAAAGAACAATAGTCAAGCCCAATTATTTTAGGCTCAACATCCAGTCATCTGTGGATCCTTTGCAATTTTTGCAACCTATCTTTAAATGGAAGTAACACACCACCCTTTTTCATAGGCCACTGTTTGCCTTTTTATAGCTGCATTGATTTCTTCTAGTGTTACGAACACTGATCTATATTCAGCACAGCATACAGAGCATCTGCATCAAACACAAAATAGTGCCTCATATGAAACACTAAAGATAAAAAGGAAGGTAGCAATCTCCTTTGGAAAACATCCCATTCATCCTGTACGCTGAAGGAGGCGTGGGTGTGATCACAAAGGTTGTGTTCAGTTCATGTGTAAATAACATAGGACAGGCATAAAGTCATATGAAGGAAGGTTGTGTCTTAGGACATGAACAGTAGTGCCACCTATTTCTGTTATCATCTGCTGGATGATCCCTTTTTAGCTAGACTATGGTAACCATGATTAGAATATCGTGTATGAACAGAAAGAAACAGCAGTGTTCTTATTTATGATAGCAATAGTTGCTATTGATGCATATCGTTGTTCTGGCTGGTCACAGAATGAAACCTGAAGTTGTTACTACAAATAACTTTCCAGATGCTTAATCTAAGCCTCATCATAAATTCTAACGCAATTTCATTTGCATGACCTCCTTTAATTTTATACAGCCAGTAAGAAATGGGTTCTACAAGCAAATGCATGAACTCATCTTCAGATGTCAGAGTCCTTGCCAAAAAAAAACATGTAAAGAGGAATCTTCCTCTTTGTGCTCTTCTGCCACAACTATGTGCCTTCCTTTGACATGGCCTGATCTGTAGTCCTGTTTGGGTTCATTCAAATCACACAAACCAAAACTGACTCCATACTCTTGCTCTCAATTCTCCTAATATCAAAGACATCTGAATCACTAAAATGAACCCTTTTTGCTTGTCAACCTTCATGCTGCCAGCTCTTGTTCAAAGGTGAGCCAGATGTCTCTAGCTGAGACAATCTACAGATGATAACATCAATACTAATTTTGAAGCCCTCGTTATTTATATTGAGCTGCAAATTATATCTTTTTTCTGTAATCTTACATCTTGAGAGAGATGAGTTACTGACAGAAGCAGTAAATTGCATCTGAATGACTTAGCTATTAAGGGATATGTTTATCCACACAACTGTCCAAGAAACTTTAAGATACCCACACAATTTTAGGAATTATTTTTAGGTTCTGTTTCTGGTTTGTTGTAAGAATGTGAGTTCATGATGGAAGATAAGGCCTGAGAATTAGCATTCCCAGTTCAAGAAACAAGTATAATTGCTTGGTGCACAGAAGACTCCCATGGGAGATTTACAGAGAAAGGCGAAGTCAAGTTATAGCATCTGTATTTTTGAAATGAGAAGGATAGTAAGTGTTGGTGGGTCCTGTCCTACTCTTCTCTTTCATACATACTTTTTAAGAAGCTTATTCATGTGTATCATACTCAGAGTTTAAATATTAAGAAACCAACACAGAAGAGTCAAAAATATTTGGAAAATGCAAAGCATTTTAGGCATACCAATAGTTTATTCTCAAGGAGTGTATAAATGAGAAAAATATTAAGTACATCTCTCCATTCAGAGCCAGTATCCAGAATCAGTTTAAAGCACCCTTGTCAGTAGGAAGAAAATAATGATATTAAAAGGTAAAAATGAGAAACAGATTTAAATCTGTAAGCAACAAGTAATTGAACAATTAATTGAAATGTAACTAAAATCCAGTATCCAGTTAGAGTTGGTATAAACCCTGTGTTTTCTAAAAAGCAATTAGCAAACCCATGTGTTTTATGAAAAAAAAAGATATAGTGATGGATTCATTCTATTCAATAGAGCTCCCTGGCATTTTAATTTAGAAATAATTATAATAAGAGTTCTTATTGTTGCCTGTATCAGGGACATTTAGTTTTCAAACTAAGAATAAACCACAGACAGAAGAGAAACTAACCCTTAATTCTGATTCCTGAATTTTCTGTTCTAGGTTCAAACAAATGAAGGCAAGGCTCAAATTACCCATGAGACAGTGATATCATCACAATACTCTAGCTGTAAATAAAGCAGCACCACTGAATTTCCTGTCCTTTCACAGACAATAAGAATAATTTCTCAAAACATACTAGTTAAGGTCAGGTTACCTCTAATACAATGAATGTGCATACCTATAAAAGACAAGCCGATGACCCTTCTTTAATAAACTCTGGTGGTTCTATAGTTATATCAAATACCTATCATTGCCCCAGTCTAGCACTGACACAATAAACATGGAGGGATTCATGATAGTTGGAGGACTTGAGTATTATGATGAAATTAAGTGGTTTTATGATTTGTTTTCTATCACTGTAAACAGAAAAATTAGTTCCTCTCACAGAAATCAAGTACATCTGAAGTTTAATTCCTTAAATTTATTTTGCCCAAGTTTCTACACAATGAATTTTCCTCATTTTGAGAGAGTGGGTGAAAGAAGAAGATAGGTCTAGTAAGTTACTCAAACAGTGCCTCAGCCCTGAGCTATGGGAAAGAAACAAAGCACATTCAAAATTATTTTTTTCACACTCTACACGAAAATACGCCAGAAGTGATAATTCTTGAAGTATAATACTGAGATTTAAACACTACTAATGTTACTGAAAACAACCACTGATTTCCATAAGCCACTGAATAGTTATCTTGTGATAGACAACACTTCCAGCCCTCAAAGGGAGTGTCAGATATATGCTTGAATAAATGACATAATTAAGGAAATACCCTAGAGCAGAACACCACTCCCTAATACTTTGCTGACATTAATGCCAAAATATGAAAGATATTGTGTTCTTATGTTTGTGGGGAAGGGCCAGCATGTTCAGTCTCCCGAGCTGTGACTGTGCACCCCAAGCAACAGAAAATGTCATCCATTTGAGTGCAACTGAGAGTTATTTCATGCACTGCAGCCTGTGTGAGAAAACTCCTGAGAGACCAAATAGGCTCGCCAGGTTTCTGTCTGCCTAATGACAAATACAATTCAATGTCAGAATAATTTTATTTGCAGTCCAGTTGTGTAGTGTGGCTACATACAGGGGACAGAAGACACTCATTGGTTGCCCAGTTGATTGAATTATTTCCAGATCTAGCACATACAGCTTAAGTGACCATGACTCACAGCTCACCAGTGGATCACTTCGTGGATAGAAAGGTATATGTACAAATGATCAGCAGAGTTGGATTTACTCTGAGAGCAAAACATTTTGATGTAGAAAACTTTTCCAGAGTCAAATTTCCACTGAGCCTTGGTTCAGACTTACTCAATCCAACTTCCAGATAGAGAAAGGCTTTAGAAAGGTGGGGTATGCGATACACCACACAACTATGCACAAGACAGGAATTTGCCTTTGTGGAAAATGGGAGTAGCAAGTTCCTTTTTAACTTTCTTAGAAATTGGCAGTGCCAACTGCCCAAGGTTGGTGGCAGCAGCAGATGATTGCATTCTAGACCAGCATCCAATCACCTTTGTTACTGACCTTCTGTACTTGCTCTCTTATATACACTTGAAGTCTAGACAAAGGCACTTGCTGAATTTTTTCCTTTACTGTTGGCATCAGTCAAATGCACACAGTTCACTTTTCTGAGGATAAGCATCAACGTTTGTGGTAGAGGCTGGTACCATACACCTCAGCAGACTGGTTGGACCCATTAGCATCCAGGAAAGCCACATCACCAGAATAAATACAGCAATTCTGAAAAAGACATAGATGTGTAAAAGGAATACTTCTCACATGAATTCAAGGAAAAAGAGCAGGGATCTTTAAAGGCCAGGAGGCCAGCATTGAAACCTCGAGGAAACAGCAAAAAATAACCCACTGAATTTGGGTTTGCATGGCAAGATTATTGTAGCAGGGGAGCTCAGGGATGGCTTCAGTGAAAAGCTGCTAGAAGCTCCCCCCATGTTGGACACAGCCAATGTCAGCCTACTAGAGGACAGAGCCATCACTGGCCAAAGCCAAACCAATCAGAGATTGTAGTCACACCTCTGGGATAACATGTTTAAGAAGAAAAAAAAACCAAAACCAAAAAAATCAAGTGATTAGGGAGAAGTAAATGCATCCAGACACAGGAGTGAGAACATATGAGAGAAAAAACTATGCAGGCATCAAGATCAGTGAAGAAGAAGGGGGAGCAGGTGCTCCAGGTCTGGAGCAGATATTCCCCTGCAGCCCAGGGAGAAGACCATGGTGAGGCATCTGTGCCCCTTCAGTCCATGGAGGTCCATGAGGAAGCAGAGATCCCCTGCAGCCACTGGAGGACCCCATGCCAGAGAAGGTGGCTGTGCTTGAAGGAGGCTGCAACCCCTGGTAAGTCCATGCTGGAGCAGCCTCCTGGCAGGACCCTTGGCCCTGCGGAGAGAGGAGCCTACACTGGAGCAGGTTTACAGGTAGAACTTGTGACCCCATGGGGGACCCATGCTGGAGCAGCCTGTTCCTGAAGGACTACATCCCATGGAACTGCCCTGAATATGATTCTTATCTGTTTAGCTTTCATACAATTACACTGCAGGGGGACTGCCAAAGACATAAGGACTCTGTATGTTGTATTCTAGGATTTTAGTAGGTTAGAGAAATGGAATGTGGCCACTCACCAAGATTATTTTAAGGAAATACTAGACTGGTTAAAAGGTTCAAATTTGGGGATTTTGATAGTCAATATAAATGAGAGTCCCCATATTAGAAAGCCACTTTGAAGATTATTTCATTGTCTAGAAACCATAAAAACATTGTTTTCTTGTCAAGCCAATACCCTTAGATGAACCAGTGCGTGGAGTAGTCAATGATATGAGACTAATTTACTACTCACTCATCTGAATGCTCCCAGGTTGACAGAGTACTTAGAAACCTTCATCCACCACCACGGCTTCATTGTGTTTTGTTTTGATTCACTATCTCCAAATGGAAATAATTAAAAACACTGTTATAATCAAACATTCTAAGCATCCTTAGACATTTAATTTACTTTGTAGTCTTGAGGTAGATATCAAAGCTTAAAATAGGTGTTCACAAAGCAATAAATACATGTAGCAATTTGAGTTTTTTTAGGATAACAACATTGGAATCAATAAAATTTAGACGCTGTTGGTCTCCTCTGTTTTGCTGTGCATATAAATGGCGTCTTTAACAGATGTGGTGACATGTGCACAGAAGAAAACTGCCTTTTAAAATCAGCAATTATAAAACATTCTGGCATTATTTGTCTCCAGTAAACCAAGTAACACGAGTCTGGCATTTTAATCTAACAACCTTGGAAATGCTGCACTGACCTCAAAATGCATCTCCACAAACTGAAAGTGCCATTTCACATTATGTTCCATAAAAAAGTAGCAGTCCAGACATGCTGGGTAGCTACCTAACATGGTAACAGCAAGCATTTAAAAACAGATAAGCTCATAAACATGGAAGAACTTCAAGTTAATATTTTCAATAAATCTGAGGGGTTTAAACAATGTTCACAATCTCTCTGAAGAGCACATCCTGCTCATTGTGCTAAGTCTGACCATAAAATACATAAAGTACAAAAGGGACAGAAACTATTACACTATTTCCTTTCCAGCCTTCTTATCTGTGGATGGCATGGGCCCGAAAAAAGACTTAATTGAGATCACTGTTTCCCTGTTGTTGTGGGTTGACCCTGGCTAAATGCCAGGTGTCCACCAAAGCCACACTGTCACTCGCATCTCAGCTGGGCAGGGCAGAGAAAATATAACAAAAGGCTCATGGGTTGAGATAAGGGCAGGGAGAGATCACTCATCAATTACAGTCTCCCAGGCAAAACAACTCAACTTGGGGAAATTATTAACAATCACAATGTAGTAGGACAATGAGAAATAAAAACTAAATCTTAAGACACCTTCTTCCCACCTCTTCTTTCTTCCTGGGCTCAACTTCACTTCCAGTTTTCTCTACGTCCTCCCCTCCAGCAGTACAAGGGAATGGGGAAAGGCATTTGTGGTCAGTTCGTCACACTTTGTTACTGCTTCTCCTTCCTCCTTAGGGAGAGGAGTCCTTACCCTGGTCCAGCATGTGGTCTTTCCCATGGGAAACTGTCCTCCGTGAACTTCTCCAGTGTGAGACCTTCCCAGGGCATACTATTCTTCACAAACTACCCCAGAGTGGGTCATTTTTCACAGGATGCAGTTCTTCAGGAAAAGGCTGCTCCAGCATGGGTTCCCCATGGGGTGACAAGTTCTGCCAGCAAACCTGCTCCAGAGTGGGCTTCTCTCTCCATGGGGCTACAAGTACTGCTGGGAGCTTGCTCCAGCATGGGCTTATCACAAGGTCACAGCCTGCATGAAGCATCCACCTTCTCTGGCATGGGGTTCCGCAGTGGCTGCAGGTGGATCTCTGCTTCCTTGTGGACCTCCACGGGCTACAGGGGTACAGCTGCTTCACCATGGTCTTCACCTCAGGCTGCAGGAACCGTGCTCTGGCACATGGAGCACCTGCTCTCTCTCCTTCTCCACTGATCTTGGCACCTGCATAGTTATTTCAAATATTTTTACTCCTCCCTTGGGCTGCAGTTGCACAGGTTTCAAATATGTCATCCCAGATGTGCTACCACCATCAGTCTTGGCCAGTGGCTCTGTTGACAAATGGGAAGCTTCCAGCAGCTTCTCACAGAAGTCAGTCCTATGGGCTCTCACCCAAAACCTTGCTATGCAAACCCAATACACCTGTGCGCTGTTTATGGGACATCCAAACCCCAGCTGTCTGTAACTATTACTTCAGCTCAAGCCACTTATTCCCATATTTGAATGAACTAAAGTCCTGACACTGGAACTTTTGTTTCTCCATCTTTCCACCTGACATTGGTCTTGCTAGCCTGGGTATCCCTTTCATGCATCATGGATAAACTGATAGTTTTGGTGAGATAAAAGCAATAAAATCAGTCATCTCTTAAAATGCCAATGATGTGATTTTAGCAACTTTGTTCATGTTCATCCACCAAAGATTTTCACACCGCAAATGCAGTTATTTCTCCAAACAAACTAGGAGTAATTGAATTTCAACTTTCTAAATCTCCAAATACCTTGAGTTTATAATTTCTCTGCAAAAACTCATGAAGGACCTAACAGGGTCTGCAAAACTGAAAACAGTGTTGCTCATAGCAATTTGTACTTTTTCGATGAGGGCTCCATGGCTCCAAAGGACATTTAACCCGAATAAGGATTAATAGCCTGTATTATATTGTCCAGGCATTTATTCCAACTCGAAACGGCTCTTGCTAATAGGACATCAAGTAACAGGGCACAGTTTAAAACAATGGGGTCATTTGAAGTCTACCGATCCCAATTTTACAGACCAAACTCTGCTTTCAGTCACAGTGTACGAGCTCCCAAGAAGCGCTGGCGTGAGCGGTTCGGCCAGGCCCATGCCCGGTGGCCGCGGGGAGCGCGCAGGGTCGGGCCAGGCCGGGCCGGGCGGTGCCGCCCAGAGCCGCGCCCTGGGGCCGCTCCGCCCCGGCGGCCGAGGCGGGGCCCGGCGGCTCCGCGGCAGCAGCGGCCCCACTCCGCCCCGGGCCCCGGGAGGCGCCGGCAGCGCGGCCCGAACGCCCGCGGCACTCCCGCCAGCGAAATGGGGCTGGAGCCGCTCTTCCAGGCCTGGAGCTACTTCAGGCGGAGGAAGTTCCGGGAGTGCGCGGACCTCTGTTCGCAGCTGCTGGAGAGGCCGCCCGGCGAGCAGGTAGCGGGGCCGGGCCGGGGCGGGAGGCGGCGGCAGCGGCCCGTCCGTGCCACCTCAGCACCGGGACCCCTCCGAGCTCGCTGCGGCCGCCGGAGGGGCGGGCTCGGCCCCCGTGGGCGGGCGGCAGCGCTGGGCTGGGCCGAGGAGCAGCAGGCGGAGAGGAAGGCCGCGCAGCGCCGGCTCTCCGAGCTCCCCACCCCCCTGCCCTGCCGGGGCGGAGCCGCCGCTCCGCCTCCTCCCCGGCACGCGCCGGGGAGTCCTCCTGGCCCAGCCCCGCTACTGAATGCGCGGCGTGCTCGGGGAGCGCGGCAGTGCCCCTACCGCGGGCAGGACTCCCACTAGGGGACTGTAACTCACTCAGGACTTTGCGGAGTTAAAGGAAGAACCGCCAAGACCAAAAGTCTGCTTAGGGATATTCCTGTTGAATTTGTGCTGATGTTCAGGTATCATCTCTGTTGTATAGACTAATCGCATCAGGTTGATGAACACGCATTTTAGCTCAGCTTGCGTACCTTGGAGCAGAAGGTGTTTGCACTCCTCTCTCTGCTCTTTCTCCAGCTCCAGTGTCTGGACTTGTGTTGTTCAATACCTACATATTTTCTCACCCTTCTGTAGAAGGAATGATTGGAGAAAGTTGGTTTTGGATTAATGTGTATGTGCATGTAAATATTTTTAATGCCATATTTTAGAAACAGTAATTGAATAGACTTTTCATCATAAATACTTCACAGTAAATTTGTAAGTCTCTCAAAGCATTCTATGGATAGATATTTTAAGAATCCTGGAGGCAGTTCTTTTCATCACAAAGGACAAGTCTTTAAAGAAAACTGCGTGGTCACACAGTTGTGTAAATATAACACACAGCAATTATTTAAATTGATTTAGGATGGATATTTTAAAAATTCTTTTTTTATGTTTTACATTGTAAGGCACCAACTGGTGCCGTAAGCAGAAAAAGTTTTAGCCGAGAAGGTATTCCAAGAACAGTGTTCCTGAATGCTAAATGGGATTGAGTATTAGTTCTGTGCAAGTGCTGTATTATTTATGTGTATATACATTATTTGGTCTTTATGTATGTAATCGTTGCATATGAGCGTACAACACTTGATTCATGATAGCAACTCTTGAAGTAGCACAATTGTAGACAACAGTAAATAAAGCTTGTGAAGACCATCGTGCTTCTGTTGCACTTAATTTATAAATTTTTGGTTACTAAAACATTTTTCAGTCTATGATCTCAACGTGAAAATAAAAAGACAGCTGCATGTCTACTGTGTGCTGCAGCTCAGGTATAAAATTGTATTGTTACACCTGGCAACTCCAAACTTTTGCTGGCCTGTTTCCAGTAGCTCTGGTAAGGAATAGAAGATGTACAAGGCTGGGAGAAATATTTAGGAGGAAATTAACAGAACAGCAATGAGAGGATGAAGTTGGATAAGGCCCTGAGCAACCTGGTCTAGTGGGAGGTATCCTTGCCCGTGGCAGAGGAAGTTGGAACTAGATGATCCTTAAGGTCCATTCCAACCCCTTAACATTCTGTGATTCTGTGATATAAACCCAAATTGGTCTTCCTTCTTCCAAATATTGATCAAGCATGCTGAAACATTGAAGTGTATAAATTAAATTGGTTTCTTAGATAAGGTACACATTACACTCTCCTTTGAGAACCAGCAGCTTACATACCAGCAGTATGACAGTTTTTCCAAATTCTATATAAATTTAAGACAAGCAATTGATCACTTAATCTTTGAAATGCTTACACCAGCCTATAAGCTTTGTCTTCTATAAGAAAGAGAGATGGAAAACATTTAAGGTAATTTCCTTTCCTGTGAACCTTGTCTATGCCAGCTCAAATCATAAGCTCTTACAAGTCTTACATGAAGTCTCTGAATTCTCTGAAGATCAAGTTTCATCAGTGTTTTGAATAAACTTCCAGGTCACAGTTGCCTGCAAAAGACTGGACTTTATAATTTTGGTATGTTCATTTCCTATTCACAGTGTTATGTGAAAAAGGGTATTCTACAGCAGCAGCACATTTCAAACCTACTGGAAAGTTCACATGGGAGAGAAATGTCTTTGGTTTCTGTAGTGGCAAACTTGAAGTATGGCTAGTTTGGGTCTTGTCCCATATAATCTTCTTGAGGAATCCTTGAGGAGTCCTCATTTTAACCAGGAATGAATGACTTCTGTAAGTATGTCAAAATATCTCTACTGGAGATTAGGAAATATCTGTCTGTCTCTACAGCTTTTAAAAGTGCATGAAATGATGTTTCAGTCTTTGTCCAAAAAGATTTCATACACCAGTGTGCAAGTAAATCATGTCCAAAGTTTGCAGACACCAGGAAGTGGATTTTATTCTATATAAGTACTTTATATAAGGATCAACAGTTTAGAGACTTCTTTTAAAAAAGTAATTGGAGAGGTGGTTATAATGGCAACTCAGCATGCTTCTTCAGAAGGATTGTGGAGTATACTGCATTTATGGTGTATAGTGTAATGGCTACACAGCTTTCTTCCATCATTCCTGTGTGTTAGTCCAGACAAAAAGCACAACTCCTGACAGGAGAAGATGTAGCATTATTTATAGCACCTATTTATTTTGGCACAACAGGTTGGAGAAACCAGAATATCCAGTAAGTAATTTTCAAGAGTGAGGCTTGAAACAAGCTCAAACCAGATCAACATACAAAATGTTTTACCTGAAATCTCTTCAACAAAACATTTTCTAATTATCTGCTGAGAAAATATCTTTAACATTCATGGCAGACTTAATATGGAAGGGAGTTTCTCTTCATCAGTCAACTATGTTCATTATCTGTAGATTTTACTCTTTTTATCGTAATCAACACAAAATCTTAATACTTGCTGGTTATCTGTCCACGTGAGCCTGTATTTTATTATTCTTCATCTCATTTTTGAAGCTTTGCAGGTCTTTTCCTCACCGATGTTGTTACACTCTCAGCTCATTACTTTCTAGCATTTGCTGCTTTCAGGTACTGTCTTGTTTAACCTGCTAAACTTTGGGTCTGGAGTAAAGGAATATACCTCAAAAATGTGTTTTGTATGTCACTGCAATCTTACAAACTATTTTGAACTTAATACAACAAAATGGAAAAGCAAATCGTGTTTATCTTGTAGCATTTATACTTTGCATTTAATAGAACCATTATGTTTATAAAACCTTTTAAAGATATTGAGGTCCAAGGCTGAATACTGAGATAATTAGAACTCCATTAAGTGACATACATTACTTAATTCTCTTGCTTGCCTAGTCTAATCCTATTTTGCATCATTCTGAATTTATTCCAATGGTAGCATTTCAGCTTCTCTGCTGTAGTTGTGAATATCAGAAGAGTGATCTACGATTATTTTTTGTTCATGTTAATGATGAATCCAGGACCATTCTCAGGCAGATTGATTTTGATTTCCTGATGTCTCTGTTACTTTTGAAGTGGCATATTAATTAAATCAGTAGTTCCTAATTATTTTGGTTAAACTTTATTTCTGTCATCTTCAGCCACCTACCAGAAAATAGTGCTGTCTTCCATCTGTGTGAATTACATTGGTAGTATTTTAGTATAACTATAACCTGATGATATGTCGGAAATTAAGTATGTATCATTTTTGGTACCTAACCCAATATGTGTGGTTTGTTGTTCTTAAGGAACACACAGTAATTCTTACAGATTGAATGGTCAAACTCTTAATGGTAGCACTTCTTCAAATCAAACTGTCATGTTGGGCAGCAGGAAAGCAGACAGACAAATGACAACACTTAGGAAAAGTTTGGATTAAGCAAGCTGCTGTGCAGCACGAGGGAATACTCAGGGGCTGTAATCACCATGCCATCTGTTCTTATCCTCTTGTCCCACATTCTGCTAAGCATGTGCCTCCCTGCCTCTGCAGCCAGGGAAAGAAGGGTCTTATAAGAACTCAGTCCCTGTTCAGGGATTCACTTCTTTGAACAGTGTGTGTTAGGATATGACATAAACCAAACCACAGGAGATGGTGCCCTTTAAATACATGCCCAGGGGCGGTTGAGTTAAACCGTGACTGTTTCATGCTTAGGTAAGCAGCCTTCTCCTTCTAAGATGTGTAGTGTAACAATGGATAACTAAGGGAAGAGACTAACAGGGCATAATTGAAGAACATTTCCATGCCTGAAAGAGGTGGCCTTTCTTGTCTGAAAACCTTTACCTTTTTCGCAGTTCCCAGCTGGTCTGCTAAACGATAGCATCCCTCCTGCTCCATTGTATCCACAATACTGTCCCAGAGCTATGGGCTGCTGAAACCAGCTTTTTACAAGATGGCATTTTTGCCAGTCACACTTATAAATGTAGTAAATTTTCTAGACCAGTATATCTTGATATATATCTTAATTTACCACTCTCTGTACATATAACTTAGTATTCAGAATATGTTTTTATCACAAGTATAATGATTCTTAAGAAGTTCTCCTTTAAGAACATTGTAAAAGATGAAGTTCTCAAAAATAAGTTGACTGATGATCCAGTCAGTAGTCACATGTACATACATTTAGAAACTGTCTTTATTGGTGGAGAACTCTCTTTGACTCCTGTCCCCAGATGCAGTAAAGCCCTAGGAGGTTTTTAAGGTGTTGTGTTGACCTTGTAGCTAATTGGCAGGAATCAAGAATTTTCTTGCATAGCAGGATTAAATGCTATGCCATTGTAAACTTGAATTCCTAAAGAACACAACAATGAAATCAAAACATTTTGAAATCAATCAAGTTTGCCTAAAGAATTCTTAATGAATAACATTTTTATAGAAGAATAATTAGTAGCTACTGAGTTACATTTTTTGAAAGATTGAATTTTTTTCTATAAAATATCCTCTGCATTTTATTTCATAATTAGGAATATAGGTGTTATTGGTGGAATTTGCTTTTATGCTGACTATCTTATCTTAGGATAAATAAAAGCTTTATTTTCTATCATTACTATTTGGGCATACAAACACATGAAGTACTAATGTTCAGTTTAGTTATTTCCTATTGTAAGCAAACAGGCATTGTATTCTATGTTTATAGTAATAACATGACCTAGGGAAAATACAATCCAGGACTGTTTCTGTTGATCATCCTGATTAGTCACCTAATCTGATTACTCTTTGGGTTCCATATGTCAGATTCGAGGCAATAACCAGGACCCATGTATGAGGCCTGCTCTAGTTTAACAATAGAAAAAAATGCCTAATGTAATTAACAGGCATACAGTGGGTGTCCTTCTTGATTAATGGTCTACTATGAGGATTTGCTTTTGTTCATTTGTCCTTCTCCCATGGTGAACTTTCAGCTTCTATTTCTTGCATACTGGTCTTTGTAAGGTCATAATAGAATTATCACAGTTATGTTTATGGGCATTGAATTTGGAAAAAGCATCTTCAATGGAAATCAGTTATTGGTTCAAGAGACTGTAGTTAAGTTTATGTATGAAAATTAGTGATTCTTACAGTGAAGTCATTGTTCTGGGTAAAGGGGTTTTTTTTCTGTGTTTCTGCTCTTAATCATTTGAAGAGCATTTTCAGAATATACTAATTTTCATATTCTGCAGGTATTAAATTGTACTCACCTGAAATTAATTGTAGAATGAAGCCTTACATTATAAGGTATGAAATCTTTTCATTCCCTCTTCTAGGCCGTAAGTGGCAGAAAATGTAATTCAAAATATTTTTGGTCTTCAAATAAACTGACTCTATATATTAATACCAATTTTAGAGTGTCCTCAGTTGATTTCGAGATCTGGATTAAATCCTTCCTTCATAGCTTTTGCAATCTTTTTAATTTCAAAGGAGCTTTCTATGTGTAAATGAAGAGTAAGTTTGAGCTTTTGTTTTAAGATACAAGCTTACAGGGCAACGCTATTTGTTAATCCTCTCAAAGAACTCTTTATTTGAAACCTAATTCCAGTGGATTAGTTGCATGAGTAGCAACTTCTGGATCCACCCATGTTAAAATATATTATATTTTAGTGTAATTTTTGTTGTTCTATGCTTTTGTTTAATGTGAGGGTCTTTTTAACTACTTGAGGGTTATTAAAAAATCTAAAGTTACTTCTTGTCAAAATCTGAAACGATGAGTTAGGAAGTAAGAAGAGTGCATACTCTCATCTGGCATTATGAGAGTATGAGAGAGCAATGCTTTTAGTTACTGTTATTGATCAGCTCTGCTTTTCTTCCAAAATGATGAGGGATGTAATTTCTGAATTTTTGAGTAATGCAAATGGTCCTACAAGCAAATCTCTTTTGTTTTTAAATTGTTTTTCAAACTAATCAACATAGCCTAAAGTAAGATACACATCTGTATCATCCAGGTTTTTTTGAGTTAGTGTTGACATAATATTCCATCCTTGTCCTCATTAGTTGCTGTAGCACATATGGTATGGAAGATCCCCTACTGCTCTTACACCCTTTTCAGATGTGCTGTAACACTCAGATGCAATGAGGTGAATAAAGTGCAAGCTGAATATCTCAAGGTCCTTTTCTTTATTACTTAGGAAGCTAAATGGTTTGTTTTTTTGGAAGACAAATGCTATGAACAAAAGAACTTGGAGTTCATATAATCATACATCTGATACGCAAAGGCAGTTTCAGTGCCCTGATCAAGCCCAGGTACATCACTCTCAGCTGAGAGTCCCTCTGGTAACATTTAGTTCCCCAGCATAGTTCATGTCTAAGCTGTGTTGTGCATTCTAACGCCAGTGAACAAGTTGGTGACTCCAAATGCAATCCTTAAAAGGCCACAGAAATTCCAGTACACTCCAGAAGATGTCCTTCACCAGTCTTCCAGGTCCCTGCTGTCATAGAATTTACTGAGTAAATTTATTGGAATTGAAAGAAGTAGAGCGTGTCTCATGCTACAGACGAAAAGAGCAAGCTTGACCTTGCCATTCTCCTGATGAAACTGGAGCCAGAAATGTGTTCTGGCTGCAAAGGGCACCAGCAGCACGTGGGGCACTGCTTGAGCTTGGAGGAGACACCACCGTGGTCTAATAGCAGCCTTCTAATA
The DNA here is from genome assembly GCF_047495875.1 of Pithys albifrons albifrons. Lineage (NCBI taxonomy): Eukaryota > Metazoa > Chordata > Aves > Passeriformes > Thamnophilidae > Pithys > Pithys albifrons. The sequence goes on along the minus strand of NC_092463.1, from coordinate 18,377,341 downwards.
CATACGAGGAGGTTATCAAGGAAATAGAGCCAGGGGCCCGCTGCAGTGGTGCAGAGATGGAACAGCGGCTTTGGCTTGATACAAGGAATAACATTTCTCCATAAAGACAGTGAGCAGTGGAGCAGGTTGCCCACAGGCATTGTGCAGCCTCCATCCTTGGAAGCTTTCAAGACCCAACTGGACAAGGCTGTGAGCAACCTCAACTGACCTCATAGCTGACCTTTCTTTGAGCAGGGCTTTGGACTAGAGACCTGCAGAAGTCCCTTCATAGTCTGAATTACTCTAAGATTGTATATTCAGTCTAATATAGCTGGTTTAACTCTTGAGTGATTTACGCAAGGCCAGATGTGCAAGAAATTTCCCCCTGCCTCCAGGAGCAGAAATGATCTTGACACTACAAAAAACTAATAGTGGTTTAGAGAAAGTAATATCTGTCTCCCATGTTTCTTGTCTAAAGCTAGGTAATACAGTAGGAAAAACTCCTCCCCAGTCCCTGGAAGAGGGCAGCAGAAGCCCTGAACATGATAATTACACAATAGTTGATGATAAACTTTTATTTCTTTCTCTTACTATTTACTCAGTTTTAGCACAGGTTTTCAAGCAGAAGCAAGTTTTTGCCTTTTCGCTTGTAATAAACTTAATCTGATATCTTTCCTTTTATTTATTGGGTGGTGCAATAGGCCATTAATTTGACATTTATTCCACTTGCAGCTTTACTATCCAGAATACAATGAATGCATAATTTTAATCATAAAATGCAAGAAAAGTGCTGATTGTTTTTATTGGTGTACTTGAGTGATACCAGTGTGATCACCAGCAGCAACTAACAAAAATGCACAAAGAAGGATTTTATTAAGTAGCTGTTCTAAAGCCCATGGCATAATAATCTGGTTAATTTTTAAGAGATCTAAGATTTGGCCAGAATGATCCAGCGGAAGCAAGAAAGCAAAGGTATCAGAGAGATCCACTTACTGCAGATCTGCTTTCATTGTGTAAAATGTTGATTAACTCCACAATATGCTTAAGTTGAGATAATGTAATAAAATGGAAATTCAGAAATATGTATCAGAGAGAAAATGTGTTTCCAAAATGAGATGGTCACAGAGTATAAATCCATTTTTGTTGTTGTTTTTATTGTTTGGCATTGCCATTCCTCAATTTCTATTTGCTCTCTTTTCAGGGGCTTGATTCTGAATACACCGCGTTTCAGGTAAAGTTCTTTCCATAAATACAATTATTAGATACAATCATTGGGAAGAATTTCTGATACACTGAAAAATACTTGTTTTGTTGCTAAGTCCTCAATGGCATAAATTTGTTTTTCATCATTGGTAAGGCATTACATTTGATAAGGGGTAGATTGTTGGTATTTTGAATAGGCAGCTTTTATATTTGATAGAAGCTTATTTCTCTCATGTATTTCCTATAGCTTTAATCAGCAGTTCAGTGCCTTCTAAAAGCAAAATTGAGTCTACCTTGAACTAAATGACCTTCAGATGAGATGAGGAAAAAGCAGAACAATGTTTGTGCTCTTAGGGCTCACTTTCATGTTTCATTTAACACATGTAATGGTGGGCTGTTTCCTGTCCCCTTGCCGCTCCTACAGCTCATTCTCACTCCCTACCTTGTGTACAGTCCTTGTAGCTGCATGATAATGATTTCCATAAGTGATGGAAGACTGAGAGTAATTGATTAATTTTTTCTCTGTCCACATTAGCAAGAACAGTGTTTTGCAGGTGGTGGCATCTTTTGGCTCCAGCCCACAGTCAGAAGAGATTAAATGCAATATTTACATATTTTACAAGTCTCCAGTTACATTCCAAGGGAGTCATGCCAGTTGTTTGCGTATAGAATGGTTTCAGTGAAATACTGCCAGATACCTTCTTGACTTTAATAATTGCCCTTCACAATGTAGTTGTTGTGTCCTTGGGGTTTTCATTGTTTTCGGAATAAAATTTATTACAATTAATGGAGAATAAATCTCTTAGAAAAGTGTGTTACCATATTCAGAAAAAAACGTTTAAATTTAGATTTTAAGTTTATATTTTTAGTTTGGTTTTTGGACTTTCGAGGAACAAGAGAAAGATTCTCAATTACGTGACAAACTTCTCAGGAACTAAGTGAAGAACTCTTTGTCACATTTCTTTCTGGAACTTAGACTTCTTAAATACTGTATCACATTTCTGTAGTTATGATACTTAAAATAATGCTTCCCTCTTTATTTACTATTAGTTATTGTAAAGTTCTGTCTGATTATGAGTTAAGCAAGCCATATCTGTTGTTATGTGGTGAGTGTGTGGGTTTTCTGAAATGATCTGTCCCTTTCTTCTTCCTACTGTTTAAGTGGCTGTTTCCTAAAAAAAGCACCAGACAAGCTGCTTATAACAAAAAAAAATGTCAGTCCCACAGGGAGAGACCAAATACCCTAATTTACAGACTGATGTATAATTAAGGAATAATAAGTGATATTTGAAATTTTTCTTGGGTTTGAAGCCTTGGACTAGGATCTTAAGACTGGAAGAGCTGCCTAAGGAATCTATTTTTATGACAGATACTTGTCCAATAATGACAAAGAGACACGTTGCTTTTAAAAACACATTATCACATGTTAGCTGGTGGAAAAATCACAATTATCCACTTATGCCTGTATAAAGAACTGGCTCCAGTTTTAGCAGTTACTGTAGAGAAGTTGCTACTTTCAATTCCCAGTAAAAGGCAATTACCTCTACTCGGTAATTAGCCGGTGTTTGCCTATACAAGAGCTCTAATTTGAGCATATTTCCAGTAGAGACATGCTTATGTTTCCTGCAGACATACATGTCTTTGAAAAGAGCAGAATACCATCAAGGTGTTAAAAATTCAACAAACTATAGTAATGAAAAACAGTTGAAGGTATTGAACATCTAATTGCAAATTGGAATGCAAATTAAAGCCTGTCATCCTACTGCATAAGAAGAAACTAAAAGATAATAAAGCAAATCTGGATTAAGTCTGTCTGGCCTAGAGTCAGATCATCCTGCTGAGTTCCTTTCTCTTCATACTTGTACAGAAGTTTCTAATTGTGGTTGAACTGGCTGACTAAAGCCCTCTTACTTCTGCTTGGAAGAAAGTACTTTTTAGAAGAATAGTTAAATATTTCAGTGTTTCTAGATATGCTTTCTTTTTGATTGAAACTTACAAAGTTGTGTAGAAGCATGAGGGAAATGTAGAGGAAGGGATGGTCTGAGACATGATGAATGGGAAGTGTCTCACTAAATGATTACTTAAATTATTAAATAAGATTGAAGTTCAGATTTTCTCATACCTCTTACTTAAAGAACAAATGTTTCCATGTATTTGAATTTTATTTCTATTAAGGTAGCATCAGTCTGTTTCTATTTTGAGATGTCTCCTTAGCCAGTATTAAACATGCTTTTACACCAGACCGCTGTACTTTGCCAGAAAGGAAAGAAATCTAATTGTTTTGGCAGAGATACTTACTCTGGAAAATTTGTGATGATCAGTTCAATATCTCATGGAAGATCAGGAATGGGTCTTGTGAATCCCTTTATCATGCCAGCTGTATGAGTATATTACAATCATATCAAGTTATCAGTGGTTGGATCTACACATATTTTGTTGGTACTTGTCTATGGCTACCACTGATTTTTCATGTTTTCTTTTTTCTCCTCATTGATTTGTTGTCTTTACAATCTACACAAAGCTTGTCACATAGGCTAGTGTAATGCTTGCCTTTCCATGCTGCTAACATTATTCTCCAAGATATTTAATGTAGTAATTTGTCAGTCCAGACACTAAAAGGTGTCCCAATAGGCATCTCAGATTCTGAGATTAATCTATATGTTTACAGATTTTTTTACAACTGATGCTTTGAACAAAGGACTTGGTACCCTTTTCACCGCCATCAGACAGATGGATATACTTACCTGTTTAAGTCAATGTCTCGTTTAGGCCTATTCAAATTGTGAAGTGAATAATAATTTAAAAATGATAAAATTTCTGGTTAGATTGTTTACTTGGTGTCTTGAAGATATTTTGCTTTTTACTTTATCCTTATTCAGGCTGCCTGGAGCCTGAAAACACGAGCTTTGACAGAAATGGTGTATGTGGATGAAATTGATATGGATCAAGAAGGAATTGCAGAGATGATCCTAGATGAAAATGCCATTGCTCAAGTTGCACGTAAGAATGACTTTCACTCAAATACATTGAATAAACAAGACCTCTTTTGGCCAGGATTGTCATTTGGTATAAAATAGTACATACTGAGGTGACCTGATACGGCTTATAACTGTTGGTAGAAAAAGAGTTTCAGGCTGTTTTGTGGTTGCTTGGCAATGTTGAGATCCACCATGTTCATGGTATAGTGCTTAGACCCATCAGATGGGAGTTCAGACAAATAGTGTTTTATCAGCTTTTCCTCTACATCTCTGTACTCACTTGCTCTTTTTCATCAGCACATTGATTTGTTTTGCTCTGTTGTGGCTTCTTGGGGCGCTGTGGGAAACCAGAGAAAAAAATGCGCCTTTGGTGTACTGTGTATCTTATTCATATGCCTGTACTGTAGACAACAATCAGACATAACCTTTTGCTATCATGTCCTCCAAACATTATCTGAACTGATTTTTTTTCTTCTGCTTTTCTCTCCTTCTTTCCTCTCTTCACAGAGCAGTTCTTCAGCTCTGTCATTCTTTCTTCTATGCAAGTCTTTCAACTTCATCAGTTCTCTTCTACGTGGGTAATAATTAGTAGCCTTCCACTACTTTTTTGGCATTATTTGTATTTTTCTCTGTTTCTTTAGTACAGTCCACATGGAAATTTTTATGCAACTTATAGATGTGGCTCTCAACTACCTACAGTGTCAAGGAATTCAAGGGAAGAATTGTACATAGGCTAGAACTAATATTTGAAGCAGAAAAAGCTTTTCTTGTCTGTATAGACGTAGGCAATTGCCTACCTATCTGATTACATTTTTTAAAATTTTCTTTACATGATTGGTCACATATAAACAGTCAAGCAGTAAAGAAGTTGTTTTCATACATTATGATCAGCTAATTACACATGTCTTTCTTAAAACAGCATAATAATATAATTCAGAATTTTATTTCGTTTCATGTCCCCTGTGGTACGATCATCTGCTAAGAAAAATAATTTGATGAGTATTAGTTAGAAATAATACAAATACATTCTTACTATATTTAAATTGAAAAAAGATTACTTTCTAGATAGTGTGTACAGATTTCAAAAACACAGAAAGTCATTATGATAGTGTAGCCTGCACTCCTGAATTGTTGATAAGACTTTGCTCTTCGTACTTCAAATCCACTAGATGTGCCTGAGCTTAGTGTGTAATTTTTCAGAAAGTATAAAAACTTTTCAAAGATAGAGAAACCTCTGCAGTCTTTGTTAAAGCATTAAATTTGCTAGCTTTTATCACTGTGCGCCATATCATTAATGGGAATTATCAACTATAGTTCCATCTGTTGCTTCTTTTTGAATATTTTATGCCTGATATGAAGTTTATTTTTAAAAAAAATGTTTTTTCAGCTAAATCCATCACTAAGTCATCCAGTGATCTTTTCTTTCATAAGCTAAACAATCTTCTCATTCTGACCTGTATCTTTTTAATTTTGTGTTGTGTCTTAAAACTCTTTGCTTAACCCTTTCCAGTTATCCACTTGTCTTTTGTAGTCACCAAACCAGACAACAGTCCACTGACACATAGAAAATACATTTTTCTTCTACAGCTTGATTTTACTTTCTTCTTATATCTGAGGTTATCTTCTAATACTGCAGTTTCATATAAAATGTAAACACAGATATCATTAAGCAGAGTGCAAGGAGGATGGAGCCAATGCTGCTCAGTGGCGGGACCAGAGACAATGGTCACAGACTGAAACACAGGAGGTTCCCTCTGAACATCAGGAAACACTCTATTTTATGTCAGGGTGACTGAGCACTGGCAGAGACTTCCCAGGGAAGCTGTGGAGTCTCTGTCCTTGGAGCTATTCAGAAACCATCTAGATTTTAAAGTCATTCCTCTTTTATATTATTGCAATAGTTTAAAAACCAATGCAGAAATTGGAAGACTAGTACATTTGTCTGTTAGTCTGAAAAGCTGAAAGCCATTTTTCCATTTCTCAGAAGAGTGTCCTAGTTATCATGTTAGAAACTCTGCTGGATGGACTGTCAACCCTTTCTGTTGTGGAGTAAAAAATTCAAGATTCACAGGACTGTAAAAGGCAAGTAAGAAACAGACATCCTAAATGTGGCCAACTAGAAGAGAGAGAATACTGGGCTTTGTTCTTTATTTTAGCATCAGTTGCTAAAATTTGGTTTTACCAAGGAGATCATGGTTAATACCTTTTTTGTATTATTTAAACCTTAAACATAGCTGTAGTCAGGTGGCTACTGTAATATTGGAGTCAGAGGCGCTTGGTATCAGCATGGATTAGAAAAACTAGAAGGTATTTAGATTTAGAAATTGTTGATTTGGACAAGTCTACTAAACTTGCTTAAACATTGGACTTGTAGCATCTCAGAGGTCATTACAGCTTGAAAGCAGGAGAGGGAGGACTGAAAAAGAGTAGACTTGGGGTTTATCTTGGAAAAAAAAAAGAAGGAAGGAAACCATCTACCTATCAGTTTAACTTCAGTTTTTGGAAACATTGCAATGAAAGCAATTCATAAGTATATAGAAGATAAGTAGTTGAGTAACAGTGACTTGTCAAGAACTGTCTGTGCAAACTTAAATCTCATTTTTTTCTGTACACAGTAACAAGTAGTGAACACACCAGGAGGTATAGATGTCCTATGTTGCTTCTTAGCAAGTATTTAAAAGCACCTTGTAGACATTCACTTAGCAGGTTAGAAAAACTGACTAATCAAATGTCAGTGAAGGTGGTGGAAAATCTTCATGCAGAAACTAGTAATTCTTAATTATCCACTGTCAAAACAGAAATAAGTGAAGAGGGGGACCCTTAATCTGTTCAGCTGGGCTGAAGCCAGTTCAGTATTTTCACTGATGACCTTTGAACATGGATGAGTTTGAACTGTACTGTGCCGTAAATTGTGAGTGAGGGTCCTACTTAGGTTTAATGACATGAGATATTCTCCATCTGCTCTGTAGGCTGATGATTTTGGGTTATTTACTAAAGTCTGAGTGTTATTTTAGTCCCAGATAGAAAATGCACCATTTCAAATTAGCATGGTCTCACTGTTCCAGTAACCTTTCTTACTTCAGGGCTATCTGTTGTTCCTAAGATATTCTTGAGCATTGTTGTCGGTTATTCCCAGAAGGCAGCTCCACACAGCCCCTTGTTCACTCTTCCCAGGTGGGATAAAGAAGAGAATGGGAAGAGTAAAAGAGAGAAAACCATGTTCATTGTGGCAGGTTTCTTGCTAACAATTTATCAGCAGTACAGTGTAATATTTTGGTTTTGTCTTCTTTGTTTAGTGCTATGTCCTCTCAGTTTGAACAAAGAAATTTCCAGTCTAGAAGTGATTGTAAAACAGTAATTTTTGAAGTCCTCTGAACAAGCGAGTAGTATCTCAATGCGGAATGAGAAATGCTGTTATTTTATAGGACCAGGAACTTCTTTGAAACTCCCTGGAACTAGCCAAGGTGGAGGCCCCAGCCCAGCTGTTAGGTATGTGATAGTTTATTTTTTTTAAATGCGACTACTTAGAAATGAGCAAATCTTAAATTTAACTTCTGAAAATTAATTGCTTCAGGTATAACTGTTTAAATTCTCTATCAATAAATACCACCTAACATAAGGATATTATGCTTAACATCTTCAGGCCAGTAACTCAATCAGGAAGACCTATTACAGGATTTGTGAGACCCAGCACGCAAAGTGGCCGGCCAAGCACTGTGGAACAGGCAATCAGGACTCCTCGGACATCTCTCACAGCCCGCCCCATCACCAGTGCCTCAGGGGGATATGTCAGGCTGGGCACGGTCAGTTGTTTGACTCTTCTCAAAACGATGCATTTCTTGGTCATAGTATCTGGCACAGAGATTTGTAGTTTACTTAAAAGCTGCATCTAAACTCAAGTTTGAAGGAGGAGAGCATTTTTAGTCTGTACTGCACAGTAGAGCAGTGCATCTTAAAATGTTTTGTTTGGGGTTTTATGGTGTTGTTGTATACTACTAATATTTTGAAAATTTTCAGAAAAAGTGTGAGGGATCTTCCCACTTAAAAAACTTCTTTTTCCCCTTCAGGCTTCAATGCTAACAAATCCAGATGGCCCTTTCATAAATCTGTCTCGATTGAATTTAGCAAAATATGCTCAAAAACCCAAACTGGCGAAGGTATGTAACTCTTTGGTTAATGTGGTGATATATTTTTCCTATTTTCTGATGTCGTTCTCATGCAACTGTTCATGGGATTGGGAATAAAAACAATAATGAACTATTTTGTAGAGGTGAAGTTCAGAAAAATAATATGTTATTTATCTTTTGCTAGCTTTTACCAGATTTGAAATTGAAAGTATGTCTAAAGAGGTTATGTTGAAAGTATAATGTAGGGAAAACATTTGGACAAAGTAAAGTATTCCACTGGTAAAAACTTTTGAAATGCACGTATAGGAATGATGAAGGACAACTGGGAAAAAAAAAAAAAGCCAGGACCAGAAAAACCTGTAGAACCCTCCTTGTCTGGAAATGGCAATTTTGGCCTAAAAAATTCAGAAGGTTTGGATTTTTTTGCTTTGCTTTCATGGCATGAGTTAACACTTTTTCTATAAAAAGATTCCATTGTTTTGTTCAGAATGCTTCTTCATGTTCAATTACTCTCATCTGACTGATGGTCATTGACTATTAGACAATAGAACAGGTTTACCCAAGTTATCTGCCCAATTTGTTCCAGCTCTGAGTTGGAAGGGAGCTGTAAGTTGTGTGATGATTTATCCTGTAGCCTTCCAGTTGAATCTTTCCCCAACACAACCAGTTACCTGTATGGATGAACATGTTTCAAAAAACAACTGTTGGACTGTGGCAAACAACTCATTTTGCACCAAGTATGAAACAACTATCAGACACCCTCTAGGGAGCTGTGTTTGGTTGTCAACCTAAAGTTGAAAGAACCAGTACGTATTCAATTTATTTTGAGAAACCTGGTGGTGAATGCTGTTAGAGGACTAACAATGCCTAATAATCTGGTAGTGGAAATTAGGTCTCCCAGTCTAAATCTTTGATTAATAGTTCTTCATGAACAAGAAGCAATTTTCTCTTTTTTTAAAGCCTGATCTAGACTGATGACATTGCATTTGAGTATAGTTTTTAAACGAAATAAATTCTGTGTGATTGCACTGTATTCTCCACCCAATCCTTGCATCATTGTCCCTTGGCCTCCTAAACAAACTAGACAGAACAGTAGGTATCAAATGTGGTAATCAAAGGTATATCACTTGCCATGGTATATCCCTGGTGAGGTAGTCAAAGACTTCCAGATTGTCATCTGAGGGCACTTACAAGTCAGTTCTTTATCAGTTACTGAAAAAACTTGCATGGCTTTTGTCCAGTTATGTCCTTGCCAGCAATCAGCCAGCAGACACATTATAATAAATGCATTACAGTCTGCAAAATATGGAGGAATGTAAGAAACCTGGGAAGGATTAAGAAACACAAGACATATTCATGAGAAACAAAACTTAGTTCTTCTGCCTAAAGACAGCTAGCTTTTGTGTTTGGTGACTACATGCTATTTAAGTAGATGTGTTCTTTCAGAGCAAATACTCTCAACAACAGCTCTCGGGAATGAGAAATGTAGATATTTTTAACAATTTTGGTTTTTAATCAGCATTTTCTGGGGCAGCTCTGCCTTCCTTCCATTTCGTATGAAAAGAAGCTTAAGCCAAAAAATGTAAAGCAGCAGTCATAGAAACATCCATAAGCAGCAAGTGAGCTTGTCAGTATAATGAAGCTAATGCATTATGGTGTTAATATTTCGCACAGAATGTAAGATCTAAGTTTAAATTTGGAGCTACGTGGATTTATAACTTTTTTTTAAAGAAACAGCATGAAGGCTAAAGCCAAAGCAGAAGGTGAGACTTCAGACTGCACTGTGTTAAGAATAATTGTATAATGTTTTAAAACTTTTTGAGCTGTCACCTCTCCCACATGCAAAAGATGATAAATCTTTCAGCTATTAAATTCACATCATTAGCCAGTGCATTCATGTTTGTGTATGAATACCTCCTACATTCTTCTTCCTTATGTGTTTGTAAAGTATCCTCACTGTATTTTCTTTCAAGTTAGATATTATATCTTCTCATTGCATGATGAGTTTTCTGATGTTTTGAAGTATACAGGAATGTGGCTTCTCTGTGACTAGCATTAGCCATGTTAAAGACTATCACTGGAAATGCCATAGCAAACATGAAAGGTATCACCTGTCACCAGAGAGATCCTCTGGTAAATCTCAGTCAGCAACTGGTTTGTGGTATGAAACTGAAAGTTTGTTCTTTTTTAGCTTGTGGATTTCTAATAGAATTATTAAGATAACTCTAGATATTTTTGTCCAAGTGAACGTTCAGTCACTTAAATCCTTCTGAAGGTCAGAATCTATACATAACAACAGTAAATTCCTTGTGACAGCCATGCAAGAAAACATCTTTTTTTGTCACTTTAGATTCACACTTTTACTGAATGCTTGTGTGTTACTGAACTAGAGGAGAAAATGTTCCACTACTACTTTATTGTCTATTCTATTCTTACCCATCTATTCTAATCTCCCTGTAAATGTGTTTCTTTTAATAATTCTTTAATGTCTTTTGATCATCTGTTCAGAGTCTTTGACCAAAACTAGAAGAAAAGTAGGTTATGGTTTATTTTCCTCACCAGACATCACAATTCATTAGTAATTCTCTAGTTTCCTTAAGGTAATTATTTTAAGAATTTTGTCTAAGAAAAGCTGGCAGAAGGGTCATGGAAGCCTTTAGGAGACTGAAGTCTCATTCTTTATTTCTTTCCTCCTGAGGCAATATTTATTCTAGTTTTTTAGAATGAATTGTACAAATTTAGAAAAATGTTCTGTTCTTTTGAAGCAATGAAGACCTGGGATTTGGATGCATAAAAAGTTCAAGGTTCATCTCAATGGAGTCTTGTGTTACTAGCACCTATAATACATTTCTGGGAATAGAGGCTTCCAGTCCCCCTTCAGTTAGTTGGTATCTTTCAATATCCTTTTATTCACTGAAAATGCCACCCACATTACCTGTTACATACTCATCTATATTCCAGTGCAGGACAGCTACAAGGCAGTGTGATGTGTGATGTGCTGAACTTTATACAGGAGTAAACAAAGATTCAGTTATGTTGCTGTGTAGTTGTTGTCAGCTTGTAAGCAGTTATCCACAGCACAACTGGTGCATGTGACTTCTTTAAACTTTGGTATTGTGATGGTGTGTTCGAGTTTCAGTAGCACAAATAATTAAAGAAAAGAATTTTGACAGATCCCAAAATTGTGTAGGGCTTAGAATTTTTTTCCCCTAAGGTAAGGTTTGCTCAGCTTCCATTCTTAATAAACCTGTGTTTAATTTAAGTAGGTTTAGGGGTAAAAAGCTTTTTTTAGATCCCTTGTTGATTTTAAAGTTAAGAAGTCATGGAAATGTTATCATATTTTTCAAATCTGTATTCACTTTCAAATTATAGCTGCCTTTCTTGTTTTAAGGTGACATTAAGGACCAAAGATGAGGCAATTCCACCAATCTCTTTCAACGAATTAAGAGTTAGATGTTTTCCTGTGATGACAATATAGCACATTTGTAGGTTTTGTCTATTCAAGTCTTGAATAAATGTAAATGTCAGCAGTTGTGATGTGTGAATGTGATTGCTTTCACAAATAATTAATTTCTGCCTAACATAATTAAGATTCTGTATTCCTCTGAAATAATATTATCAAATTTTTTCTTCAAATATGACAATGTTCTAAATATTCTTCTGGCAGGCATTGTTCGAATATATTTTTCACCATGAAAATGACATAAAAAATGTGAGTAACTCATATGTTCCATTTTCAGTATGATTCAGTTATTTTTGTCAATATTTTGCTAAACTATGGGTCTAGGTAGTACATCACACACATCCAGGTGGTAAGTACAGAAGTGAAGCATTAGAAGTTGTTTAAGAGGGAGAAGTCCTTCCTTACAGGGGTGATAATCAGGGATAACTTACCAACTATGGATTGCTCTCTTTTTTGAGAAGCAAAACATGCTCGAAACAGGGTCCCTCATCTATCAATATGGTAAGGTGTCTGCATCTAATGATTTCATGTTAACAGAATTTACTGGAGCCTGAGCAGTAGCTGAAACTGCATGTGAGGTAGCTGGACTGCCTAGAAAGTTCAGAGTCCTGAGGGTTGAGAGTAAGCAATAAGTTATGAAAGACTGTTCATTAACAGAAGAAGGGGAAAATACCTGACAAAACAGTGATTGAAATGAACATCATTTAACATTTTAAACTCCTGAGATGATTGTTTATGCATTTGGATGAATAGAAAGGAAATGTATTTGATGAAACCACATAAAAATAAAATACCAGTAGAACTTTGGATACTTTTTCTAGAAACAGTTCTATAGTGCTAAAGTGTTTGGTGGTCTTGAGAGAAAGATTATATTGTCCATACAATTGTCTGTATTACTTATTTTTCAGAAGTTTTTCTAATTTCAATTTCCGTCTTACCCTATCCAAAATTTTTCTTCTGTGGTTCTTATGTTACAGCACCAAATGGTTAAGATCAAGTTTGGGTACATATTGTTTAAACTTTCAGAAAAAGATAAAGGTTGCAGAAGTTTTTTTCAGTCCATCCATGGAAATAAATAATTTATTCAGTTACTAAAGTGTCAAAACATTTCATTGCTGTGTTAGATGTATGCATCAAAATTTCTGCTTGAAGTTGTTTGAAATAAGTTTGTGTCAATAATGTATAGTTGACTAAACAGTTACTGAATTTTCTGCAATACTACCAGCTGGTGTGTGATTAGACCTGGAGTTAAACTCTCCAGTTAATCAATAACACACACCAAAAATATTTTGCTGTTGTTGGCATAGATCATTATCATTTCCAAATGTGCTATGTGAACTTTTTTAATCTAGTATCAAATGATTATTGTTGTGCACTGTCAGCTTACTGTATAGTATTCTTTTAAGAGGATTGAATTGCAATGCACTCAGTCCAAAATACCATTGAAACAGTAAGTGCAAGCATCTGAAATGTCAGAGAGAAGTAGCAATTAACAATTACTTATTCTCATACTGAATATGAAGAAAGTGCCTGGGTTTTATGGCACTGGTAATTAAAAGATTCTGTTGTTTGTTACTGAAACACACCTGAGTTAGTTGAATAAATATCTGCAAGCACCACGGAGATCCACGTTTGGTTAATGACAACATCTTGTAGGGAAAAAATTGTCTCACACTTCACAGAATGAGATGCCTTTATAATGTAATGTATATCTCTGAAGAGATTTTTTTAACTGTTCTGTTTGCTTTTTGTAATTTGCTTTCATTGACTACCTTTTCAATGACTACACACTTGACTACACCCTCTTCAGTGTAATTCTGTTCTCCAAACTGTCCTTCCTTGCTTTTGAACCTCATCTGCGTTAATTTTTCTTAAACAAAAAAGGAACACTTCTGCTTTAATGTGGCTGCATCACTGTTTATTCACATCTCCTACCAATGGCATTTCAGAAATTCAATTTCCTGCAACTTCCTAAAAAGAATGTGATCACTTGAGATTCAGCAGAGTAACAGCACATATATTAACTATTTAAAAGTAGATCTGACTCTTGCTTGCTTACCTATTGCAACTTTCACTGACATCTTTGTATTTCCTGCTACTGTGTGATGGTGCATGTTCTTAAAAAAACCAAAATCCAACACTTTTCTGCATGAGCTGAGATGAAAGAGCTTGAAAGGCTTGGAAGCCTGGGAAATTGGCTTCAGTTTAAAAAGCCTTTCTTGGGACTTTCTGCATGGATAGCACAGCAGTTCCTGCAGTTTTGCAAATAAAACACAAAGTGGTGGTGATAATATCCTTCCTTTGTCACTGTGCTGATCTGGAACAGTCTGTACTGTTCTCATTTATTATTAACACATTATTTAAGAAACAAAGGCAGTTTTATTATTTATCTTCTGTTTCATATTCAGCCAGTATATAGAAAGAAAAAAAGGCTTAGTAATTTCAGTTGAGAAATGCCATTAATCATTGTGCATTCAGCAGGATAAATAGTGCTAGGAAATCGGTTTAAATTAAAAGTAAATACATCTGTAATCTATCAATTATCAGAAACATGGGGATGCAAGTAGAAGAGAGAAGTACTGAGCTTGTTCAGCACTTGAAAATGTATTTAAAATTCTTTCATCTTATTTAATGAAAAATTAAACAGTTCTCTGAAGAAAATACTGTTATCCTATCCATTATTGTTCTTGACTTATTTGCTTTTGAACACATATACTTAATGACTGACTTTCTGCACTCCTTGAGCTATTTCTCAAAGCCATTTTATGGGCCAAATGCTCTGAGAACAGGACAATTTGAAAGACTTGTCCAGAAAGAGTTCAGCTGCTACTTTTTTCAGTAGCCTGTGACGTCCTATTTTGCCATTATTCATAGGTGGGTAATTATGACAAGACACTTTATCCTGAGGAAGAGCAATGAGTGTGCAGGATATAGTTGTGGCCAGAAGTCATGAGCTCTCATATTTCCTTAGTTCTTCTTCATTGTAATTTATACTGTCTGGTAGAAATCAATTTGAAAGATTTAGAAAAAATAGAAATCTAGAAAACACTGTCCAGAATAAATAGTGCTAAACTGACTATAGCTAATGTCATTTACTCAGCTGTTTTATGGACTGTTTGGGTTGATACATCTACAAGTAAGACTTAAATCAATAATTGTTGCTGGGAAAATTACTGCGATTCAACAGCACATGAAAGAAGCAGCAGATGCTCGGCATTGTTTCCATCTATCTAATTTCTTGGTGCATGCAATACTCTGTATGAAATTACTGTTTCAAACAACTTTACCAATTTAAGTTCACAATACTATAGTAAATTGCCACAAACCTACAAGCTGTTTTATACTGCATTACAGTTGATAGACTGTTTGAAAGTCTTAGTTATAATATAGTTCAGTTAATGAAAGTAAACTCAAATCATGCTAAATACAGTTAAAGAATCTACATTATTTTTCATGCTTTAAGAAAAACATTTTTTTTTTAAAATACAGAAAACCAACCAAGTATCATGGGTTTTTAACATTTTTATTTGCATAAACATAAGAACTGAGAGTAAAATAAATTTGTGCTGAAAGGCTTCTGGGAGTTAAGACTGTTATTGAAATGGACCCTGCATACATGAGTATGCCAAGTGTTCTAGACAGTAACAATTTCATCTCATCAGTATGCCCAGATGATGAGTTATATCCTAAAGTTTATTAAAACTTCTAGGACAAGCATTTGGGTTTTGAAGTGATATGTATATTAGAATCAAAAATCCTTAGAAGGACATACAGTACCTGCCAATCCCAAATTCCTCCTTTCCCCCCCTTCCAGTTATTAATAACACTGCACCAACTTTCAGCAATACACAGGAGTACAGAACAGGTGTATCACTTATTGCTGCTCTATAGATTGGCTTTAAATTAGCATGCTGTGCAGATTGAACATTGATTTGTACAATTAAAAAAAAAGTTTGCAGCAAAATGAAGTTTAAATATGCTAGCAGCTGGTATTGACACGGCAAGGTGAAGGCTTTTACTTTTAAAAGACTAATCAGTTTTCTAACAGTTCAGAGGCTGCATTGTCAAAAACCGTTGTAATACAAGCAGAAATTCTTAAATATTTGCATGCTCAAGGCCTTCTCAGGCAAACACTTTTTAGAAATATTTGTAACATTGATAGTATTTTGTGATTAAGGTTTTTGTAATCACTTGTAGAGTATCAGAAACAGGATCTTCCTATTCCTTTGTGATTTCATTAATTAGAAAGTATAAAAACAGGACTTAATTTCACAAACTAACTTCAAAATGAAGTCATGCTGTGTTGCTTGATGTTAGTACAAGATCCCAGTAAGAGTTCAGGATCTTCACTGACAGATGAATGGCTGAAGATAGTGTTTAGTAAAACTTGACGCAGTCTTAGTTCCCACTTTCCAATCACAGCCAGAATTGTTAGCCTGGCATAAAATAGTTATCAGAAATAATTAGGGTACCAGAAAGCAACCTGAATGTGCAATTATAGAGAGATTGTTTTCTGAAACTCAGTCCTTCTTGAGCACTTGTCATTAAAGCACTCCGAGGAGAGCTCTCTGAAGGACACTGCAGTGTGACCTGTACTTGTCTGAAGTGTCTGCTCATGCTGCATTAGAATCAGGTGTGGTAAATTTGACAGATACACACATTATTAGTACATTTGTAAATGCAACAAAAGTAACCAACGTTTTAACATCAACTACTTTCCCAGATTTTCCCAGTAGTGGGCCAAAATTGCTTGTACCTTCAGAGGAAAGAATGTATCTGTTTAGAAGGCAATTCACCTATTTCTGTGGTGAAGAAAGGTCATTCCTCATTATAGCTCAAGCATCCAAAGGCCCTGTTGTGCAATTTGCAAAGCCATTAAGAAACGAAGGACAACCAAGATAAGAGTTGCTATCTAAGGTCTTCAAAAATTCCACCTAACTGGAAGAAATGGAGTTCAGAGTAGTAAGTTCTGACTTTTCTCTTGCCTTTCTCAGAGGCAGGGAATGACAGCTGTCTCTTCCTCTTTGGGACAGCATCAATGCAGCTCCTTATCCTGAATTGCTACTGAAAACATCATTGTTTCTTACAGAGCCAAAAGACAGCAATTTCCTAAGTTGTCATAGGTCCAAAGACTTTGCTGCAGTGTGTCAGATCTAGACCCATTGATTACTTGCAGCCTCATTTTGCTAGCAGGAAGAACAGGAATCAACCCAGGGGTAGACGTCACTATGTTGGGCTCTTACAGCATTTCAAGTGTCCAGAATAATTTTTCCTTGGAACTCTTTGTTCCTTTGCTACTGAGTGACCAGTGCACAGAACTTTTGCATGTTGTTCTTAATAGATAGCTAGTTTTTGATTGCTGTGGTCTGCAAAATGTTTAAGAAAACAAACAAACAAACAGGTAAATTCTTTGTTATAAAAATACTGCATTAGATCATTTTAGACTATTTCTGTTGATATCCCTGAAGTATAGCAGATAAAGCATCACTTTGGTATGTTCCAAAACAAAATGGAATTAAAAAAAAGAAACACTAACAAATGCTTCTGTGGTAAATTGTGGTACAGAACAGACATCCATTTGTTTTAACAAAAGTGTAGAAATTGTACCTAAAATATTAAAAGCCACAGAATCTGGCTGTGGTGGCTGATCAGGGCACATTTATTAGCATGCCTGATTTTCCATTATACCAGACAAAGGAGATTTTAGGCCTCCACCATCTTCAATAGCTGTCTATTTTTTAGAATATTTTCCTGTAAAATAATGATTTACATTATAGACTTTTTAAACAAAGAAATATTTCTTACTGCCCACATTTGAGAATTTGTTCCAGAAGTGGAGGCAACCTGATATTAGCAGTGAGATGGCAATTTCTACAGTATTTCAAACTCACTGAACTTACTTATTCATTTTAGTTCATTTTTACTTGTTTTAAACAACTTCCAGTGAACAAGGATGGGAAGTTTGGAAAAAGTGTGTTGGCTTAAACAAATAGTCAATATATTTTGAAACAGCACTGCAGTAGTCTGATCAAGTTAATTTTCCATTTTCTCTTTGAGTTAGAAGAAGATGTTTGCCTTGCATATTTTTATGGGGACAAATAATCCTGTCAGCTGTTTTATGCACTAAACCATAAAAGTAATAAATGTAGTGCCTCCACATCAAGTTTACTCGGAATTTTTGTTCAAAATTTTCTCTTTACAAAAACCTTTACATTGTGCACTCTATGCTCTTTTGTTTGTGTAAACACTGATGGTATTAATTTTAAGGTAATGGTTTTGTTTTGGAAGGCTCTAGATTTGGCAGCCCTTGCCACTGAGCACGCACAATTCAAGGACTGGTGGTGGAAAGTGCAAATTGGGAAGTGCTACTATAGGTAAGCCATTGCTCATTTCTTCTGTAATGAGTGAATATGGGTTCAGGACCTGTACTGCAGGACGTGTACAAAAGGGGGCCAAATTTCATGGATTTGTCTTTTTCATAGTTTTGAATGCTTGTTTTGTTATCTTAATATATGTAACAGCATGTTTTTTGTTAACATGCACACAAATATATGGCCTTAAAGTACTTTGGGGCAGTTCATATTTAGTTTTGTGCACACTGCTTCATTATTTAGTAAGTTTTTTTAAAAAACAAAGAAGCAACAAATAAGCACCTTCTCTACGTATCTGCTGTCTTTTTAGGTTGGGATTGTATCGTGAAGCTGAAAAACAATTTAAGTCAGCTCTCAAGCAGCAGGACATGGTTGATACGTTCTTGTATTTGGCAAAAGTAAGTAATAGATTTTTTTGTTTAAGAATGAGTTGAAATTCCAGACTATACTTGAGAGTCCATACAGCACAAGAGCTGAGTATTGTGTTTAAAAGTGCATGATCCCCATATAGACCTGAGGCAATACATGCTAACAGTTGCAATGGAAGTCTGTAGTTTACAAAATAATTTTGGAGCTTCCAGCTTTCACAAATAAGATAAAAAAAAATCTTCTAGGTTACTGTATTCTTTGCTCTAGACTCCAAGGAGGATTATATAGCTCAAAAATTATTGGAGTTCCAGTATGAAAAACAATGTGACTATATACAATCTCTTAAGAAACTGATGCAATAAATCTGTAAATAAAGAGTGAAGATCAAAATTCTAGTTTCACAAACTAAATCAAACAAAGGGAGCTTAAAGGAAGCAGAGACCTTGAAACAGGGAATGTTCTTTCAAAATAAAGGCATTAAAAGCTCTTAAAGAACAAGGGGCACAGGTGAGTCTCAGAACTACTTGTTTGCCAGGATACATATTAAATTCTAAACATTTTCCAAGACTTTGAAAAAAAGGTGACCTGTGAAAAATTAAAACTGCATTTTTTTCGTCATGTCCTAGAAAGAGCTTAAGTCAGTCGTCTTTTGTCAGCTCCCTTTTTTAAGCCATCTGTCACAAGGTTGTCCAAAAGTCATCACAACTGGTGGGCAATTCAGATATTCATATTATGACATGTGATTTATGTTTCTTGAGCAATTTATGTTTTGCTATCTGGAGACTTGTCTTCAATACAGTATTTGGAGTTAATTTACTCAATTAAACTTAGTAATTTCAGAAGTCATTCTGAAAAAACATAGAATCATAGAATGGTTTGTGTTGGAGGGAATGCCAAAGATTATCTGTTTCCAACCCCTCTGCCATGGTCAGGGACAGCTTTCACTAGACCAGGTTGCTCAGAACACCATCCAACCTGGCCTTGAACACTTCCAGGGATGGGGCACCCACAACTTCTCTGGGTGATCCCTACCCTCACAGTAAAGAATTTCTTCCTGATATCTAATTCAAACCTACCCTCTTTCAGTTTGAAGCCACTCCCCCTTGTCCTGTCACTCCAGGCCTTTGTGAAAAGTCCCTCTCCACCTTTCTTGTGGGCTCCCATCATATACAGGAAGGCTGCAATTAGGTGACCCTGAAGCTTTCTCTTTTCTGGGCTGAGCAATCCCAACTCTCTTAGGCTTTCCTCATAGGAGAGGTGCTCCATCTCTCTAATCATCTTGGTGGCCCTCCTCTGGACTCTCTCCATGAGCTACACAAAATTATTAAATTGGCAGAGTAATTGGATTAACAAAGCAATTTGTTATGGGAGATGTGCATCCCCCTGCATCATTACTAGCTCGAAAAGGAGCTGTGTTTGAACATTCCCCTCCCACTCTACAGACCAGCTCACTCAAGTATAAAACATTGCACAACATGATTTAATGACTGTCAGTGGACAGGCAATAGAGTAACTGAGATATGGTTCAATTTGACAAAACTGAAAAGATAAGACCTGAGTTAAGCAGCCATGGAAAAGTAATACGATTGCATCAAGTTCTGTGCAAACAGACTGATATTATGATGCTAGTCAGTTTTATGTTCATTGTTGTGACTACTGTCTGGGTTTTAAAAAATATTTTCTTGAAAGCTATTTCTCCCTTTAAACATAGTTTATGAAAAGATAGAAGACCCAAAGAAAAATTAAAAAGGAGTATTTAAAGAAGTCAGGACTGCTGAGAAGTTACAAGGTATTTCATGACCTTAGAAGAGCTAGAAATTAGATACTTTTACAAGAGATGACAGATACCAAAAAGAAAATGGAATCATTCTGCTTACCTCTCTTTTTGCATCTAAACCTTAATTACTATAGCTGTAGTAGTCTTAGAAAGCAGTCTCCCGAAGCAACTGTGAGTAGTTAGAAATTATCCCACCTATTTTTCAATTTCTTTCACCACTTGTCTAGATAGCAGCTCTACAGGCTGCAGAGACGTTGGACAGTGTGATGTGACATTGGATATGGGAATTACATAGTAGAGTGCTGTAGCTGTGTGGTTTCAGCATCTGTAATGAGTAGATCTTTGGAGTGAATCTCCAGATCAAGCAATAGAACAGATTTGAGTCATTAATTCTCAGAAAACATATTTCATAAACAAACATCAAAATACAGAAAATAAGCCGATCTGGAGGAGTTTCCCCTTTCCTGATGTAATTAGTGCATTTCTAGTAGACTAAGTATCATGCCCTCCAAAATGCATGCTCTTCTATTGCTTTTCCCAAGAAAGCATTAGTTTTCTGGCTTAATACAGGAAATGCAACTGACATTAGCAGAATGGGTGTAAAAAATGCCTATATTTTCTTCATTTTGCCAGTGATCAACTTGAAAAGGCAGTGCCTTTGCTTGGAAGACACAGTTGACAGCTCTTTGACAATTAAAAATGTCATTGAATGGTCATGGAAATAATTCTTTGCAAATATCTGCAGCAGTATATAGGATTGCAAAACAAGGATGTATGATTTTGGTTGTTGGCAGTCAGAAGTCCATGAAGCTCAAGGGCAAAAGCAGAAATCATGTTTGGAGGTTTCTCAAGTGTTCTGTTAACATAGATATTTTTCCTACATTTCTTCATAAAAAGTTTGTGTCACAGTCACAGATTCTTTCCCTTTTTTAGTAGTATCGATTATTAGCCAACCAATTATTAGCTCTTATCTCTGACAAGAGCACTCGAAACCCTTTTCCACTCAGCGGGAGACAAATTAATCTAGTTTCCCAGGGCATGTGTGCAGGGTTTTTCACTTTGCTGTAGCTGTATTTACCATACCCCACAAAAGGAGGGCTTTACAGTTGTACTCTAATATAGCTGCAAGGCTGGTCTCGATCTCTATCAACAAGTTGCAACACGCTGGATGTCCAATTCTTACACAATTACTGTCCACATTACACATTTTCATAATCGACACAGAAAGAAGCGAAGCCTAGCTGTGATGATTATCCACGTTACACATTTTCATAATCTACACAGAAGCAAAAATCACAGGCAAAACTGCCCTCTTTCCATAGGATTTTGTTTGTGATGGGAGGCTGGTAAAGCAGTAAGGAAGCTTGAAAGTGTCACTGCTCTGTACAGTGCAGTCTTATTCGACTAAGTAAAACATTTTGGTATTCCACTACTACCCTCCTGAAGATCCAGTTCTTTCAAGCCTAAACACAAGCTTTTAAAGATATATTTAACAGGCAAATATTCAAGGTGATACCTTTGCCTCAGTGTCAAAATGTACCATTTTGATATGATAATTTGGGTATGATTTTTTATTACTAATGTTCAAATTAATTAATAATGTATAAATGGTATGCATGTACATTTAATTATTTTAAATAGAGCTATTTTATCTTCATTAAGCAGATTTATTCAGTATTCACTCTGTTATTTTCCCAGTGTTATTCATCATCTCAGCTAATGACTGCATAAATGGAGGTGTCATCCCTTTTATTTATCTCCCTTGTTAAACAGCAGTACTTGTACAAAAGTCAGACATTTTACATTTATATACACTTTTTGTTTGCTTAGGTGTATTTGCGCTTGGATCAGCCTGTAACAGCTGTGAACCTTTTCAAGCAAGGGTTAGATCGATTTCCTGGAGAAGTGACTCTTATTTGTGGAATTGCCAGAATCTACGAGGTATGCACCCACTATACAAACCTTACAGTGGCCAAGTTTAGCTGCTGGAGCAAGAAAAGAGAGCCAATAGGTTAATATAACTGTAAGATCACCAAAACCTAACTATGCTGATTTTCAGGACTACTAATGCAAAACAGGTAGCTTTACAGAAAGACACTGAAGTGACATCATGGGAGCCTCAAAGGCTTATTGGTTTCAACAGTTACTCTTAAGTGAGGTCCCATTTACCCTTGGCATGCAGAAGCAAGTCCACATTGAGTCAAGTCACCAACAGTCTGCTAGCAGAATCAATCAGAAAAATGGTTCATCCATATTAGTTTTATTAGCACTATGTGTTACTACTTCTTAAGCCAGTGAGAACAGTTGAAATGTGGATGTTTCTTAGTTAGAAAGTAGATGGCATTTTAAGTAGGATTAGTTTCAAAGTAGTTTCATTTTAGCTTCATAACAATGCATTTTGTATTTTAAAAGTGTGTATTTTCCTGTCAAACAGTGGACTTAATATTGTTTTTCACTGAAAGTTGGTAATGATAGTATTCCAGAACAAATGTTTTAACAAAGTCATGAATTTATGGCATTTTTGGTCTACATTCATACTTGGCATTCTATCCTGGTCTCATCATTCTCCTCTAACCCCTAAGCTTTAATCCATTTTCATATTAAATCCTTTTTGTCCTTCAGCAAGGAAGAAAACAGCTGCATAATTTTTGGAGGCTTTCCGTTCTGAATTGTTAAACAGTTATTAATATGGATATTATTTTGCAGAACCATATATAACATTGCATAACCCTTTAAGGAAGTATTAAAGAGCAGCATATAGTGGATAGGATCTAGTTTTGCACTGACACCTGACTGCAGGATTATAACTTCATTAGCAAAGATATGTGCTGCAACACAGGGCTATTCTCATTATAGAGACTCAGAAGTGGAATATGTGCATCAGCCATCCTAATCAGAGTTTTTTTCCCCTGTCAGTAACTTATGACAGTAGAAAGAGTTGTAGAGCCATTTTGGCTTAAAAAAACCCCATAACTTTTAAAGGAATTGCTTTAGTACTATCTCTTTTAATTACAAGAAATCCATTTTTTATAGCTACATACACTGCTGAGGTTAAACAAAAACTAACTCTTTAGTTATATTGAGAGCATAGAGTGTTATTCCTTTCTAAACACAGGAGTGAGTTTGATCTCTTTTCTCGTACGGTATGTCGTTCTCTGGGCCTTGCACTCCTCTGAAACAGTGTGCCATCACTTGCAGCAATGAATTCACCCTAAGTCATCTTCCAAATAACACACATCCAAGCGTGTATTTTTATAGAACATAGTTCTCCTAACTGGCACATCCTAGGTGGTAGAAGTTTTGGTTGATATATGATTCCTGTTTATGAAGGCACATAGTAATTCTTCCTATGTAATTATATTCTCATTTTTGTTCCAAGTAATTCATGAGTGGATTTACAAAGCATTTAAAATATTTGAGACATTGACTGGAGAAGTAATTATATTTTCTGTTACTGTACTGGGAAACTGCACAGTTCTGTGTATCACAAGGCATTGTGCAAGAAGTGGCAAATGCCTATTGCATGTGTGTGGTGGGTTGACCCTGGCTGGTTGCCAGGTGCCCACCAAAGCTACTATGTCACTGCCCACTGCAACTGGACAGAAGAGAGAAAATAAAATGAAAGGCTCATGAGTTGAGATAAGGACAGGGAGAGATCACTCACTGATTACTGTCACAGGCAAAAAAGACTCAGCTTGGGGATGTAACTTGAATTTATTACCAATAAAAATAAGAGCAGGATGAGAAGTAAAATGAATCTTAAAATTAGCTTCCCCCCATCCCTCACTCCCTGGCCTCTACCTCCTCCCTTCCCAGTGGTGCAGAGAGTCAGGAAATGGGGTTTATGGCTCCCAGGTCAAGCACAGAGGTCATAGCGAGTGGTGTAACATCAGACTGGTGACCTGTCACTAGTGGGGTTCCACAGGGCTTAATCTTAGGTCCTCTGCTCTAAAACATTTTCATAAATGATTTGTGCACAGAATTGGAAGGGATACTAAACAAGTTTGCAGATGACACAAAACTCAGAGGAGGAGCTGTTGACTGTCGAAGGCAGAGAGGCCCTGCAGAGAGACCTCGACAAATTAGAGAGCTGGGCAATCACCAACCATATGAAGCTCAACAAGGGAATGTGCCAGATTCTGCACCTGGGATGGGTCAACCCTGGATGTACATACAGACTAGGGAATGAGAGGCTGGAAAGCAGTGCTGTGGAAAGGGACCTGGGGGTCCTGGTCGATGGCAAATTGAATATGAGTCAGCAGTGCCCTGGAAGCCAGAAGGGCCAACCTGTCCTGGGGGCATCAGGCACAGCATCGCCAGCCAGTCAAGGGAGCAGATTGTCCCACTCTGCTCTGCACTGGGATGGCCTCACCTTGAATATTGTGTGCAGTTTGGAGCACCATAATATTGGAAAGATATTAAGTTATAAGAGTGTCCAAAGGAGGTTAACAAAGATGGTGAAGGGCCTTGAGGGGAAGCCATATGAGGAGTGACTGAAGGCTCTTGGTCTGTTCAGTCTGGAGAAGAAGCAACTGAAGGGACACCTCATTGCAGTTACAACTTCTTCATGAGAAGAGGAGGGGCAGATACTGATCTCCATTCTGTGGTGACCAGTGACAGAATCCAAGGGAATGGACTGAAGTTGTGTCAGGGGAGGTTTAGGTTGGATATTAGAAAAAAGTTCTTGCCCTAGAGGGTGTTTGGGCACTGGAATGTCCTCATCACCAGGGAAGAAGTCACAGCACCAAGCCTGACGGAGTTCAAGAAGCATTTTGACAATAGTCTTGGGCACATGGTGTGATTCTTGGGGCTGGTCCTGTGCAGGGCTAGAGATTGGACTTGATGATCCTCGTGGGTCCCTTCCAGCTCAGCATATTCTGTGATTCAGTGAAATACTGTAGAAGGCACAGGTAAAGCACTGACATTTTAAGAAGTTCCATGATAAAAATAGGTGATAAGCAGTAGAAGTAATCCGAATTTTTGTCCAATTGTATAGGAAATGAACAATATCTCCTCAGCTGCAGAGTACTATAAAGACGTCTTAAAACAAGACAATACTCATGTGGAAGCCATTGCATGCATTGGCAGTAACCATTTTTATTCAGACCAGCCTGAGATAGCTCTGCGGTTTTACAGGTATTTACACTTGTGGAGAGGGAGGGAGGGGGAACTAAATGCATAGGAGAGTAATATAAAGGGCTGATTCTTGTATTGTTGATGGCAAAAACAAATAACATTTGGAAATTGGTACAGAAGGATAAATGAGCATTTGGACAAATATCCCCATAAAATCAGTTTACCAACTTGTGTGTCATCTCATCCAGTGATAATTACATCACTCTCTTAAAAACTTTTCATCTTTACACGAGGAGAATGTAGAACTATCAATAAAGATTATCAAAACAGTTATTGATTCAGCTAATAAACAAGTAAAGTTCTTTTACAGCATGAGGCACCTTGAGAAGAGTGGATAGTAGTCTCAGCTTCAATTCTATCCAGAAGGCACAAGGACTTCCTTCTTAGCCCTTTGAAGAAGAGTAGTCTTGAAAAACTTCCTTGAAATAGCCAGGAGTTGTGACCACAAAATCTATTACCTAAATGTGGACTGGGCTTCCTGCATGTTTTACTGAAAGCAGTAAAAATATAGTGTTAAACAGTGCTGCTTGCTTTTTATTTCAATGCATTCAAGAGTGCAAAGGAGCTTGACTCATGTTCTCAAGTCTAAGAGCAGGTTAAGTCAATAAATCACTACCATCTCATTTCTGCTGGACCTGAGCTCTTTTATGCTTTAGGTTCAGGAACTCACAGTCATGCTGCATACAGCAGCCCTTTTCCCCTGCCCTCTTAGCATTTCAGCTTTTCTTATAAATATTAACAGAATTTCATAATACATCTACATTCTAAAAGGCAGATTAAACAACATGAATTTGAATCAAAATCTGTGTTATGCTTCCTATGTAAGATCAATGTAAATTCACATCTGGATGTACTATTTCTAATTAAAACAGTGCTGAAGGATGGGAATCAAGCAAAAACATTGAAGTCTGAAGAGTTATAAAAAGTAATTGCAACAAATTACTTGCTTGATTGAGGTCAAGAGATTGGAAAGAGGAGATAGAGAAAGTCTGTGTACAGCTCTGTTTTACAGTAAAGTCTGATCATATGACCCAGTCAAAAAGACAGAAGTGACTAATTTTGACAGACTTTTTCACAGCTTTGATTCTAATAGAAAGATGCCCTGCACTGGCCTTCATGGAACTACCATGCACACTCTCAGAATAGGGAGAAAAGGGGAGAGAACTTTGTCTTTTACAGTAGAACTCTTACTTGAAATTAATAAAAAAAATAAACGAAACAAATATTTTCTTTCCATCTAGACGGCTCCTGCAGATGGGTGTTTATAACTGCCAGCTCTTTAACAATCTGGGCCTCTGTTGCTTCTATGCCCAGCAGTATGATATGACACTATCTTCATTTGAACGGGCACTCTTTCTGGCCGAAAATGAGGAGGATACAGCAGATGTGTGGTACAACTTGGGACATGTGGCTGTGGTATGAAAAATGTCAGCGATCTTTCTGAATAAATACCATTTAAGAAATGTAAAAAGAGTAACTAGGAAGGAGTCATTTCCCTACTTGGAAATGCAAAACTTGATAGTGTACGGGATAAAATCCTGTATAGATTGAATTTTATTTGCACTTCAGTAGAGAAGAAGCAGCAAAAGAAAAAAACTTTGTACTTTACAGAATGTGGCTTTCTCCTGCTGAAAGATGCTCATTCTTCATTGTCTTTAAACTTCCCATCTTTCAGAACAAAATTGCAACACGTACCAGCCCTTGAAAGCCTTGGATGCAATACAAGCTAATCTGATAAAAAAATTGAATTCGAGATATTTTTCTGGGAGCTGTTATTTATGTTACATGAAACATTAGACATTCTGTTCCCATAAAAATACACATTCAGCAGCAAGTAGCCAACACTGCTATGTCATAGTTGAGAAAGCATGGTCCTCTGCCTTACAGGCAGCTATAGAATTACTGTGTAAATGTGGCATAAATTCTGTTAAATTTAATCACAAGTTTTCATTCTTGGCCCATTTTTGCAGATGTTCTTTCAGAAGTTGGATTAGATTTCTCTTTAGCTGCTTGTCCAGAATAAGTTTACCAAATAGTTTTTGACAAATTTTGAATACAAATTTTCTTCAAATGATGATGATTTGAGTCAGAGAGAAGCCCAACTGTTCATCTTGCTTGTACTACAGCTAGGATAAACAGTAATTTTTACTGCCTAAAACACTGAAATTTGAACTGATGTGCCTTTATTTTTCAGCATTTGTCACTTTTGATGTTTAACCTGATGCTGTATGATTGTCAGTCATAACACTAAAGTAGTAGTCAGCTGCTCAATTCAAATGAATCTCCCTTACTTTTTATCTTCTTTTTTTAAAATATATCTAGAGACAGAGAGGCAAGATGACTTCCTTTCTGGAGACATCTCTGTTTTTCTTACCCTGCTGTAAATAGTAGCAGATAGCATAGTCTTTAGATGACACTTTAGTGATCTAAAAGTTAAATTAGATTAAGTGAATATCCCTTGGGGCATATAAGTTTGTGCTGGAGAGAAACAATTCTGTCTAGAGGAAGAATAAGAAAAAAATGAGAGGGTCTGGGAATGAAGCACATATGGTTCTGATCAGCGTGTTTTTATTGTGATTTGCATTCCATGTTAGTACATATGGGTGAAAAGATACTCCAGACAACAAAACAGATGTGTGTTGTTTCCAATCTTTTCACACATTAACACACAGTCTTACTTTTAGGGGATAGGAGACCTGAACCTGGCTTACCAGTGTTTCAAGCTAACATTAGTCAACAATAATGACTATGCAGAAGCTTACAACAACTTGGCTGTGCTGGAAATGCGAAAAGGTCACGTCGAACAGGTCAGTGTTGAATCTCAGCCTAAGCAGAATGCTTCATGTGGCCCTTTTTGTATTTAACAAACGTGTCATTTCTCTGAGGTTGCAGTACCATATGAATGTCTAACTTACTGCTACAGGCAGAAAACATGGATTACTGTTGTGCATGAGTCACTGTAGCCTCCATGTTGTCATACCATCTTCCCATTAAACTGCTCATTCTTAGGCATATCCAAATAGATCATCGATGAAAAACAAGCTTTACAATGACTTTGCAGTTGTTTAGATTTTTTTAATTGATACTCAAAGCAAAACTCATCACACTGAAATCTTCACTTAAATTACAACTTTGATTGTATATTCAGTTTATAAGTGTACTTTAGTTGGGTCGCAGAAGAGAGCAATCAGATCAGCTCGTGAAAGTTTTTTTTCAACATGGAGATTGCTTTAGATTTTTGTCCCAAAGCAGCAAGTTCTTGATAAATACTTTTGCATTCAGTAAGCGTAGTGGTTCATCTTACCTAATGGGAGTATACTAAGTTGTGTTGTGCTTAGATGTATAATCAACATGCATGGTGCATTAAATGTAATCATTTCTTATACACACACAGGGAAAATTTGTGTCTGTTTTTTGCACAGTTTGAACGACAGTGCACTTGTCTTAAATGTCAGGGGAGCAACCTAATTCATGCGATTCATATATGCATTAAGAGCTACAATAAATTATAAAGACTTGTCAATACATTTTTTAGAGCAAATTCTCAAACTTTATTTGGATAACCCAACAATAACCATGGAAACACTGAAATGAACCCAGCACTGGATGTTTCCAGTGACAAATAAACTTTGTGTTTAGTTTCAGTTTTCATAATCAGTAAATTTAGAGATATTTGATTCCCTAGCGGAGCTTACCTCCAGTTATGGAAATTGTGATTGCTGATAACTGGCACTGCAGAGTTTTTCCATTAGAATTGCTTCCTATCTGCTTTAGTTTTTAGCTTAAAATTTTAAATTTACTTCTTGTATTTTGCATGTATAATTAAAAATCAGGATCATCATGGCAATAAAATTATGCTAAGAATGTTAAGAAAACCTGAAGATCTTTTACTTATCTTGGATTTTGTTTCACAATATTTTTTCATAAGTACTGTTATATGTACTCAGATTTTTCAGATTTGGGGAGTTTTAAGAAATTCTTAACTCTGCTTTCCCAAACAGTTTACAGATACTTTTGGTTTTGAAAGTTTTGGTTTCTTCCCTGCTAAGTTCTTCATTTCTTGGTGAAAGCATTCACAAGTTGACCTTAATTTTGTATTGGATTTACAGCATGAAAATATACACCTGGATACTTAATTTCTTTTACTTTTTTATGCCACTTTTTTGCTAGTCAGAAAAAAAAGGTATTTTAGTAAAAGTATTGAATGCAAAAGTTGTCATTTTTATGATAAAATTTATGTTTTCAGGGATGCTTATGACAGTGGTGTCAGAGACAACAGATAAATACAGTATAATGTTCTTTAAATACTTGTTTTTGTTTAATATACTTAATATCTTCTCTTTAGTGTTTAAAATTTATTTCCTTAACTGATCATGTTCCAACATGTTCTGTTTCTGACCTAGCCAAGAGTCTTTATTAATTTAAATGGTATTCAACTATATTATGCCTACACTATTGGTGTAACAATGTTGAAAATGGCTTTCTTAGTAACTGCCTAGAAAAGAAAACATAGGATGATTTCTTTAAGAATTATTAATATTGCATGAGGCTCTTGTTGCCCTCCCTCCCAGATTTCACTGTATTATATTTTTATTTCTCTGCACAGGCGAGAGCTTTGCTGCAGACTGCTTCATCTTTAGCACCTCATATGTATGAGCCCCATTTCAATTTTGCCATACTCTCAGAGAAGGTAATGCACTATCCTGTTCTGGTAATCTAAAAATTGAGTCTTGGTGAGGCAGGTGGGTTTTTAATGTTAGTACTGAGAATTCCAGATAGGAAAGACAAAATACAGATTGCATAAACTCAAGGAAAATGTGGTTTTTTTTATTTTTATGCCCAGAAGTATGTCAAAGTAGTCATTCCAGTGTGCTTATGAGAATAAATTAGGCCAACTAGCTATAAAGTAACTTTTTAATTGTCCAAGTGACTGAAAGATAAACAATTCATGAACAATTCCATCTACAGTCTTTACAGTTACCAGCTTTTTCAAAATATTAAGTGAAATAGTATCATATTATTTATCAGGAATTATAGGAAGAATATCCTTTATTCATCTTTGATCTTACTGATCTCAAAAGGAAAGTCCGTTCTTTAGCTTTACAACCCTTGAATTTTTTGTGTTAATAATTTATTTAATAGAGGATCTAAGACACTGTATTAACAGTGTCCAGCATGCCTGTTAATAAGGAGAAACCTGTACAAATCCTTACATTTTTCACAAGAAAAAACCTGCTTTGTTTGTGCCTAAGCCTTCAAGATACTGTTATGATTCTGTGTTGAGTGGGCAGCTCAACTCCTACAGGTACTAAAGTACACGTGTCAAGGGAAGAAAAACCCATTAATTTGTAAGTGTATCCTCTTCATTGTGAAACATAAGATGGTTTTGAATAATTGCATATTTTACTTACCAATTAAGGAGTAAATCCTAGTCCACAAATGTCTTGTTAGGTAGCTTTTGCATAAAGAACCCCCATAGGTTATGGAAGAAGACAGCCACATCAGCCAGGTGTTGATACAGGGGGGTAGTACAATCCTTAGATCTGGTGTAAGGCTGTGGTGTACAAAACATGACCAGGACACTGGTTTCTTTTCCTTCAGAGAGTTCTTGCTGTGCTGAAGCTCTATGTTGAGTGATACACAGGCAACAAAGACTACCTTCTCATTCTGTCCATAGCTCGTTCCTTTCCATCCAGGAGTTACCCCTTTTATTACACGTGTTCCCAAACATTTGGATTCTTTTTTGCTGAACCCGCTTTTGGAGATGCTTTCCTTTTCATTCTACCAAAAAATGATGGCTATTTAGTTAAAAATGAAGTTCACTAAGTAGGGAACAATTACTTCTAAAAGCAGCAGAGGAGCAACATCAGTTCTCCAGTGTTGTAGTGTTCAGCATCTCTGTGATGAAGCAGAAAATCATATGGAGTTGTGGTATTTACAGGGGCCTTATGGGTTGTGTTTTTGTCATATATACAGCAAGACTTCTGTGGAGTTTAAAAACAAAACTTCTATTTTTTATTCCTTCTTAATTCAAGTACTGGGCATGGTGTGTACCTTGTCCATTCCCCAAGAAGTCAGATGAAAGTATAAGTAAAGTTCTATCCCTTCCATTAAAATCAGATTTCTGTCTTTTGCTTCTCATCCCTTGATGTAAGTGGGACATAACCCTGAGTTCAAAAGTCTCTGTACTGACTCTGCTCTTAGGACCAGCTACACTTAAACATTTGTGAGCATGAGAAATGTACTGCACAGAATGCACATAATACATGATAGAAACACTGCTGTGCGTGTATTTTCAAAATTAATTTGTGTGTTTCTTACAGCTTGGAGATCTTCAGAGGAGTTACACAGCTGCTCAAAAGTCAGAAGAAGCATTTCCAGGCCATGTTGATACACAGCAGCTCCTCAAACAGTTAAAAGAGCACTTTGCTATGCTCTGATGAACATGTGTTTTATTATGTAAGAACAGTTTCTCAGTGTAAATGTCGTATACAGCATTCTGAAAACACCAGCTCGAAGTAGGTGGACTTTACTTAATGCATTCCTGTGGTAAAGCTTGTGTTACTTTTAGTAGCAGAAAAGGTTTAAGTTTAAATTGCTTGTCATCTTAAAATGTAACACTAATTAAAAGACAGCTAGAACAGATTGGAATTGTGTGCACAAGACCTTACAAAAAAGGATTTTTTTTCTGACTTTTGTGGAGAAAAAAAGTGGTTTTACACATGTGACAGTCTGTCAAGTAACAGAGTAACAATATTTCCTAACTGGTCTTCAAACCTGACTTTTGATAGTATACTTTCTTACTGAATGTTAAGTTTTAAAATTAAAATATCTGAAACGAATTTTAATACATATGTAAAGCAGAAGTTCTTAGATTCCTTGTTGTACTGTATGAATTAAATAAATTCAGTTTGTATGGTTTGTCTCATTTGTTTATGTAAGTTAAATTACATCTTTATTGCCATGAAATTCAGGGTTGGTAATCAACGTATTTTGGAAGACTCTGCAGAACTGGTACAAAATTGCATAAACTCTCTACTCAGGAGAGAGTTTATTCTGGATCACAGTGAGGGAGGAGGGTATTTAAAAGCCTGCAGAGTCAAGAACTAATAGTTGAGAACAAGGCATTGATGGGATGATTACATGGGCCAGCACATGAGCACTGTTGCTAAACAGATATTTGGATCATTCTAACTACAGTAATACTACTAATAACAGCAAATGAAGACTTTCTGTCATACTGTGTGTTTTAACTAAAAGGAATAAATTTGTATGAACTCTCAACTTGACCATTTTAAAAGACCTTTAAGAAATGTGGGATGTTAAGGCAAGCTGAAACAGCACATCCTGAAACAGACCTTCAAAATATTTTTATGTTTCTCTGATACATTAAAGGAGTCTCTTGGCTTAAGGATCAACCCTAAACATGCTTATGAATGTTATGCCTTTCTTTTTACTATTTGTTACTTCTCCACCCTCATCTCTGAGCATTGTAGTTGGTGAAGGCGGATGCTGGGAAACTTAGGGAAGTGTCCCCACAGGTTCCCCTGCAGAGCATTTTGGAGGTGACAGCTAGAAACGCTGTCAATAAACTGCTGCCGCATGGGGGGAAATGCAAAAGCATTATTGGCTGAATAGATGCAGCATCTTTAATGGGAGTTTTGTTTTGTCCACACTGATCTTTATATTGTTGGAAATTCATCACAAACTCATTAAAAAATCCTGTTTATCAGTAATTTTCATTTTTAAATAAGACTTTACCTGCTGCTAAAAAGGAAGACTTTGTAGGGAAGTTTCATCCTTTGGTCTGCTGTATTTATGTTCTTCCAGCTGACATTGCTAAACTTAGGAAGCTACCACAAAAGAAAATTTGTCATAGCAGTTTAAACACAACTGTTGAGAATTTTTGAATGTCATATTATTAACTCAAAGTAATTTTAAAATTAAATAGTAAATAAGATTATGTGAACTGGAACAGGAACGAGTAATACAACTTCAATTTTTAATCCAGTGTGGCAGTTCAATAGTTCCTCATAAGTGCTTGTAAGATGCCACTTACTGTGATCACTGCTCAGGTTAATGATCTGAGTAAACTCTTATTTTTTAAGCAAACAGTATCCTGTTGTATATAGACCAGACATAATTATTCTTTGAAAATTGAGGAGTGCATGGAGATTGAAAGAGGAAAAGCTTATGTATGGTAGGGAATCCTTTACTCAGTGTGCTTGTGCAAATTAGAAATAAAAAAAACCAACCCCCCCACAAGAATACAAAGTTCTAAACAAGAATTAAAATCTTGTTAGCTCCCCACTTTGCAGCATCTGCAAGCCATTCCAAATTTGGCTTACATAGTGTATTTTGATTGCCCCAAAAGGCAGCAGCTATTTGTTTTGTTGAACTTTCATGCCCCAAAGCAAGGGTCTGACAGTATATTTTTCATGACTAGCACATGTACAAGTGAAATCAAATGTGGTAATGAGTTACATCACCGCAGTGAAACAACAGATGAATCAGCAGGCTGTTTGTCGAGGAAGAATCTTTCGATTTTATTGTATGTTAATTTGTTGCAAGCTGCAACAAACAGCTGAGTGGGCAGGCCCTGGGGCAAACCACCGTTGGTTGGTTCATTGAGGACAACATAGCACAACACATTGCATCAGAATCCATGTTCATCTCTGCAGTAGGATCGTGTTAGAACAGTGTGACCTTCATATTGCAAGCAGCGTTTCTGTAACACAGAAACCATTTTTCCTCAAACCTGAATCACAGCTCCAGGTATGTCCAGCCAGCATTTATTTATAAAGCCTCTTCAGAGTAGAGAATAAAATACAAGGGAAAAAACAACACAGTTTTTTAATCTACAGGGCTGATAGTGTCCTCAACAAAGCTGCCTGGAAGGAAGCTCAAAGGAGATGTCTGGGGGGTCTTGAAGTTTCTGTGTCCCTACAGGAAAGGTCTGTACAGTTTATGGCTGTTACCACCAGTTCCATCCTTCTTGATCCCCCTTCTTGCTGGGGTCTTTCTGATCGTGAACCCCATTAAAAGTTGATAATGTAGGGTTAGATTATTAAAGGAATTTGATGGTTTTGCTAGGTGTTACAGCCACAGCACCAGCCACAAAACTGTTGCTGAAATTAATCAGAATTCACAGTTAAGGGCTGCAGATCATTTTGGCTGCAAAAAGCGTCCCCAGGTGTCTCTGGGCAGGGCAGAGTCAGTTTTCCATTAGGTGCCAGTTCAATCACTCTAAGACTTCGGATAGTGAGCTGATTTTGTTCCTGCTGGTGGTGGGTTTTTTCTTTCATTGCTTCCTGTCTTGGTAGGCTAAAGAGATTTTTGGGTCATTCAGTCTGATCACTGATATGATGTGGGCCAAAATTTTGATATTCAAGACATATACAGATTTGTATCTCCAGTCACTCTCCAGTAGCATTTGAACTCCTGAGCTGGTAAGATGGTGATGTTACTAGTTTTCTTGAAAAAAGGAGTTTTCAGAGGTAATGAGTGCTCAGGAACTGCAAATGCTCAGAAGCATCTGTAAGCAGGTTAAATCTGGAAGATAAGTCACCAGAGAAAGCAATTTTTCTTGAAAAACTATCAAGTTAGCAAACTCTGAATCACACTGGGTAACTGAAGGGTCTGTACAAGTACTATATTTACTTTCTTTCTGTTGATTAATTACAGCAGTTGCTTAGTCCACAGCCTTCTCCTGTCTACTATTTAGTTTATTAAAAGGTCCTAAAGATTTAGCTCAGAAAGATTCCTACACCTGTATAGAATATTAAAAAAAATCAAGTCATTGAGTTCATAGTAAAAAACTGTTCCTAACACATAGTACATTGTGTTAATTGTGTATAGGAATATATCAGCACTTATAAATGTGGGGCTTTTCCTCATTTCCTGTTTGTTTTTTGGCAGGTTCTTCCAGTGAAACCAATTATATTGCTTCAGAGGTAAGTCCTTCAGCCAATTAGAAATGAGACACAAGAAGAAACAGCAGGATGCAAATGTTGATCAGCACTATGGAAAGGGCAAAGTCATTAAGAGCCAGGAAGCTTAGCTCCAACAAGTAGACCACCCCAGCAGTTTCATCTCATTTTGAACTTAGTCAGTTTGTTTAACCATAAAGTAATTGCCAAGACTGTACATTTTAGTTTTGGTATCATTTTATGCTGCTACCAGTTCCTTATTTTTTCAAGTCTATATACTATAAGAATGCCAAGAACCTTTGAAGCTCTTGCACATGTTAACAAATTAATCCTTTCAAGCGATGAATGTAGAACATGCTAACCACGGGTCATAAAACCTTCCATCAAGAGACTCTGGTCTAATTGTACATGAGATACCACACAAAAACCAATTTAGGAATATAACCATAGACTATTTTTATTCTTGTGAATAAAAGTATTTCTTATTACCATAAGCCAGCAGCTCAGGGTTCAGATAAAAATGTAGTCTTCTAAAATATATGGTCAGATTCTTTTTTAATCTGTACAACAAAACCAGATGCACATATCTGTCCTAGCATTCAAAGATGTAATTGTTAGTTCTTCCAGATATACTGATGAAGGAGATCCAGTACAAAAACTTTGAAAGCTTCTGACTTCTACCTGCAATCTTGCAATGTCTGATGGCTTAAAATGCTATGTCATTATGAAGCATTTATTTATTATAGTATTAAATGGTAGCTACTTGGATGAACATAAGATTTTAAATTTAATATAAGTCCTGGAAGGTGAACTAATAAGCAGAGAACCATATATACCCAAAATTTCTGCAGTGTAATACATGGGTATCATTACTGCATATGTGCAGGACATCCACAAATGTCTTCAAGTCAGGCAGTAGCTGTAGACAGTGAAGGAAATCATTCTCCAAGAGTAGCTTAGACCTCAGTCTAATTGAACAGTGGGAAAGATGGGTGGAATGTGAGATCCTGTTTTGCAGGGATATATATAGATTAGCAAAAAATAATTAATATAATGGTAAATAAGCATAGTGTGGCTACTTTTAAGTGACTGATGTAATTTACACTTTTCAGCCTCACCTTTGATAGTCTTCATTATCTTTATTGGCAACTGTGTATGTATTTATTAAACATTAATTTTTAAGAAATTACAAGCACGAAGAGAGAAGGAGAAAGAAGGAGAAGCAGATTATATAGCCACCACAAGAACCTTGTGAAAGACCAGCTCTCACACGGCAGACAGCAGGGCCGTGGCACATGACAAACATATGTCTTTGGTGTTATCTGCTCT
The DNA here is from genome assembly GCF_047495875.1 of Pithys albifrons albifrons. Lineage (NCBI taxonomy): Eukaryota > Metazoa > Chordata > Aves > Passeriformes > Thamnophilidae > Pithys > Pithys albifrons. The sequence continues at coordinate 18,340,680 of NC_092463.1, read as the reverse complement.
GGTCTCTATGACCAACACCCCCAGGTGGGGCCTCTGACCCCCCAGCCACTCTGGGGGTCCGAGCCAGGGTGAGGGGCAGTGTTCTCACTGTCCCTGCCAATTTGAGCTGGGTCAGGGGCTCCAGGAGCTGTGGGGTGTTAAGGTTTTTCCCAGCTGTTCGTGACTGGCAGCTGCTCTGGTGCCTCCCTGTATGGGCTCCAGGGGCTGCCATGAGGGATATAATGCCACCCCACCTCCGTGAGGTTCAACTCATCCCTTCCCCCTCCACATACACACATGCACCCACCCCCCACAAATGGTTCTGACCCAACAGTTACTGACCTGTGGTGTCAAACACCCACTCCTGAGAGTTACAGCCACGTGGCTGGAGCAGGCTGGCACATGAACATGACAGACAGCTGATGTAAGAAATTCCTTCAGTTTCTGCAATAAGACATATAAAATTTGAGGTTTTCCCTTAGTAGTGAGCTGAAAGTGGGAATCATTCTGGTCCATGTGAAACTGATCTCTGGATCAAACACTTGATCTCAGATGCCAAGCAAACTTGGAATTGTTAATGAATGATAAGTGTGATTTCTCCTTTTTTCTCTGATTTTATGACCTAATTTCTTGTTTTCTCTCAGGGTGTATTCATCCTGCCTTGCTGTTCTTGCACTCTCTGTGACTTCATGTTCTGTTTCCAGGCAGTTTGGTCTACATGACCCCAAAAATATTCCTTTCCTCCTCCAGCTGCTGATTGTGTGAGACTGGCTTTTTCCAAATAAATTAATTTCTCAGGCAGGCTTCAGCTTCATTCACTTGAACTGTCACCATGCCAGGACCAGCTTTGCCACAGAACCACCATTACTCTGGAAGGGGTTCAGACTTGCCATTTGCTTGAAGAGAAATGAGAACAGTCCATTTTGTCTGGGCTTGTCATCTGAAGGCTTTGGGTTTGTCCTGTGCACACATTTGGAAAGCAAATTAAATTTCATTTAATTTATCATGCTGACTAACAGGAAATTCGTCATTTTCCAGCCTGCTAATCTGTATTTAATCTGATGTCCTTTTCCTGTGTTCTGAAGGTTGAGAAGGTCACAACAGAAGATGTGAGCAGTACTTAACTTTATCTGTCTCCACTGTCTCCTGCTGTAACACACTGGAAACTCCAGAACACTTAAAATTTCTAAAATGTATAGGGATGATAGAGATTGCTTAGAGTAATATTCCCTGAGTTCACAGCAGTCCTGTCAAATCACCAGTGCTAAGCATGAGATTTCTAAAATGTAAAATTTCTAAAATGTATAGGGATGATAGAGATTGCTTAGAGTAATATTCCCTGAATTCACAGCAGTCCTGTCAAATCACCAGTGCTAAGCATGAGACAAGCTATTTGGACACCTTCCAGACCATCTCCTCTGCAGTATATGTTTGCTGCAGCAGAGCAGCTGCCCAGCCAGGGAGCCCCTACAACCCATGTGAGCCCTGATGACTGGAGCTTCAATATATCGTTCAGCTTTTGCAGCCATGGGGTAATCTTTTCCACAGAACATATTGGTATGTATGATTTATGTAGGGTTTCCCAGGCTTCTTCCCTGTCTGGTGAAGCCACAGCATCCATTACACTTTCTGTTTGGCAGCTCTCATGTCTCCGTACATAGTGTCATATTGTCTGTTATTTTATCCTTTTCATCACCTTTGTCCCTAGTGTTGGACTGGCCAAAAGGTACAGGAGCTAAAATGTTGGTACAGGATGCAGTTAAGTGCAGTAGCCTTCAAACATGCTAATGGGATATAAAAAAGGGCTTGTATGAGCTAGGTCATAGACAGAGTCAGTGAGCTGCCAGTGGAGGAATGTTCCTCCAAACTGCCCAATTCTCCTCAAGAAGCAGCACAAATATTTCTGAGAGTCAGTGAGGACGTCTGAATTGCAAAGAGCTGTGTAAGGCTCACCTGACAAGTTCTAGTCACATTTAATAAAGAATATCAGGCAGCAATCACATGTTGGCATCACAAAATTTGGACTAGTCCTATGAAGAGAGACCTGGAAAGGGAAGATCCTGCATCCCAGGCCCAGCTGGTGCCTCCAGCTTCAGCAAATTGTGCTTTTCCATGTCTCCAGTTCCATACGTGTAAATATGGCTAATGGAGTGTTCTAACATTATGTGTTTTTTTGCATTTTTAGCATTTTCTGTCATCTGACCCCATTTTCCAGTGCTTGTACCCAGAGACCACTGAGGTTTTTGCATGATACTCCTCCTTTAGCAATGGTGAGAGGCAGTATACAGAGGGGTGACAGGATGGAATTATTAAAGGATTTTGTCTTTGATTTCCCTCAGTAACACTCATAAGCACTGGGAAAATAAAAGCTGTGCAGGAGCTGGAGCACTGCAGGTACACTGGGCTCCCAGTGCTTCTCCTTCTCTTGAACAAAGGCAATGTCTTCCCTCGCCTGCCGTCACCTCCCATTAATGTCAGCAAAGTTCACTTGCTGCAACTTCTGCAAGCACAAAGCTAATACTCGTGAAGAGAGAGGAGAGGCCATGTGTTTGTTTAATAAGATAATATTAACACCACAAATGGCAAGTCAGGGTTCAGAAAATAGCATTTCTTTTTGAATCATCCAGGAGGTCCTCTTCATTTTATTTGTTCACAGGGCTTGAATCAACAGCTGTCCAGAGAAAGATATTTAGAGACAGCAAACCAAAAGGAGGTTGTTCACCCTGGGCTCTGAATACAAATAGAGAAGAAAGAAGAAAATGTCAAATCTGCATAAACCCTGTATTGCTCCCTGATGGGTATAAAAATACCTCTTTTGAATACCATCTTGTAACTCCAAAAAGTTGAAGTAACCTTTTCTTATTTTCAGCAAATATTTCCCTTCTAATCTTAATGCCATGTTTCTCTTGCTAAAATTACAAACAAATCCCAAACCTGTACCTCATTGTTGTTCAGATCTTGCAACTGTTCAGTTTATTCCCAAAAACATAAATGTTTTCTTCCCATATCTTTATTACAAAATATTGAATATATAGTTTTGTGTTCACTCTGGAAATGTGCAATGCAGAATGGCAAAATAATTGCTGGTAGTGTCAGAAAACTTCTAACAAGTGATTAATGATAAATTCTGATAAAGTAAATAAGATTGTTGCTAGAAAATGAGAAACAAATACAAGAAAAGAGCATATTGCTGTAGAAGCAAAATGTGTGCCTTGGTAACTTCTGCTTTCGTAGGGATATAAGACTGTGTAAATATACAAAATTGTTTTTTGTCAAAGAAACTATTCATATGGCCATTCCTTAGCACAGATTTCCTCTCTTCATGCTCTTTCACATACGCACAGAGATAAGAGTCAGCTGTTCACTAGATAATAAAGAACATCACAATATTCATTAATTCTTCTGAGAACTTAGGCTGGAACTCAAGGTTTCCTGCATGACCAATTTGATCTCCTTCTGTAACAAGGTGACCCACTTAGTAGATAAGGGAAAGGTTTTAAATGTTGTCTACCTGGACTTCAGTAAAGCCTTTGACACCATTTCCCACAGCATTCTCCTAGAGAAAATGGTAGCCCATGGCTTGGACAAGTGCACCCATCACTGGGTAGAAAACTGGCTGGATGCCTGAGCCCAGGGTGTGGTGGTGCATGGAGTTAAATCCAGTAGGAGTCAAGTCACAAGTGGTGTTCACCAGGGCTCGGTATTGGGACCAGTGCTGTTTTTAATATCTTTATTGATGATCTGGACAAGGGGGTGGAGCGCATTCTTGATCTGCTTGCAGATGACACTAAGTTGGGTGGGAGTGTTGATCTGCTGGTGGATAGGAAGGCTCTACAGAAGGATCTGGACAGACTGGATTGTTGAGCTGATGACAACTGATGAGGTTCAATAAGATGAAGTGCCAGGTCCTGCATTTGGGTCACAACAATGCCATGCAGCGCTACAGTCTTGGGGAAGAGTGGCTTGAGAGCTGCTCAGCAGAAAGGGACTTGGGGTTTCTGATTCACAGACAGGTGGATATCAACCAGCAGTGTGCCCAGGTGGCCAAAAAAGGCCAATGGCATCTTGGCCTGTGTCAGAAATAATGTGGCCAGCAGGACCAGGGAAGTGATAGTCCCCGTAAACTCATCACTGGTGAGGCTGCACCTCGAGTGCTGTGTCCAAAAAGACATTTTGGTGCTGGAATGTGTCCAGAGAAAGGCAGCAAAGCTGGTGAAGGGTCTGGAGCACGAGTCTTATGAGGAGCAGCTCAGTTCCTTATAAGAAACTGGGGGCATTTCATCTGGAGAAAAGGAGGCCTGGGGGGACTCATCACTATCTACAACCACCTGAAAGGAGCTTGTAGTCAGATCGGGGCTAGTGTCTTGCCATGTTTCAAGTCAAAGGATGAGAGGAAATGGCCTTAAATAACACCAGGGGAGGTTTAGATTAGATATTAAAAAAACATTTATTACTGAAAGTGGTTAAGCATTGGACTACATTGCCCAAGGAGGTGGTAGGGTCACCATCTCTGGAAGTGTTCAAGATGTCTCTGGATGTGGCATTTAGGTATATGGTTTAGGAGTGACTATGGTTGTGCTTGGTTGACGGTTGGACTCGATGACCTTGAAGGTCTCTTCCAATCTTGATGACTTTGTGATTCATATAATGCATTTTATGGGCAGTTTTTATAGCATATTTAACCACTTAGTCAGTAGAAGGCTGCAGGACAAGGGCTAACAAAATATTTCCTGTGAAAAGGATGGTGCTTTGAGGAAGGAAATTGTATTTTTAGTGCAGATAAAACTTACAGTCAGAAAATACAAAAACTCTTGTGAGAACCAGAGTTCATTCATCAGCAACTGGAGTCCTGGCAGCTTTTTTCATGCTATCTGAATAGCAAATCACCTGTTGTCACCATCTGGATCTCAGTTCCCGGAGGAAGCCCGCTGGCCCCAGAAGATGGTGAGTGTTCTTCATGATAATCTTGACACTCCCTGGACCCCTCATAGACCAGTGCTGGAGACAACTGTGCATCTCTTGCCCAATATAGGCACAACAGGCCTCTGGAACAGCTTAAATAGCAGCAAAGTGAGAAGGAATCAACACAATTTATCAGGGTCTTTATTCTCACATATTTAAAATTAATCAAGTTCTTCCTACCTGCCTCTTTATCCAGAAAGCCCACCACTTTCTGGGCAAGTGTTTTAAATGCAGAAATTCATTGCCTTTTTGAAACACAATCTGATAATAAAAAGAATTTTAGGAGAAGGGAAGGAAGTTCACATTTCAAGTTCAGTATCAAAAATAGCATTTTCTGCCTTCAGGATCTCACTGCTGCTCCCTGTGTGACACAGTGAGCAGTTGCAGAAGGTACCAACCACAGAATACCTTCATCTGTGCAAGGACAGTGATGTAAGGAAAGGTTTAGGTGTGTTGTTTCACAGAAGGATTGCCGTTGCCTGATAAGGAACAGTAACAAAATACCACAGGTACAGCGCAACTTCATTCACTTGCCCATGAGAGATAAAATAAGGCTGAAAGCTGGGAAAAGACAATATCTGCAAACCCAAGCCATACAGGGGAAAGGAGGGCAAGTCACATTCTGCTTTCACAGGGATCACATTCTCTACCCATTATGCTTCCTGAAATACTGCTTCTCACAACACTCTGCAATGCAATCTACAAAAGTGGAAGTAATCTGGGCTGCACAGTTGATTTCAGCTCTGAGAGAATACTCGGTTGTGTTATGTGTAATGTTCATGTTATTGTCAGTACGCCAGTAAATGTCATTGCCTTTTCTGGGAATATACCATGTCAGAAAATCATTTGGGGTAAGGTTTTAATTTTCCATTGGGTTCAGCAGCAGCTGAATGCTTTCCTTGCAGCATGTCAGCAGATCAGACAAATACTTCTGCCTCCCATCAGCATGTGGCACAACAGCTTCCAGTCTTGGCAATTGCAGCTCCCCCAGCCGTGAGATAAATCAGCATTTGTGTGTTATGGCCTTTTTTTGCCTCTGCAGTGCAGCATTATGATTTTACAGCTTTCAACAACAGGGACAGGAGCTTTCAGCATCCTGTCACAGCATTGGTCTGTGAGATGTCTTTTTGGCAAGTCCAAGTTTTGGGATGATGAATTGAACAGCCTAATTCCCATGGACTTGGCGATGCTGGGTCAGTACCACAGGGAGCAAATCTGAAGACTCCATTGGGCCAAACTCCAGCCAAATCCAGGACAAACAGTCAGTCCCAGCTCCAGGAGCTAAAACCTGGAAAAGCAACCTGGATGCCTGCCCATCTCACTTACCTAGTGGAGTACCCTTTGGGGAAAACTCCCTGGCGCTGTTCAAGAGGGGTCTACACCACTTTAAACACTTCACATATCAATGTCTCAGCTCTTTGCTCATAGAAACAACATGGCATAGTTCCTTCACCTACATGGAGTTGTGAAATTAATAATAAATGGCTTTGAGTTCATTATCTGAGAAGAACTATAGAAGTGTGACTTATTTTTAATAATGCATAGGTAATAATTTATTTAACATTTCTCTGTATTCCTCATCAGGTTCCTGAACCTGACTGCACCTTCCTGCTCTGTCTGCAAGTTCTTTCATGAAAATTGACAATAAGCTTCAAATTTTTTGTTGTTTTTTTTTTTTTTTAAGGATAATGAGATACCATGTTTCAGTCATTAAAATTGTGGCATCTGCTCTGTTAAAAATTCAGATATCAAGTTTAAATGGAGCAGGATATGACAAAAAATGAAAAGAATCAAGCAACTATTAGTAAACATATATCAAATCCAGTAACTAGAATTAGTCTTATTTCTCCACAGTGAGTTAATGCTGTGATGTAGCACATTTGTTTCAAGGCCATGGAGTCTGGATGCAGCTAAATAGACAGTTCAAACATTGCTGTGTGCTGCGCTCTCTGCAGAATCAACCCGTGTTTCAAGATGACACGAAAAACCAGCAACTGTTTATTTAGATGTTACTGAACTATACAAAAGGAAAATATTTTTCCAGGTAGCAAAGAGACAAATAATGTGTCCTCCCTATAATCTGCATTGCAGGAATACATGTGTGGAATGAAGCAGGCAAATATTCAGAGGCTGAGACTGGTGAAAGTTGGTGGGCTTTGCCAAGTCAAGCACAGAAAGTCCTTGAGTATGCCTTGTCCCCAAAATCAAGCAACTGTAAATACAAGGTTGTTTGGATCTATGTTATTCTAGATATTCTGGAGCTTTCTGTCTTCTGTAACATCAAGAAACATCCTGTAGGTTTGGTTTCAAATGAAATCTGAGCTTATTCTCTCATTTAGGGCAACTGGCAGCCCCTGGGGAACACCAGTTTACCACTGGGTTTGTGGGCACTGTGGCTTGCTGTGCCTGGCACAAGAGTAGGAAGGGTTCGTGGCCACCCAGGCTTTAAACCTGGGTAAGGAGAGGCATGTGTGCCCTTCCCTGGGTTTAGCTTCTCTGACAAAGATGCACTCTCTAGGGGTGTTCTGGAATACATGTTGCAGCATGGTTGTTGCTAGTGTACCTTCTCTATCCAGGGCACTGAAACAGAGGCAGCTTAGAAAACATCAAGGGTCATGAGGCCACCTCAGCAATGCTTCCTCAGAAATGCTGTGGGTATAGATGCTAAAAATGGGCATTAGGGCATAAACTTTTGGAACCATCTGAAGGAAGGGGGAAAACTCACTCTGTCTCTGTGTGTTGGTGCACACCAGGAGTGCCGAGAGACTGTTTGGGTAATGGGAGGGAAGAAAATGTGCAAGGGCACTGTCTGTGTCACCATTGCTTTTGCCTGGCAGTATCTACAACAACTAAGAAGCAACAGGTTTGAAGAGAAGCGGTGCCACATTCCTAGAAAGAAGCAACTAAAAGAGATTTCTCTTACTGGAAGACAGGTATTCAAACTGCTGCTCATAGTAAGGATATCCCACTATCAGTTTGGTTTGTGTCAAGGACTTTGATGAAGAGAGAGCCCCTATCTGGACTTCATCCTCCCCATTAATACACTGGAGAAACAGAGGAAAGGAACAAGGAGAGAAGGATAAAAGGGCACAGCAAAATTTCAGTACACTGATCAAGTTGGTGTGAAAAGCTGTTCAAACAAAGAATTTATTGAGGCTAATATAATAAGGTGACAGAACTTGTTAGGAAAACTCTTGTATTACAAGTAAATTATGTGAAAAGATAATGTTTTTGAAAATTGTTTCTAAGCATGGCTTTGAAGCTTGTAAGTTGTTTAGAGCACAATTGCAGTGGGAGCATGATATGCTAGAAATAAGCAAACCACTGACTGGAGCACAGAAGATTGCACGGGAGCTCATTGGAAAGTCACTTTTGTTTATTTCCTAGCAGGAATAAAGCACTGGACGGTGTTCTGTGCACCTTCTGACTGGGGAGATATTTTTCTTCTGCTGGATTCAGGGAAGGCTTTATTTCTGTCATTAAATCTCCAGTTTCAAGATGTGGACTTGCTGCTTCTGCCTTCTCACCACTCTCCCAAAAGGGCTGCAACCACCTTTTTCTGTTTCTATGATCTTGCCTTCACCGCCCGTAACAGAGATTCCTACACAGCTCAGGGAGCACCACACTGTATTATTATTCATGGGATGTAGCCTTGCACAGCTGGGGAGAAGCAACCTAAAGATATATAATGAAAAAAAATAGAGAAGACAAACAGCCTGGGAAACAAATGCAGAGGAGAAAATAGCAGCTGTTGCCTTAAGAGTATTTTTCTTTCATTGTAAGTGTAATCAGAGCTGCAACACTGTGTTCCCTGGCAGTATCCAGATACTGGTAACTAAACTCCGCGTGTAACCCTGCCATTATTCTGGCCAGGGATGGCAGAGGACTAAGCAAGGGTCAAAAGTTTACGAGAGGCTGTGGCTGCGCTGACACGTGAAGGGGAGCATGTTTGCACAGCACACACGGTACTACATGCGCTTGAAAGGTCACTGCCGCTGTCAGGCTGAGCTCCAGCCTGGTGGAAAAGAGGCTGAGTGGGAGCTGCACCAGGAAGAAGAGAGTGGGAAACTGGGATGCAGGAAAACTGGATGGGACTTCAATGGGAAAGGAGCTGGTGGGAGAGGGGAAGACACGTAGGAGGGAAATGGAGAGACAGAGAGGCAATAGTGGAAGAGAAGCATCACGGACTGGTTTGACAACAGACTGGGCTCACACAGGCAGGTGTTGCACTAGGCGGGCTGAGCAGGAGAGTTGTTTGATCTCCCAGGACTGGGGAAAGGTCAGGAGCAGAGAGATCGTCCTGCTAATAATATTTCTTAAGTAAATGCTATCCGTCTGCAATCATTTTAGAAAGAAAGAAATCGAGTGTGATGCAGGGAAGCAAGCTGCATGCTAGCTGCTATGCCATAACCGGGGAAGCACTGCTCGCTGCTGTATTTGTGCCAAGAGAGCAACACACCACACTGGAGTATCTGTTTAAATGCTAAGACAACACCCAGCATCTGGGCTTCGGCTGTCTGCAGCAACCCACAGGCTGTGACCTCCAGGAGGCATCCCCAGCTGTGCTGCCCTTCACAGCAGCCGCCAGTGCTGCCCCAGCAGCCAGACAGTCTCTTCACACAAAAAAACCTGACACTAAAAGCTTTTGACACCAATGATTGCAATGATGAGAAGAAGACAAGATGCATTTGTGAACGCATTCCTCTCTGTTGTAAAGAAACAACACAGAAACCTCCAGTTTTCTTCCACCCTTGGTTGTTATACTCCCTTACATCCAAGCAAATGCACTGCAAGCAAGTGCCAGGCTATTACACTGACATCACCCCTTCTTTGTGCATTAAATCTTATGTATAAGAGATTTAAAGTGTCCACTATGTTGAAATGAGTTTCAGTCTCATCTTTGGCTTTTTCATTTCCTATGGTAATAAATAATTCTTCTTACTAATACCAGAGGAGTAATGGAAGGCAGAATCTCCATTATCTGTATCTAAGAGAAGAAAAGGAAGATTAGTGATCGATCTGATTGATCTGAGTATTATTGTTTCATAGCAAGCAGGCTCCATTAGCACATAATTGCCTTCACTGTGGAAGGACCCTTGACTTAGCTGAGACTGGTACTCATTGTGCTAGGTACGAACTGTCTATGAGAGACAGTCCTTGTCCTCATGAGTCATCTAAGTGGATAAAACATTTCAGAAAGGTAGGGAACAAGCAGATCCCTGAGCACCAGGACTAGACAGATGTATTTCCCAAGGATATTTTTTTCCTGACTTGATTGGTTTTGGTCACATTCTACAAGGTGACCTTGGAGAAGAAAGTATAAATTCTTGATTTTTAATCTTGGATTTGCATATATAAAAAGACTTTATTACTTGAAACTTCTGCAACCTATTAATGCACAAGATTCCCACGTCGGCTCCTTCCCAGTCAATGCACTTGGATTTAGCTTCCTGCACTGAGCTACCTGTGTTTATAAGAATTGTGAAGACATCATCTGCTTCAGACCATTACTCTACCAAATGTCACTGAAATTGGAAGGCATATGGTGAGACATACAGACAGACAACACAATCATGCCAAACCTCATTCCCACAGGAAAACAGTTACAAATTTCAAGATGGCAGAAAATACCACAAGGTTTCCTTGACTTTTTTTACTTCTCTGTTTTCTTATTTTACATCCACCTGTGACTTGATGTTACATCACTTGTTTTTCTCTTAGTGCAAACTCTAAAAAGGCTGACATCTTATTGCTTAGACACTAAAGTAGTCTTTGCAGAGCAGGGCTCTAGAAACAGAAGGCAGAGTATTAAATGCTTTCAGGTACAAATCACTAAATTTGAAGGCAGAATGGGAAAAAAACAACAACAAAAACAACAACAAAAACCCCGAAAAGCAAAAAAACAAATCCCAAATTTCAAATCCTCTTCAGCTCTGAAGAAAACTGTCATCCACTGGAACTGATCTTTTAATCTTTACTTTGTCCAAGTCCAGAAGAGTACTTGTGGAGTAACTGAACGTGCAGAAAATAGAATACCAGGCTAAGCCAAAAGCATTGGAAGTTGGCTGCTGACAGCTAATATCACTCTTAGTCATTTCTATGGGCTTCCTTTGTAGAAATTATGGAGGCTGCATCTGGAACACAGAACCATTTCCAAGATAATTCGTAATTGTAATGTATTATAATTATATAATTATATTTACAAATATAAGAAGTTATAATTTGTTATAAATATATTACAGTTTTACATAAATATACAATTGTACTTTGTTATAAATACTCCATACTAGAATTTAGTAGCAATCACCAACCACTTATTTACCACAGTCTAGTGCTTGTAATTGTGCTATGACTAGGTATCACTTTTAGGGGCTAGATATTTCAGTTTTGAGATCAAGTTAGGTATTTAAATGTTCCTGCAGTACCACAGTGAGGACTATGGTACAAATATTTTTAATAAGATCAAGGATCTTGATGAAAGAAGAGGAAAAGAAAAATCTTTGGCTTAATTGTAGTGGCACTTAGCAGACCCTCAGTGTTGGGGCCGGAGTACAAGAACAGACATTAACATCCACCAGCAATACTGCACAGTGTCTCCAAGGGCAGCCTCAGCTGGATGGAGGAATGACATTAATGATGAAATCCCATGAGACAGGAATGTATATCCCACACAGCCAAAAAACCCATCTGGGGTCTTTCACACTTGTAGTGTACATGGCGAGACTTAGCTTAAAATACATACAACACAAGAAGTACATGGTAAATTTTCATGGTCATTATTAAATATCTAAACCCAGAGAACATCTGCTTTCTGACATTTTTACATCAGGAAGGTCTGTTTCTTTTTGTGAGACCATTTTGATGTTTGAGCATCATGAGAACAATTAAATATCATTTTCTGTATCTTTGTATTGACCAGGGGCACAGCCTTTAGTTCACAGATCCCAAGACATTGAAGTCTCAGAGATCTTTTGAATACCTCAATTTCTCTGCATATGAAACAGACCTGAAATATTTGTGTCTGTTTGGAAATTTAATGTCTTGAAACTGAAAGCACTTGGAGATTTTTGCAAGCAAGCCTTATAAGTATGAAGTTTAAAAAAAAAATAGAAAAAATGGAAAACAAAATAAAGCAAAAGAAACCAAATCCTCATCTTCCTTTTGATAGCATGTCAAGTTCAAGCATTAAGCATCAGTGGCACTTCACCATACTTATATAACAATGTGTTTATTAATTTATCCAGCATGCTAACTCATTCTCCCTCTGAGGAATACATAATCCTTAGCTATTATTTAGAACCTTTCATCCACAGATATCAAAATGTGTTATAAATGCAGCAGTGCCTTTTGTCAATGCATAACTTTCATTAATATTAGTGGAAAAAGGATTAAGCTCAATATGTTTCCATGAAATAAATATTTATTAAGAAATTACCTTGTTTGTTCCACCTCACTGTGTTTCAAATGTGAGTGCCATCATAGCATTCACTATTTACCCAGGGCCCGTGACTCATCCTTGCTCTGAAGGAGACAGCTCTCAGAGGCCAGTAGTCATCTTTGTCAGAGGACAGGAAACACTGGAAGAGTGATTGTATCCCACTGTCCATCTCTACCAACCGCAGCCTGCAGAGCAAACAAAAGCACAGCCGTAAATTAATCACAATTGCATCAGCGCCCTCTGAGCCAGCACACTCAGCTAGTCCTCCAGTGAACTCTGCTGTACTGAAAAGACCTTCAGCTGGATTATGCTTAAGCAAAAGCATTAGCACTGAGTACAAAGCAGGGCCCTGTTCCCTCCCACATGGACTGTTGTTAACCTGACATTGACACAGAGCCTTTGCTGTGATGGCAGTGCCTGTGAATGCTTGGACATAAAACAATCTGAGTTGCATACTCCTTCTTTTAGATCAGTATCTATTAGCCAACAGCCCAGTGTCCAGGCTGAGAGGAGGGACCAGTGGTGAGCAGCTAACCCAGTGATATTAACCCTCTCCTCCAGAGTATCACCACTCAGCAATCACTTGCCGCTGCTACTTCTGCCCAGCAGGTGAAAATACACCTCTTAACTTCATGTAGCCTAGAGGAGTATCTTCCTGCCCTGCCTCCAGGGTCAGGATGAAGGCAGCTGACCCTTAGAAACTCCTTTGGGATTCCCCACATGGTACTTTTGCTGCTGTCATCTCCATCCAGTGGATGCAAGACCCAACTGACTTTACACAGATAGGTTCTGTTGAGGTGCACTGAGATTGTGAAACATCTCCTAGCAGGATTCCTGCCAGACAGCAGACTGATCACGGAGTCTTCTAAGGCAGAAATGTTGAGAGAAGGTGTCAGAAATCTGGTTTTCACCCCTGGAAGGCATTTCTCTGTAAACCAAGATTGGTGTCTATGCAAACCTGGTACTCAACACCCAGTTTGGATTTAAACATCTGAGCCATATTTTTCAGAACAGAGAGTGGACTTACTTATTTTTTAAAGCACAGACAATACTACATTTGTCTTTACAGTCTCTAGAAAATGTGAATGATTTCTCCTCATTCTTCCCTAGGCAACACTGCCACTGTTTTGAAATTAAATCAATCTAAACTTTATCCTGACCTCAGGACAGCAGCTATCTGTATTAGCTATGCCAGGCAAGGCATGCATGGTCCTTTGGAGACTCAGATTGCTAATCAAAGTGCAGCAGTAAAATAAGTGTGGAGATGTCCAGCCATGCACCAAGGAAGCACGGGGAGTAGATGAACACCAAGAGTTTAGGGGCTTGTAACTTTTGAATGTTCAAGGCATAGAAAATTGTTGTGGGGCTGTGCTCTTGAACTTAAATGCTGTTGTTATTCCTGCAAGAATATGCGCCTTGGGCTGCAGCTCAGTAATGCAGTCTTGAGAAGTTCAGCTCAGGTGTGAAGCACAGGTTTGTCTCTCTGAACTATGCTGAATTATAGAATCACAGAATATATTGAGCTGGAAGGGACCCAGAAGGATCATCAAGTCCACCTCATGTCCCTGCACAGAACCATTCCAAACCTCACACCATGGGCCTGAGAGTATCATTCAAATGCTTTTGAACTCTGTCAGGTTTGGTACTGTGACCACTTCCCTGGGTATCCTGTTCCAGTGCCCAACCACCCTCTGGGGGAAGAACCTTTTTCTAATATTCAACTAAACCTTCCCTGACACAACTTCAGATCATTCCCTTAGGTCCTGTAACTGGTCACCACAGAGAGGAGATCAATGTCTGCCCCTCCACTTCCTCTCACAAGGAAGTTGTAACTGCAATGAGGTCTCCCCTCAGTCTCCTCTTCTCCAGGCTGAACAGACCAAGTGCCTTCAGCCGCTCCTCTCCCAGCTTCCCCTCAATGCCCTTCACCATCTTTGCTCTGTAGACTTACTTGATGGAAGAAGAACTCTGTTTAAAGATAGATTTTTTTTTTTTTGCAATATCTCTGGTGTAAGGGGAAGACCAATCTCCTCAGTCCTCATGTCTCAAGGGTGTCTGCTGCCAGCCACAGCAGAATAAGATTTCATTCATTTTTATTATTTTCTTTGCATTCCGGATGTTGAAGGGACAATATAGAAAGAGCAACACAAGTCAAAGGTCCTTTATTCAAATGCTTTCTATCCCCATTTCAAGGCAGTTTCAGCCTAAATCAATATTGACCTAAGAAAGGTGGTTTATTTCAGCAACAGGTTCACCTGCATATTAATAGATAAACTCAAAACTGGGGAAAGCAAACGTAACTCCAGTGACGCCAGCACAGTTGATTCTACTCATGACAGTCAACGTGGCCTTTGAAGAATTTTAAAGCAATCAGTGTAACTGGGCCTCTGGAGCTTGCCAGCTCTTATTAACCTTGATCAGCAGGCAGGCAAGCAGAACTAAGAGACCATCATGATTCAGTGTGGCAGAATCTGACCTCTGTGTTTGCCTCCTGTGCAAATTCATGCAGAACAAATTAATGCTTAAATGCTGCATCTCTGCCAGAGACATGGAATTCCAAACCCAGCCAATTCTCCCTGAGCTGTTCCCAGAGCCCAAAGCCCAGACTGGGACCATGCACACCAAAACCACAAACCACATCTGGGCCAGGCACCTCGGGTCTGTAGGAAGCTTGAGGTCAATGGGCATTGATTGATTGCACCAAGCAAGCCTGTATGGATCTGGAAGCAAGAGGAATTTCCTATGCTGCCCACAGCACTGTGGGTGAGAAGGTGCTAACCGTCCCCAGGCCAGCAAAGGTGCTTGTAGGTAGCTGCAAGACAGCAGGGATGGGGACACATGTGGTGTCAGAGGTTTGTGCAAAGGGCAGAAGGTGGTTACAGGAGGGAGGGTTGAGGAGAGACTAGAGGACTGCAGTGAGCGCTGTCCTCGCTTTGCAGGGAGGGCAGAGGGGCATGTGCAGGGATGCGACCGACACTGTCTCTGCAAGGGGACCAGAGAAGTCACCTGAAGTGGCTGGTGTCTGCAGAGGAGGACATTTAAGCACCATGAATTAATTAGGAGGCCCAATGACCCAGTCTGATCTCTACTCCTGCTGCAGCAAGTGGCACCTCATGCCGTGGGGCTGGGAGCTGGTTATGCAATGAGCAGCAGCAAGCAGCCAGCAGCACCAGGCAGACAACGGGAGTCCTGCTGGTCCTGGCATCTATCCAGGGAGAAGTGAAGTAAAATAAAATAAAAACTGACTCCCTGTGATTCAGTCCTTGATTTCCCCTAAAACAAACAGTTCTCTGAGGCTTGCAAATCACACATTAGAAAAGTCCCCACCAACCAAAAAAGCACATATTTGTCTCCCTTGAATTCTCCACTGTGCTTTCAACAACTAAAAGCTGGAATAAATTTTCACAGCTTTCCTTTTGTGAACAATAAATCTCTTCCTAAATTAGGTATAAACACAGAATGATCAGCACTTTTTAGAAAAGGATTTTGATATTTTTATTATTATTTTTTTCTGCATTGTATTTCATATGTTATGATATTAAATTCAGTCCCCTATGAAACTGTGGCATTTCACAGTTACCTCTAGGGTGTGCCTACTTGTTTTAAATCAACATACTGGTTTTTAGGTTTTAATGTTAAGTTGGGAGCTAAGGTTTGCTTCGATCAGCTGATTTTTCTGCCTGAGCAAATTAGTGCTCCCGACTGACCTGAAGATTAAGAAATAATATGTAATTGTATTTCTGGAATTGTGAAATGTCTTTGCTCTCTGTAAGACACTTTTAATGTCTTATACAGAAAAGTATAAAACAACATGGTTTCCTAATTAAACTTTTTTTCTTCTCCATATATTTAACTTATAAAATACATCAAATACATGATCATAGTATAAAAACAGAGAGAAATGATCTTGTTTATTTTTAATCAAGAACATTTTTAAAAGCATTTATAATACAGTAATGCCAAGGGTTCCACACTTGTACTTGATGATACCAGATGCTATACAAATAACAAGGTAGAATCAATCCCTGCAGAGAAAGAAGATTTAAAAAATAGGGCTTGTTTATAAATAGGAGGGACAGGGAGGTGTTTTTGAAACTGTGACCTTCCGACTTTCTAATATACCTCACTTTTCCCATCCCTAAGTGTGTGATTGTAACTGCCAATCAGCTCAGGTCTGGGAGACAATAACACCTGAACTGGGAGCCTCTGCAAAGGGAGGAGTATGTGTAGGAAACATACACAGTCACAGCTAGAAAATGGGACAAGCTGGGTGGCATATTCACCATCTGTGGTACAAATAGAAAAGACTGAAGACCACATCTAAATTTTCTGCCTGAAAATGACTATGGGTGAGTATTTGGCTCATGTTTAAATGCAGTAACATGAGCTTTCTTCCTCCGCCTCCTCTTTAGGTAGAAGCTATCAGCTGGTGCTGCTGATTATCTGTGCTGGCCACACATACCAGTCCATGACCTTCATATTATCAGGCTGTCCTTCACTTTTCATCATGCACTTGTATTTCAGCTCTCCTGCCTCCTTGCCTGGGATCTGGGAGGTAGTGCCAGTGGGGTGGAGATGGGCAGACTCAGGACTCTGCATCCTGGTGGGGATTGGCACCAGGTGAAGGAGGGAGTGTTGCTCCCATTGTTGCAGTCCGCTTACTTGAGCTGAAGGAGAGGGCCAAAGCCACAGAAAAACCCCAACCTCAGGGAGACCTTCCCAAGGTAAATACAACATTGACAGGAAAGGAACTTGTGTTTACAATGCTGCTTTCTATATGAAAGGCAGGCAAGGGTAGCTCTGAGATGCATTCACCTGCACTCCTGGTGCTGAAGGTGGAGCAGATTCCTACTCTTGAACAGAGCTGGAGCACCCAGGTTCCTCCTGGGGCTCTTGGAGTACCAGAGCAATGATGATTGAGCAATGCCAGCTCAGACCTGCAGTGAGCACTGAAGAGCTGAGGGAGACTGACACACAGGGCTGTAGAAGTGACTGCACACAGACCCTCGGGATTGTGCATGCAATGGGATACACCTGACCAAAAAATGACCACTGGCATTTAACTTTGCTCAGTGTATGCTCACTACACATACATGTTCAGGGCAACTGAAGCATTGCACAGGGCCAGCAGGTAGAACATGGGACCTCTGGGAGACTAAGGGTGAACCTCTAGAACATCATGGCTGACACTGGGTTCCTGAATTTGGGCAATGATTGCCACACTGTCTTGTAACTGCATTGTAATTTGCTGCTCTTTCTAATTCAGCAACCATGTTTTATCAGGCTGCAGCCTGATACCGAATGGACTGAATCCCAACATCTCACATAGGAAAGCAGTTGGCAAACCTTTCTTTCTCAATTGCAAGCACAAAAATGCACCCCTCCACAAATGGGCCTAACCCTACAAACCCCAACTGCATTGGGAAGGAGCAGTGAGTACTCAGTAGATCCTTGGCTCAGGCCCAGCACCTGAGTCACCGAGCTGGTATCTCCATTTGATAATCAGTCTCCAGTTTCCACAGAAACGCTTATTAAGAATACTTGTTTATTGATTATTCTCTTATTTATTAGACATTCTCAGCATCTTATCTCATGCTCTATTTATTTATTTCATTTTGCTTTGGTTGTAAGTGTAATTAGCAGCAAAGCTGCTATCAACACCTTATTGTTTCTGTGAATATTGGAAATAATAAAATGCTCTCAATTTCTAAAGAAATCCTGGCTCCAGTGATATATCTGCTACTACAGATGACAATACATAACTTGCCAAGAGCACGAGTAATTTAACTTTTTTTAATTAGTAATTCTACCATGGGTGAGAGCTGTCATGCCTGACAGATTGGAGCCCATTGCTTTCCATCAGAGGGTAAGACTGACTTTCTGGTGTTTAGAGAGGACACCACTTTATGTCTGCCCAAAACTGTTCATATCTGGACTTCAAAGAACTCAATCTGCAAAAGCAGCCCAGGGTTCTGATATCCAAGTGCCTTGAATGCAGGGGCAAAAGTAAGAATAGGCGTTAGAAAATCTGGCCTGGGATGATCAACCAAATTTTTCAAACTTAATAGCATCTGTTTATAGAGTTACTCCACAAATGCAAATAACTTCCAAATGAGTTAAAGCTCTTTGCAGAATAATGACATTTGCACAGTAATGAATAAGGCCATGTTTTCTCCTGATAACTTTTGCTATGGTTTAGCCCTGGCTGGCAGCCAAGCCACACACAGACACTCGCTCACTCCTCCACCAGCAGGACTGGGGAGAGAATTGGAAGGGTAAAAGCCAGAAAACTCATCGATTGAGATAAAGGGAAAGAAAAAGCTGTTCACCCAAGCAATGAAAAACAAAGAATTAATTCACTGCTTCACATGGGCAGGCAGGTGTTCAACCATCTCCAGGACAATAGGGACCCATCACACATAATGGTTATTTGGGAAGACAAACATCATCACTACAAACATTCCTCCCTTCCTCCTTCTTGCCACCACTTCATATACTGAGCATGACATCATATGATCTGGAATATCCCTTTGATCAGTTTGTGTTATCTGTCCTGGCTGTGTCTCCTCCCAAAATCCTATGCACTCCCAATCTCCTTGCCAGCATGGCGGCATGAAAAGCAGAAAGGGCCTTGGCTCTCTGTAAGCTCTGCTCAGAAATAATGAAAACATTACTGTATTATCATCACTGTGTTCAGCACAAATACGAAACACAGCCCCATACCAGCTACTGCAAAGAAAATGAACTCTACCAAAACCAGCACATGCCACCCTTTATTCCCTACCATTTACATCATCCTCAGGTCCCACACTATTTAACACAACTTCATTAACCGTCTTTCCACTTCCCATTCTTTGATAACTGACAACTTTTTCAACTTTTCAGCAGCTCCCATAAGATTATTGTGAATTTCCTCAACAGAGGATAAAGTCAGGTGGGAAACAGATCACAAATGATATTCGCTAGAACATCTTTTCTCAAACAAACTTTTCTTCTGAAGGGAATTCAGCCATTATTATGGAAACCAGACAACCATCACTGAGAACATTCAATTACTCCCTTGAGTGTTCACACATGCTCCCAGTTACCTGGGAGTTGTTGCTTGGAACAAAAACTGGTTCCTCAGACACAAAGGCTTACACTGACTTACTAGTCAAAGCTCATGATGTCCCTTGTTTCACTACATGTGTAAAGCCTGTAATTTTTGTCTGCAAATACCAGCCACTGCCTTTACAGATGTGTTCTGAGTTACACACCATGGTGAACACTAATGCATGCTGATGGCTTCAGACAGATTCTGTGCCTTTTTTTGTCCTCAGCTGACTGACAGTGTAGCCAGTCATGGTTAGTAGCATGCCTATGTACATGCCTACAGATCACCAGTGTTTTCAGACGCTGGGCAAATGAGAGTTGCCATAATTCAGATGTATGAAGAACTGGAGATCACGTGCCTCCTGTAATCTCTATACTTCCTTGATTCCTCCTGCCTAAAATCAAAATCTTCCTGTTCTTCTAATTGAAGGACTGTGTTTTGCCAGGGAATGTAAATTGCACTTTTGTCTTTGGTTGGACAGTCTTAAAATAACTATCAGCCTTAGTTCTTTCAGAAACTGGATACTGTGGATATTTATAGTAAAACTGATTTGATGGGTTAAGACTGAAAAATTAGAATTTATATTACATTTCAAAATATTACTGTACAGTTCTGAGATGCTGCCATGGAGACTGCATCATTACTCTGCTTTACATGCGCACTCAGTCACTAGGTCTCCCCAGGCTTTCAAAGCAATTCAGCTACAACCCTCTTGCAGCTTCCAGCTATGATACTCCAATTCATTCTTCAATGTAAAATAGTCAGAGCCATTGCAGTAGCCTAACACTAGCTCTCAGATGGCTTCTTGGCTTTGTACTCACTCTGCTCACTGGTACTCACCTGGTACCCTGAATTAGAGAAAAAAAATTATGACCCTTGGAGCACAAAATGAGGGCTGGCAGCACAGCGAGTCATGCATGCTGCCTAGAGAGACACATGCTTGGAGCCTGAAAGCGGCAGAAGCAACTTTTTTCATATTTTTCAGTCTAGCCACAACTCCATCCCCTGGCCTGCAGAGTCTGGAAATAGTTTCATATGATAAGGGCAGGTACAATCTCCTCTGTTTTTGGCAAGGTCTTACACACCATCAAACAAGAATAAGACATAAAAAACCACACAACCTAAAAGTTATAGAACTGCAAAACCAGACAATAATCTAAATCAATGGGATTATGGCTGTAATACTGCTGGTGACCTCAAAGGTGATTGGGTTAATCACCTAGAGCTCATTATCTCAATGAGTTTCCCAGGCTTTTTATTTTTGAAAGGTGTCCCCTTAGCACAGTTTTCACAGAATTTAATTCCTGCAGTGGCTTAACATTATGGTTTAAGAAGTTCGTGGAAAGCTTTCAATACCTGTGGATAGCCATGAAGTTTCCAGTTTTATACTTGCCACTTGAGTATGTCTGCAGAGGACTTGTAACTGCCTAATTCGGTGGGAGTGGCCTGGCACACACTGCAGAGTGCTCAGGCTTCTCACACACCTCTGGGCTGTCTCTGAAGCACTGCTGAGCATCAGCTACCAACAGCACCACGTGGGTGTCTGATGCAATCACAGTAGAGGTGCCCTGTAAGAAAACCCAGCACAGAGTGGACATTTTGCTATTAAATGAAAATGCTTCTTAGCATGGGTCACTTGCCTAACTGCAGGTGTTAGAGAGGATTTAATAATTGCAGCATTTGTTCCCTGAGCATCCAAATGTGTGTCTCTGTGGTGGGGAAAAGCAATGCTGTGTCAGTTGCTCTCAAACTGTGTCACATCGTGTCATGCAGCACACACTGATATGACCTGATGCAATAGGTAATAAGATCTGTGCCAAGTTACTGAATAGAAGAGAACTATTTTTGTTTCGTGGAGACTATTTTAACATGTTGAACACTGCTGTCATGTTGAGCATGTTTCTGAATGCTTTTGTGGCCATATAAAGCATTTATTCCTTGTCTATATGCATGGGGGTTAGAAAAAAAAAAAAAAGAGAAGCAGCTGACAGTTACTGCCATTGTATTGGAGATCATAACCTGCCCTCATAGCGTCAGTTGTCCAAAGGCCAGTATTTACTGTTCTGTCTGGAACCCCTAGATTAGAACTGTGCCACCAGGAGAGACCTCATGAATCATCACAAGTGAAGCACAGGGCAGTCAGAGCTGCAATGAGCAATCACTAATAACCTCTTCTTTCATCATCTCTAGCCTATGAACCTGTAAGGGACATGAGATAGGAATCCCAGTGTATTCCATTGCATTTTGTGCATGAAAGTCCCAAAAGAACCATCTGCTATTGCATAGTCAGGAGATGGAAACTTGTTGTCTGGGTGTGTCATAAACGTATGTTGCTTTTGAACTAAAACTGCAGAACTGGCACCTGAAATATCCTTGAAAAGGGAAATTATGAAAACATGAAATTATGTCCTACTTGGACGCTATCACTTTCTTCACTGTAGCAATCTGGACTACAGTTGAATTCTGGAAAGCACAGAGTACCTGGGCTTTCAGCTTTTGGGGATGTTCATGTGCTGTGCCACAGCATTGTGTACACATTATTTCACTTGCATGGAACAAATTATTCATTCCATGCCAACGGGATTTAATACACCATTTTCAGTAACTATCCACATATCCTCAGTATCATAAACAAAACCAATACCTAAGGAAACAAATACTTCTAGTTGCTTCTGGGCAGAATGAGGAGCAGGCTGGAGAGTATTCAGAGCATGAATGCAATGTGATCACATTCCAAAGGCAACCACGTGCACCCCAATGTGCTCAACATGCAGTGCAGTTTCCATTTTTTTGGCTTTGACCCATTTTTTACACATACAAAAAACCTGAGCTGCTGCCATGCCCAAACACACACAAGAAAAAACAACTTCTGCTTAGATCAAGTGCATTGACATGATGAACTCATTGCTCTCAGACCCATAACTCTTGGGGGGGGAAGGGGGGCGGTGGGGGCAGGGGGAGAATCCCTCACTTGCTAAGACATTCTTAGCACTTTTAACAGTTCAAAGACTCAGGAAGTTCACGAGAAATCAGCTCCAGAGAAGCTGGGAGGAAATCCTCCCAGAAACTCTGGCCCAACATCTGTCCTAGCTGACGAGATGCATTAATTTGTTTTGAAACCCCAGAGGCCAGTGTGGGAGGGCATCAAAGTGGACAGTGCTGCTTCAGTTCTGACCCAACAGCACAAGCCCTGATGCAAATCCCATCAAATCAACTCAAGCAAAATGTGTACTTCTTCATAGAAGGTATAAGGCCTATCCCCCATTCGGAAGATCAGTCACTGTCTACAGATGCTTCCAGAAATTATGCCTATTAGGCAGAAGATGATTGTGAAATCACCAGGACACAGCATTACTACTGATAAGTACCAAAAGAATTTGCATCCCAGATATGTCACTGCTAAAAAACTTGTCACTGTTACTTCCTTTAATGCTATCTTGCAGATGGACACAGCTGATATTTCTTCCCTTGGACTGTGTTGCAAGGTCAGGGAAATCAACAAACTCAAGGAGCTTAGGACATGACACCTTTCTTGACTTCCTGCCCTAAAGAAAGCTCTAGGGCATCTAGATCTCCTGCTAAGCTTTTGCTACTGTTGTCAGATAGTCTAAAAAAAGTCTTTGTAGGTTTGAATCATTATCACCAGGAAAAAGCACTGCCTAAAGCTGCAGCTTTGTGATGATGGGCACTGGTGGAGTACAGAAGTGCTTTCCACATGCTTCAAGAAATATATTTAAGATCACTTTCTCTTCTGGCCAAGGTATAAAGAACATTTATTTTATTGTATAAAGAACATTTATTGCTGGAACTTCCATCTACATCAGTGCTTTTTTCCACCATCACCAAAGAGATACAAAGAGGCTGCCAAAACATGTGGAAAGCTTTGATCTTGTAGGTGGCAGAGTCAATAATAATTGCTGTTACTTCCTTTCACTGTGCCAGAGACACACTAAGGAACCTGACAGCAGCTTCAGTCACTGACTTAAAATTTGGACTCTCAAAACTCAAGTCTAGAAATTGTGAGGAATAAAATTACTGCCTGGCATGTATCTGAGGTCATATTTACCACCAGAATTGTATTCAAACCACACCTGTGTTCAAGGTCAGCTGTCTGTAATACGAATCAGAAAGACAAATGTAGGAAGTGTATGCAGACAGCTCTACATGCTGGTGGAAGCAGGTACAGCCACGTTAAGCACTGACCTGTAGGGAGGAGACAAATAATTTCTTGATGATTATTTTCTGATTCCTTTACCTGTGCTAAATAGTGTCATACTTCTGGGCTGCAAAGAGAAGAGGAAGCTTTTGTGTAGCAGTTGGGAACTGCCCAACATATGCACATTACTGTGCATGTTTCATACGTTCAGGATGAGTGAGACATTTTCTCCATGACTTCCAGATGTCAGAAAAACTGTTCAAAGTTTGCTGCTGAAAAAGAAAACCTCTCTGAAGTACCATGCAAGTTCGTATGGCTTCTCCATGTTGGCACATTATGCTCAGTGCCCCTTTAGAGCACAACAAAACAGTCCCCACTGCTGATCTCTTCACTCTAGCGAGAAATAGACTTAAAAGACGAGTGCAGCCAGCTATTAGTGAAGTTAACCACTTGCTTCTCCCTTCTTCCATGAATAGTTTCCCTTAAAACAGCACAGGCAGGATTTTATGATTGATAATCCTCATGAGAAAATCTTTGAAATATGAGCAATATTTTTCTTAATGTGATTGTATAACATTGTCATGACTTGAATATTTTTGACAGTGAAATAAGCTTACCTAATAAAGTGAGTGTAAAGTGAGTGCTGTGTTGACTTTTCTTTCCTCCTTTCCTCAAAGGCAGGAGTGTGAACAGTATAGAGAGCAAGTATTTTCTACTCTGCTTGGTTTTCAGAAATAAAAAGGTCTATCTGCTCATGTAGTCTCATTTTTCTCCTCCTACAGTTAACAGTAACATACCAGCTTATTCAGTGTTGTAAGGATGGCAGGCAAAGCAAGATCAAATAAATTATTTCAGCTTTTTCAGTTTTCAGAGTGAAGTCTGACACCTGGTAGTATTTATCCCTTACCACCAGGGCACACATGCAGAAATGTGCATATGATACAGAGGCTTACTGGGGCATTGGGGTTCCTGGGCAATGCCCATGGCCATCAAAATGCTCTCAGAAAGCACTAACCCCCAAGCTTCTATGCTGTTTAACTCTCTATCTCATAACAAGGTTGCAGTCATGAAGACCTCAGTTAATGCCAATTTTTCCCTAGTTTCTTTCTGTACATTTTTGACAAGTCATTTTGATGTTATCTATTCAAATAGCAGTCAGTAAAAACTGACCTTGAAGAGCTTAGACACATGGCCTCGCTTTCATAATCCTGCCATAGGTTCTGATTTGCTAAAGCAAGCTTGTGCAGGAGTGGTTTTGGGCATACTTTTAAATATTTTAAACATTTTTATCAGTGATTCATCCCACTTGCCTTGGGAATTTGGTTTTTTTGCCAGAGGGCAGGGTTTTAAGTTTGTTGCATTATTGATGTATAATGACAGCTGACACAGCTTCCAGCCAGGTAAATAGAGTATAAGAACTAACTGGCTTATGAACCATAATGCTTAAGGAGGATCGTTTGGGTATGGGGAAGAGTCAGAGATGACATAAGCAGAAAATAATATGCCCGAGTGTTCCTCACTTACAAGTTGAATGACAGTCTCAGTGTGTCCCATCTTTAAGGGGAAAAAAGAAGTATTTTTCTTTTTTGTCTATGATTAATTTCCTGACCTATCATTCAGTAGCTATTCATGGTTCCATAGTTTCCTTTCATGACACCTCAGCATGACAAACACACCAGAAAATGTGATTTTCAAGGTGTACAGCTCTGGTTAGATGACAAGCACTGAATAAGAGCTTTCTGAGAGGCAAAGCTTTGGTCCAGGCACCAGAGAGCACGTACATGTTCATGAAATATAAAATTAGTACTTTGGATTTTCCAGATGATCTGTTACAATCAGTGTCTGTATTTCTGCTAGATCAAATAACAGGTACTCCAGATCAGAAATTAAGTCAATTTAGACTGTGTTTACTGTCTCTACATTCAAAGAGTGAAAGTTATACAGAGTGATACCAAATTTCCTTTCTCTTCCCTGGTACCTTAAAGAGTGGTGGTCCTTGTAGGAAACAAGGGGAAAGCATCAGTCCTGTTTCATTGAGAGGTCTACAGTCTTGCTGCTGCTGGATAACCTTATGGCAGGTAAGTCCTTCAGAATCAGGGTCAGGAACAATGCAGAGAATTGTTTTGCTAATGGGAGCAGTTTCATCCAGGGTTACCTGACCTGTACCTGTCCTAATTTCTTAATTTGATTCATGGTTCAAGTCGGACTGTTTTCCTTGTCTTTGATTTCTCAGAATAATTCCACAAGATGCCCCTACAAATCTCCTTTTATTTGGGTTTTTTCATACCTTCCTCAGGGCCCATCCCTCATGGTCTGTAGCATGAATAGCACTTCTCCAGGTACTCTATACGAAGCATTGGATTGAGTTGCTTAAACATCTACAGACCTTAGAAAACACGCATCATGTCTATAGAGCCAAATGGAGGCCAGGCAGAATGTCCTGGGGAATGTAGAACGGTATTAGAAATCTAAGTCAAAAGAAAAAAAAGGTTGAATCCTACCCATAGACTAGTGAGTGCCAGCAAGGTACTGCTGTGAAACTTGCTCTATTTAACCATTACTGTTAAGCTGCCCTATCTCTTTAGCAACAGCTAAAGCTTGAAAAGACAAAACCCCAAAGGGAGTGAGTCTTTGAATAGATTAGAAATCTATAGATGAAATGGATGGCCTGACAATGCTGCCTAATTTATTTGAAATTAGGCATGTGTCATATCCATATGTCTTGGGTTGAGCTGGCAAAATGCCAACTGCCCAATACAGAGTCAGTTTTTCTCCTCCTAGCTGAGGAAAAAAAGGAGAAGGGTCAGGGTTAGGGTTAGGTCTAGGGTTACGGTTAGGGTTAGGGCTAGGTTATCCCATGATGTTCAACAATAAGACAGCCCAACCCATGAACCAGTGGTAAACTTGGAGCTGTGACTGGAACCAAAAAGGCAAAGGATCCAAATTGAACTGATGCCGGTGGCAATCCTTGATTGCAAGATATTTGCCTCAAAAATCTACATAAGGACTATATATATGTATATATATTTATATATGTACGTATATATGCGTGGGATAGAAGTGAATGCAACAATACAAGTGTTGCTTGGAAAAACTAGTGTGGAATAAGAGGTGGAGAACATGATGGGTTTGATCTAGGCTTCCTTAGCAACCAGTTGTAACTAGGGAAATGGGCATTACATAAGTATTCCACATGTGTTTTCCACGTAACAAGGGAGGTTGGACTAAAGGGAGGTAGGAAGTTAGGGGTTTTTCCCTCCCTTCTTCCGGTGAGGCTTTGGGAAGCAGAAGGAACCCAGACATTGGTCCCTTGTTCAGTTGGTTTTCCTCTTGGAGTTGGTGAGATTGTATCTTTGCCAGTTTCCCTCCTTTTTAAAGTTTTTGATTGTATTTGTCTGTTTTGTCTTTGTCCCTCCTTATTCCTTGTTTCCTTTTTCTCTTTTCCCCTTTTCCCTGAGGGCCCCTAATGGTGTGTACAGATTGCATATGTAGTTATAAATGTTAGAAAATATATGTATATTCTGATTTAATTCAGTTTTTTTTTATTTCTTGCTTTCTTTCCAGGTTTTCTTTTTCCTTTGTTGGGAAGGGGGAGGGAAGGCAGTTCAGGCTTGGCAAAAGGGTGGGGCTAAACCTTAGACACCATATTATAGCAATTAAAGGAACACTTAATTGAATCATGAGGCTGAAATCACCACAAGGATACTCTCCATTGAGATTCTGAGATTTCCTTTATACCTGTTTTTAAACAAGGATTTGTGTGGGTTTTCTTTGTAGTTTTTCTTAAAAAAAAAAAAGAAAAGAAAAAATGCTTTGTTAAACACAGAAGACTCATCAGCAAGGACAGAATAAAGCTGAAGGTGAGATCAAGTGGATATGGCATGAGTCAGTGTGTGAGGCAAGCTTTCTCAGGTGTGGTGTTGCCCAAAGATGAGCAATGATACATAGGTCCAGTGAAATGATTTATTTTCTTAAATAACAGGATATTAATATGCTTTGGTTTAAGTGATAACAGAGACAACAGTCATTAACAGGACTAGTCTCAGAGTTAACCTTGCATAAATTAGATGAGAATTTGGCCCTTGACCTGGATCTATTTGTATGAAATATTCTCAAGTTCTAATTTTATCTTCAATCCTAGTAATGTAACTGCATTAAATTCCAGTTATCTGTAGAGCGTGAAATCCTGGACTAGACATACTCTGCAGTGCAACAACTTATCTGTTACCACTCATACAGTCAGACTTGAAAATCACCTTCCTGAATGTCGAGTTTTTCATTGAAGATTTCTGTGTTTCATACACCAGATTGGCAGGTGTCCTCTTAATTACAGGATGGTCATACCAAGTCTCCACAGGTGAGAAAGCCACCTCAATGGAACCATCTCCACAGGAATCCTTTTGGAGCAGTGATGACCTTATCAGCATGCAATGGCAGGACAATTAATATGTGCAGCTAAGGTAGCAAAGATGGAAATAGACCTTGCTCTATTGTCAGTCTCCTTCCTATTGAGGATCCTTAAGGCTCACTGAGGCTTGAAAGACAGTGTGCTGAGACAAGCATGTGATGATATCTCCACTGAAGAAAGTTCCCCCTGTTCAGAAGTACATCAGGGTTATCCAGAAACAGCAGTTACCTCTAGCCTCTGGCCTACACCCTCTGTATTGTTAATACGGCCAAGAGCAATACATGCACTACTTGGCAAGTTGGAGAGATTATTTCATTATTTATGCACAGCTACATCCTATAGACATCAGTATGGTATTTGCATACAGCCCTCTTATGTGTTAGCACCTTGAAGACGTATGTATTGCCTTTGATTTATGACACAGATACTTCATTTGCAAGAAGCCCCCAGACTCCTTGGAATATTTGTCTGTCTCACTATTCCTCCACACATTGCCCTGTACTACCATGTCTGGGTCAATCTGGAAGTTCGATGTCAGAGCAATATTATTATCAAGGTAGGAGAAAAAAGCTGTGGGTCTTTGAAGTCCTCATTGGCTCCTGTGAAATGCAATAACACAGATATTAAAGGACTCATTTTTTTGTACAGGTTTCCCCCACCTCTCATCTTCTGACATAAGAACTTCACCACAAAGGATGCCCCATAGTAAGTATGAATGTTTCCCTTGTTCTTGGTGTGTCTCAGAGTGGGATAAGTCCTGTGGAAGATAAAGAATTTCCAACAAACCCAGATATTTTCCACCTAAAACAGACACAGCAAAAAAGAAGTTAAGAAATGGCATCTTTGAAATGAAAATAAACCATCTGTCAAATCAGACAAATAAAGCAGAAGGTGCAAAGTCATTAGCAATATTGGATTTTGTGCAGATTTCTAGCTAAGACATTTTACTTACTGCAGTTGTAGCTCCACTTACTAGGAAAGAGTCATACTTCATACTCTGTGAATACTCTTGGTTCAGTATTCTTGATTATTTATCACTCTGAGAATTAATGCAGTTTGAATTGTAGATTAGATTAATATTAAATATTATTCAACTGGGAGGGATTTTTAATTAAGGCTACTGAGTCAAAAGTCTTTTCAGGAAACTCTATAAACACAGAATATACATGGACATGACTGATAACTCTATGATATACATCTTCTATGGAAATATCACACTTTGCTACCCCACCACATTAAGGCTCTGGGTGGTGGAATCCATGGCCCAAATGCTACATAGCAGTCTGAAGCCTTTTTTGCTTCACAGCATTCTCTTGTGTTGTTAAGTTTTAACTCTAACTGTAGATGAGGGGCAGAAATATTTCCACTTGAGTTTTTTATTATTATTTTGATAAGCCATAATTAGACTGTGGCTCATTCAAATCCATCTGGCAATCTGAATATTTACGATCATTACGGGAAGGAGTGATTATGATTTGTTTCAAATAACTGCTGCTTGAATTAACTGAGATGACAGATAAATGCAGACTTCCTCTACTTCACAGGCCTTAGGGGAGGTTTAAAGTTCAGAGTCTGTTTTTGGAGATACTTCCTCTGCATTTAGCAGAGAAGGTGCAGTCCTATAATGGGTACATGCCACAAATACTGCTAATTCAGCATCAGCTGAAGGGTGTATCTACACTAGTCTTTAAGTCCAGACCCGGAGTGCACTCTGGAAGTGAACTCTTAGTAGTTCTCACTTTCCTGTGTTTTTGGTCACACCAGTATCTTGTCTTGGCACACACAACACGGATTCTGAAAGATCTATGGTTGAACCACTAACAGGAACTCAGTTCTCAAGGCTCATCTAGAAACAGACTGGAGTGAAATCTCCTGAAAGGTGTATAGTGTGGACAACTGATCCATAGCATCAGCAGTTTTGTTCTAGGCATCCATTGTCACCACGCTGCACTATTTGGTAAGGCAATCATTTTCTGTGCCAGGTTACTGTCATTCAAAAAAATATTCACAGGAAAGGCACTAGGTAAATCTGGTAGCTGATGTGCTTACCTACACCTGCCTCCCCCTGCCATGAGTTCAGAGATAAATTCTAGCTATGAAAGTTATAGACAGAAGCCCCTATGCTATCACCAAATATATTGGAGGGGGATCTATTCAGTTTCAAAATCTTTTTCCCTTACATTTTGCCTTAAAGAACAGCTAAAACATTAAACAGAACATAATATGAAGGCTATTTTAAAACACAAATTTCATACATATTACTTCATCAGGCATGTTGCTTGAGTAAAAAGACAGTTCTTGTTTTGAGTAAAGCCTGTTCTTACTGAAGATATAGTGTACTATGCACTCTTTCACAGGAAGATAATTATTATAAATAACCTCAAGTATGCAATGGGTGTTTTGCTTATCATCACATATGAAGCCAATGGCTGAGCCAGAAGCAGAACACAAGAATTTTGACCACAGGGGTTTTTGATTGCTTTAACCATAAATATCACTTTACAAAGTCACCAGCTAATGAAAAAAAACCCAACCAAACACAAAACAAACAAACAAACTCTCATGCTTTAAAACTTTTGCTCAAATTATTCAGCAATTACTGGAGGAAAGCAGAGGACTGATCCCATTCAGGCCCCAAACACTCTCTGCCCTGTTAGTTTTCTTCCCATACCTTACAGAGTCATATGAGTATTTAGCAGGATTCACCTTACTCTCTGCCAAAGCTACACCTTCTTTAGCCAGATGGCTGCTCTGGCTCCAGTCTTGTAGCCTATATTGCCTGACAGAGTTTTCTGCCTCCACAGCGTGACCAGCATGGCACTGGGCATGAAGCAAGGTGGGTAAGTTCCTCCATTGTCCCAAGGGAAAAAAAAATAATTTTAGTAGGTTTTATCAAGGGACTCGTTCTCTTGAAAATGCTTTCTAACGTGAAGAGTAGCTCCCTCTTCAAAGACACTGCTGTGTCACTATCAATTACCTGTGAACCACCACCAGAACAGGGAAAGCTATTGAGGTGCTAAAAGGGGTGAGGGTTTTTTATGATCTCCCATTATCTCATTAAAATGAAATAATAAAATGATAACTTGACCCAAGCAGAGTGCTATATCAGTAACTGATATTGTTACAATCTTTTTAAACAGGATCATTTAAGAACAGGGATTGCATCATGATGAGAAATGTTGCCACCAATTTAGTATTACATGTACAGTGAGTTTTACATTCAGATATCTGGGAACAATTACCTTGCTATCTACAACCCAGACGCAACCTCATTAAATTCAAGAGGCAATTTACCACAGAGTACAAGAAACGTGTTACAGGGTTGCTGATGGCTTTCTCTCTCTTTACTTTGTTGTTTCTCTCACTTGCCTTCTTGCCCTACAAAGAGCTTTGATTTAGCTGCAGAAACACAAGTGGTTACCTTGAAAAGTGTGTACATGGGGTAGGCTTTGTCCATGCCATGTCTAGTACTGCTGCAGGAACTGGTGCACTGAGCACTGGGCTTGAAAAACTCAACCTCACACTCCAATGGAGAGATAATTTGTGTCACTTCAACAAGCTCATCCTTCACTGCTTCCTCTGCAGGGACCGAGATAAGCGTTTCCATGGTGAAGAGCAGCTCTGCGCATGCCTCGGTGCAATCAGAAACAATCCCTTCTTCTCCCTGCTGGGTAAGTCCCACTATGCTTCTAAAGAAACAGATATTTTCCTTCTAGTTTGAGCCAAAATGAGAGCAAAATAAAATTACATAATCAGTTCCCCAAATTTTAATGGTATCGTGGACCAGTCCACCCAGAAAAGTAGACCATAATATAAACTGAAATTTTACAAAATAACCTCAGCATTCTTAAGGGGGAAAAGAGAAACTTTGGAATCTTGGCAGCTAATAGATGTTTGAAGCCCCAAATTTGACTTTTGTATTTTGACCCAATCTAAACAGGCCTGTTTAGTCCCTGTGCTCAGCCCCAAGAGTGGGGCCTCATCCTCGATTGTGAACCCAACAGAATTGTGAGCGCGTGTACATATACCCACAGACCTGCTAAGAGGCAACACTGGGGAAAGTGCCAGTGGCTCTCATCCCTAATGACACACAAGCTGACAAGAAAACCCTAGAATGGCAGGAACTGGAAAAAAAGACACATAAAGATTATGTGCCTTCTCCATGGAGAAGGATCTGGGAGTCCTGGTGGATGACAAGTTGACCACAAGCTGGCAGGGAGTCCTTGTGGCCCTGAAGGGCCAAAGGGATCCTGGGTTGCATCAGGAGGAGTGTGATCAGCAAGTCAAGGGAGGTGATCCTCCTTCTCCTCTGCTTAGCTCTAATGAGGCCACATCTGGACTGTTGTGTTCAGTTCTGGTCTCCACAGTTCAAGAAACACAAGGAGCTACTGTAGAGGGTCCATTGGAGGGGCACAAAGGTGGATGCCGAGAGGATATTGCAAGACTTTTCAGTGACAGGAGTCATGATCATAAAGACAAGAAGTTTCACCTCAAGATGAGGAAGAACTTTATAATGGGGATCGTGGAGCACTGGAATAGGCTGCCCAGGGGTGTTAAGGAGTGTCCCTCTGTGGACACATTCAAACCCCACCACATTCCTGTGTAACCTGCTCTGGGTGACCCTGTCCTTGCAACGAGGTTGGACTGTGTCATCTTGAGGTCCCTTCCAATACTAACAATGCTGTTATTTTATGATTCTGTGAATAGCAGAAAGAGCACAGCTGGAACTTTTGACCAAACTCAGTACTGATAAATTTTCTCTCTCTCATTAAATTTTATAAAGATACTGTGTGAACTGAAAAATTAAAAAAAATAATAGAAGAGCAATATGAAAGAATCTAAAGATTTTGATAGTCCTACCACCAAGACTTGGCAATGTCTTTTCCAAAGCACCCTTCATGGAAAGGGCTATCAAGCACTGGAACAGGCTGCCCAGGGACACTGTTGAGTCACCATCCCTGGAAGTATTTAAAAGACATGTAGATGTGGCACTTAGGGCCATGGTTTAAAGGTGGATATGGCAGTGTTAGGTTAATGCTTGGACTCAATAATCTTAGAGATCTTTTCCAACCTAAATAATTCCATGATTCTGTGGTTCTATACACTGCTGTGAAATATTCAGAAGTAATAGGACACTCACCTTATAAAAAGACATTCTTTTAAGGTGCTGGTCTATTGTCTTGGTGCACTTATCATGGTATATCCATATTGTAACATAATACTTTCCTATAGCCTAAAATCAACAGGGAATGTTTTCTGCTCAAACGTGTCTGCATTGGACAGAGTTCAGACATACATTCAGTGTTCTTGTGTGAGCTCCTCAAAAGCCTAAAATGGAGTTAGAGGCACCTCCACAATTCTAATGACTGAGCAACTGGTGGAATGATACTTCACAAAATCAGCTAATATTTGATCCTGGAGACATATCTGTTGCTTAGACTACTTTGGCAGCTCTGTGTAGTGACCCAAACATTGCAGAACATGGCCTTTCCATAGGTTTATAGAAATAGAATGTGGAGATAAAAAGGAAATCTTTTAGTAAAAAACCTTAGAGAACAAGGTCCTCAAGCATCAGTCTTTCTAAAAAAACGACTCACAGAACAGAGTGGTGTGTTAGGCTGACTGTGCCTCAGAGAGCCAAGCTGTAGATGGACATGCTTTTTTCTAGACCTGTTCTGTGTAATATTGGCTTACCCAGCAGTACATCAGAATGTTGGCTATGTAACACCCATGGCATCATCACTGCTTGTGAACCTGCCTCTCTGGGAGACTTTTTTTCAGAATTGCCAACCAAGATGCAGCTTTAAGGCATTAAAGTCCATCAGTGTGCATGAGAGAAATCATTGCACATGTGGACATTTTGCTGTGAGTGTTTGGTAAGTAAAGATTAAAGAAAGATTTGAGGCATTTCTTTTCCACAGTATTGCACCTGGCAAATTTCCAAAGAGAAATAAACCCTGAGATCCAGGAGACAGACAGAAAGCTTTTCAAAGACAAAAATGAAAAGCTACATACAGCTCCACTAAAAAAAATGATGCCATTTTTAGAAGAAATGCAGACTATAAATCCAGTCAGAATGAAGCTAGGGCCTGACTAAAGCCTAGATTTCTTTAGATTTTGCGACTCTGCATTTCTATTACCATATTTCATCTACAGCATAAACATAGAAAATAAAAATTTAATGCTAGACCTTAAAAAGATTTAAAGTTATTTCCTTTTTGAGCAGTGCTTTTCCAGCACTCTCTCTATATATAGTATCTGCAGATTTTGAACACTGTCCATTAGACATACAGTTCCCTAGAGTCTTTTTTTTTTCAGACGGACTACAATTTCAGCTGCCTTGCAAAATCTTCTCTTTCAGGATTTCTGGTTGAAAGATTTCCTTTCTTATCACAATGATGTCACAGATTAGTGAGGGTGGCTACTTCCTCCCACCCCCGTTATCCAAGATTTTGTTGTATGTGTGCTTAGTTTCATTTTTCATCCTCTGCTCTCAAAATTAACTCGGCTGTGGATGAAGACATATATCCTATTAGCTCTATCCCTTTGGGGAATGCCTACAACAGCTGCAGCTGCCATTTCATTTCTCCTTAATACCCTTGTGTCCTAGAATACAAATAAAACAAATGTTGATAACTTGTCCACTGCACACCTCATATCATATTTTTTTAAACATACTGTACAGCTACACAAAATGCCCCTGATAAGACATTGTTAGTCACTTGCAATAAAGCTGTTAGAATAACAGTTTGTGCTCCATAATCCATCCTGCAATAATGAAATTCCACACTGAATACTGATAAATGATCCAAGATCTCGTAAGCCTTCTTAACTCTGAACAGTGAAATATTAAAATACTGCAGAAACCATGGCAGCTGACAGGTGGAGTCATTAGAAAAATGTATGCAAATCCAGCAGCAAATGACATTGCATAAAGTGAAGGGGTTTACAGCTAATGACTTGTAGTGATGCAGTCCCATATTCTGAAAAGAAAATGTCTAACTTTTACACTGAAGACAAGTAAAACACTAATATGTTTAAATTCAGATATCTTTTGTCCTGCACTGAACTCAAACTTGGGAGATAGACTTAAAAATCTAATAATAGCAATCTCAGATCTTGCTTATACTTACATTCTGACATGTCAGTTTATGCATTTAAAATTCAGTTAATGATAAGAATCTAACATACCATCAGCACTGAATTTAGATTTGCCAGTAAATGTACTTTTACTGACTGTGCCTTGTTCCTGTGCAGTGAAGTAGCAAAGAAAAAATATTTAGAGTCTTTGGCTGATATTGTCTCATATTTGCTTCTTCCCCCCTCCAGTAGTGGCACACCAGACTGGAAGAGGCACTGGGTACACTGTATTGGAAGAGGATCTGATGGCAACCAGTCAATTAACAGGGATGTAAGGGCACACTCAATGTAGTGGTTTAGACACAACTGCAGGAATGGAGCTCATGGTGCTACATTTCTTCTTCTGCAAGCGAG
The DNA here is from genome assembly GCF_047495875.1 of Pithys albifrons albifrons. Taxonomy (NCBI): domain Eukaryota; kingdom Metazoa; phylum Chordata; class Aves; order Passeriformes; family Thamnophilidae; genus Pithys; species Pithys albifrons. Next base: position 18,305,150 of record NC_092463.1, on the reverse strand, counting down.
GATACAGACTGGAACCAAAGACTGGGGTTCACAACCAAGCACTGCTGAAGGGAAAGATGATGAGGAGGAACAGCCAAGCCCAGCTGAGAGGATAGGTCTTGAACCACAGCCTAAGGATGGACAAAACCCATCATGTGCAGTACCAAATACCATTCCTACCTTAGCCTGACTCTGGCAAGGGTTGTTACTTCTGTTGCACCTTCCGCAAGGAATGTTAAAAAATTTATCCTTGTAATACTGAAAAAAAGGAATGCTGTCATCTTCAAACTATGACTAAGGACACTCTGATGAGGAAAAGTGCTGCTCTAAAGTGTGTCCTAAAGAGAGCATATTTAGTCTCTGACAAAACCAGAAGTGGGGATCAGTTTTAAAGTTACAACACATATATTGTACCTATTCCAAAGTAGAGGACAGTGACTTAAAAAGGAGAAAAGCAAAGGTCTATTCAATTACCTTTCTACTAAACGTGAATTGTACTTGGATTATATGGAATTTCCAGATCAAAGCAAAACTGTTTCAGAAACCCAGCCACTTCTAATTGCTTTGAAACTATGGTTTAAATTTTAATACTCTTTCTCCAATTATAACTTTGTTTTTCTTGAACCTGATTGTAAAAGTGTACAAGATAGTTTTGTAGAAAAGGATTATAAAATCAATATTTTGATTAATATAAAGTCCATTCAAAACTGCAAACTAAGACTCCACTGACAGTTTGATCCATTCAAGTAACTTGTACCTTTCAAACTTGTGTCATCGGTAGCATTAGTAACAATCTTAAACATAGGAACCTCCCTGCATTCACCAAATCTTTACAAATTACTGAATAAGGAGAGTTCCTTGTGAATTAAAATACCCAAATGCTTATAAAACACCAAACCAATATCCAGGGAATGTTTCTTCTTGAGATCTCATTTGTGGTCTTAAAAGAAAAAAACGTAAAATAACAGTAACAATCACTTTCCTTCAGGGTTATATGGCTGGGAACTTCTACGAGTCATCTCAAAGTACCCTGCAAACAATGGTACCACAAGCAGTGCTGATTCCTGCCAGGGCTACATCTGTTCCTCAGGCAATAAATACAGTGTATTTCCATGGGTCATGGTCAGTTCTTTGGTGATGGAAGGGCCCTACAAAATATGGGAGAGCAGCCAAACTGGATTCTTTTTTGTCTTTGCTATTCAAAGCATAAAGCAGCTATGTACCCCATGATAACTGGCATCTCTGACTGCTCACCCTTCAGAGATCCTCCTCCACTCTACATGTTAGCAACTATTCACAAAATTCAGGCAACCAACTCCTTCACACAGAAAAAAGAAATAAAGAGAAAATGACACCCAGGAGGTCTGCCACCATATTAATGATAGTTTGGGGTCTTTCAGCTGTCTTAGTTTTATTTGTGTATTTTAGAGTACAAACTGCTTACAAAGAAGATAATTATAGGTGAGTAACACTGTTTCAGCCATTCCCAACTGTCTGTACATCCCCAGTGAACCTGGCAAGATAGTTTTGGCCAGATTTCCAAGGCTAGGTCCACAGCACAGCTGGGAGGGCAATGCTGGTGATGATGCAAGATCTTCTAACCATAGAGTCAGGCTATAAGAATCACATTTGAGCCTCAAGAAAGCACCTCAAGTCCCAGATCCAGTAATAGGTTAATTATTTATGAAAAGTCAAACAGGTCACTCAGACGTGTACCTGTACAGAGAGAAAGAAAATCACAAAACATGTGATTGATCCTGTTGAAAAGGGCAGAACAGAATCTGAGTTTCCAGTACCTTGGGAGAAAATCCTCACCACACAGTTACTGGCTTAAAGGCTTCTGTCTCCAAGGTTGCAATGGTAACTCACCACCTCTTTCAGTTTCGTATACCCCAAAAAGTGCATTTTATTGAAGATCCAATGGAACACCCCATGCAGAAATAAAACTCTGATTTCAGTGTGAAAGAGTTCCATTTCAATATGTCTTTGTTCTCATCACTATTGTGATAGTCCTATTTGTTCCTTCCATTTTCATGGATTTATTTGGTGATGGAGATGTAAATAACTGCTTGGTCATTCATAATGTAATAAACCTTGAAGTAAACTGAAAAGCTTCCTTAAAGAGGAAATTTGCCAAGATGAATAAATTGGCAGAAGAACCAGAACTGTTATCTCCTTATAGCTTAGGACAGATACCAGACACCTGCAAATGTAGACCAAAGAAAAAAATGTACTCTTTTCAGTAACTGCTTTGAGGGTTATTCTTTTTAATCTGCTAACAGAGGAGCTGTATCGCCCCTTGGGTTTGTAGAATTCCTCTGGGCATCATAATAACAGATCAATCTCAGAAATATAACCTTCAATTTTACATGAAATGAGGATATGGCATCATTTCCACTCTTGGTTGTGCTGACAGTATACATAATCAGCAAAGTGATTCCCAAGGAGAACAGAAGGCAGAGAGATTGCAATAAGAAACATGCAGAATCCACAGATAAAAACAAGAAAAGGATGGGCAATGTGTGTGGTAAAATATGCTTAGGTCTCAAGCAATGATGTATCATGTACTTGAGAAATGACATATGGCACTTGCCTACAACCCTGGCTGGGTAAACACCCAGTGCAATGTGGATTATACATAATTGCTTCACACCAGTGAAAAGCCCCTTCTGCACATTATAAACATATTCATATTAACTTCTTACTAATGAGACCGAAGATCCTGACACAAAAAAATAATTTTAGGGAGGAGTACAGTGGGTTGCAGTACAACTGGTGCAACATTTTATGCAATATATTACACTGTCTATCTAAATGTCATATCTTGAGACATGGTTAAATAACAGATTCTAGTTTCATGCTCTTCATATAAATAGGTGTTATAAAATAAAAAACATTCCCTTCTACATATTGTGCAGGATGGTTAAAATATTTCTTACTGGACACAAGACAAGACCCCATAGCACCTGAGCAGGCCCACAGCAGAGCCTTCTTCAAAAATAGCACAGTATGGCTACCTTATCAATTTAAACCCGAGCTGCTTCTGCCAAAAAAGAAAAACCCTATTGCTCCCTACTTCTTACTTATTTTTATTTCATTTTCAAAGTAATCTATTCAGAGTTACTTATAAGGCTGCAGCCATCTGCCAGCCTTGAGCTCCAATCAGAGAACTCCTGTATATATCTCCTGAGCTAATTACGGGCCAGGCCCACTTGAACTCCATTTTATGCTACATGCTTTTGTCTAGGATATGTTCATTGTATGTTCTTATGTTTTGAAGATTTCCTTCAATGGCTTCTGGGGACACTGGAGCTCCAGCAGCAGGAGGATGAAAGCTCCCAGCTCTGCTTGTTTGCTGAAACATTTCCATCTCTGCTTGTTTACTGAACATTTCCATCATGTCCTCACAACACCACCACTTTCTTACCTATAATTATGTTATTCAGTTCTTACTATCTAGTGCTAGAATTATAGAAACAGCTCATTTGAAATGTGCAGACTGCTTGCTTGTAAAACATTTGGCTCTGCCCTTGCAGGAATAAAGCCGTTTTATGCTCTAAATAAGGAGTAGGTTGCAAAGCCACATGGCTGCTCATTATCCCTCCATGAAACTAGCTATAATCAAAAGCACATGCCCCATGAGTTAACTCCTAAATGAATTGGGCTCAAGTTCCCTGACACTTCCATTTCCACAGCTCAACATGTGTGAGACACCCAGCGAGACGGCAGCAGGGCTAGGACAGATGTCTGTCGCTTGTCAACAGGAACCACTGGCAGGAAGGTCACTGGATTTCTATCCAAGTTTCTTCAATTGCTTACATAAACTGTATCTTCTGACTTTCATTATGTATTCACTTGCAGCCTTTGCTGCTTGTCTGCTGTTCCTGGTATACATCTGGGTGTTGTCAGGGTCCATAAATCTGTCTGAGTGCTGCCAACTGTTACCCATATGAATTCCAAAACTGCATCATTAGATTTAGATGTACCAGGAAAATAATTGAATCCTATTTCCAGAAAAGTCTACATAATTTCTGTCATGGATATAAAGGGCAACAAATCACCTGGAGAAGCAAATAATTTGTTTGCAAACATGCATTTGAAGCCACTTTTTTTTCTTTTTAAGGAAGTCTCTGTTATTTAGTGTCATTTTTATTGTGCCTTTAAACCACCACTCCACCACCCCCCAGGACAGTGACTATCAATTTACTTACATCTTCAACATTATAGGGCAGCTATAACTGAATTCTCACTGCTTTATCAGGAAGCCAATTATTTCCTTAAACCCATACTGCAGACAAGAAAACAAGCACAAAGCTGAGTAACTTTATCACATGTATTTAATTTGTTAAATTTCTCAAGATTTGCTCATTACACTCTTGAGAATTGAGTCCTTTGTTAAATCTTATATTATTTTTTTCTTTTAACATTTTCAGAAGTATTTTAAGGTTTTCTAAGTAGTTCTTGAACAGTAATAATCTCACAAATGCACCAGTGCATCTATATCTGAGTAATCCTTATCAAAAACATCCATGGGCAGCAGGCACTGAACAAGAGATAATAAATGAAATTTTCCATTAATGGGCCAAATTTATTTGATTTCTTAAAACACTTTACAAATATGGACAGTGAAATGTTCCTCTTTCTAGATATGGAGGAACCAAGGCACAACAGATTAAAAAAAAAAATTAGACACACAAGCAGCAAAATGTGGATGAAAGCCCAGATTTCCTGATTTTCATCCCATTAGTCATTCAATGCTCTAAGTCAGAACAGACAGACGGAATTGTGATCTGGCTCTTAAATGTTAATACATATGCAGAAGCATTTGAAATTTTCAGGCCTTTTTAATAAATTTGAATAAACAAGTAGCATATGAAAGCTACCTTTTATAGTGCTACAGCTAATACTGCTCTCTGTTACAGATCACACATGAGAATTTCTATCAGTATTATGTCAAATGAACAAATAGTTAGAGGGCAATTTTAAACAGTGCACACCATGCTGTGAAGCTTTTAAACCATGATTTATGTTTTTATTCTTCATAGTCTCAAATTAATAACCTCAGTACTGAGAAAGGTTGGCAAACAATCACCTGCATGGCTAACACTGCAGCCTCAATGTGCACACGCATTCCTACACACACTCCAAGATGAGACCCAGGCCACTTTCCAGATGAAGAACTATCAGTTTGATTAAGACTCATATTAGTACAGAAGCTGCACGTGCTTTGGACACTTCCAGGCACCCGAGATCAATAAATATGTTGACCAGGTCTTTTATAATGCCATTTTAACTTTTTTTCCCACTGAACTGAGAACAAAACAGATGAGTCAGGCAAGTGAGGGACTGCTGCTGATTCCAGCTTCTCTTGTCACTGAAAGACCCAGCTCTCTGAACTTTATGCAGGACTGTAAGAAAGGTGGGTGGCTTCTTCTCTGTGTGAAGGACTTACTGGTTCCTGTTGGCATCAGACCAACAGATGTTTGATTGCTCTCTTCACACTAATTCGGCGAACCTCTGCCATTTTTGGAAACAGAACATTATACACAAGACAACACTGAGAGATTTTAATCACAGACACCAAAAATGTCCAGCTTTCAAAAAGAATCATGACAAACACAAAACTCATATACTGCATCTTGCACATAGGCACTGCATAATCTAAAAATCTTGGCCAAATGGTAATAAATAAAGGAAATCTATGAAGTCTTTTCTTCAAGCTTGCCAGTTGTTGCAAGAGGATATAAAATGTTATTTCTTTATGGCCAATTAATATGCAAACAATAGCTCAATGTATGCCCTAGTCATCCTTTCCAACACTATATTTGTTTTTATTCTTCTATGAGAAGCAGTTGACCTCTGTATTTTAAAATTCTATTAACATAACTCTGGAATGTTGAGAAAAACTCTAGAAAAAAAGACAAGTCACAGTTACTGATAATACAGGACAAAATGCCAACAAAAACTTGTAAAAAAATATCAGTTTTGTGAGAAGGGGCCTTCCAAAATCAAATCATGAAACCTGGAGCTATAGCAGAAATATCTGAAAATTCATGACTTTCAGACCAAAGAAGCAAATTTTTATTCCTTTTTTTTTTAACTTGAATTTTGCTGATCCCTTTTATACCAAATTACCATTCAAGATGTTACAGGAAGGCCCCATGGAGAGAGATTCTGGACCACTGCATTTTTAGCAACCAAGTTTAGCATGACTTGGGATAACGCAGACCTCTGTGCAAAGCAAAGCACTCATCTAGAGTCCCAGCTTAGCTGTGTAAATCATCCAGGCCATCTTGAGAAAAGGGAAAGCACTTCAGAAATCCACACAACAGTTTCACCTCCATTTCTACATTTCCCAGAAATATGATTTACAACTTTAAGTGCATGTCAGTCAAGTTCAATTGACTTTTCATGGTCCCTTACAAAAAAAAAATTAAAAAATTACTCCTGCTAACTCTGAGTAATTGTTGTCATTGCTGAAGTTCTTGGTGAACATTAAGTTTACTGCCATTTCTAGCTGTGTCTGTATATGAAACTGTACTATATTTACACCATTAAAAATGTACCCTGAGTGTTTTAAAGGAGATGGTAGGATGTCAGATTATGTATGTATCTATATAAAAATACTCATCATTGTTTGTGCCTAAGATGCACTGAAAATTAATAGAGAAAATTCATCCAAATCAAGTGACATATTTTCCCTCAGTGCTCCTGTAATTACAGGAATATGACTGTTTGAGTAGGAGGTGTCTTCTGACAACCGATGTTTTTACACTTAGAGCTTAATATCATCAAAATACAGAATCAAAAATGAAATATTATTGCTGTACTTTAGCCCACAAGACTTTGGGATGTTCAAGACCAATACTCAGATGCGGATTTACCTCTGTAAGAGACTGGAACCTGCCTAGTAGGAGAGCTGTGTTCATAATTCCCTGCTTTCTGATTTCAGAGAAGCAGCAAAATGTCAGAAATCTTCTATGCAGCAAATTCTTCTCTTTTGTTAGCTTGTCAGACCTCTAGCATGTATGGGTGGCCTCCCAAAAAATGACCAGCCAAAGATCAAGGCATCAGTAACTCCAGCTGTTCTCTCATTGTTGGCAGCAGCCTGACATGTCTCACTCCAGGATGCCCCTTGGGCTTTAGGAGTTCAAACTTTCAGGGATGGCAAAAACTAAGGGAAAATTTGAATTCAAGAGTACTGAAGTGAAAAGCATATGGAGGAATCAGCTGGGCCGAAGGTCTTGAAATGAGATGTTGATATATTTTACATGGATATGCAAGTTAAGACTGGGCCCAGCCCTGCAGGACAAACTGTTTATCCATGCTACAGGGAGATGTCTCTTCATGTGAGGCACGAAAGAGCATTCCTAAAAGAGCTTTATGTTGACCTTTCTGGTAAAAAGAAATACCCAGTGGCATTTCGTATTTTGTTAAGAAAATCCCATGTGAGCTGGAAGTGGGACTGACCAGGACACTGTGGGGTGCAGCCATAGCTGCCAGCTCCCTGTGGTGTGGGGTGTCCCAGGGCAGCAGGGCAGAGCCTGGAACCCTGGGTTGATCCCACTGCCCCAGCCAGAGGCAGGACACCAGGAGCAGCAGGAGCAACCCCAGCTTAGCAGGGCCCATGGCTGAGCAGAACAGTGCTGTGGGGAGCTGGAGACCAGCCTTGCTGGGGCAGCACTGGGACAGAGGTTGCTGGCCCCAGGGGACTGATGTGGGCTGGGGGTGGGGTGGGTGAGACTCCCCTGTTGGGCAGGCTGGGACTTGTAAAGCCTATTAATGCCCTGACAAAGAGCTCCTCATCCATGCCTGCCTGTTGCAAAACCAGTGGTCCATGTTTTGGAGTAGGAAATGCAGGGCAGTGTGTGCTGAACTGAAGAGTTCAGACATTGGGAATCTGGGTCTATCAGCGCCCCAGCCAATCCACTCACTTTGTGTCAGGCAAACATGCAGTGCAAGTTCAAATCATGGTAATGATGAAAGCAACTGGGTTGGGATGTCAACAAGGTCACTGAAATACTCAAAACATGATTTAGGGTGAATACTAAATACGTAGTTATTATGTAATGTCTATCATATATACATTGTTCCCTTCCTCATGGCAAGGAGATTTCCACCTCGCCATTACCCTTGTCCAAGGCCAGGACAAACCTCCAGTCCTACAGCTAATGGATAGTGTCAAATTCTTTGACTTTAAAATGTAATAAACCACCTACTCTTGCACATAATTGTTCTCCACATATTGCTTATTCATAAAATATGTATCTAATCCTGACTCTTCACTTCCTATTTAGTCTAGTGAACAGATCCTCTGTTCTGCACAGGCAGCCCTGTCACCATGCTTTAAGTCAGGGGACATGTGCAAAAACCTTTGTACAATAATTATATAAAGTTAGTGGGGTAGAAGAAAATATTATCAGCCATTATCTCTTGCTCCAGAGGATGTGAGGAAAATATAAATAAATCCAGACACTGCAAAAGCTTTGCTGCAAGTGAGGCGATTAAAGTATTTCAGATTCCTACAAGTCTATTTAAAGCAACTTAAATCTTTTTGATGGCCACTAGTTCACTCCATCCTTGCTGCTTGCATAGGCTAAACTTCCCGAACACACTGCACAGAGTGCACAGGGAACTGGCTTCAGCCCCTGATGAACATTAATACAGATGAGACATTACGCTACAGAGAGGTCTTCAGAACTTGTTCTAGACTTCTTTTACTTCAAGATACACAAGTTCTCTTATAAGGCTTAGTGTTCCACAGGCTCATGTACTTCAAACTTCACTTGCGCTGGTAAGACTTTCACATTCAGGGCAGTGGCAGGTCAGAGGTTGGTTTTGCAACGGCTTGCAGAGTTCAGCAACAATTTAACTCTCTCTCTCTCTCTCTCTCTCTCTCTCTCTGTTAGTCAAGAAGTACCTCCCAGCATTTGCTGACAATATTGAAAACAACAGCTTTACCACAGCTGGATTGGCCAGGATATGTGCAGGCTATCTGGAAGGCCATGAAATGCTTTCACTGTCTGAGTGCCTGAAGCTGCTCACAGAGAAGTGAAATCAGCTTACACACTGCCAAGAAAGAAGCCTAGTGCTAGTAAGGGAGGAGAAAGAGGATGGGAGTGGATGGAAGGGAAAGATATTGTTTGCTTGCATCAATTTAGCCATATCTAAGACACTAGTAGAGAAAAAAATTACCTTGCATTTTACAGCACAATTCTCCCATCACCATTCCACCACACAGGGATATAGTACAGGCTATAATCAGCCTGAAGCAAAATGAGAAATATGAGAGCAATCTTTTGGCATAAACCTAAGGAAGAAAATATTAGCATAAACCCAGAAAAATAGGCATATTGCCTAAAGCAATCTGGTCAGTAATTTGAATTGTGCAGGGAAAAGCTCTGGTATATGGCTTTAGCCAAGGCTGGAGAAGAGGAGGAAAACAACACTGTTAGAGAGCACAGCAGAGGTACAAGCTGATGAGATACCACCCAAGGAAAAGCCTAGAAGTTATAGAAATAAAATATTGTGACAAAGTCCCATTTGACTAACTTGGAACTAAGAGCAAAGACTAATTCAGAGAAATACTGTTTTGTAGATATCTTTTGTAAATAAACATATTTGCATCAAAGATGTCGGACTTCAGTAAGTTGCAAAAAATACTGATAATGCTTGAGAGCTTTACCCTTCCAAGTTATTCTAGTGCACTTTATAAAATCATAAGTAACTGAATCTAATAAGCATGTTGCTCTCACAGAGATGGAAAGCAACAGCCCATTTAATAGCCCACAGTGCCACTGCACAAGGCATTACATGGTAAGGAAAACAGCACTGTGATCCATTGAAATAGTGGGAAGTGGAGACAAGCAGGAGGGAATTACAGAAGTTAGAAATGGACCCACACCTCAAGCTCAGTCCTTAGGGAAGGAGAGGTGGTCTTTGCTCATCTGGAGCCTGCCATTACTGACTTCACCCAGCTTCTGTCAGTGTTCTGGAGAACTGGTGCTACACTGATGAGAGAAAAAAACTACATTAGTAAATATTTAGCTGGTCAAGGGAGGGGATTGTCCCACTCTGCTCTGCACTGGGGTGGCCTCACCCTGAATGTTGTGTGCAGTTTTCGGCACCACAATATAAGAAAGATATTAAGCCATTAGAGAGTGTCCAAAGGAAGGTAACGCAGAGGGTGAAGGGCCTTGAGGGGAAGTTGTATGAGGAGCAGCTGAGGTGACTCGGTCTGTTCAGCTGGAGAAGAGGAGACTGAGGGGAGACCTCATTGCAGTCATGACTTCCTCATGAGGGGAAGAGGAGGGACAGACACTGATCTCTTCTCTGTGGTGACCACTGACAGGACCCGAGGGAATGGACTGAAGTTGTGTCAGGAGTTGGATATTAGAAAAAGTTTCTTCATCCAGAGGGCGATTGGGCACTGGAACATCCTGATCCCCAGGGAAGTGGTCACAGCACCAAGCCTGACAGAGTTCAAGAAGTGCTTGTATGATACTCATGGCCATATGGTGTGAGTCTTGGGGCTGGTCCTGTGCAGAGCTAGAGACTGGACTCCTGCCAGCTCAGCATATTCTGTGATTCTGTGATTCGGGGATTATTACATGACATATTCTCTCCATAGTATTTACTCTAACTACGTCTAAAACCCTTGCCTTCACTTTGCTAATCTCCAGTTACAGTTCAGGGATATCAGGGTTAGGATTAGGGTTAGGGGTAGGGTTAGGGGTGGGGGTAAGGGTAAGGGTAGGTGTAGGGGTAGGGGTAGGGGTAGGGGCAGGGGTACGGGTAGGAGTAGGAGTAGGGTTTGAACAAGTAGTTCAAAGTGTCCAGCCACCAGAGAAGTGTAATTTTCTTTCCTTTTTCTTCCTCTTTCCTTCCTCTTCCCTTCCTTTTTCTTTCTTTTCTTCCTTGGTCTTTTTGACAGAAGAACACAAGCAATTTGACAGCATTGCACTAACAGTATTAGCAGCCATAGCTAGGCCCTCCTAGAAAAGAATCAAGCATAACTAAGAGCAAAGTCAAAAATCTACAAAGTCAGAAATTTTTCAAGAACAATGGAACATTTTGTTACTTAAATCAAGACCAAGCACTACCCACAGAACTATATAACTCTGACCAGCTTCAACATAAGCTCTGGATATTTGACCTATAACAAAACTCAGGCACAACGAATATTTTCAGTAATGTAGTATCTTCCAAGATCATGTAATCATCTTTTTCCTCTCCTTCAAACCTTACTATCTATGCACTTCTCACATATTAACCCCCAACTTAGCTTTGCTGCCACAATGTGCAACCCTGGCAATCAGACAGAATCTTTCTGTGTGTAGCCTTGATATTTGTCTTAAGCACTTAGATTATATCACGTACTTTATATCTTCATCACTACTAGATATTTTGACACATAGTAGGGTTGGGGTGCAGTATAATAAAAAAAGGTCAATCAGTCTAAGATAAGTCAGAAAAATAAATATGCTACAGTCAGAGAAACGCAAAAGGCTTCAGATTTCTTCCTGTATTTATTTTTTAATTTGATCTTTCAATCTTTTTCTGGTTAGCTGCAAGAATATTTTCAATTCAGATGCCAGCTGTTCTAAGAAACTCTGCTGAGTCCCATCTGACTAAACTATAAGGCAGTCTGATATTTGCTGCTTTAAGCAGTGACCTGACACAGTGAGTGGATTTGAAGTTCAGAATGAAGACACACCAGACCACGAGCTGTGCTGAATGTCAGTTGGCCTCCAGTGCATCTGCGAAGCAAGAGGCAAAGCTGAGTGAATAAAAACCAAATGCCCTCAGAAGTGACAACATCTATCGTAACATTAGTCACAGGATCACAGAATCATCAGAGTTGGAAGGGACCTTCAAGATCATCAAGTCCAACATCAACCCAACACCACCATCATCACCCCTAAACCATGTCCCCAAGTCCAAACATTAACACACCATCCAAGCTCAGGCAGTAAATTTCTGCCCTTGGGAACTACCACCTGTGTCCTAACAGGAAGGACCAACCTGAGAAGCACTAATTCCTTTGTGCTTTACTTGAAACACGACAATTTTTGGAGCCCTTGGCAGCTGATGGTCACTATTACACAACTGGAAACTTCATAGCTTTAAGCCAAGACCCTGAGGCCACCAAGCTCCAGAAGGACCTGCTGGGCATCCCTGACCCACCATGCCAGAGGCTGTACCTGACTCTGCCAACTGCTGGACTGTTCCTCCTTGGAGTCATCTGATGAGCTGACATTGTCAGAGGAGCTGTTACTGCTGCTGCTGTTGCTCAGTGAAGGGGGACCACCTTGGTGGAAGGCAGGACCACCACAGGAGAAGAGGTGGAACCACCATGGGAGAAGAGGCAGGAATTACGGGTTCCTCTGGTTCATCCAGAATCTTGGTGAAGTCCATCTCAAACACGCCTGGAATGCCTTGTTAGAATTTCAGGAAGCTCTGTACCGATCACCGTGTTGGGCTCACTGAGAACATCTCTACTACTTCTGTGTTTTCAGAGATACAAGCCATACTGAGAATTAGCTCAACTGAACAACATAAACACTTATTGTTCACATCTTAGTCATACAAGTATTTTCTATTGTTAGGACCATTCTTACTAATGTTAGCAACACAGTATATTCCCTGTGAGGAGTATTGTGCAGTTTGGAAGCATTTATTTTTTATCAAACAACTGATTCTCCATGAAAAAATATCCTTTGCTTTCTGTCAGTCATACAGTGTTTTCCTGACAATCTGAGCTATCTGTATAAACCAATATGCTCGGTCTGACTTTATCAGCTTCTCCATATGGCTGTAACCTCATTTAGTTTTGGTATTTACATACACATCAGAAGAGCTGTACAGCCCTTAAGGAGAACTAACCCATTGGAGCCTGCTCAGAGTGGACTGCTCTTCATTGCCATGGCTTTCCAGACAGCACTGCCCTAGCCCTTCACATCACCCTGACCTGCTGAGCTGCACAGCACAAGTCCCCATGTATATTCCAATTTCTACTGTCACTTCCAGGGCTGAGGTACTGTCAGCAAAGTCAGTGGCTTTCACCTCTCCCCAGTCACCAGAATGAGCCATAGGGTCTGCTCTTCCATGAAGACCAGATCCACTTGGATCACATAATTCATTTAGAAGAGCTGAGCAATGTGCCTTGGTGTCTGCTGTGAAATCTAAGACTGATGGACCATTGATGACAGCATAATGCAGCCCTAGCAGGAGAATGAAGACAGCCTGCCAAACACTACTGATTTGCTAATGATGCTTATTTGCTGTAGCCATCCAGAGAATTGGAAATGGCAGAGTGGAGAGAAGAAAATCCTCAGGGAAATCAGTTTGAGACAAACTTCTGAAGTCAGCCAAAGGAGTAGGAAGGCTCTAATTTGTGGAAGGCTCTTATTAGAGTTAGAAGTTATCTTAAGACAGGAGAACTTAGAGGTGATTTTTCAAGTTTAGGCCATGGGTTTTCTTTAGAGCTCTATATCTTATGCACTAGATCTACTGGAAAAATGGTTTGAATTTAAAACTGCTTTTATAAAGATGTGCAAAACTTAATGAAACTTCTACTCTTTGAAAGATGTGATTATTAATCAGAGTATACATGAAGGTGAGGATGGCAATGTTCTATGGAAGGATGTCTTTAACCTATCTGGGGAGTCAGCACAGCTCTTGGGGCTATGCACAGCTGGACTCTGGGCCTCCCCATACCCAAAAGAAAGCAAATGAACAAATGCTTTACCATTCCAAATTAAGACACTGAGTCCATTATGTGTTAGAACCTGTGACAGCTTTGTCACTGCAGCTGAGTTCAGAATACAGTGAACCTCCATAAGAGGGATCTAACAATTATAACACATTATAGTTACAGTCTATTTAAGTTAAGCAACAAAGAATATCAGGACAGAATTCTAAAGATAATTCATGCTAAAATCAGATATACATCTATTGGGCTTAAGTTCTACTGTTCCAAACAAACCATCTTTCCCTATTTTAACAGTTCTCATTGACTGATTTGTTCTTAATTGGACTTCATTCACATGACAGAATTCACTACCTTAGCTAGAAACAAAAACCCGAGTTGTCCAGCAAAAGCATACACAGTTCACGTATAAACCAGGCCTGGCAGATTATCAGGGGTAACTTGGGCATATAGAAAAAGTTTTACAGTTCTGCTACCTGGCCAAGATGATCTGCATTCCCTATAGAAATGGCTTAAGGGCAGCCTGATTGTTCCTTGATATGGATCTCCCACATGCACTTCTACGCTTCAGAAGGCAAGAAGGGCTTTCTCTGCAGATCTCTATTGTCAGTAAGTTACCGATAGCATTGCTGTAATGGAGCACTATCTGATGTTCTGGTCATATATTCAGACTGTTTTTATTTCCTCTTTCTCCCGTTCCTGTGGATCTTGTCCATTTTTGAAGCACTATTATTAAAATAGCAGTTAGCTGCAAAAAGTTTGATGAAATCTTATTTTAGTCTTATATGCAGGCTGTCAAAATCCACATTCTTCTGAAATGGGATTTTCTACTATTTCTGTTTTATAAAATAAAATTGGAAAAAAGTTCAGACAGTGTTGCAATAATTTTTTGCCATTTTTGGGGATAGAATGTAGCAGTATTCTATATTGATAGAACTGCAGGTTATTCCTCTGCAGAGCAGAGATAAGATGTATTGTAAATTATCAATATCAAGAACATCAGAAGCTTACTAATGACCTAAAAATCAAAAAATACTGTTTAAAAATGAAACCACAGACAATCACTGAACACAGCTCAAACTGATTTGCAGATAACATAAGAAAATCTGAAGCATAAAATGAAATGTAACGAGCAAAAGGCATAAAAGGCAGTGAGAAAAGCTTTTACAGACACATTCAGGATAAAAGTTGGTGAGCATTGAACTGGTCTTAAGGAGGAATGGTGAAAAATGTATGAAAGAATGTAAAAGGACAAAGTGTTCAGTCTCTGAGCCTTCATAAAAAGAGTATTTATGATCAGATTTTTAACACATTTCAGTGGTGTGGAACACTGGCCAGAATTAGAAAAGAACAGATAACAAATATTTAGTTGTGACTTGTCCATGATAACAGAGCCTGATGAAATTCACTTTAGAATACTAAGAAGTATTTACACACAGAATTTACACAGACTATTCTGAGCTGGAAGGGACCCACAAGGATCATGCTATCTGACACAGATGACTGATGAGAACAACTACAGTATTCTTTCACAGAAAGGGAAAAGAAAAAGATGGAAGCTTGTAGGTTACTCGGTGTAAGTTTAATACCTGGAATGATACCACAACAAAATATGAAAAAATCTGTGTATAGACATCTAGAGATATAAAATGGTAACAAACAGCAAGCTTGTGTTTATCAAAACAAAGCATGCTAAACCAAGCTAAGTTCTTTACAAGTGAATAACTTGGCTTTTCAGAATAATCTTCCTTTTTTGGGTGGAAGAAAGTAATAGAGAAAATGGATGTTCAGTTTACTGAAGTTGTTGCAGTCTCAGTCAACCTTCACAAACAAACTCAGGTAATAAGACTTTTATTATATTACCATAAAATAATCCCATCAGCTGTGGAAAACATCTGCTCAAAGAACAGTCAGTATTATTCTCAATTCCAGCTTGAAATTGCACCAGCTTTTGAAATACTGAAATCCTTCACAGCTCAGAACTTCTGCTCTCAGCACACCTGTATTGGGAAGAGGTGATTTCTTGCAAGCATCAAGAGCACCCCTGTGCAGAGGAAGCATCCCAGACCTTAACTGCACTTATCATCAACCAACTGATGGAGCTGGAGACAGATGGTAGGTCTGGAAGCACTAAAACAGCTCTGCTGGGGAGCAGCTGCTAAGCTGGTTCTCTGCCTATGCTGGGGGACTGGTGCTGTCAGGATAGAGGGGAGTAGCAATGACTGTGTTCCAGTGACTCTGATTGTCAGTGACTGCCAATGCAATTAGCAGCTTTATCCCCGTCTGTAAATCAAACTATTCCTAGGATATAGTGGTTGGTATTGTGCTGCATCGCTGTGGCATCTGGCTATGCCTGAGTTTCACTTCCCTTGTACCCTTTGGCCTGCAGATCCTATGCCTTTGGCAGGTGGAAAAAAGTGTCTCTCTCATAGGGCATCTCAACCTCTTCAGCATGTCAGTAGAAAGAAGGGAACAAATACCTGTCTTATACCCTTGAAGTACAGCAAACAAATTCAACCTGGTTGTGCTGAGCCTGTGCTGAAGGTCCGGTAACACTTAGTCCCAGGTGGTAGAACCACATTCCCATCCAGCTCACCTTCACAGTTTAGAATTGGAAGTAGCTGCAATTTTATCAAAATATTCACCAATTCACAGATTGTACAATTATATATTTATACAAACCCACAGTGACAGAATGAATACTTTCAGACCATTAACTACAAGTCCTAAATTTCAATATATATGAAATTACCATAAAATGGATAATTTGGGAAGAAGGAAGGGATTATTTGAATACATGAAATGCATTATTTTGCACGTGTATATTGTTTACAAAGAGATGTACATTTGTTTACACAGAGTATCAGAAAGTTACTTACATTCCTAAGTTACTGATTTTCATCAACTGGCATACATGAACTGGGCAATTATCTGAGCAATTGAAGCATACATGCAGTCCCCTATAGTAACTCCAGCTGACAGGCTGCCATAGATAATTGGATCACATTGGATTGGCTCACATGTGCCTAAGCCCTGTATTACATCTGGACATAGTTCACTATATTTTTGTGCATGTTCTTCAGACTTTTCTAAGCTTTTTATTAATAAATAATAATAGTCTTTAACAATAAAACAAGTTAAGACAGTTTCTTTTCTCATTTTTAAAATCAGGAGATAAACTGGTAGGTTCCATTATAACCATGAAGTAAAACTACATCTTTATAATAAATATTCTCTGCCTAAAATGCTTCTTTTTTCATCAGCTTTCCTATGAGTTATTTTCTTTCAATAACCAAAGTCAGGGACAGCTACTAGACCATGAAACACTCATCTTTCCCTCAGGAGGGTTTGAAATTATCACTTACCTTATCAAATTTAACTTCAAGTAGAAACTGATCTATAGGTTCTGCCTGGGGCCTTTGTGGTGTCACAGAAATTAGGTTACTGGCAGGAGTCCCCCCTGGGCTTGTCTACAGGCACACTCAAAAAAAGGAGTAAGATTTCATCCAAAAGCAAACAGTACAAAGGAATGCTTGTAATTAACAATATTGTAATGGCAGATAACTTGAGTACTGAGTGCAGTTTTAGGCACCACAATATAAAAAAATTATTCAGCTATTTTGGAGCATCCAAAGGAGGGCCGCAAGGATGGTGAAGGATCTGCAGGGAAAGCCTTTTGAGAAGCAGTCATGAGGTCAGGGGGAAAGGGAAAAATAAGCCTCTGATTCTGTACACTTGCAGCATTCTGAAGAAATCTCCTCTGGTGTCTTCTCCCTCACTGGTTTATAGCAGTGACACAAATGCTACAGTTTGTGAGTGCTTGTACTACAGGTTAAGCTGTAAAGGTGACAGGTAGCTCTTTTCTACTGTGATGTGGACTGACTAAATGTCAAGACATGAGAGAGATGCAGCCCCTGAGACACTACAGAGTTCACTCCTGTTGATAGCACTGCTGAGACCTCATTAGGGAAGACTTGCAGCTCAGAAATTTATTAGTGTTTTGGATTCAACAGACTCATCTGGTTCCTCTGTAGCACTTTCTCTTTGTCCACCCAGCCTCAACTGCTTCTTGTGACTGGCTAAAAATTTCAAGAAAATCTTTCATCAGCTTTAGAGCAAGAGGGCCTCTGGTCTACTCCTTGCAATATTGCCAGGTCCTTGCATTTGCCAGTTCATGTGGAGCAAGCTACACTAGAATTTGAGTTTGAAGCACAGGTGACGTATGTTAGGAATTTAATGATAATAACCCCATGGACAGTGTTTTGAATAGTTCTCCTGAACTAATTGGTTGGCTGGCTTTTTACAGCTTAACTGAAATAATTATATTGTCACAGACAATAATCTGGAATGCAGGTAACAACCAGTGTAATTATATCCTTCACTAATTTTTCAGTAGGTAAGCCTCATCAAGATGATAGGTCTGATAATCCTTTATATTAGCTGGAACTTTGCATTGTTACCATGCTTTGTAAGCCTCAGGAAAACAGAAAACCTGGTTTGGGCAAACAGCTCTCAGCGTCTTCAAGGTTTTCTTTTCCCTGTTTTTTCACCATCACTCTGCTATCACAAAACTCTTCAGTGCTTACTGTGGTATATCAGAAACCTCATGCTTCTTTCCGCACAAAAACTACTGGCTAGCATTAGAAAACACAATTTCACATTGCAAGATCAGAAAACCAAGGCAAGGAAATGTTCTGAGGTATTTTAGGGTGTTTTTTTTGGGAAACACTTAAAAATTAGAGAAAATTGAGAGCCAATATTAAGTGAAGCAGGAATGATTGTGCATTAAAAGGTAATGAATTAATGAAGAATCACACAATAACCTTGTTTTAGCCAAAACTCCAACAGTTTCACTAATTAAATAATCTTTATTTGAGATCTTTATAAATACAAACAATTTTATGAATTGTCTGCAGCTTTGAAAAAACCACATCTCAGAAATTCAGGGCATGTGATAAATAAAAATAAACACTCTGTCTAGAACAGAATTTAGTAACTTTCCATCCTGATGTCATAAGCTAAAAAGCTGTACCTTTTAACTTACCCTTAAAAACCAAGCTTGTGTAGAACTTAGAGTGTAATTCTTGCTCTTAGAATTGCTTCTGCTCTTAGTCTTACACTTCAGTGACATTCAGTGTCAGTACGGTTCCTTCCAGCCATGCAATACTTACACATACACTAATGAACTTGTCATCACTGACAGCCAAACGCTGAGGTCCTTACTTAGCATCTAGACAACATTTCCTCAGGATGATGCCAATGCAAGTTCTGTGGTAGGTATGAGTGAAACGCTGACTGAGCAAGCTGCCACAAAGCACGAAGTATAAGTGATTGTCATTGCTTTCATTTGAATTAAATACACTGAACCAAGAGACACAGCTGAACAAAACAGGTCTCAAATCCTAGTTACACAGTTCCACTGGACTTTAACTTTACTAATCTAATTCAGCTACCACTAAATAACTGATGCTGAAGTCACTTCGACTTAAGAAAATATGACACCATTT
This sequence comes from Pithys albifrons albifrons, assembly GCF_047495875.1. Lineage (NCBI taxonomy): Eukaryota > Metazoa > Chordata > Aves > Passeriformes > Thamnophilidae > Pithys > Pithys albifrons. The sequence goes on along the minus strand of NC_092463.1, from coordinate 18,285,953 downwards.
TTATGAGACAAAACAATGCAGATGTCACAATTATATTATTTTAGAATTTTATTTGTAATTTTAATTCTGTAGGCCATGGTGGGCAACTGAAGTTTGGGGATTGTGGTTAGCAGGAGAATATAGATGGTTTAGGAATGTTTATTAAAAAGTAGCCTTAGGAAATCATTCAGCAGAGCACTGAGGATTAAGGAAACTACTCAGCCTGAATCCACATCATCTGCAAATCTCATGTTTATAGTGGTCTCTGTATTGCCCAGACCTTTAGCAAACTATTTTTAGTGGCTAATTGTCCAGCTGCATTACATCTTCACCTAGTTTCTCTTAGCCAAAAGGAAATTGAAACCCTGAAGAAGCACAAAAGCCGAGCTGAGTATTAAATGGCATTGGAAATGATGGAGTAGTGGGATAGAAATGTCTTTCAAAAAATAAAAAAAAAGGAAAATGAAAAATCATCTGAGGAAAATCTATCTATTGGGAGTGGCATTTAAAAAATAAAAAGATTGAACTTGTCTGTGAGAGTGTGTTGAAAAAGCATTTCTAAGGGCTTTTGTGGTGGGATTAAGCAACAAGGAGATATAAATTAAAGACCGTCTTTAAAAAAGCAGATCAGAATAGTAAGAGATAAATGCAAATGAAGGGTCAAAGTAGCATGAAGCCAAGGGAGCAAGGATGCGTGGAAACCCCAGGGAAGGATGGAGAAATGGATAAAAGACATGCTGGATCAGAGGCTTGAGCTGTTACAGCAGCATCACTGAGGGCTGGATGAGTTACGGGCTTTTGTCAGTAGTGGTTTAGGAGTATTAAGTTTGCCTGAACCAGTCTGACATTTCCTCAGATGTGTTTATCAACTCTCTTTGAGGGCAGCTGGCCCCTGGCACTTTGCAGCTCTGAGGGGAGGAGCAAGAATTGATTCTTCATGATTGATGTTGCTGTGCTTGAATAAAGTCACTAATTCCTCTGCAAAGCTGCACAGCAAGTTGCCCTGGTCCCTGAAGCACAGCTGGAATGCAGCCCTGTGTGCATTATATGAAGCTGTGTACTGTAACAGCCCCAGTTTGTGGCAGTCACCTGTAATACCTCAGCAGCCTGCTTTTCCAGAGACTGACTGGAGGGGAATTGAGCAGACATGCTGCTGTGCTAAGCAAGCTATGCTGAAGGGAGGGGGCAGAGAGATGAAAATCACAGTGGAAACTTGGCATTAAAAATCCCTTATTTCTAATGTCAAGGGTTTATCTCCGCAGTTTCTATCAGGTCCAAAACATTGCCTGTAAGGTTATTATCATTACAGTGCTAACACAAATAGCCCACATTCCAAGTTCTGAGCAGCAGAGAAGAAATCTCAACACAAGGCTACCAGCCATAAGGTACACTTGAAGAAAACCATGAGAAGGTCAGCTTGGCCAAAAAAGCCAGTCCATGGTGCTGGACACTGACTCAGTGCTGCATTTCACAGATATTTGTACCTGACACGGATAAGCCAAAGCTCATTCAGGTATTTCGCCACTTCTGAGAATCCCATCTACAGCAACACAAAAGTCTGATTTTTGGTAAAAAAAGCAGACAAGTTTACCCTCTGAGGACACAAAGGAGGCAGTAGAAACATGTTGTGCAGGCCAGCACACAGCAGAAATGTTTTCAAGGGACAATCAGATGATTTTAGAGCAGTGATGACAGCACTTTCCAGTTCTGTTCCTGCTGTTCTGCTGGTAAAGAGCCTGCAGTTATTAAGCAGCTAATTATAACATCTGAACGAGCTTTTTTTCATAATAATCCAGCCTGAGTAGTTAAAAAAAAAAATTGGCAGACTTAAACAGAGCTTTTTTGCAAGGTGAAGGTGAAATGAAGCTCTGCTGGCACACACATGTCTGATTGCCCTGGAAATCTGCCTGGGCACTGTGATTGTCATTTGTAAAGTTTAACACTGAATAATGGCTATTATTCATTGAAAGAGGACCCAAATATACCAGCACTTCCATCAGCTTCATGGGATAATGGGTCTGCATAGCTCAGGAAACTCATCAAATACAAGCAAAAATACAGAAATCATAGGAAAACCCCTTTATGTTCAAAACATAAATGAAGCAAGGAGAGTTTTCTCAAACTTTTTCTAAGCAGCCTGCCAGCAGAGAGTATGTTACCAAAGGCAGGGTTCTCTGCACCAGAAAGCAAAACTCTTTCTGACTCACTAAAACCACTTACAGTTTAATTGACTAATGATCAAAAAGCAGTGAAGAAGCTCTAACTCAAATAATATCTGGAACAATAGCTGGATGGAAATATCATTGCTTCTTTGCAAATCCAAGATTTAAAAACCAAACCAAACATATATATTGAAAATCATCTGGTTTTACTCTTCCAATTATCAGTGATCTTCCTGGAAGCTCACTTTGGCAAGTACAGTAGATATTCTTAGTGTAGTCAGTTCTTGGAGATGCTTTCCATTTAGAACAAAACAGGTTACAAGTAGTAACTGTAAATACTTTGCTGCAAATTAACATGCACATCCCAAGTTCTTACACAGATAATTCTAAAATGACAAGCCCAAACAAACTGTGATACTTACATAACTCAAAGCTTAAAAAGTCCTCAATAGCTGAGGAATTTCTAATCTACAAGGAAGGGTTCTCATAGATTGCACTTCAGCATCTTGAAATTAAGGTTTCTCATCTTATTTAGTTTGTTTTAAGAGCACACAGTGCTTTCAATGTAAATTAAGCATAGAAACAACATTCTTGCCTTGAAGAAGCCTCTACAGAAGGGTGGGCTCATGCTTATGCTTTCATTATAACACAGTTCAACTGTAGGGCTTTTCAATGCTGTGTTTTACCAATCAAACAAAATATTAGCATGCTAGTAGAGACAGCTGTCTCTATATAGCTGCTACAAGCAGTACAAAATACTCATCCTTGTGGGTTTCTCTACAGTAATTTCTATCAGTGGGTTTTGGTATGGATTAAAGTTGTTTCGATGGAATCAACAGTACCAGTCCTCTGAAGGGAATAAGCAGATATATTCATAGACTCTTGTCAGGAGGGAACAAACATAACATGATTTATGAGTGTTTACACATGCAGGCACCATGGTCATTAACAGACACAGCATGGGGATTGCAAGCAACAGCATTCTTGTCCAAAAATAGTCTGTAACAGGATGATGAAGAGTAACAACTCTTGGGTCTATCTGCAGAAGGAATTTACTTGTGAGAAGCCTATGCACAGAGTCTGACTGAGAGTTAATCAGGTGTATGCAGATGGGCAGTCAGTAGTGGTCTGACAGCTCCGTTGCAGAGCAGCTCCTCTGCTTCAAAGGCAGTTGACACCAGCCTTATTTTACAGTAGAAGTTCTCCATTTACAGTCTCTGGATTAATTCATATTACAGTAAGCTGGAACTAGATAAATTTAGAGAATCAGTCCAAGAGAAGTAGGCAAGAAAGCTAAATTACCTTTTTTTTCCCCTAATACTTTAGAGTCACAATTCTAAATTTTATTTAAACTTCAACTTGTCCCTAAGACTAGTTCTACTTGCATGCTAATTTTGGGTCACCTGAAAGTCAGAAATATTGTAATAATCTAAGAGTCCATTGAGTTTAGTGATGTCAGGAGGGATTTTTTGTCTATGCATAACATCCATAGATTCTAAAGGAGCAGTGCTTCATCCTTTCTAAACTGAAGCTCTGTTGCTATTTTTCAGACATTCTCAAGTCATAATAAATCACGCATGCATGCAAAATTTTTAAAGGACCACACCCTGTACTGCTGTATGCATTTCATTATGTTCAAACCTATTGTATTGTGCCTAGATTCTGTACTGCCAGGACCTGGCGTTCCCATCATCAGATTATAAACTGCAAGATGGGTATAAATTTCCTGGAAGAAAAACATAACAAGAAGAAATATCTCCAAGATGAGTTCAGAATGCCTGGCAGCAATGGCAAGGTATCTGTCTTTCCATACACTGTGGTAATTCCTAGGGGCTCTGCTAGTAGTCCAAAATGGAAACACAATTAGTACTATTCAGGCCCCTCACCACAGCTCGTAGAAACAAACTGTACAGACATTTCCTGACATCACCAATTACTGTATTACTGGGCCTAGTGAAGGTCACCTCAGCATTTTTGAGAAAAGCTTTGGCCTGTTTCTCACCTTCAGCAACTAAAAAAGCTTCCTTTATAGTAAGGAATCGAGTGTGGATGGCACCACTTGCAGAGAGTGGAGGAAATTTGGGAATCACAGGGGTGCTGTGGTGTCCCGTGGAGAATGGAGCAGGCAGGAGAGACCAGCTCGGAGGAGGACTGGGTGCAACTCCTGCTTTCCACAGATGTCAGGGCGCGGATGCACTGAGGGCCGGGGCCGTGGCACCGATGGCTCTGGGCACCGGATAGTCAGGAGCCAGGAGAGGTGCAGACGACGCGCCCCATCCCGCACCCGCTCTGCCGTGTGCCATAGGGCGGCAGAGCAAGACTCTTCACTCCGCTGTTTTAAAAGAGGCGCTGTTTATTGGTGAGGAAACATCTTTGGGAAATGGAAATTCGATGGCACCCGCAGAAAACTCGGGGTTCGTCCCCAGGGCTCGTCCAGCTGCCTGCGCCCACCGCTCGCTGCCGCCCGCGGCCACCGGCCCCGGCACGGCGGGAGAGGCGCGTCCGGGAATGACCGAGCGGAGGCAAAGGCGGGGGTGTGGGTCGCTCCACTCGCCCGACATCTCGAAGGTGGGGGCTCTCCCTTCCCTCCTCCCTCCCTTTTCCTGGGAGCCGTCTTTCCCGCTGGAAGGAGCTGGCTCTCCCCCTGGAGGCCTCCGGCGGCATCGGCCGCTCCCCCGCTTATGTAACGCGGGGCCCGGCGGTGCCCGCGTCTCCCACTGGGCAGCCCTGCCATGGAAGCTCCGGTGCCCACTCGGGACTGAGCCCCCACTGCCCGTCCACAAGGCTCACCGGGCATCCCGGCAGCGCTCTAGAAAAGCACCCGCCGCAGCTCCCATTTCTAACTCCAACGGACGGGAATAGCTAAGCCCTGTTCTTATGGTACTCGGTGGACGTGGGGAACGCTGCAGCCAGGAGTTGGGGCATGATCTTCCCTGCCATGGCTGAAGTGCGGCAGCCCCGTCCCTGCCGCAGACATCGATCGCCCCGGGCTGTGCCGACCAGCAGCTGGGGAGCCCTCTCACGTCTGTTCTGGAGGAGCCTGGGACAGGGACTAAGCAAACCGTGCAGCCTCTAGAACTACACGCATGACTTCTGAAGGCCACTTGTGCTAACCCAGGGAGCTAGTAATGCTCTGGTTGGCCATGGTGAGACCCAGCTCCCTGCCAACAGAGGAACGCTGTACCCAGCCTCGACCAGATCCCGGGAGAGCAGATCCTCCGAAGGGATGTATCATCACCTTCATGGACCTGTCACAAGGACTCTGGGAGGACTGCTGAACCAAGGAATTGCTTAGGATGGTAGTCAGGTGGTAACAGGGACATTAGGATCACGCACTTTTCCTAGATGAGGTGGGGAGGCAATGCTGCAAACACGGACTTAATTCTGTGCAAATACTTATGTGGAAGTATCCTATACCCCTGCAAATGCAAATGCTTTTTTGGTCTCATGGCATTAGAACGACTTCAGTCACACGGGGGGGAAATGGCCTGTTAGCCCCCTGCTCCTCTCATCAGAGCAATGGCGACTCACGGGCCCCGTGTATCCTCACAGTTTTCATCTGCTCTCAGCAGAGGAAGGAGGGTGGAGAGAAGCTGTGATGAGAGCTGTGAGGATGTAACATGGGCTGCAGTGCTACAACGCAGCCCACGATTCTCCTCCACACATCTGGCATGCCAAGCCACAACCTGAGGCAGCTGCCTGTCTATTCCCCAGCTCTGCCATGGTTTGAGCCCCTTGCAGCCTGTGCTCTGCAGGTGTTGTCCCTTTCCCTCACCAAGTGCATGTATTAATCTCCCTGTCTGAATGTCAGTAACGATTGCTGTCGTGTTTGCAGTGCTAGAAACCAAACACCTTGCTGACAAGGTTTCGGAAAAAAAACAAATGCATAGTTTTGAAGAGCTCTGCTTAGGATTTTTGTGGAGCTTTCTAGATCCTTCTGTAATCTAAAAGGGGAAAAAAAAAAAGACAAAAAATCATTACACCTCCTCTGTCCAGCCTCCAGCACAGAAATAAACCCAACAGCCTGGTTTGCCTGACAAGCTGTGAAGACTCAGATAATCCTGTCCAGCTTATTCTCCACTCAGGGGCAATTTGTTCCTTTTAAACCCCTTAATAGTATTTTGCCAAAGCTGCCATCAAGGAAATTGTGACATGAGCTGTGCAAATATTTACTCAGCCATCTCCACGCTGCTTCCCAAAGAGGTCATTGTTCTCCCTACTCCCCTGTCGGCACTAAGCACAGCCATGAGTTAATCTGGCGACCGGCATTACTGTTAACACTGATTTTACTGAACGTGTTTGTTTCCAAGGCGTTTTCTTTAGCAGAAAGCTCCTGGAACCCACCGGAATTCTGTAGTCCGCCACGGTTAAGACACCTAAAATTAGGCTCGTTACTTGCGGGTGCAGTCAAGGGCTGTGCCATCGTGAAAAACAGGGGGAAAAGAAACCAATGTGAAAAAATCCCTGAGGCCCCAGCGAGGATCGAACTCGCGACCCCTGGTTTACAAGACCAGTGCTCTAACCACTGAGCTATGGAGCCGCCGCTCAAGCTGTCTCCCGGCTGTATCTGAGGAGCGCAGACCGTCCTCCGCGCCGCCCCCTGCCGGGCGCCCCGGGCCCTGCGCCTGCCCTGCCCCGTACAGCGGCACCGCCGCCGGGAGGAGCCCGCGGCACACCGGGAGACTCTCCCCGCCCGCCGGGAGGACCCCGCCGCGCACCGGCAGCCTCTCCCTGCCCGCCGGGAAGCCGCCGACCGCCCTGTCTGTCCCCTCGCCCCGGCCGCCCTGCCCCTCCCCTCGCCCGCCACACCGGGCGGGCGCTCGCGGCCTAATTCGTACCGGTTAGGAGTAAAAAAACCCTGTCGTGACAAAGCAGTGTCAGGTGTGGGATGTTTCTTTTCTGCACAGGGTGGGTGTTGGGGAGTTTGAGCCAGGCTGCTGCAGCCAGAGGTGTTCCCCGGAGCCTCAGCATCACTTGTTGCGTTACCCCCTGCAGCACGGAGCACGGACCCCAGAGAGGGCTTCCGGGCAGTTCTCTCACCTGGTGCCTGCAAACCACCTTCACAGAGGTCATGGAGCTCGGAGCTGGAATGTGGAAGCCTCAGCTAAAAGGTGGAAGGTGGCAATGCAGTTGGACCTGGTTTTAAGTGTGCTGCTGAAATCCAGAGCTGGTGTTGGGTATCGTCACTGCTAACAGCACACAGTAAAGCAGAGACCTCTGATCACTTATGTCTGGACTGAACTTTTTTTTTTTTATTTAATGACAGATAAAATCATTGCAGTCATAGGCCTTTCGAAAGCAATATTCAGGACCCTCTCTTGATTCTTCACTATTACCTCTTTATCTAGAATTCAGACTTGGATCAGTGGATGGAAAAGGGATGCAGTGCGATGTCTCATAAATCTGGCTTAGCTTAGAAAAGTCTTAAAACTCTAGAATGTTATACGATGGAAATAACTCCCAAAGTCCACAGCAGGATCAGGGTCTGCCGCACCCTGGGCACTAGATGCGTAAATATGTGACTTCTACCCAAAGAGTTTTCCTTCAAAGTGTTCCCTCATACTAACCCCCTGATAGTTTGCAACCTTATTTGAAACTAAGCACTGAGCAATTTTTGCTGGGTCTTGGAAAACAAAGCCTCATGGGGCAACTAGATAGTAGACACAACCAACAAAGCTACAGGGTGCAGGTCCACTTTCTCCACTGAATGATACTCATTACATGTGTGTGAATTCAAACTATTGTGAAAATATTCAGTACAGATTAAGTGTTTAAATCCATTAAGCTTTCATCTTAATTCTCTACTACCTCTGGAAATAACAAGAAAGTCTAAATTGTATTTCTAGTCATCATGACAAAGGTATTGTAAAAATTACAGACGTGTGTATTAATCATGTTGTTTTAGGGACATGTCTACTCTGAGATATTACACTCAGGCCAGGTTGCAGGCTTTTCAATCTTCAAAACTATGATGACTGCCAGTGGCAGCTACAGTGCTTTTCTGGATGGTATGTGTGTGTCCTATCTGCGTGTGTGTAATACAGTGGAAGTTTGAGAACACTACACTGTAGAAAACAAAAGGTCTACAGATTATTTGTTACTAAGATAATGTTGTCATGATTAGTTGTCGCACCCTGGAAAAAAGATAAATGTTATTACCTTGCAGAAGACCATGCGATTTTCTCCTGTGTGCCCCTTTTCATACTCAGCCTGAGTTACCACCTGTGCATCTGTGGAATTGGAAAAGTCAATGAAATCCCCACTGCAGCCTGTCACACAAATGCATCAGTGCACAAGAAGTCCAGAACATATTTAAACATTATTAAAAAAACCAAACACCCCAAAATACCCAAAACAAAACAAAAAAGTCTTTTATGAAAACTTGTTACAAATTACCATGTTTTTCTCTTAAACCTCTGTTGTTTCTCCACTACTTCACATCACTGCTAAGGCAGAACAGCCAGAAAGATTTCAGTGAGGTTTTTGAAGTTCTGATGGGGATAGATCTGTCACCATTAAGGCAAGAGCTGCCAGAAATTCCACTATAGGACAAAGGGACCCTCTTTGAACAAGAACAGTTGTACCGGGTTTAGTATTTAAAACACCCTTAAGAGAGACAGTCCTTAAGAAATAATGGGCACTTCCATTCTTTCAATTAACCTGGAAAAAGCAGACAACTGTGCACTGAAAGAAAGCAATACCAAACACAGCTCCTTCTTTAGGAGCTGAGGCTCACAAAGACAGGATTGTACAAAACCTGTTTGAGAGCTGTTAGCGCAGCTGAGGCGATTGGCACTTACCTTCTCACTTCAACAGGGACTGACTGACTCCTGGAGTCAAAGATGTTCACTTTCCTTCAAACACCAACAGAAATGCACCAGCTTGGATATTTGAGAAAAAAAATGAAAGTGGCAGCACATACCTATGGGAGGAGTAAAGTATTTCCTACATTCTTCAGAGGGAACATTATCAAAACCCCCCCATAATGATAATTAAAAGTAAATTCTTACCTCTCTTATCATCATCTTAAATGACTGAATGTAAAGGTTTGAAAATTTGGTGTTTTCTCTCTTGCTACTGCTTTATTGTAGGCTCATTTACAGGAATAAAACAAGATTGACTGGTTTTCATTTGGTCCTGAAAGATGTGCACCAAAACCCCATAGTAGTAATACTGAGTCTTGATCAAGCACTTATTTAGTCCACAATGAGTGGCAAGGTCAGAGGTGTCTGAATTCAATATAAGAGAGTGGACCATGTTCTCAAAGTGGAGGCAATTGTGCTTTAAAATTTGCATGCACTGGCTCTTTGTTTCTATGTTCATATCACTTTAGGAAATGTACAGATCACCTCTAAAACCCCTTCTGATTACTATGGAAAAATGAATCAACAAATAAACCAATAAATCATTTCCATTCCTGCCAGTGCTCTTCTATTCCTCTACACTACTATTTTATCTCTCTCCCCATCTTTCAAACATTTTCAGAGCCAAACCAATATCTACTTGGCAGAATTTCTTTAAACACTTATTCTCATTTCACCTCAATATTACTGAGTAGCTCATCTTTTTATAACTCAGGGCGATTCTTTGCATATGAAGTCTAAAAATGCTGTCTAACTTAAAGCTACTAGAATCTATTATGCAGTAATCACTCCCTCACTAAGTCTGTCTGTCAGTGCCTGAACTGAGAAGCCCTCCCTTTCTTGAGTGCATTAGTATTGACAAAGCTAGTCCTTCAAATACATTTTTAATAACCTTTTTATATGGTGCAATATCACTGAAAGTTCACTGCATTTATTTTTGTCAGTTCAGAACAGTGGGATTTTACATGAAAGGATTGAAAAGATTTTTCTGTTAGTGCTCTTCATTTTAAAGGCTCCAAAGCATTAATGCTGTGAGCGTTAATATTTTGGCCTGATACATAATCTGCTTCTGCACGTATTGCAGTTGGGCTAATGGGAGAAACCAGAAAAGTAGCTTTGTGGATTGGGAGCACTGCCAAATTGCAGGGATCTCCTCTACGGTTGATGATTTCCATTTCTTTTTTGATTTCTTTTAATGTCACTGTACCAGAGCAGTGGCATAGGCTGCCTTTCATGTTACCCAAGACATCAAAGGGAGGTACAGAGGACCTGCCTCTTTACTGTTTTCCACCTTTTCCAGGCACTGACACTCCTGTCTAATGAGTACAACATGCTGGAAAAATAGCATCCCTGTGCGTGAGCGGCGTGCTAGTCTTTATTGTGTCAGAGGCTCCAGCTTGTGGCTTTCAAGCTCTTAGAAGCTTTGAGCCTAAATCTAGTCACATCTAGCCACACAGCAGACATGCCTGAGCCTTGGACCACAGACTGGTCCTGCTCCTGAGCTCACCAGGTCATGGTCTAGGACCTACAAGATGAGGTGTGGGTGGGGGCAGCAGTGCCTGACAGCGTATTCCCCCATTACATTGAATCCAGCTGCCTCTTTCCCATAGCAAAATCTCCTGTTCTGGGCAAGTGAGATGCCAAAGCAGATGGTTTCTGCTGGAACCATGATACAGATGTCTGATCAGTAAGTTTCCTGGTACAAGTCCAAAGGGATGAGTTTTAAGAGTCAGCATGTGAGGCTCCAGAGATCTGCCACAGCCAGTTGCCTACATTCCCACCAAAGCAAGGGAAGTACCAGCTCTTAAGCAGTAGGTTCCATGGTTGCATCTCTGAAGCTGTGTGCACTTACTGGGTCTGGCACTGACTGGGAATCTTCCTGGCAGTCAGAACAGATGTGCAAAGGAATAAATTGATTTGCCCTGCACATGGCTTACAGATTTGGTCCCTTAGTCAGGGATGAGGTCCTTGGAAGAGAACATGACTCTTCTGAAGTAAATCGGCAGAGGATTTTGCCATCATCCACTGTCTTTCAAGAACATGAAATTGATTTTCCAGGTGTCACTCACAATTAATCCATTATTTCATGCAGGGGGGCAAAATGTAGTTCTCTCACACTACATAGCTATTAAGTTCACTCTGGAAGTCTGTTTTCGGAGTGCGGCAGGAATTTCCTTGGACCAAGACTGCTTCTTGCAAAGGGACTGTCACAATAAAAAAGTCCCTTTGCATTTCCCTGTTTTTAATTCTTTCTGTATTCACTTCCATTATTGGTTTATCGTTCCATTAAGGAATAGACTAGGAGAAGGCTCACCAGGGAGCTCTGTTGTGTATATGAAATAATACTGTAGCAAATGAAAACACCAAAGCAAGTTTCTTTCTTTTTCTTAATAGGCTAGCTGATAGGAAATGAGTTTCCTATGGGACAGAGCCAGGGGGAGTGGAGATCATATAAGATTTTTCACACCATTTCATAGCTATCCAGTTAAGAATAGGCATCAAGCTACAACAAGGGTCAGCAGATAATTTTCCTTGACATAGAGTGCATGCTGCTCATTCCATTAAACCATGTCAAGGTAATGCAGTGAATATTACACTGATTTGCCAAACTGCATTAACTGTAATGCTTTCTCTCCAAGACTTTAAGGTGACACCTCTTAGAATAATAATTGCATAGGGCTTTTGGGAAATCCGACCAAGTATTTGCATCTTTGCAAAGGCTCGAATTCTTCAGCCTTCTTGAAGTAGGAAAAAAATTTTCATGTAAACAATATTCATACACACCCTAATATTCATATAAAATACCATATTAGATATTCAAGAGGGACAAGAACATGTTATTAAATGAAATACAGCACCTCACCAACAACAGAGTAGTACTGGTTTTCCCTAAAAAGGAAAGAAACATCAAAACCTTGAGTATCATCTCAGACAATCCTGGCTGTAAAATCAATTCAGGGACCTGCCTCATCTATAACTTTAATTTTGCACGGTGCAATGTTACCAAGAGTAGAAACAACTCATTCTGCCATTCCTATGGAAACACTATTGGGCATTATTGGAAGATCAGCAAACTATGACAATCTCTTTGAGAGCCCTGAGAGTGAAGGCCCATTTCAGTTTATGTGGAATTTCCAAGTTGCCAGTGTATTTCATGGCAAGCCATGTCATAACTGCAAGATCCTCAGTTATTTTCACTGTTTGGAGTGGGGGAATTATCACATCTTCCATTTCTTCTTTTGATTTCAGCTGAATCCCTGGAAAGTTGGGCATCACTCTACCCATATTTTATGTTGACATCCTCATGTGAAAAATGACAGGTGTGATGGGCAGATTTTGCTGGCTCGCACAAGGCTTCTTTTTATTTGTAACAAAAAAACCTTTTTGTTTCCTATCTGCACTGCTTTTAGGTGGCTAATTTAGAGTTCTGGGGCTATTCTAGTTGAAATCTAGGAGTTCTATATCCCACTAACAGACTGTACACCAACACAACAATATTCTCCTGGTAAAACTTCTCAGTTTTATGTGGGAAAAGAATTCAAGTGCTCACTTGGGCCGTTTTTTAAAACTTCAAGCAGTCTCCTGCTCCCGCTTGCTTACTGGCAATAGCAGTGTCTACTGTACATTAAAACTGCACCAACTCACTTCAGACAGGCTGCGAGAGTGATGACTTCATCATCGCCAAGTCAAGCTGCATCTGAACCTCAGCCTGGCAGGCAATATTTCTGCACCCTGTGAGCAGAAACCCCAGTCCTATACTCATGAGCCACTGAGAAATGTAGAGGCCAGGACTAAGTGGTAGAATCACAATCCAATTTCAGTGACATCTGTAGAAGCAAGTATTTTTTCTTTCTGTTTTTAGAAATGAGACACATGGCCCCAGTAGTTTTTAGTAGTTAGATTTTGTGAACTTTTGTAGTTTTCAAGCTGGAATTTTGTCTAACAGAAATCTCAGTGGTGGATACCTACTTATGACAACAAAAAAGAAAGGCTCCAACCAGAAATTGATATAGAAAGATCTGGGCTTTTTAATTAAAAACACAAACAACAAAATAACCTCCCCCAAAACTCCCAAAGTTTGCACATAACTAGCCCAGCTTCCAAAGTAGATAGATTTAATTTTTCAGATATGGGTGGAGAGTTGCTTTTAAAAATGACACCTGCACATACAAGTATTTTTTTTTGTTAAAATACCTTTTAGAACACATTGGCATTACACCATTTGCCTGGTTTATATCACAGTGGTACTACTGAATCTTGAAATGTAACTCTTTGGAGACACTTCACAGTGATATGCTGGCTCTTTTCATGTATTAAATTATTTTTATTAATTTACACAAATGACAAAAAGAACTCGGCATTAATATCACAATGACTGCATTCTTCAGGAAGAAAAGTATACCTGACAAAAGGCATCACAGCTCCTGCCAGTATCCTCAGTGTGACTTGTTAAGGACTATTCTGTCAAAAAGTCAAGTTTCCTTTTTTGAAAAAAAGCCCAAAGAGTTCATTTAAAATTACAGAATAAAGTGGCTTGGAAGAGCTAACAAGCATAGTACAGTAAATAAAGTCAGTCTGGTTTTAATATAGTAAATAACACTGGCTGAAAGTAATATTTTAGAACACATTTATAATAAGAAACTACTCAGATAATGAGAGCAAATCTAAAAATCTAATTTAATTTGTCGGAGGAGACCCAGGGTTTATACAGTGGCAAAAATACTACAAGAGATGGATAGACGAGGACGCCGAAGCCCAGGAACCCGGCTCCCCGAATATGGAAGCTCTGCGACAGATTTATAAGGACTCTAATGTTCACACCCTATATTGATGTTTTCCCAGTTTGAATGTTATACACCCCAATGTGTCTACCCTGGTTGTTTTTCCCTTGGTAGTTCCTTGTCCAAGTTCCCTCTTCCCACAAAACCCTCCGGGTCGCAGCCCCCTGTCCTGGCCTGACCCGGCCATGGGGGCGGTTGCCGGCGGGGCCGCCCACGGGGCGCCGCTGGAGCCCGGGTGGGGGCTGTCCCTGCCTCGAAGTGCCTGAAGCCCTACGGTAGACTTTCCCCGCCCATCTCATTATCCCATTGGTCCTTTTGCCGCTCCTCCCCTCCCTCCTTCCCTTCGTTTGCATGTACCCAATGAACTGTGTTACTCCTCCCCGTCTCCGCCCCTCTTCCCCGCCTACATCCGGGGAATTCCCATGCTCTCCTCAAAAGCTAGCGCGCGGCAATAAACTTGGCTTTTCCTCGTGGACTCCTGGCAAGTGCGGGCTTGTTCCGTTCGGGACGGTCGCCGGGCCGGGGGCGGGAGGAGCCATCCCTCGCTTCTAAAGGGCCTGATCCTAGGGAGCCCTGCTTGTCGCTTTCCTAGCCTGGCTCCTGGAAGCGGAAACCTCTCCACCGTATCGGTGGCTATTTTTAATCCGCTGAAATTAATTTTCATCATTTATGCAGTTTGTTTGCTTTTTACACTTAATTCTGCTTGGATAATGAAAACAGACTGCTTTTTTCCCTTGGCAGTATCATTTTTCTGGTTGTCAGATGCTTGCCAAGGCTGCAGTGACTGGAATTCGGGCACCTCAGGGAAGATGGTTAAATCCTGTTTTCAGTGGAGGGGTGGACAGGGGAATTCCTGAAAACACTTATGTGTAATTTGGTCAGATCACAGCCTGCCCATGACCACAGTGGTGACAGTCAGCCAAACCCGCACATAACAGACCATTCTGCAAAGGTTTCGGTCACACGTTGCAACCCTCGAGAGTCAGTGCAAGACTCACCAACCAGAAAGTGCTCCTGTAAGCCATGCTCTTTCCATACCCACAGTCAGGAGCCAGCACTTGGGCTTGGGTTGGTTTGGTTCCAAGAGCACCTGGGTTTTTCTCAGGTTCCAGACTCACACTGGACACAAGGAGCTGAACTGTTGCTTTGGGTCCCAACAAGGGAAGCTCATCTGGTTCATCTCAAGGACTGGTTCTGCCTTGTTTAACACCATCAGCATAAGCAAAGTCACATCTGAAGAATGAGAGAGGAACCCACAGCTGTAAGGAGAAGTTTTTCAAAGGTATTAAGACCTAAATCGAAATAGTGGGATGCAGGCCACTGTCAGAATTTATAAGTCTACTTATCTCTGACAATTTGGGCAGCAGTTCTTGGAAAACAGTTAAGTGCCTGCCTCTCATTTTTACAGTTTGGGTTAAATGTAGTTGAGACCAGATCCAAAGATACCTGACCTTCATTGAAACACAGCTACAGTCATTATCTCACTAAAGGGCTGAAGCTGGATGCAACATCCCCGAGTTTCATGAAGGTCTGGATTTGAATTCTCTGGTTTCAGTGCAGTCTCATTGATAAGCTGTAAATCCCTGATATCTTCCAATGAGATAAAAGTACAACTCAGTAGAACTCATTTTCAGGTTCTACAACTGTTGAGTGCAGGGACATGAGGGATTACACCTAGGATATAGGTTCAAGTTTGTGATTATTTCTCTTGATCATTAAGACTGTAGCAGGGAGATTTTATTATGGTTTAAAATTAAATCTCCTCATTCTGCTAAGGCTGTTGGAAGAACCTGATTTCTTGCAAATTCTTATACACTAGGGGGTGCAAACATCCTTTTAATGAGCCCAGAAATAAATGGTCTCATCAATACCAGAAAGGAAAGTGCTTGTACTAAAGCTTGCGTGGAAAATATCTAATGTTTGAAGTCACATTTGGCTCATACAAATGAATAAATAAAAGCACTGCTCTCAGTAACAGCTTTTT
Organism: Pithys albifrons albifrons; assembly: GCF_047495875.1. Lineage (NCBI taxonomy): Eukaryota > Metazoa > Chordata > Aves > Passeriformes > Thamnophilidae > Pithys > Pithys albifrons. Next base: position 18,270,184 of record NC_092463.1, on the reverse strand, counting down.
AATGTTTTCTGGGTTTATATATGGAGCAGGGAAGATGCTAACGTAGGAGTTACATAAGAGGAGAATTCAGACCCAGCCTACTTTGCATGCCATTGCCTGCAGCTTTCCCATGTCCTGTGGTGACTCAGACACTGCGTAAGCTTCGCGGAGGGACAATCTCAACTTTTCACCCCGCATTTTCATATCATTGTGTGACGAGCTAGTCCTCTGACTCAGACACTGGCTGATCTTCTGTCCTTACACTAATACCTGTCTCTTGCAAGTCATGGCGTGAGGCGCAGTGGGCTGAGCAAGGCAATGTTGTTCCACCTGCGCGGGCTCCAGCTGACACAGTGCTGATTTTCTCAGCTTAGGCCAACAGAGCATTTAAGCACTCACTTAACAGCGAACAGTGGCGGTTCTGCTGGATGTGTTGGGATTGCTCACATGCATAAGCGTTAAGTGTATGTTTATGCACCGGTAAAAGCAATAGAGCAGTGCTGAGCACCAGTACAGATTCCAGCTCCAGCATCAGGAAGCCTTCAGTCCCTCTGCTTATGCATTGTTACTTACATCTTTCCTTTCAGATAGGGAACGGAGCATCTGAAGAGATGTCATCCTCTCATAATAATGCATTCTCCTTTTAGGTCACAGAAATAATTCTGCAGCTACAAAGCAATGCTTATGAATGCAGGATCCTGTTGTGCAACATTTCGTCCTTTGCATTTATTCATTTGCCCATTCCTTATCTCAGTAAGGCATGATCAGAGCCAGAAAGTCCCTTCTCCTAAATCATGTACAGAAATTACTAAAATCTGAACTCATAAATTAGGGTTGGAAAAAAATCCCATGGTTTTATGCACTTAGACTTTTACACCTGTATTGCCTAGATTCTGTTTTTCCAAACACAAGGGTTTGCAGATGTCTTTGCATCTCAGACACAAATGCCATCTTGTGATTAATGGAACACAACCTAAATACCTCAAATTCTGCTTGCCACTTAATACTATTCATACCATCAGCTTTTATTTCTGCAGAGTGTTTCATATTACCTTATTTTTCCTGTGTTACGTTCATCACTACATCAAAACAAAACAAGAGGATGAAAGGAGGTCAGTACATTACGGTTAAGTATTTTTTTCTAAGGTAAAGCAGACCATTCAGAACACCATTAAGACAGAATCCTGATTGAATCTGTTGCAGTCAGATTAAATGAATGTTAATAGAGAAGGACAATTATTGTTGACTTCCGAATGCAAACAAGAACTTCAGACACTGATTCCTATCAGCACATTAGAGCTGGCTGAATTCTACACACTGTTTTAACAGTTGCTTAGCAATGGCAAATAAGCTATTCTATCTCTTATCACTAGAGGTATAGTTAGAACAATACCTATTATTGAACTGAATAGGTATGAAATTAGTTTATATTGTTCCTCTTTTTGAGATGGCACTTGGCAGCAAAGTGAATTGTTTAGGCTGAAGGCAGAAGTAGCAATTTTTTTTCCTGGAGCTAAAATGAAACTGCAGCTTTGCTATGGCTGTTTATCTGAAAGCATCATCGAAAAAACTTTGCTCGTGTGTGTTTGTGTGTGCAGGAAGAAAGAGGTTTTCTTTCAAATATCTTCTCTGAGTGAATTTCCAAGTTTGTGACAACATTAATGATTCAAACCTATTCAGAAAGCAAACACAGCAATACTGAACTGCGAAGTCATCTCCTCCCTCCTTCTTCCACAGGTGTCTCTGATGAAACACCTCAGCTCTGACCTGGGGGAACATACTGGAGATTAAGCTACCAAAGCCAAGATTCAGAAGGACACTTAGGCACTTGTCATTTACTGTTGCAACTCCTGTCTTTTAAGTGTGCACCTTCCACAGTGGAGTCCCTGCAGCTGCAGAATTCAACGTCTGCAGCAACATTCACACCTAGCATGCAGGGTTGGTGGTCACCACACTAGGGAATGCTTAGCAGAGCAGTGTGGTTTAATTCCTGGCACCACAAGCTCTTAAATACATCTTTCTGGTTAGGTTTTATACTCCCAGCTCCTGCCTCCTATAGGAATACCCCAATAACATGGCTGTAGTCCACTTCGAGGTAATGCTTTACAAGACAAACTGAGCTTAGATAAGGGCTGCACATCCAAGCAAAAAATTCAAATTTTAGGCCAACTTGCCATCCTTGAAGTCTGGTGCAATAAAGTATGAGTTATTTTAAGTAGGTTGAGTAATTTCAACAGAAAATTTGAAAATGCTTCTACGTTGCAATAGACTAGTTTTGTAGCTGATGCTTTTGGCGCAGTGAAAGGTTTGGGTTTGAACATCTCTGTCTGAGGACATAATTTAACTTGCATCTTTTTGGATCCTCTGACAGAGAGAACCACTAGACTACTGCAGAGATAATATTCCACTGCTTACTCTTTCTCCAGTTAACATTTTGTAGAAAAGAGCAGCAGCTGCTGTTGGACCCACATAGCTGGTCCCTGCAGCTGGTTACCAGGTTAAATCAGGACAGGTTAAAAAAGGAATCCCTGTTTCTGAAACAAGGTCATCTGGAAGCAGTTGCCCAGGACTGTGTCCAGTTGGGGTTTGAAGATCTTCAGAGATGGAGGCTTGTAACTCTTTGGGCAACCTGTGCCACTGTTTGAACACCTTCAAACTAAAAAGAAGTCCTATGTTCAGTTTGAATTTAATGCAGTTTAACTTAGGCCCATTGTCTCTTGTTTTATCACTAGGCACTACTGAGAGGAGTCTGGTTGCCTTGGCTTCATTCCTTTCCATCAGGTATTTGTGCACATTGGTAAAATCACAGGATGGGTAAGGTTGGAAGGAACCACTTTTGCACCATCCTTCCTGCTAAAGCAGAGTCATCCCAGAGAACATTGCAGAGGATTGTTTCCAGACAGACTCCCTCTGAACCTTCTCTTCTCCAGGCTGGAGAGTTTTAGGTGTCCCAGCCTCCCCTGATATGAAAGGTGCTCCAATCTCTAGTCATCTTCATGGCTCTTGGCTGGACTTGTGGTATGGCCATGTCTGTCACATATGGGGGTGCACAATTCTGATGCAGAACTGAACCCATCATGCAGGTGACTCTAGTTCCTCTCCAGATCTGAGCTTTCCCGCTAATTTACTTTTTCAGTCCTTAGCCCTTCAGTAGAGCTTTCAACAAGTGTGCAAAGTGTGCCTTTGCTCACCTTTCCATCAGAAGTGGGTGTGAAGCTATCAGGTTCATAATGCCAATGAGCACTCACAATCTGCGAATGATTTAAGGATTCCCGCAATGCAAATCAGTGCCACGTTCTGTGAAAGGAGGTTTGTTACCAATGTCACTGCCTTCCAAAAGATGCTAAATTCTCCCTATTTTATTAATAATCCATGTAAATTTCCAGTGGGACAAAAAATCCATGAAAAAAAAAAAACTTGATTAATTTCTTGCTTGAGCTACTGGGTTCTTTTAAGGCCTACAGTACTAATCAGTCATTTACACTTATTCAAATTAACCCAGTTAATATTTTTACTAATAATTTGATTGCTATAACCGGACACAGCAAGAGCAGTTTAACCTAAACTTAAAGCTGGAGTCACAGATGAAAAGTTTGATCATTCATTCTTACCTGAATTCCTGTCCTGCAGCTAAATAACTACTTTCGGATGACTAAATGAAAAAATTAAATTCTCAAGTAGAAATGTAAAATGGAGTGGAATTGCAAAATTTCCCATTAAAGTTATAAAGGACTCCTGAGAGGAGAGCCTTAGCCAGGAAGATGGGCAGGCTGAAAAATGACTTGGGCTGCCAGTCACCAAGAAGTCAGGGACGAGAGGGAGCAGTCCAGGGGCCAGGGAACAGTGGAGACATCTTCCCACTTCTCTGGGTGTTGAGGGGAACCTGGAAGCAAGACTGTCTGTTTGGGGCATGTGAGGGGTCCCAGGGACCTGGAACACCAGTGGGGTTGCCCGGGCATGTGGAAGCTGGGCTGGTCAGAAGTGAGCTATGGTCTTGGCAGAGGGCAAGAAAGGAGAGAGCACCTGCCAGTCAGACCATTTTAAAACAAGGGCATCATAAGCATTTTCAATCCAGCTTGATGCATAAAACCTCTGCTGACCCCTGCACAGTTTCAGTGGTAATTAACATGCTTTGTAGACCTGCAGGCAAAATCTCCGTTACCATTATGCCAGGAAGTGAGAGCACTGAAACTGGCTGCTTCTGAGGTGTGGACAATTTCAGAAAACAGTACCTGGGTCCTTGGATGGTCAGCTGGGCAAATTTGCTTCAGGCTGTGGTGTACAGAGAAGCAGAAAGCTAGAAAAGGTCTTAAAATTAGGGTTAGGGTTAGGGTTAGGGTGTAAATTTGCACAACCTGCAGCTGGAAAAATTCTGAGAATCGAAATGATTAGGAGAATAGTCAACAAAGGGTTTAAAAGTAAATGCTATGGCAAAGTACCATCCAACTGATATTTAAATCAGTAACAAATATTTTTAATTTTTGTTTCTGTGGGTTTTGTTTTTTATTGGGTTTTTTGTTTGTTTTTTTAGTAATGCTACTGCAGAAATCCAAATGTACTACAGAATTTGCCACGGTGCATTGCAGAAGCCAGGTGGGACTAGCCCAGGTTTGATGGTGGTTATAAATGTAATTTGGGAAAAAAAAGCACCAGTGCCAGCAGTCTGATATTCAAGAGAATCTCTAAAAGAACAAATCTCTGGAAGAAGATAAAAAAGCCACTGCAGATTTGGTTGCAGGTGTGCACAAAGCTGTAAATTATAGTTCACTGGTTCTAACACCATGACTACAGCATACAGAGACACTTGGGCAGACACAGTCCTGGCTGCTCAGTAGTTTGAGGCTACACTTTGGAAATACTGAAATGACTGAAATGGTATGTGAACCCTGGAGCAAACCATCAATTGTGATTGCCTTGAAACAGTTCTCAGAAGGGCCAGGCAGAGTTGGCACATCCAGCTGGTGTGCAAGGGCTGCAGAGAGATCCCAGTTGTCTCTCATGGGGAAGCCTGTGTGTGCCATAAAATGAGGTGTGGGCTTCCCAGTGGTGAAGAGTGATGGGGCAGATGGTATTTGCAATGGATTAAATAGAGACAATTTTGGGTTTTGTCCCATCATATAATCTTCCACAGCAATAACACCAGGTCACGTAGCTAAGGCTACAAATGAATCTGTCCCTAAATGCCAGCACATGCTCCAAGTCCACCTCTTGCCTTCTGTTGTGAAAAATCTTCACCAAAACTGTAATCTCACTAATAGTCTCTCTTGAGGCTTGCAAGCTAGATTATGGCTTTAAAATACCAGGATTCCTGGTATCTCTATCAAATCCTACACCATCTCTGTTGCTGTCTCACATCCCTGAAGAGATTAACAGCATTTCCAAGGTTTCAAATATAGATATTTCTTTCTAGAACTGTCTGCTTTGCCTAGCATGAGCAATGCTGTTTTCATTTAAATAGCTCTACCCACATCACTGTTTTTAAATCTATGACAATTGTTGTCATACCACAACTGTCTAATGGCAGGAGCTGGAGTTCTGGGCCTAGTAGCTGTCACCTGCTGCAACCTGACTGAAAATTGTGATAAGGGGCCCCCACTTACAGCAGCCAAGTCTCTGGCACATGGAAATTGTGTGTCTCAGATCCAGTGCAGGATCCGATCTATATTCAGGTACATTCAATATAGAAAGTAGAATTTAAAAACAAAACAAATCGTCATGGAAGCCTACCCAAAGTGAAGTCAGTAACAACTTTGCATTCCGTTTTCCTGGACTGGCATTTCACACTGAGGATTTTACTACCTACTTTCACCTCTTAAATTTTTCTGCTAGTGTTTCACATTTTATAATAGCTTTTTACTAATTTTTCAAATATTACATTCTGTTTCGTGAGCCTTTGACAAAAATTTTTGAAGGAAGAGGTGAATATGAATCTCATACAACTTTCAACATAGAAATAACTCCAAGAGTTTGCAGTAATTTTGTCATAGAGTCACTCTAACCTGCAATTTGGTCCTCTGCTTTCCCATCTCCTGCATTTATGCTATTGTTGGCTGCTGGAATTTGAGGGTTAAATAAAAAAGCTGTCTATATACAAACTACTGTCAATTCCACAAACAGGTGTTTTTCTTCTTTAATGTGTTCTGTATATTTTTTTAGGTGTTAATTAAAAGAGCAGCATGAACTTCCAGTAAGTTTTATGGGGACTTACAAAAAAAAAAGATGAAGGTGTCTCTTCACATCAATCCTGCTGCTACCATGAATCGTTAGCAGAAAGGTTTTTTCTTTACCTCATTACAAGAGAAATAATACACACAAGATATTTTGCAGTTTAAGTTCTTATCAGAAGGCAAAACTGAATATCAAAATTTCCTAACAACTAAGCACCCCATGTACCATTATTACAAGCTACGTTACTGTTTCCCATACTCTGGTACCTAAGCTTGGCCTTATCCAACTTCCTCATCAATCACTGTGCACTACTCTTTGGTATCATATCATCATATTTCCATAATCATTAATCATGCTACCAAATAAATCCTTGGGCAATTATTTAAGCTGCTCTCTTAACAGCTGTCCACGTCGCATATTGCCACCTTGGCTGCTCATTTACCAGCATGCCTTTGATCTGGGAACTGTTCAATCAGATCAATAACATGTAAGTAAAATGCAAATGGTTTGAAACAAGAGAAATTCTTTCATGTGGAATATTCACATTTGAAACAAGCTTTTCAACTCTGCAGCTGCAGCTTTCCTTTAGGGCGATAAAGTTCTTTATAACAATTTAACAAATTACAGCAAGGTAATAGCAAAGCATATTGCACTTAGCAGCAGAGCAAGTGGTGGGTGTGAGGAGGAGCTGGAAGTTCCCAGTCACACATGCACTGACAAGCCCCCCTCCTTCCCAGTAACCCAGGAGATGAGATGCCAGACTTCTCCCTGTGGGAGACAGATAAAGTGAGAGACGAAGGCCAATCGCATGTTCAGGTCTGTGGGAAACTGCCTTGTTTATCCCTGCGCCTTTCCACTGGTCTCAGACCTGCCTTCCCCATCCCTTTGCAGGTTCTGGTCCTCCCTGCATACTTTTTCCCATAAAGCTCTCCTGCTCCTTTTCCCACCCTTTCCAGGTCTCCTGTGCATTACTATCACAGAACTACTGACTTTGGGGGATCATTTTTGTTGTCTGTTTTTGATGATAAGTTTTCTCATGCGTGAGAGGACCTCTTTAGCTTCAGGCAGATGTACACGTCCTGTCTGTCTGTCAAGAAGATTCATGAGAAACAGGCAAGATTACTAAATACAGTTTATTATCTGCAATGACTAAATGCGAAATGCAGATAGAAATTATTGTGCACTTGGAAAGATGATTAATTAAAAACCCTAATGCCACCGACAAATGCTCAAGTTTCAAATGTTTCTTTATCAGCATCATCTTATTCCTCCTAGACTGAGGGCAGATTATCATCAAGTATTTTTCAGCCTCCTCTAGTGAAGCTCTCTTAAGCATTTTCATATTTTGAAACAAATCTTTTTCTACAGCCAGTTTTCTACTGGTACCAACCCTCATAGTCACAATTTACCAAGGTGGTGTATAAATTTCCCCTCTAAAGAAGACAAAAAAGGAGGAAAAAAGTAATATACATATTTAGGAATTATTATATTCCATGCTTTGTTGAAGTGAGGGCTGTGTGATAAATGGTGCCACATGGCTGTGTAGTTCATCATTTTACCACAGACCTGCACTGCTAACATTTGTACTGGAATCCCATCCCCAGGCCCCCAGTGGGGCAGCCTCCTGTGTTAAATGCCATACACATACATGGAGTGACAGGCCATTCTTCAAAGACCTTACAAGCTAGAGACAAGAGATTCCTACTGATCAAAAAATGTCCCCTTTCTTCTAACAGATGAACAGCACATTTTGTTTCCCTGACACTTGTAGCCACAGATCAGCTGAGGAGCAGGAAGAGGACAATTTCCATGATGCCCTAGGTAGAGAGTGAATAAAGAAATCTGCCTTCATGAGACACAGAAAGGATGTCGTGGACACCACTGGAAGAATCTGGAAATCTCCAAAAGCAGTTTTCCTATGGTGCTGGGAATGAATTATAGACTTCCATGGCACAGCAGTACGGTTTTAGTGGCCTTTATTAAGGATAACTTATGTGCCTCTTGCCTCTCTTTATCACTTCATCAATAATGTAATCCTCAAGTTCTTGCTAATGAAGACATGATATGTATACAGGATTGAATACACAGGTGTTTGCATACAACTCAATCTTTTAAAATAAATAGTGACTAGGATAGGATAATTTATGCAACAGTTACAAAAATATACATCTGCATAACATCTGCCTTGATCAGTCAACATAAGGACATAATACCTAATCTCAACATCAACATTTTATTTGGAAAAGTTCATCAAATCTCATGAAATTTGGTACTTTTCTCCTCACAAGGTTCTTCATAATGGCTCTCATTTCATTAGATTTATATATCCAGTTGAAATCAAGTCCACCTTCCATTCATAGCAATGTAAACAATGTCTTTCAGTCAAAAATGGCTAATACAACCTGCAAACACAATGTTACAGAATGGTTAAGCAAGTGACAGAGACAAATAGGTGAGCTGAAAATTGAGTAGTGTAACTGGACAGTCCTTTGAGGGTTATACATCAGATTTTCTGTCACTCACACCTTGAAGTACAGCTCTGTCCTGAGAAAATCATCCTGATTCCAAGGTTTTTGCTCTTAAGTGCACAAGAAATCTTCAGGCATAAGAAGATGCACACACTACAACAGCAGGTCATGTCATGAGCCAGCAAAATAAATGCCACAGTTCCTTTGGCTTTGGCAGCTTCCCTGAAGCTTCCATCTTCATGTTAGCAATGAGAATTTCTACCAATAAGACACTGTCCATTGCATGTTTGTGGATAGTGCTGGCTATGGCCAAGTTATGAGGTCTAATAATGAATGATAATGTGAAATTTTGGAGAAAGAAGCTGGTTGATCCCAGCTGGGGAGCCATTTAGGTGTTTAAACATGTCTAGTGCCACTTTAAAATCCTTTAGGATTTCACAAGATAGTGATCAGTATGACTCAGGTGATCTATATCCTTTCAGAAAGGTTGCAAAGGATGGACAGGTGATACCTCTTAGCCCATCTCACTTCAAAAGCACTCAATAGCTGCTACTGGGAACCCAAACCCCTCTGCTGACCTCCCGTGCAGAAGAAGGAAAATTGTTCCTGAGTGCTCCGAAGCAGCAGTCCAGCAGAAGTGTGCCAACATGAGGGACAGACATTGTCTATAGGAGGAATATTTAAGATGAAAAAATTAAGATTGGGAGTAGGAGGAAATAGGACAGGTGGCTCTGGGGAGGAAAGAATGGCATGAGGCAGATGTTCCTTTTGTGCTATGTATAGAATTACTGCTACCGTGATTAAAAAATCAAGAAATAGTCTGAGAAAAGCAACTGAGCTGAAGCAATGCAGGGGGACAGTGGTTGGCACAGGGACAGTTAGGACACACATCGTAAGGGATACTCCAGCCAGAATCCAGTCTTCCCATGGAGCCCCCAGTGCCAGAGAAGGAGGCTGGGCCTGCCCTTTCCATGCTCCATCACTACAGTAAGAGGAGAAAACTAACAATTCTGTGTTGTGTGGCAACTTCTTTCACTCTTCAGACCTGCACTCTCACTGTTCTTCCTACAGAAATCCACTCTGCACTAGATGAAAAGGGACCTGTTCTCATACTACCTGCTGGCTCTGTGCTGTGGTGTGGGGAGGAATCCTTTCCCTCCTAATCATGTCTCACACCCCAGTGAGGACCATATTCCAGCACTGAGGCCAGCAGAAAAATCTGACATCTCTCATGATGGAAAGAGAGGAAAGACCTTCCCAGCACATGGGCCAGTCATACCATTTACTCTCCAAACAACTTACAAAACTCCCTTGTGCGAAGTTAAGGACAGGGAACCAGACAAGTAGAAAGACTGCTGGATTTTTCTTTTGTCATTATATAGTCAGAAAAATAAAAGAGGATATTTGTGAAAAGCCACCATGGACTGAGCCTGCAGTATGATAAACAACAATAACCTTTTTCTTGACACTAATTCGGTTATTATATTTTTAGAAGAATTTAAAAGCCACTTATTTTTGAAAACTATGATTTCAGGAAAAAGTATAATTTTCACATTTTCTCTGATGTGTTGTATGCCCTGCTGTGTTATGACATTTCAAGTTTCATCAAGTCACATTAATTTACATTCTCACATGTTTTCTCAGTGGAACCTGCTCTTTGAGTCTATTTTCATTTATTGCTTGATCACTTTAATGTATTTGTTTTACTGAATACTTGGGCCATATTAACTGATCTTTCCATACCCCATGCTTGCAATTCATTAGCAATCATTTCTCTTCTCTGCACAAAGAAAGGAAAAAAGAAACAAGAGAGAGAGAAAATGAGAGAAAGACAAGGATTTGAAAAGGAAGCGAACAGCAGTTCAGTACACAGCCTGGGATGCAGCCTGCTCTGTTGCTTGGGCTTTGGTTATATGAGGAAATATTATCTGGTGCAACCAACATAAGTTAGTGATCCAGTAGAATAGATCCTGTACAATAACTGCAGTTAGCTGGTTGTAAGCCATCCTTTATTTCAACCTCCTCAACTTTGGTAAGTGTGTTCAAAGCAGTGCAAGCACAGCTGAAGAACAGTAATGCTCTTCTTTGTGACCTGGCATAGATAAAGGTCAAATGACGAAACATCAGGTGAAGGAATCAGCCGATATTGTCTACCCCTTCCCTATACTTATTGATTTAATGGCTGAATGAACCGTGGTGTTTCTCCCTGCTCTTTCCACCCTCTACTTACAAGTGGCACAGGAATACAAAGTTAGTGATCTCCCTTGGAAAACTGCAGACTCTCAGCAAATTCCCTTTCCCTCTTCAATGCTTGATCTTCTCTGGTACTGCTCTAAGCCTGTACTGCATCACACCATGAACATCAGGTAAAATGGGCTCTGACACCCTGTGTAGGCAGGTGCTAATCCCCCAGTCCAGAAACCTGCAGCAGGGCTTTCAATGGCCATTCAAAGAGTGAGTCTTTCTCAGCCATGGTGTAGTCAAACATGGTGAGAGTTGGAGCTTCAGACATTGGCTGGAAGGGAGCAACCTGCACTTAAAAAAATGTTGCCTGCTTCTCTCCATCAGTGAGGAGTCACTTGCAGCTCTGATATGATCCCCATGATAATCCATCCCCTCTGCTATTGACACATTCCCATCAGGCAAAGCATCCCCAGCCAGCTGAGGGAGGGGATTGTCCCACTCTGCTCTGCACTGGGGCAGCCTCACCTTGAATATTGTGTGCAGTTTTGGGTGCCACAATATGGGAAAGATATTAAGTTATTGGAGTCCAAAGGAGGGCAGGGAAGATGGTGAAGGGCCTTGAGGGTAAGCTGTATGAGGAGAGGCTGAGGGCACTTGGTCTGTTCAGCCTGGAGAAGAGGAGACTGAGAGGAGACCTCACTTCAGTTACAACTTCCTTGCGAGGCGAAGAGCAGGGGCAGGCAACTGATCTCTTCTCTGTGCTGACCAGTGACAGGACCTGAGGTTATGGCCTGAAGTTGTGTCAGGGGAGGTTTAAGTAAGTTATTAGAAAAAGGTTCTTTACCCAAAGGGTGGTTGAGCACTGGAACAGGCTCCCCAAGGCAGTGGTCACAGCACCAAGCCTGATAGAGTTCAAGAAGCATTTGGACAATGCTCTTGGGCACACGGTGTGATTCCTGGGGATGGTTCTGTGCAGGGCTAAGGGTTTGACTTGGGTCCTTTCCACCTCGGCATATTCTGTGATTCTGTGACTTACTCCATATTGAGATCTTGCCTGTAACCTCATCTTTCTGTTTGCGTGATAGATACAGGCAAGTAGAACATTCAGCAACATAGTAGGTTGCAGCTTGTATTCCCCCACCTACATCTGTGGGGATACACATCTACCGCTCTCATACCTACCTCTAGAAGTTAAGAAATTTCATAGAGTTCAGTTGTTGAATAACCTCAAGATATATAATTCCACCTCCTGTCCAAAAAGGAGCTCCAGTAGTGGAAGAAGAAAAGGGTGGGGTGAGGAATTGCCCAAGATGGACATTTCTGTTACTTTAGTTTCATTGTCATTAAGCTGTTTGGAACACTCAGGCCAGACAGTAGTTTAGTGACAGATGCACTTTATTTCAAACCTTTTCTCCACCCTTTGGCAACTCTGGGAAGCTGCCATGAAGGTTTAACACTGGAATACTCTAAGGGCAGAGGAGAGACTCCCAACTGTCACCATAGCCACAGAGAGCCCAGCCTGCCTATCACGATGTCCTCATGGCCCAGAAGGAGTAGAAGGATGATGCTAAAGCTTCCCATAAGGGTTGAAAGGAGCAGCCTGATGTATCAAAGCATCGGGAAGAGGTGGACAGGGAAGGCTTATCCCAGCCACTATATCATTGTTGGCAAGTGATCTGGTGGCACATGCTCAGTGGGAGAGGGATCAGCACAGGCCAGGGAAAGCAGCATGGATAGGACAGTGTGCCTGTGTGCACTGCACGCTGGCGACAGAATGAAATGTAATTTGCGTGTTTGCATTCAGAGATTAAATACAACAACTGGCTCCAACAGGACACGCTGTCCTGCAGTGGAGAACAGAGAAGGATGCTTATGTAAAATGGCCTGGCAGCAGTGCACAGGAGGTACAGGCAGACTCATTTTCTCCAGCAGGCTGCACAGAAAGGGATTACTGCTGGGGGGGGAGAAACAGGGAGAGAGAAATTAGGAGTCCAGATGTTTACTCTGTATATAGAGTTTCCAAGGGGTTTGGAGATAAAATAGAAATAAACCCTACTGTACCACAAATTCAGACATAAGTGCACGGAGTCCATGTTTACTCAAGACCAAGGTTGTGTTACATGACCTTAAGCAAAACTAGTAGCTGGATTGAGTCTCCTCAGTCTCCTCCAGCACCTGTGAACCTGAGAGGTGGATTTTGCAGAGCTAAAAGTCAGTCCCTCCCTTTCACTGGGATGCAGCTGTCTAAATGTCTTGGTGTCTCTTAAGAGATCTCAGAGCATAAGGTGGAAGAACTGTAAAAGAAGTGGGGGCTGATGTGATCCCCTTATTCACAGCTCTGGCAGCTACATTTCTTATTAACCCTGCTTCAAAAATAAATATCCATGAAGTATTTCAACCTATTCTGGAACCTTTGTGCAAACTGGGCCAGGTTAGGTTGGTCACAATACAGTCAATCGGAATTTAAATACTGTTGTAAATAATATTCAGACTTAATTAGGGCTGAAAAAAGGAATGCCAAATGCCAGAGGTTGCCTTACCTTTCCCCTTGGAGTATTACAATTCCTGACACTAGCAGACTGGAAGAAGGAACTAGTTTGGAAGCCCTGATACCTTCCAAACACCAGGTACAGCACTATCAATACCTTGCCTAGATTACAATTGACCTTTTAACTCCTTTTTTTTGTGTCTTTCCTCATGAGATGTACCAGTTTTCTCTGTCATGATGAAAATAGAAAAGTGACATTTGTGTGTGCCGAAAGGTTTATGAAATAAGAGAATAAGAAACTAAAGCAAGTAGTTCTCCTTGCTATCACTTCCCCGCTCACCTCTTGAATGACTTTCTGTATCCTTAAAGATGTTGTCCCACTGGTGCTGTCACAGGGAAATATGCACAGGAAAATGTGCCAAATTTTCCTATTTTACCTTACTGCCTGCTGACATCAGGACAGAAAGTGATCCCCAGCTAGTCAGCATAGGGAAGTTACCTTTTAAGTGATGTGCACAGCACAGTGTATGGAGACTGAGATCAGTGGAGGATAATAGAAATCTAAATTGACAGTAGACTAATAATTGTTGATATTAACTAATCAGATGTGATTTTAAAGTTTATACAGTGAACACTGATATCTTCTGTGTGATGAGAGGACAGTTTGAACTGATATTTTTTCTATTATTAAGTGTTCGAAAGGGTGGTAGAAGAAATTATTGCTGTAGTAGTCAGAGCTCCCTGTGTGAAATTGCTTCATAGTCTTTGAGTTTCATAAAGCATAATACAGGTAATCTGTATTCAAAATAGTATGAGCCTTTACCTGACTACCTAATAGTAATGTAAAAGTTATCACTGTTTTAAATCATCTTTTAATTTATTCACCAGTATGCTGTTCTCATTATAATCTCTGAAAACAGGCAGGGGCCAGGGCAAGGCCTCTGAAAAAATGTTGGGAGTTATCTGGAGAGGGCTCTCTGCCACCCTACACTACAGACATACAGACTGTACCAGGTCTGCTGAGGGGAACAGGAACACAGGACACCAATACTGTGTGTTTCCAACAAGAGTGCTGGATGCCACTGGCTTATGTGCCTGCAACCCAGAGGGACCCTGCAGCAATGCTGGAGTAGGTGCAGTTATGTTTGTTTAAGCACATTTCCCTTCTCACTAATGACAATCAAACCAATTCTGATTTAATAGCATCTTTAGACTACAGCACACATTGGATTAGACACCTTCCTGTGTTTGCACAGGTGTTCAGTGAATCAACTAGGACGTATGGAAGAGCCCTGCTGGTTCTTACAAATATGAACATGTTGGTTCATGAAGATGAGAAGGTTCTTAAGCATCACAGGATCATTTAGATAAGAAAAAAACATTAAGATCATTGAGGCAACTATGAACCTAACATTATCAGGTCTTGAGCACACACTTGCAGTGTCATGAGTGCATATAATTCAGCATCAGGTAGCTATATACAATGATTTCTAGCTCTTGCTTGGACTGGGAAAAATCTTATTTCCTTTTCCCATAGTGCAGCTGAGACTAATATTGTAATTTGTATAATGTTCAACATGCTCTGCATGTGAAATCCAAACCAACCTTCCTTTTGACAAAGAACTATATTTATGACATAATACACCTACAATATTATGCAAGAAAGTCTGGAAATGAGGACTTGAAACTCAGTCCATACCAGAATGTACCTTCAGTAAAAAACCTCCAAGTATTAACACCTTCTGATAGTCATTCCCAGCAGCCTGCTAGAGGGATGAGCACATTCATGCCTGCTTCAAATCAAATCCTTTTGTTTTCTCCTTGCGTTCCCCACTCCCTCTTCTGATTTTACCTCATAATCAATATAGTTCAAGTGTAGGGAATATTATCAGAGCCATGATTGCAACCTCTAACATTATAATCTATAGGGTTGCTGAGAGCATTAGAACATCCAGGATAAATTAATTCAGTGTAAGTAAAAGCTTTGAAGCTGGGAGCATCACCAGGCTTTTGAAGCTTAAGCCCTGTTTAGATTACTTGATTAAAGTAGGTCCAAAGCTTCATGAATCAATATATTTTGCTTAGGAGCAGTGTTGATACAGAAGCATATTTAATGGGATCTGCAGTACCCCACCCAGAAGATGCTCCATTAGAGCAAAATGAGATAACGTGCATGAGGGAAGAGGGGCAAAATCATTGTTTGTGAGTGCGTGCATAGATTACTTGCAGCTGAGGTACAGAATAGCCTGTGTAAAGAAAAAGGGAAATGACAAGAAAATTACAGGCTTGGAAAAGAAGTAACTGAATCTTCTATTAGTTTAAAATTCTAAAATATGACCAAACATAAATAGACATACCTACAGCCATGCATTATTAAAGGCACAGCTCTGCTCTTTAGTGACTTCAATTTGTGCTGCAGTCTCCAGTGGGACCAGGACTGATGGTCTGGTTACCTGGATGGCAGCATCTCTGTCAAGATTACCAGCATGGTACCTGTGGGCCAAAATTGACGAAATTACAACAATATGTACTAAAATGAAGAAAACTTAAGCCTGATCATTAGATCATTGATGCCGAAGGGGTTTTTTGATTTTTCAATTTTCATATTTTGTGGATTTTAGGAACACAGTAAATGTAACAATGTAGATTTTAGTGAATTAATATTTAGCAGCTTATAGTGTAAAGTCCTTCTATCTCTACCCCTGCTCCAGAACATGCAGCTAAGATCTGCCAGCTATTTAGTCTTATTCTCAAGGTACCAGATTAAAGAATATCAGAGAGAACATAAACATGAAGCAGTGTGACCCAAAGCCCTGGAGAGCGTCCAAAGAACCTTTGTGTGCTGAAGAAGAGGAGGTGGATGAAAACAGAGGGTCCCAACAACCCCAGCCCCAATTCAACAGGGGTGGGAACTGGGAGAGGACGGAGGTGGAACTGGACATGTGGACAGTGGTGATTGGATAGATTATATTATAAAAACTATAGAACTTAGAGCTTGCACATGCACGTGTCTATGTATTCCTGGATGAGCGGGGTTGCTCATTAAAGTGCCTGCCCTTTATCTTATCTCCTACAAAAACTTGGCTCGGAGTCTTTTTTGCAGACTTTTACAGCAACATCATAGTTAAGAAGTGCCAAAAATACAGTCAGCTCATAATTTTTTTTTCCTCACCCGATGATATGAATATGCCACAGGTACAACAGGTAATGAGGAAGAGCACAAGTTCAGTTCTGCTCCTCTTGCTTCCTTGCTTTACCTCCTGAGTCAGTTATACCTGTTTGGTTATTCACATACAAAATATCCTTCAAGTGAAGGGCAGGACAAAGCAAAGCAGGGGGTCAAGCTAAATCAAAGAACATCCACAAAAGTGCTTTGTTTTCTTCAGCAAAGGGAATAATTGTTTTATGTTGGTAGAGGACAGCTGAAGTTAGGGGTGCTGATGGCAGGGCTGTGGGCAGCCCTCTGGTTAAGGGCTGCTGAAGCTCTTACTGTGGGACCAGTTCGGCAAGAAGTGCACAACAACTGAGGTCCAGCAGAGACGGAGCTTCCCCTGCACAGCTGCAGAGCTGGCAGGAGGTGACCTCCAGTGATGTGCAGATCCAGTGGCCATACATGCCTTCAGGGCCCTGGGGTGGTGGGGCAAACCACAGCTTCCACACCAGCACAGATAATCAGAAACTGGCGATCGCTTGTATCCTGATGGAAAACATAATCCATTCAGGTTTCTAATTGGACTTGATTAGACATTTAGATAACATTTTTTGCAGCAGCAATTTAAATGGATTTGTTGCATTTTCCAGCCTATTGAACAGAGCAGACAAACAAATCATGTGGTACCTTCACGGCACAGTGTGGTGAGGGAAATGCAAAGGTATCTCAAGTGTCACAAACACCAGTTATCCCTATTGCCAGTGTAAGACAACGAATGCTCCAGGCATGCAGTCCTGCTGGGGTCCACACAGCAGTGCCACACAGAGTCAGCCAGCCTGGTCTGGAAAGTGTCTTCCTGCTGTGGCATTCTAGAGGTAACTGAGCTCCATTGCTCAGAGCACAGCACCGATGGGATGTGCTGTTCTGTTCCCTGGGTAGTTCATCTGGCACCTTGTGTACCTGCAACCAAGGGTCCCACCAAGCAGTCTCCTGTCCCCCTTGCAGCTTGAGTGGCATTAGCTCTGACAGAATGAAGGTTTTCCTCACCAGTTAGCACTGGAAAACAGTTTGCATGTTGTACCATGTCCCCACACACTCCTCTGCTCTGTAACCAACTTCCACATTGAGACTCTGGGTTACAGACTTCCAGTGCAAGAGAAAACACAAGCCTCTGTTGCCCAGAGGTGACTAAAACCCAGCCAGATGTGCTCTGTATTTAGAAGCAATAAATCCACACAGTATTTGCCTCTGTGACATCCAGGGATCAAGACAAAAAATTTGCAGTTTGAAAGTTCAAATTGAAAGATAATCAGGCAGTGAGATGTCTTGGATAATCTAGGGATTGGGTATGGAGTCTTTTCCATGAGTTCATGCATCAGCAGTAGACTGAGGAGATGAAACCCAGCAATTTGGTAAGACTCACTGGTAAGGAGATGCAAGCAGAACACCCTGGCCCAGATGAAAAGGTTGTCAGGGCAGGACCCTGTCAGTTTATTATCCCATCCCTTGGCAGCCCCTTTGCATCCCTGCTCATGCTGCAGCTGCAGGCTCTGTCCAATGCTCTGTGCAGGTGTGGACTGAGCCTTTGCCTCAGAATTCCAGCCTTTGCTCCCATGAAAAAGTTCTGTCTTCCTTCCCTTTGGCAGCCTCTTTGAGCCTGAGTGGTGCTGGGGCTTCACGTTTTTCCCCCTCTTAACCCACACCTTAACATTAGGAATGGGCTGTCTCATCGGCAAACCCTGGCCATGCCCTAGTGAGCAAAACTTCTGAGAGGCTAATTCTTCTGGCAGCCTACCCTTTCCTTTGGCAGCCACTTTCAAGCTTCTCACTTTGTGCCAAAATCTCTATGTTAAAGTAACATGTTTTCTGTCTAAAATGAAATATGTTTGTCTTTTTATTTTTATACACATCAGACAGTTGTCCTTCTGGTGAGCTCTCATGTATTTTAGTGGCATTTACAGTCTGCATGAATAAACAACTGGAGGCACTTGAAGGGATGCAAGCTCTGTCTGCTTTTGTCTGCCAAATAATCTTTTCTTCTGTCCCTGAACCCTGAACCAGAAATTATTGTAATTCTACCTTGCAAACACAGCCAGGCACAGGTTATTACTTGACTGTTTCAAGATGAATTGTTAAAAAGTCCCCCAAATCTCTCAATAGGAAATAATGCAACCTATTTTTTCCCTTGCCAGTGTTACCTAACCTCATGCAGGCCACCCAAAGCAGGCTTCAGCATCCAGCTGCTGATGCTCCCTGGCCATACCCAAAGCAGTGCAGTCCCAGCAGTGACTCGTCCTGCAGAGCGGGGTCCCCACACGGTCCCTCCGGCCGCTGGGAACGCCACTGTCGCTGGAGATGAGACTACCCGTGCAATGGAGGTGACCAATTTGCTTCCAGTCAGATACATTGTCACAGACTATTAATTTTACTGCAGCCTCATTGGAAGGGAGTGGTAAAGCAGCAGGGCAAGCAAACACCTCCAGTCTGCGTGGGAGCGCTAAATGCCCAAGCAATTAGGCTTCTAGTTCACAGAATTTCCGCAGCCCCGATTTTGCAGGTGTTTACACTCCAGTTTACTAAAGCAAACAATGCCTGTGTAAGGTGAGAGCTGACTCTGAGGTCAGATGATGCCGGGTTAAGTCAGAGGGGTCTGTTTGGAAGTAGCTGGAAAAAGAGGTAAGAAAAATGGTGAAAAGTCCTTAGTACCTGGATTTTCTATTTGGGGTAGCCAGTCTGCCAGCACTTAGGACATGATTCAGTTGCCCCACATGAAGAAAAGCAGGATAGTGAGAAAGAAGAAAGGAGGGTAGAGACACAGATTTTCAGCAGCAGAGATATATCCTCACATAGTACCTGGGAACTGGTTGATAATTCTCTTCCATGTTCCATCCAGCCCAGAGAGGTAATGGTGTTTAGCCTCAGGAAAGCCCTCAGGCAGTGTTTTAGTGTCACCTGGGTGAGGAAGTCACACAAGGCAGCTGGGACTCCAATGGTGAGGAGCAGACACAGTGCTGGGACAGTGAGAGCCCTGGCACAGAACAGGCAGCCAAGATGCTCTGGTGTGGGCAAAATGATTTAAAAGCTATTGAGGGAGAAGTCCCTCAGAAAGGCAGGGACTAACAGAGGCAAAGCCATATTGTCTTCCTACATCAGTTGCTAAGCACTTGCTTCTCACAAGGATTCTCCCCAGTCCTTTCCCCATGTATGGCTCCTGGATGCCTCAGGTAACACCAGGAACCTCCCATGTCACCTTTTCCTTTTCAGCAGCCAGCAGGAGCTTTCCTTTCCTTGCAGGCACTTTCCTTTCCTCTCCCTTCTTTACCCTTCCCTCCTGCCTTGCTTGCAAAGCTCAAAATGGCTGACTGAATGCTGCTTGCAGCCTTTTAGACAATAATTTCCAAAATCCCCCTTTTTTTTCTTTCCCTGTGGATCACCCATTAGATCTGCAACGCAGCTCAACCCCACTGCCACACCAGGAGCAGGTAGCAGCCAGTGGCCACCAAGAGCAGCAGCTGAGACTCTCCTACTGATTGATGAGCTGCTTCTTACATTACTGTAATAGACAAAGCCAGTTGTATTTGATTACACCCCAGGTAGTGTGGCTTCAGTAACTGAGATGGTGAATGAACTAAGTTGGAATAAGCAAGTGTATTAATTAGTATGCTGTTAGCAGAATAAAGCTATTTTTAAAATCACTGAACAGCACTGCTCTTACTATGATTGCAGAGATTATGTAAGATGATGATTAAAACCAGGTCCCTGCATCACAGACTGATCCATGTTTTAGAAATGAGAAAACAAAGCTGCAAAGGAATGAGAGGAGACTGTATTATTTTAAAAGGGTCTCTGCCTGCCCTAATTAAGGGCAAAGCAGCTATGTAATCAACCTCTTCATTGTCATTCTAACTCATCCTACTTTTTCTATCATATTTTGCCAATAAGCCATTTATTTTTTAAGACTGGGTTAGTACACATGGAAATGTCAGCTCAGGAGGGATCTGCTGCATCATCCCACAATACACAGCTGTGTTACAGGGTGTCCCTAATGCACAGCTTCTGCATCCTCAGGTGCATCCAGCAAAAGTGTTTTCCTCCTATTTGTTGATGTTTTGCCATTCATTTAAAAAAGCAGGAGGAGAAAAATGTGGGCACTACCTTTGTGTATTATTGAACTGACTGAAACCAGACAAATAAGGAGGAGCTGGATCTCAGGAGTAGGAAGATGTGATTCGGGATCAAGCTACCAGAAAAGATGCTGTTGTTTTCAATGACAGTTATTTGGGAAAAGCCTCTAGAAACTGATTGTCATTAAAGACCTGGAAAGAACATTGCTTATGATGATAAGCAGAGATTTTAAAATTTCGTGTTTACAGTATCCTGCATTCTAATGCTCAGATTGCTATATATACACAATCATTATTTGATTTCTTACACCACAGTGAATAGCAGCTCTGCTGATCAAATATAAAGTGGCAACCAATCCTAATGCAAATAGAAATATAAACAAACCCTGCAGATTTATAGCCAATAAAAATTATGTCCAACAGTGTAAGATGAAAAGCAGAGTGTATGCTTGTTATTCAGTTTGACAGATGTTTGCCGTAGAGTGTTTTCCATGAAGTTTCTCACCATTATTAATCATCTGTATTTTATGATGAAGTTTAAAAACTCTTTAATTATCTTATGTGGATCGAATGTGCCCACTCAAAGCATCACACTGTGTTAAAGCTGAGATTTATTTCTTTGTAATATTTCTTTAAGAAGCAGATGTCACTGAAACCATTGTTATTTCACTTCCTGGCATAACACAGATCACAGAACAAATCCTTTTGTCATTATTTACTTCTTTCTTTCCAGGCAACTTCCCCATTATGCCAACAGAAGGGTCAAATGCCACCTCTTCACAGGGGAGTCTGTAGTACCAGATGCTGTTGTGTGAAGACAGGAATTTAATATGGAACTTGGGCACTTTGTGTGTACCCATTTTGTGCAAGACACCCATTAGGTACCTGCCCTTGCAACCAAGGTGGGTGAGCCTGGGGGCCCATGTTTTCTCTTGAGTGCCCTGAACAGGCTATGTCTGTCTTCCTCATATATTTGGGTCCCCAGAGCCTTGCACGTCTGGCCACACAGCCACTGAACTTCAGTGAGAAGGCAGGACTGTCTGAATGGGACTGTGCAGTAGCTCCACACTCTCAGTGGGAAGAGCCTGCCTGGGCTGTTTGGACTTCTGTGGCCAAAATTTGAAGTGTAAAAGCTCATTGCCCTCATATGCCCTGTGTTACACATTTACACAACCATTTCTATTTCTACACGGTGAGATGGGGCAGGAGCCCTGCCATCCCACTCTGCCTAGGGACTGCTAAAGGGAAGACATGAAAGGGGCTGGGAGGACAGAGGCAGCTGCCCCGGGGTGGGTGCCAGTACCAGGGGTGGGTGCCTTGGCCAAGAGGCCGGGCTGGTGCTCTTCCTCTGCCCCATGCAGCCCCCAAGGGCTCTCTCCCGAGCCACAGCACCTGCCCCTGTGGGCTCCTCAGAGGAGTCTGAGCTGGCCGAACACCACTGCCCCTGCAGCTGAGGTGCTGAGGGACCAAGGTGCTGCAGTGACCAAGAGAGATGAGATTTAAGCACAGGGGTGGCAGCATCACCTGTGTGGAAGCTGGCCAGGAGCAGGTCACAGCTGCTGAGGGTCAACAAGGAGGGACTGACCCACTGGGTGGCACTGCTGCAGGCAGTCAGAGGGCCAGAGGTTGCTCCTCCTCAGATGTATATAAAGGAATCAGCACACAGAGGGCTGCTGGAGACCCACTGGAGATCACAAGGGTTCTCTGCACCCCTGAGGGACTGCCGCCCATGGACGTGCCATGGCAGGAATACCTGGAGTGGCTGCATGTGCTAGAGCAGGGACATCCCTGAAGAATGAGCAGCAGAAAGAGATGGTACATGAATCATTTCACCTGCCCAGGCTGCCCAAGGGCTTGCCAGAGGCATTTTGACAAACTGATTGCAACCCAAGGTGCAAATAAGGGTGTTGATCCTGGAGAGGAGGTAAGACAGATGTTTATATAGTGTTTTGCTGTTTATGTCCCTTTCTAAACACCCAAATGAGTCATCAGAAGTCTGTGTTAATTTGCAAGGAAGTAAAACTCATAACTTGACTGTTTTGCCAGTAACAGGCAAATTGCACTGCTGCACAAGAAGTCTGTAGCACAACTGGCATTCAGTGTATCCTAGATTGCATCCCTGAGCTAAACAACTTAAGGCCCTCCTGTAATGCCCTGCACTGAAAAAAGCCCACGACCAGCCTCTTTGAAAGCTTGCTGGCTTGTATAGAAAGACTAAAACATGTTTTGCAGAGTGCAGGTCTCCCTGCTCCTCTACACACGTTGCTACAGATATATCCACAGATGGTGTTGTGTGATACTTGCTTAACTGGTGGCAGATGGGAGGGGAGGTCCATTAGAGGAAGATGATTCAGAGCACAGTTAAGTGGTTTTGCCTTCTCACCAGTCTCCTCTCATCTCCTTGGCCACCTCTTTACTCCTTCTATTGCAGTGGCAGTGGGTACCAAGGATAGGTTACAAACAGAAACTTTTCCAGGCAACACATTGAAGTAACAATTACCTGGACAGATACTGAAGCTCGGCACTTTTATGCTCTTTTGTGTGTGTCTCAGACCTTGTTTCTCCTGCCCCACACCCCCCATGACCTGCTTGTATCTATCTTGGCCCTGACATGCCTGCTGTGGTAGACTCCCACACAAACCATGCTGGATGGCATCAAGACAAGTGGGGGGCACACTCTTACAGCTCCAGGTCAGCTGGGTTCCAGCTGCAGCAGCTCCACATTCTCATGACATGGCCGAAAAACCATCCTCCTCTGCTGCAGCAGCATTTCAAACCAGGTGTGAGAAAGTTTGACAGAACTGAGGGGATTTTTTCTCCTCAATCCTTTTAAAAGCCAACCCATAAATACCTAGGGCTGTTAACAGACCACATTCAAACCACAGGGCTTGGCGAATGATGTGATTCTGTAAGATTTTACTATTCAGTTTAATTGGAAAAAGCTACGAGACAACTACCATTTTTTATACCCCCTATTATTTACTCTCTGAAGAGAATCCTTTTGTACTGTTTTCTTCAACTCTAGACCTAAGTTGGATTGCTGAATCTAGAGAGTTTTAGCAACAGAGAACAAAGAGCATTACTATTCCTGCAGCAGCCCAAGGTGACCAGGAAGGCTCCAAGTATTTGAAGATCAGGATACCTCCTAGGTGGTTACAGATTGAGCCAGCTGAGGGAACTGGCTTTGAAGCTCTTGACTCCACAGGATTTCCTCTTGACAACAATCCATTCATGCTGCGAGGTAAAGGAGTAACGTGGCAGAAGAATTATAAGCCCCAGTGCTGCAAAAACCTGAATGAAGCCTGGGGAGGGTTGATGCAAAGATTACAAAGCTATGTTTTTCAGGATGTTTTATATATACCATTAGACATGTTTTATTACTGGATCTCTTCTGATTGTTGGTAATTAAAAAAAGAGATAAAATTCCCAGTGAAATCATCTTTGTTTCTGGGCTGCAAAACTGATAAGAAAGGAAGATCAGGCCCTAACTTAACACTAATTTAGTATGTCTAGCCATTTGCACATGACAGCAAATTAACATGAGCTGATATCTGCTGCAGTGAAGATACACATAACATCCCACGAGGGGCAGACCTATTTAATAATGAGAGAATTAATTTGTAAAAAAAACCCCAAACCCAAAAAACTTAGTATCTGAACATATTTTGAAGCCAATACTCCACAAATACAATTGTTCAATTGATGCAACTCAGTAATTTTTATTGCAACTGGAAGACAATACATCACAGAAACTTTATGGTAGGTTTTGGGAAAGTGTTATTTACAATAATAATTGATGAAATAGTTTGTCTTTGGCAATATGATTACACATCAAGAAAATGTAAAATGCAAGTATGCCTCTAAATCAACAATTTCATATTTCCTAAAGATCAGCTGATTGCACTTGCCTTCGGACTGCTCATTTAGGTAAACACAAATACAACTTAACATCACTGTTCATTCCCCATCACAGTTCGTATTTTAATATTGATGAAATTGGCAGTTTCAGACGCCAAGTACAGGAAAAAAATTGGCTTATCACTGTACTAAATTAACTTATTGGCCAGTTAAGGTCCTGTGACCCTTAAGCATTGATAATAAATCTCTTGGTCTTTTGATTGCTTTATCACTTTTTCTGTAAAACAAAATAGTTCAGAAATTACAGATCAGAGTATAAAAAAATGTACAAGTTCATAATGCTTTTCATACACACACAAATCATTCCCCCCAACATTTTACATCATGGCAGTTTTAAGTAGTGAGTGTGAATGATGCAGGTATGGAACTGGTTATCAGATACAGGTATGACTTTCAATTGCTGTCCCACACATACTCAGAAAATGTACAATGCTCTAGAAACTTAAAAAATGTACTGAAGTTCAATGTCATCTGAATGAAAAAACAAAGTCTGGGGATTTCAGGCCAGAGTAAACAAATGAAAAAGATTCCCATTTCTAGATGATCAGCCATTCCAGAATCCAGCATGTTATTTTTGCATTTGATAAAATCCCTTCTAGCACTGAGGGCCAGCACAAGTTGTCATTTATCCCTTAAACCCTCAGATGATAAGCTCCTGTAACTGCTGGCCTGATCCAAAGCTCAACAAAATCCACTGAAAATAAAAATGTGAAACAAACCCCCCTTCCACTGACTGTGAAAGGATGTTACATCAGGTCAATATTCCCCTCTTTGCAAAAGGAAATGTGATACAGTAGAAAAACCATTACATAGCTTCAGATAAATATACCTTGTTTCAATGCTAAAACAAAACCCAAACTCCCCAAACCAGGAAAGGCTACTTATTAGAACAACTAGAAAGTGACCTTTAAATCATATCTGGTTTTAAATGTACACCAGCAAAATACAGCACCATAGACACATTAGGTTGAGACTTTTTTTGGTCAGTGAAGCTAGTACTTGTTTGCTGAACTGTGGAAGAATTATAAGGTCATGTACATGATCAAAGATAAAGCAACCCAGCTGACAAGTCTCTGCTTAATTCAAGAATAACCAGTACTAAAAAAAAATCCAAAAAAAGCCCCAAAACTCAAAAATAAAACCCCCTAATAAACCACCATCAATTAATACTTCTAAATAAAAGGGGATTAACAGATGAATTCACAAATGTATGCAGATTTATACAGAACACCAAATGTTGTGTGTAAATCCTTATAAACTGCATCTCAAAACAGAAACACACAAAATGTATAGTTTGACTTACACATCCCATTTCAAAGGAAAAGAGACATCATTACAACTTGGTAACTGTGCTAATTGCAATACAAACCAAACAGAAATTCAGAGTTTTGCGGGTAACTAAGAAGAGGGTTATCACTTAGGTTATATAGTAAAGTGTTGATGTATATTACATAGAGTAGTATAAATAATAAAAAAGTATTATTTAAATTAGATCACAGTGCTGCATTATGTGCATAACAGTGTTTGATATATTACTGGAGGGCTGTGAAGAACACTACTAAAACTTAACTGGTCAGACGGTCAACACTGATACTCTGTTACAATCAGAATGTATGGTTCAAATGCTCTTTTGGTGGCAAAGTCAAGAAAATGTTCCAAAAAATTTTCTATAAAATATGCCAATGAGCTATTCAGGCAGGAGTGATGTGCCCAAAGGAGCTGGGTTTGCATTCTCCATGAAGTGAAGTAAATTGCATTGGAAATGAATTATCTTAATAGTTTTATTCTGATCCTGGAGCACAGGAGAGTAGTTTTCAAAAATGCCTACCATCAGATTCAAGGAAAAATGCTAACAGTAGTGAAACTGTAAAGGCTTCCAGGTGCACTTGGGTGTCTACAGCTCCACTGACTGCAAAGGAGATCAGACACCTTCAAGTTCCAGAAAACCTCAGACTGTGCGCTCTCAGGCACATCGTGTGATTCTCAGGGTGCCCTGTGCAGGGCCAGGAGTTATATGAGTCCCTTCCAACTCAGCATATTCTATGATTCTGTGACTCTGTGATCTACATCTTTAGATGGACTGGGAGTCAAAATCTCAGTGAAAATCACTAACTGCTACCAGGAAACCAGGACAGTGTTCTTTTGGTAATTTTATCCTTGGTGCCATTTGGTGTGCAATTGAGGATTCCATTCTCTGCTAAAGTATGTTGGTGTAACTCTACCTCACTCCAGTGAAGAATGCAGCCTCCAGCTTTTTTCTGCATCTTTTCCAAAGGCAGACAGTAATTCAGTTGAACACTGGGAGCCGATGCATCTCCTTTGAGATACCCTTCTCCCGTTGAGATAAGGAAGGAACAAGAATATGAACCTCAACTGAATTGCCAGAGAAAAGAGAACACAGTCTCAGGACAGTTCTCTAGTCCTGCATGGCACAGCTCCTCACTCCCACATTCGGCTTTTCAGCTGTAAACCCCTGTGAACTTGGTAGAACTACTGCTGGTTTTGCCAGATGAACAGAAGCAGACTGCATTCAGAAACAGCTATGGGGTGATGCATTTAAGCTATTCAAGACCTGTGCTTGAATTTTTAAATGCAAGCAGAATCTGCATCAAAATGCAGTAGGACATCCAGCTGCTTGCAGAATGCAAGCATGAGCAGCAGATTTCCCCTCCCTGCAGACACTGGTGAAATCTGCTTATGGCATTAGCTCTGGCCTGCAAGAGCTTCTTGCTGCAAAAGGCATATTCCAAAGGAACCCACTATGAAGTCCTGCAACCCTTACAATTCACCCCTATGTGAAACTCGCTACTGAATGCTTGCTGACCTACTGGGATTCTCCCAGACCCCACCTGTCTTGGAGAAACACTAATTTGGCAATACTGATAGAGTGAGAAGAATGGAAAGTTAGAGATCTGATAACTTCTCACTCCAAAATGGCTTAGTAAGGAAAGCAAACAAGCAAAACCACACCACTTCATATCTGGCAAGTGAGAGAGTTTGTAATACAGTGCAATTACCACTCTGTTTTGACATCCTTCAGTCAAAGTAGAGACAACTGCATTGAAAAGCTGACATTGTACTTCTTGGAAAACAAATCAATTTCAGTTCTTATAAAAAAAGAGAACTTCTCTGATGGAGTAGAACCAGTTCTGAAAAAGTTGCCATTGTGATTCAGGCACAAAAATGGTTTAAAAGGTGACTCCTAAATACTTTATACAATCCAAATTACGTACTTCTCATCAACAGTCAGAGTAAGCATCAATAAGTTGTTTTTAAACACCCTGCTGGTCCCTGAACATAACTTTGTAAACTCCTACCAAAGCATACCTCCTTAGCACATCAGACCAGGAGAAACAAATTTGACATGAAAATAGATGCTTGCCAACATTTGAGGTTACCAGCAAGTATATAGAGTTGTTGAAGTCTTAGATAGGTTATATATGTATCTCTTCATATATATCTGTATAAAGATAACTTGCCTAATCAGATTATTTATGCAAAATGACTGTTTTTCTAAGATGAGTAATACTAGTGGTAATTATATATTTAGCCACCAAGAGTCCACATTAATGAATGGTACTTTTTGTTCAGCAGATACTGATCTCATTTGCACTGACACACTGCAATCAGAGAAGTTGCTCTGGAATTAGTGTTGTGGACAGAATCTGGGCACTGGCATACAAACACGCTGCTTCCCCTGGAGGACAGAGATAGCTGAGCCATGGTTTAAGTGTATTTTCTGTCATTAAATTTAACTTTTCAGTGCTGCTTTTTGATAAATATTAAACCACACCTGAGATGGTACAACTATGCATTAACAAGCAAAGGTGGTGGTAAAGTGATACTCTAATATTTTCTATTTCAAATTACTCCCCCCAAAGTCTATAAAAGATGAAGATCTTGTACAGGGTTCTGTGGTTCACTACCTGTAGAATTGGCTGTAGCAAGCATGGATCTGGGAAGAAGCTGATTATCCTGGTCCAATCAGTCAAAACTATGGCTCATTCATCTCTGTGCTACCTGGCCAAGGGACTGGTCCTTCCTATTTTCCCCATTATTATGCCAAGGACTGCAGGCAGCCAACAAAAGTTAGTATCTATGTACTCCTGACTTAACTGATGCTGGGAATCAAACCCGCCTGCATCAGCCCCAGCAAACTGAGAGGAACACAGGCTGTTTCCCGTACTACTCTTGGCTCTCTCCCTCCTCATCTCCATGGCTGGCAGTTGTGCTGAGCTCCGGCAGCTGTCAGGCAGCACCTGGATCCCAGGATGTGCTGGCTAAGATGGGAACAGAGGCACCCTCTAGCTGTGCTGCTGCCAGCATAGCCCTGTTCTTTACATGACAAAATGCTTGCGGAGCACAGGACCAGGTCAAAACCAGCCTGTCCTTCAGTCCTTCCACTTCCTAACTGAACACACACAACAGGCATCTCCAAAGCATTTTCCAGCTCACTGCACTGAGTGGGAAGTCAACCCTTCTATAACTCACTCTTCATAAACTAGATCCATTCTGGTGAAATTGCTGCCTGAAACAGTTGTTAAGGATAAATCTAAACCTATACTCTTCAAGAAACTGACCATTCCGTTCTCTTAAGTGGTTGGTTCCTGGGATTTTCTTTGTGCCTCTAGGATATTCTAAGTGTAGAATTTTTCATGCCGAATGCAAGAATCCAGGTGAGAGAGACTGTGTTGTTTATTTCACAGCTTGTCTCTGCTGTAGTGATCTCAGTCTCACAGTCATCATTACCAGGAGAGTAGCACTGTACCTGAATCACACTCCGTAACACTGGTTTTCCTCTGGACACCTCTTAATTAACTTCGTTTTTTTCATGGCAAATTAGCAAAGCTATTTTCTTGTCTACTTATTCCTGAATCAAATCAGAGAGTTTTCCTCAATTAACCTCCCACTAATCTCTTGATTCTGTCATACACACTCACTACTAAATTTGCCCTCAGATTATTGCGTCATGTTACACATGTACAGACGAAGAAAGGACACACTTTTACTTTTTTCTTTTTTTTTTTCTTTTTTTAAACAGAAGTAGGGAGAGGGGGGCTGAATGTGCAGACAAGGCAGTATAATTCAACCATCCAAGCCCTACCAGAGCATGAAGATTTTATTTTTTAATATTGCAGAGTAAGTTCCCCAACAGTCAGTGTTTGTCCCTGAAGAAGGTTAAACCTTAAACACCTGCTTCAAAAAAACCCCAACAACAAAAAAAGAACCAAAACAAAAACAAAACAAAACAAAATAAAATCCCAAAAAAACAAACTCTAAGCCTAAGGGCTTAAAAATTAGAGGCATAGCCTTTTTATCTATTTTCTATATTTATATGAAAATAATTCATGCTTCATGCTAAATACATTATTTACCTTACAAGAACTTTGTCATCTTTGAATAAAAAAAATTGTTTGCTTTTTGTTTTCCCCCCCTCCCTAAGGAATCCATGCAATGTGGATCAAATTTCTTCTGCTGGCTACGCTGGTTCAATCTGGAAATTTGTTGTCATTTTTGCACAGATGAATCCTGACTGACGGGCACTGCACACTCAATTCTGAGGGCAGTGTAGGAGCTCTTTTGTTGAACTTCTGATTTTTACTGTTCACCAATATGCTTTCCTTTTATTTTTAAATACAGAATACTACTAATGGCAGGTTTTGTAGCTTTGTTTCCCCAGTTAGATCAAGGATGTGATCCACAGAAAAAGATTCTGATGTACTGTAATTTCTTAGACTTGATTGCTTTTCACTCAGGCAGTTTAGAAGACATAGCTTGTTTTTCCCTATTACTATGATTTTTTGCACGCAGTGCCAATCTTCGGGCTTATGGCTTTTTGAAGATTATTTCAATTTAAATATAGAAGACAGAATTCAATGGTTAATGATGCTACTAACAGTGACTCCCTCCCATTTCTTCTCATTATTTCACTGAAACCCATTGCATACATAGTTCAAATTTCCTCAAACTTATAGTCATCAGTCTTTACATTATAAGCCACACAGAATACACGAAGCACTGAAAGTGCATTACGGCTTGCACAGTTGCCACCAGTGGCTGTCCAAAGCCTTGTATGGCACAGTGTATCCAAGTGCCACTAGATGGTTCTTGGTTGAGAAGTATGAGCCTCCTCTTTCCCACAAATCTCTTTATTCACATTCACTTCTAACCCAATTGTAAGGCCATTAAAAAAATTCTTAAGGGCCAGGCCTGAATCAATACTAAATTATGCACAGCTCTTCTACTATAAGAGGGATTTCCAAGTGCCCAATTTTACTCCCATCGTGTTAATGTTGATGTCACTGCGTATTCACCCATGCATTTCTGACAAGCTGGAGAAAGCAATGGCGATTTTGGCTCTTTTTTTTTTTGTTAACTTTTTGTCTTCAGGTAATGAAAAGCTTTTTGTAAATTAGCTGAGTATCAGTATGAGTTCTATGGCTTCAATCTCCTTTAAAAATAAAAATCTTAAGGGTCCAAAAAAAAAAAAAAGAAAAAAAGAAACAAAACAAAAACAAATAGAAGAAAAACAAAAAAAGGAAAAAATTGCTGATATTGCCACAAATCATTAGAATTCACCTGACGTGCTGAAACAAAACTTTGTAAGTTCAAACAAATCATTGATTTGTTCTAATTTTTTGTGGTTTCCTTTTGCTCTTTCTGCCCCTTTGCCGTCCGATTCGTGATGTTGTTCAAACAGGATCGAATTCCTGCTAAATGCAGGAGTGATCCTGCAGCTTCTTTCATCTCCTCATCGTCACTCTCTGGGGGCTTTTCTGTACGTCTCTTTTTAAGAGGCAGTGTGTCACTTGGTACTTTTTTCACCTTCATTAAATGTTGCCTTTTCTTGTGCTGGGATGCATACCCACTGTCAGCCAAAGAATCCTTGGTCTCCTTCCGACTTTGCTTTTTGTCCTCCTCTTCTGTTTCACTATGGCTCTCATGGCTCTGGAAGCTGACTTCACTTCCTTCGCTGCTGTCTTGGCTACCTTTAGTTGCAAATTCATACTGGTCATCAGCAGAGGAAGAGGAAATGGAGTCACTAGCAGGTGATGTGCTCCTGTGGTTGGAAGATTTGGCACTACTGTAGTTGTGATCCTCCTTTGGGTCACCGCTAACAACTGGAGAGCCGCAGGACTGTTCGCTTTCTGTCCGCATTCGGCAGTTTGTTATTCCATTCCTATAAAAACAAAGGGAAGCAGTCTTAGAAGCCACAGAGATGTGATCCTGCTTCAAAACAAAAGATAATAAAGCTAACTAACAGAGAAATTGAAATTATAATCTGAAATTACAAGTACCAAAGTAATGTCCATGCAAGGTGGTTTCAAAGCCTAATTGCTCATGGATTGGACATGACATATAAAACAAGCCAAAAGACGCACAAGAGGCAGGAGCAAGTAGGGGATGGTTACTAATAAATGATATCTGAACATGCCTGATTTACATTTCAATTAATAGTTTACACTTCCAAAAATTAAAAAGAAAAAAACCCAACATTATTTTATCTACTGGATAAATCAACTCTTGCATAAATATCTCCTCCTCCTTTTCATATAAAATGATGTACTACCAAAAATGGGGGGAAGAGACACTGGCTTTCTGGAGTAATTCCTTGCCTTCTGAAGAAAGACACTTTCCAGCTCTAGCATCCCAAGAGCAGATGTTTCACCTGGAACTACCACACCTTCCATTTAGGATTCTTTCCAACAAAAGAAGTGAGTTTAAAACCCAGGTCCAGTCACATTTTTTATTCCGATCTGTTAATGAATAATCTTAAAAGCAATACAATCTCAAGCTACTAGCTGCCAACAAAAGATTACAATGTGTTCCTAAACAGGCAGTAGAAAAAAAAATAAATCTGGATTTGCTCTAGAAGCTGTCATTTCCCCTCTCAGTTTTACAGTAACCTGTGCTGTGCAAACTACTGCAACAAGACACATTTAAATACCAACAGTGTTCCTTTCTGGACTGAAAAGCATTAGAACATTGCCACTGACTTTTCAGTAAAGAATACAATGCTTGCAAGACTACTAAAAAAGGGACTGACTCTTAGTTCTTAATCCTTAATGTCTGCTGAAAAAAGGAGAGTAGGATGTTTATCATTGAGTAAAGCCATCATCATTGCCACCAGCCTTGAACATCTCCTGAACATCTCTCATTAAAAAAAAACACAAAAAACCAACAAAAAAGCAAGACTGTTTAAGGTATCCCAGGATAAACTGATTTAAAGTCTATTCCTGCCATCTTCGTGCTACCACCAGAGTGCTTTTGCATGCTCATGGCAGTGTTGGATTAAAACCTTTTCTTAAATGCATGCACTGAACACAGATATTTCTTAAGTGGAATGGCACAGTGGCAAGTCCAGAGTATTACTGCTCTTCTGCTTGAAAAATGGAAAAGTGATTTAGGTTTCAGGGAATGGACCTCAGGTATGTGTTTTTATAGAAGAAACAGCAGAGTATTATCCATTTTTGAAAGGTTAGGTTGAAAGGTGGGAAATATAAAAGTGATATGCAATTCCACAGCTCCTATTCATCCAAATGCTCTTGTCTGTAGACCTTGCCAAGATAAGAAACTGCTTTCTTTTATGAACCAGTGACAGGACAATACTAGAAGGTAGTAAATTAATCGGTCATTCCAAATGTTCTTATTTACAGTGCTTTCAAAGCAATGTTTAGAATAGAAGGCCAAATGATTAGCAAAGACAGACTTTTGCCAATGTCTTTTGCTCAACAAAATTACATTCCCCGAGATTTC
Organism: Pithys albifrons albifrons; assembly: GCF_047495875.1. Classification (NCBI taxonomy): domain Eukaryota; kingdom Metazoa; phylum Chordata; class Aves; order Passeriformes; family Thamnophilidae; genus Pithys; species Pithys albifrons. The sequence continues at coordinate 18,236,947 of NC_092463.1, read as the reverse complement.
TGAGTAGATGTATGATCCATAAATTCTATGAAGAACCCAGAAGGACTTCAATTATTAATAACTAAATGCAATGTCATTCATGATTGTGCTGCAAGCCAGCTGCATTTACTCTGTGATGGCTTGACACTGCAGGGGATGTCATTAGAGGTTGCCAAATGCTTAAAAGAAGAAATCATCCATACTAAACTAGTTGCAAGGTGAATTTATAACCAACTTCTTAAAATCAGTCATTACAAGGAAGCATGTGATGCATTTTAAGTGACAGATACTACATTTTTAGGGTAAATTTACATTTAAAGATGTTAAAAATTATCATAAATTAGCATAAAATTAAAGTTACTTGATTTTACTAGGCAGCTAAAAGTCAAAGCAACGTGGCTCACTAAAAGACACATGCTACTACTTTTCCATTATAAAATAATCAATTCTTGCTCCAAGGACACAAATATAGTACAGAATAGGTGAGAACTCCAATGAGATTCCTACACTGTTAGTGAACAACGATGGGATTTAAACTATGGTGCCCATTTCTATGTTATTAAATCTACTCTTGTTAGTACGTACTGAGACGCTGTCAACAAAAGGAAAGCCACAGTTTCATGGAGCAGTGCAACCATGTGCCAGTTTGTCCTAGTCCTGAGTCTCTAGTGTTGCTTTTACATTAAAGGGGCTTTAATTTGGATTCAGAAGCTCTGCCTGTGGGACTTACTCCAGATTCTGATTCTTTCAAATGAGCACAAAACCAGAATGAAATGCCAGGGGAGTACAGAGGCAATGCCCCAGGGGAAGGGGTACTACCACGGGGTCAGCATCCCACGGGGAGGGACTGCAAGCAGGGATGCTGAGAAAGAAAAACAAAGTTCACAGAAAGGGGCAAAAAAGGAATCACTTAAAGAGGGGAGGAAAGGAAATACCAATACACTTGAGAAGAAAGGCTTCTATGGTGGAACTGGTCAGGAAACGGACAGCATTTGCAACTCAGAAAAATCTTTGGGTTTCACTTACATTTTGAAAGATTTCCAACCAGTTCTGCTTGAGGAAATAAAAAAGGAAGAGAAAGCAGGTCAGGGAGAGAATTAGCAAAGGATATTTACAGAAATAAAAAAGTTATATGGCAGAGTGTTTTAGGATATTCACAACATCAGAAGTCATGTACCCTGAAAGGAAATTGATCTGAACGTTGATATGCAACAGCTCAAACATAAAATGAATTACTTATAACTGATATTAGTAAATTAGTAAGAGTTGAATAAACCAATACCTCAACCATTCATAGTCCACACATGCTTCTGAGACATACAAACACTTTACACTGGTCTTATACAATCATATATTCACTAAGAATAGATCATCAGTGCACAGAACTCTTCTGGATTTCAGGAGACAGATTTTGGCTAGCTGAATCTATTTTTACTCATAGTTCTAGTTGTACCTCTAACTTTACTGAAACAGTAAAAGATTTTTAAAACAAGTGCTTGCTCTGATGTTTGGATTGGTTTTAAATTACAGAGGAAAGAAAGGTATTTAAGAATTCTGTGCTTACTATAACAAGAAGAGGAAGTTATTTCAAGTAATACCTTACTTCCCCCTTTTTTTTTCCCAGAACTTTATTTCAAAATTTCCAGAAACTGAGATATTTTCATGTTTTGAAGTAGTGGTTTATCCTTTCAAGAAGTCCATGGGAAGGAACTAGAGCTTTTCATCCTACTAACATGGACTGTTTAATTTGCTTGAGAGACCTGAACCTAAAGCCCTGTGCACAGATTCTTTCAAAAATATTTCTGTTTGGGTGTAGCACAATGACACAATCCTCAAGCAGTGCAGAGGTAAATTGGGACTTTTGAAAGTCTGACTTCATTCCCATTGGTAATGGATAAGAATTCTGCTATTAATGTCATCAGAAGGCAGATGGGACTCACAGCAGCTGCATCTCAAGGAGTAAGGAAATAATGTCTTTTGCACAGTGTAAGTGCCTCTGCCTTTCACAGAGGTCTTTCTCAGGATGAGACAAAAGTCTCCATCATTTTACCAAGGACAGAAATACCTTCCTTAAATTTCTCTGCTAGCTTTAAAGAAAAGTAAGTAACCATTCTGCCTGCAAAATGGCAAAAAGTTTTGCTGAAAAATACTTACTGTATTCGACCCTTGAGGTAGGTATATTCCCTTGATGAACAAGGAGAACCTATGTGGATTTTAAATATCACCTTTATCTACCTCTGATCCCTCTGGATGACAGATACTGAACACCCATAGATGGTAGTTTTTGTATGTAACCTAAAACATCCAGTTATAAGATAGAAAGAAAGCAGGTAAGTTTGGTTTGTAGATTTTGACAGGTTCCAGGTTTGCTTAAAAAAAAAAAGGCATTTCTGCTTTATTTTTATAGGGGAAGTTCATGAGAGTCAGAACTTTTGGCTACAGGTAGTTTAACTGCTTCTTAAAACTACTACATACCAGCAGGCAGGAGGATGAACAAGCATATGAAGAAGTAAGTCATGCTCACGTGCTGTATGATGAGATTCTGTCAGGGGTCCTTGAGTTAAAAGTCAGCAACAAGTTGCTCACAACAGTGACAGAAGCTCTTACAAAGGTACTTCAGAGCATAATTGTATGCAAAGGACCACAGAAAATGTGAGTCATGAATTGCCAGCAGTATGAACAGCAGATCTGAAGTCAAGCCAAATGCAGCCTTCTGCATTTTGCAAAGAAAGAATAATCAAGTCAGTCAGTATTATTGTCTTAGTTACTAAAGGATTCCTTCAGCTCCCAAGGGTAACTGATCCTGCCTGTTACAGGTGTGAAGGGAAATGCGACAAGGATGACTTGGGGCTTGTTAAGGTGATCATGTCAATAATTAGCAAAAGCATTAAGAAGATACAATTAATAATTTATAAAAGGAAATACCTACCAATTCCTTTACCTAAGCAAAAATAATAATTCACAGACAATGTAAACAAATGAAATAATAATTGTACTTATGCTTTGGCATCTACTCTGCACACGTTACTTAGGTTTGGTGTACTTAATCACTGCTTGAATTGATGCTTGAATGCCTGAGGAAAAATCTAGTAAATGCTCTGTAAATTTGAAGTGAAAATAATCCCAAGTTACAATCTTTCATCTTCAAATAAAGTTAGGCAAAAAACTCTTGTCACCCCCCAATGATCAGGAGCTGCATAAGGAACTGTGTCATTAACAGCAGAAGAAGAACGAGTATTTTAAAATCTACTCATGATAAAGTAGATAAGGTCTGTCAGTATTGCATTTTCGTGTGTTTTGTTGATTTCTTTTCTTTCTTTCTTTTTTTTCTCAAATCAAGGAAGAGCAGTAGCTCTGCCAGTGCAGATACACTTGCTTTCCCTAGGAAGAGGGAACATTTTATCTTGGAAACTTGAATAGAATGTTTTTTTTAACTGAAGGAAATTCCCTAGGAAGTTTGCTTGCAATTTACAGATAATTGTGAAATTCCTCGAGAACACAGGTGTTTAACCCCAGCCAGCAACTGCCTAAAATGCAGCTGGCTTGCTTTTCCCCGCTCCAGGTGGGATGGGGAGAACTAGGAAAAGGTAACCAAGGGTTGAGATAAAAACACTTTAATAAATAAAGTAACTAATAACAAAACCATTAATGACAACAATGACATTGATGACGAAAAGGGAGGAACAAAAAGAGAAGAACAAAACACAAGAAACACAAAGGATGCTCACCATTCAACTCCACTGAGACAGCTGCTCACCACTCAATAGCCCAGGGGCAATCAGCTCCTCCTGCCAACTTGCCGGGTTTATACACAGGGCATAATGCTCTGTGGTGTGGAATATCCTTTGGCCAGGTCGGGTCAGCTGCCCTGTCTATGCTCCCTCTCAGCTTCTTGTGCACCTGCTCAGTGTCAGAGCATGGGAGACTGCCAAGTCCTTGACTTGGGGTAAGCACTGCTCAGCAACTAAACCATCAGTGTGTTATCAATATTATTCTTGTGCTAAATCCAACACACAGCTCTGTACCAGCTAGTAGGAAGACAATGAACTCTATCCCAGCCAAAAGAAGGCAGAGCAGCTACAAATTTTGGTGAGAAAGAACTGCAAAAAAAGGGGAAAACCCCACGTTGTAATTTCCCATTAATTTTTATTTTTAACCTACAGTAATTTAAATCCCAAGGTATTTCTAACAAACACAAATAAAGCAATCTAATCTATTACCTAGGCATACATAGCATATAAAGAAGTTTTTTTAAAAGTTACCAATGATATTTGGTAAAACATCTTCTGCAGAATAATGTGAACCAAATTACAAGGTCCATGCTAAACAGCTGGTGAGATTCTCTGTGGGGTGAATTTCCCTCACCCTCAACTCAGTGGATATGCCCATATCAGGTAAATGAGGCTTAGGCTCAGCAGTTCTACTGGACTGCAGCAGGACTTGGACATAGTCACAAACCACTCCCACAGTGTGGATAACCAGGGAAAATCCCAAACATCATGGTGGAGGCTGTCTGCTGAATGCACTGAAACTGTAGTTCCGACAGCTCTACTGTTACATCAACTTCTAAGCTTGTGCTCTTCCCAAGGGTTGATGTAACCAGCGATGCCTGACTCCCGTGGAAGACAGAGCTCCTTGCACTTTGCCAAGACATGTGATGGCAGAGGCACTGGCCACTTTGCCAGAGACTGTGCCTACTAAAGTGAACACAGATGTCTTCCTAGGAAAAGAGTTAAAAGCTATTTTCCAATGTATGATGGATGATAGGAAGAGCAAGAGCTCATCTTCAAAGCACAACCAACTCCTTGCTGCATGTAAGGAAATACTGGCTTTGCCTGCTTTCACTGAAGACCTTTGTAAATCAATATTTTCTTTTCCATATATCCAGACTATCACTGCATTTGCTTTTAGGTTCTCTCAGGGAACTGTTTGGGGATATGGTCTGCCAAAAATATATATGATGGATCTCATGTTAGAGACACACTACACGCTGTGCAGCTTTGAAGCGTTATTTTTCCCTGCTGTCTTTGGGTGGGTCTTAAGACTTGTCAGCCACAACATGGAAAATATGGATGGTAAACAAACTAAAAGCGGCGTGAATAAAGTAAATAAAAAGCTACTGTCAAAACACATCCAATTATGCTCTGCTGTGGAGATTTAACACCAGAGGATGATTGTCAAAGTAAAAATAGTGTGGGATGCCTTTTCCATTTGTAGATTAGTTTGGAATGAAAGGCCTATTTGTGCAATTTAAGCCAAATGCACTACAAAATAATGAAGCTCTCCTCAATTGCTATTCTTTATTCATGGAAAATCATGTTTATTAAATACATTTCAGTAGGGTTTTTAATCCAAAGTACTTAATTCAATTGTACTTTATATATAAAAATATAAAATAATTACATGGAAACAGTGACACATCAATACCTTGTGCAGAAACAAAACATGCCAATGCGTTCAGTCATGTTGTCAAAGATGAACAGCACAGTAAATTTCCAACTGATGGGAGCTTACACATCAGAAATCACAAATTCCACCTTAGTCCAATGCTATGGGTTTGGCCTCCTTTCTGAATAACATATTAGTCAAAATACTCTATCTAATTACAACTGCAAATTTAACTCATGAACAAACTTTCTGTTACTCTGTTTTGGCATTAATGGCACTGCACAACAGGACAGCATACTGCAAGTCATTTGCACCAGTTTGGGGGACAGTAAAACCAAAGAACATTAAAATACAGAGGAAATACAAACAAAATGAAACAAAAAGCTCAGACAGCAAGAAGTGCCAATAGAAGACCAGCACCTTATAGAAGAACCTGTAACTCCCACACAGGGTAACTAAAGAAAAACAATGGAAAGATTTAATTTATTATGCAACAATGTGCTACCAAGAAAATGCTACAGGTGCCCTATATGAGTGATGAAAACTACCTTCTTTAGGTGGCTTTAAGCCTTTAATTTACAGCACCAAAGGAACTCCTCTCGAGAAAATATACACTGGAGTGAAAACTTCTTAGAAAGAAGCTGTCTGGCTTCTCAATATATAAGCAGAGTCACACAATTTCTGTAGAACAGGAGACTGAATCATCTCTCATGGCTGCCCAGACCTCCCTCCTGGGTGAAAGCTAGAAGGAGAAATCAACCTTCCTGCACCTAAACAGGTCTGAAAACATCCCCTGCCAGTGTGACTGAAGCATCAGCCTCTATGCAGGAATGACAGCTCAGCCTGAGCAGTACTCCCACCCTTAACTGCAACACGAGGCCACATGGATGCTGTGGTAAATTCCCCCTGTTGCACATTAAAAGCAGATGTCGTTCTCATGAGATGCCATGAAAGCTCAACATGACAGGTCCTATTTAGCCCTGTGTATCAGTAATTGATAACAGAACTATCCAGTTTTGAGAGGACCAGAGATGTTCTAAGAGGCATTGTGAATCCAGATTTATCTTCTTCCTAAAGAAACTCTAAATCTTATTATCCCTGAGGGAAACAAGACAAAACCGCCTGCTGAATTCACTCTGTTGTAGAGAGTTCCCTAACTTCTCAAAGGCTTTCAAAGCCTCTTGTCTGTTCCAAACTCCTGCCTTTCAAGAATTAAAAGAGAGGATACTGCAAGAGCCTTTAAATATGAGCAGACATCATGCACACCAGGAATATATTCATAGCAAGCTATTTCTAATACTGCCTAAGGCTGGAGAACAAAAGGAATTAGAAATGTCTGCATTAACTAATTATAAAAGATTTTCTGAGAGACAGAGCAAAGAGAACGTAAGCAAGGGAGGAGTAAAATTCCTAATATCCCAGCTCTACATTAGCATGTAGCTGGTGAAGATGCTGTTTTCTACCTGCTGGGAAAAAACACAAGAAATAGTCCTCTTAAAACGCGTCAAATTTTAACTACATACAACTTTACAGTGTAGCAATTTGAGGATGTCTCCACAAAATTAAGTTTCCAACTGGCCTGAAAGTAAAATGGTTCTATTTCCTTCTTGAGTCAACCTGATTATGGAACAGGGTCCAAGCAAAAACCACAGATAAACTCTATAGAGAAAATTCAGACCGCTATGTCCTCTGTTTAGCTTGGACACATCATAAAAATGATATATAATTAATGATCCAGTAGTCCCACAGCTCTGCAATCCCCATGAGCAGAATACAAGTCCTGGGTAAAGCCAGTGGCAAAGCTGACAAAGAGAGCTGACCTCCACTGCTAGCAAGGCCAGGCTGCAGTACGGCCAGATGGAGGGAACTCCATGGAATTCTGGAGGATGAACCTTCAGTGCAGCAAATGTGAAAAACAGCTGAAAAAGTTGTTCATCAAAAAACATGGATTTTATTCCAATTAGTATCTTCCGCTCTGTGCATTTTAAGCATCAACAGGATGGGAATGTAATAGGTTCTCTCTATCTCTGTTTCCATTTATTGGATGGAAATACTGTAGCCCAAAGGGCTAGACACTGATTCTGAAGATGGATAAAAAAATAAAGAGGAAATGGGAAAAAAACCCCCAAGTAAACAATAATGAAAAAGAGTTAACAAGAGATTGCCTTGCAGCCACTTCCTGAGAAAAGAGGGTGTAATTGGAACAGCCCAGCAAAGCAGGGTCAGCACTAATTATGCAACCCCACCCAGAATACCCAACTGCCTGAGCTGAAATAGCCTTTGCAGATATTGAGAGTTCTGAAAGAGAAGGGCACTGGCAGTACACTTTACCAAATTAATCTCTGTTGTGACTGACTGCAAGCGGAGCTACACCCGAGGCAAATTGTTCTCCCATCGATCAAGCAGCGCTGCTTTAAGCAAAGCAAACGACTGAACCACAGTTCTTACTGCCATCACTAGATGTCTCTTACTGCCCTGCTTCCTGAGATAGCTGAGTATCTTAACGTTTTACACCCTTTAATGTTTTGTGTAACCTTGAAATAAAAGTTTAGTTAAAGAAACTGCCTCACAAAGACCTAAGTTAATAGCAAAATGACAGCTACCTGTTCTGATTTCTTTCAAGATTTAACATTATTGATATTCTTCTGTATCATATGTAATACAGGAAAAGGTCTTTAAGGAAAAGGAGGGAGGGGAGGAGCAGGAAAAAGCATTTGTACTTAAAAGAACAGGCTACTGTAGGAGGTTCTCACCATAAACTCCCTGCAATTTGCTAGTGAAAATAAAAACTGTTTTTTTACAAACCTGTGCACAACAGACAGATATGCCAATGTCAATAACCCAAAAATTTTAGGTAGCAGAGTTTTATTTCATTTAGAACCTCAGAAGTATTAGCAAGCAGCAAAGTATCTGTCAACCAGAGCTTACATGTACGTTTACACTTTCTGCAAAATACTAGTTTATTTCACACAGATCCCACAATAAGCCACTCTTACCTTACTGCGACAGCCATGCTTCCTATAGGGTTGATTGGCAATGGCCTGGCTCCAGGAAATATTCCTCTACTCAGCACTCGAGCTCCATTTTGTATCACTCCCGAAGGAACTAAAAACAAAACACAGAACATTGTTTCTTTTAAAGGAAACGTTAGAAAAATGTGGGAGTAAAACGTGGAACTTAAGCTTTTCAATGAACTGAAAAACCCTTAGAGAGGCTCGTGCAGGACACTGCTTACCTTGGACATCTCAGCCTCAACTCTTCTGAGTGCCATGCTACTTCCAATGCTACCTTCACAGCAACCAGTAACTAACATGGCTTGTGGAAGCCACTGCCTGACCTTGTTGCTGCAGACCATTCCTTGTACCATTGAATCACTTGTGTTTTGTAATTGCCATCCTGCTGGGAATGCATGTGCTCAGAGTCAAAATCACCTATGAGCACAGATGTAACTACTTTGTCTACAATAACAAACAAGGACTCTTCACAGATAAACAGAACATAAGTACTTCATTGCAAGAACACAGTTCATAGCTTACTTTCTGGGCAGCAATCTCTTGCCCTCTGCCTCCTGCAAAATCAAGTATTAACTACAAATACGTATTTACCAGGAAGGGAACGAGAAGAGGCTAAAAAGGCATTATCTCAATGCCACTAATTAGCCTCTCTCTCTGGCCATTGATGACCTCTGTCCCCCAGCCCAGCAGTGCTGTGCTCCAGCCTCTCCCACCCGACACGGCACTGATGCCACTGACACCAAACTGTGTAACCAATGGCCACTAGAGATGAGAGATTTCACTGGGCCCTTTTAACTTGGCTGTTTATCAAAAGGAGCAGCTCTGGCCAACAAGATTTTAACCTACAACTGAGTACTTGTTTTCTACCCGTGCACTGCTGAGGCCAGGGCAGGCAGCCTTGCAGCTGAACAAATGGCAGAGAAGCACTACCAAGGCACCAGAAAAGGAAGAGTGATCTTAGCAGGTCTCAGCATTTTCCTCCTCCACTCTGAGATGCAGGACTATTGCATACAGTTCTTAGCCTAGACACTTACCAGGGACTTACTTATATGCAATGGCATTTGTTTGCACAGCTAATATGTCCCTTCAGGCTGGAACAGAAACCTCCAACAGCCTCCACCTGAACTTGCTTCTTTGACATCTGCACCAAGCCAGTTTGCTCACATTCTGTTTACTGTAAGTCATCATTCATACCACAACTTCCCCTAATGGGGAATGTCCAGCAAGAGAATGATGATCATTACTCTGGGTATATTATTTTTAAACATATGGATATGTATGTATATGTATGGCCAAACTTCGCGAACGAAGATTTGGGAAGGGGTTGTGCCCTTCCAGCCTGCGCAGTCGATTTTTTTTTTTTAGGTGAGGCACAGCGTGCACAGAACTGGCCACAGAACTGGCCCCACTGTTTCAGTCCTGAGGTCCATCTGCCACGGCAGAGCGAGCTTGGACAGTGACAGTGGAGTCCTCCGGACTGTCACAGCACCCGGTACTAACCGGGGCTGACCCTGCTGAGCATTCGAGATCTGACGGGATCGGATGGCAGGGAGGCATTGAACTGCCCGGTACGGTCTCCACTGAGACTCGAACTCACGACCTTGTGATCAGAGTCTGGAGTGCTCACCATTACACCACGGGACCGCCCAAACATATGGATTTTTTAAATTTAAACATATGGATATTATATAAACACATAAAAGATAAATGTAAACTGTATCACTTTATATACACCCATGGGATGTATTTTTAAACAAATTACAAGGAGCCAAGAAAAATTATTCAGTCTAAGAATCAACATATACACTTTACATGCCCATCTTCAATTACACCTCAAAATATTAGTGCATTCTCAGTCAGAGGAATATAAGCTGAGAAGTACATTCGTTCTAAGCTGCTGAGGTTCTTTAACTTCCTCTCAACACCAAGACAGGTGGACAGCTCCCTTCCTGCCATCCTGGTGCTCACCTTGCTTTACTCCACACCACACAGGTTAGTTCTGGGAACTAATTTTTCTCCTGCCTGTAAGAGTACATCACTCCCCTGATCAAATCCTGTCACTGTGTTACACCCAGTCTTGCTTTTAAGCACCTCTGAAGAACAGGTCATTCATATTTAGGTGCTTAAATACAGCTACAGTTTACAGACCCTACTTTGTAACAACTTGGGTCACCTTTCAATGACCAAAATGATTTTAAAATTGCATTTTGCTATTTATACTTCACTACTTTATATACTTTTTCCTCCAGCACTAGTTTATGAGAAATCGATCAAATGTTTCACTCAGGGGACACGATCAGGCCTTCAATGCTACAATGTTTGGGTCTGTAGCTATTGTACAAGAATGTTATCTTTCTAAAAACTCCAAAATCTGAATTTATTGTATTTGTTTCAACAGCATGGTCTTGAGATGGCCCAGACACCAGTGTCATGGAAGAAAAGCAGTCTGCTCGAGGATATGACTAACTTAAAATGCACAGTAACAGGTAAATTCAAAGCAACAGATAAATGTGCTAAATACCAAAAGATCAATATAGACATAATTTCCAATGGGCACAGTTTTTCCAACAAGTTTTTAAGAGGGACAGATTTTATTCTGCGCTACACAGTGTGGTTTCTCTGCAAAGTCCTGTTAAAACAAATGAACCAGGAGTTTGGACCAAGAAAGATCTGGGAATTTTCTCTTTACTGTGATACAAACCATAGATTTTTATATTGAAATGAAATATTTATGCATACGCACAGAACCACTTGTCAGTAAGCTATGGATATTGTCTAAATATACACACTGTAAAACTTCAAAGCACACATAGTGAAATTTCTACTGCAGAAAGAGAGCAACAGGCTCCTTGATGCCCAAACTCTTTCCGCAGTTACCTAATTATCCTTTTCTGCTGGCAGAGTTAGCTGATGCTCATTTTATTCTTTTTCTTCTCTTACCCTCTTTCTGCCTTATTGACAACTCCCATTGCTTCTTTAAAAAATCATGTTTGTTTCCTCATCGATTCTCTAAAAATAATCTCTTGTCTTTCCTTCTTTACCTTCTCCGAGTTTCCTTTTTTTCTGCTTAGTCTTTCTGTACACTGTCACCCTCACTGGAACCCACCCTTCTCCATGTTCCCTGATCCTCTCCTATGCAGGTTTCTAAGTAATAGTGTGCTGTCCACAAAACACTCTCTTCAAAGGCTTCGCATCTAAAACGTTCCCACCTCAACACACACACACAGACACAGACACAGACACAGACACACACACACACACACACACATTCCCTTCAAGAATTGACAAATGTTTGAAAATAGAGAAAGCACAGAAGTTTGCTGTCTTCTGAAAATACACCCAAAGAGAAAACTTGGTATTTCCCTCCTGTCTATGCAGTTCCCTTCAATGATGTCTGGTCTGTGGCACCTGCCACCACTCACTGAAAGGCTTCAATAGGACTATTCAGGCCAAAAGAGGCCCTAACTGATACCCTGATTCTAACTTTTCTCTGAAGTACAACCACAGCTCTGTGTACTGAAATCACCACTTCAAATTCTGTAATTATTTCAGCTTACAATACCAGTGTTATTGCTACTGATTTTTGGTTTTGTTTCTCCAAACTCTCTGAATTATGATGCAGCAATACCACCACACCTTCAGATAGACAAACATAAAGGTGATATGCAATGGAACACTGAAGAAGGACACTGGACAATGCAGTGTATCCCTTCAGTCAGTACCTGAAACCATAAGGAGAAAAATCCCAGACATCCCAACTTGCTGGTAAATTACTATCTGTAGCATTCTAAAACTAAAATGAAAAGCAGGATCAAAATAATTCAATGGTAAAAGGTATTAATTTGTAGTTATCCACGTAACCAAGACTGATCCTTCTCGCTCATGCATCTCTACTTACAGCATTTAAAGCATCAATACTCATCCTTCCCAAAAATAACAATTACAGAAATGTAAAAAAAAAAATCTATGTATATAAACTATAAATGCATTGTTTCTGGTACCCACACCCTCTTCCTGCCTTTGTGCAGGCTGTATGAAGATGGCTACTTATATCCAAGGAATTATTTCTACACCTTGGTGCTTTTGAAGGGTTATGATTATTAACTGGAAATTACATGGTACTTTTATTCCAAAGATACATTTACGCCTTACAAGCTTTAATTACGTTTCAAATGTATACTCTGAGGTGAGGTATTTATATTTTAGATTGAAGATTCAATGTGTGGAGGTAAAATAATTTACCCCAAGCCATTTCATCAATCAGTGCCAATATGGACTAACACCTTACTCCCTTCTAATGCTTCTTTAACCAACAGTATGGGCAGGTTACAGAGTTCCCCATTCCTAGGCAGAAGTGTGAAATGTAATTTGCACCTTTTCTGTGCAAGTGAGGAGAGCCGTTTATGTCCGAGAAACTCAGCTCAAGAAAACAATGCAAAAGGACCTGTGCATCTCTTTGATCAAGGTTTACTCTTTCACAGAATGTTCCCAGTGAAACACAAGGAGTCTAAAACAACAAAGTCATTATTCACCTTTCAACTTTCATCACTGCTATGTTTTCAAGGGTCGCTCTGCTCTCAGGAAACTCAAATCCAGGAAACACTTCCACTGAAGTAGAGTTAAACTGTGTACAGAGGATCTGCCCCTAATCTGCTGCATGAATGGGGAAATGACTTCTGGATCTTATGCTGCTTGTGGCAAAAACCAAGACTCCATCTCTGAAATTCTCCATGGGGAAAAATCTGTCTTTTGTATCAAACACTCGTGCTATATTTTAACAGAAAATAGAGTGAATGATGAGTAGGAGAACATACCATAATATGAATCCATCAAGATACTCTGTTCAGATAGTGTTAAAAACATCCAACAGAAGCCCTTCAAAAATCCAGCGTTGTTCTGTAGCCTGTACTCATCAGGCTTTGTATGTGCAAAATTAGTAATGGCCATATCATCACTCCATAGCCAGTGCAGGACTATTTTAGTCCAGAGCATGGTCTTGAGTGCACATTAGCTGAGTAGAATATCCCAAACTATAGACTTATTTCATCCCATTTCTCAACAAACTGCATCCATGATCTCTTCCTTGCAAGTGTGTGTGCAGGTGTAACAAGCATCACCCCTCCAGCTGAGACAACCACCCCTTCCAAGACCTTCAGAACAATGAGCACCATGTCAGACCGAGTCCTCCCCTGAAGATTTGATAGTCAAACAAAATGTAGCAATGTGGCGAAATTGAAATGGAAAACAAGGACAAAATACACAATGGACAAGTCACCGGACACACTGACACCCCAACAGCTCAGTAAAATAGGAAACTACCTTCTTGGTTAAATGTTGGCACATGGAGGTTAAATGAAATATCAGCACCGAGTGAGATTTGTTGTCAATGAAGAAAATGAAAAAGAAAGGCGTAACAAACATAACATGTTCTTTGTGTCATCTGAGAAACAAGCACACACTTCATCAAACTGTCTAGCTCAAGGTAGCCAATGAAGACAGTGATGAAGACTGAACAGTATTTATTGAAAATGAACTTTAAAAAAATTGAATATTAGAGTGTGAAAGGATCTTGTAGGGATAGACTGGTTATTTGCTTCTTTTGTCATCATATGGCACATGCATTTATCTCAGGGCTCTCTTTCCTGACCCATCTCTTGGAGCACAGAGGAAATCATAGTAGACAAGAGGTACTGAGTTTGTGCTGGTATCTGTCAGCTTCAGCTCTTCTGCCAAGATTTCCTCCAGTGGAGTTTAGCAGAGTACTTTGTCTCAGGCTACAAGAACTGAAAATAGGAAACTGCTGATGATGTGTAATTGATGGGACATTACAAGTTGCCAAAAGCAAATGTTATCTGCCAAATGTGTAACTTTATTCACTTGAACTATCTTATCCCAGGCATAAATTTGATGCCATCTGCTGAACTTCTATTTTACTGCTCAAGGACAATTTTACAGCTCTTAAATTCCTTACGAACTGTGACTCTAGAATGCATCCAACAAATCACTGACTCTCAACAAAAATATGAGGTGGGGGAAAGAAATGTATCCTGATAATCCTATCACACTCATACCTTGCCTTAAGAGTATTATGAGGAGTAGGGGGAAGGAAGTAGAAAGTATTTCATAAATATAAGTTTTCTTTACAATTCTATTCCATCACTTTAATGACTTAACACTTAAACACCAAAGTTAAAATAAAACCAAAAAAATAAAAATCAAAAAACAACAAAACCAAAAAAACCCACGAACCCCCCACAACCCCTCCAAAAAAATGTCAACCAAAACCCAGCAACTGGATTGGAAAGCTTGAACCTTATGAAAATGCTTTTTCCTAGTTTTTCCTTTGCTGCAAAATTGTCAGCAAAAACAGCTTTATGAGACATTTTACTGTCAAAGATTTATCCTTTTCTGATATTAAAAGTTAGGCTGGAAGCTGTCTACTAAGTAACAATGAGTGACTTGTCCACATGCATTATAAACAACATCAGAGTTATCAAGTTTCACACAGAAATCTCTCAAGGAAACAGCATGTTCTTTTTATCTTATTTGGAGAATTTCTAACTGTCATTAAGGCATTTTTTTTGGTCTTCATTCCTGTATATATCTATATATATCTTTCACATATGCAGTCCACTTGCATTAGCGTAAAAAGCAAATTTCATTGGGGTACAATTTTAGAAGCACAGAGGTAAAGTATTAGTAGATCTCTTTAGGGAGTTACGTCTCCTCCCACCAAATTTAAAATACACCTATCTAGTCTGGGGTTTATATGCTTTCAGACAAAGATTAATAAAGATTTCCAAACCAGAGAAACACTGGGTTCACCTTGGAAAACCTGCTTTTTTAGCAGCACCCAGCAAAACTCCACGCTCGTATCCCAAACACCTTTAGCACAGCACTTCCATTTGCTGTAAGGAACCACCCACTAAACCAGTGTTGCAAAGTCTTCTGAAAGCCACCCCTTTGCAGACAAGCTGAATTAGTGATGGGCAGTACTGAAATCGGAAGATGGATGCTCAGCAGGGAGAGGACTCAGTTTCCTGGTTTCTACCCACACTCTTTCTATGAGCACTGTTTTATAGCTGTTTGCAGTATTAAACTTTAGTTTGAGCAATATATTTATGTGCAATTCACAAATGACATAGCAATGGGCAAAGGATTATGCATGAACTCAAAGCTATGTGTAATAGCACTGAGTGAGAAGCTCCTTGAATTAAATCAGTATTTCCAGGATAATCCCTCTGACCCCAGCACTGTTCACCAGCAGTAGCAGCCAATGCACTGCCCATACTCACCTCCCACTGGTCCTGCCTGAAGAGCAAATTCAGAACGACCTCAACAATTAAGAAGGTGTTTCTGCTTATGTGATTTCAGTGACCTGAATCTCAGGAATTCAAACACACTGCAAAATCACCAAAACCAATCCCCATTTTAATCATGGCAAAGGACAGTGCTTGGTAAGACTGTAGGACATGCTCAGGATGGTACACTCTTAAGAGCTGGGGATGCTGTGCTGGAGTGACAGCTTGTAATAGTTACCTTCAAGACATTGGTAAGAATTGAAGTGTTGAAAATCTTTCACACAAAATAACAACTGTAAAAAACTAACCTATGGACTTCACTGACTTACTACCCATGACCTCTAAATGGAGCCCTACACCATTTGTTCCCCATCCCTTTTTCCTCTGTCCTCTCTGCAAATTAGATTCCTGGCTCAGAAATTGGACGAAACTTGCCCAAGATGGCCCAGACAGTCCCCAGTCCCCTTGAAGGTCAAAAGACAGTTTTTAATGCAAATCACATATTTTGGAATTAATATTCATGAACTGGCTACTAATAAAAATACAAAGTATTTGTAACTTGTGATAGCTGCTACTGAGGAAAGCAGGTGTTCCAGCTGCTGTTTCTTTTTAAACATAAACAAACAATACAAAACCTGATGAAACACAAGGACTTTGATAAACAGAGGCAAAAGAAGTATTAAATCTGTGTTCCTACATGCCCTTCCTTAGCATATCACAGTACCTTTCACAATTTAACTCATGGTGCCAGCTGGATTGCATGTTTCACTAGAAACTTGTACACAGCTGGCTACTTTGAACTTCTGCCTTCAGCTACAATCTAGAAGCATTTGGTTGTGAATATACAGCAAAATGTGAATAATTTAGAAATTGATTTCTAATGTTAACACTCTAGTTGCATTATTCCTAACCTTTAGCAGCAATGTGAACAATCAATTTCATGAATCTATAAAGTAAAACCCACATAAACACAAAATAATCCTAATAACAGTGATTTACTCTTTTCTTCTGCCTTTTTGGATTTTTGAATGAAAACTAAGCACTGTGGAACTAAGGTAAATGGTAAGCAATGTTTATTGGACACCATTTCAAGATTTCATATAAAAGCAAAAGATGATTTTAGAATGCATTTGTTGTTAGAGGTGTTTCACACACGGATGTGGAATTTTAAATGGTCATTTAGAACTGTAAAGCTAATTAAACAATCTCTTACAAAGCAGGAATAGTTTACTCTTGGTTTTCTAATGCCTCTGAGATGGGATTCCTTTCTGACAGACTCAATTAGAAGAATAAATTGCAATAAGACTTCAAGCAATTGCTGTAGCTAACTTCAACCACAAGATGCCTTTAGCATCCACATTGCCGAGATGAACATGGATTTTTATGCCGCTCGAAAAGCAGCTTTTAATCCGAGATGTCCTCAAAGTCAAAAGCCAACATATGTAACCATCCAGAGAAAATGAATCCAGACTCTGTCACAATCTGCTTTGGAGATATCCACTTGGCAAAACAGCGGTTGAATGTTTGTACGATAGGCAAAGGTCTTACTGGACCAAAGTTTTAAACTTTCTGAGTTGTAGAGTTGTTGTAAGGTGAAATTACTCTTTGTTACGTCAGTTAAATGGTATGTTTGGATTCAGACTTTCAGACCAAGAGAGTTTTCAGTCAGGTATTAACACCTGTGGCCAAATGGCAAAACATGTCCTTCCCTCTTCACATCTTTTCTTCAGAAGATGGAGCATCTTGCAGCCCTTATGAAAATACTTGACACCACAGTCTGATACCAGGAACAGAACTCTCAGGCTTCAAGGGGTCAGTCTCTGTGCACTTACTGCCCTGATCATTCACAGCCTGATTTGCAACCACTGCAGCCACTGACAGAGCAGAGAAGGAACTATAAGCTTATAGGTGATGCTCAATATTGCAGTGAAACCTTTATAACCAAATGGCCTTTTATTTCAAAATTAATTTTAGGTGTGATTTTTGTCATGCAATTGTTTCTTAATTTGCAGTAACAGTTAATGAAGTTGCATAAGATTTTCCTAATATGGTACTTAAGTGAGACTCAACTGCATTCACAGGACAAGCTGATTTACTTCCTCAAGTTATCCACTCACACACCCAACAAAATATTTCTCCTTCGTAATTTAAAGGACCTCTGAGGTTATGAAAACTTCTGCCCTTTCCTTCTGGCAATTCTACCAACGTTTGGAAGGATTCATGAACTTCTGAGCAGACCCTCCATTTGAGTTTAAAGGCACAGCCAAAGGCCTCATTACTTGCAGACATCAAGGAGGGAGAAATGTGAATGAGGAGCCATCTTTCTGCTTTCATCTCCCACTCACTTTTTACATCCTGACATAAGATTCCAGTGGGAAGGTGACATGGGGGTACAAGATTTGCCAACCTTCAAACTGTGACATCTGTGAAACGACAGTGTAGAAATCTTCAAATCACTTCCACTGCAATGCTGGCAAATGGGCACGTGATAAACTCTGCAGTGTGTTTAGTAGATGTTTAATACTATGGATCTCCTCACATTCTTGTCTGCCATCCTCTCCTGCTCTTCCAGTTCATATTACTCTATTTTCCCCATTCTTTTCTATGCACATACTGCTTTGTGTCCCCTTCCCTCTTTCAAATACTCTTTTACCCCTGCACTTTCAATCTACACCAACTCCTTTTCATCTTTTCTCTGTCCCACAAATCTGGCTTCTTTAAATATGGGATTCTTTGGAAGATGCTTCATTTTAGTCTTCCCACTAAGCCCAAGGATAACCTCCTCTCCCCAACAAAATCCTTCCTTTTTGCTTCCTACACAAAGAGGGGATTGGTGATCCTTTTACCACATACAGTCCCTGAAGGCTGTTTAGGAGAGGACAAGGACCACTCTTCTCTTTCCAGAACTGACAGGTTTTTCGTGTATGAAGCACTACTGAGAGAAACTTTGCAAGAGGCATTCCCCTGGCAGGGTCACTAAGTAGGCTGGTGATATCTTTCCTTGGCTGCATGGGAAATGCTTTGATGGTAATTGACTCTCTTCCCCAGGCAGAGTATCAAAGTGCAAATCAAGGCTTCCCCTGGAATTTAGATTTGGTTGCCCAGGCTAGAACAATAGCAGTGATGTTAGATAGGCTTGATAATGGCTTCTATTTTAACTTCTGCCTTTATTTTTTACAGCTGCCTGTCACTTGGCATTACTACCGTGCTTGCTGACCAGCAATGTTTGTTTTCTTGTATTCCCTGTTTTTGTGCAGCTGTATTCCACCATGGATTCATTTAATACCTTCACTGCGAGCTCTGTGGGGCAGAACAATTCCTGCAGTATTTGCTGAGTACAGAGGGGGCAAGACCTCTTCAGAGCTCTGTTCATACACAGCATCAAAACCTTAGGTCTGGTCACAGAAGAGGGAGGACAGTATAGGTGGGAAATGAGACCTTTCTTTGCTCTCTGTAGCCTGCCTACCTCCTTGCATCAGTCAGAGCAAAAAAAAAAGGCAAAATGGGCAGGATGTGTGCAAGGAAGGAGCTGAAACAGTGCCCAAGTGAATGGAAGTATCCAGATGGCTGTGGTAACTCACACGATGGGAGTCAAATCAAAACAAAATGAAAATAAAACCATATGCCATGTACCCTTCACTCTCTTGCTCTCTTTCTCTCCCTGCCTTTCTCCTGGCTGTTGCCCCAGGTCTTTCTATCAGTATGGATAATAGTATGCTACTCATTTAGGTGTATGTCATGAATAACAATAACCCCTCTTTTACATTGGAGATCACGGATTAATATTATTCATGTAACAAAGAATGTAATATGAACCACAAAATTATACTCATGTAAGGGTCAAGGAAGTGTAAGGGTCTACAAGGGAAGTTATATTTCTTTATTAAATCCTTTTTATCTGGTATGCTGTACACTTATAAAAGAGAATATTAACTTTACACGTCTATGTTGCTATATGCTATAGAAATATCTACTCACAACCTGCTTGTATCTCAGGGGGAGTATTCAAAAGCATCATGGCAGTGGCAGCATCAATGTCAGGATCTGGAAAAATCAACCAATAAATACATTATTTACAACTGGGCTAATCTTCTTGCCCCCGTTGCTAAACTATAGGTTCAACCAAATCTCTGCAGTGAAAAGGTATGAGTTTATTATTCAGATGGCTTGTTGATCACACATTGAATTTACCCACGAACTTGGATGTGATCCCATTGCTACTACTAAGTAGAGCACAGTGACCTGTGTCACCAAACCATACTTGTGCTCATGTGTGCATGATACCTCTGCAGTCAGCCTCATCAATTTGCTATTTAATTCTGTGGAAAGCATTAGATTCCATTAGAGAAGATCTGTGAAAGCAGGTGCAACATCACAATTTGGAAGCAAGAGAGAGGGATAAGCTGACAGTAGAGTGGAAAGGTGTAAGGAATGCCTACACCTGAGCAACTATAGAAGATGACACTCAGTCATTTTGATTTGTCAAGAAAGATTTCAGCGAAGTTTGAGAAAGTGTTGGAAGTCAAACTGCTACAGTTAAGGAAAAAAAAAGAAACTAGCATTTGAACTGAAGCACCAACTTACTGGCATCCTCATCCACTGTCACTTTAATATAAGCAAAAATCATCAGCTGGATGCTGTTATTCTTAAATCGGTTTCCGAATCCATCATGAACAGTCAGCTGATAGATGGTAAGTTATAGAGACAGAACAAAATATGATCCTTTTATAACTATATCACTTGTTTTCACACAGAACAGCTCGGCTGCTATGGAAATGCAGGTAGCTATGACAACAGTAAACAACCCCACAACCGCCACTGAGTAAGCTGAAAAGAACATCTGCCCCAGCAAAGCGTCCCAGCTGCCCTGGGGCGCAACTTGCTAATCGTGCAGTGATGCCGTGTGACAGAGAAAGCCGCCTCTGCCATGTCCAAATAAATGAAGTGTGCAATTGAAGCAGACATAAAAACGCACACCCTGGCTGACTGCTGCCTCTGTGCTGCTAAACTGAATGACTAATGAGTATGCATTTGTTGTTTCGGGTTAGGTCGTTTTTTTTCAGCTTGTCAGTATTTATACCAAATTACATACAAAAAAATTTAATTTACTAGTAATAGCTTCATGGCACTTTATTCTGGCTATTATGTCAGAAAATTATTTATCACTGTTAAAAATATGGGTATTTTTGATCTTTATATATTTCAAATCTATTCCCAATAATGTGATGTGCAATAAAGAGCCCCGTAATTTATTAACAAGACAAATGACGTAGACAGGATTTCAAAATCTGCTTAAGCCAAACAGAAACTCACTTGACCAGTGAATTAAAAAAAGAGATTTTTAAAATTAGTTTAAGTATGCACTACTTTTCTACGAATAGTTGCAAACATACTTCTAAAGGCTACTAAATTGTTTAATTGCTGAAACAGTAAAAACAGAAACAGTGGAGCAGGTGCAAAACTGAAGCTGAAGCAGCAGCAGACTTGGTATAAAAGGTGCCCACACCTTAGTATAAAGGTGCCTGCATCTTCTGGACAGGTTACCATACTCTTTTCCAATAGTCACCAGCACACTACTGAGAAAAGCAGCTTTACCAACTTATGTTCATCTTCAAGTCTGAAGATACCTCAAAAGCAGCATTCCTGCTGCAATTATCTATGCTGAAAGTGCCATTTCCAAACAGCTTCACTCCCAAACATGTGCCATGTTGCAGGGTTGGGTCCACAAACCACACAGCAAGTGTGTGGTGTCAAACTGAAGAAGGATAATTTATCTGATGTTAAAAAGCAAGACAAAACAGTGAAGAAATGTGAAAAATAAAAGACAAACCAAACCAGAATTCTTCCACCTCTTTCATACCATAAAATCAGAAGACTGTTAGAAGTTGAAGTCACTGTACCATAATTCATACAGCCAACTTCAGCACTTGTTTATTGGCTGTTTCGAAATTTTGGTTTATTGTTTTCCTTCAAATATGGTCCCTCCACTGGGTAATACTGCAGTATAATGTTAACCTTGCTGTTGAAAGAATAAAAGGGCACTATCAGAAAAAACAACGTTTCTGATGACTTTGGGTTTTGTTTGTGTAATAAACCCTGTGATTTGAGATAAAATTGATGCAATGAGTTTATCTTGAAAGGTTAACACTCAGCCTTTGGACCACTAATGGCACCACCATGTTTCTGTAATGTCGTCAGGACGTGAACATGAGCTGCTCACAACACAGGTCTGCATCTGCAGCAGCTGTCTCCCACAGCACAGCCATGTTTCAAGCCCATCCACACCTGCTATAGTGCCTAGCTCTGTTTCTATTGGTATATGCCTGAAGAAACCAGACAGCTATGCCATAATGCCTTGACAGAGGTAAGAGGGCTTGAAGACAAGCACCAAGGATGGTGTCAGTAGGATCCACGACAACATGTTTTGGATTGTCCTACTGCAAGGAGACAAGAAAAAGGAGAGACTGGTACAGAAGGGAGACAAAGGGCTGAGGGCCAGCACTCTGAGACCACACAAACAGGTGCAGAAGCAATGTCCAAGGGCAACTGAAAGGCGGGTACATTCTTGTGCAGCATTTACGTTCATCATTTCTCCTCAGCAGCATGTCAAGAAGAGCCAAGAAGCAGTCATGAGGAGCAGCACCGAAGGCAGGTGAAGAAAGGCACCTTTGCTGGGACTGGCCCTTCCTGCTTTAGCTTCTGGTACTCAACAGTGTCCCGCACTGATGGCCCCTTCCCCACAGCAGCCATCTTTGTGAAGGCTCCTCCCTGCGGTTCCTCTCACTTCTGGCAGTAAGGGCTGACCTCACATGGCAGCCCCACCAGCCTGGTAACTGCTTCTCCTCTTCCTTCTACCTCTCCCCGTCTGTTTCTGTGAGGCTGTGGATTTCGTAACTGAGATCTCTGCCCCACCTGAAGTCTGTGATCAACACAAAGGCTCCTGAAGTTATTAGCAGTGGGTGGTTAGTGAAAAATGATTGCAGGAACATTTTTCCCTAGGAAACCAGGTTAAAAATAACTACATACAATGTTTTTGGAATATAGAAAATTAAGTATTTAAATGAATCCATTCTGGTTTCTTCCTTTGCTAATTCAACTAAGTGGTGAACTGACTGCATACACAAACAGTTAATGTCTTGCTAGAGCAAAGAAGATGTCGTCCAGCCTTCCCTGTGAAAGAGGCAAGTAAGAAACAACAAAGAAAAGGAAGGACTGTGGGTGTTGTAAAAAGAAGTAAGAGTATGTCAAAGTTTCAAACAGATAACATTGGAGAGTGGCAAAAAAGTAATGACAAGAATTTCCAGCAGACACAGTTCTTCCTAACAAACAACTGCTGTCTATCTCTACACCTGGTGCTTCACGTTACAATCTGAAGTTTCCATACGTAGTCCCTCATACACCAAGGGTCCTCCACAAGGGACCAGAAAGGACCTGGAAGAAACCTGAAGTACTTACACAAACTCATAAGGAATGAAAGCCACAAAGGGGCAGGAATTCCACTACAGCTGCAGTACCTCCCCTTGCAGTGTGAACCTACTAGTCTTTTTGTCAGCATTGCTTTCAAAGACAAAACTTTTCATGGAGATGATACCAATGGTGGCACAAACCTCATGGCAGGGCTGTTTGCTGCATTTTAGATTCATGTCCCTTGTCAGCAGAGTGTTTGAAAGTGAACACCAAATCTGTAAACAGCACCAAATTCTTTCACTGAGGAAGTAACCCCCAATTTATCACTCTGTGGAATTACATCTATGCATATTGTCAAGACGTGCTTTGAGCCAAACTCCACTTTGCATGTTACCTGTACAGATCAGAATCTGCCTTGCACAGACATGTGAAGTAGAAAAATGGTAGGCATGAAATATTTTGGCATGAGATTACAAACAAGCAATGCAGAGGATAACGCTCAGGTAGCAGATTCTTTTTTCTAGAACTGACAAAAAATAATTAAAAACAGGTACATGAGAAAGCTGAATGTGACAGTTGTTGTTTTATTAGGTTGTGATCTCTGATCCCAGTTCATTTCATAGAGAGAGAAAGTGGTTTATAATAATTCATATTATTTTGATATTACTTCAAACTTTGATCTGGTTTCATTAACTGCTTCAAATCCATCCCTGCCCAACTAAATAAAAATTAGTGTAACAGTCCCCTCTTGATTTTGCTTAAGGGTATTTATCTTTACAACCACACTATAAAGTTTAAAGAAAATAGCAGCTGAAGCAGTTCAAAGCAACCATGGCCTGAATTTTCCAGTACAGATGCCCAGAGAGAGGCATTTAAGATGCATATTTAGGTATTACTAAAATGCTACTGCCAAGTGATGAAAAAAAATGTGGTTAGTAAATAAATCACACCATCTGTATACTACAACCATAGCTATGTTATCTCATCATGAAGGAATTTATAAGATCTTATTTTAAGTTACTACATCTAAAATACAACTATTTTTGTAAAGAACTTCACTAATTAGTGTGCTAGTTCTTGGCCCATTCTACTCTGTCTCAGCATCCTCCACTGCTTTTTTCCATTTAAATGCTCTACTCTAGGTGGAATGCCTAAAACTCACTGCCACTGTACTCAGGAGGCAGAAGTCCAGTTTATTCCTCATCTCCAAGATCAGGCTTTTTACCCCCTGACTCACTTCCTAGCACTGACCATTCCTACACAGTTTCATGATTTGATTATTGGGTTTTTTCAATTTTCAGTAGCTTGAAAATGTTGCAAAAGCAACATTCTGTCTTCCACCTTTTACCTTCCGGCTTAATAAACTGCAACAGAGCAAATAGCAGCTTGGCCCTATTTTATTTGTCTGTTAATAGATGTGTCTTTTTCCTTCCCACATCATGATAGTTAACCTTGGTATGAGTCATGTTAGGTCAAAGACATAGAGAATAATGAACAGAGAGGAGGCTTTTTTCCCATTCGTTTTTTACCCTTTTATATTTTTGATTTATTTTGCGTAATGACAGAATAAGAACACAGCTGTTGAAATAAAATTACAATGTGCAAGATAGAAAGAAATACCTGAAGAGAATTGCAAGAACTGTAACTGTCAAACTCCTTGGTGTAGGATGCCACTGAGTCCACTTCTGAAATATTTAAATAAGGTTGAGAAAATCTCTTAAAATAAACAGAATACTTGTGGAAGCATAAGGTAAGCCACTAGGATTCAGAACCAAGATCTTGGGAAGAAACGAGAAATCATATTCAGATCTCAACAGAAGTGCATGAAAGATCAAAAATGAGAATTCTAGAAGCTATACAATAGCGGCCAGGAGGAAGTATTTTCACTAGCAATACACAACTGCTCTGGCAGTCCCAGTGGTTCTCCCACTCCTTTGAAAGGATCTAGTATGAGACACAGAAGAAGAAAGGTATGGGGCTAAATGAACAAATCATTTTCCCTATTTAAGTTCACTTCTGGCACTGCCAAATAAGCTGTGGCACAAATTATTCTGAGAGGTCTAATTTTCAAAAAAACAGAACATTTTTAACAGAAACCTTCTTCCTGCTCCTCTATTTTGTTACATTTGTATTGTCATAAAGCTACACATATGATTTCCATTCTCTAACAATACAATTTTATCAGCTGAAAAACTGTGAAACAAACAATTGCAACACACTCTTGTTAAAAATACCAACTTTAATAAAAAGAATGGTAGCAGAAAGAGTTACAGAAGGTCTTACACATGCACAAACTCAAAGAGGCTCATTTACCATTCAGAAAGCTAACTTTTCATCTCAGGAGTAGAGATTAAGATCATTTAATTGTTAAAAGACTGACTCAACACTGAAACGTGTTTTACTGGTGCAAGACAAAAATATTTTAAGAGACAGCTGACTAAAGAGAGATGAGATATACATCTTACACATAAAAATGACGTATTACAATATATACTCTGCTTAAAAACAGGGTGGAGATGTTTGCTGTGGTTTTGTTCCTTTAATTTAAAAGTATTTTTTTCATTTTGATGCACATTACTGACAAGCTTAATTATCAGTGCCAAAGGATATGCAAATAAAATTTACCCATTATAAAGGAAACAGTAAAGTCTTTTTTGACTCCATTCAGCCTGTGCAGCTTGTAGTACTGACCAGAAAATAGCACTTAAAGAAAATACTAAACAGTGAGCTAGCACAGAAGAGAGAAACAATTTGCTGTTCCATCATGTACTTACCTAATTTGTGATCAGGAATTTCAACAACCATCTTCTTAACTGACTGCTGCAGCCTCAGCTTCTACAGTGGAAGATGGGATTATGAGGGCTGTAACTCCTTGTAGCCTTACAGGTTGCACACATACTTTTTTTGACTGAAGAGTACACTTACACATGAACACACATGTTCTTTGTACCCAGTTATGCAGATGTGTGTTATCTCTGGGACACTGAGGTCATCATTGCTCAAGCTTTGTCCCTGCTGCTAACAGTAGGTTTTTCTTCCAGCAAAGCAGGAGGGCTGGCAGGAGGAAGCCCTCCACAAAACTCTGACCATACAAGACCAAATAAACCACACCTTACTGCCCCATACCAGCTGGAAGTACTCACTTCCTTCTCACTGCTATTTCAAAATCCACTCATGTCCACCAGACCTTCAGAACAGAGGATGTCTTTTAGTCCAGCAAGTGCAGGACATGCCAGCTGGAAAAGAACTGATGGATTTCACACTGCCTGAGTGACCCTTGAGGAAATGTGTACAGTTCCCCCGCCTCTCTCAGCCACTAGCTCAGCATACATGGTGGCTTCTGTGTACTTTCACTGCAAGATGAGTCTTCAGGGGAGCTTCACCCAAATATTCAACTGCTAGAACCACATCATGAACACAGCAAGGATAGACCTTGATGTGAACATGAATTTTGGGATCCAGAAGGCAAGGGGGGGAAATGTCAGATAAACATTCAAACAACAGCGAGAAGGGGATTTGGGGGATTTAAAGAAAAAAAATGCTACTAATGATGAGAAGGTCAGGCATGTGACACTGCCAGTGAAAGCACTGTATATAGTATAACTAGGGAGCCAAATGCAGTCTAAAACCAAAATAAGAGCAGAAAAGGTGAACAAAAAATCCAGCAGCTAAAATAGCTGTGTGCTATTAACAAAGGCAGACTCACATAATGGAAGGGGAACTCAAGGCATTACTGTTATTACAGGAAAATTCACAAACAGGGTGGAACAGCAATTACTATTGAAACAAGTGTCAAAAGGTCTGTGCTTTTCAAAGAAAAGAAATATGGGGTTTATAGGGTAGGATACTGTCACGCAATAATGAAGCAGCAGACTTTGGAAACAATAAAATGAAAATGTTTGGAAATGCTGCAGAGAGATGGTCAAACAAGACTACTAAGAGACACTGGGTCTGCTCTTGACTTCTTACACCAGATAAGGATCTAGATAGAGCTCTACATCATTACTGAAATGGGAATTACATCAACAAGGGACACTAACTTTGCAGTATAGATTGGAGAACAAATGTTATTAACCACAGCAAGACCAGTCATTCCTGTATGTGACAGCTGACAAGTTTCTTTACCCATGTTGCTGAATGAATAAGAATAGATTCTATTCTGCTCTTTGTCTTAGATAATGAGGATGACTTTGGAACAGGGGACCATGAAATGATTTAGTTTAGATTAACTGGGAAGGATAACAGCAGGCCTAATTTTGTTTAAGACCTATTATTTCCAAAGAGCAAGTTCTGATGAACTAAATGGTTCCTGTGAAACCTCTGGGAAACTGACTGGGCTGATTATGTGGGACCTCAGTATGTGGGAGGCTGCAGCTCCTGCAAGTCACTGCTCCAAGACATAGCTCAAACTTGTATCCAGAGAAAAGCAGAAAAGATGCACTCCTTGAAAGTAAGAACAGAAAAGCTTAAAACCCCAAGCTGGACAGAGAACAGAAAGCGTGGCCTGCTCAGTTAAACAAAACAAAGGCAGAGAAGAAGTATGACTATCAATATGGGGTAATCATGGGATGCAGGGGTGAAAAGCAAGGCAGAAGAACTATGAAGCTTAAAGACAATTTCAGTAAAGCAACACTTGCTGAAGACATGACTGTGTCTTCACTAACTGGAACAGTAATTTGCTAAAACTCTTCTATCAGAAGCTGAAATAAAGGAAAAAGTTTGAATGTGAGTTTTCAGAAGTATTTACAGAGTGTTGCTGCTCACAATGTGACCCAGGGCAAGTGACTCTCCAGAGGATGCCTTCCAAACTGCTTCTCTAGGGCAGGTAAGCTCTTTGCAAAACTGTTACAGAATGGGAAAGAGCACAAAAACAGAGTCATCAAGCAACTACGCCAGTGAAGTCTAGTTGTACAAAGGCTTATGTACCTAAACCTGCAGAAGCACCAGGGTGATGTCTGACACTGCAAGACCAGACCTCATACCATTTTATGTCAAAGGTGACTTGCAACAAGTTTAGGGGCTGTGGTACAAACACACAGGACTATGAGTATCAGCTTCTAGCATGTTCTGTGTCCTGAGCTGCTAAACTCAAGCAGGATGTCTGAAGATCTGTCTGCACTTGCAGGAGACAACTGCAGAGCCAGCCTGAGCCCTGTGGCAGCTGCCTTAAGCATGTAAGGAAGACTTCTCGTGCAATGAAGAAGAGTTGGCCATAACATACTCCAGCAGCACTGGAACCAAGGCACTCAAGAAGAAAAGTCAATGGGCAAGTGACGTGAGACCTGATTTGGAAGTGCTGTCACCTCTCTGATTGCACCCCCATGCCTGCATATAAACTGTTCAAACTCTTGCCCCTTCCCTCTTCTGCTTTCTTCTGCAGGACAGTGGGGCAGGTCCAGGCAGGAAGGGGCAGAGAGGTGCCAACAGGAACCTTGTACATTGGGGACTGGGAGAATCAGAGGTCCAGGATGCTGGCCCAAAGCTTAGGGAGGTCTGTGCACAGGGGCTTCCTTGTGAACATAGGAAAGGCTGGGAGAATCAACTGCAAGCCCAACAGTTCCCACTCTGTATGCTGGGCAATCCTGGCTTTCAAGGTGTGGATGTAGGCAGGACAGCTAGAACTGTCACCAGAAGAATGTTTAAAAGCCAGTATAAGCATGAACAACTAGCAGGTGCACAGACAAGTAGGCATGCAGTCTGGTTGGGGTGAACTCCATACAGCCATGACAGCACAGGCGAGCTCTCCAGTTCTAGATTAGGTGTTTTTCCCCCAGGAGAGACAGGGGATAAATGAAGGTATGTTAGTGCTAATTATCAAGTAAAGTCGCACCTGAGAGAAGAGATCACTTTTTTTTGTAGAGTTATGTACAAGTCAGGCAGGCATATTATAAACGAAAAATAATCTAAGTCCATATCACCTATTTCCCTTCTTCCTAAGATAGAGACCAACTAACAGTCACTAGACTGAATCAATCAATAAACCAATCAAATCACTAGTTTTGAAAACCTATTATTAAAAACATTGGAAACTCCTACTGGGGCAACTGTCTCTCCCTTGCCAAGCTTTTACAAGTGTATCCCCATCAAAGACCAACAGCACGAGGCACAGACTTACCCAAACTGAAGCAGACTAAAGCCTATTTTCCATCAGGGCACTTGACAACTGTTATTTTTGAGCCAGGCCCAGCCTGTACATGGAGATGCCAAGGACTTGCCCAGGTCTGTGGATGACGGCTGAGCACTCTGCACAGGGAGTGATGTACATACAACATGGCTGAGAACAAGCTGCTCTTCTGCCTCTCTGAAGGAAAGCAATGGAGGAAGACACCCCACCAACACTGACATCATCTGACAAAACTGGTTCCACTCTTCCTGCAATACTCCTCCTAAGCCACTGTGACTTCCAACTGAAGGAAATGACAGAAGAGCGGGAATCCAGCATTTAGGGCCTTTGGCTGGAGAGCTTCCAAAGGGGGCTGAGGGATGAGAAACAGGCCAATGGCAAGGCAGTGCAGGAAATAACAACTACTTTTTTTAAGGATTACTATCATGCAACATGAAAACAAAGTAGGCTTTGAAGATCTTGACGTTCTCACTGCAGATGTCTACAAGATAACCCATGGTGTAGAAGAATTACTCTCAAATTACAACAGTCATTATTCTGAGACCGCACTGGCCTTTTTAGTCAAAGCTTCTGCTGAAAGCAAGACAGTGAGCACAGGCTGCATGAAGACTGAAGAGACTTTAACTGTGAAATTAGTCAGCCTTAGGGTGGAGTTTTAACTGAACTTCAATAGCATACACAATAATAGAATTTATTTAAAACAACTGCAACACCGTATGTTAAGACTAAACACTGCATCCTAATTATTAGGAGTTTTTTGTTTCTTACTTACATTGTTCACAGAAGAGACGTTGTAGCAGATACGCTGCAAAGCTGAAAAAATCTACCAAACTTGTTTTCACTTATATTTTCTTGAATTCAGCTGCATATGCATCTCAGATCTTCCAGTAAACACTTCACTAATGTTAATTTAGTACCATCTATGCTATATAGTAATGTGTAAGTTCAATATTATCATCACTGGAGATTTTACTTGACCATTTCAAAAGCAGATGAAATATGAAATACCATGAACTGCAATGTGAGAGAGGAATTCACCTGAGTATCTAAAGAGCAAGTACTGAGGCAAGACGTTGCTGCAGTCGCATTTACAGGCCCTCTGGATGCTTCTAACTTGCCAAACTGCTCTCGTGTAGCTTCTTTTCACCCAAAATGGTTGAAATAACTTTTTACTTACTATTATCTGTTACATTTTAATTAAAATAAAAGAGACACAGGATTCCACTTCTGCCAACCGCTGATTCGCTATGAATGATCCTGTTCAAATTCCTTGGATGCCGAATGGCCACTAAGCTGACAGGTGAGGTTACCAAAGGAGTAAGGAATGGGCAGAACATAACCAGAATTCCTTTGCAGACACCTTCAGCTCCTTAGCTGAAAGGTATAAAGTGTGGTTACTTCACAAAATAGAGTGGTTAAGTTAAGGGGCTCTCATCCCCTCCTCTTTAAGCACTGAGCAGGGATTCAACTGACCCTGTGCACATGCCATGCCCAAAGTAAGTTGATGGACATCAAAAGAAACAAAAAAAAGATAAACAAAGCTTTATCCAGAAAGTAGTGAAAGCTGCCTCTGTAATCCAGGAAAACACTTCTCTGTGTATACAAGCCAGAGAATGAGTAGTGCCCATGGAAGAGGATCAGAACACCAGCATCCAGAAGGGCTCAGCCCCGGACTGGAACAGCTGGGCAGCTTAACTATAGTTCAAGCCAGTTTTGTAAAAAACTAGTGCTTTCATTAGAAGAATCATAAGAATTTTCTGTACAATTTTCATGTGGATAGAGCAAGACCAGAGGGGAAGCCACCTTTTAAATGGTGCTAGATCTTGTTTCTCTGCAGCCCCCCAAACACAGCTCCCCAAACCAGGCAGCTGTGTTTCTGCTGGGGAGGAACAGACATTGCTCCCACCAAGTGGGTGGCATGGCAAAAGCTCCCATGAACAGAGAGCTTAATTTTAGAAAGTATTTAGTCATCTTACCAAGTTTGTGTTTACAACCAAACAGAGAAAAAGCCCCACATTTCTTTTTGTACTCCAAAATTTCAACAAACTCTAGTGAGAGCTGGTTTATTGATTTTACGTAGCAGTTTCTACAATCCTTGTCAGTGCAGCACCCAGGAGGCACCTCTCTGGCCTTTCAGAAAGTTCTGCTGCACATATATACAGCATAGAGTTCATATGAACTCTGCCAGCACAAATTCAATTTACTTACATGATCATCATCAGATCTGAGTGTCTGTGAGAGTAAGCATGGGCTGTCTAGGGAAACAAATATTAATGATGTTGGTAATCAGATTGATTACGCCAAAACAAATCAGAGAGAACATATTTGGCTTTCCCTCCTTCCCATCTCTGTGCACTCATCTTTAATGAGCCCCTGCCCTCTCATGGCAGCGCCAAACAGACCCACTGCCCTGCTACCCCCTCCGTGTGGAGCTCCTCCCAATGCATCTCACCCCCTGCATGGCCAGAAGATGAGGAGTGTTTCTAAGCTCCACAGTCTGCTGCACTTCACTGCTCTCTGCTTTTCTCCTTCCTGTCTTCACCAGGGGAAAGGGAAATCTCAAAGGATAGTGGTGGTGAACGTCCAGAAAACCAATTGCAAAACCAAAAATTTCTACTTAACTTTTCATTTTAATGCCATCATTTACAGGCAAGCAGCTATCTTGCACACGCCGTCAGCAACAGAACAGAAAACCTTACAAGGGATCCATTCCCCTTCCCTAAAAAATACCTGATGCCTCAATTTAGAAACAATTATTCATAAATCTGGTGCAGCATTTCATCCAGTACAACAAACATGCTAATGGCATATGCTATAGAATTGTAAGGCTTTTGTTAAAAAAGCCACAAAGATTCTTCCTTTGGGAATACATCAGTGAAAATGTTTCTATTTTATGCAAAACTGTCAGTGAAATTCCAGCAAAGTTACAGACCTCATAGTTACAGGACTATAACACAGTTATGGAAACAAGTGTAAAGCCTTAAAATGGCTGGGGAGAAGTTGTCTCTCACTTGTTGCAGAGCAGACTAACAGTGGTAATTACATCTGATTAAAAATCAATGTTGCTAGACCTAATACTGGCTGGAAAGGGGCTGGAATTCATAAATCCCCAAACTTTTAGTGCTGAGTATGCACTGAGCTATGTCTTTCTTTATCAGAGATGAATGTAAGCAGCTCCCTTCCTTTTAGTTTCACAGCAAAGTATCTGGAAACATGTTTGAGGTTGGTTTTCATGTCACCACTGGGTATTTTAACAGAAGCGTGAGGATGTATTTGAAATGCAACAAAGTGCTTATTTATAGAGTTAGTTTTAGAAGTGGGAAAACTTTGTTTGCTACTCATGCCAGCCAGCAGCATCAAATCTGATCTGGCCCTCAATCATGATAATGCAGCACAGCTTGCTTAGGCTTTTTGATGGGACTGCTTTGAGATTGCCAGCAAGGATGCTGATGACTATTAACTATGATGTCTGTCATTTTGGATCTCTGGATAATAAGCCTATAGCACTATCATTATGATAGCAGACTGCCTCTCAAGAATTTAAACACAGAAATACTCTCTTTTCTTTCAAAACTTTTAGATTAAGTAGTTTGGCAAGGGTATATGTGTACATCAAAGAAATAGAGACATGCATGAGAGTACAAGGTACTGGAGAAAAGGTGCAAAAGGTAAAAAAGTGAATTCTGCAAAACTTGTGATACCACTCTGCCTGAGCATGTCTACATGACCTCTCCCCTTCCATGGTTCACAAAGCCAAGGCTACACAGCAACTACCAAAGATGTCACAGTTTTTCAGGGGGCAAAACCACAGAAAACTTTGACTATTAGGACAACTGTGTTGGCTTTCCAGGATGTAAACTGCATAGATATATTCCTAAGAGTCACTACAAAACATAGCAGAACATTTTCTTTTAAATCAGCTGGGGTGTCATGTCAAAACAGCAAATCCATTTTTACTATAAAGTCATATAAGTGTTTGTATTTCATTCAGAGCAGCAGAGAGTCTGAGTTCACTGTTACAGATCGATGGAGCAGATACTTCTCGCTGGCACAGCAAAATGACATTCAACAGCTCTGAAAAACTGAAAGGCCCCCAAAGCAGAAGCAGAAGCAACGGTCTGACACAGAAAGGGCATTTCTTAATGCTGTCCCATATTATCCACCACCACACTTTTGAAACCTGCTCACAGAAACCTGCTCACAGAAACCTGGATTTGCTATAATAGTCCAAAGCCCTGGCATGGAAGACCTGCAGGATTCCCCCCCACAATGGCTGATGCCATTCCCATGACATGAGATGCACAAATCTCCCATCAACACAGAGCCACCAGCTGACCAAATACAGAGAAAGCTCCTCCCTGACCCCACGCAGATCATAGAATCATTGAATCATAAAATCAATTGGGTTGGAAAAGACCTCCGAGATCATCAAGTCCAACCCTTGGTCCAACTCCAGTCCATTTACCAGATCATGGCACTCAGTGCCACGTCCAATCTCAGTTTAAAAACCTCCAGGGACGGTGAATCCACCACCTCCCTGGGCAGGCCATTCCAATGCCTAATTACTCTCTCTGTAAAGAATTTTTTTCTGATATCCAACTTAAATTTCCCCTGGCAGAGCTTGAGCCCGTGCCCCCTTGTCCTATTGCTGAGTGCCTGGGAGATGTTTGGTCTTCTCCCAACTTGCTCATTTGCATGTATTCTTCTCAAACTAGCCCTTTCCTGTGTTTCAGGAATGCGGCTAGGGAAGGGCAGCTAACTACAACCAACTCTGCATTTCACAAGCTGGCAAAACAGTGTTCTTCTCAGATACCCCAAGTCTACCCACAGCTACTGCCATTAGCGGCTTGTCCTTCCATGCCACAGAGTGCAATCAAAACCAAGTTTTTGGTCAAAACCTTACATAACATACAAACATCACTCCTCTCCAATTTTCTTTCTATTTTCATGTTCCTTTGGGACATATGTCAGTTTTTGCAGCAGGCCTTTTCCCTTTTCCCACAGGGTAAGTGGTAAATGGTACCCATTGCTGTGGTACCAGAGCTCCCCACACCAGACAGGCACATCAACATGCCCTGCCCAAGACTCCCCAGAAGGCTGGGACATGGCTGGGGCCTAAGCTTTGGCAGGGCTGGAAACACAATCCCTCTGGGGCAGACAGCCATAGCTATGCACTGAAATACAATGCCTTAATAATAAGTAGGTCAGACTGTTCCTATAAAAGGCACGGGTTTAATGCTGACCGTGCCTGCCAGTGGGAGTAGGAAGCAACTACAGTTTTCCCTGGTTTCCCACACGCAGCCCTTTTGAAGCCACAACACTCACTCCTCCCTCCTCTGCTGTCACCCTCCCCACAGCAGGGCTGGGCTTGTGGGGTGCCCACAGCCCCACTGTACCATGGTCCACAGTAACTCCAACTCTGCAGGGCTGCAGTCAGGACTGCTGGAACATTGCATCAGAAAGCAAATTCCAAGAAAACAAACACTATCA
The DNA here is from genome assembly GCF_047495875.1 of Pithys albifrons albifrons. Lineage (NCBI taxonomy): Eukaryota > Metazoa > Chordata > Aves > Passeriformes > Thamnophilidae > Pithys > Pithys albifrons. Next base: position 18,202,244 of record NC_092463.1, on the reverse strand, counting down.
CTAGGCAATTGAAATGCAGTTGGTAGCAACAAACAAACCCTCTGCAATGAGGATCTAGGGCTCTGTTCTTGCCAACAGGTTCAACAGGTTTTGAATATTAAGTCACCCTGAGCTTTATTAGTGCCTAAAAGAGAAACATCATAAGACTTTGGCATCCGAGGTTTCACATTGTCCCTGCTTTAGAGCAGCCCACCACCTCCTCCCCTTTATCTCCCTTTGGCAAGAAAGTATTTTCACTGTCCTTACATTAGTGAAGAAAACATTCCTTCCTGTCCAAGTAAAACACTCTAGCACCCCAGCACACTGTGTGGGAAGGGGAGGTGGTGGGGGAAGCACCTTGCCTGCAGGGCAGCGGGAGCACCTCTCCGTTTGCAGGAGTTTTCAGTTGCACAATGGAGCAGATATGGGAGTGAAACGTGGTGCCAGGGCAGCGTGCTGGCCCTTCCCACCACAGCAGCACACTGGGGCTGCTGGCTCAGCAGGCACTCCCCAGCCCTGTGTGATCCCATCCCAAACACCGGGGGCTGAACCTGCTTGGCTCTTTCCCCTTATCACAGCCAACACAGAAAGCTATCCTGAATGGAAGGATCATCGCTTGCAAAGGACACTGATTTATTTTAATAAAGGCCTTGATATACTCCTGTCACTTTCCTTAAGTATAGCAGCAGTCAATGACATTTACTAAAGACAGCACAAAACACAAGAAAGTTCATTCTAATGTTTCCTCTCCTCTCAGTGCAGGTGCTCACTATGATGCCTCTGCAAATGGAGCCCCATGAATCAGCCCAACATGGCACCTTGTGGACTGCAAGACCACAATACAATGACCAAATATCATCTGCTCCTCTCATGAGCTGGTCTTGAAAGTTTTTAGCTTTTGTAAACAACTGCTGGTCCATTTTATTTTGAGATGCTGCACAATGTAGCAGAGCACTCTTACAAGCTGACTATAATCAAAAGCTTCATAGCTTGCTAAACTCGTTTTAAATAATGCATTAATACCAAAGATTACACACTGTATTCTTCATCAATTTTCATGCAAACTCCGTTTCTCTCTGTTTGCTGTATTTTCTGTTTATAGCAGCACAGTTATAAACCACAGAATAAATAGTACTATTTTCTATTCCCTTTTAGCTCTAGTCCAGAAACATACACTACATTTAATTACTGTTTTGGTAGCGTCCACCTACACAGTCAGGCTGTGCTTGCATGAATCAACTGGTATTTCTGGATTCAGAGCATTGAAGAGGTTAAAAAAACATGAGGGCACTTACGTCAGCCCCTCCTTCCTCTCCCCTGCATGTCATCACACTGAAAGGGTTTAAAAGTAAAAAATTCCTTCCACATCATATAATCCTGGCATCTGCTGTGTAGCAAATCAAGCTCACTCATTTTGCTCTGTTACTCCCAAAAGTAACTGTACAGATTCAGGTCTAGAACTCCATTTTCCACTTCCTGAAGTTTCCTTAGGCACATTAGAAAAAGCAGTAAACACAGCTAGTAAATACAAAGCAATCTTCTCTGTCTAAGTGCAACTCTGATTGCATTACTTAAGAAATATAATTTCCTGGGGCTTTTTACTACCGTACTTTATGATACATGATATGGTATCAATCTACTAACTTCCTTCTGCTGATCCCTTCTTCAGAAGCTCACAGCTCACACATGACATTTTGTAGTTCAAATATGAAGCCATTACCAAGATTAAGGCACAGAAGGAATCCAGTTTAGAGAGTGAGTAGGTCGCTGTGGTCATGTTTATTATTTAATAACAGTGGGAATAATTCATATCACAGCAACAATTCTCTACCACTCCATTTATCAATTTCCAACTAAAGTACATCAGACCTGAAGGCAGTGATGGGAAGGCTCAATCCACTGGATACCCTCTGTTAAACTCTGGGCTCCTATTTAAGGATGGATGCTACAGTAAGATACATGGGAACAAAACTATTTCAGCTAAACCTACGTCTAGCAAACCTGTGCCAGCAAAACCTTGGGAGTAGCACAGCCTCAACTTCACATCCTATTTCCAAGCAGACACTGGTTTCGGGTAATGTGTTTCATCCTCTCTTCCAAATCGACAAAGCTTAATTTTTCTCTCTTGCAGGGGCTGCCTGGCCAGTGTACTCACTCTACAAGCTTTTTGAGGTAAAGACTGCCTCTTACTACATGTGTCCTGGCTGACAGTAATTCATAGAATCAATTGGGTTGGAAAAGACCTCCGAGATCATCAAGTCCAACCCTTGGTCCAACTCCAGTCCATTTGGTCCAACTGCTAGTTGCTAATTGCTGTAGTTGCCCTGAAGTCTACAATTTCTCAGATTTTTAAAAATATGATTGAGTAAGAAACCTTATGTCCTCACTAAAACCTGTCTCAGAGAGATCTTCTTTGCAACACAGGACAGTGACCTGGTCATTAAACTAACATAATCATTCATTTTCTTCTTTACATGCTTTCCTTCACACCCTTGCTATTTGTTAATGTGATTTCCAATACTTATTGAAGGTGCAATGCAACAGAAATAGGAAAGGAAAGGAAGAGATGACACTAAAACTGAAATCTTTATCACAACTATTCCTACACATCTCATAGATGGGTCTTTTTACTTTCAGCTTGCTTCTACCTACATGCCTTTATCCTGAAGCCCCAAAAACAGATGAGCTACTAACAGGGTTTCCAAATCCTTACAACACGCCCAACGTTTTTGCCTTTTTGTTGGCTAATCTTTTCACATCTATTTGCCTTGCTGCCACAACAACTAAACAGAACATAAGTGATTTGGGTTTATTCAACAGATTCCAAATTGGGAGCCTGCCTATTTTATTTGCTTTAGGGTAAGAGGAGGAAGCAAACAGCAGCTTTGTAAGTCAAGTTGCCCGATATTCTTTTCTCAATTATGGCTGTGAAAAGATTTAGTAATGCAAAGTACTCTTTACAAACAGAGTCACTTCATGCTGATCCAACTTGTTTCAATTCACTTTAATTTCATTCCATGTCTAGAAGTGGTTTAACTTTGATACCTACTAAGGTTTTTCACATTTAGAGAGATTGTTTTCAACTCAGCAGGGCAAACTAATGTTAATAAGTTCTGTTTAGTTTCGAGTATTTTCTTAAAATGGGGTTGGGAGCTCACAAGTAACAAATCTCAAGGCTGGAACCAGCTCTCTGGGTGCCCAATGCCATGTTCTCATTTGTATCATCTGACCAATTCCCAGTGCTGACATTGTTTAATACTTTTAAGACTTTTCCTTGAAGGTGGAAAAGAAAAGCTACTTTAAACAGTTTAATAATATCCCACAAAATAATTTTTTAATAACTGGTGGCCAAGGATGTACCATTGCATGATAATTTTGCAGAGTAGCTGCAGCAGGCAAACAGGTCTGGCATATGGTAGTTCAGCTGCAGTTTGAAATAGGTGCTGTTCTGAAGCGCAATTTACTGCCCCATGCTTTTATGGCAGCAATTGAAGACTTCTTACCCAATGTAAAAAAACCAAACAAAACTAACAAAACCCCTCAACAAAACAGCAAAACATTCCACCCCCAAACCAACCAACCAAATGAACCCAAAGAACCCACTGGCATCAACACATTCTTTAATAAAATAAATTCATTTTGAAACTTTCAAAGTTCATTCAGCTTCTTCCCAGCCTGGCCCTGGCAACTAAACAAGTGCAACACAAACACCAATCATGGCAAGAAGCCAGAGTAATATCAGCTAGGAATCCCTTTTCTTTAGAAGTCAACCCAAATGCATTAATAAAATTCATCATTTGTTAAATGGGCTTTAAAACCCAAACAATTCCTGTATCTTCACTGAAAGGGAACTCTCACAAAATCCTGCAAGGAGCAGAATCCAAGAAAGAGGGACACGGAGAGGCCTAATTCTCTTGGCTCCTTCAGCTGAGATGGGGCATCTCCCCTTTCAGCTACTCACTAAGCATTGCTGCCATTGGCAGAAAACTATGAATTTAGCAATATCATGCTGGCACGTAAACCCCACAGCCACTAACACGTAACTGTCAGAAAGTTCCTAATGGTGCCTTATTAATCCAGTCCTTACTTAATATATCCTCAAAAACAGTCACTGCACATATATGACTAAAAATTCATTAAATTGCTGGGATTATTCTTGTTGAGATTATTGTTGTGGAGGTGTAATGGTTTGACTCATGGCTTCCTCAGTAACCATTGTATCTAAGGAAGTTACATGTATTCCACACGTGTCTTCCACCTAGCGGGGGGTGGGGGGGGTGGGGGAGTGGTTTTGCCATCTTCTCTCTTGGCTGAGGAGCTGGGGAGGTGGTTGCAGCCTGATCCCTCCGGTTGTTGGTGGTTCTCCTGTCCTGGGTGAGAATGTTTCATTCTTGTTCCCCTTCCTTGAGGTTTTTAATCGTGTTTGTTTTGTTTCATTCGGTTTCTTTAGGTTGGGTTGGTGTTTTCCCTATTTTCTGGCTAATCTGGCAGGATGGAGGAATGAAAGAAAGAAAGGTAAGGAACAACAAATTTCTTACCTGAAGACATATGAGAAAAGACCTAAAAAGATGCCAGCTCAGAGGCCCAAGGAATTCTGGGCAACTGGTCAGGCAAATACAAAAACATATAACCGATAGAGACTTTGAGGGTGGACAGAAATTTGCTCTTTTGTAAGGTGCTGGTAGAGTCAACCAAGAAGACATGAACAGACCTCCACAAAGTTGACCCAAGTCTACTTTGTGGCATTGATTACAGCCCTGTAGAGACACTTTCCTCCCTCCACGCACTTCCCACGCAAAGGTTGTCGTGTTACACAAACACTACAAATGATTAAGAATTACATGGAGTTTTACAAAATTACATGGTATGCTTCTGCTCCTGTTGCCAGCCTCAAAGTGTTTAGCACACTGTTATGCTATCAAGTTTTGTACTCTGTGCCAGTCACTCCCCAAGGTGTTTATGTGAAGCACTCAGGCAAACTGAACAGAACATCTGTATTCTATTTGCTAATGAGCAATCATCATTTCTACAATTCTCCAGCCAGGGATTTTGCTGCTTGGAATACTAATGCCATTTGAAAAAAATTAAAGGAAATAAAAAATGCTCTGTTCATTAGTATTGCAGTTACTAAAATACTTCAGCCCTATTTATAATGCAACGAGGCTTCTATTTCCATTGCTTTCCAGTATTTTTACAAAATTAGAACTTTCAGAAATAAAAACTTTGATGACATATACTTAATGTATTTTCTGAATTAGCATCACTTACAACACATCTCTTGCTTTACATTTTACCCGCACAAGGGTAAGGATTTAAAATAAACTTATTTATAAACTATTATAAAAGCTTTTCATTAGTGTCTACAAAGCCATTGTACTGTCTGCTCTTTTGTATGGGTCTGAATCCTGGGTCATCTACCGCCACCACCTGCACCTTCTAGAATGCTTCCATCAGCACTGCCTCCGTTCAATCCCAAACATCCACTGGTCTGATTAGGTGACCAATTTGTCTGTTCTTGAACAGGCAGGGGTCACCAGTATCGAGGCCATGCTGATGAGAACGCAGCTGCGCTGGGCAGGGCACGTCTCCAGGATGGAGGATCACCCACTGCCTCCTGAAGGTTGTGCTCTCTGGTGAACTCACCACCAGCTGCCGCAAGAGGATTCCTGAAGAGGAGACACAAGGACTCCCTGAAACAACACCTCAGCCTTAGCCATATTGACTGCCATCAATGGTCCACTCTGGCCTCCAGCTGGGAGACACGGAAACACACCATTCACAGCTCTGCTGCTTCCTTTGAGAGCACACACAGAATCAGTCTCGAGGAGCCCTAAGGAGACTTTCCACTGTGCCTTTTGCTACCGGACTTGCCTATCCCTCATTGGCCTTTTCAGCCCCCAGCACACTTGCAGCAAGTGTGGGGAAAGCCCTTCCCAAATCTTTGTTCACAAAGCCTAGCCACGATGATGATGACGATAAAAGCTTTTCAAACAAACCCCACTGAAGATTCCCTTCATTGCTTGCTTTATGTGGCAGCACCCACAGCAGGCAAAATGGGGTAGAAAGGGGTTATAAAAGTACAGGCCACGGCTTACAGGCTTGATAATAGGGAATTCCTGTGTGTGCAGAGAGTGAGGGAAAACAACAGCTTTGAAACTCATTGCATGTTTTGTCTGTAGATAGAAACAGCTATCAGTTTCACTTCTCACCCATGGATATTTGGATCACATGAGGACCAGCATTATCCTCTGATGGAAAGGTCTTATCAGGGAAACAGCAACATGCAAGGGAATGCTCCTGGTTGCCTCCCCTCACTGGAGTACCTGGGCATTTCAGATGTGAACCTCCCTTACCATCCTGTGCATGAGAAATGCTGCTAAAGTCACTAAAGCCAAAGGGCAGCAAACGAGTTCAGAATGGAGTATTAAAGTCAACAAACTCAATTAAAGTGGCTTATGTAAGACTTGTCTTTATACTCCCTTATAGTGTACTGAAATGTAACTTTCAAAGCAAGAGAATGATGATTAAATACAGGATTTGATTGATGCAACCAAGGAAGTCTGATGTGGTTCTTGTGCTCTCGTGTGGGTGCAGGTGAGGGGAACGCATCCCTGCTAGGCAGAAGAAACACAGTACTCCAGAATGTATGTTTTCCACACAAGAGCAAAGATCTATTTCAATATACCAGGATACCCTTTTAGGCTAAAAAATAAACAACTCACGCTATGATTCCAAATTGCATCAGGTAGGGTCAGTACATTTCAGTCACCCACGAGATACTCAAAGGCAGCTCAGCTCCCCAGCAGGGAAAGCTGTCTCTGCCACAGTACTCAACTCCCAGGAAGACACAGGGATAGAGCATTGCCTTCTTCAGCTGGGGAGGCTTTCTATTGCCATGGCAACTGGCTGCAGTCCACCACCACAGAGGACCGCAGCCGTCACCCAGGCAGGACAGGAAATGCAGTGCCACCTTCTTTAAAGACAAAACAAAACAACACAGAGGAGAGTGCAAGATTCTCACTCTGTCAGATGCCGAATGAAATGATCTGCTCATTGCAAACCTCTCCCTCACCTTGCACACCCAGCTTCAGACCATGCTTTAAATCACTCTGAGAGAGGTATTCTGTTTGGCTGAAATACCCATCTGGACTTATTTCAGTCAGGCAGACAGGAGTCAGCCTAGGTTTTTTCAGCCTTTACCTCTCCTTTTAAGCAGTCACCAACCAACTTGGAAATGCACGTCCCTCCTCCTCACAGAGCCTCCAGCAGGTGGCAAAGCCTGATGTGTGGAGGAGCTGGCCACCACAGAAAGAAGACAGCTCCAAAGCCCCCCACATCAAGCCAAGTAGGCAGAACAAAACCAAAGCTATACATGATACATGGAAGGAATTAATGTTTCTTGTGCCATGCTAATACCCATCCCCTTCTGCCTCCGAGTGCAAGCTGTTCTACCCAAGGGAAGGAAAAATGCACTACCAGAACTACTTCAATTTGGATAAAGCATTCTGTAACTGCTTAAGAAAATAACACCAACTTATTTTAATACATAGATGACCACAAGCCATAACTCACTCTTGTTTCCCCAGAACTAATTATACACATGTTGCCAGAGTATCATACATACCTCTCTTTCCATCTAGGGAACATGCTGCAGTCTAATACATTATATACTGAACAGTGCTCTCCATGCAACAGTTCAGGGGGAAAAACCCAATACCTAGTCCTTTGCCTGATGTGTATTCTTTTATAAATTTACCTAGAAATAATACTGCCCCACAGCTGTTATTATTTAACAACACATCCAGTGCGGAAAAATCAACCACACACCTTATATAAATATTGATAGAAAGCCTTTCTTCTTACTGTGTTAGTTGTAGCCTACATCCACACCAACAGCAAATATTAAGGAACTCTGTGTACTTGCACAGAAACAGCCAGTGAGCCTTCAGTTTGAAAGTAAAGGATGAAACTGTGGTTAAAAGCAAACAAAGTTTAAACCTGACCCATGTTAAACACAAAGTTACAGTTCACCTGAAGGTACAGGATTTGTGACCTGGAGGTTTGAGTAAAGCTGCAAAACTGTCTATAGAGGGACAGAAGCTTCTTTTAAAGGGAAATACAAGAGTAAGCACTCAAAAGAACCTACAAAACCTCAGACACCACTGAAGGAAAGTGTTAAACTGACCATATATAAATGCATGAGAAACAAAAAAGTGGGGAAACACCAGACTGAAAGACTAAAACAGGAAACCAGTTTACACCAATACAGAGTGCCCCTCATTTGCACATCACAATTGCCCTTCTTGCTGTGAATAAACCAGGTTATCCAGAGGCAAAATTAGTTGTTTTCATCATGCAATGCCTATGCAATTTTGCTAGAATATATTAGCAAAAAAAAAAAGTGCCAATTCTGTTTCAAAATGTGTTAGAATCACAAATATTGATGTGTTTCCTCAACTTCAAGAACCAAAGAAAGCCCTCCCAAAATGGCACTGGAAATTCAATGGCTGGTATGAACAAAAGCCCAAACAAACATGAAGATGAACAGACAGGCCTGTGCCTCCTCTCCAATGTCCAAACATCCTTACCCCAGTACGACAGCTTGCTGCATTGGGCCATGTACTGGAGACATACTACAAATAGAAAAGGATACAATAATGAACCAACATCAAGAAACCATATCTTAAAACTAAATTTTAAATGAAGCACTTTCATGAAAACTGAAAAATGAAAGGACACCAAGAAATCTGATGGAATTCAGTATAACACAAACTAGTCAGATAAAATTTTCAGTTTCTGTTTTATGTCAGAGAGCCAAATTAAGAGGTTGTTCTCACACTAAGTCAACTAATGAGGAAGTTTCATGTTTCAAGCATTAAAAAAAGATAGTATATTCAAATTTTAAGTGTGGGAATAAAGTCATCTGCCTTCAAAGTACTAGGGACCAGCAAAAATCAAGTGAGTTGAATCTTTCGTTCTTTTTACCCATTAATGAAGTAATGGCCACTCTCATCATTACTAAACTAGTTTAAGCAGTGCAAGTTTGTAATTAGGAGAGAAAATTCATATGCTCATGCCAAAAGGAGAGACGTATGACGAGCATTAAGCAGCAGGACTGCAGGAAACATCTGACAACCGAATGTGTGCACAGAACATAAAATGGAGAAGTTGTTTATTGACCATAGCAAAGTAGGCTGAGTATTTTATTTACTGTTAACCTCATTTTCAGTATTACACAGACCATTTGAAAGATAGTAACAGGGATACAAGTTACCAAGCATGAAGCATGTCAGTGTGCATGTTTATGCCAACAATCATGAGGAACTTCATCTCTTTACCCTTCTGCCTTTTCCCTGTGCAGGGCTGTGACAGAAGAACAACTTCAGTGCATGCCAAGCACACAGCACAGTCTCTCCTCCCGACCTCTTTAGGCAGCTGCTGAACCAGGATAACTGCTGGCGGTCACGGCTGTCCTCTCTTTGGATGCAGCACTGCCTGGCCTAAGCAGAGCTTGTTCCTCTCTGGCTTCTCCCCTCCCCACCCCTCTGAAGGGGGGTTCAGCTCTTTTACACAGTCAAACTTTGGCTCCTGCTAAGAGAGCTGGTAGAAGACACTTCTGCCAGGAGCACATAGAGCCACACACTCTCTGCTCTACAGAACTTACCAGGCTGGGGTAACACACTGGTAGTACCTCTACTGCTATGGATACAAAGCCTTGAAATAACTAAGTCCACAAAAGGTCCAGCCCTCCCACACTGTCTGGATCCCTTTTAAGATGGAGCATTTAACCACGTTGTTGTGTTTAATTTCAAACTAGGGAAAGATCAACCAACTGAATTTTAAACTATCAGGGCTGTGGATAGAGACATACTGACAAGATCAGAAGGCCAAGTCGACCTGAGTGCTGTGCAAGCAGTGGAGGTTGTCTCTTACCCCTTCCTGTATGACAGTACATGGCTGCACATGATCCAAAGACAGACACCCTCAGTCCAAGTCAGCCTCTCTCCAAGCAACTCTGCACCAGCTGAGCCTCGTCCCTTAACTGCCCTGTGCTAGACAATGCCATTTCCAAAGAGCTGCTCACTGAAATTATTTGTGCTCCACCATTAGCAAGCACCTGAGTATGGAAAATCCAGCCCTTCTGTACCGAGTCCAGGGCAACAATGTTACAACACACTGCAGTGTTCCGTACAGCTGTGTCAGAATGGCGTAACACTGATCGCCTGTGACAGGAGGCATTTGTACCAAGAGATTTCTGAAAGCAGTACAGTATCCCTTTGTGTGAAGTAGCTGAGAAATAATACTCTCAACACCCCCCAGCCCCCAACCTTCTTTTCCTTTGTGCACAGCCAAGTAAAATGGGCCCAAACCCATGCTCTCTTTATTCTTTTACTGATGGAAATTACATTAGAGAGAAGCCAGCACAAAGGAAATTTTGGCAAGGAATGTGCCTTTTATGTTATATTCCATAAGACTGCATTGACTGATATTTGCAAAACGATGTTTTTATATATCTATGTACAGTGGCTGCTGCAAGGCTAACTTGATCTGCACTGCAGACTGGCAATATAAAACAAAACATTTAAACACATTGAGAAACAAAGATTTGAAAAAAATCATCTAAGTCCTATTCCTTTATACCTGCATTTTAAAATAATTATTGCAAAGACACAACTTACAATGTATTTCTGAATACCACTGAAAATAGAAGTGGCCAACAGTATAAGCAATGGATTAAAAATGTTTATGGAGTCTGTTCTTAAGAAACCCCCACCATAATTACTGGCAAACACAATCCTTGTAACCTCCTCCTATGCCTTCGAGTCTGATTTTTTCCCCATTTCTTAGTACACTGCCACAGACAGCACTGATTTTCTGCCCTCCTTGGTGATTGCTGGAACTTCAAGTTCAGAAAGCCTTTGGCTTCAAACCCATGCTCCATTTTCAGCAATATCAACAGTGGCTTTTAGTTGCAAGACAGCAGAGAGCCAACAAACCACACAAATACAGGCAAGGTGTGCAGCACTGTGCCAGAAAACACAGTCCTTCCTGGTAATAGCTTTCCTCACAGGTATGATCTAATCTACAGCTATGGAGTTTTGCTTATTGCTGATACTTATCACTGTGCTCTCAAATGCTTTAATAGTGGCAATTCCTCACCAAAAGACAGTCTTACCTGCACAACCAAGAAACTGTTCATCAGTAACAATGGTATTTTCCATTTTTAGAAAGTAATACCCTAACACACTTGCCAATTCCAACTTCCCCAGTCAGAGCTGGCATATTGCTGATGAGCTCCCCAGTGCCGCGAGATCCTGCCCCACAGCCAGCCAGGGACAGGGACAGGGACAGGGACAGGGACAGGGACAGGGACAGGGACAGGGACAGGGACAGGGACAGGGACAGGGACAGGGACAGATCCACGTCACCTTCAGATGAAGCCAGGGGCGAGCAGAGTGCAGCAAGGCTGGGGCATGATCCTAGCATGCACTGCCTCATGCTCCTGAGGAACCACATCACAGCCAGTTCTCAGCAGGTACCCAGGCTTGGTGAGGGACAGCACAACGAGAGAGTCATGTGCCAATTTGTATTTGACGATATCTCTGAAGTTACCTACTCTACTTAGTAAATGCAGCTGTGCCACCAAAAATGCTTTTTGGTGGTACAGTGTACCTGCAAGGACAATTTACCTGTAAAACTGCATTAACAAACATTCACCAACACAGAATTTGCCCAAACCAAGTGCTCAGGAAGTACAGCTACAGTTCTGCATTTCTTGTAGAAAAATATAGCACAACTCATAAAGACAAAAAAAAAAAGAGCTCTATTTCAAAATAAGTACTTTTAAATATAGTAATTGCAGCAGTGCTTCTAAAAGTTACTAATATTTCAAAATATTGCTGCTTTGCACATTAAATAATTTCTACTTCACTTGCACGAATTAGAAGCTTAAGAATCTGGAAGGTCTTTAAAGAAATCAGTTTTCAATACAGTACAGAAACGAAACTTTCTTCTTTCTTTCGGCAAATTGAATCACTGTCAGAATTTATTCTTGCTACTTCAGTAAATCGCTTTCTTCCCTGAATATCGAAAAGGATTAAAATCAGTGCAACATTTGGGAAGAGTTTTAGGTTACAGACAAAATAAGCATTTTAAAATACAGAAACTTTAGCTGAAGTAGTGACTCATCACCCATTGCATCTCTCTAAATTTACTTCACAAATTCTATTACTTCAGTCTAATTTCTGCAGGGAAGGGAAATGCTTGATTGAAAGACTCAACTAAATAAAAGCCACAGGAGGGCTGTTCAGCTCCTGTACACGTGTAATGTGACTGGCAGTCAGACACACCTGCACAAGTGACAGAACTGCACATAAACCAAATATTTAAGTTGATTAGTAGTCAAAAGGCCCCTTAGATAACCTGATAGTAGTGGTGCAACCTCTTCAGTGTCACCCTGTTTAGTTTCAGACCTGTGCCCCAGCTGTAAATCATACAACTGTTAGAGTGGTGCATACAGGTCCATGAGTCATTGGGGGGGAAAGTTAGACTGATAAAATCTCAGTTCTTTTACATCTTCCAAAACCACAATAAAACCTAAACTTCTTATAATTAGTTATGTTATATTCAGTAACTGATGTTTATGTAATTAAACACTCATCAGTACTGTGAGCAAAGGAAAGCCACTGGGAAAATCAAAACTGCCAGCTGAAGACTTGCATGCTAAGGTTGTGCTGCCCCAGGATTTGACTCGTGCAAAAGCCCAGCAGAAATTCTGGCAATGCATGAGTTGCTTCCCTATCACATCTCTTGAACATTAAACTGTTACAGCAAGATAATTTAATTTTCAGTTGCTTGCCTCCTCCCCCATTTATCACTCAGTACACCTCTCTGAGTTAATTGCTTTTTAAACATTGCTCACACTTAACATTCAGACTCAGCCTATACCATTTACTTTCTAATATAACTTGATGTTCAGAGTAAAACACATAATTATTGTATAAAAAGTTGTACAAATACAATTAAAAATGAGGTGGAAAGTTTCCTCCTCCTGCAATTCATTTTACAATATGCATGCCCTAATTAAGCTTAAAGCCCCCAGTTTTTGCCAGCATTTTGAAATAAGCTCTGTTTTGCCTATTCAAACTACAGCTACATGGAAAGGAATTTGTCAGCAATACCACAGCAAACTCTCAGTCTTCATAAAAAAGTTTTCTGAAAACTTCCTTCACTGAGAACATGCACAGTCTCCAATCCTTTGGTGAAAGCTCCTGTAATTCCAGACTTCCGTGGGCTGAACAGTTAGTTCTTCGTGTGACACAGCTGAGCATCACCGCTGGTGTCTTCACCAGCTACGGATCAGCCCACCAGAGATCCCACTGCACTGTGTGTACCAGACACGCAGGTCGGTACCAGGACTCAACATGTGGGTAACAAAAGGCTTTGATATTTGTATTCATACATGAAGGTTTCATTCTGCTCTATCAGCTGGTATATCGCTGCCTGAAGCTCTTTTGTAAAAGGAGGAAAACAATTAAAACCTATAATTAGGACAAGGCAACACGAGAACACTGTTCTCTGCATCACCATTAAACAAAGTGCAAAACTTGTGCCCACATTTTTTTTTAATTAATGTGTTTGTGTGAAATTAGGACTTCCGAAAAAACTAAGCAAATCCACACTGTCAAAACACTGGGGGAGGGAAATACAGTATTTTCAACCTAAAAAGAACTGGTCAGTATTTCCCCCAAACTGCTCTTACCAACACCCAGCAATGTTTGCTGTGTACACTGCCTCATACCACAGGCTGAAGTAGGAGCAACATGCTTGCTTTTGTTCAACGAATGGCCACAGGAGAAGATGACTGCAGAAATCATCATCAAACTGGAGCATCATTATTTTGAAACTGTTTACCCTCTCAGGAAGTGTAAATTTTATACTTACCTATGGCTAACAAGCAATTCAGGTTTTCACTGCCAAGTTTGGGGTTGCAAGATGTTTTGGTTTTCGTTTAACAGGAAAATACTGACTTTCCGTTGTAGCTGACCTCATGTACTGCTTTGGGTCATTGCTGGTCAGGTACTAACTTCCTTCTCTACAGCACTTGCAAAAATCAAAATCAAGAAATGGAGGCAATTCCAAAGTTCAAGTATTTTGAGCATGAGCCTGCCTCTCACTTCAGAGCAACAGGTCTGAAGTTGGAAGTGCATGCCACGGTACATGGCAGATTCAGATGCACAACTGACAGGTGGTCCCAAACCTTAATTAGCTGGCACATTATTTGAAGTTTCTGGAGATCTTGCTAGATACTGATGGATCCCTCCACCAGCCACAGCAGAGGTTCTGAGCAAATTTAATCATAGATTACCTACAAACTGATCTTTCTGTAAGACTGGTACAATGACAGGTGCCCTGCCCTACCTGATTTTATTGGAAGTGGCAGAAGAGATAGGGGGGAAAAAAGGGAAAAGCACAGCTAAGGAATTATAGTAAAACCTGTTACAGTGGCTCAACAATTTGCTCCTGTTCTTTGTCCTGAGCAAACCAGTCATCAGTGTCTCATGCAGTGGGCATATTATCACCCTTCCAAAAAAACCAAACAATCTATGCTGAAGCACTCTCAAAAATATGCATAGAGCATCAATGCAGCAGGGAAGAGAAATTTGCTTGCAACTGATGCTGCAAGTAAAATGAAAAGAGCTGCAAAGTTACTCTTCATTTCATCCCAGAAGGAATGTAACTGTATGTTTAACTGTAATTAATGATCAGTTTATTAAATAAGCATCAGGCTTTTACGTCATAATTCTCCTAAAATCCTCAGCCGTTACATAACCCTTAAGAGTGAATTTACACAGGCCAATTCAATTCCGAAACATCAGTGTTCATTTATCCATCAGGGGCCTGCCCAGTAGGATAACTTACCACTCCTTTTAAAGTCAAACACAATGTGATTTTACTTACTCTTCAAGATTAGCTCAGTACATTTGCACTTTTGTGTGTCAGGCCAGTTTCAAAGACTCACTTTCAGAAGTCCCTGGAAAGCACTGCATTTATCACAGAAACAAAGCCACAGGAAAGGTCTTTTTGATTTTTTTAAGCTTGCCTTTTTTCCATCCTCTTTGTAAAAGTACAGTACTTTCTGGCATTCTTTTCACAGCCACTTTTCACAGATCAACACTGCAACAAAGGCAATCCACTTCATCACATTTACCAAACTCTTATTGTGAAGAGAGACTATAGATTTGTCAGTGAGATGCTGAAGTTACTATTGTCTGTGACTAAAACCTGCTGTAATACAGTGCAATGCAAACAGTTAATCCTAGCCAGTTTGCAGAACACAGCTAAACCAAGCTCGTTCTCTGTGGTGACATCATCATGCTTTCTAGGCTACTATCAGACATCTCAGCTTCAGTACTAACAGAGAAAAAAAGAGCTTCTTTAAGTTAGTCTTCCAAACCTCACATGCACAGTGGAGCAAAGAATCACAGGTTTCACAGCCCTTTCCACTAACTCGAGAACACACACAAAGAACAAACCACCACCCTGTCTGCGGTGAGAGACTGCTCTGCTCTGCTACCCATCACTGCAGAGAATGGTTAAGTCTTCATTCCTGGTGCCAAAAACTTCAGACAGAAAAGCGAACCATTCACTTCCATCCACAATCACACTTAGTAAAGCAAGTGAGGGAACCAACAGTCATGTACACTTGGCTACTGAAGTTTATTGTGAATTGCTTGAAAGCAAGATTTCTTTCTACTATGTCAAAAAATCCATTACGTGGAGGCACCAACAGATATTTATTCATCTGGGGTTAGCAAGGCTTCATGAAGGAGCAAGAAATACTCAGTTTGGATGACAAATCATTACACAAACATTATAAATCCTCTGAGCAGTAAATATTTCAGGTTTCAAGAGCCAATTAGAAAGGTCAGCATTTATCTTTTTGTCTGTTTCTACCCTTAATAACTTTTGCTCTCTGCCTGTAGATTAATCATGGAAGTGAAAGATACAGAGGTTTATAAATAGGAAAAAAACCCTAGGCATAATAAGAGAGGGTTCAAAGCGGAAAAAAATTATCCCTACCTGTTAAGGTTTTGATGACTATAGCCTACCTTAATCCAAAACCTAATTATTTGGATTAGATTAGGACAGTGGATCAGTGGATTTTCCTGAAATGCCCAGGCAAACCACACACAATTTCCTATTTGGGGGCACAGGGTTGCACTTCATTTCCAAATACCTTTTAATTCCACACAGGCATTCGTAACTTCTTTTTCCCATAGCAGGAAATATTTGTCCCTCTGCAAAACTCCAAAAATCAAAAATCAAAACCCCTGCCTCTAAACCTAGTGGAAGACTGTTCTTTGGCTCTCACTGTTATTCGTTTGCTGCACTTTGGGGTCATTGCAATTACTACAAAGCCAAGAAATTATACTGTTTTTCATGTGAAAAGTATTTTGCAGGGGGATTTTTTTTTGAGGTGATATGTGCCCATGTTCCATCAAAAGGCACAGTAGTAAATAAAATACCAGCAGTACCCATTTCTTCCTGTGCACGAGATCATTCCACCCAAGACGCAGAATATGGGATGCTAAGAAGAAATAAGGATGCCAACAAATCAGAGTCATGAATGCAAAGAAATCACAGCTGACAATATGATGAAAAACATGCCTGCCATTCAAATATTTCCAGATTATTAAATGGAAACCTTGTTTCTACACCTACAACAACAGACAATCAGACCCACCTATAACAGGTTTAACTCATCCAAACTGGTTCATGGATAAGTTTGTTCTTAAGTCTTCATGAAGAAGAATCATTAAGAAATGAGTAAAACTTCTGAATTTCCATTGAAATTTTTCTTTTAAACTTTTGGCTCCTTTCTGTATTCGTGAGCCAGATTTCTCCATCTCAAATAGTTCATCTCCACTGGTTGGCAAACATGGCTTTGTTCCTTCTCTGACAAAATTATATTCAAAAAATGCATCATTATGAACAAAATAAAAACAGTTCTCCAAAAACTATCAACATTATAAAATCCCATTGTTTAAAGAGGGAATATAATTTGAAGTGTTTGCTTTAGTACAGTTCTTACAGGCTGAGCAGGCTTGTAGAACTCACAATTTACTTCCAAAACATCCCCTTAGGAAAAGATCCTCCGGAAGATTTGCTAAATGCTAGTTTGTACACTATGTGTTTTAATTAACGTACAGAATAGAAATTACCATTTAGATAAGATAATGCTCCCCAGCCATCCCACCTCTGCATTCTGAAACTCTGCCAGATTTCTCAGCCCCTTATCCACTCGTTATTTATTTCTAGCAATCCTCAGGCCCTGGTTAGCATTAATTCAGCTGCAGTTGGAGAGTTTCTCCAAGGCAGTCTCTTCAATTCCAAAGTGCATGAACTACTTAATTTGAGTGCTCTGTGATGTGACTGCTTTAAATAGAGAAAACACTGCAGAAAATGACAGAGCTCATACTTCTTAGAGACTGCTCCAACAGCTGTATGGACAGAGTGAGGCACACACGTACGTGCAACCCCAACTGCCAGGGACAACACCTGAGAGACCCTCAGTCTCCTGAAAGAAATTTCAGAGGCTTCATATGCCAAAGTTTGGGATCCCACAGCGTAAGTTGTCACTGGGGCTTGAAACATGAAAGTTAGCCCAGCTCTTACATAGCAGCCATGCCTGAATAAAGAGTCATATAGATTATTGGAGAGAAAAAGATACCCTTCTATAGTCATGGAAGTATTAATGGAATTTATAAGTACTCACAGATAATCCATTATTCCCTGGTTTCCTGGGTCATGATGTGCACCTTCTCTTTGTCCAAGTGCCCTTGTGACACCTGCCTATTTCTGGCCTCCTGTGAAGCAATCTCATAGTAAATGTCCTTTACCAACAAAGGAAACCTATGGCCAATTTCCTACCAAAAAGAGAGACCATGTGATTTTTCATTCACTGGAAACTCTGTGCCCAAAGTGTACAGGCAGATACTTAACAATTTTGGGGTGTGCTTCTGGACAATGATGGGAATCTCTCTCAAGGTCTATTTTAAAGAAGTATGCAGGAATTAAGGAGGCATCAGGGATCCGGTGGCTCCTGCCACATCTGATAGGCACTGGCTTGCTCTGAAGAAGCTGCTCTAACTATCCATTGAAGCCAGAGGTGCTGGTGCTCACCCAAACCTACTCAAAGGGGTGCTTTGTGATTTGATTAGACAATGCTTTATAGTATTTTGAGAGTGAGAAGCACTATATGTGGCAACTGCTCAGAGTTGATATTATCATGATCTAAGTAAACTATCATTTTTGAAAACATTTCATGGTTTTTGAAAATAATAGAATTTAAGGGGTCCTGTTTAGACATGTTACATTTAGACACTGGATACCACAGGGCCAAGGTCTCTCATTTTGATTTTCTGCCAAGTGCCATATCACCTACAGAAAAGCACTGCCTGAATAAACTTAGGTACTATATATTCTACTTCTATTAGAGTAATAAGCTTATAAAGTCCTAAAAATGTAAACAGATTTCCTTGATAACAGAAACTGACACTGAGTTTCAATTTCAGCAAATGAAATTATAAATAATGACACCAGCAAATGTTATGGGCATAGGCAAGGGGAACAACCCCCAACTAAACAATGAAGTAACAGCATAATCTTTTTTGTTAAATGGATACATCAGTCTCTATCAGAGCAGATTCAAACTTTTAGAATGGGTGCTCAAGAGTTCCTCTTTCATTATTTTTTGAGCATCTCAGATAATGCAATATACAAACTCATTCCATCTCATCATCCAGAATTGGCAAGCAGGATGTAAAACCACAATAGAATGGAGTCCAGATTTTCTTACATATACAAATAACAAATCATGAAGGTTAAAGAACAAAAAAAACCCCCAAACTTAACTACACCCACCAAAAGGTGGGGACAGTTAAAAGCCAGGAAATGCTACATTTCAGTAGATTTACAGTAGTCCTTTGAATCTCAGTTTCCACAGTTAAAGCACTGAATAAAGCAAGAGACTAATGGAAAAAAAAATCCAAACAGGTTAAGCGATTATATAATAAGGGGATATGTATCTTAAAGTACACA
This sequence comes from Pithys albifrons albifrons, assembly GCF_047495875.1. NCBI lineage: Eukaryota > Metazoa > Chordata > Aves > Passeriformes > Thamnophilidae > Pithys > Pithys albifrons. The sequence continues at coordinate 18,183,161 of NC_092463.1, read as the reverse complement.
TAACAGAAGAGCTGAATTAAAATCATGTGGAAAAATATAAGCTTATTTCTTCCAGCCTATATTTGACTTGTATGAGACAAATCACTACCAATAGGTAATTAATGTAACTGACAGTCAGCTTTGTCAGTAGATCACATTATGGCAGAAGAGCAGCCTGGTGGGGTTCAGCAGCTGTGGAAGAAATATGACTTGTGAAACCACCACCACAAAGCCGTGCAGTGAAAGCTGGGATGAATCTTTGTCTTGGTATATAACAAGAACAGCATGTCAAACTTCTCAAACTTGAGCATTTGTTCTAAATTCATGAGAATTAGCTAAATCTTGAGTCATTAAGGAAACTTAGTGCTTGATGTAAAACTGTTCCTTGTCAGCTCAGGGAATCCAAGAAGAGAAAAAAAAGTACATTCCAATGCTCAGAAAGGCAACTCAGATGCAATGTGGCATTTCTAAAGACATCTTTAATATTAACCATGGTTTACTCCAATTAGTCCCTATCAGCTGGTTTTTCCTTTCACAGATCTCAACAAACGTTGCTTTTCAAATTGCCTCTTTCCAAAAACAGTAGATGCTCACAGAAACTGTGGGATCAAACTGACAGACTGTTTCCTTTTACAGCAGCCACCTCACTGCCCCTTGCAGGGGCCTCCTGGCATCAGCCAGCGGAGGATCACCACTGTGCCCAAGGAGTGACTTCCCTAAGCAGCTGGTCTCCTGGCTAAAGGCAACTGCTGCTTTCTAACCAGTGAGGACAACAAGAAATTCTTGTTTATTATAATTTTCCATCCATGCATACCTGATGGTACTTATTGTAGTCTTTTTTTGCTTCTGAATGACCAAACATCATGCCTGCAAGGCAGCACTTCTACAGGCTTCAGTTTGTTTTCCTATGTGAAGTCAGCAGCACTTCCCTTCCTGGTTTTTTGTTAATAAGTACTGAAGAAACAACTGACATGAAGAATCCAGGAAAGCTGAGGTTGAAGAGGGGACCTGTACTAAGACAATGCCCCAAGTCTGTTGGGTGCTGCACTTGAGCACACCAGGCAGTCCATTACAGCAGTGCTGCAATAGCCAGCACAGCCATACACGTGGAGGCTCACAGTGCCAGTTACAGCTGCCACGCAGGGATTCACACACTTCATGTCCTTTGATAAGAATATTCCAACCTTCAACAACTTATCTGTGTATATATGTACAATAACCTGAAATGTCTGGCAAGTGTGGTGGAGGGATTGCACATTTACAGACACAGCTGCCCAGGTTGAGTTCAGAGTTCAGCATGATACCACAGCAAGTCAATTCAAACCCAACTTTTCTAAGGCAGCAGAGAGGCAGCATGAACTGCTGAAGCCCCACTCATCTCTCAGAACTCTTGGTCAGCCTCTACAACACTTGGGTGTGCCCCAAACTGCAGCTTATGCGCTGTTCCAAAGATTCTTTGCATATTGTCTTGGGTCTATAAAGCTGTCCCTCCTCCTGTTAGACTTACACTCCCCTGTATTACCCGGAAAAGAATTTCAGCTTATAAAACAGGTTTACCAGCTGATTAAAACATTTAGAGGAACTCTGTACTTTAGGATCTGTTGTCATGTAACTGTGAAGATCCATTCTAAGTTACATTTTTTTCACTATTATTACTTTAAACTGATCTTCAGTGGAAAAGGTTATTATTCCGCTCAAAGTACTGCACACATCTCTTATTTGTTCAGAGAAACCACAAAAAAACTCACACAAAACCCCCAACCAACTAAGCAAACCAAACCTACAAAAAAAAAGAGATAGGCCTTTAGTTAGACTAGTAGTTCACCAGCATCATCTTGAGCTATTTTACTCAATCTGTAGATTGCTAAACAGCTGTTCAGTGGTCTTATGTACTAGCACATCTTATTCTTGACTTTATATTTCATTTTCCTCCTTAGTAAAAAACATATTTGAGATTTTTTGCTGCAGTTAGTTGCAGAGAAAGTAAAGTATCAGTGAAAACTCAGCAATGTTTGTTTTATAATGTTTGTTGGCTGGCCTCCCAAGAGTGGAAACTAAGAGCAACCCAGAAGAGTTTAATGTGTGTCACTCTTCAAGAAAAACATCCTCATGTAGATAGAGGGGACATCTCTAAAGATAGCAGTCAAATCATGGAATGTTTACAAAATAAATCATGATGTCACGGACCTATGTTCACTTGCAAGTCTGTCAAAAGAGTAACTGCTGATCCCAGGAACAAAACTTCAGAAGGATTAATTTCAGAAATCTTCCAGTAAATTTGGATCATGTTCTTCAGAAGTAATTGGAGCCATGCTAGCCCCATCGTGACTGAACTGAAAAGCCAGGGAGTCATGACCTTGCAGTACCGTGTGCTCCTTAGTTTCTGTCCCCATCCAGATCTGCCCTGTCTCATTTCTGCCTTCCAACATAAAGTTGTTCAACAAAAGGTGTGGGGAAATTAAGGGTTTCCTGGGTATTTTGCGTATCAATTTGAATAGAAATGCCTTTCTGTACGAAACTACGTGATGAGACTCCTGCTGTACACAGGTTGCCTCGACAGTGATTAATATTGTCAAAATCACCACGAACAAGTGCCAGTGCTGTACTCTGTGCCAGTCATGTCAGACCCTTACTCAGACATCAATTCACATGTTTCAGGCTTCATATTCTTATAAATGACACGGTGGCTTCCTTTGCACAGGAGGGGTAAAGGAGCTGTATTTGTGCAAGACACTGTAATCCATTAAAGCAGCAACCAAGTTACAGACACAGGAAAAGGAACTACCTAGAAAAGCCAAAAAGTAAAACCAAATAGCCATATGTTGTATATCTAGGCCTACCATACCATAACAGCTTCCAGACTGACAACAAACCAATAAAATAAATAAATTCTCCAATTTCTTAATCAATCATGCATCTGGACCAGCATTTGCTATTCTGTGCTTTCAAACCACTAACTCATTTCTAAAAGAAGTTTGAAAATGCAGATCTAGCTATTTTTGGGGCTTATCAGTATGACCAAGGCAAGTTGTGATATTGTTTAAAAAAACCCCAACAAAGTAACTCTCTTCTCTCATGAGCAAAATCTGCAAGAGACAGATCCTGAAGTATACCTTGACCTCTCTACACTTCATACAGCAATTAAGGTGTCTCCTACCTAGGACATAGATAGAAACCTATCTTTGGTAAACCTATCTTTGGTAATAGAGTAAGTCTATATGGACTTAACACAAATTCATGGCACTGTCTTAAGAAGAAAATAAATTCCTTTAATAACAAAACAAGTTTACAATATATCTAATTTACTTAACTCCAATTTCTCTCAAGCGTTAGCAATGTCAACTGCAGCAATCAAAACCTGAACTGCTTCAAGGAGAGTGAGGAGGAAAATTATTAGGGGAACAGCTTCAGTTTTGCTCTAGAGGACCAAAAGGGAGAACTGACAAAACCACAAAATACTAGAGAGAAAAAAAGTGTTTATAGAGCTCGCAAACCCTGAAGCTTGAGATGCTTGAAGCACCCCTGCAGATGATGAGGCCTAGGCTGATATCCCTGCTCCCCAGCACCTCCATGCTCCTGCTCCTCAAGCTGCAACCCTTGCCTGCTGGGAAATGCACAGAGATTTGATACAAGTATTTCACTGAACCTGAGAGGTACCTATTCTTGATAGGTACCTTTACACACAGAGAAATAGGTGTACACATTGCTTTACCTGTGTGGTGTGAACTGATGATGGTATGAATGTTACCATTCCAAACCTATAGTTAAGTCATTGTTATAATTGCAGTGAATCCCATAAAATCACTTTGTAAATGTTCAAGCACTCAACGATTAAGAGGTCTTAAACCCTTTTGACCCCTCATCTTTGCATCAATAGTCCCTTCTGCATTCTTGGCTTCCATGTATATCATTCCAAGTTGCTTCTAATTTGATTTGCTTTGTAATAAGCAATAGAGTGAACTTTGACACTGAACTCTGAAGAGCCACCTTCTCCCAGATTGATATTAAATCCCACTTTTGCCAGTGCCTTTGACGGTGTTTCTTTAAGCAGCCAGACCACTCATTCGTGACAATGAGAATGGGGCAGAGGCACCAAATATTTAGCACAAAAAGGGAAATTATTCTGCATAACTGTGTATTTCTTTGTACATGTTCAATATATAAGATAACCACATGTACTTAAATGATTTTAAATACACACACTGGCATAGAAATGTTTGCACGTGCACAGCTAATCACGCGGGTCTGGCCTTAGCTATTTTATTTTCTTATGTTCAGGAGAAATCACTTATTGTTCTTGTTTCTGAGGAGAAACAACTTACTTAATATATTAATAGCAGAAACAGTGCTGAAACTCAATCTGTAGTTCACAACACAGTATTTCCTACTATAATGAAAAACAAAGTACATATTTATACAAAATAACTAAATCGTGTTTAAAAGATGCAAAGCGAGGATGTACTGTAGAAATATAAAAATGGAAGATATGCAGGAAGTGTTCTTAGTTCCTTGATTCAAAATATGCATGGATGTGAAAAACAGGACTGGAATTTCCCATCACTGTATGAACAATTTTAATTTCAATTTCACTTTATCCTTCTTGTGTACAAGGAAGTAGAATGACGGGTTAGACACAGAAATAAATACTGTCAGAGAGAAAGAGAATTTATTACCTTTATTGTATGCAATTGCAAGCAGTGTAACACTCTGACCTATAAAGAGAAGGGAAACTTAGAGAAGTTACATGTAAGATGAAGCCAAAGATCCTATAATCCTATTTGCAAATAATTTACTAAGATAATTTAAAGAACAGTTATGGGGTTTTTGCTAACTTGTGATCAGTATTAAATGCATTAAAGAGAGGTTAAGTTCTTTTACTGGACTAAAAGACTTACAGACTGTTACCTTCGTAAGAAAATGAGTTTATCTGTCTCTGTTGGTTAGAGAGGACTGTTTTGTAAAAATCTTTCAAAATCCAAGTTCCACTTCATCTTTCTTTCACAAAGAGTGAGGGATGTGAGGAAGAAGTGCTGTATACAATAAGTTCATGTTCACAGTCTACTGTCTTGGCAGGTTTACTTCAAGTAGTTTGAAATCAGCAGTGTAAAGCACTACTTACCCCAAAAGACGCTCTAGCTTTGGTTTGGGGGTTTCTGAACACACTGTACTTCTACTGAAAAAGAAAAAAAAATCTACCTCCTTCCCTCTCTTATTCCCAATTAATTTTTGGTTACAAATTTCAGAAAAATTAAATTATAAAGTCTCAGTTGTAAGCACAAACATGGCCACCTCAGAGCTCTGCATATTCTCAAGTGTACAACTGAAGAATTTCTAGTGGCAAGATTTATTTCAGTATCTGAAATCAAAGGATTTTTTCACATTTGGCTTATGTAACTCAGAGCAGTATATGCAAGCCACTGACCACTACTTCATATCAAGATGGCCTCTATTTCTCTCAAGAGCTCAAAGAAAACTAGGTTGTATTCCACTTCCATTAATTTGCCACTTTTTCTACATGTTTAAGAAATGCCTTTTAAAAAATCAACAACTTACCAATCTTTAACCAGCAGCACAGAGATCTGCTCTGACCAGCACAAAGAAATTCTTACCACGTTAGAGAAGGAAAATTATTGCCAGTGTTAACCATGAACAACATTAACACAGGCAGCATACAAAAAAACCATAAAACACAAATATTGCTTGGACTTCATCACCATCACTGTTTTTCCCATAATTTCCTTCTGTTTACTAGTTATGAAGCTTTGGCTTCCCCAGGGATGCAAAAACATGTAACTGCCCATCAGACAAGCAGGTCATAGCAAGAGCATCTTAAAAATTCCCAAACCTTCTGTTTTAATTCTCTCAATATAGGTCTGGCACAAGAAACCTGACAGGTAGTCAAGGAACAGCCCAACTCGACAACAGCTTTCCCTTGCTCATAGCAATCGGCATAGCACCAAAACTGCTCATAGCAACACAACTGCAGTATTATTCCTATTTTAGTAATCTCCATGTAAAGCACAGGCTTACGCCTCCCTTGTAGCTGTGCTCTCAAACAGACTCTAGACTTATGAAAGCCAAGATTGCTTCTAATATCAGCCACCTTCACATTTTGGGAATGCCAAACATTCACAGGCTCTCAGCATGAAGCATATGCTCCAGCTCATCAGCCCAGAGATTTTGATGGCAATAATCACAATAATTTCACAGTTACAGAAAATAAATCTCTCCATACTCTACCATTTTCCAAGTTACTACACAAATTTTACCACTTCTAACTGTGACTTGTTCAGAGAACTGCTCTTGTACAATGTGATCTAACTGGTGGTATGCTACATCCCTGTCACAGACCACTGAACCTTCCTACTCAAGACCCAGCTTAGCCAAAGTTAGCCTGGCCCCAAATTCCACTTGCAGGAAAGGTTTGATACCAACTGCTGCCAGACATCTCCGTCTCTGCAGTGATCACATCCAGTACTTCCCAGCTACATGACAGCCCCTTAGGTGATGCTCTCACTGTGCCGCCAGGCATCGAGCAACCCTGGGCACAAACAACCAAAACAGGCAAACAACACTCACTCTCGGAGCAGACCACAGCTCTTGGCTGGGAAAGGTAAACACAGCAGGATGTATGGCAGTCCTAGTAAAGGAGAAAGTCACTGAATGGGAACATGTCATTTCTCTTGCTCTATTTTGTCTCCATTTTCCTTCACTCAGCTGAAACCCAAGAGCCCCACACTTAGTTTTCCATTTTTAAGTAAGTCTCATGTATGTTAGGTGGGGTATGTGGGATGTGTCTCTGGATGAAAGCACCTCTGCTAATGCCTACAGAAGGGCCAGTGACAGAAAATACTTTGTCTAAAAAACCGAGATCAAGTACAGGCAATTTAAAGTAAGAGGATTCCAGTGTTCAAATTGCAAAGTCACAGACACATCACCTGCAGGACCACTCTGAAAAGAAACTAAGAACATATCTGAAGCCATTCAGCAGCATCCTTGGAGCAACACTACCTGTAGGTTAGACCTCAGCACTAAGCTCTGTCTGGACAAGGACTACCCACCTTCTCACCTCCTCCATCTTTTGGGCGACTTTCCTGATCTTTTCTTTCCTACACTGCAATAGCTATTGAGGCAGCCAGGCCAGCGCTGTGGGGACTTGCAGCAGCAGCAGTTCTCTCTCTGGTGTGTGCTGTTTACTGGCACTGCTACCACAACAGTTGACACTGAGGGTAGAACAGGCAGGCACACACAGGCAGGAACACTTGTGCCCAGAACCTCTGATGAAGGTTAGCCCCATGGTAGGACCTGCCTTGCAGCACTCACCCACACTCTCCAGTTGTCAAGGGAAGTAAACAAAGTCCGTAAACTTCATCTTGAGTCACTCAGAAGTAAGAATTTCAAAAGTCACTATGCAGGACTGTTACAAAACAAGCAGAGTTATCTGTAACGACAGCAGAGACACCTATGCAGATCTAAAACATAAGTTACTGAGTTCAAACACGTTAGGAACTTATCTTCGTGTACTCTGCAACGTGACCTACCATTACCCAGACCTGTCTGCCGTAGTTCAGTTTTTTTCCTTCTGAACTTCAGAGGCCAAAGGTAGCTCAGATGTTTTGGTCACAGGGAATATAAACAGTCAGCGGTCACATTTCCTTACTAATGGCTTTAACATCAATGTTAACAGGACCACACTTCAGGCACTTAAAAAATAACAGCTTTTGCCATTGTCTCACACACTCCACTAGAAAAAAGGGAGTAAAAAAACTACATACACACGCACAACTAATCCATGGCACTCTCTATGTATGTCCTACATAGAACACAGAGCTAAAAATGTCACCCCAAAGTGACCTTTCCTACATTCATCACTGCAAAATTCAGTCTCTCACTGGAATGTTTTATTGACTGCACAGTGTTAACGCCATTACAAAATCCTCTCACAAACACAAGCCCTTACCAGCACCCCCAGGACCCCAGCAGCCCCACCAGGATTTTACCTACTTTCCCAAATAAAGGAGAGCTCTACTGTTCAAATTACTCCCTTAGGGACACACTGCACAACCCCTCTGACTTAATTCTACTTCTTCAATAATACCACTACAAACACACTGAATGCTAATAATAAATAAATTATTCAAATATTCAGTCTCTACACACGCACCACGTGAATCATCTTCCTGAAAACAAACTCCTGAAAAGATTGGCAGGTACCTTTCATGTCAGGGGAAATTAAAAACAAAAGGAAACAAAACCCTCCCAAACAAGACAAACAAACAAAAAACTCCACAAAAACCACCAAACAACAATAACAAAAGAGGAGAGGAAAGAAGATGATTTAAATAATTATGCCATGTGAATGAAAAGTGATTTACTTTAACAAGGAGAGATAGTAGCTTTGCTGTTAATTCAGTAAGTTGACCAAAATCAAGTAATCAGCAAACAGAGCATGACTGCCACTATCATTTCAAAAACGGTGGAATGGAAGCTTACAGAAGCAGAAGTTGAAGAGAAAATACGGTGAAGTCAAAAGTCTTGGTGCTCTGCTGATGAGAGTAACTACATTGGAACTAGACACTCAAACCCCCACATCTCTAACCAAAACAATAATTTTCCAAGTGTATCTCACAGAGTAAGGAGTTCGATAGGGAAAAAAACCAAACCAAAACCAGAACACACATCCCTGCTAAAGCTAATCAACAGCTCTGCTTTTACAACCCCGTTTAAGGTTCTTCCATCAGTGGAGCATCAAAATACGATGCAGTGCCAATGTTCGGTAAACGGACATCTCTGGGCAGTGAAAAGCACTCTATTATCTCAAAGCACAAACCCAAGGAATTATAACCCCAAAGGGAAAAACATATTTAAATTCTTGGGAACATGAGATGCCCAAATATGCACTAAGAAATTAATGTTTCGTTGGATTTGGGCATAAGAGCTTTGTCCAAGATTGTGTTACAGATCACGGCACCTGAGTCACCACCATTCCTAAGGCTGGACTACCTTGAATTGCTTTTGGCCTTTTTTCTTATGGTCCTCATGACATTAAAGTACTATATAAGCTTACATTATCTGTAATACATACATTACCTTGCCATGTTCTTTCTGTTTGCATCACTAGGCAGTAGAAGAAAAGAGCATTTCTCTTCAAAGGTGGTTTTCTTTTGAGGTGTGACATACAATTCTGAAGGTTAAACGCACGTGAAACTTGCTGAAGCCTCTTGTCTTTCAGCTCTCCCGTTTCTCCTTCTCCTCAACCCTATCAGCACCAGCAGGAACAGATACCTTGTGTTCTAGGATGGGTTGTACCTCTGCCCTACATGCCTTGCACCATTCTGCTCGTGCAGTGAAAAGAGCAGATGAACTGAATTTACATCAGGAGAAAGAGGCCCACTATCCCTGCAGGAGCCCCTGGGTATTCGTTGGTGGGTGTTGACAAATACATTCCAAATTTTCATATTATTACAGAGAAAATGCATGTGGCTGCAGGCACACATCTTCTCTTAGTGAATTTGTTGTCAACCTCACTCTTGAAGGTACTGGGAACAAGTCCTCCCAAACTTCTTCAGAGAAAAGATTGAGTAGCTGGTGTGGGCAATGCTCATCCAATGAAACTGGTCCTTGCTGTTGTTACATTTTTATCCTAATGTCACTATTAACAGAAAGGCTGGATGTCTTCATTTATAAGACTGAACGTTTCTAATTTAGCATTCTCAAGGGAAACCCACAACAATTGCCCCCCTTCTGCCTCCTCTCTGCTGGTTTATTTCCACCTCAGCAAGTGCTTCTATTAAAGTCTCAAATCTGCTCTCTCATTTCTTAAAATCTACTCAATAGGCAAGAGATTAAATGGCCTATTTGGTCATTTCAAGGATTTTCAAGCTTGTTAAACAGGAAAGAGATCTCTGTACAAATGTGTGCATGTGTTCAAAACGAGCTGGTTCCTCATCTTTTTATGTGTAGGACATCTCATGTCTGGTCTGTCCACATTTCATACAAAATAAACTTTCTTATTAAAGATGTAATTTTCTTGCTCAATTAAGTCACCTTAATCAATCAAGAATAACGTGATCCGTGTGCTTTGGCATTTTCCATGTGTCAAAGTCTCACCTTACGGTTAGGTATCAATGTCAGCACACTAAAATGGGAAAGCCACCATCATGGATTGAGGGTTGATGCAGCACCAGTGCCCAGAGTTTCCACTTCTACTCTGCAATGAACTGTGGAGTCACTGTCTCACACTGGTTTTAGTGACACCTGACCCTGTGAAGATGGTGTCTTCCAATTCTTTCCTGTCAGAGCCTCTCACAGGTGGTGCCAGCTACAGCCATGGCAGCTGGACCAACACAGATCACATGTGGAGTGCTGGAACCATCAGTGACAGAAAATGTCTCTCTCATGTAGTGCTCTCCCAGAGGAGAGGAAAACAAATCATCCCCATGTAACCATCCTATCCTTTGCTCTCTTCTGGAGCATGAGGATGCCTCTCTATGCAGTTGATGGTAGAGAGGGAACAAAGCAGACCTGTGAGGTCTGGGGAGGGCAATCCCTCCTTTCCCAAGCTCCCTTAGCCAAGTGGAACCAGAGGCCACATGCAACTTCTTACTCCTTCCCTTCTGTGTCCTGGAGGGAAAGTGTTTTTCCAACCTTTCTTTCCATTCTCATTAGAAGAAAATCATGGCTTCAAAGGAAAGCCATGCAGTCTGAATTCAGTTCACTGACTGCTGCAATCCAGTTCACAAGTGTCAGCCCAGGGCTGCAGGGTCTCTGGAAAAAGAGCTTGTATCTTTGATGCAACATCCACAGGCAGCAGATTTAAATTGCACTGATTGTCAGCAGAGGAAGTGGAGGACCTTGTTCATACACCAAAGCAGACAGCATGGCAAGAATCACGGCTGTACCTTCAGCAGGTCAGGAACAACTGAAATGTGGACCATTTAGTCACAGCGATGAAATCCATCTACATTTTTGGCTCCAACAGCCATGAGGTCTGGATGCCCAAGTTCACTTTCCTTCCCTGGACGATGAAGAATCACTGACTGTGGTATCATGAGGCCCTCCTGCTGCCAGGCTTCAGCTAGAAACTCAGGAAACTTACCCAAGAACTGTTAAGCCTGGCAGATGCATGTTTGTCATAACCCAGAGAGGTGGCATTGCTTTCTGTCAGCCCCGGCCCAGTCATGGGACTCTTGCATCTTCTGGGGCAACAACACAGCTCTTGAGCTCCTGTTCAAACCCTCACAGCAGCATAACAGCAGATGCAGACCACTGTTTTCACCACATGGCACACATTTCTGTGCCAGCTGTAGTTATACCCATAAATACCTTCTACATAAGCTTCCTTGCAACTCAAGACAGACCAAATTTGATATGAAAAGACATGGTAATATGCTGCGCTCAGTTTATTAAAGTGTGAGGACAAATGTGATAAAAAGAGAGCGGTAACTTTGTTGGTTTTTCCCCCTCAAAATGGAAGCTGTATCTTTAAGAAACTAAATCAAGCCTCTCCATAGTACATTTACATCTTATAGGTGGCACTCAGCCAGTGGAATTTACATGAATGCTGCTAAAAGTTAACTTGAAGATGTATTATTAGTTTATTCAAGAAGAATGTTAGATATATTGAGAGAAAATTTTGTTATTATTACCACTGATCTGTGAGCAACTGCATCCTCAAGTCTGTAACATGAGCTTAAAAGCCAAGATCAGAGCAGAGGAACAAAACCGCCCTTTTCTCAACATGATACATTAGTTTTAAGGTCTTGAAGTTAATGTGACTATATCCCCATCTACCTCAACCATTGTAAGTTCCTGAAGAGTTTAGAACATGTCTAAGTCTTTTCCACCATAAGCACTTTTTCCTGCAATACATTTTATTAAATAAAAATGGAAGTGTTACGACAGATGAGAATAGAAAAAACAGCAGGAACAAAGGCCGTCCATACAGTAGCTTTTAAAAAATTAAGCCATGATTTTAAACAAACATGCAAGATGTACAATAACAAGCTACAAAAACAACAGAAAAAGGAAAACAGCAAGAGCAAAAACCTGTTTTATGTAGGAATCCTTGAGGCTGGAACACAGCAATGTTCCATGGATGCACAGATAAATTTTGAGAGAAGACATCAGTCTAGTAAGAGTGAAGGTCCCACCTAAATTAAGCTTTGCATGGGACTTCATGCGAGGACCAAAGAGCAGACAAATATAGGGAGCAATCCTCACCCAGCAGAAGTTCAAGACTTCAAAAGGAACCTGAACAGGTGACTTACTCAACTCAGTTACTGATGAGAGAGCTAATGCTGACAGCAACACTATCACAGTCCTCACAAAAGAAACTGAGGCAGCCATTTTGTATTTAATAAAATCACAGGCAAAAATAGAGTGGCATATTTATATTTTGTTCAATATTCTTCAAAAACATACAAAGCCAGAAAGGAAAGAGAGTTAATTCTGATAATTTCGAAAACATTAAGACACAGAATAGCTAAAATGAATTTTAGCTTCCTTTTCTCTTCCTTTGCTATTTTGACAGACACAGACTTCTCAGTCACTTCCTCCGGAGAGATATGTTAAACTCTTTACAATGGCTAAGATTACTTTGCCAAATAGGTCTGATATAAAATGAATGGAAACCAGGAGCAGCTAATTGTCCTTCTAGGCTAAAGAAATGCACTATTACTTACATTGTGAAATTATTTTCTCTTCATTCCCCAGACCAGAAAAAAGAGCATTTTTCTAAAGAACTTAGAAGAAATGAGGTGTGACAAGTGCACATGAATATCACATTTACTAAAATTACAGAATTATTCCATATTATTGACAATAACACACACTGAACATTCTTTTTGAACACAGCAAAACATTTATCACTAAAAATAGTTTCAAATCCCTTTGCCACCTAAACTTTTGCCAATCAAAAGGCAATACTGTAACTTGAAACTGATAGTTGAGTCACTTTTTCATTCTTCTGTTTGCACTAAGCAGGATATAAGCACTGGAAAAAAGAGGCTTAAGAGGGCCATGTAATGTAGGTAATTACAAACATCTACACCTCATCTCACACATCCCTGCCCCGCTACCACTCCTCTACACAGGTCCTATGGAAAAAGACAGAAGCAGCAAAGAGGTGGATGCACTATTTCCATGCAACCTGCTGAAGCCTGCACATGAAACAGCTCACTGTAGTGAAAAATTAATAAAAAACAGAGAGGAAGACAAAAAGACAGAAAGAAAGGCTTAGTTGACTTCTCTTCTTGTTCCAAAATTATAACCAGGACGTGGTAAGAGATTAAGTTAATGAGGTTTTTCTTCATACTCTCTCATCCTTTGAACCTCAGTTGTATCATGCATTATTACAGTCCAAATTTGCTGCATTTTCTACTTGAAATGGCAACACAGAATGCCAACTCAGTTAAAGGCTTGTTAGCCTTTACTAGTTGCTTGAAAAGGCAGTCATCTCTATCTTTCTTTCCGTTTCTTTAAAATATGTTGGAAAGTTTTTGGCTTTTAGCTTTTTGCCCTCAATTGGGAAGGCAGAAGTGTGCAGAAGAGAAAAGGGTAGAGAACAGTGTATCCTTCTTTATTGGGAGAAGGCTTTAAATAACAACTGAGATAGGAATGACTACAAAAATAGCTGTTATTTATTCCTGGTATCTTGCATCTTAAGAAAAGGCAAAACATTTGTGCCAAACAGAGTTAACAGAGCAGTTTACACTTTATAAACTCAAATTACAAAGACTGTGTATGTGTTCATACCCATTTAAAACCAGAATTGTTAAAATATTGAAAACAAAACAAGCTATTTCACAATAGTTCTTTAAAAAAAATAGAAAATTTAGGTTTTTTTCATTAGGAAGTACTGCAAAGGTAACAGATCTATCTGACTGAGACTAAAGCCAACAGCTGCCAAACTCCACAATTTATACCATCTCCCAGTGTTAAAAAATTATCTAAATGCTTTAATGTATTTAGACTTTGTTTGAACAGATCACATCATAGAGATGATGCAAAACAGAATTATGCAAATTCTTAGATATGCGCAAGGAAATCAGTTGAAAAATATTCTGATATAAACTTGAGATGCCGATGTGTGGAAGGTGAGAGCAGGACTGCCTGACAATTAATTATTTGCTTGTGTGCCTCATCATCAGTAAAGCACCATCCTAAGTGATTTGGATAAATGTTCCTGAGAATACTATACAGACTTTTCTGCCAGCAAGGAGGCCAGGAAAGTCTTGGCATCATGAAAATGAACACAAAACTGAGACACTTCATGGGTAAATACTTAGGAAGACCATAAAACAATCCTAAATGGTGGAAGTTACTTTTGCACCACAGAGAAACAGTTGCAGTCTGGGGACAGATTCCTGTGTTCCCAAGACACCTTCATTAAGAGTGATGGCAATTCTATCTACTTAATGGCAGAAATATAAACACACATATGAATACGGTTTTAAGAATTCTGGGAAGATAGACTGAAAATTTTGACCTATCAAAACTGCAGTCACAAAGCTTCAGTTTATACTGTCTGTCCAATGGAAATAAGATATTTAATACTGTTCTACGAATACAAGCACTATCAAACATGGTATGTTTCTTCAGACAGAAACTGCCACTGTTTTCCCCACTACAGCATTGCTACCTACCTTCTGGTACATTTTGCTATCCCTATAGTTAAGGAGTACAGAAAGAATCTCTCTCAAAGAACAACCTTGTTTCATCCACAGAGCTAAAAGTGGTGTTCCTGGAACATTTCCTTCTGGGCACTTTTTATCCACACAAAGGGAAAAAAACAAAAAGTCACCCTTCACCATATATTAGAGCAAGCAATTTAAGGATCTGAGGAAAGAAAAAAAGCAGCAACTTGCACAGACTACACTCACTGTACGTGGTAAATCGTCATTTTCAAGGCACCAGATGCGCAATAAAGGAGACAGGGTAAAGGAAACAAAAAAACATTTGGTTATTTCTTGCCAGCAGAATATTAAAAAAGCTGTGCAATTTGGAAAAGGTATTTCTTAAGTAGAACAGTTACTCCAAGATAGTATCTATCACCTACCTTGTAGAAGGGCTCCATTTCTCTTGAAAAAGGTGCTTCCTGGCCAAATGGGTGGACCTGATGTGCTAAAGGGAATAAGAAATAAGTGTAAAGAAAATCACATTTACATTAAACAATTTTAAGTTCCTATTTGAAGAAATTCTATTTCGCTTTTAAACCTAATGTAACATCATGGCACTTTTGCCTTGAAGCAAGGGTCTAAAATTTCATGTTAAATATAGATTAATTTGATTCAAGATTCACATTCTCTTCACAAGGAAAAATCTCCTCAGCAAAGCACACACCCACACTCTCTTGGAGAGAAGAAAGCAGTTTGGAATAAATAATAAAAAATCCCAAATCAACGACAAAAATATTTACTGAATTCTCAGTACAGCAAAATACACACCTCTTCCCAAAGCCATCTGCTCAAGACCCAAATGCTTTATGGCTTTCCCTCAGCCATGACAACAACGCTGTCCCAGCTAATGCATCTGCCTGGGGCAGCCTTGGCCAGACACTGGGCAGTTCCCATGATCCACTGGAGCCCTTTGCCCACGGAACTGTGCACTCCTGGCACCAGACAACACAGGGCTCAACACGCTCTCGGCCAGCACCAGCACCGAGAGAGCTTGGCCTTCGTCATGTGCTTGGTGACCATGGTGCCTCCTGCGAGCCCCCGGCAGGGCGGTGGCCATGGGGGCCCCTCAGGCTCCTCCCTGAGCTGGAGCCCTGCCCTGAATTCAGACACCGCCAGGTCCCTCTTCTGCTTTGCCTCCTGCTCATGCAGAGGCTGCCCAAAGGCGACGGCCTTCGAGGCGCCTCCTGTGACAACTGCAGCTGAAGACAACAGCATTTCAAGCACGGTGGGGAGAAGAGGGAACACTGGTATGATCATCTAAACCTTGTTTCCTTCATTGCCTCAGAGCAGCCCCACAGTGCTGTGGACAACAGACTGCGAAGCATCCAATCCAACAACCTGCAGTGCCAGTGAGTTGGAGAAGGGAGGCTGTGAGGAAACCTCTCCTCAGCAGCCACCCACAGCCACATCTCTCAGTGGAAGGACCGAAGGACTCAGACATAGAAGGCAACCTTCTCTTCTCCTAACAGTGCTGCTGACCACTGTTGCTGTGGCACAGCTCACCCTTCCCATGGCCACCCGCAGGCAGTGCTGCCCAGAGCAGGAGTGCCCCCACCACTCCTGCCGTGTGCACAGTCCTCACAGAGAGAGGCACTACCTGCAAGAGCAGCTCACTCATGGCATCAGATGGCTCAGGAGCAGCAAGCATTTTAAAGCTACTGTCCCTGGGAGAAATAACTAAAAACATAGAGAAGACTTGTTGCAGCCTTGCCAAGGCAGGTGGAAGAGACAGACTGCCAAGGAGTCTTTCCTGTGGTCGGGAAACAGGATACAAAATCCTCTACAGCTTGAAGACAATCACAGGTGTTCTTATATACTAAGCTCTTATTGAAATCAGCATCATGAAACTATGCTATCAACATATAAATAGTTGCCCTATACCTTAATGCAAGCACAATTTAAAAGTAAGGGACTAAATATTCTACAGTACGATTGCTGTAAGGCACTCTGCCTTTTTGAGGTAATCCACCTTCCTCTTTGGATGCAAAGTGTGAACCAAGTTCCACACTCCATTTCTACTCACACTTTTGTCTCCTCTTGAGCTGACCATTGCTGTACAAAATGTAATGAAATGCAAAACAGGTGTTGTCTACTACATTGACAGCATCAGCAAAGTTCTAATAAAATACCATATGTAAAAAACACACTGTTTTCACAATTATTCTGCAGATACGCTTGTGCTAATATATAAAAAATTCACCATGTTAAATAAGGACAGATCTAAAGACATTACATGAGTACAATGCATCACCTGCAATACTCCTGAACAAAGAAGGGAGTTGAGAGAGAGAGAGAGGGAGAGAGATCATGAGCAAAATGACGAAAAAGAAGTAAATGTTCATTCTAAGTGCTGGAGTGTGTGGGGCACACTCTGAATACACATGCCCATTTTACAGGGCTTAACGCAACCACTTGTTTGTATTCCTTATAGTAAGTGCCAGCTCTTCAGTGTAGCTCCTCAACTCACATAAAAGTCAAGAGCTGTTGAGGACATTCACACTCCTGTAGGATTCACAGTCTTACAGTGCATCAGAGGTCCAGATAATCTCTGGAACAGGACCCATCAAACTACAAACAGCATACTATAGCATAGTATGATAGTGTACAGATCTGCCAACCAGAAATCACCATATGGCAACTACATGCTTTTCACAAGCCCAAAGGAAAAAAAAAAGATTAACTTCTAAAATGAAGTGGTAGAAAAAACTCATTGCCAGGCTGTTGTATGCCTGTAAGTGGGGGGAAAGAGGGCTAAAAAAAGGAGAGGGAAAAGCGTATATATTTGAATAGACAAAATGTCTCCACTAGAGAAATAAAGCAATAGTGATTTATTTTATGTTCCAACTTGAAAAAAAGCCCAAGGCTCTCATAAAAATCTCCATCTGATTCAGCACAAACCCACATGAACTAAGAAACTTAACTGTGTCTTTGCAGAGAAGGAAGTTAAAGAATTCAAGCATGTAAATAATGTATTGCAGCAACCGTCGAACCTCTCAAAACAACAAACTTTTGTGCTCGCAGGGCTTGGCTGAAGTTTAGCTATGCCTGATCTGTGTTGGATAAATTCTCTACCTGTTCTCAAACTTCAGCATGTCAAGTCTCGGAGGGTATTAATTATTACAACATATTTCAAGTTGACAAATGACAGAGTTGAACTATCTCTCACTTTAAAGTGTTCCAAAGCTGCTTCCTCCCTGTTCCAGATTAAGAAACAATTTGAAGAAGTTCATTCTTCTAAAGATCATGGATAACAACACAAATTTGTTCCATCCCAGGCATGTTTCAAATAAAAGGTTTCTTGACTGCAGCCTGTAAGCTACAAGAGAAGACTGGCTGGTTCTCCTACACATATTCTGCATTTAGACAAAATAAAAATGCAAAACCTGAGGTTATAATTTTCTTTCGTAATCAATACATGCTGTAAGATTTATATTTATGCAATTAGCATTACTGATGGCCAAGTTTTTCCCAAAACTTACCAACTAAACATACTGACTAAAGTAATATTTTATTCCTAATAATTCCCTACATGGCTACTAAAAGAAAAGCAGTAACTAGTCTGAACTTTTATGTCAACTTGAAGAAACCTGGGGCTTAATAAATTTTTGCTATGCACAGGTTTGGACTGGCATAACTCCCAGAAGCAGATGAGAACAGGGCACTTGCAGGGGTGGGTGGAAGATGGACTTCAATCAACCATAAAGAGTTGAGATTTCAAACTTAAAAGGACTTTCAAAGAACAATTCATACAGTTTATGAATTAGACAACTTGTGAAACACCATCAGTTATCTGTCAAGGAACATTGGTTTGATTTGCAGAAAAGACTATTGTTTCAAGCATACCCTCAGCCAAAGGGATATCCAGGCTGCAACTGTATTTGTAGCAAATGCATAAAACAGGATCCAGCGGTACAAGTTCACACTGCTCCAGTGCCCCATCCACCTCTCTCTGAAGTCACTGGCACTGCAGCATCTGTGCACCACCACAGGGAGCAAAGGAAGTACTCACAGCCTGCTGAAAACCTGTAGCTGAGAGAGCTGATGAACGACGGTGATTAACCCCTGAGGAATGAGGAGCCACCTCCGATCAAAGCCCATCCTTCCCATGGAAGGCCAGCGATTTTTAACGGCAAGTGAGACTTGATTTCTGCCCAAGGCAAGTGATGAACTGATGAGGAAAAACAACCACCAGTAGGAAACTTCATTGTGTCCCAGGGCTCCGGGCATGGGAAGCTTCTTGATGGAGGGCTAGATTTTTCTGAGGAAAGGCTTTTCCATAGGAAAATGTTGTTTTACTGAAAACTAAAACATTCTTGGGGGAATGTGTTGATTTGGATGCTGTTTGTGCTGGAAACCAGGCGGATGTGAAGGCTGGCTGGCCAGGCAGTGAGGGTTCGTGGCAGCCAGCCAGCCCAACCAGGAGCTCCCAGGGCATGCAGAAGCAATAACGTGTGTGAGCCCCCCTGATTAATTATTTCTACCAAAATGTATGCCACACATTTATAAAAATCTTTAAGAGGTGCATAGGCTTCCAGAGACTTAAAAAAGGAAACATAAATCCTTTGTCTTCTGGAATTCACATTAGAGCAAGGAGACTGCAGTCTTAAAGCCAAGCACTAAAAAAAGCCAGGGTATGAATTCTCTCTCACAGTTGCAGTATTTCACAACTATGCCAAAAGCTCTCACAGGCCTCTTTGTCAGAGAGGCCTGATTAATAGATTTAAAAAACCCAAACAACTAAAAATTCAAACCAAATTCAATTGTGTGGGACTACACACCACAATTAAGGGATTATGAAAACACAGAAGCAAGGCAATAAACACAGGCCAAAGACTGTGTTACCAAACATGTCCAGAGAGTGACAGTAAAGCAGGAAGATGCAGAAAGAGGGGAAAGCAAACAAAGAAGCCAACAGAAACCCCCAAACTGCATTTCAAGGGCTCTGGGAGCTATGAGCCTGAGGAAGGATGGCTCAGTGGAGAGGCAGGGAAGATGCTTCACACACACATCTCAGCCCACCATGGCCAAGAGGAGGTAGGATCAGCTACTGGGGGCATGGCTTGTGCCAAAGCACATCCTGGCTCCCAGAAAAGCTCGGAGTATGGGGCAAGACAGCTCAGTAAAGGGTAGAAAGATGAACAGTGTCAGCTGTAAGCTAACAAGCTGTTGCACACAAAACACCCAACACAGGGTCTGCAGTAAGCAAACAGCTGCTACACCACAAAACAGGTGCAGTGACACAAAGGATCTCCTCTCCAGCCCTTACCCGTGGGAAAAATGATGGGCACAAGAAAACATGATTGACAGAAATGCCTCTACATCCAGCTTAGCCCATGGATTTTGCAAAATGGCGTGACAGAAGGAAATACAACTCTTCCCCTCCTGACAAGGGCAGTAAGTTCCCAGTAATGCAGAACAAGTAGATGGCAGAGCACCCAATTCACTGTGACCACCACCCTTTGCCCTGAGGGCAACACCACCTATCAGGGTAGCTATAGAATTAAAAATTCCTGGGAACAGAAGCTGTCCCTCCAGATAAAAGGGAAAAAAGGCATTTCTGTACCCATGCTCTAAGTACTCCATTACCAGCCATCCACAGTGCAAAACGCTTCTCTGCAGGTCTCACCTAAACCTCTGACAAAGAGTGAACTGAAGAAAATGTCAAGGTGACCAAACCTAGAAGCAACAAATCATTTTGTCAAAGAGCAACCAATGAAGCATCTTGCAAGTATAGAAACACACTTCCCAAAGTTTCTAGAAGCAAGCAAATTACAATTATTCTTATGTTTAAGTTGCTGAGATAACAGTAGTTGTAGGTGCCCTATCTAGGTGTTGCTCATTGGACCCGGGATCCAGTGGCAGCAGGGAATGATGCTCCTGACATGAACAGTCAGGTCCCGATGCCAGCAGGAGGACTCAGACTGCTACTATGAAGTATATAAATGGTTATCCAACTAAGCTGGAAGATTGTAATTTTTATCATTCATTGAGAAAGTAAATTTAGGATGGTGTCCTAAAAAAGCTCAAGTTTATTTTTCTGGGAATACAGCATTCCTTGAGCCTGGAAGATGAGTAGTACTTCCTCATAGCAGTCACTCTGCGTAAGGCATGAGAAACACAACTACAGCAGTGCCCCTTCTTGGCTTTTGTGCTGCACAACCATGGTCTGCTGAGCGCTGTCAGGTGGCACGGGAGGAGGTCACTTGGTCCAAACCACACCACCACAAGCTTGCAGAGTGAACTTGAGAGAGACAGCAGGTCATTCTGGTTGAGGACTCCTCAAACACTTGTCAGCTTTTCACTGCTTGCACCAGAGAGCTCAGATCCCTTTACTGTTGTATCAGCTCCCTCTTCTACAAACAACTTTAATACCACTACTGGACAAGGGCCAACAAGATCATCGCAAAGAGAGGCCAGTTCTCTACATCTAGGTATATAAGCCATAGTTGTTTAAAAGACTTTATCAGTGCAATTATACATTTTGAGCAATTCAGAAGCATTTAGATACTGCTGCACCTCTAACACAGGTTTTGTTAAAGAGGAAAAAAAGTCTAATGCTTGCCAGCAGCTTGCTGGCAGTATCACAGTTAACAATCACCCAGCAACAAAGCAAGCAAGCTTCCCCTCCAAGCAAAGCAAAAAAACCTCTACTAACTTGGGCCAATGACAATACACAAAAAGGTATCTCGAAGGTTCATGTCAAGGCATTTCCTGATTTCAATGAAAACTGATTACTTCTGAGATTTTAAATACATGAACCCATTCGTCCATCTTCTCGAATTTTCCATGGCTGACAAAACAGCACTCTTAGAGAGATTTGTGGATTCACAATACTGATTTTTAATTTATGATGGCTAATCTAATATTGTTGCAATGCTTCTCTTTTCTCTGCAATTCCCTCCTTTATTGTCTCTTGCTATCTCTCACTTACTGCAACATGTGAGATTGAGACTTTAAGCTCCTAGATGGAGTCTCTCCTGTTTTCTCTAGGGTGTTTAACACATTTTCAAGTGAACAACAAAATTTTGACCTCTTGTGCACTCTAAATGAGCTTTCTATATGACAGAGGGATTACATCTAAATTTTTACTAAAGACAAAAGCAAAGTTGCTCAGGAAAACCATTCATGAACGAAATGCCTGAAAAAAAAATTAGTGTTGCCTTCTGAAGGATGAAGTGAAAAGTTGACCAAATCTTTACATTTTTCAAATAGCCAAAGCCATTCTCCTGGTACAGTCCCTATCTGAAGGAAGTAATTAAGCAAGAACACAGAGAGAGAGAAAAAGAGAGAGAAAGAAAAAGCAAGAGAGAGAGAGGGAGGGAACGGGGAAGGGGAAGGGGAAGGGGAAAGGGAAGGGGAAGGGGAAGGGGAAGGGGAAGGGGAAGGGGAAGGGGAAGGGGAAGGGGAAGGGGAAGGGGAAGGGGAAGGGGAAGGGGAAGGGGAAGGGGAAGGGGAAGGGGAAGGGGAAGGGGAAGGGGAAGGGGAAGGGGAAGGGGAAGGGGAAGGGGAAGGGGAAGAAAAAAATAGGTTCAAAGAAGCCTCTCAAGTTTCCAGAACTAGGGATGAAAATGTTAATTCCTAATTTCAAGAACAACATGGTCATGAGTCTTTTGGAGTCCACGAATGACTCTTCTGTGGTGCTCAATATAATATATGAAGCCTTCTTGTCCCTCTTGGTGAGATTCTGCAGCCTTTAGCCAGAATGTTGGTCTAAATATTATACATTTATATACAACAATGGAGGATTTGTTTAAATAAATGAAAAGATGATGATTTCTAGAGAGCTGTTGTTTCAAGAGAGATGACAATTTGAGACATGCCAGCTGTATAGCAAAATGAGAATTTCTCATGAAGTATTTTAACATGTATTGTGTGAACACATTATAATTCTAGGCTGAATAGTGAAACAGTAGAAAGTCCAGATATATTTGAAAATTCATGGTGAGACAACTGTCCCATGTTACTTTTAATTAAAAAAGATTTGTTTCCCCTGGGAATTGGGGGATGATCGCTATCAGCCTCCAGTTCTAATTCTGCCTCTGCCACTGAATCACACAGTGACTCCAGGCAAGTAATTTCATCCTTTCTGTCTCAGTTTTATTTTTCTTTTTCTGTACTAAAACCAGGAATAAGTTCTTACTGCCACAGACTACCTATCTCCGGGAGGAATAAAGAATCGTTAAGTAACAACACAATAGGTGAGAGAACAGTCTTTTGAAGTGCATGGAGTTAAAGAAGGACCAACACAGCTCACTTCTGTAGCATAAGTTGTTATTTTTCCTGCTTTCTCCTTACTTTGAAGTAGGGAAAAATACTGAAGGTTACTTCACATGCTGAAGTGCTGTGTTTCTCCTTATTTCACAACTGCTATTAAATGGTTCCCAGACTATCTATCACTGGATGAAAAACTGGTAGCCCACAGGCTGGGGAAACTTCAGAGTTACCTAAACTTGCTCCTGTGCTACAAAGTGCGCCTGTGTCAGCTCATGCAGGACCACAAGTCAGTGCCCTAAAGCCCAGATGAACAGAAGATTTTGCTTCCAGACAGCCATTGGCCTCTGAGATCAGACGGGACTGTGGCCTCTTTTGGCCTGCAGCAGCAGCCAGTGCTGACCTGGCCAGTGGGGAGAAGTTTGATTCCCTTCTATTCTACAAAATCATGGAGCACTCCACACAATAGCCTTCATTTGCTGTAAAATCAGTGAAGAGGAAGAAGAGGTTAATTTTTGTTTTGGTTTTACTTGAATAGAATTGCACTGGAAGGAAAAAGTCTTTAGTCTCAGGTTCTGGAAAATAAATAAGTCCTAGAAATTGCCTGTAGTTAGGGCCCACCTTCATTTTCAACTTAATGTAAAGAGTCTGTTCTGATACTTAATGCTACAGCACAGACAAGGCTCTAAAGAACTTCCACAGTGACCACCTGAGCATCTTGGCTGCAGTGAAACTGCAGAGCTACTACCCAGGCATAACTAAAGCTCTTCTAAAAGAAGGACTCTGCCAAACTGAAACTGATTAACTCTTTAAAAAGTCCAAGGTCACACAACTGACCTCTTATTCTAGGCCTGAATTCTCCATTTATTATTTTTGGAGAACTGCAAACGCTTTCCTGGTAGACCTGCCTGGATTTTGTAACTGAGGCTCCCACTCACATCTCCAATCATGGGAAAAAGGAAGGTGAGGCCTTTGAATTGTGTGTGTGTAATTCCTGCTGCTTGCTGAAATTCTTGTTTATCTAGAATGGTGTCATTCCCCATTTCACCAATTTAAGTACTAAGGAAACTTAAAAACTAAGCAGGACCCGGAGGCTGCTGCCAATATGAGCTCCCCTTCCACCACCTGCTCAAAGCCAAGGCGCTTACCAGCTGAAATTTTCCATACTTGGTCTTTCTCATTAATCTTGAATGAATGTGCTTCAGATGATTCAGAAGTAATCTGGCTTCTGGAATTACAGCAGCAGAGGACAAACGAATGTTTAACCTCTCCCCTGAAACATTTAACCTCTCCCAGATGCTGAGGGTATTTTTCCCTGGGAAGCTTAATGTGCTTATAGGATCTGCAGCGCTGCTGCAGAGGAGCGTGCAGAGATTTGCAGTCACTGGGCCGTACACCAAAGTGCTTGATGTACACGTCACAAAGTTACGTAAAGCAGCATATATGATGATGATGATGATGATGATAACAGTAACAATAAGAACAGAGTCAAGTACTCACATATTTGAAAAGCCCCAATCACATATTTTATTATCATTCTGCACAGTGTGCAAGGTGCCCAAAAAATGAATGACAGACAGTTGTAGGTGCTTCTATGACTAACACAAAAGCTTAATGCATAAATAACACATTATCCTTAAAGATAGATTTTTAGAAATAAACTGCTAAGCCAAAAAAATTTAGCATCAAAATGTGTCAGTTTTCACTCACTCATATTCCCCAAGGTTACTACTCCTTTAGAAGCACTCAGAGCTGTATTTTTAGGGATGGGGAGAAACAGACCAACATACACATAAAAATACTTTACAGCATCTAAGAACAGACTGTTTCACCTCATATTCTGGGTCTACAGATGCAACAAAAGATGAAGAGAACATAGTTATTTTCTGCATTCAGAAACACCATAGTGACATCACCTAGATCAATTCTCTCAACCACAGAGCTACACAGATACCATTCCATTCTGAGAAAGAAAAATGTACACACAGAGGTAACAACGTACCTCCAAAGACCCAGGAAACTGTGGTAGAGCAGCTCCCAGACATGTCTGCTCCCAGCTCCAGGCAGCTGCTGACAATCCACACTGCTGTTGGATTAGGGGCTCCTCATCACTGACTCACATTAGTTGCACCTACAATAGCTCAGCTTTTCTCCTAAATGTACTCCAAATGACTCAGGTTGGATACAGAGAAGACTGAAAGCAGAATTATAATATGCAAAACTAAATGTAAACAAATACTCGGAGGACTTAATTTTAACTCATTTTAGCCACTTTCATCTTTACAGAAAAATAAACCTGACACCTGTAATGGGAAATAAAATTCAGTGAGCATCTTTATCCTCTAATCCTTACCTTTACAAACAGCTGTTCAGCCTACTGAGAATACTAACATTGTACTTAATAATATTCTAGTAATTCTCTCAAGTTACAATATTATCTACATGAATGAAGGAACTCAGTGAGGAAAAGTTGACCTTCACGTAATTGATTGCACAAAGTCACCCTTCTACCAGTAATTTCTCATATAAGCAATAGAGCTGTATGTCTAACAAGGAGACTACTCTTCCCAAAATTGTCTTACAACACTGTAATTTCAAAAAATCTCAGCTTAGCTACCAGAATCCATGATGTGGTCTAAGTTTCCCTGTTTGCTGCTTCTCCTCAGCTGTTTGTGCAGAAGTTGGGTAAACTCAGTAAGACAAGTCTTAAACACTCTGCTCTTCACTTTTGAATTCACAGCAGAAAACTGAGGAGTAGAAACAAGGGTATGAAGGAAGGACAAGCTTTCCAATTGCTTTTACAATGAGATACTGGTTTCTGCATCTCTGCTTTATCCGCTGTGACTCTGTGTGGTGAAGGTTTAAAAAAATGGTTTAGAACATGAAAAAAGTCACCAAAAGTCACAAATAATTACGTTTAGTTTCTCGTCATGGTATATTTAAACAGCAGAGTGGTAGGAACCTTGTGCAAAAACACAAAACCGAAGACAGAGAAGCCCAGACCATCCACTCTTCCTTGACAAAGCCAAAAAAAGTTACAGAATAAAACCAAATATCTCTGTGTCCCTTACTGAACAGCTCTGGTTTAGCAGAGAGTGGAGGAGAGCAAACGTTCTCCCTCTCTGACAAACCAAGAGGCTCTGGAAGGTTCATCCGCTGATGGGCAACCCCAAAACTGGAGGTGTTTCACTAATGAAGAGAACAATCTTTGCAGGCACCAAAAGGAGCTGCTAAGGATGGGCATGGTTATCTATCCAACACTGTATAATTCTACTTCCAGTTGAACCAGTATCTGCCATATGGTTGCAAAATATGCCTATTATTATTAACTAGTAAAAATATGTTCATGAGTGTATATGCACTATCACTGTGTAATTAATCCCTGGAGCAAAGTTGTTCCTTGGATCACCTCAAATATAGAAAATCAGTGAGTTAGATTACAGGAAACAATTAATTATGGTTCACTGCTGTTTAGAAAGCAACGCGGACACCCTGACATCCCCAGATAGGCATTTGAGCCCCCTAAAGCACCAAATCACAGAAAGTAACAAACTCCACCTTTCAGACATCAGATGACCTCAAGCTTGTTCATTCTAGTGAAATGATACTAATCAGTCATAAAATGAACAGCACATAACCTTTTAAACACTGAAAAGGCAATTAATTTAGAGTGTTCGTTTACTACAACCAATCAAGCAGAAATATTTTCTTCACATGGCAACGTAACTTCTTACAAATCAGGGAAGGAAAAATTGGAACAAACAACTTTCACAAACCACTGCAATTAATTCTCATGTTGGTGGTTTCATCGATAGTCAAGTCTCTGTTTTATAACACCATGTACAGAGCAGCACTGAATTTTCCAGCCAAGACACAGAAGGGTAATAGTAAATAGGCATAAACTGCAAAGCAGCAGGCTCAGCCATTTGCAGCACTGAACCATCCAGAGAGCTGCCTCTGCCTGGGGAGGCCAACAACACCCGTGGTTCTCAGTTCAACTGGAACATGCTCAACCAACAACTTCATCTTAGAAATCCCTTCACCTAAATTTCAGACTATAGAGAAACACAACTCGAAGCAAACCAGACTTGGATGCTATCAGTAGAAATTGTTGTCATCTCATTGCAGTATTAACCCTTTTCAAACCATTTTTGTGTGCTACTCCAAGAGGACCTGTCACTCTGTTGTCATTACTAGCTCCTTCTTATAAACCATCTCCTCCTCCACATTACCTCCTCTGCTGAACCTCTTTTTGAGTTTTACTATTGTCTTTATTCTATTCAGAAAGTTTATGGATAATTTGTAGAGCCTGCAGCAGTGAGACAACTTCACAACTGAATTCTTAATAAACCCATTTACACAAATCCCATAGACAGGGTCTGTGTTTCTTCATCAGCTTGTGTGGAAACTCTGCTTGACAGGCTTGTCTCTCAGTCTCTTCCTCTTCTCTTGGAGGCCTGTAGAATAGGTCATGAAGGCTAGAAAGCCACAAATCATATTCACTAGATTATGTGAGAGTAATATAATGGAATAAAACCAAAATGGACAAATATTTAGCATTTAAAAAGTGCTTTGGATGGGAATTAAGGTACTTGGTTATAAACAAGTGCTTTGGATGGGGAATTAAGATACATGGTTATAAACAAGTCCAAAGATTACAACTCATCTCCAAGAACAATATGCAGAATGTACTACTTTAATAACTTTGTCTAGAGTTAAAGGGTCCTCTCTATGAAAAGAGAGGTTATTCTCTGTGTGTTCCCCACACAACCCAATCCTGCCCATTATTCAGGCTACACCAGCCCAAATGGCAAGACCATGCCTGCTGATCTCTTGGTGCCACACTGGAAAACAGCTTTAAACACTGAACTAAGAGGTCTTCTCTAACCTTAATGATTCTACTATTCGCCTGTAAAAGCAGTTTTAACAAGGGCTCAAGTGAAATGCACAACAGAAGTCAAAACTGAGTATGGCAGAACTCATTACTCCTCCATGACAAGAAACTTTCCTCAACTTGTGGGCACAGCAAAGCAAAAGCAAAGGTTTCAAGCATGCCTGTATCAGTGTTTCATACTGAGAAGTTCCACTGAGAAAGTACAGAAAGAAAAAACCTGATAATAGATACAGTCATGATCCCTCCACAGGTTTTGACTCTAAGGCACCCCAAGAAAAACAATTTCCCTCTTGGGAAGGGCAGAAAAAAGTGTCACTATTTCAAGCAGTTTTGAATGAATAGACTAAATGATAACATTTCCTCTTAAATCCACAATGTCTGTAATTCTTTTTGGCTATTCTTCCTTTTGTAATTCTCCCTCTGGAAGAAGAAGAAGGGGGAAGACCTCTCTTTCTGCTGTCTTCAGGCAAGCTCCAGTCTTCAGTCCCAGACCTTTGCAATGTTACATGAGCGCATAGTGTGGTCTCTTCAACAGGGCAGCGAGGCTCAGTGCCCACTTCCCTCCCTGAGGAAGAGAATGATGTTCACCACTGTGGCACTGACCGGAGACAGTGCTTTTAGCTGAAGTAGGAACTGCCTGATCTGCATTTCTGAGCAGCCCAACAAACAAAAACCGGCACTGAAACTCAACTGTAGGATGGGCTGTGAAAGGGCGACTCCAGAGTCTGTTTCATAGTAACCACCAGGAGAAAAGTTTCCCCAAAGGAAAAAAGGGAGTACAATCCGCCTCTTTCCTTGGCTTCCCTTTCAAAGAATACAAATAAGCTTCCTGAAAAACAACAGGCCTTTTGATGAGGCAGTAGTTTTCCTCCATGTTTTTGTTTGTTTGTTGAAAACACTTTGATTTCACAGGAAGCACTAACAAATGCAACCGGGGATCAACTTAGTTAAAGAACCTTAAAAAGCAACAGGACACACATCTCCTGCTTCAGCCACTAAACTGGATTGTCTCACTGGCTTGAGCAAAACTGCTGAATTATTTCCCTAACAAAAGAAAGACGCTTTTAGTTCCTATAATCTCATTTCAAATCCTTTTACCCACTCCCTACTCTTTTCGGCCTTGAAATTGCAATCCTCTTTCAGGACTAATCTTGGGACTAATTGGTGCCAGCACTCCAGTTTCTCTCACCATTTCTTTTCCCTCCCTACCACATTGTTCAGGTGCCGAAAAGGATGACAGGCCGGGGTTAAGCACCCCTATATAATGAGTTTGTTCCTACAGAGTAACTGTTAATAATTAGCAGGAAGTTTGTCTTTAAATTGCACAGCATGAGCAGCACAATTCCGCAGAGGCAGAGAATTGCTTCACTGTTGTTCAAGAAGCTCCACAAGTTTTTGGGCGATGTGCAGGCAGGAGGGCTGGGCAGTGTGCAGGGCTGCGTGCCCAGGCCAAGGCCCCAGCCAGGCACACAGGGTGGCACAGGCAGTGCTGGCCTCTCCAGAGCTCCACCAACAGCAGGAAGGAGGAGAACGAGGAGCACCCTGAACATCTCACCTATGCCAGATGCCAAGGAGCGCATTGACATGATGGGACAGTTGGTGTGGTGAAAGGACAGCCTTTTAATAAATATTCAAGAATACAATTCCCCGAAGAATAAAGAGCAAAGAGGAGATGTAAGAAAGCCTGCTACTTCTCAGCTAATGACTGTATTTGCAGATAGTGCCAAAAAGGAACAATGATTTCTGTTATCAAGGGAATAGCAGTGTTGACCATTTCTCATTTTCTGAGTTTCTCAGACTTGGAAGCAGAAGTAGTTTTTCTGTATTTGGAAACTCCAACCCTGGGAGTGCATTAACATAAAACCATAAAAAAGCTGTTTCTGATGGATGTTCACTTCCAGCAAACCCAAGGTTATCCTTGAACTTTGATTCAGCCAAAGTAAGCCAAAAGCATCAGAAGTCTTTCAAACTGGCAGGAGTGCATCACCAAGTGTACAGATTTTGTTTTGACACTTAGATATTGTACAGTGCCTTCTACTGTCCTGAAGCTGAAGGGCAACACAAGAAACTCCACCTGAGATATACACTGCTTCCATCATGACCCCAAGCAGTGCTTTGGAATTTAAACACACTGTTATTCACTACTGTACACCTGTAGGCATCTGCAAGTCAGCTATGAAAAATATGTTACCATCAAAAAATGAAAATGATACAACTTGCCTCAGTCTCCTGAAAGATCAACCCTTCTTGTGGAGCATCAGTAAGAGTCAAATTGTCAGATGCCAAGACTCCTGCAGAAGCCAACACGCAAGACACCCAAGTTTCCCACTAGATTTAGGAATCTACTGCTACTGCAAAGAGGCAGCAGCAAAGGGATCTGTGTAAAAAGGCATGCTCAGCTAGCATGTCACTGGTGACAAAAAGCAGTCTGTTACTCCAAGTACCTCTTAGAAACGGTGTGGGTACACACCTGTCACACAGTAAGAACTTATCATTATCTCCAGTCACAGAAAGTAATAGAAAGTACAAACACAGAGCTGAAATTACTGACTATTTTTAGTTTGTTTGCACCAGAGCTTGAGATCAGGCAATCAGTCTCTCAGTGGCTTCTGAGTTAAGATGGGCAATAAGCATGCTTAATTCTGCACACATTACAGTCCCCTGCACACGAGGTTCCCCCAGTACTCTAAAGCCATGCATGATGCAACACCTTGCTGAGGGATTCATGTTACAGAAGATCCGACAGAACAAATACATTTAAATTCTCCATCTATTGAAAACACAGCCTGCCAATGTGCTCAGAATCCATCACTTCTTCTGTTTGCCTTTGTGCCACAGATTTCAGACATGGGACTCTCCTCAGGTCATCCAATTCAGCTTTCTGCCAACAGAAAAATCCTTCCTACAGCCAATTTTCTAGAATTTTATTGAGTCTGCTTTTCAGCCCTCTACCAGATGGATGTCAGACCATTTCCTTTAAAAGATTAATTCAATCTAATAAGTTCCTTATTTGCGCCTGGTCAGTGACCAAGGAAAGATAAGCCAGGGTCTGTGTACTTGTTTCCTCCTCACATGCTACTAAAACCACAAGTTTTCCATCCAAATGTCAAAGTTTGTTCACAGCAGCAAAAGAACAGAAGCAGAGAGACAACACCACGAAAATCGAGCCCCTGTGTCCACAGAGAGATATTGTTAACTTGTTTATGGCATCAAAATAGCCTCTCCTTTCTATTTTGCAGTTAGAAAACTGCTGATCAGAAGAGAGCAAGTGAAGATCACTTCCTATTGCCAGTCCCCTCTCCCCAGCTCAGAGTACCTTCACTGGTGGGAATGCTTTAAAACCTCAATCTTGACAAGCCCTAATACCTTAAAAAACCCCACACCAAATCACCAGGATCACATTTACAGTGCAACTATAAAAGTGACTTCACCAGTACAACTAAGAGGACAGTTCACTATTGTACAAGGGCAGCAAGAGCATCTTAAAATGACTGTGAAAAGGAAAAACAATTAAACCACAGCAAAAAAAAAAACAAACAAAAAAACCAACAAAACCTCCAAATCAAAGCGCAAAAGCAACCCTCTGCTGAGCAATCAGGTGATCCTGCTCTGAGGACCCTCAGGCAGCTGCTTGAGAACTAGTCTGCACACCACTGTCACAGACTTTTGTTGTCTTAGACAAGACAAAGGGCAAACTCGGTGGCAAATCCAAAGAGCTTGTGGAAAGTTTCCACTGAACAGATAGCAACTATGAGTGGGGTTTTTAACTGTAGTGCTTTAGAGAGCCACCCACAAAGTGCTGCCCACTCTTCTCAGGACATCTCATAGCCAAGGCAGTGAAACAAGGATGGCAAATAGGCAAGGAAATAGCAAAAAAAATTACCTTGTTTGTTTTTTGGTAGTTTTTTTTTCTTTTTGGGAGTGCCACTCAGCACAAACCAAACTTCTGAAATTCTTGTTCCATATAATTACCAAATACAGAGCTCATGAATACAACTTGCCCCCCGTTTTCAAATCAGAGTTTTGACAGTAATTTTCCCAGGGTGACAGAAAAGACCAGCTCCAATACTTACTGGGGAAATTTCCAGTCTCTCTTTCCCCCCAAATCTGAGCAAGCCTATGTCTATATCTGAGGGTGAAAGAGGCAAAAGTAGCAAAATATACTTAACAATCAAAAGACCTACATTGCTTTACCAGTACTGCTGACTGTGGCTATTAAACTATCATGGAATAAATTTGTTTGCATAAAGCCTTCCTTTTACATTATATTGTACTTGCAAGCTGCAAAATAAAAGCTGGCTACTCCAGAAGCTTTGTTTGTTATTGATTCCCTTAAGTTTAGAAAATTATTTCATTCCAATTAATTGTTTTATTTATTTTCTTAATCTCATGAGAAAAATTGTCTTCTTCATCTTTCATATGCAAAACAGCTAAAGAGAGAACAATTGTTTATAGAGAGAAGGAACTCCAATTAATAGGGATCTTAAATACTTGGGGAACTGTTATGAATTTTGCCATTGATCAGACAGCTGCCTGGGAAAAAAAGAAAAAAAAAAGCCTTTTCAGGAAAGTTACATAATTAAAAGGAACGCAATTCCTTCTTGTTTATATTTTTTCTCCATCTGCTTAACCAGACTAAATATAAAAATAATGAAACCTAAACGATGCCCAATTTGCTAAATTTACATCTCTCTTTCATACACTTCTACTGGAACTTGCAGCCTGCATTGCCATCAGTTATGAATTCCCAATGTTCCATGGATATTTTAAAGCACTGTTTCATTGTTAATAACTCAACCTTCAGC
This sequence comes from Pithys albifrons albifrons, assembly GCF_047495875.1. Lineage (NCBI taxonomy): Eukaryota > Metazoa > Chordata > Aves > Passeriformes > Thamnophilidae > Pithys > Pithys albifrons. Next base: position 18,150,594 of record NC_092463.1, on the reverse strand, counting down.
ATCTCCATTACAATGCAATTAAATTTTTTGAATCTCATGTATTTTCTCTTAAAAAGACCATCCCCACCACACACGACTGAAACACTTCTACAGACTGAAGTGCAAGTGTCAAAAAGAGCCTGTTCTGAGCACCTTAGTTTTTCAAAATAACCTTAGGAAGTTCTTCATCAAGCCTATAACTGTTGTTTGATCCAGATTTCTTTTGAAAGCACGTATAATGGAATTGGAAGCATGTATAATGGAATTGTGATAAAAACAGTTAAAAAAAAAAGTGGTGAGAGGCACAGAGCTCTGCAATATTTTTATCACCCAGGCAGACAACACAGAGAATCCATCACTGAAGTTAAAAACTGCAGCACAGAGAACTGCCAACAACAGACAGGTATAAGGGGCCATAAGAAACAAATGCAAAACCCACCAGATGTATAAAGTTGGACACTGACTTTATAAGGGGCAGAATAATAAACTGCAGTTATTCCACTTTAACAAATAAAGTCCATGTAGTCCTGATTCTAATACCAAAAATATGTCATACAAGCCAATGAAAAGAAAATTGAACAAGTGCATGCATGCTGCAACAAGTCAAGAAAGAAATACATTTACAATTGTATTAGCAAGACTCACTGGCTGTGCAATCTTGGATGCTTCAAGAGCAGAGCAATAAAAAATTACCAAACACAAGTGAAGCACAAGCCGAAAGAGTGAATCCTGGTAATTAACAGGAGGGGACTGCCAACAAAGCAGAAATGAGTCAGGATGAAAAGAAAGGAAAGATCTTTCATAGAACTGATCCACACTCATATCTGAGCTGGTCGATCTCTTCAGTGGCTCTCCTTTCACAAAGGAATAAAGGATCTTGAACCACATAGATGGAAACCATGACCCCTCATAAACAGACACACAGCTGTACATGACAACCCAACCAACTCTACCCTGCACAGAGGGCTGGCCTGCACCCCACCCATGCTCCTCTTCTGATAACCCCCAATTATTTACCAACAAAATGAACTTCTCTAATGTGTTTGCTAGTCAAACTGCTTACACAAACCCACTTTAGACCAGCTGTCTCAAGCGATTTTGCTACCACTGTTGCTCTGAGTATTTGGTCTTTTGTAATGAAAATAGGTCACCTGCCCTAAAACCTTGAAAAGGTGTGTTTTGTTTTCTAAGTGCAAGAGAGAGCAGCTTCCCTGGAAGCCAAGGCTGCCCTTCAATGCAAGAAGTACATTGCAATACATACACACACCTGTGCACTGAAACCCCAAGAGGTTTGCACATTTATCACTAAACCCATAGGCAGACATAGGAAAAAAAGCCTCAGATGCAAAACGTGGAATCTTATCAAAAGTGTAACAACATGAAAACAATCTAACTGGATGAAACCCACAGCCTGTTCAGTCCAGGCTTTCCATGATTTAATGCCAGAGATGAATGTTTCACAGAAAGTAGAAAGCAACATCACACAGCATGATAAACTTGTGCTTACTACTACAGCCACCTGGATTTGAATTGTTGGAGAGATTGATTTAAACCTGAAAATCCTGCAAGGATTAGTATCCTCGTCCAGATGTATTTATTAGATGTGGACACAGTTAAACAAAATTCCACCTTTTGGGGGACTCCAGTATTCTCCTTTGGTACCATGCTCCACTAAGTAATTTACACTCTGCTTAACCCTCCCACATCCATTCTTTTAACCAGAAGTCAAAAAAAAAGGCAAATGTGCGTTTTACAAACAGCTTCACAATTTAGAAACAGAACAAATACCATCAACGCACCCTACGCATACAGTGGGTGCTCAGGGCCACCTGAAATGGTAAGAAAGACAACAAGTTTCTTGAAAGCTACGTAAAACACAGCCCTGAATTCTCATTTATCTCCAGCTATACCAAAAGTGCTTGACAGATTTTCTTTAAACAGCTGTGGGGTTCCCAAAATAAGGTCAATGCACTTTACTTCAAGTTCAAACAAATATTAAATAAAAGTTAAAATGTAGAATGCCTTAAAATCACAACCATTACAGAAAAGCCAACCCTTACCTACTATTTTAAAGATTCTCAAGTTATCATAATATTTTTTACACACAGAAAGTTAATTACTATTAATATTACACTAGAAACCGTTCTACGAACATCAGTCTTACAACAGAACTCCAAATAAGGTGACATTTCCTGTCAATCTTTCATTACACAGGCACTAAAGCAAAGTCCAATAGCCAGCAGAGAAGTGAAGAAAATAGAAAAGAAAAAAAAAGAGAATAATTAAAACTAAATTGAAAAATTTAACTTGAGTTCTGGAAATAAAAAAAACTTTTCTTAATCCAACAGCAGTAAGATGTGACATATTATGATACTATTTGCAGCTTCCCAAGCTTCTCAATTTTGTTTTCAAATGCAGAAATCAAATGATTTCCACCACTGTAACATTATATCATTAACAAACATGATGTTCATCGCACAAATACTCACTCCTGAGCCTTAATTTTCAATTACTAAAACTCCAGTGAGCTGCTGTTAACACTGCACAGGCTTCTCCACCCACACAACTGCTGCAGTTGTCACAGTGATGCAATGGCTATTAATGGGACAGAGGACAAGAGAAGGACTCACCCTGACAAGCAGCCAAAGGAGGGGTGTCCCCCCACCATGTGCTCGTTGTGCTGCACCACACGCTGCACAACCAGTGCCCTCAACACGCAGCACACTCTGCACAGCAAAGAAGGGGGATGAGGAGCTGCAGAGAAGACAAGACTCAAAGCACAGAACCCACGTGCAGGCAGCAACTCCGTTAAGGAGGCTGCTCTAACATGTTTCATAGGGAAACACCCAGGGCTAGAGAGGGTTCTAAAATGTAACAAATTTCAAAACACATCCCTAGACTCCTTTTCGCATGAACTGAGTGGAAATATCTGTGGTACCACTCCAAGTTATCTTTGGAATAAGGCTATATTTGTCTACATAAGGCACAGATGAGGGGAAAAAGAGCCTAAGAAGCCGAGTAACTGGGAAGCCTGCTCAACAAATGGAACTATGAAAAATAACAATATGAAGCAAGGAGATGGTGTTTGCCTGGAATGTACAGACACATGACAGGCTAGGGATATTGCTTTACACTACTTTATCAAATGTCTACAAACATGCAGACAAAACAAAGACTCAACCGAATCTTCATGTATTTGGCAAATGAGAAACAAGGCTTTTCTTCTATTTTGGGGGTATGAATGAGAAAGAATTGAAAATATCTCAGCTGAGAAGGCTCAGAAGCATTTAAGTAATTTTGAGAGGAATGAAGATGTGATTAGAGGGTTATTTGTATTTCCACCAGCCATTCCTGCTAAGCACAAGGATGCTGCAGAAAGGATGGGGAAAACTGTTGCATGAAAGAGATGATAAGATTTTCTGCTCTTCTTTTTCTGTCCAGGATCTGTTGCCATCCTTCTAAGTTTATCTTTCTCCCCTATGCCTCACTCATAGTGTAAGGTACCAAAAAAAGGTGCCTTTTTAAGAGTTGATCTGTTTTGTTTCCTGAAACTATGCTCAATGGGTCCTTCCTGTATCACAGAAGTCCAATGGCTGGAGAGCTGACAAAAATATGTTAGAAACCAAGTCTTGGGCTGGCAAATCCTCAAATATATATGCAGTTATCAGTGCATTCATTCAAGTAAAAGTTCTCGTTTCCTTTGCTATTCATACCTGGCACCAAACAGAACTAATATTCTCTAACTTGTCAGAAAACAGAAATAAAGCAGCTTAATTCGGAAGTACAAATGCTCTTCAAATAAAGACATGATGGTGGCAGATGGCACACTTGGAAGAACTTGTATTCTCTGTGACCTCTGAAATACAAAAGTATCAAAAATACCAAAGACTCCACCTTAACACCACACGAAAAGAAGACAACTCATTCTGACTGCCCAGGAAGTAAAACATCTACGTCAATCTTGACAGTGGTTGTAACATGCACACAAATTATTATTAGACTGCTCTGTGGCCAGCTTTGTTTCCTATCGAATGCAAAAATAGTAATACAGAATTAAATCTGTTTCCAGACTGCAGAAGACGACTAAGTAATTCCTTTTTTGAGTTCCTGCTTGCAGTAAGACACCCTGCAGGGAAAAGATTGTTTCACCAGCTTCACCGAATGGCCACAGAACATAATGTCTCTTCCCAGTGTATAAAGTGTATAAGGTAGGAAGAGTTTTTATAATTTTTCCAATATAATAACCTACAACTATTGACGCTGATGCAGGTTTAGCTTCAAAAAACAACCGTGAAGGGTCAAAGCTTGAGACAGTAAACCCAAAACCTGCAAATATTTGAAGTTGTTCCATCAACAGCAGTTTCCTCAGCAGCCAACAGCTGTCCTTGGCGGGAAACGTGTTTATTTCACATCCCCATAATATCTCCAAAGTCTCCCATCCTGAGGGGCTGAAAGCAAACCCAACTCCGACAGCACATGGCAGTGACAGGAGCTTTTGTTGCAGCAGAGTGTGCAGGGACAGGGGCATGGGGGAGGGGATGGGGTGTGTGCAGCAAGGCCCTGCATAGGGACTGCCCTCAACATCCTCACTGCACGTGGGAAGGCTTATGCTGCTGAGATGGAAAGCAGAAAGCTGAGACTGAGAGTGCTAAGACTGTGTGGGTTAAGTCTGAAAATATGCAAATGCAAATGTTAGCATAGCCAGGCCACCTCTCCTGCCTTTTACCACAGGGTTCACAGTGATGGCCATCACTTTCTGACAGTAATTTGTGAAACTTGGGTTTTCAAAAGAAAACTTTAGCCACCAAGTTTCACAAATTTTTCATTTGTGTCTCCATGAATAAATTACAAAAGTTAGACACCGGTTCAGAATCACAAAGTCCACTTTTCTTAATCTACTTCAGAAGAAACTTTTTATCAGAAAGAGGTATCAAAAGACAGGACACGGCAAAAGTGATGCATGTTAGAAGAGCTCATGACATTTTTGGGAACCCAGCAGCAGCAAAAAGCAATAGTGATAAGAGACACTAAGTTTGATAAAACAGAAGCCACTTCAAATTTTTCAAATCCCAGGCTAGCAATGTTTCATAAAACATGGGGTCACTCACGTACTTGCAGGCTCTCTGTGGTCCACTGGCCTACCCCTGTACCTACACTTCAATATGGGAAGAGGAATGGAAAATCAGATGATGAAACCATGCACATTCAAATGAAATAGTGTTCTGGGAAGTGACTCTACCCAAGCAGCAGAGGTGGTTTCCTGCTGACTCTCTGTGGGACCTGTTTCCCCCCACTGCCAGGGCTGCAGTGCTGGCCAGGAGCCCGGCAGTGCGGCAGGATGGTCCTGCAGCATCTGCCACACACACCGACTGCCCCCCAACAACCAAACCAAGCTACAGGTGAGAGTTTGCTACACATCGTGCTGTCAGATCCAGCCCTGCAAGGCTCAAGCCCTCTCTCCAGAGGGCAGCCCTGCTGGAACATTGAGATGCACACCAGAGGAGGGGCTTTTCAGACAGAAGTGCTCTGGTGTGCACAGGTGGACTCCACGTACAAAGCCAAGCACAAATCTAGTTCAGGACAATCTGGAGTTTCAATCCTTCCTGAAGCAGAAACCAAGCTCACCCAGGGAGCTGTTCAATGGAAAGGAGCAAACTAAGGAGGAACTCAACAAAGCTTCTATGAACAGGCAGGCCAGGGCAGAGTAAGAAAGAAACACCTCTTCAATTTCTGCCTTAGGTATGTGAGCAATTTCATCACTTATAGGGCAGATCTGTCAACATTTGCCACTGCTCTAACAAACTACAATTAACAAAGCACAATGGAAAAAATGAAAAGCCATGAAAGAAATATCCACAAGTCTAGAAATGGATCTAGCCAATACTCCTGGGTGGTCACCCAAATCTTCACATATTTTTTATCCCACTCTGAAACTCATAATTTCTGTTACTTTAGATTACATTTTCTGATAGTTTTCAGCAGCAGTAGGAGAAACAGAATCGAGATGTAGCCCCATGTAATACAGACAGTGAAAAATCCATTTCAAATCTCTTCTAAGCACTACTAGAAGAGAAAATCATACCTACTCTTCAGTAAGAGTCAGGAAATAAAACTCATAGATAAAATATCAGAGCAATGGCTTGTATATTTACTTAATGAAGTTTGGGTCTAAAAATATATTTCAAGGTTGTTACTGCCAAAGCAATTGTAAATATTTGAAAAGAAACGCATTAGACTAAAGTATTATTTTTCTACACCAAGGGGAGAGTTTCTTTTTTATAAACATGTGCATCAGGGTTCATTCACTCTTGAAATTCATCACTCTTCTTGACACATACTTCAATTAGAAGAACCAAATAAAAATCAAAGGAGTTTTTTTTGTTTGGCCCGAGTACTGTTTTTTAAGAATACACATCCAAAACAGTTATAATTAAATAATTCACTACATTCTTCTCCTCTTCTTACAGCTTACAGATAATCTTTGCCCTGAATTGCAGTCAGTTGCAGTTTGAAGTTCATTCTTATGTACAAACAAGGCAAGGTTGTCTTTTTCCCCAAAACGAAGGTCTTCTCTACACGGAACCCAATTTAATCCAAATATGCTGGTTTGAGTCATGTTTTATCTCAAATAATACTGGTATAAACTGACTCAGCCATCCAAATGTGTGGGTTCACATCATAAAACTCCTTCAATAAAAGGTCCACCCTGTTATGCTTATGCAGGATGCTCTAGTGAAGTTGTGAAGCTCAATTATCTGATGTAATTAACTCTGCTCAGAAAAGGAGAATTTGTGTGTTCAGTGATCCTCTCGCCTGGGATATTTTTGTAATGCATTCCTCCACTCTGTGCTCAATTCAACCCTAAGCTGCTTACACAGATACTAAACAGAACACATGATTCATTTGTGCATCTTTATTCTCTTAAAACATCTGAAAAAGACAAGCAATAGGTCAATTTGTCCCCATGAAATCTCAACAACTGACCCTTATAAACCTTGTAATTCCTCCAATTAATCCCATTCCTAGAAGCAGAAGTAATACTGGCAAATTATCTGGTTCCATATATATTTCATCAATATCAGATGACATAGTTTCTCTTGGCTGTGGGCTTCCATTATGTAAGAAGGATGGACAGCAAAACCCCAGTCACCCCAGGATTTTTTCTTTATGTATTGCCTTGACCATCAGAAAAATTTCCCCTGGAATTTGTTACTATGACAATTTTTTCCTCTGGACATCTGACTATGGGGGAGTGGATTTAACATTTTCTACCCTTACTGAAGTCTTTGCACACATGAGAAAGCAATCACTTACACATCAGATTACTGTTTTTTTTGTAAATGCACAAGGAATACTCAACTCCTTGTGAATATACTGGAAATGTATTCAAAAAATTACCCCATAACTGCCAATCCAGAATTAACTGGAAAGTCACTGACAGCCTAGACTAGCTTAATGTTGATGTTTCACCAGGCATCAGTACAAGAATGAATAAAATTTTAGAATGCCAGGGGAAGACTGAATTTTATTTAACAATGGAAATGCTGAAAGATACTGAAAGCAAGACCATAGTTTCTTCATACAAAAATCCGGCCTCCTTTGGGTCTGCACTTGCAAGGCATTTACTCCTGCAGTCATTCAAGCTCTTTGCTTTATGATGTAGTCACTACAAGGAAGACTCCAAATCACTTGACCACACAAGTAGTGTAGCAGCAGCTCTGACATCCCATGGTTTCCAAGGAGAGGAAGTTTTCCCTTCAGTTTCGGGCCTCCCTTGTGGGTGTTTTGCTAGCCCTCTCCTTTTTTCTTGCTCAAAAGACAGCTTTGCCATTTGTCCAGCTACATGTGGGCATTGATTGGTGAGAGCAGGATGTCTTTTAAAACACTTTCTTAAATCCCAGGCTGTCCATCATCTGCCAGTACACCTCTCCTCTCCCACTCATGAAAATAGGCCATGAGGTTCTGGACACCCACCACATCAGAAGAGGCCACCATGACTTCTACCCAAGGTCTGCAACTCTGCAGGCATTCTTTGCCCCACACAGCAAGGACAGAGCAGCAACTGGCACAAGGCTGTGCAGGATGAGGATGGAGGAGCAGCGGGCCCAAGGCTGTGCAGGGTAAGGATGGAGGAGCAGCAGGCACAAGGCTGTGCAGGATGAGGATGGAGGAGCAGCAGGCACAAGGCTGTGCAGGATGAGGATGGAGGAGCAGCAGGCACAAGGCTGTGCAGGATGAGGATGGAGGAGCAGCAGGCACAAGGCTGTGCAGGATGAGGATGGAGGAGCAGCAGGCACAAGGCTGTGCAGGATGAGGATGGAGGAGCAGCGGGCACAAGGCTGTGCAGGATGAGGATGGAGGAGCAGCAGGCACAAGGCTGTGCAGGATGAGGATGGAGGAGCAGCGGGCACAAGGCTGTGCAGGACACAGGACAACTGCCCACTGTGGGCTCCCTGACATCCAGCCAGGGTGTCTCTCAGGGCTCATCTCTGCAAGGACTGCTCAGAGCAGTGCAGCTGCATTACTTCTTTCTTCAGCCTGACCTGGAAAATTTGTCCGTGCGCTCCTGCCGGTAACGTCTGCCAGTAAATTGCACAGCAGTTCTGGCAAACCTGACCCACTGAGTCAACAGTCACTTCAGCCATAAAAAAACGGGAGAACCTCTGCCTTTCAACTGCATGCGTTCACTGGATTTTTTTGTTTGTGGGGATTAGAAGTGACTGAAATCCCTTCATTTCTACGTCAGATGTGCATTATACTTCCACTTGATACAACAATCTCTCGATAAATCTGTATGAGCATAATTAAAATACTCTTAAAAAGGGAGCAGTAATGATAATACCAGGCTCAGCGAACATGCTTTGTTCAAACGCACAAATTACAGTTTTAATCATTATTTAAATTATTAATCTGTCCTGCAGAGCACAGTAGTGGGGATACTTCTACAGGCGATGCCAGGGGCAGTGTTCCCCGCGAGGCCCCCGGGACACGCCGCACAGCCTCGGCACCCCCAGCCCGGTGCGGGATCAGGACCGGCCCGGCCCCCGCGCTGCGGGGACATCCCCGCTCCAGGGCGGCGGCCGCGGGTCCGGCTCGCAGCGCCGCCGGGATTACCCGTTACCATGGCAACGGCCCCGTGACGCGACAGGGCCGCCCGGCCCGGCCCGCGCGTTGCCGGGGAGACGCGCCATCGCCATGGCGACCATCACGCCGCCCGCCCAGCCCTGCCCTCCCCTCCCCGGCCGGGCCCGCCGCGGCCGCCGCCTCAACACTAACGACGAAAAAATAGTAATACAAAACCCCAAACCAAAAAACATTTCAGACGCCATGAGAGCCGCCTGCGTCACCGCTCAGTCCCGGCGCTGCTGCAGGCTCTGCTGCGGATGACCTCCCACACCTTCCCTATCCTAAGGGGTGCGAGCAGCATTCCTGGCCCAGCCGTGACATGCTGCCAACCTTTCGGAAAAGTGAAGCAATGCATTTCCGTATCAGCAGTGAGGAGAAAACAGCTCTGCCAAAGCCCAGTGCTTGCCTTCTGGCTTGGCGGACAGCAGCCGCAGATTACCTCTCTTTGCTAACATTTGCCATAAGTGAAGGCCAGATCAAGAAATTAAAAACAAACGGAGAAAATCCACCCCATGTCTGTTTCACAGAAGCAATGCAGGAAATCTGGGATGCCCCAAGAACCAGCACTGGCACAAGGGCTGGTCACGCCACCTGGGCACAGGGCGCTCACCTGGGCATGGCACGGGGCTCACCTGGGCACGGGGTGCTCACCTGGGCACCTCACAGCTGCACCAGCAACACCAGCCCCACAGTTCTCCAGGGAGAAAAGAACAAGTCCATCTCCTCCGAGTGAGGGTACTCTGTTTCTATAAAAGGGACAAGTGGGCACTTCAGAGCTCTCCATTTGCTTATACGTGCTTTAATTGCAGGTGTTCTCTGCCAAGCGGCCCCGTTGCTCGGGCAGGAAGGCTGCAGGCTCTGCTCTGCCGAGGCATCTCACTGATACCAGGCAGGGGCACGGCAGGTACGGTGTGCTGGACACAGGCTAAGCAAGGCCAGGCTACTGCCAGCATCCCTGGGCTTTCTTCACTAGCACAGTTCCAAACTGCATTGCTTAATTACATTTGATGTCTTACCCAAGATTCATATGCAACACTGCATGAAAACATTTAGAGCTGTAAAATGCATCTAGTTCTTACCTTTGATATGCCTGAGGAGATGTGGGAGGTGTACTGAACACATGCGAATATGGGTGATAGGGTGTCTTTTTCAAAGCCTGAATAAGATTTTGTCTATATTCTGGGTCTATACACCACAAGGATCCCTTTCCAATACTCTGCAAAGAAAAAACAATTAAAAATAATCAAATATTTGATCTAATGGCACATCCTTATTTATTTAGCAGTATTTGTCAGTATAAGCAGTGGGTTTGGGTTTTTTTGTCTGACAGAAGTGAACATAGTTTGCTTGCCAACGATTATTGCTCCATTAATAATGTATTGCAACTGTATGACTTAAATCACACTTCTGAGGAGAAAAAAAGTGATGAATGTTGTACTGCTTTTCCCCCTCTCTCTTGTTACTAGTTAATATGATTTAATAATATCTGGCAATTTCCCCATCATCCCATATTGGAAAAGTAAGAAGCTACAGTTTAACTATTAAATGGGAACTTCGAAGAAAAGTATCTTCTTTTAGGAAGTGATTTCTTTTCCTTTTGCTGTTACACTAACAAGAAACAAGGCTAAAAAGGAGAGGGTTAAACACCCTAGCAACTGTTTTAAAAATAAAAGGACTTAATCCTCAACTCACATGACATCATGCCATTATACTACAAGAGGAAATTAATCATCTTTTCTTCTCTGAGGGGAAAAAATACCCCCAAAACCCAACCCAACGAACCAAAAAAAAAAAAAAAGCCCACAGTATAATCAGGGTATAACCATTTAAGGGTGTTGTGAAACTGTGATCGGCCAAAACAACAGTTACTGTAGTTACCCTTTCTGGACACACGAAGCAACACAAGCAATTGATCTGTAAGGCAAAGACTACACTAAAATTCAGTATTTATTCTTCAGTTACAAGCAGTGCAATTTCAGTTCTAGTCTCAATTTCATCAGAAATCAGGCTAAGGATATTTTTATTTGCTTTGTGTGAGTTCCCAAACACATAAAACCAACTTTCCCTCAGCTTCACTATGAAAGCATACAGAATGATAGCTCAGGAGCAGACTTGGTCTGCTTGAGCATATATAAAAAGAAACACCAATCCTAATTGTTGACTGAACTCCACTGGCAGCTTTCAAGGCATTATGGTAAGATCTTTTAGGTAAACGTTGATGTTTTCTGGGACAGGTCGGGGAGCCACTTTTCAATTCAGGACCATCCCTTCTCTCATCTTCAACTTCTATCAGTGGAACAAGGCTATCAGTTCACACATTAAAGAACAAACACACAAAGACACAAACACACAAAATCACACCAGAAGTGCGATATAACTTTCTTAAGCCTCAATGAAGACCAAAACCAGACCCTTGTTTCCTTTGGAAAACTTGTTCATCTTTGCCCTACCATTTCCTAAGCTGTCCCTCTGCCTTAGCAACAGCTTTAGGATACACAGTGCAACATGCGAAGTCCTTACAGACCTCCTTCCAAGCTTACAAAGAAAACAAATCTGCAATAAATTCTCAATAATAAAATGAAAAAGAAGTATTTTCCCCAGTGTCACTGGATGGCTGTGTGGGTACACCTGGTAAGCTCACAGCACCATGTGAGACTTGGCTTGAAAAAACAAATGAGAGGGGCTGGCACCACCCAAAGGAGCTGTGACAGCTTTCTGTCAGAAACAACCATGGCTGCTGGAGGGGATGAAGAAACTCCCCTGCACGCTGCTCTCGTGGAGCAGGAATAGGGGGCCAAGCCTCTTCAGGACAACAAGGTTCAAACTGATCTGCCCTGTTACTTCCCAAGCACGCCCCACCCAGAATGCCACAGAAAAGTCTAAGGGGGGACATCTTACAGGTCTTGAAATGAAGCAAGGCCCTTGCATAGCCAAAAAGCTGGAGATTCAAAGGGTTAGGGAGAGAGAAAGCAAGACCCTTGGCCCTTGGGCTCTCATCACAGTAAACCACTGCAGCTGCTGACTGAAAATCCACTGCTGATGTCAGTGGTGGAAGCTGTGAGCCACACATCTCAAACCAGTCTGCAAAAAGAAGGTTGTTAGGCTTAGCCTTCTTAAATATGGGACAATGAGCCAGACACTTGACATGATAAGCCTAGTTAAGTGACTTTTTAGGCAAAGGAGAGAGTCAAAAATAGAATCTAAACCTCCCAAATTCCACTTCCATGCTCGATCCAAGAGCCAGACTAAGAACATAAAGTTTCCTTTTAAGCAATGTGCAAAACTAGGAACATTTTTCAGAAGAAAATCTTTGCTGGATTCCTTACTTCTTACAGCATGGGATAAGCTGGGTAAAAAAAAAAAAAGCTACACTTAAATACAATGTACCTTACCCCTACTTATTTGAACACAACATATTGTTTCCAAACTTCTCTGTTTTTTTCATTTACTTCCAAGATGGACTTTTCATCTCCCTGGAAGACATTACTCCCCCAAACCCATCAGAGTTAGTTTAAGGTGAGGGCCTTACAATACAAAGTCACTACTGAAGAGTAACTTCAAAACCTTTCATTACAGTTAAGATAAATTTGTTTGGCTAGTCTATATTCTTGCAAAGGCCAAAAATAATCTCACTGAAAAACTGAAACTCTCAAAAAGTATTGAGAAGAATTACACTCCGTGTTAAAAAAACACTGGGAAAGCAGATCTGCCATATTTCCACTGTAACTGAGCTGACTTATACCAGCAAAAAACAAGTGCAATTTAAGGCAAAGGTCGCCAACCATGCAAAGTTCTCTTTTAAGACAGTTATTTCTGTTTTTCCACAATCATGTAAGAGAGCAGGAATAGAAAGAAAGCTGAAGGGTCATCCAGTTAAGAAACCTTCTTAACTGTGGGGAGGTGCGAAGAGCTTCATTAGCTCTCTGTTTAGATTTGTCATTAGTCTTCCCATATACAGAGCAATCACAGGAAAGGAAATCATTGGTGCTCAGATCTGTCCATTAGTGATTAATTTCCATCTTAGGACTCTTGGTGTGTTGCTTCACTACATCCTCCGAGCCAAAAGTCAATAGTGACTCCAATCAGAAACCAGCAAGGAAGAGTAAAAAAAAATCCCAGGCTTACATTTGTCTCCCAGGCAACAAGTGACTGAGGAGTGGGTAAGAGAACAGCCCCCTCCTGATCATCTCAGCCCTGGGGTGCTTTCTGACCTCCTGACACGATCCCAGGGCAGGCACAGCCGCCTCCCTCCTGCCAGTCACAGGTCACAGCTTTGCATTCATCCTGGTTAAGGTTATTAAAAACAAGGGGAATTGTACAAGTCCCCTTCACATTGTCCAAGAGTAAACTACAGCTGCAGGTAAACTATTTCAGAAGTGTTAATGGGGAGAGAGAGCAACACAAAGTTACCGTATAGAAGTTTATCACTGAGTACTTTATTAAAAAAAACCCTGATTTTCTATTAGAATATTGCTATTCCTTTTTACATCACTTACTATTTATGCAGATTGTGCTATGATAATGTGTATTAAATCCCAATTTATTAATACATTTGCTCTTTCTCATATATATAGTTCTGATTCCCTCACAGCCATTAAAACCAACTCATTGCCCTGAAAAGATACATGATACACTCCAGTATCAGTTGTTTTTTCTCCCAATGGACTGCAAATCAAAGTTTTTAAATCCTACTTTACAAAAACTATTCGTATTTAAATAAAAATGTTTGGTCATTTTTTAGTAGAATTGAAAAAAAGATACGAAATCTAAAAATAATTAAAATGCTGCCTGTCAGCTCTTTCAGTTGTTGCAGAAGGGAATAAAAGCATTACACATTATTAAAATTCCTCATTATAAAGATTTTATTTCCATATACCTCACAACTTACTGCCTGGCCTTACGTATCAGCTATTATCATCTGCCCAAAGCTTAATTAAAAACATTGTGCATTGAGCTCTTTCCAAGACCAATGGCTGGGAAAATTTAAATAACCCACCTATATAAAAATTCCAGATAATGTTTATTTGAGGAATTTTGTTCCCTGGTTATTTTAGCACAGACTTGAAACCTTTTTCCCCAGAGTTGTTTTTTTTCATTGCCATAAAAACAGACCAAAAGAAAGCTTTGGGAAGAGAGCAGTACAACAAAACACTGGGGCTGAAGGGGATGTTGACAATTCCAAATTTTACCTGCTGAGGCTCTGGTAATACATTCACTTTCTCCCTCTGGTAATACATTCACTTTCTCCCTCTGCAGCAGGAGCTGCGGTGACACCCCCATGCACCTCCTGGAACAGTAACATTGAGAAAAGACCTTGCTACTCCAAACAACAGTTCCCCACTGAGTAGCTCTGTCCTCTTACTTCTCCACTACCAAATGAGGAGGGGGATGAGTGGCCCCAGTTAGGCTTTCCTCAACAATATGCACCAGGTACACACACTGCAGCTACACAGGCTGAAGCGGTACAGTCCACCATCTGAGAAATACGTCCTGCTGGCTACAGGGGTACTTCAGTAACGATAAAAGCAAACAGAAAAGGCAGAAATCTCCTATTACTCCAAAAAGGGCATTTCCAACTAGCATCTGCAGCCTCAAGCTATCAAATCCTGAAATCACACCACTGTGACACTTGTCCCTGCCCAGCTCAGCACAGTCGCTGCACTCGTTAACACAGAACCTGCAAATAACATTAAGGACACCTTCTGCAGTGATGAGGAGCCTCTCGCTGTCAGTGCACACCATTACTGAGCCAGTTTTCTCTCAAGGATGAAACCTACTATTGTTACAGGATGTGACCTCTTTGCAAGTAATAGTGGAGAGATTACTGGGCATCAAAGGTTCTTACTCTGAAGAAATATTTATCCTGAGCTTATTGTGTCCAGTTACGCTTCAACAGCAGGTTTGAAGCAAACCTTTCACACAGATTTGCCACCAAGCCTGTCCATGGGAATGCCAAACAACTTCTACAGGTGTCCAAGTATTTTATGAGAGCACAGAAGTGTTTCTACAGAATCAAAAGAAATTGGAGGATAGAACTACCCACGTCACCACAAAATTTAAAACAACTGT
The DNA here is from genome assembly GCF_047495875.1 of Pithys albifrons albifrons. Classification (NCBI taxonomy): domain Eukaryota; kingdom Metazoa; phylum Chordata; class Aves; order Passeriformes; family Thamnophilidae; genus Pithys; species Pithys albifrons. Next base: position 18,135,420 of record NC_092463.1, on the reverse strand, counting down.
TTGAGTAACTACAGTTAGGACGAGAATCTGAAAAAAATAATTGTTTTAACCAGATACATGTTTCTCAACTTCTATGACTGCACCACTTGAAATGTATCAGCACGAAGCCACGAGCCACCTCTTCACAGTGTGTGTCATGCTGACTGCTCACACCTGTGCACAAAGCTTCTGGGAGGAGTCAGGCAGCAAGGACCTGCACAAATGCTCAGGAGATCAAGCCACAATGGAAAAGTCTACCCACAAAAAGAGCACTCATCGCCTGACAGTGCAGTCACCCAGAAGACAGCGATTCTGGAAACCTTGATTAAAACAGCTTTCTGGTTGGTTGCCAGGAATAGCAAATGAACATCAACAGTTCCTCCTAAACACAAATTCCCCTTTTCTCAGCTTATGAAAAAATGTATTTAACAAGAAAAGTGAGGAATTTTTGTGAGGAAACAGAGAAGCAGAAGGAAAGGAAGTAAAATACTTTCCAAGTTGCACCCTGCCTCCAGCTCCAAAATGCACTGAAAGAAACACAATAATCACTCCAAAATTCACCTCAGGAGAGAATGATTAAAGTAAATTTTTGCACTATGCAGAGAACTCTGCAAAGTAACTTCAAAGTCATCCCACAACACAACATTGATTACACATCCTTCACCAAATATGCCACTCATGAAGGTCTGCACATGTTGTGCAGGCACTATGGGAAAGAAGTGGTTATGATTACAAAACTCACCAATACTAGAAAAGGCAAGCCTGCTGTGACCACTGATTCTGTGTTAAATCAGCACTGCAACAGCAAGGGCAGAGAGGCTTTCCAATATCCCAAGAGAACCTGTGCACCCAGGAGCGCTACTCAAAGGCCAGCTCTGACCATTCACTTGCAGACAGCGATGACAAGAGCATGTCTTTTTCAGTTCAACTCCCTATCCCTCACATTAATATCGTGCTCCTCCAAATGAAGGGTATCGCTGCTAAAATAAAACCAACTCAGAACTACAGTTCCTTCATTTACATGCAGCACAATTAGCACACTACTAATGAAACATGGAAGTGATATTACGTAACAAATTCTTAACTATTAGGCTGACAAATGCTCAGGAAGAGTTTAGATTAGATGCCAAAGTGGGTCTAAAACTCTGCAGGTTATCTTTACTCACTGGTATTCCAAGTTATCAAGAAAGACATAATGTTGCTTGCTCTGCTCTCCTACTTAGAGTCTTCAACTGCAAATAGTTTTTTATGGGTACTTACAGATAACAGTAAAACTTTATCCTCTTTAACAGCTATGTATCTTGCATATGAGTCTGGCAGGTTCTCCAGAAATGAACAGTGAAACAAATGAAGTAATTCAAAGAAACACAAAGCATTGAACCATCTGAGGTCAGCTAGTTTTTGTGGGGGTTTTTGTTTGGTTCTGGTTTTCCTTTCTTTTAAAAAAAAGTAAGAAGTAAGACTGCTACGGAATTCCTAAAGAAAGAAAAACAAAACCACTGCCAACGATTCCTATTATTACAAAACACATTCTTCAGATTCACTGCAGTCTCACAGAAGAATTACAAATAACTATTCATGCAGTTGAAGGGCAGATCTTCTATCTCTTAACTTTTCTAGCACAGACCAGTGAATTTCTGTATGTCCAGCTCTAAAGAATTGCACTATAGACCTTAACTGCATTTTATGACGGTGACAACTGCATACCAAGCATTTAATTTTCAGAAACCCTCACACAACTCCCCCCCCCCCCCCCCCTCCCAAGAACCTAAGAGAGTTGGAAATTTCCCCTTCTCTTCCAAGGGAAGTTTGGCAATGTTACGTGGCAGGTTGATACCAAGAGAAAACCGCAGTAATACCTGCATGCAGCACAACAAAACCTTCACATCCATTTCTCCTGCGGGTTTTCAACTTTTTTTTCAGTAAAGTAGCAGTCAAACACAAAGGTGAAAAAGATTGAAGAGAGTAGCTAAAACACAATTACAAGACCACAAGCATAAGCTCATTTAATGCATGAAATTACAGGTTTGATGGGAAAGATTGCTGGAGAACACTGTCCAACCCAAGTAAACCAGTTGCATCAAGAAATCACCAGCATTTTTCAAGAAAACAAAAGGTTGGGGATTTATAAATCTTATTTTGCTCCAAGTAAAAACATCCCTTATTTCAAATCACACAAGTCCAAGTCTCTCATACTCATCTCCTGATATTTTAGCTCACTTGCTCAGTGAAATACCTCAGACACCGACACAGCCATCAACCTTTTAACCACGTGGTTTGCCTTCACGGCAGTGGCCTGGTTCTTCCCCAGGTGGCACAGAGGCATTAACCATTTAACCATCTCCAAGCCTCTGCTCTCCTTCCAATCACAAAATGGGCACTTCTTTCTTAATGGAGAGTTGGGTGGGTAACTTCCTTCCTTCCCTGAGAATGGAAGTAAAATCAGAGTGGAAAGACTACTTGTCTTCAAAATTAAATAAAACAAAAGGGAAGCCAAGCATTCCAATAAACAATGATACCGGAATAAAGAGGCCAGACCAATGCTGTGAAGTAACAACTAAGAAAAGGAAAAAGGCTGTGGTATTTCAGTCAGAAAACTCTAACCTATTCCAAGGCAAGATGCAGTCCAAGATCCTGCAACGCAACAAAGTGCTACCAAAATGCACACTTGTCCAGTGCTCTTCCAATATTAATGGAGTTCAAGTCTCACTGACACAAGATATGCTAGAAGTTTTCTTTTTATCTCTGGGCTATCAGAATGAAGGGCCCGGCTCCCTGCAGTGGTGCCTCTGGAGGTTGCCCACCCCGACTCTCATCCAAACCTCCAGAGAGAGTCCCATAAACAGAGGCACAGGCCCAGACATGGATCCTGTGGCCTTTTCTAACTGCTGCAGGTAGAGCAAAGAAACAGCAGGCACAGGAGCGACTTTGTTAGCATTTTACACAAATGAAGGCGTTCAGTGGCTTTTAAACAATTTTTTACCTCAGCACTTCCCCCCATAAGTACAGGGAAGTCAGAAATGTCTTCTAGTGCATGATCCACCCAGCAAGTCTGAGCTGTCACCAAAGACTAACAACCCAAAGCACGTCCTCAGAGTCCAGGTTCCTGATCCTGGCAAGGAGCACTTCAACAGGAGGCCTGGAACAATTCCCTGTTGTTATTTTAAACACGGTGACCCCCTGCCAGGTAACACCAAGGACACAACTCGTCCACTGCTCCTCCAGCACAGCAGCACCTGCCCATTAGCAGAGGTAAGCACAAAGTGACTGCCCACAGCCAGCAGTGCATCTCTTACACCACATCAGCTTCCCACTGCTCTCACTACACAATGATTTCTCCAACAGGCTCAGGAGGTATCACATTATGTCACCCAACTCCAAGAGTCACATTTAGCTTGTTAAGCATCTACCTGTTGAGATTATATGCAAAGCAGCCTATAAAGCTATCAGGCTGCCACACGGAAATCCTGCAAGCAGCTAAAGAAAGCAGAATCATTAACTGCCTTTAAACAATGCCTGGCTCCAAAATAAAGTAGATGTTGTTTCATGCCAGTGCCTGGCAACCCCAGCCATTCCCCAAAGTCTCCCCAGGCCAGGCAGAGTCCGGGCGCTGAACAAGACGGGTTGTGACACTGCGAGGGAAGAACAAAGTGCAAGATCAAACAGACTCAGGGAGACTGGGCTGGGAAGGCAGGAGCACCCAGAAGACAAGACTGTCAGCATGACAGGCCATCACAGGCACACTTGAAGGAGATTAGGCAGCAAGTAGCATTAATAATGCTGTTTCAGCCTATAGAATTTCTGTGTATACATGTGAAGTGTAATTATCCCTACTCTATTGAAAAGAAAATTGAGGAGACACAGAAACAAAAGAATAAAAAAGAAGTCCTCAAGGTCACTTATAAAATCAAAGGCAAAAAGGAAAGAAACCCCTGAGAGTGCAGCCCATTTAGTGGAGCATGCTAATTTTGTACCAGAGGTGCACTCATTCAAATGCCCACTAGTCATCCAATACTCTTCATATTATCTACATTATACAATTGGGAGAGACAAAAATTGCCTTTTCTTACAAATATATAGTTACATCAGATATGGAAACCTGGGGACAATTTTAAAACACAACCCTTCACACAACAGATACTAATTCTTCAACACTTACATCTGTGCTAAACATTTGCAGGTCATTTTTGGCCTACTGGTGTATTAATGATGAAATATGCCAGTGAGTGAATTTCCAGGGGAAGGGGTTAACTAACAGCCAGCAGAAACGGGGAGAAGGGAGTACGTTTCACTAATGCCATTAGCAGTGAAAAATAGAAACAGAAATAAGGAAGACCTGACAAAAGTTGGATTTGCACCATTTCCCCCATAACAGTCTATTTAACGTATGTTTTTTCCTTGCTTAGTATTTAATATTGGTTCACACGATGAATTGAGAAGGAAAACCAGGTTTCCTGTATGTGGGGCTTCCAAGTATCCATAGGCTCTCTACAGAACAAAGCTGTACTCCATCCCAAGCTCTGCTCAGCAGCCTCAAGAGATCTCTGCCACCTGCAGCAGGCACACACCGAAGAATGACTGTCCTTCTGCAAGAGAGACTTCAGTGTTACCCCACACCCACGAACACACATTGTTTCTGCTACTAACACATACATTCTACTCTGCTTGTGTACCATTTCTAATGGAAGCCGGGAGAACACCCACAGCCCAAATCAACACAAACTCAGGTCAGAGCCTGACTTCAGGAGCCTCAACATCCCAAATATCATAAGCCCAAACTTCATGGACTCAAAAAAACCTGGGACTTCACCGTGACTTGGTATTTTTGCAAGCAGCCCACACCAATTCTCCTTCTGCCCAAACACCATGTGCTATCACAAGGTTCCGGGAGAAATAACTCCTAAATGAGACAGTAAGATCAATGGCTCTGCAAAGAGGACAAAACAGGGCAAGATCACTTTAGCTCCAGGAGCAAACCAGCTCCTGTGGGGAGGTGAAAACACAACCACTCCTGGAAGCATACTCCCTCTTAGACACTGGGCACCCTGGTGGGACTAAAACACCAACGCCTGTGGGAGAAGGCTTTCCTCACCTGGTGGGATTGGGCATCTTCTTTTTATTGTAATCCAAACCCAGCAAGAAATACCATCTGAGAGCTACACCACTGAGACCTACACATGGCCAGAGATCAGCAGGCCCTCACCAGGCCCATCTGCAGAGTAAGAGCACCAGCACCCACAGCAACTCTTCCTGTGTCTTCAGGACAGCTGGCCACAAACGCCTTCCCAGTAGAGTCAGAAACACACCTATTCCATCAAAGCCTTCCAGCATGTGGAGGCTTCAATTTCAAAGCGACAAGAAAATTACATACCCAGGCAGAAGACACCTGTCTGTCTCCACTGACTGCCATGTTGCAAGGTGATAAAAGCACCCTCCTTCATTCCTAGCTGTACCCTTTGGTGTCCTCTGGCAGCAGCTCTGCAGACCATCTGTGCATGAGAGCACAAAGCTTCCCACACTGCTCCAGCCCACGGATGGCTGGAGACAGCCACGGCCACGGCATTACCACAGCAGCAAAGAGGAAACATTGTGGCATATGGATTAAGTACGGTGTCCAACCTGGCAGCAAGCACAGTCCCTGGCCCTTCCTGAAGGATGTGGCACCAGCTCTCACTGTGCCACAGCTGGGGAGCCTGCACCCAGCCCCATGGCATGAGCATCCTACCACAAAGGTCAAGGTCCAGGAGGGAGACACAGGAGACGTTTCCCTTCTCAGCAGAAGGATGCAGTGGCAGGGGATAAGAAAGCTACATGGTCAGGTGTCATTCAAGGCATCTTCAAGGTGGAGTAAGTGAAAAGGAACAACACCTGAGTGTCTCATTGTGGAAGCCATTAATTCAGACGTGTTCACACTTCCTCCCACTTTAAGTTTGCTGCAGAAGCACAGGCTTGTAAAACGAGCAAGAAGATGAACTTGGGTAGCCTTCAAAGTTTAATTCATGGTAAGCTTCATTAAAACTGTAAGAAGACTCCCTTTACTATTTTACTCCACACAGCCATCTCAAAAATAGACTTGACAATTACGGGGTTTTTTGTCTTGGGGTTCTTAGGTGACTGTATTTTTACAAGCATTGCTACATGGGTTGCAACTGGTAAAATGGTAAAAGCAGCAGATACAAGAAAGTTTGGCATGAAGAACTCCTGTAGCAGGAGCCATTTAATCAAGCATATTTTACAGTGGATAATTAACACTGCATTTCAGCTGCCCTGAGCACCTCCACCAGTAAAACAGATTTGAAAGTGTGCAGATAGTTTATTAAACATGGCAAAGTGATTTCAGTAGAAAAATAAGATGTGAACTCTCTGTTGTTCACAGACTTAAAGCAAAAAAGGAATATTTAAATCTACAATTTTTCCAAGGAAGCTAGCAAGTCCCTAATCAAAACCTACAGGTTGGTGAGAATAGGATTCACAGGTTTATTCATGTTATTTCCTGGGGAGACTAGTTCTGCATTAGCAGAGCATTAATCAAAGTCTAAATACTTAAGAATCCTGACAATATAGATTCTTTCTCTGTTCAAAGTCTACCTCATTTTTCTGGATGCCATTCCAAATCTCACAATGATTTTGCTATTTCATACAAGCAGCAAAGGACAAGCAGGTTTCCTCAAATTCAGAGAAGAGAATTGAAAGGCACGTGATGGAGTCAGGAGCAGAGAGCCAGCCTGCAAACTCACTGAAACAGACCCAACAGAAATAGAAATGTCACTCTTCAGGGCGCTCGTTCAGCTAAGCTGGTAGCAAACAGGATGTGAGCATCAGTCACTGTGTGCAGATAAGAGGTTATTCAGAATAGCAAGTTCAGGCACAGACCGGGTCTTTTACCTGCTAAGGAAAGAGTGGGAGGAAGGAGGGGGTAAAAAACAGCTTTCAACCCACTCACCGCAACCCTGCCCACCTGGGTTTTCCCTGGCTCCCTTTTAACTGAATTATCTCACAGGCAGTCATTTTTCATTTTCAAGTGCCATGTTCACAGAACGCCCCCACGAAATAGAAAGCCTGAGAATACTTCGAGTGTACTGAAAGGAGAAATGACAGGCTCCTCTGGAAAATGAGACACTGGACAACCCCAGCAGCACCAGCAGCCCTGAGAAGACGGACTGGGGCTCTTCCTGAAAGACACACCAACTACAGAAGGGGAGGATTTATGCTTGGCTTGAACAGGAGAACGAGAAACAATTTGGAGCAGGGGAGAGGAAAAAGAGAAGATAACACTGTTGGATGGAGACTGGAAACCTCTCGAAATTAGAAAAGTTATATCAACTTCTACATGGGGCAAACTCATCATCTTCACTCTCCCACTCCCTGGTATTTACTAGCAAGCTATTACTCATTCTGATCATTGTATACAAAAACGCTGCTGATCAATATTGCACAAGAGTGATTAGTGCTCAATGATTAAACATCAGTGTATGAATTTATCTGACTTAACATGCCTGAAGTGGAAGGAAACAGGGAGAAACAATTCCTGAGCAGACTCTGGTAATGGAAATTGACAACTTGCCCAACATCAGATGATGATGTTGTGAGGAACTCAGAAGTAACAAGGAAGACATGTGTGATATTCTCAGAAGGATAGAAAATTGTTTTACTCCAAATAATTTATGATCAAATATGCCTTTGAACAGATGCACCAACTAAAGGAAAAGAAAATCTCCTCCACGGATGCCAAAGCAGGGCTATTTTGATGACGCAGGTGTCATGCAAACAGGCCTGCTGTGACCTGAGTCACTGCCCCAGGTCTCCTGTGATCTTTTTCTCTATCAGTTTCACACAGGAAGCCTTCATATTTGACACACCAAAAATAGCACATGGTTTACGAATGAAAATCCTGCTTCAAAAAAAGGTCACAACTTTTTTCTTTTTCAAAATGCAAATGCACTTTCAGCACAGTCTGAAAGCACTTGCCCCTGTGTTCCTCAGCAGACGTTTATGATCAGTTCCATTTATAGATGATGCAAGTAAGAAAAAAGAGAACTCAGAAGGGGGGGAAAACCCCACAAAAACAACAATTGGAAAAGAATACCTGAATACGAAAAGCAATCAAAAATAATACACGAATGCCCTTATGGAGAAAAATGCATAACTAGAAAATGAGGTCCAAACTGCTGAAGGCCCTACTGAAAGGCTGAGGAAAAAGGAAGGGGCCCCTTATATTCGACTCCATTCATCCTATCAATGCTACAACACTTTGGCAGCAGTCATCTTACCTTTCAGAGCTGCATAATGTACCAAATACAGCTGAAAACCAGTAACCAGCCCTTGAGCATGCCCGTGGTGTAACATCCCACTGCTGCTTGCCCCCAAGAGGAAGCCAGTTATACCAGCTCCAAAACGCCAGCCCACAGAAGGGCTGGCTGCTCGAAAGGGTCTTTCTCCCTTCAGAGTCACACCCAGTGACCACAGCTGCACAGAGCAGAACTTTCTGTAATTACTGTGCTTTTCTGGCAAAAGACTCTCCCAGGCAATACTAAACACACCACCACCAAAAGAATTTGAAAGACACTTGACAGATTATACCTTTATTGCAACCTCCAGAATCTGGATTTAATATTGCCAGTCTGAAGCACTTTTAGCATGTGGGTACTTTAGATGTTTCTATTATAAAGTCATGAGGTGGTGCAAAATCATGTTGGGGGTGGGAGGGGACACACAAACCAAAATCTTTCAGTAAAAGACCTTAAAGGCTTTATTTAAAATAAGGTGAACATCCCCTCCCTCATTATTTTAAATGACAACCTGATTTTTAAGCCAATTTCATAACTTTTGAGATACAAATCTCTATATAAATAGCCTCCCACACCACTGTTATCATATCCATTCATATTACTACACAAACACACCCTTAGATGCCAAACATTACTTGGTCTAACTTAAAAGCCATGCAACACAAACAGCTACATGTGGTGTGAACCGAAAAGCCATTTAAACCACTTTGGAACCAACAGGAATCAAGAGATAGTCAAAACAGGAAAAACGCAAGAGTTTACTGATGAAGCGAATTCTTCCCCTTGTTAATACATGGCTAAATTAAAGGTTCAGAGTCCCAATCCAGCAAATTTGTGAACCCTGTTTTATAAATAGCAAGGGGGATAAATCTAAGTTGATGTGACACTTAAGTGGATAATTCTACCATAATTAAGACATGGACTCCTGTCCCATTAGCTCAAGCCCAGACAAATACATTTTTAGCATGTCAGACACTACTGGAGGGCGCGTGCGATTCAAGTGCTGGTGAAAGAGTAGAAGGTAATTAGCAGAAGTGGTTGGATCATAAACATATTTACTTTGAAACTAAAATAATGCAAGTATTTTAGCATGGGGGGTAAGACATTTTCCTGTATTTTTCCTAGTCAACAGAAAAACAGGATGAAAAAGCAAGACCTTTCCTACAATTTCACTGCTACAAATTAAAATCAAAGCTTTCTAAATTAAATTTTTTTTTTCCAAACAAGAATGGCAGTAAACCTTGTCTCTTAATAGAAAGGCTCATAATTACATTTCTGCTTTTCCGAATTCAAAATCACTCTGCTCTAAAAACCAACAGCAAATGGCACACCAAAGCAGACTTGCTAAGCCAAGAACAAGAACTTTGTTCCTCTGAACAAATGCAGCACTGTCCAAAAGGAGGTGAAGTTTTAGCAAAACCTGAGACAACAAAAATTTACTCAAAGTGGAGGTGTTTTACTAAATTTTAAAGGCTAGTTTGATTTGAAGAAAACGAGAGAGATGGTTCAGGTTAGTTAAAACTCTTAATTTAGAGTGATCTGTTTAGACTAACTGGTAACAAGTTGGGGCAATGGAGGATAGGATGTCTGTCCCAAGAAAATTTTGCAGAGATGAACCACTATGGCAGCATCTTGTTTTTCTAGCACAGAGACAGAAGCACATAGAAAGCTATATTTGACAACCTGATTTTTGCTCCCATTTTACCTTAAAAGGGTTTGGATGAACTAAAAACAATGCAACTGTGCAGTGCTTTTTATATATATTTGTATACACACACACACACATGTATATAGATAGATAAAAATAAAAATTAATTTAAGCAGAAAAGGAAGGTACAGCCTGAGAAATAAAAATGCATTTTCCTTAATAGCTGGTAGCTAGCACTGGACTGAGTCTTCTGTGCAATTTGTCTCTATGACAGCTGCTTTCCTCTTTCTCTGCCATGCAGCCAGAAGTCTAGAAAGTATTAGAAATCAATATAAAATTGTAAAAACCAAATTACCCTCTTTTACAAAGGCAAGGTCTGTATATTTAACCCTGAGGACTGAAGGGGAAAACCTTCATCTGTATAGAAAAAAACACAAATAAATCAGTGCAATGATTAATCATGTAACAATAAATGCACTGCATTAATTGCAAAAACAGGAAAAAACCATTTTGGACAACTTATCGGACTGCTTCAAATTAAAACATGCAACACTACTAGTGCCAGCAATTGTCTAATTCCCAGCCATCTCAGTCACATCCTGACTCTCCAGCTTCCCAACTCTCCCAACTGAAGACTGAAAACTGCACTTCCTGTGCACATCACGCATTCCTTCCCACCCCAGCTATGCAGGCAGGCCAGAAAGCCACTCACACTATTGCATGAGGAAAAGGTTCTTCACCCAGAGGGTGGCTGGGCACTGGCAGGCTCCCCAGGGCAGGGGGCACAGCACCAAGTGTAACAGAGTTCAAGAAGTGTTTGGACAATGCTCTCAGGCACATAGTGTGACTCTCAGGGATGGCCCTGTGCGAGGCCAAGAGCTGGACTCAATGATCCTTGTGGGTCCCTTCTAACTCAGGATATTCTATGATTCTATTCATCTACAGCCCCTTAATCCTCAAGTACTTAAAGAAGGGTGGAATTATGTAAGAATTGTATCATTATTTCCAGTTAAATTATAAATAAATATTATCTCTGAAGGGGATTCCTGCAGAACTGAAAACCTTTTGGCCCAGAGTATTCTCCCAAAGCCTAAGTGTAATTGTAGATCTGTATGAGCCAGCAGCAGGCAGTTCTTAAAGCTGTCAAACATTGCTCTCCAAAAGCCTTCCAAGTGCTCCCAGGAGCACGGATGAGCTCTGCAAGTGCAGTGATTCTGGGTTATTCTGGGACTGGAGCAGGCTGCACAGCCAGGCACTGCAAAGCCAAGTACTGAGGAGAATCCTTCAAATACAGCTTTTCTGCATGGCAAGGACTTTATTCCTAAAGACGAATCTTTCAATATCTATTTAGTTCTCTCCAACTAGTTAAGGAAAACAGATCTAATTACCAAACTGCTACATTTATTACATTCTTTATCACTTAACAGCGATGTTTACCATTCCTCCTACTCTAAACCCAGAACACTTTATTAATGGTTTCCCTATTTTTACTGAAGCACAAAGACCCTCTAAGAGGGGTGTTCACACTCCCCACCCTGAAAGGTGAGGAAAAGAGATAAAAATATTTAAGTGACAGCTTGAGATATCCCAGCACCTAACCCTACTCTTCCATGAACCTGCACAGCCCCTGCAGGTTGCACTGCAGGCATTTTTTTTTCAGCTGTAAACTCAGAAAAACACTTATAATAGTTCTTCATCTCAGTGAGTATCCTCCCACAGTAGGCAGCCGTGGGATCTCATAAACACAGCTCTGGAGCACAGCCTAATTTTCTGCTCAAAGCTTGAATGAGCGTAAATTCAGAATTCAACTAGATTCTCTTATGCAAAATCCCATCAATAAGTTTCTGCTCCACGTACTGCCACAGAAAATTCTCCATGCCACTGAGATTTACCCGTACAGAAGCCCATTCATTCCTCTGCTTACCAACAGTTGTCTTTCAGCAAGTTACACCAGTGCTTCAAAATCCTGAGACTTCTCCACTAGTGGTAAATTGCTACTGTTCACTGCTGCAATGAAATACAGCAATTCAGCACACTGTAGATAGTATTTTGGTATCTTAAGTCACTGGCTAAGGGCAGCAATTTGATTTCTTTTCTGCTGCAACAAGGAAAAAACCACTCACATTTAAGATCCTTGGAATGAGTACTCCCATAAATTCCTACACCAGTCCTCAAGACAATTTTTCCATAACACACAGAATGAAATTTGAAGAACTAAACTGAAAAAATTAATTAAAAAAATTAATTGAAACATTCTGCCTCCAAAATTATTATAATGGATAACTGAGTAAGATCAGAGGCATCACTTATGGCCACGATTGCTGCTTTGCACAGCCCTTCCCAATTCTGGTGCTGTTTACTCAAGAGCAGATCAAAAGCAACTCCTCTGAAGTCAGGAGTCCAAACTGCTGGGAGAGCAGAAAAAAAACAAAAACAAAAAAGCATTCCCCAGGCTAAGAAGGCCATTAATGACCTACCAAAATTTTAGGAGTAAAAAAGTTGTATGCCAAACCAGGAAGGTTGCTCCCTTTCTTTCTCTCTCTCTCCAGCAGCTCAGCTTGTATGACTTCCATCACTGTTGAGTTTGACACCACTGACAACTACATGAAATTTAGGACTCTTAAGAAGCCTGTTTTGTTGCCAGCAAGTAGTCACACCTTGCCAGCATCCAGACTATTACAAATGTGCTTATTTTCAAGAAAAGATAACCACTGTTTCATTGCCATTGCAATAAATGGCCAGACACAGCAGCAACAATGACTATGTGTTGGTGCACTGTCCCAACTACCAGGCATCTCAGCTGCTCCGGGCACTCGATCAGTAAGATCTGAAGACTGCAGGCTAAGAGGAATCATGGACATGATGGTCTGGCAGAGCCAAGGCATTCTGCATTCCCTTGTGCAATTAAAGGTGAGAATTGCTGGGAACTTCAGTCCTGGATACTAATTTTGCTCCAAGGGATAATATCTCAGGAAGCTCTTGATAAAAGCAGCACAACTGAGGAAGGTGCTTCTTGCCCCGCCCACGAGGCCAAGTAGTCCCAGGCCAGTCAGACTGCTGAAATCATCCACAGGGTCACTGTCAAACAGCAGCTTCAGGCGGGCCACCTTTGTCTCCTTAAAGAAGGAATATGGTATTACTTCTGTGACTGAATTCTTCCCAGTCAGAGAAAAGACACACAGAAATTAAGCCAGGAAAACTAAGCTGTAAGACTGATAAAAGCATCCAAGCACACATACAGAGTCCACTTTACTTTTAAGAATGTCACAACTCAAGTATCAGGGACTCATAACTGCACCTGAACCAACCACCCGTGTTTCTCTGCTGTTTGTCAGCAAAGCACTACTGGATAGTCAGATTTGGCAGCTCCTCTTCCACAGCCCACCTATAATAATTTCCCAGCTCTGAAGCTGAGAAGGTCCCCTGCTTTTGGTCAGATCCAAGACACTGGAGCAGGTGGGGAATGGTTGGGAAAGGGACTGAAACTAACCAGGAACTAGATCAAATGACTGATGTTAGGAAGCTAAATTAAAATTTTTCCTTGAGACTAAAACTTAAATACTGAATCATTAACAAGATAGTTGCTACTACTGAAGAAAACAAACTCTCATTGTTCCTAAACTACTTAAAAAACAAACACACTTGAACTAGAAGTACCATAAAACCAGCAAGATTCTTATATATCTCATAAAAGCAAACTTTATTCAGTATCTTCCTTTACCTAGAAGACAGGAGACTTGAATTGTACTGGTTGAAAATACAAGACTATAAACCAAAAGACAAAAACAAATACTTTAAGATATAAAGCTTTATCAGCTTAAAAATACATATAAGCATGCAGCACATCTTTCCCAAGAAACTTACAAAGCAAAACTTAACCAGAAGCAGCCACATGGGGCTTTTTAAAGCAAATCTTTGCTCACAAGACTAACTGCATAAAATCAGAGACAGGCTTGGCTTGGAAGAGACCTCCAAGTATCACCTGGTTCCAACCGACCCACCATGGGAAGGGATCCTGGGGCCCCATCAAACGTGGCCTTGAAAACTTCCAGGGATATGGCCCCCACAGTATTCTGGGCAGCCTGTTTCAGTGTCTCACCACCCTCACAATAAAGAATTTCTTCCAAACATCTAATCTGAATCTCTCGGTTTAAAACTGTTCCCCCTTGTCCTGTCACTCTCTGCCTGTACATATAAAATCACTCTCTCTCTCCTGTAAGCCTCCCTTAAGTACTAGAAGGCTGCAATAAGGAACCTTCTCTTCTCCAAGCTGAACAACCACAGCTCTCTCAGTCTCCTTCACAAGAGGTGCTCTGGCCCCCTGATCATCCTCGGGGTCGTCCTCTGGACCCTCTCCAACAGGTCCACATCCTTCCTGTGTCAGGGGCCCCACAGTTGGATGCAGAACTCCAGGTGGGGTCTCACCGGAGTGGAAGGGCAGATTCCCCTCCCTCAGTCTCTGCTGGCCACACTGCTTTTGATGCAGCCCAGGACAGAGATGGCTGGCTGGGCTGCAACGCACATTGCTGAGCCATGTCCAGCTTTTCACCCATGAGAACCCCCAAGTCCCTCTCTATAGAGCTGCTCTCAATGATTTCATCTCCCAGCCCATACTCATGCCTGGGATTGCCCCAACCCAGATGGAGCACTGTGCACTTGGACTTGTTGACCATAACACAGAACATTGTTATAGCTACATACTGTGTTTGGACCATGACCTCATCTAGCAACAGTGTGCCCAGTCCTGAAGTGAAAGTGGTCAATTACTTTTATGTTTTAACCCACCACTGACCAACATACAAGTAACAACTAACTGAACTAAAACCAGTCACACTGGGTCCCTTCTTCATAAGAATTTTGCCTTGTTACTCTGCACCATCCATTTGTTTTAACCAGATTTATGATGAAGTTACAGCAATTAGCTGAAAAGAACACAGAAGGAGCAGCTACGAGCAGCCTGCAGACTGCTGCCCAGAGCCCACAGGGCCAGTCACCTGAATAATTTGACAAGAAACGCAGAGATGCTGCAGGACTGAACCAAGGTTTCAGCTGTCTGGCTGAGCAAGCAGGACACACAAACTGCCTGAACCCAGAGCAAAGAAAGGAAGTTTCTCCAGCAACTCAAAGGCTACTTCAGGCTGCCTAAAGAATATTCTCAACTCCTCAATTATTTTCAACTGCTCAATCATGAACAAGACTTTTAAATGCTTTTTCACAAGGTCTTCACCCAGGAAATGAAGCCACACAGCACAATTTGCTGGGCTTTTTCAGACCAGGTAAAACACTTCATTTCCCTTTCAGAAAAGGAAGGAGAAGTTTAACTGACACGTGTTTAGTAATTAAAATGGATTCTTTGATGTTTTGCAAGTGACGTGCAAGACAGGAGAGCATACACTCAGCCACACCAGCCAGACCAGTAAGCCCAGTTCACCTTTGATGTTCAGCTACAACTGCAGTTAGCACAGCCACCATTGTGGGCCTGGAGCTCGGGGACATGTCTTGCCGCATTCACTAATGGACACGTCCAAGTGCTCCTCTGTACCCACACTATTCAGCCCCTCATCAGCGAGGCCTCCTGTGCTCAAACCAGAGTGCAGCTCCAGCATCTGTGCTTCCTTTGCTGGCAGTGGCAACAGCAGTTCATTAGCTCTCTGACAATTAGGAGGAAACCTAGGAGGTGATGAGGACGTAACAACAGCAGCATGAACAAGTCTGACAATTGATTTTATAGACTTCCTTTCCTCTTCTGCAATAGCTTTTCAGAGCATAGACAGCACAGCTCCATGGAGAGTCAACTCTACTAGCAGTATTCAGAACCTTGAGTTACAATAAAAAACAAACCTTGAGAAAACATGTGTGTGCACACACATCTCAGAGCAACTTTCAGAGGACCATTTCACCCACGTTCTGTGGATCCAATCCAGCACTAAGCATGTATCTGACTGAACATACAAGCAGTCCCAGTGATTTAAGTGCAGCCTGTAGTCTCCAAGGTAAGAGCATCCTCCGCCCCTTCCCTTCGCCTCCCCATCTTCTCCTGCTGTCACCAGGTCAGCTCTGAGCTGGCTGGAAGCTGCAGGCACAGCTCCATGCCAGATTAAACAGAGCTGAGCCCATGGCCTGTACTGACACTGGTGCTCCTCTAACCACAGTAACCATGAACTAACCAGGGATCTGAAAACGAATGCAGCTAAATTAGCCCACTGAAAAATAACCCAGACAGAAATTATACAAACGGTTTTCAGCCCGCTCATTGCATGGTGACACCCATGTCAGTATGAGCTGAAGAGAGGGGCTGGCAATACAGCCCCACACCAGTTCCATCTGCCAGGAAAGGGAAGAGGCAGCCAAGCTGGGCAGGGATCATGCATGATGGTGGCAGGCCAGACTTTGACCACTTTAAATTGGCTACAGAACACCATAAAGAGCCACTAACATGGACAACTTAAACTGCAAAAGTACAGTCCTGCTCCTAAGGTTAAACATAAATAAACATCTCCACAGAAGAAAAACCCCCATTGTATTTAAATTTCTGCTCTCATTTCATCTTAACTTTTACTGTGTGGCAGGGACCACATCCATTACCCCACCAAGCAGTCACGCACCCGGCAGCTGCTAAGCCCTCCTTCCGTCAGGAATTGCTTGTCTCCTCAGCAATCCGAACTGGTGGTGTTCCACAGCCTTCCCATTATCTCTATTCCCCTTGTCATGTCAGCACAACTGTTACTTGAACTGTGCTGCAACTTGAATTGGGGAATTATGCTGAAACATAAGAATTAGAAAAAGAGGAAAAAGTAAAAATCCAGCCAGATAATATCTCTGGACAGATCCACAGTTTGTCACTGAAATGCGAGAGTTCATGTGCCAGAAAGGTGCTGGAGCAAAGAGAAGCAAGTGAGTGCAACTACAGCTAAAAAATGGACATCAACCCCACCACAGCCCAAGGCCAATGCGCAAAGAGCAGCTCCTGCTTTACTGGGCCCTTTCAGTGCTGCATCATCTTTGCTGTGAATGAAGAGCACAGAAAGGGCCCCATTACTCCAGCTGCCAATCTCCTCTGGTAGGTCAATGGCCTGTCACTGTGCAACCAATACCCCAGTTACCCAGCAGGGCACCTGCCCACAGGCTGTTTGTATCTTAACCAAGAGCAAGGTAACATAAATACCTTAGATACAAGGTTCAGAGAACTCTCCAGATATTGCCAGCTCCTCATCATTACTTGAAAAAGAACAGACTGTGCTTTGTAAAGCTCTGTAACAGTTAATACAGGCAGACTCCACTGCAAAGACTTAGCTCTGATGTAAAGCAGCTGGAAGCCAGTGAAATGGAAGCATGTTACTTGCATGCACAGCTTTAGGAAATCTATTATTTAAATATTCTGCATAATTTCTGGGGTTTGCAATCCAAAAACAAAACTGAAAGGGTTCAAGAAAAGTTCTCCATAAATTGTCTGGTATGTGGAAACTCCATTTACAGTATGGTTCTAGAAACTTTTATGACTGCTCTAGAAAGAGATGACCCTCGTTTCTCCACATACCAATTTGAGGAGAAAATTGCTGATATTGGAGAACTTTGGTGTGACAAGCAGAGATATAAGAATATGGATTTCAATTTAAAACTAGACAAATTCCACCTTAAAACCAAAATATATCCTTTTAATAACTTGAGAAATTAAACAGTTCCAGCAGCTTATTTGGGACATTATTTTTATTAATGGATTCAATATTATTTGAAGCTGGTTTTTTTGGAGTTGGTTGGGTTGGGTTTTTTTTCACTTTAGCTCTACCAGATGTTATAAAAGCAGTGAAATTCTGACACTTCTGTTATTTGGGTCAGTCTAGGTGACAACAACATTAAAAACAGGAGATATTTCTATCCTGAGAGTGCCACCCAACTTTCACAGAAAATCTTCTCAAATAACAACATTAAAAGAGGGAAGACAAGATCCCATGTCCCTCACCTTTGTGCATATGCAGATTGGATTAGGGGATTCTAACAAAGAACAAGCAGGCTCCTGTTCCTCTCACTCCAGCTAACACTTACCTTTCTGCAGGGTTTTACCTCCCAAAAGCCCAGACATTATCAAATCAGAGGAAAGACATGTGCAGGAGGCACTCCTGAAATTTCAGTCTCTTGTGCCCAGAGGCTCCCGACAGCTCCTGGCAGACGCCCTGACAGCGCTTAAGAGAGGCAGTGCAATAGATGAGGACAAGTTGGACATCAGCTCTCAAAGAGCTCAAGGACCACTCCTGAGCCCTCAATCTCAGAGCCTGCTCCAGACGGAGGAGGAGCCTGGCCCGATCTCCATGACCCAGTTATGGACCATGTACTTCTAAGAATAACTTCCACATCAAGCAAGGAGAATTTTCTTCTCCCATCCCTATAAACATATCCTTTACCCTCATTACATTTTTATTAAGATGTTCCTCAGCACAAGTGCCAAACCAACCTTTAAGATGCTCGAATGTTTTCAGCCATGCACACAGCTGGGAGCATGTGTGTGTTTCCCAATCTCAGACAACACAGAGCAGACACAAAGAGGAGCCCTCTCGATAGAATGGATGCTTAAAAAAAGAACAGACTGGGGAAAGGCAGCAGAATAGCAGAGAAGAGCAAGGGGACAGGAGCTCCAGCCTTTATAACTGCAGGCTGTTCGCTGAGACAAAAATATTGCAGCGAAGCCAAGGAGGTCAAACATCATTTCCCCTCATCTGGTAACAATGACTGAGGAAGCCTGCGTTCATAAAAGGCACAGATTTAATACACACCCTGGAAAGACAATCCTACCAGTCTTTGTTCAAAGCAGGAATCCCTACACTAATAAAACACATCTTCAAAGGAGAAGGAGTAGGGCTTGTAACAAAATTTTTCAGCAGCCCCTTAGCTCAAGCAGCACTAGTGGGCGCAGCTATAATCACAGCAAACCTACATAATGGGTCTGAACTAGCTTAGCCCTTTCCCTGCAAACAGAGAGGCTGCCACATCAGTAACTCCGTTGCTACGGCAACTGCTTACTTTCCATATCAACTGCAAACTCGTTGCTATGGAGACACATATACAAGAAAAATTCCTCTCTATAGCCAAGGACCAGATGGTAGGGAATTCAGGGAAGTCATGGACTAACGGGCTGTACTAAATGGGACACACACTAGAGGACATTTAGATCTGTATGTTCACAATAGGATTAATCTGAACAAGTGAATTCACAGGTCTGGCAGCATAAACAAAGCCAGGGAACTCCTCATCTACTCCCCATCATGTGATACTTCATACTCTGGCCAACTACTATTAAATTGCTGAGCTCAATGCAAAGAGGTTTGTACAATTAAGGGCTCAGCATTTTCCCTTCTTCAGCCCAGCTCTCTGTCTCGATCCAGATCAACCTTATCACAAAGTTACATTGAATAGCCACACTGTCGGCTTGCCAGGTAAGCCTGATGGCACCGCAGCTGAAGTGAAATAGCAGGAGTGTAAAAACAAACCCAAGCAGGAAAATGTCTTTTCCTGGCACGCCTAAAAGCACCAGGACAGGGCAAGTCAAAAACTGATGCAGTACAGCCTATTTTTTTTTCTCCTCTCTGTTACAATGATCTCACATCAGGAAATTCAGGCATTCATAGGCAGGCAGAAAAAGCTCAGACTATCAGATGCATATTTAGCCCCATGAATATAAACTAGTGGAACCCAAGACTGAGAAAACTACTATGAAGAGGGAATTCAAAAAATAATTAAGTGTTCAGCAGAACTTTTTTTTAGAAAAATGATTACTGAAAGGCTACACAAACACTGGAAAGCACAACTATGAGAGAAAAAGCTTCCAGCTTTTCACCAAGTGTCAATGCACATCAACCACTAAATGCTTGTAATTCCCAGCACCGATTAACTTCTTCCCCCCATACTGTACACGTTTCAGATCCCATCTTGTTAGCATTTCATAACATGCCATTTGTTAAATACTGCCTTTTTTTCCCCACCTAAAAACAGTAGAACAGGCAGACTCCAAACCTGTAATTTGCAGAATCAGGCTGCAAAGGAGAAGTGGCATAAAATCGTTCCTTATAGATGAAAACCTCACTTTCACCTGCCCCACGGCACAGACCCAAACCAGAGAACCCTTTAGATGGACACCTTCCTTCTGAACAGCAGAGAAATTTGCTGCAAGTACTCGAATCAACCCAAAGTGTGCATGCACACACACAAAGATATTTTCAAAGCCATCAGATGACAGTTACTGCTTTCCAAGTCCACAATTAGCTGTCAAGCACCTGATTCAGCAACTCTGACTGAGGGCCAATTCTGCACTCAGGACTCTGCCACATTGCTTGGCCAAGACATGAGATAAAACCCAACAGGAGACTTAAATGACCTTCCATGGTGCATTTTATAATTTAAGATTCCCATCTCATTCACCTTAATGCTGACTACCTGCAGTTATTAGCATCTCCAGGAAGTAGAAGAAATTCTTTCTCATAATCTGGGATTTTCCAGGAATGAATAAAACTCCACCTTGTTATTCATACAGGCAAGGCCTCCCACCACACCTTGTTGTCTATGTAACCATGGCTCTAATCATGAATTTGAGACATAGGTGACTAGTCATGCATTGAGCTGTGCCACTTCCCTGAGAAGAAGCAGCACATTATGTTATTGCTCATATGAGCTCACTGGACTGCCGGATATTTGACAGATAAAACATGAAGACAAGTTCCTCATAGGAAGGAAGTTGAAACCCGAATAGTCAACTTGTAAACAGAGGAAGACGGATTGAACAAAACACAAATGGCAGTGTTAAGCACATGTCTTCCAAGCTACAGTATTTTGGGGGGTTTTTAAATGCTTTGCGTGACGATTTCTTACAGTCTGGGACAGGATCATTAAAGTCTGGTGTGGCGTTTATTAAATGTAAGACTCTGGTTCACACAGCACAAGATTCAGTTCAGAAACAGGTTTTTTTAATCTTTCACAGCAACTAATTGATAAAAATACCAACACACGGTGTGTGATCAGCAATATGGAGACAGTGGATTCTAAATAATAATATTTTTTTAAAAAGAAAGAAAACAAAAATAGAAACGTCAATCCTTTAAAAAAGGAAAACTTCAGAGAAGAGAAAGTTAAGTAATCTAAAATGAGAAGCTGCTTTAGGGCAGTGTATGACTCTACCTCTGGAGTTACTGGAGCTCCTATTGCACAGCTTTTAAAGTTAAATAGCACACAAAATAGGGAGAACAGCACCACCAAGAGAAGTCTAGTTTCAGGGTAACCAGTTATAAGACAATCACAGCATTTACCTCACTGAAATACAAAGCTAAGTGCATTTATTGTTTCTGCCAGGGAAAAGTGTTCACGGTCTGATCTTCAGCCAATTTTAGAGACAAACCACCAGTTACGTGATCTTACCCACTATTTATTTCCCTAACCTCTGGGAAGGCCTCTGAAATTTATCTGCAAGTTGGTATTTTTATCAGTATACCCATATTTTGCCAAAGATTCACCCAGACCGCTACTTCTTGAGCCAGTCCCCTTCAGAAACTGCTACCTGCTCTCAGGCAGACTGACGCAGCAGAGGGCTGTGCAGAGGATGCCTGCGCTGCTCCGCCCGCCCCCCACTGCCTCACACACAGCCCCTTCCTGCAGACACTGCTGAGGAGCGAGCGATGAAACCAGGCGACAACTGAGAGCAGAAAGCAAAGATGTGCTCCCCAAGCTTCTGCACTGCACCAGGCAGAGAACAACTGAAATATGGTGAATGGTAACTTTCCCCTTTGATGCCAGACCTGTTTCATCTCTTGGAAGAGTTTTTCTAAACCTGCTTGAAATGGAACAAAGCTTTATCACCAAAATTCAGAACTACTTCGTTTGGTGTAAGAGAAAGAATTTTTTTTTCAGATTACAACACAGGCCAGTGATGGACTCTTATATAAGGCATACCCTTTCACTATACATTTGTATAAGCCAAGAACAGCAAGCAGCCTATTTATAACATGATTACATTCATCTAGTATAGCTGGAAACCATTACCACAGCATGATAACTAAAGACAATATTTAACCACTATGCATGAAGACACCAGCTGGGGGGATAAGAAAAAACACACACACACACACACCCCGAGTGCTTTCTTACAGATGTCTAGACAATGAATTTAATAAAATCAGAATGAGCAATGCTAAAGAAATGTTGGCTCTCTGAATTTAATGAACTACGTTACTAGGGACATGGTTGAACGTTTTGTATTTCACTGTTAAGGACACGTTCTGGGATTAGCAGGTGACTATATTCAGAACTAGACAGGTTTCCATAGTTCCAAACTTACCTGACTTCTGTCTTTGTCCACTTTCTTAAAACACTTATTCAAGGATAGATTATGTCTCACAGAATTTTTCCATCCAGTGGGTGCATTTGCAAAATAAGGAAAGTGTTCCAAGATCCAGTTGTATATATCCTTTACGGGCAGTCTTTTGGTTGGCGAGTCCTCAATGGCCATAAAGATGAGGCAGCTAAAGGAATAAGGAGGTTTGCAGTTGGGGTTCTGCTTGGCATCGTAGGGCAGGTCAGAGTGGGCAGGAGATGGTGGCGTGTCATCACCAATGTCCTGAACAGGGCTAACACTCCTTAACACCGAGTCCCCAAAGCTTTTCAGCAAGTTCTTACTCTCGTGTAACCAGTTCAAATTAGTTAGTTCTTCATCTTCCATAGCCCCTTTATCTAATCTGATGGCAGGCAAGGAGAAGTCTAGGTCCTCATCATCATGAAGTGCCTTTGATAAATCACTATCTTGGTAACGTTGGCTCAATCCACTGGGAACGCTAATTCCTGAGCCCTCTGGCTTCTTACTGGGAGGCATGACTGGACCCATTTAGACAGCAATTCCTGTAAGAGGGAACCCAAAGGAAAGGGAGAAAGAAACAGAGAAAAGTTAGCTCATGAAAAGGTCCTGTATAATGTTTTCACAGCTTTTTCCTAACTGGTCACTTAGGCTTTTGCCATCTGTATTAAACATGACAGATTCACAAACACTCTTCCACAACTGTTGAGGAAAATAATCTAAAGTCAGCACACAGGAAGAAATTTCAGTTGATGGAATGATAATCCAGATACACCTCAGTAACGTGAAGCCGCACACAGGAAATCCCAAAAACATGTCCCTTTAATGATGAATAGGGTATCAAATAATTGATTATATATGACTATATCACTTTAGTAAGCATGTGAACTAAAAAAAAAAGTAAGAATGACTTAAGGGCAGTTGCTTCAGATTAATTTCAGCTGTTTCACATTTGAGGCCAATACAACAGCCCCATGATTAAAGTCACTCTGGCTAAAGGCTGAGGCAAACATCCAATCTTGCTATGGACTCAGCTGCATCAAAACTCAGAAATGACAGCAGAACTTCAAAACCAGCAAGGGCAGGAGGAGGGAAAGCAACACACGGTAGTTTTGGGATCAGGGCCAAGACAGGGAAGCAAGTGCCAGAGGAACAGAGCACTTTAAAAACATATGTAAACAGAGAAGATACTAACATTAGCTGAACTGTATTTCAAACATGGTAGAAAAGAGAGTCTGAAAGATTGCTGTGATACTCAACAGGGGCCTGAGAGAGGTGGAATGTGCTGCTGAGGGTACTGAATCAGCCCTGAGGGGGACACCTGTGAGCAGTAATATTTGGGATGACCTGAACCCTTCCAGAAGCTCAGTGAAGTCAGGCACCTGCCCAACTCAAGAGCCCAACAATTCCAATTCAGAAGCAGGAGGCAGCTTCCCTCGGCTTGTACGTAACAGTCAAACTGTCAGGACATAGGTCTGGAAATGTCAACAGCAGAAGAACAAAAACTGGAAAGAGTTAATAATGGATTTTAAAGGGATGAAACTTCCTGCACAAACACTGAACAAGAACAAAATGATTCCGTGTACCTAGAACATAACCTCAGCAGCTACCTAAAGTCACGCAGTCACACATTTTATGAACATATTACACCAAAGCAGCCATTACTAAAAATAAAACACACAGAACTTTTCCGCACAGAAGCCTGTCAATACGCACCATCACTCAAGCCAGTCAGTGAAAATGCGCAGTTTTACACGAGTATCTAGAAAAAGAAAAGTATTAGGGAAAGGAAAAAATACCGAGGCAGGTATAAACACCGGGTGGCCAAACCTACGTCGGTCCCACTTCCCAGCTTTCAAAACTGCAGCCAACGCAACCAGAAGGTAAACAAGGGAATCGCCGGCGTCCTGGGGCTCCGGCATTGCCTACCTACGCCGCACGCTCAACTTTGACTCCAAATGGAAGTTACGTCCCATGAGCTTCTAAACAGGAAAATTATATGATGGCTGACAGTAAAGTAATTTAATTGCACTGTTGCTATGACAACGAGCTGCTCTCTTTCTGTTTAATTTGCTTATTTGCCAGTATCCTCCCGAAGGGCCGTATCACTCCATGATTTTTCTCCCTGTCCCTCTTTCCCCACTCCAAGCGGCGGGGGTGACCGGGCGGCCGCGGCCCCGCGGAGCCTCCTCGGGCCGGCAGGGAGGGCCGGCGGGGCGCGGCAGCTCAGCGGCTCCCAGCGGGGCCGCCGCGGGCGGGCGAGCGGGCGGGGGTGCCCGGGGCTGCCCCCGCGGCGGCGGGGCCCGACGGGGGCCACGCGTGGGGGCTCCTGGGGGAGCGCTAACGGGGCCCGCAGCGGCGGCCGCGGCGTCCCCCCCCCCCCCCCCCCCCCGGCAGACAAAGGCGCGGAGGCCGCTCGGGCCCCGCTAAGGGGCGCGGAACCGGCGCGGGCGGCCCCGCTGCCCACGGGGGGGGCGCCCCGGGAGAGCCCCCCCCGCCCCGCCGCGCGGGGGGCGCGCGCCCATTGGCTGCGCCCGCAGCCAATCAATGGCGTTGCCAGGCGACCGGGACTGCCCCGGCGCGCGCCGCGCACCCGCCAATGCCGGGCAGATGTCAGCGGCCCGCGCCGGGCCCGCGCGCACCGCCCGCACGTGCGTGTGTGTGCGCGTGTGCCCCGCGCTCCTCGCGCGCTCACCGCCGGCGACACCAGCCGGGCCGCGCGCGGCCCCCCGGCGCGCGCACAGCAGGGTCACGGCGGCGCGCGCCGGGCCGCGCACCAACTCCCGGCCAAGTTGTGGCGCGGGCCGGGCCGGGCCGGACCGGACGGGACTGCAGCGCACCCGCACCGCACCGCACCGCGCCCTCCCGCGGCGGGCCCGCGCAGCCCTGCGCGACCCCCGCCAACAACAACAACAGCAGCAGCAGCAACTTACGGGGGGGGGGGGGGGGCGGCGGTCTCACCGCGGTCCCGTCATGGCAGTGGCACAAACTTTCATCTGACGGAGCCGGGCATGGCGCGCCCCGCCTCAGCCCGAGCCCCGGGGGTGCCGCGGGGGTCCCGGCGCACGGGGCTCCGCCGCCAGCATGGGGCCCGCCCGCCCCGCGCTCCCGACGGGCAGCGGTCGCCTCGGTGAGAGCCCGAGAGCGAGAAATTGTTTCCACTGCAAACAAAAAAGGCGACACATGACCAGGGAGGGAGGGGAGAGAGGGAAAACGTGGGCTGGGCCAGCCGCGACGGGAGAAGCCGCGTAAGGGAGGGAGGGAGGCAGGGCCGCGGGCGGTGGGGGAGGGCGGCGGCTCCGCGGGCCCGCAGCGGGCACGGGCCGTGCCCTCCCCGGGGCGCCCGCCCGGCGGCGGCTCCCGCCGGGGTCGTGCCGGGCCGGCGGCGCTGGCCGGGGCCGGGTGGGGGTGCGAGGGCGGGGGTGAGGCGCCCGACGAAGTTCCTGGTGCGGAGAGAACCGGCGGCGGCGACGCGCCCACTTGTCCGAGTCTCCCTTTCCCCGGCGCGGCCGGGCCGGCCCCGACTGAACCGCGGCGGGCACCGAGGGCGCCGACAGCCCCGGGAGCCCACGGGTCAGCACAGCGCAGCGCTGCCCCTGCCTCCCCCCGCAAGAGACGCGGGGAAGACACCTTTCAGCACCCTCCCTGCGGGCAGGTAGTCCCTGCCGGCCCCGCCGGCACACGGAGCAGACCCGGACAGCGACAGGAGCGATCGCGGTCAGGGCTCTGTCGCGGACTCTGTGTCACGACACTACGGCCCCTGCTGATGGTCGGTCTGCACGCTGGGCAGTAGGGAACGGTGTTGCAGAAATCTGCAGTAACAGCCGACGGGGCAAAAAATATGTATATTTCTTTAAAGAAATCTGCTTTAAAATAAGGCTTTGCTCAATTAAGAAGAATGATGTGTTTTGTCCTCTGCTACCATACCCTGAAATAACTAGTATTAACTTGAGTAAAAAACCCTTACCATCAGTTAAATTAATTGAAGGGAACTAACTTGGTTTAAAAATAAAGAAGCTGCCTAGTCTAGACGTCAGTAATTGAACATACAGGCTCCTGTATGCTACATGCCTGATCTGGAGCAGCTTCAGCGATTTGCAGCACAGAATTAAAGTAAAACTGTCCACCCACAAAGAAAGTACATGGGATTGTTTTGTAGCTGACCCACAAAAATCAAAGACTCCACTCTGGGTAAACAAGGCTCTCAGATTTGGCATACTTGCAAATTTACCTTTGGTATAGAAAAGGTCTGCTGCAAAAATGTATAAACAGCATAATTCAAGTCAGAAATACAGGTATCCTTTCCAATGCAGCCCTCCCTGAACACAGAAACTGTCACTAAGCATTTTTAGCTGTTTTATTTAGAAAAGTTGGGACAGCTGTCTCAAGACCTTGAAGGAATTCTGTGCTGGCCCACAGCCAGTATTATCCCACTTAACCAGGTTCATCACTGTATCCTCCTGCATGCCTGTGTCCATACTAAATCCTCATTTCTTAAGGCATGGGTTACCTCTGACACTCGCAAAATTTTCATTTTTATACTGGAGTGGCACCTACCTCATTTTCAGTGCAGGACTAAGAGGCATTTTGTTGATTCTTTGGAACTAGAAATTCCTGTCATAACTAGCTAAGACTTTGTTTTGCCAATAGCTTTCCCTCCCCTTACCAGTGAACTGCTATTTCACATTCTTGCATATTTGCAAGACATGTCAGCAGCTGAATTGCAGAATGGGAAAAGAATACCTATCAGGCAGCAGCAGAGTATCATCGTTACCCACTGGTAACCCTGCTCTGTGACACCACCAGCCCTAACACTCCAACAGTCAGCAGACCATTAGTTTACACAGTTCTTATCTCATGGCCGTTTGGTTTCAAACCCAAACTAAATTATCAAGTCCTAACTCCACCCACCTGAATTTACTCCAAATGATTCAACGTTTTTCTGAGTGAATCAACATCTCTCTTTATTGGCAAGCAAGGAGATTTATTGCATTTATTGTCACTTGTAAAAGTCAAGTGTCTTGAAAGACTACCAAGGATTCAGCTAATAAGTACTTCTGAAGTGAGAAAGGGGAAGCCTCATGAGATGCAAAGTAGTATGCAAAGAAAATTATTCCTTGAATTCATTATGTACACATCCTATTCAGCTCAGTTCTGTTCAAAATCAGTGGCCAAATTCCTCATCAATATTGGTGGCATAAGATTGGTTCCAGAGTTTTCTGCCTTTTCCATGGCAGGTAGGAATTTCCTCAGTGAGCAGGCTAAGGGCTCCACTGAAGGGCCGCTGTGAGACATTTGCTGTGTGCACAGAAGAGCCAGCAGGATGAAGCACGGGCCAGCAGCAGGACACAGGGAAGCCTCAGGGAGCAGGGGGACAGCCTGCCTGCTGAGTCGGAGGCTGGCACAGGGCTCCCTGCTGAGGTGCCACAGGAAAGGCAGCGGTGCGGGGCAGCCTCTCGCTGGCTCCCACTGAGCCCTGAGCTCAACAGCAACTGGAGCTGCTGACTTGCAGAGCAGTGAAACACCAGCAGCAAGGCAAACACTGATATCTTGCCTCTTGGGAAGACTGTCCACCAACTCCTGACTCTTTACTGAGATACCTAATACAACTAATTTAAGAAAGGAGCATCCAGTCTCACACAGCACCATTAAAAGATCATTAATTGCTGGCTTAAAGGCTACAGCAGCATCAGAACATCTGATGGATGGCCATCAAGTAACTAAATACTCCCTGTAATCTCAGGCAAGCTACCATATTTATTAGGGTGTTGATTTCCCCATTTCTGAGACAGGAATAATACTAATTCATTTAGCAAAAGATTTGCAACACTGACAGATGAAACTGTTTGTACATCAAGACCAAAGTACTTGCCGTACCGAAGGCCAATTAGAAGTACCAACAGTGCAGAGCTGCACTTTAGCCTTGTGGGCTAATATACAACAGTCTAATCTTTCCACTCAGATTTCAGAATACCAACTGCAGATGTTGCAGTATCTTATTTAATGAGGATTTCCAGCCATTTCACTGTACTCCTTTATCTCTTATCCTCCTCTAGATTGGAATCTTTGAAAATTTCCCACAAGTCATCAAGCACACAAGCCATCAAGGGTCACAGGCTCATCTTCACCCCTCTATCTCCATCTCTGTTGGAAACATCTCTCTTTGCTAGCATTATAACCATGTGTCATGGTTTAACCCCCAGATGGCAACCAAATACCAGAGCCACTTGCTCCCCCCCACCCCCAAACACACACACACTGTGGGTGAGGACTCAGAATTAAAAAATAAATTAAAAAAAAACCACCAACCCTAACACAAAACCAAAAACAAATACCTCGTGGACTGAGATAAGAACAGTTTCATAATTCAAACAAAATATAATAATCATAACAATAAAGATAACAATTCTAATAGTAATGGAGAGAGAAATGGAAAAGAGAAATAACACCCCAGAGGAACAGGTAATGCACAATACCATTGCTCACCACCCACTGAGCAACATTATTCTCATATTAAAACCAAAATACGGCTCTGTATAAGCACCATTGTCCCAGTCAAAAGCAGAACACCATGTCACATGACCTCGCTAAATAACTTCTATTTTCTGGCCTCACCTGTCTCACTATTCAACAGCCCTCCACTACTTACCCTCACCTTCAAGCCCCTGTTCATCTCCAATCATAATAGCCTTATTGATTGGCATCCTTGTCTATGTTTATTCAGATTTCTTCCCTGAAGTCTGTGCAAATTTGCCAGCTAAGCTTGCTCATTAGGATTTAGAATTTGACACACAGCTGTACAAAAAAACTCCTAATTCCGATGAGTCGTGGTCCACAAGGTACTTTTCAAAGACTCGTGGACAGGGCTGCTGCCTCTTGTGATCAGTCCCTCAGTGTGTGACACAACTCAGGCCCTGACACCGTACACCAGACATCTCATTTTGTTTGAATTCCTCCCCTATGCAGAATGACTGGTGTCCCACACATCAGTCCTGCTACTTCTAATCTTCTCTTTCGTCTGAGGCAATGGATTTAATCCTGTACGGAGCAGAAGCATGTTGAACACCTTTGAGCAGTTACAAAAACTGAATTGTGAATACAGTATGTTTGTTCATTTCCTCTTTCACAACTCCTGTTCCCAGTGTTCTTCTTCTGCAATATCAACACTTCTTTATTTTCTTTATTTTTAACCACAGAAGACCAGCTGGGTTTTGTTTTTTTCCACTATGTCCACTTTCGGAGCAGAGAAACAGCCATGTCTGAACTTCCTGAGCAGTACCTGAAGAGTAAGAGTCCCTGCCTTGTACAGAGGTAATGCACCTAAGCCATCTGACAATCAGTGCCTTGCTGTGATGAAAAGGAGCAGCTCTGCCCTCGCAGCTTCTCCAAGCGCAGTCCTCCCTGTCCCGTGTCTTTTATAAGCGTGTGCTCCCCTTTCTCCTCCCACACCAAGCACTAGCTAAAGACACACACTGCACATGCAATGAAGGCCCAGCTTACCAATATCTCTATCTTTTGCTCATTCACTCATTCACATGGAATCAGATTTACAAAGCATTTCCCCAAGCTTTTATTCAATTACTCTTCAACTTCTCATTTGCCCCAGCAGGCAAAACCCAACAGAAACAGAACTGAATCAGTGAGGAAAGAAGCACTGATACAAAGCTTTGTCAGAAATGTGAGCAAACAAAACTGTCTACAGCATTTCTGTTTCCCAGGCTCAAATAAAATTAGGTTCTTACAATAAAATCCACAGTTTTTATGAAATAGCTCCTTTATAAATTAATGTATGCACATTTATGATGTTATTGTAGTAACACTTGCAGTTTCTAGGAAAATGAGTATACTCAGTGCTAAAATTATATACAGCTGACAAACTACCAGCCACTGTGTTTCTGTACATGAGTGTGGTGGGAGGAAAGCATCATGCATGCTCGTTTCTCCTACATACATTTGTTAAAACAGGCCCATATGAAAGATACTTTTCCAGTGTAATTACCCAACATAAAAGCACCCCAAGCACAAACCTACCTTATACTGCAAATGAGAAGCTTCTGCCACTGCAGCTTATTTTAGCAGCCTCACCAGTGGAAAACAAAATGTTGCTAGGATGAACACATCTTTACTGGAATCTTCTGCTCTAATGGCTATATTGGTCTGAACTCACCTAACCTAACCCAGTTGGCACATTAACTGCAATACAAGCCAGTACTTCTGGTACAATTCAGTATTTGAAAAGGCTGAAAAGATGACAGAACTCCTTTCTGTAGTTTGGTGCTTTGACTCTGCTATCTGTTGTACAGGTGTAATGCTCCAAAATGTGGCCTGGACTTACCTTACCATCAGTATTCACCATTTGGCAGCTGAAGTCAAACTTACAAGTAATCAGCAGAACAAGAAATCAACTGTATTTTTGTTCTCATGAGCAACATGGAGGAAATGCAGCAACCAACATTTCAGAGAAGTAAACATCAGAAGTTTGGGGGAAAGCTGCAGTGGAGGACCATGTTCTTTTTATAAAGTGCCCAAAATGTATTGCCAAATGGAATTTCTAAAACTAAGACAAAATTATTTCCAGGTAACATCTCAACTTGCCTCAGCTTTCCTGTATATATTCATTTCATCAATGACTTTAGGAGTTTATCCTTTATTTGTGTGCCTATGCATGCAAAATTAAGTTGCAACAGGGCATCATGGTAGCGAAGTTTGTGCTCACATCTCATCACCCGAGGATCTCTGAAACTGACACTAAACACAGTTTGCCATCACCACTTCTGAGAGCTAGAAGGTGATTATTCACCTCTAACTACCTGCTTGTGCCAGGTGCATTTTCTAACCACAACGGTACTGAGTCTCAGCTTGATTTCCAGGTCTTTGTAGAACAGGATATTCCAGAGTCCTTCCCTCTACTGCCTACACGGCTCTACTCTCTCTTCCTGTATGTTTCTTGAACACTGTTCCCAGAGGAAATCCTGTGAAATGCAGATTCCCAGACTGTGACAACACAGACACAGGTACAGGAGCCTGTATGAGGTGATGCAGTGATGAAGCACAAGCATGGCTGACCTAGAGTTGTGTCTACAAAAAGATGCTGAGAGAGCGCAGGTTGTGAGAAACACACCAAGTGTCATAAAATGAATAAGCAGATTTCTATCCTTAGTGTGTTTTAGTGCTATGGATCAGCCTACCAAAAGCATCAGGGAGCAAAGAATGGAAAGCAATGAAAAACTGCAATGGAAGGACTAAAAAGAGTCAGTAGTATCTGCAGAAACCTCCTGTGCTGTCCTGCTCCCCTCCACAGCCACAGAAGAGGTGACCTCCAAGGCTGAACCAGAGAGCAGCCACGAGGCAGAGCAGGTAAGTGAGATTTGGGGAGGAAGGAGGAAAGCTGGCACAGAACAAAAAGCACAGCTAAAGTACTCACATCCCAGCAGCAACTTCTATGGCCAGAGAACCACCCCCACTCATGTCTTGTGAGGTGGGTTTCCCTGCAAGCAGCTTTTGGCTTCTCCATGGTGAAAAGTCTGCATTATCATTATGGGCTGAATTATCCACTGAGGCATTAATTTCTACCAGGCCTTTTGGCACTGCCACAGTCTTTCTGGCAACAGGTAACTTCAGTGAGCAGCTGGAATAATCTGGGAGGTGTGGTGCATCTGGCATTTCACAGACTTTTTGCAGGCAAATTTCACATTCCACGGGTTTCTCACAGGAATGCCACAATGATGGAGTGGGTCTCAGCAGCCAAAGCACTGCAAAATAATCTTGGGAATGTTTTTGTCTTTAAATCTGCAGTCCGGTAAACATTGATAGGTAAGCCTTCTTCTAAGGTTCAGCTAGTTCCAGCACAGTTTAGCACTTCCATAGCCATTTCAAGGACAAACAGTTTAGCAGCTCCACAGGCATTTCAAGGACAAAATAATGCTATGGCTATGTTGTGGTTTAACCCCAGCCAGCAACAAAGTACCACACAACTGTTCCTTCACTCCCCCTTCCTCAGGTGGGATGGGATGGAGAATCAGAAAAGGGTAAAACCTGTGAGTTGAGAACAGTTTAATAAATGAAATAAAGTACAATATAATAACAATAATAATAATAGTAAAGAAAAGGGAGATATGAGAGAGGGAGAGAAAGAAACAAAACTTTAGAGAAACAAATGATGCACAATACATTTGGTCACTGTCTGCTGAGCAATGCCCAGCCCAACTCCCAGAAGTGATCAACCCCTCCCAGCCAACTCCCTCCATTTTATATACTGGGCATGATGCTCTGTGGTATGGAATATCCCTCTGGCCAGTTCGGGTCACTTGTCCTGGTTGTGCTCTCTCACAGCTTCTTGTGTACCTGCTCACTGGCAGAGCATGGGAAACTAAGAAGTCCTTGACTTGGGTAAGCACTGCTCAGCAGTAATTAAACCATCAACATGTTATCAATATTATTCTCATAATAAATCCAAAACACAGCACTGTATCAGCTACACTAGAAGAAAATTAACTCCATCACAGCTGCAATCAGGACAGGCTATAAAAAATTTTGAAGAACATTTGAGGAGAAAAGTCACTCTTACTGCTTGTATACAAGTAGAGGGTTTTGTTTGTTCCACTTCACCTGTCACATAATCTTCAATATTTTTCCATAACAGAAAAAAAACATACAACATGGAAACAACACAATACCAAACCAAATATCACATATGACTAAATAGCAAAAAGCTATCACTGGAAAAAACTCTGCAGGTTATGGACCAGCTCTGAGCAGCAGAATTGGGGTTTCAGTAGCAGAGAGAGGCCAGTTGGGGCTGGAAAGTGATGAGCTATCCCACCACAAGCCAGCGAGCTGCCAAGCTGTCCTTCTGCTGTGCTGGTGAACAGAAGACCCGTGTAATGACAACTGCAAAACTCATTTAAGATCTGAAAAGGTGACTAATGAGCTAATTCATGCTGCTTATAAATTATTCACTATGACACTAAACCCACTCAAGACAAATGGCAAAGTAAACTTTAAATACAAGGAGCAGGAGCCTCCTGTGTTGTCAGCTTCTGCCTGTAAAACTTTTTGCAACCCAAAAGACACTTCACTTGCTTCTGCCCCTTGTTAAACTCACTTGGATGTTTAGACCTTCTTTTTTACTACCTCTAGCAGAGTTAAAGCAGCTGCAGCTGCTGCATATTTATTTTGCCAGTGCCAAGTTGCAGGTAGTCACAAAGCACTATACAGAGCTTTAAATTACATTCTTCAGGAATTAAAGTCCAACCTCAAAATGAAGGCCAGATCTGAAGAAGTTAGAAGATAACAGCACATGCATGTTTAATGAGAAGCAGCCCATCTCCAGAGCCTGCACTTAATTGATACTTCTGTGAACATCTATGATTTATGCCAAAATGAAAACTGATGTCTTAAAAAAACCCCACACTTACATTTTTTAGGCACTGGACCAAACAAATTTGTGATATGTTTATAAACAGCCCATTTCTAAGAATGCTTTTGTTATCCTGTTTAGTGTGAAATACCATACAGGTAATAGTTGGATGTTTGCAGAACAAGTGGTGGAGTTTGCTGCTGTGGTGGCTCGAACAGGCACTGGCTTTCTTCAAACAGTACTTTTTTCACAAGACAATTTACTCACATATGTAAGTTACCTTTAGTAACTTGTTCCGTGTTGAAGTAGCAACTGCAGAGTGACATTAGAGACACTCTTAAACAACGTGTCTGATCTTCAGTGGGAAAACATGACTTGCACCTCTGGTTACACAATCCAACTCCAAAGGTCGGGAACAACTAGATAAAAGGGAAAGCTGGGAATTACACAGCTAAAGTCCAGTGAGGTATAAAGCATGGCTAAAGTATGGGAGACATAAGGCAACATCAAAATGATATTTAAAACAAGAAAAGAAAAAGGCCTAGCAAAGGAAGTTTGCAAATGAAATAATAATTGCAGATTTCACTAATCACTCCCTTTCTTCCAAACTGTCAATGCTGTAACGAAGCAGACTAAGAAATTCTTCACTATTTGAAGGAAAAGAACTTTACCACCTACCACTAACTATGTGATTAGTCTTCATTTATTTAAATCCATGATTCTGCAATTACCAGAGATGAACAGAAACCATGTTGCCCTCTCAGTAGTGCGTTTTAAAATGGTGATTAGAAAAAAACAAACACAAGACAGCAAGGAGCAGCCTACACTATACAGCATGCAAGTCAACTTCTCAAAAGCTGTTGTGTTTTAACCCCAGCAGCAGCTAAGTACCAACACAGACACTTGCTCACTGCCCCTCCAAGCCCCAGTTGGGATGGGAAAGAGAACTGAAAAAAGGTAAAACTTATGAGTTAAGAGCAATTTAATGACTGAAATAAAGTTAATAACAACAACAGTAATTAACATTATAATAATAACAAGAATAATACTATGAAGAAAAGGGAGATAGAGGAATAAGAGAGAAACAAGTGATGAACAATACAGTTGCTCACCACTCACTGACTAATGCCCAGTCTGTCCCCCTGCAGTGATCAGCCCCTCCTGGCCATCTTCCCCCATATTGAGCATGACATTCTCCCATAAGGAATATCCCTTTGGCCAGTTCAGGTCCAGGCTGTGCTCCCTCCCAGTTTCTTTCTGCACCCGCTCACTGGCAGACCATGGGAAACTGCAAAGTCCTTGACTCAGGGCAAGCACTGAACAGCAGGAAAAAAAAATCAGTTTGTTATCAGTATTACTCTCATATCAAATCCAAAACACAGGTGTTTACCAGCAGACAAAAGCTGCTGAGATTCCTAAGCATCCTGTAACTGAAGGGTGTGGGCAAAGAGCTGCATTGAAACCACAGACCCCACTAACCTGCCTGGCAAGGGGAGTTCACCTCCCAGTTTGGTGGTGGGAAATGGAGGTGCTTCCTCCAGCCAGCTCCCCACACCCTGCTCCTCATTTCCCTAATGAGGCCCAGCAGTGATGTCAGTTTTGCCCCAAGGTATGATTTGGTCCAAATAATAACAACCTACAGTTGGCTACATAATCAGAGGAATGTCAGATCTGGGGGAGGATGAGCAAACAAACTGACAGTACAGCTTTTAACTTCTTGCAACAAAGCCAACACTTGGCTAGAACTGCCAGTCAATCTCTTGACTGGTCTATGCCACTACTCGTGTTGAGGGTGCCCTTTGGCTTTGACCTAAGAGATCACCTGGGGGCATTCCTGAGACACTGGTCTCAGCAAATTCATGTGAGACTCCCATGCCATGAGTAGGGCACACAGACAGCACCGGCCAACTGGGTAATCCTGACCACCACTCTGGGACCAGCTGATGTTCCTGAGGTGAAGGCAGCTGGATCCCGCTGGGTACCAGGGCAAATGCAGGCCAATCCAAAGCCACATGCAACTGTAACCTCTACTGGAAAACTGATTCTGCAACTCCTCCTTTCTCTTGGCTCTCCAAACATCGCAATCTCACAGCTCTCAAGACCCCAGTGTATGCCAATCAGTGGTGAAGGTTGGGCTACTCTGTGATGTGGTCATTTCATTACACCCAACTGTAGGTATTTCTTACCAGCAATAAGAAAATTCAGATGTTCGCAAAGCAAAAAACTCACATATTCAACAAAAAGGAAGAACTCCAGCCCCTTTAAGCCGCATAATACCCACCTCCATATAAATGAAATTGTTTCTCTGCTCACCCATTACCATGCAGAGGTCCCAAACCCAAAAAGGTCAGGATTTACATGCTCCAGTGATTACAGGGTAGTCACTTAGCAAAGTGAGAAAATCTCCAAGTCCTGATGAGATGAGGCCAGAGAACACAGGTATGCCCCTTATCTTTATGTATTTTTGTCTGTTGTCACAACCTCTACAGTAATGGAGAAGGCAAAACAAGTAGGCTGAAACAAGTACTGCCATAAGCGACTTACTACCTGTTCTTCTGCTACAGTGCCGGCCTTGCACACTCCTTGTACACAGCCACAGCTGACTCTGGATTCCCATACACACCCATCAGATTTAGGGAGCCAGACATGCTGCACTCACATCTGAAGCACAGGTCTGGAACTGGGCCTTTGATGATACATGTATTCATATGTGTGCATGCACACCATGGCAACCACGTGCTCAAGCCTGTTCAAGACAGGCATTTTAGCCACCAAGTCCCAAAAGAGGGTCCTTACTGAAATTAATGGGTTCCACTTGAGCAGTTTCCTCTTTCATAGGTTAGGCAGATGGAACAAGGTCTTGAAAGTGGCCAAGTAGAAATTTATGCCTGTGCTTGCCTTATTGAGCGGGAAGTGTGATGCTGGCGCCTGCAGAGTCCTCAGGGAGCTGGGCTGAAGTTGTCCTCGGGTACCCCAGCGCACCAGGGCTCTGTGCACTGTTTGACTGCATCCTTGGATTTATGCCAGTGCTAACGAGCATCCAACCCTCTGCCTTTATTTCTCCCTTACCTCCCTGTCACATAACTCCATTTAACATTTACTGTAAGAGTTGAAGAAGCCAGTCAGACCAAAGCTCCTCTTGCCCACTATCCTGTTTCCAGCCATTTCGTAGGGAAGAACAGGGCAAATGCACAGTAATACTCTGCAAGTGTTCTCCTATACTTTCAGAAACCTGCTCCTTAAAAGCTTAAGCTAAAGATGAGATCAGATGCTGTGGTATGCAGTAAACCCAAAGATACCTTTTTTCCTACCAACTTTCAAAAAGGTTCATGTAAGCTTCAGCATCAACAACTTATAGCAAGAAATTTTAGAGTTTAACTATTTGATTTAAACATGTCACCTCATAGCTTTGCTTGAAACTCCTATTTCTTGTGTATTATGGTAATTATTGTGTATCTAGGACACGTGACAGGTCTATGCAGATTTCTCTTGCTTTTTCCTACTGCTCAGACAGTGCTCATACTTAATCTGCATTTCACTCTTTGTAGTAACTACAGGTATACATAAACAACAAAACATAATACACAAACATACCTATTAATGACCATCTAATCCTACAGTCCTAATTATCAGTATTGTGTCTACCCAGAGAAAAGGGAGTTATTTTTCAATAAAATGGTCCTAACATGCTTTTCCTTGTAAGCCTCACTCTGTAGTTTTTCCCTTACAGTCTCACTTGAAATACCTGGAGCTTTTCCAAGCACTTAATATGTCCATACAAAATGTGGAAACGGACCACTCCAGCTGATGATATCTTTATCCATGAAGAGAATAGCAGCTGGAAGATGTTGCCTTACACAACCACAAGCTGCAACAGATCAGGCCCTGTGGAGGTTCAGTCCTTTAAAAAAGCAGCAGCTTCCAAGTTTCCCAAGTTCTCAGGAGGGGTCCAGCATAAGTCCCAGCCTCCAGTTTACACCTGGCATCTGCCTAAGATGGCAGGAGCACAGCTAAGGTGGAAATCATCTGGGACATGGGGAAGAACATGGAATGTGGTGGGAAGGGCTATAAGGATGAGACAGAGAGAGAGTGCTTTTGAAGGGTGACATAGGGATAGGTTCAGTCCAGGAGGGTCATATGGGAAGTGATGGCCTTGCATCATCTTCCACTCAAGTTTCAGCTCTAGAACCATGTGAAAAGGGCAATAACCCCCCTCCAACAACCTGCACTCACCATTATACATGGCCTTCCTGTGCTTGGATCAATGGATATCAAGTGATAAATAGGGGTGAACATACAGAAACATTCAGGAACTTAATTTCCACTCAAAGTATCCTCAATTCTTCACCTGCACTTCCAGCTCTGGGGAGCAGTTCCTAACTGTGGTGTACAGTGCGGGGCAGGGGACCTGCCCGTTTTTGAGGCAAAGATCAGCAGTGGGTCATGGCTCAGGTGGCAGGATGTTTGTGAAAGCAGCTCAGTTCAGTCAACAATCTCCCCCTAGAGTCCAAGTACATCACCTCAAAAATATGTCTCAGCTCTTCTGGCACAGAGCCTGGGAACCCAAATTTGTTTCTGATCCAGGTCCTCTAGTTGGCAGTGTAACAAATTGCTGTCCTGCCACCAGGATGAATAAAGTAATTTTTCACTCATTATGTTATTCAAAAATAGAGCAGGAGCTTTATTTAAAACAAGAGAGCAATACACCAAAAATTAACAGGGGGAAAAAAGCTCTTTTGCTTTATAAACCACAAGGACAAGAAACTGAAATAGAACAATGGGACTTAATATACCAAGGAGCTTCACCAGGAAAAAGAAACTTGTGTTACAAATTCTACTGCTCCTGATCTTGCAGCTAAGCCTAACATTACATCCATGTCAGGGAGTCTGGCTTTTCCTGCAGATCACTAATATTTTTCCTTGCAGTCCATAGAATGGCCTCAGGCAAAATGGTACAGATCCACACCAGCTGTTGGATAGGATAACCTATGGTTGTTGTCCTGCAGGACCACGGGATATGGGTGAAGAAAGCAGTGAGTGATACCTCCATTGTTCTGATTGCACCTTCCTTGAGCATGAGGCATCATCTTTCCCCAGATGCAATCCTGCAGCTGCTCCTGCCATAAGAGGCAACCATGAGATGAGAAGCAGCACCCTGAACATAAACCCTGTTTATCTAACAAACTGCAAGGACTCCACTGGACTTCTGTCAGAGGCTTGTGATAGGGCCTTTAAATTCAAGGTGTTACTTAAGAGCAAGTTAAAGAAGAGTAGGCAGGTGTTTCTTGTGCCACCTGAGGGTAACATGGCTACAGCTGAATCACTCCCCAGGAAACACTGCTCTGCCCTCAGCAAGTCTCCCTTGGACTCTCCGTTGTTGCAAAGAGGGAAGGACAGTCCAGCTGCACAAGCTGCTCATGATGACTTGCTGGCCTTTGTCTGCAGGATCCTTCCATCCTTGCACTGCCCATCACCCACCCAAACTGGACTCTTGGAAAAGGGATTTACCATCAGCTTTTACTACTGACTGGGTTATTTTTCCTATTAACCTAAATCAATATCCTCATACAGTAAACATCCCAAAACTCAAGTCAATATAGAGAATTCATAAGGTATTACAGATTTATAGATATTTACAGCTTTGATTAGAGATCCTCAGATGGACGGTGCAATGGAAGCACAGCCAATAGATTAGATTTCCAAGTACTGATGGTAACTTTTAGAGAAAAGCACTGGAAAGATTTAAGAGCTCAAGTCTCATTGACTTTTAATTGACTTTCAGCGAAGTTGGTAGTGCTGCAGCCTCCAGGTATTTTCAAAAGTGCCATCTTACAGCCCTGCCTAAAGGTTTGCCTCTCTCCCCAACTGACACAACACTTAAGAGCGAGGAGGGCAGTTACAGCAGAATATCCACCTTACAATACTCTTGTCTTGCCTAGGGGCAACATCCTGCACAGAAATGAGCATCATCCTGGGTGGATCTGGCTCTCAGCTGTTGCACAAACCTGTACGGCCAAACCAGCTGTGGGTGCTGTTATCCTGTGCCCATCCTGCTCTTCTGCCAGAAGGAGATGGCAACACAGACAACCAAATTGCTGTCTCCCTCTCCTCTGATAGCTCTGCTTTGAATTTCTAATCAGATGGACAAGATAGTAACACAACCTGTTCCACAGTTTTTTCTGTGAATTATTTTCAGGACTGTGCACTGCAAGTACTGGATCAGGCCCTACTCCTATGAGGTCCTGATGCCACGGGGAACGTGCCCAGCTCTGTGCAGACTGAGAGCACACTCAGTGCAATGGAGGCCCAAGCCAGGGGAGAGGGATGAAACCACTTCCAAACTGTGTCTTTGCAGAGTCAGTCCACTGCCCACATGCTCAGACTGTCTCTTCTCCATAACCATTAGCAAGTCTCTGCTCTTGGGAGCACATTTGAGCAAATGTCTAGACTTGGAAGAAGCTAACTGAAACAAAAAGGAACCACAGCATCCTCTCACGTGGTAATCTAAGGATATATCTGCCACCCCCTGTACAGAACAGTGTAAGGACAGCCAAACCACAGCATGTCCTGTAAACAATGTCCCCATGCTAGCACAAAAATAAACTCAGGTAGCTGAACTCCTTCAAGAGAGCTGCTCTGGAGATCACTGGGATACCCTCACAGAGCACTACATAGGCATTACCCCGGAGACAACAGATTGTTTCGGTTTGGTTTTTAAAGAATTTTTTTTTTTTAACAAGCAAAAGTCACATTCAACATATTTAAATTTACTTTACTTAAAATTTTTATTTAAATAAAGGGAAATGTACTAATAAATGAAAACTTGTCTTTTTGTCCTGTGTTTCTACACTGCAGAAGAGAATTCTCTGCCCAGAAACTTCTGTAAGACTGTTAATACAGAATTTCTTCCATGTAAGTAGGTCACCTGACAGGGGAAAATATCTATGTAAAATTTCAGTGAAGCCAACAGATTTCTGATAAAAACGGGCACCTGGCAATAGCTATAGATTTCCAAAGATTTATCCCTCCCAGCACAGAAGTCACACATCTGATACTTAGTCAGATGCTTATGGAAGAAATCTTGCATACATTAATACAAAATGTAGCAACTTCCTTCCACGCTTTTAAATCATCCTCTAGAAAACAAAATAGCACATCCCTCTAACAGAGTTCTGAAAGTGGATCAAAAATCCTATATAAGGAGAGACTTCTGTATTTAGCTCCAATTAACTTGACTTCAGTACAGATATGCTGGAGCCAAAAATAAACCCTAGACTGTTTGACTCCCATTTTCTGTTCTAGCCACTACACCACGCTTTGACAATGATAGGTACTTTACATAAATGCTGGTTTCTCTCAGTATTACATATTTTCAGTTGCCCTTTCAAATCCACTCCA
Source organism: Pithys albifrons albifrons (assembly GCF_047495875.1). Taxonomy (NCBI): domain Eukaryota; kingdom Metazoa; phylum Chordata; class Aves; order Passeriformes; family Thamnophilidae; genus Pithys; species Pithys albifrons. Next base: position 18,094,420 of record NC_092463.1, on the reverse strand, counting down.
TTTCAAGTGGTCTGCCACGTATGTGTATTCTCTGAATCACAGAGTGCAGTTTGACACTTCAGGGAACTGCTGCCTTACAATACAATCCTTGTGATGTATCAACTAATTCCTAGGATCTAAATATATAGGTTTTATCAGAATACATCTATCAGAGTTCATTACCCTGCTCACTGCTGCTAGTGGAGCACAGGATCAGGTACAGGCACAGCATCCAGAAACACCTGCTTCAAAGCACAAAAATAGGAATGGGACTTCAGCAAGAGGTAAGGTCCTGGAAAACACATGTAAGAGAAACATCCCAGTATTGCTGCCACCAGTTCCATGCAGGCCAGGTCTCACCATTAAGTGTGTCAATTTATGGACTGTGAAAAAAACCCCAAAACTTTACTTGGACGCCAGTCTGAGGACCTGGGAAGGGCGGGTCTTTCCAAATTGGCACCAATCCTGTATTCTTTATTCTTAGAAAGGTTTTATTTACATTATTGCAATTCTGGGTAAGGATTGCAAGATATAACTCTGAGATCAGACCTCTAATCCTGCCTCTCTGTTTACTGCACTGATTGTGCTCTTTTAGACTGTGATCCTGCCATTCCCTCTTAGTGCAGGCTCCCCTCTGTTGGGGATGGGGAATTAAAATGGGATTCAACTGAAAAGCTGAGGCAGAGCAGGGAATGATGAAAACACATCATCTGCCATGAGCAGCCCTCACCACGGTTAAATTTAGAATGTAGGCTCCTCAGGCAGAGAGATGATCTGCCTTCCCTGTGGGGCACCAGTCACACAGTGCTACATAAATATTAAAATAATAATTGATGATTAATTAATAATAGCTTCCTTTTCCTCATGACCATCTCTCAACTGCTGTAACAAATAATAATTTCCTTTCTTCTAGATGCAGATACAAACAATTATTCAAAACTTATCTCCTTGGAGAAAATTCACTTTCTCATTCCTTTTCAGTAAAATATTTTCTGCAGCCTTGGACACGAGATTCTGGACCATTCACAGGCACTCTGTTTAAGAAAGAAATACTAATTTTAAAAGCCTCAGAAGCCACAATATCCAAAATAAACATCAACAAGGCAAAGTTGAGGTACAGCAAAAAAACGCATTTACTCATTCCCTCTTGCTCTATAACCACGACCTCTATAAAGACAAAAGGCTTCCAATAAAACCATTTTAGATGTCGTGGGGAAGTATTCAAGGGTATTTACATTCCTTTGGTGACCATAGAGACCATAGAGACTCTGCTCTTACCTCTGCCTTGTGTCTGTACATTCGGTAAAGTTAGAGGACCTCCAGAAATGCAGCAAGCACCCCCTCGTTTGCTCATCACTCTGCTCTGCCCATCTCTTCCTAAGCCAGGGTATCCATACTGCACCTCCACCTACAAGCCTCACTCCTGCAACCAGCGAGCCCTCTTGCTGGTTACTGATCCATCACACCATCCAGCAGGTCTTCAAGCTACTAGGTCTTCTTGTATAACTCCTAGTTAAATAAACAACTGAATAAATTAATAAATAAATAACCCAAAAGTTCTTTGCTCTCTGTCTGCCGTATTCTCTCAGCATTCAGATCCCAAGCTCCAAGGTTGGTTTCTGCTGCTTGAGTTCACTTCTCTCCATTTTACCCTGCTGTCTAAATGTTAGATCCTACCAAAGCTTTTCCTTACCAACTACATTACTACTTCTTTTCCTCCACCCTTTTATTTGTTGGTTAGTGTTCGGACTTTTTTCCCCTAGTAACCAGCCTTACCTTTCCCAACTGCTTAGCACTGCATGTGTCAACCACCTAGAAATCCCTGACCAAGCCTTAAATCACAGACTAAGCCTTAAAATCCAATTTAGCTTTTAAGGTAATTATTAAGATAATTGCGCTTTTTACATAAAATTGTTTCCTTGTGGAAGAAAATTTACATCATCCAGAACATCAACATTTGTCTATGAAATTTCTTCATGGTATTTTTACTGATAATGAATGCCATCTCTTAATAATCCCTCAGGCCCTCTTTAGAGACAATTATTAGAAAAACAGATCTTCCTAATGAAGATAGAGTTACTGAATCCAGAAGTTTTAAATCACTAATCAGGATGGCTGTGAGACTCCATGCAGCAATCAGTTTTAAAACCAGTTCTAAGCTGAAGCTGGATGGCTTTCTGAAAGGGAGGGATGTCAGAGATCAGGGAACACTGTGGGGCCCAGGGTGCCTCCAGCTGTGCAGCAGCAGCTGACTGGGACCTGTAGGGTCGTACGCAGCACTGGCACTGGTGTGGATGTGTCACAGAGGCACACAAGACTAAGAGCATGGGAGAGGATTGTAAGAGAACATGAAACAACCAGAGCCCCACATGCAGGAAGCAGCACAAGGAACGGGGGGGCAGCCACCCCTGGGCAGGCTGTGGGGCACACTGCAAAGTGCTCAGCACATGTGAGTGTAACATGAAAGGCACTGAGCTTCATCTGGTTGTCCTGAACATTCTGAACAGCAGCCTCGATGTAAGAAGTTACATCTGTAGAGATTTCACCCCATTAGTTTCTCCAAACTTTTAAAACCCATAGCAAAGGGTTGGCACCTGCCTCCAGGAACATCAACTTACACAAGGGATGGTGTTCATCCCTATGTTAAAAACAGGTTTTAAAAGTTTCTGGGCCAACAAGGGAGGGTCCAGTCCTTCAGCTCAGATCCTGCAGCTCTCACAGCCCTCCCATTCAGGCAGAAAGCTCCTGCCTCCTTACCCAAGGACAGCCTCAACAAATGATTGCAATTAAAACACAGATAATGCATCTGAACATGTGCATTTCTCATTTATTTAACAAGCACAGTTTAGCTTTAATTATTTATGATAACACTTTAAAATAAACCAGTAAACATAGTGCAGTAGACTCTACAAAAGTAAGAAAGCCCTTGCAACAGGAGACTGCTTCATGGCCTCCTGCTTGGAAAACCTCTGCTGGGACAGGGACTCCAGCCTCACCTAGAAAAAGGAATTATGAGGTGCAAGAAATAGAGCAAATGAGGAAATGGAGGTTGTATTGGACTAAAAAGAAAAAGCATATAACACTGTGAGCAATATTATAAAATTTTTCATCAACATGAACAGTCTTACCCAGAGTTGCCTGTGTTGAAATCCACCTGACATACATGTGCAGGATGGGTAGGTCCAAGTGGCTCAAGAAATCTTTAGACCTACTTAACTCCTCTTCCCTCTCCCACCAGGAAAATCAGGAGCGGTTGCAAATCAGTGTATTTACTGTACAAGCAGGTAAAGGAAAGGGGAGGCCTTGGTCCATTTGAGCCAGGGAAGGTGGGATCAGACACTGCTCCCCAAAAGCCCACAGCCCGTGTTAGGGCTGAGGTGGCATCACCCCATGTCAGCAGAGGGACATTCTGCACATGTCAATTTAGTGCCAGCAGTATCTTAAGCTCAGCTGGGGAGAAGCTTTGTTGGGGAGGACAGGAGGAGGGAAGGGGCCATAAAAGGAAAGGGCAGGGGAGGCCTGGACATGGAGAAAGGGAAGGAGCTAAGAGAAGAGGGGTAGGAGCACACAGCCAGCCACCCCAGGAGAACCTGTCCAGCACTGTCTCTGAGCCAAGGCAGTGCAACAGTGTGGGACATCTCTGGGCACCCACTCCCACAGCTCTCACTTCCACAGCGGCAGCACAGGGTGTTGGTACCTGCTGCCCTGATCCCGCTACAGGCAAGGAGCCTCCTGCAGCACACCTGATACACCTCTGTGGACTTTGGCCATCCTTCCAAATCCAGCTGTCTGAGGAGGAACCAGAGCTTTACTGGCTGTCTCCCTCCTTGTTAGCAAACCTCTATCCCTGTGGACAAGGCATGGTTCAGTGTTACTGCTTTCAGAGACGACTGGAAATTTCAGTGGAGGGCAACACAGTGGGATGGAGACAGTGCCAATCTGAGGGCCTGTTCTCAGTTGCACTGCTGCCTGTCAGGTGCCACAGAACACACTGCTCTCTCCTAGCCTTGATTAGAGCATCCAAAGATGTAAAACAAATGGCTTGAAGCTGAAAGTACTCCACAGTCACAGTGCCAGTCCCTACCTTCCTGAGACAATAGCAGTGCATGAAGAACTTGCGGTGTCTACTGAAATCTGAGCATACCTGCTAATAAAGATCATCATGCACAGCACTGCCAGGCAATTTCAGGACACTTGAACTTGAACGAAGACATATGTTCAGCTGGTTTACATGGATCATTGCTGAGCAGATGAATAGTGTCTCTGCAGGAACTGACATCCAGCTCAAACCCATTCAGATGCACAGACATACAGAAAGACCATGCAGCCCCTTCCAGACAACTGTGGGTGAACGCAGAGATGTTCAAGTCTCTCCAGCCAACCTGGGATTGGTATTCATCAGGCAAACCTGAAACTAAGTTTAGCACTTATCTGGAATCAATGTTTTTGCCCTCACTCTAAAAAAGCCAGGCCTCTTCCTTAATGAAAAAGGTGCTACGCACACTAGCTTTGCCTTTTCTATATTTCGACTTAAGGTATCACTGGCTGTGTTTAATAGTTTCACTCCTGCAGAGCAACCTTCTGAAAAAGGTCAAAACAAAACACTAGGAGCCAAATTCATCGCTGGTACAACTCCATTGACTTCAGTAGCATTACACCTAGGATAGATCCAGCCCTAACTGCTTCCATTATCGTAAGTGGAAAAGAAGTGTGCTTGCTGTCTTAACTTTACTTTTCAATTGATCTGTTCTGTTCTACTCTGTGTGTTTCACTCCAATCAATAGGAATACATCTACTAGAGAAAGCTACAGCACAAAACATCTGAATAGCTTTTAAAAAGCTTGGCTTCTTGGTTTATAATGAATGTCAAGGAGATGAGAAGGTAGCAGGCATTCACCCTGCACTCAAGTGCTTTATCTTTGAGAAGAGGATAAATGTAAGCAGCTACCATAAATATTTTTATGAATAAGCTAAATCATAACCAACAGAGATCTTTCCTTAAAGGTCTGCTCTTGATAGGAGACATAAGCTGCCAGCCCTGAACAACGATGTCAAATATTGCTCAGACATTACAGGGATGGGCACTGTAAATGCTTATAAGCAGTTAGATTAGGGGGGAATAAACTTAACTTCTCTAGGACTGTGTTCACATTCATCATGTCCTACTCTGTACCACATCAGCCATGATGACAGACTCCTTCTAGGCACAAGTAAGATTATGGGAACCTTATTTGTATTTCAAGTGCTGGTTTTCCTTTCCAACCTTTCAAAGCATCTTCCTTCAACTCTTCTTTATATGCCATGATGGCGCTTTAACATGTCCAAGTGCCCACTGGTCTGGCTCAAACACCACTCGAAGGACCACTAACTGAGCTAATTTTAATAAGTGATCCTGGCAAAATACCACAAATCAATCAGCTTTGATCATTGAGGATGTCATGAAATGAGATGACATTACCAGATTAGACAGCTCTTAGCGTTAAATTGTAGTCATGTGGCTCTTTTCATCTGACATTTAGCATTTCACTTAAATCTTTGCCTCAGAAATATGAGAAATATCTATTAATGCCTGCCGTTATTCCAGGTTTTAATTTTTATTGCATTTCAGTGTCATGCTCATTGTGCTGGAAGCTTCCGACAAATATTGCAGACTCTGCCTGGCAGTGTGCAGCACCTCCCAAACTAGAACATGGGATGGGTGGTGGGTTTGACCAAGAGATGGAAGAAGCAAAACTAAATTTTGGTTGCATCCTCCAGCACATATATGCTATACAATTTTTTTAGTTGTAGGATTCTTATTTTGAGAAGATTTACCAAGGGAGAGGCTCATCTCTGGAATGCTACTGTGCTTAGCTACAGCCACAGCATCTTCTTCTCTTAAGCTTATAAAAGTTGTGTAAGGTAGTCTTAGTGCCTTGAAGGACCAGGCACTAGAGAATATCCATGTCCTACTTCTTCCACAAGATAAAGACCCTCTATCCCGTACTGGCAATTTACACACTCTCTCATCAACCCTCCATTTGAAGGCTTTGTTGTGAAATTCAGAACCAATTCTAACTATCACACAGACCCTTCACCATTTATCTCATGTCAGCTCAGTCAGTGACAGTGACCAGATCTCAGGTGGTAATGGCTGTCATTTAAAGATTGCTTTTAAGGTACAATCAGTCAGGCAAAGAGCAGAATACTATTGTATTGATTTAGTTTGCATCACTGAGATGTCTCAGCATAATGGATAAGGTATTCATGACCAGTGTGCCACACTACTCCCCATGAAAACAATCTTAAGATATAAATAATGAGGCAAGAAGGATTTGTGAAAGGGGCTTTTTCTGCTCTTCATATTTGCTTGCTCTTCTTTTAAACTGTGTATCATTCACTTTAATGTACATATTCTGAGTAGCTATGCTACTGAAAGTAATTCAATTTTCCCACCACAATCAACAAAATGTTCTTCCCTTGATCACTCCACTTCGTACATTACTTTGTGGCCACTTCAGTGTCAAATTCAGTCTTCCCTGCAATACTCAAATGCTTCTAACACAATTTACAGCCTACTCAGAGACTACCTTCTTGGAAATAATGTTAATCAGTATAATTTCTCCTCTTACTTTAAGGAGCTCTTGATTGGGTGCTTTCAATCAGCTGTTAGCCAGAGTTACCTCAGAATTTCTCAAGTTCTTATGGGGAAATGGGACAACGCCATTTAGCAGTCAGAGAGCATGTTTAATGGATCACGCTAATCTCAAGGAGGGCCTATGAAACTCTAATTTGTCAGGTTTCATTACATTCAATAATGACTGTAATTTTCCTGAAGTGTTCTGCTCACTAGTAAATTATGTACCATAGTTTTGCACCCCATTTTCTCTAACTCTATATTCGGAAAAATTTAAGGCATCTCGTTCTCCACGGCCACTGCCCAGAAGAGGCCTGAGAAAGAGGGGTTAAGAGTTCACTGTCAGATGTATTTATCTCAGAAGCAGGTATAATTCTTTGCAAACAGCTAAGTGTCAGTGCAAAACCAAGCTGATTCAGGGTAATAAAAGCACTTCTGCAAAGCTTTTAGGTGACACTATATCCCTCACAAGCTTTCTCTATTCCTGTGTCCATTTTATCATCCGATACCATCATTACCTTGACCAATCTGCACATTATTTCTTTTCCAAATGGATCGATTTCAGACCAGCTCATCTGCTAATGCTTGGTGAAGGTTTGGGTGATTCTCCTATTGTTTCAATTATTTCTTTGAGGAAAATTCAATCCTGTTAAGCAAACAATGCTTTTATCTCCGCTGAAGTCTTGAGAGCTATGGTTGCCACTGACAGATCAAGAGCTTCTCATGAAACCCCTCTTTGCAGCTGCAGCACCCTCAAGTGACAGAGATGTCCCAGTTTAGCTCATTACTTGTAACAGACAGAATTTGCTATAACCCAGCACATTAAATAGGTGAGCTACTAAAATTAACCGAGTCCCGCGTATTTCTAGAGGAAGATGTGCCATCTCAGTAAATGATCTGGTGATCTCCCTGGTGTTGAACTGCTGTGGCAAAGGAATGGCTTCCTGAAGAGCAAAACTAAAGGCATGTATGGCTTCACCCCAATTTCCAGAGACTAATTCTGTTTTGGAGGGAAACGCATCATTGATCGACATTAGAAACTGATCCTGTCAAGTTTTCTCAGGTATGTTTGGAATTTGGCCTGGCCAGTCCATAAGTAATGCAGAGTGTGCAGATGAGAAAAACCCAGGCAGAAGAGAGTGGTCACAAAGGAATAAATAGAGCAAAATGAATGATCTTCCAGTTGCTACTTGTGGAGAGAGTCCACTGTACTTTTTTACCTCTTCAGCCCAGGATAGCAGTACCTCTGTGCTTTCTAGACAGAGAGACTGAAGTGGCTCTGTCCACAGCCATTCAAAATCCTCTTTATAAGGTACTATATGCTGAATGGGGGCAAAGTAATTCGATTATAAGTGTCTGCAGTTACATTTTAAACTCTACAATCATCTCCCAGGATAATTTTATGTAAAATTTTGTCAGCCATGCTAAGGAACAGTGTTTATCAAGATCTGCTCTTCCTAAAAGTCCAGCATACATTGCTGGAAATAAACACCAGCTTGGTCAGAGATTCTAACTTGCATGTTCGTCGTGCCAGCACTTACAGTATTTTCCTAGTCTCACTCAGATATGCATGCAAGGCCAAACAAAACAACCTGCAAGCAAGAGACAAAAGAGAGTCACTTTCTGTTCATTTTTGCCTTTAATACACCCACCTGGTGCTGGAAAGACCATTCTGTTGCCACCAGGGAAGTCCTGAGCAGCAGACATAGCTTTCCTACACCAGGGACTTAGTACTAGCCCAGCATAAACCAGAAGGAACTCAACTGCAAAAAGATCCTCTGAACCCTAATCGTGAGACAGAGGACTATTTTACTTGAATCCTTCTAGTCCCCAGGAGAGTAGGTGCTTGGGACTAGGAAATCAGCCCTGCTCAAAGCAAGGGATTCAAATGTCTCTTAAACTTGTAAATGGCTAGAGCTCAGCCCATCACCAGGTATCTAGAGATGCCTTGGTATGCCACAGTAAATAACCCTATTATTTCTACACAGCATTCTCATTCCTGATTTGAAAAAAGCTTTTCAAGTGAAACATGCTTTGCATTACCTGAGTGCAGAAACAGCTTTCTGTCCTGCAGCGTTTTGCTAAAATGCTTCAAATGGCCTTCAGTTTCCATGCCTCGGGCTGATGCACATTCGCTTATACCAGCAGCTCCCAGGCTTGAGCCCTCATTGAGGAAAAAGCCAATTTGTCATTCACTGCTTTAACATCAACATAGCAAGAATCAGAGCACTTTTGAAATATCCCCCATGACTGTGTTTGTGACTCGGGCACTTGGGAAATTCACGCCACTTTGAATGATGTCGCTTTACTGGGAGAACATCAGAAGTAGCAGGATGTCTTATATTGACATATTGGTTCCACTTTGCTAGACATACGGGATCAAAGTCATCCCTGGCGGAACTCCATAACCTTCAACAGATGGGATAAATTTGGCCCCATATGCCTGTAGCAGCTGGGGACTACAATTGTTTTCCTATTTTCAGCCATATTTTGAGGATACGGAGCCTGATTTTCTGCTTCTAAAGCAACTTGAGATTTTGGCATATGTGTGATATCAGGCAAACACTTCGTATTATCTTATATGGCCCTGGTATGATTGTTACGGTCATCTGCAGCACATACCTAAATTTTAAATTAAACATGTGTTATAAATAGCCTGGGAAGAATCAAGCTAGAGATTATTTTAACAGACACTGAGCAATCTGTTCAACTGGCTTTCCTGCTTACTAGACATTGCATCAGAGTCCATTTTGAGTGTACAATTATGTTTTCTTTATGTAGCTTCTCCTATTATCTGTTGTACTCATATATAGAGAAGCAGTTCGTAAATACCATTTCACATTCCAAACAATTTGCTATAGGCAACTACATCATTTCTTTGTTCAAATAAATTTACATAAATCATTATTAGAATGTTTTATCTTAGCAACTTTATTTTGCTCCCAGAGCACAAATTAAAAGCGTGCATAAACCAGAATATTTTAGAGGGAGTTATTCCTGAATTGTTTATGAGACAGTAGACATTTCCATCTAATTTTTCATTCATAATGTAATTTCTTTAGTTTCCTCTGTACAGTTAAAAACTGCACATCTAATTTGCAGGGGTTTCCCTGGAAGTGCGCAATAGAATAGATGACTGTGCCGCAATCTGTTCATCCATCAGCCAGTGCCTCCTTTGACTCACTCGGCATTCTGCTCAAAATACTTGGTGGGAAAGGCCAAGAATGACAGTAAGTCCCACTTGCTGCTTGATGTGATTATATTAGGAGCAAACTGTTGTTGTTAACCAAAATGTGCAAATAAAGTCACTGGAAAATAAATCTATTTCTATAAATATTTCTGTGTTTGGATTAATTGAACAGAGCTCTCAGAGCCCTTTCTAGCTCAGATTTACAGCTCAGCATCCACCCATGCATCTTGTAATGCAACATGTTGTTCTCATTAGTGTTACTCAATTATGGACCCCTACATCCTAACTGTGCTTGACCCACGGACCACAGCGAGTGACATGGAGAAGAAAACCAGCAGGCACAGTCACCCAGTGATGCTACTCAAGCCCAGCACTTCCATGTTGCCCAGCTGAACGTGCAGCTGCCTGTGCGCTGTGATGGGCTCGTGTCCACTTGCCAGTGCCACAGGCAGGACCACCAGCACCTGGCTGCTCCTGGCTCTACAAACATCCTGCACTGAACATCTCCACCCTGCACCCCAGAGTCACCCTGCAGAATAAGGCCCCAGCAGAGCTACCAGCACAAGAACTGGTTTTGAGGGACCTGGCAGGCCCACACAGGGCCAGGAAGGTCGACCTGAATACATCAGCTTTGCCTGCCATGCTGCAAATTCCTGGTTAAAAGCCCAGCTGCAGCTTTTCCAGCAATGCTGCCCCCACTACTGCAGCTCACTGATGTGCACCAGGATCTGGCATCTCTGCACAACAGCTATTACATGCCACAAACTTGCTCTAGGAAAAGTCAAGCCACTCTTCTAATATGCTCTCAAACTAAAACACAAGCTTTTAAACATAAGGCATGCTCAGCAAAACTTGATCTTTGATCTATCTCTCTATCAAACACTGTTCCCACCTGCCCCCTTCCTCACTTTCTTTGTGACCGTTTGCAGAGCTGCTTTATTCCCTCAACTCCCTTCTAGGGAAGAGCAGCCCCAGAGCAAGTTTTAAAGCTCAAGTAAAGACCTTGGGAAATAAGGAAATCAGAACATGAACTTTTGTTACCCTGCACTGCTATCATAGATCACCTCTGTGCAGGTAAGGAACCTCTCCTGGCCTAACCAGTACAGCTACCATTTTTGCACCATCTCCACAGCTGTGCCAGTTTCTTTGGAAATGAAACTCAGGTATGTGGATGAGAAAGAAAATTATAGTCTTGATGATCCACAGAGAGCTCCCAACAAGCACTGTGGCCACAGCCACAGTCTTGCCAAGTATTATAATGAAGAAGCCTTGATGAGAACTTCTGCATGACCCTTTCTTCCTCCAGAAAGACAGCACATGGGTCTGCTGTTACACCTACTCCACTTGCATGTCCTGTTGTAAGCATTGTTGGCATGTCCTGGCTGCCAGCCCATCAGCTATACATCAGTTTAAACAGACATGAAAATGCAGCAGAAGCACAGACACAGCTGAGAAATCTCTATCAGGATTCAGTGCAAATACCACCTGCCCCCATGGTGTTTCATCTCAGTCCTGATCTCAGAGACAAGCTAGAATTGTCCAATCTGGAACTACATCTGGGCCAAGCTGGAGGTGTGGGAGAGGTTTAGGACACAGAAAGCTCACTTCTAGGGCCTCACAATTTTGTGCTATTTGGGATAAAGAGTGCAGGATGACTGCAGATCCTGAAAAAACCTCTTGCAGGTCCTTGCTATTTTCCTTCCTGAGCATTCCTGTCCTCAGATACCAGCAGAGTTTCATGCAGGGCAGAAGAACCAAATCAGATCTCTTTGATTTTACTTAATCTAAGTATATAGCATATCCTTATGGGTCTGGCCAGATCTGTTCTCAAACCACCATATCACAGAAAATTGCTTCTAATATAGAGGCTTTCCATCCCACAGCCATGGCGATACTGTGTGAATAGCAAGTAATTGAGTACTGGGAAGCCAGTGAAGCTTCAGTAATACAGCCATGGAAGATGGCAATAATTTATCATCTCTGCGGTAGTTTAATCCCAGATGCACCATTTGCTAATTTATTTCCATATGTACCTGGCAGACAGATTAATCAGCCATCTCTCTCCGAAACCTAGATTGCACTTTATCCCTTTAGTAAGCAAGAGAAAACAAATGCACACAGCAAAATAAGAGTCCCTTACAGAGGAGCTTCATCAGCCTTTACCCCTTGTGGTTTCATTTTCAGCTTAACAATAGTTTTTCAAAAATCTAACACCCAAATCTACTTTCACATCAGTGCATTTCTCCATTTACTGAAGTGTCTTTGCTAACGCTGGTGAAAATGAAGGCAGAGCTAAAGAGGGGTCATGCCTTACCCTTCTGAACTCAGGTGGAGAGAGCAATGTGGTCCAAGGAGAGGGGCAGCAGCCGAGCACCAGAGCCAGGGCCATCCCCACAGTCAGCAGTGACTCCTCCAAGCCAAGGAGGCTGTTTCTCTGTGCTGTGGTTTGCAGAGTTGCAAAATCAGGATAATAATATTTTACAAAACATTTTGAGCTCTACTGAACTAATTACTATTATCAGCAGTAATGTGCTTCTGATACACTTAGCCCTTCTTCTGGAAAACTCTGCAAAGGGGCTGCACTTGCTGGAGCTGAGCAGCTGTTAGCACTTCAGCAATGTTATTGGTAATAAATACAGTGTCAATTCTATGCCTGGTGCCCTTTAAGGATCTGTTTGCAATCTACTCTTTATTTTGATTATAAGACATTATCTGCATTAAACATAATTAGTCATATTATATCATTTGCCAGTCTAAGCGCAGTCACTTGACAAGGCAGGATGGAGCTGAATGAAAGCACAGTACAGGCTGAAGCCCAAGGAGATGGAGATGAAGGGAGTGGGAATTGGTGCATGCTCAGAAGGGACACATGCTCAGGCATCCCCCAGCCACAGGCTTTTTGTGACAAGGACGTCACTTGCATAGCCACGCTGTGACTCTGTTCCTTGTGTCAGAGCCTGAGCAGGCACATGCAAAATGTCATTATCAAACCATGGAAGAGTAATAAAATGATTGCTGAAAATGAAATTATTTATGAGCTTCAGTACCCTCATAGTAGTTCTAATAATCAAAATACATAAATATTTGTATATGCTACTGACAGATGGCGTATATTAGAATAATCATACAGAATATGTCAGCTTTCAGAATCAGTTTATTCCAGAGTTGGCATGTTGCAGGGATCTCTCCTACTAAAATAAGCACCTGGTATGTGATCTTCAAAAAAGGTATTTTCACAAACACAGAGGTGTCTTTTGGTAGAAAAGCTATCGGGCCTGTCACCATCCACATACAGTATCCAAGTAACCATGTACTGCCACCAGCTTCCTTTGCTTTGCCACGTGTGGGTTGCAAGGCAGCAGAGACCTGTCTCGTTAGAGCTGGGGCTGTCAGGAGAGAGTGACAGTGCCTTGCCAAAGTGTACATGCAGTTTGGGTTTGATCCACACTCTGTCTGTGAGACAAACTTTTTTATTTGCAACCTCGGGAAGAACAACCAGACTTCTTTTGCCTATGCTCCCATGTCTGGAAACCTGAAAAAATCAGGGCTTTTGGAGAGCTCTGGTTGGAAAATAGTGTTCACTAATAATGATTAAAACAATTGCTGTGGACAAATATGCTGATTTGTTTTGGGAATCAGTGAAATGGTAGCCTCTGCCCTAGACTAAGAAACCTGCATGGAGATAACAATCCCAGGTGAAGGAAAGGAGAAGAGCAAAGGCTGTCTGTGGTGCACTGCTCCTCCTGCCCAGCACCCAGGACAGCAGGGACAAGCTGGCAGGAACATGGGAATGGGGACACTGTGCCTTCACCCCTGCAGGGTTATTAACAAAGGGTAGCCTCCTTCCTACCTGGAGGAGACCTGCCTCAGGTGTCTATGCTGGCCCCAGAACTTCTCCACGCCACACCTTTCCCTTAGGGGTTCTGAAATGCTTTGGCCATGGCTGTCCCAGGTAGTAGTTCCTTTCCATGAATACCAGTATTTCCAAAAAGCTGTTTACAGCATCATGTAACAGGCTGTTTTAGCAGATAGTAAACAGACAAATTTTAAAGATTATTAGGCATTCATTTATTATGTTACACTCTCTTCAATTTTCCCAGACAATCAAATTGGTAAATTAGAGCCATAATTTTCCACCAATTAATACCAGATGTGACACATTTTGACATTAAAAGGGCAAATATAAGAGAACTGTCAAATACTTCATATTACTAATATAATACCGCCTGAATGGAAAACCTAAAATCCTTGTGCCTCACACCTATTCTGAAACACAGACACAAAAGATGCTGTTTCCAACTACTGCACATTCACAAGCTGCACTCTGACCCCTTGATAGTCATTAATACCTCTCCAAATGCATGTTGACTAAAAAGCCCAACCCCAAAGCAACATTTATGCCTGTAATTCAGTACAGGACATACTGTCATAACATCAAAGAAGATGCCAGTAAACAGCAAGAGAAAATGCCAAAGACAAATGAGGGTCATTGCATGTTTTCAGTGCAGTACAGGACAATGGTAGTTTCCAAAGCTTTTAGAACAGAAAATGGAATACAAAAATCTTGATTTAGTGCTTCTCTTTTGCAAATTTCTGCACTAGGACATCCCAGCATCAGTTCCAGTCTGCAGAATGCCACAGTCCTGGAGTCAGACAGGCTCTGTGTTAATGCAGATGACCAGTGTCCCCTTGGCACAAGTGGCCTGGGGGACAGACTTGCTCTCTGTGGCTCTCTCAGTTCCACCAGGCAGGCTGGGCCCTACTCCTCAGAACCCAGCAGTGCTGCCAGCACTCTTCTGCCAAACAGAGGGGAGAGACACAGAGTTCTGGGAGCAATTATGGCTCATGTCCTTTAAACTCTGCATCAGCTACCATTTTGGGGAGGTGGGAACCTACAACAAGCAGCTCTCTTTTACTTCAATTATCTACATAGCCCCTTTTTTCATTTGGTCCCACTCAGACCAGATTTTTGATACAGGCAGAAGATGACTTTGCAAAGGAAATATCCCCATTACATACCACTTACCCCTACCCAGGCCCTTATGCAAATCTCCCTATGAATTTACCCCATTCACACTGTGGAGCTGAACTGGGATCACACAGTCTATCACCAGTATCACATAGCCCTTATTCTGTCAGTTGTCTGCCACAACCTCCAGTACCTTTTCTCAAACTTACCAGACAACAATTTCTGCAGATTTCAGGTTTCACCACAACTTAATATAAAAGAGAGTGAAAACAGGAGGATGCCTAGAAACAAGAGGTCTTTACCATCAGTGGTTGCTTTGCCACCTGGAGCTGCGGGCAAAGACCCACCATAATTACATCCCATTGGCAAAGTCACTGCAGTAAAACGCGGCCGGGTGGAAATCACTCTCGCTCCTGTGTCTCACCATGCTTGTAATGAACGGGCTTCCCACGCACAACCATATGCCATGGTTTGCCAGCACAGCCAGGTAGCTGACAGGTTTCCTAGTGGCCAGACTTAGCTGGCCAAACCTGGCACTCAACTGACTTCAGCAGAAGTTTTTTTCCTTGATTAAGAGACATAGGCTTTGATGCATTTTGACCCAAATTAACTGGCTTCAACAGGCTTCCAAAATCTGCAGGGACATTCAGCCACAAGGAGAAGAAAAGCTGGACTGGACAGGGGCTCAGACACATTTGCAGCAACACCACTAGGAATCTGCAGGAGGGTCCCAGCAGGGTTCTGGATCCAAAGCATAGAGTGCAAAGCTACAGTCAGGTGGCACAGGGGAAGACCATCCCTACCGGCCCTACAACATTCGTGATGTGATGAAATACAGCCTGAGGCTCCAGAGCAACTACACAGACAACCTCTATAAAGACACTTTCCTGGAAAGATAGGAGAACAGGGCTTGAAGCAGAATTGGAGCCCAGGCAGGAATCTCCCCTTTCCAGTCTTTTCCCATAAACAGGCAGTGGGAGGCAGAGGGGAATGGACTTTAAATGGCTTTTCAAGAGGAACTCACATGAAAGGAAATCAGCTACAACTGAGAAAATCCAATCTACTTAACTGTCCTGCACAGAACTAATTTTGCCTGGTGCAGCTGTGACCTTCACGAACATCAGGTCAGCAGCAGCCTTACCATTTCCAAATGAAGGTAGAAGATAGTTGTCCCTTAGCAGGCCTCCACAATGTCAGAGAGAAAAGAGCTCTTTTATAAAGCACAGTCTCCGGATCAAGAGGAATGTTACTGGAAGATTACACTGCAAATCTAATCTCCTATCCCTAATGCTCAACAATCTGATACATGAACCTGCCTTTCATCAAAGAGCTGGCGATTGCAGTATTAGGCAATCTGAGCCATAGGTAGGGAAGGGGGCTGCCAGCTGCATGGGCAGCTCAGGCACAGGTGGATGGCCACACCAGCTCCTCTCGGTAAGGAGCCCTTAGACACATGTTCATCCACCTACGCATTGCAGCACAGCTGGTCCATGAGTTTAAAAAGGGTCATAACATTTTCCATAATGCTGGTACAAACGGTCTCCTGATCCTTCTGTCTCCAGTTATTTGCAGAATGCCCATCAAAGTGGTATCTGCCTGCTTTCAGGCTTTAATCTTCAAACTGACTTCTGGTAACCTCATTCACTTCTCCCAGAGAGGTGGACACAGCACAGCTACAGAAAGAGTCGTATCCATTAACCTTCCCTACCCAAAAGACAGGGACACACAAGAGGGTAACTGTCCATGTTCCACCTGCGCAAGGCAGAGGTCCTGGTCCAGGGAGTCAAGAGACTTGTGCCAGAATATGTTGGCTACTCAGTACTGCTCAGGTGGGGACATGTTACTAACACAAGCTACCGGTGTCACCACTCACTTTCCAACAAGCACCATGCTGGGCTAAAGCGGTGAGGCTACAAAGTTTGCACTTCTAAACTCAACAGCCAAGAAAAAAAAATTATTTTCCTTTCATAATCTTAAATTAGAAACAAGTTTAAAACAATCCAATACAGAAACATTCCTCTGAAATCAGAATCAGGCACATAAACTACAAGAAGTTGCTTTAAAGTACTCAGAGCACACAGCCGAAAGAAGTATTTAGTGTCTACACTTTCCTGTAGATCTCAGACTGCACAGAAACTACATGTGTCACAGACCAAAGGTCTTCAACCAGTGAAAATGTTGTTATACACTATGAACCCCATTTAAGTACATCCAAATAGTAATGGCAGGAATGAACCACTTGTTGTCAGGAGTCATATGTTCGCTATATGAGGAACTCCCATCACCAGTAAAACTTTTTAAGTGGTCCACAGTGGAAGGAGGTGTAAAACCACTGCTGGAGATGTCTCTGTAATTGGAAAGGGACTGAGATTGACACCTATCTCTGCAGCTAATAAATTCACTGGGATATTAATAAAACAATTTGTCCAAAGGGAGAAATATGCCAAAGCAAGTTTTAACTTATTTTACTCATTCAGTTCCTGTCACAGTAATAGAAATAAATAGCAGAGTTGATTACATGTCCCATGCCTGCATGGCACATGTAAGCACAGTGCGTTACAGTCCTCACCACCAGCAGTGCTAGGATAGCTGCAACCTTTTGTGCCATCGCAACTCATTCTTATCACACAATTTGTTACCATATGCTCTTTTTGCAGAAGCCTGCACTGCTGCTCTCTGAACATGAGCCCCAGCCTGTCATCTGGAGAGAATGGGGCACCTCCACATCATGAATCATCTTGATTTGCAGAGAGATGCACACCAACAGATGTCTGGAGGTGAAAGCTAAGCTGATTAAAATTAAAACTATCACTAATTTACCAATGGAACAAACTGCTATGGGAAGCAGTGATCTACATCTTGCCACCTCCAACATATCAGGATCCAAATGCAGGCAGCATTTAATAAAAGACCAGCTATTGGGTGTACTACTCATCTGCATTATGCAGGGTATGATGCTCCAAAGCATATTGTGAGCTTCTCCACTTCAAATCTGGGACTCTGACTCCTTGTCCACATACACGACAGATTGACTGCTGTGTGCGTTTTATCTATCATATATGAGAGATGTGAACCATTCTGGACTTTTTCCAAAGCAGCAAACTCTTTTTTTATCTGTAGCAACCTCCAATCTGGAATTCCTCTGCTTCTGTTGGAGGAGTTCTTGGTGACTCACATGTGGATTGGGAGCTTTCTCAGCCCACAGCTGAAGGCAAGGGTGTTAAATATTTAATAAAGAGACAGCTTTTCTCCCAAATGTTTTGGATAAATAACTGCTGAGAGAAACCAAAATACAAAAGGGTTTTAGCTGCTGGAATAAAAATATCTTTTTCCCTTTCCAACAACCCAGCTGCCCTTGCCTGGGTTCCCTCCCTGATGCTCAGAGCTGTCCCCAGCTGCCACCACCGACCCACGCCTGCACCATGCTTCAGACAGGCTCCTGCAGCCATACCCATCCCACTTCCAGGCTCAGCTTCAGACACTTTAACTAGAAGTGGTAGCAGTTTTACCTGTAGTCCAAAAGCTGCTCTGGTGGTAGAGGTGTGGTGCTCCAGGCTGGGCCAGGCTGGTGACAAGCTTTGAGCAGCAGAGATGGTGACATGGTGGGGAGTCTGGACAATTTTTTGTAAAATACTCTGTAACTGTTGCCACATAGCAGGGCAGGGAAGACATGCACCCTCACTTGGTGTCAACACTTGTCTGATTGCTTTTTAACAGTAGAGAGCAGTGAATATTCAAGAATTTCTACCTTTTAATGTTGAATTAAATATCAGTATAAGCAAGTAACTGGACCTTCTTAGGTCCATGGTTGCCAGCACCTAATTATCTGCTAACTTTATTCTGTATGGTTATTATCTGACTGTTCTTTACCTCCTTCCCATAATTTCTACATAGTTAAAATACTGCATGTTGGAATGCAAAGAAGTGAAAGAAAGGATCAAATCCTTGGACAGTAAGTTATAAGCCCTGTTTGGTATCTGCCTATAGACACAGCAGAATGAAATCCTTATTTAAGCATCAAACGGGTTTTATTTAAGCATTCTGTTATCTGTGTTGAAGTATCAAAACAGCACACATCATTGTGCTGCCAAACCCTCCTATCAGAGTTCCTGCCATACAGGAAGGTATAAGAGGTATAAGCCATAAGAGGTGTAGACACTGGGCCAGGATTTAGCCTCTGCTCAGCTGAAAGACTGCTCAGCTGAAAGACAGCAACGTGCCTTCTCTGTGGCTGTCCTCTAGTTCCATGCTCTGCTTTCAACGAGGAGTATACCCTGAGGGCACACATAACCATCCTCAGCATTAGGTCTAGCAGCTGATGATCTCCCAAACCCTGGACTTCTCAAAACAGATCCTGAAGGTGGTTTGCACCAAGCTATCCACAGCAACAACTTCTGCCTCACCAATTCCTTTGCTGGGAATGTGAAAACTGATGAAATTCAGCTTTTGCAGCCATGAGCAAGGACTTTGTCAGCAAGGAGGCCTGAGCTTTCAGGCAGACCATCACCTGCAACTTGCTGTAATAAAGGTTACCTCTGGCATTTATCACCTGCAGGGCAAGAGGCAAGACTTGTCTGCTTTGGTGAATCTTCTTCCAAGCCAGAGGAATTGCACATACGCAGTCAGCGTGTCCTGCATTGTTCCAAAGCTGTCAACATCTGTCAGGAATAGTAAATTTTACTTTCTCTCATTTAAGTAGAATGGGTTTCCATAAAAATGATATAAATAATGCTAAGAATAATACAGAAAATTAGTTGAAACAGCATGGCAGCAATTAGGGGCAGTCCCATGGTGTAAAGGAGAGCACTCTGGACTCTGAATCCCAAGGACCTGAGTTCGAGCCTCGGTGGGGACCATCCCCTGACAGTTCAATGCCTCCTTGCCATCCCATCCCATCACATCTCAGAAGCTCAGCAGGGTCAGCCCTGGTTAGTACCGGGTGCTGTGACAGTCCCGAGGACTTCACTGTCACTGTCCAAGCTCGCTCGGCCGTGGCAGATGGACCTTAGGACTGAAACGGTGGGGCCAGTTCTGCGCACACTGTGCCTCACCTAAAACATCCCCTGCGCAGGCTGGAAGGGCACACCCACGTGGGGCAGCAATTAGCCACAGTTCTTACAGGGACTAGGCAAGCACCACAGCAATGCACTGCTAACAGACGCAGCCTGAGTCCTGCCATCCATGGAGGGAAGGTGAATTGGAGATAAAGGCTGCATGGCTGAACTTGGTAAATTGCAGGACAGGACCTATATCTAAAATAACTCTTGCTGCTGGAACTCATATTTTAAGATGGAAAATTCATGCCAAGCCTCAAAAAAAAAAAAGGCAAGCCAAAATTTGAAGAAACCAACTTGAAAGCTTGTTATTGATACAAACCAAAAAGAGGAATAACAACTCAGAAATATCACGCAGAGGTCAATGTCTTCCTCTCTCTGTACCTCACATAAATACACAGTCCTTTCTACCCACTCCAGTGGCCACTTCAAACCCAGCAAGGTCTTTCAGATAGTTCACTAGACTAAAATCACAAACTCTGATTTACTTATGCCTTTCTTCTGCTGACTGCAGTCTCCCCATCTTGTTTCAATACAGCATGTAACTGCAAGTAGAATGGGGCTAACCCTTCATGTCCCGTGGTGAGCAACACACAGGACCACAGGCACCGAGTGGGTCAGCAGAGATGGTCAGCAGCTCCTAAAAGCAAAAGTGGGTTCTTGCCCATCAGTAACCAGCAGACAGTAGCTTAATATCTGCAGTTATAATATAAACCTGTAGTATGAATGATTCACCTTTCTATAATCTCTCAGAAGACTAAAATACCAGTATTTAAAAAAAAATCACTAGTTTTTGCCTACTTGACTCAGAGAAGGAGACTTTGCTTGCACTATCTTCAAATATTAATAGTGAACTGCCAAAGCAGATTTCTTACTGAGATGCACTAGTACAGCTCTGAGTAATTCCCACTGGCATTAATGAGAATCGCTTATATAAATCTCTTTGCAGCAGGTTAAGGACCTCATCCCATAATCACGATCATGGCTTTAAAGAGGGCAATACACAATTTCTGTGTCTCCCCACTACAGGTCAGGGTCTATATTCAAGTCCTCTCTACATGCCAGGGTAGTCAAGCTACACTAGTCAAACACCAAGTTAGGGTATTACCCCAAACCTCTACCTCTCATGAAGCCAAACTACATTCACTTTCCTAAGGAAACTATTATCCTTGCCTGGATGTAGCACATTGTCTGAGCCATTCTGAGCAGGTGGTTCTGCCCTGAGATTTTAAATTCCTTCTGGAATGAAGAGCACAAAAATGCTTATTTTTGTTTACTTTAACATCTCATACCAGTTACCTTTATATCACGGCCCTTTTTCCCTGACAGAAGAGCTTAGAGGACTTTTTTGGCCTTCCATCTCACAGTGACAACCTTAACTCACAGTGTTCATTCATCTGAGGGCAACTCAAAGAGCGG
Source organism: Pithys albifrons albifrons (assembly GCF_047495875.1). Classification (NCBI taxonomy): domain Eukaryota; kingdom Metazoa; phylum Chordata; class Aves; order Passeriformes; family Thamnophilidae; genus Pithys; species Pithys albifrons. Next base: position 18,073,193 of record NC_092463.1, on the reverse strand, counting down.
AAAGAGCCTTTCATACCAGCAGGTGAATTTCCAGATCTCAGGGGCTTGTGGGAGCTTCTGGCTCCTTGACCACCCAGAGATCTTCCTCAAGCCATCTCGTGAAGCCTCTTTGTGGGCCAGGTTTCCCCAGTGCCACCAGGATGCTGCAACTCTGGACTGCCAAGCAACTATGCCTGTCAAATTCTCAAACAACTCTATTCTCACACCCCAACAATGCCAGCTCATCCAACTCCAATTAAACGCCCAAGAATGATTCACAGCAAACTGAACAGTATTTGCTTTCAGTTGATTATTACACTTAAAACTTGTAATTTTGGAAATTTTGTATTCTGAGTGTGATAGCAGGCTACAGGCTGCACACCTCTTGATACTGTACATGCCTGAGAGAGATGTCTTTCTCTTTTCATCCTCCCCCATTCCCCTTAGAAGGAAATTAAGGTAGCAGAGAACCTGAAAAGCTCTGAGGGTATCCACAACACAAAATCCTAGGTAACACATGAACCAGAGGAAATGCCATCTTTAACCTGCTGGACCAACCTCAGAATAGAGGTTTGCTCTAGGCAAGGACAAGACAAGTAGGTTCTTTAGTATTTTTGCTTAATATTCTTATAACATGAGCTTATACTGGTGTACAAATGAGCACAACTGCTCAAATGAGTCATACTTCTTTTTTAAGGCCTTGTGCTGGCAAAACTCCCACTGAGCTCAGCAGGGGTTTGGCAGAGTGGGAACTGAGGATCAGCCCAGGACCCAGACCTGTGGGATGGGTACATGAGCACAGGGCAACATTTGATTAAATACATCCAAGTCCTACAACCTGTGAATATTTGTAATCTTCACGAATGGCAAAACAACATAGTTTAAAGCAAAAATGCTCAGCTCAGAGACAAGACAAAACTGATGCCCAGATGCCAGATTGCATCGTTATCAGTTCTTAAAGCTCATGGTACCTTAAGTGCATTTAAAGGATCATAACTATTACAGCCCAATTACCACCAGAACCCCAGAGCAGGTGCACTCATTTAAACCAAAGCCTCAGAGAAAGCAATTCAAACTGAAATTGCTACAGGATTTTCCAAGTGTAAAAGGGACATGTTGAGAGTAATTAAAGGGTCCAGGATGCAAAATAAAAAGGATATATTCGATCCAGACACATAGGAAAGAAAGCACCATCTCCAGGTATGGGAACTGACAGCAGGAGGTGGCACTCACCAGGGACCAAGGGCAGCCAAACCAGTGGGGTAAGAGGGGGATCTGTCTATGTGAACCCTGCTTGATACCATGCAGTTATAATGAAGCAATTAATGTGACCATTACTGGCTCATGAGCACTGTCTCCAGATAAGCATGGTCTCCACCATGGGCTGGCATGGCCAATGGAAGACCTCAGCAGGCAAAGGAGGGTGGTGGCTGGTAGGAAGACCATAGCCAAGGATTTAGGGTGAGACGCTTTGGTGGTATCAGCTGGAAACTCCAGATGGTTTCTGGGATACAGCAATGAGCAGCAGAACAAAACATTCAGCAGTGCTGTGTCACATGCTAAACTGGATACAAAAAGAACCCGAACAACACCCCCTAAGCACAGACAGAAAACAGAACAAAACAAAGAAAGGTAGTAGAAAAGGAAGATCCTTCCCAGAATGCAATGCAGGCTGAGGCAGGATCCAAACAACCCTGAGTGCAATCCAGGAGATGTTCCCTGTGGCAGATCAACATGAGAAATGCAGGCTTGCTAATTGGGTTATGATACTTCTAATTTTTCTTCTGTTAAAGAAGTACTGCAGTGGGGTGGTCTCAGGCTCTGGTCACCTCCAAAGGAAAAAAAAAGCTGTGTAAGTCAGAAGACCAGCAGTTTCAAGGCTATTCCAAGGAGACTGAGCTTGGACTCCAGAGCACAGCAGGCAGGGAAGGGCTTTGAGGAACAGAGGAGCAGCAAGGCGGTACCCATTGGGACCCTGGGGCATTACACACCAAACATGCCTCTGCTTTGGGTCACACCACAGGGACTAGGACCTTGGTCCCCTCCCCTGCCTCAAGAGCCACAGCTAGGAAAGCAAGCCCAGAAAAACACAGGTGAACAAACTAGTGTTTCATACCTTTCCCCCCTTTTCAAGATGACATGCCGTCTTAGGATCTCCACAGTCCATAAGGATGCCTGGGCACTTCATCTTAATCCCGAAAGTCAAAAAGGAACTTAAACATTGGAATAAAGAAATAGCAGTGCTACCCTGCAGAGGGTATTAAAGCATTAATTTCAAGGGACAGATGGTGTGGAGAGAGAAGGGCTATGTACAGAAGAGTGGAGCCAGGAGCTGGATGTGAGTTTTTGACCCTGACATTTCCATACACTGAAGTATCTCATCCCTTCATAGAGGAGAAAAATATAAACTAAAATCAATCAAACAAAAGAACCCAAAATGAACAAAAAAAACCTACACCAAAAAAACCACACAACCTCCCCCCTTACAAAAAAAAAAACAAAACAAAACAACAAAACAAAACCCCATCTTGCACCTTCCATTTTTAACAGTAACAAGGCTAGAAAAGTGCTGCCACCCCTGAGCAGGAGCCTGAGGTTTGCCATGAACTGGTAAGATCTTTCCAAGAAGGTGCTGCAGTAGTAGGTTGTTTCCTACTGTCCAAACCCACACAAAAGCCTCCACTGTGTTTCAGCAACCCTGCACCCATCACAGTGCCACGCTCCAGGGCAGAATGCCAGAGCCCAAGGCACTAAGCAGGAAGGAGCAGAACACCCAGCATCATCTCCTCCTCCTGTGGATCAGCTGAGTTCAAATGCCACCTGACCGGACAATACACAGAAGCAAGGAAAAATTATGGGCACATGCCTAGATCTCTGACTGCCATAAATTTCTAATTTTATTGCAGTAATATATCTGTCATAACAGTGATTTGCCTGCAGCTATTCCATACTGTGCCACAATCCCATTAGATCTCAAACCCCAAAGGACACAACACGGGGCACGAGCAGGAGGCACCTCCCACCATATGCCTCAATCCTGCACCCCAAAACCAGGTCAGGAGGACAGTGTGCATGAGGATGCTCTGCCCAAGTGATGCCCTCTGCCCAGGCTAGCTGCCTTTTGCACCACCTTGCCTGCCCCACACCCTGGCTGCCATCACCACTGGTCCTGATACTCCCAGGGTGCTGCTTTTTCCCCACTCTCTCAGGTCCCCTCCTTACTCTGCAGACCCCTGGCCCTGGGAGGACAAGGGCCAGTGCTTGTGCCAACCTGCGAGCAGAGGAGAGTCGAAAGTTACTTTTGCCAACACTGCTGAAATAACTGGATTCATCTCTGGGCATATGGTGGTATCTTCAGGGAGAGAGGAAGCCACTGCTGCCTCCTTGCCAAATTCCTAGTATTTCTGGAGTATTTGCATGACATGCATCTCAGGTTTCTCTTCTCCCTCTGGCTGCTCACTGTGGCAGGATGACGCAGTTGGGCCGGCAGGGGCCAAAGCTATCCTGCCCACAGCCCCTACCACAATAACTACACACAGGCAGTTTCAGCTATCTCAGCTTACTACAGTGTTCTCCCAGACTGAAGCAGGACAGCCGACAAAAAATCAGCTGCTTTTAAATGCGTCCAAAAACCACCAAGGCCTCCCCCTTGAGACCACAACAGAATCCCAGAAGAGCTTGGGAGGGAAAGAGATTTGAGCCCACCAGAGATCGGTTTCTTATCCCTGTTCAGAGGTTGCTCTGAAGAACTGTGAAGAACAGAAGCATGAAAGCACAGTTAAGTCATTTTAACATAGAAAAGATGTTTTCCAATAGGTGCCAGTTTCACTTTTTAAGTGAACAGGGGAAACCAGAAAAAGGAAAAATCTACCAGCCAATAACCTCTGGCACTGGAGAGCCCCTACTTCCACTAAAAAAATGTACCATCCTTGCTCTCAGAAAGGAAACCGAAAAGATGAAAACCAAAACTGAGTGGACAAAGCAACCAGTTGCCTGGGCCCAGAGGCTGGGGAACCAACAGAGATTTCTTACAGATCCTAACTTTGATTTAGGCTTCACCAGAAGAAGGACTTGCCCAGCCACTCATACCCCAGTAGGAAGGGGATACACAGGCAGAAGGCAGCCTGCAGGAGCTGCAGCTGCCGCCAACCAGGACAAAGGTTCCACTTCACCGATACAACCCTTGAGTTCCCCTGAGGTGACACACACAGACATTGGTTATACTGTAAAATGACTCTACCCTCCCAAGTTGCAGCCTTGCATTTAAACCCAACATTCAAAATAACACGTGTCCTGTAACGTTCAAAACGTCAGGCGAGGCACAAGCAGCCTTCAGATCATCAGATGAAGAACCACAACCACAGGTCACTCCTCGGGAAGACAAAGAGAAGCTCAGCAAGCACACAGTGCTTGGAGGCACCTCCTTGAGCGAACCTGACTGTGTGAGCTGCAGCCAGCCACCAACTCCATCTGCCTGGCAGTCCATCCCCAGGACCCAAACCTGTTCCAGAGCCACAGTTTCAGACATTAAGACATCACAGCTTTGTTCCTTCCAGACAAAATGAACAGTGCCATGTTGATGTAACCATTGGCAAGCACCACCACATTTACTTTGAACTAGGAGGAAAAAAACCACTTGCATGCCTAAATTGAAGCCAAGTGCAACTTTGACAATAAAGCCAGAAAAATGAGCCTTATATTTCCCAAATATTTCCAGAAGATATTATGGAAGGGTCGGATCTCTATTAAAGTGTAACAACAGCATACAAACACATTACGAATATCAAAAAGAAGACATGTATCTTCTCAATAGTACATTTTTGAAAGGAAGCCAGCTGGCAAACAAGCAGGTGATTTATTGAACAGGTTACAAACAAACATGTTCTAACGAAAATGTTTGCAACTTTTTCCACAGAGCATTTAAAATATATTGACAGCAATAATTACAATGTTCTTTGAATACTTAACAAAGAGACAGCAACATTTCAAAAAAATCCACTTTCCACAGACTGAATATAATTCTATATGCCAATAAGCTATGTTGGAGCAACAACTACACATTTTTTCATATATATGCACTTACAATATGTATGTATTAATTTATATTCATAAATATATACTTTATATATATATTAAATACACATACAATATACATATATAGAAACAAGTCTTATTTACAGTTAAGAAGTAGAATTTTATCATGTCAAAAATAAAACAAATTGCAAATTAAATTCAAGAGCGATCAATCTGCCTGGCCTAAGGGTAGGAAAAAACACTTCTACTCCAGGGTTTTCTTTTGCATTAAAATCTGCACAGGGTCTGTGGTACCAGTTTGGGGTTTAAATTTTTACCAACTGTCTTCAGAGGTAGCGTTTCACTCTTGCTGAAAATCTGAAAATCAAGGTTGATGACTGGCTGACAAAGGCCATGAGAAGTTAGCGAGGAACAAACTGTCCCAAGCTCCTTTCAGCAGGGCCGTGGCTGGGACTTCCATACCCTCATGCCCCATCAGGTAAAGACACACCATGAAACCTCAGCACTCACAGGGCAGCTGGTAAAGTCCAGTAAACAGATTAACCTTATTTATGTATTTCTTTTAGTTTCAGTCACAGACCAGAGCAGTGCCTTTTCAAAGAAGAAAAAATCTTTTAAATCACCAGAGGGAATTCCAGCAAAACAACTTTCTTTTTCCAGACATGTTTTTCCTCATCTACACTTCACAGTAATCTTCAGCTTCCCAAAGGGAATGAAGAGTTATTCTTCGGAGTCTTCATGAACCACTCCTGGATTCCTTCACATACAGACTCCTCTTTGCACTGCAGACCCATGCCTACCTGGTTCTACCCTGTCCCCTCCCTCACCTGCAGGCTGACTGAGGAAAGAGAGGAAGACACGGTAGCTTCAGCCTGCAGTCAGTCTCAGCATCAAGCAACCATTATCCATGCAGATCTAACACACTCCCATCTAGATCAGGGCACAGTATCTCGCTCCCACCCCCAGTCGGGATGGTGGAGATTTCAGACTTGCACTGACTAGCAAAGAGGAACAGCTGCCAGGGGAGACTCAGGTGAAATCCAAAACTTTCCCCCTACCTGGGTTTCATTCCAACCTCTGCAACATCCTTCAGCCAACAGAAATAACCTAGAAACTGCTAAATTATAGCATGGGTATGACAGACTTCTCTAGAGCAGAGAAAATGAATTAAGCAGTCCCTCTTTCTCTTCCTTGCAGCAGCTCTCTGTGGATGTTCGTGAGAATCTCCAAATGATTCAGACAGCAGCATTCACCAGCAAGATCAGCTCGGCCAATTATTCCTATACTTATCTATTAAATTTAAGAAACCCCTGAGAGGCTGAGCCTGTCACAGACTAGGAGCTGAAATTAATTCACCAAGTAAAAAAAGTTTTCAGGAAACTCCTGCCACAGAGTGCTGGCTTGAAACCTCACTGGAGATGGGCTGAGAGCTCCACCAGCAAGAACAAAATCATAGCAGACCTGTGTATTTTCCCCAGTGGAGCATGGCACAATTAGCAGCATTAATGGACAGACTGTTCATCTAATTCAGTTTTTTGTTCCACAAATAAAGTCCGCTGTCTGTTTTTTATTTGGTTTTATAAATTAACCTCTTTCTTTTCTCATTAAGTAAACAATGAATGAAGGATTACTCTGTGGGAGAGATACAAGTGCAAAGGGCAGTGGTTTTATACTGCTGCAGCTATTTCCTTTCATGCTACCAAATAACTCTGTTCTAGAAGGCAGAAAATCATTGACGTCTAATCATTTATTTAGTAAGATACACTGTTTTCTTTTAGCTTAGGGAAACTTGTGGCTGGAAAGCTAAGCTGAAAGTTGGTCTGTTTATGAATGGCCCCTGGTCCTTCAAACAGTGATGGAGAAACTGTTTGCGTGCACTGGACATCAAGAAGTGGTGTCATACAGGGAAGGGCAGACCACAGCCTGATGCACTTTGTTATTTGGACCTGAAGTTCCTGTCAGTCTCATCACAGGGTTTTCCATCTTCACTGTACCTCTGTTGCCAGGCAGTCACACAGCTGAGGACCCCAGGCCTGGCTGAGACAGCTGATTCTGAGGTGGACCTCTGCAGGGCACACTTTGGTGATGGGTGGTTTGCCTCAAGGTGCACCTTGTTCTGGTCTGACTGCCCCCCACTTTCCCTCTATGGGTTTTCAAACAGCCACATGCTAGGAATTTGCTGAGAAAAGCTAAGCTTTACAGCAATAAAAACAAGTTTTTCTTTCTTTTCTCCACTTTTAAGGCATAACAGCAGGGTGATAGAAACACCCATTTGCCTCTGCTCAGTGCCTTTGGGACAACTTGGAGCAGAGGCATTGACATTCTGGAGCGAGTCCTGTGGAGGGCTGCTTCGGTCACGGGGCTGGAGGACAGGATAAATATGGAGAGGCTTCTTCAGGAAAAATAAGACAAGGCTCCAGGGAGAGCTGTCCATGACTTCCTGGGGATGGAAGGGCATAAGAGGCTGAGTGGGTTTCCTTTGGAGGACTTACAGGAACAGGGCAAGAGACAACGGACATAAACTGAGCATAGAAGTTTCCAGTTGGATTATAAACAAAAAAACCACAACAAAACTAAGACAGTAGTGATGTGTTCCAGCAGATGAGCCAGAGAGAGACTGTGAAATCTTCATCTGGGAGTAGCTGGGTCTTGTTGGCCCTTAGCAGACTGCTGGACCAGGTGACCGCCAGCAGTTCCTTCCAGTCTAAATTATTACTCTGTAATTCTGTGATGCTGTGGTCATGCTTTGAAAATAAGGAAGGTCTCAGCACTATAGATCTGGCTCAATCAACGCAAAAAGCAGTAGTGGAAGAGTTATTACCTCCTCTGCCTTTTCAGAATGCAATAAACCTGAAGATGTTCACAGAATCTTATTCCTGTGCACTTACCCTTGGCCACAGCTGCAGGCATTTGGCACTGGTATGTCCCTCTTCAAAATGGGGTACCTTATACTCCTGTTGCCAGTGGGGTGTTCTACATGGCACCTTGGTATACAGCTTCTTCCTTGGTCTCAGCAGCAGGAAAAGCCTTGGCATGCCATAGAGTACACCCACGTGCACTTGTCATGCGCAAGTAACCATGAGTGCAAGGAGCTTTTGCACTCAAGAGCCTCTTACACACTAAGCCTCTGAAGTAATATAGTCATGATATGGGTATGCAATACCTCTGTTTTCATTTCAGTGCCGTATGCCCTCTGCTGCTGCAGCCTAAGTTTGGAGGTGCTAGCAGAGAATTACAAGCCAGTCTCACCAGGATGGACCCTGCTCCACATTCAGGCTAAACTACTGTCAAGTCTGGTTCCTGTGATACAGATGCAGGGGCATCTTAAAAATCGTAAAATGGACAAAGGTGAATGAGAAAACATACTCAAGATCTCACAGATACACAACCCAACACACACATTTAACCTGTGCTGTGCCCAATCCACGTTTTCTTAGGCCCTGCTTCCACAGCACTTTGGATGAGTTGTTTTTTCCTATCAGCAGCCTTCTCATGGGGGTTCCTCTAACAGCAGCTCTGCTGAGCCATGGACCATCACTGCTGTCAGACAGAGCCTGAGGGACACTGCCTCTTCCATAGAAAAGCCCATTTCTCCAGAGGCCAGCAGACCAAAAGGGGTCTCATAACCTTTGGCTTTCCAGGCTGGACAACAACTCTGTGCTGCATTCCTCTTCAGATGCATAAAAACTTTCATATTTATTTAAAGGAATTCTGGAATTTTGTTTCAATAGGGACAATTAACCAAGAGAAAAGCACTATATCCTACTGCCCTCATTCTCTCTTCATCAATCTTTGTGTCACCCAGAAATTTGATCAGAAATAATTTTATATTTACTTCCAGATCACTGCTAGAAATGATGAATAGCATGGGGGCTCTGACTGATCCCTGCAGAGTTACATTAAAAAATGCTCACATTCAGTAAAGATTCCCTATTGACAGCCACTTTTTGAGCTCTGTCAGTTACCCAGTTCTTAATACATTTAAGATGTGCTTCAGTAAAAGTATATAGCACTAATATTTTAATAATAATGTCATGTGGAATAAAATCAAACGCCTTACAGAAGTTTAAGCATATTGTATCTACACAGCTATCTCATCCCCCAAACTTGCAATCTTATCAGATAAATCAGGTTTGTTTGACAAGACATATTCTCCCAAAAAGAACAGTGAATGGCATTAATTATCTTCCTTAACTTTAATTCTCTAAATCCTCTCCCAGTTCTTCTATTCTTTTGCCTGGGATTGATGTCAGGCTAAGCTGCCTGCAGTTACCTGGGATCTTTCTCTTGCGCACGTTCGCTCAGTGTGAATTTCCAAGAGGTTTAAGAAGTTAACAGAAGCAAACCAATGATGTTCTGCATCAACTTCTTTTAGGATTTTTGATGATAAGTTATCTAGCTCGACTCCCCAGTGAATGTTTAAGCACTACCTCACTTCACCACATTGCACAGACTGAACCGCAGGAGCTGTGAATACAACAGGTAGCTCTGCCTGGACTTCACCACATCCAGCGGGGTCAGATCACTAACAAAAACTGACCAGCAAAAGACCTGAGAAGGCAAAGATGAGTGTGGTGGGGAAAGGACAGCGCTCCAACAAGTTTGCTCACACTGAGCAGGTCCCTTCATTTTGAGGAATTCTCTGCCTTGCTCCCTACCCCTTCCCCCACCAGTCAACCTCACCTACAGCCAGGCTTACATTTCACACCAACACTAAACTAACCCACAGCAATCTTTCTCAGCAAGAATATACTTTCTATCAACTTCGGGTAGGAATCCTTGACCCATTCTAATAGCTGGTGACCTTGCTGCAACTTTCTGTATTTTATCACCTCTCAATGAGCAATACCCACGGAATCTACAAAGGCTTCAGTGCCACAGAGACTACAGCTACTTGTACAAAATGCCTTGGTGCGTGTCTTCAGCAACACAAGACATGGCTGTCCTATAAGCTTTGTTACTACCCAACTATATCAAATCCAGACATGTGTCTTCAATTCACGAAGTCCCCAGAGAACAGGTCCAAGCTGTCTACAACATCTCAAACAATGCCCAGCTGAGAGCTGTGATCAGCAGTTTGGGTCAAGCACAGTAGAGCTTTTGACTGAGTTGGGAAAGCAGTGCAGGAAACATCACTTTCCATGGAGTTGGACTGAGTCTGGGACCAACCTCCCAGGAATTAAGGGACTCTTATCTAATAATATATAAAATAATACACAAAATTCACCTACCACAACAGATCTAGTATTGCATCCCCAAAAAGGACCTGACAGATCACTGCATTTTGCTGAAAAGCCCTCCTCTGCTGAAGGATAATTCGTCTGACATAAGAAGGTGGTGCTCCAGATAGCTAGGACACACACCAGACAGAGTGCTTTATAAATACCATCCAGAAGGCAGTACAGAGCCAGCGTGTTTGCTCCAGTCAGTGTTATTAAAATGGGAGAAAATTACGCATTTAAATAAAACTCGTCTAGCAGGAGGTACAGCAGCAGATCAGTGAGAAGCATTAAACACGCTTATTCCACTTCACCCATTAAATATTTTTAATTTTTAAGCAAGTTATTACAGCTACTATAATATTATAAATATTATATTACTCATTCAGAAAGATTAAATGGTCTCAAAAAAGAGAAGATATTCTTGTTGCTGCTTTAGTAGCTCTTTGTGATCAGCTACCTGAATTCTCTACCCTTCCTCCATGCCACTCTAGGACACCATTGTGGAAGGCACCAGGTGCCTTCAATTCCTCCTCATCCTATAGGACAGCAGAAACACCCAGTACCAGGGAGAATGAAGATCTGAACAGATCCTAGTCAAGTAAAACCATGCTGTGGGCCTGTTTTGGTGTTACATCTGTGATCTGTATCACGTAATCTGGGAGGGTGCAAAGTGCTGCCCTCGGCCTATGGCTGCGCTGGTCAGCTGGGCTCCAGAAGAGAGGCAGAACTGCATTCCTAGGGACAAGAATCTGGTCAGGGGCACTCCATGGGCTCATCCCTCTGCAGACCATGGCAGGGCACCCACAGCACAACAGCCAGGTGAGTCCCAGCACACAGGACAGACAGACAGCCCAGCTGAAACACTTCCTCCTCCTGGCATAAGGGCTCTAATCTAACAGTTCACCTGTGCGTACTGCAGGTGTCTTATAATAGAACCCCATTTAAGGTGGAAAATGGTCCTTTTTTTGTTTATAGAGCACTGAATAATGGCAGGATCACAGGTCATAACCAGGCTCCTCAAGAGCATCACAGTGCAAATTCATTATGTACTTGTTAGGACCAGCACTGGTAAGGGTGAACATGCTTCCCTGCACAGATTCTGAAGGACATTCTTTTCAGTATGCAGCTTACAGAGCATTCCCATTTGACTCCTCAGTGAAGGGGAAAAAAAAAAGTTGATCCAACCAGGAGAAGGAAAAGTCTTTCTTTGACCCTTCCCTGAAATGGGAACCGATAAGCAGCAAAGCACTACCTGTCAAAAAGAGTGGGATCAATCCCTGATGGACTTGGCTAAAGAGACGACAATCCCCAAATCTTGTAATTAGGAATGAATATGACAAGAGTTGTGCTCTGACTGGGACAGGAGCAAGACCAGTTGTTCCCTCATCACACCTTCTACACTAAGAAAGGTTTCTTCCCAACAACCTGTGATTCACTAAATTAAAACTTTATTATGTAGCCTTTTGCTGTTATCCAGGCCCCTGTCTGGTACACACGATATCAGCTTTTCATAATCCTTATTTGTTTCCTAACAAATAAGCACACCAGCATTCTGAAAACATTCCTCTCCTTTTGAATTTCAGGCATCCAATGCTCTACTTCCAGGTACTTCCCTCTGCCACCCTGTGCACAGCCATTTTAGAAACAGCACCAACAAAAACAACAGCACTGTCACTGAACAAAGCTCCACTGTCAGGTGATGGAAGTTATCAATCCAGAGTTGAAGGACTTTAACCAAATGAATAAGAAAGAACCTTTGCAAGGTGGAAGAACAAAGACAGAACAGCAGTTTTTCAATCAAGAGCCACACATCATACGCTTTAGGAAATAACAAGTTCAATAGCTGGTTGATAAATAGCTTGCCACCAGAAAGTGCATTTGAAACAGCACGTAATTGCCACATATATAAGCATAGAGTAAGCAAGAGCCACGCTGAACTATCCCACTGCTGCTGGGAGTGTTCCCCACGTGCTAATGCAAATACCATCACTCAGAGGCCATCCGTGCCCCGCTAAGGTCACAGGCACATGGGCAGAGTCATCCCAGGACACAAGCACAAGGAAGAGCTTCAGAGCAGCTGCATATCCACGAACAGCTGCTCCAGGTAGGATGATGAAGGGAAGAACACAGATAAAGCAAAGCAATGTTTTTTGGGTTGGGACAGATTTATCTCAGTTTAAGGGGCTGCAAATTGTTTCCCCCTCAGGAGAACTGGTGCTTTCCCTGATACCCCTTTTCTGTTTCTGTACCCTGATTGGCAGTGGTCAAAGAACCTGATCCAATGGCACCTGAGCCAGCATAGCCCTTTCTGTCTTCCCCAAGCTCCCAGGTCCTGCTGGCTCAGCGACATCGCTCACACTAGGCCAGATCCAGCAGCGCACACATTCAAGTTTCAATCTGTCAAGAAGTTCATTAGCTTCAATGGGACTATCAAAAGATTTAAAGTCAAGTGCATTCATAACCGCTTTCCTGAATTAAACCCGAAGTAAAGAGCTTGTCAACATAAATAAAGGCACCAAAGCCTGACCATGAAAGATATCTATGGTTACACAGGAAGGATTTTGTGTGAACTTTTCAGCAGGATTTAGCTCCAACCACTGGTAGTTTACAATAATTTTAAATTCATCCTTAGGTACAAGATTGACACATCTTCTAAAGAAATCCAAATAGTGAAAAAAATGCATCCTATAATAATTAAATATTCTAGAAAATTAAGGAGACACCATGAAGTCCTATTTGGCATCAAAATGCTGGCATTACACAACAGTCCCCAACAGAAAGAGCCTTTTGATTCCTCCAGAGGCTTCTTAGGCTGCATCCCAACAGTGCCTGGCCCACTTTGCATGTGGCCGGGTGGCCAGTGCTGGACAACCACAGGACAGGCAAGCACAGCCACTGTGGAGGTCATGTCAGCCGAGCCCAATTCAAGAACAAAAGAAATACCAAAGAGAGAGGGGTCAGTGACACAAACGGAATTTGCTGAGCTCCTACAGCCCATGGTTTTATTTGTTACGACAGATAAGTGCCTTTCTAGAAAGAAAGGAGAAATGATGCTGGCAATATGGCCTTAAGATCCTGATAGAGAGGAAGAGCAATTTCATCAATGTGAACAAGCTCACAGCACCTGCTCCCAAACCAATATGATGTAGTCAACCGAATTAACAGTTTTAACAAGGATGGCATGAAACCCATTTTATCCAGCCCTGGCACAAGAGCCAACTATTGAGAGAGCTGACATCCCCCCACTGGCCGAGCCTGTGCCCATCCCCGGTGTGCGCAGCGGATGCGGCACCGTGAATATATTGCAGCTCAGCTAAAAGCAGAGCGGGTGGCAGGACATCCATCTTCCTCTGGGAAGGTTGCTGGGCAACTGGCAAGCTTTTGGCTGGGCGCTGACGTCTGAGCGCACACACGCACCTCCTCCATCTCTCGCAACTAACTTGATTTTGATGGATTAGCATAAGATGAAAATCTACTGAGCTTCTCTCTCTCTCTCTCCCCCTCCAACATAGAGGGATCATTAAGATACAAAGGAAAATACGACAAAACATTAACTTATAACGCACACAGAAGACCATGAAAAGGACAACACAGGCACTAATGGTATCAGTGTTCCAAAGTGATCCCTTATTCTACTGTAGAGAAAAATATTTAGTTGGTAAAAATCTCATAATAATAAAAATAATAAGAATAAAGCATAACACTTGCCCAAGTTGTGATTCTCTTGCATCCTTTACTCTTTCACATCCTTCAGAAATGCCATCTATTTTTTCACTGCTCCTTGCCAAATGATGTTTTAAGATTATTTCCCTTCACCTGCTGGAGAAACACCACTGGGACACAGAAGTTCCCTCTAATCCCATCCAGCCAGGCATTTATACCACTCTTATTAGCTTGGTATCCCAGTACCCTACTGAGCTGCATTATCATTAATTGTTTCTCAAGTGTCAGCCACAGGCTCAGCTTTACACAGTACAAAGCAAAGATGCGATCCCTGCCCTGAGGAATTTTACATGCTAAACAGATGGTTAATGACAGCAACGTAATGACAGCCTTTGGACTGGTAGGGGATAACATTTATGGAACAGGGAATAAATTAGCTGGGATTCATGACAAACTGCACTTGCTTTTCCTGGAGAACTCTACAAATCTGGTGGAGACTTTTTTTCAGGATACCCTGAATGTGTACCAGGCTTGTAACCCAAAAAACCAGAACCTCAGCAGTTCTTGCAAATGAAAATCTTTATTCTGACAAATTTTTTTACTGAAAAACTGATCAATCTTCTTCCACCAAACACACACAGAGTGTTTTGTCAGAAAGGAAGAGAATTGTAACTGAACAAAAAATATTAATATTAAAACATTAAATGTTTTTGTTACTCCTGAGTTTAAAAAAGCTCTAAAAAAAAGACGACAAGGCAAAATGGAAAACAATCAAATAGCTGAATGGGAACCAGAGACTTAGGGATCAGGCCATGCCATCAGGTGAACACTGTGCTGAGGATACAGTGACACATAATGCTTTGGACAGGTACAAATAAAGAGCTGGGCAGAACATGGCACTTTAAGGACCAGAAACTCAGATCTGCAAGGCCAGTGAAGGAAGCTAATGAAGATACCCACTCCACACATGCATTGTTTATTTCTCTAAGACCAGCATCAGGTGCAGTGCAAGTGCCCCCAGACACCGGGAGGGACAGTATTGCTGGGACTGGGCTTGGGGCACCACCAACACCTCCCACCCAGGCTGGGACCACCAGCAGGACTGGGCTGGAAGCTGCTGGGCAGCATCTCCCACCACCTGGCTGACTGCATGATGTTGGGCTCAACTAATTAATTGTAATTGACTGGGGCATTTCTTGTGCTTGTAACATCTGGCTGTGCCAGGGCTCAAAACAGCGTTTCTGTCCTCTGCAAGAGGACATGTTATTTGTTTCAATATACATATAAGAGGGTGATTGACAATCGTTAGCCAAGAGACCACAAAGTCACAGAGCCCAGCTTCTGGAGTACTCCATGTGCAGTGATGCCCATGGTGGGACAACCAAGGTCAGGGACAGTTTGAATTCTCCTAATGTGACAGAATTTAGCCTGCTATGTTTCATTTCCACTGATACTGGTGTTAGTATCTTCAGTGCCAGAAAGCTGTTCACAATTTGGGTAACACACAGCATGAAATACAGAGTATTATTGTATGATCTCTACAAGTCAACTCTTGATTTTATGGTACAACCACATAAAAAGTATTCTCTACTCTGTTTTCCAGTGTAAGGCATAAAGTGGTTGACTTTTTTTTCCTCCCAGCCTTATTGTGACCTGCTGGTATTGGGCAGGCTACGCCAGAGAGACCTCCCCACACATCAGTCCTTTCTTCCGTTCTAGAAACACATTTAGAGTTTTTTACTTGACAAAAACTCTAAATTCCCCTCTGAAGTTCACAGATCTTCATATAAGACACTGAAATGGGAACTGTGAAAAGAAAGACTTGTCTTGGACAGTGGAAGATGCAGATCCAACGTTTCAGTTTCATTGCCCCAGTTCTACCCCTCCAAGTAATGTTTGAGAAGGCTATTAAAAGACAAGGTCATTATTCCTTCCCAACTCAAGTATTTAAGATCGTGCAGCTCATTGAAAGCCAAAGAAACTCAAACATTTGTGCAATTTCTAAACAGACTTGTATTATTTCTATGTGGGCAGCTAAAAGTTTGCACCTGTACATGCAAGGCAGGTAAAATACCCACAAAACAATGTCAGGGAAAATAAATTCTCAGCAATTACATGCAAACCAAAAAACATATAACCATGGAGCATTTAAATCAGGAGACAAAAGAAGCTTCTCCCCATTTGGATAAAAACCTTTGTACTTCCCAGTAACTTCAATGCAAATTTAACTTAGAACAGCTCTGAGATGATCTAAAAATGAATTTGTGAACAGAATAATTGATAAGACTCTTGAGTCCTTATTTCTGTGTGCTCACATAATGGCAATTAAAGCTAAGCACCTTTGAACAGCATCTAAACAAGCACATAGAAATCTAGGAGAACCTCTGAGTGGGGATTATGCATTAACCTAATGTTCATAATCATGCTCAGAAAGTTTCCCTTTCAAAGCTTGAAACAGAAATGTTAATAATCTCAGGCAAATAAAAAACCTTAAGCTATTGCAAAAGGCAACTTCTGAATCAAGTATATAATAGGTAATGAAACTTCAAAGGATTCGTCGCTCGCTGCAATTAAAATGCCCAACACAGACTTTTTAAACGGCCTTCTCATTTCCAAGGAAACTTTTTTCCTCTAAGTAAATAGCTGAACTCAGGTAAGCATTGGATTTTAATTTAGGAATAAACACACACTTTCATCTGTGGTGCAGTGAAAAGAGCAAATGGGCAATCAAAGCCAGTTCCACCTTGCCTAATTTTGTTCTCTAAGGGTTCACAGTATCAATTCTGCTCTTAGAAATCTTCAAGTATGAACAGTTAATGCAACACAATGAATGGCTTACATGAGAGACTAACAAGAAGACTCCCCAATTTCCACACAATTAACTGGAAATCTTCCATATTTTGGAAGAAGAGAGGACATCTGTCTACAGCCACAGATAGGAGCATCCTCCAACAATTTCTCCCTCGCTTGCCTAGACGAGACAAAAAATAAAAAAGCCTGTGGAAAATGAGACTTGTAGCTATTGCTTTACAATGAACTGCCAAACAAAAAGCGAGCAGGCAATTCCCTGTCAGATTTGACAAAACACCCTGAAGTCTCAGTCTCATCACCACAACTGCCAAATACACAGTCCTCAGCCAAAATCCATGCACTCCCACAGACCCAGCCAGGCAAAAAATCGCCTTGTTTGACTGCAGCCCCAAACTGGAATAGCAGAGAATGTCTACTTGGGAGGGGAATCCTTCATGACTGCCTTACCCTAACAATGGGAACAACTGTGGCATGAGGGCAGGACTTGAGCACCCAGTTGGTATCATGTAGGCTTGCAAAGAATCTGTGATGGATGTTCCTTTCAGAATACACAAAGAAATCATAGCAGGGCAGATAAATGAGTGGAAATTCTGTAATGAAATCAAACTACATAAAATATCACCTACATCAGCCTAAAGAACTTTTTTAAGAGTGGTCTGACTAAGAGCTGAACTAGCTTGAAATCTTACACCCAAATGACACAATTTAGGCATTCCTTATTTCCATTCAACAGTTTCAAAAACCTGCTCTTTTGTAGCACAAAACTGAAGAACTGGAGGGGAAAAAAGAGCCCCAAGCACCACATCCAAAATCACTTCAGCTTATTTGATGCCTTTAAATTTTAGAGTTAAAACCCAAGCTTATTTCCAAATCACTTTGCACTTAGTAAACTCTCAGTATAATATCTTCAGACAAGGTCAACTTTATCCCTTACAACCTGTCCAAAACCAAAACAGATTTAAATTGATGCTCTTGTTTTTCAAAGACCAAAATCTGAGCACGATCATTTCCTTTCCTTCATTAGCAAAAGAATGCATGTGTCGGACATAAGATGAAAATATAACAATGCTTGGATTTGGTGGGGAACACAGAAAACAACACCAGGACAACAGGAGCAATCAAAGGAACAAAAATTGGAGAACTACATTCCTGTGGCCTGGCAGAGTCTCTTACAGAGTATCGAACAGAAATGATAGGTCAACCTACCACACACAGATCATTTCAGGATCTTCAAAAGTCACTGAGATCTTTCATTAGGACAAGCATTTTATCCCAACCTCTGATATTTAACAATTTCACAGATGGGCTGATTAAAGTTGCTAGGCTATCTCCTATTTCAGCTAGAAAAAAATCCACGGACAAATAAAATCTGAAATCAAAGCCTCCTATGGCCAGGAAAAGCAGTCCCAACAGCTCCCAAACATGCTCCTTTTCATTTCTGCTGAGTAGAGTGATGGCTTGCAAGAGATCGCAGCCCCTTAACTGGACACACATGGGTTTTGAATGGATTTGTGCTCCAGCTCACCTATGCACTTCTGGAAGTCCCTGCATAACCCTGGATCGGAAGCAGCGCTGGCTGCAAAGCCAGAGCACACTGCATGGCCCACTAGCATGGACCTGGCTCCAGCTGCAGGCAGCTCTCCAAGAAAACAGCAAGTCTTGCATTGCCAACCCTTCACAGACACCCAGCACATCTGGATTTTTTTCCAGGTGTGCCACAGGCTGCTGGTGCTATCCATCCACCTGGAGCATTACGGTCCCCACCTGCTGAATAAGGGCAATTGCTTTGTGAAATGCAATAAAACCTATAGATGTCTGGATAAAAAGCAACTTCCTAATGTTTCTCCTTTCCTATCAATGTGTCAATGTTCTTCTCACAAAAACAAAAACCCTTAAAGCCCTCATGTTACAGCTCTATTAAAGGACCATGTTTAAAACTTGAGGACTCTGCTAAGTCTTAAGATGCACAGCAAACACATCAGGCTTGTTATGTCAGTAGATACACCATGTCAACAGATACACAGCAGCTGAGGAACTGATATAAGCATATGTCTAACTCTCAAAAGAGAGAGACCTAGACCAAAACAGAACTAGAGGAGAAGCTGTTCCCTCTCTAAAATGGCACCGTGTAGGAAGAAGATGCTTTTTACTATGTTGAAATGTCTCCCCATTCCTCCTTCTTGTTTTTCTTATACTTTCAAAACAAGATTTCCATACAAACGGGTGCAGGCAGAACTTAACACACTAAAACATAAACGTTTTCCACCTCAGCAGTAGCTGCAGATCGTATGTGTATGGTGGCACTAAGCTTGTAAAACTCTCTCACGCAAACTCCCAGCTAAGAGTACCAGCAGTATGTCAGAGAAAGGCTATTGAAGCCTTTTATAGCCATTCAAGCAACAAAAGGACACCCCTCTGTACACAATCATCACAGCCTGGCTTATCAAAGCACTCCATAAGTCTTACTGCTCAGCATCCTTATTTTTTAGCAATTATTGTTCTGATGAGTAACCCTTGGGCAGCATCCAAGAATAAGGGGAATTTCTGCCACAGGGATGCCTGGAGCATTCCTCCTCTGCAAAGTGAAGCAGTAAAATCAGTGTGTGAATGTGTACAGAAATAAAGCAACCCACCTCCTTTCCAGTTGTGCCCACAGAGGTCACAGGGTGAAAAAGCAGCCTGCATAGGCGAGAATTGTCTGGGAGCTGCCTCTGGGGTGTCTCAGACTATGTGGTGCATCACGGAGACCTAAAAGCCTGCAGCTCCTCTTTACAGGTAGCAGTGCATCAGCCAGTTTTCCATGAACCAGACATCCAAGCCCAGGAAAAGGAGCTGGTTCTGAAGGCATATTTAGTGGATGAACCAATGCTGAGCTTTACCTTTAGTGCAGCAACTGATGAAATTCAAGGGCATCTGTCTACAGGGTTGAAAAAGCTACTAACTGGATACTAACTTGGCAACAATCAGGAAATAAAAAAATCTTGTCATGGTCCATGCTGAGAACTAAACCACTGTTTGGCCCTGGACTAATGAATATAATACCTGACAAGAGCAATTGGAGATTAATGGCCTGTAACTGCTTGGCTACCTTGCACTCTATAGGGTCAAGTGCATTAATGTCAGGAGAGAAATAGTTTGTCGCAACCCGGTACTAGTACTACAAGGACCCATGAACTTGGAGATATGAGGGCCAGGCTCTCAGAGCCACTTTCTGTCACTAAGGTCTAGCGGTGGCCGATTCTCACGAGGAAGGGGCCTCATGGAGAGGGACATCAATCTCCCACAGCACACTGCAGAAGGACATACTGGCATGTGCCCCTCTACAGGATTGTGACTGAGGCAGGAGCTTCAGGGCAGCAAAGGCAGCACACATGAGAGCAGGTCACTCTTACTCCTGCCAGGGCTGGGATGGAGGCAGCCCAAGATCCAGATAACCACAGGCAGCCCCCTGACCCCATCTGTTTGTTGCTTGGCACATCATCGTACAGGAGAGAAATACAGCTAAAAATTTCTGCTGCTCTTGGTCACTAAATTTAATTGCAAAAAATCACTGCTCTGACATTTGCAGAAATGTGCCTTTTGCTCTGCTTTCTGAATCCAGAGTATTTCCAGGGGGCTTGGGATCTGACTCCTAAGCAAAAGCCAGACTTGTTGGAGCTCCTCTGCCCACCTCCAAACAACTAATATACAGCTGCAACACCACAACCTAAAAGCAGTGGTACCTAAAAGGAGTATATTAGCACAGGAAAAAGCCGTATTATGCTATGCTATCTATACCTTTGAAAAACAGAATAGTTTGAAATAAATTATGAATCCTCTCTCTTAACCCCTGTTCCTCAGTTTCTGAAATATAAGTGTGCAAAGAAGGGCCAGGAGGGAAAAGGGAAGGACAACCCTGTGGTGTCTCACAGGGCTGGCACCATAATACACACATCACAGACAATGAGTTGCTCTGACACAATGGAAACAGGAGCCACAGCAGCCAGAACATCCTTCCACACTCAGCATATGCTTGGGAAGTATGTTTTGGCCACGGATGCCATACAGCTTTCAGAGATGCTCTTGGCTGGCACTTGGAGAAAGGGTATTTAGCATCCTACTGACTCCTCTCAAGCTTCAGGGCTTCCCACAGGGCCAGTGGCAGCCACAACTCTGCTGCAGTGGCCCAGGCTCCCCAGCAGCTCTGGTTCCTCCCCTCCTTGCTAGTTCCAGAAATATTCCTTAAAGAGGACTTGGAAGGAACTCCAGACATGTATGTGCTGTTGGTATCAGCCTCAAAAATATTGCTATGCAGTACACTGGAGCAAATACATGATAGAGCACATCCAAGAAAGAAACAGATGGTAAAAGGTGACAACCTATAAATGCACCTTTTGACAAATTTTGCTTTTCAGTCTCCTCAGCCAACAATGCTTTACTAGAAGAAACCCAGGTCCAGCCCACCTCTGAGAGCAGTGGACCTCTGGCCATGAGTGGGCATGGAGCAAGAGGGGATTCTGCACCCAACACCACTCCTTCTCCCCTATTTGAATCCTCACCCAACTTCATATACCTCCCCATCACAGCCGGCTCTTTGGGGCAGAAACCCTTTTATCTCTGTCTGCAGGACGTACACTGCAGTCAGCCCCTGAGCCCTGCAGTGCTTCATTCCAACAGTGCTACAGTCCGCCACGACTGTTCAGCTCTCAAGTGCGGAATCAGCTCTGTCCAGCCAGAGAAGAGGAAAAAGAGACCAAAACAAAACTCTGAGTGCATTAGTCATTGTTAACTGTGCTCTCCAGAAACATAACATTGAAGGGATTTCACATATTTCCTGGCAGGCAGATTTTGCGGTGATTCATAGCTAAGATCAGCAAGAAATCCTTTCAAACACATATATATACACATTAAAACTTGAGTATTTTACCTCTGCCCCCCAAAAAATTGCTGCTGTCAAGTACACCCTTCTATTATAGCCAC
Source organism: Pithys albifrons albifrons (assembly GCF_047495875.1). Classification (NCBI taxonomy): domain Eukaryota; kingdom Metazoa; phylum Chordata; class Aves; order Passeriformes; family Thamnophilidae; genus Pithys; species Pithys albifrons. The sequence continues at coordinate 18,051,525 of NC_092463.1, read as the reverse complement.
ATGCTCTATTTAAGAATACCTAATCAGAAAAACGTAAAGGTATTTAATAAGGTTTTTCTTTTCTCTTTAATGACCTAATGTTTTGGTTTGTAACTGTTGCCAACTCACGCTGGGTAGAAATTCAGTACTGTCAGCATTTAATTATTATTTTAACACAGATTTCTCTACCTTCTTACTGTGAAGAAATAGCTAAGAAAAAAATGTAGCAATGAGCAGCTTTTTAAGCCATTAGATGCTATCCTTGTTACTTAGCTGCACTGGAAACTACCATTTAAGGACACCTAGACACTTGCTCTGCCATCTCCTGCTGGGGCAGATGCTCCCTAGTTTGCAGCTCCACAGCCGCCAAAGGGACAGTGTTCAAGGGACAGCCATGAGGGAGTGCAAACACCCTGCCAGGGAAGTTTGCCAGTGTGGGATATGGCTCATCAAAATATGTGCCAAAAAGCTGAAACACAGAGCACCTGGTTGGTGCTACACCTTGGGTCACAAACAACAAATCAAACTGGTTCTTTTTGTCAGCTTAAAACCTGTTTTCTTAAGTTTTCCTCTTATTGTCTCAAACACAAAAACTCAATCCTGCAACCTGTAACAGCCTACAGGGAAAATACAAGTGTTGCAGTCTGCAGGACAGGTTTATTTGATTCACACGATGGGGAGAAAATCGACCCAAAAAACTGGTTGTGTGAATTTCAAAAGAAATCAAGAGCTGTGCTGCTCACAGTAAACTCGCAGCACCATGTTAAGGGCTGCACTGCGTGGTACTCTGCAGCCAGGACAGGTGCATGGAGAGGGCTCTTCACACACTCCTAGCCAGTCTGGCAAAAGCCTGGTCCCTGCTCTCCTCCAAAAAAGCAGGATTTTGGCTTCAGCACTCCCAAAAACCAACGGGAGAAACAAGACTGCAGCAAAGCAGGGCTCATGACAGCATGTGTTAAATGGCGCAAAGCAGGAAGGGCTGTGAGGACGCACATGGATAACTTCATCGTCCAGAGCGGATGGAACAGTCAGCCACACACTTATTAAAACAAGCATTAGTCAGTGATAGCAATCTAAGATAACACTGAGAGGTTTGTCACCCAAAGAAAAAAATAGAGGCCAAAAAGTTGCTATTGCTGGACCTTTGTCCATAGAAACCACATTTAACCTTAACAGAGGATCCAACTACACAGGTCACTCCTTGTCTGAGAAAAACACCCTGCCTGGTGCACTCTGACCTTTGCATACAGTCATTTAAGAGAAACACATGTATGGAAACAGACAAAAATGGAGGTTAGCAACAGGCAGGTAACAAATTTCATTTCTCTGATGGCAAAGTAGGACTCTCATACAGTTGGCAGGAATGCAGGATTGCTCTTCTCTACCTGATAAAAGAGAAGTTGTGGAAGTTGGATTTAATATCTAGGTGGTCACTATCAATGGAACCTACCTATGACAAATAAAGAGGCAGATATTTCATCTGCTTAACATTAACTCTTCCCACAGTGTGTTTTACAAGTCACATTCCTGGAGGAAAGGGCATGTGCTTAAGAATCTACATACAATTCCAGTTTTGCAGAGCAAAAGAGAGGGAAATAGCCTTGGTCACTGAGAGTATTTGAATGTCACTTTGTTAGGCTGTGCATTGCATTTGACAGAGCTAGCAAAGGAAATGAGAAGTGATAACTGATAGGACCCTGATTAGATCAGCCACCTTGGGAAAGGTGCTGAAGCAGAGATATTTCACTAAAATAAGGAGAATCCTGGGAATAGATTTCTGGCAAGTGATCGCAAAGGAGATATGGCCAGAATTAGAAATGGATTTTGCAGGCAGATAAAACGTAATAGATAGAAGAGAGCTCAAAATGATATATCATGAGGGCCTATAGAGCAAATATAAAGTTTGTTTGCAGATATTTTACATATAGAGATCCTAGAAAGCCTTAACTCCAAAATACACTTACTGTGTTATTAACTTTAATGTGCAGAAATAAAACAATGTTGCATTAAAGCTCTCTAGTAAAAAAAGGAAGATGTGTTCCCCCAACTATCCACCTCTGACTTCAGTGGAGTTGCATTACTTTATACCACAAGACAGAAGTGGAAGAGGAATAACTTCTTGTGCTTCCGACTGACAAAGATACATGAAAATCTACATTTCATTATTTTATCTTGAAGGAAATCACTTTAATAATAACAAGTAACTACAGGCAGTGGTAATTAACACATTGTAATAAACTCCTTACATGCATTTCTGTAATCTCACCATGTTTCCTTCTTCTGAAGCTCATAGACAAAGCAATTCTTTAGACTGACACTTAGGAATTGTAGGGGGTTAGCTTTATTACCTATTTCATAAGTCTTCAATGATCCTGCTGTCCACGCCTGTCTGTCTCCTCCGTACTAGATTTAGCCAATTAAAGACAACTACCTTTTTGCAGTTCTGTACAGCATGGTGGCCAAGACAGAGACCTGATGATGGTAACTTGGGCTGACGACAAATTGACTGAGTCAGCAGTGCCCTGGCAGCGAGGAGGGCCAGCTGTGTCCTGGGCAGCATCAGGCACAGCATCCCCAGCTGGCCGAGGGAGGGGATTGTCCCACTCTGCTCTGCTCTGGGGCAGCCTCACCCAGAATGCTGTGTGCAGTTTTGGGTGCCACAATATAAGAAAGATATAAAGCTATTGGAAAGCATCCCAAAGGAGGGCCATGAGGATGGTGAAAGGTCTGGAGCAGAGGGGCAGCCTAATGAGAAGAAGCTGAGGTCACTTGGTCTGTTCAGCCTGGAGAAGGGAGAGTGAGAGGACACCTCACTGCAGTCTTCAACATCCTCATGAGGGGAAGAGGATGGGCAGTGACTGATCTCTTCTCTGTGATGACTAGTGACAGAACTTGAAGGAATGGCCGGAAATTGTGTCAAGGGAGGTTAAGGTTGGATATTAGGAAAGGTTTTTCACCCTGAGGGTGTTTGGGAACTGGAACAGGCTCCCAAGGGAAGTGGTCACAGCACCAAGCCTGATGGAGTTCAAGAAGCATTTCGACAATACATTCAAGCATATAGTGTGTGTGACTGTTGGGGCTGCCCTGTGCAGGGCCAGGAGTTGGACTTCAATGATCCTGTGAGTCCCTTCCAACTCAGGATATTCTATGATTCCTAGCAATAGCATCCAAGCGTGTCCATCAAAGCAAAGCTCTACTATTGAAATAGAACAAGTTCTTCCCAACAGCCCATCAGCTGAATCCTGCTGCCTTCATCATTGTTGTTTTCAATGAGTAAGAGGTGGGAGGAAAGTTTCTGTCAACATTAATCAATATTTAGGTGGTTTCCTGCCCATTCATTCATGTGCTAGAAGTGTTTTTGACAGTAAGAAATCCATTGAATGCAAGCAGGCTGGTAGCAGCTGCTCAAGAAATGCCAATAATACTGTGCATACCTTTCAATTTCCCCAATGTTCCTATGTCATTAGTGGGTGACAGGAGCTTAAATAAACCATGTGAAATATGAAAGCAGGATAAATAATTATATTGGTGTAAAGACTTCTATATTGGGGCAATTTTTTCTCCAAATACTTACATAGACTATAGGGTTTCGGGGTCAGAAAGAGAAACTTTTTCCAAACTATATCTATGAGAGACCAGGCTGCTTCAGATCCCTGCTGCTCTGTGGTCCCAGCTCGTACCCCCACAGAACTAGTAGTAGCTAGGTGGACCAAGGCTGAATGCAAACTCAGAATGAAAATTTCTACAAAAAAATTTCCTGCTCTAGATTTCAAAGCAAATTCTGAAGTGCCCACATCACATCATAAACAAGCATCCTCATTTGAGCAGAGAACACAAAAAAAGTAAGAAGGGAGGAAGCCTAGCTTGAATATACCAAGCATAGACCACACAGGGAGTGGTCAGAGTCCATCAGCTTGGGACATAACCCTTAAGGGGAGAAAGGACAAGTAGGCAAGACTAATACCATTCTTATCATCAGCATAGCAAAGGCTGTTTCATGAAGGCCCTTGAGGAAAGATAACATTGCTTTTCTGTTGAAAATGTCACTAGCATTGCAGAATTATACTCTTAAAAAGGGGATCAGAGGGCAATATACTTGTGCCTGGCCCTCTCATCTGCTTCATCTCTTCAACACTTCTGTACAACTCTACAACTTTACAGAACAGGCACAAACCACCAGAAAACTTGATCCTATAGCCATGTTCTCTGATCAGCCTGGGTGACAGCTGAGGGCACATGGTCTTGCCAGCCCTTGAGGAACCAGAGCAAGGCCACCGCTGGAGCACACATCAGTTCTTCACCTCCTGGTGACAGCGTGGGACCAGGAGCAGGCACGAGCCCCTCGGCTTTACAACTGTAGAGAGGCACTGCAAAAGGGGCACTACTGTTTTCTCAGGTCAATCCACCTGAGTGACCCATGGTGAAAGGCTTCACATCCATTATTGTGCCTCTGAGCCCACCATATCTTTCCTTGCTTTCCCCAGGAGTCATCTCTCAGCTACTTTACCTTCAAGATGCTCAGCCTTTTTTCTCAAACTGCTGCAATGGCAGCAACACATTCTTGCACTACAACTGAAAAAGAAAGAAATTCTTCCACTTGGAAAGCCAAAATGCTTTCTTTTTGTAAAGATACTCACTTTCCAGCTCAGGCTGGCGGCCTCTGAGATGCCAGACTGGGAGATCCCCAGTCACCAATGGGGAATGGGAATGTCCCCATCTGTTAGAAATGGTACCCTGGCTTACAAAAATCAGAAGTATTTTTTAAACACACTTTACTTTTCACTATTCATGCTGGTTGTTTTTTTTAATTGCCATGATACAATTAATTAAGCTGGTCTCATTTCCAGTCAGCCTGTTTCCATTTGTTGCACTGGCCCCAGGGCTGTGAATGGGTTGCACTTGCTCCAGCAATGAGACCTATTGTGAACAAACATGACCATCCTAATGCACATGACTAATTTCTATTTTTTTCCTCTTTTTTTACCATATTTTATCTCATTTTTCCCACATTTTCCAAATTTGTGTTTTCTTTCTCCTCACTCTTAGTTACTCCATGGAGAATACATCCCAAGTGAGATCTCCTGCTCAGTCACAACACAAAGTGAAGGTGCAATATCTCCCTCAGACCTTTTTTATCACAGCCCCATCCCTGCTCTTGACATGGCAGATCAAGGAGAACCCATCCACTGCCTCTCCTGTATCCACTGGTGGTTCACCACTGTCCCACTCCCCCACGTGGGCTCTGGCAACTGCAGCTACAATGCCAATATATTTAATCAGAACCTCTTTGAATTTTCTGAGCAACAAGTTGATTCAGCAGCACCTGCCCTGGGATCCCAAGTGCAGCAGCACAGCCCTGAGCTGGGGGTCCCCAGGGTAAGCCAGGGCTAACACGGCCACTTCACCCCGTTGTGGCACAGAGCACAGCACGGCACAGCTGTGACAGCACCACACCCACACAGCACAGCGCCCATTGGTGATGCTGCTGTGACCATCCCCAGGACATTGAGGTCCGTTGCACCATTACAGGAGACTACTTTGCAACAACAGAAGCAAGGAGGGGGAAAATTAGACATATCAGTGAAGATGTAGCTTACTTATAGCTCAGCTTTTCAAAGTTTACTAACCATAGTAGAGATTGCTCATAGCTCATGTCTCTAAACAAGTCAGTGTCATTCTCTTTCTCTTCTTATCCCTAAATAACATTTTACGTTTTTTTCTATTCCTCCTTCCATACTGAAAGGTGTTTGTTCCATCTTGACCTTGTGACTCATTGTCTTCTGGTCCTCTTCATCCTCATCCAGCAATTGCTGTGTAACTCCACATCCTCTCCCCCAGCTCCTGCTGTGGCCCTGGCCTGTCCCACACATACCCCAAGCCTCTGTGTGATCTTATTCACTCCGACACCAATCGTTACTGTGCCAATGTGGAATGTACTTTCTGTCACAGACTCTTCAGCCAAGCCCATCTCTAGCCTGCCTTGCTGATTTCTCTTGTTGGGCATCTCATGGTCAAATCAAACCCAATATAGCTGCAATGGACCTTGTGATCTTCCTTTGCTTGCCCAGCCTCTCTACTGGTTCTGAACAAACTTCCACGCTCCCTGTTGCCCAGGCCTGTAACCTCTTCCAGTCCCCTCATTGTTCACATTCTCACTCTTCTTGTAATATTCCCCAGACAGACCATCATCTAGTGTAAGTCAGTGTAATTCCACTAACTCCAATAGCATTATACCAATTTACAAGAGATGAGTTTCTGTCCTGGTGCCTCTAAAAGCAAATACATTCTATTTGACAAGTAAAAACCTTCAGCCAGTTCCCTCAAGATCTCCCATATTTATTACTGTGATCTCTTGCCCTCTGGACTCCCAACAGCCACACTCTTTTCAAAACATGACTCCTACTGAAATTACATGTTCTTTAGCTCTCCAGTCCTCCCAACCCAGAAGGTTCCCTTCCAGTCTCCAGCCTTGTGTATCTACCCATTGTCCACTCCTCTGCCATGCTTGGCTTCTTAAGCCTTCTGAATATGCCTGCAATAATCTGGTGTGTTAACAGTATTTAATTAACGGTAACAAATCATGGACTAATTAAGAGATTTATTTTATGATAAAATAAAGATTAAAAAAAAGAAGAAAAAGTAAGGAAAGGAGGGTTGCCATGAAAGTTGAACACCAACAATTAAAAAGCACAAGGTGGGCACACACCTTCAAATTTGTGTACAGAATGATCAGGATTACATGAAGTGTTAAGTGTGATTTGTACCCTCCTAATACCAAGCACTGTGCTATCCCAGGTAAGGCACCTGAAAGTTTCATAACCATTTTAATACCAGTATAAATCTCTGTCGCAGTATAAAATGATGCAATCAGTATCACAATAACACCCTGTGTCTTCACACTCTCTAGACCACACAAGTTCAGTTTTGTAATGGTTGAAGGCTTGGCACTTAGTGCCTCCAACCCAACCATTGCTGCTTTCTTTGTATAAATGTGTCAAGTTAAAAAAAAAAAACAAACAAAAAGGCAACCAAAGAAAAACCCAACAAAAAGTAAAACAAAAGAAACACCAAAAACCCCCTCAAAACTAAAAAAAACCCTCCTTACATGTTTTGTTCAGTTTACAATCTACTGGGAAAAGAGAAAAGCTCTTTCCAAAAAGCAGAATAGCACCCATGTTTAGGGTTTTCCACACCTGGAGGGATGTGAGAGTGTGGGGGCAAGATCAGGCTTTTAATGAGAGTGCTAAGGAGTTCACCATATGCACCATGCCAGAATGATAAAATGTTAATGAAGTGAAAGTATATTAGTGAATTATTAAAATTTCACTCCTCTCTGCAAAGCACAGAGTAAGAAAACTCAGTGAAGATAATGATAAAAATAGGATCAAAACATTTGGATCCCTTCACCACCTCCAACATAAAAGCTTTACAAAATCTGGTGTTAAAATTAGCATATTAATTGAGTAGCTTCTACAAATGATCTACTGTAAAACCCAGTTCAAAACAAGCTGGAGTTGGGGGTAAAATGAAATATACTTCAGTTAGATCTGGATAGGTCAGACCTACAACTTCCTCCCATCTCTAGTAACCTCTCATAGCCCCTCTAATGCCTCTGCTCCTCTCCACAGTAAGCCTGGACAGCAATTAAATTGGCCACAAGATCTTACTGCAAGCAGGACCCTGCACAGAGGGGTTGGGCTAGGGAGTTCACATCTGTGTGCTGTGCCAGAAGCCAGCTTTATCCCGGGAAAAGGTTGGCCTCTCTATAAAGTCCAAGAGATAAAGCAGAAAGCCACTCTGTTACCTGGATGCTGCAGAGCTGCCAGGGCTTGGAGAGGGGGACTGAGGCAAGCTGGAACGGGAGGCAGGGCCACAAGAGAAGCAAGGCCACTGCTCAGGTCAGGGCAGCCAGCACAGGTCTGGCAGAGAACTACACTAAAAACAGCAACAGCTTTGCCAAACAGCATTAAGAAGCAATTTCCAGTGAAGCTGCCGTTCTGTGAAACTCTTCCAGAGTCCAGCTTGGATTGCTTCATACACAAACTCCCGTCTGTTAGGAAGCCTGGTGTATTCCCCTTGCAACAAAAATAAGTATCCTCAGACATCATCAGCAAACAGGTGGCAGGGAAGCAGTTTGCCATTAGGCTCCCACCAGGGAAACTCGCACTCGGCCTGAACTAGTAGCTCAGTGCAGGGTCCCACCTCAACCTAGCAGGTGGCAGGAAAGCAAAGGAAGAAGTTTGTGTAGGACAAAACCATCCCACTCATGAAATAATACCTGTCTTTATTTGGTTTGAACCTATTTTCAGTAAAAGGTAAAAACATTTGGTGTTGGAAATTTCATTTTATCAGCTAGCATTGATGTAAATTCCTGCTAATGTTGGGAAAAAAACCAGTGTCAAACATCTAGGCAGATCTTTCCAATTCAGTGGCACCTATCAAGCCTGACCAGAGGTCACAGCCTTGCCATCTGTCTGTCCTGCAGTCAGTGCTGAAACAGAGAAAACCATGGCTAGCAGAGACAAGATCTTATGACTACAGACAAGAGAAATAAAAGGAAAGAGCAACAAAATACTGTCCAGCATAATAAGTAGAAGTTTCACCTCCAGGAAACTTAGTTTGTCCAGTTTTTGCAGACATTATGGAATAGATGCATTTCATAGAGAGTTTTGTAAGATGTCTCATTCATGTTCCTCCCTAACAGCAGTGGGGAAAAATTGATCCCTGGCAAACAAGTGGCCATCAGCACCTGGGCTAACACAGGGGTGGTCCTGCATGACTCAAACCACCTGAAAGCTGTGTCCAGCTATTGCAAATTTTAGCCATTCCTCAGATCTCCCTCACTCCCACCCCTTTATGCCCATCCTTAAGGGGACAAAACAGGGCACAGGAAGTTTTGCTCCTTCATAGTCTACACACAGGCACCCAAGGTAAAATCTTTTGGCTAGACAACCAGATTCAGCCCAGAGCAATTAAAACTCTCAAGGATGCTAAAGGCACCTAAAGTCTTACAGTGTGGTTAGGGAGGTTTTGAGCACTTGATGCTTAGCAACTCAACTTCAGGCAACTTAAAAGGAGAAGAATTTTCAAAACCTAGGAAAGAATCACTTCCCAAAACCTGTCCTGCCTTCCAGAGCTTCAGGCTGGTTTCCCAGAATCAGCTATCACTTCTGAAAAAACACAGCTGTAAGTTTTACATTTAAATGAAAAGCTGCTTTGTTGGAGTCTTTTTTTATCCCTTTTTCTTTATTTTGTTACAGTTTTACTCTGGCTCAGCCATAAGAGCAGGTAGCAAAGCAAACGAAGTTACATTACAAATTCTACCATCAGCCAGGACAGTCCTGTTCCAGCCCTGCTTAGGCTTCTGGAGAGCCCTGGCAGCTTCTCCTGCCAGAACTGCTCTCAACACCTAGGTATCTCCTACACCAAAAATCTCTACTTGAAGCTATTCAGCATACTAGGCAGCTTCTTACAAGTTTATGTAACTTTTCCATATTTCCCCCTCAAAACCCTCTGCAAAAGTTCAGATTAACACCATAAAAAATGTTGTGAGACAAAACCATTTATTTCCCTGAACCTCCCTGCTTACTGGACCACGCAGACCTGAACCACAGCCCTCACCTTTGGTCTGGACCTTCATCCAAAGCCACGTCTAGTCTCACAAGCCCCCAGCCTGGCATCCCAGCCATGCCATGCTGGGTGGGGACCAGCAAAAAACTGGCATTTTCTGGAATCACTGCTTGTATTCTCACCCCTGATCCCATATCCTAAACTCGTGCACACTGCACTGGTGCATTAGCATAAGTGCTGTCAAGAAAAACACATTTTCAAAGTTTTAATCCATTAGCAATCGCTAATTAAGGGGCAATTAATTTGACTCCAAACTCTGCTCCTAATTTGCTTTGCAACTTCATGCAGTCCATGTGAAACGCTAAGTTTCAGCTTCCTATGCTCATACTACTTCTGTGGATATTAGAACATTAATTTCTGTAAAGTGGTTTATGATCCATGATGAAAGGCAGTTCAGAAGTCTAAGGATTGCTCCTATTAGTAAAATAACTGGTGCATTTTTTTGATCTTTCATTCTAAGGGGGGAAGAAAAAGAAAAGCCTGAGTATCAGTAATGAGACTCAAAAGGTATAAATTGCAAATTGGACACTTTTGAAAATGTAGCCCAGAGAGGCTGGTGGGGTATTCTTTTATAACAGCAAAAAAATGGCAGGACAACACAGCATTTAACTTCTTGCAATTCCTTCAGTAATGTCTGACATCATAAAACTTTTACAAACTAAAACCATTAGAGATGAATAAAGTAGCACCAACACGGAGATTAATGAAGGGTAAATCTAGAAGGTACCTAATCCAGATCATTTCCTTCAACGTGTAAAACCAAGCAACCGACACGCTTCCTGCCGGCGAACCTTCCTGCTGATAAGGGGGCTCCCAACAACAGGAAATTCACTTCAAGAAGCAAGCACACTTTCTCTAACAAGCCAAACTTTCTCCATTTGAACTCCACAGCAATTATAAGGGGCATCTGGCTAATCAGATTTGAGCTGGATTAAACAACTGCCCAACTTCCTAAGCCTCTCCTGGACACAGAGAGAGGGGTCCCACCTCCTGCACCCCCATGCCAGCCCAGATGCCAATGGGGGTTCCTCAAGCAGAAGCAGACACAGCTCCCCCTGGCTCTACCACCCCTTCAGCTCGCTCTGCCTGCAACCAGGTTTTAAAGACAGGCCTTGAGTTTTTCAGACAGCAAGATCCAAGGGTGTGGGTGGAGAGAGCATTGAGCACCTTTTCCTCAGCACCCTGCAGGATTTACCTCCTGATGTGTAAGACCTGCTCATCAGTCTGGTTTTCTTAAAAAATAATAATGTAAAAAGTGAAATATGCAAGCAAAGAGGCAACAGAGGTCAAACCGGTCATTTAAGATTTCAAAGTGATGATTTATACAGTGAGTGAAACACTCAAGTGCTATTTCTCAGCTTGGTCACTGCAAAATGAAGATTGAAGGGACCAAAAAAAGGAAATGTTTTGGAGAAAACGCAGTGACTACTGGAAGACATCTCTCCATCACAAACATCTGAAATCAATGGGCGCTGCCGAAGAAAATAAGCAAAAACATTAACACCTTTCTTGCGAGTTTGCTGTGAAATACTTCTCTTCTGTTCCAAAAGCAAAATAGTTGTCTCCTTTCACACGCAATAAACTTTCAATGGTCCAGCAAAGGAAAACTTCCATTTACCACAATAATAGTCTGATTTTCTCATGCTGCATTCAGCAGCAATGAAGTATATTTTATTCTCATATCTCTGCTTTTGTCCTCAAATAGCATGCTGTAACCGAACCGTGATTTTCTTTTTGTTAAAAGTAATTGCACAGGGCTTCCCAGAGCCATTCACCACCTCTTTTTTTTCTTTATAGGTGAGACAGATTTGAGAAATGGCCTGAACATCCAAGTCCAAATCATTACATTTTAATGTAACTTTGTAATACAAAAGAACACAGGGAGATCAATCCCAACTTTCTCTCCCACGTCCATAGATTCCCACAAAAAGGAACATGGCCTGATCATCTGATTCAAAAAGAAGTCATCCCTCGTTACTTTTGGCTTTTAAGCCCCACGGTCCTCCTGCTTTGAGGCTTTCCCCGGGTTCCCCAGCAGCAGGCCAGGCTGGGGCAGAACACCCACCCTGCAGCAGCCCGGTGGGCACCGGGCAGGTGGCTGCATCTCCCCAACTCCTGGGGTGGAAACTGCAGGACAAGGTTCAGAGAGGAGAGAGGGAGACACAGCAGTGCGGGGTTTTATTGTAAAATGACCTTGATTTGACAGGCATGTTCTCAGGTTTCAACAGATGCTGTGGGAAAGGCAACAGCAGCCAAAGCGGTCTGCAGGCATTTCTGATGATATGCAGACTTTTTTCTTTTGCCTTTTTTTTTTTTAATACATGGGAGGGGGGGGGGGTAGTCTTCTCAGTTTCCATGACAACAGTGTCTCCACTTGTCTGTTATTAGATACCATCCGCTTCCTGTGTCTAAATTTTTAAACCAATCAGAAAAGTGTTTATACATTTTGCAGCTCCTGGGACAGTCCCTCTCCTCCAAGAGAGCTACTTTAATGACACGTAACGCTCCGACAGCCGGGGCTGCAAGGCCTTATATTTTCGGCTGCAAAGCGATCACAGTTTATGCCGTTTATCGGCTCATACGTGGGCTCTGCTGGAGAAAACTGGGGGGGTCGGTGCCCGATTTACTGTGCCCGTGACAGACGTTACCGTGTCGGATTTTTTCTTTTTTTTTTTTTTTAACCCACACAAACTCATTTTCATTGTTTGCTGGTTTTTGTTCCCGATTCCTCCCATGAAACAGCAGGAGCACTCCCTGCGTGACAAGCGACCGCCTCGGCGAGGCCGCTTATCCCATCGGTCCGCCCGGCGCAAATGGATCCGCGGCACAAACACCGCGTGAGCAATTAAAGTTTCGGCAAACTGGCCTCTAAGAGCAGCCGCGCTGGAGCCGTGCGAGCAGATCTACACAGGCATATCTGTGATAATGTAAATACCTGCCCGCAGCAGTCGGCAAGTCAATAAGGAAATCCTTCTCCAGGGTGCAGGGACACCCGCATGCATTGTGAAGGAATTAACATACGGCAAGTCCAGTTAAGTGAAGAGCCAGCACTGAAGACCAGCAAGCAACGGGGAGCTGCCGTGAGAAGGGGAAAATGCCTTTCCCGGCAGCTCTGATAGACCAGCACCACCGGAGGAGGATGTCCTTCAGGCGGGTGTGCAGGCACAGACGGAGCTCGGGAAGTACCGGCGGCTCCTTCCCGGGCGGGGATCCAGCGCCGGCGGCAGCAGGAACAAAAGGGAGCGGCGGGGGCTCTGCCCGCCGCCGGCTGTGCCGCTGCCCCCGCCGAGCCGCGGCCGGAGCCTGTCGGGGCAAGCCCGCCCGGGATGCGACCCGCAGCGGCCTCGGCTCGTCCCGGGTGCCTCTCCCTCCCTTGCCCTTCCCTTCGCCGCCGCGGGGCTGCCGCCTCTGCGTGCCCGGCGCGGCGGAGCTGCCCGGCAGTGGGACGGCGGCAGCGCAAGGGCAGCCCCCGCTGACGCCCCGGGGCGGCGCCGCTGTCCGTCCGCGGCGTTGCGGGACCAGCCGCCACAAAAGTTTGGCCGGGGCTCCCTGCCCCGGGAGAGACGGGGCCGGCCGGGCGGGCACCCGCGCACGCTGCCCATGAAACCGCGAAACGCCGCCGCCGTTACCTCTGAGCGCGTCCCGGGCTCCGCCGGCGCCGCGGGGTGGTGGCGCTCCCCGCGGCCGCCCCGCTCCGCGCCCCGCGGCGGGAGCAGCCGGAGGCAGCCGCAGCCCGCGCCGCCGCTGCCGCCCCCACCCCGCCCCCGGCGCCGCCGCCGCGCCCCGCCGGGCCCTAGCGCCGCCCGCCCGCCCCGCCCCGCCCCGCCGAGCCGCCCCCCGCAGCCGGCGGCGGGCACACAGCTCGGGCTTCCCCGAAGGAAACTTCGCGAGCGGGAAGCCGGCGGGGGCGGGCGGGGGATGCTGCTCCCGCGCGGGGGTTTCCCTGCGGGTGCGCGGGGATGTAGCAGCCCCGGGAGGAGGAAGGGCGGCGGATGCCGGTCTTACGCATTCTGTCCCTTTCTCCGCAGGGGAACCCTCTCGGGCCCGCTGTCCCGCCGGGACGCGGCGTGCCCGGCCCGACCTCCCACCTCCCGGAGGAACACGGTTCCCAGGGAGCGCCGCACACCCCAGCCGCCTGCCTTGGCCATCGCATTGCGCCTGCGAGTGGCCTTCGTGTCCCCTGAGCCGGACTTCTACGTGTTGAAAACCGAGATATGCAGAACTAAAACTGTTATTTTTGTTACTGTCTTACCTGCCGGGACCTGCAGCCGAGGCCTCGCAACTACCTGTACCGTATTCTTTCCAGCTGAAAGCAGAGAACCATAGAATATGCTAAGTTGGAAGGGTCCCTTAAGGATCATTGAGTCTAACCCTTAGCCCTGCAGAGACTCATCCCCAAGACTCACACCTTGTGCCTAAGGGTATCATCCAAAAGCTTCTTGGACTCGGTCAGGCTTTGGTGCTGTGACCACTTCCTTAGGAAGCCTATTCCAGTGCCCAACCACCCTCTGGGTGAAGAACGTTTTTCTAATACCCAACCCAAACTTCCCCTGACACAACTTCAGGCCATTCCCTCCCGTCCTGTCACTGGTCACCACAAAGAATAGATCAGTGCCTGAAGAAGATCCCCATACCAGGAGAACCTGCACTGCTGAGGGTAAACATGCCTGCCTCCTTCTCTCTTTTCTGTCCCTTTGCAGCCTCCTCCAGCTGCATCTCCTGCCTTGCCCTTATGAAAGGAGGTGAAGGGGTGCTTTGAGCTGAACTAGGGCCCATCTGCAGGTGCAAAGGCTGGCAGGGTCTCAGAGGGAGCTGGTGCCATCAGCACTGCCCCACACCTGGAGACTGTCAAGCCTGTAAAGGGCATTTACTTGTTAGTTGTAAGTTTAGCTTTCTCCCGACAACCCTGTACTGTGACAACTCTTTGTAGGTGCAATTGCTGTAGTGATTATAGGAAAAGCTTAGCTTATCCCTTTAGATCTATTTTGTCATAATGTGGGAATGACTGGGTCAGGATGGGATGAGATTTTCTTTTTTTTTCTCCAAGGGATACATTCTTTCCTGGACACCGAACCTGCACACAGAGCAGAAGGAGAGCTGTATCCAGCCAATCCTGCTCCCTGCCTACCTGAACTCCGCTACTCTACTGTACAGGGCTGCCAACCCTAGATCAATATGCTTTGCTGTGGGTATGACACAAGGAGACCCACATTTTGCACCGGCATATTGCAACCTTGAGGTCAACAATGTACAAAAAGTAGCAACTCTGAATTTTGCTGATAAGATTTGAAAAAAGAAAAGGAATGGGGTTTTCTATCTGTATCAAATACAGCTTTACTGAGGAATGGAAACATTGTTCCTCTGCCCTTTTTTCTTGCTGTATCAAAGTGGATTTTGCAAAACCAGCAT
The DNA here is from genome assembly GCF_047495875.1 of Pithys albifrons albifrons. Taxonomy (NCBI): domain Eukaryota; kingdom Metazoa; phylum Chordata; class Aves; order Passeriformes; family Thamnophilidae; genus Pithys; species Pithys albifrons. The sequence continues at coordinate 18,036,507 of NC_092463.1, read as the reverse complement.
AGGTTGGAGTAGCAGCTCAGTCTTTTCATTTGTAAAAATTGCTGGCGTGAAACTTCTCCCTGCCCCCACCTTAGTCCTAGTTACATCCCTGAGCATTGCTTGTCTGTGCAGATGGCAACCTCCTGTTGATTCCCTGATGCTCGCTTCTTCAATGGATGGACGGGCTCAGTTTATTCCAAAGTGAAAATAAAACCCTGGGGTTTCCTGAGCAAAGTTACAGTTTTCATTTTGTAGGTGGTTTTGGTGGCATGGAGACAGAAGCATTCCCATCCCACAGGATTCCTGTGTAAGACACACAGGTCTCTCATTCAGTTCAGTTGAAAGTTTTCTACTGACTGCTCTGCAGTGTGCCCAAGACTGTGGCAGGAGAGATTAGCCCTACCACTGAATGCCTTGACAGTACAGCACTGACAAAAAATTAGAAGCTGTGGAATAAACCCAACCCCAGGATCCTTTTCCAGGCTTGTTTCCTGGTTCAGGTGGATAGTCACTGGAGTAGTGGCCACTGGAGATGCTCTCAAAGTAGAAACACCTGATTTAGTTTTAGTGACAACACCCCAAGAGTAGCTGAGCATTTTGGGCTCAACTATTGACACAGCTATAGCTGGGGTCCTGGGCACCATGTTAATAACAAGATTTTCATTAATTTAAAAAAAAATCTGTTTACAACATCACCACATAAGGAAATCCCACAGATGCCAACAGGAGTTTCCATGAAGGGTTTCCATGAAGCCCCATTGCAGCAACTCCCACATCTCATTCTAATTGCTGATACTACAGGTATTGATTACTATTTGCAGGGCTACTTCATATCAACATTACAAAAAAGGCATTTTTTCCTGTGCTTGCCCATTAACTCTAAGCCAGGTAGTCTTCCTAATGAAATCAGTAGTAACATTTCTTTGTTGTTTGATCAAGTCATCTGAATTACTCTGTGCCTGTATCTATGCTAACCACAGCTGTTTTAAACCTCAGCCTAAGTTCCTGCAAAATTTAGCCACAAGTACGTGCATTTCCCTTCTTCTGTTGTTTGCTCCCAGTGATGCAAGCTTCATTATTCTTTCATTTCTTCTTCCTTCCTCCCACTCATATATTCAAGGCTTTCTTACATGCTTTGTAGCTCTAATTCCCACCTCCTCCTCATTTAGATCCTTCCTAAAGAAAAGAGTGTTTTAAAATATCCACATTTGCAAGGGAAAAATATTAATAGTGGAAATTTTCTCAGAGATGCATTTTTCCTATGCCTGCAAGTGCATCTTGTCTCTCTGAATCAATCCAAGCAATGTTAACTCTCCCATGTAGGGGGCCGCTTTGTTATCTCTATCTGCCGGATTACATTAATGGAGATGAAATTCTTACCTCTCTGCAAACAGGGGAGAATTTATGATTTGTGCTGTAGAAGTTTTCTGATGTCCACATCAGTCCATTTTATCTAATTTTGCTTTGCGTTTTTCATTACGCCTCGTTTTCCTGGAGCATCTATAAATCCAGGCTCTCCAACTAGCAGCTCTGGGGTTATTTCTGGATCTTGGCTTGAGTTTTCAGCCCCCAGAGCAGCCCCAGGGCACAGGTGACTCTTCTCCTACTTCAAGAGAAAATGGACCTGTCGTCTCCTCTCTGCTGCTGGCATAATGTGGTTCTTGCTCCAGACACATGAGAGGCCCTTTGCCAGAAGCATCCTCCTTGGGAAAGGTTGCAGTCCCACAGGGGAGGGAGCTCTTGGCTGCATCTACTGAGTAGCTCTAAGTCCTGTTATAAAACTTCATGTCTCTCAAAGAGCAGCACTGTGTGACTCTTTACCAAGGAGTGGAGTTAGGTGTTGCACAGTGCTTCCATGTGTTCCTCTCTCCACAATTCCACTGTATTATGTTGCTACCTATTCCCTTCTTTCACTTCCAAAATTGTTTATCATTACTAGGATTTGTAGGGCCAGGTATTGTGGTTAATGGGAGCCACATGAAATTGAGCATAACTGTGATAGGAAATTGGTCACCATACAGCTACTCACTCATCACTTCCAAATGGCCATTTTATAGCTCTGCTGTTTGCCTGTTTTGTTTGTTGAACTTCTTTGGTCTTTTCATTTGAACACAAAGATTGAAATGCAGGTGCTATAAGCTATATCACATTTTCAATGGCAAGAAGATATCAGTGGCTTTTTTCCACTTACCCATTTGCTATTCATATCTGACATTGCAAAAACAGAAGGCAAATATAAAAAAAAATCCCCTAATTTTTCAGGTATATCTAACATACCTAGAGCCTCAGGGGTTTTGTCTGCCTGATTTGAGGTATGCTTATGATTTCCATAGGACAAGGACTCATCTATGCAGTTCCAAGTCAACTTAACCATTGCCTCTCAGATGCACAGGGCATACAGCCCAGACCCTGCACTGAAACACTCCTGTCACCAGTGCTGTACACCCAACCAGTCTACCACATAAGGCTGAGCTCCATCAAAGTGGTGAAATACAGGGGGATTCCAGGAATGACTTTCCCTCTTTTCATGCTGATGAATCAAGTTCCACTCGCCTTCCCCCTGGACAGCCAGGCAGACCTTTTATGGTCACACAGGGGTACTTAATTATGCACGTATATGTGTTCTTGCACTACTTTAATAACAGTGTAAGAGTCACTTGAGCAATAGATTTAATTTTATGAACCAAAAGTATAAAACTCATGTTCTCTTGCGGACAATGAAATTGGATTTTTCCACTCTTCCTTAATTTTTGTTAATACCACCCTTAAACTTTGAATTATCCTTCAAGTATTAGGGCTCATTAACTTTGTTTCGACTTGTACTTTGTGTTAATGGGATGTTTTTTTGTAACAAACATGAATCACTTGAATGCTGAGGCTTAAATGTTTAATAAAAGTCATTATCAGAATTACGTGTAAGGACTAATGAGAAAGATGATAGTGTTGTTATGGTTACTGCTATATCTCTGGTTGCCAGTGGCCTTTCTGACTTACCTTCTGCTTAGGGCAGGCCTTGAGCTTTTAGTTTTCCATGCCTGGAATAATCTGATTTTCACATACTAAATGCAAGCTCCAGCCTAGGCACACCATGCATTTTCCAAGCTCACACACAGACATGAGAAGAGAGACTTTCAGCCTTCCTACATGACCCAAACATTCCTAGAACAGAAGAGCCACTTAACCAATGAAATAAAACATGTTGGTTAAAAAGTATTTCACATTAACTTTTTCTTGTGGTCTTGCCAACATCTACTAAATTAAACATCTACAGATCTGAGCACTTTCAACCCCTTTTGGAGTCTTGCTTTAAAAACTTCTGTTTCAATGGTCCTCTGTGAATTCTCTGGGGTCTTTCATGTCTTGCTTTGCAGGCGCCCACATTTCTCCCAGGGAAATCTCTCCAGTGAGCCTAGCAGGGACCCAGCCAAAACATCACAGTGAAGAGTGCTTACTTTGTTTCCCAAGTGTTTCCTCAAAAATGTATGCCTGAATCCATCTTCACTCCCCTGGGTACACATCTTGACAATCCAGCTATTGAAGTAGCTCAATGTATGCACACAATAAACATGTCAACACATCACAGTCATAAATTATTACAGGCAATGCCAAATCTGCCACAAAGATTTTTCAACTTGAAGATGTAGAAGAGGATCTTCAGTGGCAGAAATGCTGAAGGATTGAACGTAAAAAAATAAGGTTCTCTGTTAGTCTCATGCAACCAGGATCCAAGGCAACATATGCTTTATGGTCAGTGGGAAAAAGACTGAAGGGTTTTCAAAGTCAGAATTTAGAATAATGTGAAACTACCAGAAAACACTTAAGAAGTTGTTCTACTACTTCCAAACTAAGTCCTACCTGTCTGTCTGAGAATAACTCTCTGAGTTAGGAAACATGGTAGTCTTCAATGTAGGATTAGTTTTCTTTTCCTTTTCAATTCTTCGACCAGTCATCCTGGAATTTACACGGTAGTTACAGGTCCTACTTTGGTTGCAGTCACAAAAATTCAGTCAGTTTTTCTGTCTATTCTAGGTCTAGCCTGAGGCAAAGGGATGCTCACTATGCCTTCTCATTCACATCAGCATCTACTCCCCAGGCTTTCCCCCTTATCCCTGGTTCTCCCACTTGTCATCCAACAGGAAAGGATGCTAAGCAAGTTTGCAGCCGACACAAAACTGGGAGGAGCTGTTGACTGTGGAAGGCAGGGAGGCCCTGCAGAGAGACCTGGACAAATTAGAGGGCTGTGAAATCACCAACCATATGAAGTTCAACAAAGGAAAGTGCCACATTCTGCACCTGAGATGGGGCAGCCCTGGATGTACATACAGACTGGGGAATGAGAGGCTGGAAAGCAGTGCCATGGAAAGAAGCTGGGGGTCCTGGTCAAAGGCAAGTTGAATCTGAGTCAGCAGTGCCCTGACAGCCAGGAGGGCCACCTGTGTGCTGGGGGGCATCAGGCAAAGCATCACCAGCTGATCGAGGGAGGCAATTGTCCTGCTCTGCTCTGCACTGGGGTGGCCTCACCTGCAATATTGTGTGCAGTTTTGGGCACCACAACATAAGAAAGATATAAAACTATTGGAAAGCATCCAAAGGAGGGCCATGAAGATGGTAAAGGGCCTTGAGGGAAAGCCATATAAGGAGTGGCTGAGGTTCTTTGGTCTGTTCAACCTGGAGAAGAGGAACTGAGAGGAGACCTCATCACAGCCTACAACTTCATGAGGGGAACTGGAGGGGGAGGCACTGATCTCTTTTTTGTGGTGACCAATGACAGGACCCAAGGAAATGGCCTGCAGTTGTGCCAGGGGAGATTTAAGTAAGATATGAGAAGAAGCTTCTTCACTCCGAGAGTGGTTTGGTACTGAAAGCGGCTGCCCAGGGCAGTGGTCACAGCACCGAGCCTGACAGAGTTCAAGAAGCATTTAGACAATGCTCTTGGGCACATGGTGTGACTCTTGGGGATGGTCTTGTGCAGGGCTAGGGGTTGAACCCAGTGATCCTTGTGGGTCCCTTCCAACTTGTCGTGTTCTGTGATTCTGTGATTCTGAGGCTGGCATCCTCCATGCTGCCCTCCCACCATACTTCTGAGTACAAGCAGTTGCACTTCCCTGCATCTTACTTGGGGGAGGTTAAGGATTTTGCCCTCTGGTGTAGCTCTGCTATGCCTCTGAAGTGATGCTCCTGAACCACCATCATGCCCTGTGTGACAGCATCACTCCCCTTCAGCAAGAAGTAACTCTGCTTAGTGTAGACTACTTTCTCATGTGGTTCAAGAAAATCTACTTTATTTAGCATAGGGATGGATTAAAAATTTACACCATCCCAGATCACTGTGGCTGAGGAACAGTCAGAAAATGTACAATGCTGCTCCAAGTGGCAACTGTCCTGACATGTCTCTCAGAGCTCTTTGGCAGCTCAGAAAATTCAGCTTCTCCACCCGCAATTCTCCTACCAAGGCTTTGGGCTGCCACAGTGCCTCAGACCTGGGTAGAGCAGCACATGCATTAAAGTCAAAGTAGTAAAAATCAGACCAATAATCTTTTAATCTCCATTACTCTGGAATTTGTCAAAGCTTGGAGCTGCATCTGCCATGATGGCTGTTCTGGCAGCTTCCCAAGACACAGCTAGGGCAGATGATGTCAACTTTAGCTCTACTGGTGCCCAGGGCTGTGGAGGAGCAACTTTTAGGTTTGTTCTAGTGCTGTGCTAACTTGCTGTGTGCCACTGAAACTAAATGTTCATCCTGTGAGCCTGTGAGTTGAAATGCCCATACAGATTCATCTGGCTTAGAGTTTCCCAGGTATGTAGGTCTGGCTCCTTCCAGCAATGTTTTTAGCAAGGCCATATACAGATTTTGCACTGTCCTTCACTGCAGCTCTCACCAATCAGCCATTTTAATTATGGAAGATATTTTTTCACAACATCTTAGCTATTTGACTGGCTTTCAATCTCTGACGTGAGTGGCATCTAATTCTCTGGGTTTCTTTTTTTGCATCTGCTCCTGATACTGTCTTGTATTTAATATATGTAAATAGTAAATTAACAGGAGAGATTTTTAGTGCTGTTCTATTAGTACAATATGCCAGCCACACATTCAATACTTTTCAGGTTTTTAAAAAAGACTGATACCTGCATCAAAATGAAGGAACTGCAAGTAAAAAATGTGGTGGCAACAAACAATAAAATACAGCATGTGCTTGTGGGTTTGTCATTTTTGTCTTCAGGTTTGATCCAGATTAAATCCTCTCTTTCACGGACTGTAACAACTCCTGTCCTATTCACATTCCAGGGGCTGTGGCTGTGCAACAGCTGCTGCATTTTGTGTCTTTACCTTGTTTGTCTCAAGAGGGAAACCTCGTAGCTATTAGCTCCTGTATCTGTTCTGAGCAGCAGGACTGGGGGATTGTACAGCAACATGACAAGAGCCTTTTGGCTGTTCTGCCCTGACAGGAATGGAGAAACCTGGCCACAGATTTGCCAAAGTTTGTGCTCTGTTCTGCTAATCTCACCTGAGCTGATGGCAATGACATGTCACTGGATCACATTTAATTGTTCATAACTTTGAATTAATTTAACATGAACTTTACTGAGAGTGTCTTTCCTTTTGCAGCCTGAGAGCTTTCTGTTTCTAATAAGATCAACCACTGTATTGTTCTATGATCACTTCCTTGTACCCTGAGAAAACAAAACCTCCATATTTTATTGGGATGAATCAAAGACAGTCATGAAGTTATGTTATAAACTAGCTTTATGTGCATCTCGTTAAAAAATGGAAGTCATAATAATGCAGCTAATCAGGAAACAGCATTTTTCTCGGCCAATTTTTTGCTTTTCTTTCTTCAATATTTATGCTGCAAGGGTAGCCCATCTGGTTTAAATTGTAGGATGGAAATCACTAGACCAACCCACCATTCCCTGACTCGTAATCCTGGAAAAGATTGGAAGTAGTTTGGCAATATAATATGTTTCTCTGCCTTCTGTAGAAATAAATTTCTCACTTAGGAGTAGGCTGAAGCAGACAACAAAGTAATTTCAAGATATAGACTCAAGGTACAAAATGGGCAGTGGAATCCAGATTCAGATTTCTAGTAAGTCAGTGGTTGGAGTTCATGTTGAAGTTCAAGCTATTATAAATTAAGAAGGAATTAGCTTTGCAATTCAAGCCCAAACTTGGACAGCACACCCCATGATGTTCAGTGGCACCTGGATGTCTGAAAGTGGTCTTCAGGCATTTTGCCCTAGAATAGAGGTGTTAATAATCTGGTTCCTTCCATAGTCTGCTGAATGCAAATGCAAATGAATGCTGTGTCTGCGGCTAATGCAGAATTATCTGTTGCAAGTATTTGTGTGGTGATGATCTCAGTGTCATTAAAGTACCACCTCTGAACATTCATGCCAACAATGAAACATTATTGTCTTCATTTGACAGGTGAGGCAGGAAGATGCAAGACTCAGTCACACATAGAGTCTTAATATGTCTGGGAGTTGAGTCCTCAATGAGAGCTGCAACAATGGAGCCAGCTGTTTCCCAGCTGAATTCAATGTGACAGGTTGCTACAGTATCTGATACCTAAAGAGTACTCTCCTCGCAGAGTTCCCAAATCCCTTTACAAAGGTGGCTGAATAGCCTTCTTCCCAATTTGTGGGTGAAAAATGGAAAGCACAAATAAATCCTTATGGAAAAGTCTTACCCCCTGCAATGAATACCTGAGCCAAGAGAAGGATCAGGCTTGTGAGATGCCTTGAGATAGTGTGGTGGGACATTTACCAAATTTTAAGGCATGACTAAATACAGTTGCTGCTTGCTCATAAACTTACAGGATGCTGTGACTAATCAGAGTGGAAACTCAAGAAATACCCCTGGTCCTTGTTTGGCAAGCAGCAGAACAGCTAGGATGCGCCAGGATGACAAAGTGCTGTATGCAGGCCTCTTTTGACCACTCTGGATATAGCCAGCCCTGCGGAACCGATAAGGGCTTTGAAGGTATCTGGCTGATTTGTATGGGGCATGGAGCAAGTTGTCCTTCAGTCTCTTTTAGATAACTGATGTGGCCACTGGCTTTCATTACTAAGTGACCATCAAGATAAAGAGAGATTTATTGCTTTTAAGACAATGAGGCAAGTGATGACTCTTGACATGCAAAAGCAGACACAGATAGTTCTTGCAGTAACACCTGGGTTTGTATAAGTGGACAGGAGTGAAATGGAATTGGAGATCTGACCTGCTGACTGCTTTAAGAGACAGCATATCTGGAGGCAGGAACATCACAGCTCAGATGTTTTTCTATGGTGGGTCAGCTTGGAATGTGAGACCCACTGTTTTCTCTCTTCTGCCATTAATACGTATGTGGACTAATGGCACTGAGGCTACACATCTCCTCACACTACAGAAATGGCTGTGTCCCTGTTCTGGGGGAAGGAGCACAGCCCCAGCATGGGTGGGAATGGACTGTGTGGCTGGTTGGTGACTCTTGTTCTGTGCAGCTGCAGGTAGAGAGCACAGGCTGGGGTGGCAGAGATACGAAAGAGTCCTGACAGTGGAGCATCCACTCCTCTGTGTTTGGGCCCAAACAGTGAGGATAACAAATTTTTCTGTTTTCCCTCACAGAGTACAACTCTCAAGAGCAAGAAGGATCATTGTTTAGACTAGACTAGATAACACTATGATAAAACATAGGAAATAACAGGGGAAAATAAGAACACTGATGGAGAAAGGAGGTCACAACCTCTGGACTCCAGCCAGCAGGTCCTGGCACTAATTTAACCATGAAATTCTGGTTCTCTATCTTATTCTGTCACTAGTGGAAAATGGGGTTATGACCTTTAGACTTGGGAGGCACAGACTTTGTTACAGACTCTCTGAGTCTTTGGGGTGGATATATGGCCTCTTGCTGGTTCAGTCACTTCCTATGAAATGGGAATAACAGCTCTTCCTTACTTCACAAAGCTTCTGCAGAGGTAAACATGTTAATAAGTGTGAAGATGTCAGCTATCAAAGTGATGAAGGTCACTTAAGTGCAGTAAATAGAGCAGAAGATACAGTGCAAGGATGCTGGTTAGCCTGCATTGCTGCAGAGTTCAGCAGACACCTGCTGCTCACTGGCTCTGACACGCAGTGTGGGTTGCCACCTTCTCTAATATCAGGATTATAGCCTCAAGTCACCAGAAACTCCACAGCTACCCCATGACATCTGGTGCTTGGCATCAGCTGCCAAAAGGTTTTACCCCGAAAACTGCCTTTCAGGTTTTGTAGGGGTAGGTGTGAAAATTGCAGGCAGCATCTCGGTGCCTGCTGTACCACGGGGTCCCTCATGCATCTACTGAGAAAGACTTGCACAATCAACTTCAGAGTTTTCACAGCATTCATTCAGAATATCTGGGTTTAAGCTTGTGGGAACTGTAACTGGGAATTTCCTGACATTGGTGCAGGCAAAAATCTCTGCTGTGGATTTGGTACAAGCACTGGGCACAGTTGCTTATGAGGATAACTGAAAGTGGAAGAACCACCACTGGGCTAAAACAGACACCTATATTTTCCTGGAAATGTCTATTCCTGGAAAATGCAATGTGTAGAATAACAGTGCTGAAATATGAAGGACTTGACCTAGAAAGCCTTCTGAAAAATACCTGTTAGCTAGTGCAGACTGGGCTGCTTCAGGTAAAAATCAGAAATGCAGCAAAAATCTTATTCTACAGAAACATGTTTTCTGAGCCTCAGGGCTAGAACATTTCTAGCTAGGGTAGTTCAGGAGTCAGGGATTCAGGAGCAGTCAGGATTAGGGAAAGCACCCCTCCTGCCCAGCTCTGGAAGGGCTGCTCATGGTGAATAATGGCTCTTGATCATCTTCTTTCTGCACTTCACTCCTTTAATGAAGATGGGACATCCCTCAGACAAACACTGCTCTTGCAGTGTCATACACATGTGCGAGATACACATGGTGCTGCTGTGGTTTTAATTCACTTACTGTGCATTAAAATCTCTGAGGATGGCCATGGATACACTGGCATTGTGCTTGCCAGAGAGAAAACTGGAAACAAAACATGCAAGCAAGATAGAAAGTAACAAAGAGTTCAAATCTCTGCACTTATCTCTGAACTTGCTTCTCTGGACAGTATTTCAGCTCCACAAACACACCTCCTCAGGCTTCCCCATCCAAGAAGTATCCTCTATGTGAGTTGTTTCCATCACAATTAGCACTTTAAAGTATTCAGACATGCCTCCCACCTTTTTTTTTTCCACTTTTCCTCTGATTCTAGAAATACGAGAAACGCCCCTTTGCAGGCAGGCTTATCAAGCAGGAGTGTTTGGGTGAGCTGTGAAAAGCAGCACATTCACTACTTGTTAGAAAAATCTCCTAATGCTTGCCTAGCATTGTTCCGAGGTGTGTAAAGACACACACATATGTTATGGCTTATTACGGGAAATGCACCAAAAAGAGCAGCTACACACAGACACTGCATTTAAAGCCATTTGCTACGTGATTGTCAAGGAAAAATTGAAAGGGAAATTTACTCATGGAGATCAGGCTTTGCTTTGAAAACAAGCTTGCTGAGCTCAGCCTAAACAATTTGGGATCAAGGTCTCAATTGTCTGCAGGGGGATCTCAATTGTCTGCAGGGGGGACCTCATGCTCTTGCCCTGTAAGAGGCTCACAGGAAACAGGCAGCGCAGCAGAGGAAGGGGATACTCTGACCTGACCTCTGCCGATCACCCACCAGCCATATCAGGCAGGGCTCAGCCGAGCCCCCCACTGCCCTGGCTTGTGGGTCTGGGTTGGGTGTTGTGTAACACATCCCCAGATCAGTCCCTGCCCAAGGCTCTGCCAGCAGAAATGCTCAGGCTTTGCCCCAGCTCAGCCTGCCAAAGTCATGTGGCTCTGACAGCAAAGGTCACCTGTCTGCTCCACCATGTAGCCAAGACCTGAAAAGGGGAAGTGACACCAGGAAAAATGGTGCCAAGGCAGAGGAGTGGGAAAACAGCTCGGACCTGGAGACAAGACTGTCATTTCCATTTCTTCCCTGCTCCATGTCCTGGTCCAAGTAATGAAATGAAGGGACATAGGGACAATAAAGAAATCTGAGTAATCTCACTGCCACCCCCCCCAAAGATAATAAAAGCAATCCAGAACTAAAAACATTAACTCCTGGGATGTTAAATCAGCAAGCCATTACTAAAATTATAAAGGGAGAAAACTTTCATCAGGAAGCAGCAAACACAAGGCCCTCAGAGGGATCAAACAATCAAACCCACTTTTTTGCCTGTGTTTTTTCAAGTTAGGAATGAGCAAGATGCACGTGAAATATTTTTTAAAAAATAAACCCCTTGCATTACTTAGTGTGTCACATTAGTGCATGGTAAAAAACAAAAGCATTGTAACAAATTAGATACTTTAATGAGGAAAGGGGGCTGTCTCTCCTTACCCCTTTTCCCAGCAGAAGGCATCAGTGTGCTCAGCTCTGAATTTATTCCCTTGATTGTATACTGACATTTGATCTCAGCACTGCAGCAGTGCCTTTCGTGTCTCCTCCTCCCTTGCTCCATCTGAAACCAAAACTCCTGGAAGCTGAAGGTCAGTCCATGTTGCAGCTACATGAAGACATGGCTTCATTGATTCAAATGAAAATTATAACAAAGATTAACTTATCCCTTCTTTGAAGACTCTTAACATAAGTGGTGAATCTGGCATTGTTTCTGCCTGTGTTTTGTCCTGAGAGACTTGTAAATGTAGTTTGGAGGTCATCAGGCTGGATAGTGTCCTCCCCAGAAACCACAATTCAGGGCCTTTTGCTCAGCCAGTGAGTCAAGGTTGTCTCAGTTTTCTCAGACTTGCTAAACAAATGGGAGTTTTTCCCACTGAGGCTGATCTGCCTTCTGTTCTGGAGGAATGAGGTATGTGGGTAGGAGAAGAAGAGGGCTGCTGGAGTCAGGCTGGGAGCTTCATGTACTGCAGATACACACAAATATCCAAGAAGCAACAACCTTGGGCTTCAAAATTTCAAACTGGAGGCTACATACTTTTAAATGAAAATAAAATATTTTTAATTTCCAATACTGCCCTCTGTGATAACAACCTATGTTGAAGAGTCTGTGTTATTTCTTTAATGCAGAATGGCTGCATATTTGCAAATTAATGGGCGAAAGACTCCACATTTGTAATGATATGAGAGAACACAGGAGCTGTGATGGAATCACTCTGACCAGTATCTGTTCTGTCACTCATCTTCTAGCAATAATAAATGATGGGTCTAATTCAACAACATTCACATCTAGGTTTTATCTATATAGAAGTCTCAAAAGTAATCTTCCATTGCCCTGCAATGAAACTGGCTGTATTTTTTGATGAACTGTGCTCTAAAAATGTGTCTGTACTTGTTATCACCATGCCTTGGTTATGAAAGCCTAATGCCAAAAAAATGAACTTGCTTACTACATTATCAGGACATGCTGGGGTTTTTTTCTGCATTCACCATCTGCTTGCTTTCATATGCTTTCCATTACTGAGACAGCATATTACACTGCTAGCAGAATTAGGAGGAATAATTTAGCTCCCAAAACAAACATGATAGTAAATACAATGGGCAACATTCTGCTCTCTCCTCAGTCAGTGCAATCCACTGAAGTCTGTTCTGTGACACCTAACTAGGTCAAATTATTTTCTTAATCCTTAAGATGCAGCTCCAACTGACTTCAGTGAGGAAATCTGGGTGTAGATGAAAGAAGAAAGCAGCTCACATTATGCCTAACATCTAATCTAATGGAATAAGGGGGTTTCTTCACTGCTGTGGTATGCTACACTTTGGAGCTACTTACTGAAGTAGGTGCAATCTATTTAAGGCTTATCTAACATATACCATGCATGGAAATTGCAAGGAAAGGTCTCACTAGGCTGGTGTGCCTGCTGGGTGAGGGCAGCCAACTTCACAGAGCAGCAGTGAGCAAGGGGCCCTTTGAAAAACCAGTTGTGAAGGGGTGGCTGAGGAGGGGCTCTGCTCTGCACATGGGCTGGTGGGAAGAGCGGCAGCACAGCACAGCAGTTACCAGCTACTGGGGACTGCAGCTGCTTCACCCTCTTATGAAGGAGACCTGAACCCAAGAGGCCCTGCTAACTGGCATGCCTGAGGAGCTATCTGGTGCTGAACAGACGGCTGTACCTGGGGCTGGCCTGCAAAGGACGACAGGGCTTAGGCTGTATCCTGTTTGTGGAGTGTGAAAGCAGAATTTTTGTGCTGGTCCAGCAAGGCGGTGGCTCTGTGGAGCAGCCCAAAGAAAGGGAGAGCCAGCCATGTACCTGTGGTACATTAGAGAGGGAGGTTCTACAGCAGCATTGCCACACCACTCTATAGTGAAGGCTGGGAAAGCACCAGCTACATTGTTTGGGGAGTGCAACCTGGCGGCAAAGGCAGCACAGGCAGCTGGTGCAGGTGGGCACAGCATCATCCACTTGCACTCAGCCCTCTTCAAGGAGGAGTACTGGCCCTTAAGGCTGTATTTACAGGGAGGGAAGAGCTGGTGCCAGCAAAGAAATTGTTGAGGCTACCACTTCACCAATGGTGTCGCTACTCCTGTCATGAATTTATATGAGTGCTTTTGAAAGCATAATCTCACAAAACAAAAGTTTTGCAGGGATCACAGAGTGCAAGCTTTCTATTAACAAAATATAAAATAAGAGAATACTTTTATATGCTATAACTTGAAAAATACAATCATGCTAGCAATCTTTAATGACTTGGCCATTCCTGTTTTTCTTACACTCAGAGAAAAACATGATTCTGCTGTGTGTTCTTCTCTCATCCTGCTGGGGAGTCATGCACTCAGCTTCCATGAAAGCTCTTCAGTGTCAAGATGATGCTACACACCCCTTAGTCTCAATCACTTCCACTAGTATCTCTGCTCTAGTCTGAATAAAAAGAAAATAGCAAATTGAAGAGGTTCATTCCATTGTGTAGGAAGAGTAACAAAGAGAAGGACTTCAAGGTGAAGCTGAACATCTCTTTATTGCATAATTAGAGAGAACAGAGAAGCACCACTTGCCACTGGCTTATGCACTCTCTATTTTGCCATGTTTACTAAAGATTCTTTTCAGGTTTCACTGTAAAAGAACAAGGTTTATCTCTGAAATGAATTGAGCAAATGGCTGCTGATTCTTTTCACCTATACAGCACTATTTTGAATGTTCTACTTTAAATCATAGAAAAAGACCTCTAAGATTATTATCAAGTACAATCATTAATCTAACACCACCATGTTGACCACTAAAACATATCCCCAGGTGCCATATCTACACATTTTTTTGAACACTTCCAGAGATGGTGATGCCATCACTTCCCTGTTACAAAGCCTGAACACTCTTTCTGTGAAGATGTTTCTCCTAATACCCAATCTAAACCTTCCGTGGCACAACTTGAGGCCATTTTTTCTTGTCACCTGAGAGAAAAGACTGACTCCCACCTTTCTACAAGCTCCTTTCAATTAGTGGTAGGAAGTGATAAAGTCTTCCTCAGCCTTTTTTTCTCCATACTAAATGATCTCAGTTCCTTCAGCTGCTCCTCATGTGGCTCAGACCCTTCAGCAGCTCCATTGCCCTTCTCTGTACACCAGCACCTCAATGTCTTTCTTGTAGTGAGGGACCCAAAACTGAACACAGGATTTGAGGTGCAGCCACACTATTTCTGATACAGGCCAGGATGCCATTGGCCTTCTTGGCCACCTGGGCACATGCTGGCTTATGTTCAGCTGCTATTGACCAGCAACCCCAGGTCCACTTTCTGCTGGTCCACTTTCCAGCCACTCTGCCCCCACCCTGTAGAGCTGCATGGGGTTGTTGTGACCCAAGGGCAGGACCCAGCATTTCACCTTGTTGAACCTCATACAATTAACTGGTCTCCAGCAACTGATCCAGCTTGTCCAGATTCCTCTGTAAAGCTTTCCTACCCTCCAGCACATCAACACTCGCACCCAACTTAGTGTCATCTGCAAACTCACTGAGGGTGTACTCAACCCCTTTGTCCAGATCATCAATAAAGATATTAAACAGGAATGGCCTCAATACTGAGCCTTGGGGAACTCCACTAGTGACCAGCTGAAAACTGGGTTTAACTCCATTCACTACCACTCTCTGGCCCCAGCAATCCAGCCAGATTTTAACCCAGCAGTGACTGCACCTGTCCACATCGTGAGCAGCTAGTTTCTCCAGGAGAATGCTGGGGGAAGCAGAGTCCTTGTTGATAACATCCACAGCCTTTCCCTCATCCATTATGCAGGTCATCTTGCCATAGAAGGAGTCAAGCAGGATACGCCTTGTTGGCCTTCCCCCTGAATCCTACCTATAAACACTCAATCATCTTGTCACCATCATTAACCTCAAGAGTATCAACCCCCTTCCTAACATACACAGCTACCCCAAAACCTCTTGTTCCTTGCCCATGCCTTTTGAAGAGTTTATAGCCATCCATTGCAGCACTCCAGTTTTTGTGAGCCATTCTACCACATTTCTGTGATGGAAACTATGTCATAGTTTTCCTGCTGCTCAATGGCTTCCATTTCCTCCTGTTTGTTGTCCATGTTGTGTGCATTCATGTAGGTGTACTTTGGTTTAGCTATTGATCCTGATACCTTTTTGAGGGGAGAAGCTCTGATTCCTGTAACTCTTGCACTCTTGCCACCACATGGATCTCCATCCTCTATCTCTACTGAGACTGCAGACTGAAGGACCTCTCTTGCATACCTTCCCTCAAACAGTGGCATACTGCCCTCAAGCTTAGCTGCAGTGAGCGTGGTTTTACTTCCTTCCACCTCTGAATCTAGTTTAAAGCTCTCTCAGTGAGGCCTGCTAACACTGGAGCAAAGATCTTTTTCCTCCTTTGGGACAGGTGTACTCCATCTGTTGCCAGAAGGCTAGGTGTCATGTAAACTGACCTGTAAGCAAACGCCCATAATTCTACTTAACCAATTAACCCATAGTTGATAGACATGAATTAATATTCACTGTAAGAAAGCTTCCTCACAGATTTACTTATGGTGACTAGAACTTAACTCTAGTCCTTGAAAACCAACATTGAAAGAGCAGAGTTGAAGATGTAAATTATTGTTTGCAATAGCAGTGTCACAGATTAGAAGTCTATCAATGCCAGTTACTGTAAATCAGGAAGGAACTTACATAAAATGTGCTGCTGCAACTGAAAAGCAGCAATTGACATCAAGTTCTTGATTCAATAAAACATTTCTTTCTTCATGACACATGAGCTTTGCTGTCACAATAAAGCCCTGCACTGTTTCTTATTAGGATGTTAGGAATGTTACTTCCTTGAGCTATTCAATCCAGTCTCCCTCCAGCTGGAGAAGCTACAGGCAAAGGGAACTTAATAGGAAAATTATGATATTGATATATATTGTTATTGTTTTAGGAGGTTTATTTTGACTTCACAACACAAGGAAAACAATTTATCTGGAATATATATGGCTAATAGCTCCAGGAAACTTGGTTATCTAATGTAGCATCTAGCTTACTTGCAGAAATTGTAATGGATTCTTCTCTGTGACATGGCAGATGATAAACATTGCATACATAACTAGATCTGAAACTGAGAAACACTGTTGAGGATCTACCTGACAACAGACACCCACTGGAAGACAAATAACTGTTTCAACTGCCAACATGGTATAAATATTTTCTTATTAGGTTGCTTGGTTGTGGCTACTTGCAAATGAATTTGATTATTAGAAAAGGGAAGATAATAACCAGGAAATATTTGAACTCAGCAAGTTGTATATACTTCCCTGTTGACTTCAAAATGTGTCTAAACACATAGAAATCAAAACAAGTTAGGGGCATCAGTGCCTTCATTATTCAATCCACTTCAGTTCATCTTATGAACTGCAAATTAGTTCTTCACATATTTGTCATGATTAGATTAGGTTTATGAGTGACTCATAATAGATGGATAGTGGAGTACACAATAAAGGACAAGGGAAAACCAAGGAGGCTGGTGTCTCTGGCATGCCTCAGGCTGGGATGGTATGTGCTAAACATGCTAAGAGCACTCCTTTCCTGCAGAGGGGTGGTGAACATTAGCATAGTATTTGTACAGCTCAGATATTCCCAATAAAGACCCTGAAATACCTGTTCCTCACACAGGGAAAACAGGTTTCCCAGGGAAGACTTTACTGTCTTTTTTTATTTTTGTCTTTTTTTTTTCCCAGTCTGAAAACCAAGCGTTAAAGAGAGAAGGAGGAAGGGGGGAATGGTTAATGTTGGTTTTGTTGGGATCTCACAGTAAACTTCAGTGCAAAAATTAAAAGAGAGAGTGTAACTGAAACACTGCATAATTCACAGGTGAAAGGAGGTGCCTCAATCCTTTATCGGTCTAAGACAGAAGATAAGGCTATGAAAAGTTAGTGAAAGGGCTACTTAGTCTTTATTACGCAGATTAAAGGACTTGAAAGGTCTAAGGAAAATGCTATCCTAAAATTGACTTGATTTAATCACTTGAGTTTCACAAATCTTTGGAAGGTACATACTGTTCAGAAAACATTGAAATAGAGATTATCATGACAGATTAATGTTGTAGTGCCATGATGTGGTAGTTCATAAAGGAAAGAGAAAAGGCAACATGGATGAGAGACAATCTGCTCAGGCTGAAGTAAGCCTGAGGAAGGACATTAAATGTTGGTTCTACTGGACCTCTGACAGCACTCAGGAACAGCATCAGGAAAGGTTATAACTCTCCATAATTCTCTCACAGAAATATCACATCCCATGTCTCAACCACAGAGCAAACACCACCAGCATTATTAGGGCCTAAATGCTTGTGGATCAGGAGACTCATATTTCTTCATCAAAGAGCCACTGAGTCAAGATGCACAGTGGCAGCTAAGAGCTGGTTTTGGTGAGCAGGGCTATTCATAGACAAGAATTTTGCACTGAGCGGGCATGGGCTGGCTCAGTTAAAATAAATCAAATAATTAACAAAAATAGACCTGTTACTATTTATTGAACTAACTATCAGGAAATAACTAATGAAAATAAGTTGACCAAATAACTCAGGGACTTCAGTTTAGGGAGGGCTTAAAATTTAGATCAAAGAAACCTTGAAGTAACTTAGGGAAAAAAACAACAACTTCTAGTGAAATGCTTCAGATCTGAGGATGAATAATGACTTCAAAATGGCTGCTACTCATAGAGAGATCAGACACCACAGATTACCACAGCCATCCTGACATACAGAGATTGTGCTATACGTGTCCTGGCAAAAATCCTGGAGACACTACAGAGCTCTGGATTTTCCCCATCCCCACTCCAGGCAGAGAGTGACCCCATTCCCAATACCACCTCAATGGAAAGATGGGGACATCTTCAGCCCCTTGCCTGGTCACAAATCCATCCCAGTGGGGAAGATGTGTCTCTTGCCACAAGACCCCGTGTCCGTTTTGTAACAAAGCAAAGTTAATCACCTGCAGTCTAAGTAGTCAAAGCACTTAGATGAAATGGAAAAAGAGAGAGATCAGCAAAGAAAACCAACTTGATGGTCAGAGAGTGTAGAAATACCATGGACCTCTCCAAAGTGAAGTGTTGCAAAGAAAATTAAAATAATAAATGGCTCCTCAGCTATATAAACAAAAAGAAAGCAAGGAAAACCAGAACAGCTCTGACACAGGAATGATATGAAGATAAAAGTTTATTCAATGATGGTTCCAGATCTAAGTGAGTGCTTTCCTCTGTTTTTTTGTAATGACAGGAACACCAGAACTTGCTTATCTGGAAGTGTAAGGTATTGTGTTCAGGAGGGGACAGAGGGAAGAAGAGGAGGTCATGTCCCTCCCCGGTTCTGAGGGATGCAGCACAGGAACCAAACCACCAAATGACACTGTCATCAAGGGGCCTTGTATCCCTGGATAACGGGACTGGCAGCATCTCTAGAAAGAAAATGAAAAGTAATCTGAAGAATTTAATGTCATTTTTTCTGGGATCAGTACTGTGCAATTTGTTAGGACAATGTCTGAATAAAATAAAAATTGAAGACATGAAAGTAAATGAGATAAAACCTAACTTGAGCTTACTGAATAATATATTCTTGTGAAGAAGGAGGGACTCTGCTGAGAGAGGTTTCTGCCAAGGAAAGTGCTGAAAGTAATGCCTGTGAACTCCTCTTGCACAGTGATTTTGTCACAGGAATTTACAAAAAAAGAAAGTTAGATCAAGATATAATAATTAAATATATATTTATATTAATAAAAAATTATAACATCACAACTTTAAGAAGCAGGGCTAGCACAGCAAAGGATTGCAATATCATGCAAGAAGACCTAGATTACTTTGAAAGCCAGAAAGAAACTGAATTTATCTGGAAAAACAAAGGCTGGTAACAAAACTTCCAGTTAGATGGAAAGCTGAAAATTAATTAAACAAGGTAAAATCACAGGGTAAAATCACTTCTCAAAGATAATCATCTGCACTCTTAGATTGTGGTAAATTAACTCAGAAATGCTATTTCTCGTCCTTGAAGAAGCACCCCTGCCATTGCAGCCACTGGGAAGGGCCCCCTATGGAACTCTGTACTGTTCAGGTAGTGAGTGATACGGGAGAGGAATTCAGACCTGAAGAGATGGGAAAGGACTTCTGCCAGGCCCAAAGGACTGCCCATGCTGCATAAGGAGTCCAGAGGAACAGGAGCCTCTCTGCTCAGAGAAAGGCAAGGCTGGGAGGAATGAACACAGTCAGGAAGTGAAACAGGAAGACAATAGAAGAACTCGTTAATCAGTCATGCATGGATCAATGCTGGAGATGAAGACTTCCAGAGCCACAAGGCTGCATGACTAGGAGCAAGGAAAAGCCTTTCAGGAGGGGGCTCACTGCTACTGGTATTAACAAGCCCAAGTGAACTTCACATCCTGCAGGGAGGATGCACAGGACCATCGCGGCCCCTCAGAGAAGGTGCCTCTGCAGGCTTGGAGGTGGCAGGAGGCGCAGAGGCAAGTGGTGCCCAAGCCAGAACTGCAGTCCCTACAGAGCCTATGTTGGATTCCCACAAAGAAACAGAGATACCTTTGCAGTGCCTACCCTGCTGTGGATCCTGGCCAGACTGGACCCTGGCCAAAATCTCTCCTTTTCCTCTCCACCACCCCAGTTAACAAAGTTTGGTGCATTTCTAATCAATTTTGCTTGTTGTGCATACTTACAGTTATATGCTGTCCTGCAACTTTTATTTCATATTTGCACCTGAAGAAGGCACTTCATTTCTGTTGACTAAGCGGTTACATCCTCAGCTACCCCAAACTAGCAAAGCTACATTAGCTTGGCCTGGCTAGAGAGCTAGCCAAAAATATCTAACAGAGGAAAGAAAATACATGAAAAATACACAGATATTAAGCTGGATTTTGTGTAGTAGCTAGGAGGTGGCCTGAAGTCTCTGGTTCACTGAGAGTCCTGGCACAGAAAGAGGTAGCACTTGCCAAAGGAAATGTTTTTTGCAGTGTTAGCTTCCTTCCTGCTTCATGGTGCTCCAAGGCTCAAATCCCCAAGTTTTCACAAGCATCCCAAGAAATGGCTGTGCAGAGCATGCATGAGTCCCTCCAGTATTGCCAAATGCACCCCAACACATGAGAGGTGAAGCCAGCTATGCTGGTGGAACAATCCTGGCTTCTGTTTCTGTGCTTCTTCAGCAGGACCTGAAATGTTAACATTTTAAGGAGAGTCTATAAATCTAGCTGTGTACACACACATGCAGTCATTTAATTTAACTCTTATGAGTAGCTATATAATACCCCATGAAAATAATTTGCCAGATTCCTACCCCCTCTTTATTTATTTATAAGGATTTCTATTTTGGACCTAATACAGTAATTGCAACTTTAATAGTATATTTAATAGTGTATTATCCTTTTACTTTTCATGAACCTGACTCAGAGTGTCACCATAAAAACCAACCATGTATACAGAGAGATGGATGCTTAATCTAACAGCCACATTATTTTTGATCTTTAAGAAAAGCTCAGTGTAGGCTGGATAGTGCAACTCCAATAAAATGATTACAAAATGTAATTTTTTTACCAAAGGCTGAAATTTTTAAAGTTTTACCAATGTATCCTTAACACAAGAAGCCTGGTGATCTAGAGAAAGACACAAAATTGCCTGGTTTGCAGAGAGAGAGAGAAACGGAGAAAGAGAGAGAAAGAAAAGGAGAAAGAGAGAGAGGGAGAGAGAAGAGAGGAAGGGAGAGAAGAGAAAGAGGGGGAAGAGAAGAGAGAGAGGAGGAAGAGAAGAGAGAGAGAGGGGGAAGAGAAGAGAGAGAGGAGGAAGAGAAGAGAGAGAGGGGGAGAGAGAGAGAGGTGGGGAGAGAGAGAAAGCTCTTCACCTGCCTGACTGGGTGAGGTGTCCTCAGCAGGGGAGGGGAAAGCTATGGCCCTGAGAAAGTGGCAGGACACCCCCATCCTTTGGCATGGTGGCACGATGGGGAGGCAAATTTCCTGGGTCAGGAAATAGTGGATCAACTTTGGAAGGTCTTCAATGGTAACACAGAATTGCATTTTTCTCTCTTATAACTCTTTTGTAAGAGCTTTCACTGCTGCTAGCCTACATTTTTGGCCCTTGCTTTATCTAAGTAAAATAAACATATGCCTTTCTTGTTGAATTTTATGCAGTTATGAGGCAAACAGCAAGTACTATGGCAGCAACAATCCACTTTCTCACTGGGATGAGAGGTATGTTTGAGCTGTATTAGGCTTCTCTCTCCATCTGGCAGCCCCTGCTGAGTTAAGAGCTTCTGGGAGTCTGGAGAAACACCTCTCGAGTCACAAGATCCTGGCTGCAGACTATCAGCTATGTGGACATTTGTGACATATATATTAAGATTAATCCAGCTGATTTATGAATAGAAATGCCTGTGTGTTAAAAAACAATAAGAAATGAGAGCAAGGTTTAAAAGAGCATCACCTGCTGGTTACCAAGGATGCAACTGGCAGAAATTGAGCTATGGATGCTGGGGAGTGTGTTCCCATGAAAATCAGTTGGCTACTCTGCAATAAAGTCCCATCAGAGTTCACCAGTAAATGTCTTGCACTTTGGTAACAGCAAGATGGGAGTAAGGATGCACCACAACCCTTTTGCCACTGTCCTCCTTTTATCTCAACAGGAAAAAGGACAATAATCTTAAAATGGTGAAACAAAGACAAAGGAGAGTAACCTTGCTTTACATGCTTGGAGCAAGGACTGAGCAAGATTTGAGGCCAGTCTATTTCATTACTGTAATTTCTCAACTTCTAGAGAGTATGAAAGGATTATTCAAGAGGGAGTTTGTAATTTCCAGAAACGACAAAGCCAAGAGACATGGTGAGGGATCGGGGTCAAGGCACAGCAGCTCTTGTCCCAGCCTCCTCAGGCACAGAGGATAGTTCTTGAGTGAGTGTGAACACTTGTGAGAAATACACGTGTCTGCATACGTGAGCAATCTGAGAGACTGAGCACGAGAGACTGGAGATAGATGTGTATAAAATCACCTTTCATTTTCATACAGTCTTGCATCAAATTTTGCTATGTTCATTTCCTGAAATCATAGTGACAAATGTAGGCAGGAGTGTTCATCAGCCTCTTTGCCAAGACTGAGGAAGTGGAAGAAGTACCTGATCCATGGACGTTACTCCCCTATAGTTAAGATCACCATTATTTTTTTTCAAAAATATTTTTCATCTTTTTTTCCTCCAAAATTTTCCATTTTTTACCAAAGTTTCTGGTGACCAAAATACCACTTTGCTTTTGACAAAACACCATCTCCTACCTCTTACAGTGATGCTTCTTTTCCTTTCTGTATTTCCCAGTCAAAATGTGTTTTCATTTCTCTTGGAAATCAACATTGGTCAAGTTGCAGCCACTCACCAGTGCAACACTCCTTGTGCATATTCAGGATTCTGGTAAAAAATTATGTCTTTCTGTGTACTTGTGCCTTGCTCTTTGGTTTGCTTTGTTTTCTCCACTAGGATACCTGTATTTCACTTTCAACTAAAATTACATGACTTAGTTTCTGAAGGACCAAAAGTTATGATGTTAATAACATAATAATACTCACACTGACCTCTGTGTCTTTCTCATATGACCTTTGGTCTTTCTTCTACATATCCTGAACTCCTTTTTTTCTACAGTTTATCATTATGCGCCCATTACAGTAAGTTTGCTTCACTTGGTGGAGTCTTGGGTATGTTAATTTTAGGATGAATTTTCTAACAGAGCTGTGATATTATCACTAGTGCTGCTGAGTTTTAGCAATCTTAAATTAGGAAGTTTCAAGAGAAT
The DNA here is from genome assembly GCF_047495875.1 of Pithys albifrons albifrons. Lineage (NCBI taxonomy): Eukaryota > Metazoa > Chordata > Aves > Passeriformes > Thamnophilidae > Pithys > Pithys albifrons. Next base: position 18,013,249 of record NC_092463.1, on the reverse strand, counting down.
AAATTTCTTAACAGACCAAGGTTTCCTTTAGTACAACCCTTGATATAATGAAAAAGGGAAGAACTGAAAATAGGATGGTAAATATATAATTGAAATGTTTTCTAGACTGCTGGGAAATGCTACCCCTCCTTGACACCTGGGTCTGTGCCTATCCCAGGCCTACAGAGAACAGTGACACACCCAAAAGGCAGAGTTCTCTCACTGGGTAACCTCAAAACCACATTAAATAATTCTTGCATATTGGTTTGGCACCGGTGAGGTTACCTCCCCAGAATGTCCCACGGAGGACCTGGAACAATGAGGGACATACCAGATGGGAGAATCTAAAGAGATCAGCTCTTTAGAAACCACAATCTGCAAGTACAGGCTGAATGGACCAGGGTTGTTTAAACCAAAGGGAAAAGCTGGGACACAACAGCATCCATTAAGTACAACCAAACTGTCACACAGAGAAAGAAAATAATTTCCATGCCCATGATTGACAGGACAGGAAGTAATTGTGGAGAAGTAATGGATGAGAATGTAATTGCAACAGTGAGAATTTGAAAGATTTAAGTTAGATATTAGGAAAACCATAAAGAGGACAGAGACGCACTAGAAGAGGTTCACTGAGGTGGCAGTGGAATTGCAATTAAAGAAAGTTAAACAGGCACACATCCTTCAGGGTGCACCGTCTGACTTTCAGTCAAGCAGAAAACTGCTGCCTTGCAGCTCTGTTCCATTAGGCATGTCTGCCACAGCAGTTTCCATGCAGGTCCCCATAATCCCAGCACTCTGATTCAGTCCTGGTAACTACAAAGAAAACAGTTTTCCACAAGTAACTCACCCCCTAAACGTGGGCTGCATGGGCTTTATTCACTGACAGATGTAGCAACATAGATGTCAAACCTACTGGTATACAGTGCAGTACCTGTGATGTCCAAGCATCAGCTGGTTCTTACCAGCATGTATTCTGTTACATGTGCCTTTCTGGGCCATATTATTTACATGAACTACTGCATTCTACTTCCATTTATGCAAGTGGGGAGTACTACAAAACACAGCGAGTTCAAAGGGAACACTGCCATGAGCTCGAACAGCACAAGATGTCAAAGAAAGTGAGGTCTTTAGCATCCTGGGAGGCTCCTAAGTATTATCTCACTTCAGCTATGCACAGACGGCCCTTATCTATGCTAAGGAGGAACAGGGTTTTTCTATTGAAGCAGCAAGGTACTTCAAGGCTGTTGTTTCAACCCCTAGTGTCATAGCTCTAAAAGCAGCAGCGCAAGAGAAGCTAAGCAGAGCTGCAGTTTCTGTAGAGCTATCATGATGCTCCTCACTTTCTCTGTGCATCTCTACTAAGGAACTATTTCTGCATTTCCCTGAGGTGTGAAGATGAATGTCCAGGGCTGTAACATGGCTCCAGCAGTGCAAGACCTGGCACTGGCTTGCTGGGATTTTGACTGTGTACACCACTGGAGGCTCTATGCCCCAGTTCCCTGGGTTGCAGCCCACAGCCTGCTTGGTAAAAGGCATTAGCTGTGACTGGCTGTATTACACTGTGGTAGATAGAATTAGTCTGGCTTCATTTTGAATTCAAGTTCCTACATTGCTGTCAAGAGTCTGATTGAACTGCCACTTGCTGGGGTAGGAAAGGGGGATGCTTTCAGTAAGATCATTTTAATTTCTGCCCTGGATGTTACCAGCAGCAGCCACAGCTTGAGGCATGGTGACAACTGTGAAGTCCTTTGCTGGTCCATGGCTTGTAACCATATCAGGCTTTATAAGGATCAATAAGTTAATGTTTGTGAGGCTTTGAAGATAAAAAACACTCTACAAGTATTAAAGACTTGCTGTCCTCATGTGTCATCAGGATATGAAGGATATCCTGCTCTAAAAGGGACAGTTATTCAGGTGATCCTACACAGCAAGCTATTTTCCCCCCACTTGTTCTAAACTGGAAATTTGATTGGGGAATTGTTTCACTGAAAGATGCAAGAGTCTTCCTTTTCACCCCAGGCTCCCCTCCCTTACAAGAGCCATGTCCCCACTGTTCCAAGACTGTCATGAGCCATGCTTCTGAAAGATTTATTTAAGCTTCCCAACACACGTTACTGCAGGAGAAATCATGCTGCTGGGTTGCCAAGAAAAGCAGGCACAGCATACCTAGCCCTGCCTTCCTTTTCCACAGTGACAACATGCTGTACTGGTCCAAACAAACACCTCCATGAAGCAACTTCTGGAGAATCAGGATGCAACTGGAACAGTTTTGAAGCTGTTTGTGGCTGACTGCTCAGGTCCAGCCATACACAACAACAGTAATTTGCTTTCAGTTGTCCCTTGTATCTCTACTCCAACAGTGACAGAAACTCTCAGATTTAGAAATCAATTCGCCTATAAAAACATACACAAATTTCAGAGAATGATAGGGCTACTTATTGATTGTATCCCTTCCTAGAAATGCATAAACACAATGCATAACATGTAAGCTGCAGCTCAGATGCCAATGGTCCATCACACCAAGACTGGACACAACTCACTGCTTCTGGACTATGACCTGGTTCACCTCTGAGCTGAAATCCTACCCTTGAAAAGTAAATGAATCCTCATTCAACATTTCATGCTTAACGTGGTTGTAACTCCAAAACAACTGTCAGCTCTAAAGCTTACTAGAAACTGGAAACAACATTTGATGAAAGAAAAAGCCAAAAAGAACTCAAACCAAAATCCAACGCTTTTCTAAGCTTTCTGGGAGAAGCAAGCAAATTGCTTGACTGGCAGTACAATGTAGTGCTTTCAAGTATTCCACTTAGTCTTGACATTCAGGGGCCAGATTCTAGAAAGCTAAGCAGGATCTGGAAGCAGACATCAGGCGGTCTATTTGGTGGTATCTCCTGGCAGATAAATTTCTACCAATGTGTAGTGGTTTCAGCTAGGCCTCAAATTGGCAGGCTCAGAGAATCTATGTGGATTGGGAGACAGCTCTCATCTGACTGGGTAACCAAGGAAGTATTTCATACCAGAAGACGCAAACTTAAGATATGTGGGCAGCAGTGGGAGGTGTTAGTTCAGTTCCTTCATGGCTGAAGTAGAAGAAGGACTGCTGCAGCTCTTCTGCTGTTGCTAGGCCCTTGCTCCTGTTGCCGCTACTTGCCTTTTGTTTGAATTCAGGGAAGTAGAAATATTTTGTTGTTATGCTTTCTCTTTCATGCAGAGTGTCTTTTAAAGTACTCATAAATTTAGAGTAATACACTTCGTATTAACTGGGGAGTGGGAAATTATTTCTTGTTATACATAACTTGTGTAAGTGTGTGTTATATTGTGGTTTTCTCTTATTTTTCTCTTTTCTGTATAAATACATGTAGTTAGTTTAAGCATAAACCTGTTTTGAAGGGGTTTTTTTGCCCTCTCCCTCTTCATTTTCCCTTGGCTGATTGGGGGGGGAGGAGGAACCCTTTTCACTCTGTCCTGGACAGTTGGCATTTTGCCAGGTCAACCCAGGACAGATAAATGGTGCGTTGGCCGGGAAACAAAGGACACTGATAAGTGTCCCAGGAGGTTGGCAGAGTTCCCGGGAGCATTGTTATAGAAACATTCCTTGATTTCTGCTTTGTTATGGTACATCTAGAACAAATAAGGTACAGATGTCCTCTTGCTACTGGATACTCGTTTTATTCCTTGTACTGACTGTTTTTGTGAGTTCAGACAGCTCTACTCGTACCTGCTGTGAATGCAGCCACTGCAAGGAGAAGCCTTACAGCCACAGCAAGCTGTCTTTCTCTCCTGCCTCACCTCAACAGAGAGAAAACCCCAAGCGTGAGTCACATGGTGAACTGTCATCCTTCCTGTGTGACCAGGGGAAAGGCATGAGGAGGTGGGACAGTGCATCTACTTCTGTGCTGCAAGTCCAGGTATGGAAATCAAAACGTAAGAAGGCTGGTAAAAAAGCTGTCCACATGTTGAAGCAGAGATCCCAGAACAGAACCAAGAACCACAATTAAGCTGCCCTGCCTCCAACCAAGAGGAGAAGGAGAATGACCAAGTCTACTGGACATTGCTGAACCAGAAAACTAGCCAAGCCTGTACCTCTACACTGACTTGTAGATGACAGCCAGTGCCCCTCTGAGGGTGGCTGGACCAATAGAAGAAGATTAATTGAAGCATAGAGAGGCCCATGTGGGCTGTTGGTGTGTGGCAGGACACTGCTGCTTGAGTAGAATCTGTGGAGATTCATCCTGTGGATGCTCATGTGCCCAAAGGCTGAGCTAATGAAGGAACATCACACCTGGACTAGCATAAGGGAGAGTTGTTCCTGGCTCAATGGGCCCATGATGCCTCAGGCCACCCGTAGGTGGAGGAGGCCGAGGGGTGGATTTAACCATGGACATTATTTCCCAGGTTATCCGCTATTGTGAAAACCCTGAGAAGGGTATCGTGACCCCAGTGAGGGGATAGGGACCCCTAAGAAGGGGATGGAGACCCCAGTGTGGGGATAGTAACCCCAGTGTGGGGATGGTGACCCTAATGAGGGCATAGTGACCCCTGGAAAGGGGATGGGATGATCCCAATGTGTGCCTCAAGGACATTTAACCTTGAGAAAAAATGTAACTTGCATTTTGAGTTTTGTGTTGCAGGATATGAACCATCAGATGAAGAAGACCTGAGCTGAACTGGTGTTGGTGTCCAATGATGAACTGTTTTTTCCTGCCTGAAGTACCTACCTCATCCTAACGGACTATTGCCTACGATATGGAGGGGTGGAAGACGGCCCTGAAAAGAACAAGGACTGTTTAAGCGCGGGAATAAATAGATTGAAGATATGAGTGAGGTAATATGGTATGGAATAAGGGGTGGAATGTTATGGGTTTGGCCAGGTGGGCCTAAATTTAAGTTTTAAAGTTCAGCTAGGCCTGAAAGTGTCAGCTGACTTGAGCTGGGCTGAGCTAGCTAACAGCTGACTTCTTCTAGCCAATAATGTATTCCTTACCATATTGCATCATCTCAAAAGGGGTAAGAGCTGGTGTGTGGCTGTGGCTTAGTCAGTTGCTTCACAGCTGTGGTCCCAGCAAGATACTCTGCCGTCCCAGGAGGGATGGGGAGGCCCAAGCCCAGAGCACCAGCTTACCATCATGTTATCTTAGGGAAGTAAAATGTTTGTTCTTAGCTTTTCTCTCTGCTTAAGTCTGTCTCTGAAGAATTGACTTCTCTAGAAAGATTTGTAGTTAAAATGGTAGAATTGGTGTTTACTGGGAAGTGGGAAAATGTTTCTTGTTATACATAACTCATGTAAGTGTGTGTTATATTGTGGTTTTCTCTTATTTTTCCCTTTTCTGTATAAATACATGTAGTTAGTTTAAGCATAAACCTGTTTTGAAGGGGTTTTTTTGTCCTCTCCCTCTTCATTTTCCCTTAGCTGGTTGCGGGGGAGGAGGAACTCTTTCACTCTGTCCTGGACAGCTGGCGTTTTGCCAGCTCAACCCAGGACAGATAAATGGTGCGTTGGCCGGGAAATGAAGGACACTGATAAGTGTCCCAGGAGGTTGGCAGAGTTCCCGGGAGCATTGTTATAGAAACATTCCTTGATTTCTACTTTGTTATGGTACATCTAGAACAAATAAGGTAAAGATGTCCTCTTCCCTCCAGTTGTCCGGACGCCGCGGCTCGAAGAAGCCTGAGACACAGTCACCCGGGAAGATGGGCTTGGGGTGAGTCTCAACCACTCCTCCTCACCCTCCAGCAATTGCCAGTATGCATTTATTTCCATATCAAGTGCCAGCTTCACATCCAGAAATTGTTGGTAGTCACTCAAGAGTTCCTGCATCAGATTTCCGATCTCAGCAATTTCCTTTTCCTTCTCTGCCAGCACTTTGCGAGAGTTTTCCCACTCCTGGGTCAAGCTGTTCTCAAGCTCCAGCACCCTGTCCTGCCATGCTCTGGACTCTTTCTGAAGGCTGGTGATGCGAGAAGACAGACCACCGATTCGCAAGCGACTTCCATTCAGTTGTTCTCTGACTGTGTTGGCTGCAGAACTGCTCATCTCCGAGGACAGTCTGGCACTCTCCAGCTTGGAATGGTATGTATCTTCAAGTTCTTTTTTATACTGTCTAACCTGCGAGTCATGGTGCTGTCTGATCTCGGTAAGATCACACACACTTATACAAGTTATGTATGACAAGAAATAATTTCCTACTTCCCAGTAAACACCAATTCTACCATTTTAACTACAAATCTTTCTAGAGAAGTCAGTTCTTCAGAGACAGACTTAAGCAGAGAGAAAAGCTAAGAACAAACATTTTACTTCCCTAAGATAACATGATGGTAAGCTGGTGCTCTGGGCTTGGGCCTCCCCATTCCTCCTGGGACGGCAGAGTATCTTGCTGGGACCACAGCTGTGAAGCAACTGACTAAGCCACAGCCACACACCAGCTCTTACCCCTTTTGAGATGATGCAATATGGTATGGAATACAATATTATTGGCTAGAAGAAGTCAGCTGTTAGCTAGCTCAGCCCAGCTCAAGTCAGCTGACACTTTCAGGCCTAGCTGAACTTTAAAACTTAAATTTAGGCCCACCTGGCCAAACCCATAACACAATGTCACTGTAAATCAGAAAACTACAGTCCATCTTGACTTAAGCACTTAAACCCCTTTAGCTTTTCTTGCTTACTCTGAGCTGCAATAGATCATTAAATTTAAAAATGGCAGAAAATGAAACATATGGATAATTTTTTTCTAAAATACCCTCTGCTCTAGTTGGATGAACCAGTATTTTCTAGAGGAGATGATGGCTTGTTAGGGTATAACAATTTTTCCAATTGGACATGGTTGGAGAACCTTAGAAAAGCTCCACAGGTCCCATTCACTGGAAAGAGGGATGTTGCTTTGTAAATTGCAGTATAATTAATTCTTTCTCAACCTTCCTACATATAGGATTTACTATGTGGCATAGGAAAATGCATTTCACCATTCAAACAGAAGTCCACAGAAATTTAGACAAGATATCAGATTTTGTTACCAATACTGTAATTCACAAGATGTTGTGTAACTTGAACACAAAAAACCTGAGGTTGGGAAAGTTTCCTGGTTTGTGTCTTTATCACCTCAAATCAACTGTTTTATGGAAAGTCACAGATTCCAGTCTCTACATACTGCAATGTCCAAAGGCAGGAGTGGCAGCATCCCCTCAAATGGCTGCTGCAAAGAGGGGTGCCCATACCACACACACAGAGTCATGCTGGGGGACTTCTAAGGCTTGTAAAGCACAATTGTTTAAGAATTAAATGAAGCTGCCTTCTGATTTTTCAGCTTATATTTTTTGCTTAGCCTAGGGAAGAACTAGCTCTGGTTTTTAAAGGGATCTCTTCAGAGCAGTTGCTGAATTTGGACTCAGGCAAAAAATCCTCCTGTTTTCTCTGGAGAAGAGGCTAATACATAAGCATAAGGTTTCATAATTTTATCTAGACATAAGTCTCTTGACCTTCTAGTTCTGGACAAATGAGCCATATTGTAGTGATACTAATTGAAAACTCGAGGCTCCAGCATTTTTTATAAAACTTGCAAAAAATTAAAAGCTTCTTGGTATTAATAATCAGCTGTACAAATAAATTCACACAAGAGAAGGGAATAGCAGTAGCTGCAGAAAGAGGGTTAGACAGATGACCACTCACTCTGGCTTATTGTTTATTTCACAAAGGGACTACCATGTGTTCTCTCAGCCAAAATGACCCAGATAAGGCAAATCTGCATTTTGTAACTGTAACTGACTGAGATGCAAAGCTAGAAATCCCAGCAGGACTGTTTCAGCTACAGCAGCATTCCTCTTGCAGTTTCTGGTTTTTATTCCTATGCCATTCACAGCTTTTCAGCTCCAAAATGCTCCCTATTTTTAGTACACAATTTGAATTAAAAATTAAACAAAATGGGAAATAGCAGACTGGAAATCACTGTCCCTAAGCACTGTATAATTGCAGACACACTACATGCCTCAGCCTCTTCTCTTTCCACTGAGTTGAATGCAAGTTTAATAGATCTTCCCTCTTCGCTCCTCTATTTGTCTGTTGTCCTTGTTTTGCTCAGTATACTTGGTTCCTTCCTTTGCTTTTATCTTCTCTTAGTTTCCTATTATTTCCTTTCTAATAACACACTTGCTCTTGGGCTAATTCCTAATGTGCTTGAACCAATTGAAGCTCCTATTGACTAAAATGCTGAGGAGCAGCCAGGGGCAGGAGAGGACCAGGAAGGACTAGAGAGGGAAAAAGACTTTATATAGATGAAAAATTTAAGTGGCAGAAATAAAAAGCAAATCTCAAGCATAAAGCTTTTACTCATCTAGTTCTGCTTAAAACCTAATAGAAAATGAAGTCCTTGCAAGAGGCATGAGGATACAATCACTGTCTATTACTTGCTGGTATTTATAAAGCACAGCAGTGTTGTCTGGTGATGCACAGGTGAACAAAAGGGGAAAAGTTTAAGTCATGGAAATGCAGAGTAACTTCCTGGAGCAAAAAGTTACTTCATCAGTATAAATGCCTTCAACATTGGGTCCATATTCTAAGAGATTACTAGTATTAGAGTCTGCTCCAGAGATCTCTGAAATCAAGAGAGATCTTTCAGTCAATTTTATCTGGCTTTTGATTAGCCTCTTGGCTTAAACTAAAAACATGACAAGGGACAATAGTACTGATAAATAAGGAACAGGGAAGGAAAGGTTTTCCAGAATATTACAGATAACTCATTAATTCATGAGAATTATGATGCAAGTCCCAAATAGCTGTAAAATGTTTTAGCTAATATGTTCTTTATTTCCATGCTTTTAAAGTGGAATCTTTACATAAGTGTCACCTGAAAGATCTTCACTGCTTAAATTGGCTACAATGGTGTTTGATATACAAAACTTGAATCATAGAGTCATTAAGTTTGGAAAAGAACCTCTAAGTTTATCAAGTTCATTGATCTATATTCCTTAACAGACATGTTCTGTGGTCACTCTAAAACTGCTCCTTAAAAAATCACTTATGCATGAAGCAGTTCAGAAACACTAGCACAGCATCCAGGGAGGTTGGGTGCTGCTGGACTTATTTCACCTTCTTGTGCAGGCATGCAAAAGTGAGTGAACCTATCACAGCAGTGAACTCAGGCTTGTGTTTACCTATACATAATGTTATAGACCATAAAAGAGCAGAGAAAATGGTTTGACCAAGGAAATGAATAAAGAAGGAAGTTGCTTTACAGGTGATAATGGAGAGATAGAAATATACAGACTTTAGCCTCGCCTACCAGCAGCCAGTGCATGAGTACCACAAGGCAGGTCACTGCAACTGCTTCAGTCTGTTCAGCCCTAAAAGCATGGGCACAGCTTGTGTGAGGCATCCAGGTCACACTTCACATGCTCAGCATCACTGCCAGCACTGTTAGGCTGTGTCTTGGGCTATCTCTTTCCTTCACCTTTCCCTACAGGGGACATCAGCAAGTGGGATTAGAAAGAGGAGCTCACTGCAAGCCTTCCAGGGGTATGGAGGACATTTCCTAGGTTCTGGAGTGTTGGGGAGCTTCTGTGGGGCTCCCAGACTATGTGGCTTGTCCTGCAGTTCAGACCTTACATGGCTACCTCCAGCTTTGTTTTCTGTCCCCCCACAAAGCAGGGACCTGCAGACACAGGTTTGTGACCCATGGTGCCGCTGGCCAAAGGATGACATGTGCTCAGTGCACCAAATCTCAGCCTTGTCTCCAAGGCAAAGACAGGCACAAGAACAAGGAAAAGCAAAAGCACAGTGTGATAAGGCCTTAATTAGTGCTGCTTCCCCATGGCACCTTCTAGGGCAATGGCTGAACTTTACTGCTGAGCTTTCAAAGATGTGTAAGTACCAAATCCACTTCTGGGTATTTGGGTTAGACTGGTCTGGTCTGATTTTCATAAGTGGAAAATATCTGGGACTTTCCACTTATGAAAGTGTGTTGACTGCAACTCAACACATGAGACCATTTTGAATAAAAAGAGAGATTCTCTGTTTCTGTGCTTTCCAGATATTCACTCACTCTTCACCTTTTGTTTTATGTGAGATGTCACTTGAGTAAGAGAATATATTGACTGGTTTCCTATTCTTTAATGTGTTTTGAATAGTATTCTTTCCTGTTCCTGTAAAAGCAACGTTAAAGAGACAAATCTGGCAAACAATTGAGGTGAAAGATGCTCCACATAATCAGAGATCAACAGGCATATTTTAAGGGCTTTCTTTATAATTCCTTCCACTGAAAGGTGTCTAAACACAAATAGATATGTCCTGACAGTATTTTCTAATTGAACAAGGAAATATTATTGCATGGAAACACCAAAACCTAGAAACAGAAAGCAGATACAAACAGAAGTGCAATGTTACTAAATGCAAAAATATAAAAAGTAAAAACGTGGCTAAACAGAAGACATGATCTCAATTTTCTAAGGTGCAGTGACATAAGAAAAAGAGAATAGAAGCTCTAAAATGTATTATCTGACATAATTAATTGTCATCGCACAGAAATACAGAGAAATCTCCATTTCAGAATTCATTAGGTTGAAATTCAGTACTCCAGCCCTCTGCTTCATACCAGCAACCTCCTTTTTATCTTTGTTTCATACGTAGTCTTCTTTTTTTTGTTTAGTACCTTTTTAATTAAATTACTGTTTTAATTGCTTAAAACTTAAGCTGTTTCTTTTAATGTGTTTTATGCCAAAATATTGTGTGGGTTTTTTGGTGTAAATCCCAGGTTATAGTACTCATGAAGAACATATACATACATGAGCAATGGCCATGTGTCAGAAATGTGCACTCTCTGATTGAGGGCATGGTCACAAATCACTCAGATGAGTTCATTGCCCATTTTCAGTTTATCCACAGAGTTATTGTTTGATGTGCTTTCACCAAGAAACATAAAGACCTTCCTGACAATGTCAGAGAAATAACCAAGAGAAATAATGTAGCAGATATAAGTAGCTTGCCTTCACGGAGTAAATATTCATCTGCATGTCTGCAGGTGAAATTACCCACACAGCTTTTCAGGAGGGTAGAGGGAGGGAATCACATCTGTTCAATAGTTTGCAGTCAGTTCAGAAATAAGAATTATGCCTGCTGGGCTCTCCTAACACACCTTAGCAGAGGTATAATAAAGTGTTATGTGAGCAGACGTTGATACTGACTGACCTGGAGCACAAGTGCTAGCAGTTTTAAGGGAGCTGAGCTTGTATGTGCTGGAAGGAACTTTGAAATTCCCACTTATATTTTCTCAGTTGTGCTCAAATCTTATAATTTGCCTCTGGAAGTGAATCAAACCATGGAGAGCAATTTGGGCTCATTGTGGTAATGGACAAATTGATGTTGCCTGAGGACAGCCAATGCTCCTACTGCCCAGAAATTTAAGAAGCATCTCACACTTGCTGTGAGAAGCTGAAGTGTGGATTTTTAAGCTGTAGAGCTTGGCAAACTTTGAATAGGCTTGAAAATTAGATTGATTGAGCATCATACATGAGACCATTTTTCTTTTAAAATTCTTTCATTGTTTCCAATAAATAGATTGTTGTAAGCACAGAAAAGTAAAGTGCTTTGACAAGAAGAAGCAACAGCAAGAAAGAGACATTGGCTGGCTTTTGTAAATCTGAAAAGAATTAGTCTTTTGAAAATAGGAGTCAGATTCTCAGCTGTGGAATAAAAAGGGCTCAATTCCACTGGCTTTGACATAATTGTGCTGTCAGAGCCATCTACCACTGTGTCATAGTCACAAGGCACTCTTGTACTACTATCACAGATTCCTCCTTTTTCTAGCATGGGCAAGGAGACTGCAGGGTTGGATATAGTGGGGAGATAAGAACAAAACCAAGGGTTGGGGAGGAAAAACCTATAGGGAAAGAAAGAAATGCAGTGAAAGAGCCCAAGCATCTGCAGTGTTAGCCACTGTCTAGATGTGATTGCTTTGAGTACACAGGGTTGTGATAAGTTTTAGAGGAGCCACACTGCTTGTTTGAAAGGTCTAGGCTCAGACCAGCTCTCCTCAGGGCATTGAGGGTGGGAAGCCAGTCTTCCCAGAAACTCATCTAATACCCCAGTGGCAGAGCACACAGAAGGAAGCCAGATAAGCAAAAGCCACAGTCTCAGTCTGGAGGGGACCAAAGATTGCAAAGAAAAGATATATGGATGCAGGGTTAGGGTTAGGGTTAAGGTTAGGGTTAGGGTTGCTGTTTCCATGAGGGCTAGCAGGGAAACCTGGCTTTGTTCATATAACAAGTGGAATTGAAAGAATGAATTAAAGGAAAAGAGCTTGGCCTGGCAGGCTTCAATGACTGTGTACAGTAAGGGCCAAAGCAGGGACATAGACCAGCTTGTGTGGCCTTTGGACAGCAGCAGACAGCACCAGGAGTGACTACAGCCACTGCAGCAGAGGCCTTCCTGCTCAGATGTCACCCACTCTGAATGGTTTCCCCCATCCTTCCTTCTCTTCTCTCCAGTTGGTCCCCTTCCTGCCAATCAACTTGCCATACTCCAGGCCTCACCACAGTGCCAACAATCCCCTCATCCTGCTAATTCTACAGTAGCCCTGTGTTCCTGCTTGCTGCCCCTTATCCCACGGCTTTTCTTTTCCAGCCACCCTCACCTAACCATTAACTGGTGGGCTGGCAGCATCTGCTGTGCCTGGGACACCTGTGCTGGACATGCCATGGGCCTGTGCTGCCAGTTTTGACCACAGGCTTCTTAGGACCAGGCCCTATTATCAGCTGGAGGTTCAGGACATTAGCCTGATGACCCATGTTTTGCATAGAGCACCAGCACCTGGCACTGGAGTGGTGGGTGCAAAGGGTAGAAGCTTTCTTGTGGCTCTGTCTGTGGGAGAAGGAAGAGGAGACAAAGGCCACGAGGCTTATCACAAGCCTAAAATGAGCAGCAAGAGTTTTTTTGAGAGGGACTACAGTGTGCCTGTTGTCCACCCAAGAAAACAGGGGGAGCTGTGGTTCAGAGTAAATGAGTGCTCTCCTGGCTGCTGAGGATCCATTAGATGACCCAGTGTAGTTGTTCAGCCAAGCAGGACTGGAGACTGCAGCTTGTTGGCCATCTGTGCCTGCCAAGCTCCAGCCAAAACAGCTCCCCACAGGAACCTGCACTGATGCTCACTCGTGTTGTGCCAGGCAAGGAGGGGGAGATGAGGGAGGAGTGGTACAAAGCTCTGTCTTAAGGAAGATAATTAGTGTCAATGAATTTTTTGTAAGAACTATGACTGCACCAAACTCCTATTGCAGACAAAATCTGAAAAACTGAGGAGTACAATATAAAAAAAACCCCATGTTATGCAGAGCCATACTTGTCTTATCACTCTCCTACCTGCGGCACATCCTGTGTGCCACTGACTTCATTTAAGCTATATTAGACTCAGAACTTATTTTAAAGAAACACCCACTATCTAACTGAGAAGCATCTATTCACATGAATACCTACACTCAAGCAGCAAACATTGAACCCCTCATCTACTGAATTCAATACCTGAGTAAAAGTAAATTTGGATCTGAATAAAGACTCTTGCATTTTTATCTGAGTCTAACAATACTCCATGAAATATTGACGTGGCTGTCTAACTGTCTACTTGCACATTAAAACTTCACACTACTTTTCCTAATACATATGGGTGACATCAGGAGCAGCAACGTGTGAGTTGCTCTCAGTGCAGGAATGCATCAAGTGCCTGTGAGCATTTTAACTCTTCTAGTGTAATCCTCTGTGCTTCTCCCAGCCCACATATGGTTAATTACTTCTCCCTTCTCTCTGCCTTAAACATATGAGAAAAAAATGAAAGTAGAGAACAGGAACTGAGTGAAGGGTATCCAGCATCCATCTGGCTCTCAGCTGTGAAATGCTGCATGTGCTGTGGGTTGTATTTTTGACAAGCCTTCAGATAAAGAGGATTTCTCCCGGCACACCCACGTCCTATCCCATGAGGAACATAGTCTGACTACAGACACTTCACTTCCCTCATTCAGGAAAACCTCCTGGTGACTTCAATAGGAATTTGAGGAAATGCCTCAGGCTTCCCCAGCTACAGGCTGCAATGCCACAGCCACATGGAGTTTCTTGTAGCATATTTGCCATGTCTGAGTCAGGCTAGATGATGTAGTCAGATCATTCTGATTTTGTAGATAATTTAAAAATAAAATTGAATTGAATGAAGCATTACCTTCATCGAAAAGCCAAATTATGCTGAGGTTATCAAACATCCCTCAGCTATGAAAAAAACTCTGTTATTCCTTCTCTGTGATTATTTGCTCTTTTTATGTCCCTTACATTAATTTCCCTTGGATTTCCTACCACTACGTACTGTATGATGAGGAGAGTCTTGCCTTTGACCCCTGTTACACGATCCTTCAACTGCCTGTTGACAACAGACATAAACAGCCCGAATGGGAGGCAAAAGATAATCCTGGGAAATGACAGCTGCAAACATCCCACTTGATAGTCTTCAGCATGTGCTAATAACTGTTTTCAACACGTGCCAAAGAAACACAGTGCAAACATGACTGTGAAGTGGGCACGTATGAGAGCTGAAGAAATTAATTGCAAAATCTTCTACCAAATGATAAATGGGCAAAGAATCATTATAGATAATTCCTTGCTGACATGACCGAGCAGACAGATCTTGGTCCATTTCTGCCCTCAATTACATGGTGCAGTGGCCAGGCAATTTAAGGGGGATGGCACCTGTGTTAGTGATGGCATCCTGGATCCTCTGTATATTATAATTACAGGGCAAGTCTTGAAACATGCCTGAGAACAGCTTACATTTAGTTCTGGGAATGAAGCATATAAAACATATTATTTATTTATTTATTATTCTACTCATGCATCTAGTAAAATCAGCTGAATAATTATGCTATTATTACTAATTTAGTCAATACAAAACACATAACATTTTGTCACAGAAATGTATAATTTTTTTAGTTTCACATTCCTTGGAGCAGTCACCTTAGCCTAGTGAATGGTTTTTCATCTCCTCAGCCTGTCAGAGGATGTCTCAGATTAGAAGAAGTTGTAACTTGTCTTTACTGTAAAGCCATTGATGTGGCTTGGACTTATTTAGAGATCAGTTTGTTCAATCACTTGTGTTAGCCTTGAGAAAAAGGGAACAGAGTTCTGGAACCACAAATGTGCTGCTTCTTGGAATACACTTCTACACAGAAATTTAAAAATGTATGTCTTTGCTGTCATGCAGGACAATGTAAGTAACTGTTAAGAAAAAGTCCATTGATATTATTTTCTGCTTACTATCATTAATAATAAAATGTCAACCTAATTCTAGAAGTCAAAACTGATATATTTAATGTGGACAACAAGCAAAGGAAAACTCAGGCTGTTCTGGGGGACAGCTCAAATCAGAGTTCTTGCTATGTAATGAGGAAAAGGTACTTTGTTACTTGACATGACTGCTCTTATGTTTGTTATGTACATTGAACGTTGGGATTTACTGTGAGGCTTGTACAGCCTTTCAGTATTAATTTACTTGGTTTAAGTCTTCCTCTGTAAATGCTATGATAGATTCTGTAGTCATTTCACAAACAAGGCTTTGTAAAGATGTCTGTGTTCCACATTTTCTGGTTCTTCAGATGCATTTTTTTAGATTTTACTTTTCTGATGTATAGCTTGACAAAATAATAAATGCAGTCATCAAGGTCACCAGTTAATTAAAACAGAGTAAAGGTAGCTGTGGCTGGAACTGGATATTTATGTCCCATTGTAATTGTACCTGGAGTGCCTCAGAGAGCAAAGTGCCATGGGTGCACAGAGTAGGAGCTGTGGCTGGACTGGCGCAGGCGTGGGGTGGCGCAGCTGCCGGGGGGCACACTGGGTGCCAGCAGCACCCCAGCCAGGCCCCTGCCTGCTCACAGGCAGCATGGGCAGCAAGGACACACAGCATGCTCTGCTTTGCCCTCAGCTCTACTATGGAGATGTGCTCCCAGTTCTCGAATAAAGACAATTCTCTTTCCATTGTACTATTTTTCACCTTGAATACTGTGTGATAATACTGTGTGGTTTAGTGTCAAAAGCCTATCTGTCTATTGGCATCTCTAAAGTACTTATCTCCATGGTGTGACACCTTAGCATTAGATATGGAGCAGCTTGTAATGATGGCAAATATTTTCACTTATACTGCTCTTCTATAGGTAGTTTTAAAATAAACAATGTGTACTTACCCAGCTTCCTATGAAAAGATTTGTAAGATTTTTTCCATTTTCAGTTTTCTGAAAACTCTCTCCTGAGCTTCTTCCCTTTTTCACTTCCTGCACTTGAATTTCCTCTTTTGCTTCTTTCACATTGTCCCTAAAAGATATGAGAATAAAAAAGGTCAGAACCTTGTAAAAGAACATTTCCAAAAGTTTTTCTAAGGAAAATTATTGTGCTGGCTAAAGGAATGGAAGTTACATCTTCTGTTGCTTAACTCAAAGAGGAAAATTATCTATTGTTTGAGTTTATATTGTTGAAGGTTTAGTTAAGAATCAGAGCTGGTTTTACTATGGAATTATTTCTGGTGACAAGATCCAATAAATATCTAAATACAGTCTGGTCTATTGAAAACAATAATTAGAAGATAGTTGTGTCTGTAACTAAACTCTGATATAAACCTGAGAAAACTGAGGGTTTATCTTAACACAAATGAGACACATTCCTCTGTTTGAGGGATAGCATTCAGATCAGCAAGGGGACTCAGACACAGTTATGAAAAAGGGACAATTCACTGCAATTATAGAAGTCCAATTAGAAAAAAAAATGCTTAAATTATTTTCTTGGTTTGCAATGAGTTACTATTCTCATGCAGGTTTTTTTTCTAAAAAGGAAGTAGAGTCTTTCATTTTATTTGTATACTTTCTCTAGACCTCAACTGGAACCATACTGCCTTTTACAATCAGGTATGGATCCATCCTTTTACCATATGATTTAATAAACCCCCAAAAGCTGATGGGGTTCTTTAAAGGCCCTTACTAATCTTCAGCAAATAAATATCATGTAAATAACAGTTTATGTCACTATTTAAAACCAAATAATAACCAAAACTACCAACCAACTTCCCTCTTCAAACATAAAAATCCCCCAAAAACAAACAAATCACCAATGAGATCAATGGGCAAAGGAGAAAGCTTGTAGGTTACCCTGAACTCAACAGGATCAAAACAGGATTCTTAACAAGTCTTCACATCCTTATACGAGTTGGTAGAAGAGTTTGCCTGGAAGATTCCTCAGTTTGGGAGCATGAGATGGGGCCACAGGAAGGACCTCAGGGTACATCAGAGGGCGGACAGCAGGAGGCAGAATCGGAGCTGTGGGGACCCAGGTCGAAGCAGGCTTCCCCAGGAAACTGGGAGAGCTTCATGGATTTGCTCAGCCTAAGAGGCCGCTGAAAACCACAGGATGGGAAAGCCAGGCTTGAGGGAAGGAGGTAACCTGCAGGGAGATGGGGACAGGAATGAGGCTGGTTTCCAAAACTTTTGCTTCATTTTGTGTCAGAAAGCTGAGGTTATCTCCTGAAAAAGGTTATACTGGTTTATTTTAATATTATAGCATATAGATAAGAGAAAGATGTAAGGACTGGACAGTGCTGATGTCTTTTCACATGCTCACTTCAAATAAAGAGGGGGACATGCCTGGCTCACGGTAGCATCACGGATAAGCACCTGTTCCCAAAGTGCTGCTCTCCATGGAGAGGAAAGACTCAGGCTACTGGCAAAGTAGGAACAGAATTACAAAGCAGAGATAACTAGATGAAATTTACTTTTCTTATTTTTTCTTATTTTTTCTTTATCCTTCATGTTGTTGTATTCTTAATGCATGCAGCATTCAGAAGCAATTTTCAATAGAGGGAAATTTCAGATTCTCAACCATTGATATATACCAAGGACAGGTGTCTGGCTTTGAGCAAGTGTTATTCTTTTTGTAATCATGACAGATGCTGAAGGATATCCAGTGATCCAGAGATCAGCTCTTTCTGCCATAATTCTGCCCTACAAATGAGATAATGCACCAGGTGCCACCTCCCAGATCTGAACAGCTTGATACACTCGTAACTGCCAGCATCTTGGCAAATTCTGCTTAATATCTTAAGCAAAAAGGGGTAGAAGAAAGTTTCTGAATTGCAGATGCCATGCTCTGCCTTCAGAAAGCTGGGGTCACAGAGGAGAGCAGTCCATGGATTTCCATCGGGTCAGCAGCACAGCAAACAAGAGCAGCATTGTAACCCCCTCATTTCCAGCTGGTCTGGGGAGCATTTGAGTTGTACCAAGGCAGGCAGACATCTGTCTCCTTCACTAAGCACCTCAGCTTAAACAACAAAATTTTTTAAATGTTGAGCAACCACAGCTCCCACTGAGACCACGGAGGGTAACAGCAACTTAGCATGGGGGATTTTACTTTCCACATTTAAATATCAAATTAGGTGTCTAACTTCAGGTGTCCAACACTTACAATGAGAATTAAAGCAAATAACTATGTCTGCTCCTGTCTAATACATTTTGGAACGTTGGGCATATCAGAAAAAAAGTCATGGGAATGAAGGCTTCTTTCAGTAAAATTGTTTTCACATAAAGATTACAAGAACAAAGCAGTATTTTATTTTTATTTAAGTATTTCTTCATGTATTTACTCATACAAAATAACTGTCATATCTAAGGTAGGACCATGTGTGCAGAGCAAATAATAGCGTGTTTTCTCCAGCATGTCTTTTCATATCCTCAGTTCTTCTTCTGATTAGGTTGGAACCACAGGGCTGGGATGGAGTAATGAACATCTACTCAGTAATTTATGTGACAGGAAATTGAACAACCATCTCTTCAGCCATTATTTCCCAAGCTGTAAATGCATCATACAGTTACAGAAAAACATAAATCCCACTCAGTCCCAGGCAGTCTCATTTTTCTAGGAATGTCTACAGGCTTTACCTGTTGACAGAAAACCTGTAAACCAAATGTTTAGTCATTTGATAATTAATTACCATGGTGGCCTAAATTGTCAGAAAATGTTAATGATTTTTTATGCCACATTCTATGGGATACTAAAATCTAAAAATTAAGTTGGTTTCAGGAAAAAAAAGCCACACATCTGCCACCTAGACCTCAGACCTGCCACAGAATGTTTTAAATCAGGAGTTGAGACTGCTGGACACCCAAAACAGCTCAGTGTTTTTACCCAAATGTGAGCTGGTGGACTTGGAAGTAGAGAAAGGGGAGGTTCTTGGTGAGGAACACTGCTCTGGTAAGTCCATAACTAGATGCTAAAGTACCATCTTCCAGATGTCCTACAGATATAGAACTGATTTTACTTACCCAATATTAGGATTAATACCACTAGGAATTCATAAAATTAGTTTTGAAAACCTAGAGAGACTGACTAACACTGTGGACCTGCCAGCCATAAATTTATAAGCTGATAAAAAGCATTTGAACAAGGAAAACTCTGTAGTTCCTTAGTAACCAAAACTTCAGTGAAGTTTCATGCTTAGGTGTGTTTAAATTGTCTGAAATACACGGCATCAAAGCTCTCAGCAGCAGCAAAGAGCAAGGTGCCTGTGTCCATGGAGTAGTACAAGTATAGAATTCAATTCTATTTTTTCACTTTGACTGTCAATTGTATGGCACTTCATTTAAGCCTGAATCTCCAAAGAATCAATTCAAATTAGCTTTATAATTTTCCCCAAAGAATGTGCTTTAAAATAAATTGAATAGCAACATAAGACTCAGTAAATGAGTATAAAATTCAAGTGAACTTCTCTGAAGGAAAACCTCTTTTAATCAGAAGACAAATAAAGCTCAGGTGCAATAATATATGACAGCTCTAAAAATAGTTTGTCCTTGCTGCTGGTTTAACATTGAACAAACCATACTTTGTGTAGTTGCAATGTCTAGGGTTTCATGCCACGTTACTGGGAATATGAGTTGTTATTCAAGCTTGTGTTTTAAGGCAGACAAAAAAAATCTTTTTTTTTTAAGAACTGTCATTTCATCAAATCTTAGTGATGTTGTGGCAGAGCACTGGTGGTTTGTAACTTGTTTTTCTACATTTGTGGTTCAGAGTGAGATTTATACAATTTTCTACCACTGACAGAGGCATTATTTCTTCCAGCTTTGAAAGTTTTTCAGCACAGGTGTTAAAGTTTCCTCTCTAAGAAGATGAAAGGAAGCTGGGGGGACTACATACCTGGGACCAGGTACCTTGACAACTGTCAGTGAGCACAGGTGACCTGGGACAGAGCAAGGAGGTGGTACAGCTGCAGCAGTCATCTGCCAATCCCACTCAGTCTTCTTCCTGTGGAGAAGAGAAAGAGCATTACTAGCCCTTCTGGAAAGGAAGGCACAAAAATGGAGGTAGCACCCAGTGGAGTTGTCAGGAAAAACTTGGGACACTCACCTAAGGTGATGTTAACAGATTTTAACCAGTTACTGTGTGTTCAGCAGAGCATTGAGCCCAGATGTCCCCAACCCTTCTGAGTCCTATCCCCATCATTAATTTTCACTATGTCTCTAACAATTCATTTAGCTTTCCTTTAGAGTTCTGAAGAGCAAGTGCTGAGAAAGTGCAAACTTTATTTATCAAATCACATATTCAAAAAAGTCACTTTATATTCTACTTATACATAGCTATATTCAGAGTGGAAAGCTGAAATTGAGATAATATTAATTCCAGCCACAGAATCCAGCTTTCTTAGTGTCAGGCTTCACCAATAATCTCTTAGAAGATGATCAGGAGAGGGAATTGTTCTCCTGTGGACTCCTGTGGTCTTGCCCCACTGCAGTCTTCAGAAAGTTCACTTGAAATTTGGCTGAGGGAGGTGTCTCCTGATACCTCAGCCCAGCAGCAGAAATCCAGGTCTCAGATTCCACAGTGCTAATCAGAAGAATATTAATAGAGTGTTCAAAGATAAAAAAGTCTTCACTTTGTCTGGTGCCACACATTTCAGAGGTACCAAGTAGTCACTCATGTTGTCACCTTCTTCTTTTTCTGTAAAAACAATTTAAATCAACAAATGAGATTACTTTCAATTTGTATTTTAAAAATGCAATGAACAGGCAAAATAAGGAATTGTTTGGCTGTGGCTAAGGTAGGTCTGTGGCAGCTCCCAGCCCTGCTCTGTCCTCAGCTGCTGCATGGACTGTGAGAAGAGTTCTCTTTGTGCCACTGACGTATGATTCTACCACCACTGACTGTGAAATTGTTGTGTATGGAAGATACCACCTGTGTCCAACAAGTATAGACTCATAGAGTCATAGAATGGTTAGGGCTGGAAAAGACCTCTAAGATCCCCAAGTCCAACCATTAACACAGCAGCCTTCATCACTAAGCCCTCTCCCTAACTACCACATCCACATGCCTTTTGAACACTACCAGGGATAGTGACACCACCACTTCTCTGGACAGTCTGTTTCAATGCCTAACCACCCTTGCGACGAAGAAATTTTTCCTAGTATCCGATTTAAACCACCTCTGAAGCAAGTGGAGGCCACTTCCTTTTGTCCTGTTTCTTGTTACTTCGCAAGAGAGACCGACCCCTCCCTGGATACAACCTCTTTTGTGTTGTAGTGAGATATAAGGTCTCTCCTGAACCTCCTTTTCTCCAGGACAAACAACCCCAGCTCCCTCAACTGGTTCTCACCAGACTGGTCTATTAGTTGCATTTAGTCACTACATCAAAGCTCAACAAGCTGCCAAGTCTTGGTGTTTTGGGAGGAGCTGATGAGGGAATGACAGCATTCCCTCATGAGTCCTGAAAATGTGAAGTTGAGAACTCCCATTTTATTATTATGGAGGAGGCCGGGCATTGTCTCAGCAAGACAGGCTGGGCAGCCCAGGGGCAGGACAGGCTGGGAGCAGTGGGGGCAGCGCAGGGTGGCAGGACAGGCTGGGAGCACTGGGGTCAGCCCTAGTCCCAGGCATCAGGCACTTCCTTGGGACAAGGACAGGCTCAGGGCGGCCACCACCTGGGGACAAGGGTCCAGAGGTGTTCTGGGCTCTTTGGGACCCATGGCTAGTCAGAGCAGGGCTGTGATGAGCTGCAGACCAGCCCTGAGGTGACATTGCAGGGGCAGGGGCTGATGGCCCCGGGGGGCTGACACAGGGTCCTGATCCATGAGCACAGGAGGGGAGGCCCTGAGGGAAGCCAGGCCGGGGCAGTCTGGCCTGTCAGTGTGCTTGGGGCCATGACAAAAATTCTACTATTCTTACGTTTTCCTCTCACACCCAGACAGATACAGCTCTGAAGAACAAAAGCCTCTCTGTGTATCTGACAACCTTCATTAATATTATTTCTGGTTCTGCTTGAAGAAATACATTGCAAATATCCATATGGGCAATGTGCAGCCCAAGATGCCCAACAGAGAACAAATGACAAGAGTACGAACACTCCATAGATAGAGTCAGAGAAGTCTTCATTCAGGACACCTCATTATTCACTTAATTATTCATTTTGTTTATTTACAGTAGAGATATTAGATATATTATGGTGTAAATCCCTAGCATCCTCAAATACCAGATGCTGTTTTTTCTCTCCAGTCCCAAAAGGAAAAACCAAAGCATCACTGTGAGAATTAACAAAAGTCCAATTAAATTCCTTGCCAGAATGGTAATTTCCCAAAGATAAAAGCAGCAAATTAATAATAAGCTGCTAGTCACCTCCCTTATCGCTTTTGTGCACATTTGAAACTCCAATAATCTGTTTTTAAAATGAACATTATCAGGTAGACAAGAAAATTTTAAAATTGATTAAAAAAACCCAAATATATAATGCTTCACCTTTTTCTCATCTGAAACGCAGGTCAAAGGGCAGAACTGCTGAGGGCATTGCTCCTAGGAATAATAAGTTATGTACAAATTCTGCTATAAAGGCACAGGAGATGGGAAGTCTTCATGCAGAATAGAGAGGACCACAGCAGGGGCTGAAGGGATCTCAGAGGTCATTCTTTCATCTCCCTGCCCCATGGCAGAATGGACTAAGCTTTTCTTGGCAGGTATCTATTCAGCTCCTTCTAGGGCCTCCCTGTTCATGGGCATTTGACAACTGCTTCAGGCAATAGATCCCCGCCAGTCACTCCACATTCATTAAAGAGCTTTTCCCGCTTTAAAGTAAATCTCACTTGCCACAGTTTAATCACATTACTTTTTACACTATCAGTGGACATGAAGAAAAGGATTATTATGTGGGGTTTTCTTCATATCTTCAAGTCTTTTGTGCATTTGAATAATATGTCTTTGCTTAGTTGTCACTTATTCCTGGGATTTTTTCCAGTTGCTCTGACATCACCCCATGTTTTGGGCAGACAAGGGCAGTGTCATGCACACAGATGTCAAAGAGTTTTTGCCATTTCTGCAGCAGACTCTGGCCTGAACCTCAACCACCTTTGAATGGCACTCTTCCCTGCCCTTTCCTCTGTTCTAGGGAAGCCCTACAGGCACTGTGTAATTAAATGGGCTGAGAGCTTCTCGCTGCCACTCTGTGCTCATAGCAACAATTAAATTTCTCAATCCCAAAACAATCAGATCTCTTTCAGCCATACTTTCATTCTATTTAGAAAATTATTACTAAATGCACATATCTTAAAAGGTTTTGACAAGGCATTGCTCTTTTTTATATCAAGGTCCTCCAAAATCCTGCATACTTATATTAAACACACTTCAATTTCATGTGTGGGACCGAACCAGTGCTTTCATTGTCAATGAGCAACACATCTTAAGTTGCAACCAGATGGCACTTGAGCAATTATGCACATATATTATCTGGCACAGGGAGGAGAAACATCAAACACAGCTTGCCAATCTACTGTTGCCCATGTGATTTTTATGATAATAACAGAGACTATTTCACAGAGGTGAAATATTTAGGTTTGCCGTTGATTGATTCAGGAAGGGGTGTTAACAGGTTCTGCAAAACATGCAAAAATGTAGTATTTGCATAACTGGAGATAAGTAAAATCAGTCATAAAATAGTGGAGTAAGTACATTATCTCACCAGCAAGAAAACTGAACTACGTACCCTGTTCTTAGAGGCAGAGACCCTCTTAGAGATGTTTGTGGAGTACTTTGCCTACTGGGACTCTATACAAGTAAACGCTGATGCAGTAAATGTTCCAGAAATAGCGATCAAGTGTATTTAAAGGAAGGAAATGTTTTTTTACAGGATTACACGCAATTTACAGTGTGAAGGCTTTAAAAGTCATAAAATTACCAAGTTTAAGATAACCCTAGCCCTATATTGAAGGTAAGTGAACATCACATATATTTTGTAATATACAGTAACAGTGTGACTGTCATCATCATTGTCATCATGGCCAGGCTTCATGAACAAAGATTCAGGAAGGGCTCTCCCACGTGGGTGTGCCCTTCCAGCCTGCGCAGTGGATGTTTTAGGTGAGGCACAGTGTGTACAGAACTGGCCCCACCCTTTAACTCCTCAGGTTCATCTGCCACAGACGAGCGAGCTTGGACGGTGACAGTGAAGTCCTCAGGACTAGAACCTACAGCCCCCGGTATTGCCAGGAGGTCTCCCATCCAAGTACTGACCAGGGCTGACCCAGCTGAGCTTCTGAGATCTGACGGGATCGGGTGTCAGGGAGGCATTTAACTGACTAACAGTGTAACTGTAGCGTGAGAGTAACTGCTATGCTCTGAAAATTTACTACAAAGTGGCTCATGGTATTTCTTGTTTATTGGGCAGCAATGATTTTTGCATGAACTATGTAAAAAGATGTTCTGTGTAGTTGCAAATCTTCCAACAAAACTTCCAACAGCTGACATGTAACTAGATTACTATTTTCATACACTACCATCAGCATTGGAGATTATGCTGACAAAATAAAATCTTCACTGACACCTCTGATTTCACTGACTATGGAAGGGATATTGAAAAATGTGCAGAGATATTTCTCTGCTGTGGAGCACAACATGGAGACATCTACAGTTAGCAACAGATGAATTAGCTTAGGTGTTTGAAAGTGTCTTAGCTACTTTTCACCGACATAAATAAGTTCATGTGTATCTTTTTGTCCCAAGTCAAGCCCTAAGGTCTTCAGCAATGTGTTCTCTGTTCACTGTTACACAGTGGCTTGCCTCACTGTATCACTTCAGTGAGGCATGCCACTAATTTTCATTGACATTTTTCAAAATCCCACTTTTACCTTCACTGGTGCCTACATAATCCTGCCAGTGTAGGATTTGCATGGGGTGAAATGAAATACAAATTAGCAGACACAAATAGTGTTACTATTACAATAATGCCTCAAACCAAAATATTTTTATGTTACTTAACTTCTTTTGTATGAAAACCAGATATTTAGTTTGTGTATCTCCCTCAGTACTTGACATACTCTTCTAGTGGCATATTCCAAAGTTTTCTTAGTTGATTTGAGATGCTCTGGTCAGCCTGATGTAACACTGTCAGGCTTGATTTACTTGGTTTCTGGACCCTTTTCAGTTCTGTTCTTCAAAACAGTGTCTCAGTAAGTCTCTATCAGCGTTATACAATCAACAGGACTGTTTAAAGAGTAATTTGCTTAAACCTTCTCTTAGTGTATAGTAACTTTATCAACAGAAGTTTAAATTTTGTTTTAACTAGTGTAAGATAAACTCATTCTGTTGAAAAGTAAATAGAAAAGAAAGTAGAAATGGATTTGAACTCATTCATGTTACACCATGAAGACTCAGGCTCCCTTTGGAAAACACTGAAATACAATCTGTTTAACATTTGTCTTGGCTTCAGATTCTCCTTCAGAAGAATTTTTAGTTAGACTTCCCAGCGATATACGCTCAAAGGGTCCTTGCATTAATTGAGATTTTATCTACTGGAAATCTCCACTTTTTCCTGTAATAACAGGATGTCACATCCATAACAATTGTGTAACAGAAAGAGCGAAGAAAACCTCTAAAGTGAGAGATGGAAGATAGGTACTTCAATTATTGCCATTGACTCAGGAAGATGTAATGTTTCCTAGAATCTGAGATACTCTGTACAATCACAGAAAAGCCCACAACTTTAAACACATACAAAGTTACATAAAAATGGCCTTGCTTATGGTCTTCATTTGTTCATCTTATACCAGTTTGGGAATATAAATAAACTACATTTATGCTCCTTGTAACATGCCTTTGCAGTGTAAGAATGATATAAAAAGCCCCAAATATAAGTAAGAATTACAGATAATGTATGAGAGAATACAATACCCAATGTAGTGGTTTAGGAATGGTATTTTCCAATTTATTGTTCCCACTGAAACACTCGAAACCACTTACAACACACTCACATCCCCCTGCCCCTCTTGGTGGGCTGGAGAGGAAAACTGGGGGCACAAAAGTTAAAGATCAAGGGTTGAGATAAGAACAATTTACTGGAAACAGCAATGAGATAAGAAAATGAATAGTAACAGCAACAATATTCATAACAATGTACAAGAAAGAGGTGAACTATTCCCATGATTGCTCTCTGTGTAGAGCCTGGTAACACACAAATCACTGCCTTGGCTGCAAGAGACCCCATTCCTCTGTCCTGGAAAATGATGTGAGGTGGTACAGCATAACTTCTGAGCCCCAGGCATACCCCTTCTAGCTGCAAAAATTAACCTTGTCCTGGTTGGAAACAGGACATCCAGTCAGTAAGAAATCACAGAATGGTCCTATGCTTATGTCAATCAACATATTTTTAAAAATCAGACCTTGTCAAATAAGTTTTATATGATTTTCCAATGGAATTACAAGTCTGGTGTATTAATCTTAGAATCATGGTGGCACTCACATTGGAAAAGACCTTTAAGATCACAAAGTCCAACAGATAATTTTCCCTGATATGGCAGCCTCTGTGACAGATTTGACTACATCCTAAATAATGCTTGCTTTTTGAAATTACAAAAGCAATGCAGCATACCCTAAAAGGATTCAATCATTCAAAAATACCCTCATTTATGAGTTAATGGGGAATCTTTTCTGAATGGTTTTTTAAAAGACTCAAATTTGTGTTCTTTTTTAATTATGTTATTCTTTAATGATTGTGCTAATTTGTAGATTAATGAAGACCTGCAAATAATTAAGTGGACGGCTCATTTTTTACCACATTTAAACATTTGCTGCAATACACAAACAACATCAGGAACATTTTTGTGAAATAGAGAGATGCGTCATCAAGAAGCAATAATTTTCTCATTTTCAGACCAAATAGATAGAACTTTGGAAGTGAAATATAACTGAAGGATTTTTGTGTGCAAGTCCATCTTTGCATCGTCTTGTCTTTGATACCAAGGCCTCTGTTAAGAGCTGTAGTCTTTCTGAAAACATGATAAAAGTAATTTTAAAGGAAGTAGGTGTAAGCAAGAGCAAAGCTGACACTGAGGAATTTCCTCTGTTGTCAGAAGGCTGTGAAACACTATTAATTAGCAGGTAAAACATAATCTCATTTATATGCTTTCTAGAAGAAAGGAGCATGCTGTTAAAGAACACTGAATGACATATCTATATAAAAGATCATAAATATACTTTGAAAGTCTTGGACTGTTTACATTTTCTTATGACAGAGTCTGGATTTGCTTTTCAGTTATGATTGGAAGGGTCCAAGTCATTTCAAGTTTAGCTTAACCTGTGTTTAGCAGTTCTTGTAAAAGTAAATGCTTGGGGTTTTTCCATCATAAGTCTTTAGGACTAGCAGAGTGCCCTCCAGCTTTCTTAATCTGGTGACTCTGGATGCTGCGGCAGGATGAGGGGACTGAACCTGGGTAGCACCCAGGCTTCTGTGCTCTTCCAAACAGTGTTTCCCACAAGCACAGTTAGAAACAGGCTATTGAGCTAGATGGACTACAGACCTGATCCCCTAGGGCATTTCTGAAGTTCCTATTGTTTCAGCAGGACTAAGCTGCCTGAATTTTTATATGTCCCTTGGCCTACGTACACCATTCCTAATTTTTTTTCCATACTATGTTAGAGAACTGCCATAGAGAACAAAGAACTGCAATGATGAATCACTGCAATGGAGAACTGGTAAAAATCAGAGAGCTACAAATATTTTTTTATGACCCTACTGTTCTTTTTGCCATGACCAGCTCCCCAAATAGAGATCCAACATAATTTCTCACCCTTGGCTTACAGCCCTCAGTTCTGTATGTCTAAGAATTTGTCTTTTACTGATCTAATTTTTAGCACATAATCCCAACATGTAGATCGTGACAGTTTCAGCAGTGAGCATCAAAATATTAGAATCATGGCGACAATGTAAACATAGTTTCTGACCAGTCTTTGTCAAAAGCACCTAATAAGTTTCAGTATTAAATGATTTTTAAATAAATCTGGATGACTCACTTTTCTTAAGCTCCAGTAAATTTAAGTGACTTGCTAAGTTTAGAAACCTGCAGCTGTTCTCATGGATCATTGTGAACCAAGCAAATCTCCCTAAGAAGCAGTCTCTGTCTGATCATAATACATCCAGGTGTGGCACTGCATAAAGATTTGAGCACTTCTTGCCTACTAAGGCAAATGGAGCATGGGAGATCACTGCAGAGGACTCTCAGCAAATGCCAAGGAGAACTCCTCCACCCTTTGAAGCAGCACAGCAGAGCACAGAACCCAAATGTTGTTTCTAGGCAGCATTTTGCATTATATTGCCCTGCAGTGTTTAAACCCAACAGTGGACTTGCACCAGTCTGAGGATCTGTCTCATGTTGTCAGTGAACAGAGTGACTGAGGCTATCTGTGATAGGTGTCTGATTTTTAAAATTCTTCTTTTTCCTATTTATTCATATGAAGTGCCTAATTTAAAAAAACAAAACCCAACCAAGCAACCAAACAACAAAACAACAAGCCAACAAACAACAACAAAACCCCAAATAAACAAACAAAAAACCCACACACACTAAAAATGCAGGCTAATTCCTGCAGGATTTTCAAAGCTACGTATGTAGTTAGTACATGAATGATTAGATTCCAGTACAAGCTTGCACTTAGATGCTTCAATCACTTTGCTGATTATAAGAGCAACCTTCCTATTTGTTTAGGTGCTTAAATACTGCAAATAGTCTGACTTCTAATCTTATATTCTTATTTATGATATATCTATCATATATATGTATGCATTTTTATGATATAAAATTATATGTTATGTATGAATTAAGATCATGGTAAAAATAAAGAGAAAGATTAACTGCTTCCTAACATCATTTCTGAATTATCTGTACATCCATTTCACTATTGAATCTTCAAATCTTAATATGAAAGCTACAGAACATAAAATGGGAAACAATATTATGCTGCTATATAAAGCTCTAGTTATTTCAACAATTTCAATAGTGAGAATAGTTCTGATAATCTCAAAAAGACTGTAGTAGGACTGAAAAAAAACCCACAGAGAAAGGAGCAAATGTGATTCAGGACAGACTTCTATAGTATGGAACATAATAGAAGAGAGTTATAAACCTCTGGCGGCTGGACACAGAGAGCATGGTGGGGAAGCATCACTCTTCTACACCCACACTGCTACAGCATCACTGCTGCCAGCTGTGAGAGACTGGACATGGGAAGAGGTGGATCCTAGGTCTGACTTGTACTACAGTTGTAATTTTCTTGCATTTAGCTTAAGTTTCAGCTTTTTATCTTTTATGTTGTGAAATTCTGTCTCTGCCCAGAAAGAGCTTTTGGGCTCCATCATCTGTAATTGTCCTTGAAGGTCTGACTTCAGGGCAGTATTAAAATAATCAATAAAAAGTGTCCATTTCACAAAGCTAACTATGAAAAGAATAACCCCCTTGCCCCCCAAACATTTCATTAAATGTATTCATTCAGATCAAGACCCTCCCAGAAAAAAAAGTTAAAAAGAAAACTTAAAAC
This sequence comes from Pithys albifrons albifrons, assembly GCF_047495875.1. Classification (NCBI taxonomy): domain Eukaryota; kingdom Metazoa; phylum Chordata; class Aves; order Passeriformes; family Thamnophilidae; genus Pithys; species Pithys albifrons. The sequence goes on along the minus strand of NC_092463.1, from coordinate 17,983,431 downwards.
ATATTGCTAATATATATGCTAGTTTACCAGGTCTTCCAACTGGGTTCTTGAAAAACCTGAGGTATTTGTGGTCCTCTCTTTTGGCACAGAATATCAGTTCTGGAACAGGGCTTCTTTCTTCCAAGATAATGCTGTCAAAATTCAGAATTTCATGTAATTCAACTTCTACAGATACGTGTGTCTGTATTTCCCAACAGAGTGGGTAAGTAGAACTTCAAATGACATGTTATTTGTACTCTTTTATCACTAGATTTCATGTTACTAACTCTCAAGATTGCCCTTAGCAAGAAATAGGAAAGCTAACAAATATATGACACTCACAAAATTAGTACAATGTTTGGCTATAACATGATCCCATAGCATCTGTTACATTTCAATATGTCACTGAATATTTCACAATTATTTAACATCTATCACAGCTTTCTTCTCTGAGAAAGATTAGGAATTTCAAAGTTTTTTCCTTGCTAACATAAACGTTCTGCAGCTACTAAGCTTTTCTCAGTACACCTATCTCAGATCTCCTTACACAGCAACTCATCCTACGATGCACTGTTGCACATGTCTTATTTTTCATAGCTAGCTTGTAAGCCATCTTTATCTACAGTATTCAAAATTTTCTTGTATTTAGTAAAGTCAATGGTAAAAGAAACAAAATTTTCACCTTACATATTGAATTAATTTAAATTAGAATGACTTTAACAGAACTATATATAACATGCAAATTTGATGGGAGCACACATAGAAATGCTTGTCCTTGGTGTTGGTGAGAGATTTCATCTGACAGGCTGAGGTGCTCACTACAACATGGGCATCAAAGCAATTTTAAACACTCTGGCTAACTCTACATTAGCAAATATTTCAGTTCAAACCCAGTAATTTAGTAGGAAAGGCTAAGAGAATTGGGTTAGTTTAGTGTGGAAAAGAAAAGGCTTTGAGGTGACCTAATTGCAGCCTTCCAGTACCTGAAGGGATCCCACAGGAAAGACTTTTTACAAGACAATGTAGTGACAGGACAAGGGGAAATGGCTTCAAACTGAAAGAAAGTAGGTTTAGATTAGATATTAGGAAGACATTCTTTACTGTGAGGGTAGTGAGGCACTGGAACAGGTTGCCCAGAGAAGTTGTGGATGCCCCAGCCCTGAAACTGTTCAAAGCTGGTTGGATGAGGCTCTGAACAACTTGTATGAAAGGTGTGAACCTATGTGTCTAGTGAAACGTGTTCTGGCCCCTGGCAGTGCTGTTGGAACTAGAGAATCTTTAAGGTCCCTTCCAACCCAGGCTATTCTATGATTATATAATTGTATGATTACGATGCCATTGGTGCTGAGTTACTAGTTTAAATGTTCTCACCTCACATTTTGTTTAATATTGTCTGAGTAGAAGCTATTGTCTGAATAGAACCTATAAAACTGTGACTTCCATGTTCACAGGATCCTCCACCCCAGGAAACTCCATGCCATCCTTTTGTCTGTCTCATGCAGAAGACAGTAGCATGTCACTGCCCTGTCTCATTGACATCTCAAACTGAAAACCAGCTTTATTTCTGTTCCTGGTAATGGCTTGCTGACAGCATGGTGCTGGTTGCCAAACTCTTCCTCCACTCTAAGCTTGATCAGCATTCAAAGGTTCCACTAGGTGGACTAAGGAAGGCTTTGAGCCATGGAAACAGACTCAAGAGGACACTGTGATGGCAGTGACACTGGCTTTTCTTTCAAGTGAAAAACCAGACATGGAAAATAGGATGCCTTGCTGCTGATGGTCAGCTAGGCTGCTTGGCATACACTGGAACATCTGGGCAACTTCAGGATGCTGCAAAGTAGTAATCATTCAGACTCATGTCTCCATTAGATATTGAAGCACGTTTCATGTGAGCTCAGAACAGTCTCACAGTTTATTTTCTTCCAAAATGAATCTTGATTTGTATGCACCATAATGACTGCAAACTGAACCAGTACACAGAAAGTGGGAAAGATCAGGAGTTTCACTTGAGAATAGCACTGCTTTGAGCCAAAATATTACTGTACATCCAACCTCTGGACTCCTTCAAAATCCATCACTGTTCTTTTATTTCCTGCAAATAAGAGGCCCAGATATGGATTCTTAAATAACTATGATTAAAATCCCCACTTGTTAATAGTATTTCTTATAGACAATGGTGTAATGTATTTTCTCAAATTGTTACTGGCAATCTCTACACAAAAAAAAATTACACAAACAGGTCTGACTATTTTTTTACATTTGGGCAGCCTTCCCAAAGAACAGTGTAAAGGAAACAAAGCAGGAATGCAGCTGTAATTCATCCTGATTTTAAGACTGCATTTCATTGCCAGAGAAGTGTAAAGCTGATATATTATAGTAAATGAGAGTCATGCCAAAGCTTTTCTTTGAACTGTGACATTTTGTGTGTCAGCGAGTTACTCTGACTAGTCAGCCACCACCCACACAGCTGATTAAAGATAGAAGACACAGTAACACTGCCACAAGCTTAATGTGCTATCTTTATATTAGGTTTTCTTTTCAGAATCTTATAGGGACATATTGCATATTTTGTGGTGTACTGCATACTTTTACTTGTTTTTATTCTTCTGAAAAATAAGTAAAAAACCCCCAAACAAACAAAAAATCACAACCTCTGAGGAAAATCTTGATATTTGGCTTAATTGTCTGAATTCTTTTTCAATCAAAATTCTCCCAGATTTCAGTATACTACACTGTGCAGGCCATGAGGCATGTCATGTTACCCAAAGACCATAGTTTTATAACCACTCATTCAATCAGTAAAATAATAGAATCATAGAATGGGTTGGGCTGGAAAGGGTGTTTAAAGGTAATCTAGTCCACCTCCCCTACCATAAGTAGGGACATCTTTAACAAGATCAGGGTGCTGAAAACCCCATCCTGCCTGACTTTGAATGCTTCCAGTGATGGAGCATCCACAGCTTCTCAGAGCAGCCTGTCCAGACTAAACCTACCCTCTTTCAGTTTAAAACTGTTGCCCTTTTTCTTAAGTGCAGACCTTGGTAAAATGTCTAAACCATCCAAATCCTTCAAAAGAAAATTATAGATTATTAGATTTCAACAGTTATAGTGAATAACAGAAGCCCCAGGGGAGCACAACAAATATAGTTTGATAGCATTTACAGTTATATAATCTATCTATTTGCTATAAAATGTTGGCAATTGGCTCAGCATATAAAGAATCCATTTCCAGTTAATACAAACAGATGATCATCCACTTGAAAAGTAGATATTTTTAATGAATATTTTTAACAAGTAAATCCTGTTTGTTAAGTAATTTAGGTGTCACAAAAAAAGAGAAAAAGTCTACACAATCAGAAAGCAAATGTGCTTATTAACTTGGGACAGATAGGATAACATTCTGGTAAGTAGATCCTGAAGACCTCCCTCTTTCTTTTTGTCAGTCTCCATGGGAGGAGAAATGAGAATACTTATCATCCTTTAGTACAGATCTGATCTTTCCTAAAAAAATTTCCAACATGGTAAAAACATTTCATTCGTCTCTCCTGGAATTTCTTTTGACTTAGTAATTCAAGTTCAGAGCAACTTTTCAAGTCCTTGAGAAAATAAGGATTGAGAAGATATGGAAACAAAGAAGATAAGAGCACCTTCCTCTCTAGAGTTCCTTGCCATATATGTAAGACATACAGATTTATTAATATTAAAAGCATACAAAGATCCTTCTGTCTGTTATAATATTTAACATAACTATACTTGTACAATATAGCATGGATTTTGTCAGTTATGTAGGCAACAAATCACACCTAGACTAGAAATATAAACAATAGGCCATAGAGTCTTTAAGAGCTCCTTATGAACTAAATAATTATTTTGTAAATACGTAAAATAATAAAAATGATAGAATAATCTGTCATGATCAAATAACATGGCATGGATTCAGTGTTTAGGAAGGGTACAGGGTCTGAACACCATAAAAACTGAGGTCTACTGGCAAAAAAAATACTGTCTAAGTAAGAACAGAGAAAACCATCATACATTTCATCATGACTGTGTCTAGACCTGTAGCAACTCTCCCTGTGGGATAGTAATTCAAATTCCTGCATCTCAGAAGAGCATGTGATGATATAGCTAATTAACATCCATAGTGATGATTCTCTTATGAAAACAGTCATCTATTGGGAAATGGCATTTCTAAGGCAGAGCTCCAACCATTAGCATGTCTTACCATCATCTTTCAAAGGTAACACCAGTTTTCTCCCACTGATTAGCACAAAAATCATGCTACTTATGCTACAGCTCATTTCCTCTAACAGATACCTGGTTCTTATATACAGCATCAGGTATATTGGCTGATACACTCAGTATCTCTAACTTCCCCCCATTATTTATAAATTACTTGCTTTGGAATAAAAAAAAGAGAAAGATTTGCCTACACCTAGTGAGATACATACATGTCATTGGAACACAGGCATTTTTTTATAAATTCTTCACCTGTAAATTGTACCCTGGAAGGCCTTACTGAAATTTCAAAGAAATTGGAGACTCCCTTGACTTAAGGGTAGAATAGGCACTCTTTTCCTTTTATTGAACATTATGATGATTTGTTATTCTGTTATTTATTTACAGCAGTACTAAGTATGTACTACAGTCTGTAAGCTCTTTTGAGGAGGAGATTGCTGCTGGAAGGTTTCAAAAGAAATCTCTACTCCAAGCAACTTAACCACTGGCAGGTAAACAGAAATGAAACAATTGATTGGGCCATGTGATCAGAGACAGTGCCTGTAATGAAAACTGTATTTCCCATTCCCATTAATATGAACACACAAGACAGTAGGAAGTAAGCAATCATAGATAAAAAAATGAATAAGAAAGTTTTACCTCACTATAGGGCAGCTTGGATGGATGGATGGATGGATGGATGGATGGATGGATGGATGGATGGATGGATGTAAAGTTACAGCAGGTAAGAACATCTCACAGTTTTATAGACAATGAGAGATTCTACCTTATACATTCCCTCAACTCTTGGGGAATTATCTGATCTTGCTAATAAGTACATATATGTATATTTATATGTATCTCCAAATAATGCACTAAAAGTCATCTAAAGGTTTGAATACACCGAATTTTCAGTGTGCAAGACTGGGGTCCATGATGCATATTTTAAAGATTCATTCTTATCTCCATTAAAAAATTTTTTTAAAAAAGCTAAATATTTATGCTTTTTCCTTACATACACAGTTCTACATAATTGTTCGGAACTAAATCATGTAGCTAATTAACCAATAATGGTAAATTAAAAGCAATGTCTAATATACAAAAAAGTATGATATGTGAAAGGGAAACAGTAAAGGAAAGACAAATATACTACTGATTTTAAAAAAATAAATAAACTCAGGCATTTTCTGCCATAAATTTAATCTGTATGTTTCTATATATGTGAGATATTTTGGTCTGTCAACAAAGGGCTGTTGAAAAAGTTAACAAATACATTTCACAGTAACTGGAAATCAGAATTGCTCCTTTTTCATCTAAGTCAGAAAGAAAAAGTACAGAGTTGCAGTTCTTAACTACGGTGATTAGGAATCAATTGAGATTTCAAATATTTTAAGCATTCTACACACACATACACATGTAAATTAATACACCCAACTTGTCAACAGTAAATCTTCAAAGGCTGTTCTTCAGAGCTACACTTACAGTCAAAGTTCTTAAAATGCTGGCTGAAACAAATGAAGTTTCATTGATTTTTAACTATCTTGAGATCTGAAGTTTTCACTTTGTCTTTCTACTAGAGAATATTCCTTAGGCAAAGTACACTGGTGATACTTCATCTTGTCCGTACTTCACTGCAGACTCAAACTCTTTGAAGCTGATGCAGCCATCAGAATCCTGATCGACTGCTCTGTAAGAGAAGAGAGTCGGCATTTAAAACCCCAAAGACTATGTAAAACAGACATTGTACTTAGCTGTAGATATCCAACACCAACATTTTTTTGAAGAGCTCAAGAGTCCTACCACTTGAATTCTGCACAAGGAATTAATGAAGTAAAAAAATGCTTTTTGTGTAGTACATCTATATGAGGAGCTCGGCTTTTTAAGAAGAAGAAGTATCATTATGTATATTCAACAGGAGGTAAATGTTAATTACAAAATGACCTGTGCAAATTTAGCACTTTTAGCACTAATTTAGTTCTTACACCTCATGCCTAATTCCCCAAATTCAATCACCTGTGGCAGAGATCCTCGAAGTTTCATAATACAACATGCAACCCAAGACCTCTAGGTCTTAAGATAGGGCAGGCTTACATTTCAAACCTCCCAAATCACCCCATGACCTTGCACATGTTGCAGGCAGCTTATGTTGAAACAAAAATTGTGTTAACAGAAGACCGATTCCTTGTGACTGTAAAAAAAATACAGTGATATTTATGTTATTAAATGCTCAAGTGAACATTCCAATAGTCAAAAAAGCTCTCTGAAGAGCAAAAGTTGTTAATATCTATTTCCAAGATAGAAGCTGATAGAAGACAGAAATCAATTAATGCCATTAACACACAGGGCTAGGTTTTATCAAATACACTTTGCAAAATTTGATGCAGTGATACGTTAGGCTGCCAAAATGGTATTAATGGTATTCTGTAAAGTATTTCTCTTAGTTCTCCATAGCTTTCTTAGTAGAAATAGTTACACAAAGTTAAATAATTAGAAAACCTGATAAATTGTTGTATGTCAACATTCATTCATCTTCTAGAAAAATATTCGATTGGTTTACACCAATATCCAGGCTATAGTTCTATTCATAATTTGTAATAAAATTGATTATTATTACTGACAACAATTACGGATGACACAAAGATTGCAGGAATTGTAGTGCTGCAACCTTTGTCATCACCATTAGCATTCAATGGTACTATGCCTGCCATCTTGCAGCATGCAAAATGGGATGCAACTTCTACATAGACAAAATTGAAAATTCAAAAATAATCCATGTTTTCTAGTAGAGACACATTTTATTATCCTTTGAATGCTCTGGAAATTTCAAAGAGATTCTCTACATGAGGAAGCTGTTTGGTAATTCAGTTTTAAAGAAAGCCTGATACAAAGAGATAGGATGTACTGTGTGACGCTTATTATAAACAGACTCTTGAGAAAAACCTAGTAAAGGTAAAAGAAAATTATTTATTTGCAACAGGTTCAAACACAGCAATTCAGTTAAAAAGGTTACAAAGACTGAGAAGAAAACTCCTTACATCTGCCTCTCCTTAACTCAGTTGCAAGCAGCTTCTCAAGATTTTCCAGCTTTCAAGACATCAATGGCTAAGAAATCATGAGACTAAAGAAAGATTTCTTCTGAAAAATATACTACATTCTTAATTTTGTATTCACAGAAGAGGATCTCAATTTGTACTATGTGCTTCCCCTTTCCCTGAAGAAGTACTACTTGGATTAAAATTTTATTATTCTCCCCTTCAACAAACATTATCAATCTTCATCTATTTCAAGAATCCCTCAGACTACCAACTTCCCACCTTTTTGTAACTTTTAACACTGTTTGGTAAAACTCATCTCTTGGCAATAAACAATCTGTACTAGTGCTTAATTTTGCTGCCAATGAACTATTAACCTCTTGTGAGGTAGACTTGGTGAGACAAAGTTCAAGCTTCATGGTGCAATGATGAACCTTACATGGCCATAAACATATGAAATGAAAGCCTGACAGTAGGGAAATACTTAAATTAAATTCCTTTAGCTCATGCTTGGCTCCAACTTGAAGACTAAAACATAATGACATTCTACTGCTTTACAGGTAAGGCCAGGTTTGAGATGGTGATGACCCTTAATCAAGTCTTTAGGGACAACATGATAGCTGGACACAGACCACTCACAGTTTCGTGGTGATAAAGATCACTTCAAACACCACGTATTGTAGTACAAAGAAATGCAGCCTTATTCAGCAGTGAAGGATGAATGCAGGTCACAATTACAAGATGGAGATATCCTGCAAAGCAGGAACTAAAATGGCTGAGGAGTCTTAGAAAATAATCAAATGAATATCATCTTCTACAGCGATGCTTCACCTAGGAAGGTGAATATGATTCTTGAATATATAAGCAGGATAATATCTAAAACAAATAGAAGACTGATTTTATTTCAGAACACAGTGTTAGGAAAATTAGGAAGGAAACACTGTGTCTACTTTCTGGTGCCTGCACTTCAGAAAGGATACTGAGCAACTTAAAAGACTTGAAAAAATAATTATAGTAACTATACGAGTTCTCAAAAACATGCTTTGAAAGAAGATATTTAAACACTCTGTTCAGAAATAAAGATTGGAGAACTGATCCAATCAAATCAAGACTGTAAGTATCTCTGTGGGGAATATATTTTGAATAGTAAATACCTTTTTACGCTTACAAGGAATGACATGTGGATGGGCACAAATTGAAGACAAAGCTACAAAAATTTTGAAATTAAATAAGTTGGGTTTTTTATGATGTTGATGAGCTATTGAGGTAATTTATCAAGGAACACAGGAAGTGATACTCCTTTGGTTTACCTTCCCTTGGTGCATTCGCTATACATTCAGGAGTTTCCTAAACCACAGATGTATGTCTGCATGTCATTATTTATGATGTGCATTTATTGCATGGATTTTCCTAACAGCTTATTGAACTGATGTGAAACCCATGGCCTGAACACCTGCTCTATGATTAAGTGCCACCTCTTACTTGTTTTGAACCTGGGAGTCGTTTGATGCTCCTTATAACTGAAGTACTCTTCTCAGTGACTCTATGTCAAAGGGTGCATGAAAGGAATCTGTTTAAAGATTAGTCTTTGAAGCAATTTTTAACAAAGCCTCCCCATTTTAATGACAATAATGATAATCTATTCTATTTGCAAGTAATTCAGTTCATTCAAAGAAAACATGCAAATTTAAATACCTGAGAGAATGTACAATAACAAAGTAGCAAAATCTATTTTTTAATATTACGATGGATTCTCAGAATTTAATTCCAGAAGATTTTTTTAGGAGTGTTGTAGAAATTAATGCTGATAATCTGGCTAAACTGAAGTTAGTGGAAGTTTTGCCATTAATTTTCAGAAGGCAAGGATTTCACCCCAAAATATCTGAGTTACAGGCATAAATCATGTCTTTCATGTTTGGAAGCTGCTCTTGAAAAATAGCCCTCAACTTTACACGGTGTTTGTTCAACACCCTGAAAGCCAGTAACTGACTCTTCGAATTCAGAATCTCTTTCTGAGCAGCCTTTCAGCAGAGATTAGCAAGACATGTTGGGTGATAAGTAAATGACAAATAAACTGGGAAGGACTTAGCTGTTGTAATCTGAAGAAACATTCCATTTATTTAAAAGTTATGGATTTTTGAAATCTTGACGAAAGTAATCTGAAAGCGAGATGGCCTTGGAGTGTTAAATTTTTATTTTCATCTAGCTGAAGCAAATGATAAATTCATCCTTGTGATCACGAAAGTACTATGTCACAGCATACTGATCTTTATTTCACAGGTCACTATTCATTTAACACTCTTAGTAAAATATATATAGATATTTCAAGGTATGTAGTGCCTCGGGTAGGTTGTCTGATCTTTCGCTGAAAATTGAGTCATAATCAGCATCACAAGTTACTGACTGTGAGATATAAATTATTCTCTTATACAATTAGGTAATTGAAGTCTTCAAAAATCACCTAAGTGTATTTTCATAGGAAACTGGATTAGATAAATGGCACTTTACTTTTGACAGGAATATTTTAACCATAAATCTGAGTAGAGTAAATTAATAACCTAAAAGACTACTGTTTAATATAAGTTGCCCTTTTGAAGTTTCTTGTTTATTAGTTCACTGAAATAAGTACTTCTTAGAAAGGAATCCACATGCAAATACAGCCTAGACTTTTATATATATCCAGCTGCAAATATTCATCAGTCACTTCAGCTTTTTCCCAACTATCCCCACCATTTACAAACAGTCAAATCTTGAAGTTCCTGAAATAAAAACGCAAATACAGAATTCTTTTTCCAATGAAAGGCTCTCTCATAGGCACCACCTCTTAATGCAGTCAAGCAGTTAGAAATATACTGTATCTATCAGATTGACACGCATTTTTTCATTAATCCTTGTCAGTAAAACCCATGCAAAAATACACTCTGAACACTGTAATTCTACCCTGTATTTATCCAGATAATTCAGTATTTGTCCTAAGTGGTAATCAGAGGATTAAGTAATTATTTCTATTACTTAAAAAGAAGAGCAATGAATGCACTGTAGAGCCAGCAGAGATGGCCATTGAGTTGGCTTTCAACAGGCTAACTGAGTAGGACAAGCCTCAAAAGCTGAATGAGAGCCAGGATAAATTAAACTGTGCACAGATCTCTGATGCCATGGCCATACAACAGATATTTACAAGCAAAGAAAGCAACTAAAAACTAGCTTAGATTTCTTCTCTATGCAAACATCCTTAGAGATCATTAATTATACTGCTAAAGATGGTTAGTTCTCAATCTCACTTTGAAGGAACTGAAGTTAACACTTGAGAAGAAAGTTTTCATTTAATCTATTTTATGCAGGCAGAAGTTTTCACAGAGATCAGTGAAGAGAAAATGTCAGAGATATCCCATAAATTAAATACAGGAAGATAAATATAACATATGGGATGTACCACTGAGAATGAAAACATCAAGGTTCCTTTCACAGCATTTCTTCATGAACAGCAGTTCACTTTCATTAGTACTCAAAATATAAAGAAAAAAACAAAAAGACTGTTTCTTTAAAAGTAATAGAAAGCTTTACTTGTGTCTTGGTTTGAGATAAGCAACTGCCAACCCCCCCAAGCACAGAGAGAAAAGCCTCCCTCCTAACACCGGGGAAAGGGAGGAAAAGAGAGGGGAAAGAAAAAAAACACTTCAAACTGCATTTATACTAAATCTACATATATTTTTCACAGAAAGAAAGAGACAATTAGAAGAGAGTACAAATATACACTCACACAAGTCTGCAACAACAAGTTCCCCACGTCAACTTCTTAACAAACACACAAATTCTACTGTCCTAACTACACATTACTTAAGAAGAAGCTTATTCCCCAGGGAGACAAACCCAAGCAGAAAGGAGAGACCCAGAACAACACATTTTACTTTCCTGAGGTACCCTGTGAGCCAGTGGTGGGCCTGGTCCTCTCCATCCCCCCTGGGACAGCATCGTGCGTCCTCTCCAGAGGAGGGCTGAGAAGCGACTGACTTAACCACTCCCACACTGGTTCCTACTTCCCCGGAGATGATGTCATAATGTGGTATGGAATACAAACTTACTGGCTAGAAGAGGTCAGCTGTTAGCTCAGCCCAGCTCAAGTCAGCTGACAGCTTCGGCCTAATCCAAACTTCAGAGCCCAAATCTAGGCCCACCTAGGTGAACCCATAACAACTTGACTTTCCAAATAATTTCTTGTCTAATATATGACTTAAAGACATTAATGATAAATTTAAATTTGGGTAAAACAGCATCAATAGTTATCATAACTAAATACAAAATTACTACCTACCCTTCACAAATCCTGAAGTTTGAAATCTGAGGAGTTTCATATGCTTGTTTCCAAAAACTTTTAGTTTCTAGTTAACTGAGATATTAAGAGAAACAAGTTACAGAGGCTTCAACTTTCCACACAGAGTACAATTATGAAATACCTACATGTGAAGGGATAATACAGTGCCTTTTATTCATTGCTATGTAACAATCATTCTCTTAGAGCAGATGAAGATACAAGATATATACCACATGTACAAGCAAATTAATTCTGTAGTTCTCCATGAATTATAGTGATTTTCTTAATTGTCTGTATTCTTTCTTCAACACTGAAAGACTCAGCAATATTACATACTAGTCCTCCTGAATCAGAGACAGAAGCATGCCAGGCACATAAGGTTGGGTCTTGAAATCATGATTTCTCTGCAATTTACATTTCCCTGGTTTTAGGACATGCCATGAATAGCAGTGGGTTTTCCCTATTTATTGTAGCCATGAAAATGAGATTAGGCCTTCATAAAAATTCCTATCACAAGTCTCCAACATCTATATGTATCAAGTTCCCTGCTATCTCATTATTTAGGTGTATACTGTGAGTGAAGAAAAGTTGTGCATTTCAGAAAGTGCTAAGGAGTGCAGTTTCCTGAATTAACATGCTAGATTGTATCCAAACTGCTTTTGAGTACTGGGAGCCATTCAGCAATACTGCCTTGCTGCTCTCACAATACATTTATTGTCTCATTAAATATTTTCTACATTTCAAATGCTCTATCTCAGACAGGAGAGGCCAGCAGGATTTATGGTTGTGGATGATTTAGGCCTGGAGTTCTTTTTTGCAAGTATTTCTGGTTCTGGTGCCTCCAACATAAGGACACAGAGCTGTTGGAGCAAGTCCAGAGGAAGTTGGTAAAAGGTCTGGAGCACCTCTCCTATGAAGGCAGGCTGAGAAAGTTGTGACTGTGTAGAGACACATAACAACTTCCCAGTGCTTGAAGAGGGCCAACAGGAAAGCCAGAAAGGGATTCTTTGCAGGCACTGACCTCTTCTCTGTGGTGACCAGTGACAGGACCCAAGTGAATGGCCTGAAGCTGTGTCAGGGGAGGTTTAGATTGGATATTAGAAGAAGCTTCTTCCCCCAGAGGGTGGTTGGGCACTGGAACATCCTGATCCCCAGGGAAGTGGACACAACACTAAGTTTGACAGAGTTCAAGAAGCATTTGGATGATACTCTCAGGTACATGGGGTGATTCTTGGGGATATTGCTGTGCAGGGCTAAGTATCCTTGTGGGTACCTTCCCATTCAGCAAATTTTGTGACCTTTCCTCCGTCTCAGTCAGAAAATCTGGATTAAATTTCAAAGGGAACCACCTTTCCTGTTAAAACTTTATCATCCATTGTATGTGGTCCAGTGGTAAAATTTTCCAAATCATATTTTATCTACTGTGTGCATTGGACCCTAGTACTGACATTTGTTTCTTCAGCATTCATTTGCTCTATAGACTGACTTGCTGCAATGCTCTCCCAACCCTCCTTGATGCAAAAGTTCAAAGGTAGATGACACTTGGCTCTTATCCTGTTGGTCCTTGTTTTAACTTATCCCTTGTGACTTGAATGATGTCAAAAGATCTATAGTATAACACGCTGTTTGCCTGCCATCAGTCAGAGATTCAGAGATGGCTGCTTTACTGCCTTTTTATTAAAATAATTAATATTAATTGGAAACCCCCCCCTTTTTTTAACTTCCTATGCAAACTGCTTACGGAAACAGCAATTAAAAGAAAAGAATATTTTCTTAGGCTTTAAAAGTAGCAGATTGTAAAGCTAAAGATGATTAAAAATATTCTATATGTTTACAATATAATTCCAGAGAGTAAGCAGCATCATCACTTGATTATACTTTAAACTATACAATGATGATACAGACCTGAAATACTGTATTTCACATTTTGAATTGGGAGAAACTCGTGACTTGAAAATTATTCTGAAAGAAACTATCCCCACCAAATAACATGAAAGCAATTGCTAGAGACTGCAGAAATTTATCACATATATGATCTCAACAGTTTAGGAATAAAGTTTACACCCAGAGTTAAAAATTGATTCTGTTTTTTACATCCAAATTTTACTGCTTTTACATTTATTTTATATTTTTAAATGAATTACCAGCAAATACTTTAAATCAGGGCCAAGACTTTCACTGCCTTTAGAACCAAGGCTGCCATACCGATTGAGCAATGAGAGTAAAAATTACACTTAATGCAAGGAGTCCCTGACGAGGACAAAATGACCCACCAATTGAAGATTCAGGGATGACAGCTTCTTCAACAAGCTGCCTTCTCTTCTGATTAACCAGCTGGTTCTTTCTACTCATCCTGCTTGCTTCCTCATTGATGGGACTCCTGCAGAGCTTCACAGCTGTTTTGTTAGTAATGTGTATATTAATTTCAATTCTTTAATGTTGAGAAAATCCACTCTGATCTTTAGTAAACACAGAAAAATTATGAAGATCCCCACGGTTTTATTTCCTGAAACAGGACATGCTATCAGAGTACTAGCAGTCAGAAGTTTCAGCTAGGTAGGAGAGCACCAGGAAGCATTTAAATTGTCACCGAATTTTATTACTAGTTAGATAGAAATGCACTTCCCTTTACCTAAACACTGTTCAGTTTTTTCAATTATTTTTAAAAGTAGACAACAAATGAATTACTAACAGAGGGGAGAACTGCACAAAAATTATACTACCTTCAGTTAGTTGTTTCTTTTCTGTAATAAATACTGACCCTTTTTTTTTTTTGAATGTGCTCCCTGACTACTGCTCTCAGTAACTGTAATACTTCTTGATGCCCTATTTTCTACCTGCAATACACCTTATTCATTGATGTATACGTTCTCTGACTTTCTTCTCTCTGAACAATGGCAATAGTCTTCGATACCCTACGTCTGCCAAATTTTGTCTCCTTTCTTAGCTGTTTTTTTTCTGAATTCTTTATCACTGATGTGATGGTTGATCTCATTATGCTGGTAGTGATACTTGGGCAGTGCAACTCTTCAGTTTCACTTCTGCCTTCTTTTACTGCTGATGAGGAGAACTCCGTAGAACCTCCAAGTCCCTACTTTGTTTCCTGGCTCATCTTAAATTGTTTTGTTGTGCTACTGTCACCTCCAGCTTCTCTTCTCACATCTTCTCCCTCTGGCTCACTTAGGAAAAACTATTCACCCTTTGAAACTAAATGACCCTTGCTTATATCAATATTGTTTTCTACTTGTCCTTAATCTTCTGACCCTCAGAACATATCTACTAAAATCTACAAGGAACTCCAGATTTCATAGGTGAAATAAGAAATGTTTTGTAGAGCTCAAGAAAGAATTGCCATTTGGAGTCACTTTCAAATGTGTGTGCTTCTGGTGGATTTATTTAATGAGCAACTGTTGGAACAAAGCAATTAATAAATATTTTTGTGATATTTTGTACTTAAGTAGAATTAATAATCTATTATATGAATTATAACAATATCCAATAATATAGTTATGTATACCACACAATATATAAAACACTGTAAATTTCTTACTGGGTAATATTTAATGTGTAATATAGAATATAGTAACTATCTAATTATACGATATTATATAATATTATAAATAATACATAGTTTATGGATAAGTCAGAGAAGGATGTAACGGTATGTAACATGGAAGTCACAGTAGCTGACTATAATAGACTGAATTGCACATTGAGTTTGCCTGGAGTCAAAACTAGAAGCCTAGGAAAAATAAATGGGTCCCCAATGGGAGGCTTATCACAGATCATACAGAGCTCTGGAATCTTAGTGAAAAAGCAACCCAGCAAGAGCTTTTAAGAATCTGCCAAGACATAAAGAGTGAACCCATTTTTAGTTACACAAATAAGGGAGAAGTGCTATTTCCGCAGATGCACAATGCCCTTCATAATACCAACACTGGAATACTTCCTTCAATCTCAGTGTCTGTCCTTTGAAAAGGATACTCAAAACTTTAAGTGATGCAGAAATCTAATCAGCAAAAAAATCATTTGGAAATAGAAATTCCTCTATTTCCATCAGGCACTGTTGAGATGGACACAGTGTAGCTCCACAGAAATATGACTTAGTAACAAAGCGCTAGGAAACAAGAACCAACAACAAAGGCTAAGAGATAAAATGAATAAACCAAAAACATTTAGGAAAAATATTTGTTAAATTTTACAGCCTGTATTGTACAAATATTCAAGGTAGTATATTTTTAAAATCTTAATCACTACACTTGGGTCAAAAATTCAGATAATTCCTCAGCTCTTCCCATTTCACTAAGTGTAACTGCTTTACAGTCATTGTACTTGCCGAGGACTGGACACATAACTTTAGAGATTTTAATTCCTCACTAAAAGCACTGAGGTTGACTCAGACACTGACTATTTGTTCCATAGTACTAACTCTTTCGATGAGAAAAAAGGGAATTTAAAAATAAAATCTTTATATATATCTAATGTACTCAGTATTTTTTTATCCTTTTGTCTGTTCTGAATAGTTTGATCTGAAAACATGAAATGCCTTACTTCATGGTTAATATATTTAACTATTTTTATCAGGAGCATTCATCTTCTGCTGTTGCCTAAAAGTTCCAATCAGTCTCGAGGTCATATTTAACAAGGAGCTATAAAATACAACAAGAAAAACCTGGAAAAAATGAGCTCATACCTAAATCAAAAAACCTATCAAAGTACATGACTAGATGAGTACATTCGAGTTCTGTCTAAAGTGGAACTTAGGTTCAAACTTCCTTAAACTCCTGATTTCCAGGGCTGCAAAATCTTTGAGATTGCTCATTAGATATCACTTTGCTTAGCCCAGGATCGACTGAGTGACTGTTGTTTACCCTCGTTCACTCAGCTTTGGGAGAAGCAGAGGAGAGTTTGTACCCACCTAAAGCTTCAGTCTGAGCGGATGATCACCTACAATCTCCCCCTGTTTCCTGGAGAAGCACAAATAGTTAAACACCACCAAGGAACTGAATTCAATGTAGTTGGATGGTGTATAATTTTTGTCTTTTTCATATAATCACATTTTCTTATTCTAATACTGAAAAAGAATACTGTTCTCTAGCTAACTTTCATACTGTAGGAAAAAACACACACATATACATATTTCATGATTTTTCTTGCTATTTAAAGCTGCACTCCCAGATCTTGCAAGTGAGGTAGAATCAGATCTGAAAAGTTTCCAATGAAATGCCTACTTTGGAAAAGAATGCAGTACTGCTAAGGTTCCAATACCCACTCCTCTAAGTCATTCTTGAGACAATGTTCTAGCATGGACAAAGTAGATACTCTCTGACATAGGACTGCATTTTTATAAAAATACTACAAATAAAGTGTTGAATGTCATGCAGACATGAACAGGTGACAAGGTGGGGAGTTGAGATCTTGTGTTTGTCCAAAGCTGCAAACCCATGAGGCAAACTTTGAAAGAAGTGGCAAATGTCCTCCTTGATGAATGATGCAATTTTCCCACTGTCTTAAATGTTTATCTTTCATGAACAGCCTGCTTGGTTCTCATGCTTTCAGATGCACATCTGCTCATCTCTGTGCAGCTGCCATGTTGCAGCAGAATTTATGCTGTGAGCCTCACAAGTTAAGACAGCGCTATACACACAAATCTGAATCCAATGTCACATTCAAAATACTTTCTTGCTAGATCTCAGTAATTATCTTCTTGCTGCCTACACTTTCAGCTGGGTACTACCTGTCACCTCACCTCAGTCATGACCTGAATTTATGGCAGGACATGGGATAGAAAGGGCATTACTGCCAGTGTCAGCCAATCCACACTATGAGCACTGTACTCTTCCCTGCTCCTTTCTTTTCAGCCTCTCTTCAGCATTTGACATAGCTCAGGAACTATGAACTGCATGTGGAAGAGGCTGAGTGTTTTGGAACAGTTTATTTTACAAGAGAGCCATAACCAAGAGGAACAGCAGAAAAATGTACCTCATGGTTCCCTTTTTCTTCAAAATTATTTAAAGTGCAGACAAGAAGGCTGAAAGAACTGGAAAGGTGTCATGAACTCTAGTAAAAACACTATGTAAGCTGCCTCAATACTTGAGTTCATGGATAAAAAGAAAAAAGTGGAAGCAGAAACTGAGGAAAAGATAAGTTACACTTGGTGGCAGGAAGAAACACTTTAAGGAGCTTGTGGCACAGTGAAACACCCACTGGCTGATGTCACACAACCCCATTTAGACAAGTCAGTCTATAATTTAAAACTGATCCTGGATATCTCTCTCTGACAATAAAACAGGTACAAGAATTCATCCTATCTTTACTGTTGATGATTTGGCCTCTGTAATACATGCTTTTGTCACCTTTCAGCTGGACTACAGCAATGCAATGTCTTGGGCACAAAGCCATTGGCCCTTAGGAAACTCAAAATAGTATAGAATATAGCAGCATATTTTCACTGCAGCCCAGGGTACTATAAACACATCAAATCTCCTTTCATCTTCTGCACAGGCTCCTATAAAATACTGAGCCAAATTTTATGTCTTTGTCTTTAAGATGTCCAATAGTCTAGGGCAGAATACCTAAAGGATCAACTGAGAACCTGCAGCTCTGACCCATTAGGGACAAAGCTTCTTTTCTGCTGTAGATGGAGATTTGATAGAGAATATCTAAAGGAGTTGAACAAATGTGCTTAACATCCAAAGCATCATCACTTGCTATTGAGTACAAGATGTACTTTTGGGATCTTGGTCTCAATAACTAAGTTCTTCTTTTAGTAATAATAACAGCAGTTTGAAACAAATTCACAAAAATATAGCAAGGTTTTGTTTGATGTAAATAGGAGACATCAAAGGACAATAGAATCACACTGAAGTGTTACTCCTATTTGTTTTGGAAATGACTCAGCTAGAAAGATAATAAAGTACATGTGAGTAGAAGAGCATTTGCTATTTCTTCCAAATGCATTGGCACTGCATGTCTTACATGAATCAGGATATTCCAGGGAAGTGATGGTCAATCTAATTGTAAAAAACCAATTCCACACAAGTGCAACATGTTTTAGAAATCTTAGAAAAAAACCCAAAATATTAAGAGGCAATGGAAAAATTTTCAGCTTAAAAAGCTTGAGGACCAAAGTATAATTTATTTTCAGTGAGACAGAATTGTAAATGCCTAACAGACACAGAAAGTAATGTGTATTAGGCATTTTTAATAATTCCATTTAAATTTTATTAGACAGTAATATATTTAAGACTATATAAAAAACTGAATTTCTTATGCCACATCTCACATGCCAAGATTAAATTTTTAAAGGAACTGAAAATTCAGAAACACTCTAGCCAGCAAAGAATGAATATAAATGAAAATTTCTTCAGGGAAATACTGAAGAAATTACTGAAATGGAAGCCATATAATATTAACTAAAATATTGGTTTTATCAACAAAAACTGTTCTGTAATCAATTCAAGTTAGGAATACTAACAATTATATAATCATCATGCAGTAAAAGCTTTTGAAAACTGATGATTATTCAGGTGAAAGGTCTTGCCTCCCATTAAGCCTTCTCTGAGGCACTGAGTTCCCATTCTCTATACCTACTTTAGCTAGAGAAATATTTTGTAATGTCTTAATTGTACTTATTAGTATCAATGTAAATAAGAGAATTTGTAATTTTACCACCAGTATATCAGTTCCTGTTAGGCAGATTTATACTCTACATGTTACTCAAATATTCCAGTAAAGAGACAGTTTCAAGAAACCATAAAATATTAACATTAATGGAAAGAAATCCACCTGTTTAAACACAGTGATACAAAAAAGGAGATGAAATACTTTCTATTACAAATATATAATCATTTCACTGAGTTATCCAGTACCATCTTGAAGTTGATTATAAGATCAAAGAAAAGGAACAGAGATGATAATCATTTAATCCCTTAGGAATAGCTATTCTGAAGAGCTTTGCACTTCATGCTCAACAGTAGTCAAGATGATCCAGCTAGAAGGGAAGTATAATGATGTTTCCAGCAACAGAACTTTCACAGTAACATGAAGTCCTACAAAAAAAATGGCAGAGGAAAACCAACCACTTCTACAGATCACAGAATCTCCGATGAATGTGTCAATGCAGGCTCTGACAGTGCTAAGTTCAGACCATCACATGTGGTTTGTAACTTCAGATCTCATGTTGCAGAGATTAATGCCCATTTGCCAATCCTGGATGCTGAGGATATCTGCACATGGGGCTGGTACTGACTGCACAGTCACTGATCTGTTCAAATGAAACCTTAGCCATGACTCCCAAGCTGAATGTGAAGGTGCAATGGATGACACGTGAATACCCATGGACTGCAGCAAAAGGCAGTAGTTGCTCAAGAGGGACTTTCAAGGACCCATTGAGGATGCTGAGCTAAGTACAATCTATCTGTCATCTTGCTGCAGTTCCTTACTGCTAACAGGCTGTGATGGAGCCCAAGAGAAAAGGCAGGTCTGGCACGTCCTGAGGTCTGCAGGAACTGCAAGTATTGTTCCCATGGAACATTAACACCACTTCCTCCAGGGTGAGCAGCAGAACACACTCCAGAAATAACTCCTTACAGGGAGCTCCCTTTCTACACCGTATTTAAAAGAGCATGAAAATGACTGTATAACCTTCCTATCAGGTAATTTCTTCTGAGATTGCTTTTAAATTTTCAATTTCAATTCTTAAATACTTTGGAGAAGCTTGTCTATTACTGTGAAATGTTATAAAATGTTTTAACCAGATGCTCCTTAGTGGCTGAATAAACACAGAACTAACACTGTAATTTAATCAAAACTGCCGGCAGTCTAAAAGACAAGTTTGAAGAAGAAAACTAGTAAAAATACCACTAAAGCAACTAGCACAGAAACATCGGATTAAGCTTGATTTGTAAGATCTGCTTTGCATAAAGATTACCAAATATTTATAAATAATATTTATTTTTATAATATTGTATGTGGGCTAGGGAGGACAGCATTTAAGATATGGTATCCCTTTTAAATCACAGCACAATGTCCTTAAAGAACAGAATAAAATGGAACCAATAGAAAAAAAAATTGGAACTAATATCAGTTACTGTGCTACACTAAGGGAACAGTACCCATCCTAGAGCTCAGGTTCTTAATATTGCTGTGTGTTAACAGCAGCTGGAATTAATACATACTTCTTGACTTACTGAAACACAGAGACACAGTTATAATATATTTCTATTAATACTTCAGTTGGTAGACTTATCACACTGCATCTTCTACCTTCAGATTTAGATAAATGATTTCCTAAACTATGAATGAACTGTAATACTCTTTTAAAGATTCAGTTTTGAGTTTCAGACACAGAACTTTTATAGAAAAAGGAAGAATGTGACCATTTTGTTACATGCACTACTGTAAAATCTCATCAAGACCTCTTTTTAAAACATTGGCGTTCATATGAGATTTTGTAATTTGCATTTATTTGGCTTTTCATAAGAATGACTGCAACAGAGAAGAAAAGTAGTGGGAAAGAGTAAAAATAACAAGATGATGTTTTCAAAACCAGAATCTGATTAGACTGAGAGAGTGTAAGTTTTCACTAGCAATTCAGTTTCCTGAAATTCATGCAACCTTGGAAAGCTACTTCATGTGTTATGGGTAGATATTCTGGTACAACTGTACCCTCCAACACCATAACAGGATTTAATGCAAAACTTAATCCATTTGCATGGCACTAGAAATGAACTAGCTCTCCCTTTAACCTTATGTTTTCACATTAAAAATAAAGAATGTAAGTACAAAAATTGCTGCACCAGATCACATTGTTTTAGCCTGTACCCAGCCTTTGACAGTTATCAATAGCAGATATGCCAAGGAAAAATACTAGTCCTTGCCAATAGCCCAAAGTATTGAAACATTCAGAGAGGGACATTCTTCCCAGTGCTCACTGATACTTGGTTCCCTTATACTTTGAGTGTTTATATTTTCAGACCTAAGTAAAAAATCTACTTAACTTCCCGTATTTTTTACTCCTCATAGGATGAAAAGACTTAAACCTTTCCTGATTAGTATTGAATATTAGAATTTATGTAATATGTTTCATATTCATGCAAGCCTCATTGCATTTTTTTACATGGTGTTTGTACTTATATTACATTACAAGATAAGCTCTACTTCAGAGTTACTAGACTTTTTTAACATCCTCTTTTTCATTTCTTTTAATCATGCCTGTTCTTATTCATCTCTCTTCTAAGATAACTGATCCCAATCTTTCCAATTTCTTCTCACATGCAAGTTTGCCCTTATCTATAATACTTTTTGCCCATTTCTGGAATTTTTTCATTAAAAACAAAGCCCTTCCAAGTCAGGAGGTAGAAATTATGTGGTCTAACTTGTCATCAAAAAGTTCTGTCTAGTTGGAACCAGTTATGTTGGTTTTGTTTAGCCACTGAAGAGAGGGAGAGACACTTTCTGAGAAGGAGTCATCCCATCCCAGCACAGGTGGGATGAATCATCCCCTGTAAATAATTCTTAAAAGAAGATGAGAGATGAGACTATCAGTTTCCGTTGAATCAAATGAAGCAACCAATGGAAAGGAATAACAACAATTTACTGTAGTGTATTACAAATATTTCAATATTGTTTTTTTCTTGTTCCTTTTACTTCCCAACACTATCTCCATATGTTTCTGATACTGCTGAATACAAGCAGACATATTAAATTACACACCTATGATAGTAAGGAGGCCATTTCCTTGAGAGTTGCTGAGTTAATTTAGAACTGAGAATGTGCATGGCTATTGTAAACCATTTCTTTGGCTATATATAAACCTTAAGTCTGTAGGTAATGGTGTTCATCATTCATAACAATTTCCTTTGCACTGAAGATTCCACTAGATATTTTGATAAACCCACACAGTCTCAACCAGCACAAATAATCTGACATTCTTTATTAACCAGTACATTTATTATTCGTTAATATATATTAAAAATGCAGGATTTAATCAGATGCCATCCCACTATTTAAGTCTGATGCACATACTCTTCTGTTTTCCAGACACATAGTCCTAATCCTGAAAGGGCCCAAAGCTCTCATCAGCATGGAAGCTTGTAGGGAACAAAACCTAAAATGTCCACAGAGGATCTGTAGAATCTTTGTGCAAAGAAACATAATCTTTCCCACCCTAAACTCACTTTCTGAAAGAAAGTTTGCTTTTTCTCCTACTACTGCATCTGCCAAGGCCAGGGAAAAACCAATTTGAATTAAGCACATAAAAGCAATTAAGTACACAGGTTACCCCATAACCCAAGGTTCAAGGAAAGCAATGAGATCTCATTATTTAGCAGTGTAGATGCAAAAAGATTATGTGAAAAAAGAGGCAGACAACCTGAAATGGTGTAGAAGTCCAGAAGATAAGGGGCTAATGTGCATGTCTCAAACAGGAGTAGCTGCGGAGCCAACCAAGGACTTCTGGTAATAAAAGAAGGATTGTTGATAATAACTGATGGCTGTTGGTAATAACACTTAGTGGAAAAGAACAAGATGTAGCTGGAGAAGTGGCCATGTGGAGGTAGGGAAGCACTTCTCTGTGACAAATGCCCTTGTTCTAGTTCCTGGAGATAAACACAATGCAGTACAGCTCAAGCACAGGAATGAGATCAAGAAGTGGGCATGGCCTGTAGGGGGGGAATCAAGACCACCCAAGAGTCCTGAAACCCTCTGACACATTTTCAGAAAGGTCTGAAAGAACAGATCATGCATGATACCTGACTTGCATAGAAAGCAAGAAACCTGTCTCCAGGGCAGAGAAACCCAGACCTGTCTCCAGGGCAGGGAAACCCAACCCTGTCTATAGAAAGGCACCCCCACTAAGCCCAGGGTGTCCCCATAGGACTCTGGACATCCCACAAAGTGGACTGACGATGGAGCCAGGACTGGTGATTTCTTTCCTTCCTTCCTTTCTTCCTTCCTTTCCTCCTTCCTTCCCTTCCCTTTCCTTCTTCTTTTTCCTTCTTTCTTTCACTTGTTTCCTCTCCTCTTTTATTCATATCTCTCTCTCTCTTCCCTTAGCCTTTTATCCAAAACCCACTGCTATATATTAGATGTCAGGGACTAACACACAATTTCCATGTCAATTGTGTAATTTACACACTTGGTGAGTTTTTGCAGGCCCTCTGACTTGTTCTTTCGATGACAAGCAGCTATGAATCCTGGGTGGTCCTGCCCCCTTAAGAGTGGGATGTAACAAATTATGAATGTTTCAGAAAATTTAGTATATCTCTTACTACATTGTATCATTAATTTATATGTAAATTTATAATTATCTTTATTTATTAGAATTTTGTTTTCTCAATGACAAAAAGTCTCTGTGATCAGACACAACTGTATATTTTATGCTGAAATACTGCAAACTGTCAACAGTCCTATAGGCAAAACAGAAAGCAGAGTAGTAACTAATGTGTATTTTACTATTTAGATATAAATACTATATTCTTTCCCATGAAAGCTTGTAGTTGCTCTGTAAATAAGTTACATTTCTGTTTCTCAAAGGAAATCATATACAATTGCAAAGGCACTGCATAAACAGTGGAATGTGTCATTCCACTTAAAAAGCTGATATATGCATTTAATAACCAATCATAGACAGAATCATAAAGAAGAAATACGGCTGGCAAACAGACAGTCTAGTCTAGAACTGGAAGTCTGTGCTCAGTTACTGGTGCTTCTATTTGTTCCATGTGCAACACCAGCCCAGCCAATTCATCTACTCTGTGCTTCAACTTCCTTGTTTACAACACGGAGAAAATGAAACCCCTCACTCCTCCAGGCCCCCTCATTACACACTCTAAGAGTGGCTGTAAGGCACTCAGAACATAGCCTGAGATCATAAAAGTTTCTAAGAAAATTATGACACTCCACACTAAGGTAATTCATAATTTTATCATGATACTTAGATTTTTTCCCTGTTTTGTCCAATGCATAGATAAAATCACAGCTGCTTATCAGTTAAACCATGAGCCAACTACAGAAGGGGATGTTTTCCTCCTTTTGTTCCTACCGGTGCTTCTTTTACCCCATTTACACAGAACTTTTTTGTCTCACTAGCTTGAATTAGCCTAATCTTAGCATTAAAAATGGAAGAAAACTGACTTGCTGAATTCCATAGGCAAGTTTTTTTCTGATCACAGAAGAAACTGCTCATCATTATTTTCAATGACAAAGAGAAAGATATGGATAGAAAATTAATGCAACTTTTGTGGGGTTTGTGGGTAGAGTGTTTTGGGGTTTTTGTTTTCGTTTTTTTGTTTGGGGTTTTTTGTTTAGTTGGTTTTTCTCATTGTTGATCAGTTGCTTGAAAGGGAGAAAATGTAAATAGGGCATGGCCACGCTTCTTAATTCTCCCTGGAAAGTTAGAAAGATTATGAAGGGAATGTCATGTTTGTATAAGAACAGCTCCCTATGCATTTCCAAATAAGTAGACAGTTCTTTAATTTGGAACTCCAATATCCAGTTTCTGTAAGACAAAGAACTTAGTGTCAGAATATCAGTTATGATAAAACCAGTGTAATGTTGTCACAACTGAGATAGTCCAAGAAATGAAAATTCTCTGGGAAGAAGTAATATCTTTCATCAGACAGTTGGATAAATCAGGTCAGATTTCAGGCATACAGGTTCTTCAAATCTTGTTTCTTTTATTTAAATGAATTGGGGTTTTTTATGTATAGAAACAATTAATTAAATTCAAGATCACAATTGAAATAGAAGTAACATAAAGGGAGTTTAAAAAAATAAAGACATTTTAAAATTAAAATAGCACATGCAAGTTTTTATCATGTTTAGAGGCCACCACTGAAAGTTCTTTTAAGTGTGACATCTAAACAGTTAAGGTACAAAAAGAACTTAGCTATAGTGAAAAACAATGAGAAATAATGGCCTAAATGTTAAAAGATCAACTCTATCTCACTTATTCAATTCTTACTAGAGTTAATAAGAGATAATAATTCCCAGTTTCTATGAAGAAATTACATGTGAAATTTTATTTTGTCAATACGTGACCTTTTTGAGGGAGAAATATTTGCTGACCATCGTTCTCCAAAAGTAATTTCCTTCATTGCATCTGACCAGCTTTACCCAGTTGTGCAGAACATAGTGCATTTAGTCTTCCAGAAATTACACTCTCAGTGATCATCAATCCAATAGAACAAAATATTAAAGTTAAGTGCTGAAAAGTGTACAGCTGCCTATGAATTCAGATGGGCAATTTTGCAAGGCAAACATTATACATTTGTAGCTAATGGTATTTACCTTCGCTCCATCCAACCATATTTCTGTTACAGAGGAAAATCATGCTTTTAATTTGTAGCTCCTCACATTTTTACTATGCAAACCAATGAGGCAATAAATTTGTTTGTAATGAAGGAATAGTTCTGTCTATTGAAACTTTAATGATAGTGGCATCAAATACAGATTTAACTTCAAAACTACGAAAGAGAACAATGACATTAAGTTCATATACACTCTAAGATATCCACAAAGAAAACAGAGTTCTGAAAGGTACAAAATCCTGTTAGTCCTTTACTGTGACTTTAGCAGATTTTTCACAAGTCCTAAGTTCACCATATTTTTCTACAGATTACTTATTAAATACTTCAGTGCAGGTAAGATTGTTTTAACAATAATTTTTTGTATAAATTGTTTGAGAGAAAGAAAAACAATCTATCATGTGAATGGGTCAGAAAGTAGATACACAAATAAACCAAGAAGAAATTAACTTAAAATTTCCAGGTAGTTTGAAGGTGTGTGCTACCTGCTCCTCTTCTGTGCACAGTGGCATTTGCAGCCCAATTCCCCACTGTCAGTCTTGACTTTTTTCCTTTCTCTAAATTAGTATTTCTAAATTAGTATTCATCTTTCCAGGCTACCTTACCTTTCCTCTTATTGCTAAAGTCTTCAATGCTATTAAAGAAAATGTATTCCACTCTCTTTCAATGGATTGATATTATACTATACTGATGCTATGTGTGTGTGTGTGTGTGTGTGTGGCTCGGCTTTACGAACGAAGATTTGGGAAGGGCTGTCCCCACGTGGGTGTGCCCTTCCAGCCTGCGCAGTGGATTTTACGTGAGGCTCAGCGTGCACAGAACTGGCCCCACCATTTAAGTCCTGAGGTTCATCTGCCACGGCCGAGCGAGCTTGGACAGTGACAGTGAAGTCCTCAGGACTAGAACCTATAGCACCCGGCATTTCCCAGGAGGTCTCCCATCCAAGTACTAATCCGGGGCTGACCCTGCTTAGCTTCTGAGATCTGGCGGGATCGGATGTCAGGGAGGCATTTAACTGCCAACTGTTGCTATAGGAGCACTACAAACTGGGTGTTTCCATATCAGAAGATTGTGATGAAGGATATTTTTATGAGGATGTTTATGCCGGGAAAATTAACAGTTACTGATGCAATGGCTTGCAATCATTACTGAACACCCAACAGTCACTGTACAGAACTTCAGTAAGTCTTGTCAGGAATTAGAGAACAGGGCTGTAATATCTGAGCATAGGACATGTGTAGTGCCAGAACTGAGGGACACAACACTCACTGATAGAACTGACAGGAGGATTCAAGAGCAACTGAGATTTGCAAACAGAAGGGATAAGAAATCATGTATTTAAAAGGTTCAGAAAGAAAACTGAGATGCTCATCAGCTGAGAGAGAAAGTCATCCAGCCTCTGTACTTCCCTATGGAAGAAATTCCCTAAATTCTAACTGATCTGATACTGAATCCTTCAGCAAGAGACTTGGTTTATTTGTCACTTGTTGCCCTATTCATTCACTGTTTGAATAGGACATTTAGAAGGTCCTTATTAAAATAAATACCTCATTATGAGACAGTGAAAAATTCAAGAGAAAGTGATAAATACTCAGTATTAAGTGGTAAAATTCTTGACATACAAATCAGACTGAAAAAGAAGGTCCAAGAAGGCTCTACTGTCTCTCAAAGTAGGACTCACTCCTGGAACTTCCTGGAATTTCCATTATTTAGACCACCAAGTATTTAAACACATTTTCAAAACCTAATGAAGAGCATTATTTCACATAAGTATACTGGCCTGCAAGTAACCATTTCCATTGTTTACTTGTATTAACTAGTGAAAAGAAAAAAGAACATTTCTTTCAAAATGCAGAAAAGTAGTATTTCAAATGATTCTTTGTCTGAAAACTGAAATTATTCTTTTACCTTGTAGTGGCTTAAAAATTCTAAAATTCAACTGGCTACAGACAGATGATTATAGATTAATGAGATCAAAACTAAAATGGCCTGCCATAACCATCTAGTTCTTCCTTTGTGCATATCAGGCTGCAAAATTTCTAACCAGCAATGCTTCTGATGAAGTAAATTACGCAGTTTGGCCATACAGCCAGTCAATTTTGGGATTTGCCTTGGATAAAACTGCTTTATTTCCAGCAAGCTTTGAACAAATAAGAGCTGCTTTCAATGGGAAAGGTATCTACGTATTCATTAAGAGTTTTAAAGAGCTGATTTATATAAATGGATGAAAGGCAATGGCTTTGATCATAAAATACTGTTTTACTCTTGGAAACCATCTCCTTCACTATAACCTTGAATTCTATAGCTAAGGAATATCACTTGATTACATTTTATACTTTCAAGTTACAACAGTATCATTTTAAACTGTTTATGTCTGCAATATTTGCACAACACCAAAATATTGCAAGAAATAAAACATTTAAAACCCTAAATTTCAGTTTAGGAGACTCATTCATTAGAAAGTTTTGTAACAAAGATAACAGATTATCTTCATTTACAAAAATCCACTCCTGGAACCCACACTGTGGTGTGCAGCTTACCCTTCAGTGGGGCAGCTTGAATGACATCGCTCATACCTCCATAGTCTCAGCTGTACTGAGGTCTGAAGAAATAAGGAGTCTGATGCTCCTGTCCATGCATGTCAATTATATGTTTTAGGAGTGCTTTAATTTCAATGAACATTATGTCTGCTTGAGGCAGTGGAAAAAACTATGACTTTTACACGACACATAACAAATCACAATACAGAGTATAATGTCAGTAAGGGACTTACTTAAACACACACTGAATTCTTTCCATCCCTCACAGACCTCAGCCTCTTGTACCTAAGGAATCTAAATTTCACAGTGGGGATAGCTAAAGGCCTAGCTACAAAAAGAAATATTTTCTTTTCACATACAATTTTCACATTGCATGTTCATAGATGTAGAGCTGAAAGACAATTTCTATCCAAAATCTTTATGAACCATGTAGAAATGAAAAAGAAAAAAAACCACTTAGTACTATATCTCACTTGGTCCAGGGCTCAGTTACAAAACTTGCTTGTCAGAGAAGACTAGAGCCTGGTTGCATACAAAACATTGCATATGAAATGGAGTATTTTATTTGATTGGTCCCCTCATCAGTCTTACAAGACTATAACAACGGAGGCAGAGTCTATGATGGAAAGATGCAAATGCTGCTAATGATTTCATTCAGCATGGCATAATGTTCCTTGCATTGTTTCTCTCATATGACAAATTGAAGTAAAAGTTACTTCTTCTGCCTGACAAACAAAGAAAATAGAATAAACCATAAATACAAGAAAAAAGTTTGAAGTTGTAAAAAACTGTATCACCAAGATTATAAAAGATCTGGCACAGCTCCAGATCATCCTAAGAATGGAACTAAATGTGTACAAAGCCAACACACACAAAGCAAATGATTCCTAGAATGGCAGAAACTCACTAATCAAAAGATTTGCATAATAATTATCCATCTGTATGAAGCACCATATGGCAAACAAGACTGTAATTTCACTAAATATGTTTTCCAAAGGGAACAGGTTGGTTGCATTTTTCATCTAAGTAAGAAAAAACAACCTACTCATAAATGGCTGATACACTCAAGTGAGGGAAACCTTTTGATGTAAATACGAGGGAGGCATGGAAAGCAATGTACTCCAAGAATCACACATCTGAAGAGCATATTTCATGTGTGTAGCACAATATGTAAAAAACAGTTCCAAGAAGAAGAGAAGCAGTGAACTACTGATAATGAATTACATGTTCAAATCTTCATAAGGTTTGTGAACAGAAATAATTTCAAGTTACTAATGTATCAAAAACTGAATTCCAGCTTAGCTTTTCATAGTTGCATCTGCGCCAACAAAATTAACATTTCAGTATTACTTTCCTACACACATCTGAAATGACAGAAAATATAATCAAGATTACACATGCAGGGATAAGATTCAGAACTCTTGTATCTGTTTCTGTAAATTCTGAGAATATAAATACTGACAGCTTCTTCAGGAACAGAACCAAACTGGAGGATATCTATATAAACCATATACCAGTCTTACTATATTTAAATAGCTGTACTTCACCAGAAACATGAGTTCATTGATTTTATATTAAACAACAATTTTAGCAAAGAAACACTTTCAATAAGGTTTTTAGGAATGCTGTGGAACTGCATGCTTCCTCTTTTTAACTATTGATGAGACAGCATTTTAGGACTCTATGCATTATGGTATATAAATCCATTGCTTGTCTTTTACAAATTCAGGTGCTTAGAAAAATGACAAATCAAGGAAGAAACAGAATTCAGCAATAGCTGAATGGGCCTATTTTGTGGATGTATTTTTAGAAATGTGGAAAGTGTGGTGAGGAGTCCCTTGTCTTTCAAGAGGAGGATTTGTAGGCATATGTCTATTTTTGTAGGCAAATATTCTTAGCTATTTGAAGCTTTCGACAGACCACTCAGTAAGAAGACACAAGAACACACTGTATTAATTTTCAAGGAGGAATCTCAAGGAATCTATGGGAGTAAGTAAATAAAATCATTTTATCTAGAGAAGACTGAGAGGGGATCTCATTAATACATACAAATATCTCGAAGGCAGGTGCCAAGAGGATGGTGCCAGACTCTTTCTGGTGGTGTCCTGTGACAGGATAAGTAGCAGTGGCCATAAACTGAAACACAGGAAGTTTGAACTCAACATAAGGCAGAACTTCTTTATACTGAGGGTGGCAGAGCACTGGAACAGGCTGCCCAGGGAGGTTGTGGAGTCTCCCTCCTTGGAGACATTCAAAATCCACCTGGATGAGTGAGTTCCTGCTCTAGGTGACCCTGCCTTGGTTGGACTAGATAATCTCCAGAAGTCCCTTCCAACCCTAACAATTCTGTGATTCCTATGATAAAGTTATTCAATTTAAATCACTATCCAGCAAGCTTTTGCATATTAGTAGTGTCTAAGGAAAAGAATACTTCGAGCATGGTTTTGAAACACTGATCTATTCCTGACCTTAAATAACACTATATTTTAAATTTTCAAAACAGGAGCAAAGAATTTCAAGTTGTTAGCAGGACCTGCAGATTCCATACCAGTTCTACAGTCAATAGATTTCTGCATTAAAAGATTGCAGTTGTCGTGCTTCTGGGAAACCTTAACATTCACAGTATTTATTTTACAGAAGAAAGAAAGCATCAATGCAATATATTAATGTGCTTCTGTGGACAAGAAATTTCACTTATTAAACTTAAGATCCTCAGCCATAACCAGTACATGTAAAACAAACTGCTTTGGGCTCCATATTTTTCTTAGGTATCTTGCAGAACTCCTACTCCTGCTTATGTATTTTTATGGAAGAGAAGAGGTGGGTAAGATAATTAGTATTGTCAGGTAATCATAAAAAAATACACACATAGGGCAGGTAGAGGCTTCTGGTTAAAGAAAGTCTTTTTACTGACATAGTCTTCTGAACTTCTTATATATTTGCACATATCTATCATGTTCTGTTGTGAGATTGCTTGCAAAAAGTTAATTTCTGAGCAATCCAAACTGCTTTAGCTCTGTGAGAATCATGCTGATACTTCAGCCTGCAAGGACACACACCTGCCATTTGTCCGGTAGATGACAGTCACTCCTTGCAAGTGTTTTCATGAGAACGTCTCAACTGCCTTCCTGATCTCCGGACACAGACCTCAAAACATCGGGATGAGACAATACAAACACCGGACTTGTGAGAGATAGGCTTTTAACCAATTAGAAGTTCTAGGGTGTTGGGGTGAGACCCTTTTAGCCAATAAGATGTACCTCTAACCCTATATAAACCGTGTGCTTTGTGTAATAAAATGTCTTCACTATAAACTTCATAAGCTTGTTGGGGAAGTCCTTTCTCTCCGCGAAAGTTTGTTTACTTTAATGTTCATTTTAATGAGCTCTACAAAAAGGTTACATTTTTGACCTCCAGAGCTCATAGATCAAGTTATGGCAGTTTCACTCCTTGTTAAAAAACTCTGGAGTTTTTTCATATCATGGGCATTATATGACCAATTGTCTTAATGAAAATTGGGCAGATTCTGAAGTCTGAGTCAAAGTAACGTGTTGCCAACAGCTTCAGTGTCCATAATTGATTCATCTTTAAATAATTACCATATCACCTCTCACCCTGCCAAAGCATGTTTTAAGACTCAGGACTCCCTGGAGAGAATCGTGTTCTATTACTAATTGGTGTAGAGAAGAGAAGATGGAAGGAGAAGGCAGCTTGCTTTAACTCTACTTCTTCTTCAACATTAGCATAAAAAGCAGGGACTTTTTTTTTTATGCTGATCTTTGGTGTTTCTAGATTTGTTCACTGCTCACCTTTATACAACTGGTTAGTAAGACTAATTGCAGGCTAGTACTGAGTCTCCAATGACAAACCCACACATTTTGCTGAATTTTAGCAGCTGTGGTGCCATAATATGTTTTCACTTTACTTTGCTTTGTGAGCAGAGTTAATGAAGGTGAGGCACACACAGAACCTGAGGCAAAATATAAAAAACCCATGTAATTATTTCAGAAAGATGCAGTAGCCAGGCAGTAGCTCTGAATTTGCTTTCTTTTGCTAAAGAACATAGACCCATGCACACTCAATAATAGAACAACGATAGTGAACATCTTCAAAAATGGATGTTGTAATGGTTGGTTAAACAGCTACAACAGGAATGAGTAGGAGAAAAAAGACCTGTCCATGGAAAAGAGAATGACTTTGGGGTCATTGTATCTGTCTACACTCATAAACTGTTCAGTATGTGTTTCACCTACAGATTTTGTGTGTTATCTTCTGTATGTTTATTTTCTTTGACTCAGTTTTTGATCTGTCGAATGAGAAGTAAACCCTGCATTTATTTAAATTCTCTTTTCCCTCAGCTCTGGCATAATTCCATTTGAGAACATAACAATGCAAAGTGCCTGGATATATTGTTGGATAATTCATATTGTCTCTAAATGGTAGCTGTAAAAAGCATGCTCTTTCCTGTAACTTACAAAGAGACTCTAATGGCACCTTGTAATGGTCAAGAAAGCTCAGTTTTGAGTCAAACAAGAATACCAGACACTACAGAAACTAGTTAACTGAACAGAATTATTAAAGCTCTAATTAAATGTCACTCCTTTTGTCCAAGCTAGATGAAATGGGAACTGTCAGTGGCAGTTATGCCTCATTGTTGTTATTGGACCTTGAATTTAAAGCAGATGGTTGGTTTTGACCCAGACCTAGAAATAATACATCTTGTGTCTCACTGGACTGTCTCACTGGCATCACTTACAGTGCTGCTCCTACTAGAAGTCTTGGCCATGTATGTGTACATTGTCCTGTGAGCCTGCAACAATGGCTTTAGGAGGAACCTGAAGACATTCTCTGAGAATGGTGAGCCATAAATATGGATGTGCTTAGTAACTGAGTCCATTATTATGCACACCCAAATAGGCTGCCTGAGATTTATCACAGAGATCATTATGTTAATCTGACCAATGAAAAGTGTTCCTAAAAGCAATGCGATCAGAATTACTTGCCTTCTAGTACTGGAACAGGCAATATGACCACTGGCTATTGAGATAATTTTTCATAGATTAATAGTTTTAAGTTAAAAGAAGACATTACCAAATCTTGTGTGACTTCCAGTACTGCAATGAATTTTGTTGTTGTTAGTTGGCTGCATATGTACTTCTTTTAAAATAACAGGTATTCCACTATTTTTCTTTGATAATTTGATCATTTGTTCCAATGGTTACTCTCTGCCTGCCTTTTCACCATTGCTCTTTGCTACTTTTTCCCTCTTCCTGTCATTGACAGATTCTACCAACACTGACAAATCACAGGATTATTTAATAAAATGAAACCTTGTATTAATAACAGCAAAATCCAAAAGAAAATACCTCAATTAATTTGTAATTTTCTAATAACTTTCTGAAATACATTCAGTCAGGCTTTCATCCATATAACACACATATAATCATAGAATCATTAAGGTTGGAAAAGACCTTTAAGATCATCAAGTCTCATCATTGCTCTAACACTGCCCCACCCACCACTAAGCCATTTCTTGTGGTGCCACGTCTCCCCTCATTTGAAATACCTGCAGGGTTGGTGGCTCCAACACTTCCCTGCGCAAACTTTTCCAGTATCAGTGAAGAAATTTTTCCTAATAGCCAATGTAAAGCTCCTCTGGCACAACTCAAGGCCATTTCCTCTTGTCCTGTGACTCATTACTTTGGAGAACAGACTGACTCCCACCTCACTTCAACCTCCTTTCAGGAAGCTGTAGAGAGGAATGATGTCATGTTTTAAATGAAAAAGTTGCGTAAATTACATTGTACAAAACTGTAAGTATGGTAAGTCTACAGAATCATCTTTATCACCAAAATTTTATCTCAAAGAATGAAATCAAGCACTGACCAAATTCTGCTGTGCTGCAGACAGTAAGGGAATACTAATAAAGAGTGTGCCACACCTACTCATTTTTACTGCCAAATCATAGAATCGTAACATCACTGAAGTTGGAAAAGACCTCCAAGATCACTGAAACCAAACAGAGACTTTCCTATCGAACAACAGAGGAATTGGTTATCCCACAGGTGCAGGAATGAACCCTGAAGCACCACAGTTCTACTTATTCTGTCTTTGCTCAGGACTTTTATTAGCTGCTACTATCACAAGACTGATTATTCACTCCAAACAAAGCACATAGCTACATCTGATTTAACAAACATTTTTAAGGACTATCTTTTCAGGTTAGAACTTCAACAACAAGTAGTTTGTTACTTTAGGAAAGATTTGTACTAGGAAAAAAAATACTACCATGGAAGTAAAATGAAATAGGATGTGAGGATTTGAGAAGTTTAAATTCTTCTTATCTGTTCTAGAGAACTAATACTTTAGAGAACTTTTACAATAATTCCTAACCAAAGGTTTGGATATTTTATTGTGTACCCTTGCCTATGTTTCTTAATGCCCAGTTCAGAGCAGCATTTGTTAACCAATTGATTCTTGTGTGTGTACCAAAGTAGCAGCACAGCTGTTAAAATCAATGGATCTCAGTCAAGTCTGAGTGCATCACTGATTTATCTACATACAGGCTTATAATTGGAATATATATTTGTAGAAGATTTTAAGAAATATTGAAGAGTCAAGATCAAAGGCCAAATCCAACCTAGACATGCATTACGGTAGAACAGCTTTCTGCTTGCTATTTTCTCTAGGCAGCAGCATGAGAGTGAGGTGGCTAAGGCTTGACACCTCAGCCTAAGCAACCAGATACCCATTTACAGCTGATGAATTCTGGTACAAATTCAGATAAAGATTGAATTTATCCTCAAGACTGATAAAGAAAGGGTTGGCTTTCTGGCCTCAATAAAAGCTGTTACATCTGAAAACTTCTCCAGTTTTTCCAACTGCACCAACTTGTCCATATTAAATATTATTTACAACTCTGTCTCATCTCTCTCCGTGTTGACGTTTATCCATTCTCTTACTATATCCATGAAAGCTGCCAGCCAGCTCCCAACTCAAGGACTTTTCATGGTCCTTAAATAACAAGAAACTTTGTTTCACCACACATAGTATAACATTTGTATACTTTCCAAAACCTGCATAAAAGAACAGGAGTTAAAACAAAGAAAACTAACAGAAGGTATGTTTTCCACCTAACAAATGACAAACATTTTACCATGAGATCACATTTTGCTTCTGTGAAATAGAAGAATGACATTCTCTCTTATGCAAAGAGCTCTGTGATGTGCTGATGAGAAATATGATACACTAATTAGGTATTCGAGAAGTTTTCACTGCTCACGCTTTCCAGAACTGCACCTTATTCTACCTTTGATTAAAAAATGCTCTATCTTCAACCAATGTTTAAAGGCCTTCTGGGCAGCACAGGTGCAGCTAAGACAAAGGCTACTTTACTTTCTATCCATGCCATTTTTTTCTAGGCACATTTCTATCCTTTTTCTTTAGATTCAGTTTTGCTGATGATTTTCCCAGAAAATATACCCCTCAAATCCTGGGGAAAATACTACTCACACAAAACAACAGAATCATAGGAAAAGACCTTTATTTCATTTAGGTTGGAAAAGACCCTTAACATCAAGTCCAGTCATTAGCTCAACACTGCGAAGTCCATCACTAAACCCAAGTGCCACATCTCCATGTCTGTTAGATACCTCCAGGCATGGTGACTCCACCACTTCCCTGGGCAGCCTGTTCTGGTGCTTGACAACCCTTTCACTGAAGAACTTCTTTCCTAATATCCAATCTAAACCTCCCCCTGTGCAACTTAAGACCATTTCCTGTGATTCTGTCACTTTTTATTTGAGAGAAGAGATGATCCCCATGTCACTAAAACCTCCTTTCATGTAGTTTTTGATGAGGTCCCCCTGAGCCCCCTTTTCTCCAGACTAAACACCCCCAGCTCCCTCAGCTGCTCCTTGTAAAACCTGTGCTCCATACCCTTCACCAGCAGCATTGCCCTTCTCTGGACACACTCCAGCACCTCAATGTCTGTCATAGCAACGGGCCCAAAACTGGACACAGGATTCGAGGTGTGGCTAAATACAGGGGGACTATCACTGCCCTGGTCCTGCTGGCCACACTATTTCTGATAGAAGCCAAGATGCCATTGGCCTTCTTGGCCATGTGGACACACTGCTGGCTCATGTTCAGCCAGCTTTTGACAAATACCACCAGGTCCTTTTCTGCTGAGCAGTTTTCCAGTCACTCTTCCCCACATCTGCTTTTGCCAATTCTTACTTGATGGCTGTGAAGCTGCTTCTGTCAAGGTAGCTGCAAATCTCCTTACTATTCATTTAACTTTCTCAACTTCTTGAATACAGCTAAGCTTTAGACTTTGCTTTATATTTCATGGAATGCATATTTTAGACAACTATTCTCCCATCTGAGCCAAAGCAGATATCAAAAAGTATATCCTTTCATCAAAATGAAATTCTTTCACTCAGTTCTATTATCACCCTTTTGCTTTACTCCCCTCATCAGATAACACATTTTAACTGATAGTTAACATTATTGAAGTTTGTCCAAAATTTATATTCTAAAAAGCCTTCAAAAATCTTGGAACACTGACTTAATTTAATATTCATGGAGTACTTTGGAACCATAGTCTTTCTTGAGAATCAACACATATATCTTTTATCTAATTATCACCACCAAACTATTGAAGTTGGAAGTGACCTCTTGAGATCACCCAGTCCAACTCTCTTGCCAGCTGCGTTGTCCAGGATTGTCTCAAGTTGTTTCTGGACAATCTGTTCCAGTGCTTGACAACTCTCACAGTAAAAAGTGTTCTATTGTCTTTCCACTAACATTTAAATAGCATCTTCATTAGAGGCAAATTGCATATTGTAAATAATTTTCTAATTTATAAACCCACATAAAAATTAAAGATGTGCAAGCTAAGATTAATCACAGTATTATTTTCGCACAGAATTCCACGATTTTCAGATTTAAAGCATTTTGGGACCTACTGGATCTAATTTTTGTAATTTTTAAGCATTCTTATACAGTTATTCTACAAGTCTTTGTTGTCTCCTGTGTGAAGTTTGTTGCTATGTGTATAGAGTTCATTGTTTCAAGTGTTCTGCAAGTCAGATTAAAGTACTCATTTTATTTCACTGCTTCTGAATCAAGACAGACTTATATCTTGTGAGAATCTGAGTACTTTACACTTTTACTTTTAGAATAACATCCACACAAAGTATTGATTTTCCTCACAGGGACCAATTATAAAATATGAAGGAAAATGATACCTCTTCACTGATATTGCACCTTTAAAAAGGCCAGTAGAAATCATGCTGGAGGAAAGAAGGAAGTATTACTACTGAGAAAGGGTTTTCTTCCAGTTTTAGGTTTTAGGTAATGTGTTCTAGATAACTGGAATAATTTGGGGGTTTTGTTGATGTTTGGTGACATGCCTTTTTTACGCAGAGCACTTAAAGACCGGTGGTCAATTCAGTTTGGCATAGTATTACATAGTTTATCACCAATTTTAGTTAAAGCAGTTTTGCTCTTCAGTGTTAGTAACACAGCACATTGCTATATTCAATAAAATCAAATAATAATATAACTGTTCTGCATAAACAAATGCCATCTTCCCACTTCAGTCTGTGATATGCTAGCAGTCCTGAGACTTACTTTTTCTCTGGAAAGCTGTGTATATGGCTATTTCCTGTGACCCAACTAAGTCCAAAGGCAAAGAAGAAAACTTTGGACTGCAGAAACTACTGGAACAAACAGGAGAAGCTACTAAATAAATAAATTCCATATGCAACCTGGGACTAACTTTTGAAGGGCCTATTTAACACTGGAATAATCTTGAAAATTTAGACCAGCTTCTACTTCAGTTGCATAACTTCAAAGATCAAAATGAACCTCCTAATTTTTACTGTCACAAAGAATCTCCTGTTTATCAGGTTTTCAAAAAAAACAACTAAACACAATATAAGTAGAAGTATAATAATATTCCTATTGCTTGTGATTTACGTTGGAATTTCTCCTACAATTATAGAATCATAGAATGGTTTGCATTGGTAGGGCCTTTAAATATCATACTGTTCCAGCCCCACTGCCATGGGCAGGGATACCGTCCACCAGACTGGTGGAAACCCCATCCAGCCTGACTTTGAACACTTCCAGGGATGGGGCATCCACAGATTCTCTGGTTAACCTGCTCGAGCAGCAATCAATAGAACTAACAGAACATACACATATAGTAGATATATTTATTTATATTAACAACTTATATCCTTTTATGTGGAACAAATGATCTCATATTTTTGGTGCAAATTTCCAAATGTCTCCTCCTAATTTTAGATTTCAGTTCTTTGTTACAATAGGACTTTATTCAAGTCATCATTCCA
This sequence comes from Pithys albifrons albifrons, assembly GCF_047495875.1. Lineage (NCBI taxonomy): Eukaryota > Metazoa > Chordata > Aves > Passeriformes > Thamnophilidae > Pithys > Pithys albifrons. The sequence goes on along the minus strand of NC_092463.1, from coordinate 17,944,680 downwards.
ATTACTATAGCATAAGAAACCTAAAAGCTACATCTGAACAATATTTTAGAAATTGATTTAGATTGATCTCTGTTGTTAGAGATAGCCTGTTTTTCAATAATTCTTACTGATTATATATATTTGAGAATAACTTTCATGTAGTAATAGACATTTATTACAACAGTATTTTGCAGATCTCCACTATGGCATGATGACTGTATGAACTGTCAAATTTGTAAGAGCATTTATGGTTATAATCCCTATTTTTATAAAGAAAAACAAGGAAGAACCAGGGAACTACCAGCTCATCAGTCTCACCTTGGTGCCAGGCAAGATCATGGAGGAGATCTTCCTGGAAATTATCCTAAGGCCCATGAAAAACAAGGAGGTGATTGATGGCAGCCAACATGGCTTCACTAAGGGCAAAATAGTGCCAGACAAATTTGGTGGCCTTCCATAATGGGGTTATAGATTTGGTGGATGAGCGAAGAGTGACTGACTTCATCTACCTGGACTTGTGCAAAGCATGACATCCTTTCCTAAACTGGAAAGATGCGGATTTCATGGATGGACCAGTCGATAGATAAGGAATTAAAGAACTAACTGGATGGCTGCACTCAAAGGGTTGTGGTCAACGGCTCAATGTTCAAGTGTAGACCAGTTGCATTCCTCAGAGGCCAGTACTGGACTGGTTCTACTTAACATCTTTCTTGGTGACATGGGCAGTGGGACTGAGTGCACCCTCAGCAAGCAGCCGATGACACTGAGCTGAGCGGTGCAGCTGACACGCTGGAGGGGAGAGATGCCCTCCACAGGGACCTTGATGAACTTAAGAGGTGGGTCTGTGTGAACGAACCTCATGAAGTTCAACAAGGCCAGGTGCAAGGTGCTGCAGCTGGGTTGGGGCGACATACAGCAATTTGTACATGACATCCCTTTGCCAGGGATGGAAACCACAGATCCTCTCACTCCTCTTACAAGACAATCATTTTAAACTCATTTATTGATCTCTGTATGTTAGACACCCTTACCATAACTTTCTAATTCACTGGCACAGAGAAGAAAAAAAGCTAATATATTTTTGATAGATTTTTATAAAAAATTCTGCATGAATTTCAAACTGTATTTGAGGACAGTTAAGTGAAAACCTATACTGTAAGAAATTTTGTCTAAGCATGAGAAAATAAAGCTTTAGAAGGAAAAACATGAACACACTCTTTGGAGAACTGAGTCAGAGGCAGAAACGGTAGGAAAATTGGGTTCTTGCTAAAAAATAATGTATTATTTCAAATGCCCATTTTCTAAGTAACTGAAGTAATTAAAAACCTATATTAATTCTACGTTGCCAAATAAACATCCTTTGTATTTACATATATTATTTTGTGGGAGTGTTTTTATATTTTTCTTTATAGTCAATTCACACTTGAAAATTTATTTTCCTTAGAGTAAGCTGTATTATAGTGAGACATTATTACAGAGGAAGTTGCTGCCTATTTTTTTTTCTAGCTAATGTTGGGGGAGGGGGGAAATCAGACTACAAAGAATAAAAAAAGTTTCAGTATATCTCCCAACATTCTTTAAATCTGTTTTTTTCTCTACCTTCCCTTTTCTCAACTTTTTTGTATTGCTGGTTATTATCCATACCATGCCATGCACATGCCTCTTGCCTTTAATTACATTTTGTACTTACTTGTTCATCAACACATTTATGGCCTGTTGCTAAGCAACATGCATAACATTAGTACATACATTCATTTATCTCTGAACACATTCTACTTCCTATTTGTGTCATTCTTTTCCAATATTTCACCTCATTCCATGCTGTTCTTCATTTCCACATTTCTTCAGACCTTGCTCAGAGTAACTTGCCTGAGAATATCCATACCATTTTTTGAACAATTCCTAAACAGCCAATATAGTTTTAACACTCATTGCTGACAGTCTTTTCTGATTTTTATCTCCAGGCAATTATAAAATATGATAGAAAAAATATTCTGTATGAGGAAATATATCTATTAACATGGACGGAGGTATGAAGTCAAGAATACAGGAAAGAGAAAAACTGCTAAAAATAGACACAGCAAGGGCAGAAGACAACATGAGTTAGCATCCAAGGTGGACCTGGTTTCATAAACATGCTGGGGTCTTGCAGGCAGAGAGAAGTGCAAATTTGATGTAGTTAAGACACAGGAGCAAATGCAGGACTTAAACACAGAATGCCTTGGATAGACCCATTACTTCATCCATTAGGAAACAGAAGACTTTGGTACTGTATGTTTCTTGAAAGCTACATAGAGTAGCAAACAGATTAACTTCAGCAAGCTTTCTCTGAAAGACTGTTAATAATTACTATACAGACATCACAGGTGTCTACTTTTAAGAGGTCATATTAACACTAAAAATTGAAAAAGTTTGGCTATAAACTAATATAGAATACAAAAGAAATTCAATCACCTGTCATCCTTCAGTCTCTTCTAACTCTATTAATTTTTGTTCTCTGGCACTCTTTCAGAGTCAGGGAATATTTTAATAAATTCTCTTCCAAAAGACAGTCAGGGTTATAGCAGGGTAGAAGGGAGTTAATATGGTCCTAAGGAATTAGCCTTGCCAAATAACAGATGCTGTTAGGATCAATTCAATTTTGTCTTCTAGAAAAAAAGTTACTTAGAGGAGCAGAAACAAGATGTTTAATGAGTAGAGAAGTAATGAATCCAGCATTCCATAGATCTGCTTCATCTATCTACCACAATGACCTGATTCCTCAGTGACTTCTCACTTTAAAATACTTCTTCGCGCTTCTCATCCTTATCTTTTTCCTTGTTGTTTGGCTGAGTAAGGGACAGTATATGCCAAAATTGACTGATGCTTTAGGCATGTTTAAAAACTACATATATGTAAGAAATCAGTAAATGCAAGCTTAACAGATAACTTGCTTCTATTTCTCAGAATGAATTAATGGCTTATTTTCTGCCTCAGATGGAAAACAACACATGTTGCTACAATTTTAAGTTAGAGAGGATTAAGAGGGTTTAGATTTCCATTTGTCTCTACTTTGGTTGAAATTGGCCAATGTGTTAACAATAATTAAGGCAGAGTAGACAGAAAAAGTGAACACACAAGACTTACTTCCCTAGAAAAGCAGAACTGCATATAGCAAAACAAAAAATAGATGTAGTATTGATCAAAAATCACCATATAGAATGAAAAGCCAAGGTGTCTCCCATTCCAGAGTAGGCAGCATGTAGTAATTTGCTCCAGCTACCTGGTCTAAAGTTTTTCTTCTACATGTCAGCACATACAGAGCCCCTTCAAAAGGCCTTTAACTGAGTTGTGCAGTAAAGACTGACCACTTCAATCAATACAATATTCAAGCACTGACAAAAGTATTCTGTACCCCTCTGTGAACTATGCCAAGTGGCACCACCCACAGGCAATGCACAAGATGTGTGTTTTCTAAAATGCAGTTACATGACATGTAATTCTTGTGTCACTCTCTTGACACAAAGAAAGCTTTACTCTTTGGCATGGAGCTTCACCTTAGTTTTCCTATTCATTCAAACAATTTTGTTCCACTTTATGCATTTCTTCCTGAGACTAAGTAACATTAAAAGGGGTAAGGAGGAAGGGAGGAGAAAAAAGTTTCGCCCAAGATTTTCTCTAATATATGACACCATTCATATATGAGCATGGTTTAGGCAGCACCAGCATCAGCAAACAAGACAAACAAATCAAAGATCCTGTATCACTCTGGTCAACAAAGGTAAATCACAGATGGTTGTGGCTGGACATCTGCCACTAGGATGGATTTAACTGGATTTTTAGAAGGCTAAAACAATTTAATCTGAATGAACTTAAAAACAATTAAGAATTCTTCACAATTTCCCATTAAAGCTGCAATAGTAGATAACAGTTCCTTTAACATCTAAAAGGCCTCATATGGCCTCACCTTGAATATTGTGTGCCGTTTTGGTCACAACAATATAAGAATAATATTAAACTATTAGAGAATGTCCCAAGGAAGGCAACAGTGATGGTGAAGGGCCTTGAGGGGAAGACTTATGAGAAGTGACTGAGGATACTTGGTCTGTTCAGCTGGAGAAGAGGAGACTGAGGTGAGACCTCATTGCAGTTACAACTTCCTTGTAAGGGGAAGAGAGGGGGACGGGCACTGATCTGTTCTCTGTGGTGACCACTGACAGGCCCTAAGGGAATGGCCTGAAGTTGTGTCAGAGTAGGTTTAGGGTGGATATTAGAAAAAAGTGATTCACCCACAGGGTGTTTGGGCACTGGAACAGGCTCCCCAGTGAAGTGGTCACAGCACTAAAGCCTGACCATTTGGATGCATTTGGATGATACTCTCAGGTACATGGTGTGACTCTGGGGGCTGTCCTGTGCAGGGCCAGGAGTCGCACTCGATGATCCTTGTGAGTCCCTTCCAACTTGGCATATTCTGTGATTCTCTGTGATTCTGTATTGTTCTGGTTTTGGCAGTGATCATTTTTTTCCCAGTAGCTGGTACAGAGCTGCATTTTGGATTTAGTATGAGTGTAAAGTAGGTAACACAGTGACGTTTTAGTTGTTGCTGTTCAAGGCTTACCCTAAGTCAAGGACTTTTCAGTTTCCCAATGCTCTAACAGTGAGCAGATGCACAGGAGTCCATGAGGGAGTACGGCAGACAGGCCAGAGGGATTTTCCATACCACAGGATGGCCTGCCCTCTATGTAAACAGGGTGTGTGGGGTGGGAAGGGAGATTGGCTGGGAGGGGCCAAATGCTACTGGGGAATGGGTTTGGCATTGCTCAGTAAGGGGTGAGCAATGGTACTGTGCATCAATCATCCCTCTCTGGTGTTATGTCTCTCTCTCTCCTCATTATTATCATAATTATTTTATTTTCTTTCAATTAGCAAACTGTTCTTATCTCAACCCTAATTCACCTCTCCACTGGGGATGAAGTGAGGGAGCAGCTGTGGGGTACTTGGTTTCCAGCTGGGATTAAATGCTGACAGCTACCAAGTTACAAGGCTGAAAGAGTTCACATGAGACTAGGAGGGTGTACCTGGCATCTTATTACATTGGAAGTTCATGAAGATTTTAAAATGGAATAACATACACACTGAATAAATGTATATGTGTGCCTCTGTAGACTTCATTATGCATTCAGTTCAGCAAGATAACATCATTTCAATTCACACCAGGGAAAAAATCCTAATCAAGGTTCATAAAGAACTTTTGATAAAGTTTTATGGTATTGTTACCACATTCCTTGACTTTATTAATTGAGCTCTGAACTTAAATTAGCATTTGTTGCTATCAAGAACTAAGTTAACAAAAGAATAGGAAGAAGGTATTTCCAACTTTGGTGTTGGTATTACACCCCAAAAAGTGAAAGTATAAACCAAGATAAAATTAAAATGTCCAAACTATTACAAGCCATTACTATGGAGAACAGTTAACACGTAAGATCTGTATTTTCCAAACCTATTAAATTCTAACTACTGACACGGCACAAGGCAATGATCTTTGGGCACTGATAATATTAGTTAGTTGACTTCAGAAGCTACAGCTGCTAAAATTCATACCCTCCTGAGTTATCTGTGGGTATATATGCGAGGTATGTCTACTGTTTACTTTCTCCTAAATGAAGGACATGACCAAATGAAACAGGGAATTCACTACCAGAAAGGGCTGACTGTGGAAATCCTTCAGTTCCAAACAATTAGGATTTTAAAAGAACAAGAAAATGAGAAATAAGTCTGTAAAACATGATATCTGTCCTATAGTCATATGTAAAAACAAGCATAACACACATTTACTAAAATAAATGTTCAGAAAAAAGGAACAACACTAAGGTAAGGGCCAGAAAAAAAATTAATCACAGTCTTTGTTAATTAAATGCATCACTGACTCCTTACTGACCTCCTTACCAGATGACTCCAGAAAAGACTTCAGTTAAAGTGTTTATGAAGCAGTTTATCAGCATGAAAAAGTTAGTCTGAAGAATCCAATAACCTTCCAACATAAGAAGCCAAGCAGAAAAAAGAGTTGATGTTCTCTTTCTTTCAATTTTTTTCTTTCATTCTTTCAAATAAAACATGCTATGCCCTTTAAAATTACACTAAAATGTTACTAGTTTTCCAGAATTATTGATTCTCACTACAGAATTAATACAGGGAAAAATCTATTAGGTCCTTAAATTGCTCAAAAATTCTAGTCAGAGTGTATTATGCATATTTATGCATAAGCAGAAGACAATGCCACTATGTATTTATATTCACTACCTTAGATAAAGAATTAACATTGCATTTGGTATTGTAGTGCATACACCATATTAATGTTACCCATTGGAGAAAGACCCAGCAGATAAAAACCAGTAGAAGGAAGAAGAGATTTTCTGCCAAGTTTGTGATTTAGATGTATAAGACAAACAGACTAGTATTTATTAGATTAAGTAAGACACACAGTCAGTTGCAGTAGACAAGACAAATCAAAACTATCTATCAAGAAAACAAGGGCTGTTAATTTGCTCATTTCCTAAAATTATTTGATTCCAAAAGAGATTAACAGTACTAGGAGTTTATAATCAGGGGACAAAGACACATACACATAAAACACACTTGTGTGTCTTACTAAGAATATACTAAAAATAAAAAATAAAAATCCTTAATACAAGGTAGTTACTAACAAAATCATTATTTTTGCTTTACTAGTTAAACTACAGAGATCATTGATCTCTTTCTCAGAAATAAAACTGCATTCTAAGTATGGAATTTGGCTTCCTTTTAGCAAAGACTCATAAATAGCTTGAAGAAAAAGACTTCAAATCATGAAGAACTAAAAACAATTTCTTTACCTGTTTCTGCAGGCCATTTGACAATATGAAGTGATGAGTTGTCTTGAGAGAAAGACCCAAATTTGTCCCTCTATGCACTTTCGAGTGTAAGAAATACAACCTGTGTGTGTGTCTGAACAACCCAGGACTGTACTCCACAGTCTGAACAGTGCACACGTACTCTAATGCCTTCTACTTACATAATTCTGACAACAGGCTTTCAACAGACAGACAATCAAGTAATTGATTGCAATATTATACAGTAAAACTTTAAATTTCTTGAAATTGTTTTGTATTTCTCAATCATATTATTTTGCCATTAGTATAAGTTTCAAACATTTAATAAAACTCTATAAAAAACCCACTTCAACTGGTATAAGAAAATCAACAATGGACATAAACCACGGGCCTAACTATCCAGGAAGTCTTGGTAAATTCTAAATTGTTAGCAGAAAGTTGGAATTCGAGAAGGAAAAATCGAGAGGAATCTCTGCTTCTCAGCTAACCAACAGTCTGAATATTAGCAATGGGATTTAAAGTTCCCAGGCTACTGGTACCCGATTATTATCTAGGAGGAATACATCCTGAAAGAGAAAAAAAAACCATGAACCAAATTGTTGAATGACTATGTCAGCATTTAGATTTTGTTAAGCACATGTGAAGACTGAGATTATATGGAATACCCCTGGGACACTCAGATAGCAAATACATGGCATTCCCCATACCAAGATACAAAGATTATGTCTTGCCAAGTAGTCTGGACAGAGGACACAGAGCATTAGTGGTATAACAGATTTTGACAAAAGGTTCATTTTGTCTTGTTAATATCAGTCTGAGTCCAAATATAAATAATAATGAGGTCACATCAGGATATTCCCATGCCATATTATGTGATGATAGAATTGAAAACTTAAACCTTCAACAGTGTTGGAAAGGCTCTGAAAATAAATAAGTAAAAAGAATTGATTAGAAGGGTCTATGCAGAGAATACAATTACAGGTGTTCAGTTCTAGGATGCAGAACCTGAACAGGGACAGTTCCTAGTTAAAATGGAACTATGAGGAACTATGGAAAAAAAACCGGTTTTCAACAGCAACACAGAAATAACAACAGGATAATCAAAAAATAAGTAGCTTTCTCTCCCATTACCTGCCTATCACAGTGGGCATCATCAGATGATCCAAATAAAGAACAGCTATGGACACTTTACTCTCTAACAACCTTTTTTCCCATTCCTAGTTAATAACAAACATAGACCAAGAAATGAATATAGGAAAAAATAGCTGTGGATTCGTAGATGGGGGTGGGATGAAACGAAAAATTAAAAAATCATGGGACTTTAAGAGGCTGGAAACCAAAGACCAATAGGGTGAGAAATTGCCATGAAAGAGCCTTTTCGCAAAGGAAAAGAGAATTAAATGTGAATCAACTACCTCTCCTGCAACTACTACAATACACACAGTGAAGACATTTGAATACATGATTTCTGGTTACATATGAGAGTGGGGCAATTCTCCTCAACAATGAAGACTTTTTCCCATATTCAGGCAGAATTTTCCCTGACACAATGTGCACACATTGCCTCCTGTCATGGTACATCATTGTGTAACAAAGACTCCTCTGCTGAAGTATCGTCAGTGTACCAAAACACAAAATGCTGCACATGTTCAATGTATCTGTAATCTTATTTTTTCTAGGATTCCATGGCTAAAAGGGAATCTTCTCTTGACAATAAATTTATTTTAAGAAAATTTGCACAATGTACAAGAGATTTGGTGGACAAAATCAGTGGATACATTTTAAAAATTCAGAAACCATCTTAAATTTTCAGGATTTATGGCATTATGCTTTTCAAACTTATGAGGGAAATATTACAAGAAAAGAATACAAAGTTATAAATCATATTAAATAATTCTGTAAATAGTTGAACTAACAATGTCTGATTTGTTATAGATTTGCATGTTATCATTGACTGACCTTAGGGTCTGTAATGAAATCTTTGTCTTCTCCACAGCTGGGTCTTCATAAGGTGTTGCTTCCATGCAGACTCTGTGATGCCTGTTAAGATACATTAACTCATATAACAACCCTTTCCTCTGTTGGGGGCACTTACAGCATCTCTCTTCTTCTTTGTTCACCTATTTTTATGAAACTTGCAGAAATCCAATCATTTCTTTGATCTCAACTCCTCCTATAGTTCAGCCTGTAAGCTCCTGAAAATCAGCCTGTAAGCTCCAAAAGTATAAGTGAGTGGATACCCATTATCCAACAAGCCTTATAAGAAGTCTACTAAAAATCCCACAGAAATTCTTTTTATGCTGAAATATGAACACTTTTATAAACTTTGTCCAATTCAGGAATATAAGGATTGCTAAGAGCACATGAATCATTTAAATGCTATTAATAGTATCTTATCCTTAATTTAAACAAAATACTAAAAATGAATGGACACTGTGCAGATACATTATAAAGAGTATATGTTGCCACTCACTCAAATTTATTAAATCAAATAATAACTCTGTTTGTCATGTTAAAAACAAGTGCTGTCATCAGGTATTTTTTGACCTAGCTCTTAGTTTGTTAGAATGCAACAATAGTATAATATCCCCTTTTCAATTGTGTCACATTTCTGATGCTGATTCATTTTCTGAAAATGCAGCAGAGACTGTAAGAAAAGAGAACAAAACCTAAATCCAAAGAAAACTGGGTAACAATTTGACATAAGACTGTTCTATTATTATGCCACAGACTGGCTCATTTTTATTTTGGTAATGTTTTTTCCCTACTATAAAGGTACTCTAGACTTTGCAAACACTTCTTTAGTACTGCAAAAGAGTTATTGCTATTTATATTATGCATACTATATTATTCTACTATATTCAGTGCAGTTTTTTGCCTCAGTCTTTAATAATACTGATAGACCTTGGGCTGCTTGGGCCCTTGAGTTGGACAACTATAAGTGTGGGAATGGTGACTTTCCATTTGTGGATACTGAAATTGTAAGGGATGAGTTGTATCAACTGAATGTTCACAAGTCTGTGCCTGATGACATTCATCCCAGGGTTCTGAAGATCTAGCAGATGTTACGGCAGGATCCCTCTCTATCAACTACCAAGGGTCTTGGGAGTCTGGGGAGGTCTCTGATGACTGAATGCCAGCCAGTGTTATTGCCATCTACAAAACAATATGAGGAAAGACCCAGGGAACTACAGACCTGTTGGTCTAACTTCAGTTCCTGGAAAAATTATAGAAATGATCATCCTAGGTGATATAGTAAATACTAGGTATTTAAAGAATAATGTAAGCATCAGACATAGTCAGTGTGGGTTCACAAAGGAAAAGTCCTGTTTATCCAATTTGATATCCCTCTATGCTAAGGTCACCCACCTAGTGGATGAAGGGGAGTCAGTAGATGTAGTTTTCCTGGATTTTAGTAAGGCTTTTGATACTGCCCCTCACAGCCTCCTTCTGAACAAGTTGTTCAGCTGTGGGATGAGCAGTGTCATGGTGTACTGAGTGAGGAAGAGGCTAAAGAGCAGAGCTCAGAGGGTTGTAGTGAGTGGGGCTACATCTGGCTGGTGATTGGTCACCAGTGCTGTGCCTCAGGGTTCAGTTCTGTTCAATATATATCTATCAGTGATCTGGATGCAGGACTTGAATGCACCATTAGCAAGTTTGCTGATGACACCAAACTGGAAACTGCCATTGACTTTCCTAAGGAATAGGATACATTACAGGGGAATTGAGATTAGAGTTTTAGACAAAGACTAACGGGATGAAATTTAACAAGCCAAAATGCCAGATTCTGCACTAGGACACAGTAATGCTGGGCACAAGTACGCATGGGGAAAGGTGTGGCTGTAAAGCTGCCCTGCAGAAAGGGTTCTGGGGCTGCAGCTGCTCAGTGTGAGTCAGCCATGGGCCTGGGCAGCCAGGACTGTGAACCATGTCCTGGGATGCACCAAACACAGTATACCCAGCCTGTCAGAACACGTGGTTATCCTACCATATTCAGCTTTGGTGTGGCCTCACCTTGAGTACTGTGTGCAGTTCTAGGCCCCACAGTTTAGAAGGGTGTGAAGATCCTTGAATGTGTCCAGAGAAGGACAAAAAAAGAAACGTCCTATAAGGATCAGACAAAGACTTTGGGCTTGTCTACTTTGGAGAAAAGGAGACAGAGGGATGACCTCATTGCTCTCTACAGCTTCCTGAGGAGTGGAAGTGGAGAGGGAGATGTTGAACTCTTCTCCCTGTGATCCAGTGACAAGACCTCAGGGGAGGTTTGGACTGGGCATTAGGAAGCAATTCTTTACAAAGAGGGTGGTCAAACCCTGCACCAGGCTTTCTAGAGAGGTGATCGAAGCCTCAAGCCTGACAGTGTTTAAGAAACATTTGGCCAGAGTTCTTAACAGCATGCTTTAACTTTTGGTCAGCCCTGAACTGGTCAGGCATTTGTACTAGGTGAACAATGTAGGTCCCTTTGCAACTGAAATATGCTATTCTAATTCTATTCTATTGATTAAAGTAAAACAACAGGTTTTCATTCTGTCAGCATATATCACAAATTACACTTCAAATAGAAGACGCAGTTTATTTTGCAAAAAAAATTTTATTCTTAACTCTAGAGAAAAATCTACTTTAAATAATATGTATGCTCTGAAAGAGCTTAAAGAACAGTTTTCCCTTCAGGGTAGAGGTTCAGCTTTGGATAAAAATGAACAAGAATTGTTGTCATGTAATGGCTGTTTAATAGGTTATTTGAAATAAGTTTGGTTGGGTCAGTCTTTTCCTCAGTTTCTATCATCCAATGCCATTAAAAAATAATCAGCATCTGTGTAGGTAGTCCCTGTAAAGACATCACCAAACTGAATACATATAAGCTATTGCCAAAAGAACTCATTCACATTTGAGACATGTTGACAGGTGCACTGCTATTACCACAGATGTTATTCATAATAAAAGAAAATCAATCTTTGATGTCTATGGCTGCCACATTCTAATGTTTTTAATGATATGCCGCAGTTTTATCCCATCTGAAAGAAAGTATCTTTAAAGGAAAGTCCTGAGGATACAACCAGCTAAGCACTTACTGTGACATTAACACATTTTAATAAGTTGCATTACCAGGAAGGTATTATGGCAACTGACCACACGCATATCCCTGCTTTATGGCAATGCAAAATAAAAAGGATTCATGTGAAGTAAGAATGACCTTCGTTAAAACTATTTGCTCTTCACTTCAAGGACCAATGAAATAAGGTCTGCGTGAAAGGCAGGAGTGATAATTAGGAGATTGGAACCAGTGACTTATCTAAATTTGCTAACATAATTGTAAAGAGAAAAAGCACAAATTTTTAACTTAAATATGAACTTAATTCAAATTAATAATTTAAAATATATAAATATTTATTTAATGTGGTAATTTTTTCCAATTATAAACATGCATGTTGAACTATTTAGAAGGAATAAACATGTGTGTGGCATACTGAGTAACACTCACATGCCAGGTTTTGCTTTCAAACCTGAAACAATTCATACCTGTCTTAATGTCAAATTTTTTACAAGTCCCTTTCTCTTCAGGAAAAGGGATATGCAAAAAAGTTCAGATTTTTTAATGAATTTTCTGTAGGATTGGGAAACCAGATAGACTTGGGTCATATCTACTAGAAATTCTATTTAAAATTTTTGTTAGGATGATTTGCTGCCGGATTTCTTTATATTGAAAGATCCAGGCTTTCACTGGATGTGACAGAGATGTATAATGGCTTACTGCTTCATAGGAACAGTATGCCCAAGTCCTGCAGGATTTGGATACTCATGTTTCTACTAGACAAGTGTTAGAATGACTGAATAATTTGAATTTACAGGAATGTACAGGCCTGGCTGGAATGGATTTATTTTCTTCACAGTAGCATGAACAATTCTGTGACTAGAACAGTATTGAGAACATACCACTGTTGCCTAAAATCAAGGAAAAAAAATTTGAGACAGCATTAGTATAGGTAGAATTCTTTAATGAATATTTTTTGGTGCACAACAAAACTACTGACTACTGTTTTGACTCTTGCTGAGCAGTGCTTGCACCTTCTCCAGGTCTTCCTTTTCCCCCCCTCTGTTCCCCAAGGGAGTAGGCTGGAGGTGGGTAAGGTGCAAAGGGACACAGATGGGAGAGCTTGCTCCAACTGACCAAACAAAATTTGTTGCTCATGCTGTAAAGTGACTTATACTATCATTTATTATTGTAATAAAAGACAGGCTAACAGAGCTGGGGCCGTTCAGGCCAGAGAAGAGAAGGCTCCAGAGGGCATTTTGCAGCCCTGCAATATATAAAGGGGGCTTATAAGAAAGACGTTTTCACCAAGGCCTGTAGTGACAGGGGCAATAGTTTTCAAATAAAAGAGGGTAGATTTAGATGGGCTGTAAGGAAGAATTTTTACAGTGAGGGTTGTGAGACATTGGACCAGGTTCCCCAGAGAAGTTGTGAATGCCCCATCCCTGGAAATGTTCAAGGTTCTGATCAGCCTGGTCTAGTGGCAAGTGTTCATGCCTGTGGTAGTGGGGTTGGACTAGATGATCTTTAAAGGTCCCTTTAAATGCCAACCATTCTCTGACATCATGCTTAGCAATAAAAGCTTGGAGAAAGGGCAAAGAAGCAGGGGACGTTTGTGGTTATGGTGTGTATCATGCCAAGTAACTATTAGGTGTGCTGCTTTTCAGGAAGCAGCTAAATATCTGCCTGCTGATGAGAAGTAGTAAATAAATTCCACACTCCCCTTTGCTTGCATGTGCAGCTTTGCCCTCACTTGTTAATGTGTCCTTATATCAACCCACAAACTTTCTTGCTCTTGCTCTTCTGATTCTCTCCTGCTGCCCCATTGTGGGAACAGTCAGTGAGTCACTGGTCAGGGTCAACTCACCACAAACAGCAAAGTGGGTTGTTAAGTGATTTGATTACAAAATTGGTAACAAAGTTATAGATAGGAAAGGCAAAACAAAACTCATTATTAATTCTACCCAAAAGATACATCTAACTTTAGGTATTAACTCATGTTTTTCTGCAAAGTATCACCCCACTTAGGCAGAACCTGGACACAGACACCCTTAATTATGTGTCATTTCCCTGTGTAATGAAATGTGAAACAGGTACTGCCTTGAGAAAGAACTTGTATCAGGGTACTGCTTCTCAACATAAAAAACATTCCATATGAGCCTTGTTCCCCTGAACACCCACAGTACTTTTTAGATTAATTATGATAATCTCCTTTTTCTTCCTGAATTCCTCTCTTACAAGGGTGAAAGTGAGAAGGTAAGTCAGTTGCTGGATTTTTGTCCACCTCTCAAATACCAGCTAAGGACAGGTAGGAGAATCTGATTATTTTTCCCTTCTGTCTCCCTGGATTGATATACCAGTTAGCAAAAATAATTCTCAACTCTGGTCGCTGACAGGATAGGGTAAAAACTGATGTTCAGTCTGGTTTGTCATCTTCTTATACCAGTTCTAGAGCAATGGTACATTACATGTGGGTATGGCACAAGCTTTTAACGCATCACTGAAAATAAAAAAAAAGTACATACTCTGATATGAATGGGAGATAAAAAAAATGCAGCTTTTCTATTAGATATGGTTCTCAAGAGATAAGGAAAAAGACTTGTATAGGTGATGAAGTGTGATAATATGAAAGGCTGCAAGACAGTTGCTTAAGAAACAAGAACAACAAAGGAATAAACTACTGCAGGCATCACCAGAGCTGGAATGACATTGTACTGTGTACTATGTTTCCATAGCAACTAGCCATAGGAAGATGAATGTCTCATATTCACTGTGCTCCGCAGTACATGTCTATAAATCAAACTTGCATAAAAGAGCATAAGATTTCTTCCATGGGGTGGCTCTGAAAAACAGGTTATTTTCTTATTACTGAATAATTACATAAAAGAAATATGAGACAATTAGGTCAATTTTGTATGGAAAGTACCAATACATACAAAAGTACTAATATACCTCCAGTGTGTGATACTATCAATCTAAAGGCCAGTAGCATAAAAAGCAGATCATGAAAGCCTTCTTTTCTTCCTTATGATCTGATTTACACTTGCTAGCTTTAAAAACTGCATGAGACTTTTCTGTCCACTTTTGGTTTGTAAGACATTTTTCATCATTTATAGGTTCACTCACATTCACATGTGATTGATTTTCAGCTTACTTCTGTCACTGTTTGCATTACCAGGCTCTGAGATTTTAGCATACAAATAAATCATTTTTCTAAGGAAACGTTATAGCTGAGACAAATATTTTCTCAGCATCTGTAATTAATAATATTGTATAATTCAAATATGACATTCATACTCATGACAAAAAAGGAAAACAGCACTTGAGATATTTTTTTAAAAAATTTGAATCTCACTTTAAAAGACATGTTCACTTACAGACAGCCAGTTATCACAAATAATTGCTGCAAAGAACTTGACACACTTCATATCCATGTAGCTACATGCAGATCAGCAGCATTAGTATAAAGAAATTCTTATGTGTGCTACAGAGAACTGCTTTCAGAGAACTCCATCACAAAAGAACATACCAGCACACCATTTAGCTCAGTAGACTCTTCTGCAACTCCTGTGTCAAGAACATTGAATTTTTAGAGTGCAATGGCATTTTAAGTAGGTGCACACCAGGTTCTTGTGATCATTTTGTTCAATATGAGTGCAATATCAGCTCAGAAACTCGACTGTTCAGGCAAGATTACAGTCAATTAATACAATTAAATATAAACTGACAAGTCACCTACATTCTCCAAACTGTAGCAAAAGCTGTATGCAGTGTAATCCTGACATTTGTAAGAAAACATCTAATTTAAGTGGCATTTTATCAGTATAAGATGAAAATAATTCCCAAGGAATTAAAAACTCCCCACAAACCAAAACCGACTCCTTATTATACTTAGATGTGTGTTTCATGTCTCTGTAGTCCACTAAGTTGACTACAGACATTGCTAATAACAGACAACAAACTCTGTACTGAGTTTGCAAGGTCTGAGGATCAAGACTTTGTCTGAATTTGTTTGACCTTCCTTGGAGATTTTACTTGTTTTATCTGTAACAGTAGCACTTTCAAGGACCAGGTGTCTATGGCTAATTTGTTCTTAACTTTACACAGGATAAACAGCTTTATAAAGACAGTAGCAACAAGACCTTATCCTGTGTAAGAAGAAATATTTATGAGTTTAAGGTAATGATGCAGAGAAATATAGACCTGTCATGATAGAAGAGGCCTTCAGATGTAAAGACATGGCAAACAGAGGAATGTAGGTATGGGATACTAAGAAACAGGGCACAGGCTGGCACTGAAGAACCAAGACTAAAACCAACTCACCAGCAGTCAGTTAAAGAAATGCATACTCAGAACTGGACAAATGTGGCTTTAGAGATGATAGAGAAAAGAACAAATATCTGAAGTATGTAATATGTGCCATATATAGTACATTAGGATGTAATGTGGGCTTGCAGACCAGTGAAGAAAGAAGGTGGCATAAACTGTGTTGGCAAACATATTTAAATGACCTAAAGTAGATGCAGGAGTGAGAGAGAAGAAAACATGAATATGAACATTATACTCCTTCTGGTGAAGAGGTCAGGATAATGGTAACTCATTCAACCATGTTTGCCTTGAATCTGTCAGCCTTGGGACCGAGACGGACAGTGGAAGACTCAGAATAAAAACAGAAGAAGGGTAGGTGTTAGCAGGTGCATAACATACTTAACTGCATTGAAACATTTTGCAGCATAGTATTCTTTGTTTTAATCTTTCTTCCCTATTTTTGCAATTATTAAATAACAATAGCACTAATAATTATTCTTTGATTAGACTGCTAAGGTCTTAGTATAAAGTCAAAATAATTATTGGCTTTATTTATCAGGTGGGTCTCCTTTCTACCCATATAAAGATTTTGAGCATTAGAGCTGTTACAGGTAGGTTAGAAAAAGGATCCATTATTCTTTATGTTCTTGCTATATTAAACATTTTAAGACTATTTTGATATTAATAATCTGAGTGATAAATATAAGAATTCCATTTTCAAGTCTCAAATTTATTAAAATCAGTTCAACATGTTTGGATGCCTCATTATGAAGTCTACTTTATCTGAAAGCTAAAGACTCTGGTGGGGCTCTTCATTCTTCATATAAATCAATTAGTGGTATTATTCCTTCCTTGTATTCTGCTAGCTTGAATACACTTGTTTTAAATTTTATATCTAAGAACATGTTGAATTACACTCTATAGCAGAAAATAATTCCCTTCTGTGCATGGTAAGTAGAGATGTTAAATATTATGTATGTGCCCTTAACTTCATTCTCTACTTCGCTTTCCTTTCAGCCTTTGTGACACTAATCACAGACTTGGCTTATTCTGCAACATTTTACTTAATTCAAGTATAAGAAAATAATGCATGCAATAATGCATTCCAGATTACATGAACCAACATCTGACAAGGTTTGGAGACAGCATTTCCACTAAAGTGAAAACTCTTTCAATAAACATAAAAAAAAATCCTTTTCATATAATAATATCACAGAGCTCTGAAAAATACAAATTAAGCATTTCCCCCCTTGTCTCAATATATCATTATGTTTTACTTTAGATTTTGAACACTCCTTTGACTTGAATCGCCCAGTCTTTGAACTGACTGTACAATGGGGATCAGTGATCACATCAGACAATCTGCAGTTCTTCCAGTGCAAATTAAACTAAGGAATGTGCTCCAATCTTGCACCCAAGGGAGTCCAACTTCCAGTGATCATTCAGTCTATTGACGAGACTAGAATTAGTCCAAGTAACTCCCTAAATGACACAGATACTGGGTCCTCAGCATAAACTTGCTCTCCAGACCTGATCCTTATATTCTCATTCATTGCTAACACATGGGTTTAGAGCTCACATTTCATCAGTTATCACACCTAAAGATGCTAAACATCTTATATGTATATGTACTGTAAATTATTTAACATAAAATAAATATTTTAAAATTATGTTCAGTCCCAAAATTTAGTTTCTATAATGTCTGTACTAAAGAGGGAAGAACAAGAAATGTATCTACAAATATGAAATAGTATTCACTCTGCTTATTTCAGCGATCTACTGTAAAACCGGTTTTGTGTCACAAGTACATGAAGCTTCTGACCAATATCTATGTACAAAATATTTCCTCTGGCTTTGTTTTCATACAGTTTTCATCCAGTTGTACAGCTCAATTTAAGACAGAAGTCTTAGCTCTGTTTCCCTACATAAAGTTCAACATCCACACTTCTGAGCCAATCTCACCTTGCAAGAAATCTCACCACTACTGCCTTCCAATACTAACTGAATTGTTTTCAAGAGACAGCTCTTGAATGCAGATTTCATGATTACAGGAGGAAAATGTAAATAATTTCAAGCTTTTTACAGACAACAAATTATGATCTGTACCTGGTGACATTTATTATTTAGAGTTATTATTTTTATAAACCCTATCTATACAACTTATATTAATTATTATAATATTTAAACCTACTATTTTAGTTTATAACCTTAATTGATAAAGGCACTGAAACAGCAATGGTGCTGGAGCTCATATCTTCAGCTGCATGATAGAATCTAATGATTTCAATTAACTGAAAAATTATACAGCAAAAAGACTGCTATCCAGGAGTAAAGATCAATTTGCTAATCTTAACTGAAGGCTTTAAGTATGATTTTTTTCAGATAAATTAGGAGAAACAGAATTGAAGGATCTCTTGATGTCTTCGAATGTCAAAAGTCCTCTTTCAAATCAAGATTAGGAATAAGAAAAGTAATATAAATAGAAGAATTTTTAAAACTACTTAATACAATTATGTTTGCATGTAAGCTGGTCAATTCCCAGTTCTAAAATGATGATACACTTTACGTTACTGCATAAGCAAAATATTTTAGAAAGGCTACAACAGATAGATGAACAGTCTAAAATAGATCTTTTAGCCACTGTAAACCCTACTCAAAAGTAATATATCTACAACTTCAAAACTTATTTAAGATTTCATTTTAAAAGTAGACACTGTGAATTGAAAACTTCGGATTCATAAAAATTTGAAAATATAGACTCTAAACTATATAAAATTCCATTTAAAATCTACCTTTTTAATTGAAAACTTATTTACTTTAAGCATTGTGTTTCAAATTTCTTTTTTAATAAAAAAAAAATTCTCCTCCAGTTTAATCCTAGTGAATGCATTGTGTCAGAGCATATCAACTGATCAGTCACTTAGGTTATAAATTCACTTCCAGATCCAACTGGAAAATAAAGCATTTCAAACAGGGCTATTGCAAACTGTGCAGCGGACAGGGAGACAAACAAAAGCACAGTACTTGAAACAGTTAAGTCCTTTGAAGTAACAACTCTCTAAAAATAACACTTCAAAAGATACTTCTAATTCATGGCAAAAAGCTGAATGCATGTTTATCAGATCATCCCAACATCTCATCTGCCTTATGTTTTGCTTTCTCTCTTTTCAGGGACCATAGTCCTTTTGAGATCAGGAAGAAAAAGGCAAATCATAGATTCATAGGATCGATTGGGTTGGAAAAGACCTCTGAGATCTTCAAGTCCCTTGGTCCAACTCCAGTCCATTTAACAGATCATGGCACTCAGTGCCACGTCCAATCTCAGTTTAAAAACCTCCAGGGATGGGGAATCCACCACCAAAGGATCATCTGAAAATCCATCATCCTAGAGGTTCCTGATGGAGAATCCTCTGCTGTTTAGCAGGAATAAGAAAGTACCACCACATCTACCTCCCAACAAGGACAAGAAAAAAAACCCCTTTGCTGCTTTGCTTTCCCTTCCTTGGTCTACCACAAGAGGCAAGAAAAATCTATGGCCACAACCAGGACAGACATTGATAAAGCCTGTGGCATAAATGGGTGGAGAAATATGAGTCACAGAGCCATAATGAGAGGCAGCAATGCACATAGGTAGGGTGAATGGCTAGAAATTTCCTTTAATGGCTGGAGGAGCTCCTACTACAATAGAGTCTAGGCCACCACAGCTACTGACCCTGACTTAATTTAGAATAATATCATCATGATCCCTGTTAGTCTGGTGCTGCTTTACTTAACTTCTTGTCCTGGTAGCATCCAGGACATTGTCTTTTTATTTCCTTCAGGTGTTCTATTTTGCTTAATTGTTTCAGAATTAAATTAACGCTTAAAATATTTAGGAGAAAAAAACCTTACCTTGCATATCAAGAGCTGTAAATATTTGACTTGTTTCATTACTGTATAACTGTGTAGCCTCTTTGCACTCATGAGATTTAAAAAACTTCTCAGATAATGGACCTAGAAAAATGAAAAATATAAATAAATCTCCCTGAAAAAAAAAAAGCCAGTTTCAATTTCCCTCTTAAAAATACGTTCTGCTAATTATGAATAATTTTAATTATATAAATAAAAATTAAAACTGAAATAATAGTCTTTAAAGTTACATCATGATTGTGCAAACACTTGAATACAGTTCAATTTTTCTCACATATTTTCTACACTTGACTATAATGCTTCTGTTTACTTCTACTTTTCTTGTTACCTGCCATCTCATGGTCCTTTGCACTGGAGAGAAACACAGACATTTCTGAATCAATAGCATTTGCATGCCATGGAAAAAGATCCATGCTGCATAAACAATCTATCTGGCATCATTCCCAGAAGCAAACTCTGAAATAACGTAGAGCCTCAGCTATAGATTCCATGAAATTCATAATAAAATTGAGCGTGAAACTGAGTTGGTTATTCCTCCTGTATACTATTATGAAAGTCTTTACTTGTACACTCATCTTTCTACTGAACTGAAAAGAAATTGAAATGTAAATCTAGTTTGTAAGCTCTTAATTGACCATTTCTTCTAAAATCATAGTAAAACATAAAAGTTAAGAAACACGAGTCTGACCCTCAAAAGTTCAGGTCTCTCCATGAAACATGGAAAAATCTTAATACAAAAATTCTGCAGATACATGATTTTTTGGCAAAAAAATCCCACTTCAGCTCCTTATTTAAACACAGATGAATACTCATTTCTTATAACATTCTAATATATGCCTCATGCTCGTTTTAAACAAATTAGTTTTCTTGAGAAGGCAACATGACTGCATCCTGCAGGAATTTTTGCTTTATCTAATAACATAACAAAAGCTCTGCACTTCTTTCTTTTGATTCATTCATATTCTAGTCTTTCTGCAGTGGTTGAAAAGCACAACTCCTTCAGCTCCACCTGCTGTCTCAATTCAAATCTTAAATACCAAGTGCACAGATTTCCAGTGCTTCTTTGCTTATTTCTTCTAGGAAAATCATACATTAAGAAATATTACAGTCTCAGTTTCCAGGATTACAGTCTTGCTGCTTTTAACTGCTGGGTTCTGTACATGCACCATTTCTATAATAACAGAGGTTGCCCAAACATACTGAACTTGCCTGCATGAACAGCTTTCCATTCAATTGGATAACTGTGGAAGTGAAACCGATAAAAAGCAATGTATGCTTTCCATCCATTTATTTTTTCTCTTTCAGAGTAACATAAGAGCCCAGAAAATTATAGTATACAATTTTTCTTTTACAGAATGACTCCTCTAACAGAGTCCCGCCTATTCATTGATCTTGAGAGTTGGCAATTCATACGCTACTAACTAGAACAGGCGGCAAAGTTATGACAACATACAAAAACATCATCTTAAAAATTATTAAAGCCAATTAGATATCAATAAATCCATAATTTATCCTTATATCTTAGTTCACTATTTTTGGTTTAGGCATCCATGTGGTTTTTCTCTTGGAAAACAACCCCAAAACCCTGAGTAAAATCTCTATTTTGTTTTTGTTGCCTAAATAGAAGATTTACAAGTAAGAGTGTGGTTTAATGAGCATGGGTTTTGTTATCAATGCTAGAACAAACTGAACCAGTCTCCACAATGCCCTTCCAATATACTGATACAAATACTTGTGGAACCATGTGGCAAAAGGGAGCAGGGAACTTAAGTGATAAAAGTAACCACAGGTGTTTTGCCACTTCATTTTTTATAGCAATAATTTCTCCAATAAGACCTGCCACATGATCCCACAAACAGAAGTTTGGGTGTAATGGGTAAGATCAAGGACAATAAAAAACCAGGCAGAACCATATAAATGGGAAGCTTGTTTCTGAAGGAGATATTTATTTAACTGTGGTGTAAAAGCCCAGTATTTTTTCAGTTACTAGTAGATCAGCATAAGAACACTGATAGAAATTTCATCACTTACCAACTTGAAGACTAAAAATTACTAACTACCTTTCTCTATCATCAATCATTATAATGATGCTATTAGGAAATGCCACTTTGAGTGGCAAGAATAAGTTCAAGCTAAGTGTAACATGCAAGCCCTAAAAATACCACAAACGTAAATGAAATCTCTTTAATAGCCATGGTCAGCTCATTTATAGAATCACAGAACAGAATCATAGCATCATTTAAGTTGGAAAATATCCTTAAGTCCCACCTTTAACCCAGCACTGCTGTATTCACCACTAAACTAAGTCGCTAAGTACCACATCTACATGTCTGTTAAATGCCTCCAGGGGTCGTGACGCCACCACTTCCCGGGGCAGCCTGTTCCCATGCTTGACAGCCCTTTCGGTGAAGAAATTTTTCCTAATATCCAAGGTAAACTTCCCGTGGGACAATTTGATGCCATTTCCTCTTGCCCTTCCGTACTCTGGATGTCAGAGGGCCCTGCTGTTGGCACCTTCTCCAGCAGCAGGTGATGAGCTACTGGTGTCCTCACGTGAAGGTACAGAGTTGGGTCAGAGAAAACACTGGACACGTTGAGGGGGGGATGCTTGGCCTCCTGTCACAGGGAAGAGAGTGCTTTTAGTTAGATCTAAATGTAACCAGAAAAGAAACTTCAGCTCGGGAAATGACGTATTCTCATGACTTCTGTTCCTGCAGTCCCCTTTTAATTTGAAACACTTAACACCTGAATTTGCTAGCAGAATGGTTGCTGAAATATCAGAGCATTTTAAAATCACTTGAAGTACTTTAAGGGAAAAGAGGATCACTAAACCAAATAATCAAAGGAAAAAAAAATTTCACAGACACAATTCCCACAATGTTGCTAGTTCCCAGAAATGATATTTAAATGCTAATAAATACAGTATCAGCCCAATAATCTCTGTTTTCATTTTTTCTCTGTTATTTGCTTCAGAAGGCTTAAACAGCAACATTCAGTAAAGTTCAAAATCTCTATGAACAACCACACTAAAATAATATTTTATAAATAATATTGAATTGTTATAACAAATTATTTTGAAAAATCAAGTGAACCAGGAATGTGATTCAAAGTCCAAGTCCCACCTTTTCCAGTAAAGAGTTCGTTCATGACATCTAGTGGCTAAAGTTAGTATTACTTCTAATTTATAGAACAAGCGCAAACACGATCAAAAAACCCACGCAGCAATAATTTACTGAAAGTTCAGTTGCTTGATTGCAGCTGATGATGCCAAGTACTTCCCATTTTTCCTGAAAAAGTTATGTTAGTATGTAGTGTAGTTAAGGAAATAGTTTCACCTTAAGAAGTAATGAGTGCATACTATTCCCCATTTCTTACATAAGCAATTGAAAAATACAGGGGCTGTTACTGTAATCCAGGATTGTAATCATTTTGACAATGAAGTAATATCCACAATAACATGTTCAAGAACTGAGTCCTAACAACCACCTTTTAGGATTGCAATAGCTGTGTTTGGTTCCTCTCTGGTGCAGAGAGAGAGCTGTCTGTCTCAGAACTAGATTAAACCCCACACAAATGTTGAAAGGAATACATACAGGGCCTGGCCATCAGCAAAAACTGTACCCAGCGCTGGTGAGGCCACACCTCGAGTACTGTGTCCAGTTCTGGGCCCCTCAGATCAGGAAGGATGTCAAGGTGCTGGAGCAAGTCCAGAGAAGAGCAACAAGGCTGGAGAAGAGACTCGGAACACAAGCCCTATGAGGAGAGGCTGAGGGAGCTGGGGTTGTTCAGCCTGGAAAAGAGGAGGCTCAGGAGAGACCTCATCACTGTCTACAACTACCTGAAAGGAGGTTGTAGCCAGATGAGGGTTGGTCTCTTCTCCCAGGCAACTATCAGAATGACACAAGGGCATGGTCTTAAGCTCTGCCAGGGGAGGTTTAGGTTGGATATTAGGAAGAAACTCTTTACAGAGAGGGTGATCAGGCATTGGAATGGGCTGCTCGGGGAAGTGGTGGATTCTCCATCCCTGGAGGTTTTTAAGATGAGACTGGATGTGGCACTTAGTGCCATGGTCTAGTAACCACAGTAGTAATGGATCAAGGGTTGGACTTGATGATCTCAGAGGTCTCTTCCAACCCAGTTGATTCTATGAAAAGCAGAATGTGTGGCTGGACCATAAACCCTAGCTAATGTACGTTAGCAAAAGCCACAAAAAAAGGTATCTGCCTCCTAAGAGATCTTTTAGGGATCTTCACAATGAGTAGTCACTGGGTAAGGAGCAACAGTTGTTGAAATGGAGCCCACTTAAGAAGCCAACAAAACCACTAGAAGACAGAATCAGTCCTTGAACAAACGTTTCTTAATTAATTTTGGCGCAGCTGCACAGACAAAATGGTCTAACAGCCAGGTGGTCAAAACAATGCCTGGAGCCACAGTAGGTGTGACTTTTCAGGAAGAAATAACTAAACCTGCACCTCCTTTCTCCCCAGGAGTCCTCTACTTGTATTCTCTTTCCACTGAGGTGCCATCAGTGACTCATGCACAGAATCTCCTCTTGTTCAAATGCCTTAAGCATGTTTGAGTACTCCTACTGGAAGAAACAACCAGGAATCTGACAGAACAGTTAATTTTTAGATTAAGGTAAAAATAGGTTATGAGAAGATAGATAATGGGAAGCTGCATATTTTCAGACTCATAATTCAGCAGTTAAGGACTCATGTTCAAAGTCTTTATCATTTTTAGATATGGCCATAATTAATTTAGAAAATGTTTACCCACAGCCAGATTGTATTAAAAATTACTACTTTCATAGTTTATTAAAACATTTCAGTGTGTTTTACTTTAAATTATCATAGATGTAATTTTGTTTATGACCTTGTTAAGACAATTTTTGTAAAAATATATATTTAAGTAAAAATAATAATAATAATTAGTCCCAAGTGGTCCTTGGGGAAGAAGATTCTCAGGCTGGACAACAAAGATAAATCATAATTTCTACTTTATATTTACTTTATCTATAGAATATACTTTATAGTATATTGGTAAAGTTTGTATTGACATGCCTTGAGAAAGACAAACTCACAAACACACAGTATCTATTCTAAAAACTTGAGTATTCTTCATAATGTTTTTGAATTCACTTGAGTAGAAACATAACTTCCAAAACTACTTTTAGCCATACAATTTATCCAGTGTCTTACCATACATAAACACATTATTTCTCTCAATTACCCTTTTAAAGTAAACAATATACTGTGGAGAGAAAAGACTTCACCAACAAGCTTATGAAGTTTATAGTGAAGACCTTTTATTACAGATAACACAAGGTTTATATAGGGTTAGAACTACAGCTTATTGGCTAAAGAGAGTTACACACCACCACACTAGAAACTTCAATTGGTTAGAATCCATATCTCACAAGTCCCATGTTTATATTATTTTATCCTGGCTGTTTCCATGCACCTGCAGAGTTCTGTGGGAACCTACTGTGTGAATCCCTGGGGAGTAACCTCCTCCCTACCAGTAAGCAGCAGCTGAGCACCTTGCTGCCTCTGGCTGATAACTAAGTGTCACAGGGATTGTGCAGGCTGGCTTCAGTCTTACAGGATCTTATATAAATCTGAATTGCTTACTTGTGATTTTACTGTATCAACAACCTTTGTTAAGATTTTTGTAGAGCTGTAGGTTTACATTTGAGAAGTCAAGGCCAAAAATGCCCAACTGTTACTCGAAACTAAAACCAGCTATGATTTTGACAATACATGTTTATTATTAGGACATGTGGCAATTTCACATCTACTGAAATCACTGAGTAAAGAAATTGAGCGTACCACTAATAAAACCCCAAAAATATCAGTAACAAGCTCAGTAAGTCATTTACTTTGTATGTCTTGCACACATATGAAACACAGTACATCCATCTGCTCATCACAGTCCACACCAGAAAAGATAGGGGTTGGATTATTTTCTTTTGAAATAAATACCTGCAGATAAGAAAATTACTTTAAAAATCTGTAGGTATTTCTGTTTACGAAACCTATAGCAATCCAATTAGTGCAGACCAGTCAGCACACAGAGTTCGCAATAGTGAGACATCTGTAGCTGATCTTCAGAACACAGATGAAAAAGTGTATACCTTTGAAGGTTTCTAACAAAAAACACTACTAGAGCAACTTCAAAGTCTTCTCTGCTTAAATAGCCTTTGCTACCTCCATCACACACTTCCAAAACCTAAAAATGTCATTTGCTTTAAAAAACAATAAACCTGGTGGTTTTTTTTACTTTGCATAACTGTTACAGGAAAAATTAAAAAAGCACCTGCTGAGTAAATTATACTAAACTATTGAAGGTTAGTCACATATCTGTCAGAACTCTACTTATCTACTTTGTTCCAGTAACTGAAAATGGACTGTCCCTTCAATTTCAAATTTTTAAGTTAAAACGAAATGTTTCCTACTTCTATGTTTTATGTGCTTATAATGAAAAGGCTTTTTGCAAACTCAGAATACATAGTACAGTCTCCTAGAAAACAAATCATATTAAATTTATCCCTGCAAGATCGTAGGGTTTTTTCTTAAAAAATGCCAGGTCGCTTTAATTCTCAGCACTATATAGACAGGAACTATGACAGAGGTGCCAGCAGAGTTAAATCACCATCACCAAATTTTAAGTACTTCTAGAAAATAAGTACCACTTCCAGAGCCTATACTTAGAGAAGAGACTATGCACATTACATACAAACCCATAGGGTGGTCCTGTGGTGTAAAGGAGGACACTCTGGACTCTGAATCCCAAGGTCCTGAGTTCAAGTCTCAGTAGGGACCGTCGCTTGGCAGTTCAATGCCTCCCTTGCCATCCCATCCCGTCAAATCTCGGATGCTCAGCAGGGTCAGCCCCGACTTAGTATTGGGTCTTGGAGTCAGTCCTGAGGACTTCCCTGTCACTGTCCAAGCTCGCTCGGCCGTGGCAAATGGACCTTGGGACTTAAACGGTCAGTTCTGTGCACGCTGCGCCTCACCTAAAACATCCACTGCGCAGGCTGGAAGGGCACACCCACGTGGGGAGAGCTCTGCCCAAATCTTCGTTCGCGAATTTTGGCCGTACATACGTACAAACCCATGCAACTTTCCTAAGAGATTTTCCCACAGAAGACCTTCAGCAAGGGTCCATAATAGGTAGTGAACAGCACACGGACAGAGTGCTTCAGGGACAGATGTCACGTACGGCTCTGCAGAGAAGCACCACAGAAATTACAGAAAGCAGCTGAAAGTTCATTGACACTTTCATAAGTGCAGCTTGCCCATTTTACTGCATGCGGACATTTCCATAATTTGTTCACAATAAATTGGAGTGAGGACAATCGAGCGCTCAGGGGGGAGCCCCCGCGCCCCTCTGATCGCTCTGACACCTGCGCCGCTCTCGCCCCTCCTTAGCGAGCCCCTGCAGACACGGGGATTGGCACCGCGCTGCAAGAGGCATTATGCATGAAGTCCCACTAGATTCATTCAGGTCACCGAGACCTCACTGTTTCGCCGCCGAGGGCACGCGCTGGGGCTGCGCGGGCTGCGAGGGGAGGCGGGCCCGGGGCGGTGAAGGGAGGCGGGCCCGGGCTGCGAGGGGAGGCGGGCCCGGGGCGGCGAAGGGAGGCGGGCCCGGGCTTCGAGGGGAGGCGGGCCCGGGGCATTGAAGGGAGGCGGGCCCGGGCAGGACTGCGAGGGGAGGCGGGCGCGGGTTGGGCCTGCTGTCGCTCCACATCCTGGGCTGCGGGCGCTGCCGCCGTGCCGGGCGGGCGGTGAGTGCCGGAGCGCGGCGGGCAGGGCGGGCGGCGGAGCGAGCCGAGCCGAGCCGGTGCCTTCGGGGCCCTCTGGCGCCATGTCCCGCCCACTCTGCCTTCCCCGTGGGGTGGTGGCGGGAGCTGCGGTGGTGGCCACGCGGCCCTGGGCGGTCGCGGTGGAGGGGCTGCCCCCCGGGGACACGGCGGTGGCGGAGAGAGGCCGCTGTGCTCCCGAAATGTTTTCCCGCGGAGGCAGCCGGAAAGGGCGGCCCCGGCTCGGCCCCCGTGCGCTCCGCAGAGCGTGCTTGATCGCTCGGCGCCAGGTTTGGTGTGAGAGATACCTGCATCGTGCACATCGCTGCTCTGACTTTGGGAATGCTTTCCCGTAGGTGCCCCTATTCTAGCCTGCTTTCCGTGTGCAGCTTTTCGCATCAGCTCCTCCCCATTTGGTGGTTGCTCGCATTGCACGTGTCTCTTTGTGTCCTGGGAACAGGAACAGGTAAGCCTTGTACTCTGTCAAACTTTCCTGAGTCAGGACTTGCACGGAGATTCTACTAAATTCAAAGCACGCTTCCTTAGTAATAAACAATCATGAGCCAGGAAGGGGAACAGACTTGAGCATAGCACAAATACGTTATTTTTGGTTAGTGTTTTGTTTTCTAATCCATAGGAACATGCTTCAGGAAGGCGCACATGGTAAATGGACAGTATCTAGCAGTGATGAAAGTGCAGAGGAAAATTCTGACATTGAAAAACCATCTACATCTTCAGTACCGGATACAGCACATGGTGGAACAAGTGGACCGCAATATCCATGCTCTGACGCTCGGAAAGCTGCTCACAAGAGAAAAGCTTCTCCCGTGAAGTTCACTGATAAAAGTCTTTCTCCACAAGTACCTCCAGCAGTGAAACAGAGAACTAGCCAAGAAGGCTTGGGCTGGTGTCTTTCTAGTAGTGATGAAGAGCCTGAAGATCAGCAAAAGCAGGCCCTCAAAGAAACAGTGAAAGAAGAAAAACATGATGCAGACAAAGAGCAGCCTCTGAATCTGTGCAAAGATGACAAACTCTCAGAGAATCTGAAAGCAGAGGAGTATAATGAAACACCCAGTGAACCCCAGGATACTTGGGATTTGTTGAATGGAGGGAATCCTTTCAGGTTTTTTCTTACTAAAGTCAGTGGAATTGAACAGAGCTATAATTCCAGAGCCCTGCACATAAAAGGTGAACAAATGGCTTGTACAGAAGGGGGCTTTTGGGACAAAGCAAGATAATGCCTATTTTTAGTTTGTGAATATTTTTAAATGTGTGTATTTCTTGATGTAGATGAGGTTTTGTACTCTAAATGAGCAGGTTTGTAGGAATTGGTTCTGTTATCTGCACCTTTCTCTTCAAGAAGTATAGTGTATGAAGGAAACATTATTGGCTGATACTTGTAACTTGGTTGTAACTTCTCATTTGTGCTGCTTAAATCTAATGTGTATTTAGCCAAGGTAATTCCTATGGTGCTTGTTATTGCTGCTTTCCCTGTGAGTTAATGTGGGGGAAACCCCTTGTCTTCCTGGCACAGGGATGCGGATGGTTTCTTGGATGTCTAACTCCCTGAGTAGTGGTTTGCACTTGCCTGCTGATGCTAAGTGGTGTGGACCTAGTAATTCGCTATTGCTTGATGCAGTACTTTTGAAGTTCTGTGTCTGGGATTCATGGGTCCATTTAAATTCAGTTGGAAGTGAGCATAAGTCAAGATGGAGTGAAGTGTTGGGTGTGCGATACTGATGCTTCAGGAATGCTCTGCAGTTGTAATTTGAGGTAAGGGAGAAGAGCTTTGTGCACCTGTAATCATCCCCTTATTCAGAGCTGAAATCTTATACGTCACAAGATACGATCAGAAACAAGCATTAATAAGAGACTTATGCACAGAAATACAATGAAATGGGGCAGAAAAAAATTTTAGTTCTTTGAAGGAGAAGAAATGACTGAAGACCTGTAAAATTAGGTTGTAACTTTTCCTCAACCTCCTGTGTTCCCTGTGAGCAGTGATACTGATGCAAACTGGTGTCAGAGCGCTCAGTTGCTTTACTGATTCGTGCTTTTATGTGCTTTGAGAATTTATTGTGGCTTTTGGTCTGTCCTCTGTCGAGAGTTCTGCTAGGTGATTAGTTGAGCTCGTAGAAAGGCAGTATTTTTTGTTTATCTTGCAAAAACAGGTTTCTGAAGAGCCAGGGCATGAAATACTCTGCCCATCCTAGAAAGTATTTACAGGACATGTTTTCACGTTGGCACTGGGCCTCAGTTGTTGAGGTTATAAATCCTCAGTTGGATTAGTTTCCTGTGTTACCATGAGTGAACTATGGATATACATATCCTACAATCAGTCTGCAACAGATAAGTGAGCATTAACTATGCCCTTAGTGCTGCTACCTTGTCACAGTTCTTTAAGCCTATTCTGTAGGGGAGAGAGTAGTTTGAGGTCCCTTTCTGATTATGATCTTGGACTTTATCCTAATCAGTTTTTAAAATGTGTTTTCTGCTTTGAGAGAATCAATGCTTTTTAGAAGTGTATGACCCTGAGTGATTCACAGGAGAATCAGTGCCTTGAATATGGAGAACAGCAAACTAAATTGTGAATGCCTCTGTTACACCAAGTCTTTGAACAATCTGGCCCTTGTGCTGTGGTAGTTATCAAGTTCAAGATGCAAAATATTTACTTTAATCTTTCTTTTTTAATTATTTAATTATGCTTTAATATTTTTAATAGATATTTTGTCTCCTCTTTTTGGGACTCTCATATCTTCTGCCCAGGTGAGTTTCCTGTT
The DNA here is from genome assembly GCF_047495875.1 of Pithys albifrons albifrons. NCBI lineage: Eukaryota > Metazoa > Chordata > Aves > Passeriformes > Thamnophilidae > Pithys > Pithys albifrons. The sequence continues at coordinate 17,914,020 of NC_092463.1, read as the reverse complement.
TGCCAAACTGATTTTACTTGCTTGTTTCACCTAATTAGTCTTAAACTTGATAATCCAGGCTTGTGCACTGTAGCTGATATTAGGAGAACTTTGTTAAAGTATAGAGGGATTTCTTGAAACATAAAAATCATCCCATGCTCTGTTTTAGAGTTCAGGCAATTATAGAACAGCTTTCTCTCTCCTGCTTTCGAGGAATATGAAACTGAAAAATGTGGATGTGCATATAAAGGAGTCGTTTTGAAAAAAAAGACTGCCTCGTGATCCAGAAATTATATTTTTGTTATTACTTGGAAGCTTTTACTTTCATTCCTGGCAAAGAGATGATCCTTGAACCAAAGCTTTTAGATTTATGTGCATATGATTCTTCTCCTGCATATTACATTTTATGAGCACTAATATACACTTTTGAGAAACTTAAATTTATTCTTAAATTGTTAAGAGAAATTTAAAAAAGCATGTGAAAGTCAAAAGTATACTTTGTTTTAGAACATGCTGTATATGATGTAAGCAGTATTGCGTGATGATGTTATGTAGGAAGGTTTTTTGCTGTAGATCATTGTTCTAAAATACTTTATTGAGTTTGTTTTCTTTTTCTTACCTGCAAGTTTAACTACTGTATAGATGTGGGATGGCTTGTGAGACAATATCCACAGGAATTCAGGTATGTTTATTTTACGAAGATGAAATGATGCAGTTCCCAGCTCATTCTGCTCACACAAGTTCCTATTATAAGTGAATGATAAACTCTTGTTTGCTGTTGCAAATTATTATTACAAATTGTATATGCATAGATTCTTGCTTTTGTTCCTACTCTTGCTCCCCAGTTGTAGTTCTCTCTTGATTTCTTGGCTCTTTTCAAGACTGTTAAGTGGTCAGAGTTCAGTATAGCTGGTTTCTGATTTTTATTAGTTAACACTTAGGAAGGTTCCATTGTGGGCTGCAATGACAGTGCAGTAGATGACCTATAAAGATGGAGCAAGAAGCTTTTTGCCCTACAGTTTACTGAATCAAGAGCCAGATAGTGCAAGAGAAAAGAGAGAAAGAAGGTTGGAAGGGTGCAAGAAAATTACATGAAAAATATCAAGATGATGGCATGGCTGTGATACAGTGAGTTGATGGATATTGTCATGAAAGCAGTTCTTGTTTGTTTGAAAATCCTTTCTGGTAGTTGCAACATCCCACAGATGAAGTGAGTGCATAATGTGCATTTTTCTGTACTTTTTCCTTAATTTTCCTGGAAATGCAGTAGAATGAGAGTTCACAGAATCACAGAATGGGTAAGGTTGGAAGGGACCACAGTGGCCAAGCAGCAGTGGGATCCCTCAACTACCCGTGTCAGACAGTTGTCACCAGTGTTTGTCAGGAACATCCTATACTGTTTGTGCTTTGCTGTGTTGTTTCTCCAGCAGATGTCAGAGTAGTTAGTCCCCCACAAGAACCAGGGCCTGTGACTTCGAGGCTGCTTCTACTGCTGCCTGTAGAAGGCCTTATCCACTTCATCCTTATCAGATGTTCTGTAGCAAACACCCACAGCAGTGACACCCTTACTAGTCTGACCTTTTATCCTAACCCATAAGCTCTTGAATTGCTAAGCATCCACCTCAGGACAGAGCTTGATACATTTCAAGTGTTGCCTCATGTAGAGGGCAATTCCACTACTGTGCCTTCTTGGTCTGTCTTTCCTAAACAGTGTGTAGCCATTCATGGTAATGTTCCAGTCATGCAAGCTATCCTACCACATCTCTGTAATCATGGTGATATCAAAGCCCTGTGATTGCACACAGATCTCTTGTTCCTCCTGTTTGTTCCCCATACTGTGTGCATTGGTGTACAGGTGCTTTATAGAAGTATTTGACTGTGTCAGGAACCCAGTGTGGGTGCAAATGGATCCCCCACAGTCCTGTCTTGTGCTTACATTTTTGGCTCCTTGTACTTGCTGCAGTTATCCCCTCTTAAGCCTCCTTTTGGTACTCGGATGGGCACTATAATTCTCTCCTTCCCACACCTCATCACTGTCAAACCTGGCCCTGTCCTCATTGCCCTTCAAATCTAGTTAAAAGCTCTTTTAATGAGCCCTGCAAACTCCTGAGTTAAGATCCTTTTCCCCCTTTGAGACAGATTTGTTGTCAGCTGGCTTAATGTCATATTAATCCACCCATGATCAAAACCCCCAAAATTCTGCAGGTAACATCAGTCTCAAAGCCAGGAGTTCTTCTGCCTGATTTTCCTGTTTCCTGTCTCATCATTCTCTGAAGCTGGCAAGAGAGAACACAACTTGTGCTCTAGAAGCCATGACCAGCTGTCCCAAGGCCCAGGGGTTCCTCTTGTTTGTTCGCAGTCTTGTTGGAACTTTGTCAGTACACGACTGGAAAACCAGTAGTGGGTAACAATCCGTGGGCCATATCAGGCTGGGAAATTTCTTGGTGATGTTTCTTAACTAGGTGCCAGGGAGACAACAGAGCTGCCTATGGATTGGATCCAGTTGCAAGGACCAGAAGTTGAGTTCTAGGGAGTGAACAGCAAACTACTTCCAGAATAGACTTAGCCCTCTCCTTTTCCCTATTATTCTTCCCGTCTTCTCTGTAAGATAAGTTACTAAATTTTCTTAGATCCACACTGTGTATATCAGTGCTTTTGAGACCTTTCATTTGTCTGTTTCCAGCAACAGGGACAAGAATTCCTTTCAAGGTCTTGTATTAATAGTTTCCATTTTGGTGTCTGTTTTCCTCCATGCTCCCTGATTTCCTTTTTTTCCTGTTAAAATTTTCTAGTGTCTTTTTCTTAGAAATTCTATTGTAGTTATTGCTATTTTGGGTGAGTTAACAAGGCATCAATTTTAGTGCCATCTTTCTGCTGAATTACCTGATTTAGGGGCCAAAAGTCATAGCTACATGAAGAATTGTTTTGGACTGATTGCTAATTCACTTGTTTTAATGGTAATCTTGTGTTTAAGGAAGAAGCCATTGCTGATAGTTCATGGCGAAAAGAGAGAATCCAAGGCTGAACTGCTTGCACAAGCACGGCCCTATGAGAACATTAGCTTTTGTCAGGTAATTAACAGCTCTATCATCCTTTGAAGTTAAGCCATCTGCTGCTCTCAAAATCTTGTTATGGATGAAAAGAGACACACCTTATCTGGGAAGTCAAGAGGTTTTTGTTAATCTTTAAGGAATATACTTCCCAGGACCATGGGAGCATGGTAACAATAATTCTGGACTTACATAATTATGGTAGGCTGTCACCCACAAAAGTTTGCAAAGAACACCTGCCTGTTAAGTATCACAAGAATCACAGAAGAGCTGTTCACTTTCTCCACTAACCTGTTACACTCGGGTTGTTGTAATGGCTGAAAAGGAAGCATTTTCTTGTGCAAAGCACAGAACTTAGTCCTAGTGTCACTGTAATCTGAAGTCTCATCAAAGAATTATTATTTATCCAAATAAGTTTTACACAAGAGAATGCTGATACAAATAGTCTCCATAGTACTGTTAAAATTGCTTTGAGCACACTTCCTGGCACATGCTGTTTTATTTCTGATGTTCATTATTTTGCTGTCCCCAAGTCATGAAGTTACTGGCTCCATTTTGGGGGAGGGATGTGGTTATGGTAACTTGCCATGTTTCATGATTTTCCCAGGTGAAGTGTACTAATGATCACGGGACATCGTGTTCTTTGTTAGGAAGAGAATGATCTTGGAATTTTGTTCCCTCTCAAGGAGTCTGATAATCCTGAGCTTCCTTGAGATTGTTATATTGGTGCCAAACTTAATGAATTCTCACAACCAGTTCTCTAATCAGTTGTTTGCACTGAGTTGTGGAGTAGCAACAATTTTAGATTAAGATTTCAAATATGCTAACAATAATTTCGTGGGTTTATGTTTAATATTTTCTTTTCACCCACAGCAAGAACTTGAATGCAGTATGTCCCATATGATAAACTTGTCAGTCTAGTTAATAATAAGTACCAATGGAAAATGGTGTTTCTGATGATTTTTCTTTTTGCATATATTGCTTCAGATTCTTCTGGTAGTCTGTATGCATTTCATTATGTTAGTATCCCAAAATGAAATGTAGGTATTTTAATCTTATCCACACTTGTATTAAGTAAACACAATGTGGGAGCTGTCACTGGCTGAAAGTATTTTCTTAATACCTGTAACTCACATTTCATTCTCTCCCTAGAAATTGTGCTCTAAACAGTGTTTAAAAGAAAGGCACTGATTAAAAAAAGCATTTTTGTCTGACTTCTGTCCTTTTTTTGCAATGTTAGCCATTAAGCTGCTTATAACAGTCATCATATGCTTCAGAATCACAGAATGCCTGTTTAAAAGGGACCTCTGGGACCTCACTAGTGTTCAACAAAGGGGAAGGATCACTTCTGTCCACCTGCTGACAGCACTCCTAATGCAGGCCAGGACACTGTTGGTGATCTTTGGTGCAGGGGCACATTGGCTCCTGTTCCTCTGGGTGTCTAACAGGAACCTTGGGTCCTTTTCTGCTGATAGTTTCTGAAAATACTGCTGGTAAGAGACCCAGAAATTTTGCTGAAGCAGTTCCAGCAAGAGTTGATTACCGTTTAAAGTCTAGCTTGTAGAAGTGGAGAGAGCATTTAGAAGTATGAGCGGGGGGAGATAATGTATTTTGTGATCTGTCCACAGGAGAGCAGCAAAATGAAACAGAATGCTTAGTAGGAATTGTTAATGATGAACTTCTTCGTTTTGTAGGCTAAACTGGATATTGCATTTGGAACTCACCACACGTAAGTAACACTGAGGCAGAAAGGTCTGCCACAAAACCGGGTTTCATAGAAATTGCTGAATCTTAAAAATTTCCATACCCGTTTTATATTTAGAGATGACAGGATTGTTTAAGGACACAAATCAGCTATTGGGTAGGTATGAGATGTGTGAGTTAGACAGTTGAAGTGAGTGAGACTGGTGAAGACATGTGAACTGCTGGTCCTGGCTCTTACCTCATGCCTTAATGCCAAAACCATAATGCTAACTTGGTCAGTCATTGGCAGGGCAGACACAGCACTGATTTGCTGCTGTTTTTTCAGTTAATGTGAAGGATCTGGAAATAATTAGTGAATCTGGGGGGGGTCTTCTCAAGAAACTTGAATTTAATATTGTAGGAGTCTCACAAAGGGAATTTTGTCGATTGAAAGCCACAGATAAGGACAGACTTAATCTTATGTCTTAGCAAAGATCATCTTTTTGGTTTAAGTTTGATTTTCAGTAAAGAATGCTGCACTATTTTTTAATCAATTAACCTTTTGCATAACGTGCTTTAGGAAATATGACACCACATCATAATATTGATATAAATGCCAGTGTTTCTGGCAGAAAGCATACTGATAAAATTTGGAGAAGAGTGTGCAGATCAAGGGAAAAAAATCAGCATTTAAAAAGGAGTCTTGATTTGTTCAGGTTTGGTGAAGGACATAAAATGAGCTGAGGTTGTCTGTCAAATAGATAATTTTTTAAAGCTTTATTGTATTTTCACTTAAGCAGAGTAAGCAGCAGCTCTCATTCTTTGTATGTTCAACTTCAGATTTTTTTTTCAATTATATTTTGGGATAAATAAGTGATAGTGATGCTAAATGCTTCAGTTCTTTAACCCTGTATTTTAAAGGGTTATTCGGGGTAGTATATTTCTGAGCATATGTCCCAGTGCAGGTGGAGCACAACAAGTGGTTAGCAGAGTAGGAAATTGGATCCTGGTGGGTAACGAAAAAATTGTGTTTGAGGAGACACTTGACAGATTTCACCCCATCAAACATAAAGAGTTAAATTCATGTCATTCCAGTTATATGATGTTAAACATATTACATCTCTGACTTCTTTTGAGATAGTGGTGTTTTGATCAGCTATCACTTTTATATACCTTAATCTTGCACTTAATTTTGCTGTAAAATACTTACTTTACTGTCCACTCCAACTGTCCTTAGATGAAGGCATGACATGGATATGGGAAACTGTTTTATGGTTACGAAGTCTTGCATTTGTCTTAGTTTGAGCCTGATATGGTTTGTGTAGCATTATCTTGCCATGGGACAGCAATGAAAATTAGTGTTTTTCGTTATGGCTTTCATTCTTCAGCTTAGGTTTCTGTGGAAACCATAACTTCCTGTGGGATCATGGATATGCTGTCTTCACACAACTATTGAAAACTGGTATATGCAAATTTGAGCATTTATGTTACAAAAGATACAGGTGTTTATTTTTATAAACTCAGTTACTATTTTAAAGCCTCTTTATGCTATATTTTGAGTTCAGAGTTAGAGCAGACAAATAGCTTTTTTGCCACCCTGATGGTTAGCTATCTATATACCTTCTTTTAAAATAAAAGGTCACAGTTTAAGAGGAAGGAGCTAGGTTTTAATAAATTCAGCTGTAAGTAAAGGCCTTTTAGTGTTCCTTAATTCTCTAACACTCTGCGAAGGGATGTTTATCTGAAAAACTTTGCAAGTATAGGAAGTGTTCTGCAAGCATTCATTTTGCTGTGGGTAATTAATGGCATGAAATGTTAAGCCATATTCTAGAATAAAATATACAGGGATAGTCTAATGACTGCCTGTGAGTTTGGCATGCACATGGACTGAAGTCGAAGTGCTTCCATGATGCAGAAAAATCTTATGAAAAATATTACCTTGAAGCATTTTAATGAATTGCTAGTTTATCTCCTACTCTGAGTACTTGCAATAGATGAAGAGTTCTGTATCTTTTTTAAAGGAAAATGATGTTGCTGTTATATGAAGAAGGTCTTCGAGTTGTGATACATACATCCAATCTCATTGCTGAGGATTGGCACCAGAAAACTCAGGGGTAAGCAACAATCTCTGGCAGGTGTATGTTTAATATTTTCTGTAGGTATTTGCTACTGCTGAAGATTAGATACTAGGTCAGATAATCTAATGCTACAAGCCTTACACTCCTAAGATAGAGCAGTTCTTAAAAAAAAAAGGAAAAAAGCCTGAACTCTACTTCCTACTGTAAACAAAATGATGTTCCCAGTTGGCTCTTTACTGAAACTTGGTATGACTGACATAAAATTTGATTATGCCATGCTATCTCCCTATGAAAAAACTTCTTTGCTATAAAGTACTCTTTATATAGATCTGAAGCAGTTATTTAAAAATTATCTTAATACTTCAAGAAAAATATTAATGTGCAAATGTTCTGCTTTTGGTGTGACTATCTAGAATGTAACCTGATAAATTGTGGGCATTATTGGTTCCATAATACAGTAGATGACCTAGTATCTACCCTGTATTCTTTCCTTGAAAGGAATTTTCTTCCTATTTGATTTTTTTCATAGAAGCTTTTAAACTTTCTAACAAACTTGGAACATAGTTTTGTTTAGAGTACAAGAAATAGGACTAGCACATTAATTTAAAGCTCCTCAACCTCTTGTTTTTTGGATGGGAGCATTTTTTTTAGTTAGATCACCACAGTAAATCAGGGTATAAAATTTCTTCAAACTATAGGAGAATGGCTTTCCAGAAGTTACTGTCATTTTGAGATCCATTTTGCTGCCATTAAATATGGCAGGGCTTTGAGACTTTTTGCTTGTCTGAGAGGCAAGCTTTTATGAGGGGTTTTGAGTGGCAAAAATACTGGGGTTTTTGCCTTTGTATCTTAGAGGTGGCTTTAGTGTCTGGTGTCAGCTTCTTAGAAAGCTCAGAAAGCATGAACATATCTATTTGGGATACTTAAAAGTTCCCTTGTCAAACATGAAAAATATTTTTTTTTAGCTTTTGCATACTGCAGTGCTATGCAGCATCACCAATATGGTGGTTCACTGACTTGTCTGTTTAGATTTCTGAATTTCAAAGGATAGTAGCAACACATTTGTGAAGTTGATAATGCAGAGGCTTTGGTTTCCATGACTACAGTAATTTGTGACTGGAAAGAAGTGCTAAATGTTTTCCCTCTATAGTGCCTATCCTATTTTATTCTGATGGAAGTTCTGAAAAGGCAACTTATTGTTGTGGGCTATTCTTCAAATGATGCAAAACTTTCAGATGCTTGAATTGTTGGGTTTCTATATAATGACACAAATCAGTAGTTTAGCACAATTGCAGTGTTCTATTACTATAGAAAATGTTGATGAATGTACTGATTGTTGCTAAGTCTAATCCTGGCCTGTTTAACAGGGGTGGGAGCTGCAGATAAGTGTTGAGATTGTTGTTTGCATTTGAAGGTATTAGTTTTGTAGTTTTGAGTATAAGATGATGATGATGATTTTGTGGTTGTAAAGACAAGTCATCTATCCTTTTTTTTTTAAGAATATGGCTAAGCCCTTTATATCCAAAGCTACCTAAGGGAACGACTGATTGTGCTGGTGAATCAACAACTAATTTTAAATCTGACCTAATAAGTTACTTGATGGCTTACAATTCTCCTGCACTCAAGGAATGGATAGATCTGATTCAAGAACATGATTTATCAGAGACAAGGTATTTATTATGGGTTTACTAACTTGCATGTGTGGATTTTTTATTTCTAAAAATTGAATATCTTTGTTAGGATCTGTTAGACCTTGTGTTTGTTTTGTAAGCTTACCTTGTTTCACACTTAAGTGTTCAAGCATGACTCTCACTTCACACAGTTGTTTAAATCTGTCTTGTGTAGATTATGTCAAATTGACCAACTTCTAGTTTCATGAGCATGCATTTTAAAGGAAGAAAGCAAGGTGCACCAGCAGTAACTTCAAAGAAGGCACTGTGAAGTAATAAGGATTTAGTTTCTTTTAAGCTAGTCTGGTGCAACTATTTACTCCAATAAAATTACCAGAGGAAAAAACTCTGTTGTATTGGGTTTTTCATGTAAGAACAATTGTATAAGTAAATGTTACTGTAATGGAGAGAAAAGAATAGGCTCCTAATTGTGAGTTATAGTTCAATCCACACACATATGTATAGAATTTTGCCTGTAACAGGCATGGGTTGGATCTGGTGGGCAATGTTGTGCCTACTTGGTCTTGAAATAGTCTTCTCTAATATCCCATTGCTAATACTCCTTAAAGTAGTTCAGGTTGCTTAAATTTACTTCTAATAGATACATCCTGTGGTTCCACTGAAATATGGGTACTTAGTTCAGAAAGTGTAAGTCTCCTTGGTGACTTAGTTGCAATTTTATAAGCTGATAAAAATTGTTGAAAAGAAAAGCTGAGAATGGTCATAAAGTGTGGTGGAAATAGGGACTGAAACCTTACCTAGTTTATACATAAAATGTCCTTGGAATCATGCAGGATTGGAGGGGGTAAAAAAAAAAAGGCATATACTTTATTATCAGGAGAGCTAACAGCCTGAGCTGCTGCTCTGATTGAATTGATCATCTTGCTTAAATTTGGCCAGATGAGTTGAGCCCCAGGTGATATGAGTTAATGCATGGGCTGGGAAAGAGTCACTTGTTAGGATAGGGATCAGCTCCCTGCTATATGAAATATGCAGGGGACATTCATTCATGCATAAAGCCAGGCATGAGATGCAGTGGGGAACAGCTTCTTAAAGCTTATGTTTGTTGTGATTTTGGGCATGTCTCTTCCCTGTTTTCAGGGCAAAGTCAAGGAGATTACTAAACCATTAGGAAGTTGGTTGGAAAAGCTGTACCTTGCATCTGAACTGTAAGGTGCCCAAAGGACAACTCATACCTGAAAATGCTGATTTGGATGTAACCGTAGATCAGCTTTACTCAAAATAACGTACCCAGTTATGTGTCACATGAGATAACATCTGTCTTCTGCATTTTTATACACAGAAATAGGTGTAGTTCTTGTCTATGCTGCAAACGGCCTGGTGGTGCATGACAGCCACACAGTATGCTAATACTAAATTACATAGCTTAAAATCCACTTTCTTTATATTGTAAATAATCTTGTAAAAAAGATTAAATATTTCTGGTTGCTCTTCTGTGTTCAGTCTTGCTGATAGGTTTACTTAAATACCTTGTTACTTCACAAACCAAACCACTCCTGATCTACAGATAACTTTGGCTTTGTGGTTTTTTTCCTTTCTCTAGAGTGTATCTGCTTGGTTCTACCCCTGGACGATATCAAGGCAGTGATAAAGAAAAGTGGGGTCATCTTAGGCTCAGAAAGGTACAAAAACTGTAACCCTTTTTGTTAACATCCTTTAAAATGTAAATATAATTTTGGGGAGCATTCTTGAGTTCCTTTCAATATTTTCAGCTGTCATCATCAGTCTTTTAATACATTGTTACAGTTAAAGTTAGCAATAATATACATCAGCTTGCAACTTATGACAGTGTAGACTTTGCACAGTGTTCCTGGCTGTTATTGCTGTGGTCAGCTTGTGATCTGAATTGTCATGTGCTTACGGATACCAGAGGAGTCACTGTCACTCAAATGACTTCCTGGCTGCTGTTGGTGTGTCTAGCACTGTCAAAATCCAGTCTTGTGGTGTGACTGGGATCCAAATGTAGCTTTTTCAAGAGCACTGAGGAAAGATTCCTTGATGCAGAGACTTGCCTGCACACTGGGAGTGGGCATGTTTTATTTACTTTGATGGTAAGGGTTACTGCATATTCTGTTTTCCCTAATGACCTGGCAATAAACCAATCAAATCAAAAACTAGTTTATACATAGGGAATGTCATCAATTCAGTCAAGATTTTAGTTTCTTTCCACTAGATTGCTAAGATTCTGATTTTTTTCTACTGCTTTTTATATCAACTAAATAATTAGAAACATGGATTAAAACCCCCATAATCCAAGGGGAATGGGTCAGTGACCTCCTGCACCACTGAGATGCACACAAGTCCATGAAACCAGATGGGATCCACTCAAGGGTAATGAGGAAGGTGCTGGAAGTGTTCACTAAGCAACTTTCAATCCTTTATCAGCAGTCCTGGCTCACTGGGGAGGGGCCCAATTCACTGGAGGTTGACAAATCTGATGCCTATGAGAAGGGTTGGAAGATCCAGGGAACTACAGGCCTGTAACTCTGACCTGTAAGTCAGTTCCTTTGGTATCAGGGAATGTTATGAAGCAGACCATCTTGTATATACAGGATAACCAGGGCATTAGGCCCAGTCAGCCTGAGTTTATGAAAGGCAGGTCCTCTTTGGCTCACCTGAGCTTCTGTGACAAGCTGCCCTGCATAGTGGATGAGGGAAAGACTGTGGATGTTGTCTAGCAGAACTTTAGTAAAGCATTTGACACTGTTCCATGCAGAATTCTCCTGGGGAAACTTAATAGCTCGTGGCTTTGATGGGTACACTCATCTCTGGATAGAAAACTGGTTGGATGGCTGAGCCCCAAGAGGGGTGGTGAATGGAGTCATGTCCGACTGGTAGACAGACAACAAGTGGTGTTGCCCAGGGCTCAGTATTGAGCCCCACCAATTTGGGTGGGAGTATTGATCTACTGGAGCATAGGAAGTCTCTGCAGAGGGGTCTGGACAGGCTGGATTGATGGGCAGAGACCAATTGTATGAGGTTCAACAAGGCCAAGTGCCAGGTGCTGCATTTGGGTCAAAACAACTCCATGCAGCACTACAGGCTGGTGGCAGAGTGGTTGGAAAGCTGCCTGGTGGAAAAGGACCTGAGGGTGCTGGTCAATAGTTGTCTGAACGTGAGCCAGCAATGCATCCAGGTGGCCAAGAAGGCCAATGGCATCTTGGCTTGTATTGGAAATGGTGTGGCCAGCAGGATCAGGATAGTGATCATCCCTCTGTACTTGGCACTGAGGTCACACCTCAAATGTTGTGTTCTGTTCTGGGCCCCTTGCTACAAGACAGGCATTGAGGTGTTGGAGCATGTCTAGAGAAGGGCAGTGGAGCTGGTGAAGGACCTGGAGCACAATTCTGATCAGTAGCAGCTGGTGGTGTTTAGCCTGGAGAAGAGGAGGCTCAGGGGAGACCTTATCACAACTTACAACTACCTGGAAGGAGGTTTTAGAGAGGCTGGGGTAGTATCTTCTCTCAAACAAGCTTTTAGACAAGAGGAAATGGCCTCAAGCTACAGCAGAGGAGGTTGAGATTGGATATTTGGGAAAATTCCTTCACCGAATGGGCTGTCAAGTATTGGAACAGGCTGCCCCGGGAAGTGGTGGAGTTACCCTCCTTGGAGGTATTTAATAGACATGTAGATAGGGTCCTTAAGGGCATGGTTTAGTGATGGACTTGACAGTGTTATGTTAATAGTTGAACTCCACTGTCTTAGAGGTCTGTGCTAACCTAAATGATTCTATGATTATTTAGATAAGCAATAATGGTCAATATTAATACTAGATTGCATATCAAGTTTGAAGGGACCCTTCTTGTTTGTTGTTTGCTTTTGGGGGATTTTTGTAGAATTAGATGAGGTATTTCATGTCCTCCATGAAAGGCCTCTGATAATTGGAGAACTTTCAACCTGCGTCTTCTGCTGAACTGACATTACTGTCATGAATTTTACGTAGAGTTCTAATGCTGTCCATGGCAAACTTCTGTGACATACAAAATACTTATGTATCGTGTTGCTTTTTGATAGTAGATTACTCTTTTAGAAGTCCCATTGCTTGTTAAGAGCTTGTCCTTTCTGGTACATTTTGTCTGCATGTTTTTTGCCTAGCTAAACACAAAACGAGAACAAAATAAAACAGCAAAAGCCTGTAAAGGCTAAAGATGGTCTCGTGGCAAATGTTTCTGTGATTTAAAAAAGGTAATGTTTTCAGTACCAATGCAGATAGACCTGATGATAGTACACTGATGACTGAAGCCATTTAGTTCTGTGTCCTCTCTAGAGTGGAGAAGGTAGCCACTACATACAATTTAATGTGTGCCTGTATCTGTCTGTTTTTAATGTGACTTTAAATTCCATTCACAGCTAAAGATCTCCTCTGAAAGGATTATTTCAATTTTCTATTCAATTGTTCCATTTTTTCTTCTTATTATAGGCTTCTATTGTAGCTGGGGCTTTAGGATACAAGAGGAATTTTATGTCAAACAACCATCAACAAAATATTTAGTTATATAATTTATTGTGATTTCTGAAGCTAATGTTTCATGTTTTTTAAAAAAACTGCTAACATTCTTTTCACACATTGTTTAATGGTTGGCTTTGGTCCTTTTTGGATAAAACTTGTGATGTTTAATCTTTTCTCAAAGTGGGTTTATTTGGAAAGTCTGGCAATTTTTTTATTGCAAAGTTAAGTATGTAGTATGAGTGTTAATCTCTTTCATTATCAGAAGTGAATTATAGAGCATTGATTGTATCAGAAGTGATATCAAACTGATTAAGGTATTCTTTGCCTGTTGAAGTCTAACACTATTTTACTTCCCCTCACTAGCTTTTGAGAGATCATGCTTTGCCAATACCAGCCCAGGAATCCTGGCCTCTTGTTGGACAGTTCTCAAGCATTGGTTCCATGGGAGCTGATGGGTCCAAATGGCTGTGCTCGGAGTTCCAGGAAAGTCTGGTGGCTGCAGGCAGGAGTGTGACAACTTTCCATAAAAGTGATGTCCCACTTCATTTGGTATGTCTTTTAGATGCTGGTGACCTTTTTTTAACACTTACTAATTTCTTTTTGAAATCTTAGTCATTGTTTTTCTTTTAACTTTTGGAAGGTGGTAATGGAGTTTTCATCCTGAAATCATAAACCACTTAATGATACTTAGTTGTGTATGGTATGCTATAAAACATACTATAACTTCTGTCTACATGACACTAGAGTATACATAATCTAATCAAAATTATCTTCTCCTTCTACAGCTTGTCTTCCATTGAGTTTTGTAGATGCAGCTGTTTCTGCTACTGAGATGTAACTGAGCCCTTAGTCATTAATACCTTCGGTTATTAGCACAATTAAGGGGAGGAGCAGGAAGAAGTTTGTGGCAGCAGCTTGTTGAATCAAGGAGAAATTAAAGTCAAATCATGCCTTTACCATGTGCTAGTTGCCCCTGCCTACTCACATTTGAAATGTGAAACCAAAATCTCCTAAAATAATGTTAAGAGCTTGCTTTGAGAACTTTGGAAAGTGGTTGAAGCAGTATTATTAGTTTTGGTTGGCTCTGTAAGAGTGGTGAAATTATTAGACTTTCTTTGTTACCAGCACACATGTAATTTTAAGCTGCAGTGTAATTTTACTAATTTTGAAAAATGAAGCTTTTAATGTGTTTTTTTTCCTCAGGTTTTCTGTTTGTTTGAAAATTGACAGTTGGTATATTTAGTGTTATTAAAGTTACTTTTTCTTTTTCCATGAAGGTTTATCCTACTGTGAACAATGTGAGGCAAAGTCTGGAAGGCTATCCTGGTAAGCAGATGAATCCCCAGTTATTACCTTTTTGTGGTCATACTGTCCTGTAAAATCACTTCAGTGGTTGATGTGGAATGAACATGAAGTTATCATCTTACTGAGAACTTGGCAGAATAGGTGGCAGTGCAGTCTTATTTTTACTGGAGCTCTAATCTGAGGCTCTAACTCCAGTTCTATTGTGCTTGAATAGAAAAGGCTTTGTGGGTAGTGGTGTGTAATGTTTAAGTCTGTCTGTCCATGTTCATTCATCACCGTATAGGAAAACAACAGCTCTTGCCAACAGTTCTTACTCCAGTCATACTTTCATTCTGCCAAGTTCTCCTTCTGTTTTGTTTGCAGTGTGATTCTGCAGAGCAGATACAATGGGGGCTAAGATGTTTCACTACTCCTTGGTCTAGACAGTTAAATGCCTCCCTGACATCCGATCCTGTCAGATCTCAGAAGCTCAGCAGGGTCAGCCCCGGATTAGTACTTGGATGGGAGACCTCCTGGGAAATGCCGGGTGCTATAGGTTCTAGTCCTGAGGACTTAACTGGCACTGTCCAAGCTCGCTTGGCTGTGGCAGATGAACCTCAGGACTTAAACGGTGGGGCCAGTTCTGCACACGCTGAGCCTCACCTGAAATCCACTGCACAGGCTGGAAGGGCACACCCACGTGGGGACAGCCCTTCCCAAATCTTCGTTCGTAAAGCCGAGCCACACAGACCTTCTTTGGTCTTTTTTTGATACTGTGATGTGCAGCTGTTCTGTTCAGTCTTCCCATGTTTATTTTCATAAAGTCAATGTGTTAGTGAAAGCACAGCCCCAGCCAACCTGAAACAGGAACTGCAGTGAAACTTCTGTTACTCAAAAACAAGTCTTCTGAAGGTCAAGGCAATTGGAAGACATTCACAAGGACTAAAAGGAAGGAATTCTTTGCTGTCTTGAAGAAGGGTGTGAAGTTGGATCTGGTGACCTGTGGGTTTGCCAGCCTCACCTTGATGCCTGGGAAAGATGATAGAGCAAAGAATGGTGGAAAATATTTCCAAAGATCTTCTAGGACATGCTGAATGCAGTAGGCTTTGCATCACACTTTTAATGCACAGCATTAATGTTACTCAGTATGCCTGGCTGATTCTTCTTTATTAAATCTGTTTGAAGAAATCACAACAGGCATTAGCCAAAGGCCGAATCAATACAAATACAATTTCATTGAAGAAGTCCTTGCTTTTTAAAATAATGTTGTTTGAGCGTTGGTTGGTTCTTTTTTTCTTCTGAGAGCTGCTTGTTTTACTCCCTCTGGTCTGTATAGGTAATGATCCAAATCTGTTGATACCAACTCATAACAAAAAACTATCTGTAATTCTGTAGCCTGTATATGTTTTTCTCTTTTTCTTACTGTGAACGTAGTGTTTAGGAACTTTGTAAATTACAATAATAAAAAACCCCCAAAGTATTATACCATTTTACACTATCAGAGTATTTAAGGATTTCCTGAAAGTAGCTCATGAGGGTGGTACAGACAGCTTATTACCCCAGATGTTTGCTGCTTTTAGAATGTCATTTCAAAAATAAATATCCATGTTCTGTTTTTCCTTAAGCTGGCGGCTCCCTTCCGTACAGTCTACAGACAGCACAGAAACAGCTGTGGTTGCATTCCTATTTTCAGTAAGTAGAGATCAATTCTTTGGGGTTTTTTTTAGATTATATGTTTAAACTTAGAATGCTGTAATGTTTGAGTGCTAAAAGCAAATAAGATGGAAGTGATTACAAACATGATACTCTTACACTCTTTAGAATAAAAGGCTTTAGTTCCTTATCTGCTGGGTCTTATCTCCCAAACGTAGTAGAAAACATGCCATTTACCTATAAAAATTATACAGGATACTGTTGCTAATGGATTTAGGATTCTGCAAACTTTTATTTAGGTTTTCCTTCTTTGAAATGGAATAAAATACTGCTCTTTTTTTGTTTTTTAATTTACAGTTGTATTTCACTTTCCCCACTTTGCCTCTGTATTAGGATATCAACTGAGGCACAACAGGGTTAGGAAGGCTTTTTTTTTGGTTGTTTTTTTTGTTGTTGTTTCTTTGTTTGTTTTGTCTAAGTGCAGCAGTCCTCCTGTAAAAATTCTCAGTCCCTTATGGTAATATCTTTTGTTAAAGGTGCCTAGCATCTTCTATTGAGAACTTCTTTCCATGTGCTACTAGTTTTGCTGCCAAATTCTAACAGTCTGACACATTCCATGCCAAATGTATCCCTCAGCCTGAATCTTTAATGACTTAAGCATGTTTTGAGAACAATGGGAAAAGTTGTTTTGCACAGATCAAAACAATACTATTACATTTGGTAACCTCTTACAAGACCACAACTTCCCATTCCTTTCATCAGAACTTTTTAACTCTTCCGGGTGGAAGTTGCTCTGGTAAGTTAATTTACTAAGTAAGAGTATGTTAAGTTGCATATCTATTCAGAGGACTGAAATAGAATTGCTGGTTGCAGAGAGCATCCTCCCTTCTGGAGTGAACGGGATTGCTGCTCTGAGCCTTGATGTTTAATGTCCAAGGAATGAAACTTGGTCAAAAGGCACACGAGACTCTGTCTCCTGCGTTTAAAGTGTTCCCTCTGAACACATTCAGCAAAGGAAGAAAGCTACAGTCATCTTTAAGCTTTCAAGGTTGTTCAGCCATGATTTAAAAAGTGAGGAAGTAATAAGTCTGGGGGTGTTTCTGCAGTCTCAATTTAGTTTCTGTAGTCATATAGCTCATGAGAATCTTACTGGAAGAAAGATGTAACCTTTTTTTGGTTAGTGTCTTATTTAGTGCACAGAATGCTACTTAATAATGAAAGTCATTCATTGATTTATTCCTGTTCAATGAGAAAATGCCCACATACCTGTTTCATTAGACATACCAGGGTCATGCTCTGGCAGCAAAAGGGTTGTTTCAAGTTCATCTGTTGAATTGTTTGCAGGTAACAAGTGGCCCTGGATAATTGCTCTGTAGTGACTACCCAGCTACAAATCCCTACCCTGTAATACTACCAAGACACTAACCCTGGAGCAGAGCCTGCATGTTGCTATAGAGGAGGTGACATAGAGCAGCTTCTTACCAATGGAATCTGGGACATATGAGAAACAATAGGTTTGCAGTAGAATTAAATATAAGACAAGCTGTTTTAAAGACTTGCTGTAATGCAAAACTTTGGGCAGCAGAGGGATTAGAGAAGTCTGTTTTTACCTCACTGGAAAATAGTACAAAACCAGCAGGAAACTAGAAATTCTACCAGAGCTGAAAGAAAAAATTACTTTTTGTACTTTCAAAGGCAAGAAATAGCTCCTTTTTACAAGTAGGGATTGATTAATGGAGTTGGAAAATAGCATGTTATGGTCTCACCTGAAGAGGCAGAACCTCTTCCCCAGGCATGTAATTTTTATAATGACTGTGGGCAGACTGCATTTCTCTCTTCTGCCAGTTGAGTGTATTTAACTAACCTATAATGCAGCTCAAACTGCAATTTCTCAAAATAGTAATGTGACTAAATTTAATATTGATTTCACTTTTCTGATCATAGCAAATGATTAATAGACTGCTTTGTAAATGAGCTGCTGTGTAAATGGTGTAATTTACAGTTTGCTCTCTGGTATGGTTGCTTGTTTTTCCTTTCATGATTACTGATTAATAAGGAGAGATTTGCAATGCTTAGTGACTTTTGTTAATTGCTGCTTTTGACACAGGTGATCAGCTTTAACAGATCAAGTTTTGTATATAATGCTAATTTTAATTGATTAACTTTTAATACCGCATGCCTTATGTTTGTGCAGTTACCTTGTCAAATTTTTATTTTCAAAAAATAGAAGTTGGTTTGTCAAGAGTTTAACTTACTGTTGAAAAGTCCATAATGATTGTAGTATTGAAGCTTTCTGTGTTCTTTAGGCCTACAGAGTTTTGAAAAACATCTGTTTGAAGAGCACCAGTGTTGTTCCCCTAACATCATAAAGATGAGAGATAGAGCATTTACACAGAGGACCCTACTACTCTCTTATGGTTGAGACTAATGGTGTGAGTTGTTTAACTCTGCCCAAGCCTTGAGGCCACTCTCTTGAGATGGAAAACCCTTTCACTATTTGAAGGAGGAACTAAATGATGAAATAGGTGATGGTAGAGAAAATTAGTTATTCCTGGCCAGCAGCCAGGAAAATTAGTTATTCCTGACCACACAACCACTCGTGCTCTTCCACCCTCCTCCTGACCTCCACAATGGGATGGGGGAGAGACTTGGAAGAGTAAAGTGGGAAAAATTCTGTAAAGCAAAAGCTGTGCTTTCAACCAAAGTGAAATGTTCATTCACCACACTTCATGGGCAGGCAGGTGTTCAGTCATGTCCATCATGCCTACTGGTTATTTGGGAAGACAAATACCATCACTCTTAACTGTTCCCTCCCTCCCTCCCTCCCTCCCTCCCTCCTTCCTTCCCTCCTTCCCTCCTTCCCTCCTTCCCTCCCTCCCTCCCTCCTCCCCTCCCTGAGATTTATATGCTGAGCATGACAGTGTATAGTGTGAAAATATCCCTTCAGTCAGTTGGAATCAGCTGTCCTGGATGTGTCCCCTCCCAGCCTTTTGTGCACCCCTGGCCCATTTGCTAGTGAGGTCTTCTGAGAGGTGGAAAAGGCTGTCTTGTTCAGACATAGCTAAAACATCTATGTAAACAACTGTTTCCAGCTCAAATCCAAACAAATCCCCTTACTAGCTACTATGAAGAAAAATAACTATCATAGCCAAAATCAGCAGTTTCCTCTTTTTCTCCTTTATATCTGTGCTTTCCTACTAAGGAAAACATGACCAAAATAAAGGTTCCACTTTTGGTTTTTAAATTTCTAAAATACCAGTTTCAATCAGTTGTGATTAAAACTGCAGTTGGATTACTGTAATTAGTAAATAATAGAGAAGTGGTGGTACTCTTGCTGAGACACACTACTTAAATGTATCTGTCAAAGATGATAAGGAGGCAAAAGGGCTGTAGATTGCGATAGTATTCAAAATTACTGCAGTTGCTAGTGAGGAGAGAAGTTTGTCCTGGAGTAAGGCAGTGAGGTAAATCTAAAGAAAATCTGTTTTAAATTCCCAGTTCCACTGGTTTTCCTGTTTGTCATTTCTACAATATTACTGGAGTTACACTTAAAGTTAATGTACAGCCTTATAATCTGTATGTATGGAAAGGGTGAGCTCTGTAGGGCAAGAAAAGTTTAGTGAGCTGATTTTATATCATATATATAGTTTATTCTTCAGAAACAGACTTCAATGTGACTTGCATCAAATTATAAAGAAGGCCAGTTCACGTCAAACATATGGAGAGTGTTTCAGCTCTTGCCCTTTAGGAATATGAGACCGGTTCTCAGAAAGATGTTTCCTTCCTTTATCAAGGATAGAGTTGTTAAAGTAGGTCTTGACCCATGAACTATAAAGCCTCTTGACTTTGGCTTCAGTAATGGTAAATGTTAGTCCCGAAAGTCAGCTTAGGTAAATAATTCCAGCCCTTCCAAGTCAGTCTTCTCAGGCTATTAGATGAACACACTGCACTTGAGGTTTTTCAAAGTTGATTGATTCTTTTTTATTCGCATTTTAAAAGAGAATGCTAAATTAGGCAAAGAGGATTGTGACAACCAAACATAGAGCCTATTATATTCTAAACTGAGAAAAGAAGTCTCTGGGTGGAGAAAGGTGTGTTAGGAAGCCTTCTTCCTGAATTTGAGTGATGACTAACAGCTGTGAGTGGAAAGTGCTTCTAAATACCATGATTACACACCTTCAGTTATGTACATATATTCACTGCTAGTTTACAGTTTAATTCTGTAACACTGATGCTGAATTAATCCAGCAATGGCTTGTTCTTTTAAACTAGTTTTTATAGATACACATAGATACGACCTCTACTTTAAGCCCTCAAATTTCTCAAAATCTTAGGGGCACACAAAAGGGAAGAGGAAGGGTAGTGTCAACAATCTATCAGTTGCTCCCTGCCTCTATGTCATGGATAATAAACTGTAATAAACTTGGGGAATTTGATGAGGTTTAGTTTGGTGCCAAATTTGTTTGCTTAAATTTATAACCATTGATAGTCTTCAAAGAAGAAATATTGGCCAGAAGTTTGGACTGACTGTCTTGAGTGCGAGCTGGAATGGAGGAATGGAAAAACTTGTTCAGAGAACCTGGCATACTGAGGAGAATATCTGTCTGGGTTGGTTGTAAGGGAAAAAATAAATTCTGCCCTTCTGAGAAAGTAAAATTGGAATTCAGGATTAACAATTCCATCAAATAAGGTACTTTCAACTTTTCTCTAGGGGAAATAAGTGTTAATGTGACAAATACAAGTAGTGTTACTGAAAACATGGAACTGTAATATGGTGAGTATTTTTTAGACCTCAAAATAAAACCATACATGAAAAGAATTCCTATTGTCTTTCTAGCAAGTGGTCAGCAGAAGTCTCGGGTCGAACTCATGCGATGCCTCACATTAAGACATACATGAGACTCTCCTCTGACTTCCAGAAGATTGCATGGTTCTTAGTAACAAGGTAAACAACTCATCCATACACCTCTCAGTTAAGAACTGTATATATGACTTTGTCTGTCAGCTACAAGCCCGGGTGAGTTACTGCCATAATCCTCATGGGACTTCAAGTAGTGATAGCAATTTTTGTCTATATTTAATGTTTCTTCATTGTGTTGCCCCCTTTGAGGCAGTAAGTTGAAATAATTATGTCAGGAACTGTTGGTAATCATACCAAAATCCTATGTGAGTTGTGACTGCTGGTTTTGGAATTCAACACTAACTGAAGTGATAAGTATTTTAAATCTTGGATTAAGTTTTTTTAACACATGCTGTGATATGGCACATATATGAATGTGCTGGTTTGTACAAAACAGATATGCGCTAAATCAAAGTTATCCTTGTGCTGCCTTATTGTTATAAAATAATGTAAGTGTATTGAAACTAGTCATAATTGATCTAGCCTTTAATCTTCCTAAGCTGTCAAATTGAAGCTACTTACCAATATGAAATATCTTTCTGAAATGTGCAGAGAACATTGAAAAGTTGAATTTTTCTTGTAGATCTGTATGACACAAATAGGCTTGTGTAATTATTCACATGTGTTGTATGAATGCTCTTTTCCATATTGTCTCTGCTGCTCCCACTGTGCTGTAAAAATAGCAGTAAGGAATAACACCCAAATCACTTGTGAGAAGACTGTTCTGATGGAATGCAATTTCTCCTGCTAGAAGGGCATTGCTACAGCTGTGTTATTTAAACATTTTATGCAGTGAAGGTTGTGCCTCACAGATATGCTTTGTTTCTCTTCATAGTGCCAATCTATCTAAAGCAGCTTGGGGAGCTCTGGAGAAAAACGGCAGCCAACTGATGATCCGTTCTTATGAACTTGGAGTTCTTTTCTTGCCTTCAGCATTTGTAAGTTCATAGTTCAAGTACAAATTTCAGGATATCATGACAATCTGCAAGTACTTATGAATACAAGCGTGACTGGATAATCTAATCAGTGAGTTCTGTGTTTCTAGGTTAAAAAGCTAATAGGAAATGGAGTTTATATGAAGTGTTCATAGTTTTTTTTTCTACACAGCAGATATGGATTTGGTATTGCTGTGACTTACGTCATGTTACTGAAAGGCAATAATAGTTTTAAATTGTAATGTATAGCCTAAATATTGCTGGAAAGGATTATCAAATGGGATCCTGTCCTGTATCAAAAATAGTGTGGCTGGCAGGACCAGGGCAGTGATCCTTCCCCTGTACTCTGTGTTGGTGAGGCCACACCTTGAGTACTGTGTTCAGTTCTGGGCCCCTCAGTTCAGAAAGGATATTAAGGTGCTGGAGCGAGTCCAGAGAAGAGCAGCAAGGTTGGTGAAGGGACTGGAGCACAAGTCCTATGGGGAGAGGCTGAGGGAGCTGGGGTTGTTTAGCCTGGAGAAGAGGAGGCTCAGAGGTGACCTCATCACTGTCTATAACTACCTGAAGGGAAGTTCTAGCCTGGTGGGGACTGGTCTCTTCTCCCAGGCACTCAAGCAATAGGACAAGGGGGCACGGCCTCAAGCTCTGCCAGGGGAAATTTAAGTTGGAGATCAGAAAAAAATTCTTTCCAGAGAGAGTAATCAGGCATTGGAATCCACCATCCCTGGAGGTTTTTAAACTGAGATTGGACGTGGCACTGAGTGCCATGATCTGGTAAAGGGACTGGAGTTGGACCAAGGGTTGGACTTGATCTCAGAGGTCTTTTCCAACCCAATCAATTCTATGATTCTATGAAATACCTTCTTTCATGCTTTTTAAAAATAGATGGTGAATGCATATGCACATTATTATAACTTGAAAAACAGTTCTTAATGTTGCATTGATTACTGTTCTTACTCATTCCTTAAACACATTTCCAGAGTCTTGTGACTGTATCTTAACACATCAAGGTCTGTATTGAACTGCACGTCTATTTTTTAGCCCTCTACAGAATCTCATGGTAGTGAGTCCTGTGGCTTAATTTTACATTGTATTTAACAAAAAAAAAGCTTCCCTTTTTGGTTCGGACTGGGTTTTGTCTTATTTAGATACACTACCTGATAGTGGGGAGATGCAAGATTTTAATTCCTGTGGCTAATTCCTTTTTTTCTCTGGTGAACCTAATAGTACCAAAATGTTATCATCAGCAGTTGGTCTGTGATCAGAAACCACTCAAACTCCTTCCAGTGTGAAATTTCTTCTTTCCCAGATAAAAAATTGGAGAATTTGTTTGCTGACAGTCCTTAGAAATAGTTTTCTGATGAAGAATATATCTTTCCTAGGTAATGTTCATGGATGATCACATAATGTTCTGTCATTTCTGCTGATTAGTAATGTACTCCCAAGTGAGTATTTACTAATGTTATGATATTGTAAAAATGTTTGCCTCCCATAACTGTACAATTACAGTCTCCTAAGATTGCAATATTAAGATTGATAGTTTCTGACTGCAGCTAAAAAACTCCTTTATCTCACTCTTAAAATTTATTATGAATTTGCACAGTACTGAAGTCTCTAATACTCTGAACCTTAGAAACATTATTCTCTAGCATGGTTTAATGTGGAAGAAAACTTTTACAGAAAATGTGTTTATCAGAGTAAACAAGAAAAGTCCTATAGCTTCTTATTGTAGAAAGCATTGGGGTTTATATGTCTGAGCTCTAAAACAAAGCAAGCATCACTTGCATAAACAACTATTAACAGAATAATGAAACATTGGGCAAAAAAAATCTGCAAAAATTTCTTTTAGCAGCGACTGACCTCAAAGGGATAAATTAACATTCTCAGAAGTTGGCTACTGTTATCCTCAGGGGCTGCCTAGCAAGAAACTATGCTACTGTTATATTTGAACCCAGTAAATGATTTTTTTTCATACGAATATAGCTGATCACCAGATTGTACACTCATTTTACATAATTTGAATATTCTTGTTCGGACTCTGGCTTTTCTATACCTTGTTAATTTTGGGAAACATACTTCAAATGGGTAGAAAATGAGGAATAATTGTGTTAGTCTTTTTGCCAGGAATGACCATACTGGTTTCAGATGTTATCAGTCTGCAGAGTTTTCACTTAAAACCCCATCAAAACAACAAAAAACCACCAGCTCCCACTACCACCCCTTTCCCAAACACCCATGAGAACATTCAGTTTGCATTACATCATGAATCTTGTATTCTACACAGGATTTCTTGCCTGTAAAGCAGGGGAGGTGAGATCAAAGAGCACTTTTCAGAGGGCCAAAACTTACAAAAAAAGACCTGAATTTTCTTTTCCACACATTAATTTTTAAGACTTAATGTCTTTGATCTCATTCTTCTGAGTTTTTGTGTAACTAACACAGTTTTGTTCTAATATCAGATTTCGTTTTGATGAACAGAATTATCTGTTCAGGAGTGTTTAATTATCAGAAATTTAAAAGCTTCTGAAGCCTTCAAACCTTAGAAAATTTTAGCTGTCTGAAGTTAAAATGTTACTTTCTTTGCAACTAATTTGACCTTTCTGCTACTAATGTCTCTTTCATCATTCTGTATGTTTATTTAGACCAAACTTACTAATGTTTTTGTTTCTGCTTGTAGTCCAGTCTTAGCAGTTGGAGAAAAATCCACATAGCCACATAAAAGATTTGAGTTATTAAAAGTGGAACTGTATTTGTGTTGCATAAAAATAACCAGAATTTAAAAGCAGTTTACTGATAATTAAGAAACCATTTGATACTTATTAAGCGTCTGCTCTGGTCTTTAGCAGAAGCCTGTAGGTCTGTTTACACAAGAAAATTTAGAGATAGATTCTGTTGTAAATCTAATATGAATGGATAATACTCTACTAGTAATGACAACTAGTTTTGGTAGATACTCTTGGGTAAACAGTTCCTAATGAAGCTCAAGCTTGTGGCCATCAGGGTGCAAGGCTAAAAAGACATGGGTTGGGTCCACCCTCATGAGCAGATGTGTTTCACTGATACACTGCAAAAATATGACCTCTTTTCTGCCTTCTTTGCCAAACCTCTGTTTAGGAACTAGAGCTAATTCTCCTTGTGGTGGGAGTGGCACTGCATTGCTTTGAACGGTAAAGGCCTGAAACGTTCTCTTCTCCAGGCTGAAGAATCCCAACTTTCTCAGCCTGTCTTTGTAGGAGAGATGCTCTGTCTCTCTGATCATCTCGTGACCCTGCTCTGGACTTGCTCCAACAGGTCCAAGTCCTTCCTGTGCTGGGGCCCCACAGCTGGATGGAGCACTCCAGGTGGGGTCTCACCAGAGCAGAGCAGATGGGCAGAATCCCCTCCCTCACCCTGCTGGCCTGGCTGCTTTGGATACAGCCCAGGATACAGTTGACTTTCTGGGCTGCAAGTGTACACTGCTGGGTCATGTCACACGGGCTCAGTGTGCTTGTAGCATACTGTGGGGTAGAGTAGTCTAAGGGGAAGATAACAGAGAACTTTTTAGAAACAGAAAAGTTTATTTGCAACTAAAGTTACACAAAATCCAAAGTAGATGAAGTGATTTGAAACATAACTGAGCTTTCCTAGGCCTTGAGAGACTCACCATGCTCCAGATATTGGAATGCTGATTTAATACTGCCAATTTTCGATAGTTCTGTATCTTCAGGTTGTTTTATCATTAAAGTAACAACACTTATTTTGGTAGAAGGCAAGGCTTAGTGTCATAGAATCACAGAATCATTTAGGTTGGAAAAAGTCCTTTCAGGTCATAGAGTCAAACCTTTAAAATATCCCTGGCATTGTTGGGAATTGAACCCATGTCCCAGAAGAGACAAGCCTTAATCCAGCACCTTGGACTGCTTGGCCACACTACACAAACTTAATGCTACTCATGTTAAGGACTCCTCTAGCTCTGTGTTTTGTGCGTTCTGGTTTCTGCGGAATCCAAATTTGCAAGTGAATCGTTTCTCACTTCCTATCAGTTGACTGCCAGTTTTTGAATTTTTTTTTCAAATGCTCCCAAAATTATTCTTTGAGGTTGGGTCTTGGCCTGGTGTGCTAATACCAATTTTCAGAAAACATAGCATAGCTGTTATCATTTACAGCTGTAGTGTTTAGGGAGAAATCAGCTGATGCTGACATAAGATCACAAGCTTCTATTGATCAAAAAACTGTTTATAAAAAAGACTGTGCCCTGTATTTGACCTACATTTCCCTTTCTATCTCCATTTCTATTTTGTACTTCCTACATCTACACTCCCTCTTTTTCAACTTGCTGTTTGAGCTGCTGGAGGGTTCCTTTCCAGAGGCTGAAATAAAACAACATCTTTAACAGGTAAAACATGTTGATAGAACTCCATCATCTAAAAGCAAGTTCTGAGAAGCATGTTCCAGTAACTAGTTTGAAAAATCTTGAAAGTGACTTATGGAAAGCTTTTTAAGTAAGTAGTTCCTCCTCATAGCTTCATGTCTGGTAAGACTGTAAGGTAAACTGAGCTTGATCAGTAAAATAGTATAAAAGTTTGTGGAATACTGAAATCCTTTTAAAAGTTTGTTGAATATGGTACTAGCCAGTCAGCTTTTGGAAATACAAGCTCAGAGAAACATAGCAGTTGCTAATTAAAAACTTACCCATGATTGCCTACCTAGGGCCATCAAATGCTACAACTATATCTAGATAATCAACCCAGACAACTAAGAACAGTATTTCCGATTCTGAAAGGCTGTATTTGATGGTGAGTACTGACTGGAAAGGAGTTGACTGTGATAATTATAGCTGACTGTGGGTCTGGGTGTGTGGACTGAATCTGGGTTAGAGCAGCCAGGCATGGCGTGTGTGATCATCAGAACTGAACTGCTTCACTTTTTGCTGAGTTCTCCTGACTGAACCAGGCACCTTCAATCACAGCTCAACCAAAATTAACTAGGTTAAGCTCTTTGACTGTAACATTAGATTCCAAGGTAATGTAGAGCCACTTTCTTCTTTCATTTCTCTAGATTCCAACCAAGAAATGTATCTATTAGCATTTCAAAATATATTGCTGTGAGCAGCAGTCAAAGAGCAAAATAAAGCCATGGAGGGAAAACTTCTGAAATAATAGAATACGGCTGAGGAAAATTTACAAGGCAGGCAAAATTATTTTAGGCAAGATCCTGCTTTTTGGTTTTTGGAAACAGCAGTGAGAGCTGTCAACATTCAGGAAATGCTCAAAACAAAGTGTATGACTTACTTCAGTTTGTGTGATCTTCTGTGTGAAGATAGACACATGAGTTATTTTTAAAAGCATGTGAATCTCCTCAGAGAGCGCCTTGTTAAAGAATGTATTCCATAAACTAGACTCTTACTCCGGGGTGTTTTGAGGAAAACTAATCTCTTTTCTTAGGTTAGTATTTCCTGATTAGAAGATCTCTATCAGGTTAAGTTCTGACAGATTAATAAAACCATTTTTGGATCAACTGATGGAGTCAAGCAGCCTTGGAGGGAAGAAATCAGGCTCTCAGAGGAGAGGAAAATACGCTACTGACTGCTGAGGAAGAATAAGGCAGAGGAAAGCAAAGTTGTAGAACAAGAGAAGGAAACAAAATACCTGGAAAGAAAGATGCTGAAGTAATAACAGGGCATGGAATGTAGAAGAAATGAAGCAGAAACAAAAATATTACTAGGCTGAAAAAAGGATGGATACCAGGGGGGTAAAGATTAAAAATGTCCTGCAGTTTGGTGCTTTTTTTTTTCATGTTGTGTGAAAACACTCCTTTGAACTTTAGAGTGGAATACATGTGACATAGTTTGTGATACTCGAATTAAACTGGCATTACATTGTATGCAGGGGCTGAAAGAGGTCTTGTTTTCTACACTGTGGGTTTAGATAGCAAGGATTATGCAAATTTCAAACTGAGATGATGCCAGGCAGCAGATTTGTAACTTTGGTGCTCTTGATCAGGCAGGCATATGAAGGTCATTGTAGAATAAGAACCATCTCATGATATAGCGGAGAAACCTTCTCTGCCATTCCACACTTCTCTCACAGCTGCATGTAGAAGACAAGAGAGAAGCTCACAGGCTTCTGGAGCAATCAAACCTCATACAAGCCACTTTAGCTGACCATTTAAATGTCACTTTGTGAGTAGTACCTAGGATTGCACACCACCTAGACCCTGCACCAACTGAATCCTGACTGCTGTGAGTTGTGAAAAAAGCTCTTGGCACCACCAGCACTTAAAAAGTTCCTGTGGTTTGTTGGCTATAAAATCCCTGCCATATTTCATATTCCACTACAGAGAGAAGTATGGCTGTTTGCATTTTTACATGGAATTTCTGCCAGCCCCTGAGTGATTCAAGTTCATTGGAAGTAAAGCTATACCACTTGATTGTTGCATTTTTAATAAGGAATTATTATTTTTTTCAGTCTATTTCAAACCCTTAGATGTTTATGATCTTTTAAAAATAATCTTATATATCTACTATTGGTTTGTTTTGGACATACTGCTTGTTACTTAAAGGCTAAGCTCCACAAAATGCTGTGTCCTGGTTTTAATGAAGTTTTATCAAAATTCACCTGAAGTGGAAGTTGAAAATGAATTTTCATTCACACAGCATGGACCTTGTGTATTTGTTACCCCTGTTCTTTCATTTAAAAGTCAGTGGCTTTTGCCTAGTCCTTGAAATAATACATAGTGTTTCTGACATTATAATGAGTAGTTTGCTCTTACTTTGGGTCATGAGAGAAGAAGTATCTATAATATTCTAAAGCAGATTGTTGAACTGACTGGCTAAAACTGCTGTAACACAGCTTGACATTGTCTTTGGTGGCTCTCCTTTTTCTTTTACTATGCTTCTTGAATATTAAAGAAAAAAGTGTAAGCTGCATTGATTCCTGTGTTTTGTGTGGTCTTGTGTCACATTCTCCAACTTCAAATGATAACGTTTGATGGTGTAAAACTTGAGTGAAGAAAAGCTTGCACCATTGTAGAAGTAACATATAGATGGGACTCTCAATTCAGCCAGCATGTATGTTTGAATACTGTGGGATTATTTAGTGGTAATTAAGATGCTTCTTTGTGCTATCACAAAACAGTAATGCAGTAAAACTCAGACTGATGGACCATAGAGCTTGGATAAAATATTTAATATTTGGACATGACCTGGTAATGTGTGATCACAGCCCACAAAGCCAACTCAGTCCTGGGCTGCATCAAAAGCAGGTCCCTTCCAACTCAAACTATTCTATGATTTTAGAAAGAAAAATACAGTTGTTAGTGACATCTTAGAAATAAATAATAAAAACATGATAGCCTTTAAACTTCTAGTCTCTTCTAATCAATTTGCACTTGATTGACAGTAGGCTATTTGAAATCTCAGAGATTTGCTTTTGTATAACTCACTACAGTTGATTAATGGAATCAAATTTCTCTGAAGAAGTGGCTAAGCAATAACATTTGCCCAAGTTACTTGAATCACTTTAAATCTCTCTACCCTTGTATTGCATTATAGCTTTTTTCTATTTATAGTCCTAAACTTGTTTGACAGTAATGCTGTCATTCTGAGTGCAGTCCTTGAAGCTTTTATGCAAGCAGATTGAAATCTTCATTAAATTTTTTAGTGTCCATAGATGATGTTACCCAAGATATCTAAAAAAGCACAGATTAGAAGATTTGTTTCTATAACAAAAGGTGAACTCCAGTTCATGAAACTTACTGAGCACCTAACTAATGTGGTCAGAATGAAACTTAACAGCAAAGAGAATTTTTAAAGCTTTTCCTTTTAATTGGGTATTAAACACCAAGGGTGTTCACCTAGTGAACATGGAAATAGATTGATATGTGTGTAAGGTCCTAAGAAGGCAGAGGACATCCAATGTGGGGCCAAGCAAATGAAGGTATTAGAGAAGAACCTGAAACAGTAGGAGAAAGAGAAGATGAGTTCTCAAGACAGGAAGGTGCTTCAAGAAGTATCTAATCTGAGTAATAGAGACAAAACATTTTGTTTATTAAAATAATTTATTGAAAAAGCATTCATTGTGGATTAGTTTTGTCTTTTCCCTAAAACCTAATAAGTGTTCCTTCTGTTTGTTTCCCTTCCTTCCCAGGGATTGGACAAAGGTTACTTTCATGTAGGAGGGAAAAACCTTCAAGAAAGGAAAGATTCAGCAACATATTTTCCTGTACCTTATGACCTGCCACCAGAACAATATGGAAGCAAAGGTAAAGTATGACTTCAGAAGAAAAGTAGGTGTATTGTACTTGAAGCAAACTAACTTGAGTAATTCTGAGTCAGTTGAATACTGCTGTGTTCTAAAGCTTTATTTTAACATTTTTTGGCATGACTGTATTTGATATGGTATCAGTCCTACATTCTGCTTGTGACTTCAAAGAAAGGTACTATGGAGTTCTTTAGTTCTAATTTTTTCCAAATTGTTTAAGTTTTGGATCAACAACTTCAATGCTATTTTTTATTCCTCTTCTGGGGATCTTACGTGCATAATGAAAATAGATATTCATTATGGAATCAAAATGTTTTTCTGTAGAACCAATGGGGGAAGGAGTGTTTAAACAGGAATGTTTGGAAGAGAGCAGGCATGAGTTAAAAACAATCCTCTGGAAATGGACTATGAGAGAAATACCACAGAGCAAGTGTGGAAGAATTGCTGTAAATCAGAAGAAAGAAGTGTTGGTTTTGATCCATTCTATATTTCATAGGCTATATTTCATAACACTTAAAGAGGTCTACAAAATCTCAACTTTTTCAGTTTCTGAGATTAGAATATGCAAATCAGGGAAGTGATAAGCAAATACAGCTATGTGCTGGTGGCTCAAAAATCTAAAAGATATATTGAGGATAATAATGTTGATGCACAACCTGAAATGCTTGATAAAAGTAAATTTTTATATATTTTTGTTCTTAAAACTATTGTCAAAAGATTGTAACTAAATTCTTTTTTGAGAAGCCTTGATCTAAAAAAGACCTGGCCTAGAGCAGAGCTTGAAACAGCAGTGTTTACAGAAACTCAAATCTTTCTGTACATTTTTGAACTGTCAAGTGACTCGGCTAAGAAGTCAGTAGACTTCAATAGAGTCTTACATAGTTTATAAAAGTAAGGGCACATTGTTTCAGGGTGATGGAAATCCTGTAGCAGGATCAGAGCCTGTGAGCATGATGCTTCTTGCTGTGGTTGAAGTAAAAAGGCTTCACCAGCGTAATCCTCATCAGGTGAACTGTGCTAAACACCAGCCAAAAGGTTTCCTTTGTTGGCTTGACCTCCAATTTTTTCCCCACAAGCTCTCACTCACATTGCTGCTTTTCAAACACAGCTCTCTGCAGCTGATAGCCCTGTCACTCTTCCTTGCCTGTCCCTTCTGAGCAGTGTATACCCATTGATTGCAGTGCTCCAGTCATCAATGGCATTGATTTATGCCACCAGATTTCAGTGATACTGATTAGCTCACAGTTATGTAGCTGCACAGTGGCTTTCAGCTCCTGTTTGTTATCCATGCTGTGTGCATTGGTGTAGACACAGTTCTACTGGGCTGTTCATCATGTCACCTCTTCAGAAGAACAAGCCCTGATTCCTTTGCAGCATTTCACAGGTGTGAACCTGTGAGCCCTGTTGGTTCCTAATGCAGCAGCAGCCTCTGGTTCTTCTGTGTTGCTCAAAACTCCGTCCTCTTTCACCACCGAGTCTAGATTAAAGCCCTACTTACAGTTCTGCCCAGCTTGTTGACAAAGAAGCTCTTGCCCCACTTGGTCAGGTGAATCTCTTCAGCTTCTAACAAACCTGGCTTCCCATCAGTAGATCCATGATCACAGAAGTCAAAACCTTAAGTATTGCAGCAGCTACACAGCCAGGCATTCCCCTCTTCAACATGATGCATGTTCTGAGTGTTGATGATTGTTCTGCTCATAAGAGCTTACTGCTTTCCTAAAAGAATTCCTAAGTGGTATTTCATTCTCCCAGAGAAAAAAAATACTGGCTCAATGTAGAAATGATAATAAAAGGTTGTTATGCTGTTTTATTTAGTATAAAACAATGTTGTCCATTTTAGTACTGTTAAAGTTGTCTTGGGGAGCTGTGACAGGGTTGTGCCTGGGTTATGCACTAACTATAGGGGAAGAATATCCTACAACTAGCAGTTGTGCTTTAGGATGTATATGCACTGTCTGCCTGTTAACTAATGCTCAAACTGATGGGTTTTGGAAGGTTTTTTAAAAGGTCATACTTAAATTTTTGGAAATTTTAAACTAAAGATTAACAACTAGAATTCATGTGCATTCTCAAGTTCTTCATTGTCTAAAAATGTACTTGTACAGTTAATATTGTTCTTGTTTTAGTTCTAGCACTTAACCTACTATGTCAATGAGTTTTATGCATATTGCAACTACATGTGAAGTTGGTTTTTTTTCCAAAGAACTTTTTTCTACTTACTTCTGTAGAGAACTCCCTTGACTGTAGTTCAGGTTTTGTGTCCCAGCTTTCTCCTATGATATGCACAGATGTCAGAACTCAGGTTGTCTAGGCTTTGGCAGTGGAAGTGAAGTCAGTTGCCTGTGCCTCTTCACAGCTCCATTCTGAATATTCTGTTTCAGTTCCTCAGCCTTGTTGTGGAGAAGATGTTTAAAGAATTCCCATGTTGTGGGATGGACTCATAAAATAATCTGCTCTTAACAATACAGTTGTCAGCTCCTAAACTCTCTGGAGAGTCATATTAATAGATTTATTTTAATAAAATCCTGAGAAGCAGAAATGCAAGTAATTATTCTTTCCCTAAAGAAACCATATTGACTGATCCCTGTAATTGAAGGAGAAAAGGCTCTGGGGGGATTTTCCATTAACTCAAATTCTCTAACCATGGGAAAACAAAGTACACGTCACTTTCATATAATCAGAAAAATTTTATTACAAGCAGAGAGATGAGAAGTGGGTGAAACAGTGAAGGGGTGGTCAGGAGAAGAGCTATATGTTTGCTATGAAGAGTTCTAAGTAGAAAATAGGTATTCCAAAATACAGTGGTTTTTTCCTGTACAAATTCTAGTCATGGATCAAATATACTTGGAGAATTCTATTATGATATAATGTAACAAAGGGAAAGAAAAACAGTTTCCTAGTTTGTGGCAGTAATTTAATTGCAGAGATTCTTTATCATTCTGTCACAAAGGCTTCTGTCCTATTAGTTGGTGTTTATCGTACTGGACAGGACTTGAACATGAAAACTGTTACAGTCAAGTAAATGCCTCTTGAGAAGAAATAAAATACATCTCAGTACATACAATGATAAATTTATCAGTAAATGATGTAAATTTTTCTGGATTCAGCTATAATAATTCATGAGACTGATCGACAGCCTTTTAAATTCCATTGAGTTCAATAATATTGAAATTATTTGGTCCCTGTTCACCAGTATAACAGGGAGGAAAAAGATACAAAGTCTTGTCCACCTTTGCCTGGTTTGCTTCATTAGTCAAGGGGATTCATTCTAAAACTCAATTTTAGGCAAACCAGAAAAACAGGATGTCTTGGTGAAACAATCATGAAGATTTTCTTCCCCCTCTTCTTCCAAAGATTTCTAAATAGTATAAATTGAGATCATTGTGTGACAGATAACTTGCTGGTTTTGCACTGTATTTCTCTCACAGAGAGATGGATTATCCATCACTGAAGTATAATCATAGGCTAAAGTGTAGTCACTGAAGGATGTATTGATGTGCTTTAAGATGTCTTCAGTAGGGAAATTATGATATATTATCTCTGTGACATATATTATCTCTGTGACATAGTTAAAATATTCCCAAGTTTTCAGCTGTGCTTCGGACTTGCACAGAGACATGTACAATACTTGGACAGGTAAACTCTACCTGCTTCTGCCAACCTGAGTCATTTGATCTTCCTGAAGGGAATAAAGAATAAAATTCAACTGAGTCTCAAACCGTAGCTGGTAGCAGCATAGTTACTTGAGTTAGAGTCACCATTTAGTTTGACCACTTCTATGCAATGTTTTGATACGGTTGCGGACTTGAAAACCAGAAGGGACACTTGTCTGATCTGATTTGCACATGTTACAAGCCAATTCCTTTGAGCTCAAAGCTTGTTTGACTAAAGGAGATGTTCCAAAATGCTTCAGATCATTAGCTGAGGGCACTGTCACGAGATGGCAAATTCACCAGGTGGTTAATACTTTGCTTCAATAGTTGGATAATTCAAGAATTTTAAAAAGCAATTTATTTTGGTTATTCTCTTTCAGGATAGATGTATGATGTCCAGTCTAGTTAGTGGAACTTCAATGTGATTTTCACCATCTTGTGCAGAGTGCAAAATTTGTAGTTGAACTGAGGAAATGTCAGAGTATGACATGCTGACAGATCAGAGTTAAGATTGCACAGAGGACTTTTACTTGGGCATTTTTCCTTTGGACTGTTTCTTCCCAGCTGCTTTAAATTACCAGCACAAAACAGTTATATTATGCATGATATACATAGCTTGCATCTTTCCCTGTTGCAGAGAATAACATGCATATTTTGCTCTGGCAGTTTTAAAATGAAGATTAAGATCATTCTTACTCTGACGTGACAAAGGACCTCAACTTTTAGCAACTAGCTGAAAACTATCCAGTCTAGTATTTGGGAAACATGTACAAAACAGCCTATCTTACTTGGGAAGATATCTTTATAAATAAAATCTCTTTGTGCTTTTGGATAGTATTCAGATTCTTATTTCCCTGTAGATCTTTCAGATAAGTACTGCTATTTTCTTGTATAACATTATCTTCTCATTGAGCCCCATCATTACATCCCAGTTACAATATTGCTGTTACCTCTCTTACCAATACAAGTTGGCCTGTTCCTCTCATGAAACAAAGCACATTTCATTTAGAGTGCTTGAGGACTTTTGTTTTGTTTACTTTTGTTTCACCCTATTGTGAAGTTTCTTACAACAGGTTACATAACACAAAGGGATACAGCCCCAGGGTTTCTCTGTGCCTTTACATGGAAAAAGGTACAAGCTGCTTGCCATAGTGAAGGAATATCACTTGATTTGTGATTTAGATGTAACACAGTTTACTGACTGAGGAAAGCATCTATTGTATGGGGGCAACTTGAAACTTTGATACGTAAGTGTAGCAGGGTTTTTTATAACAACTTGGGAGAGGCCTCAGAAAAGCGCAAAGGACTTTTTTTCTCATCACATCAACCCTTTGAGAAACAACAAATCCTGCATCTAAACTGCAGTGCTGAGTTGTGCTTTCTTTTTCTTTTTTTTTCCCCCAAGTGGTCACAGTCCTGGCCTTCAGGAATCATTGCCTTGTTTGTGAATATTATTATAGATTCTACATGTATTCCACATCTGCCTTTCTTCTGTGTTGAGATCTTTTAGGTATGATTTTTGCATTGAGAAGAATAGATTAGTTCCTTTCTAAATGTCATACTTATCCAGAGGGAAGGGAGAAGATAGACTGAAGTGTAGTGTGCACCTTCTGCAAATGCTGAAGGAGGAGCTTCCCAGCTTCATGCAGGAGGGATTGAGTTTGCCATGTTAGAATGTATATGTAGAATGACTTGAAGAACTGGGTTTTTTCTGAGTAACCTTTCTTATATATGTGAAAACTTACTACTTTGAAACTACAGTTTTCAATGAAGTTGAATAAGAATCTGGCTTTAGAAATCAACCAGGAATTCTCTCATCCAGGTCTTCACTCACAGTGCAAGACACCTGTATTTTACACTGCAGGGAGAAGATCACAGAGATACTTTGATTGCATCTCATACTTTGCTATGCAATTGCATGTTCCTGTTTTTGACTGTACTGCCATCTGTCATATGTATGAGAATATGAAGTTTTGAGATGGCCTGCCAGCACAGATTCTTTGAATGATTAATCAGGTGTTAACTCAAAAAGAAAAAAAAAACATACTCCAGGGCTTCTCTATCTCTAAATAAAATGTCATAGTCTATTCAGTTGTGAGAGAATATTCAAAAGTCTGCCTGAGTACAACTAAAATAGCACTCTGCCTGAGCTTTCAGATAACCTGAAAGTAGCAGTGGGGTTGGAGGGGCCCTGTTTATTTTGCTCTAGTGCTGGAGTTCTGCTTGTATGTGAGGCCAGAGGGAAACAGTGGTACCAGCCCTCTGGACAGCACTAACTCCAGTGAAGCGTGGTTGAGACAAAATAACCACTGAGCTTCAAATGTGTGGAGTGTAAGTATGTTGAGGACACATTAAAAATGTATTTAATGGGGCTTTCCCCACACCTCACTGCCAGAAGGTCAAAGGAATTAGCTTTCAGAAATTTGGCAATCATTTTAGTGTGCAACAGTAAGCAGCGTATTTGTGCACAGTCACTGTCGTCCTTTTGCTGATATAGTTCCTATCCAAAGTCATAAATAATTTTAAATTTGATCTGACATTTTAAAAATAACTGAACTATAATTGATTTCAGCAATAGTTCTACACATGACTTATTAAAATACTTAAATTAAAATGCTATAAGGTGGCTTGTTAAACCAACAACGTCCCATTAATGGAACAAAGTTCCCAGTACATTAATAGCTACACTGAGAAAACTTTATTTAGATAGCCACAATTAGAAGGAATTGAATTAGGTATTGAGGTCTTTCAGCCCTTTAAGGGGATGACTGAGGTTATTTCTGTGCATCTAAGTCTTCTTCAGTATATTCTGCTGAATTAAGCAGAGTAACTGCAGATGGTAGTAAAAATGGGTAGGCCCAAACTGCATAATGTACTCTAAGTAACAGATTCCAGTGCTGGAGTGGAACTGGGTTTATCCTGATATCATAGCTAGAGGTCAGTGTTCAAATCTGAATGTACATTGGAAATGCTCAATGCTTTTCCCAACATTTGCATACCCATTCCTATAACTGTTTATGTTTACTACGTGTTTGCGTATTCACCTAAAATACAAAAGGTACACTTGGCTCTCCAGCAGGAGACTGATAAAAGAAGCTTAGGGAAATACTGGTGCTACTTTTTTTTAAAAGATCACTCAAAGTCCAGATATCCTGCAGTTCAGCCAGAATCTTAGGGAGCTTTTCTGCCAGTGCACTGGAAATTGAGTGCTACAATTTCTTCTGGTCTCTGATGCCTTTTTTTTTTATGCTTGGAAATCATCTGTCTACTGTAAGCAAAAGGAACCAACTACCCTCCTCCTGTAAACAGCCACTTTGGTAAAACATTTGCCTAGCTGGGATATGTTTCACTGCAACATATGGAACTACAGTAATAGGATTAAGGACACTCCAGTAGCAAGTAAATGAGTACTCAATAGCAATGCTCT
Source organism: Pithys albifrons albifrons (assembly GCF_047495875.1). NCBI lineage: Eukaryota > Metazoa > Chordata > Aves > Passeriformes > Thamnophilidae > Pithys > Pithys albifrons. The sequence goes on along the minus strand of NC_092463.1, from coordinate 17,876,997 downwards.
CACTGCCCCGTGTTTCATTGCTGTGATACTTGTCACAGTGTGTTGTACAATTTATACAGCCCTTTGTTGCTGTTTCTGTCACTTTCTTACTCTCCATTCCTTGCTACAGGAATTCTCACTTCTGATGTTGTGAGAGCTGGCATTACATCCTGCAAATTTAAAACTGGGCAACAGTATTCCTGATCAATAGCTATTCCCATCATCCTTGGTACAATTCAGTTTAATTTATGCATTCTACAGATTAATGTCACTGTCTTCTTTCAGGGTTCATTATGTAGATGGAGAAAAGAAGGGTAGATTTATATAAATTTCTTAATTGAGAAAACTCACTGAAAGGGTTGAAGGCTTTTTCTCTGTATTTCTGAAAAACGTAGAATAATAACTTGGCTTCATAAAGCAGGTGCATTTCTGCAACATGCAGGAGGAAAAGCCTAGAGCAGGTTGCAAAGCTAGCAATTGGCTCCTGCTGTGTTGCCTTTTCTCCTTCCCAAGGGTGGGAATAGCTTCTCTATTCTGAGAAGTGGAAGGGAGGGAACTGTATGGTGCAAATCTGTTGCTCATCTAAAGAGGTAATGTGTGAAGAAGTGAGGGGTGAACATAAAGTTTTCAGAGGTCAGGCACTGTCATTCTTTAGGTACTGAATTCTTACTGTCCATGTGAAAAATATTGATATATTACAGTACTTATTTATAACTCCCTTGGGTTAAGAGCAACACAACTCAAAACTGGCTGCCACTGGGCCTAACCAAGTTCGGTTGCATTTTGTGTATAGTCTGAAATACAATTCTTATATAGCCAGTAAGGAGCATGTTGGGTTATGATATAACTATATTTAAAATAGTACTTGGGGAAAAAGCAGAGCCTTTTGAAAACTTTAAATCTTACAGTTTTAAAAAATAGCTGAACAAAGATTTCCAGTAAACCAAAATTGCATGTGAAGTTTTCTGAAAATCAGTGGGAATTTTGACCTTCCTCTCCCTCCAAAGGAAAGGGACAAAGAGAATCAAAATTTTGTATTTAATAAATGAATTTGTCAGTATGTTTTTGTTTTGGTTTACAGATCAGCCATGGATTTGGAATATTCCTTACACTGATGCCCCTGATACACATGGAAATATGTGGGTTCCATCCTGAATGTTTCCAGTACTCTGACATTTCACTTGCTGACACTGAGCCTGCCATGCTACTTGCAAGATTGCTTATTTCTGTTCTGCAAGCTATAATGTCTGTTATAATGGCTAATTTGTAGTTGAAATAAAACTTTAAATGTTGATAATGGAGAGATTCCTGGAAAATCTATAACCATATTATTATAAGGGAACCCGCTTTTTTTGATACCTTTTTATATGCTTTTTCCTTACTATGGTTCCTAATATGCTTTTCAAGATTTGAACTGTTCCCAGATACTCTCTCTCCATTTTTAGCTGTAACGAATTGAAAAATTACTGTTCTGTGAGACTGTTCAGTTGACCCCAGTAGCTGGAATAAAAATTATTCTATGTAAGATTTAAATAAAGTCAACCTTGTTTATATATCCTTTCTTCTGTCTTCTTCTAAGTGTGTACATTTGGGATTGGAATTTTACTTTGCAATGATCACTTTTAATGCAAGCACTACTATTCACTGGTCTGGTTTCTTGCAGTATTTGATGGCTTCTCAGTTATTTCCTAATCTCCTTTTTTCCCCATCGCAGACACTCAGGTACTGTCCAAACCACTAAATTACAGTGGATGGGCTTGAGTGCTGTGGAGTAATCTTAAATAGTGCTATGGGATATATGAACAAGAGGTCCTGGAGCCTGGCAATCTTGTGGTACTTAATTTCAGAGTGTTTTACTCTGGATTCCAACTAACCTAACTGGGTAGCTGTTCCAGTGCTGCCACATTCATCTTGCAGTGTCATCCCCCAGACGGTTTGGAGTACACTGGGAGAGCACTACTTTCTAGTATTTATCTAATATATGTTCCTGATTCATTAAAAAATTACCACAGAGAAGGTGTGTGTTTAGGAAATTGTTATCGCATCTGCTTAGCAAGAAGTTGTCTTTCATTTCCTATACCATCACAGACCAATCCACAGAGAAATTCTTTGAAGTACTGTTTCTTTTCCATCTTTCAGATTCTTTCCCTTTTTTTCTCTACCTTCTCTCACATTCAAGTTCTCTCAAAAAGTTGTGGCTTTGAGTCATTCTTGGGGAAATTATTGTACAGTCCCATACTCAGGGGTAAATGGATCTAGATAGGGGAATAGCCTTGCCTAGAAAAGAGAGGAATTTTACACAATGTTCACAGCAAATACCAAAATGTGGGTGTTCGGGTTGCTCATTTTGGCAATGTAGGGGCTCAGTAATCATTCTAACTGCTTTATCTGGAATTGAGAACTGTGCAAATAATGTAAGTTGAGTATAGATCAGTGTGCTGCTGGGATGTCCATGGAACAGACAGGAAGATTGCTTCCTGCTTTCACCTTTCCTCAATTCTGTATGCACTCTTTCCTGTTCATGTTACATGCAGAAACTGATTCTGTCTCTGATGAGCGTAAAACGATGGAGACTGGGGAAGGCAACTTGGAAATGGAGCACTGAGCTCTAAAAACTGAGATGGCAACTTCATTCTTAGACTTTCTTTTAAACAGAATATTACTATTTTAATAATTTTCATTCTGTGAGAATTAGAGAAATTCTCTAGGAAGATGGCCTTACATGAGTAAATCTTTAAGAGCTCTAGGTTGGCCAACAATTATTAGTAGTCCTTTATAGGGACTTTAAGCCCTTTCTATCTCTGCCTCACTTTCCTAATTCTAAAAATTAATTTGCAAATATCTTCAAATAAAAGTGTTCCTATAGAGTGTTCCCTAACTATAAATGAAATGTTATGTTCCCCAAGAGGACTAGAATGGCACACATTACTAACTGAAGGAAAAGAGATGGAAAAAGTTTTCACATTTCTTATTTTTGAAAATACAGTTTTTACAGCCGGGTTCAACCATCTTAACTGCTAAGTGCCTTCTAGTTTGTGAAGGCAAGAAGCAACATTCCAGCTGAAGATGGACCAGCAGTGTGCCCAGGTAACCAAGAAGGCCAACAGCATCCTGGCCTGTATCAGAAATAGTTTGGCCAGCAGGAACAGGGCAGTGATTCTTCCCCTGTGTTTGGAACTAGTGAAGCCACACCCTCAATTCTGTGTACAATTCTGACCCCCTCACTACAAGACACTGAGGTGCTGAAGTCCACAGAAGGGTGATGGAGCTGGTGAAAGCATCTGGAGAACAAGTCTCATGAGAAGGAGCTGAGGGAGCTGGGGGTGTTCAGCCTGGAGAAAAAAAAGAAGGCTTGGAGAAAAACTACTGCTCTCTACAACTGCCTGAAAGGAGGGTGTAGCAAAGTGGGGATTGGTCTCTTTTCTCAGGTCACAAGTGCCAGGACAAGAGAAAATGGCCTCAAGCTGCACCAGGTGAGGTTTAGATTGGATATTGGGTAAAAGTTCTGCACAGAGGATTGTCAGGCACTGGAACAGACTGCTCAGGCAAGTGGTGGAGACGCAGTCCCTGGAGGTATTAAAAGATGTGTAGATGTGGCACTTAAGGATATGATTTAGTGGTAGACTTGGTAGTGATAGATTAATGATTGTAGGTTGGCCTAAATGATCTTAAGGTTTTATCCAACCTAAATAATTCTACGATTCCCTATTTCGTATTCCTGCTCTTCTATGTATAAAGTTTTCTCAGCAGTAAATTTCAGCTCTCCTATAGCTTCTCCCAGTGTAAGCAGTGATTTTTGGTTAAGTGCACTAGCTAATCACTTTCAAAGGAGATCTCAGAGTAGATCTCTAATTAAAAAGTACTGATACTGTCAATGAGTGACAGTAACTAAATCTCTGCATGAGTCTTCCAAGTAATTTGATGATACATGAATAATAATTCTATTCTGACCAGACATTTTTTGGTAATCGTTATTAGAGTACTCAGTGATTGTATCTTAATTACAGGGTTGTCATTAAACATTATCAACAGAACTGGTAAATACATTTTTTTATCCTACTATTTTATAATCATGCTAAGCCTCACCACCACCAATCTGTTGTCACTAAATGCCCACACATACAGACCCCAGGGAGCTGTGTACTTGTGGTGCTGGGGAGAAGGGCAAACGTAGCAGGTTTCCTGATAATGATGCCACAAGTGACTGTACTGAGGTTTTAATGGCAGTGCCTTCGGGGCTCAGGCTCTCAAGTTGTTAACTTTGATTTGGGTTAATTTAAATATCAGATACATGTTTAACCACTTTTTCACCTGAAACTAAAAGATTATTTTTCGCTTATGCCAGTGAACATACTGCATTTTTCTATTCAGCCTTGCTTAAATATTCTGAAAGGCTGACTGTGTCTTTACAATGTTTGTGCTCTCCACACACTCCAATTTTTCTAGCTATCTATCCTAGAGCAATGGATATGGTGACCTTTTTTACAAGAAAGTATTCCTTAGAATGAGTACCTTAATTAAATAGGAGAGTAAAGGAAGAAAAGGAGCTTAAAACAGCAGAAGGTGCTATGCCTTTGATATGTGTCAGCCATCTCGTTTTCATCTTCAGGATTCCAGTCAATATCAGCTCGGTCTATCCCTTAATAGGGAGCACACCCTTGTAAAGCCACTCTTTTGAGAGATGATTAAATCACTGCATATGCTTTATACTGTTTTAGTTTTGTGAAGATCAAATTTGACAAATTAATGAAATTTGCAACTTTTTATGACTAGCGACAGTAGTAAACTTCATTGTCTTTCAAAATTGTGCCAAATGTTCCTAGCTGCATTAATGTAATAACTCCCTCTATGCCCAAGATCAATGCAAAAATAACTATTCCACACTAACAAAATAATATGTAAATAAGGGGGAACTCAATTACCTTGAACAATTTTCCTTGGGTAATCCTTAGGATAGCGTGATTGTTTTTCACATTCCTTTGGGCAGTCACATTGATGTCATGGTTGCAAGCACTTAAAGGCTCCTTTTCCTGCTGTGCTAATCCAAGCCTCCCTAGAACAGCTTTGAGGGTGGAGATTTTGGTGCGGACTGAGGGTGCTTGCTCAGTTCTGCTGTCTGTGCTGGCTGGGACCACAGTGATTGAGTTCTGTCTTCTCTCTGACTGGCAAAGCAGGGAAGTATAGGTTGGGGGTTTTTTTCCCCTCTAATAGGATCAATAATTTTAAAGATACACCAGCACTTTTTCTGGAAGCATGTGGTTGCCTTTAGCACTTGGCACAGGGTCTGGTTAGTTTGACTGGCATATTGTCTATTTTTGAGTATTTAGTATCTTCCATCATTGTTGCTAATTTTAATTGCCATATGTCAGTCTATGCTGAAGACTAATGCTGAGGGAATAAAAACCTGCAACATGATATATCTCCTATGAATAACAACAAATAGGAAAAAAGAAGGAAGCATGAGTTCCCATTCGTTCTTGGCTGTTGGTTTACCGTGTAACATGAGGAAAAGACACGTTCCCTGTGTCGGCTGCCCAAGTAGTCATTGCCACGCAGCTGGTGAGCCTCTCCCAAATACTGGCAGAGAACTGCCCCCAGTGCACCCCCAGGGGTCAGACCAATACCCAAATATACCTCAGGCTGTGAGACCATCAGTGACTCTTACACCTGAGTGTACCATTATCCACCATTGTGGGAGATTTCTAATTACTAAGACCTTAGTGCTCAGTCCCATTGCATTTTGATTGCAACATAATTAATAGAAAGGGAGGAGGAGGGAGTAGATGTTACAGTAAATAGCTTTTTAACCTGCTTTCTAAAAAAATATATGTATGCTGTCTTTCACTGGAGAGGTGTTCTTCAGAGGCTGGAATTCAGCTCTGTTAATTTTAGAGTAGAATTCAGCACTGTAGTAACTGCCAGATACTGCTGAGTTGAGCGTTTTCTTCTTATAGTAAGATGATATTTCCAGAAGATTTGGATGAAGAGCTCTTTGAACCTGTAAATTACACACCTCATTTTTAAACCACATTGCAGCTGGAGAGCTGCCTCAGTCTGCCCTACACGATTTCCTCTCGACTGCTCAGCGCTAGAGGACGGAGATGTAACACCTTGTCGGGAAGGCGGTGGGTAACCAACTCTGTGGAGGAGTAAGGTGCCCTCTTTTGGCAAGGGGCGGTAATTTTTATAGCTTTGATAGTCACCATCATGGCCAAGCTTCGAGAACGAAGATTTGGGAAGGGCTCTCCCCACGTGGGTGTGCCCTTCCAGCCTGCGCAGTGGATTTTTTAGGTGAGGCACAGCGTGCGCAGAACTGGCCCCACCATTTAACTCCTCAGGTTCATTTGCCACGGCCGAGCGAGCTTGGACAGTGACAGTGAAGTCCTCGGGGCTAGAACGTACAGTCCCGGTATTGCCAGGAGGACTCCCATCCAAGTACTGACCTGGGCTGACCCGCTGAGCTTCCGAGACCTGACGGGATCGGATGTCAGGGTGGCATTTAACTGCCTGGCTCTGATAGTAAGGGGCATATCATCGACTGAACGGTCTCACTCCCGATCTCTGTGAGGGGCTCCAGTGCTTGGAGCGATCTCGGCCCCACAGCCGGGGCTGGGCACAGGCCGGGAGGGAAGGGGGCAGCCCACCGCCCTCTGAGAGGTGGAGGCCGCGAGGCAGCCGCCCCTGTCGGCGCGCCCTGCCAGCTCTGGGCCCGGAGCTTTGGGGACACCCTCGGAGGCCATGGCGCGGCCCCAGGGGCCCGGGCAGAGCAGCCCCGCGGCTGCCGCCGGTCCCGCCTCGTCCCCCGGCAGGCAGGAGGCGCCTGGCAGTGCCTGTCCCTGCGCCCCGCTCCGACGTGCTCGGGGCGGGGGCAGGAAGGGGATATGAAACTGGCGGGGACGGGAGCCCGGCGCGGCGTGCAGTGGAGCTGAGGAGCTCGACGGGACGGGACGGGACGAGGACGAGCGTTCCCTCGGCCGCAGGATGCGCTGCAGCCCGAAGCGCGTCCGCCGCGGGGCCGTGCCGGGCGCGGGGGGGCAGCGCCCTGGCCCCGGGGCGAAGGTGCCCGCCGGCTCCCGGGAGCCCAGCTCGCCGCCTTCGGGCTCGGCAGCGCCCTGAGCCCCGCGCACGGCTGGCGGGCGGCGTCGGCATGCCCGGCGGCGACAGCGGAGCCCCGACGTAGCGTGTCGGCGCGGCAGTCGGTGCCGCGGGGCGGAGGATGGCGTGTCGCGGCGGCTGCTGCTGCTCCAGCGCGGGTCGCCTGAACGCGGACAACGCGCGGTTCCTCCTGCTGGCTGTGCTGATCCTCCTGTACATGCTGTGCGGCGCCGCCGTCTTCTCGGCCATCGAGCTGCCCACGGAGCGGGAGGCAAAGGAACGCTGGGAGCAACGGCTGGAGAACTTCACCCGGCGTCACAACCTCAGCCGCGACGAGCTCCGGCACTTCCTCCGGGAGTACGAGGCGGCCAACGTGGCCGGCATCCGCGTCGATGACATCCGGCCCCGATGGGATTTCACCGGCGCTTTCTACTTCGTGGGCACCGTCGTTTCCACTATCGGTGAGCGGTGTGACGCGCCGGCGGCCGCGGCTGGGCGGGTGGGGACCGGTGCGGCGGTGGCGGGACTGGGGCTGTGGGGCCGGGGATGCGCAGCCCCCTCTCCTCCTCTCCAGCTCCAGGGCTCGCAGCGGACTCCTGCCGGTGCCGGGCATGGTCCTCTCTCCTCTCTGCTCCTTTTTCTGCCTTCTCCTGTCAAAGAGGCGCTGCCGCGGGCGCACCACGCTTGCGGGAAGCGCTCAGCTCTGGGAGCGCCCCCGAAGCTGTGGGCAGCCTGGCCGACGGCTGGCGATGGGGCCGTGCTCCGGGCGGGCAGGGCAGCGGCCAGGTTGCCCCCGCGTCTGTCGCTTGTCTGCGCGGAACAGCTTGTCCTCGGGATGCTGTGGCAGACTTTATGAGAGAACAGTCTCATCCAAAGCCGAAAGCTCTAAACAATCGTGGTATGTATTTAAATCCTGGAAAATCTTATAGCAAATCTTAAGATCTGGAGGTAGGTGGTTTCATAGCTGTAAGCTCAGAAGGTCCCTTTTCGTGCATCATCTGTTCTTAACAAGAACTATGAAACAGATTTTATGGTGTCCAGCTGCAAAGAGTACAACTTGGAAAGGCTGGGTTTCAAAGCACTTGGCATTTTGCTCTCCAGGCTTTCCGAAGCAGAACCATCAAGTCAGTGGGCACAGCTTATTTTGCTGTAATAATAAATAAATAAACCCTGGTTTATTCAGGCTGAAGGAGCCTTCAGGGGAAGGTGATATTGAATAGAAATTCTAAGGGGTCTGACAGGTGTACATTAAGATGAAAAGGGTTAGCACCAGGAACTGACATAACCACCCCAGGGAGCCCATGGGTGTCAACAGAAAGGCTTCATTCAGGCAGCTGCAGACAAAGTCTTGGAGAAATGGAGCTTGCTTTCATTAAAGACAGGCCAGTTGTGTGCAGTTACCACTGTGACAAATGGAGTCACTGAATCTTAGTAATGGTATATCGAATTCACATTACTCTCCCTCCGCAAGTGAAATGCACACTGAGGTATGATTGCTTAATTACCAACAGCAATTCTTCAGGAAATCACAATTAACCATTTTTTCCTGAAGAGGAGTTTAGAGATGCCTTACTTTTTGTAGGACGTGTGAGAGTTTGTGCTGTCCTATCGCACACTCCTCCTTAATACTGAGTTTTTTAGGTCTGGAGTTACTGTGTTCTTAAAGATGTCATTGGGCTGGTTTTACATTTCCTCAGGGCTTCAAGATTGGGTGTTTTGTGTCCTTAGACCTTAAATCTGTAAGACCCAACACATATGCTTCAGTGCTGTGCTGAATTGATAATTTAAAGTAACTTATAACATTGTTAAGCCCATTTTTTTAATTTCTGCAGTTTTTTTGCCATTGTAACATCTCCCTTAAAGTGTGCTTCTTGTGTGATCAAAATACCATGTTTATGCTAACCTTTGCTACAGCCATAAAATCGTAGTAAAAAGAGCTGGGACCAGATCTCAAAAGTCCCCCTTGTTTTCCTCTGTTTCTAGAGGAGGTCAGTTATATGTGACTTCTTTTTTATTTTTTGGTGATATTTGTCCAAGCTGCCCTTTCAAACCTCCACTGCTGGAGATTCCACAGCTTCCACAAGAAATCTAACCTCGTGCATTTTTACCCTGAAGTTTTCCCGATGTGTATCTTGTTGCAGTTCAGATTTGTCTTGCCATCCTTCATACCCAGAGAATGGCCTCTTAGGTACTCAAAGATGGCTGTCAATGGGTCCCTTCAGTCTTCTCTCAATTCAGAAAACCACAATGTTGTAACCCCATTTTGCAGTGATACAGTTACTTCTCAAGTATATTAACTGATGTTAGTAGTTCTACATTAATATGCCTTCATACTTATCTTTTATGACAGACACTTGGGCACCCTCAATTCCACTGGAAATAGGTGGATACTACTATCCCTGAGCAATAAAGGATCCCTGGTGTGCTAACCAGGGTATTAGCACACCAGGGTATTGGCAGCACCTAGATCCTACTCTTTTCTTGAAACCTTTGGAAACAAACTGTTATTGACTTCAGTTGTATCAACTGAAGTATTTACCAATGCATCGAGATACCCATATCTCATATATAGCTGTTTTTCTTTAAGAAACTTCAGAAAACTGAAAGAACTTTGTTTATTTTTTATTTTTTAAAAAACCCTCATCTGTACCCACCCCAGTCCATATAATGGTCTTGATTAAAATCTGCTCATTTTAACTGTAAATGGAATAAAATGTATCTTGTTAAAAAGAAATGGCCTGAAGCAACTGCTCAAACTGACTTATCATATGCCTACCCTTTTCCCAGGCTGCTGGAAGTTGGAGGGGATCTCTGGAGATCATCTAGTCCAACCCCTGCCCTCCAAACACGGTCAGTGACAGCTGGTAGCTCAGGGCTGTGTCCTGTTGGAGTTTGGATATCTCCATGGATAGGGACACCACAAGCTCTCAGGGCAGCCTGTGCTTGTGTTTGAGGGTTTTTGGCTTGTTCAAATGGGATTTCTTGTATTTCAATTTGTGTTTGTTGCCTCTTGTCTTTTCCCTATGAACTGTTTATAAACAGTGAGGCAAAGGAGGAAATTATATAATCTTCACAAAATGAGGTACATTTTCAGGGGAAATTGTCAAAATTTGCAGCCGTCCTTTCAGCAAAAAGCTGCAGCATGTTGGGCTGGAGGTGTAAAATCTTGGTGCAAGGTGAGCAAAGAGATTTGCCTGAGACCCAAAAAGTAACATTGCCTGGAGCAAAGGGTGAGATTTTTGCCACAGAAAATTATGAGAAACCATATGGTGTATTGTACAGAATGGATAGAAGGAGTTAGAGCATCTTCTTTAAGCTGCCTAGAAAGGGTTGGTAATGGAAGCATTGCTTACCAGTGGGGAAATCTGCATGGGGTGAGACAGCTGCACTGTCCATGTTACAGCAGTCAGGGAGTGAAGGTTGGAGTGCTGATCGATGTCAGGGGAAGAGCCTGTTTCCTCATTTTCTCCCATGTCAGTGCAGTTCCTACTACTGAGTGGAGTTACAGCCCTGCAAAAGAAAAGTGTGTGCATGTGATAATCCCCAGCAAACCACCAAGGTCATTAAACCAGAGAGCTGGACTACTGCTTGTAGCCTTGAGATCACTCTGTCTTTACCATACAGAGACTAAGCAAAGGGTGGCAGCCACACCAAATGCTCCACCTGGGGCCAAGGGCCAAGCTCACTCCTGGTGTCACAGAGACTGAACGATGTGTGATTACCTAACCCATACCATGTCTGAACTATTTAGATTCATAGAACACCCTGAATTGGAAGGAATCCACAATAATCATTGAGTCCTACTCCTAGTCCTGCACAAGGCACCCAAAGAATCACACCATGTGCCTGAGAGGATTGCATAACTTCAGGCCATTCCCTTGATTCCTGTCCCTGATCACCACAGAGAAGAGATCAGTGCCTGTCTCTCCTCTTTCCCTCACAGGGAAGTTGTAACTGCAGTGAAGTCTCCCCTCAGTCTCCTTTTCTCCAGGCTGAATAAACCAAGTGTCCTCAGTTGCTTCTCATAAGGCTTTCCTTCTAACCCCTTCGCTGTATTTGTGGTCCTCCTTGGGATGTTCTCTAATAGCTTAATATCGTTCTTTCTTTGTACTGACCAAAACCGCACACAAGACTCGAGGTGAGACTGCACAGCACAGAGTAGAGTGGTACAATCACCTCCCTCGACTGACTGGCAATGCTGTGCTTATTTGAATTTGTACAGCACAAGGTGCCTTATTCTCCTACCTAACATCTTTCTTCTTTAAATATTGCTTATGCTGTAAGCAGTCCTAATAATTCAAAACTACCTGTTTTAGCCACTGAGCCATAACTGGGGCTTTGTAATCCCAGATGGAACGATATGATAAGCTCACAGTAGCTGGTGTTCCCTTTTTCATAGATTCAGTTTCTGGATTTTTCTTACCACAGGCTCTGGTCTGTGGTGCTGACACTTCAAGGAAGTTATGCCTATGTAGTGTGCCCTACTGTTTAGAGGAAAGAGTTACAAGTCTGTGGTTTTAGTTATGCTCCTAGATGTGCCTCTCCTTCATTAATAAAGTGTAATTGTCATCTCTCTGCTTCACTTTATCCAGCACAACAGTGAAAGCAGAAATACTCTCAGAGAGGCTAAGCTCATTTTTATGCCCATGAAGTGTATTGTCATTCTTGTTCTTGAATGTCAGTTTCCTAATTGTGAACTTCAGAAAACACCATCAGATCCCAAATCTTGTCCCAAATGTAAACCCATATGCATTTCATCCTAAAGAGATCCTTCTTTTCCTTAAAAACACTGGCATGCAGCTGTGTGATTAAGGTTCTGACACAAGAGGGGAGTTTCTCTTCCCTACTTTGACCAAAGCTCTCACATTCTGGTTATTCTTGGTCAAGGCTACATGTAATGGAGGGCAATGTGTACATTACAATTAGTTTCCACAATGACAAAATACCCAAAGAAATAGTTACAGTGCAGAAAACTGAGTATTCTATTGAGCAGAAATAGCATACAAGATACAGCCTCTTAAAAATGTCATTGCAGTAATTAATGTATCAGCGGCTGTATGGTGATAATTTAAAAGTGAAAATTATATCTGGCTGAATAAGTAACACTGCAAAAGGAGATGAAATTTAGAAGAGAAGACATTGCTTTGACATATTTCACAGATATACGAGGAACAAAATGGAAAAAGAAAAAAGTTATCCTGGGCTTATTTGAGCCTCTTTTTGGAGAAGGTATTGAAGCAATCCCTCTGGTCTTCAGTGCGTAAATAGAACAGAACAGGTCTGGGTTGGGGTGTTTGATTTTGTCATTGTTGTTCTCAATGCATTTGCATTAAGAGGACTTTCATTCAAGATAAAAAATATGTTGTTCAATAAGTGTCATAGAAGTGGAGATACCAAAGAAAAAGGAGCAACAAGGCTTTTTCTGTTCCAAAGAGGAAACAGATAGCAGTCAGAAATTATGAAATTAGAAGTGGGGAAGAACCAATAGGTTTACTTGAGGGAGCTGGCAGAGTAACAAAAAAAAAAAAAGGGAAGAACGTTCCCATGTTTCCTCTCCCATTTTGATACTTTGAGAAGAAATTTTTGCCTCATGTACATAAAGTTTGCCACTAGTTATAAGCCAACTTTAAAAATGTCTTGGAATACCCCTGCACTGATAGCGCTGAGCCTAAAAGGCCTGTGCTCTCTGAGAGTGAGAATGGGGCTGATTTCTTTCTCTTCATCTTGGAAGGCCTCAGGAAAATTATCTCTAGAGCAAAAGGCTTTTTAGGGAAGTTGCAGGTAAATTGAAGCCATTTACTACCAAGTGTTTGGCAACTCAGGTAAGTTGTAATTGCCACCAGCCTAGGACTGCATCTGTTAAGAAACTAGAACATTCCCCACCTTTGAAAGCCGTGCTCATGAACAGTTAGTTTACTGTTAATTTTACCAAAAGCTTTCTGTGATATATGACAGATCTGTATAAAGCAAAGAAGTAGAGAAAATGTGAAAAAGAGAATATTGGTTATAATGACAGGGTTGTCATCTGTCTCTGCTATATGCAGAACAGAATAGAAATCTTAAACAAAGCAAACCATGTAATAGAAAGAAAGCGTAGAACTAGATGAACCTGGAAATCTTGCTTTTAGAAGCAAAATCTAAAAGAAGTACAGATGTGATAACCTAGCATGTTCTCTCTTGGACTGGTTAAAATACAAGTTAAACCACATAGTTGTAACACACAAGTTTAGGGGAAAGGCCATGTCCATTCTCATGTGTAAATTTTCTTACTTCTATTAGTACCAGAGTCTTTAAGTCATACAATTTTACAGAAGATACCTGAAATAAGTCAGATAAATTAATATATACTAATGTGTCTTTTCCTCTTCCCTGACTGCAATAAAACCAGTGATATGCCAAGTGCAAAGATTGATGCTTATACTCATGTTGAAATTCAGTGTTGAAATTTAGGTGAAATAAGTCCCACTTTCCCAATCTACAGATGGACACCCAGGCAGTAGCAGAACTAGATCAGCTGTTGACAACAGAGCTCTAACTTCTCTGCCACAGGTTCTCTTTCACTCTTAAATGAGATTGGCAAGTAGCTAAACCCACTCTGAATTCTGTAAAGAAAATAATGCTATCAGTTGCAGCCTCTTGAGAAGACTGGAATTAGGTTTTTTTGTGAGGAGCTGGCATTCTCTAGGGCATGACTTTATCATGAGAGAGGATTTCTCTGCTTACAGATGTATGTGCTGGGAGCTGAGCACAAGTTCTTTTGCCAGTTTTTGAAATGTACAAAGAACTTAAGAAAAAGCCTTTCTGGATTTGATTTTAACCTAGTAAGTGTAGAAGGCAACTTCTGTGACTACAGAGTGGGCAGAGTTATTTATACATTAGAGAAAAAGGAGGAAGCACAGGAAACCAGGGGATTTGGAGAGCAAGACTTTTAATAAAGAGAGATTTGGAATCTCAGAGGAACCAAAAGTAAAGAAGGCAGGCTATCAGTTTCCTGCACAAAAGATGTGAACGATGCTGGCTCAAGGGATCCAAATGTGAAACGTAGGACAGGAGCTGTAATAAAAGACAAACCTGTCTAAATTTTAAGTTAGTTGTTGATTTCTGTCACAAGAAGGAAGCATATAGGAAATGGATAGAAAATTAGATCAGTGAAGACAAAGGATTATAATGGAAATACAGGAACAGATACAAAATGGTGCTGTTAGCAAGGGTTGTCAAGGGTGGTATGAACTGATTCTTCAGCACAATACTGGTGAAAAAGACTAAGAAAAACACTGGACTAATGCTGTATAGAAAAGGGGAAGAACTCTCAACAAATGATTCCAAGAAAGCTGAAATATTTAATGGCTTTTTCTGCATCAGTCTTCTGAAAAGGTCAACTCTGAAGTGTTGTGTGGTACAATTAACACTTGTGAGAAAGGGGAAAGTAAAAGAACAGGTTAGAATCCCTAAATCTGTCAGACCTTTTCAAATCATTCAAGCCAACTCAACTGCATTCTAGAATATTCAAAGAAATTAGCAAAACAGTATGGAGGACTTTGTCAGCTTATGGAAGGAGCTGAAATTCCAAGCTACTTAAAATGACAAACATTTTTCCAGTTTTTAAAAAGGGATGATTGCAGGAAGGCATTTAAAAAGAATGGGCTTAAATTGCAACCAAGAAGATGCCAGTTGTATATTAGAAAGTTCCCTAAGTGAAGAGAAGCAAATGTGCAGTTTTCCTTGGAATGCCACGGAGATTTCATCACCAGAGTCCCTTACACTCAGGTTAACCAGATGCCCCAGAAGAATTATGCCAGAATCTTTAATTCGATCATTGGGCAGTGAATGGACAAGATGACCTTTTGCTGCCTCTGCCAGGGCTTTTCTGTCCCAGGTTCCATTATAGTATGTATTCATCATCCCTGTTACCCTCAAAACTAAACAAAACAAAAGCAAACCCAAAAAAGGCAAGGTGTTGAGCACACTGCATATAAAGTCTTGTTCTTTGGCAATTTTTCGCTTGTATTTTTAGAGTGCAGATTTTTACAAATTTACATGGAACTTCTCAGGTTGGTTTTTTTAGACCTTCAGGAAATCAAAGCAACATTTTAATATTAGGATGAAGCAGGCTTTGAGATGTGCAGTTATGCTACCCTGCTTGGTATACATCTCAAATTAAATAAACTTTAAACCAGTCCAAAATAGAACTGATCATGGAATAAGAAGCTCTTACTTAATTAAAGCAATGAAATCAGATATAACAATAACTTAACTGCTGCTGGAATGAAAAAAAAATAAACCTGGATGGAAAAACGGTCGTCAAAAAACGGGCTAGAAAATAAACAGAATGTTACTTGCACAAAACACTGCTGAAAATGGAACACAGTCCTTTGGGTGACATGCAGCAGGGACCTTTGCAGGAACTCTGTGTGCCTGAAGGAAATGTTGCCAACGTCACTGGGTGCACATTGGAAGGAGCCTCCAGCCCCAACCTATTCCACTGCAGCCCTTTGCGGAGAGGAGAGGAGATGAGGAGCACACCGTCCTCATGGCTGCCTTTGCAGTTCCCTGGCACGCTGAGCATACAAACACTGGGCCAAGGAAAGCTCCAGTAGGTGTTGGATTTCTCCATGTGGGCCAGCTGGTGAATGGGTGCATTCTCCAGCCAGGCCCTCTCCAGCCTACTCATCTTGTGGACTGATTTTCCTGCTATAATTCTAGTACTTCTGCCTAATACTTACTGCTAAGCCATCTATAATTTTCCAAGCCAGAAGGTTCCTGAGGAGCACATGCTGCAGGCTGAACTGGAGATCAGCTCTGTGTACTGCAGCACTTAACAAGGGAGGGCTTTCTGACTGGAGTGGTGACACATGCACTACTAAGTTTTCCCATTTCCTGGAGGAAAAATGGCTTTTTTAATTGAAAGCAAAAGCCTAATCAGGGCTGAGAACATTAGACATGCCATGAAGTGGGATAAGTTGAATGGAGAAAAGAAAAATACGAATTTAAACAAGTTACTTGCTGGTTATGGGAGCAGTCTTAGTTTATCCAGTGGATGAATTCCAGGAATAAAGAGGGTCTGGGTATGCTGAAGTATGGCTTAAGTGATTAATAACCAGTCTGTTCAAATAATGATTTCTATAACAATTATTAATATAATTGTTTTGACTTGGATTAACCCACATATACAGAGAAGGAGAAATTTGTTCTAAATTAAATCATAAATGCTGGGGCAAGGCTGTCAAAGTTAAATACCAAGATTAGCTGACTGTCCTAAGGAATTTTAGAATGGTTTGGTCAAGATGTAAAATACTGAAAAATAAAGTCTTTGTTACTATTTGTGTTTATCTATGGATACCACTGTTCAGTGGAATTATTTCAGCTGTTAAAGTGAAACATGTCCAGGTAACTGACATACCAACAATTAATATATTAAACTTCTTCAGCATGGAAAAAGTACTTAAAACCAGAATAGTTTTAATATTAAAAATTAAAATAATTTGTATCTGAATGGTGAAATATCTTTGAAATATTATACTGTAATTTAGATTGCTAGGAAAAATTTTTAGTGTTATAACATTGTGATTTTTATAGTGTTCAGGAGACATAAGTGTTCCATTGATTTCACACTGCCATCCCCAAAGGCTGAATATGGCGTGTGGAAGTATTTCAGTCTTCCTGACTTGTGAAAATTCAATTTATCAGTAGGTGCTGTTGATTGCAAATATAGCCCGGGCTTTTTGCAACCTCAATCCAATTTTGAGGTGGTTTTGTTCTCACAGTGAGAATGTTAATAAGACCCTAAATGGGATTTTATTCACACAGATATAATCATGCCTATTTTAAGTGTGGCAGTTTTTAATAGAAAGCAATTCTGATGAAAATCTGATAGTCGTCAGTTATTAGAAAACTAAAGAAGTGGAAAATAGGTATTCCATCAGTGTAAAACTGTAACATTGCAAAAAAACCAACAAAACTAGCAAAACATTGATTTTAAAAGTACTAAAGGTGCAGACTAAAAAAAAGTTTTCCATTTTAAGCATGTGTTTGCATCCATTTAGTTCTTTTCTGCAACACTCTTTTGCAGTAATTAGTTGGAACTTCCCAGCAGCAGCTGTCCAGCCTTCTTGCTAAATTAGACTGCTCCTTGTGTAAATCTGTGCTTGTGCTTCTCTCATTCTTGCCTGCCTGCATGGACAGCTGAGCTTTGTTCATTCTCTCTGGTAGAGGATAATGCCTGCCAAACAGGCATGGTACTGAATTCTGTGTTCTTACACACACACACATAAAGTTATTTATATAGTCAAGCTCAGAAACCTTAAGAACTTAGAGCAAACCCATGTTCCATTAATTGTTTGGAAAATAAGAAAATGTTGTAGCCTAGTTAGATGCAGAAACCTTTTTTCTGAAGTTACTTCTGTAAAAATATAAATACGATAACGCTGTTAGAGTAGAATCTTCTCTTTAAATGCAACTTTTCTTTCATATTGCTGATTAAGTCCTTTTTTTAATATAAGTTCCTGTAGTAGTTAGCCTTCCTACATCATATCTCTTTTCCATTCCCTGTATGCTGTACACTGGCACTGTTTTGCTGTTTGTTCTAAGAAAAATCTTTTGTAATGGCCAGTTTCTCTTATTTTTCTATGTAGGAGTTAATTTTGTTATACAGGCTGCCTTTCTTCCTTTCATCTTTCATGTATAATGCTTTAAGTAGGAATTCTCATCTACTCGAAGAACTGGAGTCTGCATCATCCATCTCAGGTTGCAATATTCCTTTCATTGAGTCAGCAGGTGCAAGTTTGGATTGTGGATCAATGAGAAAGTTCTTAAGACTGTCCTACGTGCTCCAGGGAGCAGTACTGGCCATGTCTTCCTCTTTCACCACAAATTTAAACATCCTTATGCTGAAGAAGATACGCCCTTCAAACAAGCTGTAAACCAAAACCCTGTAACATTAGAAGAGTCCTGGCATGCTCTGTAAGAGTAAAACTTTACCCTTGCCTATATTTTAATGTGGATGCTCCTGGTACAGGTAGATAAAAGGAATCCTCCCCATGCTGAAGCTGCATAAAAAAAAGCTTTTCGTATTGTCCTTTTATTTAGTGATGGGTTTTCTCTGTTACTCTCTCAGAATGAATTATCTCCTTCTTCAAGAGCTATGTAGGAGAGTACTGGAAAAAGAAATTAACTGAATGGGGTTTTATTGAAGAAACTTTTGAACTGGTTTTCTGGTACATTAAAATTGAGCATGTAAATAGCAAGGTGGGTGAGTTTCCAATCAGTTAAAAGCCATCTTCTGCACTGTACCTTTATACAGACTGTAAAGCGTTTTACTACTCAAATCAAAGACAAAATACTGGTTTTGGAAATTAGATTTTATTTTGTCTACAAGCGTATGTCTTATCTTGGAGGACTGTTGTGCTGAGGCTATTACAAATAATTTTAAGGGGTTTTTTTTATCTTACCAGGTTTCAAAGGAATAAATACCATGTTTCACACAACCTCTCAGTAGAGCCTTCTCACCCTAAATAAAACATTGGTATGACTCAAAATATACACAAAACAGATCTCCTCCATGATTTTATAGTCATGTTTCATAACAAACTTGCACTTTTAAAATCAATTTTTTCCCATTGAATAAAATCCTTAAAATATTATCCAGTTTATGTTTTTGCTCTAGCTTATGCATTTGCTCTTCCTGAAGTTTTTCACATTGTCTCTGAGGCTCATTAACCTAAATATCTCATTATAAAAGCATATGTAAATCCTACTTTTAATTCTTTCCATGCTCAGAGGCAGAGCTGCAGTCATCTGGGTATCACCACTCTTTCTAAGGCAGATGCCTGGGCAGTGGGCTGGCAGAAGTGAGGAGGGGATGGACAGTAGAAGTGATCAAGGCAACTGCAGGCAAAAAGGACTTCCCTGTAATGGGCCAGTAGGCAGGGAAGTGTTTAGGATGAGGATCACAAGCTTAGTCACCTGCTGAGCTCCACCAGCAGCACAGGTACTCACTACCCCTTGCTCAAACTGAAGTGATCCAGGGTTTTACTGCCACTGTCTTTTAGTGCCATTTAATATTATCCAGGCTAAATGCTTTTTGTCCCTCATTCACAGGTACTTCAGATATTTTGAAGACATAGGTCTGGATAAAGTGTGTTTGGTATGGACACTTGCCTTTCACCAATCTACGCCCCAAAATCTTTTGGCTTGCTTATGCATGGACTGCTTGATTTAATGGTGCACGTGGCAGTGTCAGGTGAATGATTGGCCTCAATCGGTTTGGTTTTTCCAGCCAAAATGATTCTATGATTCTATAATCAGTCCCAAGATAGATTTTGTCCCTTACACATGATAACTAGGGCATCACACAGAAACAAGTTCCTACATTTGATGACTTAGAGCTTGAAGTTTTGTTTTTAACTGGCATGTCTGTAGCTCCTGAAGGTGAAAGACCTTTAACATAATGAAAGGATTCCATTAATTAATGATGTCTGTCCCTTTATTTCACACAGGGAATGCCTGTTTTTCTTCTCACCATTTCAGTGAGAAGCATTTTAGTCTCCTAGAGCATTTGTAGAAAATATTGCCAAAGTACAGTTGGTGTTTTCTTTAACTGTGGCAAAGGCTTAAAATTTGCTTAATCTCATTATAAAAAAGAGCTCTGAATATAAAAAAACTTCATCTACATACATGGATAGGTGTAGGACCCATCCTATGTCCATTGTAAGAATTTCTTGAACAAGAACTAATGTAAACCAGCAACATATATAGGGTAAAAATGATCTCTCTATATGCATTGCATATGTCTTGTCTCAGCTTCAGCCTGGCATTCCTGCTCAGAACCTTCTCCCAGGCTGTCCCAAGCAAGCTGGGAACTGTCCCAAGGATGTAAAAAATTATGCAGATTTCTGCACAATTCTTGTCACAGAGATAGAGATTCCATTGCTCAGCTCAGCTGCACTATGAGTGCCACTGACAGGACCTGTCTTGGTGGCAGAAAAGGATAAAGAGTCACTTTACTCTGAAACAGCCAGACTGGTATTTAAACAGTCACCAAAGCTGATGAGGAAAGGCCACAAAAAAAGTGATAACTATCACTGATTTTTGCATACTTTTGGGGCATCCTTTGTCAGAGTCTCCTGAGCAGACCTAGCTGGAATTCAAAATACACCATCTGGGTTGTGACTCTGACGATATTTAGGGAGTGCTGGTTAGAATAAACAACTAAAAGTAATGGGTTTTCATCTCTTTTTTTTTCTTTTTTTTTTCTTTTTTTCTGGAGCAATTCAGTTTTATCAGCAGCACTTTCAATTGCAAAAAGATAATTCTTTCCAGAACAGAGCAGGTTTCACAAGAACCAAATAATAGGGAGTGTCCCAAATCTAGAATGAAAATGAACATCTAGAAGCATAAATCCTGGCTCATTTTTCTATGTATTTCTTTGCTTCAAGAGCTATGAAATACAACAGTTTCATACCTAGAATTACCTTCTCAGCAGATTAAAGGGGGAGCATTGGCAGTGTTTGCAATTCTGACAAAATCATGGCAACTTCTGACATAATGAGTAGTAAAAGAAATAAACCAAACACATGAAACACATTGAAGTATTAATTTGAGGTATCTTAGAGTTGACAGAGAATTAGCACCTGATCAGCATAGAGATAAATGAAAGCAAGAAACATGGGAGAACAGAAGAGCTGCTCTGACTTCCATACACACTTCCCAGCACATGCTGAGTGCAGGTCCAAGGTACAGCTGTGAGCAGTGAGGAGATTGTGGGTGTCAGAAGCCACATTTTGACTTGCTGTGATACCAGAAAGGATGGGTAACTAAGCTGTAAGTTAAAACAGCTGTGGAAGAAAAGAATAAATGTAAAAGGCTGTGAATGCACAGGAAAACAATGAGCATGCACAGCAGGTGAAACTTGTCTGATTGGGCTGAAGCATTAAAATCACATAATTTATTTACCTTTCATCTTGTTTACAAATAGAGTCCCTTTTTCTCCCCACCCCCTAGTGTTCTGACTTCTGTCCTATCTACTAAGCAGATTTGTGCCCAAACTATGGAACTGGGAAAATAAAACCCTCATGCCTTGATTAATGCCTGTGATTTGTGAGAAAGAAGATGCTCTCATCAAAGCAACATGTAGAAAGTTTTGTCTAATACTGGCTGCTGTAAGAGTCCCCTGTAACCAGGGATGTGGGATCTGTCTTCCTGTCTCTCCGGATCCATCCCACTATTCCCCACTGCCTGGAAATTATGCCTTTTGTAGCTGAGGAAGGACTTGTTTTTGGCAAAGATAGTTTCTTCCTCATTCTTTAGTTCTGTTCTGTAAGTCTTCTTTTCCATGCAATGCTCAGTGGACTCTGGCCTTTTATTCTGCTATAATGCTAAAATCATGGAGTCCAGATAACCAGCTACAAAAAGCTGTGTAATAAGGGGGCAGTCTCCTCCTGACACCAGCTGAATTTCATTTTCTGACCTGGAATAATGAGTATTTCCCTTTATCTGCACTCTTGAAAATCCAAACATTTAATCATCATTTGGTCTACCCTTTAATGGTAAATTAGTCTGCACAATATCTGTGATTTCATTTCTGCAGTGCTACTTCATAATACAGACTAATGCATAGAATGGAAATGCATTTCTTAGCAGAACCATTTACAAGGGAGATACTTTTTGAGAA
Source organism: Pithys albifrons albifrons (assembly GCF_047495875.1). Taxonomy (NCBI): domain Eukaryota; kingdom Metazoa; phylum Chordata; class Aves; order Passeriformes; family Thamnophilidae; genus Pithys; species Pithys albifrons. The sequence continues at coordinate 17,855,255 of NC_092463.1, read as the reverse complement.
AGGAAGTGTCTGGTAATCAATAACTGGCCCACTAAGCACCTGAACTCAGTTTGCAATGGCACCAATTTCAAAGGAGTTAGAGTGAGGGGGTGACCTGGTGGAGCCCGTTCAGTCTTGAGATACCATTTGCACAGAGACACCAAAAGTTTCTACAGATCATACACAAAAAGTTATCTGCAGGATTGCTTGGGTTTTTCCTCCTTTTTCACAGTGACATGCAGCAGACAGATATGTAATATCAGGGGTTCTGCACACTGCCAAGAGCCCCAAGGATTCCACTTGCTGAATCTAAAAAAGAGTGGATTTTGGAATGTTTCTGGTACTGGGTCAGTTGGAGACCTTTCCTGGAATAAGGGTAGTTTCTCCCCATGCCAAAGGGAACCTGAGGAGTGCTGTGTGTCTGAGAGCTGATAGAACACCTGGGCTGTCCTGAACCTCTGACCCTGTGACAAACCCTTGTTTGGGGTTATGAGTTACTTGTCACCAGACAACACACAGAGCAAGGCTGTCTCTGAGCCATACACAAGGAAACGGGGGCTCTTTACCAGACCACTAAGGAAGATGGCTTCTCAATTGTCAGAATCCTGTTTCTGTTTAGGGAAAAATATGTCAAAACCAAAATGTTTCCATGAATCGCTAGGGTTTGATGCTTTGTTACATTCCATGAAAATGTTCTGTTATACAATTCCTAGTTAATTCTACTACACAGAAAAAATTAGAATATAATTAGTTTTCCTTCTTTGTTCCCTTATTGTTTTCCATTTTTAAAGATAGCCTATTTTTAAAATTAGAAATGAAACAAGATTTTGGCAACATGGACTTTTCTTCACGTCAAGTAACTATTAGGGGCCTTTGTAAGAAGTCAGTTTGTTCTGCCTGGTGAAGTTCATCTATGGTGGCCAACAGAATCTTACTTGAATCCAGAGAAAACAAACTTTTTTGTTCCATAGAGGATGTCAGAAACCTCTGCCTTAACCACAGAACCAAATTCAAGTTCTCCTTAGCAAAAAACCCATCAATGCTAATCAACATAATCATAAGAAAGTGAAGTTGCCCTTCGCCACAGTTTCTGAGGCTTGTGCTCTTGTGGGGCTCTGACTTGGAGAACAGATAACTCAAACCAGGGATAAAACATGGATGTAGACCTGCAGAGAGGTGTGTAGTTCCTTTTCATGGCTTTAATGAGGCTTTGTCCAGAGGAAAACAGCAGGATCCTGATGCAATTTAAGTATTTTGTAAACTTTGCCTGAAAGAAAAATCCTGAGAGTCATGAGTTCTGCAGACATTTCAGCTCTTCATATATAATTGCCACTTAATGTTTAAATGGAATAACTATTGATTGATGCTCCCAGCAGTAGGGAGGCTGAAAATGTCCATGCAAGAAAGTGGGTAATGACAAATTTTAACAATATTCTTCGTGTTAGATGTAAATGTAATTAGTTGTCATTACTTCATTAATTAAGGGGTGATCAAAAGACCTATAGACAGAAGCAAAAGCCTCAATTACATCAAAGACAACTTTTAAATACTTGGAGTAACAGCCATTTCAAAAGAATGGCAAACACGTTTGAACTGATTTTCTAGCAATGTACCATCTTTAGCAGTTGCTCTTTCAGAAGACGTCCAAAAAAGTAAGTCTATGTAAGATCCCACAAAACTAAGCAATATAGAAGAAAAAGATACTCAGCAGAGTAGATGTATAATTGAACACTGGGTCAGACCATGAAATACCATGAGCTGCTTAGGCTCATGAATACAGTGTTGGTCATTTCAGAAGTTTACCTCTAAAATGGAGAATGCAGTGTTTGTAACTAGGCAGCTCAGAGAAGAGTATCCCACTCAGGGTCTCCCTGGGTATTGTTTTTTATTTCAGGAAAGCTGTGGAGTCTGAAATCAGCAGGAGTCCAACAGACACTGCTATGAGTGGTTTCTCCACTTTATATATAATCACTTTCAACAACCTTGGACTTTGCACCCATTCTTCCTTTTTCTCACCTTTTTCTTTCCTTATTCTCTACTTGTTCTTTTGATCCTGACCATTACCTTGCCCCTGATGACAATACAGGCATACTGAGGCTTTCGAGCTGTGTTGGACTGGATCTTGGCTTCTCTGAAGAGTGTTTCTCTAGAACAGAGCTCTGGAGAAGCTCCCTGGGGCTTTTACCTGTGCCATCTGTCTTGTGGGATAAACCAAGTAGCTGACAGGAGTGGTTTTTCCAGGAGCAGATTCATGTGAAGAACCTCATTTTCCTGCGGCAGGGATGAAAAATTACTCCATTTACAGCAGTCGTATGTAGTGACAATTAGTGTGAGGACTTTGCTATACTGGTAAAATGAAAGAGTAGAGGTGACACAATCATTGTCTGCCCTGGCAGCTCTCTGTCCATGCTCCATTCCTCCTCCTGTTATAGTTGGCACAGTGGCCCAGATCTCTAAGAAGAGACAGAAAAGGCTTGGTCCCAACCTTGTGCTCAAGTTGGTGGTTTAGATACCTCTCTAGGGAACAAAAGCAGTGTTGGAAACCTCCCTGTGGCCAAGGAGGACTTAGGGTTGAAACTTCTGACTTCTCAAATGGTTGGTTGCTTCAGTTCTTGCCCACTAAGTGCAATAAAAATTAGGCACCATCTCTAGTGATCTGGAACAGAATTGGTAATTGCCAGTGCCTAATAAAGTCAACAAATACAAGTCAAGGATAGAAATAGTTTAGTCATTATCCCTTCCAACTCAGAATATTCTGTGACTCTGGGTCTCTTTGCATGAGTCCTAGAACACAAGCTTTGCATAGTCAGGCTGAATGTCTGTAAAGTATTCATGACAGCTGATAGTTAGGTGCTTGGGCTACTTTGTGAAGGAACAATTAAATACAACCTGAAATATGGTCCAAATTTATGCAAATGCTTAATTTTACACATCCTCCATAATGACCCTAATGTAACGAAACTACTCACTTTCTTACTAGGGGCAAGTAAAAGATATAAACATGTCTGCAGAAATGATTTTTTCTTCTGCAATTACACACAAAACATACAAGAAATGTACTTGATATTTCTTTTTTGCCTTTTTTTCCTCCACTTATTTCTTCATAGGACAGTGAATTATAGCTAGTTTTCTTGATAGTGTAATTTTCTAAAGAGGAAAAAGTGAAGTGTTCTGTAAAACCACAAACAATCTCAGGAGAAAAAAGTATCTATTTTTTAGACTGTTTAGATGTCAAGTTTTTAGTACCTGTTTAATTTTACTTTCAAAATTTTCTTTTTAAAGTACTGTGACAAAAATATATAGGCTTGAAGCTCTGATGTGTGAAGTAAAAGAATAAATCCAATACTTGCTGTTGAGTAAATCCTCTTGCTGTTGATTTGAGGACTGCAAAATCTCCCAATTCTCATAGCAGCACCATGGGAACCTCTGGAACCATCAAAGCATTCAGTGATTACTGTCAAAAAATCCACAAATAAGTAATAAAAACAACAACCCTGCAGCATTTCAGAGGTTATCATCTCCTTTGAACCTTCCTGGATTTTAATTTATATAAGTTTAGTTTTAGTAAATTAAGAGCATTTTGTTGGGAAACACTAATTGTCCACTTTGAGATAACATAATGAGCATGGCAATAAGAGTCTCCTGGTCATTATAGTCAACTGCATGCCTGAAGTGTGAAGTCTAAACTGTGTGGCTTCCTGCCCTTATACCATAAGGTCTCAGCATGAGGTGCCACAGCTGAGGACTTCCTCGATGTGCCTCCAGGACCAGAGTGCCAGGGCCATTGTGCCTACACACTGCTGATCTGCAGGTGCCAGGCTGAGGTATGAGCTTAGACTTGGGCAGAAATTGCTTTCTTCATTGCATCAGCACTTAGAAATGAAGATTTATAGTCTTACAGATGGCTTCCTTGCAGGAATCACAGAGAAGGGCTGCCCGCCTGTCGTGACACCTCCATGTGAATGTGTATTTGACACACACCATGCCATAAGAAGATCTGCTTTCATTTACACACCTATACACAAGTGGTAAATAGAAGTGAACCAAAACCACAAGGTTTTCTTTAAATTTATCAAGTGTGAAGGGATTTTCCTGCTTGCAGATAGCACATTTTTATGTAGAAACCATATGCATCATGTAGCTGACTTCTGTGTTTGGTAGGTAATCAAAAGGCAGGTGTAATACTCCTGTATTGGGCATCAAAGTGTGTGTGTTTGATCCAAGTCACAGGGAGATGATGGCCAGTGGTGACTGAGAAGTCCATGTGGAGGAACTGATTTTAGGGATAGTTTTGGAGATGGTTCTAACTGTCCCTGCTGCACTCATCCATCTGGCAATAACCTCAGGAAACAAAGCAGAGATTGGAACTTAGGTTTCAACTGAACTGTGAGTATGTGACAACCCAAATGTTTCTAAGAATTTATTGAAACTTAATTAAGATTGTATCAATTCTACCAGATTTCTTTTTTTTTTCTTGAACTCAGTTTCCTTTAATTTATTCCTTTTATTCTCTCAGCCAACCCACGCTCCAGTAATCACTGAGTATCTTCTGATCCCTGTCATTTCACAAAAGTCAGCAACATGCTATGTCTTATCAAGAGCTACATTGCTAAATGCTGGGCAATGTGAATATGCTGATCTCTGTCAAACATAATATATAGAAATTTTATCAGACTGTTCTTGTTTTAGAATAGCATGAAATAGCATCTCTGTCTGTTACCCAAAATCTTATTGTCAGAAAATCTGTACGATCATAATTATGTTGGAGACTTCTAGCCCAGTTTCAGATGTGACAGAGACTGATCAGCAGCTCAGGCAGAGTATGACTGACAAATAATCAGAGTAATAGGTAGGCACATAAGCTCAATTATATTGCAAAGACCAACTAATACTATATATTTACCTTTTTTCCCAGTTGCTATCACTACAGGACTTTCTTATGCCAAGCTTTTCTTTAGATTTCTGAAAGCTTTGAACTTCACAACGTATTTGTGGGTGTAACTGATTTTTGTTAATTCCTGGCTAGGCATGGTAAGAATGTTTTTGTATTTACATATTTTATGTAAATGTACACTGATAGCTCAACAGAGGTGTAGAGGGCTTCTCATGACAGAATTAGTCAGGGAAACCATGGTATTAGTCTAAAAATATTTTTGCTTTGTAAATAGTAATCTAAATAAAGTAGAATGTAAAGAATAAACAGGAAGAATATAGACTGGATATTCACACATACATAATTAAAATTTGAGCAACTTCTGAGCAGCAAGTGTAAATGGATAAGACAAAACTGAAGTCTTTTATGAAAGTGAATGAGATGAAACTTGACTTTCATGTTTCAGACACTGTCATCTGACATCACTGTTGTTACCTGCACCATTTTTCCTGCTGAAAAGTTCCATTTCTACTTGTTCTTATGGGACTGTGAAAAAACTTGCTGGGTGAAAATGAAACAGCCGTTTTCCCCTTCCCCATAAAATCCAGTGAGTCATCTTTGGCTCTTACACATTGCTCATGATCACATTTAATGAAAATCAAGAGCATGATGGATCTTTCTCAGCAATTGTAAGAAAAGATGTACTGGAGAAAGCTGCCTTTGAGTCAGTTGAGGGAAATTCTGTGGGGGTGATTTTTCACTCCTCCATCCCCCAGTTTAATCCTGGGGCTCATATTTATCAGAGCTTTCAGGACCAGTAGGGAAAATCCAGGATAAATAATTATCCTTGAAATATAAAGAATGGAAAAAACTCACTGATTCACTCAGGTATTTGTAGTTTTAAAAATATGGAACCACTATTTAAAACTTATTTAAAGTACCATCTAGAAAGAATAGTATTGCAGGCATAGGCAAGAAAGCTTGCTGTCTTTATAACTTTGTTAGTTGCTAGGAAAATGTCACTGCTAATGCAATCCTGTACCCATGACAATATGAGAGTGTGAAGATGAGTTTGCAGCTCTCAGGTTCCTCTGGTTTCCATACTGAAATGCAAATCGTGCTAAGACTTCTATCCTCACTTACAAGCCATAGAGCAATAAAATTGGTAGTTTCACCATTAGGAAGAACATGGAGATGGTTCATTTTACAGTGCTAATGTTCTTGCTTAGCACACTGGGAGTTGAAACTTGCTGTTAATTGTGATTTTAGTACTTCACTGGTAGAGGCAGTGACACTGATTGTTGCAGGGAACTGAATGTGCTTTGTGCCTCAGGTCTGCTGTCTTAGACTAGAGCCTGATAGTAATTACCTCAGTCTAGAAAGTCCTGAATTTGGAAACGCAAAAACACTTTCATTTTCTGGTGGTCAGTTGAAATAGGGAAGGGAAAAAGGAAATGATATCACAGTTTCTTATCTACACAACTTTGTATTCCATATTTTTTCTTTATTCTGAGCTCTGTATTACAGTTTATATTCCTTGAGAAGTGATGCTTTGTTCTTAAACATGTGATCTGAAAGGAATGTCTGTTTAACATTTTCATGATGTGCATCCAGTTGTGTTAGTTGTAGTGGTTTGTATTTAATTCTGAAATGTCTTAAGATTGACTCTGCTTTGGCATGGGAAATGTGCCAAGAAATCAGCAAGCTACACTTGCCAGGTAGTGCTGAAAGGTATGACTTGATTGAGGTCTTTACAATACTGCAAACAGTGTCATCTTGCAAAGGTGCCTCCCTTGACAACATATTTTAAATAGAAAATTAGAATAAAATTTTCCTTTTGAACTATCTGGACTTCATTATCTCCATGCAAGAGACTAGACCCTGAAATTAGTTTTCACACTTGAACAGATGTGGCAGCCAAGATGTTGCTGTCAATTTGTTACAGATGGTTTTGAACATTAAGATTGAAGTGGACTATGCTATGATCTGAGTTTCAGACACCTCAGAGTTTCCATTTATGTCAAGTCAGGGATGATTTGCAAGGTGCTGGAAGATAGTGTTTAGTTAGCTCTGAAGTGATGTTTTCCTGCAGATCTTTCTGTCTTTCAAAATTTAATCTCATATTGCAGTTATATTTGGGGCTTCTCCTTTTCAGAGTGGAAGTGATGAATGCCTGGGCAGACAGGAACGGGGGAGAATGGTTAGGACTGCAGGATTTCCCCATGCCTTTTAAATGATGTGAGGTCTTTGCATCCCACCTCCACAGCATCCAGGCATGAATAGAGGAAACACTGGCCTAAGGTCTCAGCATGAAGAGAAGCACTTACTGTCTTCTGGCCTTTCATAAGCACTGCTCATCATTCCTTGCAGGAGTAATTACAAGTAGAAACAGAAATAGAGGCAGACTGACTTCACTGGAAGAACATCTTTTGTTTGCCTAAAAATGTATTTACAAAGAACCAACCAAGACCCATGTATACCTGCATCGCTGAGGAAAGTTGTGCTAATGCCACTCAAAATCAAGATTTTTCTGAAGTCTTTCTCTTCCTGTGTGTCATCTGAACAGCACAGTTATATTCTGAAAGAGAAACATGTACTCCCTGTCACGGACACCTCACTACACTGTAGTTTGCATGATGCTTGCCAGATGATGCCCTCATTAATGAGCATATGTATTTGGTGTTATTTCAGTAGGAAATTGTTAACTGTGTCACATAAAAAGCCCATTATGTTGTTCTAGCTCAGAAATTGCTGTCTTTCCTACTATATAATGTTAACTGGCCATGCCGTACAGATCTTGCATGTTGCACCATACAATCTGTCTGCGTTTATTTGAGCAGGAAAAGGAAAGAAGATTGAATTTTTTCCATGCAACAATATTGTTGAAAAGGGCTAAGTGTAGCTCATATTTTGTGGGCTGACATGCAGCTGAAGAAATCTGAGTTTGTTAATAAAATAATGCTTCAATTAGAAATTATGGCAGATCCAAAGTATTCAGTAATTATATTCTGTTAATACCAATGAAACAAAATTTTCAATGAAAGCTTGGCGAGCATGGGATCCTGAAGGGTTAAATAAACTAAGGAGAAGGAAGTACAAAATCCACCATCAGTGTGAGGTAAACATGAGTTTGCAAAAGATGCCATAGAAATTGAAGCAGACATAACAGGATGATTTGATAGAAGTGAAACTAAAAAAATGCTTGTACGCTTTTAAGGAATAACATAACAGATACATAAGGTATGTGTGTACATGTGTAGTGGCTATGAAATACTTGTGAGGGGTGAACCCATTGGTGTTACACATAAATTCTTTGTGTTGTTTTGGAACATGCATGAATGCTGTTGATTTGAGCCCCTGGCCTTTACAACAGTAGAATTAGTGATCTAGATTTCCCTGCTTCTCTAGGAAGCTCTCTAACCAAAAAGAAATGTTTTTGTGACATTCTGCCAGAGTAAAAAGCAATCAGGAAAAAAATGCTCATCTTCATGAGGTTGTCATCACACATCATTCCTTACAGTGATGTAGCATTTGATTTCAAGGTATAACCTTAAATGACAGGCAGGCAGACAAATTGGAACACTGGGAAGGTTTTGAACTTACCAATATTTATTACCTCTTGTGATGGCTTTGCTGCTTGTTTGGATGAAATAACCACTTACTCACTTGGAACCTGAGGAAGATAGAAAGACAATAAAAGAGTGTGAAGGTATCCACTAAAAATGAGGAGGCAGGAGTGTAGAGGTACAGCAGAAAACTAAGGGAAGAATACTTTGTGCCTGCTTTCCTGGAAGAGGAAGGATGGAGTTTGACTTAAATGGTCAGTGAACAGCTGGTCACAGTTTTCTGAAGAAATCATTACTTAGTTAAGAGACATACAATAAGCAGTAGACATACAATGGGTAAATACACAGTAGGAGTTATTAAAAAAAAAAAGCCAAAATGTCAGTAACAGCTTCAAAGAGAGATTTGAAGTGGGCCAGTGGCTGCAGTGGCTGCAGTGGCTGCAGTGACACCAGAGTCAGTGTTACCCAAGCACTGAAATTCAGCAAGTGGTTACAGATCACACAATAACTTCCCTAAAAAAAAAAGATATCGGAAACAATTCTGCTGTCTTGGCACGTTAAGCTGTGACAAATGCTTATTTGTCAACTGACCAACTTCTACTTATGAAAATGTTATTAATTACATTGTGATAACTTTATAAAAAATAGTTAAGCACCTAGTTCAGGAGATTTTATATACTATGCTACGCTGTGGTATAGAGTATACTATTGCACAGTGTGTAACTTGAGTATAACTATGTTTACTCATATATATTTGATAATTTTTCCGGGTATGGATTTTTTAAAAAAAAATGTGCCCACATTTTTATTGTGCCTTTGGAATAAAGAGAAACAAATTAAGTAAAAAGCAAGTTTTCCAATTAACAGTAGAAATATTTTTTTAAATTAACCATCTAAAAAAATTCTCAAATTTCCTGAAAATTTTTTATTGATTGACAAGATACCTGGAATAAATTGGAGCATTCAAATGTCTTGGTTAGAGCTATAGAAAAGTTAAAACTGTTTATTACTGGTATTAGATTTGGGGGTGAGAGGAAAATGTTCCATTGAAATTATTAGAAAATATTCTTTTAAAAAATAAGTTTGAAAAAAATGCCGTATTTTTTTAATGAAGGTAGGAAGAAGAAAGAACAGGTCTTGAGAATCAGGCAGATGAGGTGGGCATGCTAGGTGACAGTTATCAGCCATTTTGGTTCTTGTTTGTTTCTTTGCTTTCTGTGCATGATGATTCTTCTCTGAACCCTTCTCCACTGGAAATTTCTGCCTGGTCACACTTCAGTATTTTAATTTTAGATAATTCCAATTTTAGACTATGTTAAAAAAAATAGGTTTACTGATGTGTATTGCCAGATTCTAGCCCAGTATAATTACAAAGTCAGGGAAAAGGGAAGCCTGAAGTTTGGATCTCTGCATCTCCAGGGACTACATTAGATGAGAAAACTTGAGTAGAAAGAAAATGATGGGCAAAACCATGAAAGTGCATGAGGGATGGCCTGCATGAATGAATTTCTTTCTATGACAAAGTAGTGGGCCTTTTCAGTGGGAAAACAGACCAGTCATCATTTTAGCTTAAATTTGACACTGTCTCACATGGCTCTTCATGCACATTCTTCATAAACATGATCCAGAGTAAATTACTGTAAAGTGAGTATAATCTGGTTGCAAAACTCTGTGCATACACAAGTCATCACTGTGAGTGATGGTGATCCTCAGCTGGTGATCTGGTCCCAGTACAATTACTGGGTGTTTTTGCTGGAATTCTTTCAATGAAAAAGGAGATAACTTTCTTGCTGAACTCACAGCTGCCATAATGGCGGAAAGGGTGAAAGCCTTTGAAATGGTAGGATGAGAACTCAAACTGAAGGCAAGATCTGCAAGAAGAGGGTGAGATCTGATACCTGGGAATGCAGAATCCTGCTTTGGAGAATGACCAAGTATGCAAGTACAGCAGCTGGACAATGCATCACATTGAAATTCTTCAATTTTTCCTTCAGAAATTCTTCAACTGGGCATTAGAGAGGATCACAAACTGAACATGAGGAGATACCTTGCTGGAAAAGAAATGAAAGTTTCCCTCTGTGGTGTATAAGCAAGAATATTGCATCTAAGTTGTGCAGAGCAAGTACTGCCCTCTGTTCCAACCCTGTTTGCCACTACTGGAGCACTCCCCAGTTCTGGGTGCTACACCCCAAGAAAAAAGTGGAACTACACAGAAGAGAGTCCAGAGAGGATGGCTGAGAATGATCAGAGCCCGAAAACATCATCTGTTAGCAAAAATTGAAGACTCAATGTTGTGCTGAAGAAAGAAAGAGGAAGGAAAAATGGGATAAGAGCCTTTCACTAAATGAAAGAAACCTGCCAAGGCAAAGGGAGTAGTTTGGCCTTTGTTGGTAGAGCAGGGCAGGATGTGCCAGGGGAACCAAGAAAGATTCAGACTAGATGTTACCAACAATGCATTTCAATGGATTTTGGATCTTACTAAGCAAGTAGACAACCTCACTTAGCCTTTCTCTGGGTGGAATAATAGATGGAATGACTTTGGGGATTTATTCATACTTAAATTGCAGAAATGTTTGGAGTTCTCATGCCCACTTCTGGAATCTTTTGTGAAAATGTGTGGTAAAGTGCAATCTCCATCTCTGGTGAGTTTTATAATGTGAAAACGTTTTCTTATTCTTCAGTATTTGTATTGTATTTAATGAAATAACCTTTTGTTCTTGGATTCGAAAATCCAAGAATGCTTCACTTTCTTTACGCTATTAAGTACCTTTTTTAATTTTTATTATATTTTCCCTTCATATTTAACAGCTAGTCTTTTCAGTCTCTCTACATTGAGCAGTTTTCCTGTGCTTTTCATTATTATTTTTGTTATTCCTAATCCTCTTTCTCCTACACTGGGAAGCCCACAACTGAAGATAATGTAATGGGATCACACCAGTAATGTGAACTGGGGCTTTTGGAGCTGCACACGCTGACTCTCAACTCTAGCAGTTTACATAAGTGCTTAATTTAAATTGTATATATAGTACTTTACCTTGTACCATAATTTAAATTACTTTTCTTATTTTTCTGTCCTGTTACTTTTGTTCTGGCCCTTGTTAACTATTTTGATTGTTACTTAGCACCATCTCTTTTTAATGATAAAATAGTTTGGAGTGGCAAATCAGCATCTCTTTTTATTTTTATCATATTTCATTAAAATGGTTTTCTTGGTTTAGTTTATGCTTCTTCCATGTATAATTGCCTTTTTTTTTCCCCGACAGTCTGATGATGTTTTCTGTTTCTTTGGTGGGATTCTTTACTGAACTACTCTCTTGGGAAAATTCAAGGTCCAATTGTGGCCTACCTGGCCAAGGAAAAAATCAAAGGAGGGCCAGTTCATGCATGCGGTTTTAGACAGGATCAGATCCAAATGCTGTGTTGAAGCTGTTCTGAAAGCCTCAGAGCTGTGACCAACATGTGAGGCTATGGGCTTGCAATGTTTTTCCACAAAGGAAAAGTCAGGGTGAATGTAGAATTAATTCATATATGAAAAAGGAGTTTAAGAACCTCTGAAATGAGGACTTGCAACACTGCAAAATCCTACCTTAAATAAAGGGAATGCTTTCAGACTTGCCATAGTAACAGCAAAAATTGCTAGTGATAAAATTAGCTCATCCTCTGTATACTTTGTATGATTGTCATTTCAGCACTTGATATGCCTTTTAATTTTGCCTATGGCCAGAATATATGACAAAATCAGAAAGGCTACAGGCTGTTAACGTAGTGGTGGTTGCACATACATATGAATGGTTTTTCAAACCAACGCTTGGAAATAAAGTTTTAATTTAGTTTGTCTTCGTCAGGAAAAAAAAAAAAACTGAAAAAAATGCTTTTTAACCTAAAACATAGGATACTTGGATGGATACACTTACTCCTAACTGTACATTTTACCACTGAAGCTGTGTTTGGATTTTGGACAGTCACCACAAGCTTTAACAGGGACTTACATACAGGCTGTTCTCCTAAGGTGCTCATTACAGCTGTCCTGAGTTAACTCTGTTATGTCATTGTTCAGAACATGAACATCAGTGGAAATTGAGTTTTAGAGCAAATAACAGTATTATGCTGCAGACAGCATGAGTTTCTTAACATATCTTCATGTAATTGTTGTAGGTATGAACAGATCACACATTCCAGTAATTTTGAAAGAACTCTGAGGAATCAAAGTCACTTTTACAGACTTTTTAAAATAAACCCTCACTTCTCTAAGGAAGTGTTTTTTTAAAAAAACAACCCAACAGTTCCCATCCCTCTTTGAGTTGCAAGCACTAAAAGCACTAATTTCGTGTCCTCAAGATAAATGTTTTAGTGGCAAGGAAAATACAATAGTTTTTTGCAAGTCAGATTATGTATTTCCATTGGACATTTAGAAACCAGAAAACTCAGTTATTGCTTAGTCAATTCACTGAGTTTTGTGAAGACAGAGAGGAACTAAAGGAAAGATGTCCTCCTTGCTCTGCAGATGTTTGCAGTTGGGAGCTCTGCCTCCCTCATTTGGGTAGCAGGGTAGTGCCAGCTCTTGTACTGCCTCTCTAGCGTAGAGCCTCTCTAGAAAAAAACTCAAGTCAATGCATCTTGAAGCCTCCTAGAAGCTCCTTTGAATGTCAGTGGGCTGCACAGGGTTCAGCAGGGGAGCAAGCAGGTCGTCTGCCACCATCCTTGTCCGCAGCCAGGCAGAGGAGAGGCAAATGGTGCCAGTGGGTGGGCAGTGAGCTGGGGCAGCTCCCCATCTGAAACAGTCCCTCTACACACCTGGTCAGAGTGGAGGAGGCTTTGGGGACCCTGAAATGCTTACTCACATCTTTGGGTAATCACACACACATAGCTTTCTTGACTGATATCAGTTACTGAATAAAGGGAGCCTAAGGGAGAGTCACAATAATTTCTGACAGGTTGAAGTGTGAATAGAGGACAGAGAATTAAAGAAGGCAAATGGTCATTGTGTGCTACGAGTCAGTTATGTAACAGCCTGTAAATATTTGATAGTAGAGGATAAACTGGTAGCAATCTACAAGTATTTGAAAATGTAGCCTTATGGGAGGAGTGGATTTACTTAACATGCAAATGAGCATGATTAATAGTAAATGGGTTAAGATGAAACAAGCAAAAGTTTAATATAAATATCAGGAAAAAAACTGAAATTTCTATTAATCATTAGCTCTCAGATTGTGGTTTTGAAACAGCAGTGGTCTAGAAGATGCTTTCTGTTAAGTGTTCTAGCTACATGGATTATCTGTTATGTTCAAGTCAATTAAAATTTTTGTGCATATTTTTTTATTATTTCCTTCCAAGTTTTTAATTGTGTCAAGCTGAGGTGGACTACCATTACAAATGCTGAGGGAGTGGACTTGCTCAGTCATAAGCAGAAGAGGCACCCAGGAAACATCTCTTCTAGTAAGATGTGGTTCTTGCATAGGAAACATTTTTCATTATGTTATGAGTCAATGAGGGATATTTTGTTATAGCTTATGCAGAGCCTACTGCATGATATATTTTAGCCAATTTAATAACTTCAGTGAGTTAGAAATCTTGATATAATAAGTATCCTACTTTAAATTCAGGAATACTATGTAACTTTATTTTAATGGACAAGCTATGCCCAACATGTAGCTTTCAGAATATTAAATCTTCATATTTTTGTTATGTAATATAAGTATAATGTAGCTGAAATAGTGTGTAGCTTATTACTGAACTGGGCTATTGAAATTATTTGGGGTTTTGATATTTCTCCTCCAAAATTTTGTCATATTTATCAGATTATATTTCTTTTGTTTGCTAGATACTGAGTCATTTGTTCAAAGTATTACATCTGTTGTTTACAGCACATTTATATGTCACTGAATTTGCTGTCTTGGTGTCTGACTCATCACTGTGTTTCCCTGGTGTAAACAGATTTTTTGTGGTGGAGTTATAAAGGCATAAGAAAAAAGTAATATAGCAGTAGACCAGACTCTTTGGCTAGGTTAAAATTTTCCTCTGTGAATATCTGTGCATGGCTAATGAAAATATACATAGATAAATAATTTTTTTATAAGTTGTGTAAATAGATAGTTATGCTTTGGGGTCAAACTGCTCTCTGAATGACACAGATTGTCATATAGGCAATTGGTAGCAGCCCTTCCCTTTATGAAGACTAGTTATCTCCTTATTGTCAGATGTGGGATACACCCTGTTGGGCATGCAGACACCATAATGTCACATCTGTATTCCCTGGGGAATGAAACAATAGCACAGGAGGGGTGAAATGAACACAACTTTAAAAACGTGCTTTTGCCTTTATTTTGTACCATTTACAATCTATTCCAGCCTGCGTGGAGCTCCCCTGCCAAGCATATTGCCTTACTGTGTGGCAAGCAGATTACCTGAGCATCAGTGCCTGGGTCTCTTCTAATGGTGCAGAAGCAAGTGGGTGATGCTGACATGGGGTACAGCACCCAAGGGTGAGGGCAGTCACTAAAACCAGCCTCCAAACCTGGACAGGGGAAAATCCTGGCTGTGCTGAAGGGTTACCACGCTGCAGTGTTAGGGAAGCTGGAAGTGTGGGAAAGACCAGAAGTGTGAGGCTGCTGCTGCTCGTGACCTTTGTGCCACCACAGCAACAGCCTACTGAAGGCTTAGCTGTGGGAGTGTACGGGAAGTTAAATGTAGAATAACTTGTTCATGGGAAGTCAGTCAGAGGTCAGCCACGCAGATGCCTTGTGCCATGTTACATGCTGTGAGTTGCAGTGTCTTTTGTTGCATTTAGTACTTTAATATGCTTTCCTAATTAGCACTCATTTTATACTCATAGTACATCTGCTAAGTCAAGGAATTAGTGCTGTAAGTTTAAAGAAATGGGAGTCAAAAAGCTTTTAGCATCTATTTGAAGTTTTGCCACTGATAGACTTTGCTTCTCCTATGGCTTCATTTTAAACATCTGCCAAATTAGGCAAAATGCCTAATTGTCTAATACAACTGCAGTGAGATTCAGTTTAATCACACACATAATGGAATACAATATTTGAGTTTATGAGTTATGAAAAGTACAAGCAAATACCAGTATTAAAGCTTTGTGAATCATCATTTTTATTGACTTCAGCTTTCAAAGTGGTGATTTGCCACTGATTTAAGCCAAGCCAAGATTTTACTCCACATGTAGGAGGTTTTGACATTTAACTCGATGGAATGGTTGTTTTTAGTTACCCCATACAAGTTTAAAATTACTGGGAAACATTTTGTAAATTCTGTGCCTCGTCTGGTTTGACAGGAAGTAATGTGAAGGCACAGGCAGTATTTTTTTATGACAAACTGTCTTTGATATCCTGCTTCATTGCTTGTTTTTTTTTTCACTTTATCTTTTTTCTTTAATAGGACACCTGAGGTATATTAGTTAACTCTTCTCCAGGTTTCTCTCCCTTGGTCAAGTCTGTGCTTTGTCTTTCTTGCTTCAAACTACATACAAAGAGTAGGGAGAGAAGATAAATTTTTAGGAAAGAGTCATGGGAATAATAAAGTATTGTGGGATTTGCTTTCTAAGGAAATCTAGAGGTCATTCTAATTTATGAAAAAGGAGGGGCTATGATGCTTTTGTGACTACATGAGAAACAAAAAAGGTGATTTTAGAGACACCAAATCTAGCAGATTGGTTTGTATTGTTTGACCAGCTTAGGCTGTCAATGTTTCCTTCATTTTGCTGTTGGAGTTGCAGCAGAATTTGTCCATGGGCATTGACAGAGATCCCTTCATTCAGCATGTATGAACAAGGATTATTTTTGCTGCTGAAGATTTCATTACTTTTCCATTTCAAGAAATAATAACAGCAAGAATATTGATATAATTGCAAGTAAACAAGTATGTATTATTTTTATTATTCTAAACTGCTTTATTGCTTTAAACATAGTCTCCTATCTTACCTAATGTGTTCCCTTCTACACGTGAACAGTTTCTACTTTTTTATTTGTCATGTTTTCTGAACTTCATGTGATACATAGGGAGAAAAGTTCTAGGTATCAAAATACATGAGAATATGCTCTGTGGAAGGTATTTTTCTCCAAGGACAGTCTAAATAATAGACAGAAAGCTAGTTTAATATTTACTCTAGCCTTTAATTACCACTCCATATGCTGATGAACACATTATTATGGCAGGCATGATGATTATTTAATGGAAATATTTAGGGTTAGGGTTAGGGTTAATAATTTTTCTGTAGTGTTTGCAGCCAGAATTTCATGGCATTTTACACTGCTGCCTGAGAATCTTCACAGATATAGCAGAACTCAGAACTGTTTTCACTAACTGTAAACTAAAAAAATCCCTCAGAATGGCCACAGGTGAGAATTTCTGAAATGCTTTTTGTTGTTCTTATTCTCACTTTTGGTAGTTTATGATTGTGTAATTAATAATGAAGAAGAAAAATAAATGCTTGACTTTTGAGCTGGTTTTGATTTAAATTGCAGAGAAAATAAAACTTGTCTGAGAGAACCAGTTGTAACTTTATCAAGATCGGTTTAAACCATTAAAAAAGTAAAAAGCACAGAACAACAGATTTTTGTATCACTGAAAGAAAATTTCAGATCCATCCATTGTAATTGAAATTTCACTGAAGAATCACAAGTGGGAATGAGTGGCCATCCGTTGGTTTATTCATTTCTCAAAGATGTACCCAGGCACTGCAATTTGTCAGGGCTTCAAGCCTGTAATTTCTCACCTTGGGATAAACTAAGCAAAAGTGTAAGTTTTTGAAAGCTGTGATATTTTCAGTCATTCACATTTTGGTGAGAAGCTCAAGGGGAAGTCTGTGTGTTTGAGACTCAGCCTTACCGCACACATTGCACACTTGCTTCTTATCTGCACATGCCACCAGCAACAGCTTTTCATTCTAAAAAAATTGAAGTTCATGTTTCCTGTCTTCACTTTTTTCAAGGCATAAGCCCCACACCATCTGTACACATTCCACTGAAAGGCTATAGTTTCTGTCTGTCAAGCTAAAATGAAGCATCACTTCACAACAGTTCAATATTGCTCACTGACATTCAGTGGGATTCATCTGGGGAGACAGGGGAAAGTTTTGTCAGAAAAAGAGAAGTTTTAGAGTGTGTGAATAGGACACAAAAGTGTCCATAGCCCATGAAGATAAGCTTAACTTTCTATGAAGAGGAAATACATCAATTTCCATCATTTTGTTACTTTAAATTGGCAAGACCCAGCTTGTATTGATGGAACTGTTCACTTGTTCTTCAGTGGGAAATGTTAGAAATTACTTCTTAATTATTGATGTGAGCAATTGCATTTTATCCAGTGTGCATGATGCATACGTGCTGTACCCCTCCTTTGAAGTGAAATCTTGTCCTGTTCCATATTTTGTATGTAAAGATAAAATCCTCACTTGCAGTGTTCCAGTGAGGTTACATGCACATAATAGCAGGGAAGAGAAGCTTAAAATCTGAAAAAAGTGAGATCATTCATTTCTAGCAGATAATGCCTGTATCAAATGTGAGGAGAAATAGACAGGAAAGCTGAATGCTGTCTTTAGGTAGAATCACACCTGGTTAGAAGATGTCTCGTGTTTTTCTATGAGATGCTAGCAGACTCTTACTGTACCTGTTTAATGATGCTAGAAAATGTTTGGAGACCTGAAGATGTGACAGCTCCTGACATGAATGAGTTCAATTTATTTAGTTTGGTTTGAATAAAATCATCCTTCCTTGAAAAAATGGCAATAAAATATAAACTGTCAATGACTATTTCACTATGACTTTTCAGAGAGCTCCCTTCCATTCTCTGGGAAATAGAAGACTAAAATAAATGATCTGATATTAAAGACTTTGTTGCAAATTTCAGAAGAAGTTCTTGTATCTTTGCAGTCCAATTCTTGGGTTAGAAAGAAATATCATAAAGCATGAAAGTCAAAGCTGCACATCCATAATGTTTGGCTGAATAAGATCCCAGGAGACTTTAGTCTCACTTGGGTTTGTGTTAAAAAGGAAGTAATTTGCCTTATTTGAAAAAAAGGTTGATTTAGCTGAGCTGCCATTGTATGAAACAGGGGTGGATGAAATCTAATCTGGACAAGGGTGTCCCAAAGGAGCCAAGTTATGTAACGTCCTGGTTCATCCCCATCCTACTGAACTGGCTGGACTGCTGTCAGCAGAGTGCTTAAGGAAAAGTGAAACAGGCAAGCAAGCTAATACTTTATCTTGGATCTGGGAAGAGAAAGGAAACAGCAATGGGATGGAATATTTAAATAAGAAAAATCAATTACTTGATTGTCCAGGTGGCCTTTGAGATGGAAGCAACGATATTGCACTCCTGGTTCCTCTGTGCCAATATCCAAGGGACGAGGACAGCAGGAAAAGGTGAACTGGAAGACACTGAAGAAAAACACTGTCAGAGGTTTCCAGCAGTAGGTTTGACATATGGACATGTTGCTTTGGCAGTGCTTTCTGGCTCCGTGCTGTACAGTCACAGGAAGGTTACCAGAGCTGAGGCACAGTGGCACGGACGGAGTTGTCCATTTTACACTCTGAAATACAGTTGCAAAACAACTGGAAGTGAAATTCAGCTTTTAAACTCAGGTGTGTAACAGCTGTTTCTGTTACTTTCTGTGTTAATAGAACATTTTTCTTCAATGGAGGGTTACACAGAAGGAAACCTGCTCTTTTCCCTGGACTGTTCAGTTTAAACTGGCGTGCTGGTTTAAAGGTAAACCAACCAGCAGAAGAAATGAACCCAACACAAAAGAGATTATAAATCAGATTACAATTTAATGGAAATACTACAATAAATGCAATAATACAAAGATAAATGGGTTTTAACCCACAAAACCCAGAAGTATAACCCAGCATCCCAGGGCACAAACAGAATGGGGTTTGTTGGCCCCTGTGCTGAGACCCCCCACGTGGTTCCCCTGAGTCCAAAGTAAAAAGAAAGGAAAAAACCTGTTGGTGCAGATGACAGTCGCAGTCTGGTCGAGAGTGGTGGTCGCAGTCCTGTCGAGTTTCTGGTCCTCCTCTGAATCTGATGAGTGGTTCCAGAAGTCTCCAAACCCCCGAGATTATACACCCTCAGGTCCAGGTGGGAACGCTCAGTACCTCCCCCAGGGTGGGGAGTTCCACAATGTGTGATCTGACTCTGTGAGTCGGGGTATTTTTGAATCATTGTTGGCCCATTAGCAGGCATGACCACTTAGGCTGGGTGTAGAGGTGCCAACGACTTCCTGGAGGGAAGTTATCACAGCTCTGATCTCACAGGATTCTTTCACACCCAGCTCCCAGCCTGAAGGGTTGGGTGTGCCCTGGGCAGCTGCTGCAAATGGTCCATTGTTAACCATTCATGAGAAATTGTGTAGAGGGTGTAGAATACACAGCTTTGGTCACACCCACACAGTGATAAACTGGTCCCAGCTGCTGAACTAGGACAACTGGCTTGGAAAAATGCCTGTCAGACACTCTGCAAGTGCCTTTAAAGAAGCTAAATTTCTCTAAAAAACCTTAAAGTGAATTATGATGGTTCCAAAATTATAACAAACTAACAAGATTGTGCCCAGCTAGAAATGAGCAAGGTATTAAATTGATCATTAAGGACAACTCTCCCTCTGCTTTCCTCTTCATCTTTCACAGCAGAAGAGAAGTCAGCAGAGGAAGGTGCAGAGCTGACTACATTGCTGTGTCTCTGCCCCTCTTCATCTGCTCCCTGTTCTCAGAGGAACAGGCACCTCAGCACCCTCATTTTAAGAATGAAAATTCACATCTGCTTGCAAGAGCTATAACTTCTAGCCCACTGGCACATTGGTTTTTTGCAATTGTTAGCAGACTGCTTGAGATGCTGCTTTATCTGCTTTTGTACCCCCCCTGAGAGCTTTCTTGCTGGGCTGTTGTTCCTACTCTATTCCAATCCTCTGGCTTTCTCAGCCTCTGCCTACGTTCTCCTATATACAGTTGCCCATAGCAACACCCATTTGAAAAGGCCCCCAGTGCTGTCATCTCCCCCATCCTCCGGAGGGGAGCCCTGCCAGAGCCAGCAGCAGCACTGGCAGAGCTCAGCTCTCTGAGCCTCCCCTGGTGAGCAGGGACTGAAGGATATGTACCTCCAGAAAATAACAGTTTCCAGGAATGAGAGGACAGCATATCCAACACCACAAGCATTCGGTGAATCACTTCCACTAGGAGCTGGTCCGGTGGAAGCATCACATCCCTGATGTTCTTCAGAGGCAGTGCTGCTTCCCATAGCCGTGAACCCATTCCACACCCAGAAGCACCCCCTCTCTCCCACCTCTCTGCTTCTTGTGGGATTGTGCAATTAGCTGGATCGCGAGACTCACCTGGTTAAAAATAGTCTGACAAAAGTGTTATTTTTAATGCTAGAAGAGAGTAGGTTTAGATTAGATATTAAAAAGAAGTTCTTCACTGTGAGGGTGGTGAGGCACTGAAACAGGTTACCCAGAGAAGTGGATGTCCTGTCTCAGAAAGTGGTCAAGGCCAGGTTGAAAGGGGCTCTGAGCTACCTGGTCTAGTGAAAGATGTCCCTGCCCATGGCATGGAGCTTGGAATTAGGTGGTCCTTGAGATCCCTTCCAACCCAAGTAATTCTATGATTCTGTGATTTTTAACCTCTCCTCTGGACCAATGTAAGGCCACAGACAACTGCAGTGGCACAACAAGAAAGCCAGTGCCAGGCTTAAGTGGACAAGAGCTGCTTCTGCTGCCATTGCCACTGAGATAAATATTTTTTGAATTTCAGTGTAAATTGAGAAAGCTGCATTTTTTTTGTCAGTATAGCTGGCAACTTCTGTATTTACCTGTCATTGCCGGTGTAACTGCAGCAACAGGACTCAAGTAGAACATGGTGCAAGGGATCCACTTACCCTGGAGTTCTGCACTCAAATTTGCCATCGCCTGAAAGTATAAAGGATTTGGTAAAAGATGCCCATTGCTGATATGGAGCCGGCATCTGTCAAGTCTCTGTTCCTGGAGATCCAAGTCCCAGTCTTTTTCAA
This sequence comes from Pithys albifrons albifrons, assembly GCF_047495875.1. Taxonomy (NCBI): domain Eukaryota; kingdom Metazoa; phylum Chordata; class Aves; order Passeriformes; family Thamnophilidae; genus Pithys; species Pithys albifrons. Next base: position 17,833,823 of record NC_092463.1, on the reverse strand, counting down.
CATTAATGTTAGGATGTTTGGACTTAGGTCTAGATACACTTTTTACATCAGGTCATTTATCCTCACACCAAGCTCCTTCTGCATCCTCTTTCTTTCCCTCCTTCATTCCCAACGTATGCCATCACTTGCCAGTTCTGACTACACAAATTCCATTTAATCAAATATCAGAACTGCAGCAGTATTTACCAAGGCTTGACATGGCAAGGTCTCCGAGAAAGAACTGCTGAAGTTGGTGTGTTGTAATGCAGAAGAGTGGTGCAGCTCAAAACTGGGCATTGAAGCTTCAAAGTCCTCGAGCCTGCCCCTCATCAATGGTAATAATTACTTCATTTTCTCACGTGATGTGCATTACACTTAATTTATCTTAGGAGGAAGTTATATTATCTCTATTCTTACAGCTCTGGCTGTTCTCGTGTCCAAATACAACTTAGAAAAGAAGTTTGTGTGGCAGATCCCTAATAAACATGGTGAAATAGGAGTATATTACAGCTTTTCAAACTGAAAGTAAGTTTCTATTTGTCATGTTGAGCATGGGTTTTAGAGACACCGGGAAAATACCAGTAGGTGTGTAAATCTTGGAAGAGAAGCTTATGGAAACAGTAGTGGGAACCTAGATTTTCCTTAGCCAGTGCAGTGGGTAGAAAAGCTGAAATACTCACATACCTTCCTACTCAGAGCAGTCCACCCATGGTTTAAGGTTTTAAATTTGTTCAGTCAAATGGTTTATATGCCTGGTCCAGCTCAGGGGATCAGCACAGGCAGTGCTGTGCCTCACAGGCACATGCTGTGCCTCACTCCTAAGAGAACACTTCTGCAACAAAGGGTTGTGCAAAATAGGAATGCAAAAGTTTTAGAATTATGTTCTAGCATCTTAGAAGCCAAAGCAGTAAAGGATGTTTAATTTTTAAAGCTATCTATACTTTACCAGTCAGTGTCATTATGTTGTGGAAGACCTGATCCTTCAGCAGGCTGCATGGGCATGTGCCTCCTCATACAGCACTGGAATAAATCTGTTGTTTCCTCACACTGTTCACATCATTAAGTTGTGACTATGCTGAATTACTGCCCTCACACTGCTGAGTTTAAAAACAGTCACTTAAGCCTATTTAAAATACAATTAGTTGGAGGATTCTGTAATAAAGATTCAGAATTTGAGCCGAATGGGCTGCAAAGCAAGTGGTGTCTTGCCTGAATCATCAGAGATCTCCTCAGACTCAGTTGTTCCAAGGTAAAAATGGCAAAGTCTTCCACTGAAATTGTGCACGTTCTGTAGAAAGACAAAAGTGGAAGAACTGCACATCCTCTTTTCCACAAGCTCCAAGGTCTCAGCTCTGGCAAGAGATGTAGAAGGCCATCTACACAGCACTGTGTGTTTTTGTAATTGAGTTGTGAACAAAGACTGAAATACAGGTAGTCACAATTATTCTGTGTTGAAAGGAAATATGTACGCTAATAATGTATAGAGAAATATGTACCATAATAACGTATGGAGACAATACAGTGATTTGCAATTCAAACTATATCTTTTTAGCCAAAGAATCTTGTTCTCAAATTTAAATTGACATGAAGTAAAGTAGTTCTGGTTTGCTAATAACCCTTATAATTTTATGAGAACAGATTGGTTCTCACTTGAAAACTTGTCTGGGAGGAGGTACCCAAAATTCAGTCCTGTGCATGATGTCAATCAGCCCAGTTTCCCCCATCTCAGTGTTTTATATTGTGTCAGTAGATCATGTTTGATCTCTATGAGTTCCCCTCCCCTGACCTGATGATCATGTCTCTTTTGATGTAGCGCAGGATATGGGTGGCCTTCAGGACTGAAAGCACACATTGCTGTGTCATGTTGAGATTTTTGTCCACAAGCACTGCCAAGTCTTTCTTTCCAGGGCTAATCTCGATCCATTCTCTGTCCAGAATGGCCCTGACCCGGGTGCAGAACCTTGCACTTGGCCCTGTTGAACTTCATGAGGTTACCCAGGTCCACGTCTCAAGTGGTCATTTGAATTACTTAAAGCTTGTCATACCAGTTCTTCTGTTAAGAGAACTATTAGCGGTGCATTTTGGAAAACATAAATCATAAAGCCATAAACATGTAATGATTAAATAAAAACATGTTATAAAAAGCGCAGGCACACATCTAGTAAAGAACATTATTGCCATGTTTGTAAGCAAAACATCACTCTTGGGACTGCAGGACCACTGGTGGCTGGTTTTATTTTTTTTGCTAGTTTTTCTTTAACCATCTCTAAGAAAGCATTAATTGTGACATTTTAAAAACAAAGTTTTGTTCCAAGTCAAACTTAAAAATCCCATCTTTAAAATCTATATAAAACATACGTGTATGTGTGTGCATGTGTGTGTGTATATATGTATAGATATAAATATATTCTGAGCAAAAAGTACTTTAGCCAATTTTCACTTTCTAGGAGGCCAGAGAGGACGGGACAGTGGTGAGTTTTGCAAAATCTAGTGTGTGTGATACAGATTTTTCTGGTGTTACCAGAAATCCTGGAAGGCAGGAACACTTAGCACACAGCAAAATGTGGCATCACCAGGCCAGCCACAGTTTTCATTAAAGCATCAGCACCACAAGAACTCTAATAGCCTTGATGAAAGTGAGTGATTTGGAATAATTACTAGCCAATTTTTGGTCTACAACTCTCTTTTGTTATTTCATTACATATTTTTGCACTGGAACAGCCAATTTTGTCATTCAACATTTTAATGTCAGTACATATTTAAGTCGTACAATATTTGTAACAACAGCCTGATGTGGTTTTGGGGTTTGTGGTTGTTTCTGTATTTTGTACTTGTGGAAGTTTGGCAGTTACAATTTGCCCATGCTGTTGAAACAGGGTTAATTTTTCTCTGTTTACATCATTCTGCATCATAAGTGTTGAGAATTTTTTGAAAACACAACATAAAAGCTTGACCTCTTCCTCTTCATTTAAAACTGCCCTTTGGAGAATGTGATTTCTCTATTTGTTAAAAAGGTTGCTGTGACTTTGAAACCATTAATTTCTTCGGCTCCTGGCTGGGTGAATTTTTTTTTCAGTGTAAGTTCACAAAACTTGTTTCCAAAAGAAAACAAGGCTCTAATGGAAGTCTGACAGACTCTGTCTCTTCACTGCTTCACTAATAGGCTTTTTATTTTGAAAGAGAGTCCTTTGTGACACAGGATTTTGCACCTTCTTTTCAGCATGTGCATTATATGCTGTATCAAAGCACTGTTGCCTTTTCATGTATGGCAAACTGTTTTGAACATGGCTTCCAGGAAGCCATTATAGAGAGGCAAAAGATGTCACTGTGTTCTTTTAGTGCAGAATGCACTTGATAAATGGCCTCAAAATGTTCAGGTTTCTTTTCATACAGATAGCCACTGGACACTTGCAGTCCTAAGAAATCCTGTTATTTAATTATGTGCTTCTTTTCCAAAGCAAATCATGCTGTTCAGCCAGGGAATAAGTACTGTGAATGATGAGGTTAAAAGCATTTAAACCTATTACCAGCACAGGTGGCATCTCCCAAACTTCTAGAAAGAGTCAGAACTTCACTTTGTCATTTTTTTTCCAAGGGTTTTATAATAAACCAGGTATACTGTATTTGGAGTTACTTGTTCATTTCTTCTTCCTCTGGAAGAATACATAATGAATTTAATAGATGATACTGCAATTTTAGGATAAACTTATTTGGTAAGAGCTTTCTCAGTTTCACTCTTCTCATAAGCAGAATGTGAAAAATAGTAGATGGTGGGTGGTATGGTCTTTGGCGTAGGCTGACATTACTCAGGCTGAGCAGCCTGGTCTAGTGAAAGATGTCCCTGCCCATCACAGGGAGATTGGACAAGATGGTCTTTGAAGGTCCTTCCAACCGGACCATTCTGTGATTTTATGATCACTTGACAAACACAGATTTTCTTCCCAAGTGTCCATCCCTCAGCCCTCCAGCATAAGTTTTGCTTTCAAAACATCTAAGTGAGAAATAGCCTTTGCCCCTTTCTTAACTCCTAGCTTTTGAGACACAGATCAATGGATAAGAAATTCAGAGTTGATAAAACAGAAGCTCATTTATCATCTTATGCTCATCACAAGCACTTGCAGAATTGTCAGTTCTCAGAGACACATAATCAATGATGTTCACTGAAATCTCTGGTAGTGTTGGTTGTCATCATTGGGTAATTTTAATCACAATATTAGTATCTGTTTCTACTTTTATATGGAATATTTCAAAATCCTTATTACACACCATATGAACAGCTTTTTCTATATGGTGTCAGCTTGTGGACCTTGCTTTCTATTTATAGTCCCTGCAGCATGTGCTTGTAAACTGTAAATAATTTTCCTTTATTCTTAGCTTTTTTGGCTCCAAAGGAAATAAAGCAGTGTCTGTGCAGTCTTTTATGCTATGCTGCTTTGATCAGTCCTTCAGTTTGATGTATCCAAGCATTAGGCCAACCTAATTTTCTGGGGGAGGTTTTCATTTCCTTGGAGGTAGCAGTGCTGAGGCCGCTGGCACGTGGTGGTTCTGGTGGAGATGGCTACTGACCTTTCTCTCTGCCATCAAGATAAGACTTGACATTGATTAGGAAAATGTAATCACATGCAAACACACCTGCACATACACTATTTCTTCTCTTACTGAAAATGAATTTTTATTATCTGTGTCCAGCTCCCTTACAGGCTGTAATGCTGCAGATTTCTTTCTTTACTTTTTTGAGATGAGCACTCACAGCCAAGGTCTTTTTACTTTAGCTGAACCTCAAGTGACATGGTTGCAAAAAATTGTTAGTATTTAAAGCCAGGGAAGAGTTTTAATTTTACAAAATCCCCTCTGCTAGAATGCCACTAACAGTGTTTCCCCTGGCTGATGTTACCAAGAGGATTCAAACAGACACCACTTGGTTTTTTCATCAGAGGGGAACCCAAAATCCTGCCTTACTTCCCATAGTTTTACCCCTAAATGAGAGGATGTGCTAAACCTTCCCTCCACAGAAAAGCTGTATATGTCAAAAATAAAACTCACATTAAGCAAATTAAAACTAACATTTGAAAATTCTTAAAATACAGGCAGCTCTCTACTATTTAAAAAGAAAATTTTAGTGTAGATTAACCTACAGCTCACTTAGTACAAAGCATCATGTTCCTATTCCTTACAGTTGAGTTATTATGTTTACACCACCTGATTGACTGCAAACAAACCCCTGGAACAGTGTTAATTACATTCACAATTCAGATAAAGTATTATCCAGCCCAGATGAATTGTGGCTTGAAGTTACTGCTCTTTGTTAGTAAGACAGACTATTTGACAGGAAAAAATGTTTCTATCCATGTACAGGGACTTGATTCAGATGTAATTATGTATAATTTTCAGTTTTGCATATATATGAATTTTGCCCACAGAACTAACACTCATCAGTATTACTGTACCCAGACCAAGGCAGCAGCTGTTAAGTCTCTTTCAGCACGGGGTTTCAGGCTGTCTTGGGTTCAGGCACATGAAGGCACAAGCACCTTTTCATATGGCATATTAAAATTAAAATGTGATTAAATATTATATACAAATGTTAATAAAATGTATATTATTTAATTAGATAAATGTTTCTATGTTTTAAGGCTAAATAAAAACTACACAAACCTTTAAATGACTGATCAACAAGTTAGAAAGAAATTTGAAAATAGCAATAAAGTATTTCAAAACTGAGCCCTGTTCTATCCCTATAGTAACACAAAAGGTGTGCAGACTTACAAATCTATCTAGGGGTGATGGAAAGGCATTAGGCATAGCACCTCTGGCATCAAAAACTACATAAAAATTATACATGGAAACTCAAAGGTAGGTGTAAAACATTTATACATTGAATTTACCATCCCACAGGAGCTGTAGTAAGGCTGTGTATGTTTCTTGCAGAAGACCTGCAGTGAACATTAAATAAAATATAACCTTACTTATATAAAGCAGAATGGCAAGGTTTGCATAAATTATCTTATGTGAAAAAACTAAAATAGGGAAAATTATAGACTGCCAAAGAGTCATGTATTATTTAAGGCTACAGAGACATTTTAACAGCAGGGTCAAAAGATCTATCAAGATGTCTATTAAAATTGATTTTTTCATTATCTTGTTCATTTAATATTGTCCCTTTAGCTTTTTTTTATACCTATGCCGTTTAGATTTCTTGACATTGGAAGCTTTTCTTAAGCTGGGTTTCTGTTCAAGGCAGAACATCCAGTTTCTACATGTGAAATGAGAGACGAAGGGCAGTAACAGGTACTCAGCTCCTCAGACAGGTTTATCAGTGACTCACTGTGAGCTGAACTTTGCTATGTTCAATACAGACATTATCACACACACTAACACAAAGCCAGCTTTTCTATGCTTTCCAGAACAAATCAGCAAAAGCCCAAGGTTTTGCTATTTCTAACTTTGAAGTCCCATTTACACTCGTGTGACACTAACCTACATTTGTGTTGCAGGGTTGGGTTTCCAAAGTCTTTTCTCAGAGGGTAAGAAACTTTGTGCATAATCTCTTAACACAAGTCTTCTGTCCTCGTGGTGCAGTCCTTGAAGCATTATCTCCCTGCAGTCCTTCAGCCTCATTGAAACTGGCAAGAAAAAATCTCAATATTTATGTGAAAGTGTAGCTTGTACTTGGTTAACTATATATGCTGTTTCATCAAAACATCTTATACCTTTAGTGTCAGCATCAGTATTGTCCTTTAGGAAGAGACTGAACCCTGCTAGGACCTCTGCAGAAGGTTACATCTCTCTCAGCCTGCCTGTGCATGACATTGCAGGTGCAGGCTAGCACAGACAGAAACAGCAGCAACAGTACTCAGGGCAGGCCCCCAGTGACCAAGCAGCTGGGCACTCATCAGAGTAGTCTGTCTGCAGATATGACTCAGCTGCAGTAGCCCTGGAGACATTTCCAGTTTTTACAGCTCTGGAGTGCTGGAGATGTCTGGGCAGGAGGGGCAGAGCTCACTTGGGCAGGCAGATCTGGAAACAGAAGAGCATCCAGCACAAAGGAGTGCTGTCACAGCCACATATCCCTGCCTCCCCAGGCAGGCTGAGCCTTTCTCCCCCATGTAGCCATCTGCACAGGAAAATAGCATTGCCAATTAAATAGCTGCTACCACACACCAGGCTGTCCCCAATAAAGTATTGTTTTGTCAAATAATTGTTACAGTAAAGGGAAGGTTCATGGCTAGCTCATCCTTCCCTCCTCATCAGAGAGAAGATAAAGATGTTGAAATTAGTTGTTGTGACAACACACATAGATGTATCTCACCAGCCAGCCAGAGTTCAGATGCTGATCTTCCACAGAAGTTTCTGCATGCATGGTGTGTGTAGTTTTCTGCATAGACTTAGCAAAATGAAAGACACTAGAGAATTTTTTTTCCATATCAGAAATTGGACCGGAGTGCAGGTTTGTTGCTGTCAGCAACAAACAGCTGTTAGCTGCTGTTAGCTGTGACAGCACTCTGCCTCCTTCCATGGTCATGTCCTCTCACACACTGAAAGTCTCACAAAAGTCAGTCTTTTTCTTCTCTTCCTAGAAAGAAGGACTTAATTTCCTCATTCCTTTCTAGAACAGGACACTGTTACAACCTTACTGATATAGCAATGTCATAAGGGCAGTGATGTGATCAAATTTGAGAGTACTTTAGCTCTTCCTACAAGGTTCTCTACAGGTGAAAATTACTCTGGCAGAACTAGTTTTGCTAGGGCTACTTACTCTGATCAGAAAGCCATCAGAGTAGTCTGTGTTGGCAGAGTGAATTTTGCTGAATTATTAGTGTCTGAACACCGTCAGAACAGGGCACAGTACAGGACATTTTCGCAGTGAAATCTTTAATGTGTAGCTTCTGTTAGAGTTGTTTCTTCTGTCTCTCTTTTAGAAGCACAAAACCTCTGTACGTAGATAGTTCACTGCAGAACATGTCTGAGGGAAGAAAGGTCAGCTTCTTTGCAAGTGTCTAACTCTTCCTATATTTCTCTTTCCAAATTACTATTTGCTTGATTATTTTTTCACTGCAGTTGAAAGTCTTGATCATATTTACTTTGGTTCACACCCATCGTGATCATCAGTCACTTTCCTGTGTCTATTCCAGTGATGAAATTCATATTTGCCCCTGTGAGTCACTTCTGAAAGTAGAGCTGATAGAGTAAAACTAATAAATAGAAAATACATTAGTAATACAGACACAACATCACAAAGAGCTCTGGTTGTAGACTAAACTGGAATACTGTTTTGTGATGGTATTTGTACTTCTAACATCCCAATGTTGCTGTGGTGTTGCCCCTTCTTTCTACCCACTTCCTCTTTGTGGGAAAGGCAGGAGCAGTGAACTGCACACTTGGAAAAAGGAAATGAAACCTCTCAGAAAAGAGAGAGATTTTGCAGAACAATAGAAAGGCCTAATCTCGTGATCTAAAATTAAGTGTGAAATCTGTATGTCTGTCCTAGTCTTCCTACATACACACTGTCTGTATGAGGTGCTTCAGGCATCATTCATGAGAGATTAGGCTTGATGAACTGCTTCTCATACTTTTTCATGGCACCAAGTGCACCAGGAAATGAAAACTAAAGTTTTAATTAATGTAACCTGAAAGTGTCAGGACGTCCAGAATTAAAACACAAAATGCCCACCAATCATGTATCACCAGGCTGAGGGAGGTGAATGTGGGTAATAATCCAGGAAGAATGCTTGCAGCAGTTGGTAGCACTGGAGCAGTTTACAACAGAAAAGATAAAATGACTTAATACTGGCCTGGAATAGGCAGCTGGATTTGCTGAGGCTGAATATTGTGTGTGACATGTCAGGATGTGGGTGGCACGAGTGCCCTGGGCTGTGTCTGGGGAGTAGGATGGGATGTTTCTGGGGAACCTGGGCAGAGCAAGAAGGGCTGGCTGGGACCACTGCATAGCCTCGTCCCAGAGGGCTGACTCTTGGAGGAGGGAAGTGTTTTAATTCAGCTTTTCTAGATTTTCAGGGGCTGGTGTTGAGGAAGGAAATAGAGAAACTGGATTTTTTGTAGCATTGATTAATTATAGAAAGTTGATACCTGTTCCTTCTTGTTAAATGTCCAGAAAATTTTACTGTTAGATTGACAATAATATTTGCTTAATGTTATTTGCTGTTTGTTCTCTTTTGGAGGATTCTGCTTTATGAGGACTTCCTGTTGGACCTCAGTCCTTCTTATCAAACTAGCTATTGATAAAAATTACAGCTGCTTGCTTTTCTCCATTTATACCCAGTACTCACTTCAGGCAATCATGAGGCATGATATGATTTAACTTTTTAATTATTCTTTTTATGAGTGTATCCTTTTGGAAAGTCCACATAATATAACCTGAACACACAGGTGGATTTTAGAATGTTTTGTGGTGACAGACTTCAGAATAGAAATTTTGCTGCCAAAACAAAATCTGAAAATTTGTTTGGCATAGGAGATGTACAGTGTTTAGAAAATTTTACTGGCTCTACTTGGAGTATAAATTCCTTCCAACTTCTGAAAAAGTACCTCAGCTACAGAGAAATTTCAAATGAGTATGAATATTCACAAACAAATCTGAATTCCTGCTGAAGCAATGGGTGAAAAAACCAAACCACAATATTTGAAAGACACTTGAAGCTACAAGGAATGTACTTGCTCCGTTCAGCTGAATATTAGGAACGATAGCACCAGTCTGTAGTAGTCAATGGATCATGGGACACAATTTTAAAATACAAACCTGAAATTTTTACTAAGAAGGACTGCCTTCATTGTTGGGCAGGTAAAGTTAGGATTTGTCATGCATTTCTATCCATGGTAATAACATAATGTCATATCTGCAGACGTGTCTAACAAATTGATTGAAACACTTTTTAGTACCTTAAAAACATTCAATTTTCCCAACTCAGGATGGTTTGATTCCCACTTGATTAACTATAATCTCAATTGCAAGTTGAAATAACTCTTTCAAGAAATGTCACCCAACTTGTAAAATAAAGTTCACTAAATTTTATCAGTATTCTCTTGTACTGTAAAACCACCAGCACTTTTTTCCTGAAGTTGCTTCCTCTTTTCATTTCTTATCACGAGAAGCAATTTTGTATTTTCAAATAGTCTCCAAGTGTCACCCACTGTTTTATTTCCTCTTACTGACAATTTCATAATTTCATTCTGTATTTGCTTCCCAGTCTTCAATGTAACTTCTTGCTCTTTCACTGCTTCACTCTGTGGGTCAGGTTGATACTCCCATTGTTCATTAAGTCATTTACTGTCTATATATTTGACTGTAGGTTTCTCCTTTATTCCTCATATCTGAGTAGTCTCTCTCAAACTGCCAGGGCTGAAGCTTTTTGAGAAGGACTTATGAAAGAACTCAAACATGAAAATGCTCCTTAACAAAGTGTGCTTTATAGCCTAAAATCAGGTCTGGTGCATGGAGAAGAAAAGACAGCAAGTGTGACAACAATTTATGGAGAAGGCTGCAATGTGCCTGGAAGCCACGGGTCAGTAAGTGTGTCTTCCATAGAGGCACATTAGGAAAGTGTAAACAAGAATATAATTAGTGAGGACATTCAAAAAGGTGATGCAGCTTTTGCAAAGGGAAGTCACATCTCACCAAAATTACAGTGTACCTAGACATTCAAAAAGCTTTTATGCAAATGTCTTCATCAAAACCTTTAAAGAAATAAGTAAAACTAATGGTGTGAAAAGTAGAGTTCTACCATTGATGAAGATCTGTTTAAAAAGAATAGTTGAAAAATCTAGGTATCAATAGTCAGTTTTCAAAATGAAAGCAGATAAACAACAAGGATGCTGAGGCACTTTGCTGAGAACTGCACATTTCAACAGTCATAGAAAATGTAAGAAAAGAGAGAAATGCGTAGATAACATTTCCTTTGCATAATCAACTATAAGCCTGACTGTAACGAACCATGGAAGCCTCTTCGTCTCTGGTTTGTCAGGTACGCAGCATCTCAAGTGACATGGCAGAGAGATCCTCAGCTGCTGTACAGGAACCTGTCAGGCATTTATTCACATTACAATTTAAAAAAATTAAATTCCGCAATATTTCAGTTTTTCATTGCTACAGTGGCATCCCAGACTCCATTCTCCTTTTACAAGGAAAGTAGGGAATTTGAGGGTTTTATTCCCTTGCCTTGTAGAGTATCTGAGGAAGAAGTGAGGGGATAAAATACTGTCTCATCAGTCTTCTGTGAATACATGGTGAGATAACCAGTCTCTCTCTGGGTGGGGGAGCACAGGTGGATAGTGCAGATCGCGATTGTGGCCACATGTCCCATGTTTGTGTGGAGATGTCACCTGGCTCCTCACCGGTCTCTGCTCAGATCCCTCATGTCCCTCCCTGCAAAAGAGCCACTGCAAGCCCTGACCGGGTCCAGGACACAGAGGGGCTGTATGGACACACCTGCCCCCAGGACAGACTTTGCAGTGTTAAGTGTTGTATTTGCTTTCAGAGAACAGCTCACAGCTCCTCTCATGCTATGATGAACACAGCACACAGACAACAGACTTATTTTGGTGTTAGGGGGAAGAGCTTTAATGTGAGAGCATTCACTGACCTCTTGAGGGGACTGATTAATCCATGGATCCCCTGTTTTGGCCGAGTACAGTGTAATGTTAACATAATTAATTATATAATTAATATTAAGAGACCGAATCCTATTGTCATGCCTTTTTGTCCATGAATGAGCCACAGTTTTCCTTACAAAAATTTAGGGAAAAGAAGAGGCAAATCCCACCAAGATAACAATTTACTTACAGCTAGTCTCTATAGGACTGTTTTATGAATAGGGGTTTTGAAAGGATTCATGTTTTAGTAGAGATTAATGAGCAGTGCATTTCTTATTTGATGTTCACCAGGAAAAATTAGGACAAAAATTTGACCTGAAGGTGTGTTGGAACAGATTTATTTAGGTCTCCCAGAAGGACAACATCTAATGAAATTTTTGATGGGTTGGATTTGACCACTAATAAAATATTGCATTCCATTTTAAGATGATGAAACCTGTAAAACTCTGGAAGATTTTTCAAAGGATTTTTTTTCCATTCTTTTTATTTCAAACTAATTTTTTTAAACCAAAAGGTTAATTGATACTTTGAAATTAAAAGTTTTACTATAAATATTCCCAAAGAATAAATTTAATTTAATTTTAACTGTTTCAGCCTTTTACAATTTTGACCTCCCACATATCTTGGCTGAAGCAATTCACTAGATTTACTTGGATTTATGCATATTTCAGATACCCCAAAGTCCATTTGGAGAAAAATGCACTTATTGTCAATACTCATCTGTACTACAGCATCCTAAATTAATCTCAGTTGTAATATGGTGATGGCCAAAGTTAACCAGGCTTAGTGAGGCTAAATACATGGAGATACAAGGCATTTCAGGAACTGAAATTATTTCTAGAACTAAAAGCTTACAGCTCATTATCTTTGAGGGCAAAATTGTTAAATTAATGTCTTTATACTGCTTTCAGGTTTTTTATTTTAGCACTTCTTTGGAAAAGTTAGTATTGATTGCTACATATTGAGATCTGTAAATAGAAAAATGAACAAAAGTTTTACATTTACTCCAGAAAGTAAAAAAGAGTGCCTCTCCTGAAAAGGAGAAGCTGACAAGGGACAGTCATACTCAGACTCACTGCCTCTCTGGGTCAGTGTTCTGCCTCTTTTTGTATTCATAGTTCACCATGATTTCCCAGCGCCAATTGAGGGCCTTTGTAAATCCTTTGTGAGTGTTTTTTTACCCACACAGAACCGAACTCGGAAACAAAATCCAGTCAATTAAACAAACAAAGCTGAAGATGTCAGGCTGTGGTTGTGATGCCAGTGGCAGGATCCCGAGAGGGACCTGTGGGAAGCAGTCCAAAAGCATGAGGCCATTCTGTGGGTGAGCCTTAACTGTTTTCTCTTTCCAGGGCATTTGCTTTATGCTGTGGGAGATGCAAGCCAGTCCCTAATGCTGTTCACTCTGTGCCAGAGGCTGCCCACATTTCCATGGCTGTCTTGCCTGCAGCTGCTTCTCTTCTTCAAGGAACAGGGTGGGTCAGGATGTGGCAGCCCCTCACTTCCCTTTCCAGCACTGCTTTGGACAGATCCCACCAGCTGCAGAGAAATTCTTCTTGTTCATTGGTCCTTATGTGTCTGTCCACAGGGTGGAGGTCGTGACTTGCACATGATCCAGACTGCACAGAAAATAAGCATCAAAACTAGGATTATTGGAGGGATCAGGTCATGGAGCAGAAAGGGAAGGTGGAAAGCAAGAGGAAGTATTTATGTGCCAAGGGAAACAGCAAAAAAAGGTCTTGTCATGAAGAATGTTTTGCCTTTGTAGCTTGTCTCTTGCCATGTTGTTGCCCACACAGAGCTGCAGTCCAGCTCTCTCTAGCACAGAAATTGAATGAGGAGGCTGGAGCCTCCTGTAGGATCCTTTGATGCTGTGGTTTGATGGTGGATACAGGTCAAAGTGCAGTGATCCTTGGGAGCCCACGTTTGGAGCTGTTACTAGCAGGGAATGTGCTGGAGGGGTGAAGGTGAGGGCTGTTGATTACAGTGTGAGGCAGGACCATTGTTAGAAAGGAATCTGTGTTGGTAGGAGGTTGCCAGTGAAAGGAAGCGGAATGTAGTTCAGCACTGTTGGAAACATGGTCTTTTCACAGTGCATTTGTCTTGTCTTCCAAACACAAGTGTATCACACTGAATGCAATTTTCTTTATTTCCAACAGCCTTATGTCTTTATTTCATAATTAGTTAAAAAGAGGAAGAAACAAATAGCAGTGTCGCATGTCTGATGTGATTTTTTTTGTCCTCTCAGCAAGATTGTTTTGGCTTGGTTGGTCAGTTGTGTAATCCCTTATTAATCCTAATAAAACAGCAGCAAAGATTTATCCTGAGTTTACCCCTATTTGCTCAATGCTGTTCTGAACATGCTTTTTATTCTTTAGTAATATGTTATTAAGGCGAGGTTGCCTTATCAAAAGCTTTAACCAAGGCAAAATTATTCTTTTCTGCCTGTAGAATGGGAAGGATTTGATAGAAGACTGAAGCACCTATGGCCAGAGAAATGCCATGACAGGAAATCAGATCAGAGGAGATTTTTGGTGGGACTCACATACAGACTTGTGCTGTGGAGTGGGACACAGAGAAACAGAAAAACTTCAGCAATGCTGATTTAGAAAGGGGTCCGTAATGGGTAACAGACACAAGGGTCAGATGCAGGACATCTTTAACACCTACTGAGGACCCTCATGAGGGTCTCCTGATCCTGTTTGGGGCTATGTCCTCTGGTGTGTATTTCCAGCCTGAGCAGACACAGCCAGGCTACAGTGGATGCTGAATGCTGATGTGCCATGCACACAGCAGGAGCCAAATAAGCCTCAGAAAAATTTCACTTAATGTTACAAAGATTTGGTTTGGAATGACCCCTGGAAGGCAAGAGCCACCCCTGGGGCAGACCCATGGTGCAGAAGAGCATTAGAGAGAAGAAAGTGAGTATGATAACTCCGAAGCTCAGAAGTGATCCAAGATCCAAGGCTCAAAGAGGGAAAGAGCAAACTTAGCAATCAGACCAAAATTCAGACGTCCACTAAACTCTCTTTTCTTTCCCATGTGTTTTCTCCTGCTTTTTGTTTCATTCTGGTTCTGGAGGAAATGCTGGCATGTGTTCCTTCCCCACCACAAGTGGGAAACAGCTGGGGAGAGAGTCCTCTCTTTCCACAAAGCTGAGCTGTACCACAGGGATTTGCTGCCAGTCTGTTAGTCTTGCATGTAATGAAACTCCTGACATGGCAACGATACATTTATTTTTTTTCAACTGTTCTTTTTTGTCTTCCAGGGTTTGGTATGACCACCCCAGCCACCATTGGAGGCAAAATTTTTCTGATATTTTACGGCCTCATAGGATGTGCAGGGACCCTTTTGTTCTTTAACCTGTTCTTGGAGCGGTTGATCACAGTCATAGCTTACATCATGAAGTCCTGCCACGAAAGACAGCTGAGGAGGAAAGGGGTTCTCCCTCACAGCAGTCGGCGGGGCTCGAGGACCTCTGATGTGGACAGCCTGGCGGGCTGGAAGCCCTCTGTGTACTATGTCATGCTGATTTTATGTGTAGCATCACTCATCATTTCCTGCTGTGCCTCTGCAATGTACACACCAATTGAAGGGTGGAGTTACTTTGACTCACTTTACTTCTGCTTTGTGGCCTTCAGCACCATTGGGTTTGGGGATCTGGTCAGTAGCCAGAATGCCAATTACGAGAGCCAAGGCCTTTACCGCTTTGGCAACTTTGTCTTCATACTCATGGGGGTGTGCTGCATCTATTCCTTATTTAATGTGATCTCTATTGTGATCAAACAATCCATAAACTGGATATTAAAGAAATTATCCTGCAAGTGCTGCCACAGATGCCAAAGACGATTATTTCATTCCCGGAGGAATGTGGTAATGCCCGGAAATGTGCGCAGCCAGAGAAACATCTCCATCGAGACTGATGCTGTCCACGAGAGTGACACAGATGGACGCCGTCTGTCAGGAGAGATGATCTCCATGAGAGACTTCCTGGCCTCCAATAAGGTCTCACTGGCCATCATGCAGAAACAGCTATCAGAAACTGCTAATGGGTATCCAAGGCAAATGAACTCTAATTCCAAGCAAAATGGATTCTCTGGTGGGATTGGAGCCCTGGCAATTATGAATAACAGACTGGCAGAGACAAGTGTGGATAGGTAAAATAATAACAGTTAACAGCAGTGAAACAGTGTGAACTGTTTCAACAAGTATTAAAATAATGTGAATCAAGTGGAAATAGCCAGGGAGAGAAAGCCACCAGAGGGTGGGAGAGAATACCTCCTGATGGAAGATCTCTGACACCTTTTTGGGGCTGTCACTTAATTGCACCAGTCACAGCCTTCTCTATTCCCCTTCCTTCTGCTTCCTCAAGTAGGTCACTGCAGAAGAAATTTAATTTAGCCTTCAGATCAAATTTCTATGTCCTGTTCTTTTCCATTTATGTAAAATACAGATTTCAGGATAAGAAATCTGGATGGGAAGAAACCAAGTGTGTCTACTGAACACATTCTTAATTTAAAGATTATTTGGAGCTTTCTGTCTTACTTTATCATACCTGTTTCAAGAAAGTAGCTTATCTGAGACCAAGAGAGGAATCAGCCTTTCTCTCTGATATTGCACATCTAACTTAATGAAAAATAGTATGAAAGTTGGTAGGTATATTCTGGAGCTATTGTTATGTGAATGAGGAGAGAATTTTGCCCTTAGAATTTAATTTAGTCGTTCCTTTAAGAGGATACTGTCAAAAGTGATAGAATAAAAACTTATCCTACTTTTTCTTTTGTTCTCTTAATTTGCAAAGTGAGATTTTTTTTTCAAGGCTACTTTTTCTTCTAGAATTGAATCACTGTGGCTTCCTGTTTCAAAAATATCAAATTAAATTTAAAACTGACATATTTCTGAGCGATGTGAATTATTCCACGGTAGCAATCATAGACTTTCCAAGTTTCTGTTCATATTTGGCTCAGTTGAGACTGAAGCAATTGAGCATCAACATTGTGTAATGCAACTAGTAACTGAGTTGATACAACAGGCTTTAGTATGCAATTAAATTGCCATGCCAGTATCCAAGGTATTATTATAAATGACTGTGATCACAGAATCACTTTGGCAGTGTCCTATTTCTCTTTCATGTAATTCTGTCATTCTTCACCTGTTTCCCTGGCTTTCAGTGATGATAATGACAGGGTCTGGGTTAGGGAAATAGAAAATGTTTAACTCCTTGTTTTTCTCAATGAAATGCTCTGAGTGTTCATTATGACTAGAAAGGAAATTTCAATGAGAAGAATAATAGCAGAGAGAAGAACATGAAACAGGAAAGAGGTGATCTTTAATGACAGTGAAATCAGTCTTTATATTAGACAACTGGAGAAATAAGAGCTCAAATTAACATAAAGTCTAGCAAGAATTTAAGGAAGACTGAGCTGAATTCCTGATTCACTTTAACCACATAATGCATTAAAGCTAAACAGTATATGAGAGTGTAAATAAGCAGAACTGTTCGAAAAGGACCTGAGAAAAACAGTAGGTGCATCAGGACAAAATGTTTCCTCGCAGCTAGAAAGCCTTTCAGAATAGTACAATTTTAGGGAATTTAAAACACCATTATGCAATTCTCATTTTCTCTCATACAGAACAATGCAGATAGCCTTTTCAGTTTAATTTTTATTAGGAATTAATATTGTATCCTTTTTGTTTGTTCTGGCCAAAAGTTCTTTTATTTAGATTTCTAATACTGTAGAATAACATTTTTATACGCATTTAAAGCAATATTTGGATTTGAAAACAAAATATTAGAATCCTTTCATGCAATAAACTAACCCCAGATTTTCAACAAATAACTGGTGAAAAGAACTACAGTTCTTTTGACATTATTAGAGGTCAATTATCCTGATTTAAAGTCATATCCTTCAGTCCTTAGTTACATGGAAAGCTTTAAGCTGAAGTCATTAGTCCATATTCTGATATCCATCAACTCAGCTGTGCAGCAGTGAAGTAGCCCTAGAAGTATCCCTTCATATTTGCATCCATGTAAACTCTGAATCAGCCCCCAAACCCTAACTTTGCTGAAAAAAGTAGTCTTACTTGGATTTTTTGTGGGATTAAGTATTAGCAAAAATTGCCACAGAGTTAATTTAGATGAGACTATAATACCCAAGATCCATTACAATGTTACACTTTTTTTTCTTTTATTCTAAGGCCTTCTTTGTCTCAAACTCACTGAATAAAAATACTTTGATATAAAAAAAGTAGTGCTCTGAAGCCTTCTTTCCAAAATCATTCAGCAATGCCTCTGCTCACTGCCTATAACCCTAAGATCTCATTGTTACTGGTGTATTCCTCATGCTGCCAACCAGCAGAAACAGTTTAGGACTTGACCCATTGCTAGAGCAATCATGAAGATGGTCTTCAGATCGTTTCAACTGCTCCCAAGACATGAGACAGTTATGCTGCTCGGTTCCATTCTTTGTGGTACCAAGCCTTGGTTACTCATCACCACAGAGGGATCTTATCAGCTATTTCCCATAGATCTGAAAACATGTATGGGTACGAAAGCAAGGGACTAATAAATAGTCGTGATCAAAGCGGTGTGGCAAGGCTGTGTGAGATCCTCAGTGTACACTAACAGTGCTTTCATTGACTGCTGACCTCCTGCTCCTGCAAGCACTGCCTTCCTCATGCCCCACGCCTACCAGTTGCAAGGCTCTGCACTGGTTTGTGGTTGGATTTCATATCCACTGAGGATAATAAGGGAGTAACTGCACTGATCACTTCTACTCAGATGTGAATTGCCATTCCCAAGATGAAGATCTGGCATATTCTGTCCCTGTGCCACCTTGTATATTGTCATCCTGTCCTCGAAAGACCTCTGACTTTGTCATCGAGTTTGCTTTGTAGCAGCCACACTAAACTTTGAAAGAGGCATCTTTACCAAGGAGAGCAGGAGAATTCTTAGATAATACTTTGGGATAAATAGCAAGACTTAAGGTCAGAGAGGGAGATTTCTTACTCCAGTCCCATGATGCTGCTACAGTTGTTTTTTCTAAAGGCATTGGACAGAGAAATCCCAAAAAGCTCTGTCATAAAATAGCGTCAAGTTATTAAATCCATAAAACATATGGAGATACAAACTTGAACGTGCCAAAAAAGAGCTGAATGTAGTGTAGGAGTGACAAATGCCCATCCTGTGTGAAAAATAAATTACAATAAAAATACAGACAACATCACATTTCTTGTAAAATAGTGGTGAGAAATTAAGTGAAGTAGCCAGAGATCTTATTTCAAAGCTGTGTAAATTTTAATATTGTTTAATTAATATGGTTTGATATTGTTAAACTTATTGTTTAACACTAAAATCTCAGACAGCAAGACAAAAACCCACTTTCAAAAGTAATGAACTTCCTTTTTGCCTACTGTGAATTTGCATGATGGCTAATGAGAAATGGATGTGGGGTTTTAAGGCAAAAATATTTTAGCGGAAGCCTTGGTGCTGAATATTGAGGCTCTCAATCTGCACTTAAGAGGTCAAAGTACCACTAAAATCAGTGAGTTAAACTGTAGGTTACAGCCTGGCAAACTGAAACTGAAAGTCCTTAAAGGAGCAATCTGCTGGAAGTTGGCCTTATAGTTATGCCACAACTTAATAATATCATTATTGAACAATATAAATTTTGCACATTGAATAGAAATATCTACTGCTAACTGAAATACAATGGAACAACTAAGGGTAGCTCTTAGGTTTTCCTTCCTAGTTTAGGTCTTGTGAAATTTGTGCATGAGATGCTTTGCTGTGTATGTAGGAGTCAAAGCAGTTGCATTCCTTTATCTCTGTGAAGGACATGGGCCTCTTTTTGCAAGATCACCAACAGGCTTTTCAAAGGCATTTGATTCTTCCTGAAAGTCAATTCACTTCCCACCACACATTGACTTTCAGTAGAAGTCAGGTACCTAATTCCCTTAGGCAATTTCAGAATCCCAGCCATATATTAGGTTTTCAATCTAAGCTGACCTGACAGTGTCCCTGAAAGTTCAAACACCTGGAGCAAAGTTTCAGTGCTGCAGCACTCTAATAGCTGAACTCATTTATCTAAAAGCCTTTTTTGGTGAAAGCTTTGCATCAACCAAATAACACAAGCATTGTTTACAGCTTGATTTAATCTTGGCCTCTGACAGTTTTAGTTGTATTTGACACATTTGTAAATTAAAAAACAAAGACCAGGTTGGGTTGAGCATGAAAAACAAACCAGCCCCATTTCTCAAACTGAGTTAATCAGGAGAAAGAGGTCACGTTGGGAAAAGAACTTATTGATTAACATTATATTTTAATAAAGTTTCTCTGGAGATGGAGGGTGTTAAGTTTCTTGTATGACTCCTCTAAAACAGCTGTTGAAGCGGAGCTGTCGTGTGACCCACTGATGTCCTCACCCCGGGAACAGAAGCTCAGTGAGCCTTAACTGAGAGAAAGGTCAGCAGTTCAAGCAGTACAATTGGCATCTTTTGTTGTTTTGATTTAATTACTAACATTTGGCTAATATAGTAATTTCTTAGATTCTTCAAGAAGTAGTGAAGTTATTTCATCCAATTTCATGTACAAGCTGTGGATAATCACCAAGTGTTTTCTCTCCCCGGGTGGAAAATGCTCCCAAATACACAAGTACAATGTGTCTATCTGAGAATGTTCACAGGAGTTTTTTGCTTAATCCAGGAAATGAGAATACAATCCCTTCCCTACACCAAATTTTCCAAACAACTGGCAACAATGCCTACACAATACTCTGCTTATTATTGCCTAAAAGGTCACAATTCACTAGGAAAATTAAAGACATTGCTCATCAAGGTGGACCAATACTGTCTTACTTTTTATTAGATTTAAGAGAAAGACAGTGTGAACACAAAAAATGACACTTCAGGTCCAAGTAAACAGAAGCTTTTTGATATGGCCTGTGTTTAAAGAGCTGTTTCAGGTAATACCAGAGAAAAACCCTGTCTCTGCAGACTTTTAAGAGCATGGGCACATGTAAGAACAACTTTGTGGAATAGGTGTGCTAAGTTATGTTTTGCTTTTCTACAGTTTCACTCTAGTATTTGCCTGCAGTTTTCATTATTTGAAATTGTTTGCAATAGTAGAATAGAGGATATAAATCTGCAAAGATTTTGAGAGGGGTGATAGTGAGATATGTTTTAAATTAAATATTCTTTTCCTCAGGCTGCCTAGCTTTTCGTAAAGGGGAAGTTTGATGAAAGGCAGAATCAGTTCTTTTTAAGCAAAGATGTGGTTTCTGGATTCAAATGGATTTCCCATTAGGTGCACAGGCAGAATCTCCCAGAGAGGAGAGATGGCCTGGTTTTCAAACATTGCCTTTGAAATGTCTTACAAAGCTATTCCCCTTTTAAAGCCATAGAGACCTGTCAGTGTTTTCTGTTTATGGTCTTATCTGAGAAAACCTTAACTTGTTTTTTGATATCTTTAGAAGAAAAATATGCACATGAAGAAAAATGAAAATAACCTTCCTTAACCTTTACATGTACCACTTGAGGCTGCTGAAATTGTCCTCTATGCTTACTTGAAGTTTACATTAGAGTTTAATTTCTTCAGCTCACCAAAGAGGTT
Source organism: Pithys albifrons albifrons (assembly GCF_047495875.1). Classification (NCBI taxonomy): domain Eukaryota; kingdom Metazoa; phylum Chordata; class Aves; order Passeriformes; family Thamnophilidae; genus Pithys; species Pithys albifrons. Next base: position 17,812,627 of record NC_092463.1, on the reverse strand, counting down.
TGGTCTTATTACTGAATTGTCACAGTTCAAATCAAAGAACTTTAAAGTTGTATTTGTTCATCTATTCTAAATGCTGCAATGAGCTGATGTCTGAGTAGTGGGTGCTGTGCTAAGTTCGTTAGCATTCAAAAGGCTGGAATCACCATAGCTCTCCTCTCTACAATGGGCGGGGAGACACTGTAGCACCCAGAAGAGTCTGTGCTGCTGCAGTAGCAGGAATTGCTGGGTGTCACATGGTTTGCATCATGTGCAGGGCCAGAACTAAAGAGAGATAATGCTGGCCAGAACCACCAGAGTTCAGAATTTCACTGAGTCATTTACTCTGGAAGAGGCCTCTGGATGCCACCTAGTCTCCAAACCCTTTTGCAGAGCAGGCCTGGCTGGTGCCTGCCCCTCTCGTGCAAATACCTGTAATTTGCTGGGTGATGCTGCCTCTGCCTGTACTCCGTGCCTGCAGTGTGCCAAAGTGGCCTTCTCACATGGAATACTGGCCACTACCCTGTGCCAAGAGAAAGTCACAGCTCTTCCTCTGAGCTATTGCATTTGGGCAGATACTTAGCTCTAAGTTACACCCATTTCCTTGTAAATAGCATCCAGCCAGCTGCTTTTCTCAGCCTAATACACAGTAGATGGGTATTTCAATACCTAGGTGTCATTATTGTTGGCAGTCTTATTTGAGATGGCAAGGATTGAAAAGGTCCATCAGTCTGTCTGCCTCCTAGGCAAGGGCATTACCCTTTTTGCAAGCAACCCAGGGCACCTTGGCTTGGCTCTGCACATTGGATTTGGCTTGGTTCTTGCTCAGGAACGGATTCTGATCCACTGAAATTAATGGAGACTTTGCTTCTGGATTCTTTTATCTGACAGTTTTCAGAAGAATTAATTCCATTTTACAAAGTAATCCAAAGAAACGTGTATAGCCTTTTGCTTTGCTTTTACCACCAGCTGTGAAATGCTAATTCTACTCATGTGTTCTGCACTAAGTTATTGCCCAGGGACCATTATTTGGTCTACAAAATAATAACCTACTTCTAATGAAGACCTGCTTAATATTGAAAGTATGCAGATTATTATCCCTAATAATTGTTTTGTAGTCACTCATTTCCCCAGCTGAAAAAACTCTCACAAATACATTTTCCATGAAACATCCTGCAGTTCTGCAAGAGTAGATTTTGCTCTGTTCTGACTGTGTCAGCTTGTTCTTTCCTTCAGCTTTCTTCTCTTAGTCCTCATCCCCAAGATCCTTCTCCCTCTTTTTATTCTTTCCATTTATTTTTATCTCAATTCATCAAATCCATCTACTAGCCAAATATACCATGGGGTTTGTTTCTGCTGAACATTGCACTTGAATGTGGTCTCTGTCAAAAAAATCAGAGCCATATGTCATCTACTAAATTTAATAATAAATATATGGGTTTATTATTTTTCATTCCTGCTTCCACTGAGAGTAGAAAGGCAGTTTTTAGGAAGCTGGAGTTCAAGAATCCCATGAAGGTCCTTAGATGGAGAGCAGCAAAAGTCAGTTTGATGTCTTGGCAGCTGTAAGGGTTATTTTTCCCTCTTTTTGTACATCCAATTGACCTGCAATTTACATGAACTCTTATTTTGTCAAATGATGCCTTCAGCAGAGGCTACTGAGTTGATTCAGCCTCATAGAGTCAATACTTGTTGATTCAGCTCACTGCATTTTTACTGAATGAATGGGTCTGCATTGCTCAGTGAGCACAGTAACAACCAATAAAATTCCAGACTTCCCCACATGGCAGGAAAACAATAGTCTTGACTTCAACATCCTTCCTCTGACAAAGACTAATCTTCATGACTGCTATAAAACACAATCATGGCATAGATGTTACTTTTATCCCATTGGTTTCTCAGCCGTGGTTTCACAGGCATTGGAGTGGAATTTTTGCACCAGTATCAGAGGCAGTGATAAGATGTTCTTAAAGCATTTTTGCCTAATGCCTCAGGGAAGTAAAGTGCAAGGGGTCAAACTGTACATATGTGTCCATGTGTCTCTGTTTTCCTTTAAACATTGTCCAGTTTCAAAAAAAAGTGCCAAAGGGGATGATGGTTCAGACAGAATCAACTTCCTACCCCTTCTGATAAATGTTAGCACCCCACTTGAGGAGAAATCTGAAAGGCAGGCTCACAACTTGTTAGATACAAGACAAGCCACTCTAAACAAGTCAGGAGGAAAAGGAAGTGAGACACACAGAGGGAATGATGTTCTGAATGTCCCATCAGCTGAGAAGGTGTCAAACAGCTTACACCTCCTCAGAGCTGAGGGTAAACAGCAAGTGTTGTGATATTTTAGCAGCTCTAAAAAATAAAAAGGTCTGCCAGGATTTCAGCTTCATTGTTCACAGCTTTATCCCTGCCCTTAGCTCTTTAACCTTCTTGCATAACTAAGGCTTTAAGGCCCTGTACATAAGCAACCAAAACTATAGAAGTGTTTCACCTTTGCAGAAGACTTGGGCCTTGTTTGGCACCATGTAATAGGTCTGTGCAATAGCAAGAGTTATAATCCCCAAACTATAGCCCATGATGATAATAGAATGGAGAACTTTGTCAAGCTCTAATGAATTTCCAGTGTTAGAGATTTCACAGTTGTTCCAGGCAACCTATTGCAGAACATCTTAATTTTAAACATTTTCCCAGATGCTTAATTTAATTCTCCCTTGCTACAGCTGAGGCCCATTGTTTGCATTTGAGGCATGCTGAATATGGAGAACAAAATACTCCCTTCCTTTTTGAAAGGAAGGTATTTTTACAGTAGCTTCTCTCAGTCTTTGCTGTTTAGACTAGAAAAATCCCCTTCCATATATGACATTTTCTATAGTTGCTCTACCATGCTCCAGACTGCGCTTGATCCCTTGGTCCACCTTTTTTTTCCCTTTCAAGTACAGTGCTCAAAATCAAATACAGTGATACAGAAAATATGTTGCTAACAGTGCATGGAGCAGCATGATTATTTTCCACACCTTACCTACACATCCTGTAGGTATCACTTATTTTCTGGGCTGGTGCTTGTTATTTTAAGACACTGTTCATTCATCTTCAGTTTTTCATGTGCCACCAGTGCCAAATTCTTTTTTGCAAAATTGTTACCTAACCTATAGTGCCTCCAGTTATGCAGGTGATTATTCGTGTGAACTTCTTTCATGTATTGTTGAATTTTGTCTGTTTCTTCAGATCCCTTTACCATATCCATTTCAGTTTGAATCTTAGTCCTTCAGCATCTCTGCCATTCCTGACTGTCTGGGATCATCTCCAGACTGAAAGTTGTGTTCTCTATTCCATCATCCAAGTTAGTAATGAAAATATTGACGCAGGGCAAATTTTGCAAACCCCAGTAGATACCTTCTTCTTTAGTTTGAAACTAAACTATTGCTCTATAAATACTGTTGTCTGCATAACATTTCCCAATCAATTTTTCTCTCATTTTGTTTTGATGTCAGTAAGCTGCAATTGCAATATTTTTATTCCAGGTCATCAGACATGACCCAGAATTAACTTTCAGATGCCAATAGAATTTGCACAACTGATTAGTTGGTGGAGCAGTGGTTTAAATTTAAAGTCTGACAAAACTCCTATATCCCAGGTTAGTCACAGGGTCATGGACTGTTTCTTTAGGTTTTATCTGTCTTACAAAAATGATACGAAGGGCCTGAAAAGTTCTCCAATTAGTAAGTGACAAAAAAATTCAAATTATTTCAAAGGAAAATTAGGTTAACTGGTGGGGAAAAGGTCTGTTAAGGATGCTTCCAGCTACTTCTTTTAACAGAGAGGGTTTGTTCTGGGACATAAAATTCTGTGTGATCTACTTTAGTGAATAGCTGGGGTGGTGAAGAACTTTTTTTGCTAGCTGAAAGAAGAAAAGCACCATTTTCACCTTGACTGTAACACACTCTGTGGTGTGATGGACTGATGATGTAGCAGGCCTGGTAAGTACTTACCAAGACGAAACAGGACAAATGCATGTAAATGTCAATGTGAATCTTGATGTTCTTTTATCCATTGACTGTCAGTACCTTTGCACATAGTATTATTTGAATTGTACTCTCCCTGTTCCTCATTTCCAGTGCAATCAATACCAACCAAAAAGGGCTCTGCTAGGAATGTGTTGTGATTTGCACTGAGCATCAGGTGGGTTTGATAATAGCTCTGAGTGCCTGACGCTTGTCATGACCTGATATTACCCTTCCTTCATATCAATGCCAATGACACTAGAGATGCTTCTGGGAAGCTACAGGTTTTGAAGGTTCCCGCTCTTCCCTTGTTTTTTTTTCTATGCTCCAATCCCTAATTTAACATCTTGCCTTCCAGATGCTGGGTCTTCATCAACTCCAGTCAGCTAAAGAGTCAGAATTGAAAGCCTATCCAAAAGAATTGATGTTTAGGCAAAGCCACTGCACTACCATGATAATGGAAGATAATAGAAGAGGCTATGCAATGGTTTTTGTACTCTTCATTTGTTTGCATTTTAACTTGGATTCCTTTATTCATCATTCTCTTCTTCTGTTTTTTGTTTGTTTGTTTCAGTCTGTGAGTTCTAAGAATCTCAGTCTTCAGATGAAATAATCACCAGATCCACCATTTTTTTTCAATTAGAATTGTTACTTCTGACATTTATTGTCTTTCTCTTAGTGCTTATTAACAAAGTCCTAATGAAGTAGTGAGGCAGATTCTGTTCAGTTGGTATGTTTTCTATTTGATATGGCTGCTCTAATCATGTCTAAAAGCCTTGTTCTCACTCTAAGGGGTAGTCAAGTCAAGTAGATTAAATTAACTTTTGATAAGGTATTTTTTTACCAATACTGAGAGCAGCTGAGGAGAGATTTGTCCTTCATGTCAAATTTCATGGACCTTCCTGGTAAACTTGTCCTCTTTTCTACTTTTTAGAGTCCCACAATTTACTGATTACTTCCTGTTACTTCCTGATTGACTCAGGGGTTTTCATAGCATGTGACACTGCAATAATTTAAAACCAGTTTTTACTGATGAAAATAAATGCAAGTGGCTTCATTTACCTCTCTTGACCATTATTTTTGATCTGAGTGTCGGAAGCTGTACTCAGAAGAAGTCTACATATGCAGATTGATAGAAATCAGAGAACTCTCATGGAAATTTGCTATTTAATACGCTGGCAGCTTCCCCTGCCTTTATGGCACTTCCTCTTCCCCCTGCATAGAACAGATGCGGCACCCTTATGAATTAATTAACTGATATACAGGAGCAGAATGAGTTTCTATATATTCCTGTACCGCACTCTTCTGCTAAATTCAAATGTTTGATTGAAAAGGAGATGATTGAAGGTTCCACTTCTCCCTGATTATTATACTAGGGTTGTTGTAGCCTGTTAAAGGGAATTTGTGATAGGACTGATGACCAGGAAAAGAACAAGGAAACATGTTTCTCCTTTCAATTCTGTATTTGCAGATAATACAAATACTTCATTCTGTCTTCTCTGGGAACAGCTACAAGAAAAAATTATATCGAGTCAAGGTATTTTATCTCAAGTCTTTTCCCTTAGACAAAAGTTTACTATTTTTCTTTGGAATTGCCTGTTCTGCAGATTAATGTCTATGTCATTTTGGAGGGCACCTCTTTGCAAGTCTACACTCATACAGTTCAAAAACATGGATGTTTTCTCTTACCCTCCAAGATATCGAGTCTGGGGTTTATTGTGAGCCAAAAAACAGGGCACAAAGTGCCTGGTGATTCTGCCCATGAAATTGCCCTATGTACAGGCAGTCTCCAGATGTGTTTAAGGGCTGTGTTTTCATTGCCATTGTTGTTCAGACAGATAATTTTAAAATTAGCAGGGGTTTTATTTGTAAGTGCTACTGTCATACCTACAGTAAAAACAGTACCTATACATTAAAGTTGCTTGAACTTGTGCAACTGTATTTTCTAAGATTCCTGAAGAAAGCAATCCAGTTTGCTTATTTGAACTAACTCCTCCAAAGCTACACCTGTATTTTACTAATGTTTCTCTTTTCTCTGTGCTTTTCCTGGGATGGTAGCCAAATCTTAAGAGGATAATACTAAATAGATTAAACAGAAGCAGTATGTAAGGTTTCTCATATTCTAGGAAATGAGGCTGAACTGAAATCTCCAGTATGAGCTCATAGCCCAGACTGTGCAAGAGGAATGACTGAGATACATCTCAGAGACATATTCAGGTAAACTTCCTTTGAAAATTGCATAATTGTTTCTCTTGCATGTATGTGTGCACTTTGCATTAGCCCTAAACCAATCTTAATATGTTCACTGTACATAATCTTTTTTTTTCATTCATTCACTGGTTTTACTGCTGTATATCTCTCCTCCTAACTTTCAGAATGGTTTACTTCTTAAGGACTTGGTAGCAGACAAGTTTGATGGTAAAAGTACTTAAAATTACTGTTTCATCTCCTGAAGATTGAAGTAAAGGAAGTATTTGTAGTAGAAAAAGGGATGACAACTTCATTTAACCACTAACCTGTTAACAAATCCACGTCCATCTAGCACTTTGTGATTATCACCATGGATGTCACAGCCATCTGATGCTTACCTTTAGTTTAAGAAATGGGAGTTATCTTTGCTCCAGCTCTAGTGATACAGCATGAAGTCACACAATTCCACTTGCAGGAAAAATGTAAGAGCAAGATCAGTACAGTTTCCAACATTGAAAGAATATCCATATCTGGCCATTAAGTGTATAATCAGGCACTTTTGGTACACAATTATCCCCAAAGCAGCACTATTCTAAGAACATATTTTGTTAAAATAGCTTGGATCAGTAATAGTTCTCATATTCTGATCATATGTTGCAAAGCTGCAAGGTTATTTGTAGATATTCTGCTTCTTGCATTTAGACACCTTGTTTTAAAAAAGCACTACCCTGCAGGTGGTTCACTGGTGGATTTAAGACATTTCTCTTTTGTTGCCACTAGCTATTATCTTGATAAAGCTTTTCTGAGAACATTGGCTCTTTACCACTTTACCTCACTCCTCTCAGGGACTGAGGAATGGAATTTACCCATGAGCAGTAATGGGTTACTTCCACACTTAGACAAGTGTATTAAGGGTTTTGCATTTGCATAATCCTCCCTGGTGTTTCTCTGGAGTGGCCTCTGCTCCTCTTTGGTAGGGAATCACTCGAGCCAACAAACTGAGAGAATCAAACTCCACTTCTAGCAGACATACTGAACATGGGCTATGGGTAGGGACATCAGACAAGGTTATGGGTGTTGGATTGTAGGGAGAGAAGTAGAAAATTCTTCTAAGACATTAAAATTAAAGATTATACCTGGAAGGATCAGAAGTTGAAACAGCCAAGTGGCTCTGTGCTAAACATTATTGCAAATGTTGTGGCAAAGACTGTGACTGGTTAAACATCCTTAGGCTTAGTCAGGCCATCTCTTCTGAATGTCAGGTAAGTAAAATTCAAAACTGTATTGAAGCCAGTGAGCTGTAGAAATTGTTTTTCTTCTCAGCAGCCTGGACTGTCTTTGCTTACCAAAGTAAGACCCTGCAATTTCTGTCCACCAATTACAGCAGTTACATCTCTTCCTGACAAGACTCAGAAATCTCATCAATCTCAAGTGGCCCAACTGAGTATTTTCATGGCAAAAATTATCTGAGTCTATAAAAAAAGACACCAGAGTACTTTCAGCCTCCAGAGAGCGGCTTAGCTCTGACAAATAAAAAATGGGGCCCATAAGGGGAGGGAGGTAATTCTATCTCTTTCTAAATTACTCATTTGTGTTCTCTGCTCCTCAGATAAACACTTCAGAAGGAGGCTATTGCTTCCCTCTTCTTCTTCCTTATGGATGTTCCATTAAGTCAGTGGACTCTTCAAATCTGCATTCATACAGAGGCAGCTGAACTATGGCAGGGAGTGGCAGACTGTCTATGCTTAACCCAGGAAACTCAGAACTACAAGTTTGAAAATCTCATTTACTGATCAATAATATTTCTTCTATGATGTCACTTGAAGACACTTTTTTCTGCTAACTGTGGTGAAACAGCAGGAGCTGTTTGCTTCAGTTCTGTTTTGCTCCAATGAAGAGATGTGTCATCTCCTCTCTTTCAAGTGCTCCATTCTTGTGCCAACATTTTAAACCTTTCCTGGCCTTGCCAGCTACAGACTGGACTTGCAGCAATGCTTTAGTCCAGCTCTCTTCTCAACATATAGCTCCCAGTCCTTTCTGTATCCCTCCTTGTATAAACTTGGAAGTTGCTAAGCCAGACTTAACTCTCATGTTTCCATCTGTAAGATGGACTGTGCTGCCTTCATTTCTCATTTGCAGCCTGGAGCCCCCCCAGCTTCATGGCCCACATGGGTACTTGTGTTCCTCCCAGACATCTCTGTCAGGGCGGGAATGCTCTTCCTGATCCTGACTCAGCTTAGAGTCAGCTCCTGGCATTGTGGAGATCTAGTGCTTGGTACTTCACTTTTCCACTCCATTATCTTCTCAGATAATGGGAGTTTAATGGAACAGTGCGTTGAGAAGAAAAAGAAAAAACATTTTCATTTTCTCAGTCATAAAATTCAGATGTTGGACAAATGGTCACAAATAAGCAATAAAATCCCCAAACCTCTAACATCTAGCCTTGATAGTGTTTTATAGTGCCTATGGTTATAGTATAGGTCTCACCTTGAAAGACATCTAGCTTGACTTTGTACCTGTATCCAAGTGTGCTTCCTTCTCCCAAGGCGTGTATTGCTGATGACCCATTTTTCATATACAGACACTTATTTCTACATGATCAGGGTATGAAAACCTGGTGTTTCTCTTGCTAGGTTACTAAGATGCCAAGTTATTGAACTGTGACTGTTTAAATATTTTATTCAAATATTAAGATGTAATAAGCTGCAATGAAAGAGAGGGAGAAAAACACCTGCCCTAGAGTACCCTGCCTTCTGGTAACCAGATTATGCTCCAACAGATAGGATATTGCAGGCCTCTGATCCTCCAGAACCACCTCTTCCTTGTGCATTGCTAATTACTGAAAGGTGAAAAAAGCTGATTTACAACTTGTCTGTGCTTTGTCTTTTTCATTCACTGCTGGACATGATGGGATCATACTGAAAGGGTAGTTCACTGATTCTGTGCTCTGCTATCAGTTCTGTGACTGTAGTCATGGAGTGACCCACTTCCCACTCAGCCAGCTGAGACTGAATGACAATCTCTGCATAAACACTGTGGCATGGTGTAGATAGAAGAGCTAATATCAAAGTTTTCTGGCAAGCTTGTGCAGTTAATGCTGGTGGCTATCATAGCTTTGCTTCTGTTCTTGCTCAATTAAACTGTATAAAGGCATCCTGGGCATGATGATCCCATCCAAACCCAACAGACATGTGTCTGGCTTCAAAAGCTGTTGTCATATCAGTCTCACTTTTAACATAATGCCTTGCTGTATTTTAAAGAATGTCAAGACTTGCGTAGGAAAAATGTTATCACAATGTAATAGTTTGCTTTTTCTATTCTTAAAATCTAGATTCCAATGCTTTTTAAGGGTAGAAAGGGATTTGGTGATTTTTTTTTTTATTCCCCAAAGTGTAGTTAAACAATTTCTATTGTAACTGCCTGTTACAAGTGAAATGCATTTGAAATTAAGAGGTGGTTGGGAGAATCTTGAGGCAAAAACTTCAAAACCATAAATCCTCCAACACCCTGTCTCATTTCACACACCCACCTCCCAAAAATTTTCCAACAATAAACAACTAGGACTTTATGGGGAGAGAAGAATACAATACTGGAATGCAGATGAATGATGTATTCAAGACTGGCAGCAATCAGGTGCAAGGTGCCTTAGAGAAGACAGCCTGAATTCTGTTAATGGATAACTATGAAATAATCTGGCTGTCTGGGACCCTTCTCTTTAATATCTTTCACTTAGAAGGTAACTTATGTCCAGAAACAGAACAATGCATATTGCTTAGAAAATTGTCATGTCTAATACTGAAGATTCTGTTCAGACGGATGGTGCTGTCTTACTTTGTTCTGTGTTAAGAAATCATGTATTGGAGTTTGATGGGTTGAGTGGAACATTTTAAATATCTACACAAAGTACATAGGAGAAAAGCAGTGGAGAGTAAAGCCTTTGCTCCTAAAACTGGGATGTGTCTGTGGAAAAGGTTCCTGATCAAAGCTCTCCAAGACTTCCAGCACTGAACCATCTTCACTATCTTCACTCCCATAGTATGACATTCTAGCAATTTCCTTTTAGGGTGTCTGATGGTACCATGTATTTCACTTATTCCTTTCTGATTTCTCATAGTCTAATAGATACACACCCTTCATCCAAAGGACAGATTTATTGTTTTGAAACAACCTTTACTGCATATTCCCATTCTGTCCCAGGTTAGAACTAAAATTAATAGTATGGTGGGGATGAAACCATTAGATTAATGCATAAGGGGAAGCAGCAATATGCTGATTTATGTAATTTTGCAGGTGGGTAGGGAAAGCTGAGACTTGATTTTGATGTTTTTATACTTCCCCTATTTTGGTTTCTTGATGACAGTTGCCACCACAGTATTTGAGGGAAGAAAGAAGTGTCTTCCTCTGTGTCTAGGAACAGGACCTTCTGCACAGTGATGAGCAGCCCAGGGACATGTGCAGTCTGAGGCTGGTGGGACTTGAACCTGCAAAATGTTCAGCTTAAAAACTGGTTTTTGCACTACAAAGCTGTATAGCACAGCCATACCCTGAGTAGCAATAGGACATTGTTCCACATATAGTAAAAGGGTGCAGGTGACCCGTTCACAGGGATTTGAAGGTGTTTATTCCTCCTGGAGAAACCTGTGTGTAACCTGCTACAACAGAAATGCTAAGGTAATTTTGTCCTCTCTGGTGTTGCCCTGGAACAGTAAAAAAAAAAAAATTAGGTAGCTTCTGAGCACTGTCAAGAAGTACAGAAATGTATGCATACTTGCACACTGTAAGGACAATTTAGGAGAAAGTCTGACACTGTAGTGTGAGACACTCCAAGTCACCACAATATTGCTTTGGAAATTGTGTCTGGCAGAAACTTTCAACATTGATGTGCCTGGTCACTCTGCTGTCAGTACTTGGTTTCAAGCAAGTTTTGGCTTTGGCTCTTGGTTTAAAAAGTTCTTGGTAAAAATATTTGTAGTTCAGCATTATTTATTCTGTTCTGTAAAGTCTCCTTATATTACTACTCTAAGACACACAACTCCAGTTTTTTTCCATGGGCAAGAAGAATTTAAGTACATGTGCCAATCCTTGGGAAAGACGTACTGTGATATGTTTCCCTCAAGCCCCAGCACCTATATAGTTATTGCTTATCACTTCAGTTTTCCATTTCTAACATGCAGGAAGAGGGAGTTTTTGTCACGTGTTCATTAAACTTAATTCCATATTTGCAGAATGCCATAGTTTGCTGTAGAAAAAATGATGAGTGAGAAGTGATAATGAGCATCATTAGTTTTACAGGCTTTTACTCTGGACTTCTTACTCCTTCATTTTACACCAGGGGTTCCCAAACTGTCTTTGCTGTGTGCTGTCACAAACAAGAGCTCTGCAGTGCAGGGCAATGTTTACCACTCTGAAGTGTTCTGCACATTATTAGTGTTAGATGCACAGCTCCTTGTGCAGTATAAACTTGGCAATCCAAAATTGTACTAGCATACTGTTAGATAATCTCATCTAATTTAAAGATAGTTGGCTAGGTTCCAAACACCTAAGCTTAAGGAATTCAGTTACATAAAATATTAGCTGTGTGTTTGAAGACAAAGGGAGGAATGTGAGATTCAAAATTTATTCAATTTAATCAGTAAACCACCGTGAGGCTTAGCAATCACTGATCTGACCTAATCACTTACCTAATTACCGTAATCACTCCTGATATCTGATGCACAGATTTTCTTGTATTCAAAGAAAGGTATAAAACAATGGTCTTAGAATTATTTCTGAAATTATTTCTGAAACTGCTACCTTTAAGCTCAGCAAGACAGAAAACCTCATGATGCTGTTTCCAGAAATCTTGGGATGAGGGAGCCACAGCCTGATCCCTGTTGATGCCTCTGCCCTCAGTTCCTGACTGCTTCTGCCATGAGCTCTTCAGAAGCATCCTGTGACATCTGCAGCACTCATCCCAGAGTACCCAGTATTATCTCTGACCTCTTCACTGGTGAAAATGTGGAATTATATTTTCTGTTTTTCTGCATTTTGATGGTGAACCATGTCTCTGTCAGTTTTCAGTCAGTTCAGATTCATCTTTAAGCAGTCTAATTTGAGCCACATTTCCCTAGATTGCTTATGAAAATATTGTGGAAAGATGGCATTAGAGCTTTGCAAAATATGTGGTTTCTACCTCTCCTCCCTTAGCTAGAAGGTCCCCTCTTGTAAAAAGGAATTAGAGTGCTGTGCCATAATTAGTTCCTAACCCATGTAGGTATGCTCATGTGCTTGGAGTTGAGAAACAGGCAAGCTCTTTGGTTTGTCAATTTTTTCTGTAAGTATATATAGAAAGATTGGGGGTTTATTTGCAAAGATAGGACTCTGGTCAGGGCTATTGAACTCTCCCCAAAGTCATATAAAATAAAAAATTATAGCCTAATTCACCTGAATGGGGTTAGAAAAATCATAATCACATAACCAGAAATTCTAACAGTTCTGTGCTTGGCTTAGCAGCTTCAGTATATATTCAGTCATACATTTTTAAATGAAACTTGCATTAGACATTCTCCTTTAAAAGTCACTCCAATGTACAAAAAGTGGAAATTTACAATGTGATTCTGCCTCAGTGATTTTTTTGTAATTTGCCTCAAGAAAATTAGAAGAATATTAGGAAAAAGGTATGTTCTCCAAGTTCCTCAGAGGTTGTCTAGTAAAAATAATTGCAGGTTACGCTAAGTGTTATTTTCTCTGAGCAGAGTATTTTACTGGACTTTCTTACTTACACATAAACAGGACAGACTAAGTGAGATGCAGTTCCATTAGTAAAAGCATTAAAAAGTCAAACCAAATGGGACTGACCACTTGTACGTACCAAAGGAGGTGTATTTTATAAACTAAGATTACAGTGAAGAATGTGGAAGTTGAATCTTCTGTTGACACTTCATATCCAGGTATTTGCCATAAGATAGCTTAGATAGACTGTCTTAAAGTGAGTAGTGTAAAGATTTCTAGAAAATTAGTTAATTGTCTATGTTCTGTGCAGTTATGAGAAACTCTTTGGATTTATTTTTTTATTCAGTTTTGGGGTGAGTGCTCTTTAGTGACTTTAGAGGACATTGAAAGGTGTCCCCAGTCTCACTTCATGAGCTGGTGTTTGGTTAGTGAACACCTCCAGACATGGACAGGCCAGCTCCAGCTCTGACAGGTAAGACAAACCTGTTCCTGTGCTCCATGGTTTCAGGGGGGATCCTTGCTCATTCTGCTGCATAAACACTGTGTCCCAGCAGCAGACAACCCACAGAGGAGGGAGGGCAAGAGGTATTTTGGCCAGGGCCATGGGACAAGGGAATTGAAAAAGGGCCAGAGTCTGGCTCTCCTGGCTCAGGGAACACTCCTTGTCTGCTCTGGCAGTGCCAGGCACCTTCCAGCTGTCCTGGGCATGTTGTGTGACTCAGAAGGACATAGACAGGAAAGACTTTCAGAGAGCCCTGAGACAACCTTTCTCCAGCTGCAGATGATGCTTACAGAAATTTCCTTTGAGCCTCCTAAGTGAACTATTCATCCTGCTACTTGCAAAAAAACAGAACAAGTGGTTTTTACGCTAGGAAGTATTTGGATTTGAGCTGAGAAGCTGTTAATTTAAGGAAGGCAAGTAGACATGTCCATGACAGAAAATCACTTTAGTTGTTTGTTGTTTATCCAATAAAATTATTTTCCCCCATGGTAACTTTAATATCCTTAAGTTAAGGATTAGTAAAAAAAAAATTACACTGCTACCCTAGGGATAACTGGTGAAAGAACCAAATTTAAGAAAGAGCACACCCTTCCTCTGCAGCCTAATTATACCAGTTCTTCCTCGGAAGGGGCCAGAAAATGAATTTTCACTTTTTGCTGGTGATAGTCAGGCTTCTATGGTGGCTGTGTGCCTGGAGGTAGCTGTGATTGAATTGGATTTTGAATAAAACACTATCAAAAGTTGTAGAACAGGAAAAATTGTTTTTTGCCTCAATAGCTGAAGGTGTTAAGAAATTAATTTATCCAAAATCAGGGTTTCTTTCTGCTGTGTTTCATTATTCTGCACAAATTAAATATTAATGATGTTTCAAAAATTAATGTAAACAATTCTAATGTATCTTCTTCCTATTTATTTTAAATACAAAGATGAAAAAAATGTACAAAAAAGAAGTCAGAGTTTGTGACAAGCAAGTGTTTTGGCACTAAGCAGGAATTTGAGGGCCAAATAATGTAAAACATTTATGCAGCTGTGCAGGAGCAGCCCCAAGACCCCACATGGGGCTGACACTTTGTTGTAGCCATCACAGCAGATGGTGTGGAGAACAGGAAACACCAGAAACATCAGGCAGTGCCTCAGGAGTGTCTGACAGTTTTGATGCTGATGCTCCTGTATGCATTATAGCTTGTGTTAGGTGCAGTCTCACAGGATGTAGAAAACCTTCATGGAGACTGCTGTAAGCATTCTCCTGGATGGCACTACCTTTGTCCAAATGGGTGCTGTTGTGACGTTGTGATGCTCTTAGCTTGTTGGATGAAGGCTCTGCAAGCTGTGTGGGTCAGGCAGTGCTGAAGGAGCTGGGTGCCATGCAGCCCTTGGTTGTTGGCCACATGCCTATGGGCTGTGTGTTTCCTGTATCTGTTTCATATGTCCTCAAGGGCTGGGTAGTAACAGGACATTCATTTTGAGGATCTAAAGTTTTTATGTAGTTGTCTAAATTAGCATGAACTAAACTTTGTGAAGCTTCTCTGAAGTCCCTTATTTGGTTTTGCAGTTCTTTTTAATGGTCTGAGGTATTCTAAGGACAACTTAAAAAAATACCCTAATTTTGGAAAATCTCAGTTATTCATTGTATCTGACAATGTAACTACTAAAACAACTTCATTGCTCACACACAATGTGTCATAAATCCTGTCTGCTGTTCACACATTTTACAGCCTAGCGAAATGACTCTGCAGCTCAACAGTGTTGGTTAGAGAAAGACTGTCATCAGGATAATTAGAAAACAACCCCAGGATCTTCCACAACCTACTTGCTAACTTATGACTTCTGAGGCTGTAAGGAATGCACCATGCATACCCCCAGGCAGCTCCCAGATGTACTGTTTTATTACAAGAAGCCTCATACTTAGTCTTGATTCATAATCTTGATACCATGGAGAAGAAAATGACATAGACTCCTCTGCCTCTACTGCATTCTCACTGGTGTCAAAGGCTATCAGTGGCACTAGAGAGAGTGTGCAGACTTGCTGACATTACCAATAAAGATAGGCAGGCCCTTTCACATCAGGGATTGGCTAGTTTAGATACTATCACTTTGTAAAATGACTGAGACTGACTGAGACATTTATGCTGTCAATATAGAGGGCTAACCCCCCAGTATCAGCAGCTGGAAGTTGTCAACTGAAAGATGAATCATCCCCTGTAAAATCTGGCCCAGTCTCTCAGGATTTGGGGCTTGTCATGCTGCTGATTTTTAAACTGGTGATGAGGTGCTCAGATGTCTTGGCAATGGGCAACCTGCCATACAAGCAACTGAAGCAGCCAAATAAATGGTGAGTCAAAGATTCTCAACAAATATGAAACATAATGGCTTAAATCAAATTTAACATCCAAATACTTCCTGCAAACTGGTGCAATTGAAGCATGACATAGAAACAGGAATTTCTTTGTCGGATATGGGATATATCAGGTTCTGAAGCAATGCAGACTGAATTGTAGGGAGCTAATTAGATGGTGCAGGTAAAAGCTATGTGTGCTTGGTAAGCAGCAAGTCTTCCCCTTCTGAGTAAACCTCCACAAACCCTTGTTTAGTACAGACAACTTGATCTTTAGCAATTTGAAAGAGGAGAAGTCTTGTTCTCAGGCAAATACACCAAAATGCCCTACACACTGGTGACAGCATTCTTAGTGGGGCTCTGTGAAAGCTGTGTTTACTTTGCCTCTTCCTCTATTTTCTCCTGTCCTGAGAAGTGGAAGAGTGACAGCAGCAGCAGCATTGTGGCTGCTTCTGCTGTGGTCTTTGTGTTGAGGCACAAGCAGGGTGACCTCCACTGAAAGGCACAGTGTGGGGAGGGAAAAATGCATCACTCTTAAAGGTTCTTCTCAGCACTGCCGGTTCCTCAGAGAAGGCTGTATGTGCCCCAGGCTCTGCATCATGAACAAGTGTCACAGTCCCTTTTGGATCTTGGCTGAGGAAGACCTCTCCTAAAAGGTACCACGAGAACAAAAATGAGTCTGGTGATCCAAAAAGTACGGAAACGACTGTGTTGTGTGAGATGGGGAATTGGGGTGGCCTGTGACATGGAGACAGATTTTGTACAGTGAAGTGCAGAAAGGGAGGCAGCAGGAGATGATTGCATGTTTTGGGTGTTATAGCACTGGTGTAGGATGTGAGAGCATCAGTTCTTCACGTGGGTTCAGGTGAGAGGCCACAGAGCAGCAGCTGTGTCCTGTTCGGGTAGAAAACCTACTTGATGCAAAAAGCAAATGTACTTGGACTTATGAGAAATGGGGCACCAAGGCTTGCTGGCAGCATGAATGGCAGGGGAAGGGAGCCTTTGAGAGCACTCATTATATGTAGGTAGCTTTGATCAGGATGATGGGGGATTGAGACTCTACCCACTGCTTAATTATAGAATAATTACAGAATGTCCCCAGCAATATAATGGCTGTTACATTGATCCAAACCACTGGGCCTGTCTGGGCAATTATTTCCTGCAATACCAATAACACTGGCTGTTCTTTAAGCAGCTATATTCAATTGTTTTCAAACAAATACACAATCAGTCAAGGGGTTTCATCTTATAAGCCTTAGAATCCTCTTCTCAGGATCTCTACTGGAGCATATTCTTGCCTGAGTACAGATTTTCTTGTGACTGACAGTTAACATTCAATTGTAAAAGTAAGTGTTGCTCAACAAGATGTCTCTAATCAGGCCAATATCCTGGAATTGACATCTTACTTGTTGTAGCCAAATATTTATCCCACAGACTCTCTCTGTACCTCAATCTTCCCCGTGTACCCGTAGGGGGGAAGCAGAGAGGTGCATGGCCAGCAGCAGGGGGGGCTCTCTCACCACAAGCACACATTCTGGCTCCTGCAAAGAGGGGTTGGTTGGTTGGTTGCCCATGCTGGAAAGAAAAACACCTACACTCACTTTCCAATTGCTGTTGCTTTTTGAAATGGTTTCCTGTAATTCTTGAATTCTTGAATTCTTGACCCTTCATCATCAGAGCAATTCAGAGCAAAAATTCCAGCCATGTGTTCAAGAGTGAGCCATATGCAGTAAACTAATTCAAGCAAACAGAGACATAACACTCAATATCCAAATATATTACATCATTTCAATATTTTAAGATCACACCTAATATTTCCCTTCAGCAATTCAAAACTGCCATGGTTTGTTTGAAAAATAAGAATAAAATCATAATTTAATTGCCAATTAATCACCAGATAATATTATCCTAATTAATTATAGCTTTGCTGGCTGACAATGGCCTTTACACCTCCCTTGAAGTACACTGACTTTTTAAAAAGAATCTACAGCTTGCTATGGGCTGTGAATAGACTTCTAATGAGGCTTGTGGTGTTATAGGCAAAAATGCACGAGTCTTTATCTTCCCACTCTACAATGAATAAATCAGCGTATGTGTTTTGTCTTTTTCATGTTTTTCTTTTGCAAGTTATTTGAGTTCTGTCCTCAGTGAGGGTGCAACAGTATGTTACACTTTTAGTGATTATGTGAGTTCAGAAAACCACAGGAGATAAACTTCCCTGTGCTAGCTCATGAATATCCCTCTTCACTGAGCAGCTGGGAGAAACTGAAGGAAGTATTCTTGTGATCACACCCACCGTCATGGACAGTCTGTAATTGTTAACAGCAGATCTATGGATCACATGATGAAATTCCAAGCAATAAAATACAAACAAAGCAAAGAAAAATTTTTCTCATCCTCTCAGAAGAAAATTTCTATTGTCTGTCCTCTTTGATCCAAAGGAAAGAGTGTAGGAGATGTGGTAGCCTGTTCCAAGGTTTGCTCCCATGACATAAGCATCACAGTTACTCCTTCACAGCTTATCCAGTGCAGAGTAAGCAAATTCCCAGGGAGTGTACCGGGACATGAACATTCAGCCACGTGGTTTTACACCCCAGCTGCCCAGCTGGAAAGGCTGTTCAACCCCTGCTTTTGAGGAACCAGCTCCCCAATGCTTCCACATTGTAAACTCACCTAGTATCTCACTTTGCAGTAACTTGTCCATACTGTAGAAAATAAATTTGGGGATTTTAATTTTATTATAGCATTTTAGTCCACTAACTGCAAGATGCTGAACAAGCTACAATGTTTATAATTGCAAATAAAATAGTAAATTTATCTGAGTGGCATCCTTTGAGTCTTTTACAGGTTGTCACAATCAGATGTAGGTTTTGAATGGATTTTGGTATCTTTTGGCCAAGATAGGTTTTCACAGGTTTTGCCCATCCTCAGCAGATCTCCTGCACCTGAGATCCACATTGGTGGTTGCCATGTGTATTGGGTTTGTGTGGCAAGTTTTAGGTAGTGAGGGGTGCTATAGGAATGGCTTCTCTGAGAAGCTGCTAGAAGCTTTGCCCACATCTGACAGAGCCAATGCCAGCTGACTTCAAGGTGGACCTGCTGCTGGCTAAGGCCAAGTCCATCAGTGATGGTGGTAACACCTCTGGGATAACACATTTAAGAATGAAAAATTTGCTGTGCAGAAGTAATTGTGGCCAGAGCAGAGAGAAGTGAGATAGGGTGGTGAGTGCTGTAAGGGGCAGATAGACTGTTTTCACACCTCTGAGATCTTTCAGGTCCTTCCCTGATGCATCAATGCATCGTTCATTTACCAAAACACATCCTGGTGACCTCCTAGCCCATAAGCATAGGCCTATGTATGCTCTGTTGAACTGTGATCAAAATGATGACATTTAAATACAAAATGCTTAGTTTTCCTGCTGGTTACTGAAATGATTGAGCCTCAAGTGAAAGATGCAACAGAGTGACATGGAGACAACCTATAATAATCACACCTTACAAAAATTCTGTACTGTAAAAATAATTGAGCACTTTGCCGCTCTGTTAAATGGAGAAACTGAAAATGTGATTTGTATCAGAAAATAATTGGGTTCATTAAATAGTCATGTAAACCTAAAGTTTCCTTAGTAATAAGGAGCTGAACAGAGACCCAGAATTATAGCAGGAGAGGGGAAAAAGCTGACTAGCAGTTACATTGTCATCTATTGTTCCAAAATTTCCATGAATGGTACATTGAAAACATGCACTGAGGAAAGAGTGATTGCAGTGGGCCATGCAGATGGCAGTTACATTATTTCCTCCAAAAATTGTCCAAATCATGTCGTTTGACTTCAGATGTCCAATTCTGGAATATGACCAGGGATTAATGTCTACTTTGCATTTAAGTTTGGGCTGTTCCCTGTCGTGTGCCAACATCACTGTTGATGTACCTACATGGTACTAAAACAAGAACACAGTTGTTAACTGGGCTTTGAATGAAACTTTGATCCAGGGACATAGCAGAATATCAATAATCTGGAGACCATAAACACTAGAATTTTGTGTAACTTTTATGACACTCTGTTTTAAGCTGTTCTTATCCTGCCATTCCCTCTATGAGTACAGATTTTTTTAAGCTTTTGGGGGTAGACAGAAAAAGAGCATGTCTGCTTGACATCCAAGGCAAACCAGGGTTAATAACATGCTACAGAAACTGCCACATTTGGAAGAAGGGGAAA
Source organism: Pithys albifrons albifrons (assembly GCF_047495875.1). Taxonomy (NCBI): domain Eukaryota; kingdom Metazoa; phylum Chordata; class Aves; order Passeriformes; family Thamnophilidae; genus Pithys; species Pithys albifrons. Next base: position 17,792,701 of record NC_092463.1, on the reverse strand, counting down.
TGAGACCTCTCCTCCCAGGTCCACTCTATCCCCAGCCTAATCAGGTATGCTCCGGGAACACCTGCAGCCAAAACACCTGGAGCAGCAGCTAAATGACCTACAGTGTAAGCCAAGTGCTCATCCAAAATGCAGCTCCTTATGGACCCATTTTGAGGACATAATGATGCTTACTCCAGGCACCTCCAGGGCTGTGCAGCAGCTTTGTTTAGAGTTTAGCATCTCAGACTTTCTGCGATGGTCTTTTGTGGGAATTTGGGCACATGAATCCTTTGTGCATTTAACCATTATTCATGCTACCAAGTCTTTCCCCATGAAGAACGGTTGAGAGAAAAACTGAGACCAGAGGGTCAGTGTTGGCCAGATACCCTTTAGGGGGTCAAACATTACTCCACTGTGAGAGACCATGTGGCCAGAGAGTACAAGCAAAAATTAACAGATTCAGTTTTAGAAATTTGAAGAGGAAGCTGTTTTACTGGTAAGGTTGATTTTACCAAGGCTTTTTTATTATGATAAGGGTTCTGTAATGACACGACACTGGAAGAAAAGATATCACAAAGCAGAGAATAGGGAGCCAGAGACACATGTACCTGTTGGACCCTGGTAGCCAGGACAGTCACTCTGCCTTTACACAACTCTCCTGGGGAATTTATGTAAATATCAATCCCATGTTCACTTTTGCAATGCACAAAATAACCACAGCTGTCTGATTAGGCTCAAAGCATCTACAGCTTTGTTCTCTTTCCCATAGGACTACTACAATGTAAAATATGTGTGTGTCTCCCTCCTCGCTCTGCTGGAAGAGTATTTTGTTTTAGCAGGTCACACATTCAGCTCCATTAAACATAATGGCATCAGACTGACATGAATGCTCTTTTTAGTTACCTAAATGAGTGCTTTTGCCTTCAAGCAGGGAAATCCTCTCTCTAAAAGCCTCCATTCTCCACATTGTGCCAATGGATGGCACCATTGGGTAGCAGTTGTAGTGTGGCTGTACTCTGGGGGAGTGGTTGTGCACTGCTGATACCAGTTTTGGTGTTGTCCACACCTCTCCTGCTCTGCTCGAGTACATAATATTTCTTTCAATGTTTAAGAAGGAGATCTACAAACTCGGTAAAATTATACAAATCAGAACTGTCTTTCTAGCATCAGTCACCTATTCTCCAAGTTGGTTATTCCTGTAAAAATAAAGCAATAAAAATCAACACCATAACATGTTGTGAAAACTAACAGCTGTTGCAGAGCAGCTGGGGACCTGAGGGGCAGGATGTTCACAGCACGGCTGTCACAGTTTTGTAAGGCAGTTCAGTCCTTGCTAAATATTTTAAATCTAAGTGCTTTCCCCAGCTGGCATCATGAGCAGTAGTGGCACATACACCTGCTAGGATTTACCTGTGCTAACTTCTCAGAGTGATTTCTAGAGGTATGAAAAAGACATAAGGTTGTTCCCTGCACTTAACACTAAAGCATTTACATCTCCCATGGACAGGCAGACATTCTGACATCCTGTACTAAAAAAATCCTAGGAGCTGCTCTCCTGTGGCATGTTCCTTCCCTCATGCCTCTCTCCACACTGAAGGCTTGGAGGTTGCTGCTATGGGAATGAGTTACTCCTTCACCTTGCAAGCTCCAGCTCCAAGTACTTAGAGGACAGTAGTAGCAGCTGCTGCAAATTCAGGTGGCAACAAAATAAAAAAACCCTTGTCTTACCACAGTTGTTCTTTCCATCCTAATGAGAAGACAACCAGGGAGAGTGGTGACTGCCCTAACCCCAGCTATGGGAAAAAGTGTATTCCTTGGGAAGCTCAGGCTGATCTCTTCAGGACTAATGTATAAAGCAGAAAGGAAACTGAAAGTTAGGGAATGTCGCCACTGCCTCTGTTGTGTTTCATCATTGTCTTCCAGTTTTCTCCAGGTGAGCATTTTTACAGACACTCCTGCTCATGACAGTCTCTCTGCCTCCCACACACAGAGCACATCCTTCTAGCACAGCCCCTGCCAAAAGACCTGTGTCAGCTGCCTGGGCGATGGATGCTCCAGCAGTTTGCTTGCAATGCAGGGGGAACATGGGGGTTGATACTCATCTGCCCATCATTTTGTCTTTCTACAGAGCAGTGCCCCCTTGACAGACTTCAGATTGTCTCTTTGCTGCAGCTTAGACATGCTTCATGAACTCCGGATGAATCAACTGGAATAACATATTGTTAAGTGCAACAAAGGGATCGTACCATCTTTGACATTCGCTTTAATTTTAATTTCCCCTTTTTGAAAAGGAACCACTGTAGTTTCCATTTGATCTTTTGGGCAAATTTAGAGCAGAGTGTAACTTGTGACTACTCTTGGCTTGTTAAAATATATATTGGCAGGACACTGATTAGCAACATAGCCCTGTTCTGTCATTTGTGAATGTGGTTTCTGGCTTTGTGTGAGAAACCAAATCAAATGCAAGTAAACAATCTGGAGTTTTCAATTAGAATTTCCTGGGAATGAAGCTGTTAGACAGCTTTGAAACAGTGGCTCAAAGATGGCAGCACAGTAACCAAACCATCCATGCATTTTACAGGCAGAAAACACTCACTGCAATTCCCTGTCCCCAAGGAACAAAAGGAAGAGTCTGTAGATGAAAACCCAAACTGAAGGGAAGATGAGCTGTCATCAGTTTCTAGATCAGACTGACATGCTGCCCCCACTGCTGTAAGGACCTCAGACTGTGATGACTCTTTCCATATCTCCAGTGTCTTTTTGCCATGGCATGTTACAGTCTTGGGGACTTTTGGTAGTGTGTACAAAAGAGGTTATACTTATCAGATGAAATGGGGAAATATTTCCAGGCCAGAGCTACGGCACAGAGGGGATGCTTTGAAGAATTCTATTGTGTGGCTTCCTGGGAAAATAGGGACTGGGTTTTGATGCCTTGAGAGACCCCAAAAAATGGACTCTGAGCCAAGTTAGTGTGTAAGACAAAAGGGTAGATTCTTTAATGTCTAGGCTTAGGACTTTCAGGAATACATGATGACACACCCCCAAACACTGATTTCTATGTGTTTTTTTAATATTGTCCACCCAATCCCCAGTTCACACATCTCTCAGTCCAGCCCCCTCCTCCCCCAGTCACACCCAATCAGGATTTGAGTCAGGGGTCATCAGTGGGACCCGTTCTTCATTTTTGTCTTCCTCAGCACACATAGAGCTCTCGGAGGTTTTCCAGTGTTCTTTAGACCCAAGGTTGTTGGCTCATGTTTATGTCTCATTCTGCAGTCTTTCTGATATTCTTCAGCCTTCTACCTTGAAAGAATTAGCTAAAAGAAATAGCTAAAAGAATTTGAACTATTGATATGTGGTAGAGGTTGGCATGTAAAAACATTGAACTTAATACTAACACATTAAAGTCTGCATTTTTACTACAATTACAACTTCTAAAATCTATAAAAATGAAAAAAATCAAAACCCCTACGGCATCAGTTTAATGACTGTCAAAGGATTCCTTCAGGGAATTTTTCTCACCCTACCAACACAAAGATTTTGCAAGTTGAAGTGCCAGGACTGAGAACCAAGGAGTGGCTGATGGCTCCAGATTCCAACTGAATGGCAGGGTGGAGGTGAGAAAACAGACTCAATGCACCTGGGAGAAGTTTTTCCTGTGTTCTGGCTTCACTTCGTTTTGGGCAGCTGCTGGGAGAGGGCCACTGTTTGCTAAGCTGGTGAGAGCTCCTTCTGCCTCTGCTCTTCACCTTCCCCCTCCATCTCTGGGCACCCTGAGCTCCAGAAAGAGAGAGAGAGAGAAGGGTCACTGCTGCTTCAGGACACACTACAGACCTTTTTCCTGGGGACCGACTTGGACTGCAAGGAGATTCCTGAGAATTACCACCACTCCTCAACTCCCAGCATTTCCTTCTTTTGAACAAAGGGCAAGAAGAGAGAGAGTCTGCTCTTCCCCTCACAGGAAAGGCTCCATCCTGCACCACGTGAGTCACATCCCCCCTTGTCTTTGCCTCGCTGGGAAAAGACTGAGAATTCACCTTGCAGCCAACTGAGGTGTGACACTGGCACTGTCCATAAATATAATTGCACCAGGAGGAACCTACCATTTAGGGGGTTGTTTTTTTGGTGCTGAGGGAGTAGTTTGCTCTGGTCTGTTTATAGTTCTATCTATCTATCTATCTATCTATCTATCTATCTATCTATCTATCTATCTATCGTAGTTAAGAACAGTTATCCTTCATATATATATTTTCTAATTAAGAGTTGGGATTTTTTTAAATTTAACAAGGTGTGACGTGGTTATTGAGCAGGAATCCTCTCCTCTGGTTTTGGTAAACATTTTTGGTTTTCCCTTAAACTAAGACAGTGACCCAAACAGCCCCTTACAGCTTTTTGAAATTTTGTTTTATGTGCTTGGTAACCCTTTCACTCTGATGCACAAAGTAAAGTTTTGTTTGGCTATGCCTGAGTCAGCACAGACAGGTGCTGTAGCTGCCAGCCCAGGGGACAAGAGATGGCCCTTCTCTGAGTGGGCTCTGTGGAGTTAAGGGAGCACATGTTTCACTCCAGTGCCACTGAGCAAAAGGATGGGATTGCAAAAGGGGGTTCCCAGTGTTTTGTGTACACCTGCACTTCCAGCTGCAGAGAAGTGTGTAGGCAATCCAGACAAGTAAATTAATGAGCTTTGCTTAACAAACTGCCCCAAGGGAGTTCCTGAAGCAATTTACTTGTTTGATATATAACAGTAAACATGTAAAAAATTAGACTCTTAAGGCACAAAATAGCAAGGGACTTGTAGCAAAGAGGAAATATGACTTGGTAATTAGATAGGAAATTAATAACTGAGCTAAAGGCAGAGTTCAGACAATGAACTGAAATGTGCCTTCAGGAGGATTTTTCTGTTAAGGCTAATTGCAACAATAGCTGTTCAATTACCTAATCCTTGAGCAGTATGAATTGCTGCTGGACCCATGCACCTAAGTTTAACTGAAAGAATTTACAGGCCTGTAATAGGCCACTTTTTTAGTGAAAATACTTCTGATATTTGTATTATTGCTGCTTCTGGACTTTCATCAGAGCTCTTATTCCTGGCCATTGCTTACTGCAGGCAGACTCTTACGGTCAGCCCTGATGCAAACTTACTTTTAGTGAGTTGAATTAACCTGAAGACCAAGCCCAATTCTGCTTCTGAGTGTTGCATTCATGGTTGGAGAGTGATGGTTTATTTTCAATTAGCTGTGTAGACAAAGGACTTGAGAACTTCTCTGTTGCACCAGAGATAACATGAAGGTAGCCAAAAAGACAACAAACAGCTCCCATGTTCTAAACAGATATTGTGTTTAAATACAAAAAATACGTTAATCTGACACTTTCCATGTTCTTACAGCAAGTTTCCATAAGCCACATGAGAGGAAAGTCTCATCTCTTTCTCAGCTGTGCAACCACTCTATTAAATCAATGAGCCTTGGTATGGCAAATGGCCCAGCCATATACATGTCTGTCATTAAACAGCAAGGGCAGGGAGCTTCCTGACACCCTGTAGGTGATCCTCTGTGTGTTTCCATTACTCCTTAATACTTGTCTGTTCTGGAGGGCTGGGAGCACAGGGGTGAGTCTGTGATTTACCCCCTAGGCTGGTCACTAAGAGTTTCCAGGGTCTGGATGCTTTCAGTATCTGTTATGTTACTGTTATGTCCTGGAGTGAGTATCATTGTTATGTCCTCAGAGTTGATCTATAAAGAGTTGCATTTTGGATGGGCACTTGGCTTACACTGTGGGTTACACTTGGCTTACACTGTTGCTCCAGATGTTTTGGCTGCAGATGTTCCTGGAGCATACCCAATTAGGCTGGGGATAGAGTGGACCTGGGAGGAGAGGGACCTCTCATTTCCCCGTCTTCCAAATGTGGCAGTTTCTGTAGCACTTTGAACGCATGTTATTAACACTGGTTAATACTGGTTGTTCCTCTGCAGCTGCTCTGGTAAATGAGTTGTCTGCTAGCAGTTCAGCTGGGGCTGATGCTCCTGCCTCATGGTATTTTGCAGCTGGGATGCCTGGCCAGCGTATGAACTGAGGGAAAAGGGTTAAGACAGATAAGGTCATGAAAACTGAATTTCTGCCTGTTTGGAATTGTATCCCTAGGTCACACAAGCAGGGATGAATCCAGGCTGTCTTTTGCATGTATTGAAATCCTCAGTCACCAGGTTGCCAGTGAGTATGTTGAGTCATGATGCATGGAGAATGGAAGGAAGAAGGACAAAAGACCTCCTGGTCCTTCTGACCACTCACATTTCTCTGTGACACTGTCTTTTAACTGCCAGGATTGAATGCAGGAGCTGTGCAGTAGCCCTGAGTCACTGGGAAGCCTGATAGGCTGGTTCTACAACACATGAAGACTTGTCAGGATATCTCACCCCAGAACCAAAACTCTGAGGATTGTTATCCTCCCTTGCATCTCTTTTACCGTGGGAAGAATAGAATTAATTGTTTACAAACTGAGGTCATTAATGCAAGTAAATAGTTAAGGGTTCCCCCAGCAATTTTTGCCTCCTCCAAGGAGTCTGAGAGCAGAGACAGAGATTTCACATTCCTGCTGGGTTTGTGTTAATTGAGCCTATATCAGACCTCTGCCTGCCCAAGGCTCCTTTTTATTCGGTGGTGCATGTAAACAGACTGTCCAATGTTCCTACAACAAGGTATTGATGAAAAATAAATATGTTCCCATTTTTTTCTATTACTGGTACCCATCTCCTGCAGACTGTTGCTTTCCTCTTCCAAAAATGCCTTCTCAGACTCTAGATGACAGGAATCAGCTGAAATCCCTCTGTACTTCAGCCAGCAGCCAGGCAACCCACCCCGGTAAAGCTCTGCTCCCCTGCCTCTCCTTTCATCATTTCAGCTATTGTCCTTCATCTAGCCAAGAAATTCTTACTGTTTCACCACTGCCTTACAATGTCTGTGCTCCTGGAGTGATCATCAGCAATCGTGGGTTTTGTCAGCACCACTGATTGTATTGGTGTATTGAGCATATTGAACACTTTCCTTGAAACTCCCAGCCTCTGCATCGCTGTGATCCAGGAGAATCTCAGCTGTTTTTTATAGAAGTGCTCTGTCATGGTCACAATGAGAAGCTTGAGCACAAGGTTCTAGTGCACTCTGAAAGGTCCTAAACCTGTGGGCAGAGGAACCATTAAAATGTGTTTCTAAAAATCATGGAAAATATTGCAACCCTTATTTCAGTGTTTACAGCATGGCCTTGGGATTTGGGGTTGGCAGTGCTGTCAGTGTTATACACAAACCCTGTAGCAAGCAGTTGTTAGCATGGGGTTGGATTGTCTGCAGCTTCCACAGAACAATTATCAGGAGGAGGCAGCAGAAAAGTCTGAGAAGAGCCTCTTGCAAGGGATTTAGCACCCTTGAGGGGGAGCGTGTTTGGACTCTGCAAACTGGAGGAACAGAATGTACCCAGTGCTATGAACATGCAGACAGACCCCCAAGGGAATGGGTCTGGCTCCTTCCCTGGGGCCTGCACTGCCTTTAGCCAAAACTTTTGCCTGCTTGCCATGGACACTGAGGACTTCTGACACTGCAATTCAGACCTGGCTGCTGTCCTGAAAAGCCTGTGCACCAGAATCCACACTGTTACCCTGCTCCAAATTCAGATGAGTTACCTTATCAAGCGGCAGTTAAATGACTCCCTGACATCCGATCCCGTCAGATCTTGGAAGCTGAGCAGGGTCAGCCCCAGATTAGTACTTGGATGGGGGACCTCCTGGGAAATGCCGGGTGCTGTAGGTTCTAGTCCTGAGGACTTCACTGGCACTTTCCAAGCTCACTCGGCCGTGACAGATGAACCTCAGGACTTAAACGGTGGGGCCAGTTCTGCACACGCTGAGCCTCACCTAAAATCCACTGCACAGGCTGGAAGGGCCCACCCACGTGGAGACAGCCCTTCCCAAATCTTCGTTAGCGAAGCTGAGCCACACACCTTATCAAGCAGTGATCCAGCTCTGGTACCTTCCTTGCCATGTTTGGATTGCTCATCAAACCTGTCTTCCATTCCACACTGTGTGAGTGGTCTATACAACAAACTGATGGGAATATCAGACATCAACTTATTCAAAGGAAGAAAAAGAGATGAAATGAACTGTTATTTCAGGATGTCTTGGGGCCTTTTCATTCGACAAGCTTTATAAAGAATGCTTATGTTGCACAGGAAATCTGGTTAGTCTCCATGAGAGAACTTCTCAATTGTTAATCTCATTTCTGCCAGAGACTAAAATTTGGCTACTATGATTATTGTCAGCCTGTTGATCTAATATTCGTAATCATATCCGTAATTACACAGCCAATCACTTTTTAACGGGCAGTAGGACCTCTGAAAAATGCATTTGGTGGGGGTAGTAAATCCACCTGCTCTAGTGAGTGCTACTTCTAGTTTGTCTTGCTTGCAATATTGAACAATTTGCAAACTTTCACTTGTGGTTCTTACAAACTATGATTGACACTGCTGTCCTTCACTGTACAAATGCATCATTTGTGTACCATTTATTTTTATTCCATTTATCCTGCTGTGATATAGTCAGCAAGCCAGTTGTGAGGTAAAAGACAGAGCAGCTGCTCCAAATATCTTGGGGAGACACAGATTGCAGTTAGTTACTAAAAAGAAAGACAGTCTTCTTACAAGGCAGTAAGTCAGATTCTTTTTTAATTTCTTTATATCTTAAAGACATCATATTGATAGTTTGGGATCTAGCATAAGTGAAAAATACCATGGTTGTATAGGCGACAGACTTTTCTGGCTCAAGAACAGACATTTAATATGAAGAGTTCTACTTAGGTATCACAATTACTCCCAGTAACGTCTGTCTGGGTATGGTTCAATAGTACAGGGCAGTTTGCAGTTACTGTAGAGATAAAGGCTTCAAATCTAGATTCTCAAGTGGCCAAACATCAAGTTGGGCTTCAGAAATCAAGCAGAATCCTCGGGATCACATGATGGTGAATTCCTTCTTGTTACCTCTTGGAAATCATGACTTTGATTTGGCTATGTGGAATCCCCTGGGAAATGCTTAGAAAATATCAGGACCTCCATAATAAGATTCACAGTGCTGTGCTGTGTTTAAGATATGCTGTGTACTACCTGCTGTAGAAGTGTGGCATCTTTAAAGAATAGACTAGGACCAAAACAATGGACTTTTCACAGCTGATTCCTGAGACTTACTGTCTTTCTGGGGACACACCATTGCTAGGTTTCAGAGGAGTGCCCTGCTTCTCTTGTGAAATCATTTTGTAGATAATATGGTTTGCATTTGCCCAGGCCCTGGCATGGGGATTTCACCTTTTTGGGATACTCACTTTCAAGGACTCAGTTGCTGCACAGGACTGGTGCTTGTGTTAAGGGAAAAAGGCAAATAGTATTTCACTATCAAGGAGGTGTAATAAAGAGAAAAATTAATGTTATTTGTCACTCATATTGTAAAGAAGAGAACTATTTCATCTCCATACAAAGTCCCATGTTCAGATAGAGTGGAGGTGGACTAACAGTGGAGAGGATTCCTGTCTACCTTCCAGGGAAACAGTCATAGTTCCCATTTAATTGCGGTAACACCAACCCGGAATGCTTCTAATTGACAAAGCAGGAACTGTGCTCCAGTCTGGATAGCCAAAAGCTTGGATTAGGAAAATCCCCAAAATCCTTGCTAATACTCTGCAACTTCAAAGCTTAGACAGAAGACAGAATAAAGAAGTCCAAAAAGGTTGACAGTGCTGCTAAGTGCCACACACTACTGGGAAGCAGGCTGTCCCTGCCCCATACCCAGAGCCACTCACAGCCAGGGCAGGACACAGCCAGAGGTGTGTGTATCCAAACATTTGGCTCACTGTCAGTTGAAATGTTTTTATTCCATTCTGTTTATTGGAATACTCCACAGACTCAGCTCTGGGCAGCTTGTGCAGTAACATTATGTTCTGCTCCTTTGTGCCATGCGGGTATCCCTATTTATATACAAACTGTCGCTTTGCAGAAGTTTTATTCTTCTGTTATTCTGTTCTTCCAAACCCTTGCCATGTACATACCCTGACATACATTTAGAGACTGCTTAGATAGTTTTTCTTTTCTATTTATTATTGGTTTTGCAATGTTAAACATTTCCTTCTTGGTGACTTGTTTATCACATCCCATTTTGCCATGTTTAGTCTCATATTATGTATGTTTGAGCCAAACTGGCTGTAAGTGTCTTGTTTATTTTCCTCCACAGCTGTGACCATTCTGAGTAGGGAGACAGTTTACTTAGATTGCAATTGCAGAGAAGTGCAGTTTCAATAAAAGCAATAAAAAAAAAAACCAACCAAACAACAACAACAACAAAAAAACCAAAAACCAAAAAAACAAACAAAAGAAAAAAACAAACAAAAAAACCCAAAACTATGGATGAGTAACAAAGGGGAAAAACATGACAGCCTAAAGCAGAAAGTACTTCTCCTCATGGAGACGGAAGTACACATGTAGATGAACATCTCTGCTGGCAAGCTCTATTTGAGACTCACCAAAATGAGAAGGAGGACCGAAAAATGTTAAACTGTTTAAAGAATTTTACTTCTAAACATAAAATATCACTTACATATTTGTAGATGAATACAGTTATGTTGCCATGGAACTCTTTCTTACAATGCATGATTTATTCTTAATGTGTATTTTCTCCCAGATGTAATAATGTAGTTTGAAAGATCCAGGTATCTGCCTTCCACTCTTTCCCTTGCACTAAGTTCTGCCATAAGTTCCTTCTCAAATTCCAGCCAGGCCTCAGAGTTGCACACTCACCTCACCTTTGCACATGCCTGCTCACTCCTAGCACCGAGGTGAACTGTGTTATTAACCTTTCTTCAAATTACTTATTTTGTTTCTCTGGTCTGAAGTGTCTTTATGAAGCTAAATATATGTTAAATAATGTTTTTGTTTTTCAGTTATATTTGGTGAAAGTATAAAACTAATATTACAGGCACACCCTGTCTTTGATGCTGCCAAATCTGTTTGAATTTTGTTTGTTGGGGTTTTTTTCCTCCAGCATGAAGAGTATGCTGGGTCAGCTAACGTTTGTATGACAGACTAGGTTTGGAAGAGAAGGGGAATATGCTGCTTATTTCACTTATACCCCTAAACTGAGTTTGGAGAAATTAGTTAGAAACAACTTAAATGTGACACAACACCAGACAGTTTTTGAAACTGCAAATGCTTTTCTACTCTGCATCCTGGAAATGCATGGTAAACACCATGTTATCTCTGAATCGGATTCCAGGGAAGCACAAGTGGATGGAACACATACACTCACAAAGAGAGATACTGATAATGAAAGTATAGTCAGCTGAGGAAAGGCATTAATTTCCTTAAATTAAATTATACTCTTAGATCCAATATAGTCCTGTATAATTATTACCAATGGTGCACTGTGTTTAACATACTGTTTTACCTGGATTTTATTTTAGTTTTGCAAAGGACCAGTGTTTCTCTGAGTGGGGATCTGTCTTTTCATGGTCAGGCTGGGGAGATTTGGTTTACCATGAACTAAAGAGCTCTTCTTTTAATAGCTGAGAGACGAATATGTTGACATTGTTGTAACTACTGTCCCTGTTGCATATTTAATTAACTGGAACACTTGAAAGAGGTTCCTGAATCCATGACTGTGCCATGATACAGTCACATTTCGTGTATAAGTATGTTTGGACTGGGTTATTATTTGGATGTGAGACCCACCAAACAATACAGTGCTGCTGCAGAAAGGTATCTTTAGGTGTCAAGAGCAATGAAAGCAGGAAAATGACCTGGACAGTTTTGGACCTTGCTCTTAATTCACACGTAGCCTGTGTCAGAGAGGTCATTCAGATCCAGCTTGGGAGTGCTACCAGAGGTTGCACCAATTTTTTTATCAGACTGAGAAAATATTCTGAAAAAGTAATGTCTCTTCTATCTCTAAGTTGTACAATTTTATGTACCTTTGGTTGAAGCCTTTCTCTTGTGTTAGAGACATCACACTGATGTGTTACAATACTTTTGACATGATGAACTGTGCACATCAGCCTGTCACCAAAACTCTTCATGGTGCCATTCAAGAAATCACTAATTTAGCAGGTGATTTTACATGTTTCAAATGCAGTTTTGAGTAAATAGCATAACTTCTAAAACGGAAGACTGGGAAATAAGAGGTGACACCCAAAATGTCATAGTATGACCCCAGTGAAGTTTGATGCTATTGAAAAACAGTATAATTCTACAAATCAAACTTACATGGTCTCTAAACACTTCACAATAGTTATAAAATCATAGAATGTTTTGAGTTGGAAGTGATCTTAAAGGTCATCTAATTCCAACCACCCTACTGTGGGCAGGGATGTCATTCACTAGGCTAAGTTGCTCAGGGATCCATCCAACCTGGCCTTGAATAGAATATTAAGTATATTATCCTGATAGATGTAACATTTGGATAATACAGTATGAAGGAAACTGCTGTCAATGAAGAAGAAGGAAACTGAAGTAGAGAACTGTATCTACAGCAGGGAATAGAGACAATTTCACCAACTGTAAACCTCTGGCTGAAAACCTTTGCCAAGGCTGATTTTCTGTGGGACTGGAAGGAAAGAAAACTCTTATCAGGGAGGGACAAAGGTTTTATAAACAGACATCTTTGTAGAAGATAAAATACAGCTTCAGAAACACAGCACCTGCTGGCTCCTCTACTTTTCCAGACAAGAATGTTATCTCCAAATACTCCTGAATTCATCACCCTGGCAATTACTAGAAAAGCCCATACAAAGACATACCCAAAGCAAACAGGAATTCATGCATTTCTCATTTCCCACTCCTCATGCCAGTACCACACTCATTGCACTGAATTCAGGACCTTCTCCAGCTGTTTTGAGTAGACAAGATTTCTGCACAGCCTTTAGAGTAAGCGCTGACACTTCCGTGATTGGACTTGGGTTCTTAATTTCAAAGTTATCCTTCAATAAGAGTATATTTTTTGCAAATGAGCAAAAGAGAACTAAAAACCCCCAGGCCTCAGCAGCCAAAGAAATCATCTGTAGAAACTGCTGTTTGCAAGTGAGGATGACTGATTTGACTAACTCAACAGATTCAATTTGCATTATTAACAATAAACATAATTACATAGATATATCAACCATACCTCCAGATAGTGCTGCAATTACAGGCTGATTGAACAGACTATACATCATGAAACCAAAGCCACAATTATTCAATAGAGGATGGGAACATGGTGAGGCGCTTGTGCAGTATTAGATTACAATGCTGCAGGAAATGACAGAGAGGAGCCATTACATTATAGCCAACAGATTAATGCAGATCCAGTACTTCAGGGAGGAGCAATTAAAGCCAACATATTTTCATCTCAGTTCCAGTGGCAAGGTGGTGAGGTTAGTGACTCCCAGGTTACCAGGGACATTAAGATTTTTCCACTTGTTTTTGTGATGTCTCAGACAATTACTTCCCATTCTCCTACACTGATAATGGCTCTCTCCCTACTTTCCACTTTCTACTTCCTTTAATACCCAGGTGCATTCAGTCCACTTACACTTCACATTGTTAGTTTCAGCCTTTCTTTCCATCTGTTTCAGCAGGCTTTGGGACTGTCCCTAAATGCTTTCTGAGTTCAAGACTTCTCCAAACTACTGTCTTTAATGAGTGCTTTGCTGGTGTATTTGTGCTGATGTGCTTTGCCCTCTGGCCTCCCTCTGCACTGTGCCGTGAGGAGAAGCCCCGTGGAGCAGCCATAATGCCTTTCTTGGGCTTTGCAAAGCATGAGCACATGCAGCATTAGATGAATAATTAGAACAACTGTGCCCTTTCACAACAGAAAACATACAAATTATTAGCTGTTAATAAAACAATGGAGCTCATGCATTTGGCAAACACTTATTACTGTCAAAGAACTTCAGACTCACAGCCTAAGTAGTAGTCAGTATAATATTTAGAAAGCAATTGTATTTGTCTTTAGAAATACTACTTTCTGTGAAATGAAAGGAAAAGCCTATTTCATGCTTTTCTCTTTCCATAAGAATTATTTCAGTATCTCTTCATCGTTTGTCTGAGTCCTGCAAAGTTACTCTGCAACCAACTAATTTCTGTGAACGTTGATGTAATTAATGACGAAATATTCAGTTTGTTAAAGCCATTCTAGATTACTAGTATATCAATGAGTTGACTCTGAGGAGCACTGAGTGATGGCATCTCTTCAACATCAGCCAGGTGAAGAACTCTGTATTCCATTTTGATAATATCTCCATACTTCATCATTTACTTTTTTGTCTTTGCCCCAAATTTAGTAATTTTTGTATCAGACAGTCTTTTGTTTCAGCTTTCACTAAGCACCAAAAGTCCTACAGAATATGGACCAGCTAGTATGGTAGGCCTTATGAACAAGTCAATTTATTTTTTGCCTGTCGCACAACAAAATGTCACCATAGCAACGTCAGCCTTTCCTCTCTACTGAAGTACTACAGCATCTTTTCTTATTAAAATACTATTAAGTCACACTACCTAGTACTTTGCTGACTACTGCACAGGGAGAAAGCTATTTTCTTCTTACACTCTTACGCTGGGTTTAGGATGCTACTTTGCTCTTCTTATGCTCTCACTCCATGGAATCCTTGGGGACGAACTTTGCCATCACTGACAGGAATGTGGTGACTGATACTGCTTATGCTAAGGGAGATGTAGTTTCACTTCAGCTGCTGGATGGTGAGACTGAGGCAATCTCAGTTACCTCTTTGCCTACGAGACTACAAGGTTTAACTTAGGGGAATTGTGTCTTGCTTCAAGATTTCCAAATGAGATCATATAAAGACATAGTATATTATAAATATAACTTTTAATAAAATTACTTGTTCTATAGTATTTTGAAAGCATGTATGAAACAGTCCAGGTGTCAGACTTTTCTATAGCACTTAGAGATTCCCAAGAATTTTATTCCTGAAATTTTTGAAAGCATACATGTGCTTCAGAGGTTTTGAATTCTGTTTGCCCAGTTCCAAATAATTTCTGCTCCAAGACACCTGCTTTCCAGTGGTACTCATACCACAACACTGACACATCTCAGTGGGAGCTGGAAAATTAACTGGTTCAAACATACAATACAGACTTCAGGAAAAACCATGGACCTGAAGGTGACATTCCTATTTTTAAAATCATCATGTTTGAGTCCTTGGTGGTAGCAGAAGGAGGAAGCAATCATGTTGCCTGACAACAAGCATTTATTTGAGCAGCTTAGTTTAAAACAGTCATGTCCCTTGTTCCACAGATGGGCAATGTAAAGTAAAACACTCTTCCAGAAGATGATGAGTTGGGGGAAAAAATTCACTTGGGTGATTCTTTGAGGAGCCTACAAGGACAAGTATCCTGTTAATAACTACCCTTCACATACTTTTATGCCTGTTAGGATGTGATAGGAATACCTTCCTTTGTTAAAATATTTGAACGACTTTTAAGCAGAAGAGAAGCTTAACTGGGTACTTTGACACATGCACACTTGAAAAAAAATTCCAAATGGTCCTTAATAACCTGCATTTTTATTAATTTTATTGAAGGGGTTGTAAGTTCATAGCCCATTTATGAAAAGAGGGAGTCCAAATTGCAACTTTTGAAAATGTGACCATCTGTAGCTACAATAGCAAGACTAATCCTTTTCCAGTCTGTAGGTTTATTTAATTTTATGCAAACATAAAAAGCCCTAGGTGGCTAGACATACATTAAGAAAGACAAATTAACATCAAAACCACTAGCAATCCTAGTAATTTCCTGTATGTGCAGAGGGAAAATAAACCTCTTTGCTATGTACTAATCAGAAGCCAATATTCCCCCAGCCCTGAGCTGCCCTCTTCCTCCTCAAAGGCCTGGGAACAGAGCTGGGGGCTTTACAGTATGCCAAAAAGATCAGCAGTAAGCTTACTGCAGAATAAAGAAGAAGGAGCAAAAAACACTAAGAAAAAACAAAGCACAAAAAACACCCCCCTCCCTAAACAACTCTTGATATTTTTTCATATGAAGAGAAGGTTTTTGATGTCCCGGGGCTGTGTTCATCTTTAACAAACAAGGACTCTGTGTTCCTTCCCGTTACCCCTGCTCGCTCTTTTGGTTGTTTTTTGGGTTTTTTTTTAAGTAGAGTAACACAAGAAATCTGAGGCACTTGGGTAATTTTACGTATTTATTGTTTAAAATTCCTAATTTGATATTATCCATACTCTGCAGCTAAACCAAAAGTCTGGATGTGCAAAGTTAAGGCAAGCAGCCAGGTTGCAGAACCACATTTCTATAGCTTTTCCAGTTTACCAGCACTACTAACACCAAGAATTGAAAGCCATTATCCAGATCATTCCAAATCAGAAGTCGGTTCAAGATCCCCAGCATTCCCCTTCTCTGGTTCATGTTTTCTGCCAGATGTTTCAGAGAATGTATTTAAGCAAATGAGCTGGGAGACAATCCTGACAACATCCTTTTACTATTGTTCCCATATATGATTTCCTAATATTTGTAAAGGCTACAAAACCAGATATGCTGTCACAGATTTGTATTGTGATCTCATAAATGTGAAGTTCAGCTTTTACATTCACCCTACAGCCCTACCATTTAGGTCACCTTGTGTCATAATCATCCTATGTAAAATGACTGCAAAGCTACAAGCCACTAAAATTAGGTTTTCA
Source organism: Pithys albifrons albifrons (assembly GCF_047495875.1). Classification (NCBI taxonomy): domain Eukaryota; kingdom Metazoa; phylum Chordata; class Aves; order Passeriformes; family Thamnophilidae; genus Pithys; species Pithys albifrons. The sequence goes on along the minus strand of NC_092463.1, from coordinate 17,776,012 downwards.
TAAGAAAAAGTGACAAGAAATCTCAATCATAATCAGAACTCCCAGTTACAGGTATAATTCAAAATAAATATGGGTATGTCTGAATCTAATAAGGAGTGGAAGGGAGGAAAAACTGCACATATTTGAGAGAAAGGATGTTCTAATACCTGTACTTTGTAAGGTTTAAAAAAATATAGGTGCAAGTCTGTAAGACAGTAAATTCCAAAAAGTGAATGCTATTAAATAAGAGAATACTTTTTAAATTTAATTTCACTCCAGTGTCCTTAAAAGTTACAGAACATTTGATACCATAAAAGGGTAGTTAAATCATGAAATAATAAAAAAAATAGAAAAATCAGAATAAACCTACAGTGCACAACCTTTGTGAACAAATAGAACCAAACCAAAGTAAATTATCAAAACCTTACACCTTTCTACACAACCCTGACAGTAACATTAATAATTATTTAATAAAGTTCCCTGTTCAGACAGGAACTACAGAGAAAGTGTGAAAGAAAAAAAACAACATCAAAGCAAAGAAAACCAATCCCACATCCTACTGACTGCTCTAAACTGAAGCCCCTTTTCACAAATGCTCTGAAAACAGTGATGGATGTAAATACAATCTCTATGCTGGTTAACTGGGTGAAAGCACCTGTAAGTATTTTTAGACTATACCCTGATCCTGGCTGTAACTTTTCTGCTGACAGTGATGATCTTTCAGCCCAAAGAAGGGAAAGCAGCTGGAGATGCCCTGAGTTCACTAGCGACAGAGCCGGTGCCCCCACGCAGGAGGCAGGGGCTCCTTGCTCCGGTTCTGCACTGGGCAGACACAGAGCAGCCACCGTGGCCCCAGACATGGACAGGGCCTCTGGTGCAAGAAAATGGTGTCAAACAGGCTGGACCCAGAACAGGCTTTGGTTCTGGATCAGGCACCTGCTTGTGTTCAATCTGCGCTTTACCTTTAGGAATGTCAAAAGCAGATATTGGAAGTTTCTTCTGTGTTTCCCCAGGAATATATTGCAGGTATAAAAGTTATGTTTTTCAGGAGGGAGGGATTTCCTGAAAACTTTACCAGTGTTCTTACAGTGCTACCCATAAGAAAAGCAATTCCTAGAACACACACAAAAATATTTTTATGTTAACTCGCTGATGTAAGAGATGGAAGGAAGCATTAGGTCTGAGAAAAAACCTCATAACTTTAAATATTGGGCACGAAGAACATTTGCCACTCTTCTTCCTCTGCTTCAATTCTGTAAACCCTGTGAACAGAGTTCAGTTGACAGCAATAAGTCCTAACAAAAAGGTCACAGTACCTCTTCTTCCTTGGCAGTTAAAACTCATGAAGCTTGATTTCATTCCTAGACATATAAACTACCAACACCACCACCACCCTCTTTCTTTGATTTACACTTCTATTCTTTCGTTTCAGAGAAGCTTTTCTGGTTACTCTCTCTGCAAATAAGTTTAAAACAAGGTTGGATGCCTTCATTTACTTTGAAGACACAGGTGGAGAAATGCTACAAAAAAAACAAACTGGAAGAATAGCTACTGCCATTTAGACACAGAATGAATGGCTGTTTATATTGCTAGAATAGTCAAAACACATGGCAGCTCAGCTACAGGTGGAAAACCATCAGCACCGGCAGCACTTGGAAATTGTTTGTGTCAGCAGTGCTCAGTATATCATGGTCTCAGCAGAGACCCTTCCATGCATGTTGTAAAACACTGGCTCTAGTTGTGCTCCTTTCCGTGCTCCGGGCTACACTGCTGTCTGCTGCAGTGTCCACACACACACCTTCCTCCACAGCACCGGGCACTCATTGAAAGCAGAGTTTACCGTGTGTGCAAGGCAAAATTGTGACTGATTAATTCTTCATAACAACGTATTTTGAAGAACCTCCCAAGACACCTGACAGGAGCAGGACTGCTGCCCAGGCAGGCACACAAAGCAGCAGGAGCCGCTCTCTCCAACACTTCTGAGGCACAAAGCATCCTGAGCGCTTTGGCCCTTCCAAGAAGGTCCATCTCTTAGTGCTTAAGTGCTGAAGGAAGGCAGCTTGAAATACCAGGATTAAACAGGTATGTTTTCCCAGCATACTCAGAGGTTTCAATATTGTTTTTATGGATGTTAACATTGTGGCAGCTGGTTATCACGTGCTTCTTGTTTTGTTGTGAACTAAACTGTAAGATTTAGGGCGGTCCTGTGGTGTAAAGGAGAGCACTCTGGACTCTGAATCCCAAGGTCCTGAGTTCGAGTCTCAGTGGGACTGTCCCCTGGCAGTTCAATGCCTCCCTGCCATCCCATCCTGTCACATCTTGGATGCTCAGCAGGGTCAGCCCCAGTCAGTACCGGGTGCTGTGACAGTCCCGAGGACTTCACTGTCGCCGTCCAAGCTCACTCAGCCGTGACAGATGGACCTCAGGACTTAAACGGTGGGGCCAGTTCTGCGCACGCTGTGCCTCACCTAAAAAATCCCCTGTGCAGGCTGGAAGGGCACACCTGTGTGGGGAGAGCCCTGCCCAAATCCTCTTTCACTAAGTCTGGCCATACATACATACAAACTGTAAGATTTATAAGAAATATCTCATTCGGAAAGAACTTTGATTTTGTCTAAGTTTCAATGGTGGAGAAGGCAGTTTCACACTTCTGACACAAAATCTGCCTCAGTGGAAATGCCCTCAGCTTGGCCATCCTCTGTTAGGAAATGTGAAAAGTGTTATGATTCTGGAATTGTATTCCAACGCTGCTGCAAGGTGAGCTGAAATGTGACCACCGAGTGTGTCCATGGGACAGAAACCCCTGTGCTCTGGGGGTGCTTCGGCTGCAGTCGGAGTGTGGGCAAGCGATCCTGAGCCACGCAAAGTGCTGGGCTGGAAGGGACCCATCGGGATCATCGAGTCCAACTCCTGGCGCTGTGCAGGGATGCCCCAAGAGTCACACCATGTGCCTGAGAGCATTGTCCAAATGCTTCTTGAACCCCGACAGGTTCAGAGCTGTGACCACTGCCCTGGGGAGCCTGTTCCAGTGCCCAGCCACCTCTGGGGGAGCCTTCTTCTAATATTCCACCTAAATCTCCCCTGACACAACTTGAGGCCATTCCCTCGGGGCCTGTCGCAGGTCACCGCAGAGAACAGATCCCTGCCTGCCCCTGCTTCTTCCCCCGTGAGGAGGAAAAGCTCCAGCGCCGGCGCTGGCACCGCAAAGCCCCGGAGCGGCCCGCGTGGGCCCGCCACGCCCCCTGCCGGCCTCGGCTGGAGCGGCACGGAGCGGTGAGAGGGAGGGCACCCGCCCCGGCCCCGGCCCGGCCCACCCTGTCGAATGGCTCCGCCCGCCCCGGCCCCGCCTGCCCCGTCTACCGGCCCCGCCAGCCTCGGCCCCGCCCCCGGCCCCACTTGTCCCTCGGCGCTGCCCGTAGTGGCACCGCCCCTGCCTGTTCCGTGCCGCCGCAGTCGGGGCGTTTCCGGCTCGGGCGATGGTGAGCGCGGCCCGGCCCGACCCGGCGGGCCCGGGGGCTCGGGCAGCGGGCAGGGGACAGGGGGCACGGCGGGACTGCGGGCACGGCGGAGCAGGGGACACGGCGGCGCTGTGCCGGCCGTGCCCCCTCGGGCATCCGCCGCCAGCGGGCGGCATTGTGCGGAGTCACCGCCGGACGCCTGTAGGCCGGGCGCGGGGGCAGCGGGCGGGCAGGACGCTTACCTTTCCTCACTGGCCTTGGCCAGCCAGTTCCAATGTATTAGTGCTTCGTTTAGAGGCGAAAAATCCAGTTACGGCGTTTGTGTACATGGAAGTGCCCGTGGGTACTGTACGTGTGTTTGGGGTTATTTCTTTTGTTTCTTTGCCTTCGGTCTAGGGGCAAAGCCAGAGCGGTGGACACGGGCCTGGTGGTAGCAAGAAGGATGACAAGGTAACAACACAAAACAAATACAGGATGAACTACAGGTGTGCTGCTACAGAGCCTGACTGCAACAGGGCTTTATTGCACGATTTTTTTATTCTTATATCTGGAACTGCATAAAATCATGCTCTTACTGGCTCTGATGAATATCTTTATCTCTTCTGGGTGCATACTGGAGAAAACAGTTTCTGTTCGAAAACAGGAAATGGGGCTTAAGGGAAACTGAAGTTGCTTGACAGTACCTGCCTTTAAAAAGAATAAAACTATAAATATGTCAGGATTGGGAAAGATTAGTTGCCTTCAAGCTATCACTTAAGGAACTGTTGTTGGAATCGTACAGTCACTTGCATGAGGTCTGCCCTTCATGCTGTGGGGCTTTAGAGGCCTTTCTGGCCTCTTTTGGGGATGGAAGTGCAGTGCACATGGGAAGCAGTGTCCAAGCTGGGAATCTGAGCGTGTTATCCATGACTGAAGTGCAGCAGAAAGGTTCAGATTCAGTGTTTTTTCTCTCATGTGTTAGTTTTGTTTGTGATTTACTTCAGGCTTGAGCCTTCTGTATTTTGTATTCACTGAAAACTGGCACAAATCTAAATTAGAAAGAGGAATATCAAATAAGCAGGAGGAGAAATTTTTTCTTAAGAAGTACGAGTCGGGCTATAGTTCCTGAGGAGACAGTTTTGTTACGAAGCCCTTCATTTGAGCTGTTGCTCAGTCTATGCACTTAATGGTTTGTGTGTATTTTCTCAGTGTTCTTATACTGATTTCTTTTTATGCATAAGGATAAGAAGAAGAAATATGAACCTCCAGTTCCAACCAGAGTGGGGAAAAAGAAGAAGAAAACAAAGGGTCCAGATGCTGCCAGCAAACTCCCCCTGGGTAAGGATCCTGCCTGCCCAGCAGTGCTGCTCTGAGAAGTGCAGAGCTCTCCTCTCCTCTAGGTCTGGCTCTGTGCAGGTCATAAACACAAAGCCAAATGTAATTTTATTTCTAATTAACATGAAAAAAACCCCACAAAATAAGATTGTTGTATTGCAAGATGCAGCCCATGGATTCACAGGTAAGAGAGAGAGAAACTGAAGTGAGGAGAAATTCAGGGGAAACATTATCTTGAAATATGGTTTTTGCTTGGAATTACAGTGGGACAAGTAAAATAGTGACTGCTGTTCATGTGCAAGTTACTGTCAGAAACCCCCCCAGGATTTCGGGTAATTAATTAACAAATAGTTGGTACCGTGTCAAATTTGGTCTAAAGTACTGGGATTCTGCTTTGGTTGCAGTGACTCCTCACACACAGTGCAGACTCAAATTGTTGAAATTGGAGAGAATTAAAGATTATCTGTTAATGGAGGAGGAATTTATCAGAAATCAAGAACAGATGAAACCTTTGGAAGAGAAACAAGAGGTGAGGTTTGAGTGAACTGTTGCTTCCAATGTTACAGTAAGTGCTCTAATTAATGTGACCTACTTTATACCAAAGCAATAGAAATAAAGTGCCACAAATGTGCAAGTTGATACAAACATAGTAGGTTTATCACAATTCTTCATTAATTTGCTAAATGATTTTAGACCCAGCATAGATTGCTACAGATGAGGCCACAGTGGTTTTGTGTTTCTTAGTGCTCTGTCAAAGTGCATCACCCAGATGTCTATCAACAGAGAAAGACTATTCTGCTTATTCACATCCATATAGTACTGTCCATAGGGTAAGACTAAAACAATAGAGGATTTTGTTACTGGCCTCTGCTTCTATACCTTTTGAGACAGCAAAAAATAGGAAAGACTAGTTCTGTTATGTTCAGTCTGAATTGTTGAGCTAGTGTTGTACAAGTATGGGGTTTTTTGCCTGTGTTGTTCATTTGTTTCTTGGACTCTTCTTAACAACAGGAGGAAAGATCCAAGGTCGATGATCTGAGGGGAACACCGATGTCTGTGGGTACCTTGGAGGAGATCATTGATGACAACCATGCCATCGTGTCCACATCAGTAGGGTCAGAACACTATGTCAGTATTCTGTCCTTTGTGGACAAGGATCTGTTAGAGCCAGGCTGCTCTGTTTTACTAAATCACAAAGTAAGTTATTTTTATAAAATGAAGTTTCTGACAAGTTCTTGAACTGTTTTTAACTTGCCTTTTTATCCTGAAACCACAGGAGAGAGAATGCCGTATTGTATGTATGTATTTGTGCTGAATGTGTATTACACACAACTAAATGATGGGCATTGGGATTAGGTTTGAGCTTGTGATAATAATGCTGCTTGCCTTCTCTGACAACTCTTAATTCTTGAATTAGGTTCATGCTGTGATAGGAGTCCTGATGGATGACACAGACCCTTTAGTGACTGTGATGAAAGTAGAGAAAGCTCCTCAAGAAACATATGCTGACATTGGTGGTCTTGACAACCAGATTCAAGAAATCAAGGTATTCAGTTGTACTCACTTGCACAGTTAAGTAAGCCAGCAAGGTAGCTGTTGTTCTAGGAGCTCAGAGGGGAAACAGCTGCACCAGCTGCTCTTCATGTAGTGATATTTTGTATCTTGCTATAATGGATTTCTTCATTTATTTCGCCAGGCAGGCTTGTGGACCTAAATCTCTAAGTGGATCTTTGGAGGTTGTGAGCACAGAAACCTTTCACCGTTGCTCTGGAACCTGTGGAGTCCAGAGCTTGTAAAATCTCTCCAATGACTTACTATATTGCAACATTTAAAGTTAGCAAGTGTTGCAAGATGAGAGTTAAATTGTAAAAAATGCAGAGGTCATTTTGAGTGTCTGATACCTTCCAGTCTGAGGATGTAAAGTTAACAATTGTTGCAAGATGAGAGTTAAATTGTAAAAAGTGCAGAGGTTGTTTTGAGTGTCTGACGCCTTCCAGTCTGAGGATTTAGTGCATTGCAGGGTTTGGCTTGTTTTATGTTTGCATTTGTTTGTAGTTTGGTTGGCAGCGGGGAGTTGGGGTTTTCCCACCAGCAGAGCTGTACCTGAACCCTGGTAAAACTCAACCCTTTGGCTTGCTGTCCAAAACCACAAATGCTCTTAAAATACTGATCTGTAGTATCTGGGAACTCTTTATAGAAAGGCATCTTTCCATAAAGTGTCCCCCTGCCCCACGGTCCTCTCCATGAGTGGATCCCTCATGGGATTCTAAATTCAGCATGATGTGTTGATGTGGAGGAGGGGGAACACTCACTGCTCTTCCACATGTCATGTGGAAACAATAGGAAAAGTTGTGCAAATAGAGTAGTTGCCTGCCTTAGGATTGGAAGCAACAGAGAGCCATGGTTTTCAAGGTCTGTCTTGAAATCAGTTAAGTTCTTTTTGCCTTCATTGCTTTTAGCAGTGGTGTTCTGGAGATCCCCACAGATCTCTATAAAAACATGTTTGTTTTTCTTGTGCTGCAGGAGTCCGTGGAGCTTCCTCTCACCCACCCTGAGTATTATGAAGAGATGGGTATAAAGCCACCCAAAGGAGTCATTCTGTATGGACCTCCTGGCACAGGTATTTTATAGTACAGTAACAGCTGTGCTGAGATAACACAAATAAAATATGCTTGGTTAGTATTGAAAGCATTGCCAATTCTGTCAAAAATGTCATATGACTCTTGGTTAAGGTACCTCTCCCTCCCTTTCTTCCCGATTTCTTTTCTCTCCCCACTCTGCAAACTAATTACAATATTTCTTTCCAACTGAAAATAGGTAAAACTTTACTCGCCAAAGCAGTGGCAAACCAAACTTCAGCAACCTTCCTGAGAGTGGTTGGTTCCGAGCTCATCCAGAAGTACTTGGGTGACGGCCCCAAGCTGGTGCGGGAGCTGTTCCGCGTGGCCGAGGAGCACGCGCCGTCCATTGTGTTCATTGATGAAATCGATGCCATTGGAACAAAGAGGTGCAGTGTCTGAGCTCCCACCTCACACACACATATTGCCAGGGACAACCAAGAGTTTGTTAGAAACACTTCTTTGGCAACTATACTGAGACTCAGTTTCTTAGTTCTGCTACCATTTTCATGTACTATTGTTGATGTAGCATTTTTAACAAGTAACACTTCAGGTAGCTTCTCTGGAACCAAAATATATTGCAATCTTTTCATACTAAATAGACATGACCAGAGACTTATCCTCTTCCTTTGCTACCTTGGAGCATCTCTATGAGAGAGTGTCAGAACCAGAAAGAGATGCTGTGTAGATGTGCATATGGGATCCCCTAACTGCAAATCCAAGTATACAGTAATTGGCATTAATGATCCAATGGTAAAACAGAATATTTAATATAGAATATATTCATTTGCCTCTCTGGGTAGGTGGCTAAATACTTACACTCTGAGAATATTACGTGGTAAGTTACAGAGCATATGTCCTTCAGAAGCATTGCTTGTGCCACACTTAACTGTTGTTGAACCTGTATCCAAGCTGTATTACTTTAAAAATTCTGTAGGCTTGTTGGAATTGTCCAGTGCAAATAGTCTTTAAAGTAGTCAGTGTTTTTTAAATAAGTGAAAAGGTGCTTGTATATGTTATACACAGCCACTAACCCAGTATAGGCAGCTGCTGCCCCAGGCATGGATGCATGTGCTTTTAAGCATTAGGTTTTTCTTTTTTTATGTTAATTTGGAGGGGCGGGGAGGGAAGATGTTTCCACATTTATGGAAAAGGAACAGTTTTCCTTTGTATGATGGCTGTTAAATTCCCCAGCTACAAGAATAGTTAATTGTTTCTTTACTTACTTGGATGTCACAATATGATTCTGAAAACCTGCTTTTTCATATGGATAAACATTAAATTAAAAAATAAATTCTTCTATGCATTTTTTAAAAAAATACATCCCTCTCTCCCTCACTTTTGTTTATATCTTTGTGACAGTTGGCATAATGCTTTTTCTGATTGTGCTTTTTTTCTTGAAGGTATGACTCAAATTCAGGTGGTGAGAGAGAGATCCAGCGCACAATGTTGGAGCTGCTGAACCAGCTGGATGGGTTTGACTCTCGGGGGGATGTTAAAGTTATTATGGCTACAAACAGAATAGAAACACTGGACCCAGCTTTAATTAGGCCAGGTAAGGGATTTCTTTTTATGTATTCTTAAGCCACTTTTCTTGTGAAAGGACTTGTCATAATTTGACAAACATGGGCTGATAAAGGAATGCAAGTTACTGGTTTGTCCTTATTCGCCATTTCATCTCTGATGGTGCATCTGTTAAAATCAGAACCCATTCACAAGCTTCCACACAGGAAAAAAACCTTTGGAAGAGAAGAAATGTGTTAATTCCTCTTAACTACACATAACAATTTGACTATTCTTCCTTTCTATGAAGCTGGTTCAGCCATTTTAACTAATGGTTAAGGCAAGCTGTGTGGAGCAGCAGCATTTTGTTAACAGCTGCAGCAGCTGGGGAAGGTGGGGCAGCCCCACCTGTGCTTTGGGGTTGAGCGCCCAATCCTTATCAGGGACAGCCTGGATCTGAGTGAAGGAAACCAGGCTGTTTCCCTACTCACCAGGCACGCTGCTGCTGTTCGGGGGATGAGTGAGGAGATGTGTGCTACATGTTGAGCTTGAACAGGCACAAGTTGTATTTCTAAATGGCCACTAAAAATGTACTGAAACACAATGTCTGTGGTGTCTGTTAAATCAGGTAGGAAGCAACACAGAGACCAACGGAAGAAGCCAAGCCTCCTGTTAGTGCCTTCAAGTAAATCCAAAGTATTGAAGAGGTTGTAAAGATACTGTTATAGTAACAGAGTTAAGATAAAGAGCAAAGATAACTTAAGATGATAGTGTCATGAAGAATCACAGAATTGTTCAGGTTGGAAAGAACCTGTAAGATCATTGAGTCCAGCCATTAAGCCAACATGGCTAAGTCCATCACTAAGCTGTGTCCCCAGGTGCCACATATACACATCTTTGAGCACTTCCAGGGATGGTGACTTCCCCACATCCCTGAGCAGCCTGTTCCCTTTCTGCGACAAAATTTTTCCTAATGGTCAGTTTAAACCTCCCCTGGTGCAACTTGAGGCCATTTTCTCTTCTATTGCCTGTTACCTGGTAGAACAGACCAAGCCCCGCCAGGCTACAGCCTCATTTCAGATAGTTGTAGAGAGTGTTAAGGTCCCCCCGAGCCTGCTTTCCTCCAGGGTAAACACCCCCAGCTCTTGTACAACCTGTGCTCCAGACCCTTCACCAGCTCCAGTGCCCATCTCTGGACATGCCCCAGTGAAACAGTTACTGTCAGTCAAACCTGCAGATGTTCTTCCTGCTCTGTTTCCACCAGCTGCATGCAAAAAACCTAAGACTTTTTTTTTGCACAGGACGTATTGATAGGAAAATAGAGTTCCCTCTACCTGATGAAAAGACGAAGAAACGAATCTTTCAGATTCACACAAGCAGGATGACGTTGGCAGATGATGTAACTTTGGATGAGCTGATTATGGCAAAAGATGATCTCAGTGGTGCAGATATTAAGGTCAGTGCACATCACCATTCTTTACAAAACAAAAATATAATCTCATTTTTATTGCTTCCAAAACTATTGTCTGTTGAACTGCCCTCTAGTTGCTTGTGTTTATGTCACTGAGGGACAGTTGGATGACTTTAAATACCTTTTATGCGTGACAAGTACTCTGCTGTACAAATGGGAAATTACAAAAACCGTAATTGTCAGGAAGCTTGTGTTGGTAAGAGTATGTAGCTGCATATCAAATTTTAAGGAAATTAGAAAGGGAATATGGAATCTTGTGCAAGGTATGTTAAACATCACTTAAGATAGTGCAGGATAAGAAGCATTTTTAAGGAATATGTTGGAAGCGGATAAAAACTCCAACTGTAGTTGAGGAAACTTCAGCCATAGCCAGTCTGCTTTTCTAAAGCCCTGGCCAGTTACCACACTCATGAGCTTAAACCAACATGACATGTCTCTGTCACCTTCCTGCAGAAGGATCACCCAGGCCACTGGAGACAGAACTGGGTCTGTCTGTCCTCTCAGGAGGGAAATTCTGTTACAAAGATGCCTTTTGGTTAGAGAGGTGTAGTCTGACTATTCTGTCTTTTTTGCACACACTCACCTGGCCTTACCTACCCTGTTTTATATGCTTCAGTGCTCCTGAACAGCATCAAATTTAAGAATATAGATTTTGGTAAGACTCCTCACTTCTGCAGTCCTCAGAGCACTTTGCAGACGCAGCTGCCTTTAGAGGTGTGGCTTGAAGGGGTTGCACAGCAACTGTAATGTTCTTGCTTTCTGTGTTGCAGGCAATTTGTACAGAAGCTGGACTGATGGCTTTGAGGGAACGGCGAATGAAAGTAACAAATGAAGATTTCAAAAAGTCTAAAGAGAACGTTCTCTATAAGAAGCAGGAGGGAACCCCTGAGGGACTGTATCTTTAAGTCATCTGTCTCTGTGGGGACTGTCTGGAACATTGTGTTGATGAGAGGCTTATGTAAAACCACATACCTAATTTTCATTCATGAACAGGTTAAAATCTGATGGCTTGCAATTTTTCAGTCAGTGTAACTCTTTATTTCCCAATAAATATCTACTTGAATTGAACCACCTTGGTGGCAAAGACCAGCTCTTTCCATGGAACTTTTTCAAGAAAAAGTGTTGGTGACCTGTGAGTGCTTGTCCAGCAGGCCAGAAAGCAGTGCAGGTGCCCCCACCTCTCAGTCCGTCTTAGGCACAGCAGTCTTTTACATGTACTGCAGCGTTGCTGCTGCTCTTAACTACCTTCCTGTGTTAGGGGCTAACTAGGACAACCTCAGGGTCAATATATACATAAAAATTAATGACAAATATGCATCCTTGAGTAACATCAAGATATATTTTAAGGGTACCCATCTCTTACCACAAGAGAGCAAGATGGATACCTATTAGCGATCTTTAATATCTAAATATGTTTCGGTAAGGTACTTGTGAGATTAGTTTATAAATCTGTTTTCCCCAAGAGGGTTACAGTTCATTACATAAACATCCAAGCTAGAGACTGTCTCTGAAAGGAACCAACCACAGCAGGGACAGGTCCCAGGGCCACGCACTGCCCAAGCAAGGCAGCATGTGCATTACTAGTCAGGCAGAGGCACCAGCTAGCCCAGTGCTACAGGTGCATCTGTCACACAGCAGGCATGTGCACAGGTGTTGAAACTGCAAGTCACGTGCCTGGTGTTCTGCAGCATAACCTTGAATTCTTCCCCTCTTCACAAATCTGGCACCTGCAGCTCCATCCCCCCTCGGGGTTAGATTTCTACTGGCTCAACTGTAGCCATGCATGTACTTCTTATGACATATTCTCTGTAGGGCATGTGTGTGAAGGACTTGTTAAGTTCTAAGTGATTAAATTCCAAGTGTTGTACATGTGAATTTTAAGGTTTATGCAAATTCCTCATACAGACCACAGTTAAGCAATGTGCAGTCTCTGTACTGGAAACTGGGAGCAAATACTTAACCAGTAAGAGAGAGTGGAGAGTTACACAAGAGCAATGCCTTTGATAACTGCCAGTGCTGTAACAACAATGGTAGCAGCAGGGCCAAGAGATTTTGTTTTCCTATGTAAAAATTATGTGGCTCATTGTTAAAAACAAACCTTACAGATGAATGGAGTCTTTTATTTAATCTGGATGACAGAAACCCTGAAATAGAATTGTTTTTCCTCTGAAGACAGAAAAACAAGTTTTATTACCCATTCTTACAAACCTTAGGAGATCTGTCTCCTTGGAAAGGTCACAAAAAGCCAAGGATTTTTTAGCACTTTCTAATCGTGGCAGTTGCTCTCATCATTGCTTGAGGGGCTGAAAAGCTTTATGACATGCGGCGAGCAAGGCACTTTTTATCTGGGACACAGCTGTTAATGCTGGCTAGAAGCAACAGCCACAAAGAAAGGTTCAGCTCCCTGAAGGAAAGCTGCATTGCATTAAGAAATCCAAGGACTCTGTGCTGCTACCACAGCTGCCACCACAAGAACTGAAAAACATTTGAAATTTCAGTTCTTTTGCAGCAGAATTTAATTTCTGCCACTTTCACCAACATTTCCAAACTCGAGTCACAAGATCAAGGCAAAATAAAGATCAGGAAAGCTGCAGGAAGTGAGCACCCTCTGACCACCCAAGTGAAGGAAGCAGCATGAGTGCTGAACTGGGAGAAGCTGTGCAAACGAAAGGGCTCAGAGGGCAGGATGCAAGGAAGAGAAAAGTGACCAAAACAATTGCTGCCATCACTGGAAGTTTTCAAATGTGAGAGCATCCTAGATCTCACCTAGGCTCCCTGTCCCACAAAATGTTGAACCAGATGATCTTTCAAGGTCACTCCCAACCTGGGCCGCTCTCTGACTCTAAGCAGGAGCATAATGAAGCTTTTCCCCTCTCCATGGCCCTTTCAGGGCTTTAGAGGAAATGGCATTCTGATATGATGGGAAAGCACACAGAAACAGAGGCATAATTTGCGATATTACTGTTCAGATGCAGAGTAACTTCTACTTCAGGAACTCTGTCATTTTTCTAAGCAGCACAGAGGTAAAAAAACCATATTTTTCACAGCCTAATCAATTACTTTCACAAAACCAGCATGATTTGCAACTACAGCAATAAAACAGCTCTTCAGAACTGCTGTAATGCCACTTAAAATTATACATATTCCCTGTAATATTTAAAATAAACTTAGAAAGGAATAAATGAAGTGCAGCCTGAACTAAAATGTATTCTATCTCGTATTGTGGTGCTACAGGCAAACCTGAGCCACACATTGCATGGCTTTGTCCAGATGTAGTTTCATGTGTAATCAGATCTCACCAGCTGGATGATCCCAGTTGTTTTAGTTCTGTTAGTGACAATTAGTTTTTCCCTGAAAAATATCTGAAGCAGTTTTGGGTATTCAGTGACTGCAGGTACCTTCTTTTCAGATGAAGATCCAATTTCTGAGTTCTTAGGTCTCAAGTATAGGGATGCTGAACAGTCTTTTCCACCTTTCCATCATATTCTGTCTTATAAAGTAAGTATTTAACATAACTGTATCCTTTAGTTGTTGCCATATTTCACATGACTTCTCTAGCAGCTCACCTAAAGACTCCTGGAACAGAAGGTACCAAATGATCATGTTTTGCCTCCTCTGCCTTACTTGATGAGGATTCAGTACAGACCAGACCTCTACTTCTCTTACAAGGATTGCCTGGATTTGGGTCAAAAGCCAGTAATCAATTACACAAACTTGTTTAGAAGTGAGCTGCTTAAAGCTGCATCATGAACACATTTTCAATAGGCTCACAATTCTATTAATAAATGAAAAACAAGTTCCTTTTGAATTTTCAAATATTCTGGTATATTTTTCATAAATATTTGTATTAAGATGGTCATCTGTCAAAGCCTAGAAATACAAGTCCAAAACAGGTGTCTGCTCAAGCAAAGATTTAGCTTTTGCTCGCTGTGAACATCCAGATGTAATAGCTGTTTGATGTGGCAGTTTAATATATACACACACACATACCAAGCTGAGGGAAATCACTGGAGTTGCCAACTGGAGGATAGTGGAGCATCCATTTGGCAGATGTTTATTTCCTGTGCTGCTCACCAAACCATAGTTGGCATATACTGAACCTCTACTAAACCCTAGGAATGTAATTTCCAACAATAGCATAAGAAATGTGGGCAATGTTCAACAGGAGGCTATTTAAAGAGGGTATAATTCTGTGGGAGCCAGATAAATGGATCCATTTTTGTGGGCAAAATGCAGTCCTTGATTCTAGAATACTTGCAGCTAGCAGAACTCCATTCTGGTATGAATTTATATAAAATTAAAAAGAAGTACACAGTACCCAAGTCCCAGAGTTCCTGTATGAAAAGAAATGGTCTAATTGTTAGCTTTGGAACTAGCTTCTGTACTTTCTCCACTTTTCCAGTCTTTTTTAAATCTCTAATAGTAGATCCAGTTCTTCCATAGGTACCCGCACTCTCAATTCTTTTTCAGTCATCAGATCAAGTGTCTCTTGCAGATCATCAGTGAAATATTCTATTGCATCCATGTAGAGTACCTGGAAAGACAAGAAGAATGTTTGCTATGCCAGCCTGCTATCACAGCAAGAAACATAAAGCAGTACATAGACAGGCAACAACTCTGTAGCAAGAATATAAGAAATATCATATACTTTTTTAAAATAAGACAAACAGAATTAGTACTTCTACAGTGACACCCAAGTATACCGTGAATCAACTGATGTCCAATTCCTACTAAATAACTTCATTCAAAAAGATAAAATGGAGGTCAAGAGGCACTGGCGCATTTGCAGCATGTACAGACATTGCCTGAGGAGTTGCAGGTGGTCCTCAATAATTTTCTATCCTTTTAACTACATAATTTTTTATTTGCCTATATATTTCTGGTACTACTATGCTCATAATAAAACATAGTCTGAAAGACTCAATCACTTCTAGATCACACAGGATTTGTAACTGCCATGTCTAAATGCAATGCAACACCTCTGTGTCCTGAAACACAAAACAGCACTGACTGCTAACCGTGTTTCCATTTCAGATAGATCTCTTATTTGCAAAAAACCTTAACAGTACTTCCTCAGAAAACTCCTTTCATTTGCACATAACTCATTACATCAACTACTAAAGTCTAACCTTTTCTTTTCTAATACAGAACTTCATAAATTAAGAATATGATGACAGGTTTACATGTTTTCTGTGCTTACCTTTGCCCAAGGGCAGTTTTGAAGGGCTTTATAAAACAATCCTTTACTCTTTTCTTTTTTTCCTAGTGAAGCCTGTGTGAGAAAAAAAAAACATTCACACTTCCGTGCCCTAATAGCTGAAATAATGAAACAATTACCTCTGAGACAAAGAAACGATTGCTGAAAAGCTCAGAATTCTTCTGCTGAGGAATCGCTATTACTATATATTGTGGTGCAATTTGTCCCATGCACTGGTTACTGGTCTTTAATGAGTTTCAGGGCTTTACAGGTAATAGAACAAGGACTCACAGAAAGACCCTCTGCTGAGTATTGCAGTTGAAGTCAGTACCTTTGCCCAGATAATACTGCAGGAGTGCAAATTATTAACCAAAACATACACCTGATATGCTACACATACACTGCACAAGAGCATCTTTGGTACAGTGGAGCTGATAATACACTGGGTACATGCACAGAAGAGATCGCTCACATACATGTTCTTACTCAGCAGCTTGGTAAGGCTGAACCTCCTTACATACAAAAATGGGTATGTCAAATTAGGATCTGTCTGGAAAGAGTTAAAACTTCTTCCTCAAAGTATCCCTTTAACTACGTGATACAAGTACAGAGCACACAGCTGTGGTGAAATGAAGTTCAGAAGAGAAAGGCAGCAGAGGTCAACAGTCTCCTTAGCTTCAGTCATCCCAGTTATAGGTAGAAAAATTAGACAATTTCTGGGAAGAAATCTTGAAGTACTTTAAAAAAAACTTAACAAATGGTATTTTATGGCAAATCTAAAAAAGCACTGATTTCAAAATACTGTAAATACATTTTGTGATCTTTGAAGAAGAGATCTTCAATCATGAGTTCGCTTTTACTTTTGTTCCGATTATATCAGTACTGCTTCTAAAAATGAGCAAGTTGTTCCTCCTCAAGTCTTGAAATCTAGAAATTCTTTTTCATATTATTGATTCATTGGTTGTAGAAACTCGTGCTGTTCTGGTGCAATCAGAATCACAGAATTAGTTAGGTTGGAAAAGACCTCTGAGTCCATCCTTTGACCTAACACCACCTTGTAACTGGGCCAGGGCATAAGTGCCACATGGTCTCTCCATTTTTTGGAACAGCAATGCATTTCACCTACTCACTGGAAACCTAGAGCTGCACAGGAATCTTCTGCAGCTCTGCAAAGAGCTTTCAGTACCATTTCACCTCTGCGTTTTTCAGTCACACGTTGGAAGGGACCTCTGGAGACCATCAGCTCCAAGCGCTCTGATCAAAGCAGGGTCAGCAAAAGCAGGCTGCTCAGAAACACATCCAGTTGGGTTTTTGAATATCTCTACAAGATATTTCTATACATTGAAACTATCTTCCAGGACCCTTCACTCCTCCAGGCTGAACAATCACAAGTGGACATTGTCTAACTGGACTTCAGTAAGGCCTTTGATACTGTCTCTCGTAAGATCCTCCTAAGTAAGCAGCTGACGTAAGAGTTGGATGTGCAGACAGCAAGACAGAGTGAAAGCTGTGATTCTGTGAAGTTACCAAAAATAGGATCTAGATTTGACTGAAACATGAAAGACCTCGTAATTTCCTTACAGAAGCACAAAGTAGGACTAAAATATAAATAAAATTCATCTTTGCTGATTTTACTCAAATAAAAAATAATAAAATGTAAGTCCCTACAATTTACTTTCTCTTAAGTTTTTCTCCCTTGACAATTTACCTTTATATTTTAAAACTGGGTGGAATCCACCTATTGACATTTTATGACATATTTTTATCTATGTAAGATGACAGACACAGTAACCTGCCTGCATCTATATTAAGACTACACTGTCAGAAGCTATTACTCCTAATCCATGTGAATTACATTTTCCTTAATATTCCCAGCAATGAGAAGCATTACCATTCAAATCTATCACCTTGCATGGCAGCATTTAGTATTCATTTTTCTATATGGTATTGCATCTGTGTTCATGAGAATTCCAAATATAGTGAAACAAACCAAAACTGAGTCTTCTTCTTACCATAAAGCTCAAATACATTCTCCACAGCAGTGGACAATGGGTACCATTTTCACTCTGGACTGCGTGTTCAAACAGAGCTATAATCCGATTCGTTAATCCAGTTTCAGGAATAGTACAATGTACTTCACCGACATCTGCCCTGAAACACAGAGAAAGGAAGAAACAACAGTCCTTTAAGCCCAAGCTAAGGGACCACATCCAGGTAAAGGAGGGTAAAGAACAATGTACTGTCTCTGCAGCACTGTATACAGCCAGTTTTTTGGAATTCATGGTACAAACTCTCAATGTTATAAACCGTATTTTTAGCACTTGCTAATATAATTAACACATTTCTAAAAAGGAAAATTAGCTAAAAAAAAATATATTTTTTTGTGAAAATTCTTTAAGCATGGTCAAAAATAATTTCTTTTTGAATACAATAATCCACTATCGTATGATCTTAGAACATCTTCATTCAAGATCATTTATTGTTCTAAGCTTGGCATTGCATCTCAAAACAGATTCAAGTCTGGGTCAGCAGATGTCCTGATGCCCAAGCAAGTTTATTCAAATCTACCCTGTCACCTTTTTAAGGCCATAGACTGGTCTTGGCCAAAATTACAGCTCTGGATCTCAACCATGAGTACAATAGTAATTTTCACCCAGAGATTCAAACCCCCCAGGTTCCAGGCACAACACAAAAGCAGGTATGTATTTTTCACCAAAGAATTGATTTTCATTTACAGCTCATAAAGACTGGCTTATTTTTGATGCTTGAGCTTGAACAGACAGCCTGGAGCTCTCATGGCAACACCATTTCTGTCTGTGTGTGCTCCCTTAGCCTGCCAGCTTGTCCCACTCACTGTTAATACCTGGCTCCTCATTGCCTCTTTTTTCAAGGGTCTTTGAGGTAATCTGTCCTCTCATCTTAATCTTGGCCACAAGGCAAAATTATGAAATCTACTCTGCATGGAGTTAGTCCTTCAAAGCCTTGTACCTAACACTGACTTACGTATGTTCCTGTTTTACCCTTCCTCTTCATTTCTTCATCTGAATTCCTTGCACTTAAACAAGCAGAAATACAAGCCAGAATAGGAAATAGTTCCACATAGCACAGATGTTTTCTTAGTTTGTCAAAACTTCACAACACATTGGTTTTATGCATGACTGACAGGCCACTTATCTCCCTGTTGCAGTAGTTCAGCTCTGCTCTTGCAGCATCCAGTTTGTCCCTTACAAATACAATCTACAGGAAAGGGTATGCTAGCAGCAAAAAATCTGGAAAGGAACTCAACATCACAGAGAAAATCATCATTCTGGAATTTTAACATCAGTTTTCAGTAACAATTGTGAAAATCTGTCATAGTGTCAATCTGCAATTAACAGTAAACTGAATTACAATCCTTTACATCTGGTGGCTGTAGAATTCTCATTACAATTTAGGATGACATAGACTGACAGCTCAGGAATGTCACTATCCTGTATATATGGATGGTCCCTCATTTCAAAGTATACTGGTAATTAAGTAATTTCACCAAGTGTGAATATTGTAAGCTTACAGCTAGGTCAGACTTCCAGGTAACACCTTACTAGAAATGTCTGTCGCTATGTGCAGACACAACTAACCAAGCTGCCCATGTTATTAGAGATATGTAGGTAGCAGTGGATGGGTAGCTCCAACAAGGGAGTCAACAACAGTAAAGAAGACTAAGCTCTAAGAAGGAACACGTATCTCGTTCCCCACATCTCCTGTCTGTTCCTCCTTTCTCAAGAGCAAAAAATCTGAGCACACTGAGAATTCATGGAATTTCCAGCCTCTTCTACCTAGTAACAGCCCCATATGAAAACTAAACTCTCAGGGACTCACTATGGAAACAGGTCAGCCACAACTGTGTTCTGTGATCCAGCAGTAAAGTAGGGCAGCCAGCTCAGACACAAACTGCACAGTAGCTCTGTATTACACTCCTTATTGCTGTAGTATTAAAATGTAGCAGTTTCTAAACTCACAGTGTCTACCTTGGCCACCTGTGCAGGCTTAGTTATCTAAAGCAATGTGTAGCACCCTGATGCCAGTGGCAAGTAATCAAACAGTGTGATACACAGTCTAGTCCAGCAGAAAGGACATGAGGATAGCCCCTAGGGCTTTAATTCTATTCAAGATTCTGTCACTGACTCCCTGTTCAGCCTTGAACAAAAAAACCTTCCCTAGCTCAGCTTCTTCATCTGCAAAATGAGAATTGTGACAGCATTTGCTCTCCTATTAAGTTATTCAACAGATTTAAAAAAGCATATTGTAAGGAGCTGCAAGATATTACCTCTGGACTTTCTCTGTGAGTTTTTTTCTCATCTGCTCTGCTTGGATTGCAAACAGCCATGGCTCCAAAGAGTTAGTAGACCTTGTGACATTATCAAAAAATCTTCGTGCTTTGCTAGCACTGTGAGATTTCCTTTGGATGTGGATGTATGACCTCCAAAGAGACTGGTTGCTAGGATACCGTTTCAGAGCCTCTGTCAGTGCCTCTCGCAGAGGATTCAAAGGATAAACACTAATTTTCATGTGGAATCTCAGCAAATTTGTATGCAGCAGTATGACAGCTTCAAGAGCACTGGGAAAATTTTGAATGCAAAAATTCTCTCCAGTTTTTTCACATTTCTGTGGACCAGAAGCTTCAAGTTTTTCTGAAGCCTGTTTATATATTAATACTGCAGCATCAATCCCAACAGTCAGATACTGGAACAGTGCATAACAACCAACCAAGTTAACCAGCTGATCAGCATCACTGACCCGATCCTGATCAGAAACTGGTGTTTTACTTAAATACTCTTGCAGTGCATGCTCATATGTTTTACGAGCCTTCAAGACATTCACAGATAACATCTGTCCACTGTAGGGCACATATGGTCCACTTTCAGTCAATTTGGTCAATATATGAACAGCACGTGATGTAACAGCCCCTTCTATACTTTCTAGCAGTTCCACTTCCAGCTGAGCATAAAGCAGGCTGAGGCTGCAGAGGTGGGCACTCTTCAACCCTCCTGTCCCTGCTGTGCAAAGAGCTGTGTCAAACACCTTCCTGGAATCATCTGTGTTACCAAGCAGCCATTCCAGGTAGGCATAGAGTTTCCAGAGAGAAAGGTCATTTCGGTTGTCAGGTGCTTTAAGGAAATTCTTGGCCAACCTTTTACTCTTCCTCCCTTGTGCTTTTAGCTTCTTTTTCTTTTTTGCTTTGAGACATTGAACTACCTGCAGGGGAAAATAAACAGAACAAATTTTGAGGGAGGTGGAAGAAGAAAGGACTAAAAAACCATGCAGCAGTTTTTCACTTCATTACTGTGTTTTGTTTTCATAGTGTTCCATATTTCACCACCAGCCAGATCTGTTGCTACTGCCTGTTGTCAGCTCCCTTCAATACAGCCAAATTACACAGGCTTATCATTCTTACTCCTGCTGCTGACATTAAGTAATATCAAATTTCACTCTTTTAAAAAGCCAACTGCTCAAACACAATGCTGTTCACCTGTAATGATTGAAAACAGGAAAATAAATTATGCACCTTATGATTAGCACAACTAAACTCAAGTAGGTTTTCACAGCGGGGAACGTGTTAACAGACAAATGTGGAGATTGCATGGGAAGATTACATGACAGATCTTCTGGTCAGGTAGTGCTGAGGTAAGAGACAGGGATCTTATCCATAAGGAAACACAATACCAAACTTTCTTAAGCATTAGGATGACAACCTGGATTCTCTGCCCTTCTGTGTGCATTTAT
This sequence comes from Pithys albifrons albifrons, assembly GCF_047495875.1. Lineage (NCBI taxonomy): Eukaryota > Metazoa > Chordata > Aves > Passeriformes > Thamnophilidae > Pithys > Pithys albifrons. The sequence goes on along the minus strand of NC_092463.1, from coordinate 17,754,709 downwards.
TAGAACAGTTTTACTTGAATAAATCCATATTCACAGAATCACTGAATATTAAGGGTTGGAAGGGACCTTAAAGATCATCTAGTTCCAACCCACCCTGCCATGGGCAGGGACGCCTCCCACTAGACCACATTGCTCAAGGCCTTGTGTAACCTGGCCTTGAACACTGCCAGGGTTGGGGCAAGTGATAAGGTGTGACATCCTTCAATAACACTACAACATAACTTGTATAGAAAGTACAAAGTTTCTTGATTAGGTGCTTGTATTATGGTATTGGAAATTACACAGTTAGTCTAACAGTTTGGTAAAAGTACTTGGCTGACTCACTTTGTACTGTAAAAAAATAACTTCCAACCATTCCTGTCCAGGATACAATGTATCATATAATAACATTTATCCAAAACTTCACAAAATATTTTGCTATGCCAGTGTGTAACATGTATTGAAGAAATGGGTTTGTTGGTTTGCTTTTTTTTTCCCCTCAGTGCAATCTTAACTGGCATTTCCTGATTTGAACACCTAGTCCTGCAAGACCAATATTTAATTCAATATAAATATTAACACAGAAGAAACCACACATCATGAAGTCATTCTATGCAGACTCCTCATTACCTTAGATATTTCATACTGTAACCAACAAATGGAGAGGTTAGATTTTTCCTTTCCTGTAAATATCTGGAACAGAACATGGAAAACATTCTGTATGAACTCCTCTCCTTCTTTACAGTGGCCTATCTGATGTCTCCGTCGTAAGATCGTGTCCATATGACCAATACTGTTGAATCCAGAAAGTGGAAAATCAACAGAAGTCAGCGGTTTATCATCATAAAGCACATTGTCAAAGATGTTATTTTCATCCATGGCAATGTAGAGACTGGAAGGAAAGAGTTTACTTGTACATGGAACTCCCAGGAACTGCAAAAATGAGTATAATAGCTGACGTTGAAGATTTGGATTAGAAAGACGGATTAAAGATGGTCCAAGATCATCAAATAACACCTAAAAAAGCCAAAATAAAACAAACTCCATTAATTTATGCAATCAAATAAAAGCAGCAAATCTGTAACTTATGTCATTAAAGACCCTTTTCAAGTTCGTAAGATTTAGAATTACTATTAAGTGGTATGAAAATGCCATTCAAATTAAAAAGAGACAAATTAAATAAGCAGTTTAGTTCTTCAATCAGACTGTAAATTTGCTAAGAAGAGATTTCTTTGCCCTTGAGCATCAAAGACCTCCACAGGAAACTTACACAATGAAGGTCTGAAAGATACGATTGCTTAGGCCATTTAACACATTTTTATTTGAAAATTAATCTCTGACTATTTCTGAAGGAAAAAAAATATCCAACTATCTGACTTGAAGGCAAAAACCTCTTTGCTTATTTAATGCACACATCTTAAACAGAGCTTTCTGTGACATTTCCACAGATGACAGGAATCACAGAACTGCAAAGACAGACTATTTGCCTGCAGACTTTCCAAAGTTTACCATGAGTTTCCCATGGATTTTGGAAGTCTCAGCACAAACCCTCAGATAAATTTTGAATTTCAAACCAAGAAAAGATCTCTCTTCCAACTGGAGAAAAGTATTACTCTTCTAACATATCCACTGACAATAAATTCAAATTAAAGGCTAATTAATCTTATCGTCTCCCCTTGTTTTATTATATCACAGTGACCTGTCTTTCTGGATCTTCACAGTCTTCTTCAGTTTCCTTTTTGGTTTTGTCTGGCCTCCAAGGTAACCAATGCCTTGCTTCACGGGAATATTCAACATTCAACCAAATATGCCACTTGGGGAGAGTTTTATCCTTTATCTCTTCATCCTCATCTATCTCTTCATCATCATCATCATCTAAAATCAAACCAAAACACACACACAAAATTATTAAAGAAAAATTAAACCTCCAAATCCAAAGGCCAGACACAACATAAAATTGAACTACTTTAACAATGTAAACAAATACAACAGTGTTAATAAAACAGACACAAGACAGAGCTGAGAATTTCCACATTACAGTTCTGGGTTTTGACACCAACTCTAAAGAGTAGGAAGTTTCCAAACTTTTAGAAGCTCTGAATCAGTGTCAGCACTCAAACCTTCTCATAGAGGAGAAAAGAAAACACTGACAGACTGTGGATCACTTTTATCAACAGCCATTTGCAAGCAACAGCAAGGGGCAATCATCTTTTTGCACAATTTAGGTAATTCACTTCATACCTGGGCATAAAATCTCAAATATGCTCTATGAATACTCACGTGCATAAAACATTTTTAGAAAAACACTCTATATAAAAAGTAGTACTTTAAAATTAAACATTGCAAAACAAGCTTGGGCCATATTGCTTTAAAATACCTGGTATGAACAATTGAAACAACCCATGTAGTTAAACACACAGACAAAATGAAGGGCTTAACCACATTCACTTTTATGATAGTATTTCTGGACTACTAGATAAAATTTGCATATTTTTCCTGTGACAGCAATGTATTAATTCTGTGCAGAAACTGATGAGCACCTGTAGGCTAAGGGAAAACTTGTAGAGATTTTTCTGACAGGTATTTTTCTTTCTTGTTGTTGAGGAAAAAGGTAGTCCTCCAAATTTGAGGGTTACCTGAACTATTTTATGAAAATCAAGTCATTTCTACACCACCTTCACATTCTTGATCCTGACATTTGCCATTAGCTAGGTGAAACACTCCCAATCCCAGTTCTTAAATTTCAGGTAAAACAAACAGGTGGTTGCAACATTTGTATTTTTCTGTATTTTTATATTTCTATAATCCTGGGGTTTTGTGATCAAAAGCGTCTCCCTTAGTCAGCAACTCTATGAAAAATTACAGCACTTCCACACTCTAACCGAAGTTTGAAAGAAACTGACAGGTTAAATGATGATACTCGACTGTAGATTACACCTGAACTTTTGGGGTTGACACACATGGAGAAAAGCACTGGTATGTGCTGGATCTGCCCAAGACTGGCAGTGGTCCTCTTCTTTATAATAAATCTTCTCAGTGTATTTGTGAAAAAAAGAGTCTATAGCCATCAGCAATGGAACTACTGACCTCAGCCAAGGGCCAAGGAAATTCCATCTGAATTCAGGGACAAGGGAAGTGCAAGATCATCTCTCAGTTCCTTCGGTTACTAAAAGGAGAACCAAATTTGCTCCCATTGGAGTTGCTGTAGCAGCAGGAACAGCAAAAGCAGAGACAGCTCATCTTTGGTCAGATACATTCCAGCCCTCTGCTTCCCTCAAGATTTATCTGATGGAGAAGCAGCCCCTGACATGAAGGGAAGCACTGCAGACCAGAAGACAAAGTGAGACTAAGCAGCAGGGAGGAGTTTTCCGCATCCCTGCTCACCCAGAAGCACCCCAGCCAAGTGAAAATGAAATTCCTTAATTTTCTGCATCACAAAGGAAAGATTTTCCTCCTCTTTATACTATATCTTTGCATAAGAAACTGAAATTTGATTCTAGAAATAGAATCATTAATCTAGGTATCCTTGAGGCAACTATGACCTAATAACAATCCCACTTCATCTACCAATATGATGAAAGGGTCTTAAGGGAAGTAGCTTCCTTTCACTTTTGATGGGCTTGAGTCTCCACTGACTGCTCACACCTTTAGCCTTTTCAGCATAGAGTGGAAGACATGCCGCTCTCCCCCTTACTTCTCATCCTAGGAAGGACAGCAATATTCCACAAACAATACTGTACATAGAACATTTGAGACATGCTATTCCCTCTGAAGTGTGATATAATCTTAATCTCAGTAAATATTTTTTAAAACTTGTATGCAAAAACATGTGAAGAAACAGCTTCTATCATTCTAATCAAAATGTTTAGAACATATGAACATAAAACTACACATAGTGACACACACATACCATCCTTAAGAACAACCCAGCCACCCTTTTCTTGTTGGTGCATCCATGCTTTCCAGCCTCTTGCTCCTTTTTCTCCAATTCGTGGTTCTCCACTATCCCAAAAGGGTTCAAAGAATTCCACCTGTTGTTTTGGGCAGGGGTAACAAAAAAACCCACAGAGAATGTAATTTTTGCTGTTGTACAAACACCACCTGTGTAGGCTGTTTTCTAGACCCTCCAAGCAACTATCTAGGTGCAATTTCTGTATCTGGAGTTTATTAGATGATGCTTAAGAGTCAGCAGGGCAACTGAGTACCTCAGTTATGCCTGTGGCACATAAGGGCTGTCACCAGCTCTTCTAATGAACATAAAGGTTGTTTTAAAAGGTATTGGGCTTTAAAGACAGCTAAATATTTTTGTTGTAATAACCTAATGTCTTACATAGATTCTTCATGGACAAAGATCCAAAGTCCCCAAGGTGTAGCTTTCACATCCCAAATCTTCTCTCCTCCCTAACTTCCATGGGACTGTGAAGAATTTGGCTAATGGAATGATAATCACATACCTACGGTCAAATGAAAATGTTACTGAACATCAACATGACTGAACTAAGGACAAGAAGAAAAGATAAGTAAGGCCTTTCATTTCTCAGGTTTCAGGCTGGTCAGTAAGGTCAGGGCACTTTCCAGTGAATAAGAAATCCAGAGTTCTAGTTCTGACTTTGTCACTACCTGTATGCAGTCAGGCATCTCTAGAATCATTAATTCCTCCCCTGTTTGTGTATCCTTAGCTCTAATAACCGTCTCTCCTATTACAAGTTTCTGCTGTGTACTTGGCTTGGACATTGAGATGTGACTGGTAACAAAAGTATTAACAATAAAACATAGTTCAAGAAAAATCAAGCATCAACATATCAGAAAATGCAGGGCCTACAGCAACTGCAAAATCTAATTCTGCTCCTCATGGATTTATTCTTTGCTGCAAGTGAGAAAGTGAACTGTGAAAACAGTCCAGAAACAAGTAATTCCAGACTGAGCCATAACGCTTCTGCAAGAGAGCAGAATGTGAGATCAGCTGTTAATCTGGCATTTCCCTATTTTCAAGAACTGCACTTCCAACCAAAACACTGTCCTTTTAAATCAAGGTTCCTTTTCATCCTGTTTAAGACTTTTTAAATACTACAGATAATCTTGCAGTTTTTCAAATGATTTTAACTGTGTCTCTGAATATGTATATCTATGCAACTATACCAAACCCTGCATGATAGCTATGACTGAACTCCTAACTTTTGGTTCTTTAAGAAGACATCACTATTATTTACCCTCTAAGATTGCTCCATTTTTGGGTAACAGCATTAATTGAGAGAACCAAAAATGTAGTCTAAGTTGTGGTTTCTAGGGAAGAAGGCGAGGCAATGCAAGTAAATTCAACTTTTGTTCTCTGTGGTAGCCCAGCTCTCTAAGTGGTGGCCCTCCCTATCACTCATGAAAAAGGAAACAGCTCCTAAGAGTTCAGTGAGATGCTGCTACTGGCATCTCAATATTAACTTACTTATTGTGATTGGGGTGCATGCCCAACATTCTCCTGAGAAAATTAAAAGTGATTTACTACTTTAGTATTTCACATTTAACACAATAAGCTGAACAGAATCTCATGGGTCATATTAAAGGCACTTGAAAGCATGAAGGTGTTTCCCAATGTAGCCATCAAATTAATGAGAACAGGTAACAGAAAACCTAAGAAACTTTTGCAAGAACTGTCTAGAAAAGAAACAGATTTTACATCCTACGAGCTTTCCCCATCAATGGGAACAAATCACCAGCATTTCTGGGGAAAAGAAGCAGGGCAAGTGCTAACTAGACACAGAATAACTCTATTTTTTCCCTTTTTATTTTTTCATCCTTAATTAGTAAAAAAGTTGACATAAAACAAGTGGTTATCACACTTCCATAAAATACAGTAGAAGTAGCCATTAGACCTGGAGTTCCAGAGGATCCACAAGCATTTTTTCAATGCAAGCATCACCTTGGAGAACCACTAAGTAAGCTGTTACCCAAAATACTCCCCTATGTGCTGAAAAATTCCTCAGCATTTCTCTGTAATACATGAGGACACACACCCATTTAAACAGAAATCACTACCTGTCCCCTTGTTGGCAGATCTTTCACACTGTCAGGTTTAAAGAAGGTGAAGTCAATCAGAGCCTGAAACAAAGACACTGCTTTCTCAGAATGGCCAGCCTGTCTCAGAAAGTGGCATTGCTGAATAAATATAGCTGAAAAGTAAAGAAAAGAAAATTTTAGTATTTCAAATTAGTTGTGTAGCAAAATATTTTATTACAGCCCACATATACAAAATACATACATGACATGCTGTAGAGCATAATTGCTTTGGAACAATATCAAAACCCAAAACATGGGAAGTAACCAGTACAAATGCATGTCAAAACTGTCACAGCTGAATTAACTTTAAGACTGTCCATTTAAATGTGCCAAAGAAATGAATTTTCATTCATTCTACACATGCACTGTCCTTAGTGATGAAACAGACACACTGGTCCCAACCTCAGTGTACCCAACATCTGTCGGGGGGTCACAGCCCTCTGTGAATATGATTGGCATTATCACAATCCACACAGCAGGTGATAAAAACAGAAATCCTCTTTGCCTCAGTGTTGCATGAGATAGTTACATTGGTAGAATCTTGGTAATACACCATTTTCATTCCAATTATAATTCCCTCTTCCTTTTCCTTTACATAAGACCTGAGTTAAGAGAAGTCCAGTCTTTTGGTCAAAGCATTACTGCTTCAAAGTAGAGAAGAGCCCCATCCCTTGCTCTTCCACAAATCACTGCCATGTCCCTACTGCACATGGGGGTGGAGGATCAGTTTAAAAAGGGAGGCAAAGCCCCAGTTTTTCTAGTCGTATGTTTGCCACAAGTCTTAAATGAAGAGGTTGGAGAAATAATAGGTATTATAAATACCTCTATTACCAGGCAGGTCAAATACATTCTAGAGATACTCAATTCCACCAAACTGCACTGAAGTTTTAACAAAATAGAGGCTGTTTGAAAAACAAACTGCTTTAAATCATAATCTTAACTGCCTTGCAAAAAAAACCAAAATCCATAAATAAAGACTTAAATAAATCACTGACAGTTTTGAAACTGAATAGTTCTACAAATTGAGTAAGTTTAGCTCTGAATAGTTCTTCAAAAACTATTTTTTCTACACTAAATGCAGGGTTCTTCACTAAATGAAGCATTTAAAACAATCAAAATATTTAAATATCTTGAAACACACATGTAACAACAGTTCAGAATCAACTGTTCCTAAAAATCCTGCTGTTTTTTTAATAAGTGGGAAATTATTCACTCTACTTATGCATATTAGACGTGTGCACATAAAAACCTGAATTCCGCTGGAATATACAAACCAGGCATTTAATCCAATTTTTTTCTTCAAAGCCAATGATTGTTTTCAATAACAAAGACTCCGAGATTTCTGAAGATATTTTAAAGCAATGGTTAAGTGTATAATAGAATTTTCCAAAGTATTTTAACCAGTTTAGGCACTGTGTCCAACTGACACTGAAAAAGTTGTCCTTTTCCAGTCTCCCAGTTTTGAAGAGATGAACTTTGTTTAGAAGAGTCCTATTGTAAAGAGTATCTCACCAGGATCTTCCACCAAGCTGGTGCCAAAAATAAATTATAGCATAAGATTTTCTGCGTTACAAAAAAGAAAAAGATACTTGAAGAAATTAAAATATCAGCATTTTCTTTGTGGTAAAAACTGAAAATAAAATGAATACAAAATTAATTCAGCCCAGAGTGCTAAGACACTCCTGCAGCTGAACTGACTTAAAAGATAAGGATGCTCCTCCCCAACCAGTAAGCAGAATTTGAAAACAAGGATTCCCTTTACACAGCAAAATTTGACAAAGCTTTATCTTCATCTCATTTATACTAATTGTTTCTAGTAAACTTAAAGTATTATAAATTTTTATCTCAAAATTTATCTAAAATCTCTATCATTTTAAATTCAGTTTTACCTTTCTCAAATTTCATATTTAAAAAAACCACACCTATTCCCAAGTAGATGGTGCTGCACTCCGAACTGAACACTAGATGGCACAGTCTGCTGATATTTAAAATTGGAGCTCTTACATTTTGTCCTTAGCAAAGGTCAAATGTTGAAGATCCAAACCTACGGTTCATCTACACTGCTACTCACCTCGTAATTAATTTGTGAAACAATCTGTGTATCCATCTTAACAAACCATCTGCTAATCTTCCTCCCTCTCAGTTAAAACTCAGCCCAAGAATGATATAGTAGAGTCACTAACAAATCTCAAATCTTGTCTCCCACTGCAATTTTCTCTACTTCAACCATATGAATTCCAAAGGGGAAAAATAAAATATTTCAGTGTTCATAAAAAAAATTACTACAGGCTTAACACAGAACAACAGAATATCATTTGTATATCTGTTCCACTCTTAAAGCTGCGTTCATGTTCATTTTAATCTATCTGTGGGCACTGGCAGGAAAAAAGTACTTTGAAAAACACCAATATAATATTAGCTAACTAGTTAAAGGAACTCTATCAAAAATGGTCTCATAGCAGTTGACAAACAGTATTTAATGAGTCACATAGTTTCAAATGTGTGCAGGGAAACAAAATGAAAGAAAAACCTTCCTGTTTCCAAAACCAGATTCTGAGTACAACACTTGGCCTGCGAAGCATTCATCGTGGTTCAGTGTACAAAGTGACTGAAGTGTTGGAATCAGAGACAGCAGAAACAATTAGAAGCTATCAGGCTGTACAATATCCATCTGCCAGTAGAGGATTTTTCCTTTGCAGCACTTTTTCCAGTGCTTGATCCAAGATGAATCAGCTGAAGACTGTATGAGATTGGAGCACTTGAAACTAATTTGTAGACCCAGCACCTCAATCTCTAAGTCCAGACTGGGCATTGTGTAACAGCATCACTGCTCAAACAGCAGCTACAGGACTGAGGAAAACAAGAGGTCACACATGAAAAAAAGTGGACTCCATAATAGTCTCTTCTAGATTGCAAACAAATTTTAAAAGGAAAAAAAGGCAAAAGTATTCATGCTGACACTAATATTTCACCCTTCTCAGTGTACTTATGGATTAATAATCACAATGACACTCCAAGGTAGAGAAGCAAAACTGAAACAGGATAGGAAAGTCATTTAGCTCCAAATAAACTTAAAGCCCATGCCAATACTGAGCATAAACTCATTTCTTCCCTGGATCCACTCCAGCATCCTAACCATCTGACTAATTTTCCTTCTAGGGATAATTATAATAAAGTGGTAGATATATGCATAGAATAAATACAACAGATATGATCACGTGGTAATACAGTTTAGAATTCTCCATCTACAAACTGGGATGCTCAAGGAAATTTCACATCAGACTTGCCGTGTCCCTTCTCTTCTCTGGATTAAAGTAATTAACTGTAAAACTTCTGAACAAGAGATAATTATTCTTTCTGCAAGCCACCCTTTTAAAAGCACATCTCTCTGCTGTTGGCTGCAATTCTCCAGTCCTGACACTGCACTATAAACCACTCAGCACATCAGACTTTACTGGACTTTGTATCATAAACTCTCCTGGGGAAGGAAAGGATCTGCTATATCCATATTTGGCTGGAATATCTGCTTTAATTCACAGCAAAGAAACCAGGATAACCAGGCATTTTGAAGAGAAGAAAAGCTGCACACAATACATAGGGGAGTCTATTCGTAACACAGTTACCTCCTATCAAGACCAATCTGATCATAATATGGAACAGAAAGAACCTTACCCAGCATAGCTTCTTCTGTGCCAGGCAAGAGGGGATGGGATACCATGCTGCCATCCTGCACAGCTGCCAGTGTTGTCAAACATTTTCCGTAGAGACTATTGATTTTTGAAACAGAAAACGTAGTGAACTGACTTTGACAGAACAGAAGGTATTTCTTCCACATCTCTGGATTATTGGGATGTAAGAAAATCAGCTTCTGCCATTCTTTGATCAAAGCTGGTGGTTCCCAGAATTCTGCACAAAGCTTCAGCCTCGCAAGTTTCAGATCAACATTACTGGGATTACTTTCAATTGCCCTCTCTAAAATAGCCAGTTTCTTTTCCAAGATTAACTTGAGTGATTTTCTTCTTACTTCCTGCTCTCCCTTACTAGCATAAGGGCTAGGTCCTCTCACTAATTCATCCTAAAACAAAAAGAAACAACATTACAACATTAGGAAGAATCATCATTAAAATCAAAAGAATACTGACATTTGTGAAGATGAATTAACAGCTCATTCCTCACCAACAGAAGATACACAGTCCTAAACAAATGAAACTACAATACAGTGTTCATGTATTCATTGTTTATAATAAGCAACAAGGTCTATTAGAATACATACCTGAAAAGAAATAAATTCCATCCAAGCATTAATATCTCTTGGGTTTTCTCTGACTTTCTTGTTATGTTCTTCCACTTTTGTCATTAGCATGGGGTTCATGTTTATCCCAGGCTCTTGGACTGTTTGCTGTGTATTTACAGACTCACTGTCTGCACTTTTGAGCCCTTTTCCTTGTAGCCACACTGTAGTTGATGGATCGTAAATCCCAAGAGGATTTACCTCTGTTGTTTTGTCAGGAGAATCATCGGTTTCTGCTTGGGAAACTGGTATAAAAGCAGGTTGGGCAGATGGACAGTCTTTAGTGCAAACAGGAATCCCATCTGTGTTCAGCATCTTCACATTGTTCTTTGTAAAGTAGCGCTCGGGTTGACTCTGTACTTGCTTCCTTTTTGATGTAGAACTGTCCCAAGTTATACACTGTTTCTTTGCATCTATCCCAAGACAGGACTCTCCTCTCCTTTTGTATCTTAGAAGGGAAAATATAATTAAACATATTCTAAAATACACATCAGAAAAATCACCTCCTTTTTGAAAGCAAGCGTGGAAGAAATCCTTTCATTCAAATTGACACAAATAACATATGCATAGACCTGCAAAAGTTTAAGAACCTGGTAACTTTCTACTTATTTTTTCAGTGTCATCACACTTTTAATATCATACTAAGCTTCCTCTGAGTTCAACAATATTTGTCATACTCAAGCAGAAGAAAAAACCTTTTTTCTTCCTACCATTTTAAGCCATGTAGAACCTGAAGAAAACAACAAACATCATTTGGGACTACTTAAATTAGATTATTTTAAACTGAAAGTCAGACACCAGTAGTTCAGTCCAGTAATTTCTTTCTATGTCCCTAAGCTTCTGTCCATTTTCCATGCCAAAAAGTGGACAGGAAGGTGGACAGAAAAGAGACAGCACTTTCATAAAGGCCACAACAGTCCTATGGATTAAGAAAAAAAAATTACCATCTTCAAATATTACCAAAAATGTCATTTCAGTGGCAGATATAGTGATGTGTAATGCTAAAATAATACTCTTCACCTCAGAAAACAGTTGACAATCCAAAGGTGGTAGAAAATTGAAATGAATTGTAACAAGGCAATTTTATTGCAAAGGTATAAAACACTACACAAATGTACCCCATAAATTCTCCCTCCTTCACAAATAATTACATATAGTATTATTTTATACCCGGTAAACAATTTTCCTTGAGAAAATCACGAAGTGTACATACATAATGCATGAGCCAAGTGTGGGCTCCTTTAGATGGGCTCCTGAGTTAAAGCAGGGAAATGTTCTGAAGGGCCATCATAGTACCAATAACCCACTAAGAAAGTACCTGTACCTTCCCTTTTTATTTTTTTTACAAGGACATCAAACTACCCAAATAAGTAAACCTCTTGACAAAACTAGTGTAAAATAATCAGTACCTTCATTTCCCTTTCAGACACAGAAACAGAACAATAGAGACTAAGAGGGGTACTCGCCCAAAGATGATCTATAACACAACCTGGGATTTCTGACCTCAAATTCATGCCTTTGCATCTGACCCACTCTGCCATCTGCAGATGGCAGTTCTGCAAATTCACATGCCTGCAGTTTTCTGCAGAGAATGGTTTTAGAAACAATGAAAATCATGCACTTTATACCCATTATCTAATGACATCTTTTGCCTTTTAAAGTATTTATCGAAGAATCATAGAAGGATTTTTCTTCAAAGGGGCCTTAAACATCATCTTATTCCAACTCCATAGGCAGGGACAGCTTTCACTAGACCAGGTTGCTCAAACTCCCATTCAACCTGGCCTTGAACACTTTCAGGGACGGGGCACCCACAACTTCTCTAAGCAACCTGTTCCAGGTGTCTCACCACCCTCACAGTAAAGAATTTCATTCCTAATATCCAATGAAAACCTATTCTCCTTCAGTTTAGAACCCTTCCCCTTATCCCTTTTTACAAGTCCCTTTCCATCTTTCTTGTAGGTCCCTTTATAGGTCTTTCCTCATAGGAGAGGTGCTCCAGTCTCTATAATCAACTTGGCAGCCCTTCCCCGGACTCACTCCAACAGGCCCATGTCCCTCTCGTGCTGAGGACCTCCAAGCTGGATGCAGCACTCCAGGTGGGGTCTCACCAGAGGGAGGAATTCCCTCTCTCGCCCTGCTGGCCATGCTGCTTTGATGCAGCCCAGTATACAGTTGGCTTTCTGGGCTGCGAGCACACATTGCTCGCTCATGTCCAGCCTCCCAACCACCAGCACTCCAAGTCCTCAGCCAGGCTGCTCCCAATCTCCTCATCCCCCAGCCTGGATCAATACTGGCCACGGCCCCCACCCAGGGGCAGCACCTTGCACTTGTAACATCTCACCAAGTTCCTACGGGCCCACTTCTTGAGCCTGCCCAGGTCCCTCCGGATGGCATCTTGTCCTTCAGGAGCATCAACAACACTGCTCAGCTTGTTGTTGTTCACAAACTGGCTGAGGGTGCACCTGATGCCTCTGTCCATGTCATTGATGAAGACATTAAATAATATCACTGGTCCCATTATAGACCCACCAGGGACATCACTTGTCACTGACGTTGGCCCAAGGCCAAGTCAGATTCTGAAATAAACTATTCAGTTTCCTTTCTTTCTCTTCTATACAAAACCACCAGAGACAGACTCAAATTAACAAATCTTGAGACAGTGACTGTGATAGTTTGAATACTGATAGAAAACAACATTTTGTACCTTGCTATGTCCCCACGATACAAGGATTTGTAGGTCCAGTTTCCAGGGTCTGGTTTCTTGTCTATTTTGAAGGTATCTGCTGTGAAAGCCTGGACATCATCAAGCCAAATAGAGCGACTACTGGTAAGATCTGATGTTTTCTTACCTAGACTGCAGAAAAGGAGAAGGAGGATATTATAACCATTTGTGCACATATTCAGCATTTACAAAACCCAGAAAACATTACATTTCTGTAGGTCATAATAATTCACTTTACTCAAAGTCATGGTATGTGATATCCAATATTGCAAAGTCAGTCTCATGCTTGAAAAAAAACAATTAGAATTACACTAATCAGACCATCAAACCAAAACACAAACACTCCTTGCACTGTCAAAAACTAAATTTATGACTGGGAAAGGTAATAAAAAGATTTAAGCAATCAATTTAATCAATTGCCTGGCAAACCCCAACCCAAAAGCCACATATTATTAGTTCTAAAATTTACTTTTGTCTTAGCAAGATGCAATAATTAAGAAAAAAAGAGGACAACCTGTAAGAAGATTACACTGATTATCTGTAATTATACCCATGCACTTGACAGAAGTGTGCATCAAAGTGGTTTATGGATTACAGTTTAATAAATGAATTTAAGTGGAAATTGCCACCTGCCTCTGAGCTGTAGACAACTATGAACTTCGAATCTGAATTCATGGTACAAATACACGAGTTTTAGAGTCTCAAGACATTATCTAAAATTTCACACAACCTTTAACATTCAGAGTGATTTTGTCATTGAGATTTCAAAATCAGTCTCTTGAAAATTCAAATTCTCTCAGTATCAACAATTTATGGAAAGAAATAAAAATAGACACCTTGAAAGAACTTCAACCCTTTCACTTAGGCAAAGCACTGGCCAGTTGGCCCAACCTAGCACAGCTGATGAACCAGGCCCAGACAGCCTTCCAGCAAAGACGAGTGATGGGACAGAGCAGAACGGTTTTAGCACCCAAACCATTTTTAGTCCCTCCTCACAGTAAGCATTAGCCACCACAAGCCAGCAAGAGAGTTCTCATAAAGGAAGAGGTGAATGTGGCCAGAGATGTTAGACAATCCCTGCAGTACCACCACCACCCTTCCACAGGGCACAGACACTTGGCCACAAGCCTGTGCTTTTAGCTCCTGGTTCATCAGCCTTGAGAAAAGTAGTAAATTGAGGGAAAGCCAATTTGCTACACTGGACTATACTCAGTTGTAACAATTCCTCAGTGTCACCAAACCTTTGCTCTATCCTGAGGAGTCGCGGCAATGCTGTGAATTAGAGCCAGAGCTGCTGATGACAAAGAAAACAGGACCGAGGCAATCAGAGAGGCAAATGGCTGCTCAAAACAGCGAACATGTTGAGCACCAGGGAAGGGTGACACACACCCAGCTGGACAGGGACACTCTGAAATGCTCAAAACCCAACAGCCTGAGAAGGGCACAGCTAGGAATGCCCAACCTGGATACTGAGTGCAGTATACAGTGATACTGAACCTGGATACTGAGTGCAGTATACAGTGATACTGAACCTCTCACTGCTCAGAGACCATGATAGTCAACTACACACCTATATCTCCACTAGCTATAAAGTACTTTAGAGCTCCTGCAATTAACAAAGAAGATCTAACAAAACAATTTTAATTGTTCAAATACCCATATGGATGTACTACAAGCAGGAATTATGAAGCACACAGAGCAATAAATGCCTGGATATAAAAGAAAAGTTATATCACACAATGAACTTTGTCTTAACATCAAAAAAGAAAACATTAACTCTGTAGGAAGAAGTTGTATTATAAGGCAAACCCAGCTGTACAGTAAGAGTTTTGCACTAATTAAGAATGTTTAATGTAATAGCTCTCCAAACTCTCGCAAAAGAAGATCCATGAAAGGAAACGAGATGCTTACAAAAACTAAACATTAGCCTGTATATATCTTTAAAAATTTATTTCATTATTACCACGTGATGCTTTGATCTGCACAATAGAATATTTTAGTTACAGTTTTTCAATATGATTAAACAAGTGGTTCTAAATCTATCTTCATCACTTTGAGTGCAGTTTTAGTCATACACAGCTTAGAAAAAAATGATCAGTGTTAAGAATTTCAGTGGAAGGGATAAGTACAGGAACACAATGAATTTACATCTTGCACAGTGTTAATAAGCAAACATATACATACTTTGCTGCTGCTTCCTTTTCACAATTTCTGCCATTTCCTTTGTCCTTGATGTGCTTAGTGTCCACATCTGATTCACTGCTACTGGAGCCCCCCTTTGTTTTCCTTTTTGTCTTCTTAAAGTGATGATGCTTTTTCTTTTTCTTTTTCCTTTTCTTACTTGCCTGTTTCAGAGTCTCATCTGTATCACTTTCCCCTGACAACCCAGATCTTGAAGAAGTCCTGCTGGGAAAACAGTATATACATCTATAGATACCTACATTTCCAAGTAGTAAAACTGTTAAGAAATACCACCATAAGAAAGTTCAGAACATTTTACCCCTTATCTTTATTCTCCCTGTATGTTTTTCAGAAAGCAGCAGTAACACATACAAAGAAAGTGATTGAAACCTGTATTAAATAACAACTATATTTTTCAGCTGCTGGAATAACTGACAGTAAGTCTTAACCTTTTAATTGTCAAGGCATTTTGATGTGTGATCTGCATACACATCCATCTGTTAACACGGCCAAATGAAAGACAATAACCAAGCTGAAAAAATTTCCTAACTTTACTAAACAACTTAGGTCAAGCTAAAAGATTTAGAAATATTCCAGGGTGACCCACAAAAGAAAAAAGTTTGCGTTTTTCCCTCTGTTTCTTTACGACTTATCTATGAAATATCAAAAAGACACTTTTAAAATCACTTCCAGATTAGAAACTCCTATCTCACCAATCAAGGAACAATTTTTTATGACTGCTGAACTAATGTAGGAATATGATACAATGTAATACAGGAACACTACACACAACAGACAACTGCATTAGCAGGCTTTTAAAACAAGCACACACACACTCCTGCAAACCAAATAACCAAAACAACCCCACTCAAAACTACCAACTTGGGTGGAGCAATTAGTTTTTACTGAGATAAAACTGATTAGGTTTTATTAAACGGAGCACTCCAGCAATAGGAAAAATATAAAAAATTCTCTGCACACTAATTTTTGACCAAGTCTTTTTCAAAGATAAAATGAATATGGTGGGTTTATTATGTCATTCTATCTGAATGGTAATTTGCAAAATCCTTAATTTTATTACCTTAAAGTCCTGAAAAGTTTTGAAGAAATATACATTGATTGTATTTCAAACATACAGTGCACGTAAAGGGAAGAGTATGTATATAAAAAGATGTATTTAGCTGTGCTTGGAATTATAGTGATATTCCCTACCATGACCACCATCAATCATCGCAAACATGGGAGTTTGTATCAAATGAAACGTGACTATGGCTTTGAACTTGACAGCTACAACTTGATTCTACTCATATTAAGTGCTGGCTGCAGAGCAGGTAAGCTAACCATAGCAACTTGCCTACTGAATAATAAAACTAGTTCTTCAGCAAGTGGGGTTGCTTAAAGATCATTTTTGTAAAAGAAAATAATCACCCACTTCAGAGATCAGCATGTTCTACAGCCACACAACTTGATACTTGTGGTATTTCATTAGTTCTTATCTCACTGTTTTTTAAAAAAGTAAAAAAACTCAACTCTGAAATGGCTGATTTCTCTGGCTTCCGCAGAGAAATCACGAAGATGCTGCTTAATCTTTACATTATTTCAAGGGTCACTTAGGACATTCAAAAGCTAATGAAGACTCATGATCACTTGGTTCCCCATCCATTCTGAAATAGCAGTGACTTAAATGCAGCTCTGAGAAAAAGAAAATGGGAATGTAATTGCATAACTACAATTTCTCATTATTTTAAGTTAAAGGACATTGCAAGCATTATTCATACTTTTATATATGACTCAGTTCAGGCCTTTTTAAATCTGAACAGTAGAATGAAAAGCAGCTTTTAGCTCCTGATTTTGGTCTCATATAACAGAAGATAAGCAGGACAAAAGAAAGAGGTTATTTTAAAAGACACTGCAGCAGAGTCTACCTTTCTAGTGGTGATTTTTCAGGAATGAGATTGGCAGCCTCTGTGGTGCGTTGGTGCAGCAATAGTGCATCTTCTGTGGAGAAGCTCGGGTTACTCAGCCAGTCTAATTCTGCAGGTAAAGAGAAGTGTGAGATCAATACAAATTAGCTTGCTATGCTCTTCTAAGCTGGGGTCAGCAAACAGCTAAATTCACAGCAAATGTCACTGTCACGTGTGATAACTGAGCATATTGGAAAGCAGTCCATGAAATTTCTGTTCAGTATGTTTAATACACAGCTCTACATGTTAGAAAAAAAAATCTGTCCAATATTCATTTTTACCACTTAAAAATTCAAACTTTACTTATTTATATACTGCATGAATTTGTTATAGATGTATAATAAGATCATCTACTGTATGGTATTTAATATTATATTCAAATTATTATATACAATAATTTTAATATGCAATATAGAATAGAAATATTTACACAATTAAAAAGTGAAAGGTGTAGTTAACGAATGCAATACAGCTTATACAAACTAACAACAGTGTACTTGACCCACAGCACAAAAAACACTCTTAACACGATTGTATTGACAGGGATATCCATTACTGATAAGAATACTCAAGTGTTTTATTCCAGGTCAAAACAGGTAACTGGATTTTCAATTCTCTAACAATTGAAATACCATTAGAATTTCAACAGTGTGGAAGAAGAGCTATTTGATGCTAGTTTTGATAAATTAGTCAGCATCAAGCATTCTGCATCTGGATGTCAGCCATTTCAGTCATCAGATATTGACAGGAAGTGGAGGGGGGAATTTTTGTCATAATTTTACTGATATTAAAAGTTCTATAACGATTTTCACAGAGATTTCATTTCTAGGATTCTTTAAGTATGTGAAACTTTGTAACACATTAAACAACAAAAGTTATTTCACATAAGTAGAGAATTTAACAGCAGGCTCTGCAGTGCCGACTACTGGAGGTAACAACAAAAGGAACAAATCTGGCCTCCCTGCCCCTTCTCTAAGCTCTTCACGATCACTTTTGCCTCAGTGTCTTCCTGCCACTCTTGCCTTGTGATCTTGACTACACTGACCTCTACTTAAACAGCATGAACTCGCTGTCTGCCAAGTCATCTCTCTCTCCTCCTACTAAAGTATTTCTTTCAGAAATAGCTCTTCACACCAAAATCCTTTCTTCTGTCTCATGTTCCTGAATTGTTGTCCACAAAAGGATTTATAACAGACCAGGCTGCAAAAGAGTTTGCTAACCTGAGTTAAACTTATCAAGAAGTGTATTCAGTGAAGCAAAGCTCCAGTTTGTGTTTCCCAAGAGACTGCCTCGATTACCAAAGGCCCATGGGGAGGGAGGGTCACCTTCCATGGCTCATCTTGGGCCTCCATCTCTGCGCACAGAACACAAAATTCCTGGCACTGCCAGGACCAAAACACACTTCCCATAACTACCCCAACCCAGGACACCCACACGCACCATTTCCCAGCTCACCAAAACACAGGATGGAGACTGAAAAATAAAAATTCAGCTGTGTTATAAATACCCATATTATTGTGACTTTCCGCCTGCCAATTAGAGTTACCAAACCTAAGGCAAATACACTCCCCTACTTCATTGCAAATCAGGGTGACAAATTTTTTTTGCCTTTCAGGAAAATACTTAAGAGATATGAATGTAAAATTAGAAGAAAAACTGAAACCTCAAAACTGCAATCCTTACTTGTCTATTTAAAATGTGATTAAAATCTACCATTTAATTTCAATTAATCCACCCTGGCAAAAACACCTTCATTTTTAGGATGTGTCTGATTTTAAAACTGTACTTGTACCACAAAGCATTCTTCCAAAAGCAGGGTGAGCTTAAAGGAGAAAGATTTATGCTGGATAATATCCAAGTAACATTTCACCTGCCTATCAAAATAATTATTCCCTCTGCTGGGGAATAAAGTGTCATGCAACAATAAGTTAATTTCTTATTTCAATCCTGTAAGAGCTGTGTTAAGAACTAACCTAAATTCAGAATTATTTCTTAGAAGAACCATATTTAGTATTTTTCATGAAAATACCAAGATGTTTCTCATGGACAAATCTGTAACCATTACATACTTAAAACTCACAGGAGTTACATAAATTCATACACCTGATAACAGTATAAGCAAATCAGAGGTGTTATTCACTATATACGTTATGTACTATACTGGGTACTACTTTATACCTGAGATTTTTGCAGAATATTTATTAAATGTGATATTGATTTGAAAAATTATCTTCCTTCCAATAAACTATTTCTGCTAATTTTGGTAATGCAGACAAGGCATACAGGAGCACAGCAGCAAACTACAAATCTACAATATTTTTGCACTGGTCACACTCATAGTCAATAAAGCTCTGTGGATACAGCAGGGAAATGTCCAGAATTCTCCAAGTACAGCATTTTCTGAGTAATTTAATTGAACTGACCTAACACTCGGAGAGAACTGAACAATTTTTTCCATTATGCAATATGCAAGCCCAAACAGTTTGTAAATACTCCCAAATTAATCAGTTAGTTGGATACAAGCAATTCAAACATCACAATACATTCCAAACTTCAAAACACTATCTCTTCACTTGTTTGGTTTTTGCCTTGTGGAATGTCTGAAAAGTTTGTTGTTTCCACAGGCCAAATTTATATTCTAAAACACAAAGAATAGAAAGATATAAAATATCTATTTTGTGATAATTTGCATGTACTTGCTACTGTTCCAGTGTTCTATTCTGCCGTCCACTTTTATGAGCACCACAGTAGCAGCAATCCAATGGCACTCTTTTTGTACCTTCTCAAGCAAAACAAAAACAAAAATTAAAATTCACAGTGCATGTCTACACAAACAATTTTAAGAGTTATGCAAGGCCTTTTGTTGCCTCTCAGGATCCTGAAAATCTGCTTGCAGCAAAACTCACTGCATTGTCTGCGCTACAGCACAGCACAGACTGCAAGTGATGGTGCACAGAATGCCTCCTGATGTCAATAGGGTTAATTATTACCATTCCTCTCCTCATGGCTACTAATAAATTTGCAATGCATCATAAACTAATTACACTCAACAACATAATTGTAAGAAACCATATCCAAAATTGCAGCAGTGTAGGGGCTCTGCAACTCAGCCATCAGGCAGGACAGGGTACAAGCAACGCTTCAGTTGCAGGTGGCACCTGTACTTTGGAAACGGTTTAGGAGGGTTTGTAAGGGTGAGACAGAGGTGGTTGGCAGAATGAAACACGGCCAGCATATTCACATATTTCCTTCAACTTTTACAACAAAGCTATGAAACAGCCCTAAATGTCTGCTAAAGACACCTCAGTTTTGCATAACATGAAAATCAATCTACTCTGGGATCTCAGTATTATGATGGACTTTGGCTTCACATCAGCTCTGAGCAAAGAGAACCATCTATCAGAGAGATACCAAAGTTGCATGTAAAGTTCTCAAGTTCTCACAAGCTGAATGTGTGAAATTTGATACACGCCACCATAAATGTGGTTTTGAGTTAATACTTAATTTTTATAACTTACACTAAAATGTCACTGTCAACAACAAAGTACAATGCTAACTAAAATATCAACCAAACAAATTATGCTCAAGTTTTATCAATAATTCTCACACAAAAAAATTCCAGTATTCCAAAATGGAACTCATGAACAGTGCTAACAACTGAAATCTGGATTCAAAAGTCAGTCTTACATCTTTTTCTGTGTAATCTGTTCTTTCAAAGAGGTGGCCTACAGAGACACAGACTACGTGTAACAAGCCTAAAGGTTTAAAATACAGCCAAGGTCTTATTACCAGAGAATTTTTCTATACCTCTGACTGACATGGCAGCTCCTCTATTCCTAGAAGATGCAACTTGGGATCTTATTATGTTCACTACTCCCTACACCGGAAAGGGTCCTAAATGTGGCTAGAACATCCCTGTACTGGCAGACTGAATATAAACAACTGTAATGCCATCAAGAGGGTAATGCAGAACTGGTTAGATAGAACTAGTTAACTCCAGCCTCTGCTGCTAAAAGCATCAAAAACTCAGCATGCTGATTGGACCAAAAATTTAGTCTAAATAAAGAATTCCCTTAGTGTCTCTCTATGGTGTCTAGAGAATAGGCAGATTTAAGAGAGTTGGACACCAAGTAAAAGGTTTAGTTCAAATTCTCTCCCAGTAGAATAAACATATTAACTCTCTCGCTGCTTGGCAATACACCAGAAAGGTCTCATAAAAGCATAACTTGCTAGACAGCAACAATAACAGTCAAAATGATACACTTATTATCATACTCTCACTCGCGATATTGCAAAAAATGTCTTTTACAACTAAAATTTGGCTTAATAAGCAAGGAACTTAGAAAACACTTTCTTAAGTTATGCAAAACTAGTGGCCAAACAAAAAGCAAACAAACAAAACCCAACAAACAGAACAACAAGAAGGCAGAAGCCCCTGTGCCGCTCAGCGCAGCCTGCGGGGCGATGGGCACGGGCCGCGCCCGGCGGCAGCACCGCCTCCATGGCGGGGGCGGAGCGGGGCCAGCACGGCGGCCGAGCGGGCCCGGCGGAATGCGCCGAGGGCGGCTGGAGGGCTGTGAGCGGACAGAGGGTTCTCCCAGGCCTTTACCTTTCCTGGAGCCCTCGGAGCTGCCGGCGGGGGGCTCGCCGGGCTGGGCGGCCCCTGCGAAGGCCGGGAACAGCGCCATGCCCGGCCCGGCCGCCACACTGCCCGGCGCAAAGATGGCGCTGCGGCGCCGGGCGCGCTGGAATGGGCAGCGCTTCCGCCCGGCCCCGACATGGCGGCGGGCGCGTGTCCCTGACGTGGGGCTGTGCCCTCACCACGGCATGGGCAGTGCGAGCTGCGGCGCCGCCGAAGCCAGCCCGGCCTTCCCGCCCTTTCCGCCGCGCAGGGAGGTCGGGGCGTGGAACACCTCGGCACCGGGGCCTCCGCTGTGCAAAGGATAGCGGGGGTGGTCGCCGCTGTGTGCGCGGAGGCCGAGCAAGCCCACACGGACCCTACAGGGCAGCGATGCTGGGCCCTCACCAGCCCTGCCTCCGGGGAGCTGCCCCTCCTGGAGGGTACAGAGCCCACAGGGCAGCGATGCTGGGCCCTCACCAGCCCTGCCTCCGGGGAGCTGCCCCTCCTGGAGGGTACAGACCCCACGGGGCAGCGATGCTGGGCCCTCACCAGCCCTGCCTCCGGGGAGCTGCCCCTCCTGGCTGGGGCCCTGCGCGGGCCTGCCCCCCATACGGGAGCTGCGAAAAGAGCTCTTTATGCTTTTACATTTTGCGCCTTTTTGGGCAGGATGTTCCATTTTTAATGCATGTATGGCCAGACTTCGCCAGCGAAGATTTGGGGAGGGCTCTCCCCACGTGGGTGTGCCCTTCCAGCCTGCGCAGGGGATTTTTTAGGTGAGGCACAGCGTGCACAGAACTGGCCCCACCGTTTCAGTCCTGAGGTCCATCTGCCACGGCCGAGCGAGCTTGGACAGTGACAGTGAAGTCCTCGGGACTGTCACAGCACCCGGTACTAACCGGGGCTGACCCTGCTGAGCATCCGAGATGTGACGGGATGGGATGACAGGGAGGCATTGAACTGCCAGGGGAGGGTCCCCACTGAGACTCGGACTCAGGTCCTTGGGATTCGGAGTCCAAATGCTCTCCTTTACACCACGAGACTGAAACAGTATTGTAGGAAAATTGTCCTTCTCTTAGAAGATGGCAATAACCTATGAAACAAAGGAAGTGTAACAAAGAGGAAAGTTTCATTTTCAGCACGCACTGGGTGCCTCAAACCACAGGGGTCTGAAAGCACAGCTCATATTCCAACCTCGTGCTTTTTGTATTTTATGAAGTCCTCCCTTTCCTCATCAGATAACGCATATTCTTTGGCATGCTGGTCTTGCCATAAGAGGTCTTCTCCAAAGGGAGAGAGGGAGTCATCTTCTCCTTTCTTGGTTGTGAAGAATCCCCCCCATACTAGATGAAGGGTCTCCTTTGTTCACAGAGACCACCACATATCAAAGAGGCCTTTGTGCACAGGGGCCTCTGCATGTTTATTTTAAGTACTTGGTATTTTCTCTCCCCTGTCGCAGAAGGCCCTCAGTGCCAGGTCCTGACAGTACCTGGTACCTTACAGTCTTTGTGGTACACCTATAAATTTCCTATCAAATCATAGCAATATAAAAAGAAACCCTAAATAAAGCAAAGATATATTAATTCTAACTCAACTAATCTTGCTCGTAGTAAGACTGTGTTACTTTATTTCTCACAGTATTTCTTTTTTGTTTCAAACCTAGTGCCTGATTGCATTGTGAGGAGAAAATAAGTATCCTATTCACTTTGTGAATATACATCAATATTCTTCTTTCTGCACTGAAAAGTTTGCCTTTTTTCTTTGTATATTACAGCTTCTCCATAAGAGTCTCCTTGTTGAATTTCTTTAATTTTTCTAATTCCTACACTAATACAACTGCATGACCAGAATTTCATGTAATGATTAAACTAGGTGTACCATGGGATTAGGGATTATATGGAATTATGATGACTGCTTTGTTTGTGTTTCTTTTCCACTACCTTCTGATCATTCCTGAGCTACAATGTCTGTCAAGAACCTACTCCTGTATGGCCAAAGATAATACAGGTAAATACTGTGTATAGATATTAGGATTAGCTTCCCTATAGACACCACTTCGCATTTACCAAACTGATTTCTTTGGTCATTTTATAATTTATTTCTGAAATACTTCAGTGACCTCCTCAGTCCGATTTCCAGTTGATTGTCATGAATACTTGTCCCCATTTGCAGACTTTGTCAACTACATTCTCTGTCATTTGCAGCCTTTTTGTAGATGTGACTTCATTCTTTAAAAAGCTATAAAACTATTTCTTAATCCTTGTCTCATACCTTTAGTTTATTATTACTCCATAAAATGCTATTCATCAACAGGAGAGAAGAATGTAAGTACAGAGAGAAGAGGATTCAGAACAAAATAGTGACCATGGCCACTGATAGTCTGGAAGTTATCAAATGAGGGTGGCCTGATTGCCAGCTTGGAAAGTTTGGCTTTCAATGTACTCTACATACTGGTGTGGAGCCAAGTTTTTGTTCAAGTCTGTTAACTGTGAAGTTTTATAGTAGAACAATAGAATGTGCAACTTAGAGAAATACATATCTACCTGTGAACTAACAGAACATGGGGAAGAAAACTAAAAGAAGCACGTTACCATTCTGAAGAGACAAAAAGTATTGCCTTGCCACATGGACTTTTTGATCCCTTTCCTAAGAAGAGAAAACCTGTGTAATTATGGAACCTGAACAAGCAGCTGTTTTTCTGTCTGCATGGCATAATTTCTTCAAGTAGTTTTAGAACTCGTGACTAATTTCAACCAAATGTAACAGAAGGTTACAGATTATTACATTATTGCAAATCAGATGAAAACAGTTGGCAATGCAGAGCAGGATTTTCAATGGGAGCAAAAACTCTGTGTGTGCAGTTCATATTAGGAGTCTGACCTACTGGGAAAGTTGAGTCAGAACTCTCCTGTTCATGGAAATATTTGTTATAATCTTATTTGGATAGTTCCTGAAATCTGTAAATGTGTTTATTCTGCATACCTCAGCAATGGGAAAACTCCCATCTATTTACAGTAAAAGAATTATTTCCCTGTTCTCTTCTGAACGGGACTCCCAGCCCTTTCAAAGCTATTGATGCTCTAGGTGAGCTAAATGGATTTCCTAACAAAAGCATTCCGTTCATTTGCTGAATGTCATTATTCCCATTGTGTTCTCAGCTGCTCACAGTGATGGTACCTAATGGCTTCTCAAGAAACACAATACAGAAAAGGTGCTTTTTGAGAGTGAAGCAAATGACCAAAGAAAGAGTTTATAAGAGTGCTAAGTACAGACTGATGCCCCGCATCCCTGGAAATTTAGACCTAATTATGGATAAAGAGAAGGATAAATTAAAAATGGGTGTTATTTTTGTTGCATACATATATTACTGTGACATTAAAAAAACCCAACACCATGTTTAACACTACCATGTAATTGCAAGCAATATTTCCCATTATCACAAGTTGAAAAACTTGTGTGAATGTTGCTTTAAGATTATTGCATTTATTTGCACAGGTAGTTCCTATTTAACATTAGTAGAAATTGGCCCTGTAGTAAAATCTGCTTTGACAGATCCTTGAATCACTGAGAAAGCAGTGGCCATTCTGATGAAATGTAGTTTTCTAAAATGTATCTAGCCTCACTTCTAACAAGTTTTATTTTCAAGGTTTTGTCTTCCAACTCTACAAAATGCATTTTACCAATGTTACATGAGACCTTTACAGGGAAAAAGTACTATTATACAGAAATGAGTTGCCTTGAGCCAAGCCTTTCCTTAGGATTTAGTGCAGAACCTGACCAAAACACCTCCTGATGTCTGAATTACCTAAAACACTCAGCATTGTTTCTTCAGTTCTATCCTAATAACAGCAAACCACCAGGCCTTTTACAGTACAGACAAAACCACAGTAGCTACACATGAGCTCCTTGTTAATCAGGAACAAACTAACTAAGGAAACTAACAAGTTCCTTACTTAAAAACACTGGTCTGCTTTTTATATAGTTTCTACCTATTTAACATATTGAAATCTGATATAGTTTGGGAGCTTTTTAAATAATCCATTTTAAAGATTTTTCTTCTTTGATAAGGATTTTCTTGTTTGAAAAGCTTTACGGTGAATAATGTACTGAAATGCCTAAGCAGATGTGAGAGTGATTGTTTACAGTAGGTTTTGGACTTAAGATCTTTTGTATATTTTGATAAAAATCATAATATTATATTTAGGTGTTGGAGGAGACCAGACTGATGAGGAATTCACCAAGTGGCAGATATATTACGAACGCTGGGTAGACGAAGATGCGGAGGTCCAAGACCCCGGGGAGCACGTGCAGCAGTTGGATCGGGACCGTGGGGGCTTTTGGATGGACACTTCCACAGTTTAAATGTTATACCCTTAATATGGCTACCCTGGTTATTTTTCCCTTAGTCGTTCCTTATCCAAGTTTCCTCTTCCCACAAAACCCTCTGGGTCGCAGCCCTGTCTCCTGGCACGCCCTGGCCATGGGGGCGGTTGCCAGCGGGGCCGCCCACGAGGCGCCGCTGGAGCCCGGGCAGGGGCTGTCCCCGCCCCGGAGTGCCGGAAGCCCTACGGTAGAATTTCCCCGCCTACCTCATTCTCCTATTGGTGCTTTTGCCGCTCCTCCCCTCCCTCCTTCCCTTCGTTTGCATGCACCCAATGAAGTGTGTTACTCCTCCCCGTCTCCGCCCCTCTTCCCCGCCCAAATCCGGGGAATTCCTGTGCTCCCCTTATAAGCGAGCGCGCGCCATTAAAACTGGCTCTTCCTCGTGGACTCTCGGCTTGTGTGGACTCCTTTCGTCGAGGGTGGTCGCTGGGCTGAGGGCGAGAGGAGCCGACCTAAGCTTCTAAGGGGTCTGATCCTAGGGAGCGCCGCGTGCTGCTTTCCTAGCCTTGTTCCTGGAAGCAGAAACCTCTCCACTGTATCAGTGGGCTTTTTACAATCCGCTGATAATTGCCGCCCAACGCGGTGGTGGCATCCACCACGCCGAAGCAGCATCAGATCCATAACATTTTCCTTATTACAGAAAAATTTTAGTGGATATTTATGAGTCTGACATTTGTGAAATGGGTACCAGGTGAAGCAGTAACTTGGAGCTCCTCCCCAAGGCCCAAAAGGCCCCCACAGGCTGGTTTGATCTTGGCCTCACACATTCACATTTTGCTTTGTCCTCCTCTCTACACCCAAGCTGTGCAGCCTGTGCTGTCACACCCCTCATATCTGTCACATTTTCTGTTGCTTCTTCACACTTTCTACTTCCTCTTCAGTAAATCCTGTAGTTAGTTTGTCCTTTGACATTTGAGGAGCTCCTGCTAGGAGTGGGTTCATCTATGTAGTTTGTTCTCGTGCAAAAACTTACAGAACAAGTCTTATAGTACAATGCTATAAACGGTGTAATTTAAAGTGTACACAGTGGGTACCTTGAATGAAAGCATCAGAAATAAAGGCAACCATTTGAGTAAGGGCTACCCTGCTCTCATTTAAAGTAATAAGTATGCCTAAAATACCGTAAAACTTTCTAGAGCTGTGAGAGCATAAGAGAGGACACAAAGTGCACTCTGATCATGGAGCTAAAGGAACAGTTGGATGTATTCACATGCACCACTTTTGGCTCCCCTGAACAACCCTTATGGGATGGACTAGCAGGCTCCCACCTCTGTGCTCCACCAGCCTTTTCAAACTTCACTGATATACCAAGTGCTGCCAGCATCACGTGATGATGCACTTGTATGATGATTAGAGTGCTTATGCAGCTTATTCAGTAAGAAATATGTGGCTTTAATAGAATGCATTAAACATGTTCCAAGAGTGAGAAAGACTGAGTGTAAAAGGAGGGGGCTACAGCTATATCTCCCTGCACTGAGACCTATGGAGTACAACAGGGTTTCCAATAACACAGGTTTCTGCCCTGATGGTGTGCCAAGTTTCCAGCCTTCCTCTACCTATTCCCAGTCCCTCCTCAGGTTTCTTTCACTAAGAAATCCTTTTGTCTATGCCAGCACTACTCAGATGTACTGAGAACTACCCAGTCATGTTACCAAGGGCTAATTTTTATTGAGACCCTCTCAGCAGGCAGAAATGCAAGAACTCTGGTTCCAGCTCTGCCAGGTGCAGCGTGTGGCCACTGGGCTGTAACCTCATCACCATCCCACGGCCAGCCTCGCCAGAACAGCACAGAAATTATCTCCTGCAGGAGCATCACCCATTTGGGACTTTATTGGTGCTTCATAAGGTTCCTGTAGCTAATTTATCTCCTCGTCAGAGAGCTGTGTGGGCTGGCAGCTCCTGGGGGGCTGGGAGCTGTGTGGGCCAGGACAGGAGCTTCCCAGTCAGGAGCAAGGCCCTGGGAGGACCAGGGGCAGCCCTACCCCTGGAATCAGGCACCACCCTGGCACCAAGGATGGGCTGTGGCTGGGGAGTGCAGGGCTGAAGGGAGCTGAAGGCTGGTTCTGCTCCCTTTCCCTTTCCCTGCAAAGCTGCTGTTATATTTCCCACCCCTTCACCCTTCCCACCTCTGCTGTTCACCTGAGGAGGGAGAGGACTGGCCTTGCCTGAGTCTGGATGCATCTCCCCTGGCTCTCCTCCCTGCCTGCTCTCTTTCCCAAATAACCTGGTCCATGCTGTTGGCATAAGCCATGACACAACTGCAGCATTTCACAGGGAAACCATGCAGAGCTCTCTATCACCTCACACTTTGCAGTTTGAGAGGCAGCTCTAGAAGACATCTAAGAAAATGTTCTTCTTAAATGTCTAATATTATTCTTCCAAATCTCAAAACTGACAGATCAAAACTTGATACAAAAATATAATAATTTTACATGTGTCCCTTTTTGGTACCCAGATTCATGTTGATCATCACCACACATGACCATCTGCTCCCAAATGGCCAGGCATGTATTGTTCTTTTTCTAGTCTCAGTATTGTACAACAATCATTTATCTCACTGTCCATCCCAAATACTCTTTTCTCCATTAATAAATTTATCTTTCTGTTTTAATTTTCCATAGATTCATTATCACTTTCTCTCAATAAATTTTGTTCAAAGCTGTTGGGCTTTCATGAACCCTCAACTCATTTTCACAACTGCAGCCATTACCTGAAATACTTTCTACCTATCTGGCTATAGGGGTTTTTTTAATCAGAGGACTTCTTACCTATTTTTGTGACTTCACTTTTGGACATATCAGTGGGATGAAATGCCTTAGAAATGAAGGCATTGCTAAGACAAAGGAAGAACAACCTCCACATCAGTTCAGACTAGACCTCAACAGCATGCAAAAGACGTGTTATGTGTGGTTCAGATGAATAAGGAAATCTGATAAATACATGGATTGTGAAAGATTACCTTCCCCTTTGTCATTATTATCTACCAGTCTGTCTGGGATTACATTCTGCCTCTCAAATCCTGTGAACATCTCTGCAAAACATCAAGGTGGGAGGTAGCCACAGTGACCTTCATGGATAAGACCTCTCTACTTACCTAATTATTCTTGAGAATTCAAGCAGTGGTAACCAAAGTCCAAAGTCAACAAATAAAAAGAAGTGTTACAGAGTTTGTAATGAGTGACTCCATGAATTAAGAAGCTCAAAGACAGATTTCTATAACTAGTATTGTTTGTTTAAAAAATGTTTTACGTTATGTTGACATTATCAGGAATACTCGTCCTCAAATTCTTCTAAGTTAATATGTCTATACATTGTCAATACATAAGTCAATAAATTGAGCGTTCTGATGACCCCTCTCTAATAACACAATCCCAGTTACCTTTTTGAGGTACTACAGTTGTTGCAGAATTTCTTTTTTCCCTGTAAATTAAAACTAAAGATCCTTCCTCATTGATTTATTGTTCTGGTCTCATTTGTTAACAGATTTAGTTTGAAAAAGTGGTACAGCCAGCCTAAAGCATTTCTTACTCATTCAGATGCAAAAGGAGTACAAGCAAAACCCCCATTTCTCATTTATAGGTCATATTAAAAACAGAGTATGGAAACAGCCTTTCTTCTATAAGGCCCAATCCGATGTCTAATGTGATCTGCAGTAGTTTCCCTCAGCACATTTCTTACAGGCAGCACATTCCCTGAAATACTCTCTGACATTGCTCAAGGCCTTAGAAAACTACTAGTCTAACTCAACCAGGTTGATACAGAGCATAACAATTGTTTCCCCTAGAATATTAACTGCTCATGGAAAACAATACTTAGATAACGAAGCTTAGGCACACAGTCCATAATATTTTATCAGTCTTGCATTGTTGATTTTCCCATTTCTCAAAGGAGCATTTCCTACTTCCAACTGCTGCGGGATTCTGTGCCACTGTCCATTGTTAGAAGAAAAAGGAATTTGCAGAAATAAAAAATAATCTTATCTCCTGGTCCAAACGACACTAACAATTAGCCAGAAGCCAGAGAGTTTCAGAGATGAAATATCAGACCAGGTAAGCCAATGTGTCACTCAAAGCAAAAATCAGGCATATCTGACCTGCAGCACAAGTCCAGAAACAGACCTGTATAGGACACTCTAGATACCCTCTCACCATATTTTGTTGCTGAAATTCAAATACAGAGAGTCCTTCTACCAGACTAAAAGGAGAGCAATGGCCTCTACCACTCATCTCAACATCTCTAACATCTGCTTACCCATCTGGTAGATTATTGGTGTGATGTGGGTTCTGGTTGGATTTCTGAAAAATGAAGCCCCAGTTCCCACTCCACTGAAATTAACATGAGATTCTCTGCCCATCCATTCAAACAAATTAATTCTTCACATGTACCTGATGGATCTTGCGTTCATAAATTATCTTGCTTCTGACTACAGATTTGAAGAAAATTAGTTTGTTTTGCTATTAAAGATCTTGTGAAGGGGCAGGTTAAAATACAAAAGGCAGGAAACATTAGCCTTTATCCTACTAAAGGCTCTGGAAACCTACAAGGCTTGATCCCATAACTTTATAGGACCAAGGTTGCTCATGATTTAAAACACTAGACCAGAAAAATAATTAGCAGTAAAATTTAGTATTGCCTCCTTTCCTCTTCAAAAAAGTGAAAAGTTTTGCTTTATTGAGGTAAAAGTATTGGAAAAATTACCTGATAAAAACTCAGTACTCCAAATGCATTATTCCTCTTGATCAAAAACCACCAGAGGAATAATTGTGAAAATAGAAAAAAGTATTTTTCTAGTGCTACATGAGGTCATGTGAAAAATAAATACATAACAAAAAAGGGTAAGAGAGTCAGAGAAATGTAAAAATCTATTGAATTGGTATAATTTAGTATTATTTGTCCAAAATTTCTTATACAAGTGGAAGTGCCATGTAAATATGGAAAACCTCAAAAATGCTTTAGGGACAGTTTATTATTGCATTCACTTAGATTTGATAAACAATTCTTGTCTACTCTTTTTATTATTATCGACATCACATCTGAGATGTATTTTGTATCATTTAGCCTAGCAATTACATTAGGTTACTATTCCAAACAGGAAATCATATATATACATATATATATATATATATACACATACACACACACACACACACACACACACACACACACACACACATAAATATATATATATAAAATACAGAAAATCCATATAGAAGTAAATAGGAAGGCAGATAACACAAAAATACATACCTGACCATATTTACGCTATTAATTAATGACCAAGGAATTATTATTAGTGTTCATCAGTATATCCAGAACAACTTCATTAAGGTATAGCCAACCACAGTAGAGAATCCTTGTACTGGAAGAAAGAAAACATTGCAGCTGTATTTCCCAGGAATCATAGCCACTAATTCCTGATACTTAGGTTAGGACTGTTCAAAGTCCTAAACTCCAAATAAACATGGAAATGGTATTCTACCACCTCTGCTATCAAAATGGCGCCAGTGATTTTTAGAATTAAGGACTTCTCTTGAGCTAAGAATATTGCTGGTTTAATGCAGAAAGCACAGCATATGCGTAAATCAAAGACTTCTGGCACCCTCTCACTGAAAGGGGAAGCTGCACTCCACCTCAAACTCTTTTACGGCCCTTGGCAGGAGCACACAGTAGCCTCACATGAACTGCGGAATCTCTAAACACTGTCAAGGCAGCCTTCATTTAGGAAGAGCTGCATAAAGCAGGCTCTGCTGGCTGCATCCAAGTTCATTTATAGAACGCTGCACCTCACATGTGTGAGTTGGTATCCCATATTTGTTAGCAAAAAAATCTGCATGACTATACTAGAAAGGAAAAAGCCTCAAATGTTGACATTATAGAAGTGCCTGAACAGCCACAATCGTTAATGGAGGCCCTGGACTAGAGCACCACTACTGAAATATAAATCCTGAAGACTTTATGACCTTCTCTGTAAAGTGTTCTATTTTAAAATGCTAAGATCAGGATTTTTCTCTGGCTGCTAGAAGTAATTACTTTCTATTGCTATTCAGTAAATAACTACTTTAAAAAGGTAAATTACCAGGACTAGCAGTCACAGACAAGCCCAGAGAGAAGGACATTCAGACAATTAGGACAATATGTTTAGTGAGTTGTCCAGAACACAGATAAGATGGAGAAGGATGCATCGAGATACTGAGGAGGAAAGGGAGGTAGAAAAGCAGTAAGAAAAGCAGGAGTTAGAAAATGACAATAACATAAATTAATAGCTGTAGCCAAACAGAATTTCCTGATGATAGAATTTGTCCTTCTCAAGTCAAGAGAAATAGAGTATTTACAGGCAATTTCTGTTGTTCAGGGATCTCCTTCCCTGAGGCTGCCAGCTGTGTTTTGATAGCCAGATCATGTGGGAGATTTTTGCAGCAGCAGATTCTGACATCTTTTTTCCTTGTCAAGAAAAGAGCTTTACAGTCACCAGTTTCATTGCTTGTCAAAAGGGAATCTGTTTTCTCCTTGACAAAGTGCCTGCTCTCTGTTTATTCCCTTTGGATTTTTCCTTTTCAGTGATATTTTCTGCGCACAAGGATTCTCACCCTCTCAAGGAAAACCATCATCAGACCTGCCCCTAGAAGGAATTTCTGAAGCCTGATGACCATCAATCTCCCTCCACCCATACGTTTTCCTTCCTCTCAAGTGAGGTGGAACAAGAGAGGCAGATGCAAGGACACACAGGAACTTCTCTGCAATTTCTGGCCTTGTCACACCAGACCTATTGGGGCAGAGGGCCCCCATGGCTACTTTATTTGTAGTCTTTTCTTCATTGAAGTCGATGAAAAAGATGACTGGCAAACACAAGGCTCCATCGTTTCTCATTCCCAACAAGCCATGAAGTGCACAGTGGTACACAGCTCATGAGGAAATCCAGTGTTTCAGAGATTAAAAACTGACCACCCTGCACAGGTATCAGCTGAGGCACATCACTGTACAAATGTCTCTTGCAAAGCTGTGCCTGGCTTGGAAACAATACATGCACCTTCCCACAGAGACAGAGATCATAAATTCTGTCAAATCTGAGTTGCCTCTTTGAAGAAACAGCTGAAGCTTTTCCTTCCCATGTTCCCAGAGCCAGGAGTGACAGACAGCACGCTGCAGTCACACCTCGCCGCTTCCCCGCAGGAACAGCTCAAACCTCACTGGGCTTGGGCCAGCTGCCCCCGCCTGCATGTGCAGACAGCTGAAATGATCCCCAGCAGGAGGGATTCTGGGAGGCCTTTTAGGTCAGGTGAACACGATACACATGCACAGATCCAGTTTGGATATCTGACCCAACAAACTCCCACAGGGAACCAGGGAGATAGCACTGAAACATCAGCAGCAAGAATCCCGGCCAGTTTCGGGAGGAAAGCATGGGAGCAGAATGAAAAGGCCAAAATGTCATAGGTGACACTACCAGTGAGGCATTTACACTATAAAGTATTACTTGCAAAAGAAAACAGGAAACATTACAATTAGGAGTAGGATGTTGAGAAGCATTCCATCTTTGGCTCAGCTCCAGCCTGATTGAGTTGGATGACACAGAGGGTCCAGCTAAGGTTACAAGGCGACTCTTTCCTGGTTGCCTGTGACTGCTAACCCTGCATACAAGCACAGTGGTTTCCTACAAACTATGACAAAACAATCACCCCTCTGTGTGGAAGCACATTTTAGTGCTAGAGAGTAGCTTTGTAGCTCTATTATTTGCATTGCATCATAAATGTGTTCACCATTTTGAACTATTTGAAAAGAACAAAATTTGCCATAGGAAAACACACCAACTTAAAAGTGAGCACAAGTATTTTTACGCTACTGTAATCATTTTGCCTTTAATGGACCATCAAAAATTCACAACTATTTTCATTCTTTGCAAATACTCAGATAAGGTGCACAACTTCCTTAAACCAAGTTTACCTTCAAGGCTTGCAGGTCTGTGTTTTGCCTGCACCATATAAGCAACACCAATGAAGCCAAACAGGCTGTTGGCCTATTCCTACATTGCAATCTTGTGTAGTACAATATTCTTTAGAAGTGCCAATTCTTTTTGGCCCAAAGAGTCACCCAGATTTCCACATCTTTAAGGTTGTTTCCATTAGGAAAAGAAATTGATGAAATTTGATATGATCCCTGAGGTTTTCAGGAATAATGAGCATTACACCCTGATTTATGGAGCGAAGAGAAACTCACGTGAACAGGAGCAATTTGTTTACCTATAGTTCCCAGACTGTCTGTAGGCAGCTGTATTTTAAAAATCTTCCTTTCAGGCTTTCTGGTGCCACACAGACAGAATTAGAGCACCTTTCTGATCACTTCCTCAGCTCTGAAATTATTTCTAAATCCTCAGAAAATCAGCTGAACTTTTTGACCCTCCTATTGTTTGCACCTGCAGGTGACTCACTGTGAGTACATTTTCTACTGCCCATTAGCTAAAGCAAAATAATTTGTAATTGTTTCTTGCAGTCTCAGAATGAAAAGTGGCTCTCATGGCCACTACTTGGAACAAAATGGTTGAACTGTCTAAAGCCCAACACAAAGCTCTTCACACTTCATTTTTTCATATTGTCAAACAGATCCCTTTAGAATTGCAGGGAATTTCATTGCTTAGCCAGATATCACAGGCAATCCCATGTGGCCATCCACTGAAGCCAAGAGAATTACTGCAGGGATGGATTTGGCAGTACAGCATTTTGAACCGAGTTCCCTTAAGCAAGAAATCAGCACAAATGCACAAATCCCACTGTGTTTGAAGGTTCTGTTTTGCAGCCATCTGTGCAGGCTTTTATTGTGAAACAGGAATAAAACAAATGCTGGACTAAATGATACTGATATATGCGTTAAGGTAAAAAAAATACACATAATTAGAAAAGCTGAAAACAACTAGAAAAAGCTGATTTGCTTTATTAGAAAACCCGCAAAACATTATGTTTAAGTAAAACACTAAGCATCCACCTTAAGACATGTTGACACTGCAAATTAACACCAGAATCCCAATATGATATCTTAAAAGATACAGCCAGATGAAGGCAGTCTGCTGTGTGTTCATTTCTCAGACAAAATATGAGAGCTGAAAGGTTTCCTCATTTGTAATGGTACATAAAATCTTGCATCATTTTTGTAGAAGAAATAATGTACTTGATTACTGTTTGCCAAATTGATGAGTAATTGCATGGTGAAATATATTGGTACAGAAACCCACTGAGACCAAGAACTGAGTAAATTCTAAAAATGTACATGAATAGCAACTAACTGGAGCTGCAGTTGTTCACAGTACTTTTGGAAGCCTTTTTATGTTTCATGCTTCAAACTTAAGAAAATCTCTTACTGTTACAGTTTAGAATACAGTCTTTCATGGGGACAGGCTGTTTCCTTTTACCAGTATCAAGTATTTCATTCAAAGACCTGATCTTGTCATACCTGTACAAAGATACTGACCCAGTCTGATCTCCAGTTTGATGTAGAATAGTATTTTTTGCTAGCAACCTATGAGCTTCCTGTGATCTCCCTGCTGTTTGGGAGCTGAAGAAAGCACAGTGGATGCCAATTTCAGTTACTTTTCTGCCATTTTGCTTTATCAGTAACAACCATTTTAAGAATAAGACACATAAATAATGACAAATAAATAATGACATTTTTTTCCTCAACATAGCAACTCAACTACATTTTAATCTCTGCAGTCAGATGGGGTTTTTTTTAATATAGCTTTGCACAAAAACTTGATCCACATTCTGCTTTCACTTGTATTTGGAGCCAGCTTTTGACCAATTTAAGCAAGGAAGTACAGCGAGGGTTTAAGCACTGAAGTGGTCTCTGATTCAAACAAGATCAATAATCCTGTTAACTAGCAACATTATTCTTGCCTTTTTAACACTCTTAAATTGCAAAGAAGGACACAAGTGGAATATACGAGCTGTGAGGCAATCACCACCACAAAGGTAGTTCCAAGCAGTCACTAACCATTCACACTGCAAAGTCTCCCTACATCTCCAGTATGCTCTGGCATAGAGCAGTTTCTCTGCAACCTGGAAACTCCTCTACCCCTGGAGCTGTGTATGATCAGCAGCCAACACCTGCCAGCTGATGGGCAATGACTTGCTGCTGTCCACGTTAGCAGCTCCTGCCTCTCCACCATCACTGCCCTCACTGCTGAAGCCTAGCCAGAGCCACCTTTCCCAAGACTCCAGGAGCAAGACAAGCTAGGAAATGTGACATAAACGGAGTGTTGGCAGATGAGGGACTGAAGCTGACTTCTTTTTGTGATGATGGGGGAAGCAAGTTAAAATATGGGGTTTCAGTATGTGATCTGTGGACACAGGTACAGAAGTGGTGTAAGAGGGCAAGTGTGGAAGCACGTATTTTCCTGCACATCCATTCAGTCCAGTCTGGGAAAAGAAGTTTGATGCTACCAGTTGCACCACAAGATTGCCTCAACCCAATGGATTAATCTTGGGAGACCCAGCTCTGCATCAGCCTGTTTTATTGTCCTGGGATTTATGATTGGATGGATAACAAACAAATTAAATTTTACACCCAGGAAGTTAATCACATGCTGTGACCTATCAAACAACCACCACAAAGGAAGAACCCTCTAACAATTAGAGCAACAGGGTATACTGGAGAAAAAACTCACTACATAACAGCCCAGTATGGCCTTTTAAGAAACCGGACAGGATATGGCACGTGACTATTGACTGCAGGGCTTTCCATAAAGCAAATGGCTCTTTAACAGTTGCTGGTTCCCAGCACAGTATATACAAACATGCTCTTCTGTGGTGGGTGTGTTAGCTACACAAGCTGTGGTCCTTATGATCCTGATGCAAGAGCAAGAGAAACCACAGTTTGAATTCACTTGGGGTGGAAGACTATACCTTTTATTGCCCATGTCAAAGTTTTAGTCATGGCCCCACCTTTGCCTGTGCCATGTTAGCTAAACAGCTGGAGTCAATCATCCTCCAACCCAAAGCAGCAATTTTACAGTATACAGATCATGCTGTAATTGCAGGACATGATGAGAAAATGGCTCACTAAAGTTTGAATGCTACTGCCCAGCATTTCCTAGAATTAAACATTAGTGTTCTTGACTTTAAACAGCAGGGACCAAGTCCCAGAATGACTGCAAGCCGGCTACCAACAGCCTTATAAACTTACATATGAGACTGGTAAAGTATCCAGCACCTTCAGTAACACACTAATGTATTGCTGTGGTCCCCATTACTGATTGCCAAAACCATACCAAAAGAAGGCAGCTCTGCCTTATCTTTTAATCTGTTTCAGTTAACTAGCATGTATCAGGTTAATCACATTTGGTAGCCATTGAAAACAAAGACAAGCCTTAGAACCCTGACTTAGACGCAAATTCAATAGAAGATGGCTTAAAACAATTTAGTGTAATATTGAGGGTTATGTAATGCAGCTACAAAGGAGCTAATATTCCAGTTGCTAGTTAGGAATTTGTCAGAGGAGTGCCACTCATATAAAAATCATACCCTTATGCCAGTTTGCTGTCATTCCCAAAGTCTTTTTAAAAAGATGTGGATACCTATAGTAGCAGGAGATGCTTGCTCTGTAATACACGAGACATCAATAACTTCATGAACACTACACTTAGTGGCTACTACACTGAGGATGTGCCTGTCTGACCACACCTCGAGCTCCAGAATTAAGCAGCATGAAATGCTTCTCTGGCATCTCCACCTGGCAGTGTCTGCAGTGAGATACATACATGGCAACGCGTTCGGACTTGTGTCTGTACCCACCTTCAAAACTGCCCCCTTTGAACATAATGTAAAGTCTGGCCCTGGAAACATTTGCTGCTGCCATTTGACAGATTTTTGACTAAATGACCAAATACAGGTTAACTTCTTGTTGACTGAAAACAAAGATGTGTTACTTTGTACTGTTTGAAGATACAGTAACTTGTGGTGTGATCTTTGAGACACAAGATGACTTTCTCAAACAAAACGCCAAGATTACCCAACATCTGTCTGAAACTGGACAATCTTTAGACGGAAGACAAACAAAAATTGGTATGTGACAATACTGAAGGGATTCAAGGAGTGAAGACCAATTAGCCTGACTTTTATTGTGGTGATAAGTAGTACTTCACATCATCAAATTCAGTTGACAGTAATCTAAGTGGCAGTTTGTGTTCAGCTTCTTTTCCCGGCAGGAGTATCAGGGTAGATGTGAATATCTGCAAATGACGCTAAATGGAGAAAGTATAATGTAGAGTATTTTCTAGTACAGGTTCAGCTTGGTAAGATCAGACATCTTCCTAGGTATTTAGATTCCAGGCATTAATAGATTCCCCGGGAGCCAGTAAAACTCTGTAAAACTTCACTGAATGCTGAACAATTTGCTTAAGTGTTCCACTACAATATCTGATGGTATCACTTAGATTAATTACTTCCCTAACTCACCTTAAACTTTTCAAATAATAAGGTCTTCCTGAGGAATCCTTTCCACCTAAAAATAAATTTTTACCAGTTAAACAGAAAAAAATGTATAATAATACTTGATGTACTAATTATAACATTCTCGTGTTCTTGTTCATTTGTTCTTGGCTGACTCAAAAGTCACTTATCAAGTCTATCTGACATCAGCTTTTATAAAAATAGAAAATAAAAACAAACAAACAAAAGAGTATCATTTTAGCAACTTTAATAGCTTTGCCAAACTTTAATCACTGGGGCTGAAAATTTCCATGATAATTGTCTGCCTTGGCCTGTACAAATTTAGTTCAAAATTGTTCATAATCACACTCTAATAATAACAGCTACAGAAAAGCCCATAGAGGCATTAATAATTTTGTCTTTAGAATAGGGCTTGACTAGCTTGCAGCAAATACAGCACAGTCACACCCCAAACAAAGAGGGTAAAGCAAAATTCTGAACAGCTATTCACTAAAACAGCACCATCTAACCTAAATACTGAATCACATAGATCAGACAGTGTTGCCCCTCAATAATTGCACATGATGATGTTGTCCAAGGATGTCATGTAAACAACCAACTTCAATTCTTCCCAGCTTTACATGCTTGAACGTGCAATGCCTTTGACTGTGTGTTTACATGTGTACACTTGCACTCACACAGAAAAGCAACAAATATACAAATCAATAGAAACAATGCATCCAAATGGTGCAAGTTTTAGAAGAAAGCACATATTACCTATAAAGGAAAAATTCAAACTGTTCACCTAATATGAACATATTAGTTCCACATTCTGTTATTTGGCAGTACCATTCAGGCTCCATAAGATGGCAGACCTGCATACATTTACCAGATGTTGGTGTAGTGACACTGCTGTAAATACACTGCTTTTAAAATGGTTGGTTTAAATGGATGGGGCATGTTTTCAGCCAGAATGTTTTGAATGTGATATATTTAGAACTGTAACGAATTCTGCTCACTGCTGCCTTTGACATACTCCCTGATGGCTCTGGACAGGGTCTACACAGAGCACCCATAAAAAACCCAAAATGAGCAGCAGCATCAGAGCTGATTGATTGGGGAGTACCATAACTTAATCAATTGAACTCTTTCTAATAAACATGTAATTGGTGTTTATTTTCATTGATTCATTCTAGAACTTTTGGTCAAAGTAAGGTAGCTCTCAGAATAGAATTGCTGCCCTGAACACACCAAAACTTGAGGTTATCTTTTTAACAGTCTGCTTTACAGGAGACTATTTGGGGCAACAATGACTTTCCTGTTAACCCTGAAATTGGTATATTTCTTTCCCATTGAATGATGATGCCATTTCTAAAGGCTTTTTTCAGGTTCTCTGATATTAATGTAGTTCTATTATTTGTACAGTCATTATAGTAAATTAATAAAACAAATTTGTTTTATGAGTCATATAAGGTGGTTGTGGAGAATACTCTGGAGAATTCTGGAGAATACTCCAGAACAAGGTGATGCCTTTACCACTGCTTTATACCAATTTCCTGTCCATTTGTTAAAACTATGGTTTTCAAGCATGAATTTTTCAAAAACATTATCATACTTTAAATGACCAGGCAAAAAATGGAATGAGCTTGCAATCTCACTTTTATGTTTGACTTCAGCAAACTCACACTCATAAACGTTATAATTACACAGGCATATAATTTTCCCATAAAGGTTTCATTGCACTTGTTCCACTTGGCTAGGATTACAAGGAAAAGTGGCTAGATTGTTTTTAATATTTTGGAAGAGTTCTTTGGAAAAGAGAGAGTAAGAAGTGTTCATGCCAGTAGGAAAGCAGTTTGTACTCAGTAAGCTTGTGAAAAAGAAGTCACAATAATTTTAAAATAAAAACTGTTCTACTTCCTAGTAACAAATGGAATAAAGAAAACAAATTACCAAGGAATTTAACTCCAAATCCCTCCACTGGCACATTGGGTTAGGATGAAAACTTTCACTAGAGTCAAGAAATTGGACTGTTATGTTCTTATGCAAAATTTGCAATTTTTTTCATATGTAAACATGCTCTTTAGTAATTGCTTAGCAATGAAACCTTATTTCAAACACTGCTCCCTGACACATTCACGGGATTCTTGCTGACTCACTCTTAGAGAATGGGATTTTGAAAAAGAGCAATGAAAACACTCCAGTAGCACAAATACTAAAGAATTGAGATAATCAGTGTCTGTGACCTACTTCTACCTTTAGATGGCTACTGTATCAAACTTCACGGATGTACCAGGAAGTTCTTGCTGGTTTGCAAACCCCATTGTTTTTAAAGCAGTCCTGTGAGCTTCTTGCTGGTGCAGAAATGGCTTTGTTATTTGTTTGCTTCTGGTTTATTTATACTTGTTTCAATCAGAGCCATCTACAGAAACCCGTACAAGGGGCTATGGTATCTCTGCAGCTGCTCAGCCGGGCTGCGGCAGGTTCTGGCCAAGCCCATGGGGGCCACAAGTCCCAGATGGATGGAGGCCAACGCCGCGTACCTCGGCACAGCTTCGCGGCGCGGGGCTAATTCTGCAGAAGCATCTCTGTGTGTGGCGAGATTTTGCGGCGTTTCAGCGCGGTGTTTGGGCGCTCAGTGCCCGCACAGCCTGCCCAGGTTCCGCTCGGAGCAGCGCTGCAGGGGCGCTTCTCTCACCGGCAGGACACGGGCACAACGAGCAGGTTTGTACTGCCACGTTCGGCACCTCTGGCACCGTGTTGTGGAAAAGGAACGAGAAAAGAGGCTTTGCCTTTCTGCTGCTTTTTCACGTAGAAACGCAGCTCTAAAGAGGTCACTGACTGAGGAACAGTTTCTTCCTGCCAGCTCTGGCATATGAGCCAAGCAACTGCTCGCTGCGGCGGCACAAGGAGGCGGGAGATGCAGCCGGGACTGCCGCTGCCGCCGGGAAGGGCCGTGCGCCCCGCGGAGGCCCCCCAGAGCCGCAGACGAGCGCGGCCTTTGCCGCTGCTGCCGGGAAGGGCCGGGGGAAGGGCCGTGCGCCCCGCGGAGCCGCCCCAAACCCCGCGGAGCACCCACAGTCCCGGCCGCCGAGCGCGGTCATTGCCGGCGGGGCCGCGGCCGCCCCCGGGCGCGCGGGGCACGCGCAGCGCGGCAGCGCCACTGACGCATTGCAGGTGCGGCGCAGCCAATCAGCGGCCCCGACTCTTGCCAGATAACCATTGCGGAGTCCCACTGGCCAATCAGGCCCTCCCTCGCAAAGTGCTGCCTCAGACGTCTCAGCACCGCTTCCGTCGGGCCGTGCCCCAGCGCGGTAACCTTCCGCGGCAGGATATAGGTCCCGCGGCAGCGCCCCGAGGCGCGCGGGGAGGGATCGGGTACCGGTCTCGGCCTCGGTCCTGCGGAACCTGGCAGGGCGCGGGGTGCAGCCGCCATCCCGCCGGTAGCGACGGGCTGCCGTGTCCGCCGCAGAGCCGTCCCGCTGCGGCCCCGCTGCCCGCGGGAAACGGGGGAAACGGGAGACAGTGTCCCGCGGGAGGCTCCGGGAAGGGCTGGCGTTCTGTGCTGTGATGCCCGGGCCCTGCTGTCGATTTAACATTAATCGCCATCGGCACTGTCTGATGCAGAGCGGGACAGCCCGCAGCGCCGAGTCGAGCCAAAGGCTCCGTTCGGGCGAATCCCAGAGTGCCTCCGGACGAGCTGCGTGTGCCAGGCCGGCACTCGCCATTGCGAGGGAGGGCACAGCTGAGGGAGAGCCCTGCAGTGCCTCTCGCCTAATCGCGAGCGTCGCCACAGCATTTGGGAGCGCCGGCAGGACCCGCAGTGCTGAGCGGGAGAGGGGCAGCCCCAGCGAGGTCTTACCAAATAATTTGGATCTTCCGTGGCAAACTAAAGGCCCCGGCATATCGGCAGTTACTGCTTTACATCCTTGATTTGGGATGCCTGGTTAAAAATCGTCGCCCTTCCCCATACCCGCTGACCAAACGATAACCAGGTTTATGTCGAAGCGCAGTTACGGGTGTCGCTGTCATGTCGTGCCCAGGCGATGCTGCCGTGCGACATTCGCTCTCCCGAGGATGCTCCCGGGCCCCGCTGGAGGCTGAGGAACTCGAGCGAGGATCTCAGGACTCACGAAATTCTACCAATAACAATTTTTTTCAAGAATTAAGATAGATGACTACCTGGCACCCAAGGACCCATCATGGAGCAGAGTTTTTTTTTTTTTCCCACAAGCTTGGGGGCCAGCAGCATGGCCCTGAGGAAAGAACAAGATGAGACAAACTAAAGAAAGAAGTGGGAGGAGGAGTAGGAAGATAATCTATGTTTAAGTTATTTAACCCCATAATAATAATAACAAAATAGTCTATTTTGAGTCTTTTGCTTTTTGCTTATTTGATGCGGAATATCTTGTTTCAGTTATATTTTAGTTGAGAAGGTTGGTGCTCTATAAGCCCCTAAAATAGAATGTGGAGATAGAGGCAGCAGAAGCAGAATGGTTGCCAGAGTGAAATGATCTGGAGTGCTGAGCTCTGCATCAGCCCACACACTGGCCCACCCCAAGGACAGTGATGCAGAGAAGTCTTAGATGGTGCTCCCTGCTTGGAAAAATGATGTCAGTATTGGCAGACCTGAAACTAAACTGAAGGCTAACCAAAATAAACTCATTAAATGTATTTCCCTTCTATCATTAAATGTATTTCCCTTCTATAAAGCATAAAGAACTCATTCTCCATGCAGTGCACCTTTGTGTTAGGCTTGTGCTCTTTAATAACAGCACTGCTGACAGCTTCACAGCCAGCACATAACAGTGCACTTACTAAATATAAGTACTTCATTAGCATCAAGCATACTTCAGCTACCACAGAAATAACAACAAATAGCCATACTGTGGGGAAGGTCAATGCTGCTTGCCAGGAAAGGTGTGCACAAAGTGCTCCATGCCTGGGACAGACTGGATTTTTAAGCATATTCTTGTTCCACACAAGCTGATAGCTCGGAATAAGGCAGGCAGAACAGAGATTTAATTAGGCAGCTGATGTGAGCTGTACCCTCACAAAAACGTGGGGCCCATGGGACAGCTCTACTTTTCTGGTTTACAAA
The DNA here is from genome assembly GCF_047495875.1 of Pithys albifrons albifrons. NCBI lineage: Eukaryota > Metazoa > Chordata > Aves > Passeriformes > Thamnophilidae > Pithys > Pithys albifrons. The sequence continues at coordinate 17,711,000 of NC_092463.1, read as the reverse complement.
GATGGGTTTTCTAGGTACCATTTCTGGAATTTTAACAATGATGGGAGGTGCTTTAGGATAGAGACAATTCCTCAGAAGAGGAGTTCCTAGGTACCGCCATGGAAGGTTTCCTGGGGAAAGGCAGTCCACTGGCTATCTGACAATAGGCTACAGAGACTGGAATTTATTTTTTACAATTAGTGAGATCTGATACTAGAAATGCATCTCCTCTTCAAGGTTGTTGAAAAGTGTAGGATTTTTTTCCTCCCCCAAAATGGTGATTAGGCAGTTACTTCATTATGAGGTGGGTTTAGTACTGATGCATGTACAAGCATAAAATAGTTGTCCAAAGAAGTGTAATGATTCCGTAGTTTTCTTTCTGTACATAAGACAAATGAAGAAGAGTATCACCTGGCAATGATTGTGGCTTCCAGCATTGGTAATTTGGGATGCATGTGTAACACTTCCCATCTCAGGCCAGCTCTGTAGTGTGGCAGATTAGAATAGTGGATGTCTCTTGGATGCCAGTATTTGACATCCATTAACTCAGGTGGTTTTGATCTTGTAGTTTCTTATCCTAAGATAAGATTCTTCTACCAAACTGATTGAAACTCCTTGATTTGAGTGTGTGAGAGAAAGAAAGGGAAGAATAAATCCCTAACTGGTGCAAATTAACATGGATTTATTGACTTCAGGGCATGTTTACAGTTGCTGAAAATCTGTACCAGAAACTATGATTCTGATTTAAAATTATGATCACCCTGGAACTGCATATGTGGTGTTGTTGAATTTTTGACCTCTAGCTGCAGCATAAAGACAGAACAGGTCCACCTGACCCAAAGAAATTTTATTTAATGTAGACTTACTACAAAACAACAATTTGGCCATTAGAGGATGTATCTGGGGATTTTACATACCTGTTATCAGATATATTCTTATATATTTGTTAAATTTATCTGGGACTTTTATTGCAAAATTGATGTCCTACTTTGCCCCATGGGAGTATTCAGATGAAAATAAATTACTCACGGACAAAGAAGAGGTGTAAAAAACAATGCAAATGGCTCATTTAATAATTTTCGTTATGTAAAAAAGCAATCCTGAGTATCTTGGAACATTTTTTTCTATGTTAAATAGGACAAACTGAAATGAGAAACAACATTACTGGAGTTGAACAAACTGATTTCCAGCCTTTTTCCAGGACTTAAATTCTGAAGGCTATTTGTTTACCATTGGTTTTTTATCCCATTGTAAACTATATATTTGTTCAAAATCTGTAGCCAACGGCAACAGCTGTTCAGCTTTTATCAGTTCTAATGTAGATATTTGAACCTATAAAGGAAACCAGTTTTTGGCCCACTCATTTTTTCAGCATATTCTAAAGCAATAAAATGCAAAGTCAAGCCATCCCTAGTAAGATGAATCTGATAAAAAAATTGGTTTATTTCTTGTGTTGAATCGCTTCACATTTAGAGGAATCCATCTACTGAAATTAGAATTTTTCCTATCATTAGAATGACTGTTCCCATATGTAGCTTTCTATACAGAATATTTTAAAATATATTTATGACAAAAATATATTACTTTTTTTGACAGATGTACTAGCTGGAATCATTGTCAGAGAATATAGTTCATGTACATGTATCTATTAGTGAAGAAGCAAGACCTAAGTATGCTTCACAATGCTATGTAAAAACATTAAATACTTAGCAAACACACACATAAATATCTTTCCCTCTTCTGCATTTGATTCTTGAAAAATAGTGGATACAATCTGGCTTTTATCTGTAAAAACACTAACAGTAACAAAACATAGAAAATGGAACAAGTAACTTGTTTATATCATGAATCATCCAGTGTTTACCTTCCTATAAAACTGGCAATTACAAAACCTGGGAAGGAAAATCCTGTTTTCACATACTCCAGTGTTTCTAGAGAACTGTTCATAGGACTGTAAAGAAGGTTGGGACTTTTTTAAGACTGTGTGGAAAAGTTTTGTTCTTTTTTCATTTATTTTACATTTCAAGTGTAAAAAAAAAAATAGGAAAAGGCACTTCAGTTTAAAAGAATTGTTTTGTGATGTTTAATCTGCATGATGCATGACTGAGGACATGTGTGGGAGTGGGCCTGTAATTCCCATCTTTCCAAGTCCTTTTAAAGTTGGATCTTTAAGGTTTTCAACACAAAATACCCTAGGTTTAAAACATGAAACTTTTCAAATTATTGGGCCTCAAAGATGCCAACTTACATAACTATGTGGAAAAGGATTCACTAATTTAATTGAAATGTATAAATAATTTAGTTCTAACTAATGGTTAAATCAGTTTTATATCCACCATCTAAAACTTTACAAGGCAACAGACACTCAGTGTAGGTAATAACCACTGATTATTCAATTACATAGATGGCCTCCTAACACTAAATGCTCAGTGAAAGTCTGTAATTGTCTGTGATTCTGATGCACACCAGTGGGAATGAGACAAATGTAAAGAAATCACAAGCATATGAAAGATTGGGGAGTTTGTGGGTTTTTAATTTCCTCTCTCAGAAAAGAAACAGTTATCTAGAGGAACTCATATGTACCCATTGAACAATGCTCCAAGGTCCAGAACTTTAAGTGTTAAGGTGAAAACAATTTTTATTTTCACATCTTATATAAATGTGGTCCAAATCAATTCTGTTCTAGCTTTTTATTTCAATGGAGTCCCACCCACTTATTTGCAATCTTAGCGGAGCTCACAGAATATAAGAATACTCGCTTAGATTTTCACAGCTGCCAGTGGCGTTTAGAAACATTAATTTTTGTGGAAATCAGTCTCCCCCAAAAACATTGCCTATATGAAGAGAATTTTATAGAGGGTAAAAAACTGTTTTCACATATACCACCAGAAGTCCAGTTGCCTTGAAAAGCAGTACAACAAACTTAAACCTAGTTTGGGTAGCTCATGCATATAACTGGCAATATTATAGCCATGAAAGCTAATAAGTAATTTTTTTCCAGTTGCACAGATGTTGAATGCATATATATATTTGATTTGGGCTTCTTGTACTTCTAACTTACTACAAAATAGCTATCTGTGCTTATCAACATAATATCAGCCCTCCCCACCACACGTTAAATGATATGACAAACTTCTGTTCATTTCTCACATCCATTCTGTCAGGACAGATGTCTGTGAAATGTTTTAATTTATTTTCATTGGGGTTTTTTTAACTGATGATGTATATTTAATATGAGAAAACCAGTGATACATGTGTGGCCATGTTCTTCAGTGCTTATGTTAACAAAGCCAAAGCTGAGAAGCACACCTTGTATTCAAGTAGTAGGGTTTATTATTTATGGGGGTTCTCAACAGAATTCCTCCTTGTATCTTAGGCTGTTCCCAAAAACTGGACATGTTATGTCTCTGCTGAAACAAAGACCAACACCATAATCTTACTATCACCTTAAGGCAAAATTTAGGAATGTAATACTAGGTAGAATGGTTGCAAGTCTTCCACTGCAACTAATAAATTAATAAAATAATATTTTCTTACTATTACAGCTCAAACTCAAGTCAACAAGAGCATGCTTGGAGAGTAATTTAGAACAATAAATCTATCCAGTCAAAGCTCATCTTAGTAGCTGTTGCACAGCCCTCTGCAGCAACGAGATGGCCAAGTTGTGTATGGTGTCAGGCACAAACACTGAGCAATTCCATGGCCCAGTCCAGCTCCCACTGAGATTCAGGAGATGTTGAATGAGACTGTAGAAGGTCCTGGCAAATCATCTGACATTGTATGTCATTGGAATGACAGGGGCATTTCTTGCCTGCCCACAACTGAATGTAAATTTTAAGGGAACAAAGAAAACTGATCCAGATCTAGCTGTACAACTGATTGCAAGCAAATTTACAAGGAGCAGGCAGTTTAAATGATTTTTTTTTCATTAAATAAGCAGCAAAACATTAGTATTCTGTTTTGTGTACATTTATTGCTGCCATATGTCACATTAGGAAAAAAAATTCCCCTTAGTCAGAATGGTATTTTGGAACATGAGCTGTGAAATATTTTCAAATTCAGAGTGATACAATTTAACAGAAACTACTGCAGAACATAACTGTGGTACCTTAATTGATCATCCTGAAATTTTTCTTAAATAAACCAAGATAACTATATTCCAAACTACTTTAAAAGTAACTTTATTTTCAAATTCCATTTTTAATATAAATGAATTCTTAACATGAACCATCAAGAGCTAGGAAAAATAGACACGAAATGTTAAAGAAAAAAGATACAGAAATAAATGCACAGCAGTCCTTCTACTCAAAGGCCCTGTTAATCTTTGATAACATTCACTGAATGTGACCGAGTGGCTTTCTACTTCACATTTCCAAGTTTCACCACGTATGTCCAAACGCTGTAATGTTGATAGTTTGTAAGAGAATCTACATAAATTTTAATTACTTGTCTCATAGTCTCTTCTCAACAGATAAATCTAATCCCTTCCCTTTTTAACAAGTGAAGGTTTGGATCAATGCAAGAACATATTACATGCACTTAAAATTAACATTAAAGGGACTGAAATAAGGCACCCACATTCTAAACTGTCACATTTAAATGGTGGTAAGATTATTCTCTTCATAATATCTTCAACCTGCCATGTTAAAAATATTTTGGCCAAAGACTGCATTAGCTATTTATCTTTGCGAGATAATCATACAAATTTATTAGCCTAATATTTATGTAGAATTCAGTGTTTTAATAATAAGGTCTTCGCCTGTGTAAGAGCAGCACAATGAGGTGAATGATTTGTCTGTGAACATTGTTCTTCACACATCCCTGTGGGACTCAGGAACTTCCAAGATTCACTTACCCAACACTCTTGTACCTCACACCAATCAAGCATTGTGCCATGTTTTCAAGGAAGAAATTAAGCTAGGAAAATAAGAGCTTAAAATGGTTTGTCTGGTTTGAAAACAAAAGATCAATTTTCATGTTCTTGCATAGCAAAAAAACCCCAACAAACAGCATCACCACTTATTAGTTAAAAAAAATGTATTAAAAATAGGAGGCTGGGCATTCCGCATCTAAAATGGAAGTTGTGTATAAACCTACCCTTTGCAGACTAGCCAGCTGCAAATCAGTTTTCTGACACCATTTCATACACTTGTTCCTACACAAATGTTAGAATGGTTTGGGGACCAAACTATGACACATTAGATATGCTATTTTGTTTGCCATGATAAATCCTTCTAGATTGCGACCAGGTAACTGTTGTGTTTGCCAACCTATCTCTGCTTTCAGAAAGGCAAGCAAGTAAATTTTAACTTCAGTGGCAGAGCTTCTGAAATTGCTAAACAAACAGACCCAAACTGATTTTGCTTTTATTTCAAACACTGAAAGTATGCAGTATTTTTCAAAAACAGAAAAATAGACAAATGAACTTTAGATTTAGTGCTATCCTAGATTTAGTGCAAGTTTATCAGAATTATGACCACACTGGATACACTGCTGGCCTCCCAGTCCAGGGACAGGCCCAAACTAGAACATTCAACTAAAAGTATCTTACACTACAAGGAATCTCAAAATGTAGGGAAACTTGTCATGAATGGAACTAAAATCTGAGATTCCAATGTTGGGTTCGTGTTCATTTGTGCTTCCATAGCTATTAAAGGAAGTACAGTGTGAATGCTACAATATTTACTTATGTTATTACCAGTTGGTGAACAAAATCCTCAAACCCAGAGCAGAGATGAAGAAACACTTGTCATCAGGACATGCTTTTGGGGCCTCTCACTTGCAGCTTCTGCCGTTCTCATGAGAAGGGGCTGAAGCGGCACCTCAGGTTGCAGACCATCTGATTCTGGACTGAATTTTACCATCATCTGGGTTTTGGTGCTTGGTAAAAGCCCTACGGTTAATATAAAGGCAACTGTGGTCGCTTCAACATTTGAGCTTTACAGTCGCTGTCACACCCGCCTTGTCCCCGAGAAAGAGAAGTGCTTTATTAACGCTTCTCCCGTCGCGGGGCCGTCCTGCCCTGCAGGTGCCGCGGGTGCTGCCCGGCCGCCGGGGATGCTGCCCGGGACATCAAACAGCGCCAGCTCGGGCGCGATGCCCTCGCTCGGGGGTCCCAGCCCAACCCCTGCGGGGCCGCGGCGGTGCGGGAGCTCCCCGCTCGGCGGAGCTTGGCCACGGCCGGGGCCGGGCGCTGCGGGCCGATCGCGGCGGGGCTGCGGGCCCGGGCTGGGCTATGCTGGGCTGGGCGCTGCGGGCCGATCGCGGCGGGGCTGCGGGACCGGGCTGTGCTGGGCTGGGCTGTGCTGGGCTGGGCGCTGCGGGCCGACCGCGGCGGGGCTGCGGGACCGGGCTGGGCTGGGCTGGGCTGTGCTGGGCTGGGCGCTGCGGGCCGATCGCGGCGGAGCTGCGGGACCGGGCTGTGCTGGGCTGGGCGCTGCGGGCCGATCGCGGCGGGGCTGCGGGACCGGGCTGTGCTGGGCTGGGTGCTGCGGGCCGATCGCGGCGGGGCTGCGGGACCGGGCTGGGCTGTGCTGGGCTGGGCGCTGCGGGCCGATCGCGGCGGGGCTGCGGGACCGGGCGCGGCCGCGCGGGGAGGGAGGGGAGGGGCGCGCGCAGGGGGCCGGGCCGCGCGCCGCAGTCACCTCGCACATAGCGCGCCGGGAGGAGGGAAAAGGGCCCCGCTCCGGCGGAGGGATACAGCCCCACGTATATAGCGCGGCGGCGCAGGCTCACAGCCCCAGCACTCCGCGAGCCGCGCCGGGAGGAGGCAGCAGCAGCCGCCGCTCGTGGTCGCGCAGTTCGTGCAGCCGCCGCCGGGCCCGCCATGGTAGGGGGGCTCGCTCGCTGCGGGGCGTGGGGGCTGGCGCGCAGGGGGCTCGCAGCTGGGCCGGGGACGCGCCGGTGGAGCCGGGCTGTCCCCGGGGAGGAGCGGCGGGTGGGGGGGAGCCCCGCGGGGGCCCTTCCTCGGGGTCTCTGCGGGGCGAGCGGGCTGGTGGGTGTGGGCGCGCCCCTCCACCACCCCGCAGCGTTTCGCGGGACCGCCGCGGAGCTGCGGCCCTTCCTCTTCCGCCGCTCCCTTCCCCTTTCCCCGGGCCTGCCGTGTGGGCGCCCCGGCCTCGCGCCCTCCCGCCCCGCCTCGCCTTCCCTCCCCTGCGGAAAGGGCCGGGCGCGTCTCCCCGCGGCCGCGGCCCTAGCGCCGGGCAGGGCGCGTTGCGGGGCGGGGCGCGGGTCTGCGGGCGAGGATCCCGCTCGGCTCCGGCACCAGCTGCACTGCGCAGGGAGCGGGGGGGCGGCCGGGGGAGGGCACCGCGCTGCAGCTACTGCGCCCCCCCATCCCCCAAAAAACGCAACGGCGGCGGCGAAGCCCATCGCTGTCTGCATTACATCATGTCTCCTCCTCTTCCTCCCGGCCCCCGCGCACCCCCCGGCCGCGGGGGACCGGGGCGCAGTGCGTGTCGCTCGGTTGGAAGCGGCCCAGCGCCTGCATGGGGGGCTCGGAGCAGGGCGTGCAGCCTCCCCTCTCCCCGGGGTCTGCGGGGGAAGAGCCGCTGCCTCCACCGCCCGGGGGAGGGAAGGGGATGGGGAGGGAAGGCAAGGCTGCCTGCGGAGCCCGGGCGCCCTCGCGGCTGAAGGATGAGGATGTGGTGTGGCCGCCGGCGGGAGAGGGAGGGAGGGGAAACGGGGACGCACTGCAGCAGTGGGTGGCTGCTGGCCGGGAAGGGCGCCTGTTGCGCCGGCGGGTGGCGAGGCTCCCGCCCTGCCGGGCCGGCGGAGCCTCCGGAGCACATCGCATCGTCCGCCGGGCGCTGCCCGCGGGAGAGAGCGAGAGGAAGGGCTGGGGCTTTCCTGGCCACTTCTCACTTTCCACGAGAGCGGCGAAACAGTTGGCAGGCTGACCTCTAATCGCTTTTTGGCAATCTGGGTGTTCCTCGGCGCTGTCTCTCCATCGCCCCTTCCCGTAGGAGAAGGCTGACATCACCAGGACAGGATTTGATGACTTGGCTGGGTGGGGTGATGGCTCCAACCCTGGGCATCTTTGTCCTGTAGCTGGGCGAGCGGGCAGTGCCTGTTGCTCGGGAAGGTGAACCCTGGGCCGTGTAGGGTCGGGTTGCGTGCATCGGTCATCGCCGGGTCTGCGAATATTTGGGATTTTTTTGTTTGTTTTTTTGTTTGGTTGGTTTTAAATTTGAAATACGATTTTTAGAAACATTTACTGAGCTCCGACTAATGGGGCAATGAGCTGGTGCTGTGGGCTGGTGGAGGTTTTTGCCGAGGTGTGGCTCTGTTTCCTGTTCTCCAGGGCACTGAGGCTGTTATGTAAATTCCTTAGATAATCTTTAAGTAAAACCTCGCATTTTCTGGAAAACCGCAAAGAGTGCAGGAAGTCGAGCTGGATTTTGAACACAAGCCTGCTGTTATTAAAGAAGATTTATTAAATTTGAACTCTGTCTTTAGCTGCTGGTGTTTCTACCCTTTTCTCCCTCCCCCTGTGCACTGTGCATATGGGGAATTGTTTCATCGTTACATACAGACATAAAAACAAACAAAAACCACTTCCCCCAACACCTAATTACGGGTGAAATCTGTGTATTTTTCTTAATATATAGAGCAGATTTTCAACTCTGTCCTATTACCCTATGCATGAGCTTATCAGATTGTGTACCTGATTAATTGTTGTATTTGTTGCGCTTTACTGCAGTTAAGTACTTTTATAGTTAAATAATAATATTTTAAGACAAAAAGGGTTACAAGCTGCCTGCTTTCTGACCTACAAAATTCTCAGCTTTGTTAGTAAAAGAGGTCCAGTAAAACAAATTTAAAAGGAGTTAGTGCCCTTCTGGTTAGTGTATTCTCCAGTATCTGTGATTAGGCATCTAAAGAATTTTTTTTTCTTTTTTAATTACTAGGAAAGGGTATATTTTTCTGTAAAGAACTAGTTAGCTGCTTTGAGTCCAGGCAGTGGAGGGTTTTGTGATGCTCTTGCCACAGATAAGGAAGAGGCTTCTGGAAGGATGCAGCTAGCAGCACAATTAAGCTCTGAAAAGCCCGTTTAATTGGCTACTGAGCTGTATAATTTTGGATGCCTCAGTGACCTCTTGGTGCGCAGAGGGTTATAAGCAGGTATTTTAAATCTTACCACTTCAAATTATGTTTAAAACAACTGGCATATCAGGATCAGGCACCTTAAGCTGCTTGGCTGAGTGGAAAAATATGATGTATGAAAACTCTTAAAATTAAAGAGATGGCAAAAATCTCCATAATACCGAGTTGTAATTCCTCCTAATATGCCAGCAGAGCCCTCTCTGTGGCGCTGACAGAGGGCTGGTGGTTGCTGGGGTGCGGTGGGGAGGGTGGGCAGGGCTGGAGCAGTGGGCGGCACAGCAGCCCCCGCGTGTTCGATGCCCCCACGCAGTGCTGGGACACTGCACTGCTGGCAGGGACATGTGATGTGAAACCCCAAACACATGTCAGTAAGGATTTCATGCCTCTGTGGCCAATTGCAAGGAGCCTGCCCTGTGTCCTCTAGACCAAATTGGATTCACCAAGTTGCAGGATGACATGTCTGCTGCTTCATGTGCAGTTCCAAAAGAAGTTAGCTTCTGTGCTTTTGGAGACAGCTGCATGGTCTAGGTGAGTGGAGTCTCCTTGCAGAGGCAGAATTCTGGAGTTTGAAAGTGGCTTGTGAAAGTAATGATAGATCACTACTGAAATTTAAAGAAAGGGCCTCATGGCTTGACATAGCTAGAAGTGAACAGTATTCTAAAATGTTCTGTTCTTCATGTAGGCTGATCAACTGACTGAAGAACAGATTGCTGGTAAGTGTTTTGATGAGATTTTTTTTGTGCTAACTCCCGTGACTAAAAGAAAATACATTATCTCAAACATAATGAAAAAAAACCTTTGACAATTTTAAATCTGTACTAACACTGTTCTGAAAAGCACTCACTTGAAACCAAACTAAAAAAACCCCAACAAACAAAAATGTTCTGGAAGATTACTGGTTCGTTGCCTCTTAATTTAGACTGCTTGTTCCTTGGACTGCAGATAATGATATTTTTTTAGACTTTCAAACCTGAGCCAAGTACTTCTAAATTTCTTGCAAACAAATAATTGCTGGATTCAAACATATGACTTAAGAGTCAAAGCAGACCTAGGTACTCTTTAATACAAGTGAAGATAAATTGGAAGTGAATTGGCAATAAATAAACCTCAGATGGGTTTATTTCATGTTATTATAAGCCAGTGTCTTTTATTAAAAACTTTTAATAAAACTGCCTGTAATTCAGGCATTATTCGGGAGCATCATTTTACCTTTTGAAGACCAGTCACTCACTTGTGGCTGACACTATTTTCTGTTGTCTGGTGCCTTAAAAATAGGTGATAAATGACAACTGTTAATGATAATGGTAAAGGGAACCCAGTGGGTCCTTTCACTTACTCCACACAGCTGCTGTTATGAAGCAACTGCCTCAGGCAAGATGCAGATGCATAAAGTGCATTATAGAGTTGTAATGCAGATAATAGCCACATGAAATAAGTCTAAATATACTCTGCAAATTGTGTTGGTACTGTAAGTAATTTTTTAATTGGTATTTGGGTGTGTTCATTCTCTCAATACATGGACAGGTAGATAAAATGAGAAAAGATTTGGAATTTTATCAGGCATTGTCAGTGGAGTGCATTTTTAATATGTGATTTTTCTCCTGCTCATGATGTTACTAAACATGGGGACTGTTTCTGTCTCTAGAATTCAAGGAAGCCTTTTCCCTGTTTGACAAAGATGGTGATGGTACTATCACAACAAAAGAACTGGGAACTGTCATGAGGTCACTGGGTCAAAATCCAACAGAAGCAGAATTGCAGGATATGATCAACGAGGTGGATGCTGATGGTAAGTGTTGGAAAGGCTCTGTGATCATCTTAAATAAGTATGACCTCCACACCTGGGCTTAGACTGCGTGGGGAAGACTCTGTGACTGATCTATTACAGCAGTTTGAAAATGCTTGATAGAATCTGAACTCACAAGGTAGTCAAAGATGCTATAACAGTATTAGTGATACTCTAAAAAGGGAGAATGGGCAGAGACCAAGCTATGCCATTTGTCTTTAATATTTTATGGGTCACAGGCTTCCTATTGCCGTCTGGCTTGCCCTGACCTGATGTTAACCTGTCTTTCCATCTAGCTTTTCTGTTTGTCCTTTGTCAGCCCATGTTGGTCTTGATAGTTTTACCAATGTTTGTGGGTTTGTCTAAGGCAAAAAATGTGGTAGGACTGGAATAGGGTTTTCAGTTCTTGGAAGTTTAGCACAACAGGAAGAGACTATATAGTCTGTGTAATGTATTAGACCTGTAATAGATATGGGGGGAGAAAAAACCCTGCCCATATCAAGACTAGCAGAAGTATTTTAAATGTATGCCAGAAAGGGTAACAGCATGCTTTGTTTCTGAAACTCAACATAGGCTAACAGTTACAAAAAGGAAAATACCTTTCCCTTGGTCAGTGATGTCAGGCTTTTGGTATTGTGTTGGTTGTGATAGTAATTTTTCTCTAACATCTTTGTAAAACCAGAGTGAAAGTGTATTGACAAAAGTATAAATTACCCGAGTGTCAGGATACATTAATTAAACTACTTTCTTAAAAGTGCAAATTGACCTTAATTGCTTAGTCTTCAAACGTCAGGGTTTGCAGTGGTGCATAGTTCGTGTACAGTGGCTCCTCCAGGCTGCAGAGCATGAGGCTGTTCTGGTAGATGTAAAACAAGAGGGGACTGAGGACTTTAAGTGTGTCTGCCCATCTGTTTACATTTGGTTTAGGGCAGAATGCTTTGCTGTTATTCTGCCTGCTCATTGAGGATTTTTCAAAGCTGAGTATGAGATGTATTCATATTTGACTGGTACCTAAAGCTGGCCATGGTGATAAACGACTGTGTGTGTCTTGGGCTGGAATCTCTAGGATATGAGGGTTTTCTTAAACTGGCTTTATTTAGCCTCTGCTATATTTACATAATGAGGTTTTTATGCTTCCTTCAAGCAATGGGAAGATCCTAGTTGCACAGTGAACTATTTAATGCTGGTTTTTTGAACTATTTAATGTTCTTTTTTGCTATACAGAGCTGAATCCTGACTGTACAAATCTAGATTCTTCCATACTGCTTTTCTCCTAGCTTTGAGCAGCTTGAAATTTACATTGTTACTTTTAGTGAAAAGTTTAAAAACCTTAGGGATGACACCTGGGTGTTAACCAGGGATTTTCAGTTTTGCAGTGTGTGTGTATCTATATATAGCCATAGGAACACCCACACCTAAGCTTAGTGGTAATAACAAAAAGTGACAGCTTTTCTCTTGTCACTGGAATTTGAACATCCTTGTTGCCACTTAAAATGGTGCATTGCTTTTGTGTTGTACAACTTGGGTTGATAAGGTAGTTGATTTTTAGAAAGAAGCAAGTATTTATGAGCAGTGAAGTGTAATTCTGCCTACTTTTAGATAACCTTGATTTGTAGTGCCAGCTTTGTAATACATTTCCTTCTGGACTATCCCCACAGCAACTGAAAGATGCTAAAGAAAGTAAAAGATTGATTTGTTTGTTGTTAGGGGTCTGGAGAGAAGGCAGCAGTGATTTCATTATGCTGAAACAGTGGCTACTGCACACTGTAATACCAAAAAAGGCACTGGTAGCAATCTAGAGAGAAGAAGCAGTTCTTCTATAATAGTAGTTGACAGAAAATCTATTAATCTTGTTCCTGGCTAAGTAAAATGCCATCTTCTTTTTTTTTTCTTTAAATTAAGAAAAGCATGGAAGTTTAATTTTTGGAAGTTTCTTTTTATTAAGGCAATGGCACTATCGACTTCCCTGAATTTTTAACCATGATGGCCAGAAAAATGAAGGACACAGACAGCGAGGAAGAAATCCGTGAGGCATTCCGAGTCTTTGACAAGGTATTAATAAAAGTACAACTACTCTTTAGAAGCAATAATGATGTCTATATTTTCCCCAGTGTTTCTCTCTTGTCTAGAAGGAGAAAAAGTCCTCTACTAGAAACAGAGCAGGCAGGGACTGTTCTGAAAATAGAATCAGGACTATTGCAGGCTGGTTCTGCCTGCTTTACACAACAGTTCTAAGCTTAGGGCTCACCCATGAGGGAAAATTTCTGGCTTTTCCTTAGGAGCAGAGATTAGCAGAACTTAATGCTTGGGAGGATGTTGGTTTTTGAAGGGGTATGGGTGGAGGTGGGGGGATTTTTCTGTACCTTTTGACTCTAGAGGAATGGGGAAACATTTGCATGGATTCACAAGGTTTCATACTACTTTATGGAAGTTTTTGAAGTCAAGATGATGTCATGAGTATTTAGAGGTACATGAAGTGTTGCATGTTCTGTTTTCAACATGTGAACTTTGAGGTTGCTTTCATGAAAACTTGAGGTTGGCTTCCTCCACCTTGTTTAAGGATACCTGGGCATATGTCAGTTTTCTAGAATAGGGTTCCCCTCTTTGGATCGTTTGGATGTGACAGATGTTAGAAGAGAATTGTATTGAGTAGCAGCCGGTGCAGCTGTGAAGCTGATGCACATGCATGTATGCAAGAAGGCCTTACTACAAGTTTTTATAGAAAAAAGGGTCAATCTCTAGTACTTTGCTAAAAATATGCTAGAAGTTGTTTGCTTAGTACTTCATCCACCCTGTGGGGTTCTTTCAGACTCGTGTTCAAAGCCACTGAGGTAGGTTATCTCTACTGGTCATGGCCATGGCCTGCTCTAAAATAGGGTATTCTTCCAGTACATGGAATTTCTAAAGTGGCTGAGGATAAGCTTTGGATATTACTAAAGGGGACACTACTTTACAAATGTTATTCTCTTTTTCTTTTTTTTTCTTACCCCAAAACTTTATGTAACTCCTTATGAGTAGAATTAAATGCCACCTTTGATTTTGTTCTATATTATCTAATCTAAGAAGCCTGACATAGCCACCTGCACTCTGATTATAGAGCTACTGTTAACACAGAAAAGAAAGCTGGCTTTATTCTTGGTGGGGAAATGAGTCTCTTTTTGGCCTTGCTTAGGCAGCAGAGACTATAAACAAAAACTTTTTTCTTTTTGTTTCTATGTTTATTTTTGAAAGCCCTTTAAAAGCTTTAGAAACACTTTATCACAGCTACAAGCCAGGCATGCAGTTGTTATTGCAGCACAATAATTGTATAGAGGGATATGGTGTCATGCAGGCAGTGAGACTCTTACATGCTGCAGCATGTTCAGTGTGCCAGGGCTGTGCATCTGTCCCAAGTGCCATGAGGCTGGTTCAGAAACACTTACCGGAAACCTGGTTGTAGTTTCCAAGTTAATCAGTGTCAGGATTGTTGTTCATGGTCTTGTGCAACTCTTTTCTCACAGGATGGCAATGGCTATATCAGTGCAGCAGAACTACGTCATGTTATGACAAACTTAGGGGAAAAGCTAACAGATGAAGAAGTAGATGAAATGATCAGAGAAGCAGACATTGATGGGGATGGGCAAGTCAACTATGAAGGTAAAAAGATGCTTGTTTTTACCTGAAACCATTTCTCAGACTGAGGAAGGCTTGTTGCATAGGGCATTATTTTTTGATACTTGAGATGTTCGTTTATTTGCTTATCCACTTCTGTGGACAAAACCTTCGATGCAGTGAAAGGCACTTTTTTTTATGCCACCTGTGTTTAAGACATTTTTGAGTTGAAGTACTCTGGAGGCAGTAAATCACAGTGACTTTTTTATCTTTTCAGAATTCGTACAGATGATGACTGCAAAGTGAAGAGACCTCCTTTACACCTTTTTTCCTCTAGAAGAATCAAATTGAATCTTTTACTTACCTCTTGCAAAAAAATGTTCATTTATTCATTCTGTTTCTGTATAGCAAAACTGAATGTCAAATTACCTTCTGTCCACAAACTGCATGTAATGGTTGGTGGTCCTGTCCCCAAAAGATAAAGTTAAACATCAGTTTTACAATATAAATAATCGTACTACCTTGAAAATAAAAAAAAGGAAGCACTTAGTGAACTCAAAAGTTCCATTTGCTAATGACTATTACACTGTTTGGGCTGGCCAGTTTTTCATGCATGCAGCTTGACAATTGAGCACAGTCAGACATGTGTATTAAAAGGAAAAAAACAACCTAAAGGATCCACTCTTTTGTTCAACAGTGGATTCTAGCTCAATTTGTAGTATAAATTGTCATAGCTGGTTTACTTTAAAATTGGTTTATACCTCAGGATGGTATGCAGCAAAAAGGTTGAAGGATGCAAAACTAAAAGAAAATGCCCTAAAGGTTGAATGGTTCTCCTGTACGTCGCAGTGTGCTCCAAAAATATGATGATCTTAACTATGGATGGCATGTCTGTGTTAAAATACTGGTTTAACATTGTCTGCATTGCACTATAGTGAAACGGGTGTCAGGCTGTTACCGTTCACAAAATTTTTAAAAGAAACCTTCACCAAGGGAGCATCTTTGGACTCTCATATTTTTAAAACCTTCTGTACCATGACTTGGAGCTGGCGGAGTAGCCTGTGGACTTCAGCACAACTATCAACATCGCTGTTCAAGATATTACAATTTATGTCCATTCCAAGTTGTAAATGCTAGTCTTTTTTTTCCAATAAAAGACCATTAACTTAAAGGTGGTGTTAAATGCTTTGTAAAGTTAAAATATATATATATAATTGAGATAATAAACCAAAAAAGCAGTAGGAGGGAAGTGTTTCTATGAATGACTTGCTGCTAAATTATAATGCACATGTATGCAATAAGTTACCCCCTATCTCTTCAAGATGGCAAGAACTGACCTCCTGTAACCCAAGACCTTTGCTATAAATAAATGAACTTGTGCTTGCCTTTCATATTACGACAATGTTAATTTAGTTGGTCTCAAAGTCGTGTAATGCTGACTCGTCAACTATCAGCACAGAAGTAACACCTCATTTCACTACAGTGGAGAGCTCTGAGCATGCATGTCAATACTGGGGAAACATGTATAGGTTGCTTATGTGTTATTGACAGGTTATAGGAACTAGTTGGAGAATTTAAACAGCATGGACTTCATAGATATCTATGGTTCTCAAACATGCCAAAAATGCATTTATCTACCCACAGAAAGAAAACAAAAGGACATTTTACAATATGTATTAAAAATACCAAACTAAGCCTTTTTGGAAACCGGGGCTATTATGTCTTGACTTACCTTCTCAAACACTTGCATGAATTTTGTGGGGTGGAGAGGAGAACTAGGGTTAATTTAAAAAATTATCTTGTTACTTCTGCTTTGCATGCACTAGCAGTGCTTAGTCATTCCAGTTCTCTGAATAAGTGTTCTCTGATCCTTCAGCTTCCCCATGAATGAGTGGCAAAGCAGCCGTGTGCACTCTTCTTTGTCTGAAAGAAGAATGCTTTTTCTCTTTTTCCTTTTTTTTTTTCTTAACAGCACAGCCTCCATGTGGAAGGCTTTTACACTTGGGAGGGAGGGACTACTGCATAATTACTTGACTGTAAGTTTGTTTCCAAATGTAACAGGGGTTGCAAACCATAATTGCTTAATCGCGTTTGCTTTTGAAGAGTATTGATACTATCTCTTGGAAGAGATGTAAGTCTCCATTCATCCTGTCTAACTGAGGTGCCTGCGTTAAGAACTTGGTTGCTTGAAATACAGCTTTGCTCAGTGGGGGGTCAAGAGACACCTCCAGAAGGCAATTGAGACTATCTGCCTTCAGTGATATTTTTATTTTTTTCCTGGGGGGGGGCGGGGGGAGTTCTGGGTGACGAGGGACCCAGACACCTTAACCAAGTGCCTAAAAGTTAGATGGGCTGAATGTAGGCAATTGTTTAGATACCCGTTTGTTGCAAAGGCTTATTGCTGTGGCTGTGACTGCTGTCCTAGCAAATGCCACAATGATGGGAATGTCTGACTCCTATTTGAAAGTAGAGTCTTGCATAGCAGCTGCAAACTGCTACTCCAAGTAGTGTGTGAGAAAGGCTGCACTGATTCTGTAGACCAGCTTTTAAAGAAAATATACTCAAGAGACAGGCAAGGTAGGAGCAATGGTTGCAGCTCTGAACTAGTTACTTCTGCCTGAGTGTGCAGAGATTTTGTCTAGTAGGTAAATGCTTCTTACCATCTATCTGTCATTCACTCATGGTTGGTAGGGTAGTTCATTTAAGAACAGCTGCTTTTAGCTTATTCGGTGTGTCCTGTGCTTGCTAGCAGAGACCTCATCCTGCAAGAGGTTCTTGGCTTGATTAGAAATTGTCTGGCAGTGTGCAGTGTTGGTATGCCCTGTAACTGAATCTGCCTGGAGGTATCTAATTATTAACTGACTTCAGTACCACATCAACCTCGAGTAAATGTATCCTCTGTACAGGACTTTAGCTCTGTTCCCTTCTGCATAGTGAGTATCTAGAAAATGAAATGGTGTCATCGAGGTATTTTTTAAATTTTTTTAATTTTTTTTTTCCTGTGAGCGTGTGTGTGTGGCTTTGGCTTTTTCCAAATGTGAAAGTGTGGGCTGGATACACTTGGTGCATGGCTTAGAAACATGGGACTGGAAAGAACTTCCTGGGTCATCAGATCCAGTCCCCTGCTATTGCAGGCAACCGTGTCATATAATCCTTTTAATAAACTGATCAAGCTTAAACACCTGCTTGTAAGTGGCTTGTTTTCATGGAAGTTCTGTAACTCATGTTGCTTTCAACTGATGCAAGTAATATATGAAATATGAAGTTAATCAAAAGGTCCTCCAGCTTAGCTTTAGGTTTATCATTACAGTTATCTGACTGACTTTCTTGAACCTGTTATTCTTTGCACAACACTCAGGAAAGTGTTGAATCTTTACACTCCCTGGCTATGAATAAGAGTTGGTGTGCTTGCTTATTTTTTTTAATGGAAAAGATGGATGTCTGGCTTGTTGAAACCTGTTAGATATGTTAACTGTCAAGGCAAGAAACGATTGAGTTACTTGTATTTGATACATAAACTTAAGGTTAGAGTATACATAACCATTTTTAAACACATCAACTTGCAGTGTAGTTTTATATTTAATACTGAAATTGTACTGCTAAAGTTTAAACTGCTGTTAATCATATTCCTCTTCTGATCATAATGAAAAAATAAAGGGTAAGAAAATGCTTAACATAGATTATTCATTATCATGCTTATTTTATTAATAATTCAGGCATTGAAATGTCTGCAGATATGGGGCATCTGTTTGCTGGGGTGGGGTGGAGCGAGGGCTGGGGAGGGTTACTGATATGGGAGAAAATTCTTACCCCCCCCCCCCCCCCCAAACCATTTGTCACACTTTTTACAGCTTGAGAAACATAGGCATTATAAGAAGCTTCAAAAAATTACCCTATACCTTTATTAATGATGCATTAAGTGCACGTGTAGGTGTGTCTGATTCGTGTGTGCAGTGCCGTGGCTCAGTCCCTGTGCCCTGCCCAGGTGAGTGCAGAGCAGGGTCAGGCTGCATTCTGGTCCCTGTATTGCAGCAGGGATGTGGATGTGTGTGATGTGGATGCAGATCCTTGTTCCCAGATGACACCTTCCTAAACTAAAACCACACTCTTGGGGTTTAGAAATATCAGAGTTAATACTTGCTTTTCCTCTACCATGAAACTAAACTGGAGTTTTTTGTGGTTTTTTTTTTTTGGGGGGGGGGGGGGAAGGCCTGGGGGGGGAGTGGTTGTTTGGGGGTTTTTGTGTATTGTGTATTGGTTGTTTTGCTGGGTTTTTTTCCTTTGTTTGTTGTTTTTTTTCAGTTTAATGACTAAGTGAAATGGGATAGGACTGTGGCAGAACCACAGCATGTTCTTCTGATGCACAGACATCAAGCTGTCAAGTGAAGAGAGGCCATGAAGGCTAATGCCATGTTTCTTCTGACTGACATTTAGGAAATCAAATAGGATACTTGCAAATAGAGCAGGTGGACCTTTAAAATCAGTAAGACAAACACACATAAAGTTGTGTGGGAATTTACATAACAGGGCTGCAATTCCAAAATATTAATGATGTTGGAGGGTTTTTTTAATCCAAATACAGGATTTTGAAGTAATGAGTTAGATGATGAATTGTGTAAAGAACTGGAGTTTCAAAGATTCTTGATGTTGTTTGCTATAGAAAATTTGTATGAAGGCTGAAATACTTAATAGATTTTCTATAATCTAAGAGCCCCTATTCAGTGAGTATTCAGAAGCATTCAGAGGATATCTGAAAGAGTTGATAATTTCCTTGATAGTAATAAATCAAGTTTTGAACTTAAGTGGACAAATAGTCCAATAAATAGCAGAGCTGCTGATTAGGTAGACACTAAGAGGACCTCTTACAGTGCCATGCATGATTGCCGAGCAGTAAATTACTGTGTTGCTCTCCATCCTACTAGTGACTGTAACCAGGATCTAAGCACACCTCAGAGCACAGCCCTTCCACCCATCAAACTTTTAAACTCCAGGAGAAACAAAAAGACACAGAGTATTGCAGCAGGGGGTTACATTTCTTCCGCTGTGGAGTCAGATGCCGAGCTACACCAGCACCATGTAGCAGCGCTACAGAAACAAAGTTGAGGAGCAGGTCTCCCAGCATTGCCCCCAGTGACCCTAATAAAGTGGTTGCAAGTCATCCTTTCCAGCATCCCTGAGTACCATAGCCTTGTTTGTGGTGTCTTCTTGTTCTATCTTATCTTTTGTGGAAGCTCATTGACTGGGGAATCTTGCACAGATCTCCTCTGAAGCGCTGCTTTTTTCAGTTGCCTTAGAAGCAGCATCCACAGAAATACTGAAAGAATTATTCATAGTGCAGCCTCTTCCTGACAGAAACAACTCCTAAGATGGTCGTTGAAGTACAATATGAAAACTGTGCTAATCCCCTAAAAATTAATCAAAATTCTTCTGATTTTTTTTCTTTTTAGATCTCTAAGTATGAGGTATTTGAAAAACAGATTCTTGTACAAAAGTCATGCTTGTCCTACCATCTGCAGCATTTAAAATGAACACAATATTGAATAGGAAAGAACAGGATCAACTGAGAAATCCATAAAAAGCATCGAACATTTTACTAGTTTGCAGTGGGATTGCCAGTAACAATGCTGACAGTGTAGAAAGTATTTAAAAAAGGGTGTGGCGGAAGAGGTAGATAGAGTGGGAGCAAAAACAATACTTGGCATAGGGGACTGCTTTGCAGTCTTGTCTTGCAGAATATGTGTTGCCCATAAATCTATAAGTATTCGATTGTGACCTCCCTGGACATTATGCTTCTCTGGCAGTGGTGCTGTTACTCAGGGTGCCTGGTTTTCCTAACCCCCACAGCTCCCTCCTGCTCCATGCTAACTCTACATATACCTGAAAATATGGAACCTGGAAAAGTTGTAAGCCTGGTGCTGTTCAGAACTTGCCAAATATGCTCTGCTTATTCTAAGCTATCTTTACAAATTCATTCAAAAGAATAATTTCCTCCAGACATTCTGGTAGGAGACAAAATATAACCACAATTTCAGATAGGTTTTTACTGAATCTTTTGTGAAATGAAATTTTAATCCAGAGGATTTAGCCCCGTAGGAATCTCTGTGCAACATCATCAAAAGTAGTTTCTCAAGGGTTTTGACATAAAATGTGATGGTTATTTCCTAATAACTCATTTGTTTCTTTAATATTAGTAAAGAAAAAATTCCTGCACAAATATGCCAGGTTCCCTGACAATCAGTGTACAGGATGCTGTCCACCCTACGTACATAAGCAGTTTCAATCAGTAAATCAAGTCAATACATAAAAAACATATTTTTATTACCAAAGAAGATACCTTTCTCTATGGTACAGTTACAAAAGCTAAAGTGTGAAAATTGCCTTGCTGATTTATTTTCCATCAAAATAATTTGTAGAGAAGGTAATTTCATAAGTAGCTTAGATTATTGTTTCTTTCTACATTAAACACTTGCACACATGGAAAATACTATGGCAAAAAAGTGGTCTATACACTATGGCAAAAAAGCGGTCTTAGGGCTACAAACCTAAGTACTGAACATGAAAAAGAAAACCCAAACAGTTCGTGTTATCCATGCAAGCCCAGTCTGGCCTTTGCAAACGTGATTGCAAAATTTTTTTGACACTGTCTTGTCTTGTTCTATACTCCCCACAGCATCTTTGCATCAGTGTATTTAATATTGTATTGCAGCTTTCTGAGTGCATTATTCCATGCCCTAGCCACTACCTACTACCCAGCTCTTGTTCCAAAGTCAGAATTACTAGTTTCTTCAATTTTTCCTATGATGCTTAAGTACCCGAGTCCTTCACAAATACTACTTTCTTTTAAGGACACATAGTGAATTAAGGACATACTGTCCTCATTGAACACAAGATGATGAGGTGCAGTCACTGAAGTCCAAAGCAGTCTTTCTGAGAGCTCAGTCTGAGACATTTTCATTTGTTGGAATCATAATCATGCATTATGTGTGGTACCAAGACACCTCATCAATAACAGTGTCCTTCAAGTCTAAATCAATCTAACCCTTGGGGTCAGGCAGTTGTTGTCCAGCCTGCTTAGAGGCAGTGGCTGCCTGTACACAACAGAGTCTGAAGTGGTCAACCCCCCTCACATGAGGACTCCAT
This sequence comes from Pithys albifrons albifrons, assembly GCF_047495875.1. Lineage (NCBI taxonomy): Eukaryota > Metazoa > Chordata > Aves > Passeriformes > Thamnophilidae > Pithys > Pithys albifrons. The sequence continues at coordinate 17,689,399 of NC_092463.1, read as the reverse complement.
GCAGAGACCACGAGCACTTGTTTTCCAGGGCAGCAATGGCCTGGTCAGGTTTCTTCTTTCAGACCCTGGATCTCTTGCTATGCATTGCTTAGTTTATGGAAAAAAAAGAAAACACATCAGCTCTGCAGCATTTCTGTCATTGCACCACAGCAGTTCATACCTAGAGCAGCAGGGAAGAGAAGGAACTGAAATAAGCAGGGAGATGTCAAGCTAGGACCACAAAGTAGGGGGGTAAAAGGAAAGTAAAGGAATAAAAGTGGCAAAAAAATCCCAATTCTGGCACTTCCTAACTTTGAGGCATAATTTGGAGTTTCATTGCTCAGTTTCAATCCTGCAATTTACTACCACAAGAGTGAAAGCAGAACTACACCTCCAGCACAGGAAACTCCGTTCTGTGACATCATTATGAGTGGCACCCCACTGAGTCATCATTTGAGCTGCTGCCATTGGGTTCAGCACAGACCTCTGAGACCTCTCGAGGTAACAGAGGGACAGTAAACAAAACTCTTCTGCTTCCTTAGCCAACCCAAAAGGGAGAAGGAGTGCTTTGCTCACAGGTTTGCAGAGGAAAGGTGGGATTTGGGACTGTGGGAGCAGCTCAGGACTGTGCAGGAGGCTGTGTTTCAATGGCCCTATGCTTTTCTACCCATACCCTGTAACCATAACCCCACATCTCCTGTCCTCTTCCTGTCCTACCCACTCCTTTCCTCTCTATTTTATTCTCTACTCATATCAGGCCCAGCTTGTACCTTCCAGACCTTTTTAGGTTTCCTCGTCCCACAGTCCTTGCCCCTTTTTCATCTCCACTGTTGTGGGTTGACCCCAACAGGCAGCCCAGCCCCATGAGCCACTTGCTTGATCCCAACTCCAGGGGGATGGGGGAGAGAATCAGAGGGATAAAAGTGAGAAAACTCATGGGTTGAGATAAAGAGAAGTTAATCAGGAAAGTAAAAGCCATGTGCACAAACAAAGCAAAACAAGGAACTAATTCACTACTCCCCACGGGCAGGCAGGTGTTCAACCATTCCCGGGAAAGCAGGGCTTCGTCCCACATAACGATTATTTGGGAAGACAAACATTCAAACTCCAAACTTCCCTCCCTTCTTCTTTCCCCAGCTTTTGTTGCTGAGCATGATGCCATATGATATGGAATATCATAGAATCATAGATTCATAGAATGGTTTGGGTTGGAAGGGATCTAAAAGATCATCTAATTCTAAGCCCCCTGTCATGGGCAGGGATACCTCCCACCCAACCAGGTTGCTCAATGCCCCATCCAACCTGGCCTTGAAAACTGCCAGGGATCCATAAATTCTCTGGTCAGGGGAATTGAAGTCAGCTGTCCCAGCTGCATTCCCTGCCAGTCTCTTGTGCACCCCCAGCCTGCTTTCTGGTGGGATGGGGTGAGAGGCAGAAAAGGTCTTGATATTGTGCAGGCACTGCTCAGTGATAGCTCAAACAACCCTGTGTTATCAACACTTTTTGTGTCACAAATCCTAAACCCAGTACCATACAAAAACTATGAAGAAAATTAACTCTATCCCAGCCCAAACCAGTACATCAGCCTATCTATTTCTCTCTATAATGAGGGCTGCCTATGATATATCTTACAGATTTCCATTCCCACAAGCACCAACTTCTTATCCTAACCTGCTGATTTCTCACCAAGCCACTTTCTCCTCTGTGTTGCCTAAGACAGGGTGACCACTCAGGTCAGGGCACAGCAGAGAGTCTTGGTGTGCTCTGCTCATGGCCCAGGTTGCAGATGTGAATGTGAGCCTCACCTGACTTGCAGCAGCAGAGAGGTGTGATTGCAAAAAAAAAAGGACAGCACGGGTTGCCCCAAGCTTCCAGCTGGGGGTACTTGGTCTGGAAGGAGGTGAGCTGTTGGGATTCCATCTTGGTCCTGAGTGCTGGCTGTGAGGGTACAGAGATCTGCCTCACCACTTTCCTGAAATGTTCTTTTCTTGTCAGAAGAGTTACTACTTTTGTAAACACGAAGTGCACCACTCATATCTTCTTCCATTCAAGAAGAGCTTTGCTGTCCACTTCTGACCAGAATCACACTCAGTGCCAGCTTAAGCAGCTACTTCATCAACCACTGATATCCAGCCATCTTGAGCCTAAAATGTGACAGATTTTTAAGGGATAGTCTGTGCACACGGGTTGTTCCCAGCAGAAATCAATGCATTAAATTTTGAGCTTAGAACCGTAATTTTGTGCAGAATGTGTGTACATCTGAGACAGGGACAAAAGTGGTACCAGGAAACAGACTCTCCTGAGACACTGAGAACTCTCCCAGTCCTCTTCTACCAACACTTCTTTCCCTCTCTCTTCCCTTCTTCCCTCCATCCTTATCTCCTCTTTATCTTCCTCTCTTAAACTTCATGAGCCACAATTCACCTTTTCTACAAAGAGCACCTCACTGAGCCTAATTCTGCCAATAGGCAGCTTTGGATTAGGAGATCAGTTACTATTTGCTAAACTACTGTACCCACACAGAAAAGGTGCAAGTGGGAAGCTCTTAATTGCAGAAGTATGCCTGCACAAAAAGTAACATAAAGTTTGATTGCATTGATATTAAATTATTGTGGTGCTCTGAAGTTTTATGAAGCAGTATTTATGTCATTTTAGTACCCTGTACTTAGACACATTAGGCCTGATTCCCTACAATAGGTAGTTACTATTTGATGAAAAATAACCTTCCTTCTCTGATGTGGCAAAAAGCTTCTTCATAGCAAAGCTATTGCCATTAGTATGTATAAATGAAAAAGCAATATCTAATAAAATACATACAGCTAGGTACCCTTTTCAGACTTTTGCAGTACATTGCTTACTGTGAAATAATGGAATGTAGTGTTTCTTGTTTTAATAGGATATGGAAGAATTCAGATTCTTGCTCACAATTAATGTCCATCACATGCAAGTGACCAAACTGCCAGTCAACTAATGATATTATTTTAAGGATGAAGTATGCATCTAATCTGTTTGTAGGTTGTTAATTAGTAAAGCAATTCTGAATCTCACATGCAGCTTTAGTTCCTAAGCTATTACCCATAGAATCTACTTACATGGCAATGTAGATATTTTTAGTGATCTTTAACTTGACCAAATTCCAGACTAAATTAATACAATGACAATTGGAACAGGCATTAGGGTCATATAGCTGTATTGGTGAGAAAATGGAACCATTTTTTAGGGCTGTTGCTGGCTGCACACTGTTGACTACTAGTTTGGGAATTCATTTAATCTCTCCAGTTTTACTATATTAGATTGGCAAAGTTCTTTTACTTGCAGATTTTCTAATGAATTGAGTATACTTCCTGCTGAGCAAATAGGTTGCTGTTAAATATTTCAGTCTGGAATTTGACCCATTTTAGAAATTTATCACCTTACAGCAAATTTTATCCCAGTTTTATGTTTCCAAATAAGAAAACTCCATCACTCTTCAGCAAAAGCCAGCGAAAGCACCACTCTGTGATCATTTTGTTCTGTTCCTGTACTGACAGCTCAGTGCCCATGAACTCTGGCAATTAGGCATGATTAGCTGAACAAGGCAGATTCATCATGAACTCAGAATTTTTTTTGGTTCTGGCAAGCTAGGTCAGCTGAAGTTTTACAAAATGATGTTTCGTGGTTTAATTTAATTTTTTATTATACTCCTATAAAAAGAGAAAAAAGGTTTAAAAGGAAAAAGGTGTTACTGATACAAACAAAGGCAGAAAAGCTGGACTGATGGACTTAGGGAGGAATAAAAGATGAGTGTTTGGCAAAGTACTTGCACAGAAGAGCTCAGCTAAGGATGATGAGAGATTTCTGTAGAGCCAGCTCTGGGAGAATCCCTGCACAGAACAGAGGGAAGTGGGGCCAAAGTGTGCTAGGGAAGATCTAAAATAGATGAAAAAAGGTGATACATGCTAATGGCCTTGGGAATGCAACCTAGTACAAATTATAGCAGCTCTGCTGCATTAGCAAAGCTGCCACAGCCTACATTAAGCTCCCAGACTTCTTGCACAGGTTATAGGGGAAGAACTAAAGCACAGAAGATTCAGGGAATACTCAACAGGGACCTTTTTAATGTGGATGTTGGGGAAAAACTATGAAGAGGTGACAACTAGACTTCTGCTGTTCCCCTGGACAAATGTTGTCTAGTGCCATGCCCATTCCCACTTCTCTGGAATGCAAGCAGCTGAGGACCACATGGTCACTGTCATCAGACTTCTCTGTGGTCAGTCCTGGGATCATGCCTTATACCCTGTAGTCTCCAAGCTTCATCTGCTTCATTCTGGGATGCTGAAAGGCGTCTCCATTGTGAGGGAGGTCAGTGCTCCAAGGCTGCCTGCAGCAGGGGCTGCGCAGACAGGGCCATCTGGGATGGTCAAACTGTCCTTTGTGATACAGGAGATAGGAAACAGCTTCTCTCCATCCCTGCACAGCTTCCCACCTTGCACGGAATGAGTGACCACTACTTTGGTATTGAGGAGAACAACATGCATGAGCAAATGCATCTCTAATCTCTTACTCTCCCTGGAGAGTGGGAAGCTCTATCCCAAATCTGTGCCCCAGCAATGCTGCTTTCCTGACAGTGAAGTTGTTAGACCAAACACTGGTACCCAGGCCTGTGCATCCCTTCCATCAGAAAACAGACTTGGAATCTGACTGCACAGGGGTTATAATTGGGTGCAAATGCCAAAGCCAAGGAGCCTCCAGGCATTTCCAAGAATTCTGAAAACAATTTTCAACACCATAAGTAACAGCTGAGCAAGAGCTTAGGGAATTGTGACTTGGGAGGAGTGGGACACAATCATTTGTGTTTCCAGTTCCAGCTGTGACTAGAGGTGGCTTGGCTTTCCACCTTGTCTTCTGTGCTGCAATCCATGTTACCAAGCTGGGTACTGTTTCTTTAGGGTGTTTTCTATATCTCTAGTTATTGCCCACATGCAGTTCTCCTCATCTTTTAAAATATTATCAGATCACAGTTTAGGACTGAAGCCTTACAGGGGACTAAGCTTAAGTATGAACTAGTTGATTGGAAACTGTCAGATGAGAGCTTAAATTGTATATGCAAGAGTTGTGAATGGTTTAAGACAGTATTGTATTTTCTGGTTTCTTTCTTTAACCTCTAGCCCTACATGTTTTATATAATCCCACAGTTTTAAAATTATTGAAATAGAGACAACAAAGAGGGTATAGCAGGTCCCAAATTAACACAGTGGCAAAATCAAATGCAAACACTTTCCTCATTTTGAATAGTTTAGGAAATGGTCTAGGAAAAGGAATAAGCCACAGAACAATCCAGGCCAAGTTCATTGGTTCAGACCTGCAAGAAGTTGAGGAGTTATTGCAAGCAAATGCCTGTTCCAGTCTGCAGAGGAGACATCCTTATAATGTTACCTTACCTATGGTTGCCCATTTCCCTTTCACAGGTGCTGCTGTGGCAGGTGACCTCCTCAATCTCCCATCTGGTGGTGCTCCAGCTGCTGAAGTGATACCCTAATTTTCAATGGCCTGAGGACACTCAGCTGTGAAGTTTAAGGACATGCTTCTGAAGGCCACCCTGCAAGGGGAGTCCAAAGCTCAGTGTGTTGCAGTGGTGACCACGGGCTGCTTGCCCAGCAAGGGTGGCCAAGTGCCCTCATTGTTACCCTTTGCAGGGGAACAGGGGCTCACTGCTGTGGTGGCACGTGTGTCAGCCTGCCAGAGACTGAGGCTCAGGTACCCACTGGGCACCTGCCACTTCCTGGGCACGTTTTGCAGCCCTTGCCAAGTGTTTTGCTGCTCCCATCAGTGCTGGCAGCTGGTGAAACCAGCCTGAACCAGCCGCGAAAGCCCCACACAATGATCTGGCTGCTGGGAACTACATCCCTAAAGTGCATTCTGGCAGCCCCACAGGGCTGGGCTGGAAAAAGGGATAATTGTTATTGTTGACATCATTATGCTAGCAAACAGACTGGTGTGAGCTCCCCACTTGCTGATTTTGTTGTCCTTCACAAGGAAGTCAGCCAGGGAGCCGGTTCCTTCCCACTCAGCCAAAACCTTATTGTGCCCACAACGGCAGAGCAGCCACTGGGCCAGCTCCTGTGGCCAGCTGAGAGCTGACCCCAGCCCAGCACCTGCAGCTCACTGGCACATGCACCCGTGCCTGGCCCAGGGAAATGTGATGGGACATTTGCATGTTGGCAGTCGGGAAGGGACTGGAGGAAACTGGTCTCAGCTCAGCAGCTCCCAATGTTGTCGCCTGGGAAATAAACACAGGGAGGGAAACACCTTACAAATGGATGCTGGCTGTATGCAGCTAGCTGAACGAAACATTGACAGCTGAACCACCCAAAACATTTGGCAAATTCAGGTTTAAACTGTGGTAATGGCCTCTCTCTTGTTAATCCAACGAAACACCCCCATTCCCCCTCACCCCCAAACACAGTATGTTTGATATTCAAATGCAGAGAGAAATTTCACACCTTTAAACCTCCCCAGCTGTTTATATTGTGTCAGCCATGCTGTTCCTGGTTTTTTTCTTTCTGGATCAATATAAACATCTTTGATAGTTTTATGATTGCTCTCCATAAATATTGTAATGAAAACAAATGCCAGAAAAGAAAGGTCATTTAAATCAGAGAACAATTCTAGAAAGATAATTGGGTAGGAGTGTCCCAGGGTAAACCTGCCTTGGAGAGGTTTCCTTGCACCAGAAGAGCCACTACTCTAGTTTTTCTCAAGCCTTATCAAAGGGAATGGGCAATGTGATGACCTGAATCTCCAAACACCAAACCCAAGCCTATCTCCTACCTCTATAGTGAGATTTGCAGTGGGGCTAAATAGTCAGGACTGTCTCTCTTGGTGTATTTCAGGAAAAGTTTTATGGCAAAATTGATGTTTTCCCATTGTTCAACCAGTCTCCCTGCTCCTAACTGAAAAGTTCCCTCATTTTTTGATTTGAATTTGGCTGTAGTTTTTAGATACTATTTAGCAATTATAGATCCTGCTCATTATGCCCACAGCAAACAAAGTGGAAGAGGAGCTTTCAATCAAATTCATCAAATTCTGGCTGTCTTATGCAGCTCTCTTGGTTGTTTTTTTTTTTTTTGTTTTGTTTTGGTGTTTTTTGTTTTTTTTAGTTCCCCCCAGTTAAAAACCCCCAAGTGTTTTGCAGTGATGCTATTAGGGAACTGCCTGCCTGCACATAAACAGTATTGCTGCATTATTTCCATATGTCCAAGTGATTAACTCAGCTTCTGCCTGCCTTCATTTTATCTTTCTTTTTAGATAATTGTGAGAGTTTCTTAAGTGTGTACTCAGGTCAATGAGCTCAAGAGCTAATGCTCAAAGAGGAGGACTTATTGGCAAATAATAAGAAGAGCTCAATAAAGATTTATAAGCCTCTCTCTGGTGAGGTTGAAAGCTGATCTGAGGCAACAGTGACAGGTATGTTATTATCATATGCCAAATATTAAATTTTTTGCCAGAACAAGTTTTATAGTGACAGTTGACTTCCCCCAGGGCAAGTGGCCTCTTATGAACGTTATCTTCACTGTCAGCCTTGTTGGATGTCTTGAAGGACAAGCTGAGAACTAATTGGGACTTGGATAGCAAAGGGCTCATGCATAGGGATGAGCCCTGGGCCATGGATAGGCAGGGTAAGGAAACCTGGTGTTAGGACTGCCAGGCTGTATCTGTAACTGGGTAATTAGAAGATTTCGATCTTCAAGGGTGCACAAACTCTGTTATCCAGACAGTCATTCTCTGAATTATTCACAACTCATTTAAAAAGATAAGGAAATGAAATATAAGATGTATGCACATAAATCATTGTGAGATCTTTCCAGTACTTGCTGCGGTCAAGAATGAGACCCAGCTTCCATTATGATCTCCTTTTCTCACACCTTTCTAACTTAGAAAATAAAATAAAAATAGAAACAGCAACTTTGAAGCAAATATATTTGGCTTGGTCACTCTCCAAGATTAATAATTAGGGGAAGTTTAACTATCACCTTTATGTCTTCACCTGTAAGTGTTTGTGTTTGTATTTTTTTCCCCTTAAAAAAAATTAACTAAGACATTAAATGGAAAGTGTTCAAGTGGACAAATGCCAGGATATATGAAAGGGAAGTTTCTGATCACGTCATTATCCACCACTAGGGTTAACATAAATAAAATATTTTTCCTAGTTTACTTTGTACCTTGCAGACTATCCAGGGACCAGGTTTTCAAAGTCAGCAGTATCTCAGTGGAAAAGAGAACCAAAACTGCAGCGTGATGACTATTTTGAAAAAAAATCTAACCTCTTCCTTAGGTATTCAAGGCTTCCTCTGATGACTAGAGGAGGTATCACCCTCCCACCAGTTTGCTCCTCTGGGTAAGGTTGCTGAGATGGTATTCATTGTGCAGTTGGCATTTTAAAAATTTGCTACAGTGTACCATTTTGAAGTTGTATATGTTGATGTGATTAGGTAATGTACAGTGCTATGCAGAAAAGAGGGAGTTGTGCACTCATGAAGAATAAAAAGATCCATGAGAACAATCCATGTATTGATAGAGAGTTTCAATGAATGTTTAATATTACCAGAATGTCACTTTGAGTTCCAGTTAACTTATACATGTAATCCCATTGACTTTAATTGAGGAAAAAATTCGCTGTTTCTCTTTTCTCTAACAAATTGTTCATTAAATGGTTGTGAGTTCTCTACTGAACCACATAGCACTTGAAAAGACCAGTATCTTCATTGCTCATTTATGATTTCTGCTGAAAGTTTCCATTAGAGTTGCAATTTGCCTTACGTTAACAAATGTACTAATGGAATTATCCTCGTTTGGGCCACTTTTTGCTTTGCATCAATAGTTTCCATGTTTTGTTGTAGTTTTATTTCTGCTCCTTCAGGCCAGTTTTCAAATTAGTTTCTCTGTATGTGGTGCAGGGGTGTAGATGTCTGGGAGTTGCAGGCAATACAGTGCTATTCTATAAATCCAGTGCCTACTTAGATGATGTTGGAGGATGCAAGGTCACAGACCAAATGAATTTAACAAATTTACTGTGCAATAATCTCCTCATAGTGAAATGCATGTGTGTGTCTACAAGTGTCTTGTTGCTATTAAGAAATTGGTTAATTAAAATAAGAAAAACAACTGTAATTGAGTGCTATAAAAGTGGTCATAACAATGAAAAAGGCTTAGGGTCTGAGGTTTGGCTAGGTCCTAAAGACAGTTTACAAAGCCCTGTGGATGGCTTAGTAAATTCCTAGGCATAAGCAGTATTTGTAAGCAAGAAGATTGGTGGATTTAATGTATGTACATATTTATTATACAGAAATATTGCACAATCATTTTACATGGTTTGATCCTTGTGGCACTGGTAAGAAGCTTTCACTGATGGCTTGAGTGTGTGCACCCTTTTTAACCCAGTGAAACAGTGAAGGTGTTCACCAGTGTTTGGACCAGCTGTTACAAATACTGTATTCCCTTAACTATAATTTGTTAACATGTGCTGTGGACACTGAGTACTTGGAACCACACTGATGAAGTCGATATTACCAGGTGCTCAGGAATCCTATGAGATGCTGAGAGATTTCTAGTGAAGCCACAGAGAGGCAGAGTGTCAGCCTCTGGCTGGCTCGAGGCTTTGCAGAACACAAATCAGGTCCTATTTGCTGAAAATGGTTGCTCCGCTTTCGTGCTGGCTAGTTATGGCTCTGCTTTATTATAGCTTATGACAAACTAACAGAGTAATAAAAGTCAGGGGGTTTTATAATCATATTGGAGTAGTGATTTAACAGGACATCATCTTTTTCTGGGGAGATTTTACAAAGCTTGTTTTAGTCATTCAGAATGAAAACACACAAAGCAGTGCAGTCCCAGAACCCAGTTAAAGATCATTGGAACAAATACACATCATATATAATAGATTTGGATGGCTTATTTATTTGGAATAAAATACTGAAGAATTGCTCCAATTAGAGTGATGTTTGTGCAGACCATCTTTGCTGGCCTTGTAAAGAAATTACCATGCTCTTCTTGCTGTTCTTTTCTGGGTTTTTCTTGCTCCCTCACACTTCTTTAATCTCCTGGCTAGCTTACTTTCCTGGCTACTGCAAGACATGCAATTTAAGAAAAGGTCTACAAATTGGGCTGTTGTATTTGTTACTATGCATATATATTTAAACAAAAAAAAAAAAACCAACAAAAATCCACAAACAAACAAAAAAACCCCAACCAACCAACCGAGCAAAAAAGGCAGTGTTTGAAGATAGAGTCTGCTGACATGACTGTGGAGCTATTCCTGAGGGCCTGGAGACCTATCTAATGAGGTGGGGGAAACAAGACACATGGCTTTTTTCTCCACTCTTTATTCACACAGAAAACAAGGGTTTGAGCTCTCTTTGTGTCTGGCAATCTCCTTCTGGGCATGAACATTGTGTGCCAGATCACAACAGGAATGCTCTTGAATCTGAAGACAGGTCTTAGGAGGATAATATTCCTTGGACATGCTGCCCTGCTGGCAGCTGGTCTAGTCCTGTGTGCAGACCTGGTTCTTGGTGCCTCTTCCACATTCCTCCTGTCTGCAGCACTCACTCCTGCTGGCAGTTTCCTGGCATGCAGTGATACGAGCTTCAGCTGCAGGGAGGTTCTTGCTCTGTTTCTCAGTGTGGATTTCAGATTTCAGTCCTGCAGCAAAACCAATCCCAGGAGTTTTCTGGAAGTTGTGCAAACTCACAGATTGGTTGTGTTTGTCAGGACAGGACATGAGCCTAGGAGTTGCCGCCCAGGTGCTTCATTACATCAGGACCTGTCCATTCCCATGACAGAGTTCAGATTTAATTTTGCTTTCTTCACATATATTTTACCTAAATGTAAAGCTTATAACTAACACTTTCTGCTTTGTAGAATACAGGATGAGTGTGACATGTTCCCTAAAACACTGGATGATGATGTGGAGGATTGCAAAGACTCATGAGCTGTACAAATAACTGTAAACCTCCTGTGCAACCTGGTAATATTTTAACCAGTCATTCTTCTTCAGGCTAGAGAAAAAACTTGTATCACCCTGTGTCTGCACACATAGCTCTATAGTATGATTCATCACTCTTCCCTTCTTTCTCAGAAGCTGCCTGCACAGCCGTTTGGTCCTCATATGTCCTTTTGCAGAACTGAACTGGGCATCTTTTCAGAATTACAGAGAAAAATGTTCACACCATAATCACAGGATGGAAGAAGCTGGGGGTTTTTATCCAGGCACATGGGCATATGCATTTGTTTGCTACAATGTATTTCCAGCTTCATTGGTGGATATAGTCTTCACAAAAGGGTTAATGACTTCTCTGCAGTTGCTAGGTAATACTGTCTTGTCTTGGGGACCACTTGCTAGATAGTGACAACCTTTCTGATGATGTAATGCTTAAAAAGTCATTGTGGAGTACATTAAATTGCCTTTTTGTTTTTCTTCTTTCCTTTAAAAAGCTAGGAAATGAAACATAAAATGATATTATGGCTGCATGGATAAATCAACGAAAAACCATAAAATACAGAAGCTGAACATTAGTCCAAGGAGACATCTCCAGCTCTGTGAAAGTGAGCTCTTTTGCTAATGTATTGTAGTACAGCTTTTGGTAAAAAGTACTGTTGCTTCATAGTTCTTGAACCAAAGTAGATTGAAATGATGAGTCCAAGTGATGGGTCACTACAATACTAAGCATGGAAATACTGAATATGATATATTACACGTAAAAATTCCTTTGCTTGCTTTCATTTTATTTTTTAATTTCTGTTTAATTCAGCAATTAAAGCCACTCTTATAAAACAACAAGCACTATTTGGATTCAGATTACTTTTGGGCACAGACCAAAATTCTCAACCCCACATGCAGACCAAGGTGCAGCCAGAGCCCATGCAGTCAGGTCAGTTCTGAAAGTGCATTCTTTGAATTATCAGATCTAAAGTAATTGCTAATTTGTTCCTAGGTAACAGGAAAACACATTAAAGTGAATGCAACTATTGAATAAACATTTCATTCTTACTTCTATTCATTTCACTCAGCCAAGTGGTCCAACTCCATGTCTCTCTTTTCCTAGTCTGGGAAATACTGGAGGAGGGAGCTGGGTCTCAGTGGGGTTTTATACCCTTAAATCATCAGAGCTTGTGAGAGCCCTTGATACTGGCTGTGGCACACCCCACCTGTGCTTGTTCTTTTGGCCTCCTGGGACCCCTTCCTCCATGCCCTGCCCATAACTGGCCTCCTGTGGACAAGGGCTGCTTTGCTGCAATCTGTCCTAAGGCTGCACAACCACAAACAAGGCTGCTTTAAACTCGTACAGTACAGGCTCAGCAAGTAGTCCCAGATCAGCATTCCAATTCTTCCTCCACATGGCCTTTTCTTTTCCTCCATGAGCATCTCATACTGGGAAATACTGTTGGGAGTCTGGGGAGTTGGAGTGATGACAAAGTGTCTGACTATCTCTTCATGCAAGCAGGGCAAATCTGCTCATGGATGCTGTCTCCAAGGCAGGATCCTACCCTAGATTAGACAGCAGTCACATAATGGAGAAGCTGCCATTTATATACCTGGCACCAAACAAATGGAGAGGGAAAGGTACAGTTAAACACCAGGTTCTTCTTTTCGTATATTTCCATGATCATTTGTGAACCCTTTGGTGACTAGGAGAAACTGCATTCTCACTCAAACATATATAAATGCGCTGAGCTAAGCCTGGATGCAGCTGAGAGTGGTTGTGTTAACCAGCAACAGTGGCAACTCCAGCATCTTTGTACTTCCCATTTGTCAAATTAAAAGGTCCTATTTCAGGCTTTCATTTGTGTATACTCCTACAGTGGACACATGAAAAGAGCCCAATTGCTCACTGACTGAGATGTGTGTGGGATTTGGTGTTGGGAGAGAACAAGAAATCTGCAGGCTTCAGCATCCAGCTTTTGTATGCTGCTGACAGAACCAGCAGGAATAAAATATGCATGCTGAAAAGGGAAATAACTGTTTCCTTACATGAGCCCTTCTCTGAGTTTTAGGACATGCAGTCATAGTAATGGTGGACACTACACAGAAAATACACAGGATTAGATCATTCTTGTAGTCTGGTTCAGTTCAGGCACTATTTACCAGAACTGCAGAGTAGGGAGACTGTTTGCAGGGCAAGTCTCTCCTGTGGCAGATCATTCAAATGCTCATGGCAAGTGCAGTGACTGCTGATACGGAAAAGTGGCAGCAGAAAAATAACTGACTACAGATTGTGAATCACTTTAGATAGATAAATTTTATTATGCTGAGCTGAATTTTAGCCTGTATGTAGGTAGCTATACTATAAAAAGGATGATGAAGTATCACCATAGCTGGGAATGGCTATTCCATTTGATGAGATAGGAGATTTCATCCTACTCACTCACTGGTCTCATCTCAAAAACATAATCCCCTTATACAAATACCTGATAGAATGCATCATCCCAGCCGAGGGTACATGCAACTGTTTTGAAGTGACTCCCCACACAGAACGAGTAGGTAAATGCCTGTTGCAGTGTTGAACAGCATCTGCAGGTACTGCATAAGCTTGGAGGGCTGACAGACACGTGGTTGTGAGGTGAAATCTGGTCTACTGATTTGCTTAATTCTCCATTTCTGAACCTATCATTAACAGCAGTGCCATGCCTGATGCACAAGAAGCATTTGAAAGAGTTACAGAAACATGGAGCACTTTGAGAGAAGAATGTTTAACTCCACAAATCAAGGTCAGCAGAGATTATCCCAGGTTCTATCATTGTTTTCCTCTTAAGTAACACAACATAGGCTGAAACAGGATAGTAAAAGATTGCACTACATTACTGCTGAAACAGAACTATCACTTTGGCACTCTTTAAAAATAAAGCAAAAGAAATTCCATGCTCTCCACAATCATCAGTTACACCAGCATACTCTTGTAACTGTGCTGGCAGCCTGTGATGCTGGCAGTCACTGCTGCCCTGCCTTCCGGAGAAAGAACACATGAACCCACCATGCCAGCAGTCTGCCTGTCCTACTCCAAGCATAAATCTTGGCATACAGTATAGCCCAAAATTATTCACCTGGTCTGTGATGCATTGAACTGCAGTTAACTACAGCCACCCCAGTACCGCCTGGGGCAGTCCTGGCAGCACTGCTCACAGAAAGCAACATTTCCTCTTCAGTTTCCTTTGGCTTGGGAGAGGCGCAACATTGTCCTCATTCACTGGCTTTGCTGGAGCAGACTCAGACTTTGCTTTAGCTAGCACAAGAGATACATAGATCAAACCAAATAATGTAATAAGCATGTATTTCCAGTCTCCATTTTCTGAGTGTATCCAAGCTCAGGTCCTGTCCAAGATCTTTCCCCACACTTCTTGGCTTCTGCATGGATTCACAAATCTTCCTGCTGCTTACAGTAATTTCCTTTGACACGGCTTATTCTGCAAGTGACAAAATTTTAGCTAATATAAAAGCCTTATCAAAAGATTTCTTTTTCTCCCTACATGTGCCCTGCCAAGTTTATGAGTTCTAGCAACAACATCTGGCTTCTGTGTTCAGCTACTGGCAGTTTCTGACCTCTGCTGTGATCAAAATATGTGCCTGGTTTTACCTCCCAGGCAGTCCTTAAAGAGCCCTCAGTGCCCCTATACAGACAGACACATGTGAATCAGAGACATCTGTGGTTCTGGGCAGAAAGGGGAGGTTGAGGGACCTGTGGGGAACTCTGCTCCATTTTCCCCAACCTAGCACTGTTCAGAGCTAATCCTAGACTGGGAATATCTGTTTTGTCTTCCATCCAAACCCTCTCACAGCAGCTTTGTCCGCAGGATTGGGCTCCTGTCCAGTCATTCCTGTTCTGTACATGCGCTGGGGCATTGTCATCTAATGGCTGCAAAGGTCTGTTCATGCCTCTCCCCTTTGCAATAAATCTGAAATTTGATAAACACATTTGGGTTTGCTGATTTTTTTCGGACTGTTTATTATGCTGGATGTCTAAGGCACTTACACTTGGCTTGGTGTTTCCTCAAAAAGGGAATGGTGCCTATTGTAGTTAACCCTGTAAAATGTCTAATGAATAATTAAATAGTATGTTGTCTGTAATTCAGCTTTGTCAGTTTGGTCAGTTGATTGCTGGTTTGCTGCTCCTATCAGACAAAAACCTTGCTGTGAAGCTTGTTTAAAATTCAGCCTTTGCTAATTAGCATTGTTCCAAACGTAATTCTAAGTGCCACTTCTTCAGGCAATTCAAGAGAGCAATGCAGAACTTCGATGTCTCTATGGAGACCATCTATAATTTAAAAGACAGAAACAACAGTTTAATGCCTTGTAATACTTAAAAGAATCACCAGCAGCTCTTTCCAAAATACCCCCAAAATGCCAGTAAAGAAAGGATTGGGCCCTGCTAATACACAAAGCCAATTTGTTGAAGATTGCTGAATTGTGATAGAGATGATTCAGTGAAACTACTTGAGGGCTAAGTTAAAGCACCAGGATTGGTCTCAGAGGGTTAAATTAAAGACTAAATAAATATTTAAAATGCAAAAGATCAAATCGTTAGGCACATGTACCAGCTGTAGGAAGGTAAAAGTATTTTGTTAGGTTTATGTACAGAAAGACTGAGAAATGAATTCAACAGCCCTGCTAACCATCTGGCTCACAGGACCATAAACCATGACTGATCTTGATTTCCAAGGCAGAAGCAAAGCAGGTTAGATCACCCACATCAGGCATCTTGTTTCCAGCAACACCTTATATCCAGCACTTTGGAGAACCGCTTCTCTGGGCAGACACCAAGGCAGGGTCTCCTGCGCACAACCAGTGATGGCACAGGCAAGCTCCGATGGGTGAGCCATGTGGGATGTGTGTACAGATACATCGTGTGTGCCTCGTCCTGTGCAGGGGCATTACAGCTGATCAAAACCCACAGCTGGTGGGGCTGCAGCATATCAGGGAGAGGAGAGCTGATGTCTTGTGTCAGGGCACCAGGATAAACGGAGCTCCTGGGGCTCTTCAGACTTGCAGGCAGCTCACCAATGCCTTGGAAACTCTAAAATCATGGACAGAGAACAGTGCTGGGTATGATGTGGGAAAAAACAGGCAGAGGACAAAAGTCATGTTCCCTACAACCAAGGAGCTGAGTAATGGTGAAAGCAGATAGTCAGAAGAGAAGGTTCCAGCATCCATGAAACAGCCCTGTTCCCATCCTGACCTGTGCTTTTTGCTGGGCAGCCTCAGGGAGCTTCCTCCTCTAAGGGCATGGCATGGAATCAGCAGGAAGGGTGGGAAAGGGAAACTAGGCACTGAGGAAGAGACAGGAGAGAGCCTGAGTGGGGAGTACAGCCCTTCTCAAAGTTGGGGTGGAGGCACCAGGTATGAGGAGGGATAAGCCCCATCCCACAGTGGATGGGAAAAACACAGCACCTTGCAAGGCTGTACCAGGCAGACTTTGGGCAGAAATGTTGTGTGACCTGAATTTTGCAGGTAAATTGGAGCACGATGAGTACAAATCTCACGATGTAACCTGTGGGAAGAGGTAGGAATAAAGGTAGGCTACTCTGCCTGAAAAGAATCAGCAGAAGGTAAAGAAAACTACTAAAACTAAGGTCTTTACTGCTTAAATGTCTCTATACCTTTTTCAACGTTGCCTTGCAGTTGAGAGCTTCTGCTCTCCTAGTGTGAGAGATATCCTAAAATAAATAATGCTATCTTCTCCAATGGTGCATTATAATCAGAGTAGGAGTTTTTAAAAAGCCAAGCAGAAATGTATGGTCTAATTTCTAGCTGAGCTGCTCAGAGATCAGTTTTCTTACATCCTTAGAGGTACTTTAATATAGTAGGATTTCTTATTATACCTTGTTAGATCACAGTAAAGATTTACTACTCAAAATTGTTAAGGAATATATTTTACTGTATTCATTGTCTTATTTCCTTTGCCCCTTTGGCAATAATGTTCATTAGTGTCTATAAAAATAGACATTTAATGAGATGTTTACTTCATTTAATTATAATATTTTCCGCCTGGAGTACAGTATCTGCTTAGTCTTTTTTTCTACATTAGATACAAGTTAACTACATAGCTGGATATTAACAGTGAAGAAGGATTTTGTTCTTTAAGATAAATAGTTCTATTTTTTTTTCCTTATTATTCACTCACTGCTCCACCTGATGTCAGTGGAAGGACACATATAGAAAAACCATCATGAAACAACTCAATGCACTTCATATTTCACATGCAGAGGTGGTTTTTTTTTAAGAAACTAGTGCTTTTTGCACACCAGTTTTA
This sequence comes from Pithys albifrons albifrons, assembly GCF_047495875.1. NCBI lineage: Eukaryota > Metazoa > Chordata > Aves > Passeriformes > Thamnophilidae > Pithys > Pithys albifrons. The sequence continues at coordinate 17,672,138 of NC_092463.1, read as the reverse complement.
GTTTTTAGGTGGCTTAAGGGATTTCTTGTCTTGCAACATCTTCTTTGGGAGCACTGAGGCATTTGCAGCCATAGGATGAAAGAAATGCTTTGTTCGGGGGGGGTTTCACAAGTCCTATTTGGCATATAGAATCGTAGAATGGCTTTGGTTGGAAGGGACCTTAAAGATCGTCTAAAGATCACCTAAATCCAGCTCTCCTGCTTGTGGGCAGGGAGACCTTTTACTAGACCAGGCTGTTCACAGCCCCATTCATGGTGACTCTTTCCACTGCTGTCCTTGCCAGCTTGGTGCTCAGTGCACTAAATTTTGTTTCCTTTTTCACCTTCATCTTTTTGCTGTCCCAGTATGCACTCTTGCTATATGTGACTAGTTATCAGAGCCTTCAGCATTCATGTTAAAATGCTATCTTCATGCAAGCTGCTGGCAAACATTGAGATCTCACTCCTTTCAGGTGGTGGGTTCGGTTCCAGCCAATGATCTGTGCACACTGCAACTGTCCAGTGTCTGCAAGAGCATGTAAAGGGTGCCATTCTGCAGTCCAGTGTCCCTCTGCTCCAGCAAACCAGTGATCCATGCTGCAAACCTCTAGGTTTGAGTCTTGTATCACCATGTGAGCTACAGAGGGTGCAGAGCTGGGAGGTCCATATCTACAAAGCAAGCAGTGCATCAGGGCACAGCTGGTCCCACCAAGCCAAACAGCAATAGGGTTGGATCAAGCCAGCTGCATTTCACCCAGAGCCTTACCCCCAAAATATCATACTTTCTTATACAGCCAATGTTTAGCCTGAAATTATGCATCATCAACACATTCCTGTTGAACTTTTTAATTTTCTGGTGGATCAGCATTACTTGACTAGGGAAAAAAAAGCCCCACAAAAAATCAAAGCAAAGAAATACCCCATCAAAAATGACACTTCATTTCACCCCCAGCTCCACTGAGGAAGCATTTTATAGATCAACACAGCTGAAATCAACTGGAGTTTGTACCACAAAGACATCCTGCCTGGAGCCAAAGAGGCTCCACTTCTCTAATCAGATGTATATCCTTTTTGGAAACAAAAAATTAGGCTCCCCCTCATTCCATTCACTTTCCTTCTGTCTGCTGGCATAAATAGATACACAACTTATATCAAGAGTTATTGTGATGCCTTTTTGACCCACTGGATTGCACTTCAGATATCTGCTTCAGACCTCTTTTTTAATAGCATGTCTCTTCCACTTCATACTAGGTCAGTTATTATTGTGTTAAGAATATTAGAAGTGTTTTTAAAAATGTTGTAAATTAAACCCTACCATTTCTTATGTGTCTTTTCTTCCTTTTCAATGACATTGTTTAGGCAATACATCATAAAAATACCTCACTACAGTGATGTATGGTACTAATCTATCAGGAAAGCACTATCTTTTTGGTGATATATGAGAACAATACATCATTAAAACATCATTGATGTAGATATATATTACTCAGCTACTGACTGGCTAGCAACAATATATATATATATATATATATATATATATATATATATATGGGCGCATAGACGATTTTAATGCCTTAAATCAAAAGTGTATGGATTTGAATCTAAAATAATAATAGCCGAATGCTGTTAAGAACGGTGTGAGGTCATATATTAAGAGGTATAATGAGAGACTCCACAAGACATTTCAATTAAAAAAAAAAACCCAACTGTTTTAATGAAGTGGTGGAAACTGCCCTTCTGCCACCCACATTGTTTTCCTGTTCCAGAATGGGCCAGAGAGGAAAGTAAAAGGCATAATGAAAAGATACAGGGCAGAAGTCCAAAGGCATCATTGCCTCCCACAGCTTTGATGGGAAATAGGAAAAATAATAAAAGCAAATAAAAAAAAATAGATGGAGAAAAGCAGTGCTATTATTCTAGGATTTGATGACAGCTTTGTGTCTTTCTAACATGAACTTTGAAGTTCAAACCAGGTCTCTGATCTTTAATAAACTGAATTGAGGTGGACCGTGAGTGTGGGCATTAATAAAAAGAATCAAAGAGAAACATGACTGTATGTGGTTCATTAGTCTCTAGCAAATTATGTGGCTTGGTCTTGGAGCATTTGTTAAATTCCCTGTCTTTCTCTAGAATTATTTCATTTGCCCAAATGAAAATATGCGGTTACATCTGTTGAGGGAAAAGTGTGTTGACAGAGCCCTTTGCAAACTGTTTCCACTTATGCCAGAACATAATGCACCTGCAGTTTCTGGACATTGTTGGCTCTTCCTAGCCCCTGTCTCTGGTGAGTATTCAGGAAATAATCAGGGGACTGGGGAGAGGCCATTGCAGTCTCCCATATGACTCCTTTTTGCCTGCAAGTGCAACCTAAAGGGAGAAGCTGTGTTATAAACCTCTGCCTGCTCTGGTTCCTTTGGGGGAATGTTTTAGGTTTTGTAGGGATTCTCAATGACCTGAAAGCTAACTTCTCTTTCTTAATCATCTGCTCTTCATTTTACAGGGTAACAATACTCTGCATGGTTAGTAAGTTCATTTGAACCTTTGAACGACAGAAAAAAACTAATTTTTCAGAAGCTTAATACAGCAAAGAGTAAAACCTGCTTTATCCAAGCTCAAGGACCAAATTGTTGTCAGAGCTAGGATTGAAGTTAGTAGGCTCCCTCTGTGTTTTCCTAGACTTTAAACCATATTTACCTTCCAGAACTTCCAGTAGTCCTTCACATATGTTAACCATTTTTAGTCAGTCTGATTTCTTGTATTACCACATTACTGGCATAACCATGTTCTCATTGCCCACTGTCATACCACAGCAGATCCATCTCAAAAATATACAATATCACAGAATAATTTAGGTTGGAAAAGACCTCTAAGGTCATTGAAACCAACCATTAACCCAGCTATGCCAAGTCCACCAATAAACCATGTCCCTAAATCTCACATCTACATGTCTTTTAAATACCTCTAGTGATGATGACCTCCTCACTTCCCTGAGCAGCCTGTTCCAAAGCTTGACAGCCCTTTCAGTGAGGAAATTAGTCCCAACATATCTTTATTCCTAAAGAGCAATGTGGATGATTATCCCACAAAGAAGCATCCGGTGGATAGGGTTTGGAAAGGATAATCCAAACTCCAGAGTAATCTCCCAGGTGCAGATGTACCATGATATTCAAAATGAGAAAGCTACCTACTAATATTAGACTGAAATTAGGATATGTTGTGGTTCACATATGTTGTGGTGATGAAACTACAAATTATTCAGCTATGTTAACAGAAGGAGAGAGACAGGGGAGCTGGGAGCAGTAGATTCAGCAGCACGAGGAAACCACTTGGTAGCATTTTGTAATGGTGTGGGGGGGAAGAGAGTGTTTCTGATGCCTGAGGAGTCATTTTCTATGAAAAGACCTTTCCCTGTGTACAGCTTTGAGTACATCCTGCACTCTGCCAAGGCATTCCACATTGCCAGGCATTGGGTCATCATGTGCCCTATAACTTCCAATAATTAATTTCCTTTTCCATGGAAAAACTATACTACATCTATGAATATCATTAACACAGTGAGGTGGCAGCGAATGTTCTGGTTCTTCTGTTAGTGATACAATGTAGGACCCAGGAAATAAACTGCCTGCTAGGTATTGTCTGGGAACATGATGTGGATGTAAAAAATCGGTAGCACAGAGTACCATGATCTCACCTGTTTTGAGGCCATATTTTTCCTGTGGCTTTCAGCAAGTCCCTCAGGTTTTCTGAGCCCAGTCTGTAAAATAAGCCTTGTGGTTTTTTGTCATGTCTCACATACGGGACCATTAAAGATTCATTCATTCTTGTTTGAAAATTGCTGTGAAGATAAAAACTGCACTATAAATTCTGCCTTTTGTTCCAGTGGCCTCTGATTTCAAAGGCTGCCAGGGTTAAAATGGTAGGAGACTGATTTAAGTGGAAATCAAGATGCAGTGTGGCTGATGGAGGAGTCAGACAGAACATGTTCACCAGCAGCAACCTGAAAGGAGACGATACACTGAGAGATAATACATAAAGCTCTTCAATACCATAAAGTCACACATAAAAAAATTCTCATTACTGCCTTTTGCACTCTAGCCACTATTCCCACAACTTTATTGGGCTCTGCCAGTAGTGAGCAACATATTAATGAAACAGAACAGTATCTGTGAAGGATATTATGTCAGGTTATATGATAAGATACACAGACATCCTTTGGAGTTTACCAACTGTAAGACAATAATATCCTTGCTCAGGATAAAATCCCAGCCTTTGCAAGCAGATAGCAAAACATCAGAGGGTCAAAGAGATGGGAAGAGGAGCTCACACTTGGGACACACAGTGGCTCTGCCAGAGTACATGAAAGGAGCTGACTTTGTCAATGCCTTTCATAAAATCTGCCAAGATAAGAAAAGAGGCAAATACCAAAGCAATGGATACCAGAGTGCCTGCCTCAATAAGAGCCAGAGCACAAGCCCATGAATCCAGACAACAAAGGGAGTGAAGCTTCTTAATGCTGCAGACAGGAAAGCCAGTGAAGGAAAGAGTCCAGAGACTTTCACTCAGATTTTCTCTCTAAGAAATGGAACAGCAAAATTAACAGGGTTAATTAATAACCTTGAAAATTCAGCATTAATTAAAAAATGGCACTGAGTCATTGAAGTCCAGGCATACTGGCACAGTGTGAGTGGTGATGCTTGAGACAGAGCCCTAATCTCACCCAGTTGAATATGCTGTGAATTTGGGCAGCCTCCATGGCAGCACAGAAATGGGCCCAGATATGGGAATGGCTCCCACTGGTGAGCTTGCCACTGCTGCCTATAAGAGAGCTGAAATTCACTGGGAGCGCTGGGACAGCCTGAAAGCAGGAGCTGCACTTGGGAGCTGATTGAAACCCAGTGATATCTGCAGAAAGAGCCATACATGTAAAGCAAAAGATGTCCTAACTCATACATTACGGTGTTACTACCATCACTTCTCTGCTTTGTGGCTGTGTCTGTTCAGGTAAGCCATGACAGGACCCACTCCTCTAGATCCCACACACACCTGTGGTGCCAGCCTGGCCACATAGCTCAGAGCTGGGCTCAACTCTGTCCAGCAGCCTGGGTCTCTATCAGCCTAGAGGCCCAGGATAAGGCTGAAACAGCATACAAACATGTGGGAAAATGCCATCTAAAAGATGAGATGCTGCAAATGATTCAGTAGGTTATCTGACTCTGTGGTTTCCTGGTGACTGCAGGCTGCTGTGTAGAGACATAGTGTATGGGAGCAGCCTCCCCAGTACACAAGGAAAGCAAAGACTTCCTGCTGTACATGGGACCAAGCAACATAGGAAGGTCCTGTAACCTACCAAGATGCCACTGTGATCACTGCAACAGCCCTTTCCCTCTGACACATTTCAAGGACCAACAATAATTGATTAAAACATTGCCCTTCTACCCTACCTTTCAGTCATAGCATTTTATAAGCATTGCCAAAGCATCCCAAACCCACTGGGAGGTAAGAGTGATTGTTGTTCATGTTTTATGACTGGCTAAGTGCAATCTTGGGGAAATGAAAGGCTGACTTCTCCCAGCCTTGTCCAAAGGGGCAAGGGAAGAGGTAGGGGCCATAAAACTTCCCCTTTCCTCTTGTGTGGCCTTTCCTAGCCCAGCTGCCCCCCAGGAAAGAGCCCTGCAGTTCTGTGGTATCTGCCTGTCACCCTGACACAAGGCCTTTCCCAGAGGGGTGAAATTATGTGTTTCATCACATATGTGCCAGCAGCAAGGGGACAGAGAAAACAGCACATGCCAACTGACAGATAACTTGCTCAACACCAGTAGGGAATTTTTTGTGGCCAATGATTGGTACCCAGGACTCTCAGGGCTGACTTCTGCCCTGCCAGCGAGATTGCATGTCTTGGCGGTAGTTGAAATGAACAGTCTGTAAGTGAGCGGGCCAAGCTTTTTATCATCCAAAATAGGGAGATCATCAGGGTCAAGACATCGGAGTGACTGCTCATAACCAAGCTGTCTTGTTAGATTTCTAGCTCAAATTTTGGGCCCAGATGTTGTAGCATATAAAAGCTGACATAAATTTATGATAGAAAAGTTGCCTTTAGGCTCTCTAGTGTCCATCGTCAGCAGTGCGCGCAGTAATTTAATATTTCCTCTGGGCATCCAGCACAAATACTGCTTTTATATAACATACCTATACACATGCACACATGTGCTGGAGGATTTGGGAACAGTTTCACTGAATTCTGCATGGAAAAATTAATCTACCTGAATGCCATGTTGAATTTCATTGCGCTCATATCAGCGCACATCTGGCACAGCTGTGGCACTCACTGGCAGACTGACAGCCTGTGCCTCCCACAGCAGCTATGTGGAAAAGGCCTTCTGTTTGCAATGCTGCCTTCTGCAGCCCTCTCCCCTAAGAGGCTTTAGAGGATATAATACATACCACTGTTTCAGTCACTCCTGCTTTATCATCCAGCAAGATAAATTACTATGAAGACCCGCTTTGCCTTCCCCTGACCACAGCCTCCTCCATGTGTAGTGAAGATAAAAATTCAGGCAAGCCACTCATCTCAAAAAACATCGAGGAAAGCTTTCAGACTTTCTAAAAAACTCTCCGCCTGACACTGTGGTGGCAATTGTCACAAAAAATTCCCTATAAGCAAAGGAAATAAATACAATACAACTGAGAATCAGAAGAAAGCAATAGTAATGCCTGGTATTCCACAACCACTTCAAAATCCAAAACAAACCAATTAAAATTGTTTTCTTAGTTTTTTTTCATCCTTTTCCCTAGACCTTTCCCATAAGGTACCTAGTGGAAATTAAAGCAATAGTTTTATATAGATAAATCCATAGCATTCAAAAGAGAGTCATCTCTTTTCTCTAGATACTCAAACACCGCATCTGTCTATATGGTGTTTGAAAACCATGTGGGAAGGAGATCATTTTCTCTTAAATTCAATAGGCTTTTAGAATCACATTTATTCACTTCTATAGAGTTTTTCCATATGGAATTTCAGAACCTTTTATACAAGATTTTCTCCTCTCCTTCTTTTGTGCTTGTTCTTTCATCAGCACAAAGCTGAAGTGAACAATAGTACACACTCGCCTTTACATCCCGCAACATCCAGGACTCTTAAGAACAAAGAACAAATACCCAACCGAGGGGCTAAAGATAGCAAATTCAGTGCAATGTGTAACTTCAGCCCCAGTGGAAAGTTCTGGTGCTGGTGGAAGAAGGTTCATTTTAGGAGCCAAAAAAGATGAGTACTGAAAACCCATTCTGATGTGGGCTGGCTATAAAATCCCAACTGAGTCACTCTGCCTCTCCAAGCTGCATTTTCTACAGCTGCAAAATGGGGTTTTGGCCCAGAAGCCTGTGTAGTGGTTTTATAAGGCATTATAATGGACTGCAAGAAATATAAACAAATAACTATATTTTTTTCATGTGGGAGGGCAGGAGCAAAGCCAGAAGGGAAAAAAGCAAATAGACTGAGTGGGAGTGTGGGGACAGGAGTTGGGACAATTTATTAATTTGGTTTCCATCTCATTCCAGTAAACAACTTACAGCTGGGTGAATCTGCTTGTCCATCACCTCTGCCTGATGAGTGTTTCCCCACGTTGAAGCGCTAGTCCTTGCTCCATGCTGGAGACTGACCCTCACTGCCTTGCCTGCCCCCAGCATCTCCACCCTGCCAGGGCTTGCTCTACTTCTTCTCACCTCAGGGTGCTAAGTCCAGCCAGCTGTGCCCCTGCCTTTGGTCCATGAGGACAGTTGGGGTGACTGCACCCTTCTGTCACTGCTTTATCTTGTTTTCCCTTGGTCTGAAAACCAGGGCAGGGAAACCCATCTTCCCTAGGTGTTTTGATGCAGGAGAAGGGTAACTGTTTTTCTCTCCCTGACTCAGATGTCCCTCAGAGACCTTGGTGCAAGGTGGATGCCACCTGTGGGAGCAGAAGACCAGGGAGAGGGAGCAGGGCAGGTCAAACCCCAGCTGATGATGTGTGGGGAAGACAAGATCTTGTATTTGTCCCCTTCTCACTGAATCTCTGTGAAATCACATCCTTTCCTGCTGCTATAATCACTGATTATATGTCATTTGCCTGTTGTATTAAAGCTGCTTGCTTAATTAATATCAATTTAAAGGGCAGTCTTGGGATGGAAGAGACAAGCTCTTTTGAAGTCCTGTAAACACATTTGATATGTGATCATCATAAGCAACTCCTGAAGCTTTTCTATGGTGAGCAGGCAGAAAGCACCACGAGATAATCCACTGTGTTTTAACCACCTGATGCTGATCAGAGCTTTGATCTATCAGGTTTAAGGCTGGGTGGAGGAGGGGAAGCAGAGTGTTCTGCCACGCTCCCCAGTACCACTGAAACTGTTAATCAGCCTGCTCTGCAGTCTACTGCAGAGTTTGCTTTATTAAAGCTCCCTGCTGCCTGCACACGTTCACTGGCACAGACATCGGGAGACAAGCAAACACTTACCCAAGTGCAGAGTACTCACTGCTGCATTGCAGAGTTTACTGGCATAAAATGATGGGGGTAGGTAATGGCAGGTGGAGACTTGGGTCCTCCCTCAGCCTGCCCGCATCTGCAATCTCCTGCATTTCTGTAATAGGGGAGATGAGGAGGGCTGTGGGCAAAATATGCTTTTTAGGGCTTTCTTTCCAGTTCTGAAATGTCTGGATAGCTGGCATTGCTTGTGTTACTCTCATATATGGTCTATGCTCCTTAATGTGGTTTTTGTTCAGAGTTATGCTATAAAACTAAAAATTAATTTCCTTTTAGGTACTTGAAGGGTAAGCATAATTTCATTTATTATTGTTATAAACTAACCTTGCCTCTGCCTAGAGGCTGTCTCTAAGGTTGAGGATGTTGTTGTGCTGTTGAAGTATTCAAATTAAATTCAAGCTCCTTTCAAGGACCTGGCTGCCTGAGTATTAGAGGCTTTCTGGTTTTCCTATAGGTTTCCTCATATAGAAGGTTTAGCAGGATGAAGTCTCTTTTGGAGGAAATTGTGGGTGATTAATTCAGTTCATTTACTCTTTCTCCCCCTCCCCCCCCCCCCCAATCCCATCTGCAGGATTATACCTTTTTTCTTTTATCTTCTTCCTTTGTGCTAGCACAGAAATATTTGGTTATTTATTGATGTTTAAAACCAAATAGCTGCTCTATTTTGCAATATCTGTAACCACCTTGGATTTGTTGTTTTCAACAGACAGGGTTTTTTCTGGAAGAAAGCTGGTATTTGCTTAAGAATTGCTACATACCTCTAATCTGTAAATATGCGTGTGAAAATTTAATTATAATAATTTTGTTCTTTGTGAGCAACTGATTCAAAATTTCCTAGTTCCCTTTGTATTTCTCAGTTATGTATCTCAGCTGCCTTTTTAAAAAATTTATTTTATGAAACAAGGATGGCTCAGATTTCTCCTTACATGTTTCTTGGCAATACAGTACTGCAGTCTCTGCCTTACTCAGCTTATGTCTAATTGCAGAGTATTTAGCAAAAGAATCCATGTGCAAGTTTTAGATTTGAAGTTAACCATCTATTACACTTGGCTTTATTAGCAGGTGTCATCTGAACAGCAGAGACAGTCTAAAAGGGAGAAATTAATCTTCAGGCCTACATGAAGGTGGAATTGTATCAGTCTGATTCAAGAACTTGTAGCTTGGGAGAATTTAGGGAGAAGGGAATTTTCTTTTCATTGAAAACCAGGATGTTTCAGTGCAAGTGTGACATCTGTGGCAGCACTGGTTACTGACAGTCTTCTGGGACACGCTGGCCAGAAGGACTGGGTATTGTGGGAATTAAATGTTCATATGGCAGCTTAACTGCTGAGTGCACATGTTCTGAAGGAAAGACATGATTTACCAAAAAAGAACTAGAGGGGCTTGATTTCTGGCATGGTTGAAAAATCTCTTGACTTCACAGAAATTGGAATGAGCCCTGGGTACCACATGCTTCCAAAAACAAAGTCTTCTTGTCAGGATAAAGATTGTGAAAGAAGCCAGATATGATTTCATTCTTATTTTAACCTTCCACATCCTAGTTTTCTTGCCAATATAATGAGGATGACATTTTACTACCTTTAAGGAGTTGTAAGGGTTAACATACTATAATCTTAGTAGTTCTGCAAGAAAGACATTTGGAAGTGACACAGTTGTTATGCTACTAAATTACCCAAAAATGGCCACTTTCTCCTTGTTCAAATCCAGCTTAATTCACTTCCTCCAGTGACCCTTTCAGTGTTAATCCACAGCACAGAAGTGTTGCAGTTTTAATTAAAAAGGAAATCTCTATCTCACTAAGCTCAGTCTGCCATCTGATCATGCAGTATGGTTTACAGACAGTATTATCTGTCTAATTTACATCATAAAACTGTGACTTAAGCAAGGCAGAGCACATTGGCAACCCTCAGTAAATAATGCTGCTCTAACCAAACCTGGACATTTTTTAAGCAAACCTTGACGGTTAGAATGGAGCTGTGAGTACATGGCACATGGTGCTGCACACAAGAAGGGTTACAGGGACACAGAAAACTCAGTGGGATGCCTCATTAAAATAAAATTGCTAAACTGAGTTTGGAGCAGCTCCTGAAAATACATGCTCCAGTTTAACCACAAAATAGTAATTTGAGGTGGGATGTACTGGATTAAATTATTTGGCTTCTGATATAATGAAGACCTTTAAAATCTATGATCCTAAATACTGGCAGTGGTTATGTCCCATGTCACTTGGAACTCTATAAATCAAATAGCATGGTGAGCTGCAAAGCTGTGAACTTCCCTGAGGGCCTGCACGTGGCAAATACTCACACTGGGTTGGCTAGTATCCCCAAATCCCACCCCAGCAGGTGATGGGATTAGCAGAAATCCAGGACTTTGGCAAAAATCTCCTGTTAGTTGTTCTTACATTTGGGTCAAGGTAAAGCAGCTGTCCCAGGGCAGGACAGGCTTGAAGCAGAGCAGGAAAACCACCCTCACTGCTCAGCTCCCAATAACACTGTCACATCAAGGTAGAAAACATGATTCAGGAGTCAGGGAGTGAAAACAGAGCCCTACAACACTATTTCTCACATTACTGTCAAGATTTTTAAAACATTGTGGGAGGAAAGCAGTGGGGGTAGGAAGAGGAGAGAGAAACCAGATCTTCTATTTCTTATTAGCAGAGGAAGGAGGGAGGTACAAGATCAGTGTCACACTGTAAGCTCTTTACCTCAGAGGAAAGTGAACCCTACTTGGCAGGAATTAAATGTTAATGTATCAAATCATGTCCAAAAGCACATAAAGCTCAAAGTAGACCTTACAACACCATTTAAAAACAAGATCTAATTTAATTCATTTGCATATCCTGATACCCAATCCTGCAAATTGGCATTGGTGGATAAAAGCATTGCTACCATTAGACTACCATTGGAAAATCATATTCAACAAATGGCAGGCCCTGAATTGAAATGTCTGGTCAGGGAAAACCAGATCAAACTACATCATCTTAATTGTGACCCATTTTAGGATGCAGAAGGGTGGCAACAATCTTTGGTAGAAAGAAACAATAAATTGATTTTGCTGAGAACCTCATCAATCACTGGTCACAGTGACCAATGGATGGTTAATCTCATTAAGAACTTCAGCCTCATGGCAAAAGTAATAGCAGACACACTAAAAGTGTGCAAATTAGATATGCTTTCACAAATTTGAACAGGTCTGGCTCATGTCCCTGAGGAGAGCTCAGTTTCTGAATTGGGCAACCATTTCACTGACTCTGGTTGAACTTGAGCCATTTACTCTCTGTCAGATGCCACCTTTAAGACCTGTGGGAACTGTACAGAAGGTATCTGGCCTGTTATTGAGCCTTGTCCATATCCTCAATTCAGGAAAAGAAGAGCTGAATCACTGGGTATGGGACATCATCTCTTAATGCTGTGATCTTTTTGACAATTAACATCTCTACTGTCTCAGGTCTTTAAGTGAGGTGATTGGTAAAGAGTCTGGGCAACACCTCTGAGAGTACATAGACAACACTGATTTTCTGTGTGCCTGCGGAGCCAAGGAGTTTTCATTGTTTTGGAGGATGGATGATGTGTGCCAAACAGTACAGTTAATTTTTCATGTTAGTCCTTTTTGCTGTCTTCTAGCTACCTGCAGAGTTTGAAGAGCACACATACAGTTGCCAAAACAGCTGGAAAAAACTGTACTTGTTCTTCTCAGACCTTATGAACACAATTCATGATTCTGAGTGCATCCATGCAGTCCATTTGTAGTCAGATTCGGTACTTGGCCCAGGTCTCCCAGTCATCTCCGTGAAACCGTATCAGCCCAGCTCCTACCTGAAGCAAGCTAAATAGCTACTTCTTTTGAGAAACTTGGATGCATTTGAGAGGGTGATGCTCAGGGATCTGCACACCATGGATACTACCTACACAGGCCTGCACACATTCAATCCCTCCTCTTGAGAATGTTCTCTAGCACCCGTAGTCTTACACACACAAATCTCACTTAACTGTGCTCACCAGTTGGCATGAAAACCTGGGCAATTCCATATTAATCCTCTCATTATTTCACCACTTGGCATATTTACTTTTGAATAAAAAATCTAAAGGTTTTTCAGGTGCAAAAAATTAGTTCAGAACTTCCATATTCAGCACTTCCAGGATCTCCACATACCACATAACTGAGGCCAGTTCATGCGATGGGTTTGGCCTACACCAGTAAACAATTTGACTTCAGATTCATCAAAACAGAGGCTGTGCATGTAAAAAGCTATGGTACCAACCATTGTGCTGGAGCAGCTTGACATACAGGCCTCTATCTACAACAGTTTGGGACTGATGTGCTGTAATAGCATGCTCTGTGCCACAGTGTCACCTGGGACTTGAGCATCATTCTGGGTCTGAGAGATCTGGGATCTTGACAAGCCTTGAGACAGGTAAGACTCTCTGGAGCCATTCATTTATCCCTTCCATCTTCATTGCCATGCTGAGGACAAGTGGAGTAGCTCCAAGCATAAGGCTGTGCCTCTGTCATTGCCCATTGCTATTGCAGTTGTCTTGCCTGAGTTGTATCTACTGAAGAGATAAGAGTAATACGTTTAGGTACAATTGTGCTTAGGAAAGATACACTGTGTGATTCAAATATTGCTCACCAGAGATGGGCAGCTCAGGGACTGGGACAAAAGAGACTCACCTTGCCCTGCGCCTTGGGTACCACTAACACGTGTACACACATATACACATACAAGCAGCCTTTTCCAACAGCAGCCTCCTATCCTTGTTTGCCAACAATGACATCCAGGCCCTGTGGATGTAACAACTTGCTATGTTACAGTTTGGCTGGCAGTTAAGAGCCAGGAATATGATTGGGGCAACAAACACCATCTGGCTAAGACCAGCTCTAACAGGCATCTGTGTGTAGCCATCCGTAGCCCTGGTTTGAACTCGCCTTGCCAGCATCCCAGAGCATGAAGTTTTCTGTGGTGGGACTGACACCATGTGCTGAGGAAGCAGTGGCAGCAGATGAAGTCATAGCAGAAGCAGGAAGTGTGTTTTTGTAGGAGTGTCAGTGCTCATTTATCGGGCTTGGTCACCTTATGAGGAGGATGCTGGTGTGGTCCCCTGCCATGCATGGGCCAAGTGCATTCTGACACCAGCACTGGGGAGGTGACGTGATGCTCGCTCCCAATTGCAGACAGCAGTGGAGTTTGGTAGGATGCCAGATTTGTTCCCAGAGCACTGCAGTGTGGTCACAATTCACGTGTTCTTGAGGGGCACAGGCTATATCCTACAGGCCAGGGAACAGGGGTTGCTCCAGGAGTGAGCTGCAAAGACAGTGTAAACAGGGCTTTTTGTCTCCTCCATAAGAGTCTCAGTATATAATGGTATGTTTGAACACAGTACAAAAACCCAAGGGTCAATCACGTGTGCAGGGAAGCATACCAGATCATTGCTTCCTAGACTGCTGAGTTAAATGTGCAATGCCTAATGTTAATATTAACCTATATACTGAATGGTTTGGAGAGTACGTGTTTGTACTGAGTTCTCCCAACTGAAACACTTCAACTGCAGTTCTCAGCACAGAATTCATTATTCTGAAACTTGCTTTCCCAATTAGCTGGAAAGAGTCTGATTGTTTTCACCCTTTGGATCACATTTTAACTCCTGTAACAGCTTCACCTGAGATAGATTGATGAGCATTTAACAATCCTATGATTACAGTCTGATTACATTTTCTTCGTGAATGAAACTTTTCATGTAATTGGGCATGAATTTAGGCAGAGCCTTCTTAAACTTCATTAGTAATTCAGCTGATTGTCTCTTCTGACTGGTACAATTTGCACCTGTCACACAAAGGTATTTCATTGTGCCATGCACTTTATTAAATGTGAATATGTAAACATGAACTTAGATCAAACTGAAAGTCCTAAGTCTGCTAACATCTCAGCAAGAACCCAGGGTCTCTGCCATGTATTTCTGACTGCTTCAGGTGGACACAACCCTGTACATGAGCAGACATACCTGCCTTATGCCTTCCTGATTAAAGAGCAGATAATGTGATCCCAAGCTGTTGCCAGCAACCTGGACAGAAACTGCATAGCTCACAGGTACAGCATGACTGAGCCTGTGGTCACACTGGTGCTTTCATTGGAGTTTAATGTTGTTTTTTTCTACAGCTTGCAGAATATCTGCCCTGCCTTCACAGCGAATACACCATGGAGTTAAAGAGGTTTGGGAAAATATGCTTTATGAGAAATGATGGGGAAAGTTTAGGTGCTTTTGTTTAGAGAAAATTGACTGAGGAAGAAAGGATAACTGTTTGCAAATACATAAAAGCTGCTGCAGAGAGGAAAGGATAACCTGTTTGTTATAATGCTATGGACAAGACGAGAAGCAAGGTTCTTGGACTGCAGTAAGGTATATCAAGGCAAGACTTATCAGTAAGGAGGTGAAGGGTGGAAACCAGTTATCAGAAGGGCATGACACTTCCACCATTTCACCAAATGCCTGTTGGGCATGCCATTGGCAAGGACAGGGCATCAACATAGCATAAGCAGGCAGAGACAGGCTGGATCAGAAGGGAGAAGAGCCTCAGCATACCAGAACAGATCCCACGTCACCACAAACAACAGCAGAGAGGTTCATTCCCATAGTCCCTCCATTAATGTGGTTGCATAAGTATCTGCCACAGGTGTAACTCATTCAAACTTATTTTTGAAGTACAGTACAATCATTCAACTGCAGAGCTGAGAGTAGATTCTCTAATTCTTAGTTATCTGTGCTGCCAACTGGACTGCAAATACTGCCATTCTCCTGACTCAAGAAATTAAGCCAGGCCGATAATGACTTTTCACCTCAGTACGGTTTAATCAGAGGTGTTAGCAGCAGCAGCCATGAGGGTCCTAGGGGACCAGGGTAGACCTTAATTAGAATGTGTGGCTTTTTCTGGGGGGCTGTGATTTGGTGGGCTAGAAAGGTGTTCTAAGTGTCCTCCCGTGACTGCAACCATGAGCAATAAATGGTCTTTGTGCACCTGGGTTTGTAAGCGGGTCATATTTTCACGATGTCAGGCATGCTGCTGTCTTTTCTGCAATAAAGCTCACCTAATCAAAACAAGTCAGAGCTTATCTAAGCCCCTAGCCAGAGATATCTTTGTGGTGGCTACAGAGCCGGGTTTCCTAGCAACCTAAAAGGCATTAGACAGGGCTTTGTCGACATTTATCTGTTACACACAAAACCCCCCGTTTGAATAATGTTATGGGTGTGACATCAACTGACAAAAGCCAGGAAATTCAGAGCTGGGGCTGATTTTCTATCCCTGCCGCTCATCAGGCTGAAAAACAAAAGGCACAGTCATGTGAGTGATGAGCACAGCAAACCACCCTTTATATTTCCTGGCTTTGCTCCCCAGTGAGATGCCATTTAAATGAGGTGCTTGGTATTAATTTCTTCTGTTTAAGACAGGTTTAGTGCTCATAATAATAGCATGTTTGCAGTGCTCTCAGTTTCTTCATGGCATACCTTCTTACTTGGAGGGGTGGATTTGAGTGAGGAAAGAGATACCCCAGCTCATCTTTGTTTTCTCCGTGGTGAAACCAGTTTTCCAATCCATACCTTCTTAGGGGACTGCTCCAGGCAGCACCACCACGGGTTCCTCCGGTGGTACAGACCATCATCAGCCCGGGGCGGAGCAGGGGAGAATACACAGGTTAAAAACAATACATCTTGCAACTAATGCCCAACTTTAAAAATCGGAAGGGGCTTTTTATAGGTGCCAAGGGTTTCTTGATATGGATCTTGGAATGGATCTTCTTGTCAAGAGTTATGAAAACCAAAGGTCATGAGAAAAAAGAATTAATGTCAGTGGGGTGTTTTTTTCCCAGATCAAAAATATACTGAGGACTGACGAATGGTCTGAAAAGTGATACTTCAGCAATGTCTTTTATTTCTCCACTTGTAGCAATAGCAGTGTTCAAAATCTTACAGATTGCAGTTTGCAGAGGAGACTGATGGAAGAAGGGATGGAAGGACTGCCATTGCTGCTGATTGCCACTTCAAATCCTTGGGGGGAAAGTCTTTTGGAAGTGAATGGGAACTGATCACCTCTACAGAATTCTTGAGCCATCTCAGAATTTAACAGAAAATAATTCTTTTTCTTCAAATTGGTACAATGCAGCTTAAAAGTGCTGGGGGGGGGGAGGAGGGGAAAGATGTTTCAATTTTCACAATCTAAATTATCAGTCAGCTGGGGTACATGAACTTAGTCTGACTTTCTGTGAAAATCTGTGTGTAGCAGCTCAATCTCTTAACCACACAGCTTTTCATATGCTTCTTTGCACTACACAGCTTTTCGTATGTGTGTTTGTACTTGCACTACTTTAGTAGTTCCGTCTCTGGGGCTTTCACACAAAGGTAAAAGTCCTTTTTGTTTCTTTTTTAATTTCTTTTTTATTTTTTTGAGGTCTGACATGAAAGGTTTAATTCCATGTAAATTGTTCCAGCCTGGTTGTGAAACCTCTGAAATGGATGGTAAAGAAAGTTCTGATGAAACTTAGCTATAGTTGAGTACTCCAATGCTGTAAGGGAAAATCCCCTGAATCACTGTCAGTGGTGAGCAGCCAGGCTTTCATCCTCTCCATTCTTCACTGTAATCTCCATTAACATAAGAGTTGGTGTTTCACTCCCCACTTCTGGATGCCATACTGTTTGAACTCCAAGGGACAGGTGGAATAAAGGCATGTATACAGACCTCTCTACTGACCACATCTAGCATTTCTTTAGCAAGCATAGCATGAATATAAACTCTACATATACCACAATGGAGAGGAATTACTATGCACATTATCACTTTCAAGCTTTGAAAGAAACAGAAGCAGGAGGAGGTTCTTGCACTTTCTGCCGACATCATCTTTACTGTCCATCCTTTTGTTCCCCATTTAGCCTCCCCACTGGCAAAGCCTCTATTATGTGCTCAGAGAGGAGACAATGGGAGCCCACTACGCGTGGCGAATGTGCGCATTGTTCCATGGGCTCCCTATAGAAATCCCTGCGTTCGCATGACCCGTTTTCCAAAGTTTGTGGTTTTTTTTTTTTTTTTCTGAAGGGGGAGGGCAAGAGGAAAAGGGACGATGTCTCACAGCTCTGTGCAGATTAGTGGTACGTTTATGCCCATACATTGAGATGGATAAAATAGCCATAATTTTTTCCCAAAGTGCTTATTTGTAATGCATGCATGAACTCACTTAACAAGCTTAAAATATTTAGTGAACACTGAAATGAATGGAGAGTGTGGGAGGGGGGAGAAAACTAGCAGAGATAATTGAAAACACTTAGCAGTCATAGCAGGTTTACATAGCTGTATCATATTCTCTGTGGATAACACAGCTGGGACAATATGGTTAGAGTTTTAAAATATCTAGGAATTTCTGTCTTAAGATAGGTATTAGTAATTGTGAGCTTAAATATTAAATATTTTTGTCGTGGTTAAAATACATACCTCTTTAGTTAATGTGTGATAAAATATTGTAAAATAGAGAACATTTTTCCTTTGCCATTTTTTCAGAACCCAGGTAAGAAGGAAGGGTCTCTGAGAGGGTCTGTCCTGGAACTGATGTCTGCCTCAGGGAAGCCACAGTCTGCCAAAGACAGGTAGATTAAAACAGAGAAATCCCTCAGACTTGACAATGTTTGAAATGCCAAATATGATCAAGGAGACAGGTTGCTATAACACAGGTTCATATCACCTATAAAACTGGCAAAGTCCTTCTCCTGGAGAAAATTGTGCCAGATTAAATCACAAATTTCCAACTTCATTCCAGCTGAGTCTAAATCTGTACCCTTGCCCTTATTCTGACTAGGACTAGGACCTCAAACCCACAGACTGCAGCAACACACCCATCTCATCTCACACCTAATTAACTGCTTAATTATAGCAGCACTGGGGAAACTCTTTGCTTTGTTTTCCCTTTCTCTCTGGTGCCCGATGCCACTCGTGGCAGGACCATGTTCAGCACAAAGCGCTTAGAGCAGCTGAGCCTTCCTGGTCACTCATGGAGGGTGCGTGGTGAAGGTCTCCTCTGCTGGGTTTTCCTCTCTCCTCTGACATAATTGACCTTGATGCACCATGGAGCTCTTTCCTGGGTCCCACCACTCACACTGCAGCCGGTACCTTAGCTAGAGCTGGGGACTAATGTGTGGCTGTTGAATTTAGAAGAGCAGGATGAAGGTCACTGAGGAAGGTAATGCAGTCCTGTTTGCGGAACATGTGGATAAGGGCACCACAAAAACATAATCTACTTTGTTGGGGATGCAATAAACCAGGTTTATGTATGCAGTTGGCAAGCAGTACTTCTGAGTGTTACTCCATCAGATAATCCAAGCAGCAGAGCAATTATATATTCCTCTGGTTCCCTAATATGGCTTTAATCTGAGGATTAGGTAATTTTCATATTTGTGGAGTTTTCTACAACAGTATTAAAGGTAACTCTTACTTTCTTCCTACGTGTTTCCTGATTTTTATTGATGAAATACTTATTTCTGTGACAAAGCAAAGATAGCCTAAGGGGAAGATTCCTGGTACTCCAAAGGGCAAAACCTCAGTGGGACAAGTCCTCCTTTTCCATTCAGAGCAAGATGTCCAGAAATCTCAGAAAACTCACTGGGGTTTGCAGACAGACTCAGAGCAGCTTTGCTGCATGTGCGCGGATGGCTGAGGTGTCTGTCATGTGAGACTCATTGCATACATGAAGCCAGGTGGTCTGTGGATGGGCAGCAAACTTGCTGTGTATGTCTCTCCAGCCCAGCCATCACAACACATAGCAGGGAGTTAGGGTCTCATAAAACAGTGCTGCCCAATATTTGCACACTGCTCCCTGTCAGGGACCCCCAGCTCACTGTCCTACACCAGGCAGGGTTGTGAGTGGGAAGGAAGGAAGTGGTGTGATGTTAATGTAAGATGAATGGGATCCAGAGGAAGCTTCTGCCGATGGAGGCCCTATCTTCTAGCCCCTGGGATCAGGGTCCCGCATCAAAGCTGCCACAGGGTTTGTGTGACTCAGCTCTTCAGCATAGGGATGCCTTTCTGACCAGGGATTGTCACATCTATACACATATTTTTTGTGAAGTATAAAGTGCTGAATTCTCAGAGGTACTCTCACAATTCTACATTCTTCCAGAAAACAAAGGACACAGGGAGAGCTGCAGCGCTGTGGGCTTGGGAGAGGGTGATGATGGACCAGGTACCAAGGACCAGATAGCCTATCAAAATTTAAAATGCAAAATCATATAAAAAGTTATTGGACTATTTTCTTTTTTTTCTCTATATATTTCATTCTAAGATCTGTTTCATTTGTTTACCTCTTGCATTTTACAAAATGTCATCTGAAGGGATGTGAAGGCTTTATGTCAACAACATGCATAAGCGTACACCTGACTACAAATTACATGGTTAGGTAGTTCTAGTGCTTACAGACAGAAGCATCTCTCTGATGTGAGGAAACTGCTAGCTAAGGCACTGCCATCGTCTGGTTTGTCAGCATTGCCTCCTCTTAGCTCTCTGGCACTGGAATGATCCTACTACTACCCAAGGAAAGGTTTTTAATTACTTATGGAATTCACTGAGTAAGGCAGAGATGCTAAGAGCATGTTAGGGCAGTGTACAACACATGGAACTCCAGGACTGACAGAGATTTCTAGGCTCCACTTTCACTCCTCTCCTTACCTGTAGTTGACAATTTCCTTGTCCCAGTGCTTATGCTTGCTAACTATGGGATCAGGGATATTTTCTGAGTTATTTTCTAGGTAGATGAGTTTTCTAAGACTGGCAGACCATGAGATCAGCAACAGAGTGAGCACAGTGTGGTAGGGAGGGAAAGGTGTGACCACATTGTCAAGAGTAGAGATACAGGTTTGTGCCACCAGCTGGAGAGATGTGAGGAAATGCCTGTTTGGCAGCAGGTCACACACAGAGGCAGTTTAAGCTGAGGATAAAACCAGAACCAAGAATTTAACATCCAGGGAGAACTACTTGAGCTGTATTTAAGACTATAGCTTGAAGTTCCGTAAGAAGATGTGGAAATATAGCTATTAATAAAATTAGGCTGGAAATTAAAGGAGTTCTAGCCATGAGAGGAGTGGGATTTCAAAATAGTTTACCAATGAGAGTAGAAGGGTTCAGAAGTCAAAAAAGAGTTCAAGCTTAAGGAGATTTACATGATAGAGTTGCTGCAATAGAATGGAAACTGGGCCAAAGGCCCAGAAGGTGTATTTCCACCCTATCTCCCCTGCTTGCTTCCATTTTGACTTTCTCTGTTACTTTCCTTTCTTCGTCTCTTTCTTCCTGTTCCTTTTCTACTTTGATGACAGGCTGGAAAATCCTCTCTGTGCATTTTCTCTGTTGCTGTTACATCTATTTGGCAGAACATGGCAGAGGCAAATCCTGTTCTGCTACATCTCAGTAGCCTTATTGAAGTCTGTAGACAGAGCCAGCATGGGACTGACCCTTGGGGCACAGAAGCAGGGACTGTGGGAGGCGATGCTGCTCTGGCGGCACAGCAGAGTCCTTGCACTCCCAGTGCATGCCTGGTTCCCCTTGCTCTGTGCCACTGGCAGGCTCAGGCCTTGACAGGACATTCAGTTGCAAAGCACTTGATTTCTGCTTGGGAAAGCTGATGACACCATATCTACCCAAGAAGGCTGTTGAGGGCTTAGACTCCTTTAGAGGATGGCTGTCATGTTTCTGTGGAACAGGAAGGTTGAAAATACATTTACAACCGTAATGGACATCATTGTAAACATAATGTTCTGTTTAATTGGAAATGGAGAGGTTAACCAGGTAGCACTTCTTGGGGGGAAGTGAAGATGCTCTCAGAACCCATTTCCAGGGGCCACTGGGAAGCTGCTCATTGCCCTGCCACTGGCACCAGCTGTCGGTTCCCATCATTTTTGGAATCTGGTCCTCCAGATTGGCAAGGCTAGTCTGAGGTGAAACAGCACAGTGTCAGGCTTCCTCTGCTGTAACACTGGCACTGTCAGAGTATGTGACTCGATCTTCCACCTCTACGCTCTGAAACTGAGCTTGAAGGTAGAAACTTGTTTTAAAATATAATTAGTCCAAAGAGTGGCTCTCTGGCAGGGGGTATAATGCTTCCTGATGCCCCTGTTTCACTGGCACTGGTGCCCACTTGCAGTGACTGTATTTTGCAACTTGCAAAAGAATTGCTTGGTTTTCACTATATGTTTTTCTGTAAAAAATGAGTGAGTCTTGCAAGAAGTTTGGTCAGTTAATACAAAAGTAATTGAGATGTTAGATAGTCCAAGCCACTATTTTCTTCTACCACACTATTGCAGCAGGTTTTTGGGTCATGGGCAGACACCTGAAAAGTTGCCACAGCTCTATTAGTTGACATTAGTGCCTTCACTTCACAGAAAGAAAACTGCTGATTTTTGCTGTTCAGGCTGTAATTCCACAAGTACCTCAGCCATATATCAGCTAGTTGCTATGGTCATGCTCTTCCTCCCATCCTGGCCATGGGACCTTGCCTCCTCCCTCAAACACCTGCAGCACTAACCAGCTCCAGAGCCCTGGCATTTCAGCATGCCTAACTAGCAGAAATCTATTCACTTTCTTTCTTAGCAGGCTAAAGGGATATGTCCAAAGTCACAGGAGCTGGCCAGAGAGCAGGCAAGCCTGATGATCCTGCAGTTACGTGGGTTTAGACTGATGAAGAACAACAGCATCCATGTGTTGCTCACAGTTTGTGGGGAACAGATTTAAGGCATCCAGTGGCTTAATTCATCTTGCTGGAGCTTTCCTTAATTGCCACAGCAATGACTTTAGCATCTTTCTGCAAAACTTTGTCATAAGAGACGATATGCAACTACATACATACCCATCTAAGTACAGTATTAACAATTGAGTGAAGGGGAATAATAAAACTACTGTAGTTTTCTTCTCTTTATCAGCGTTCTGTGGGTTTTCCCTTGCTGAAAGAATAAGTTAATACTAATTAAGATGAAAGCAGAATACAAAGTGGAATATTCCAAAGAGCCTGTCACTTGCGTTTATGTGAATTAAAATGTCTCATATAGGGAAAACCCTGGACCTTTTCTTTTTCCTTATGATTTTAGATTCTACAGTCAGCACTGTGGCACAAGATGTGTGCTGTTATCCTCCCCACTCTAATGCAGACCATGGTCCACCAGTCCCACAGGACCTAACAATAGGTTGTTATTCTATACTGGTAGCTCTTTCACCAGTGTAGAATAGGGTTAGGGGAAAAGGCTGCCAGCTATAAGTACCTCTAAAAGAGGCAGGAGGAAGTGACCAGGTATCCTTTGGGCACTTTGGTTCCTCTGATTGGCTACTCAATATTCAGAGCCTTTACTTTCTTTTGGTGTTTTTGTTGTTTGGGCTTTTTCCCCCTTTGGAAGTTTCTGATGAGTTTTAGTCTTAAACAAAAGCATTTTATTTACAGCTAATGACCATGGTGTCTTGTTTGTCTGATTGTGATAGAAATAAAAAACAACCAGGCTATTTTCATAACCCAAATCTACCTGTATTTTCTGCCCACAGAGCTTCTTGATGACTCCTTCTTGAGGATGTTCTTGCAACATGACCCATTGCTATTTGGGCAGGTTTTGCTTTTTTTCCCCTCAAACACATATGTTGAACTTGTGTTGGTTTTGGCCCGAGAATCCCTCTGCTCAACCCCTCTTTGGGCCCAGAGGTTGGCCCACTGATGTCTGTTACTTTTATCTCTTATCATAGATTCATAGAATGGGTTGGGTTGGAAGGGGTCTCAAAAATCATCTGGTTTCAACACCTCTGCCATGGGCAGGGACACCTTCCATTAGATGAGGTTGCTCAAAGCCCCATCCAACCTGGCCCTGAACACTTCCAAGAAAGGGGCATCCACAACTTCTCTGGGCAACCTGTTCCAGTGCCTCTGCACCCTCACAGTAAAGAATCTCCATCTAACATCTAATTTAAATCTCTCCTCTTTTATTTTAAAACCATTCCCCCTTGTTCTATCATGACACACATTTGTAAAAAGTCTCTCCCCATCTTTCTCATAGGCCACCTTTAAGAACAGTTTATCAGGTGTTTCACTCTACAAAGGGTCTTAACTGACCCTGAAGAAAATTTTCCTTGTGCTTTAATCAGAACTATGATTTTGGGTAAGACAGATTAATGTCTTCTGGTATTATTAGTTCTTTGTAGCAATGGGTAAAATATCAGATCTTAGAGAAACACTTATCAGCAGTAATGTACTTCTCATAAAAATCTGAAACTATAAATAATGAAGTTCTTCCCTTTCTGGAACATCCTTGATTATCATAATCCAGGGGATTGTTACAACCTGCAGGACGTATCCATGCACATAACAAAATTTTGCATGGTGCCAAAATATATTCTGTAGTTGGAAGGATCATCTAATTAGAAAAAAAAAGAAAAAAAAAGAGGAAATTGTTCAGCATGGTGGAAATCATCTGCTTAAAATGAATCATGATTGAACGAACTGCCTCAGGAGTGAAAGGAGCTCAGAAAGTCAGCAGAGCCCATGTTTCCAGTGCTAAGTGATACTGTCTACTGATCTGTGCAGGAATGTATGCATTATAGTACTTATATGTAGAAAGGCACATCAGTTGAAGGAAGAAAACAGCTGTTACTCTATCAGATTAGGCCTGATGAGCACCTGCCCAGAAGCTAACCTCGTATCTATGTGCCACGTACCCTGACATGATGCCCAGACCACAGAATAATTTGACGTTTTGGTGGAGAACTGTATCTACTGAGGCAGATTAAATACCATGAGACAGAAGAATGTGGGGAAGAATTCAGCAAATATTTGTGGTAGCTCAGTGAACCAAATGAAGCTCCAGATATATTTGTCTGCAGCCCTCATTGCTACTCCATCCTGCCATCATGGTTGTGGGTGTTCTGCCTCTGCAACCTTCCCCTCACCTGGCTGGCTGTCACTCACATGGCATCAGTGTGCAGTGCCTTTTCAGCCACCAGCCTCTGGACTTCTTGCATGAGGTTACTGTTTTAGTTTGAATAATGTGGTATGTATAGATGGTTTCCTGTGCTCTCCCGCCTGTTCCTTACTGGATTGTAGTTTCCCAACTGCAGCTTCATTAGAAAGGCCTGCAGCGGAGATTGCCTTCCCACTCTTTCCTGTTTACATGCATGCAGTGCAGAATACTCTTTTTCTTCTCTGTATTCCCAGTATAAGATGTTTATAGATGCATAGAGGCCACTTGGGTCTAATTATATTTATAGTCTCTCTGTAGGAGGGAAGGTAGTGTTGAAGCAGTTCATTTGGGCCCAAGAACACAGGGATCAATTCCTCAATATACAGATAAATTGGGTAATTCAGTTCATTTCCTTCTGTATCTTAAGTGCCTTTTTAAAATGAGGATAATGACATTTAGATATGTAGGATCACAGCAGGCCAGAGCTGAGTGCTGCAGCAGTGGGCATTGGCATCACAGCTTTAAGCTCACTACCATTGGTAGCAAGGCAGTAAATTTCAGCAGAAGCTTTTGCACAAGTGCTGCTCGAGATGTCCACAGGCTTGGTGTGATTTGAGCTGCAGCACATGCCTGCTGGCTGCTGGCAGGCTGTGTGCAGGTGTCTGGCTGTGCCACAGGCAGTGGTGCAGTGTGGCCCAGGCTTGCTCATGTGCCCTACCTGTGGTGCTGTGGGTGCCTGGAGAACAATGTAGCCCAAACCCTGTCAGAGCTCCTTGTAAGAGAAGCAAGAACCAACCATTAAAACTGCCTGTATTGTCTTTCATCCCTTTCTTAAAAGAGAGAGGAATGTTTGGAAGAGGTAAGAGTTGCTGCAATGACTTGGTGACTGTGACCCAGCTAGCCTGATATTTTGTCTGGCAGAGATGTCTACCAGGCATCCAGTAGGACAAGGCAAGAAGCAGCATGGGAGGGCAACCTCAGTCTTCTGAAACCAAGAAAGACCCATTCCTAACCCCCCATGATGAGATACTACATGGAACATGGTTAATCTTTAAGTTTGTGCTTGTGGTGTACTTTTAATCCATTGAAGAGCCTAGTCTTTCTTTGGATCTGCATTTTGATTCTATTCTCCACATGGATAACACTCTGTGACAATGAGTTTCCCTGTCTAATTATTCATTGTGGGGAAAATTATTCTTTGAATTACCAAATGTTCCATTTAGTGAATATCCTCTGAGTCTCTGATAAAAATATTCTATCTTTTTTTTTGTTTCAGTTCTACAGGACTTCAGAAGGATACTATATGCTATATGAACTTTCTAGTATAGTTTTCTTTTGGAACCCTAGTGTTGAAATGAAATATGGTAGGTTTTTTAAAAAACAAGTCATATTTTTCCTATCATTGTCACTGCTTGTTCAAACTCAAATTAAAAAAAGACTTTTTCGACTTTAAATCATGGAATCATAGAATTGTTTAGGTTGGGAGAGATCTCTAAAATCTTCAGATCCAAGTGTTAATCCAGCACTGTCAAGTTCACCACTAAACTGTGTCCCTAAGGGCCACATCTACACCTCTTTTAAACACCGCCGGGGACATTGACTCCACCACTTCCCTATACAGCCTGTCCCAATCCTTGGTAACCTTTTTGGTGAGGATTTTTTACCTAATATCCAATCAGAACCTCACCTGGTGCAACTTGAGGCCATTTTCTCATCCCATTACTTGTTACCTGAGTGAAGAGACCAATCCCCTCTCACTGTGACCTCCTTTCACGTAGTTGTACAGAGTGACGGGGTCTCCTCAGAACCTTCTTTTTTCCAGGCTAAACACCTCCAACTCCCTCAGCTCATCCTTATAAGTCCTGTGCTCCAGACCCTTCACCAGCTCTCTTGCTCTTCCCTGGACATGCTTTAGCACCTTGGTGTCTTTCTTGTAGTGAGTGGCCCAGAACTGGACACAGCACTTGAGGTGCAGCCTCATCAGTACTGAATACAGGGAGAAAATCACTGCCCTGGTCCTGCTGGCCACACTATTTTTGTCACAGGCAAGGATACAATTGGCCATCTTGGTCACCTGGGCCCACTGCTGGCTTATGTTCAGCTGCTGTTGACCAGTAACTCCTGCTTCTTTTCCACTGGGCAGCTTTCCAGCCTGTAGCACTGCATGAGGTTGTTGTGACCCAAGTGCAAGACCTGGCACTTGGCCTTGCTGAATCTCATACCACTGGCCTTGGCCCATAGATCCACATTGTCCAGAACCCTCTGCAGAGCCTTCCTACCCTTCAGCAGGTCAACACTCTCAGCCAAATGGGTGTTGTCTGAAGATTTGCTGAAGCCATACTTGATCCCCTTGTCCAGATCACTGATAAAGACATTAAACAACACTGGCCCCAATACTGAGCCCTGGGGGACACCACTTGTGACCTACCACCAACTCGAAGTAACTCCATTCACCACCCTCTCTGGGCCCAGCAATCCAGCCAGTTTTCTACTCAGCAATCCAGCCAGTTTTCTACCCAGCAATGAGTGCACCTTTTCAAGCCAGGAGCAGTCATTTTCTCCAGAGGAATGCTGTGTAAAACAGTATCAATGGCTTGACTAAAGTCCACGTAGAACACATCCACAGCTTTTCCTTTATCTGCTAAGCCAGTCGCCTTGTCATAGGAGGAGATCAGGTTAGTCAAGCAGGACCTGCCTTTCCTAAACTCTTGCTGGCTGGGTCTGATCCTCTTGTGGTTGTCCTGCACACGTCACAGGATGCTACTCAAGGCGATCTGCTCCATAACCTTCCCTGGCCCCAAGGTCAGGCTGACAGGCTTGCAGTTCCCCAGATCCTCCTTCTGACCCTTCCTGTAGATGGGTGTCACATTTGCCAACCTTCAGTCAACTGGGACCTCCCTCTTAGCCAGGACTGCTGATAAATCATGGAAAGTGGCTCCATGAGCACTTCCATCAGCTCCCTCAGTACCCCTGGATGGATCTCATCTGGCACTGTAGACCTGCGAGCATCTCAGTGGTTTAGCAGGTGATATTTTCCCTTGGGGAAATGCGGATTTCATCCTGCTCCCTGTCCCTATTTTCCAGCTCAGGAGGCTGGGCATCCCTGGAGGACAACTCGGGCACCCCTGGAGAACAACTGGTGTTACTATTCAAGACTGAGGCAAAAAAGGCATTAAGTACCTCAGCCTTTTTCTCATCCTTTGTCCCTATGTTTCCCCCACATCCAGTAAAGGATGAAGTTTCTCCTTAGCCCTCCTTTTGTTGCTACAGTACTTATAGAAGCACTTCTTATTGTCTTTTGTGATAGTAGCCGGATTAAATTCTAATGGCCTTTGGTACTTCTGTATTTATCCCTGCATAACCTCGTGACATTCTTGTAGTCCTCCTGAGTTGCCTGCCCCTTCTTCCACAGGCCATAAACTCTTTTTTCCTGACTTCCAGCCAAAGCTCTCTTCAGCCAGGCCACCAGCTTATCTTTTGGCACATGTGAACCTGAAAATCTATATTTTTCCTCTGGTATAGCTGTCTGGCTTCTTTTTCAGCTGACCTATGCTAGCTCAAGGCATATACAAATGCACACAAAAAAATTTCTGTTCCTTCTGATGAGATTGATGCCGTGTCTTGGCAATTAACTACCACTGAAGAGTCAAATTATGAAAATAGCTAGTTTTGGTTGATTCACATAGTTCTATATTCCTAAATTTCAGAACTTTTCAGACTGAAGACATATTTGAATATTAGAGTATTGATCTTCTATCTTGCCTTAACTGTGGACTGATTTAGTGCTATATTTAGTCTCTTGTTCCAGTATATGCCCACATATTATAGCATTGAATCAGTTTCTTAAGGAGAAGACACATTTTCAGAGTTGGAATTAAGTCAGTGTGACTAGAAGTACTTGAATATACCCTGCATTTGGATTTCATCTGGGTTTCTTCTTACACCTATACCTTTCCCTCACAGGGTTTTATCCTGTTCATTCACATGGACTGGACACTCACAGGAGCTATTTGGAAACAGTGTAGCTCAGATGGCCGGGGGCAGATCTAAGGCTGAGATTCAAGAACGTCTCAGTGCATTTGCCTACCTGAGATGAGGAGATAGAGAGTAGGGGTTAATTTATTCAACAGTGACTATAAAAATAGGGATTAATTTATTCAACAGTGACTATAAAAACATTTTATTCTCTGCCTATAGTCACCTGATTCATTCAGAAACCACAGATGCAGGAATTTCTGATGTGAAAACTGTGTTAGGTCTCCCAGGTGTCCTATGTGCCAACAGCAGGGCAGAAAAGAGGAAAACCTGACACTTGCATGAGAGTTTCAGACACTGACTGCCACATACACTTCAAACTTAAATAAGCATATTTTTTTCTGCTTCAGAGGCTGACTTTGGATGTCCTTGAAGTCTGGTATTATGCATTCTGGCAGGCAAGTAGAGAAACGAGCCAGATGCAGCAATTTAGTCATATAGGGAGGTTTCTAGTAAAATTCTGCACAACGGGGTAGTGACAGCGTGCTTAGTAAAGCCACATGCCTTTTTAAAAATAGTGTTATTGATTTTCTTAGTGTGTGTATCAAATGTTAGCACATTCATTAGAACAGTAGCTTTCCAAATACTGCTGTGGAACAACCAGCAGGCCTGGAGTCAATAGCTGTCCAAATACTGGCTTGCTTTCAAAGGGCAACTTAAAATTAGGGCATTGACTTTTCATGTTATAGAGGAAAGATTTTAAAGGGAGCATTTATCAAATAGAGTTAGGCAAGATTTAGCAAATACAGCTGGGCTGCAAGTCCTGTTTGAGCAGGCAAAGATGTGTGCACACAACCATGTACAGCACTAACAAAGCAACATAATATATATTTATACATATATATTTATGTTATCATCTGGGGTAATGGTCTGGTATAGTTACATGAGAGAAAAAAGAGGAAGATGATTATCTAAGAAAACATTCAGTTCTAAACTCCTGTCTGAGTATATTGAAACATCCTGGAGTAGGCATGTAATGTATTACAGTGATTAAATAAATACTATGTCTGTGTTCTTACAATGTAATTTTTTGTACAGCATCGTGAACAAAGCAGCACATCAGGACAAATATATCCTTTGTTGGCAATAGCTTTACAGGAATAAAATACAGTCCATTGTGTCTGTTGAAAAAGAGCTAATATAATATAGTCAAATCGACTTTTTCTTCTCTCCTTGTAAAGATAAGAGACAAGGGAAGAAGAGTAAAGGTTATTCCACTTCTCATAGATTTACTATGAATTTGTGATTTACCTGGTTTTAGTTTTTCCCTTTTGTATCTGTTCCTGCAATCCTTCAAACTCTCATGGTCCCTGAGAAAAGGCTCTGTGGAATGGGTTCAGTACCTGTCATGCCTATCTGTATTCTGAATTTAATACTACACTCTTAAACCCATGAGGATGATTCATGTCTCTGGAGAACAAATACTCTCACTATCAGGTCACTGCTAGTTTCCTCCACTAAACTGTTTGGGTTTATCTGATTTCTGTGTGTTTTATTTGGTTAATGTGTTGATTGACTGGTTGGGGTTTTTTTGAGGTTTCTTCTAACTCAGTTCACCGTAGTGCTCCACTGCCAACTACTTACCTGTGATGACATGAGTGGGGAGAAGAGGAGGTGAAGGTATCTGGTTGCATTGCTTTAGCTACCAGCAAAAATGGCCTGAGGAATAAAGCCAGAGCCACCTCCTAAAGCATTCTATTTCTCTTTCTTATGTAGAGAGGGACACAATCTCCTCAAAGGCCATAACTGAAGCACCTTAGTTAATTGGAAGACCATAGGTATGTACATACTTAAGTACAAAACTTGGCTGTGTTGATTGACCCTTCAGGAATGTCCATTACTGCTGTAATGTAGGACACTTTGGTGAGGTGCCTGGTGTTGGTGGGTACCACTGGTGACACCACAGGGGTGGCTCCCAGCTTTCCCAGGAGCATTTTATCTGGGCTGGGACTGTTGATACAGATACTGGATTCAGTGAAATTTTCACGAAATCCTGTATTAATCTCTTCATGCTTCCTAGTTGCATGCTGAAGTCATTGCATTTTCCTTCAGTTCTGTTCTTGCTATGTTTTCCTTTCTTTCTCTTTTGAAATGAAGAGTATCAGTTTAAGAGGATGATTTCATTGGTTTTATTGTTTACAGGTCCTGTTAATTTTTAACCTACTTGCCACAGAGACTTGTATGGTGAGGTTTGGGTTTTGAAACTTCTAAGACTCAGCTGTCACACACTGAAAAGTACTTTTGTGGTGTTATTGTGTGGCAAGCACTTAGAGTAAATAAATGTTTCAGAGATGCTCTGTGTTTCTAATGGAAATAAAAAGTAGGAAAGGGTTTTCTCTGTAGTATTCTCTCCATTCAGGTGTCCTTGTAGTGGATACTGGATGCCTCTTTCCACTGTACATCTTATTTTGAACAGGGTTCAAATGTTCTTAAAGATGAGACTTTCCTTGTTTTATTTTCTTTCATGTTGAATGCATTATTACTGCAAATGAATCTGTGCTCAAGGTGCATGTCCCAAACAGTCAGTCTGCCTGTGTAAAGCACAGTTTTAGCAGTTTTATTGTTCCCCAAAGATTACAACCTCTCTGAAGTCTCTCTGAACTCCTGAATTTCCTCCTACGCTGTGACCAAAGTTGGGCCCTAGAGTCTAAGCGGGCATCTAGGAATCCTTATCATTCTGATATATTGCATTTACTTTGTCTCCTTTGATGAATGCTAAGCAATAATAATGTTAAATACTATTAAACTTTTCTTCCCTTCCCAGCAGGACAGACTTGCGTCTGGAGTTTAGTGTCTTCAAAATAAATTGAAGATGGAGTAATCAAAGGAATGAGCGAATGGAGCATTGAGGAGCAAATATGGGGCCACAATGGGGGGTTGAGCCTTTCTTGTTATTATACGACCAAGAAGAACCACTGTAACCAGTGAAATCAATTCTTGATTCCTTTTCCACTTAAACCACCAGTTCAGAAGGTGGCTTTAAATTAACCTCTTGGAGCAGTAATGCACAGGTGGCAGCACATTCAGGGTGGATTTAAAACATTCGTTTCAGAAACCTGACCCCCGTGACAGAAAAGTTGAGTTACAAAACTATGAAGTGCCCAAAATATGGACTTCTATCTCTCAGTGATTTTATTAAATGAGACTAACATTCTTTACCATGTTTTTAAAATACTCTGGATCAAGGCTGCCATGGATACACAAAGTATTGAATTAGACTTATTTAGGTAACATTTATCCTCCTTAACGTTCTTCGTTTTCCTCTAGTTTTGAGCACCTTATAGCTACCAGTGACCCAGCTAGGATCTGCCATGTGGATTGCACAGTGAGCTCTGAGAAACATCAAATGTAAGCACTGTTTGGAAATTAACCAAATTACTACACTTAGATGATTTATAAAAAGTTAGCTTTTTCAAAATAAGCAGATCCTTTTGGAGCTTAAGAATCAAAAAAATGCAGCACTAGTTAATTCCATGGAGATAATATGAAAAGATGCATTTTGGAAACATTTGCAGCCAAAACCCACCTTGCTGCTTTGGTAGCTGGACATTTCCAGTGTTGAAGGAGGGCAAAATCTGGGTTTGCTCATGCCAGACCCACCCACCCTGAGCCTACAGCCACAGTAAACCTGGGTCCCTTTTTAGGATGGGTGTAACAAGTCCCTGGCTGGCATAGCTGTGCTGAGGGCTGTAGCTCACTCTCTTTTCTGTATGGATGGACACATCAGGAAGGGTGACGCGAGCCACAGGCACCCCCCAGGGATTTGAGATCACAGGATAGGGAAGTTGGAAGGGACCCACAAGGACCACTGAGTCCAGCTCTGAAGTGAATGGCCCACACAGGGATCAAATCCTCAGCCTTGGCGTTATTAGCACCCTGTTCCAGCCATGGGGCTAAAGTGAAAGGGATGATAGAAAACTGCTTGGAAATCAAGAAAAGCTCTTCTGTGTTATGAACCTGATTTGTGAAATTATCCCCAGATTTTTTCATTTAAAAATAGTCTCCTTCCTGACTAGAAAATTAACTGCTTGAAGTTTAAATGATTTTGAGATTAAATTAAAAATTATATTTCTGGATTTTAAAATTTCATTTTAATTAAGTGTTGAAGCCCTTTGGAATTTAAAGAAACTGAAACTCTCTGAAGACAAATGGCAGACACATTATTTGAAATTTGATGCCAAATTTGTCCTTAATTTTATCCAATTATATTAAGAGGTCTTTCTGTTACAAAGCATTAAAAAGCACTACTAAGGCCAGAGAGGTGTTAATGAAATATTGTTTCTGTTGTGTGCGGCTCTGTACAGAATTGTGTGGGCTTAAATAAAATGTATCTAGATAGTTTACCTTAAAACTCTCTGTCCTTTTCCTCAGTTCAGCTGAATCCTATGAAATAGATACGCAGCTTGGAGAAGTTCTTCACACCCCCACAAACTCTAAAAATGGCCCTGATACAACATGTATTTATGTAACAAAATCATCTGCATTAATATCTTCCTTTCCTTTCTGCAAGAAGAGACCTAGGCTGACACATTTTCATGCAGTCCCTTCCATTCTTCTCCTTGTATTTGGGCCTGTGTTTTCCCTTAAAAAAAGACCACTGAATAAACAGGAATGTGTTGTGGCTATTAATAGGGTCAGCTGCAAACTTGCAGCCCAAGCTTTTGGGCTGTCTCCCTTTCAATACCCAGTATCCAATTATGGATCAAAATTGCATGGTAAAAAGAGTTCTACTCACTGTTGTTATCTCGATTTTTCAAAATAAAGAGAATATTAAAACTGAAGTATTTTTTCTACTTTTCTGGATAGGCAAGACACTGGCTGATGGGATCAAGTGTGATCTATTAAGCTGTTAACCTCTTATTCACATCTGGCAGAATGAAGAAAAAATGGCCCCATTTGGCAGCTGTTTGCTGTCGCATTCATCACAATCATATACAGGTGGATGTCTGCTCTCTAGCCCTGGCACCTGGACAGCTGTGCAGCCTGAGAAGAGGGCTCAGGTGTCACGTGAACAAAGCAAGGAGGTTTATGTTGGCCTCCTAGGACTGGCTGCCAGGCTGAGATGAAGAAGAGTGAATTGAAGCTACTGCTACTGCTGCCAGGAGAGTCAGAGAAAGTTCTTGGTAACCCTGCCATGTTTAGCATCATGAAAATACATGTGAAAATCAACAGCCAACAAGCCTCCTCATTTTTCATACAGAGATTTCTGTGCTGGCACAGTCATTCTCCTCCGGATACTGACAGCCAAAAGTGCTGCAGCCCTTCCCCACATCACACCTCACCAGGGTGGCTCCCAGCTGCAAGCTCCTTGGATGGGTGTGTTACTCCCAAGAGGCTGTCCTGAAGAATGACCTCCTAAGTCTGCTAAATCAACACTCACTGCCCCAACCTGCTGCCTGTTGTGGAAATGAATCCTGACTAGCAGCAAGAATCAAACTAATATTCTCAGCAGCAGCTGTAAACTCGCTAAGCTTACTGTCCTCCTTTCTCTGCCCCCCCCTCCCCATCCCTCCCTTTGCTGTTAAATGAAGGCAGATACACGCTGAGAGAAGCAGTGCAGTGCTCTGTTTGCAGGATAATATGCAGACCACATGTATGTATTAAAGAGGGTATGGAGTTAGAACTGAGCCAGGAGCATTTAAACACAAGCCAAGGGGAATTTGCTATTCTGTGTGGGCAGATTTCAATTGTAAGTTTGGCAGCTCTGGTATCCTGTTCTCTAATGCCATGGGATGAGAAAAAATAGGCTTTTCTTTCAGAGCAGTTGATTATTGAATCCACACCAGCTGTTCATCCTAATCCAAGCTTTCTGTGCTCATTCCTTGTAATAGAGGCATCCCTCATCCGCCCATCTATCCATCCATCCATCCATCCATCCATCCATCCATCCATCCATCCATCCATCCATCCATCCATCTGTCTCCCTGTTCTCATTTCCATGGGTCTTTTGCAATCTTTCAGAAAGATGGTTAGCAAATATCAGCCATCTAAAGTGACATCAGTGTCAGTACCAGGCAAGAGTTATAACTAATTAACAAGAGAATAAAGACACCCCCCCCGCCAACCATATATTGAAACTCAAATTATATTTCACATTCACTGCAAGGTAGGAAAAAAACCCCATCATGAATCAGAAGGCAGAGAACCATTTTTTAACAGTGACACCTGACTCTGTGCCCAACAAACCGTGGGGGATCAGAGCTGGAGTGAGTCCTGAGCTGGCACAGAGCAGCAGCTGTCCCTCCCTCCCCACTGAGAGCCCAGGGACCTTCACCCAGGCATGCAGTAACAGTAGAGGAAATATAACCTTTATAAAATTTTTTTTCATTGTACTTTTTTTTCCCCTAATTTACAATAAATGGGGAGGAAGGGGTGAGATAAGAAGTGAGTTCCTTCTGGGTGCTTCTCACTCAGCCTGCAATGTTATGTAAGGCTGGTACAGCTAATGCCTGCTCTGCTTCACCATCAGCCCGGCTGTTTCATCCCTGCTACACAATTATTTCATCAGTCTCTCCTACTAGACATCACAGTGCTATTGCGATTAGTCACATTTATTAGGATAGCAGCTCAAATAAAATTAGCAAGTGCAGGGGCCCAGTTGCACAAGAAACTGGGTAAACACAGCTCCAGGTGGTCCCTGCCCCAGAAACATTCTAATCTCTGGAGGAGGAGTACAAAGGACAAAGGGGTGACGCGCAGGACCCAAAAGTGGGATGTGAAAGCAGCAGGAGAAATGCTGTTTCCATGAAGAGCTTTGGCAGGGGAGGGCAAGACTAAGTCAAAATGAGCCAACTGGAAATAAAAGGCAGCAGGAGAAAGGACATTGTAGGGGAAAGTAGGGCGGAGGAAAAGGTAATATAGAAAGTGACAAGCTGAAGAACCAAGGTTGATGGTGGGGAAAAAAGACAAGTTTACTCAAAAAGGCAGCCTGTGCAGCAGAACTGTCCTATCTGAATGTCTTCTGCCCATTTTTGCTGCTGCTGCTGCACATTTTGGCCCTCTGCCCAATTCCCCCACAGTGTTTCTCTGTCTGAAAGGTGCCTCCTTCTTTGCTCACTGTGTCCTCCTGGACTCAGAGGATTACCCACAATATAGGTATGGACAGCTTATAGCCTTCTCTCTGGAGATCTTGGCTGAGTTGCAAAGACTGAGTGTAATGCCAGAACCGTGCAAAGTGAAAAGCTGCATTAGCACCAGATTGTGTATTCAGGTTTGGAATACAGAGATCTGGAATGTTCTGGGACACGGTTGGGGAAATGGACTGTATGACCTGAGAAAGGACAGACACACAGGCACATACAATTGCATTCCTGTATGTTATGGGCATATGGATGAAAAATGAGCCCTTGAAGTGACTACTGGACTTGCAGGAGCTGGAGATGCTGAATGGTGTATGTGACTTAGCTAACAATTCAAATCAGTGTATCTGGACAATTTACAGATAAAACTTCATAAAGAATTGGCTTGGCAACTTTTTGGATAACAGATGTTAATATAAAAAGAGGCCTGAATGTGATTCTTGGATGAGTAAATAGAGGAAAAATGACTTGCAGATTTTTCCATTGCAAATGGCGTTGGTGGCATACCTACTGGACTAATGTATAATGCTTGAGTGCCCACATTTTCAGCATAATATTGAAAAAATTATGAAGTTGCGGAAAAGAGTTCCAAAAAGGTGTAGAAAAACAGAATTATAATTTGAGATAATACTTTCTAGTAAAAGACTCAGAGTGCTTAACCTGTCATGTTTATCAAAAAGAAGATGGAGAGTTGTTTGGATTACAGTGCGAGTATCTTTGTGGTGAGAAAATACCAGGTATTAAAGAACACTTAGTGAAGAAAAGGATAAGAAGCAATAGTTACAAACTGAAGCTGACCAGACAAATTTAAAAGAGAAATTAGGAATAATTTGCCTTTTAATAGTAGGAATGATTTCTGAATGAGCAAATTTCAATTCATCTCTCCATGTGTCAGATGAGGACTAAACTCCTCTCATAAAGGTTCAGTCAAGCACACTATTTTTTTATTCACTGCAGATGATACTGTGTGAAAGTTGATGGTTTGTGTTATAATTTAGCAGTGTTTTTTTGCCTAGAATTCAATGTACAGCCTATGTACCCACAAGAGCAAAAAGCTTTTTTATGCCATTTATCTGATCATTTCCTTTGTTACCAGTTTATAAATAGAAACCTGATGGATCAGTACACCTTTGCATAGCAGTTAGCCCAAATCCTGGAGATCATCCCATTCATGTGCTAAATAACTGCAATTAAAATTTAAAATTCTTATGGCCTCAGTTTCAATCAAGACTGACTTCTAAGGATATTCTTTT
The DNA here is from genome assembly GCF_047495875.1 of Pithys albifrons albifrons. Classification (NCBI taxonomy): domain Eukaryota; kingdom Metazoa; phylum Chordata; class Aves; order Passeriformes; family Thamnophilidae; genus Pithys; species Pithys albifrons. The sequence goes on along the minus strand of NC_092463.1, from coordinate 17,635,321 downwards.
GGGCTGACAGCAACAGGAAGGCAGATATGAAGGTTATATGAGTTGAGGGAAAATTGGACAGAAGAGAAGTGTTAATTTGTCAAAGTAGAAAGTTCCTTAAATCTGGCACTCAGCAGGTACCTAAAATGGTTAAAATTGACACACAGTTCTTGGCAAGTACTGTTAGAGGGTGGCTGATAGAGTGCTGGGAAATGCTTGGTGTAGAGTACACCCTGTTTGGACTCTTCTGGATTAAACAAGTATTAGATGAAGTCTGCAATTATGGCTAGATTCAGTAATTCACTTGCTTCATCATATGGTCCTAAAACGTCCACTGCTGGGCTGTGCTGGTATGCACCAGCAGGAGCTCTAATCCAAATCCTGCAAACATGTTTGTTTGGCCCAGCACGTTTCCCATTGCTGAGGGCGCTCCTGGAGTAGTCTAACAAGGGAGCTAGTTGGCATGAACCTTGGTGTCAACAACAAATAAGGGCAAATATGTCCCAAATTTAGACCCAGCAAGTTTGATAGACACAGTACTTCATAGGACTGCTGAAAATGAGCTGCAGCTGCCAGGCCGTTTGTCTCACAGTATCTACCACCCCAAGGGTCCTGTCAAAAGACAAGGAAAGAACATCCCAGTCAAACAAAAGCTTGGTATAAAGCCTGCTCAAATGTGAATCAATGTAGAGCCCTTAAATCACCATGGCCTAGCCTCACTTGTGGCAAATTTACCCCATGATGTATCAGTGCTAAAATTGTCACATCTCACAAGCCTGTCTTTCTGAGCACAGCCTGCCTGCTCCTTTCTCACGCTTTCAAATACATGGCCGGCCTGGTTTGTACACAGCTGCCACGGTGTGTTTTGCTTTGTGTTTATGCCTCAAGCTTTGCCTCTCTGTTTCCATGTCCACAGCCTCAGTCTATTTTATGTCATTCTATCTGGAACGTGTGCAGGAGAAACATCCCCTTCAGTCACACATGAGGGCAGCAGGGCTGCACTGACATCAAGAATTGCACCTAATTTCTCGGATTGACCCTGGCTGGTGTTTTGGGGTGGTGTGGCATCCTCGTGCTTGCCAGTGCACCTGTTCCCTTCCAGTCCCACAGCAGGTGAGGCCGGGCCATGGGTCCTGGGGTACAGAGCTCTGGCGAGTCTTCTGCTGCCTCCTGTCCATCATCCAAGGGAGGTGCTGATGCAGGATGGCAGGGGACAGACAGCCTGACCAACACAGTGTGGCACCAGACCCCTCACCCTGCAGCTCACAGCTCCGCTCTCCACAGGCAGCACAGGTTTGGATGTGAGCCCAGAGCTGCGGTGCAGCCCCTGTGTGGTAACGTGGGTGTAGATTGAGAGCAGCAGTGCTGAAGTGGGTGATGCAGCATTGGTGTGGAGCAGCGGTGTGGGGGCTGTGCTTTGGTTGGAGAGAGGAGGGAGGGGGAGAACGGGAGGGAGAGCTAAGGTAACCACAGAAACATGGTATCCTTGGATATTAGCAATCCTGACCTACTTCTGGGTATTCACTCACTCTTATTGCTGTTGACAAAGGAGGAGTGAAATGGAGGGCTTAAAACTGTGAGGGGAAAAAGAGAACTTTCCATCATTTTCTAGGATCGAGATTATTCATGATGTTATTCAGCTAATTAAAATATTTACACTTTTCTCTCCTTGCACATCATACCGTTTTCATTCCTGCTTTGTATACTATAGAAAGTACTTTAATAATACATTACTGAAATATAATTGACATAGATGAATTGTTATGTGTAGGGTGTAGATCAGAGTGACTGACTGGGATGTCACTGTGCATGTGCAATCCAGCTACTGTCAGCGGCGTTAATCTGGCTCTTCATTTGATGTAGATCAGAGAGAAACGCTTCACACGTACCTGAGCCTGCAGAACTCCTGGTGATCCAGCTGCAGCTCTGCACTTGTATTAGTAAAATCACACTGTTGTCAGTGCAGGGAGAAACAGGCCCTCGACTTCAGTGAGATGTGGAGAATTTATACTAGTAAGTAACTGAGAGCAACTGAGTCTGTCTATTTTATGCCAGATTAAATACCTCTTTCAGACCAAAAAACAAATGACAAGGAAAATGTGGAATTCACAGTCATTCTTAAACTATCAAAGGGGAGGGCGTTATTGATAAACAAAACCAGATGGGAAGACAAGAGTGCTGTCTGCTTTTGAGCAGTAAATATTCATTGTAAAGCATGGAAAATACATAGTTTAGGGCTTCAACTGAACCCCATTATAGCTTTCATTTTAGTGGACCAAGGACCATTGTCATGCAAAAATCTGAACTTAGTGTGTAAATAAAAACAGAAATTGGGGTTTAAAGCCATAAATTTAGCTTCTAGTCTTTTTTAATTTTTGACAATTCTGTAGAAAAAAAAATGAGTCAGGGCTTGTCAAAGTGTTTTTAATATTTTTCCCATCTGTAATTCCTTCCTGCATACACAGTCTCAAACATTTAGACTATGCTGGAAAAACGAACCAAAAAGAATCTGAAAGTAAATAGTAGTGAAAGGGGAGCTTTCCAGCATGACTTTTTATTAACTGCTAAGTGAAGACCAGATTAGTCTGTGATACTAAAAAAATGGTGCCTGAATCCTATTCCAATATTGGATATATGGGGAGCTGCCTTCTCTACAAATTGAAATCCACAGGTATTTATATCTTCTGCAGAAGTTGCATCTCAACACCTAGGTAGTGACTAAAGACATGGCTTGAAGAAATCCTGTGTAGCCCATCACCTACACCAGACCTGGTTCAAGCCACGTTATTAGTCCCCAGAGCTGTATATTATGTGCTCAGATTTGACAATTCCTACTCTATAGGTGGAAAATTTGTAGTAGATGCAGGTTAAATAATCTACCTAATGCCACTCACTGATTATTTTTGCAGGATTGATTGGAAATTAATGAATTCCCCAACTGCAGAGTGCAGGCATTGATCCAAATATTTTCAGTATTTCTTTCATCTGTTCAAGAGGATTCTGCTGATGATTTGAGCATTGTCTCATGTAGATTTGTTTTGATCAGGCTTAGACTGTCTGAATTAAAATCTTGGCTCCACTGAGGTCAGAGTCTTATCATTGATATTGGGTTATGATTAATGGAACTAAATCTCTGCCAGTTGCTCTTATCGGTAGCCTTGTCTGCTCTGCACAGTAAAGCCTCACATACACAGGACCACCCGAGTGCAAACACCGAATGCACCTCTGGGGGAAGCACTGGGAAATTCGGGGCATGCAGTGCATCCCACCCCGGCTGCCTCCCCCCTGCTCCGTCAGCGCAGACAGCCGGGGGAGGGCGTGCAGCAGGCACAAAGCAGAGAGCAGGGGAGGGGAGGGATGTGTCAGTGGGCTGTGGATAATGCTGAGCAAAATGTGCAGTTTTGCAGTGCTGTCTAATGCCTGTGTCCTCAGGGAAGCAGACTTTCTTATTTCAAAAAGGGCTTGTGCAGCAGGTTCATGAAAGATTTCTCAGAAAAAGCCTGTCTCAACAACCTATTAGTAGCACAGCCTTATGAAAGACTCAGAGGTATTTCTAAAGCTGTTAGCTTAATTTATTGTGGTTGGACTGTGGGATCTGAGGCTTTACTTTTTGAAAGGAGACTTTTTTTCTGTTACACTCCAAGTTTGATGTTTTTTAATTAAAAATACATGACACAGATTGACTTTCTGGTCAGATTTCTAGTAAGCTCCTTGCTATACTTTCTCTGCTAATGGGGTCTTACTCATTGAATAATACTTCCCACAAGCCTGTAAACGTCCTTCTTCATTTAAATAGTTACTTAGTCTTTCTATACCCTAAAGCTGAACTTAAAGGAAATGTAATTTACACGAGTCACTCAGAGCCTATTGTGTGTCAAATAAAAAAAAGACTATATTTTATCCATTTCAGCTGACAAGTAGAAAGAAATATTTTGAAAGGGACATACCCAGTTATTAAGAGGGGATGACAGTATTTTTCTTTTATCTTAATTTAGTGAAGTGTCCTTACTATAAACTAGGATATTTAAACACAAAAATATCCTGAAATATTAGATGGTGCTACCTGGACTTTATTCTCAACAACAGACAGAATCACAAGGAAAATGTGCTGTAGAAGAAGCTCTAAGAGGCAAAACTAATAAGTCATCCATCATGGAGTATAGACACAATGAACTGGTTCTTGCTACCGAACAAAACAATTCCATTGACTTTAAGTAAATCATTGTAATACTAGATCCTCTAATTCTTACTCATCTTCTTGAAGATGTGCTTCACTGCATGGGGTTCATAGTGAACACAGCTTTGAACGACTGAGTTGTAGGTAATCAGCAGAGTCTGAGCTTGCAATTACTATCAAATACCTGAAGCTGTAAGGAGCATTTGGGCAGCAGTAAAGCCTCATAACCTATGAAATGCACAACAGAGGTTATAACCGTCCAAGCATATTAAATATCCAGTGCAGTTTTCTAAGTCCAGCAATTGGTTTTGGTGTACAGGTCACATTTCAAAGTGGTTACATTTCTTATAAAATCTACCTATGGCAGTTTTACCCACCTTCACTATTGTATTCTGTCCCAAGCCACAGCATGGCATGCTCTTCACTGACAGAAAACTCCTGCTCCTTGGCAGAGAAATTACAGTCTCTCAGTGGACAGAAATACCGATGTACTGAAGTCAATGTGACAAGGAAATATTTGTGGTGAACAGAAACATGTAAATACAACCTTTTCTCTGAAGAGGGTAGGATCATCTGGGGATTGACCCCATCAATGAGCCCTCTTGGGCTGGAAGTTCTGCGATCCTTTAGCACCAAGGACTGCATCAGCAGCACCCATTTCTTCCTGGCATCATCATGAGAAAATAAGTCCTATATTTGCAGCTTTTTGCCAATGACAGGAATAGTTGGAACGCTGGGTATCCCACTGAGGAAAATCTAAGAATAACATTAATAATTTAATCCTTATGGATTCAAGTGTTGGCCAGTCTTTCAGAAGCAGTAGAAGAGACATGATACATCCTGCAGCTAACACAGCAACTTCAAAGTGCACAGGCAGTGTACGCACAGTGCCACTAAGTGATATAAATACTTCTCTTAACACTCCATGCCAGGCTCCCTATTGATACAAGCTGTTAACAAGAGATCCAGGCTAAACCTATCCACAGACAAAAGAAACCCAAAAAGTTAGGATTTTTTAGATGAAAAGTACATGAGAGCTATAAGCTCCTAGTTACTAATTATCCTGTACTTCTTGGAGGTACCATGTTCTGTTGTAAGCCAATCTCTGTATTGTAACCTGCATATTTACCCACTAGGTACAGCTTACTTTGGCAATGGTGGGGTTCCTTCTTACCAGAGTGATACAAAACTTCATAGGATCCTTGTGTGCCATATTCACACCCCTACTAAGTGAGGACAGCACACACATTAGCACTGAGCCCAGCATCACATCTCACCACACTGAGAAGTGTGCACCAGGAGAGGGGAAGCACACTGTGCCGACACAGTACCCCTTGGCAGGGATGCCCATCAGTCAAAAGGCCTTAGAGTCAAACACAGTCACCAGGCAGGACTTAAATAATAAAAAAGATATTAAAGAAGTACCTGCAACAAGATCAAAGTCATAGTGGAAATCCTGCAGTCAGAAGATCTGGCTACATATGACTCCATGCTGGCCTGGGGAGACAACTTCTCCCCTGTCAGCCCAGAGCAGCTCAGCAAAGCAGAGGCTGTTTCTGCCAGTTATTACAGTGCTCACTGACAACACCAGAGCAACACATTATGCAAGTAAGATAAGGAAGAACATTCTGGCAGTGCCAGGCAACTACAGAGATTTGGAGTGTCCATGTTTGCATCCCTGTCATAGGACACAGGTTGAGTTGTCCAGAAATGGAAACCACTCCAAAGGACTGACTGGGTAGAGTGAGCCAGTAAGTGGCCAGTGATCCTTGAGTGTTGTCTTCTCTTCCTAAAAGTCCCTAGTTTTCAAAGACTGTGTTTGTGAGGGAAATAACTTCCCTTTATCTTCACTAAGTTCTTAGTATGATGACAAGTACAGTACTGGGGGCAGAGAGCTAACCGATTATTTCTAGAATAGAAAGGCAAAGTATTCACAAAACCCATTATTTTGCTGTTGATCTCCACACAGGGTGAATTTTGAATGGGAAACGGACATTAATATAGCAACACATAATGTAAGCACACAGCCATAGCTTCCAGAAGCTCTAGAAGTTGCATGGGTCTCATTTTCCTTTGGACAGCTCTTCTTTTTCCTACAAGAGGTTTTTTTTGAAAGTTAGCTGTAGGGAATTCACATCCATTTTACCTGCTTTCATTACTGGTGAAAGAACAGCAACTGGAGGCATTTGCAGATTATTACACTTTAAAAATCTGTGTTTGCACAGCTTAGGAGGCTATATGGTTTTTCTGCAAAAACTGCTTGTTGATTAGTGCATTAACTTGGATATTCAAAATGCTCCTGGCCAACTTTGGAGCTGAGTGACCTTGGATATGTTACTTAACCACTATACATTACTAAAAGGCATCTTTCCTTTATAAGATTTTGTTAGAATAAGAATATGAAAGATTGTAAATCACTCATTGTGCTACATTGAACAACATGCATCTAAGATTGATATTTTTGTATTGATAAAACATGGGTCCAGGGTGACTTTGTTTGGTTTGCCTAATCAGACAAACACTGAAATAATCAGGGAGCCAATTAAAAGTGTTCTACATAATTGTACTGAGAATACAGCAAGTAGTCTCAACCCTACTTGTTTTGGAGAGTATCTTGACAGAAGAGGACCTTGTAGTTCAGAACTAGAAGGTTTCTGTATGGCAGTTGGGCCTCCCGGTGTCTGTTCCTTTTCTGCTTTTATGTCTTGCTGCAATCCTGGTTCCTTTGCTGCCAGGATTTTTAGAAGTGACTACACATCTTGGATACTTCAATTTCTAGATTGATCTGAGATGCTCCCTCAGTGCTCAGATGCTCCAGTCATGAGCTGCAGGTACAGGAGAGCAGGGGATGCAGACCCAAAACCAGATTCACAGTTCAGTTTCTTTTCTCACTAGAGAGCTGCAGATGTGCAAGGCAGGAACTGAATTCAAGACACTCCACATTTCTGTGTGTTGCTCCTTGTATGCTTCCATCTGTGAGAACCTCTAGTGAGCCTGCAAATACATGTATATATAGCTGGGGTGCTAGAATACATAAAAATATTCATTCTGCCTTTTTTGCAATCCTGTAATGCTGGAGACAGACTGATAGCAGTCAGAGCAATCAGCTTTGGTATATGTGTTCAGTTCATCCCTGGGTACTGGAGGTCTTTAAGTAGTGACATGCATGCCCATGTGACTGCATGCCCACCAGCCTGATTAACTGGGTGGTTTGACTTTTATACAGAACAAACCAAACAAAAATAGTAGATAAATAATGAGTCCCTCTTTGGTTCTAGGAATAAAGATTTTGCTCTCCAGTAGGGCTGGTGTTAGCTAGTACCCTGCTTTTGGGACTTTGCCCATACAAAGATCAGTTCCCTCCGGGGAAGCCATAGGAAAATACCTTGGATGGCTATAGAATAATCTGCCAACAGGGGAGGAGGTGTTTCATTTAGCCTAGACTGGAAACATGGTAAGGAATTGCCCTTTAAAATGTCTTTAATCTTGTCTAATAGAATCATGGATATTTTTGTCATTCATATCAGATTGTAATTCATCTTCTCTGTCCTTTTAGGATGCAAATTGTGCCTCTGGCATTACAGTTCATGCTGCTGTCTGTCATTCAGAAAATGTGTGCCATCACACTGTGTTCAACTGCTGATTCCTGATGTGCCATGTTCCTTTCTTTCCACCTTGAGAAGCTAAAGCCCAGAGCCTGACTGCATGACTGCTTGCTGCAGAGGGAGAACTACTCATGGCATAGGAATGGGACCAGGAGCGGCCAAAGTCTGGAGGGGAATTGAAGTGGCAATAACACCACAGACCCAGACCGGTCCATTCCCATCCCACGTGTAGTCTCCGGCACTAACTTACCAGGGCTGGAACACTCTGCAGCATGTCATGCCCTGCCAGTGCCCCTCTCTCAGACAAATGTCAGTCTCTAGTGGCTTTGGCCACCTCATCAGGCATTGGGAGAGCAGATGTTACTATTCCTTTACAAGGTAAAGAAACCAGTAGACAGAAGTCAACTGAGACAGATATTCTCAGATGAAGTCCCCATTCAGTCCTGTATTTTACTGTGGTCTATTAGTTTTGTATTAAATTCTTGTTCTGTAGAAAAAGTCTTTTCTAGATATGAAGTAGATTAACAAAGGCCAAGATGAGCTCCCTTTGATTGCTATTTCCCTGCTATTATACTTGATGCAATGCTGGCAACTCTGTGGCCCTTCTCACAGCAACATCCTTGGACTGTGCTTCATACAAACCCAGGTCTGATGTTCATGTAACCAAGCCTAAATAGTCGTATCTCTGGATAATGAAATAAGTGATATATAGACAATATGTAGTGATACATTCAATATAGAAATATAAGGCAAAAGCACAAATATAAACCTTTTTCCATTTCATTCTTCCCCCCGCCCTTTTTATACAAAACTGTGTTGAGACTGGCCTTCTTTTAAATATTTTTAGAAATATTGAAATAACTGATGCATTGTAATCCCAGTGGAGGCCTCACCATTGTACCCTTAGGCATTGCTCTGCTATTTCAGGCTCTGAAAATGTGCAGTTTAATAGAGTGAGAAGATCAGAAAGCTTTGTCTTTGTCCTAACTTGATGTCTGAGTCCTCTAGGGTCTGCTCAAATGCCCTGGGATTTCTGCTTAGTTCTCTTGAGCATTATTCCAGTGCTGTAAGAGAACACTCTTGAACTGGGACCATGCTTCATCTCCAGAGGCAAAGAAGCTTTAGGGTAATCATTTCCTTGCCTAGGGATTTGAAGGAAGTTTAAGGCATCATTGTGCCTGAGGATTTCAAGCTATATCAGGGACCAGAAAAGCTACTGGCATACATCAGAGTAGTTTTCACCGCCTAAATCAGCCCAGGGACTCCAGACCAGCAGACACATAATATTCTTTGCTCTCAGTGCTCTTCCTTTCATCCCTGACATCTTTTCTAGGCCTCATAAAGCATCAATATTGAAGGCACAGCAGGAATTGTTCTTGTCTCTTAGTTACTCAGCTCTGGTCCACGTGTGGCCTTAGAAATGTACACCAGGACCACATCTAGGGCAGAATCTGCCACTATTTGGATGGATTTCCAATTATTTTCAAATCAATGGATGCGAACTTACTAAAGAAAAAGTCTAGAGGGATTTCATGTAACATGAATAATTAGTTACAGCCATAACTGAACAATTGTTATACTGTGCAAGTGGCTTTGCATCTGTTTCTATCTTTAGGTAATCAAACCAACATAAGAAATAAAAAAAGCATAACAAATAGCAATGAATATAATAAAAAATTCTCAAGCATAGTCATTCAGATTTTAAATTCATTTCCATAAATTCTGTTCATGCTTTTCCTCCCATCAGCAATGAATATTCAAGAAAAAGGTTCATGGTCAAAAGTGTTCACAAAAATAGCTTGCTTTAATTAAGGAATACAGAATATTCACAGAAGTGAATTTCCTAGTCATAACTGTCAAAACTACACTAGAAATCTTTCTTAAATAATTTTGCCTACTCTAGCAGGATGTGAAAACCTCCAGCTGACCTCAGTGTCCCACCAAGTTGCTTGAGCTTTCCCCATGGAGGAACAAGGCTCCTCTCTAACCATTTTCTCTTTGAAATTCTGCTTGGTGCTGCTTCGCATCCACAGGAACCTGAGTATTTTTTACAATATTGTCCTTTGTCTTCTTATTTATCTGACATTTGACATCAAAGCCCCTTCGTTGAGCAAAATTATTTAAATAGCTGAAGCAATCGCCCAAAGCAGTGGTTAAAGGGAAAACGACCAAGAATTTGATTTCTGTGAGCAAGAATATTTACTGTAAGTAGTGGAAAAACTCAAATTAATGGGTACCTATGGCAGAAAGCCAGGAGCAGGCTGAAACTTTCTGTGCAAGAAAAATGAGAAAACTGACTTTTTATTAAATTGTGCTGTGATTGTGGATTTTGTGAACATCCTTTGTAACCAAACTTCAGTTTCCACAGAAAACATACAACCAAAACGCATGATAATTCTTGTCAAAAAACACAAGTAGGTGTTAAAAACCTGATATTTAGCTGCTACGTCTCAAAAATGGAAAAAAAATATACAGAAAGAAAGAGAAAGTAAAATTTAAAGAAAAGAGATGACAGGAGAGTTATGCCAAGACAGAGGAGTCAATGGGGCTGGGGTGGGAAGTCAGTGGCCATGACTATGGAGTCTCTCTGGAGGGACTGTGCCCTGTGGGCTGAGCTAATGCCGGAGGAGCTGAGCTAGAAAACCAAATGAAGTAAGGAGGAAAAGCATTTTCTGGTCTACCTAAAAAAACCTGCTAAGCAGTGCCATGCTTCTGCCAGCCATGAGGCTGTGGAAAGGCTGCAGAGCACCCAGCCATGTCTTTACCTCACTGCACCCATGTTTGCTCAAGGCAGAGGCGTCAGCCCTTCCTAAGGTGTTTGCATCACAGCTTTTAATAATCCATTTCATGTGAGTTTCCTGTTAATGTGAGGGGAAAGGGGAGTTGGGGCAGGCTGCATTAGGGAGGCTCATCAGTATGGAAATCATACACTCCCAGTCATCTTTCAGAGATGCGTCGGTGCCGGGGTGGGATGCAGTGACTCAGAGCAGGCAGCGGCAGCAGCCACAGAGGGGACCCACCACATCTTCTGTCCTCATCCCCACACCTGGCCTGACCACCCTGTGGGGCTGCCTGGCTCCCACCTCCCTCTGCCACTGGGAGCAAAGGGCCCCTTTGGGGAGCCACTGCCAGGTGCCCCCACATTGCCCCTCTGCTCCCCCAGGCTGTGCACAGGACACTGCGGCACCCTGGGGAGGGTGGGGGACACGTGGATTGCAAAGATGGCTTCGTTCCCCGGGAGAAATGGTGATTTTAAGCTGTGACCTCTGATACTGAAGGGGTTTTTGATTTTTTGATTTTTATATATTTTAGAATTACTTGTAACTGTGATAAAATGTAAATTTAGTGTGCTAATATTTCTAGCAGCTTAAGTTTGATGTTTATGCCTGCCAGCCTATGCCATATATCAGTACAAGTTCTTTTAGTTGTTTAGTCTTGTTTTCAAGGTAGAAGGCCTGATCTATCAGAAAGGCCTGCAGAATGAGACATAAACACGGGGCAGAGTGACCTAGAAATCAGAACACTGGAAGAACTCCAGAAGCCAGAGGAAGAGGAGGACTGATGAAGAGAGGGTCTCACCGACCCCAGACTCAAATCCTAAGGGGGTGGAACTGGGGTGGGACCAGGGCAGGACAGGGCTGGACTGGAGATGCGTAAAGTAATGATTGGATGGATCGTATTATAATAGCCATAGAAATTAGAGCTTGGGCACGTGCATGTCATTATGTATTCCTGTGGGCTGTACCCCTGATATTAAAGGAATTTCACTTTTTATCTTAGCCCACACTAACTTGGCTCAGAGTTCTGCTTTGTTGGGGTCTCTCACGGCATCAGCTGGAGCAAAGTTTGCAGTGGGGTCACTTCAGTGTTGTGCAGGGCTCAGCCCGCCCCTGAGCTGCTGGCACAGGAGCAGGAGGAGGCTCATGCCCAGCCTGAGGACTGGGACTGGGGATGGATCCCTCTGTGGCAGGGCTGATTGCATGAGGAAACACCAATGGAAACAACACCAGTGGCTCGTGCAGCTGAGCAGTAGCACCAGGTTTGGACAGTTTGCTGAGCCTGCCCCTGCCCCCAGCACAGTGTGGCACACTGGCATGATGCAGGGCACCGGAAGCCGCAGCAGCCAGGGCTTCCACAGCTATCCCAGGGGAACAGCACTGGGACATGTCTAGCCACAGGCATGCAGGGGCTGGTGCAGCAGCTCATTGGCAGGATCTGTGCAATTTGTAACTCCTCTGGGTTCAGTGTTACTGGAAATGGAGTAATTTAAGGTGCAGAACATCTTTTTCCACCCTCCTGCACCTTGTAAGGTAAACCAAGCCAGCACATATGCCCAACAGCTGCTTGAGGTGAGAGTAAGGAAAATTTGATTATTAGTGATAAACTATTCTGTATATAATCACTTTATTCTGGATCAGTCTTAAGCAGAATACTACTGAACTTGTGTCAGACATTAAATTGGTTTAATTTTTTTAAAAACAGACACTTAAAATTGGTTTAAATTTTTAGCTTTTCTCTTTTTCCAAAACCATCTCCTAGAGATCACTTGCAAAGCTGGAGAAGAAGGCAAGAAATGACCGTGTCTGAGTGGCTTAGTTATGGTAATGGCCTATTTGGATGGGTTGGAGACAGTTTAAGTTAAAATGGGTTTTAATGTTAGTAATGCATATGATTATACTCTGCCTCAAAAGTCCTTTGAGGTAGGCAAGTTATTCATATCCAGATGCTGAAACATACCAAAATTAGCTCTGTGTCTCATGTATATGAAAAATTTCAGATTTGTGGGATGGATTACTTTTTTTTTGGCTAAAGAGAAATAACACATGAGCAGGAACAATTTTTAGAAGAAGACAGACCATGTTTTGCGAGGTGTCATGTGAATCTAGTCTCAAAAATGGCAGCAGGTGCTGTAGTCCATCAGTTCAGAGGCATAAAACAACTAAACACAGAATATGAACTAAAGCAAACTCAAAAAATCCCTGTCCAGAAAGGAAAGGATTTCACCAAAATGAAGGAATTTGTATTTGAAAAATTCTTCCAAAAGGCTGCCCAGAAGGGAGCCACTCAAGAACTTCTAGCTGTAGGGTTAGAGGAACAGCCCTAAGGGTTTACCTGCAATAACACTGTTGAAAGTAACCTGTCATTGCTTCCCAAAAGGATAACACTGAGTGCAATAATTAACCCATCTATAACCAGCATTTCTCACCTAATAGAGGAAAGAGGTGGAGAACAGTCTGTCAGGGTGTTCGCTTTCTTCATTGTTGACAACATATGTTTGCAATGGGTACATCAAGAGACACAGTACAAGAGAGTACTAACTGCAGAGTGGTGGTAAGGAGGGGAAAAAATCCCCTGATGGAAAGCTCGGAACATTTATAGCGAATTAGTATTTCTGAATGGAGCTGGGAGTACAGTTTTCCTGCCTTTTTCCCTATAAATAAATTACTCAAAATAGATTCAAGTTCTGGTGTGACTGTGCAGTCTGTTTTTCTACCTCTCAGCAGGACAACCTGGCTATATGCAGGACTACCACTGTCCTGTATTTTGTCTTGAAGCAGAGTCTCAATGGGTTGCTCAGAAAACAAGCTTGGACTGAGTAAATTGAAGTGAATTCATATTTGAGCCTCAAAGACCAAATTTAAACATTGAGAATTCAGTTCACAATATGCAAACCTCCGAGCAGAAAAATTCCAAAAGTTGCTGCCACTGATTGTTCCTGCCCAGCTCCGTTGAGGGGCTTCACTTTCTTAGGATGTTCTCAGTTCTTTCTGAAAATCAGACATCATTGATATGCTTCCAATTTTCTTCGTGCTCCTCCAAACCACGGCTCAGGTTCTCCCTGCCTGAAGTACCTTATCAGGCAGTATTTGTTGAGAGTCAGATGAGGATGAAGCCTCATTTCTTGACTTTGATACAGTGCTGTAGGAAGGGCTGACAGTTAAATAAAATTTACTGATTCAGCTCACTCAAATATCTCTGCAGAGGAGCTGCCACACTCTTGACAACACATCAGTGTGGTGTTATGCTCCTGAAGGAGCTGAATGCATGCTAGATGAAAAATGCTTCTCATTTTTTTACTTGAATCTATGTAGCTTTCATGGGGATTTTTCTTAAGCTCACTGCTGTTCTTGGTCACACTCTGTGTCAGCAAAAGGAGACAAGGTTTGTCCTTGTTACTGCTGAATACAGATGTGTTTCCTTTGGCCTGAGTCCTGGTTATCAGGGCTCTGCAGCAGAGGAGAGGATGGAGAAGTGAAACTTCAATATTACCAGCTTTGCCTGCCAGTGCCCAGTGTACAGGGAAGACTGAAGCCTCTGCAGCAGGATACTGTGCTAGTCCAACTGTCACTAGAGATTGCTACATGATCCATGGATGTTGGAATACTGTAATGGCACAGTGTTGGCTCTTCTGTCATCAGTCAATTCTGTCTTTGGTCAATTCTATAAATGGAGCCTTATTTGATAGAAAAATAAATGTGTTGTTGCCCTTGTCAGACCTGCTGGACTGACATACTTGCACAGTTCTTTTACAGTAAACCCCTGTTACAACAATTCCCCCCTTTCAACATGAATCCTTTCCACTGTGGCATCTGAAAGGATACAGTTGCTTGAAAGTGGGGTGACAGCTTGATGGCTTGCAGTGAAACCTCTTTAAGGGTCTGTGCACTTGCACTCAACCAACAAAATTAAGTAGCTTTCTGATACTCTTTTCATCGGTCTGTATTATTCTAACCCCTGTATGTTATCAATGCTTCTCAGATGGCACTGAGCAAGATAGAAAGCCTTTTTATACAAGCAAATACTTTTAATATGTTTAAGTGATTGTTTCTGTAGCTTAAACAAAACTGGGCTTTTATTGGGGTGCAAAGAATTCCCTTAATCCCTAAACATCCAAAGAAAGTGTAAGCAGACAGGATATAATCAGCAACTGCTCTGATATCTTTTGTCTGTGCTTTTAAATGCAAGGCCATGATTAGAAAAAGAAGGACTGAAACCTGAGCTCTGATTATTAAAAGGCCCTTGGGAGTCATAGCTGATATCCAGCTAAATGTGGTTTCCTACAGAGAGCATAAGGCAAAAAGCCTAACCTCAGTACACAAAGAAAGGGCTCTGAAAAGAAGGGCAATTTGTTCTGAACACGGCACCAAGCAAGAACCCAGCTTGGGATCTGTAATTTTTGGGAAGAATCAGGAAATAACTAGGCATGGTAAATGTGCCTAATGGAGAGACTCTCAGTGATAACCTGATGTGTTTTTAACTTTATGCAACTATGGGTTAATAACCTGAATACAACCTAGAAGGAATTTCATCAGCTGTGGTGGTCAAGAGACAAGTTTAAATAGCTCTAATATTCTCATTGGCCCGTGCAAATTTTGTGAGTCCTTCTAAGTGCGATTTCTGTGGTGAGCCTTGTGTAAGTCATGACAGACAAATCATGTCCCTAACTGCACGCCAGAGTTGTTCTTCTGCATGAGAAGCAGCCAGCAGCTATTACCAGACAGTACTCTGCCTTTAAATATTTTATTTTGGCTTTTTTGTTCACTCATGAAAATTATTGAAAGATGATGGACTAGGGTAGAAATCAGGAAATAGGCACTCTTCACTGAAGAAGCTGTGGTTTGACTGCTGTGAGATGTGATGGTCTGTTAACTGTACTGAGCTTATTTTGGTCCAGTGCTGAGAGCTGGGAACTAGTATTTCAAAGTTTACCAGTTTAAAAAAAAACAACAAAATAAAAACAACAACAACAACAAACAATAATACAAGGAATCTTCAGGTTAAGTAAAAAAAATCTCTATGTATAGATTTGATATTTACAGCACAGGTACCTTGGTGAAATATGATAGTCCTTGTTTAGGTTTTATTGCCTTATATATCTAAAACAAAAGGTGCAAAACCCTCTTGCAGTGAAGGAATTACTCTGACTCTGTGCAACCTGAACTTCCCTATTTGGCAAAGACATGAAGGGAACTTAAATATATGAGGAAAAACAATCCTCCCAAAAAGGAGAATAGAAATACAGCTGTAAAGTGCTAGGGGCAAGGGATGATTAGGACTCACTGAAGAAAGGATCTCCTGATTTGTGAGACTAAATCTTCTCTGATAGGAAGCCAAAGATTAAATATTTAAAATGTAGGTTTCTGAAAATGACTAAAGAGTCAGTTCTTAGCTGTCTGCCCAGCTTGAGAAAGAAGTTGAAAGTTAATTTGGTTGCCAAAGGTTAGTATATAACATGTCTGGTTCCAGAAATGGCTGAAACATCTTTGATCAGAAAATCACTTTCTGATTCTTGAGGCTTCTGGTATATCTAGACATCTGAGAGGATGACTTTTTCACATATACTAGGCAAAGCCACCTATGAAGTTCTTGAGAACACAATGCTGGTGAATTATTCTTTTTTTAAGACAAAGATTTAGCTTTCATGGTCATAGAGGGAGAAAATGGAAACACAAAAGCTCAAAGTTCAAGTCTCAGAACCCAGAAAATAACATAAAAATATTGGTGTTATTTGTTGAATGTCATGATTTTAAGGTAAATTGTGAGCCCAGTTAATGATTAAGTCCACTCTCCCCCTCCAAGGTTTAGGATCAAATATAACATTAGGAATTGAATGTTGACCATTTTGACTAGAAATTATTGTGATGATTTTGATTCCCTTTGTGCTACAACAAACCACCCTTTTGTACATTTTTCTAGGGAATATCCATAACAGCTGGGAACAATATAGCTTAAGTTTTGGTTGGAGGTTAACAATTCTGGCATCAGTGAAGTTCAGCACAAGAATGCCATTACTCCAGCCCCTTTATCAAACTCTGGTAAGTTTTGCTTTTGCTATTTGACCTAGTTCAGCAGGTGGGACCAGTTTATCAGTGTGTGGGGGTGATCAAAGCTGTGTATTCTATACCCTTTATTCATTTCCCAAGAACAATGGACCATTTACAGCAGCTGCCCAGGGCACACCTGACCCCTCAGGTTGTGAGCTGGGTGTCGAAGACATCTGTGAGATCAGAGCTGTGATAACTCCCCTCCAAGCAGTCGTTGGCACCTTCACACCCAGCCTGAGGGGTCATGTCTGCTAATGGGCCATCAACAATTCCAAAATACCCCCTGACTCACAGAGTCAGATCACCCATTGTGTGACTCCCCGCCCTGGGGGAGGGACTGAGTGCTCCCACCTGGACCTGAGGGTACATATCTTGGGGTAAGAAGACCTCAGGGAGTCATCAGATCCAGAGGAGGACCAAAACCTTGACAGGAGGAGACCACCACTCTCCCCCAGACTGCACCAACAGGTTCTCCACTTTGGACTTTTACTTTGGACTTGGGGGAACCACATAGGGTTCAGCACAGGGGCTAACAAACCCCTTTGTGCATGTGCTTGTGCTGGGTTACACTTTTGGGTTTTGTGGGTTAAAACCAATTTTCTCTTTGTGACATTGCATTTATTGTAGTATTGTTATTAAATTGTAACTCTGATTTATAATCTCTCTTTTGTTGCATTCATTTCTCCTGACGGTTTACCTTTAAACCAGCACACTATTATAGAATGCATTAGGCAAGCTGAAAAACTTATATGTCAGCTGGATTTCCTAAGTAAAAGAAGGTTGAGACAGGTAGGTGTCTGTCTTTTGATTCACCTTGTCTGGCTTTTTCATCCATGTCCAGCTGCAGTCAGTGTGACATGGTTGACACTGAATTTAAATAAAGTGAATTCTTTACGTGATTTGTCATACCAGTAGAGGGAAGAAACATCAATAATGTCTCCACTGAGAAGGAGGATTGCATTGAGAAGACCCTGATTTTTTACACCAGAGAATTCACACAGGTAAAAAGCAACCATAATTTTCCTGCAACTGGAGCCAGCTTTGCTCAGAATTTGTGCCTGTTAGACAGGAGTTACGTCAACCATATTAAATCAACCATTAGGCACAAATTCCTAGGAAACTGTGTTTCCATACTTTTTGTGTTAAAGAACTACTCTGCTTCTTTTGAGCAGTAAATCAAAGATCAGAGTTGCATTCTCCTCCTCTAAGGAGCTGTTCCAGATAGTGTTTGCAAAGTTCTCTTTGAGGAGATAGTTGCTGGTGTAAACAGAGCAGGATGTGGGTGAGAACCCCAGGGGAGATGAGAGCCTGGGCTGCACAGGTGTCAGGGCCATGCTGAAGGACCTTGCCAAAAAGAGAGGGAAGAAGGAGAGAGGCATGAAATTGAGTTAATGACTTTAATAAAACAAGAATAAATAGAGGTCTGAGGAAAGAAACAAAATATCCTGCAAAGTGATAGGGTTAATGAAATCCTTGTGAACTGTGTTCTGCAGTCCAATTCTCTGGTACCAAATTTGCCTGGGCAACCTCTTAACCACCTTTTTTCCCAGCATCTGGGAACCCACGGTATGTCTTCCCTGAGTGGATTCACTGAGTCTGAATAAGGGCTGAGTTTCACTTTCAGCACTCCTCTCTGGGAGAACTAACAAGGTTTGAGAGGGGTTTGATAGGAACAGGTAGTGCATTAGCGTTGATTTACTCGGAGGAGGAAATTTGTGTTTAGTCACTGGATGGCTTGGACATTTTTCTGTAGATGACAATTTAAAACATGCAGGCTTTCTCTGCAGTGATGCCTAAGGTAACTGAGAGAATGCATTTATGTATTTTCTCACTTCAACACTCATTTTGCTCAATAATATCAGATCATATACACAAAACATGTTCATGCAAGGAAGAAATATCCAGATTTTTAAAAAGGTATTTATACCTGGGTCACAGTGAGTTTCAGTCTTAGACTGTTACAGTAATCCCCAGACTGTCAAAGCTGCAGATGTGGGTTAATATGATAGAGTGGATGAGGTTTTATTAAATGCTTACCCAGATTTTAGACTTGTGCACATGCCTGAAAGCAAATATAAGGTTTTAAATTTCCATTACTGTGGTTAGATCTTACTCAGAAGTAAGAGGAGGAAGTAAAAAATAACTTCAGTGAACCTACATACTGCTCAAAATGCATTATTATACAGTCACAGAAAAGTTTGGGTTGGAAGGGACCTTAAAGATCCTCCAGTTCCAAGCCCCCTGCCATGGGCAGAGACATCTTCCACTAGGTCAGGTTGCCCAGGGGCCCACTCAACCTGGCCTTGAACACTTCAAGAGACAGGGCATCCACAACTTCTCTGGGCAACCTGTTCCACAACTTCACCACCCTCACACAGTAAAGAATTTTCCTCTAACGTCTAATCGAAATCTCCCCTTTTAGTTTAAAACCTTTCCCCCTTGTCCTATCATTATCTGCCTGTGTAACAAGTCCTTCTCCAGCTTTCTTGTAGATCCTCTCTAGATACTGGAAGATGCTCTAAGGCCTCCCAGAGGCTTTGACACAGTGCAGGATGCAGTCGATTTTCTGGGCTGAGAGTGCACATTGCTGGGTTGTGTCCAGCTCTTCATCCACCAGAACAGCGAGGTCCTTTTTTGCAGGGCTGCTCTTAATGAGTTCATCTCCCAGTTTGTATTTATGCTTGGGATTGCTCTGGCCCAGGGACAGCACCTTGCACTTAGGCTTATTGAACTTCATGAGGTTCTCGTGGCCCCACTTCCCAAGCTTATCCAGGTCCTTTTGGATGGCATCCCTTCCTCCTGTTGTGTTACCCATATTGTTGTCTGCAAATTTTTTGAGGGTATGCTCAATCTCACTGTCTATGACATTGATAAATATATTACAGATACCAGACCCAAGACAGAGCCCTGAGGTACACCACTCATCACTAGTCTCCACCTGGACATAGAGCCATTGACCACAATTCTCTGGCTGCATCCATCCAGCCAATTCCTTGTTCACTGAATAGTCCATCCATCAAATAAATCCATATCTCTCCAGTTAGGAGATAAGTATGTCAAGTGGAACTGGGTCAGAGATCTTACAGAAATCTAGGTAGATGACATGGGTCAGTCTTCCCTTGCTGATTGTTGAAGTCACCCCATCATAGAAGGCTACCAGATTGATCAGATAAGGCTTGCCCTTAGACTAGTTAGTCTTAGCTGCCAGAGATGCACCAAGGAAACCACTTATTTCAGCATAAGTCTGATCTTGCTTAGCCTGGGAACATGGGGTCAATAGCTTGGCAAGGTTTGGGGTTTTATATCTGGTTGGATTTTTTTTGAGGTAAACCTCTCCCCATACCATAAAACCCTCTGAGATGGGTTAGGGTGAAGGCAGTGTAGGTCAGAGGCAACAGGACAGCCGCTTGGGGTCTCTCCCTCCATTCCCTCTATCCCCACCAGCCTTCACAAGCAGCTGCCACACTTTCCTCCAGCCCCACACTGGGGCAGGGCTGGGGCATGCAACTGCCAGAGCCCACGGGCCTCCAGGAAAAGTCATGGCAGTGTCTGGCAAGCAGGGCAGCTGTGGGAGGCTGTGGGGTGTTGGCAGCACATGGTGGGCACTGCTTCTGGTCCCGGGTCACTTGCAGCCTGGCAGCATCTCACAGAGGCTCAGTGCGATGCCTTGTAGGAAATACTGCTTCCCACTCGATGTTGCCATGGTGATGGGGAAAAAGGGCCTGTTTCAGGCTCTTTTCTTGGCAGAAGTGTCTGAAGGGAGCGACCAATGCGTGGGTGCATGTCAGCCCTGCTCCACACTCTCACTATAATTGTGTGTATGTATACATAAAAATACATATATACACACTTTTTTTTCTAGAAAGTCCTTGCAGAACCTGTTTGAGGAAGCAAGCAAAATGACTGATATGAATCAGAAAATCAAGAAGGCAGTTTAGGCAGAGGAAACCCTAATTTTGGAAAAGAACAGCAGTCCAGCATTCACCATTCAGTACAAGGCAGCATTCAGTCCTTTCCACTGCTGCCAGCTGTGCAATAAGCATGGGAGAAGCTGGATGCCCAGCACAGCAGCACTCTGTGGGGAGGCAGCTCCAGGCTGAAGGGGTCCTATGGAGCTCCCACAGGCTCCTTAGCCCTGTGCAGGAAAGTGTCTTCTGCAAGAGGTGCTCTTTCTCTGGGAAAGAGGAGGGGCTCTTTAGGTGAAATGCAGGACATCTTGGTGTGCTAGTGCTACCACACCCTTTGTGCTTGGCCTCACAATGCTCACATGACCAGGGAGCTTTCACCTGTGAAAAGGAGACACATCTCACCATGGTGAGGTCAAAGCACCAACATTGACCTGCTCCAACACAGTGGCTACAGGCAACTGCATATAAACCACTCATGTTGTGACCTATGCATGCCTTTCACTTGCTTTTGAAGAATAAATATTGTGACATCTTGTCGTTTTTTTGGTAAATTCTTTTCCTGAAAGATCTCTATGTATCAGCAGCCACATGACTCCTAAATCAATACGAGTTTCTGTTTGATAACATTCACCTTAGACAAGGTTTTTGAGGTAGGTCATCATGTTTTGTTGTTTAATATGTTTTAGTAAACCAGTTCCAAGTAATCTAATGAAGGATTATCGACTACTTGTAGGTTTGAAAGCCATTAAAATAACACCATAAAGTAGGAAAGAAGGTTACTGGTCTTATAATAACAGTAATCAAGACCACATAAACAAGATGCATTTAAGCTTAAAAAAAGGAAATTTTATATATTGTGAATTTTTTTTACGCTGATGCTTGTCTCCTTTACCAATGTAATTTTCTTACAACAGACCTCTAAGTTATATTCTCAGTACTGTAGGTTTCTGTCTAGTAGAAATCTACAGCTGTTTCAGTTTCTAGAGGAAGAAATCAGAAACACAAAAGGGAATTCCTAAATTGGAATTTGGCCAGGGTTTCAGCAAAGTCAGGTGCCAAAATAAATTAAGAATTTAGCAAATTAAGACAAAAAGGAATTTTAAGAAAAAATAACTTCCTTTGGTCTAACTCACTGCATTATGCTTCTCAGATGTTGCTGATGTCGCTGAACTGTAGGAGATAATGTGTTCATGGAATCCCCTTTAGAGTAAAGTGAATTTGGGGCAGTCAGATCCCACTATTCTGCCCTTATAATTGAACATCCTTGGTCTATCATGGATGCTTTCTTAGCGTTATAATTGTCAGAGTCATTTCTGTGGGAGTGTGTGAAATACCACGT
This sequence comes from Pithys albifrons albifrons, assembly GCF_047495875.1. Taxonomy (NCBI): domain Eukaryota; kingdom Metazoa; phylum Chordata; class Aves; order Passeriformes; family Thamnophilidae; genus Pithys; species Pithys albifrons. The sequence goes on along the minus strand of NC_092463.1, from coordinate 17,613,488 downwards.
AAATATGTCAGTTCACATTTAGATTACTACTAAAATTCATTTTGCATGCCCTTGTGATCATTTGCACTAGTCATCAGTTATTTCTTCCAGCTACTTGAGGAGCACTTGATGCTTCACTGGCTGACCTGTTTCCCATGTAGAATCAGGTGAGGATTTGGCTTCTACAGAAGAATTGCCAAGGAATGGGACAGTGTGTGTTCTTCTTCATCCTCTCCCCACTATTCTCAATGGTAGAGTGGTGCCTCCGAAGTGGTGTTTGGCTGATAAACTTGAGCAGCCAACTTCAGCATACATAGCACTGTCTTCTTAGCAATGCATCACCCCAAAGGCATGAATTGCTTGTCAGGTATTTCTGTGATTCCAGGTTCCCAGTACCATCCGCTCATTCACCTCTCTAGGGAAGGATGCCATGGACGTGTGAGCAGAGTGAGGCCTTACTTGCCTGGGCAACACAGTAGGAACACCCTCAGGACTTCTTGCTGGAGAGGGAAAGATGAGGACAGAGTGAGAGTTAATGTTTGGGCAAGGATAAGCTGGGATCTGAGGGATCTGCGGTGCTGACAGTTGATACCTGCTAAATTACTTGACTGACAGATAGTTAAGGGCATGAGGGGTCAGGCAAAGCATTCAGAAGACTGATCCTGCCCAAAATATAGTCACATAGAACCAGCATAACTGGTGTTTTTGGAGGCAATCATTACATAGGTCTGAATCGTAACTTTTAAATTTTTTAGATACCGGCTGTTATTTACCTGAGGCAAAATATGCTTCTCTATCATTGTGCTAATTGCCCATTGCAAAGCTTGGACAAATTTAACGTTATACTTTGCTCCTCTTTTCTTGGAGTTTGCTCTCACCTTATGTACAGAAAGATCTAAATTTACTAGAGCTTTATCACCTGCTTCAGAAAGAAACACCTCCTTTTTCTCACTGAATCTGCAAGTTAAGTAGCGGTTAACTCCAAACAGCCAGGGCAGCCTGAATACACTTGAGGCTCATGTAGTCAGTGTGTCAGTGCATTTAATAATTAAAAAATATAGTTCTCTCGGTTACTGTCACCTGCAGAGTTTTAACTTTAGTTTAATGCTGTGGATCACATAAACTAAACTCCTTCATAGATTCATTTTGCCTCTTTCTTTTCTAGGTTTCCAATTTTGCTTTGATACAGTTTTTTTATTGTAAATATTTACCACAGAGAGGGTGGAAATATTTTAATAGTTTGAGTTTTACTAAGAATCTTTACGTTGCAAACTAAATGAACATTTCCTTACTTGGAAACTTGTTCATTGCCACTCAGACTTTTTGTAGCACTAAGAGGGCATCTCACTACATCCAAAAGCCACGTTGCCTCAGCAAACTGTCATGGACCTGCACAGGCAACACAAGGCATACAAGACAGGAGGGGCCTGGGTGGTATCAGATGCTTCAAGTTGTCCCCAGATTTATTCTAGATGGACAATAATCAAAGCTGGGTTTGTGGCTATTTAATGTCTGCAATATTGTCAGCCTCAACAATGACTGCACAGTAACAAATGAGCACAAGGAAGAAGTGAGAGTCCAGTTTTGTGGCTTAGATATAACAGAAAAACAGAACAAATTAAGCTAGCAAGCAGTACATACAGCCAAATTCCTTAAAGTAACTGCAAAACAGATACAAACCTATGTCCTGTGGAATTTCTGATCTGAAAGCATTCAAAGGAAATTGGATGTTTAAATGTAGCGATTGTGATATGGGGTGTTTAAGGGACAACAACTTACATGACATTCTGTGCGAAGAAATATGTCTATTCCATTTTAATAGCCTGATATCTTGTGGTTTGAAAGGCAAAAATATTTTGCTAATTTTATATTCACAACATCCTCTTGAACATTAGCTCCTCAGCCTCACTTGCTATTTTTCTTGTTGCTGTTCAAACTGGTTGAAGTTCTTGCTGGAACTGAAAAACCTCCCTCCCATAAGCACATACCTCAGTCACTTACCTAACTCAGTACCCAAACAGTCTAGTTTGTCAGGGTGAGCCAGCTCTGACACATTCATGACCATTTATCCACTATTGAACTGTCACACTGAAAGTTGACTAATATTTTATGCTGTACTGTCATTTTCAATAGTGGTAAAAACATTTCCTTAACAGGTTGTCCTTTCTGTCTTCTCACATGTAATTAGTCTCCTATGCCATTAGACCCAAACATACAGTTTTTGCTTTTTAGAAATATTGAAGTTGGTATTTTGTTTGAGCCACAAGTGGAAGTAAAAGAACCGGACATCTTGAAAACATGTATTTCAAATCAGTGAACTGTCCCAAAAGAAGCATCACATTGCTGTGTGTAACACAGTGTATCAGAAAGGCAGTGCCTTGAACAAGACACAGATGTCAATTAAAAGCAGCCTCATAACAGGATAAACTCTTGTGTAGGAACCCTCAGTTACAAGGCAGAATGGCAGTTTCCTTGGATCACACATGGATTCTCTACAAATGCACTCTCCAGTCCTAAGAAAAGTTAGTCAATGACTTTTTTACTGGAGTTTAACCATGTTTTCAGCATGTGTTTAACTTAACAGAGCAACATGAAGCTTTAAACATTACTGCTGAACCTGGCGGATCAAAGCTACCTGCCAATGGCCTAAATGAGAGGGGCTAATTAAAAAAGATTCCTCACTGAAGGAAGGGTTCCTTACTCAGTTTCAGAAGAAAGAGTTCATCTGAACTGGCATTATTACAGCTTGCCTCTGCTCAGTCATGCAGTTTATCTCTCCTCTCACTCACACATTATCTCTGTCACAGAGAAAGAGGATATATGTAAAAACCAGTTATAAATGTAGTGTTTACTGGAAATTTGGCTTGAATTAATGTATTGTCTCATCTCTCTCAAGTGTTCCTATTTTTTGCCTTTCTCATTTCTCATGCTTCTCTCTTTGAAGAACTGCCCCAGATAAAAATTCCCTGTTGGCATCCATGTTCTGTGGGGCAGTGCAGGATCTCGTCACCTCCTTTCCATCTCCCTCTTCCACTCTGACAGCAGCAGCCTCTGGTATAGACAGATATGGTGGTATCTGCAACTTCTGTTTTTCGTGACATCATTAAGTATAAACTCTTTTCCCCAGCAAGGAAACCACAAAGGCAAGGAAGGGAGAGGGAGTGGGGACTCTGCTGCTGCAGCACAGGGAATGCTGTAGCAACAGGAGATTACGCGTATTTGAGCAGCATCTTCAGATCCAGTAGGCTTCTCACAGCCTCCTTGTAGAAACAAATACCAAACCTTTTCTGAGCATTAATTATTCACCACTGCAGAATGATTTTAAACACATGTGAATGCTCTTAGCCAGCAGTCCCCAGTAAACTTGTATTCTGTGAAATCCTGAGTTGGTATGTTGATGGCACTATCCACAGAGATTCAAGGAAGCTAGTATCTAATCTGATCTACTCAGTTTAGTCAAGATGACTTGGGCATCAACATCTCCAATAAATGAATGATCATATTTGCACAGGACTTGTCACATGTCTTGACTTGTCTGCCTAAGTACTCATAAGGCTCCCATCACTCCTGCATGCAAATGTGATGTAGATCTTACATAAAATCAGCTTAGCAGAGCTATTCTTGATTTACAATGGCATCAGTTAAATCTGAAGTCAATTTATCAAAATTGTCTCTGCAGACTGCTTTGAGCATTATTCAGTGTTGTAAAACAGCCATAAACAAAGGTGGTTCTTACTGGAAGCTGAACAGATTTACTGACCTGTTGCAATGTAAACACAAACACCTTGCAACTGGGGCATGTTCCCTCAGACTCACCCCAGTCCTGGGCACAGACAACATGAGATAAGTAACATGAATGGAAGGGTTTATTTAATCTTCTGACTTAACTGCAATGGAGAGAATTACTGGAGAGTGGTTTGAGTGACAGTTCTCTTAAAAGGATTATCTTTAGAACGTTTTAACACTGATAAAATGGTGACTAACAGTTCAGAGCTGTTACAACACTGTACCTGCAGAAAAGCCAGTCCTTGGGAGTCAGTCCAACAGCGAGAGAGTAAGCTACAAGAACACAGGAGGAAAAAGACCTGCAGAATGAAGAGACAAGAATTAGTGAGAAATACTACTACATATGGAGTAGTCCCCTGTCCCTAGTGTCACAGCCCGTGCTTCCTCCACAGGCCAGTCAGGATGTGCAAGGGCTGAGTGTCCCTCTTTGTCCTTTGACACTACTCTGTGGCTGCCCTGACATTTTGTGCAAGACCTAAGGTGAGTTGATTTTCATAATAAGAAATTCAATAGGTGGGGGCTGCGCAAAGTTAGTCCAAATCTTCTCCTGTTGAAGCAAACCTTTGCTCCCCAAGCCCTCTGCCCTCAGCAGGGCAGTCTGCTTCTAATTCATCAGCTGTCCTGTTCATGGCCAAGGAGCTGCCAGTTCCTTTGCTCGGCACTCCTGCTGCCACTTACGCCATGAAGGAATATAAATCTCTCCTGCTTTTTGTGTATGAGAGCTTTTAACCTCCAGTGTGCACAATTACAAATGAAAATGCAAGGGGAGAGGAAGAGGGGAATGTGAGAACAGTGCTGAAAAAAGAAGGACAATATTTAAATCCTTAGCAGCCATGCTTTGAGCTTGCCCTACGTGACTGTAGCGTATGGTGTTTGTGGGGCCTTGTGCTGTAGAGTCTGTTGTGTTTGGGATGAGATATTTAAAAAGGTGAGCACACACACATGAACACAGACACACACACACATGCACAGAGGGTGACTGCTTGTACCTGCTAAGGTACAAACTACAAAATCAATAGGCCTCATGTCCCAGACAGTTTGAGAGTGGTTTTATTTTGTTTTCTTGACTACCCTCCTTACCAGTTTGAACTGGAAGAAAGCTTTATTCTTTATTTTAATTGTCTAACTCAAACTCTGATGGCAAGTTTCTGTGTTCACTGTAGATAGGGATGTTGTAGAATAAATGGTCTTCAAACTTTAAATACATCTATTAATGTGTAATTCACCTACCATTTGTCAGTGGGTAGGAAGGTTGCCTTCAACCTGCTTTGGACATTTAGCAGTGAACTGAAAATTTAAAGTCTATTCAAGAGTCTAGTTTTTAAGAGATTTTTTCTTCCTTTTTTTTTCTTACTTCATGCATTGACAGTATTTATAACAACTAAAAGAAAATTTCCAAACCAGCAAATTTTGGACTGTTAAGAAAGGCCCAAATGACCCTGAATACAGTATAACATTAGTCTAAAACCTTTTAGCTAAATGCAGATAGAACAGAGAAAGGTGTTTCAATAGCAGTTAAAGCCATTGGAACTGATGCTGTGGTTGTGAGGCCTGAAGTTGTGGACAAGTCTGCCAGTCTGCTATGAAAACATCAGTCAGTCCACACATACAGACACATCAGCATGCTTCAGCTGACAAGCTGTCAGGGCACTGCTTGCACACTATGTCCTCACTTTTTGCTACCTAAGCTTTCAGTTGTCTCTGACTGCACAGTTACACATACTAGTTATATGTATAACTACATATATGTTTCTCAAAATCACTGGAAATGGACTTTCTCTAGTAAGCTGAAACGAGTTCTTTTATCCTAAAATACCTGCCAGTAGGGCTAATGGCTAAGAAACAAGAACAAGCAACTCTTCTGAAAGGTATTGAATGACAGAAAAGAGCTGTGACCTTTATCAGCAAACCTGCCTGGTGGTACATCCAGGTTTGCCCGTGGGTGTTGCACAGGCTGTTGAGTCACTTCTTGGGGTTGCTGCTGCTGCATGACAGAGCTGGTTTCTTGTTGTCAAGTCTCTGTAGCCAGCAAGTACCAATGGATCTGCCTCTGGGATGTCACAGTGTCTTTTGGAGGCTTTGCAAAATGGATTATCAAAAATACACGTTTCAAAATCTCTTAATTTCTTTAAGAGATGAGCAATGGTCATTCTTAGCAAATAAATATTTGATAATAAGTTACCACATGTGGACAAATTCAGTGCATGCTGTGACCTATAACTGAAGTATGGGGCTGAAAGGAAAAATTTAGAAAAAAATCAATAGTAAACAGGATGGTCTAAGGCTGACTACCAAAACAACCCCAGAGGAAGTAGAAAAAGAACTCATCTAAAAGTTTTTGGAGTTTCTTATTTCCTGAAGTTTTGAGCAGATAAATTGATGTAGGCAGCAGCAAGCTGAAAAAAGATAGGTTGGGGGGGGAAGTCTCTGACTCATAATATTCTACTAACCAGGAAGTGCAAATTATAAATGCCTGAGAACAAGACCTTTATAAAGCTTTTCCAGGTGACTGTCAGCAAAATAATTACCCAGGACTCCAGACTGGAAGAAGTTATGCAATACAACATGTTGGAGTAATCTGATTATGACCTGAAAATAAGCAGGTAGACTGATGAGGCTACGAAGGATGAACCTATTCATGCTTAGATCAGGATACAGTAGCAATACAGTGTTGAAAGACATGGTAACTCTGACCCATGCTTCATAAAAAGTTGCTGATAACAGCACTGGAATAGATGAAACCAATTAAGAAATAATGAGTCAGGCAGAGTTTAGGAGGGTTATGACTGGGTCATGACATGATTATGATAATGAAATATTAGGTGTGTTTTCAGTAGCATCTTTCATTACAAGAATAACATCTCTTTAAATTTATTACTCTGAGTAGGAAATTACACTGACTGTCTCTGGAAGAAGTGGTTTGGTATGCCAAGTTCAGTGCAGGGAGACACTATCCTTAAGATAAGCAAGCAGAAAAACGATGTCTGGGCACCTAAGAAGTGTTGCACACTACCTTACAGTACATCTGTGAAACATGCTGTTAGATTGAGCTGTTACATACAAATCTAATTCCCTTGCTTCTGCCCTGAAGAGCTCAAAACACCTTATTGTCATAGGAATGTCCATTTTACATTTAGCAACTGGGATTTTATGAGGATGATACAATATACAGCTAAAATAGCTCAGAAGGCTGATGAACAGTAGATAGTATAACTTTTGTGCTAGAAACAGTACCACCTATTCTGGCAAATTCCCTACCTACTCAGCTTTAGGTCACTCTATATTTATTCTCCAATAGACATACCTTTCTAAAAACAAACAGAATATCACAGATACTTACAACTTGAAAAATATAACTACAAGTTACCTTTAATATTGTACAGGGGAAGGGGACAGGGAAGGAGGAGGTTTCTCTTTTCTGTTAATAATAGATCAGAATAGACTGGAGCCGTTACAATAGGGCTCTGTTCTTGACAGATTAAGCAAAATTAGTCAGATCTGTAGCTAAATGAGTCATGAATGGGTAAATTAGGCGCCAAGGGAAACAGTATTGGATCTTCTTTCCTTTGATTCAGTTCAACATGCTTTTAAGAGGTGGTGTCATTCAGCAATTGCTGTGTTTTTGACAAATACTGAAGTACTTAAAAAAATAAAATGCAAGTAGAGTGCAAGTAGCCAGTGTTCCACTTAAGCTCTCTATATGGCATCCTTAGCCATTGAATCTTCCTCAAATGCCACTGTGTACTGTTACTTGGCAGACTTGTATCACAGGCTCAACGCTTGTGCTGTCTGAGTGGCCAGCATACTCAGCTAAAAGGGAGACATAGTTTAAGAATGAATGAAATCACACCTATGAGCATATTGATTATAAAAGCTGTCCTGTAACTGGAAGCTACTGTGTCCTTAAAATTTTGATAGCTATGTTCTCTGAAATTAGGTGGTGAATTAAATGACATGAATATCAGGAAATATTTATTTGCTTTGAGGGTGACAAAATGCTGGAACAGGCTGCACAAAGAGATTATGGAATGTCCTTCTCTGGAGATGTTAAAAACCCTCCTGGAGGTGATTCTGTGCAACCTGCTCTAGGTGAACCTGCTTTGTCAGGGGGGTTGGTCTAGATGATCTCCAGAGGCTCCTTCTAACCCCAACCATTCTGTGATTCTATGACTCTGTGGTATTCATTGAAAAGACTTGGTTAATGGATTTCAAAATCCCAAAGTAGCCACAACATGATATCCCATTTTTGATCCTCAAAAAGCCCTCAGCTGATACACAAACCAGACGTGTGATGTAAGGGATATGTTATTTCCAAGCATGTCACTCAATCTTGATAGATTTTTGTCTAGTTGATCTGATGAGTTTAGGTCACCTCTTCTTTAGTTTGCGCTGAGTCTGTTTCTTCCAGATTAGTTCCCAGTCAACCAGTAATTAATATCTGGATAGCTGAAGTTGCAAGTGTTTGTTAATGGCGGTCAATCCAACAACAGCAATTCTACACTAAATGAATATATAAGAACTGCCATTTCAGTGTGTGTGTTTGGGTGTTTGAAATAAACAATACACGCTCACTGGAATTTCACAACTCCTTGAAACAAATCTGGCAGTAAACTATTCATTGTGTTACTAATAGTCATTCAATGGAATGGAAATATGAAGTGCTTTGTGTGTGTCCAACACCCACCTTAGAAGCTGCTTTGAAATGATGGCTGTTTACTCCTTGATTTTTTGTAAGTGTGACTTGTCAGCTCTTCTGTGAATGAGGTATGGAATGAGAGAACCTCGATGACATGTTTTGAAGGAACAGAGGAACATGAAAATTACCAAAATAGATTGTATTTTCAGTCCTTCTAAGCTAGCATCCTATTTTTGACAAACTCATGTACCAGGCATTTTGGATAAAGGTGAAGGTGTGGGAAAGGCACTGTAGGCAAAGAGGAGTTTAATTCTAATCTGTATTTGCAGTAGTAAGTTATTGGCATCAAAGGCAAAGTGTGAATTAAATTTTAAAAAATCAATAATAGTCTTAGCTTTGCCCTTTTTTACACAGTTTTTTATATATAACATCACATTTAAATATATATACATAGATATATATATATATATACATAGATATAGATATATAATATTTTTAATATTGACTTTAATAGGACTTCTAAATTTCAAAGCCTGAGAGATGTCTCCAGGAGGCTTGTGGAATGCTGCACCATGGACTTTGTAGTCAAGGGGAGACCACCTGGAAGGTAGAGGGAAAAATTGTTAACATCCAGTAGGAACAGTTTTATCCATTCCTGTCTAAGTTAAACAGGAGAGAACTTCACTGAGCAGTGGGTTTTAAAAAAGCTAATCAAGTAAGTCATTCCAATTGCAAATCACAACAAAAAATTGACACTAATGCTGCATATTCAGAAAGCTGGCATTGGTGAGACTTCTGTTGCCTGTTTTCAAAGGAAAGAGGTCACTCCTTTACTCGTTTGTTTGGTATTTGTCATAATAACTGTAATTATGAGGCACTACTGTGATAATTTAATGTAATTTAGCACATAATCAGTGAACAAAAATACTACAAAATAATTCTTTCAGGGAGCCATGCTGCTGATAAATAGTGGCATTCAGTGACATCTTTCTTGTCAATGCACTCATCAGGCTTATGTAGCCCATAATATTTTTTTTACTTGTCTTACCTTTTTTTTTTTTAAGGAGTGATTGCAAGTATCATAGCAGAATGGCTGAAATGAGAGCTACAAAAATGCTCTGCCCTTTGGCAAAGTATGCTAACTTATCCATTATCCAGTGGGTATTGCTAAAAAAGAGTGTCCTCTGAAAGCTTCATTGTCCTTTCCACGCTCTGATGATGCTCAATAATGTCATCACTGCTGATTCCAGAGAAAAATACTTCTCTTGGTGGGAGGAGGAACAGTAATTTCAATAGGCTTTTCTGGTGCAGACTCCTTTCAGTTGATCTCTAACACAGGAAACAATCTCTGATGTTTTCTCTTCGTGTAGAAGAGGAAAGGCTTGAACTGAGGTGTATTGTGGCCACTCTGCACGCACACCACAGAAAACTCAGATGATGCAGTTGACACATGTCACAATCACAAAGTTGAAGTAAAAGAACATTAAAAGCTCCCTTTTGAAACCCTCCTAAATGTTAATGTGACTATGGAAGCACTACATACACTTCTCAGAGTTTTCCAGTCCAAGAGTTTATCCTACATGAATAACTTAATGCTTTTAAATGAGACTTTCAAATACAAAGACTGAAGTCTTGTGGGAAACTTACCAGCATGGATAGATATCTGATGGAAGGGAATGAAGATAAGGGAGGCAGACTCATTTCAGAAGTGACCACTGCAGTTCAAAAGGCAATGGACACAAATGGAATGGCATGAGATGTTCTGAACACAAGAAAACAGGGTTTTTTTACTGTGAGGGTGATCAGACACTTCCACAGGTTGCTCAGAGAGGTTGTGAATCCTCCATCTGTGGAGGTATTCAAAACTCAATCCATTACAGTCCTGAACAACCTACAGTAGCTGACACATCGTGAGCAGAGAGTGGTTGGACTTGACAAGCATGTGCAGCTAGGAAAAATTGGAGGAGAAAGGCAGAAGATATCTCAGGAGTAGGGTGCCCACAGCCAGATGTTTATTGCATTAAAAAATGGGCAGAGTGCCGTATTTGCTTCTGCACTGTGATCTTACTAGCCTGCCTGAGTGCTGGAAGGGTGTGAGTAGTCCTCCCTTTCCACAAATCTGTTTTCATCAGCCCTATTCAAAACCTTTCACTCTAAATCTGAACCCTCATGGTCCTGCCCTTTCTGTATCAGCCTATTGTATGGGGATGTAGTTAATCCCCAAGTCCTTGACCTTTAGTGATTTGTACCGCTGTCAAGACACATTATACAGCTTTCCAAACTATTCTGCACTACAGAAGAAAATGCCCACAGTAGGGTTCTTTTGTTTAAACAACCATGCAACAGGCTACAGTTTTATCATGCAAACATTTTCTTATTTTTCTTCTGGGGAAACAAGCCCCCACCCCTATCCCTTCCCCAGAGAGATGAGAAGCTTGAGTAGGTGCAGGGGAGCTCTCTGCAATCTGCAATCCAATGAAGATTATTTACTCCTGCTGGGACAGAAGCTGAGAGGAAAATGTGAGCTTAGTATTAATACCAAGGAAGAGGATGGATTGATTTTTCAAAGAAAAAGCATAATTTCTCAAGTTGCCCACAGCTTTGGGGGGAAAAAATGGGTTGCTGGGGTTTAGGAGTTCAGTAAGGTACTCAGGAACCTCAATTCTACTCTTCATGGGTTTTGGTGGATAAGTTACCTATAAAAAGTTGTAGAAATTAGAGGGTATTCTCCCTTTACCCACAAAGAGAGCAGATGTAGCGTGTATGCAGCCTCCTTAAGGTTCCTTTATTCAGAGATTTAACCTTAGCATAGCAGGAGCAATTTCTTCTCTCTGCCAGTTCAATTCTTGTTTTCTTGAGGACTTTGTCACATGTCTCAGCTGGACTAATGGATGTTTTGAAATGGTCTGAAAATAGCAACTAATTTCACAACCAATAGTGATGACTTTCAGCCTTCAGCCTAAGCTGTGTTTTGATATGAAGCTGATAGAAGAGAAAGGACTTGAACATATTAGAAATTCCCATAAAAGAAAAGGTTAAAGGAAGCATTTTCCTCCAAGATTTACTATGTTCTGCTTAAGAATGCCGTTTTAATGCCAAAGAGAGATTTCATACCAAATTTTCTATCTATTATCTTTAAGAATCAATGTCTTACATCGGTTTACCAATAGGAATATTTACCTTTCATGGTAAAGGAGATTAACATCAGATATCTGCAACAATAATCTTAGCCTTACATGCACAGTGATGATCTTTACATTAACAAGTGCAACTCAGAAAAGAGATCTTTGGGTCACACTGGTTATTTCTCTTAAAACTTCCTCTGAATATCCATCACATAAATCCATAGTTTGCTGGTGTCTGGAGTAGTGTCTGATTGCAGCTGTGGTCCTTCAGCCTGGCAAGGGGGATCATGGGATTCAGAGGCACACTAACCAGGGCAACTGGGGTGAGGATACATGAGGAACAGCTCTCAAATAGCCTCTGCTTTACTGTTTTAAAACAGGGATGACTGGAGTGGAGTTAATAGATTTAATATTATTTTCCACATGTTGTGGAAAAAGTGAATGGGAAATGATTATTCACTAGCACCAGCAATACAAGTTAGCTAATGATATTATGCATTGGCAGAAATAAAACAAACAACATGAAGTCTGCTTCCCCCCACCCCGCAATAGTTCCAATATTAAAACCATGAGACTCGTTGCTACAAACAGCTGCGGAGGGCTAAAGTTCAGAAAGTGATAAGACAACTTCAGGAAGGGTAGGTCTGTCAGGCCTTATCAGATATCAGAGCCTGCCAGCAGCCTGAAGCTCAGAAGGTTCCCAAACTGCTCACCATTGAGGCTGGGAGGCTGCTGCTGCACAGGGATCATCCTGTCCATACCTGGCTTTGCTCTTTCCTGAGCATCTTCCCCTGACAGTTGCTGGAGTCTGCAAGGGATAGACTGGAGACAGACCTGTGGTGAGACCCTATCTATAGTTATGTGTTGGGTTCACCACCCACAGTGCTAAGCATGTCTGTAGATGTTACAGTCCTGATAGCTTGGACAGAAATTCATGGCAACAACAGCATGAAGTCTTAAGCAAAACATGCCCAGGATTCCCACTTTGCCACTGTAACAAAGGTCATGCTGCATTTTCTGCACCGTGTCACAGCTGAACCACATAGTTCACATTTCACTGTGATTTCTCTCTACACTGATGTGTTTTGTAATCATATTGCAGGGATTTCTAACAAATTAAAAGGTTTTTTGCATTCTCTATTGCTGCTGGCCTACTTACCCACATTTCACTGCTTTTTGTACAAGTTGGGATCTCTCATTCAGCACCCCTCCCAATCCCCTGTCTTCCCTAGCTCCATGCCAAATAAATATGGTTTTCAGAAAGGAGAGACCTACCTGGCAAAGGGGCAGAGAAGTTTGGAAATCTTGTCAGGATACTCACCCACTCAGCTCCAGCCACATTCTCTCCTTATGCCTCACACCTGTGTTTCCAAGCTCATTTGTAATCCATTGCAACAGCTCCCAGTCGCTCCTGTGCTTTGACTTTGCAAGTTAGTTTGCCTGTCTAGAGCCATATCAAATGTTTTCCACCAACTCCACTCTTTCACCCCTGTCAGCTGTGCTGACTAGATGAGTAGACTCAGGAGCTGGGCAGGAATAGTTTGTGTGACCTCCTATGAATGAGCTGCAGCCAAGCTCCATCCAAGGGGACTAGAGGCACTCCCCAGTGAAGCTCACCATGGCAATTTAAGACCATGCCATACGCAGCTTCCTCTTTTTTAGGACTTGGTGTTTCACAGTGGAAGAGAAGTACTTGCTCCCACCTTAACTCAGTTGCTCCTCCTTCCCCTCATCAGCTTAAGCCACCTCTGAAAGTTGGGGCAGTGGTCACACTGACAACACAGCCACTGCTGTCTCCAACACAGAACAAGTGCTTAGTCTGCCACGTGACCTCCTTCCAGTGTTCTGTGTTCATCAGGAAACAGTATCACATATGCAGATATGGTCTTTGCTCAGAAATAAGTAGGGGGAAGTTGTTTTGTTTTTCTCAATAATTAACTCAATGGAGATGAGATATGTTTGTTTTGCTTTGAGAGCTGCAATAGGCCATGTCAGCTCTAGAAACAGCTGGTGGCTGCAGCTGAATTAATTCTTTTTGTTTTTCATTCTCCCATGCCCTGGATCATGTACAGTAAGGTAAAGCAGCACATTTTGTAAATGAGTCTCAATTTTACTAAGTATCTTCTGTGTGAAGGAACCCTGAAAAAGTCTTTCAAATCATAGAATTTTTTTAAAATGCTTTCGAATACTCTTTTAATTTGCAGCAATACTTTATTTAGAAATTTTTCTTACTGTTTTGAAGGCTGAAACAAAACATTCTGGGTCATTTTCCTGTTTCTCTGGATAGAAAAAAAAATTCCCCCACATTTTGAGTTGCACAAAATGTCTGTGTTTTTTCATTGTGGTTGACCTGAATTCCCAATATAGATTCAATTTTATTAATCTTCTTTTTTTTTTACATGAAAGAATCAAAACATCCGTTATTAGCACATCTCAGAGTGCATCTCGCCTGTTTAGCTCACAGCAGAAAAGACACTTTGCTTCATTACATCTTATTTTATGCAGAGTCTTCCTGTGTTGCCCTGACAATTTCTCTGCCTCCTCTTGGCTGTCCTCACCTCTCCAGGCCTTTCTGTTGTATCCTTCTGCTCTATGTAGGTCACTACTGCACTTCCCTGAAGTCTCCCCTTGTCGTTTCTGAAACGAGATGCTTCATTAGCCACTCTCCAGTCTTCTGGCATTACTGAGTTCTGCAGGCAGCTTGCAGACACCTCTGCTACTGGCTGTCTTCCTCCTCTTGCTACTTTCCCTGCTGAAATAGTACCAAACATATTCATGAGTCAGAAACTCTGGGGAATGCCCATTAGTGTGCACTGGGTTTCTCTTGGGTGTGTTTCACCCTGAATCTTATGGAACCTCATTATGTTTTGTTTGTATTTAGACGCTCAACATAGTGAATATTTGTGGAGGAGAGATATAAAGTTTTAGCATTTTTAAAAAAATCCCTTAAATTGCTGTATTTTTGTGTAGAGGGAGGAGATTTGCAGGTAAGAAGCAGCTCTATGCTTCCAGCTGAAATGGCTCTTATTTTGCCCTGAGAAAAAGAAAACTAAACAAAGAGGAAGAGAATTATGTATATGACTCTGTGCAGCTCCCTGCCCCCTCCAACAGGAGCACTGAAACCAAACAAGGCACATTGATTCTCTTCTGCTGGCAAGAGGTATTTCCACATCAGGAAACAGGGATGACAAAGCATGTATGTTCCAGAGTTCTGCACACAATCACCAACAAATAAGCCTGGCAGCGTCTTCATTGACTGAAGGAGTGTGCTCCATACAGGTAATCCCCTCATCCTGAGTTGCCATCTGGAGTATGCCACGAGCAGGTCTGTGTAGCAGAGGTGTTGCAAGCCTTCGACAAGCTGGGCAGTGCACTGAGGACCTGCCAGCAGCCACGGGCTATGCTTGCTCTGTCACACTTGTAGACTAACTCACCAAATGTACTCAGTCAAGGGCAACCACATCTCGGGAGAGGTCTCCTGGAAATAAAAGCCTGTGTGGTATCAGCAGTATTTCCTGTGGCACAGTTTGGGAGCAGGGTGGCCCTCAGCACACTGCTTGGAGCACCACCCATGCCCTGTGTCTGGTGGCCTTTCAGAGGACAGGGGAAATATTGATAGCAAGCAAAACCTACTGAAATCTGCTGAGAGGATGCTTGGTCCCCACTGTGCTGGGAATAGCCTCCCTCCTGTTGGAAGGCCAGGCAAAGGCTGTGTGGCAGCTGGCGGTTGGCAATTGCCCTGTACCCACCTCGCAGTCACCCACAGGGCACATTGCTCCCCATCACACACAGTCTCTGTCAACTGCTCATCCCAGACAGCAGCATCCTGACACCCCCGTCTCCCCATGTGTTGGTGCAGGGCAGCTGGCAGAGCCCCAGCAGCTCATCTGGAGAGCCCCATGGCATTTTCCCCCTCTCTGCCAAACCAGGGGGCTGTGCCCCCATTCATCAGCAGCCACAAGGATTTTAGTGGTGGATCTGCAGGCCGTTTACAGCTCTGGCTGCTTCTGCTTCTGCTGGATGATATGAGCTTTGTCTCTCCTGTCCTTTCCTAGCTTCATCAGCACCCTAATTGTGCTCAGCTCTCTTTTATGGCAGGCGCGTGAAGGCATGTGCAAATTTCCTGACTCCTGGAAAAGCTCTCTACTGGAAAAAGGGAAAAATGGCTCAAAAAGTGCAGCCAAGCCCTGATGGCTACAAACACACTGGACTATTTGTCTCCCATTTTTAGGCTCTGTACTGGGCTGTCAGAACAGCAGCAGCTTCTGGCTGTGGGGGTGCTTTCCACCCAGTGATCTCAAAGTTGTCTGCTGAGAGCAGTAGACTCTCACTAATCAAACTTCAGGGACATGGGGAAGGAAGAACAGAGATGTGACATGATCTCCTGCCTGCCCTGCCTTGCTCCTGTCTCTTCCAACAGATGCAATTTCAAGCCACCTTGAGACTAAAGTCCTTGGGTCATGCAAAAAGTAGAAAATCATCCATTAATTCTCCTTCTGTTTTTCCCCCAGGAGCTGATATATTTGCTCCGGCAGGGATGCATTTGCTTAGAAAGGATAGTGCTGCCCACTGGCAGTGGACACCCCTTCTCTGCCCCTCCCCAGAGGGCTCTCCCCATAGGGAGGCTGCAACAGCCTCCTGCTTGCTGTCCATCCCTGCTAAACTGGCAGACAGGTCACCCACTGCTCCAGAACCAAAGCACAAAGCCCCTTTCTTGACATTAATTAAATACTGAAAGGTGCAGCCTCTGTTTGTAAAGAAAAATAGAGAAAAGGCAAAGGTTAGGGTCATGTGTTTCCCCACCCCTCTCTCTGGATGGCTTTGATCCATTTCGGGCTTTGGTCCAAAAGCTCATTAGAAGGAAAGTACAGCCAAGTATTACTTTGAAAGAGAGGAAAAAATGGCTCATCTATCAGGGAAAAGACAAACAGTGTCAGGTAGGGGTGACTAATTTGCTTTCCCCAGAGAGATCTGCTTCTTTTTAACCTGAAGACTGTTTTTCCACAAAGAGATGCTGACTCAGCCTGAATCTTCCTTAGCCTGGGCTTCCCCCTTTCCTGACATGACCCCAGTGCAGACATCTCCCTTGTCTGTTATCTCTGAAGTGCTGGATGGGGAACTGGGGAAGAGACCAATGCACAGATGGCACCTGGAGTCTCCTACAACAGGTGAAATGTGTCAAACACGCATCATGTAACAGCAGAATATTGGAAAATAAATTCAAAAGAGAGAAACCAGTCTGAACCATAATTCTATTATTTGATTAGTCTGGAGAAAAGGAGGCTGAGGGGAGACTTTATCTCTCTGTACAACTACCTGAAAGGAGGTTGTGGTTGTGGTGAGATGGGGGTTGGCCTCCTCCCCCAAGTAACACTGATAGGACAGAGAAAATGGCCTCAAGTTACATCAGAGGAGGTTTAGATTGGATAGTGGAAAGAGTTCTTCACACAAAGAGTTGTCAAGCACTGGAATGGGCTACCCAGGAAAGTGGTGGAGCTCACCATCCCTGGAGATGTTTAAAAGTGGCATAGATGTGGCACTTAGGGACATGGTTTAGTCATGGACTTTATGTTAGTGTTGGGTTAGATCTAGGTTAGCATTGGACTCAACACTCTCAAGGGTCTTTTGCAACCTAAATGATTCTCTGATTCTGTAACACGCAAGTATAGAAAAAATAAGGTTGTTTTTTTTTAAATATATTTCAGGACAAAACTAGTTGTATCACAGGTACTAGGCCAATACTCTACAGACTACCCAGTCACAGAAAGGACTATGGAGAAAGTTAGACGAAGATCCAAATGTTGCATGGCAACAAGGAAATGTGGGGGTTTTGCCAGAGGTCACTCAAAAGCTTTATGACAGAAACTACTGAAGTTATTGATTCAGTGTTGCTGGGAGCACCAGGGATATGACAGAAGAGTGGAAGAAGGGCCGTATTTTTACTAATACTTAAGAAATATAAATGAGATGTTGTTCCATAACCTTTGAGTTCAGGCAAAATAATGGACCAGCTGAATGGAATTACTTATTAAAAATGAAGGGAGAGGGGGCTAATAAATGCCACTCATTATCAAGCTAACTGGAGTCTCTTTGTTTGCTGAGATAATAAGTTTGGTGGATAAAGGTGAAAATACTTATGTGTTTAAATTTAATTTTGAGCCAGGCATTTTCTTTGAGAAAACACAGTGTTTTGATTAAAAAAACCCAAAATGATGCATAATTCAAAGTGGAGCATGTTCAGTGGGTTGGAAAGTGACTCATTGCCAGAGCTCCTGTGTAATCATAACTGGGGAATTGTTTCAGCAGGCCTGTTTCCAGTTGGATCCTCTGCAGGGGGAGGAATCTTCCCTCTTCTCCTGCTTTGATTGTGGCGTGTGATGTGTGTGTGTGTGCTTCTATATGTATGCATCAATGTGTGTATGTCTCTTTTTCTGGTGGGTTTGCACCTCTGTGTGTCTTTAATGGCTTTCATCAATAGTCTGAAGGGCAAAAATTTGAACCCTGCACTGATCAGATTTGTGTCCTATATAGAAGTTGGAGTCTGGTGAAAAAGGGGGAGATGTGTTTGCTGACATAGTCCATCTGAGGCTGCCTAGTAGGATGGGCACAGCAGGACATGCCTGCTTGGCCAATGCACGGGAAGCTGTGCCCCACCGTGGGAGCTGCTGGGAGCCTTTGCCTCTCTGGTTAAATCGAGTTTCCTCTCTGCAGGTACTCCCGTCATGAACATGCCATTGTAGGGCTCCTCAGTGTGGCAAGTGAGAGCACAGGAGCAGCAAAAGCAGAGAAGGTCCATTTCAACAAATTCAGCCTGGAAATAAATTCCAGGTTTTTCACTATAAGAGAAACCTCTCCTTGCCACAACTGGCCAAAGGTTGTGGTCACTGGGCACACAAAATCAGGACAGGGTGTTTTTCCAAATGATGTGCTGATGTTCAATTGCAATTTATTCAAGGAAGGTCTGTGGTCTCTGGTGGTCGTTTTCATGCCCTTTTCATCTGATAACTTCATCAATTTTTGCCATAGAAAATGTGGATCCCTTAGACATGCCATTGATGTGGATTGTAATGTATTCTTTATTGAAGTTGTTTTATTGAAGTTGCCCTGTTTATTCATCTTTCCTATATTTTAGAAGACAGTCTCCATGGGAACTGGAGGTCAGCTGTCACAGGGTAACCCTGACAGTCCTGTCTAGCTCATCCAAAAACTGGAGCTCATACCAACTTATTCTCCGGAGAAAGATGTATCCTCTCGTTCAGCATTAGTCAGCAGTTTCCTCTGCTTCAGCAGTTGCTATTTTTTAAATCACTGGAAGAAGGGCTGCTTTAAGAAATACCATTTGAGTCAGAGGAAAATCAGCATGGGTCAAGTCTCACTGTCCCGAGCAGGAAGTTGCACTCCTACTTCCTTCCTGCCTCTTTCCAGATGATCTCAGTAACCCTCTCCCTCCTGCCTTTCTGTCATTGAGCTGCCTGGGGAATGAAACCTGCCCCAGCTCCCTCAGGAACCTGTGAAACACTCCTAAAAATGGCCTCTCCCAAACTCCAATAAAAATAGCAACAAGTAATAATATTAAACATATTTAACTCTATGCTAGCTAAAACCAGGACAATGCCGAAACACCACTGGTTGTCTAAACTGATGTGGGGAGGGAACAAAACTGGATTTTGCTTCGTGTGTTTGCAGGATGCAGTTATTCAAGGCTAGCAGAGAGCTCTGATAACTCCTGCTGCAGATGTTCATTCTTACTTCGTTATAGGTGACCTTGTGCCTCCCATCCTGCTGAGCCCCATATGCGTGAGCCGATGGCCCTGGTGCTCCAGCCTCTCAGGCACAGTGTGGGCAACACACAGCTGTGGAAAAGGGGTGGCTCTGGCAAATGCCAGGAGCTCCTTGCTGAGCACATGGCAGTGGTGCATCCACTGCTGCCCAAGTGCCGTCACAGGGAACAGACTCACCCTGCTGCAGCTGAGGCAGTGTGGGGCTGTTCAGCTGTGTTGTTTGCTGAGTTCATTTTTATTTTCACTGTGACAACTTTTACATGGAGAAGTCAAACTCTTGTCCAAGATAAACCTTTGCATTATTCTATTGCACTGCTAAATAAAAGCAGAAAGACTATTAATGTCTACCAATGTGCATCTTTGTGGTTGGTGTATTGTTAGGAATGAAAGAGGAGGCTCCAAATTCTTATTTAGAAGGAAAATTAAGACTATTATCAACTATATCTCTTTTGCATTCTGAAGGATTGGGTGTAACGCAGGTTTGGGGCAAAAAATCCAGGGGACATCTGCAGTCTTTCTCCTGAAACCTCTTCTTTTATTTATTCATATATGGTCTTCTCTGGCAAGTGTCTCTGAGAGCAACGGGCACAGAGACCTGCCACTGAACATCACCAAGTGTAGGCAATGGCTACTCTCCATCTGTCAGCTGGATGCCTCTGCAAGAGAATTACAAAAAGTTTGTCATTCTCTGTGTTGTCTACATATGATAGGATCTTCTCTAACCAGAAAGCAATTGCAAGCTAGTACCTAGAAAAGGTGTCAAATTTCTTAGATCAGATTTTACTGTAGTTTCAAGCAGAAACATCCCTGTGCACTGTCGTCGTGCTCAGATGTCCTCTGAGCAGGATCAGTCTGTGACCAGAGGGCAGCTCCTCTATGAGCCCAGGTAATCTTTTAAAAACTGCATTTCTGAGGAGACCTCATTATGTTGTTAGATGACACTGAGCTGGCCTAACATGTCAGTCTTTCAGGGCAGCTTTGGGCAGCGAGGTACCTCTGTCAGCCAGAAGATGATTTTCCTAACAGTGTCTTGAGAGGCATAAGCTCAGGGTCTTGAACAGGGCACTGAGGACAGTGGGGAGAAAGAAGAAAGACAAAATTTGTGAATGGAGGTGGAAATGGAACAGCATCCATGTCAGGATGTGCCGGTGCATTGGCGTAAATCCCTGGCCATCAGGGAGTCCTGGTGTTGTAGACTTTATTGGGATGATGTGACATGTTCCAGAAGACTTCACATAAAAACCTGAGAAGTGTTTCTGGTTTCTCCTTACTGTTTCTCCAAGCCCATTCCTTATTTTCACTATTATGGAGAAGTTAATCACAGGCATGCAGCAGAAATGACTGCAGTGTGTAATGGGTGGTGGGGCCTTACTGCAAAACTGCTCACCAGAACGACCAGGAGGTGTTTCTACAGAGAAGTCTGGAGCCAGCGGCTCAGGCTGGGCATCTGGACCATGACAGCAAAGGGCAGGACCCACTGCTTGCTGCTGCCTGCCCCTGACCTGAAGCCCTGGTGGCAGAAAAGATCTTCTGCAGGAGCCAGAACTGAGGGAAGAGTGCTGGGAATTGAGCCCCAGCAACAGGACATTGAAGGTTCTGTACCCTGGGATGGCTTGGACACCATCAAGTCATGAAAGGCACCATGACTATACTCCAGAAGGAAGGAAAATCAGCGGTGGGGTTGCTTGTACTGCAGTATGTCTCAAAGCAGTGTTTTTGTGGATGCCTGAACATAGACTGCATGGTGTTTTCTTCCTTGCAATGAAGGACAGATCATTTGTCTAAAAATAATGTCCAAATTCGACCAAGAGTGAATTCCTCTAGAATATTGCTTTTGGCCAGACTTCTCTGAATTGAAAAACAGTGTCTGGAAAAGCTTGTGTGTCCCTTGACTGGCTAGAGAAAAAACTATGCTTGATCTTGGCAAATATCCCAGCTCTCTTCAAGGTGCAGAATGCTTCTCTCCTTTTTGACCCCGTTGCTGTTGGACTTTAATGCCAGCCAGAGTTTAGAAGTTCTCAGTTTATTGCAACAAACTGAAAATGGCTGGCAGCTGAGTTCAATACATGCAGGAACAAGGTGGTCTCTTCTTTCTCTAGAAAGGCACAGAAGAGAGGCTTTGTCCAGCCAAGGACAGCCCACAGAAGACAAGAGGCAGAGCAGATTTCGCAAGCTCCATCCCACAGAGGCTGTCCATCCTAGGAAGGAAAACATCATACTGCACCATGTAAATTGGCATTGCACTGTTTGAGTCAGGGGACCAGTCTGCCCTGGACCCAAACAGGCTAATGTAGGAACTTTCAGTAGCAACAAGCTATCTCATATACTCTTCCAGGGAACTCAGTTCTCCTGGTTTGAAACACTGGAGTTAGTCATCATTACCTTATTAGCCCACTCTTCTATGACATAGCATGCAAGTACATTTTTAACTACCATTGTAGTGCTTCAGGGCATTTATTCCATTGAAAGGCAAAGGACCAACATCTGTTTCAAAGGGAAGTGCAAGTGTGGGTAGAAAGTGCCTGCTGTATCCATGTGTAGTGCAGTCAGCTGCTGTGCTCTGAGGCTGGCCCTTGACTTAGGCAGAGGGAGGCAAATCCTCCAGTTCATTGGTGGGGCACAGGAAGGGGAGATCCAGCCCCTTTGCAAACAGACACAAGCAGGGTGCCCATTTCCTGACATGGCTCTGCCAGCACTGGAGACAGATGGACAAAGAGACTCTGCATTGCTGAGATTTCCCTGGTTTCTCACCCACCTCCTGCCTGTGTCCTGAGAAGTGTGAAAATCTGATTTCCTGACTGTTTCCTAGCTGGCCTCCAGCCCAAGGGGTGAATCACAGTACCATGTCCTGCAGCCAGGCTTGCCCTCAGCTGGTCACTTGTTGCCAACAGCGAGCCCATGAAATGGGATGGCTCCTTTGGCTCCTTTGCTCCACCTCCTAACATCCCTCAGATTTTGGGCTGGTGCAGTGCCTGCCCCGTTGCTGACCAGGTCAGAAAACCTGCAGAGGACAATCCAAAGCTCCTGCGTGCTCCAAATTAGGCAGGCTTTTCACTGCATACTGGGGAGTGTTGGCTCACACAGATTGCAGACCTACACCTAAATACAGTGAAGAACCTTCTCCACATCAAAAAGACCATCCATTTTGTCCGGCATAGCCTCCCCTTCATTACCCATAACCACTACTTGCTCATAGATCTGTGTATCCACTTAGACTGTGTGAGGCTTTTTAATTTGACGTTATATTTGATTTTGAGAAAGAACGAGATGAGCTCCAAGTACCAGAATGTGATAGCTTTGGAATATTACACAGCATTAATCTCAGCAGTGAGTGGGAGCAAGACATTGAGGGATGTGCAGCCTGAAAAAAATGGGGAGGCTTAGTAAGTAGAAGGAGCAGATAAAAGTAGAAGCTTGGAATTTTTTTTTTTTTTGGAAGAGAAATATCAGTATAAGGAAGGCACACAGGAGAGATACAACCCAGGCCATTTCCAGGGCAGACCTTTCAGTGACTGCCAGCAGTTCTGTGCTGCTGGAAGTGGAATTGTTTTATGGGTTTCTCTCATTTCCAGGCTCTTGGAAAACCATTGTTTAGAGCCTGACCTAACAGGAAGTATAACTGCTCAAAATAGGGAGCACAGCCAAGAAAAAAACCCAAAAGCAAAAAATTAAATACAGAGGTTAGCTTTTCCTATTTTTAGCTTTTCTGCAAGTTATTCAGAGAGACATGCAACTTATTTTGGAAGATTTAGGAAGTAGAGGGTGTTGCCAGTTCTTGCAGTATAAAAACCCAAATGTGCTGCATTTCTTGTGACAGATGACAAGCTGCAAAAGATACCTAAGTAGGCAGCATCGTTAAGAGAGGCTAGTTTTAGACTGTTGCATTAAAGATTTTTCAAGTAAAAGGTGAAGAACTTGCCTTCCTAATGTTAAAGAGAGACACACAGAGAGTGGTACAGAGACCCATCGTGTGTTGTTCTGTGGATGGGGTCATAGGTTGTGTAACTGCTCAGAAATTAACGAATTGAGACACAGCTCTATAGGTGTTTTGCACTCCCAAACCCTCCCATAAGAGGCAGGTTGCACTCTATCCCTTGCAAAGATGCCCATAGATCTGGTGGGGATTTAACAGCGGGACTCTTGCCACTGAAGGTTTGCCCTTGTTACAGGCAGCCAGGTAAAAACGTTGCCCAGGACCAGCTCCTTTTCTGACCCCATTAAGAACCATTCCCTTCTCTGGCCTGATTCATCAGCGAGCTGCAGCCTAAGCTCTTCAGAGAGCAATCCTAAACCTTTCACTGAGCTCCCACCTTCATTTGAGGTCTGGCCCCCCAGAAGAGGAACAGTGATTTAATCCGTTTGTGGCTGCCTTGAGTCTCTTTTTTTTTATTATTATTGCACAGACATAAAGGACTCATTTTTGATTTCCTCTAAACCACTGTGGCTCACTGACTCCCACTGAGTTCCTCCTGATGGAGACCCAAAACTGTCCCTCACCAAACACAGCTATTCCTGGTGCACGTGGGCTCCCTCTTCCTGCCAGCTGCATTTACTGCTGAAGGCTTATTAGGTCCCCGGTACATCGGGAACCTGGCTGAGGTGCTGTTCCCTCCCTCCTGCAAGCTCTGCGAACACCAGGATCCTAGCAGTACAGTCACTCCAGGAGGTCGTAACAGAGGGGTTTGCATTGTGTTCAGACAGGAGATTATTGCCTCAGACACTAACTGCTGATGAGACCGTATCTATGTAATACATCTTGTTTCTTCTAATCACGTAAACAAGTGTTTTCCTGGCCATTATACTGGCAGTCAAAATGTGATTAAAATTCAGCAGTTCCCTCCTCTCCCTGGCAGTGAGCAGTACCACTGAGCCAGCAGAAGCAGCCACTGGCCACGACTGTGCCCGAGCCAGCCTGTGCAAGGAATTCTGCAAAGGAAGACGCAAACCTGTGTGAAGGGCTGGTTTCCTTGGAAGATCTGAGGAGCCTGTTGCTCAGAGGACCCCACTGTGTTACTTCAGCAAGGAAAAGGCAGTGCTGCCCCACAATGGACAAAAGGGATACAATATCCCGAGGTCTCTTCTAGCAGCAGATTCCCAACTTCAGGATAAGACAGGCTGCAAAAAAAAGAGGCAGCTATGTCTCTGCTGATCCTGCCTCCACTCTCTTGAAAGGCCTTCACTGTGTGCATAAGGACTTCTGCAGATCACCTGTGGGGCCAGGAGAGTTGCTCAGCTCTTCAGTGCAGTCCATGGACGGGGGTGTGGGGCATGCAGAGAGGCTACTCTCAGCACCGTGCCTGCTTTCCATGATATGCAGGAGAAATCTATCTTCTAGCCTAGGAAACCACTACACAGCTTTCCTTCCTTCCTTCCTTAGGTCTGTTTTTTACTTCCTGTGATCATCTGGGAATTGCCATGAACAACTCCCAGGCTGTCACAAAAAAGGGTAAAGCCCTGGGGCTCCCCTGTGCCTTCTGTGTGGAGCAGGGTTTTGACTTTCACCAGCCTTCTGTAGACTTGTGAAGTGAGGCGTTGATGCCCCCTGTCTCCTTGCTGGTCCCTCAGCTGATCCCAGCCTGTCAAGTGGCCCAAGCTCCTATCCCGGGTGGATGCTAATTTATTCAGGAGGACTTGCTCCTCTGGCAGATGTTCTGCATTTCACTACATGGGATACTCAGCTGTCAGCAGAGCGGGCAACATGCATATTCAGGGTCTCCTGTGAGGACAGCCATTGCAGAAAGTGCCTCTGCCTGCAGAGCAGTCTGAAATGCTGGGTAGTGATTGGCAAAGCACCCTGGCACGTGCTGTGCAAGTGGGGAGCTCCCTTGCAGGCCTCTTGAATCTCACTGCATTTATTAGGAGGGCTGATTACAGTGATCTCTGCTGGGGGACATTTTTGACTACCAAGCTAGATGCAGAGTTTACAGTGCACCACGTGCAGCACACTTGCACCCTACATGGCTAATGAAATATAAACCTTTTGTCTAGAAAGTGGCTTAATGCACTTCTTGCAAATTCCTTGCTCAGTGATTGCGGATAATCTTTTATCCACAGGCAGCACACTGCAGCAAGCACAGGGGATGTTAGCCTGGTTACTGTGCATTAGCTCCCTTAGTTGTCCATGGATATACAAAGGTGGTCAGAGGTGATCAAAAGTGGGTTTTAGTGTCTTTTATCTTATTCTATAAAGCTTCTAGTTAGAGCCAAGAAAATTGTAAATATTGAGCATGTAAAGGTCTAAATGCTCTGCTAATAGCAGTGAAATGGGAATTTCAGCATGTGTAAGGCATAGTTGGTATAGTCGAAGTAACATATTTGTCATTTTTCTGATTTCCTCAGGCTTCCAGGCTTGTATTTCACCAAGGGGTAGAACAACTGGGTGCGTGTGTGTAGTCCGTACATAAGTCTAGATGCTTGTGGCATCTCATGGGTGAAGACTTTCTCAGTCCTGCTGGAGGAGAATAACTGGAATAACTGTGGTGGTATTCTTTCAGGCTGCTCCAGACTTAAACACATCAGAAACTATCAGAAGACAGTTACTGGAACCATGGTGACGTGTTCTTTACTCAGTTTGCCAGTTTTGCTGGGCCTTTTAGCTAAGACTTGGGCAAACAGCTGAGCTGTTTATTAGTGCCTGAGATTATATGGATACAATATTTATCTAGGAAGTTGAAGGGCTTTGCTGTGGCACACTGGTTTCTGTAGGATGCTGACGAGTTATTGTGCTTCTGAAGATTACCAAGCTTGCTTTCCCAAGGCAGTGGTCAGCAGGCAGCTAAGCTGTGCTAACCAAGAAGGCCATAGATGTGTCTTGCAGAACATTGTTTAAGGGCAAGCGTATGTACAGTGACCCCTAGAAAAGTCACTCACAGCAGCAGGTCAGCTCACATTAAGCAGGATTCCTGGTGCAGTGCCTTGCTGCAGGTGCCCTCTGTGGGACTGGTTTGCTACACACCACTTTGCAGCTCTGGTGGTAGAGAAGGTGCCCAACCTCCAGCCATTGCACCAGTAAAAGCACTGTAAGAGCTTTGTTGCTAATGGAAGGCCTCAGCATGAGTTCTCACTGTGAATGCTGCATGTCTCTTTGACACAGTGATCTGTACAGAGCAGTGACAGACACGAAACATCACTAGCTGTCAGTGGGTTGCAACTCCCCAGCAGCTTGTCCTGGAGCAGTGAGCTGGTGGTGGTGGTGGGTGACGTGGCTCAGCTTGGCAGGTACCTCCCTTTGGAGGCACAAGTGAGGCTTCAGCCAAGTGTTTGCTGCCGTTTCCATGCTGGGGTGACGGAGGAAGGTTACTGTTGTTCATATCCAGCATTAACTTATGAAACCTCTCAAGTCTGTCAGCCTGTGGTTTTGCTCCAGGCACACTGTGACTTTCAGTGCCGCTTCCACTCCCTGCCCAAGGTTTAGAGTTTAGTGAACTAATCCTCATCTCCCCTGGATGGTAATCTGGTGTGAATGCAGGTGTCAAGTGGTGCCACCCAGCTGAACCCATTAGGAACATCCAGTGAATACAGGTGGCCATTCAGAAGAGCAACCTGGAATTCCAGGAGTCACCTGGCTTGAACCACTGAAAATCACCGTGCACCTCCTGGTCAGTAGGGGAGTTTTTGTGTCATATAAACCAAGCACCACATACAGCTAGGGATGCTCAAGTTTGGCCCATTAGACATCTGGTTCCTACCCCAAAAACTCCAGCATTGTTTTGCTGCAGTCCCCTTGGGCTTGGTGTGCAAATGTGCCCAGACCATGCCCACAAAGCTACAGCCCAGAGATTACAGCCTCCACCCAGGCAGTAGGGTAGCTCAGGTCTTGTGTCATCCAGGCTGGGAGCATTTGGACCCACAGCTCTCACAGCACAAAGGCAGACTATTAGCAGGGTAAGGAGGGGAATTAAGGAGAAAACACTCCCATTTGAAACTAGCTGTCCTGCAAAGATGAAGGCACAGTTCCCCAAGACTGCATGGTATACTGAGTAAGGCCCTTGCAAGCAGCCTAGTGATTGAAGCCAGGCAAGGAGAGTCCCTGACTTGCAGAATACATAGGCTTTTTTCTTTTTTGTAAGTCATTAACTAAGATAAAGCTCAAAAACCTCATGGTTACTGATATCACAATAAAAATCCTGCAAAATATTCAGAAAATATAAATTTTACCAAATGAGGAAAACTGGAAATTTTAGGATCCCCCCCGGCATAACAATGATGCTGGCTCAAACAAAGCCTATTGCAGAACCAGGCTGAACCTGAATGCTGCAGCTCTGGCTATAGTGCCATACCATGTAATTTTTCCTGCCTCTCTTCTTGCAAGCTATTTATACCATGCCTGTTTCATGCAGGCTGCAGCTGCCACTATGCCTGAGCATCTCAGGCCGAGGGAGCTGCTCTCCAGAGAATGCTTTCTTCTAGGAATCAGGACACAAAAGCCATCGGAGCGCATTGTTCGGCATCTCCCAGGGAAATGGGAAATTGAGGACACTGAGCAGGATGGAGGCAGCACTTGTCACTGCCCCACAGTGCCCCTTGCACAGAAAGGAGGCTGAAGCATCAGAACATGAGAAGAGCATCAATACCAGCATAGTTGGGAGCAAAATCGAAAGGAGGCAGAATCTACATCTGCTTTCGAACTGCCTACGATAAAGTTAATACTTCCTTCAAGATGGTGGAACATCCAGCTCTCCTGGAGCTGGACTGGCAGAGCACTCATTAGCTGTCTTTTGAGTGTCCCTGCTGAATTAGTGTGAATAGACTTGAGTTGACACTGAATACTTCTGAAAATTTATTATCTTCTCACATTTGGCTAGAGCCTTTCAGGCATTTAGCTGCTGGGTGGGTAAGTACATTTAGTGCCTCGGTTCCCAGATAGTGTGAGGCTGTTTGGGCAAAGCCATTACTTGCCATGTGTTCCTGTAGCTGTGCCACAGGGTCATCTCAATGCTGTTGGACCTCTGGAGGTTACTACCGTGCAGGATTGTTGTGCACCAGGATTATCACCTTGAGAACACCTGTGGGTGTAGCCAAGGCTTGGCACAGGTCCCTTCTCTTTCAAGGAAGACTCATGGCTGGCCTTGCACTCTAAATGAAGCTAAGGCAGTATCCCTAATATCATAGTATATCACACACAGTGAAAAGCCTATTAGAAATGTCTGCAAAGGCTGGATGCTGACAGAGCTTTCTCACAAGCATGGCCAGACTGCTGGGATGGTCCCTCCATCATGTGCCAGAGCCCTTTGTTAACATTGGCCTAATTTGGGCTTATGGCAAGAGAATGATTCAAAACTGCAACCCACTATATGTAGCACTGAATATTTGGTGGTGAAAATGGCCAAGAATTACAAATTAAGTCCATTTTGAGGCCAGGAAAGGAAATAGTTGTGCAATAGCATCACTTCCTATTCAAATTCTTTACAGAGGGAATCAAGGTCTGAGATAAGAATCACAGGGTGAGGCTGATATGCTCTAAGCTATACTGGACATAACAGTTGTTTTGAGTCTTCCCAATGAGTCTTCCCAGTTGTGATCTATATGATCCATGCCTCCTATCCCCTGGCCCTTATGGAAAAGCTGGGAGCTACGGGTCTAGGCTACTGTTAGACACCCATTTATGAATTCTCATGGTGCATTCGTAAGCCGCAGTGAGCAAAGTCCACATTATTTCTGAACAAGAAATATGCACATAAGCATGTAGTATATTTTTATCTTACAGATTATCAGTATCACAGTTGTAATGAATGCATTTTAACTTCCCTGAGCATCTCTATTATCACTCAGTCTCTATTTTTCAAACTGTAATGTAACAAGAGCTATCATTAGCATAATACCTCAGGCTACTACTCACAGCAAAGGCATCTCAGCTGGGAACAGAAACCTACCATGCTCTTTCCTATTGTTTCTTAGTGCAAGTGTGATGCTCTGTGGCCAGTATGGGAAAACTACCTGTGGGTGAGACCCAGCTGGGAAATGCCTCACCAATGAACTTGTGTTCCACCACCCTACTTCAGCCTTTTATTTGATGAAAACAGTGAGGAAAAAACAGTGCAGGTTCTCAATAGGCATAGTCCAACCTACCTAACTGCTGTCTATTTCTGAAAGCCTCCCCACTTCTACTCCCTCCTCTGCAGTGAAAAAACAACACCAAAAGTAAAGGCCATGATCACGGTGAGCTGGTCTGACTCGTCCTGCAGTCTCACACTCACTGGATGTAACAGGAGCAAAGCAAACGCAGGGAGATGGACCCCAGTTCAACAGCAGCTGCCATTGTTTTGGGTGAGGCACACAACCAGGTTGTAGTTGTGCCATAACCTGGCATCTGATACATGTCTTGATTAACCCTTTCTGTTGCTGAAGCTCAGCCTTGCAGTACATGAAACCTCTAACCCCAAACTGAAGATGAAGAACATACCAGAGTTCTCTGACAGCACAAGATGGACACTGTCAAAGGTTTGTTTGCATCTGCTGGTGGTCTGTCTTGAGTGCTTTTCATAAGCCAGAAGAACTCATGCCTGCTCCTGCTTTCTTTATTTTTAATCTCTCAGATGCCAAAGCTGGCTGACTCAGCACACAGTGTGAAGCAATTGCTCCCCAACAACTGTGTTGTGATTTACTGCTTCATGTGGTGCTGCCACCCCATGCAGCTCCTGCGTGGCAGGGAAGGGGCAGTGGGCAGGAGCACCTGTCCTGGAAAGCTTCATACAGGCTGTCCAACAGCAGGGGCAACCACCACATAAGCAGGAGAATGGGATCATCCCTGCTTGCTCCTGAGGCACATGTGTGGGAAGAAGGGATTTTAGCATCAGAGTGTGTAGATCCTGTGTCAGTGAAGGCAGTTGCTCGGTGCTTTGTCCACAGGACATGCCCTGAATGTTGCAGGGTTCTTGTGCCAGCACCCAGGAGTCACTTAGTTACCCGCGAATGCTTGCAAGAAAAGAAAAAGCTCTTTTTGAAGGGACACCTTAAAAGATCATTTTTCAGTCAAAAGATTGCTGTTTTACTTCAGATAAAGAGCTATTTCTGCAAGGCGGTCAAAAGGAAAGCAACTTGTCATGTTTTATGGCCTCTATTGCCCCCTCCAGTCCTACATTAGTAGTTGGTGCTGTTTTGAAAATAGCAGCCCTAGGAAAACCTGCACTAATAATAACAATGTCTCAGGCTCACCATTTGATATACATCTGAAATGTATTGCAAGAGAAAATTGGGGCCAGAATTTCCTTTTCTGGTGCAACCAACTTTCTGTCAAAAAAGCAAAGCCTGTTTATAAGAGCAGTCAGCTTTAGAGGAGCCGGAGTGAACTCACACAGGAACTTCCTCTCGGAACTTCCTACTCTAAGTATAAAATGTGACCTGTGACCTGGCTTTCTGTAACCTGTGAGCACATGCAGGCATGTACAAAAAACATTGGACTTAGAAATTGGTAAGCAAGTCCATTTTTCTCTTTGGTGGCAAGGCCAGGGGCACACAGGCTGATCAGATGTTTGTTCTTTAGCTCTGCCCATTGTAGGGACCCTCAGCTTTACATCCTTGCAGAGGAAGGGCACTCAGCCATAGAAACAAACAGAAAAGCACCAAACCTGCACATTTTAAAAGATGTGTCTCAGTTGTAATAACCAACAAATACTATCATTACCTTATTTGTCTATTGATTAATTTTTCAAGTCAGATAGACACGGCACCTCCAGTAATTTCATACTGAAGAGCATCACTTCCTTGGAGACGCAATTCTAGAGGCAGAGACAGAGCCAAGAGCTATTAATGCTATTTCCAGTGTGGGCAGGGGGATCAGGCTGTAGAGGTTTATATCTGGAAGAAGCAGACAGAGGTACTCTCTCCTACAGAGATGCCTGCCTCACCTAAGGACACAAAGGAAAAGAACTCAGTATGGCAATGACACAGTTCATTGACCCTTTAGAGTCCAAAACAGGTTTTTACATTCAGTTCCTCCAAGGAAGTTTTCTAAGTGAAGGCATATTTAGAAAGGCAAAAGCAGTCTCCCTCTTCCCTTCAGGAGCTCTGCTGTGTGCTCCTGCCGAGCTTTACGGGCTGCATCCCAAAGCTCACATCTGTCAGCTGCTGTCCTCTGGACATGTCCAGGCAGAAGTGACAGCGTGGTGGTGTCCAGTGCTTGTCCGCCCCACAGCCAGGTACGGAACAGGAGCTGCACAGAAGTGGTTACATCTTTTAAAGGCATTTAGACATTAATAGGTACAGCTTTCTCTCTTTGAAATAATAATTGGGAAGCCTAGACACCTGGGGTACAGAGGAGCTTTAAACTGGGAAGCAGAAAGGCCAAGTGGCCAAGGTGGGGGCAAACCAGCATATCAGGACCATGCATCCCTGCAGTGGGGAAGAACAAAGTCTGACCAACACTCGTCCCATGTACATTCCTCTTTCCAAATAAAAAAAAGCTTGTGGATGCATTTCTTTCTGATTTTTTTGTTTATTTTCTTTGTCCCATTTCTTTGAGCCCACTTGCTGGCTTTGCAAGTCTGATAGACTCCCAGCAAATTTCACATTTATGTCACATTGATTGTCATCCCATGTAATGGCAGCCACACAGGACAAAAGCTGAATACTCTGTCTTCCCTTTTGCCCATGAGTAGGATCCTTACCAGCTAGTTTTTGCAATAATAGAGATGCATGTGGAAGTGCCACACGTTTCAGCACAGCCCCCCAGCGGGACCAGAAAAGGTAGTTTGGAAGTGATGAGGTTAAACAGATGAAGTGCTGGAGAAGTATACTTACTGAAAGCAAATTTTAGCATGTAAGTTTTTTAACTTGATGCTAAAGGAGAGAAAGGATGATTGCCAGATTGACAGTTAAGAAAAATATCATTATAGCTGACAACTGAACAAACAAAGAATTAGCAAGGTAAATCTGGAACTCTGATATATCCAGGCTTATGCTATCATTCCAGAATAGAACAGTCTACTAAGGAAAAAACAGATTTTCAAGGAAAATTAAAGCAATTTCAAAAAGAGCCTTTGATGTTTAAAATGCATATAATTAATGACAAAAGTTTTCAAAGATACAGTTGGATTAGTTCTGCTTGGATTGGTTCTCTTGTTCCTGTGATTTTCTATCAATCATGAAAGCAAAGGAAGAAATTAAATAATTTATAGAGTAAAAATGGTTATCTGTACCGAAATTAGAGATGGACTTTTACCAATTACATGAATGATAAGTTTTCTCATTGCAGGCACTGTGGAGCCAGACCTTTTATCAAGCCCAACAGACATTGCTGCCACACTTTGGCACGTGTTTAGTACACCAAATGTTAATTGTTTTGAGTAGCACAAGCCCATTGCAGAGTACGGAATTCTCCTCTGCAACCTGCTATTCCAGTCTTATGGAGAAGAGGGAAGTGCTTCTAATCTCTGCTGAAAGGCTGGAGACCTCAGGCTTGTGCAACTTGTCACTATAGGGATACAGTTAAGAGTGCTTGACAATGCAATTTAATACCTATTTTAAACTGGTGTGAGTAGGGGCTGCCGTGTGGAAGGGAAGTTGTCTTCTCTTCTGCATGTTAGTGTTACTACTGATGCATCAAATTAGGCCGAAGAACTACCTGAAGCCTTTACAAGGCCCCTACCCAAAGCTTACTAAAACTCTGGGGGGGCGAGGGAGCAAGAGGTTGGTATAGTTTTGACGCAGGATCAGCCCCTGATTTCTCTCACCATTCATCTGAACAGCTCTTACTCCTGACACAGCCTAGGGGAGCAAAGACACACACAGAGTGTGTATCCCCATTGAGATTTTGCCAGCCATTAAGTCCAGGAGCAACCCTCATGTGGATGACACTGACCCACTGGCACCAAGGGAACACTTCCCTGGGACTGGCTGTGCACAGGGGCGTTGCTTCCTCTGCTCCTGTGACTGAGAAACCACGGTGGTCTGAGAACAGATTGCAATAGGCAGATCTTTCTATTTAGCAACTAAAACAGATATAAAAACCTTCTTGGCATTATCACTAAATTAAAAAAAAAAAAAAGAAAAAAATACAGCTGTAAAACCTAGCTCCTTGTTTTTTTAACTGGAAAACCATGTTTAAAGAAGCATTGCTGTTTAATTCATATGCCGCAAGGATTTCCACTTCTGCCTGAAAATTTCTGAATGTACGGTCTTAAAGGGATAATTCATTTTTGAAAATAGGTAGCTGAGGCTATTCCCCAGAGGCAGAAGCTTGTGGATTTACAGTGAAACTGATTCCAGTGCAAGAAAAAGGAAACAGATATTCAGGTTCACTTGATATGCACAACAGCAGTGACAACTTCTCCACTAATAAAAGACATGACACAATTAGATTGCTAACCTTTCCACTCCAGGAGTTTATCAAGAGGTCAGGACTTGAAACAAAATGAGAGGAATCAGAGCTAAAGTCTATTAGAGAATTCTCCCATTCTTCACTTTTTTCTGAAGCTCTTTAGAGAATGATCACCCACCTCAGGTGCAAGCTGCCTTGTTAGAAAAGCTTTGTTATTATAATAAAAGGGGAGTGAATAGGGTGAAAGGTATTACAAATGTAAGTAACTGAAGTGGGCTTGGAGAAAGGCTCATGAGGACTGAATTAAATAAATAGAGGTTTTGCACTATCTTCTGGTATCATGTAGTTGGTGCTAAAAGACAGCAGGGCCAGAGCGCAAATTACGAGTTGGGACTAGAAAAGCGAGAACAGTTGGCAGATAGAAAAGAGAAAAAGAAAGCCAAGGACAGTAGGAAGAAAACTTGCCAAACAGGGACTTGAAAAGGAGAAACAAAATCAGTGTTCTTCACAGTGAGCAAGATGACACAATTTCTACTGCCTTTTAAATAGATTTGAAAACATTACCTATTACAGAGCTTGATCCATTTTACAGAGAACATATGGTCCAAGCACTGAGCAGATACAATTTGAAAGTAGCCTCAGCCTAACAGGCACATGAAATGCCAAGGGGAAAAACAGAAGAACTGCTTCAGGTTTAAGTCTTCTGCCATTTGAAGATGCTCACTGGAGCACATGGAGTCTGTGTCCCAGTGAGGATCCTTCATATATTTGAGGTGAGTAAGCTCTCTGGTCAGGGGCAAAGAAAAACATTTGCTGTTACTTCCCTGAATCATCTGCTGTCTTGTGCTAAGCATTTCAAAACTGCTGCTTGTGACAAATCAGGCAAATACCAAGGAGCACCCAGTCTAATGGGGAACCTGGAACGCTTCCCAGGCTCCAAGCATGCCCAATGCTGCAAATGAGCAGACACCAGAACACCCTGAATATTCACTGCAACAGTGACTCTTAGCCACACATCCCAGCAAGTACTTGTCTACTGAACCAGCCAACTTTCCCTTCAAGGGATACAAAATGCTGGAGATATTGAGAAAGAACTATGAAGACAGTAAAGAAAACCTTAGAGAAAGGGTAATCTGGCTTCATGGAGGGTTGGAGTGGAGGGAATGAAAACGGAGTAGTGAAGATTTAAGGAAACCTGAAATCCATAACCATGCCATTGGCAAAGACTACAGCAACTTCTTTTCTCTACACTGGTCTCAAACACTTAATTTTCGTCTTCATCTTCAATGATACATCACAACATAATAATATGTTCACAAGCCATCTATTTCCCCCTGATTCTTGGTCAGGACACAGCAAAGGTTCCATTTAAAAATCATTTTATTATTAACATAATCTTCCCATTCAGCCAAGTGTGGGTCATGTATAAGGAATGTCGGTAAATATTCCATTTGAGGCTTCTTTTTACATATTTCCATTGATAAATAAACTCTGAATTCACATAAAAAAGTTAAACTTAAATAACTAATATATTTTTTTTGTAACAGGCATACATTGGTAAAATATAAATATTCTTGTACTCAGCCTTTGCTCTAGATAACAGTTAGCCACACATCACAGTTATTAACAACTAAAAATAAGAACTCAACTGATTTTCTGGCCTGGACTAAAATAGAGATGGAAACAGAAAATTCACATTTTGACTTTGGGCCAAAAGAGGTTGAGAGGCAGGAAGAGAACAGTTTTATTAACAGCCTTGTTAAAAATAGTCTGCTCTGCCACTGAATTTTAACTTATTCTACAATTGGTAGTTGATTCCATTATAATTTTATGTAACACTCAAGTATCACTAACAAAATATGGCACATCATCCATGAACAATATAATGATGTTTGGAAACTACCAGGGCAAAAATGCAGGCGATATGAGTGATTTGGTTCTGGCTCACCATTCCAACCTCTCAGACCAACAGCAACAGGTTGTGTCACCTCACTGTTTTCGCCACTTTCCTGCCAAAGACTGGAGTTTGTTACCTGTAGTTCTAAATTTCTCAAACTAACCAGTTACCAGGCAGTCTGATACACTGGGATTCCTCACCCAAAAGTCAGACCAAAAATCGGTTGATGAAGATGCCCTCTCAAAGGACCCTGGGAATGATGGTAAAAGGGACCACGGGACTGCTGGCTTCGAGCTCCAATGCCGTCAGGAAGCATTCAGTCGCAGCATCATCATTGCCTTGAGCCTGCAGCACCTCTCCCAGGCTGTTCCAGACCTCATGGGCTGTAGAGTTCACCTGGACAGCATCTCTGAGAATCTTCTCCGCCAAGCTGTAGCGCCCGAGCTGGTGAAGGATCAGAGCCTGTAAAAAACCAGAGGGCAAATAGTTGAGATTGGCCAGTAGGGCTTCCATGAAGGAAAAATGACTTGTCACAACAGCGATATAAGAGTAGGCAGCTCTTGGGCTCAAAGTGTTAGAGACTATATAATTTTTTTTTATTAAAGAAAACAGATGACCTGACACAGGAGTACAGCAAGCTGCTCCACACAACAAGGAGTGAAGTGGCTTTGGACAGGAAACAAAACTGTGTAACAAAAACTCCACCCAACAACCAAAAATCGTATGTACGTTTGCTTTCCCAGCAAACTCCTGCTGCCTAAAGTCCTACTAAGGTGTATGCTCTGAAGTGTTCATATCCTACCTGTGCATCTCAGCACCCAGTTTGTGGCTTATGAGACCTGAAACCACAC
This sequence comes from Pithys albifrons albifrons, assembly GCF_047495875.1. Classification (NCBI taxonomy): domain Eukaryota; kingdom Metazoa; phylum Chordata; class Aves; order Passeriformes; family Thamnophilidae; genus Pithys; species Pithys albifrons. Next base: position 17,577,176 of record NC_092463.1, on the reverse strand, counting down.
ACACAGCACCATGGCCTCTTGCAGGGGACAGAACAGGACCAAGTTCAGCCCAATGAGCAACAGCCATGGTACTTGGAATGCACATGGTACCTGTGAAACGGGAAGTATTCTGGCACTAATACTGCACCAGTAATGTACAAAGCACCAGCAGGGATCTAACTTCCCCAGGAGCCTCCTTGCCACATATTCTTCATCTTCCTCTGTGAGATGGGATCCAACTCAACACCACACTATCCACAGCACATCCAAACCCACTAGGACATGGGCTGAATGAGGGAGTGAAAATCTCCATCCATCACATTCACCTATGTTACTATGCCAGGAAACTAGTGGAATGACCCAATAAAACAGCTTTACTCTGGGATGATAATAATCCTAAAGATACTATGCATTTTTACATTGTGATTCTGTCTTGCAAAATGCATATGGACCACAAATCTTTGTTTCCCAGAGAAGCATCCTGATTATGTGCTTACAGAGTCCTTGTGACTTCTCCCCTCCCAACCCCCCACTCCCTGGACCACAATTTCTTTTATATCTCTCTGTACATCTGTCCCTCCAATCCTTATTAACCTGAGTACCAATGATTAGAAGGTACTGACATTCTATGCAGCCCCTGAATAATCCACCATACATTTCTGGAATTGTGCCCACCAGGCTGACTTTCAGCATAGCAAGACTGCTAACTCCATCCTACAGAACATCTGAGCAGGCCATGCTCTGAAGAACAATATAAAAGTGCTGTATGGTATTGGTAAGTAAATAAATAAATGCAATGCAGGCTAATTTCTATCAGCTTGGCAGATGTTCTCACATAAAGGTGTGAGAAGGATTTTCTAGTTTCAATTTTTTTTTGAGCTCTCAATTGAGTCAGCATTTCCAGAGTAAGTGAACAGTCCAAAAATCAGATAACTCTCAGGGTCAGTGTTTTTTTCCCTGCAGTGAAGTGACTGGCAGTGACTGGCAGGTGTCAGATGCGAAACTACAAAAAATGAAGCAGGAAGATGGAATATATAAAGTTGCTGTGGCTGCAATATGCCTAACCTTAATAAAATTTAAGTGTTCTTACTTTTCAGACAAGGTTCTCTATTTTCAAATATCTTACTTTTGGGGGGGCACAGATATATTTTATACTACTTAAACATGTGAGATCTTTGAATATTGGTAATAATTTTTTTCTTAAATATGCCAGACTAGTTTCCCTGCTTGCTAAGGTTACAAGCTGCTCTTTTCAAGACCAAAGAAACCAATCAAATTTTACAGACATGAGCCTGTTCACAGGAAGAGACACATGTTACACATCTACCCTATTCTGTATGGCAAAAAGCACAGCTGAGAATTTCCAGGTGATAGAACTAGGGCAAATACTAGCTGTTTGCCTGCTGTTACACTTTTCTAAGAATACAATCATTAGTGTTGAAATTAGCCATTTAGCATTAATGAATGAACCACTCCTGCACGGGCAATCAGGTTGCATCCTGTACCCTCACGTTTTGAGGGCACAGCTTTCTCAAGGGAGTGTCTCCCAGAAGTCAGTCTTTCTCTGGTGCCTCAGGTTGGGACAGTACGAAGATTCCTGCCTCAGGTAGCAGTCCTGGGACAATAAGCTTTGCTTCCAAAAACCAATAGAGAGAAAATCAGACTTGCTTCATTGCAGAGCATCAAAAGGACAGTGACATTAGGTCGCAGTAGCTGCGGGCTGAGCTCTAACAAGCGATCTAGAGAAAGAACACAAAATACTCTCTGATTCATTAACTCTCTCTCAGAATGATGGCCAGATGTCATACAGTGTAAGTGTCCGGCTTGTAAATCCCCTTCCTGGATGACTTCATTAGAATTCTGAGGCACAGAACATTTCAGATTGTTCACAGTCCTTGCCTGATTTTGCTCTATTAAGCATTACACTCCAGACCACAGGCAGAAGGAGCAGGCATGTCTATCATGCAGCAACATCCTTTAGCTAACTCACACCACCATCCATCCAAGAAAACTGACTTTCAGTTTACCAGCTGTCAGCACATGCTTGCTTTAGGTGCTAAACCCTTCTGGAAAAAAACAAACCACTAAAACCAACAACAAACACTCAACTAACCCTCCTCACTACCCCCAACGAAACTCCTCTAAGACTTTGCAGAAATCAATACAAATTACCCTAATCCTTCACTGTGTATTTTCAGCTCCTTTTCAACAGGAAGCAAAACCTCAAAGCTACCAGTTCTGCCCTTTACTTATTTAGCAGCAGATGTACAGACAACATTTATCTGCAGAGTAATGTTAGGTCTGTTGTTCTATGGTTGGAGATGGGCTTGAACAACACATGAGGCATCACAGAGATACCTAAGTGACATATGACTCACATCTTCAGCCTTGGCATGTTAGTTTAAAACTTCAGTAGAATGCCTTATCCCTATATCCTCTTCATAAACAGACATAATCTTCGAAAAAAATTAAATATGATAGGGATTTTGGAACTTGTATCAAGCAGGAAAAGTGTTATACAGTAAATAATAAGAAATGTAAACGTAAGACACATCCATTTTACAAAAGATGATAAACACAGTAAGTTCCTAAGGTCTTACAGAAATCTGAGGCAATCTATTTGTTCATTGTACATTTCAGAATGCTGCAGTACTTGACAGAGGTTTTTAAGACAACTGTTGGCATCCTGCTGGGTGAAAGCAGGATCTTTCCTGCTATTTCATCTTTTTCACATGGAAGAACAATCAATTTATGACATTTGCTTCTAACACAGTTATAAAAGCCCCTAATGTGTGTGGGCTTCTTCATTTTGCGGCTCAGTACAAATGTTGCTTATGACTTTACCCTATGTTTGGTTTTGGGGTTCTTTTGGGGTTGTTTTTGTTTTGGGGTTTTGTTTGTTTGTTTTCATTTTATTTTTTTGTGAAATCACGGATCTCTGAGTGTGTTAAGGTTTCCACTTTCTCTCTGTCTTTATGTTGTAAACTCTCTAAGTGAATCTTATTTTTCTTTTAGTCAGTTCTACATTGTAGAGGTTGATTTCGTAACTCGAAAAAACTCCAAGAGAAAACTCTAATCAGAAATGGCACAGGCAAAAAGTGAAGGGAATCTCTGAAGAAACGAAGAGACTTTTTTGTGCCATCATCACAAGAAGTGAAAGCAGTGCTTCATGTCTCCAATCCACTGATATTTATACCAGTCACTTTGAATAATCAGCAATACTCAAAGATTTGTGGAGTTCAGATGCTCTCTGCCCAAGGAAAGGTCAACAGCCCTTTACAATGTCCAGGCCACAATCAGGGATTGCAGCTGGGACTAACAAGGACTTTGTAATTCCAAGAGCCTCCAGAAGCTCCTGGAAGGGGCTTTCTAAAAGAGAATCAACTGTGTGCTGCCTGTGACAGGGAGGTCCTGTAGTCACTACAAGGTTCTACACAAATTTCACACCCCAACAGGATAAAACCCTTTAGGAATTAATTGAAATGGGGGGGGAAAGCACTTCCAACTTCTGCCACTGGTTATTTGCAAGATCTTGCAAAGTATTTCCTCACCCATTTTGGAGTCACAAAGTCTCCTTTTTGCTGGCCAATGTCTTTCCTCCCTGTCATACCCTTTACACTTAATTTAACATTGCCCCACATAACAAAAGTGCTATTCTTTGCTTATTTCATCCAAGCATCTGTCCAAGGACTGTTTTTACAACTCTCAAACAGGGCCCAATCCTGACTGAAGGCCCTTGACACTGTTGGCAAAACAGGAGTAATTTGTTATTTATTACTCAATATCTCCTAGACACCCACACAGATACAGCACAGAAAAACAGCTACTGAATCTGAATAGACAGAAATATCTTCATGTATCATCCAAAATATTTGGCTGAATAACCTTCCTTTCTAGTCATCTTACTTGTGTTAAGGAACGGGGATTATGTATTCTGTATTTTGGATACTGTCTTGGGACTAATCATGTTTTGTGTTTTAATTAATGACACATCACAGGAATAATGAGAGTGATGATACAATTAGATAAGCAAAAGCTAAGAGGATACAATACAGAAAGCAACAGGCTGATCACGAGAACTCAATAACAGGAATATGGCAAGAGTCAGTAAAACAAAGGGGAAAAAATAACACAACAGTAACACAAGTTCTGCAGCACGGTGGAAACCTGTCAATCAGCCTGGGAGATGAACCTGGTTTTATCAGTGTAAAAAACGTGTGAAAACTTGAGTGACATCAGGAAAGGTTTCTAGGAGAAAGAGAACAAGACCTCAGCAGCTGTTCAACACACGGCCTCCTCTGGTATCTTGTGCTGTCTCCTCTATTTAACAAAGGTAATTCAGACTGGAATAGACACAGAAAATGACTACTGAAATTATCAGTAAAAATCTGAATTTACAAGAGGAGACTAACAGAGTTGGTTTGATGAATGTAGCAAATCAAAACCTGCAAGGAGATGAAAGTACTTGCTATAAAACCGGCAGAAAGAACAGAACAGAGAACGACTTTTTAGAGAATAAAGTTGTCACAAGAAAACACATGTGTATAAATTTGCTGTAAGTTTACAAAAATAAAAAGGTAAAACATTCCTGGCAATTGGAGCATAGAGATTTTGGAACAGCATTCTCCTTGCAGTATTAGGGTGCAAACTAGTGTTAAGACAGTCCTACAGGAAGAGCTTTCATGCCCTGAAGGTTATGAGGAGGAGACTTGACTGGAGGGCCCAGGGAGCTTCCACCTCTCCTGTTCTGGTATCAGGGTCTCCCTCTGCTGCACTGTGAGGAAGCAGAGTGATAATATTTTCATGTCTATATAATATTACTACTTGATGCTTTTGTTGTAAGAACAACTTTCTCCTTATTCTTTATTCTTCTCTTTATTGGGTAACACTGAAGAAGCAGGTGCAGAGAAATGTCCAACTAATGAATGCAAAGCTTAAGAAAGAAGAAAACTAGTATGACAAAATTATTTGACTCTGAGATCTTCAAAGCCATGAGGCTTTTTTTCAAAAACAATTGCAGACCCTGTAGCATAGTTACAATCTTTTGGGAATGGAAAGATGCATAATGGAAATTACACCTGCATGCAAGAGGTTTAATCAGCATGCAGTTCAACAGGATCTAAATCTTTACTCCACCCGGTTAACTTTCAGTTTGTCATTAATATCTATCTATATGCTAGATAAAGAAGATATCTTTAAAATTTAACCTCTGGTGATGGCACAATAAAAGAAATCATTACAATTTTTCAATAAGCCAGAATTATACTTTGTTGTATACTGGACCTGTCAAAGTTATATTTTGGCATAGTTATTTTTCCCTTGCAGTTCAACATACTAAGGTATTTTTCATTAGCTAAATGTAAGCATTTTTAAAAGGAAAACATTCAAATCAATTTGAATTTCCAAATGGAGCATTACATTCTCCAAGTCTTCAGTTTGCAAAAGCATTATTATTACTTATTAATATATCACTCAGAATCTGAACAACGTAATACAATAAGCAAATGCATAAAGTCATAATTGCTTAAATAAGCATGTAGTGTAGTTTTCACTGCAAAGGTATCTTTTTTTGTCAAACAGGCTTTCTCTCTTTGCAAATTAACCTCTCATAATGGTTAACCAAACAGTCAATGGAAAACGCACACCTAGAAAAATAAACACCAGAGAGAAATGGAAAAATACTTAAATAACTAATTTCTGATATTGAAAACATGATTAAAACTAATCATTTAGAGCAGTTTGGTAAGGTCAATTTTTATTTGCTTTTAGGCAAATGATAAGGTAACATTCAAATTTTTTCCATGGAACTAACTTTAAAACAATTAGTCATAATTATCACCCATCCTATGCCTCATCAAACCAGAGCTTTATGATAAAGTGATAAACTATACTTGAAATAACTGGAAAAAAGTAAAAAGGTAACACTACAAAGATCACTGTGGTTTCCTCAATGTAACTAAAAATTTTGTCTCAAGAGAGTTGAAGGTTTTCTTAAGGTCTGATGACTTCTCTGCCCTGTCTGAAAATAAACCGTTCTGAGTTTTGACAGAAGGACCACACCAGATTTTTACCTTTAGTCATTTGGTATCAAGAACAATTTCATTTTCTCTGAGGAAAATATAGACCAGAGGTAGCAAATGTCCTCAAAGCAACAAAATTCATTTAAATTAATTTTAAAGTTCGGGGACAGGGACGACTTTGCCACAAGTCCATTTGCACTTTTGCCCTTTTCAGGGAGGATGTTGAAGTGTCAGCGCTAAACTCTCTCTGCAGAGAAAGAAACTGGTAACTGGGAGAAATGGACAGTATGAGAACAGGAAACGTTGCTGACTTTACCTGCAAAAAAGTGCCAGATTCTCACCATGTTTAAGAATTGCAGCCTGCTGACCTACAGAAGCCCCAGCTATGGAAATTTTAGTTCTACCAGATATGATGTTTATATTAATTCATTCTTAGTAGGTCTGTTACACGACTCGTTTGCCAAAAAACTTCTAAATTTGTATGATACAGACCTTATTTAGCTAAAAAAACAGCCCTTAGAGATAAAAGTTTCCCTTGCTGAAACAACAGCTTTAAGAAAACATTACAAGCATATGAAAATAAAAAAAGAGCCTGATTTTGCTTTTAATGATTAGAGCAGGGAGACAGAAGAACAGAGAGGGAATACTACTTGCCTGTTTGCTGATGACCTGCTGAAGCCCAGCAGCTGCAAATGTGTAAGCAGGTACAGAGGTACTCAGGTGAGCAAAATAATGATTAAGTCCTACAAAGGACATAAAGAACTCACTGCATCCAACTTCCCAGGAATTTTCCCAGTTCACTATCTTATTGTTTTTAAACAAGTCCCAGCCTAAGAGAGAATCAACTTTCCATGGTGGTATTCACACAGAAATGTTAGTAACATCCCCATCTAATCCATAAAACTTCAGTCAGGGATTACGACCATAAACAGTTATAAAACCCAGTGTGCAATGCATGCAAATCCATATGCACTGTAATTTTAGTATCACAAAACTGCCCCTTGTTACACGCTGCTTTTTCAGCCTGTTTTGCAAGTGTTAAGGTGGCTGCTATTTTTAAACAAATCTATCAAAGTTTACCAGAGACTTGAGAGTGTTATGCTAAAATAATGAAACAGAAGTGTTAGTGAGGAAAAATGAGAAGAATTTGTCATGATACATGGAAAAATAAGTAAAATTCTGCAGCTGATATTTTCCAAACTCTGTGATAAAAATATATATTTTAAATGTATTCTATAAAATATTTTACACTTACAGAGTGAAATAGCACATTATTTATATACTATGCTCTCTTATTTTCCTTTTAGCTGACTAATTTGTGCTGAAACATGTCCATCTAATGGAAGTATGACTTTGCATAAGAAATCATTTACATGCTCCTTTTGAAGGCATATACATGTTTAGTCATTATAAGTAACTATTTTCTGCAAGTGCAAAAAATTGTGACACGGTGCATCAGTTCAAAATAAGCCATTACATCAGAAAAATGATGAGTAAACATAGTTCTATGTCTGCAGACACAGATGCATTTTAATGCAGGGATTTTGAAGGATGGCCATATTATAAGGTTTAAAACCAACTGGACCGACCAACAACACTTAAAAGTAAAAATAATAATTTACAACTACATCTTTAATTGGAAAAGAAACTGCAACATGTAAGTAATTTGTTTCCAAAATGCAGAATAAAAATCTACTTATCTAGTTTTCTCTAACAAAGCAATTATTTTGAATATTAAAAAGTGCTTTTCTTCAAATATGCTCAAAATAAAATTTCCCAACAGCTCAGTATGGATTTTGTTTTTTAAACGAGAGCAATCAGCTAATAATATACAGTTGATCACTCACTGCACCAAACAAAGCGACTGATGAACAAGTATGAACCTGTGCCCACAGCCACCATTGGCGTTCACAGCCTATCCCATAATATAGCCCATGTGTCCCTTTCTGCCTTGTCCCCTCCCTCTCCTCCCTCCGTGTCCAGCACACCCAGAAGCTGCTCTGCGTGCTCTGTGTGACGCTAAAGGCCCAGTTTATTATTTCCCTACCCTTCCCCCAGTGCTCACATACCCCCTGAGGTATCCAATTGCTTCCCCTGCTGCAAACCACTTGTTGCTAGGAGAAAACCTACTGCTTGGCAACAGATTTTTAAAACAACTTTGGCTTTGTTACTCACTGAACTTCACAATGCCAGCATGAAATAACAAACGTGCGTGGTCGTTGGTGCATCTGTGTACTTATAACCCCCTGGGAAATGAGTGGCCCCTTCCAGCAGGGAGGTGCTTGCCTTTCAGCTCCTCACTGCTCAGAGCCCGTAACGCAGAAATTCGTAATTGAAGTTTGTTTCTTAAAATTACTGATCATACTCTTCCACTGAGATGGAAGCTCTTGGAGGACATATTTTCCTGTTAAGATTGGTGTAATTTTGATTTACACTCTATGGGATTTTTCTATCAGTTTACCAAAACATAGCCTGACTACCAGGCTACATTGCAAGAACTAGTTTGACTATAGCAAACACACTGGAAACAAATAGAACATATTATGGACAGAATGAACAGTGCAGAGGTTACATAACTTTTTATATCTATCTGAAAATTAAACTGAGGTCTTATTTCATATGCTATGCTTACCAACACAGTAAACCCATAAGCATCCTCCCTTCAGAAGTGGGATGGCTACAGCTCTGGCAAATACTACATTGGTATCAGAGAATAAATAAGTATAACCTTAGTCCTCAGATTATGGCCAGTCCTAAATTTGGAGCATGTGCCATCTGGTGCAAAAGTTTTACATTTTATCCCAGGTGTGACACCGTGTGGTGACACTGAAGTGTATGCAGGTCTCCATGTGGAAGCTTGGCAGGACTGTATCTTCCCTTCCCTCCTTCCCAGCACTGAAGCCACATCAGTGCCTGATCACCTTTCCCCGGAACAAGAAAAGGGGATTTCCCAGATGTATAAAATCCTTCAAGGACATACGCCTGTGATGAAACTGGTGCTGGAGATGACAGCTACAGACAGTGCTGTTTATGAAATGGGCCCATACTAATGCCCTGAATTCGGTATATTCTTGTGTATTGTCATGCATACACTCACCCCTTTCCCTATGTAGACAGTTATAGACATACATCCATCACAATATATTCACTGAAGAAATGCTACCATTTTATCAGTCTGACCTGTGTCTGTATTTCAACACTGGTTGTGTTCAAAGCAAGACCAAGTTTACCAATGGATCATTATTGATGCCATTATTTGCCCAGTTTTGAGAGAAAGGATCAGAAGGATAGAGAACTGTATTTCTGTTTCTCAAAGCTTTGGACTAACATAAAATGCTTTCAATATCCAAAAGAGGAAAAAAAACCCTGAATCCTTCAAAAATGATATAAGTGCAGAGAGACAGAAAACCTCAGACTAAGATTTTTCAAATGGGGAGCATCAAAGTCAGGCCACAGAGTCAATATTCAAGTATTTGAGCAAAAGATGGATTTTTCACGCGAACTGAGGAATTCAGAACTAGGAATTCAGTGTCGTACCTCCACTGCCTAAAGCTAGATTCCAGTTTAATATATCTCATCATTCCTGGTTTTGAAAACTTGTGCTCCATGTAAATATATCATAATGTCAAGCAATTAATGTTTTTCTGTCCGTCAGTCAAACACAGATAGAATTAAAGAATAAATAATTAGAAAGAGCGACCAATGACTTTCTAAGAAGCTGTTTTTCATCAATGACAGTTTTTCTATAAAATCACATTGAACATACTGGTTGTATGTGGCTTCTGGAAATAGTAATTAGAAAAATTGACCAAATGTTTTAATGAAGAAATCAATCTGAAGTCAGGGGAATAGTTTGCGTATCAAAGAAATACCAGAGTTGCAGATGCAGTTCTAGGCTCTGTGGGTAAAACTTATAATAGAACTGTCCAGAGTTCAAATTGAGCACTTTGAAGATCTTTAGCTATATTGTCACTATATTGAAAGCTAGTATTTGTAGTCCATGCTTGTACAAAATATTACAGAAACTGTACTTGTCTGAACTTTTGAGACTATGGAAAAGGAATCAGAAGTGAACGATATTCTTCTGAAGAACCTTTTTGCATTTATGCATGTGCACTTCTCTCAAATATTCTGAAAAATGCTGTATTAAATATTCAAAGTAAGAACTGCAGTATTAGATAAAAGATGACCAGTCCTTTAGTTACCAAAATAAAACAGGGATTCAAAGATTAAAGCACATTATTCACATTTTTATTCCTTTCACCCTTACCCAAAGAGATTTTGCATACAAAAATATGTACATACATATGCTATGACTAATGTCACTGTTTCAAAAGTGTTATGACACCACAGCAGCACACACTATAATGGCACTGCAGTAACCTCTAAGAAAAAGAGGTTACTTTTAATGCAGACTTAATAAATAGCATTCCCCAGGAACAGATGATTTCCTTCCCCACAGAGCAGATATGAACTGCCACCTGCCCCTCAGGCTCCAGACACTGCACTGGCAGAAGCATCCTTGGGGCAGTTTGCACGACCCTCCTGGCACGAAGGGGAACACACCCCTTCTCCCCCCTACTCTGCAATGAAAGGCAGGAGCTGCAGGTAGGCTGCTAACCTGCCAGTCTGCCAGCACAGCTGCCAGCAGATCCATCTCTGAGGCAAGGCTATTTTTCAGTGTGAAGGGAGGTGTACACTCTCCCATCTGTGCACCATCAGGCAGAGATCAGAAGAGCCAAAGCCTAACCATTGGCTAAGCAAGGGCTTTTAGCACTTCCAGAAAAACAAAACAAACACTTCTCTATATACTGACTTACCTGTCACAAAACCTGAAGAAGTTGAACATACTGAAAAGTACAGAAAGAAGCTTTGGACTTCTAATGAGATAAACCCAAACAGCAGCATTTTTTGGGAAAAAAATTACAAAATAACAAAAAAAGCTATGAATACCATCAATGTACCTCAAAAAATAAGCTTTTGCTGATACTGATCTAAAAGCAAACACATTAATATACCTGAAATATCACTTACATTTTTCAGCTGAATTCCATATAAGCCTATCACATTTTCTCACAACTACCTTTTGGGGATCATCATTAATTTTTTACTTAAAATATGCCAAAAATAATTTCCATTTAGTTAACATCAGATCAGAAGAGCCCTCCTAGGTCAAACATTTGTATGCCCTGTCATTACAGACAACCTTAGTACAGGATTTCTTGTTCCACAGTGTCGAATTCCACAGCTAGGAATCCTCTCCAAATCATCTTCCCCAATTTTTCACTACCCGGTTTGTTTTCAGTTGTTTCAGCACCAATGCCACTTGGCCTTATTTGGATAATGCATATCCCTCTCATGTTTGCAAGGAGCATAGGAAAGTTTCCTGCTCCTCCAAGGAACAGCTGTGGAGACTTTCCAGTGCTACAGTGCAGTCACCGCAGTGCTCACGGTGTGCAGGGACAACACTGAGGCAAAGCTACAGGCTGGGTTTGCCATCCAGCTGTGTCAGGTGGGATTACAACAGCCTGTGAAGAAACCCCAAGTGAAACCTGTGCCTTCAGTTCACACCGAGGGCTTTGCCTTGTTGACCAGCCTCAACTCATTTTACTGGGCATGGCAGTCTCCCTATTTTGGGAACATGAAGCAAACAGGGGAGCAGGAACACCACATCTTCTACAAGGGAAGGGTAAATCTGTAGGCTTACAAAATTAATGCTGAGACTACACTGTTGCTGAGATGATGATGCTGATAAATGGGACAACATGATGTCTCACGCTGGGTTTGGCTAGCTCATGAACAACGAAGATGCAGCTCTTTTAGAAAAACGGAGATGTTGCTCTGACCAGCTACTACCCAGTTCTTTGTCCTCCCCAGCCATTTTCACGCTCAGTCCTTCTCTTATATTTTATGTTTGTGAAAGCTGTCATATTTCTTTCACTGAAGAGCCTCCAAGTCTTATTTTTAATCAAACTTAGGTCTTTGTACTGAAACTGTTCTTCCCAAAGAGGTACTCTATTAACTATTCTAAAATCATTAGCCCAGTAATATTTAGTGAAGTCTAAGTTCTTTCACCAACTAATTCTTCCGGAATTCTGGTCAACTCCTCCATACTATTCCACCAGCAAGTATTTGCCACCATTTTTAAACTTTCATTTCCACTAGTGTAGTAGTTTTGGCTTTAGTCAGCATAGGTCCCCATTTAGGCCTCAGTTTTTAGCAGGCCTCAAAGGTTGTGACACAGATTAGAGGGGACAGGTACCATCTGACTTAAGCAGCCATAGAGGTATTTCATATCATCTGACATCATCAGGAAGTGTCGGGGAGTATAACAAGCAAGGTGGGAGGAGTCTCTGCTCTCTTCGGTCCATGCTTCTGACCAGGACGGTTCCCGCTCCCTGACTGCTGATATCAGGCCCTCCTGCCGGTTGGCACGTCTGCTTAGCCGGGGACGTGAGCACATTCCTGTTAATTCCTCTTTCCCTCTCGCTGGGAGGTTTCCTCTGGGGAGGGGGTTTGGTTGGTTTGGAGTTTCACCTGTTAGCTGGGGCGACCTCGGTGAGCCTGTTGTTGTTTCCTGTCACTATGTGCTATTTCATATTCTGTGTTAAGCTCTCCTCTTCTCTGTATAAATATAAAAACCTCACTGTGTTTAAAGCCTCGTTTCTGCTGTTTTCCCTCACTCTCCTGCTCTGGGAGTGGACTTTTTGACTGGGTACCAGGCAGTTGGCATTTTGCCAGCTCAAACTATAACAACTAGTAATTTTACCTTTGCTATCCATGATGAATATCACCTTCCTGTGAAAGATTGAGGCAAAATATGAATTGCAGTTACAGACTTTTTATAAGTGGATATCCATCACTGCACTGATTGACATGTTAAATCGTATGCTGTGGTTGGTTTATGGCTCTTGAAATCCATTTTCCAAACTGCATAATATATTTGTGCACAAGGTTGGAATCTGCAGAAGAAGTGTAATTCCAAATGCTATTTCTCCCTAAGTGCTTTCCTTTGGTTTACTATTCTCAGCTGACAGGCAGCTGGAATAAATTTGAGCCCTGCTTCCCAGAGTGTCCAGAACCTTGTCCATTTGAGTCACTTTTGTAGTTCGCTGGAGCACAGTTGGCAGGAAGGACACAAGAATGGCAGAAAAGGCAGTCCCTCACAAAGCTAGGATTTGATCAGAGTAAGCACACTGGAAAGTTCATGCTCTCTGAGTGAAATGCAGTGGCAGTTTCCACTTTTCAGGGAAGAAACTTTCAAGGAATAAGAACTACAGAAACAGCATGGGTTTGGTAGGGAAGGTGGGAATTCTGGAACTTAAGTGAGCTGCTGAGTCTGAGTTGAGATACAAACATTCCTACTAGCTATTGTGTGAAACATCCATGAATTCTATCTTCACAAAAATATTCAGATATAAATGCTACATTAAATAGAATGTAATGCACATGGCATAAAGACTGCACCTACTAATAAAACTTCCTTAAATTTTAGGAAGGTTAGGGTTTGATTCTGCAGCAAATGAGACAAGTTTGGACACCCAGGCTAAAGCTACCTCATTTATTTTCAAGAGATCACCAGCTGCTTATACTATTATATCACAATTTTAAAGGAAAGTAAGTTTGATGCATCAATTACTTTAATAGATCTGGCAGCATTTCATACTGTTTTAGATTTTATATCAAGAGCAGTTATTTCTGGCAACTGTAACCTACCAACTTGTGGCGAAGCACCAAATTAATATGACAAAGCATCATCACAGACTGCATTTGTGTCATAGCATTTCATAGCCCTCTGGTAAGTCTTTGGGTCTGTGACCCTCATAATACCATCTGTTCCAATGCTATTGTGGCTATCACTTTTTCAAATGGTCATAAATTAAAAACCAGGCAGAATCCCAAAGAAGTTATTGTCAGCCGTCAGGACAAACTGCAAAAACCACCATGAAGAAAATGGAAATTGAAATGGCTCTGCGGTTGATAGAGGTTCACTTGCTTGTCTTTTGAACATTTGTAACCACATAACAATATCTTAAAGACTTAATTTATTAATTCCACCCATTTAGAAAATGAGGGGTTGTTTTTAAATGAGAGAATCTGCTTCTAAAACTATGTCTTTATTTGAAATTAATTATTTTAAGCAAAACCCACTTACCATGAGAGACATTTTAATTCAGAAACCAAGGCAGAAGCAGTCCTTTCTTTTAGCAGGTCAGAGCACCTCTGACAGATGGCAATCGTTTTTCCAAAGTGCTACCTAACACAACATTTGTCCATGTAGATTTAGAGCTCTGAAAGCATTTTTGCACTGTGTATTGGACAGAATAAATTTTGAATCTGCATGAGTTTTCTATTATTTCTATAGCCCTTTAGTGTTAAGGTCTTTATATCACTCACAATTCACTATTTCATCTAAACATGTTATGCTATCAATAACATAGCTAACTAAGCTAATGAAGCACAACATGTTATGTTATGTTCTGGAATAATTTTAAAAAGTAAACTTTCAAGAGCTATCTCCATGACCACTGACCACAGTGAAGCCTGGTTTGGTTTTCTAATTACTGTGCCTTATATTGCTGCATCAAGAATTTACAAACACTCACTCTCGTGTGTACTCACTGATACCTAATACAAATCTGAAATAATTAAAAAGCCTTGGCAGTCTTTCCTCCTGCCTCTATTTTTCTAATACTTGCAAAAGTCTTTTATTTTTTTTTACATCATTCTCTCTTCTGTCCAGATAAAACTGGGGAGAGAATGAAATAATGATTTACTATGCCTGATTTTCTAACATTTGTCTTAAACAATAAGTTCAATGTGTGAGATATAAAAAGTGTATTGGTAGTGGCTGAGGAAGACTGAACACACTGAGCTGCAATAAATCATTTCACTAGCATCAGTGATTAAAGACTAATTAATGAATTAGAACTCAGAAAAAAATGGAACTCACATGTTAATTTCAGATACATCCATAAAAAAAAATTGTAACTTCACTTATGAAATTTACTTCCTGGAATAAGAGGAAAGCATTTAAGAACTCTGGGATTTTTCATCAAAGCATTCAGAAAAAAAATGAAAGAATCAAATGTCTGCATCCTAATGGGCCTACTAAAGCACGCTATATTGCTCAAGTGGGTTTGGGCAGTGTCTGTCCTTGCAGTGCTTAGCTTTTAACAGCGTGAACAATGTTCATGTTTTCCTATTTCTGCCACGTAAGTGCTTTGCTAATGAATTGCTTCGCTTGGTTCATCTGAGCAGTACTAAAAGACTGAAGATTTTTTCCAGGTCAAATGCTTTATGTATACATACGTGGCTCTTCAGTATGAGCATTCTGCCTTAACAGCTCAGTGTTCTGCTAATACTTCTTTTTCCTTCAATTCTATGCCAGGTCTTAAGAAAGCAAAGCTGTTTCTAAAAGCAACTTCAAGTCCAGTATAAGAGCTGTTTCTTGAAAGCCACTTTCCTTGAAGCATCACAACAGCATCTATCACAATGCAAGATTTCTCAGATTTGCGTGAAAAAGCAATGCTCGTATAAACTACACATCAGAGATTAGCAGAAAGAGGCTGTAATGTAGTGTTATGGAGAAAGGTTTTTTAGCTTCCCAAGACTCTGGTAAGTGCATCTTAGTAGAAAACCACATTCAAACTCAACTTCTGGACAATAATATTTACTACCATTCTGACACACTTCTAGGTATTAAACTACCCACTTTTGTTTACGTCCCAATAATCACAGAGTGGGAGCAGAGAATTGTTTTTCCACGTCTCACCAAAAACTGATCTTCCCCAGAGCATGTTACTCCTCTCACAGAAAAAGCTGGCCTTAGAAGTCTTACTCAAAACTGTATTTATTGCATATAATGGTAATTACAAAGCATACAAACAACGTAATAGAAAAAGGAGATTTATGACATTAGCTCTCCAAACCTGACTCTCATTACACACAAATAAACATGCAAGAGCCACAGACACACTCGATAATTCATGTGAGGGGTTAGAATAGTTTTCAACTTCCCCCAAGGGCATAAAAGAAGACTTAACTTTTTTTTGTTTAAACCCAGGTAGGAATCTGATTTGTAGGACGAGACCTGAGCAGAACACCTGAGAAAAAACCCACCACCCATTATATAAAAACATCAATCCTTTTTCCTTAAGATCTCTATATCTACAGACTTCATATTTAGTGCTGGTTTGAAGTTAACTTTCCTTGAATTCCAAACTTACTACCAACTAAAAATAGCAGATAAGAAACAAAGATTTATGGAAGTAGTTTACCTTTATCACCTATAACAGTACATTACTATAAAATAGTGCGAAGTTTAACTCAGCTCTCAAAACCAGATCAAAAAGTAAACACAGAAATAAGTACTGATGCCACAGATACTTCTGAACCAGTCTGCTGTCCAAACAGCCATCTCCTTTGCCAAGCAGCTCAGCTGCAATGAAATAATATATTCATTGAACAAATCCAAGGCAATATTGACAAAATCTTCCAGAAAGGAAGAGGGCTCGAGGAAAGAGAGATGTAGGTAAATGAACTGATTTATTATTTAAAAGTGTTGAAATTCTGCAGTGAATTTGAGACAAGGACCACATTTTACATGGCTGAGCTGAAATGACTATTGAGGAGGTGCCATATATTCCTTTACTTAAACTGCATGCAAAGGCAGTAACTATCAAAGATGCAATTTTCACTGATAAATGAGAGAAATTATTTAATCACCTACATTTAAACAGAAGTCCATCAGTGGCAGGCCTAATTTAAATACTGTAAGGGAAAAGCCTCCTAGAGTCTGCCAATCATTTGGAAGTCAAAACCCATGAGCACACGCCACAGGTGTGCCCCTCAGGAGGCAGTGGGAATACTGATGCTGCTGCCTGTTCTGGAGATGGCTGAACACCTGCCAAGCCCTGCACAGCCACCTGTCCACTCCCTACCAGCAGGATCAGGGAGAGAACTGGAAGAGCAAAAGGCAGAAAACTTGTCTGTTTCCTGATGGTTTAACAGGAGAAGCAAAAGCCACACACAAGCAAAGAAAAGCAAAGAATTAATTCACTGCTTCCCATGGGCAGACAGGTGTTCAGCCATCTCCAGGAGAGCAGAGCCCCCTTCATATGTAACACTTACTTGGGAAAACAAATGTCATCAATCGAAAAACCCCTTTCCTCCTCCTTCCTCTCACTTTATGTACTGCACATGATGTCAGATGGTCTGGAATATCCCTGTGGTCAGTTGGGGTCACCTGTCCCAGCTGTGTCTCATCCCAGCATCCCATTCACTCCCAGCCTCCTCACCAGAGCAGCAGTGTGAGAAGAGGAAAAGGCCTTGGCTCTGTGTAAGTGCTGCCCATCAAAACCAAAACGATCTCTGTATTATCAACCCTGTGTTCAGCACAAATCCAAACACCATGTCCCCTCTCCCTGACGAGAAATCAAGAGATAGCAGCTCTCTGAAGAACAGTAACACCACGTCATTTTCCTCATACCATTTGTTGCCACTTGTTGAAAAGAATATGCTCAAAGAGGAGTAATAATGGAAAAATAACCATCACATCTTAGAAAGGAATACAGTTTGCACAATTGGACAAAACACACTTTTGATTTTCCCATGAGTTAAAGCTCACTGAAATAACTGCTTTCTCTGTAACTAATTTGTTCATCTAGATTAAAAAAATTAGAAATAAAAATAGCCTGTTACTACCCTTGAAGGCCAATTCTTCATCCTACAGAAGAAAACACAGTATATGCTTGAAGAAAACTTACCTTGAAGAAAATACACTATGCTACTCACATATAGTAATTTGGTTGAATCCTTCCAAAATGCAAGGTGCGACTCATCTTTAAACTGCAGACTCATGAGCAGGGGAAGGACTGCTAAGCACAAAACCAGCCATCAGAGAAGCTGAGCTTCAGTATATGCAAAAGAGTTCTTCAAATAAAATTTAAAATGAGATCAGCTGAAGAGAGAATGAGACATAAAAAGCCTGTTCCAGACTGGAGATTTGTAGAACAAAATGAACCAGAGTAGACAACTTATCAGGTGAACGCAGCTGCTTGACATAACACTGGAAAAAGTGAGCATTAAAATAATTTCCTAAAGGACAATTGCTTCCAGATGTTTAGTTTTGCATTAAGGTAGGCCACTTTCTGCTTGATAAGGATAAAATAAAGCACAGTATTAAAGAACTAGTTGTTTATAGTTACTAGTCAGAAAAAAAAAGAATCATGGTTGATTAGGTAACTTCTGGTCCTCTCAAGAGCAGTCTGTTGTCTCAGGAAACAGCTTCTTGCCAAAGCAAGTAGAGCTCCCCTGTGACAGATGTAAAGCAAAAGGTAATTTCACCAGAGCACCAGAAATGCACCTGGGAACTGCATGAGATTTATAGCAAAATACATGCTCTGACAACTTTTGTGCAATTTTATAATAATACATTTTTGTAAGAGAGATCGATAAAGAGCAAGGGCTCAGTCACTTGGCAGTGGTGCTTCAAGTTTCTCTCTCCTTTACTAAACACCTCAACTATGTCTCACAGAATGGGCTGTCTCATTCAGATGGCTGTTGATGGTAGCACTTAGTGGTATTTTACCAGGATGAAAAGTTATGCAGGACAGCAGGAAAAACAAAGAGACCTGTAGATGACTTGATGCTTCAAATGTTTCTCTGTAGTTTAAGAGTTCTCACCTATAGAATTCTACAACAGTACCTTTCACAGGGAAAGGAAAATAAAATCCTTCTTGTTCATTTAAAGTTGAGGATTGCTGCTCTCACAAAGCCTTTTTAGCATTCTTTGTATTTACCTCCAAATAAATCCTGAAAAAATTTCTTTATTAATTATATGAAATTCAATTATAAATGATCAGATGTCAGATGTTACCTACAAGCAAAAGTGCACCAGGTGCTACATAGTTTTTATTGCTGTATAAGTTCTCAGCTTCAGCTATAAAGTAATACTTTAATAAATTCAATGAGCTCAAAAATGCCCAGGGAAGCAAAATAATCATAATTAGCTCAGTGCATACTTCAGCAGAATGACCTAATTTAAAAAGTGTTTTGCAAAGCAATTCTCATATTGAAAGGCAACCACACAAAAAAGTTAAAAATGCACCAGCAAATAGCCATGAAAAGGGATGTAGGAGATTATAAAGGATAATAGGGAAGAGCACACATTTTCAAATTTTTTCCATGCCTTCTCTCTTTTCCTTTTTGTTTCTTTTTTTTTTTTTTGAACAAGGAGAATTTAAGTATCAAGAACAACTATTAGCACTTTACTGACATGAGGTCTCCTGGCCATATCCTGAATTACTGGGACTAAGACTACTGACATTAACATTCTGTTAAATTAGTTTTCCTCATTGGTATTTTTCCATTAGTATAAATCTGCATGTTTTTTCCCCTCTATCCTATTTTAGATGGCCAACTATCCATCAAAAGGCATGGGCAAAAAGGGACATCAACAAAATCCACCTGTCAATGACTTCAATGTATTCAGACCTTTTGGGGGTAAAATGCATAAGGAGGTGGAAGGACTCTGGAAACACTTTTCATAGAGATTCTGCATTTCTAAAACCTACCAAAAATAAAGCCTGAAAAGTAAATTTTTCATTATGCTGTGATCAGATGCTTTTACTGGCTTGCTGGTCTGTTCATCACCTCTACTTAGGACTATGAAACACAGAGATAGTTTCCATGTAAACAAGAGTAAAGAGTCATAAATATTTTGTTTTCTTTACATAAAATTAGACACATCTCTGTCTACAGAAGTCTCAAGGCAGATCATGAAGGTATACTTGAACTTCCCATGAGAAAACCATCAAGAGAGGAAGAGAAGCCCAGAAACTCAATTCGTGAAGATCCCAACTGAGGCTTTTCAGTGCAGTGTTTTGCCACTGACATTTCTGTATACAGACAGTAAGAGGTATTCAAAATATTAAGGCAATTTGTAGCAGAGAAGATATGGATATATACATATGTGTATATCATATATGCATATATGTAAGGTAAGTTAATACAGTTGAAAAAAACAGTCTCTTGCACCTTCCTTCCATGATTGCTATGGGTATTGTACCATGGAAATGAGAGAAGAAAGAAAACAATCTGTGCTTTATAGATTTTTACCACTTTTAAAAGTACAGAAAGTCTTTCCTAACAGGAAAACTGTAGTAAGACTTTGTCCACAGACAAATGTTTCTCATCATGTTTTCTAACAGAAATCATTCCCTCTATCCACAAAGCTTGTCGTGCTTACATTCCCAGAATCACAGGATGACTGAAGGAGGAAGGGAACTCTGGATCCAAACATTCCAGTGGGTTGCCAAGGGCTGTGTCCTGTCCAATTCTGAGTATCTTCAAGGATGTGACATCCCCACTATCTCTTTGGCAAGTGGATGTATCTTACATGTGTATCTGCAACACTGTTCCCTTCCATTACACAAGTAATACATGATCATGCTCTTGTTCCCCTGCACTTTGCCTGTCACATTACTGGCAGCAGCACAGAGCAGGGAATCCCTCCTCAGATGCTTTGCTATGATGTCTAGCAAAACCAAAGCCCTGCTCCAGACTGGGCCATTGTGATCTTTGAATTTTTTTCCTTGCACTTGAAATGACACCTGCTTGCTACTTTAAAATGATGATATTTGACCTGTAATTGCTGTATATTAAATGGATAATAGCTCAGTTTTGGTAATAGAACCCAATTAAAGGATTTGATGCTATAAAATGTGAATCAAAGCTTGAGATGAATACTACCTATATTTCAAGACCTGAAAACAAAGATTCTTAAAGTCCTCCAAGCAAAGAGAAGCAACTTTGGAGTAATACTGCACATTGCAGACTGACCTGCTGCAACAGTGAATTGTGGTGAATTATCTGATGGGGAGGAGTTTATCAGTTCCACACAATACAGTAAAAACATGGAATGATCCATGACCTGCCAAATAAAGAGGAGTACCTCTGGCCAAAGCATCTCTTCCTTCTGCCAGCATCTACCACTAATGAATTTTCCATTATTTTTTACATGGGAACAAATAGAAGTGATAAATAAAATGGTTTCTAGCAAGCTGAGCCTGAATTGATAAACTGTGGAAAAATCTATCACACAGATAACATGAAAGCAGATGAAAACAGAAAGTTAAAGCTGAGCATCTCAGGCAAAAATCCTTATGTAAAAAAACCCCAAACAATAGACCACGAAAACCAAAAAACACCCTCCCCTCCACGCACAAACCCCTCTCCCTCAAAAAGCAAACAAAAAACCCAAACAAAAGCAAACAAAAAAAAATCACCCCAGCTTTCTGAAACTTTCTTTGAAGTGTTTTGGGGTTTTTTATTTACTTTTGAGTTAACCCTCCTGGTATTTATACTTGAGAGCTTTTTGCTGTATTCTGAAAGCTGCTTCAAGCATTGCTACTGGACTCCAAATAAATCCTACACCTCAACAGCTTCCATTCCTCATCTTAGCCCAGTTCCATTCAGTGCAGCAGCTCTGCACGCTGCACAAAGTCAGAGATTTTGCGTCTTCAGAGATTCAGACTGTCTAAACCAAACAACTAATTTAAGCCCAGCTGGAATATTCCTATTGTAATGGACGACAGCTGAGGACAGCACAGACAAGTTGCATCCAGGAGTGGAAGTATTTTCCTCTTGAAAGATCTGCCCCTGCCACAGCTGCTTTAAAGCCATTTGGAGTACATGCAGAGCAATGTGAAAAGGTCTGTTATGAAGCAGGACCTATGTTTCATCAGTCCCAAAATACCACTTTCAGACCAACAGTTCCTGGGGAATCAACACAGTCAGACTTCCCCGAGTAAATGGGAGCTCACTGCTTCAAGTTAGTTCAAGCTGATTAAGTAATTTTTCCTTTTCTGTTTTAGTTTTCTACTCTTAGAAACTAAGATACTAATAGGATTAACTGGCAAGTGCTAAGATGAATTACTTAATATTGAAAAAATACTACAGTCTTCTGGGATTGTAACAAGATACAAATACTGGATAACCATTTCATGTCAAAGCTACATTTAGCTAAGAAGTTTTCAGCCTGACAGAGATACACAATTTGTTTCCTGGACAATGAATTGAAATATTCATTGCCATTTCAGGCATTACTGAATGATGGCCCGTTTCTGGACTTTTCGGACGTCAGCAGTAAGGGCTACTTTCCATAACAGCACTCTGACTGCAGGAGATAAAAGAGTGTTTATTCTCTTTTCACAGGGGAGGAAAACAATGACAAAAGCAGGAAGGCAGCAGTAAACGCAGAAATCTGGAGGTGGTGATAAAGGGTAGGGAGAATGGAGAAAGTTGTTCAAATAAATCCATTCTGGTCAAAATCAGGCAGGTGACAACCATGTGCACGTGACATTGAATTGAACTGAGAATCATAATTTTAAAATTAAGCAATTAAAGAAAATTTTTGTTTCATTAGGTGTGAAAAAAATTATTTGAAATACAGAACACAAACTGAAGCATTGCAAACCTTCAGAACACAATTCTGAGCTTTTTTCCTCAGTGCACTACACAACCCTTAAAAAGAAGAAAGGACACTGTGTTTGTTCAAAGCATTGCTGCTGCACTCTGTGGAGCACACCTGATTAATACTGACATGTTAATGCCTCCCTCTTGACATCAGAGCAGTCAGAGCCAGCCAAATAGCAAGCCAGTATAACCTCTGGCTTGAAGAAAATTCCAGTCAGTGACAAACAGTAACAAATAGCACTTGAGATCTTCAAATGAGCTTTGCTCAACAGAATACAGCGAATGACTGGATGGATTTAAACATTACCTCCATGAAAAATAATTGAGTTGCACAAGGAACTAAGGACAATTTTAACAGCACTTCTCTTTGAAAGAACTAGTTTTTTCATTTGGCTGATTTAATTAATAAACCCCCAACATTTTAGAAGGGGCAGAAAGAGCAGTGAGCACGAACACAAACATGCTGCCCCCTGCAGCCAGCTCTCTGTTAGAATAGCTCACATATTGGGTAATGCAAAAGTATGACCCAATCAGTTCCATTCTCAAGTTTGGCAAGTAGAATATAGCTAAACAATTTCACATTTACTCGTGGATCAAGTCCCCAACATTTGGTGTTACACTGTCTTAAGCATTTCATTAATAAGGCAAAAGCCTCCCCCCAAACCCTCCCATTTATGGTTATCATTTTGCTGGCAAACAGATCTCTTACATCACTCTTAGCTGCTCCAATTTTCACATCATTGCCAAGACCTCCTGCTTTTTATTTTAGTAAATCTCTTGAAACAGGAGTAAATTAGTGAAGACCTTAAAGACAACAGCAAAATTAATAAGACCTTGTTTCTTGAGAAAATTGTAATTTTGGAAAAATGCAGTATTTTAACAGCTGATGCCAGACAATAAAAAGTGACTCCATTCAGTTAATAAATTAGACTTTTGCAGAGAGAATGTCTTCATGGTCGCATTAACAGAATGTGGAGTCTGCATGAGACACAAATGCAAGAGTCTTTATGCAGAAACTCCAAAGCACAGTACAGGCTGAAAGTCACAGGAGGAAGGACTACAGTTCTGAAGCCACAAACACAACCTTTCTGGTCTTTATTCACACATTTCTTCAGTAATTTAGATTAATACGGTTGCTTCTGTGTAGAAAGACTATATCATATTCTGGAACAAGTATTTAGACACACCTATGGCCAAAATGAAAAATAGTAATGCTTCAAAATTTAAATTTTCATCTTTCTTACCTGAGCGATGTAACATCATTAAAAGGATAGATTATAAAAGAAGAAAACTTACCTATTTCCAATGCCACTGTTAATACAAATTTATACAAACATTTTATTCAGCTTTTGGTTTTCTCTGGACAACTACAAAGACTATCTCTAATCAAATATTCAGATTTCCAATCAGTTAGCACCAGGAAATTTTACTGAGTATAAGACATAATTCCAAAATTTTAATCAAAATCAAAAAAATCCTTCAAAACTTGAGTGCAGGTTCAACTCTTTCAAGTGAATCTGCTTGGAGGAGCAGGGCTGTAGAAATATGCTATGTGCTAGAACTCATGTCATCCTTAAATCTTATTTGGTTTTTATTGCATTTTATACATGAAGTTATTATGACCTATACTTGGTATTTTCCCCTCTAAGAAGAAATTCACCAGTGCTTATTAAATAAATCTAAGCTCTAAGGTATCTTTTATGTGGAAACAGTAGCATTCTATATTACTTTCTAAGCATTGCTAGAAAGCTAAATCAAATAATTTGAAAATATTAAATTAATCACAGAAAAGGTTTTAACACAAAACTTTTGTTCCTAAACCAACTGTCAGCTTAGAATTGTGAATACAAATATTTAACATTAGTGTTTCAGTTTCAGCTGGCACCTCCACAATGCTGTTCCTATAGCTGAAATAAATAGGTAGATATACACAGAGTGTTAGGATGTACAGATACTCATCTATACACACAGGCAAGAGTAAACACTGCAAATTTTCTCCTTAAAACACTTTTTGCAATAGTCAAAAGATCAGCAAGGATATAGAATCTTGTGCTTTTCCCCTACATGAAATTACATAGACAAGTATTTTTATAGCATATGTCTTTCATGTTTGTATTTAAGCAGGATAAATCTCTCAGAATCTGCTTAAAACAGTATCTTAGTACAGAAAAGGTCTAGAATAGCAGAGAAAGCTTTTAGAAACAAAATTTAAAATTATAAGCATCCTTAGAAAGGACTGGCTAATCCAATGAAATGAACAGTTACCTTCCAGCTTGGACTCAAACAGAAAAGTTCACAAAAAGGAAGGCTCAATTGGAAGCTCAATAATTTTCATCTGTTAACATGGCTCTTACCAGAGCTCATTTCTCAGTTATTCTAAAGAGCACTGCATGTTTACACACTATTTATTCAAAGATGGGTTCAAAGGAGGGGCAAAAAGATACCCAGAAAAACATAAGCTTTCATTTTCACTGAGTTGCACTGCTTTGGGTTGACTGTTTGCTCCTTCAGGAAAAGGAACCTTTTGGCATTTGTCAGCAGGCTGAAATATCTTGAAATGCTGAAAAGGCGAAACAAAAAACTTCTGCTGAACTGCCTGCCTATCTGATCTTTTGTCTCCTATGTTTGCCTCAGGGATGCACAAGAAATGTCTCTGAATAATTCATAAGCACCTAGGCAGAAACCAGCCTCTACTTCTGAACAAAAAGACTGGGTAAGAAGCTGATTTCAGCTGCTCTATTCTGCTCTATCTGGAAGAAAATTGGATTCGAAGAGAGAAAGTAATTTTCCTAACAGAGTAAGCACAGAATATATGCATGTATGTATCTATGAAGTACACCAACAAACATACATTTATGCAGGGGAAGGCACCTTTGTACTTAAAGCTACACATTCATTTGAGGGCAAGACTGGTTCTCGACCTTTCAAAACTCCAAGAAACCACATAGCATGAAGGTAATGAATAAACATGTAGAATGTAGAAACCAGCTCTTCTCTGTGCTGGTGCAGCCTCACCTCAAGTCCCATGTGCAGTTTGGGGCACCACAACACAAGAAAGATATTAAGCTATTGGACAGCATCCAAAGGAGAGGTGGTGAAGGACCTTAAGGGGAAGCCCTGTGAGGAGTGGCTGAGGTCACTCGGTCTGTTCAGCTGGAGAAGAGGAGACTGAGGGGAGACCACATTGCAGTTACAACTTCCTCGTGAGGGGAAGAGCAGGGGCAGGCACAGATCTCTTTTCTGTGGTGACCTGTGACAGAACCCAGGGAATGGCCTGAAGTTGTGTCAGGGGAGGTTTAGTTGGATATTAGAAAAAGATTCTTTCCCCAGAGGGTGGTTGGGCAATGGAACATCCTGATCCCCAGGGAAGTGGTCACAGCACCAAGCCTGACAGAGTTCAAGTGTTTGGATGGTACTCTCGGGCACATGGTGTGACTGTTGGGGATGGTCCTGTGCAGGGCCGGGAGTTGGACTCAATGATCCTTATAGGTCCTTTCCAGCTCAGGATATTCTATGATTTTATGAATTCAGCTTTTAGTTTTGAACAACAGAATGACTGGTCTGCCCTCTAGATTAAAGTATCAAACTCTTCTCTTACCAGAAGCCACCTTTATTTCTCAATGGCCCTGAATATTAGACGGATGCAAATGACTTCTTTTTCTGTAATCTGTATTAGGACTGAATTGGTCTTATTGCCTGCAGATCCTTTTTATGTCCCAACACACAAATGACAGAATAAATGCCAGAAAAGACTGTTCCCAAAGCATTTTGTTAACAGCAATATAGATCCAAAATTTGTAAGCTCAGCGTTACCTACGCCAAGTCAAGATTTCACCGTACAGTATCATCAGCTGAGACGACAGAACTTCTGAAGGTGGACTCAAGACTTACCAGCCTCTGCATGCTTTTCACATGGGTAGGACTAATAGATAAGGCCTCTTCATACCAGCGTTTGGCTTCATCGATATTGCCACGAAGCTCAGACACCTGACCTCTCATGTAGAGGACATAGTGGGACATTGGAAAGAGATTGGCTGCTTCCTGGGTACACGCCGTGGCTTCAGCAGGCTTCCCAATCCCTATGTAGACTTCAGCTGGGGAAGGAATGTGAGGGCCAATTAATGATTCTTGCTTTATCACACCATGATTAGATGTTATCACATGTGCTCTATTTATAAATATTTTCACACTGAATAAAGGCTATTTTCTTTAAAAAACTTTGCATCCTAAGAGAACTTGATACGTATGTAATTATTTTATCTGAATTATTCTTTTAGGAAAGCTGTATTTCTAGATATAATAGGAGTTGCAGTCTCTAAATGGCTGTTTTAAACTCCAGAATTCTCTTTATAGATTTTTATTTATAACTTCAGTTTGCGATTTTTTCATTTTAGTTTTATTTTTAAGATGTGAGCATGCCAGTATTCCAGTACTACTTAAAAACAGTTGAGTAGCCTGACATACACTTGTGTAAATCAAATTGACTGTAGGGGCAAAAATGTTTCATTCGGCAAGCAATTAACAACCAACAATAGAACAAGTATTTGCCTTCAGTACCTCTTATGACATTCTTCAACATTGCTATTTCACTACCTGTTGGATTATCCTAATCTCTTGATGAAAGAGTAGAAGAGAGGGAAAAAAGCTATTAAAAGTTCTGCATTGGGTAATCTTTCCCTTTATGTTGGCACAGACTCAATAAAATGGAGCTTCAAGGTAACTGTATAACTGCATTCTACTGTATCACACTGTACAAGAGTTGTATGGACTAAGGTTTAAATCAAGCTGCTGCATCAAAACAGCCAAGTGATCTATCACTGCCCAAGACATGCTTCTCACTGCACTGCAGAGGCCACCCATCTTGGTTTAAAGGCTCTCAGATCAGGACTCACACTACAGCAGTGGATTTGGGATGATGCCTAAAACTCTAAATGAGACTGATGTTTTCATGCCTTTAAAGGAGCTTTTTTCTGAGATAATTGCATCAAACAGACTTGATAGCAGTCAACTTCAGTACAGCAGAGTGCATAAACTGTAACTTACAGGTGATGAATACTGCCATGAATACTCATAATTATTTTCATCAAAATGAATTTATAACAATGACTAACAAAACATGGACTTTCAGTAGCAGTAGGTAATTAAGCACAGCTTAAAGGTCTTTTCCAATTTCTATTGTTTTTAACCAATTTTTGTATGGTTGCAGGTGTAAATTATTTTCTTCCTCTAAGACATAATTCTATTGGTGGAAGAACTGATCTTTTTTACCAGAGGAACATTATTTTGCTTCTTAGTTGACTCAGTGATTTCACAGAACTGATCCTACCAAACATAAATAGTACGTCCATGTGGATGTATTGACTAATCACTATATTTTTAGAAACCACTGAAATGTATTTGATGGAAAAAGTTTCATCCACATGAAAAACTAATATATGACATTGCAGATCCAGCCATGCTTTTTCCCCCCCTAACCCTAAAAGAACCATCTCACCTAGTAAGAGATGGTACTGTATAACTAAAGAATAGCAAGAATCTTTTTGTGGAAGATAATGAACAGATAAAATTTTGAAATCAAAATTAAATTTTGGAGGAAATAAATTTTTGTAGGATTTCACTTTTACTAAATGTTAGTAGACTTCAAAGAGCAAGTGGTAGCCACCATTTGCGAGCTGGACATGAAGCAGAAAACATGAATTTTACTGAGAGGCATTTTTTAGTGTTTTTTTTAAAAACCCTACAATATTTTTGAAAAGCTTTGGGTACTTTCATTCTTGAATGCTTTTCTAAAAGCTACATGGTCAATATTACTATGTGAGAAACAAGATTTTAGTGAGTACAAAATACACTACATTATTTAAATGCTATCCATTTAAGCTCTACTGGTCTCTTCTCCAGCTTCACCAGATTTGAAACGTAAGTTTTAAATACAAAATTCCAAACTGCTTGGTGAAAAGACAAGTTCAGAAATATATAATTCACAGAGACTGTAAGAAGCACTATGTAAAGCTAGTTAAAAGATAATTATCTAATTATTAATTAATAAGATAATTATTAGCTAATAATATTCAGAAACCAAAAATTACTTCAGTAGGTGATTATCTGCTGTCACAACAATTCTAGACTGGAAAATAAAGTTGTCTGTTTTAACAGGACTTCTGTATTCCTTGAGAAGAAACAATTATGGCAGTAATAGCTTTTAACACTAGGCTGCAATACTGCTTACAAATTCACCTTCTGTAATGTAAGAGATACTAAATGTTGCTGTCCTGCTTATGAACTGCAGCAGGGAAATCTGACAGTTATTAACACACTTTCCTGAAAGTATTAAATTTAAACAAAAGAATTCCTTATTGTTTAAAGTTATTACAGAATTATTTTGAAAAAAACTCCTCCTTTCCTCTACCAGATGTTATGCCATTCCCACAGAACATACAGCAGCCTTTTTGGAAAACTGTGTATGAACAAATGACTAGAAAGTGGAACTTGTAGCTAGGTGTTAAGCAGGAAAGCTCATTCAGGAAATTTCTGAATTCCAAGGAGAGCTGTTCATTCTAAGATAATGACTTCAAACTGAATAGAAATGTTAAAAACTGACATGGCAAATTCAAACAAATCAGATGTGGAAAACTGAAAAGTGCCACCAGACTTTGTAGGAACATCTCAGAGAGGAGCAGCAGCCTGAAAAGAAACCAGGTGCCAAGTCTGATGTACTCCTTCCAGTACCTCCATCCTGGGAATGCCAGGAATGCCTCCTGGTTCAAACACTTGCAATGCTTACATCTGCATTTTATTCAGGAATTGATCTATCTTCCAATCAAGCAGCACAGCAATAATGAGTTCAATCTTGATGCATTCCTCAAAGCACTATCACAGTCATTGATCACTTAGGGACAGCTCCGGTTTTTATCAGTCAGCTACTGGAGAGCGTACTAATTGCAAAAGTCACTTAGTTTCACATTTAAAATAAGCCTGATTTTCCCCCCTTACATGATATGTCCAAAAATGAAAGGCCGAAACAGTACATGAATAAAAACAAGACGAAAAATTAAAAGCCAGTTACTGTGTGTAAAATGAACTTCTATGCACTGAATGCCATGCTCCTTTACACTAATGACAGCTGAAATGACACTGAACATCCATAAGAACAAATGTTTTTCTATTTTTCTACACCATCTTTATTAGTTTAGGTAAATATCTTCCACGAAGTTTTGCATGTATTAGAACTTACTTATGTAACTTAATTTTTGTATTTTGAGATTTAAAGCCGATTAAAGATCACACACACACACAAAGAAGCAAAACACTGCACAGCCATACAGGGAGTCAAACAGTTAAATATGCCACAAGTCACAAAAAGGAAGCAATTTCCCAAAGGTAAATGCTGACTTTTATTTAAAGTATATGTGCTGTAGGGCATTAAGTAATTTTATCACTGTTTTCTATGCATGTAACTTAAATATACACTAATGAAGACACTTTCCAGAATATCTGTTTTGTATCCTGCTTCTGGGAAAAACCTTGATTCTTAATGTTCCTACAGTAAAAGCTCAGCACATTTACTGTAGCAGGACAAGCAGCTGAATAGCAGGATACCCAGAGACCCTGACAGGCAGTGGAAATCACCAGCACAGGTACCAGGAACAGGATCATTTCAAAATGGAGAGGAAAGAGACTGCAGGTTGCAGAACTTTCTCTGAAGGCAGACAGGGGCTCTCTTTAATCTTTTGGGGTTTTTGTTTTCATTGCTCCCCATACACAAACAGTCAGAGCACTCTTCATGCTGTGTTGTGTCCTTCCACTGGATCTTTAACCCTTCAGCTCATTGTCCAACACAGCTCTCTCCTACTTCCCACTCACACTTCCTTCTGCTGGCAATCAAGAATATGGCCTACAGACCATGTCTGCCATTTTTAAGCTATTTTTGAGAGTGGAAAGTCACCTGTGTAGTGGATTGCAGCATCTGACCACCAATGTGTACGCAATCTGTTTAAGTTTTGAACTAAAAGGGAATCAGAAAAGTGTGTCCAGACCTCTCTGTGGGCAAAACAGTAGCAGTCACTTGTATGAGGTGAAAAATCAGCAACAGGACATGACCAACAAAAATTACAAAAAGCCAAAGAAAAAACAAGCAGTTCAACAAGCTGCCATGGATGGCTGGGAAATTACCAGCATTATGGATGCTCAGAGTTACTGTAGATGCCACCTGTGACAGTTTATAAGCATTTAAAATCAATGATGCCATGATGCAGGGCAGGCAGCTACACTATGCCCAGCTGGACCTTGTGCTGTTCTAATCTATGTTGTTTTCAAGGAGCCTTTCCACCCCCAAATGAGATCACTATTATTAATCACTGTAATTGCTCTTTCTTTCCAATCTTCTGGGCTTTTCCTCTAAACTGCTAAGCCATTAATAACTGGGAGCCATTGCCCTACAATGACTTCCACACAATAAAGCTGTTAATGCAAAACAGGTAAATTAAAATGCTAAGACATAAAGCACTGTTTTGTTAAATACAAATATGAAGGAAAAAAATTGTACCACTGAAAAACACTCAGAGCAGACCAAAGCAGAACAAATGCTGGGTGATTTCTAAATTACACCTTTCTGATGCAAGTATCATTAAAAACAATTGCATGTTATACATTTTTAACTGTGTAAAAATATACCCGACCATCATTTTCTCATTAAAATTTTATGTAACTGTCACTTGTGATATTGCATTTAGCTTGAGGCTTGGAGCTGCATAACAATACTACATCCACTCAAGATGACTCCCCATTTAGACAAACAATCCTGGGTCTCTCAGATTTATGAAATCAAAAGGAAGAGAACGGAACGAGAGCTCATTATCACAGCTTCAAGAGATGGTTTGTTTAACTACTACTGGTTTTGTCCCCCCATATGCAGAATTATTTATTTTCAATTATAAGACTTTTGTACTTAAAGGAGCTCTATTCAACAATCTTACAAACATCTTTTTCCATTCAGTGGAATCAGGACACCTAAATTTAAAAATACTAATATACTCAAAGTACTTCAGAAACTAAATTCTTCACAGATAAAGGAGAGAGTGTTGCTTTTCTTCCATGGAATATATGACTATTGATAACAATTGCAATCTAAAACTCATAAATGATCTTACACACAGAACAACTTTAGTGTTCTCTTTATTTCTTCACTTGCTTTAGCGCCACACACACACAAAAAAATTCAGTTTGATAACAGGTTCTGAATGAAACAAACAGATTTTTGCAAGCCCTTACGGTAGCAAGAAAGGGGAGGGCAAAGAAAAAGAAATTTGACTTTCCCAATACCTGCATGAAGCCATATTTGAGCCAGAGTCATCCAAGGATGCAGGGGACCTTGTTTAGGGGCACTGCTTTGTAGAGATGAAGCAACCTCAGACAACGCTTGCTCCACTCTGGAAGCTGCTATTGATGTGGCATGGACTGAACCTGAATAAGTAATAAAAAAAAATTAGCATCATAGAAAGAATGAAGGCCATACATGTTGCATAAAATTTTAATAATACGAGGCTTTACCCCAAACTCTTTAAGATTTAATTTACATTTGCCATTTTGGAGAAGTTTTTTTCCAATGTCAGGTTAACCTTCCTTCTTATGAAAGCTTTTATAGTGGTCTAAAAGACTATATAAAAACACGAACATTGGTAATGATACCTGGTGCTTTTTTGGGTTGCTACTATCAATACTCTCTGTTAGCCTTGGCACCTCTTTTCTGGCAATGTGCTATCCAAACAAGGTTTGTGAGGGTATCACACACTGCAGTCTGCAGGCTGCTGCATGCACTTGGATGTTAGTATTTGCTGTCTTTCCACAGAGTGCAATTAGAGGACT
The DNA here is from genome assembly GCF_047495875.1 of Pithys albifrons albifrons. NCBI lineage: Eukaryota > Metazoa > Chordata > Aves > Passeriformes > Thamnophilidae > Pithys > Pithys albifrons. The sequence goes on along the minus strand of NC_092463.1, from coordinate 17,544,837 downwards.
ATTTTAAGACTAATAACTGAGTAAAGAAAGAACTAAAGTACACATGACAATCACAACATACCCCATCTCAAATGCACAGTTAAACTGCACTGAAGGTATAACTTGACTAATCAAGAAGGCTGAGTTAAAATGCCTTGTGGCAAAAGAACATTCCCAAGACATACTAAGAATAAAAGCTTCTAAGACTAGAGAATATCTAATGGCTATTGTACTTCTGATAGCCAATTCTGCCAGCATATCTAGTAATGATTTTTTAAAAATCAAGACCACAAATATTTTAAGTGAAACCCCTTTTTGTCATCTAAGTCTCAACATATTTCTAATTGTTTTAAAATTACAAATTACAAAATCTCAGACTGACTAGGCCTGATTAATAAATAATGGCAGTTAAATATTCCGTACTGGATCAGATGAGAAATTGTCTAATCCCATCACTGTATTCATAATGGTTAACAATGGTAGATGCCACAAAAGAAAGACTTGAATCCAGTAAATGTTAAACTGCACACCAAAAGCTCATTCTCATCACTACAAGTTAAGAAATAAACAAAACCTTCACACTCAATATCATAGGAGTTGTAATAAGAAGAGATCTGCCACATAAAACATACAATCTTCAGTGTGACAAGATAAATTAGAAAACCAGAAAGCACCGAAATTCCTAGTACATAGATCAGTAGGAAGAGTGCATCACATTTCCTTTATCTGGCAGAAACAAGAAAAAAGCTGAACAGGACATAATTAGCATTTCATGCTGTTATGGAAAGGAATTGCCCTGAAGACCCAAAACAGTGCCTGGCAGTGGAGTTTGCTCTCCTTTACTGGCTGGTGAAACAACTCAAACTCCAGCCTGCACAGCTGAACATTCAATGAAGTTTTTGTATATCTTATTTTAAGGCTTAACTTCTGAAGAAATAAAAATGTCTAAGCAAGCAGCATGTAGAGTGTGTTCCAAGGAAAACACTAGCAAGGGTGCCATAAGTAACCAGTAGTGACCAGCACTCCTGTTCTTGTCCGACAGCCATTTCTGTACATGCACCTCACTGCAGACTGTCACTTGTCACCCTCCGGGGGACAAGTGAAAGGCTTCTTGTCTCTCCAGAACCATTTGCAAAGAAAAGGTGCAATTCACTGACACAAAGGAGATCATCTAATCCCTTCCTTCTGAAAAGCAAGTATGCAATTTAGTATTAACAGGGGCCTATACTTTCTGTTATTTACAGCAAGCACTCTGGCTGCTAGCCAAGTCACAAGTAATTTCATATAGAAAACGTGCTGTTAGATTGTAAGCCTCTAGTACTTAACCATTAAGCACATATGGCAATATATTATTAAAACTTTTTGTGCATCAATTTATTCATAAAAACCTCTATACTGTGATAAAATTCTTATGAGTTTCAGTGCCACCTGTATTAAAATTAAAACAGACCAGATACTGAGTGCTTCTACCCTGGATTTTATACTGATACAAAAAAATAGAAAATACTTTTAAAAATCTTTCCAGGATTTTTTTGAAACTGGTATTATTCAAATTGTTTATATCTCCTGTTTAGGAAAGAGGTAACCCTTAACATATTGCAGCAATTAGTTTGCTGAAGAAAACATACACATAGACAAAGTAATAGTCTTCTGGACTTTTGGAAACTCAGGCTGTAGATTATTCAACATAATCAACTAAATTTAAGCAGCCTCTAAACGATGTCCCAAATAAGTGTATTCTTGGGGTTAAAGTTCAAAGATCAATGTTAAGCAGCATAGAAAGAAACTCAGTGTAAACTTCTGCAGGGCTGTTTGGAAATCCCAGCCTTTGATATCCTTCACATTTCAGTCTTATTTAAAATGTAGCAAACTTAAGGATGTCACAAAACAGCAAAGACCATTGAGAATTGTGCCTTTTTTATTTGGTTTTGATTCTTTAAAAACCTTCCTTGCATTGGTTGTTAAGTGAGATATTGAGGACAGGGCTACAGTTCCCAAAAGGTGGAGGGATGGCCTCTAATAGAGCTTTGCCTGTCTAATCAGCACAGCCACTGAATACTTTATCATACACCTATATCTTTGCTATTACCCTTTTTCTTTATATTTTTTTTCTTGACGCTGTCCAATCAGGCAGCTTTGCAGTACATTGCATTCATGCTGATAGCTCTAGCACATAAACTCCTAAATACTTCTTTAGTATTGCCACAATTAGCTGTCATCAGACTCATTTCTGGTTCCTTCTCTTAAAACACATTTAGCAAACTTTCATTCTGCAGACAACTAAAAATCATTTAAAGATCTTCTGTACCATAAAGCTTTTTCCAGCCTTCAAATTCTGTTCAAGGTCTTTCTTACTAGAACTAACTTACCTGAATTCTTTATTCCTTGTTCTAACCCAGGATGTTCAGGTTCAGATCTTTATATTCACATTACAATTCTGAAACATACAGTAATTTCAGCCACAACTGGTAAAGATACCAAGCGGTTTGTGAGAAACTGAGGGTAAAGAGTCATCTTAAAGTCTGCTTGAGGCCTCACAGATCCTGCACAGCCAGTTACTTATTTGGTGGCTCCCTGATGGTTTTATTGTTAGCTCTGCTCTCTCTTCCCAGTCCAATCTGCACTTTGCTTTCACTGGTCTGAGTTCAGCAGTCACCAGCCAAATGCAAACTCATCCTCACTTCCAGTGTTACGATTCACTCTTGTAGCTTCCTTCAAATGCTCAGGTCAGAGTAGCAGTAATTTCTGATTTAAAATTTTCCCCTATCTCTGATGCACATAAATATCCTTCCTCTTCCTCAACAACTTCTTCCATACTTTCTGTTATAGCATGACACTTAAGAATCAGGACAAAATTCCCTACAAATACCCCAAGCAGCAAAAAGTGTTTGCTGGAAATAGAGAAGCATGAGGTGTGGAAAAGTAGTATATCCCCAAAAGAGACTCTGGCTACTCACTTCTATTTGTTTAGTTTTGTTCTGAAGCTTGTTTATACTAAAAAAGGGCTAAGTGTGAAACAGGGACTGTCTTTGCAAGATCTAGAACTCACAAATTACTTTAAATCACAGAATATTCTGAGTTGGAACGGACCCACAAGGATCATTGAATCCAACTCTTAACTGAATGGTCCATACAGGGATCCAGCCACGATGCTGGTGTCACTATCACCCTGCTCTAATCAGTGGAGCTAACTTACTGATTAACATCTGGAATCAATCACACTGCACATGGCAAAGTGCAACAGAAAGTCTTAACCATAACAAAATGTTCCTAAATCAAAACGGCATAACCTCCCATGCAGTTTTCCTATAGTGGCACTTGTTCAGAATTTAGTTTCTACTCACCATACTAATGTCCTGTCTGGTCTGCAGCAATCACGTTGCAGATTCCAAGTTTCAATTCTATGTCAAATAGAAAACCTACCAACAGCCCTGAACAAACACAATGTAACCAAGCAGTCAAGTCATCTCACAGAAACCTTTCTCTTCCAAGTCACACCTACAGTCCAACTTTTGTGAATAAAGTATTCAATTTACTCTCTTTTGGCTTTTCTTAAATGTTAGAAGAGAGTCTACATAAACCCATCCCTTAAGTACCATTTATACGTCATCCTAAGTAAATGAACTTCTTCAGTTCTTTTCTTGATCATTTCCCCATAAACTCTTCACAGTACAGCCTGATGGACATGAACTAATACGAGGACTCTTTCAGCACACCTAGATGGCATGTGAGCTTGGAGAAAAACAAAATCACTTTGCTGTGTACATCCAATTTTTCTTCTGAAAATGAGTAAAAGAATGGACTGTCATCCTTCATTGATCATGTTCAGATCAAGTGGCAAAAGCACTATGGCAGGATTTCTTTTTATGCCATAAAAGAGAATATTACTCAACAGTTTTACACTCATATTTTCAACATTTCAATATTAAGAAAAAAATGCTTTAACTGCAATGCTCATGCAGGAGAAAAGAGGAAAAACCCCAAGAGTTTCAACTTCACATGCACAAAAAGAGCTGGCAGTAAGAACATTAGTGCTGTGACATACAGAGAAGCCTATGCCAAGAAAAACAATTGCTTGATACAAAGAGGCAGTACCTTCTGCAGGACCAATACATCACCAAAGTAATGCATTTGGTAAGACATATTGCAGGTTTAGCCAAAATTAAATGTTTTTCCTTTAGAATCCTGTAAGAGTCTGAGACACCTGTCACAATCACAGACTACAAAACCAGCTTATGTTTTGCTACAAAGTTACATGTGGAGATGATCACGGTCAGGTATGGACAGCATCGCTGACAAAGCATCCTCTCAGGTATTTGGAAAAGAATTTCTGTGCTTTGTTACTGTCAAACTTTGGTTTATGCATCTTCTTACTTTTCTCTCCATCACCAAATGGGTCTGCTGTACCACTTATCACAATCTAGGAAAAGGTAAAGCAATCAATGGAAAAAAAAGTCTCTTATTCAAGGTTAAGCACACAGCTTTATAAGGCAACTGGTTAGAGAAACGGAGTATTATTTCACATCTTGGTTAAAGCAGCAGCTACTTTTATTGATCTATATTCTTCATTCTCTCTTATTTAGCTTGCTTTCATAATTTCATTATTTAAAAGTGTAATCTTCCTGTATTCTACAAGGAAAATTTGTACCGCAAAAGAAATTAATAGTTTATTATGACTCGTGACAGTAGTTGCAATGTTGCATTCTGGATCAACACACTCCTTTAGGAACACCAGTGGCGTAAGATCTCTAATACAACATACTGGCAGCTGGCCATTATGTTACACAAGACCTTCCTAATATATCCTTATTTGTAGTCCTCTAGAAAGGAATACTGCCTCTTTAATTATTAAATGCAAATGTTAGTTGAATGCATTCAGCTCTCTTAAGATTACAGCCCTCAGGGTGACTGAATGGGCAAGGACCACCAGCCTTTGCTTCACACACTCTCAAGCTTCCACTAGTGATGGACAGAACATGTACGCTTTGTGGTGAAGGAAAAGGTGATTTTAGTCCTTGAGAAACTAATAGAACTGCATGATGAATACTACTTACAAACTGAAAAAAGGCTGTAAAAACCATGAAAGTAAGCATCTGATGGATTGCCTTTGGACAGACCAAACCACAAATTAAAATACAAAGCAAGAAGAAAAAGAATGTTATATATATATATCCATATAAGCCAAAAACTCCAAGAAAGCCAGAGGATTTCTGATAATCTTCAAACTGTAAATCAGGTTTAAAGGATTGCAAAGGATAAAAAATTAAATGAGATGCTATGCCTCTAAAATAATTTTCCTGTTCAACAGAAATTGGAAGTCAAGTCAATAATAGAAAATGCCTTTGGCTTCTCTCACTAGAAAAAAATTGAATTGCACAAGATACAGAACAGGAGATTTTCAGCCCTGGAAACTATGCTAACATGCTATAAGCATCTAGGGAAACCATTCCTTTTTTTTTTTCATGGTTATATTTCTTCTCATGCATATGGTGGAAGCTCCTTTCCCTGAGACTACAGTAGCCTGGAAATGGAAAACTTGGGCTTCACATAATGGAAACTGTGCTTTGACTCAGCATTCTTTCAGTTTGCCTTTATTCTTGAGTAGGCTCTTGCTCACTTGTCACTTTGCAAGCAACAAGAACAAGTTATTTAATGCTAACTGGGATGGACTGTTCATATATAAAGTAGGTCTGAGCAAGTTCAACTCAACGATGCCCAAACCTGTAAGAGCAGTCAATCAGTTATTCAAATACTTCCAGAAAGTTGGACTTCAACTTCTGTAGGACACAGATTTCCTGGAGTCTGAAGGAAGTGCTTTCCTTAACATCCAGGCTTAGATATGAACTAGTGTTTTCAAAACTCTAGTCTTATATCAGCTATTTGAACAAGTGACGTTTTCTAATATGTAAAGATTTATTTTCTACATTTTGTTTTGATTAGTGTCTTCAACATGGTATCAGTTTAAAGACTTGGTGTCAAAATGAATTCTAAAGATTTGATTATAGTAAACTCAGTGACAAAACAAGCACTAATTATAAAATTATGAGTGAAGGACAATTTAACAGAAATTAACAGGAGTTAAAACGGAATGGCTGAAAAACTATGTTGATTTAACCCTGCCACCCAAAGCACCTCGATGGCATTGCTGCACAAGGCCAGATTTCATTGACACTGTTGAAACACAAGCTATTTAAAGACAATCAGTTATAAAGATTATCAGAAAAATACAGCACAGACACGCCCATCAGGAATAGAAAGGCAGTTTACAGTGAGGAGGTGTACGGGGCTCAGGAACGTGGTCACAGTGTGGAGAGGCTGCATGGGGCCAGACAAAGGTGTCTGGCTTAGGATGAGGAAGATGAGAAGATACAAACAGTTGGAGAGGAGACTCTGTTCTTGAGAGAGAAGATGAGGAAGTATCAGAGGCTAAAAAGTGAAACAAAGAGAACGATAAAGGAATGTGGAGGGGGCAGGAAAGAAAAAAGATCCAACAGGGTTTAATGGACTCATGGATGACAAAAATGCAAAGCATTTGTTTCACTATACGGGAAGATGGAAACGGCTTCTACATAAAATAAATAACACTTCTGAGAGCAACAACAACAAAAACCCAACACTTTACTTATATGACCTCTCCTTTCATAATAAACTAGATGAAAAAAGTAAAGATTTTTTCACTATGTTCTAATGCATAGATTGTAAAAATAAATTAAAAGGGAAATAAAGACCAAAGTCTAAAACTCAGGCCATATTGTTTCTTCCTATGATAAACTCAGTGGACTCCAATCAAAGTGAATAACCTGTTTTTTGAAAGATTGAATGTAACTCCTCTTAATCAAATAGCCAATAAGTCTCTAGTGATTTGCATATCCATATCTACTTTTGGACCTATGTCTGTCTCCCTGTGAGATTTCATTTATTTCCTTCATCATTATATACAAATATGGGTGCATGCCACTCATGGCAAACCAGCTAAAACAGAGGGCAAACGTAAAGTAAATTTGGCAGTTACTGACCAGGGGATTACAATCAACAGTCCAGCCTTGTAGAAACTCACAATACACTCTTTTGATATTCAAAGGTTACACAAATTTAAACTTGAATCGCTTAATTATTATGGGATTGGTAAGAACTCTCTCTATATAAAGCAGTTTTTTAATAACGTTTTTTAAAATGTCAACTTCTACTTAATTGATATATCTAAGAAAAAGAATTTACACCAAATAAACCTAAATTTGAAGGATTTTAAAAATCAAATTTCATGGACATAACACTTTGAATTTGAATTTTAGCTCTCCTTGATACTTAGATTGACTGAACTCAAAACTAGACAGGCAAAGAGGATTCCCAGCACAGATGGCAGCGAAGTTACAAAGGGAAAAATTTCCAAATGTTATATGTGTATACACACATACAAATGTATTCACAAGGCAGCATTACACTCTGAACAAGGAGTGTTCCATTTGAAGAGGATGTTCAGCAATACCTTTCTTGCATTTTTATATTTGTTTATTTATTTGTAAAATTGCTTCTGTGTTTCTCAGCACCGTGGATCCCCAGAATTTGCAGATGAGCTCTTTCAACCCTATAAAGGTCTACCATCTTGCTCCAGTATTGCTTCTATCATGTACCTATTGTGAACAATGTTTTACTGACAGTCTGCTTAAGCATCCTCAAACACTATGGCATGCTTGATTTTTTTTCATTTTTATAGTACCATAACCTTTTAATTCCTGCAAAATTTTTATATAATATTCTGGATGAAGAATTCTGGACAAATCCTGGATGTGGAAATTTTTTATATATATGATTATATACATACAGTAGATAACAGAGTAGCTCTAGTCCTTGCCAGAAATGGAGTACTGCTAAAATGAACAACTAAAAAACCACACCAACAAACAAAACGAACTCCACATCCCAATTTTAGAAAAAACCCAAAAGGACACCTACCCCTCCTCTACAATTACCTTTTGTTAAGATAAATAATCAAAAACGGACCCCATATTTTTAATTTTCCATCTTCTTCTCCTTGACAGTAGATTAAGTTCTAACAACACAGCTGAGATTCAGAAAAAAGGACAATTTGGATCTGCCCAAAAAATCAGAATGCATGCAGACATCCTGGGTTTCAGTCACAATATTGTCTGCAGGATTTGAATGTGGGGCAAGCTTCTTGAAAAGCTCACTGGTTTGGATGAGGGTTCATCTTTACTTAAAAGCACTGAGGAATGTGCCATCTTTAAAATACACCAATTCACTGTGCTCTCAAGTGTGGCAGACATAAAATAGGACACCCTGGAGGTATAGATCAAAAGCTGTGTGCCCCCATTGGAAAAACAACAAACAGAAAGCCACAACTAACCACACAAAAACCTATCACAACACCCATCCCCAAAAAGCACTTTTTGAAGGCATAAAATTTTATCTATAGGTGTGTCAATCTACGTATCTAAAGGAACCCTATAAAATTTAGTTATGTTCTTAAAAAATGAAACAATGAGCTAGAGTATACAATAATCACTAGAATGGTATAATATCATCCCCACCATTTTAATCATACAAATATAAGAAGTCATAAGATTCCACATTACGGGCACCAAGATAAATTATGTCACATCATATTGCAGTTCTTTGAAATCAATGACCTCATTTTTGTAATCATAAGTGTTTGCACTATAGCAAGCATAGAACACTTTTTACTTCACTTTAAATTCAAAACTGAGTGAACACTCAATCCAATTTTAACTTTCTGAAGTTAAATATCTAAATTGGATTTTTCTGTACTGCACAATTCTGATATTAAACAAAGATATACATTAGATATTTCAATGTGTCAACTTATGGGTCAAGGGCACTCATATTCATAGGCTGGCAAACTTTCCCATAAGCTGTTTCTGTCAAAGTGTCATTAAGCAGAAATACACTCCTGAAAGGTGCCAGGAAAAACATGCTACAGTTTTAAGATAAAACTCAGAAAAGAGAAAACTCTCAATATTTAGAACACAATTAAGATACTGTAAAAGTTACACAATTCCTTTTGCAATATTTACAGAATGCATGTCTCACATGCTTTCTGACTGTGTAACTTTTAAGGTATATTAGTTTGCATTAAGATAACTGAATAACTATAACCAAATTACATATTGTCAGTATTTACTGACATGTAACACTCTTAACTTTCATGTAGCACACCTGTGCACTGCAATTTTTATATGTATATAAAACTAAGACAGTGTATACAATTTATAATAAATAAATTTTGCTTATAATGTCAACTATGTCTATAGTACGTCTACCCACATATGTAATTGCATTTTAACATATATTTGAGATTTTAAGTAATTCAATTTTTTTGAGATTAAAGTGCTCTGAAATTTTTCTGATTTACTTTTTAAACAAAAACGTGCAAGTACTGAACAGACTGAAAAGCAGGACTTTGGCAAATAGGCTAGTTCAGCATACTGGTTTTTAGCCCTTGTGTAACAAACACTAAGCTTAGCAAGATCCATACTACAGATATTTGCAGACAACGTGGTCAGCAAATACTTTATAAATAAAAGAGGAAAAAATCACGTATCACACAATGTCTATTTCCACTTACATGACAACAATAAAAATATAACCTCATGTTGCAGAATAAACCAAAAAAACTAAAGCAAAATCTAGCTCTGGCCAGACCATTTTACCTGTTCACCATTCCAACGCAGTTCTTACCTGTTTCAGGATCACTGAAATCTGGCAGTGTGATCGTGTTGAGCTGCCGTCTGTCAGCAATGGCTCTGTCCAACAGGCTGCTCCCACGGCCCGAATCACTGCAAGGAAGCACAGACATACTAAGCTATAAAATACAAAATCATGTATCAATACACAAGTTGCAAGCTGCCCTACTCCCACAAAGTTTCGTGCTATAAAGTTCCTGCTGTGACCAAATTTAGTACCGAGCACCACTAACCACTGACAGTGAAACAGAAACAGAACTACACTGAGCAAAACTAAATACACATTTACTTCAGCAATTTGGTTTTCCTAATTAGTACAACTGCAAAGGAAACACTGGCTTTTAATTTGATTCACAATCAACACCTCTACAGAAAAGATCTATTCTATCTTGAATATTTATATAATATGAAACACAGCTATCACAGAAAGCTGAGAAGGCACATCTAAGTTTGAGAATCCACTCTTTTCCCAGATCGAAGAAAAAAACTAAACTCAGGATATCTAATTTTAGCCAAAGATATTATAAAGATGCCATAACTTCATTTCACATAAAAAAGCATCACAATTCTCTCTAGAGTTTTGGGGTGGGTTGCTTTTTTTAAATTAAATATACACACATATGCATATTAACTGCCTAATGTCGAATTTGATTCTAATAGCATAGTAGCAACATTTTGAACTCTTCTAACATCTCTGGAACCGAAGCAGTAGCAGTGAATTTCACTGACTGCACCTGTGGACACATGCATTTAATTTCTATTTTAGCTGTAAGTCAGTATCTGCCCCTCAGGCTTCTTGTTGATATGCTTGCTGGAAAACTAATTGCTCCTGGAACTACTATTAAAGATTCAGCAGAAGAACAGGGACTGAAGAACTAAATGCTCTTTCTCCCTAAGGTGAAGTGAGTATTGAGACATATTGACAGTAAACTTTGAGGAAGCACATATGGGCATTCCTTCTTTAATAATCTATGGTTAATAAAGTAAATTCATTTTCAGAATTGTAAGTCTGGTGCTATTCACTGTCAGTAAATACCTTTTTAAAAGTCTCCTTTAAAAAAAAAAAAGAAAAAAGCACCCCATAAACTTAAAAGTAATACAGCTTTAAAGCAACTGAACTGTTAGCCCAACTTAGCAGAGTGAAAACTTGTCTGATTCTCACTGAAGAAAAAACTGCCCAAAATTCCTAGTTTAAAGTAAAGCCTGAGAAACTTTAACCTAAACTGCAAGACTGGAATTCAGCACATCCCTCCATGTCAAGAAGCCTCTCAGTAACTCTTCGTAGTTGCACACTTCAAAAATCAGTGAAACAATGTCCCCTCTTTCTACCAGCTGTTACTAAAATTATATATATATATATAAAACTTTACATTACCTAACAGTATTGCTTTCTTTCTTTCCAAAATGACACCATTATAGAAATCCGTAGGAAACAGAAGGGCACTTTCTGGGACACATACTATCAGCTGCAGGTGTTACATCACTTGGGGTACACTTTCTGGTACCACTGTGTTAATCACTTCCTCAATCCACAGGCCATGACATGCCAAATGTTGCTGACAAGGAAAGGCAGACTTTGTGTATCTTCTAAGCACAGCTCTGTCACTGTGGTTTGTTCTGCTTTCCTCATAAAAACTAAGGGGTGGAACAAACCTCTTTTCTAATGCATTTCAAGCAGCAGGCTGGAGGTAAACACTTAAACCTCCCAAGCCTTGCACCACAGAATAAATTTTAAATTCATATCAATCATCTCATGAGAATCAAGTTTGCAAGTCAATCGAAGACAAAAGAAAAATATTCTAAATCTTAGGCACAGTGTTACATTTGGCCCTTACTTTGTGTGGTATGTCTAGTTATTTGTAGTTTATTTTTATTATTGAAGTATTATTGAGGACATTCCACACAATGAGATTAATTGCAGAAGAAATGTTTAATATAAACCACAGATGATCAAAAAAGTGATTTCTTATCTCATTGGGAAAATAATACATCAAAATTAGTTTTCAGAATAGAAATAGATACTTCAAATAAGCATAAAGAATATTTAAATCTTTGACAAACAATATTTTTAAAAGGTTTAAAATTATTAAAAGGCCTTTTATTATTGGCTTAAAGAACCATTAAAAAAACCCCTTAAATCATTGCAGTGGGAAACATAATTTTCAAATGGTGCTTTGTGACAGAAGGAAGAGTATGTTAAAATTACAGAGCTTGGAAAATTTAACTTTTCACAACAATCCTGCATCATCATTCTTCAGTACATCAGGATTGCATTGGGTGAACAGAACTTCACACAGTCACATTTCAGGTCTCAGTGATAACTGTTATCCCAGTACAACCCATCTGGATCACCATGATAGGAGGGTATTCAGCCCTTAAGTTTCACACAGACCAGCCAAAGAAAGATTACAACTTAGTACCCTTACAAACTGTTTGATATAACTCTGAACATGTGATTCAGGAAATCCATCTCCTTCCATCATGACAATGATCCACAGTTCCTGTCTGTTCCATAACTCGATTTTAATGCTTCACAAGAGCTTCAACAAAAGATTTAAAAGCTAAGATAAAAAAAGCAGTAAAAACTATCAGATTCAAAGTAGTCTTCGTTAATTTTTCCACTTAGATGTTCTTGAAGGAAAATGGTGATGAGAATAGGCAACCACTGCTGTTTGAAGCTGACACAGTCAAGAGTAAATTTTCATCATTCCTGATCTCTGAAGGAGGCATTACTTAAACCGTGTTTAACACGGCACAGTAGCTCTAAGCACGAGAACAACAACCACAAAGTAATGACAAGCTATGATTAGAGCCCTGATCTCTGTAGAGGATGTAACAGCAGAGAAGGAAGGTGAAAAGTTGTGCTGGAGTACATGCAGAGCCTCTCTGAAATGAAGCTTACACAGAAATTTTAACTATTCTGCGAAGCACAGCACTCTGGTACTAAACTCTTAACCCCCACTGCCCCCACACACAAAAACAGATAGCTAAAATAAACCACCACCCACTAAGTTAGGAGAGAAATTTTCCTGGTTGCTGACATACTTGCTTTCTGTACCCTGAGTGACGCTCCCTGTTCCACAAGGCAGTATCAGAGTCTCTCTCAGTGTGCTCTGATTGACTTGGGATCCCTCCAGAGGTTTTTCCTGCCACACCCTCCAAACCCTCCTGCTCTGAAAAGCTCACTAGCTCACTAAGGAGAGAAGCAATTTTCCCTCTTTGGCCATTAGGTTAACTCTCTCAATCTTCTTAGAGATGCATGTATTTACATAACTGAGATCAATTTAGAGCAAAGACTGAACAGCTGATGTTTATGGTACCGCTACACAAGTATCTGATGCCACCCAGTATGAAGTTCTTATGCTGTAGCATCTCTTCTCCAGAAACTGTCCACCCTTCAAACAACCAAAGAGCAGAAAATTCTGTTTGTCCTCTTCTCCAGGTACTTGGTAAACACATTGAATAGCACCAGCACAGATTTCTGCTAAGTGGTCTTCCCATTTATTTCACAGCTTGTTTAAATATATATGGCAAAAGACCTTTATAAAAGCTTTTTGAAAACTCAGACAGGACTATAACAACTTATCTATACAGTTGGTAACACCTCCTAAGAACATAAATAGGTTCATAAGCAAGACCTCCCTTTAGAAAAAAAAAGCCATGTTGACTTTGCAAGTATATCATACCTATCCATGTGACCTCTGATGCTTCTTTTGTTCTAATTAATGTCTAGTCCTCTTTTTTATTACTTAGTGAAAATCTCTGAACTGTATTTCCACTACAGCAATCTCTCCACTTACCAATATAATAAAAGACTCTAAAACCTTAAATCAGGAAAAAACCCAAGATCATACCAGTACATTGAAAACAGATGAGCTACCCAACCTCTGTAAGCAGGTTGTAAGTCCTCACCACTGCAGAATTTATTAGTTCTGGCATACCTTACCTCATAGCACCCTGGGTAGTTCTACATGACCATCAACTGGTGTCTTTGCACTTCATTCTCCAGATTCCCAGAGGATTAGTTTGGTCATATGAAATACCAGAAAAAGTAAATGCAGGACTGCTGACCTAATAATGCCCTGAAAGACTACTGAGCAAGGTAGGGAGCAGCATCTTACCTTGGGTTAGTGAGATTGTAGCAGGATTTCCAAATCTGGAGCATGTGTTTACATGTGAGGAGTGCTTCATCTGGGCCTCTGCACAGAGACTCCAATTTGACCTTTGTAAACAGTAATCTAGTGAAAAGGAAATTAGAAGACAAAAAAAGAGATTACAAGTCAAGCAAAACAGTTTTGACAAGAGTCAAAACCACATAACTCCAAATATAGTAGTTATTTAAGTAATAGTTTAATCAAGTAATTACAATAAAGCCAAATATGTAACATCGCCAAAGTAACAGTTCTTTTTACATGATGGCCTTTTCAACTGGACAGAAAGAATGACTGAGAAGACAATGGAGGCTTAGTGAAATCAGCAGCACCAACAAGAACAGTACATCATATGCTGAACAGTGACATCGATCCCTAGATGGGAGGAACTGGAACAAGATGATCTTCAAGGTCTCTTCCAACCCAAGCCATCCCATGTTTCTATGTCTTTAATAAAAAAACCCGCAAATTTTAAATTTTTTTATGAGAAAGTATTTGACATTAATTGGCTCCAATGACAGTTATCTAACATATAACTCACATAAGAAAACAACTTGATGTTGCCAAATTGTATTACAAGAAAATGGAAGAGGCAATACTGAAGGAGATACTACTCAAGCAGGTAAGATTCAAGAGAGGTAGTCAGCATTGGTAAAAGTAACCAGAAAACACAACTCCAACTCTGCATTATGTTGACATCAGCAGGCAAAAAACTTGATTTCAATTTTTAACATTTTGAACATTTACAAGTGGGAGTCTAAAGAATGCACAGCATTCACCAAATATGCAGCAAACTGTTCATAATGGAAGCAAACATGTTTGACAGAAGGTACTATAAATTAATTCTGATTTCAGAGTGTATGTTTCTAATGGCATCAAGACTAATAAAGTGCACAGCCCCATAAGATAACAACTGCATCTTCCTTTTATGTTCCATGTATACAGCTGAAGGTTCTCCACTGAGGCTAAGACCCCTTCCTGGGCATTTAAAGAATATAAATGCAATGTGATGATAAAGCAGCTAGTCAATTGCTATGCACCTTTATAGAAGTGCCAGCACTTGGAAACAGAGAATACACTAGAAAAATACTCATTTAAAAGCAAATTTAGTAAATTGCAGGATTAAAGAGCACAAACCAGGAGGAGAGTATGCATATAAAACTGTTAGCCTACTTTCCCTTTTTAAACCCAGGTGTACTTTGGCATTTTATTCCAGTGCAACTTTAATCATACCAAGTGAAAAATTTGTATGATTGCTCATATGGTTTGTGTGGGAAGACTGAGAAGGGTGTAGAGGGGTGGGCATGTGTGAATGCTCAGAAGTTTCTTATCCCAAATACAAACTTTGAGGCTACTAATAGTAACTGAAAACTGCCAAGAGTTTTCTCAAGAATAAGAAACTACATCAAGTGCCTCAGCAAGTTAACAGTAGCTAAAGCTTTAGTGTTGCACTGAACCTCCTCTGCAGAAACTACCCAGCATGTAAACCGAAAAATGAATCACGCTCCCTTAATATACAATATATGTGTTGTGGGGCTGAGGAGGAAACAAAAGGCAGATTGCTGAGCTGGCTTAAGAAAATCGACACCTGTGGATAAGCCAGGGAAATAAAGTCATTTGAAGTCTCACTTGATGTCTTGTAAGAACACAGACCCAGAGTAATCAGATACAACAGTTTATCTTTCTATCAGTAAATCGGATTTGAGTACACAGGGAACTATAGAGATAATTTAAAGTCATATTCCATTTGGCAGAGACATGCTTTGTAGATATTCATCTAACTGTGACTGTATCACTGGAAGAAAAAAACCTCAAGGTCTGTTCATGATTTTACTGAAGACAGAAGGAAAAATGACAAGTAACATGCTCCTTCCCTCATGCTCCTCTCCATCTTTTTATCCTTCACACATGCACACACTCCCCTCGCCCAAATAATTTTGGGTTTTTGGCCTCAAAACTCAAACCCAAAATCACAGGAATTTACCTCATACAATCCCTCTCCTGTTCCTCCATATGTAAAAGATAGTACTTTTTACATTTTGAAGAGCCTATGGAAATTCAGTTTTTTAAAATTTGTGATCATAAAGCAAACCCTATGGAAGATTATCAATGCAAAAGCACTGAATTTGCAAGTCATTCCAGAGTCAATAATCATAACAAACACCTTATTATGTACAGTTTACAGATAAACTGAATTTACATTAACAGCATTTAAGACATTCAGGAATTTTGTAGCAGAGAAAAGGCACAGTGTCAGTAACATGCCAAGATTCAGCATGCAAGAACTGAAAGGAAAAACAGAGCAGGAGACAGAAGGGGTAGATACTTGATTATTGAGAAATTACTTAAAAACACATGAACAAAACAGGAGTCTGTGCAATAATAATTTTGGAACCTGAGCTTCTAGTGCAGGATTCAATGTCAAGATAGCAGAAGACAAATATACTTGTAGGAATTCAAGCTACAGATCAGCTTGGTGCTTTCAGATGCACTTAGTACACACACAGCAACATCCCTGCTTCTTGTGCAGTGTGGCAGCAAATGGACTGGATGGCTGCACATTTCCCTAAATACAAACAATAAACTAAGTATGATGGAAAAATATTAACAATTCCAACAAAGAATTGCTACGGAATTGCATCTAATAAGGAAAAAATAAAGTACAGTAGCATGGGATTATCCCCACTAAACCAAAAATAAACTTTTGAATAGAAAAGGTTGCATTTATAAAGTCACACAGAGTAACTTTCCTGGATCCAAGAAATATTTGGAGTACAAATCTTAAAAGAACTAAGATACTTCAGAAAACTGACATGGGATGTTAATAACAAAATGAAAACCTGACAACTTAACAAATGGGGGAAGGAAGGAAGGGAAGAGGAAGGAAACAATGGAAAGGAGGAATACCTTGTGACAAACAGGTCTCCCAAATTAACTTAACTTTCTCAAGTTGCCCTGAAACATAAGCAGCTCAGGGACAAATATTACCTGGTTTTAGAAACCAAGAGGTAGTACATTCAAAAGATTTTCTGCAAGATCAGCTTCAAGCATCTGTGGAAACAGCTCTTCTGGAATACAGCCTACATTACTGAAGCAGAGAATGTTAAACTTTACAGAGACATATTCACACCTGGGTTTGATACACTATTAAAAATGATGAAGAATGGATAAAATCTACCAAGAGGCAGGATGATGAAAATTAGGCTGTATGTTCTGTGAGTATCATGACTTATTTGTTTGTGTCTGTAAGAGTCAGAGGTTTAATATAATGGCACATGGTGGTGACAGAGTAACCTGGACATGGTGGGACAGCACTTCACTAAGGATGCAAGCACTGAGGAAAAGACAATATTCAAAAAAGAAATGAGGAGTAGGATACTGTGTGTCAGAGACATGTCAAACTGGAAAAAATATAACAGGTAAGAAATCTGTTTGGGTCAAATCCTTTGGGGAAGGGAAGTAGGTAAAACAGGTTCTTATAAAGACAGACTAATGGGGCATTTGTTCCAGCATCAGTGCCTGATATGGATGCAGATCTTTAACGTTAGCTAAAAATAAAGTGAACTGTATCATTTTAGGAGACTAATTACCCAGACACAAAATGGAGAACAAATCAAACTCTTAAGTGGAAAGGCTTAGTTATTCTTGGAGCTAATAGCTGATAAATTTATGAAATAGCTACTGAAGCAGCAAATGACTCCATTATTTCAAGACTGATCTCACTAACTAATGAGGACATTGTAAAACAGTTGCTTATAACCTAATCCATATATTACTGGATTTTTATTTTAAAAAAGAATGAAAAATCTCAAATGGGTTTTTAACTAGATCTTTGAATTTCAGTGGCATATAGCCAAATAATTTGATAGCAAAGGTTAGCAAAGATACCCAGGACACAGCAGAAATCTGGTGTTTCACACAGAGATGCTAAAACCTTTAAGGATCTGCATCTCAAGTTGAAGGAGTAAAACTGCATGTGTGACAAGCCAACCACTGATTAACACTGTGCAAGTAAGACATCAGAGACATGCAGAGATCCTACCAAGAATAGCATGAGACAGGCAGGAGAGAAAAAAATCAGCCACATATTCAGTACCTAGTAAAAAGCAAAGCTAAACTATATCTGAGCAGGTTATTATTATACACAAAAGCTACAGTCTTTTAAGGCTTTTTTGTATTTAAGTAGGAAAAAAGAAAATGTGCATACTAAACAGGAACAACTGGATGAAAATTAAGAATATTCATGAATGAATCCCCAACCTCCACTATAATCTTTACCTATGTTGTCTCAGATGTGAAAACGATAATAAATGGCGAATAAGAACACTAAGAATTATTAAAGGTGAAACAGTAAAAACAGTAAAAAACTCCATTTCTCAGAAACAGCCACACAAGATTGTCCTTTCTAAATAAAAACTTTAAAGAAAGTATCACTTCTGTAATGACTGGGGAGAAGCAACTATATTGTCAATGTTTTTGTCAAGAGGGGAAGGAGTATTGTGTAAGAACATTAATGAAAAAAGGGTTATTATTCAAGTTAAATAGAGAGTTGTAGCAAACAGTCTGTGTAACCATTATTGCAACCAGAGCTGCCCAACAGCTGGGTGTAACCATTATTGCAAAACAGAGCTGCCCAACAGCTGGGTTCAGCAAGGTAAGACAGCTGTGAAGAGCCGAGATGCAATTCAGGGACGTACTTGTTGGAGCAGAAAGAGAAACAAAAAGTGCTATTGGACAATACCCCAGTGAGACCCCATCCAGAATGTTCTGTGTAATTCTCATTGTAAGAGGTAAAAACACACACATGAGGAATTTCAAACTGGAGCAGCTGCAGGGAAAGGCAGCGAGGGTGATCCACTGACTGGAAACTGCAGAGTACAAAAAATAAATCATTTAGTTAGTCTAGCAAAAAAAAAGGCCAAGAGGAGGTACAAATTCTATCTGTAATTACAGATGTGAAAAGCACCATGAAGGGTGTTATGGGTTTAGCCAGGTGGGCCTACCTCCCTGAATGCAAACAAAATGCAAGCAGAGGCAACAGAAGCAGGGCCTAACATAGTAGAGGAGCTGCTAGATGTCTTCCTCTTAGTGCAGCCATGATGGAACTAACTAAGCCACTCCCACACACTGGATTTTACACCCTTTGAGATGATGTAGTATGGTATGGAATACAATATTATTGGCTGGAAGAAGTCAGCTGTTAGCTAGCTCAACCCAGCTTAAATCAGCTGACAATCCTAGGCCTAGCTGAACTTTAAAACCTAAGTTTAGGCCCACGTGGCTAAACCCATAACATATTCCACCCCTTATTCCATACCATATTACGTCACTCATATCTTAAATCTATCTATTTCCGTGCTTAAACAGTCTTTTTTCTTTCCAGGGCTGTCTTCCACCCCTCCATATTGTAGGCAATAGTCCTGGGAAACCCCCAAATTATTCAGAGAATAATGTTTCCATAAAAATGAATATATATTTTATTCCATAAAATATATAAGGGCCATTCAGACTATTAAAACAATAAGAGTAAATTAAGTCTCGAGATTATAAATGAAATTGTAGAAAAGACTTTGTTTTGGACAGACTGCAGAAAAGGTGGTGCAATAACCTAACTCCTTAAAATACAGCTGGTAAGTTCGTGAAAACTATTACTGATAGGACAACTGCAATAATGGCACTTTGTGACTTCTGAGGTTCTTGCTCCTGCTTTATTTCCTAATCAGTACAAGCTCATCTAATTAATCCATGATCTGAAGCTTTCCCTACCAGCCAACCAGTGCCATTTGCAGCAAAGAACCTGTAAATCTCTGAAGTACAACTGTTGTCCTAATTATGCCTCCTTCTTCTCAGCCAGCTTGTTTCACTTTTTGAAATAAAATACCCAGATGATACAACCACCAATTTACTTCTACAGAAGCTCTCTTATAATGTCAGGAGTTCAACAGGAGTTAATTTGTCCAGTACTGGCTGAAGCTATTGGAAGTATTTCTAATCTATTGAATGAAGCAAAAATTCAAAGTACTGAAGACTGAGCTCTACTGTGTGACAAGTAACACTATTAATACTGAGAACTCTTGGTTCTTGCAGTCAACTGGTACTGCTCACACTGAGCATCTTTTTAAAACCAGCTATTTTGCTTTTGGGATCAAGCAATTTGCGCAAGTTGCTGTGCACATGTAAGCACACCTGGATCAGCTGTAGCTGGATACCTGTATCCACACACTGCTACATGGTGAGAACTGCCTTTCATTCCACGATTCTTTTTTCAAGCCCAGCAACATGACATGCTATCCATCAATCTTCGACCAGACTCACCTGCTATGTACTGTCCCTCCATGCAGTGGCAATCGGGAATCTCCCTCAGATTAAGCAACCTCCTACAGCAAACATGTAATTCCACTAGACTTTTCTAGAGGGTCAGTACCCCCATATCCTGATCAAAACTGAAGAGTGCTCTACTTCAGTTAGGATTGGAAGCAAACTTCATTATTATTCTCATATCATATAAAGTATTGACATTGTTCAGGGTTTGAAGGACATAAGGAAGTGCTCCATAAAACACTTGTAGTGTGTGCTTTGAAAATTATTAATCCTTCAGGGTAAAACACCAAAAGCCTTGCTGAGAACCCTAAGAACCACCCTAGGAAACTAAAATTTAAGAAGATGCATCAAATCTGCTTGCTTAGAATGGAGGATGAAAAATGCAACTACTTTGGTTTATGTTTAACCTACTTTGAGTAAACTTAGTAAAAGAGAATGTGTTTAAAGTAATTTAACTGTTTATGTTTCTATCTTCAGCCAACAGTATTTTTTACATGATAATCAATTATTAAAAGATGTTAGGAAATAATTAATATCCTGGGAGTTCCATAGATATGGTTACAACCAACAAACAAGCCACGCAGAAAGCATCAAAAACCAGCTTGATCTCCCTGACAACCACATTAATTTCTTCAATAGCTTAACTAGAAGAATAAACTTTATATATAATAGCCCGTTACTTATTAGAGTGTAAAAGAAAGGTGACAAATACCAGTTCTGTGTGGAGTTATTTTTATTTTGGTTTCATAAGTGTTCATTTTATATATTTCACAATTTCAAATCCTGCAATGCTAGGAAATTTCAAAAGAACTTGTTCTGGTTTTAAAACCAGGCACTATATTAATTAAAAAAAAAAAGCCAAGCCCAAAGAAAAACATCTCCCCCGCAAAAACACACACACACAAAACCCCTCACCAAGTCTAAACATATGATTTGTAAAATCTTATACTAACTAGTTTGACAATAATTCTGTACTTTAAAAAAAAACACAAAAAGGGTGACACAGAATGTAACACTAAAGATACTCAACTCTGAAAAAAACCTTTTTTTAACAGACAGTGTAGGCTTCTTCTCACATGATCAGAATTTAAGGGAAAAATAATTATGGAGATGTAAAACTTACATTCACATGCATATTTGATACAATTTAATCTCATTTCTGTAACAAACTGTCACAGCATCAACTGCTTGTGCAAATTAAATCAGGTGAAATGTGGGTCCCCTCAGAGTAATTGAAGTGGGAAAGCAGCACACAGAATGCATAAAATGAATTAAGCTGGAACAAGTGCTATTCAATAGTGATTATTTGTACCAATCTAAATTTATTCACTCTTCCTAAATAAAGTGTTAGCAAGGTCATTTCTTGCACTTGACAATTACCTGTATAGGTAGTATTTGCTCATAAAGCAGTTTGTCCAGTGACTTTTGGTGTATGTAAACTGTATATGAACTCAATGTCCTTAAAAAATGTAAATCTGTAAACTATAATGAAGATAGTTTCTGACTAAAGCCAGAACAAATTAGTTATACTTGAAAACTTTTTGTTTTCCTGCCTTGAATACCCTGCAGCAGCCAGCTCATGACCCAAACTGGGACTCTTTCAATCAAGTTTCAAAGAAGAATCTACAGTCTAGCAAATAAAATTCAGGGATAAGACCCTGAGGCCAATGACCAATTTGTTATATAAAGTAATATCTACCTATCAACAATGTCTTTTTAATGGACCATTCACTAAAAGCACATAACAACAACCAAAGGGGATAGGGGAGTTAGAAGAGCCCAGAATAAAAAGAAAACACAGGCAAATGATATTATCTTTCCTGATTTACAGAAAAATAATTCCTGAGAATTAATTCATTTAACTCCCAAGATAAACAGGATCAAAACACAATGGATGTGAAGAAGCATGTTGTCAAATGTTGACAAGACATCAACCCCAAAGACATGATTTTGGCAAGCCTAGCACATCACTACTTCTTGTCCAATCTTTCCTCAAATACTTCCCAGTGCTCTATTTATTTAAAAAACCCAAACAAACCCACCGAAAACAAACAAACCCAAAAAAACCCAAACCCACAAAAGCTCCAGTTTTACAAGCACCACATACTGCAGTGCAACTACAACCAATCTTGGGACAGAATAGCACAGTCTATTCCCTTTAGTTGATAAACATTCTCCTGTGCCACAAAACATCAGTGTATGTATCATCCTACACTGCTTGTACCAACCTGCTCTCCTTTTATACCCACCCGAACAGCTCCCAGAGGGAAACAAGTCTGTTACTGAAAGAACCCAGAGGGATGTTAAAAGGCCCTGTGATTCTGGGAAATCTGATGTAGCTCAATAGAGCCCTTAAGGGTCAGGAAGGAAAGGATTTAATAGTTTTCAGTGGAATGACATATTGGCCTGATGATTCTGTGAAATATTCTTGGAAGAAAAAAAGTTTCCATCACACTTCAAGAAATGTAAATGTTTAAACTGTGAACTTAGTCTTCAGTTGCCTTCAAACCTGTTACCATATGTCTTTCCTTTTTGAGTGTACTTAACATTAAAATAACATGCTTGCACTCCTCAAATAACCCATCTGCTGTTCCCTACTTCTGCTACTTTAAAAGCTTGTCAGCTGTTATCCATTGCAGTTCCAATTCTCAGCATAAAATTAGCAATTTACTATTTATTTTGCCTAACTGCACTAATTTCAGGCACTATATTCAACTTTAAGTGCCCCAACACTTGAAATAATGAAGGAACCCCAGTCAAGACTAAGAAAACTATATCCCTAGTATTTCATTAAGAAACCTGTCTCCCTTGACTGAGAATCTATTTTTGACTATCCATGAATTAGACAGAAGTGATGCTTGAAAATTTCATATAATTCAAAGACCTCTAAGATAGAAATTCCTTGTAACAAGCAGACAAAAAAACCCAGGGAAGAGTAATAGAAAGGAGTTTGTAAATAAGGTTTCTCAGGTAATTGCACATATACTGTATATATATTGCACAAGACACACAAGGCCAATACGATCCAATGCAACACAACCACCATTACCTTGCATCGCCTTGACCCCACCCTGAAACTTTAATGCACACGTCTGGGACTGCTTACAGTCAGAGAAGGTAATCACTGGAATAATATAAATAAACCTCAAGGAAAACCCAAGCAACCAAGACTTAAGTACTTTAGTAATTCAGGATATATCGTGGCTCCCTCCTGCCTACTCTCGTTGCACTCAGGGTAGCACATCCCTGCTCCTGTTTCAGAAGACATGGATTGTCTCGCCCAGCTTCCCACATATTTTGATGGTAGGACCCTGAGGGGCACCATTTGAGGGCTCAAACTGTGTCAAGCTGGAGAAGTACCAAACTTCACATTTCCATTTCCACTACTGGGACAAGTTGGCCAGTGAAAGGGGGAAAACACGTAACTTTAAATTAATTCAAACACAGTAGCACCTCACCAGGACTAACTATCCAGGATTTTTGTTGCTGGCACCTTAGTCCCAGCCATCTCAGCAAAGTACAGTATTCATAATCTTTTCAGTACCTTAATCTGTTATCTAGAGACTTTTTTGTCCCTGAATCAAGTCATGCCCAGATTTCTGGAGGCTTCAGAGGTTAGCTGGATATAAAAGGAGATTGATAGTATTACTCTGAAAAAACACAGCTAACTTGTTTGTAAGTAGAGTGGCTACAACTTAGCAATTTAAGCTTACAAAGAGTTTCAACCAATACTGCTATAGATATTCAGCAGGTACCTTGAATTTTTACTGTCTCTGAAAAACATTTCTATAGATCTATTCCACTTTAGATGTTTCTTGGGTTTTCACCAATAGTTTTGCCAATACCTCTTAAGCCCTCAGAGGGCACTGTGTATTTATATTCCCAAATAGATGAATAAAGGAGGAACAATCAACTCTCTATTCAAAGAAAAAGCAACACCTTGCTACTAACAGCGCAATGTGTTTGCTCATTCCTTCCACTCCTTTAGATAATGATGGGGCATAAATCTTTGGCTCTGAGGAATCTCTTTCTGCTTACTGACCTAGAGGCATCCATTATCTGACTGGGCAACCATCAGCTTTACAGCACAGGAAAGTTAATGCCTATTTAAGATACAAAGGTTTGCTTGCTGTACACCTCAAATATTGAACACGAACTCTAGGAATGCATCAGGCTTTCAAATGTAAAAAAACCTGACAACATATTTACTAACTGACTACAACAGAAGAGTGCTGGAAAGTATCCACTTTGCAGCTTGACTGCATATCCTAAGGCTTCCTGCAACTTCTGGCATTTTACAAAGACGCCATATCACAAACTTCTGAAAAGGTAGATTCTTTTTGAAGAAAAGCAAAACAAAAGAACATATAGCTGTGAAGAGGGCAGGACAGCACTCAGTGCAGCAATGCAATTACAGCACACAGAGGTATGCAGATAGGAAAAATAATGGAAGAAATAAGAAATAACTTAAATCACAAGCCCTATGTTTTACTTTAATACTTCCAAGTATAGAGGTTCATTACGCTGCAAAGCCACCAAGGTATCAATTTGAATAAGGCTGAGGTAAAGGAACCTAACAGGAAATATACAGAACTGAGAAAACTTTTGTATCATTTACTCATTGGGATTGCAGACAACTGAAAGATAAAGCATAAAGACATCTGAAGTGTTTACAAAAGCCAATAAAGCACCACAGCTGAATAATCAAATGTTTCAGTGTATCTCAAAATTAGTAAGCCATAGAGGAACACAAGAGGGTCTCTTCTCAGTCTGCTAGGAAATACCATGAGATTGTATGATTTACAGACACTGGAAAATAAGAAAATGGACTCAGCAATACACTAAGCACTCGTGTTTTATAGATGCACATACACAGAGCACCGGATGTACTGTTCAAGAACAGACTGTAAACTTAAGGTTTTGCTGATAAATCCTTGCGAAAATAACTGAGTTACATGAATGAATCAATCTAGATTTATATTATTGACCAGATGTGTCTGTCTGGGTGTCTTTATCAATTGCAGACAGCAGAGAAGAAATCTCAATCATATTTTTTAATTTTCTGGGAACTTGACAGCACTAAAAATCAGATTATAAAAGACTTTCTAGAGATACATATAGCTGTGTTACACCTGGTATTCTTCAGCAAATTGTTGCCACATCTCATGGTGATTCCTATTGCCAATACATTCCACTCAAATTCCCTGATCTGTGTCAGTACATTTTAACACAGGACACTGTATGGCCACAGTGTTTGTATTAGACAACAGGACTAATGATTTAGAACCACTGTTATGACTCATATGATTAATAAACACATATGCATTAATACCAAGATCAGTACTATAATGAAAAACTTGGGCAACATGTTTAACCAGAGTTGCAGTATTAACAAGTCTGGAAAGGTCATGAACCACATTTGAAAAATCCATAAATACCTTTTGAATGCTCACAAGAGTAATTTTAAACGTTTTACTGAATGAATGTTTGTTCTTGCATTTACAACAGAGATTAATGTAATAGGGAGCTCTCTTATAACAACAGGGAGTTCTGAAACTACAGTTTCAGACTTACTTCTTTCTAACTATTATTACTCTGAGAGATATAGCAGCTTTCTCTGTGTTATTTACGCTGCCACTAAGTGGCAGAAAATGACAGAAGAACAGACAGAAGATGACAGACATAGTGCTTTAAACATATTTGTCTTTACCATTACTAGGGTATATCATTGGGTTGCTGATAGTTCAATTCGTCTCAAACCATGACTCACTGACATGTCCCTTGGTCCTGAGGAAAGCACAGACAGCTGTGAGAGAAGAACTGCAAGATAGTTCTGAAATCGTGAAGCATGTGTAGAAGGCCCTGATAAGATCCAAGTCACAGGTGTGTGGATAAACTAGGAAGTGAGAAACAGCAAAAGGACACAAAAGCAGCGGCACTGAACCAGCTGCAGGCCACGGAAGTTCTGAAAAGAGGTGATATCAACACAGGTCCTGGTCAGATTTACAAGAAAAAAGGCACCAGTACCTTACACAGACAGTCAAAAGGAGACATGAAATATCAAGGAACAGGAAGGAAAACCTCTATAAACTCTATTTTCAAACTACTAATTATTAAAGAAATCAGATTTTTCTGATATGTTGATACAACAATCTACGATAAAGGCCAGTCATTTAAAAGTTAAGAATGAGATACTTCAAGAAACTGTCTAAACAAGTGTGTAAGATATTTGTAATACTACAGATTACAACCTTAGTGACAGCTGGTAAATCATCAGAGTGCAAGGCAAGGTTAATGGAAGCTATCCCTGAGGTATTTCACTGCAAAGCATTTAAATTAGATTTTCATAAGAAAATAAATTTTAAAAAATCAACCCAAACACCAAAAACTTTAAAAAGTACAGAGACCAAGTATATCTTAAGATGTACTTAACATGAAAACTAAACTGAAAGAATTATTTCTTTCTTAAACAAGAGAGTATTTACCAAACATGCTTCTTCCCTGTTCACTTCAGTTATCCATCAGCTAACTCCAGATGACTGGTTATTATCCAGGCAAAAAAGGAGATTCTCTGTTATGATCTATTTTACAGAATAGATTCCATACAATATGCATAGAATTATGTGTACAACGGGATAAATCCAGCCAAGCTAATGGCAAAATCCTGTTTATCCTTGGAATATTGCATAAAACCAGAAGACATAAACATACTATAAAGCACACAGCAGGGAGAAAGTATCTACACAGAGCATAGAAAAAAATCATGATTACTGTACAGCTCTATCCTCCCTTCCAAACCAAATCCTTAAGCACTATTTAACATGCCTTTAATAAACAAACTTAAGTTAAATGGGCAGGAGGGAAGACTTGTAAAAAAAAAACATAGACCAATCTTCAAATCCATCCCCTCTTGAAACGAATGAGATGAGACTCTAACAGAAATAAATATGAGAGAAAGTGTAGAAAGCAAACATGACATTCACTCACATAAAATTTTCTGGATATTCACTCAAGGCCATATCGATGATATTCAAAGCATCGTGATAGTGTTTCTGGGCTGACAGTAAGAGTGCAAGGAGATGAAGAGAGTTGGCATCATCCCCTTGCAGCTGCAGAGCCTGACGAACATAACCCAAAGCTTCTGGTATCTGATTTGAACAAAAAGAATGAAAGGGGGCAGAAAAAGAAAGCGGCACTATTAGAGGTATTGCCTATTACTGGACTGCACATCCATACAATTTTCAAAATATTCACCCAGAGAACATGTAGAATTCTATACACTCCTGTGAGACACTACTCAGAAGCTTAAAATGGTACTGATGCTGTACAGTAAACCATAAAATTTAAATAATACATTAACCCTGGAAAGCAAGATATATGTTTTTATAAAACAATTCTGTTCAGCTCCTTAAAATACTCATTTACAATGTTCTTTCAAGTGTTGGTTGTACTCGTTTATGATTTTGAAAATACTTTAATCGTAATGCATTAACTAAAATGTACAGTTAGACAGAACAGTAACTTTTCTTTATGTAGCATTCTCATTATCTCCTCAGCCACATGTGCTTTTGTTCAAAGTAAGGACATCAAGTGTTAAAACCAGGAAATTTAACTGAGCAACATGAGAATTTTGGAATTCAGAAGTACAGAGTACAGCCTGATATTGAGAAATATTTTTTGTTTTTAAAGTGACAATCCATTCCACTCTAATGGGACATAGTCTAAGGTCTGTGCTACTCAATAGCAATGACAAGTAGTCACCTAGAGTATGTAAACCACTGTGCTAAAAACTATTTCCTAAAAGAAACATGACATAGGAAAAGCCTTACCATGATTTATGCAAAGCAATTGCACAATATACAAATTCATGGGATATATGGTAGAATATCTTAACAGCTGTACAAGGTGGACTCTGATCTCTTTTACAGTGTTAAAGTATTTTACAGTTTTCTTAAACACGTTTTTTGCTCACAATAATCAAATCTCCTACAGCTATTCAGAAAGTGCATGGACTTTAGCAGATACTCAAGGTTTAAGCACCGTCCAGACCATTAAAGATTAGATTCAGGAGTTCCATTCTCCAGGATCTGAGCAGAGATTACACGTGATAGGCAAAAACATGGTAAAAACTGACTTTTTTTTCTCTCCATCTAGCAACATAAATGCTGAAATAAACAGAATTACTTATGTCTTATTTCTGATCCTAGAGCTGGAAATACATGGAGAGCTCCAGAAAAATTTGTTAAGACTGAAGGTTTTCAGAGAGAGCATTTCAGGGTTTTTCCCTTACACATCCACATATGCACAAGGAAAACCAGCTTTTTACTGAAGAAATCTTCATCTGTGTCCATACACAAACACGAATTCTAATCTTTATATGACAGCACGATGCTGCACTTTTAAAACAAAACTAACCTGTCTGGATATGGCAAGCTGCAGTGCCAAGTAAAATGCTGCCAGATGATCCATTGGAGACAAACTGTGAGCCCTTAAAAACAAAGAAACAAAATCAAAATCAGTGAATTTTTCTCCTGTTTAGACAGGTCAGACATACCCACAAATGCATACATATTCATTTATTCATATTCAGATCTCTTCACTACCCATATGCTCATAGTTTGACAGATGTGGTGTTCATTCCAGTGACTTTTCTCATACTTCTCAATCATTCTTCATGTAAAGGAAGCACTTTGGGATATTAAAAAGTATTTTTCAATAGAAATTATGTAATTTGAGTTTAAATCTTAAAAATGAGCGATACAAAATGATTCTTCAAATAAATTACACTCCTAAACAAATGCTAGAGTTAATTAGTTAAGAATATTGCTAATAAAAATTCATTAAATAAAGTTTTCTCAGAGAAAAAGGAAAAACAAATCCAAACACAAATTCCCCAGAACAACATGCCTTCAAAGAGAAGAATTCTATCATCTGCACAGGAAGTACCCAAGGAATCACAATGAATGTGGCAGGATGGTTTTGAAGCACAAAACTCAAAGAGGAAGAGCAGTAGCACAGTGGATCAGTTTTGTTCTTTCCCAGACTCACAAAGTTTAAGCATATTTTCAGTCCAGCACAGTAAGCCTCCTAGGAAGTCAGTTACTTCTTGGCTTTGAGTTGTTTTGAGATGAAGTAAGTAGAGCATCTTGTTAGCATAAAATCATTCAGATTGGAAAGACCTCTATGATCATCAAGTCCAACCATTAACCAGCACCACCACCGTGTTCATCACTAAATCATATCTCTAAGTGCCATTTCCACATGTATTTTGAATACTTCCAGGTATGATGAGTCCAAGACTGCTCTGGGCAGTCTATTTCAATGCTTTTTTCCATGAAGAATTTTCCCCTAATACCTGAACTCAATCCCCCCTAGTACAACTTGAGGCCATTTTCTCTCATTCTGTTACTTATTACTTGAGAGAGAAGAGACCCACCACCTGCCTGCAATCTCTTTCCAGGTAGTTTTAGAGAGTGATAAGGTCCCCCATGAGCCTCTTGCAGGCTAAGCAACCCCAGTCCCCTCAGCTGCTTATCACTTCAATGTCCTTCTTGTCCCCAAGGGGCCCAGAACTGATCACAGGATTTGAGATGCAGCCTCACCAGTGCCAAATACAGAGGGACAATCACTGCCCTGGTCCTGCTGGCCACATAATTCCTGATACAAGCCAGGATGCCACTGGCCTTTCTGGTCCCCTGGGCACACTACTGGCTCATGTTCAGCTACTGTTGACCAGCAACCCCAGATTCCTTTCAAATGGGAAGTTTTCCAGCCACTCTTCCCCAGCCTATGGCACTGTTATGGGTTTAGGCAAGTGGGCCTAAACTTAGGTTTTAAAGTTCAGCTAGGCCTAGGATTGTCAGCTGATTTAAACTGGGTTGAGCTAGCTAACAGCTGACTTCTTCCAGCCAATAATACTGTATTCCATACCATACTACATCATCTCAAAGGGTGTAAAATCCAGTGTGTGGGAGTGGCTTAGTTAGTTCCATCATGGCTGCACTAAGAGGAAGACATCTAGCAGCTCCTCTACTATGTTAGGCCCTGCTTCTGTTGCCTCTGCTTGCATTTTGTTTGCATTCAGGGAAGTAAAAATATTTTTGTTGTTACTCTTTCTGTTTCTTGCTATGTGTCTCTTAGAGTACTTACAGATCTAGTGTAATAAACTTTGCTTTGTATTAATTGGGGAGTGGGAAATTACTTCTTGTTATACATAACTTGTGTAAGTGTGTGTTATATTGTGGTTTTCTTTTAATTTTCTCCTTTCTGTATAAATACATGTAGTTAGTTTCAGCATAAACCTAGTTTTGAAGTTTTTTTTCCCTCTCCCTCTTCTCTTCCCTTAGCTGGTTGGGGGGAGGAAGAACCCTTTCACTCTGTCCTGGACAGTTGGCGTTTTGCCAGCTCAACCCAGGACAGATAATTGGTGCATTGGCCGGGAAATAGGGAAGACACCAACCCAACCTAAAGAAACCGAATGAATCAAAACAAACACAATTAAAAACCTCAAGGAAGGGGAACAAATATGAAACAATCTCACCCAAGACAGGATAACCACGAACATTGTTCCTAGGATGTTGTACCAATTGAAACATCATGTTCCCAAGATTTCTGTGTATAAATTTACCTTCTGCTATTTAGTATAAACATTTCAAAGCTCCATATTGCTACAAAACTGAAGTTCCACCACTCAACCTATACAGCTTGAAAGACACCTGCAGTGGCTCATTGGAGAGATGCTGGATGTATTTTCAATTCCCTAGGAAGTCTTCAAAACCGAACACTTAGGATGGTATCCAGAGAGTTAACTGTTCAGCTGTAAAGAACGAAACATAAAGGTTCCTGCACACAACCAAGCAACAATATTTAAATGGAGAGTGAAACATCAATTTCACAGTGACAAGAAGCTGAATATTGACATGACCCAGCCATGTGCTCCCACAGCTCAGAAAGCCAACTGTATGCTGGGTGGCGTCAAAAGAAGTGTGGCCACCAGGTCAAGGGAGGTGATTCCTCCCCTCTACTCCACACTCATAAGATGCCACATGGAATTCTGCATCCAGGTCTGGGGCCCCCAAAATAAGGAGGATGTGGACTTGTGGGAGTAAGTCCAGAGGACAGCCACAAACAGTGACCAGGAGGCTAGAGCACCTTTCCTGTGGGGCAGGCTGACAGAGTTGAGATTTCTTGGCCTGGACAAGAGCAGGTGCCATTATAGCACATTTCAGTATGTAAAGGGGCCTACAGGAATGCTGAACAGGAGCTTTTTACAAGGGCCTGTATGAACAGGACAAGGGGGAATGGCTTCAAACTGAAAAAGGGCATGTCTACATTAGATATTAGGAAGAAATTCTTCACTATGAGGGTGGTGAGGCACTGAAATACATTGTCCAGAGAAGCTGTGGATGACCCATCCCTGAAAGTGTTCAAGGCCAGGCTGGATGGGGCTTTGAGAAACCTGACCTAGTGGAAGGTGTCTCTGCCCACAGTAGGAGGGTGGGAGCTGGATAAACCAGATCCCTTCCCATTCAAACCATGTTATGATTCTGTAATTGTTTCAAAAATAGCTATCCTAACCTACTATATATTAGTTATTCTAACTGCAATTACATTCTTTTTCTAGAGCAGCCTAATAACATATTACCATAGTAAGTAGTATGCTGCCTACAAAAGCATCCTCATATTTACATGTGGTCAAAACACTGACTCTCAGAACTCTGGAAATCACTATCCTGAACTGGAGAATACAGTCAGCAGGTACTGAACTGGAGTGGGTTAGCTTCAGACTATGGCTCACCTCATTCTCTGCTGTTTCAAAGAATTAACAGAAAAAGCAATTCACTATTAGGACTTCAAAAGTAGTGAATGAGTAGAGGTGGTGAAAAATGGTTAGCACAATATTTTTGAAACAGTCATGATTAAGTCAGTAGTGGTAAGAGGGACAGGTGAGGAACTGAGGTATAAACCAGAAGGTAGAAATTCCATTTCAATGAAAAGTAAAGTAATGTATATTTACATACTGAGGTATAGCTTAGACAATACAGAGAAAAAAAAGAAGGATCAACATATACCAGTCTTACTCTAAAGTTACCTACAAAACACTTTTTCAATCCTATCCCCTCAGATACAAAATCACCACAAAAAAGCCAGGACTTCATTTTCCCATTAATGCCCAAATCTGTTTCCCTGCATTTAGGCCTTTCTCACAAAAGGAGAGTTTTCAAGGGTATATAAACATAAAAGAGACAGATTTAGATGCTGCAGCACTTTTGCCAGTAGCTTAATATACTAAGATGTGTTTCTTCTCTAATTAGGGTAGAGAGTTCTCATTCATCTGTTCATTGTCAAACCCTTGAAAATGAACTCCTGTCATCCCCAGCAGCACTGCCTCCCTGGAAGGCTCTTGGAACACAGGGCATTTGCAATGTCACTGTCTACACTGTTCCACCTCCAGATAAGAATTTTTAATTTACCCCTACCTTACTGCCTGTAAGTTGTCCCTCACCCACAGCAGCAGGGCCTCATTTATTGCTCTGCCTCCACAGAGGTAATTGCACAAGCCTGCAACCCGAGCTAATCAGCTCTCTCAGAAACACTGTCACATTGAACCATGACTTGAAACCTTTCATCACATGAGTTTTCCTTCTAGATCAGAACAGAGTATCTGAGAAAATATTTTATATTAGAGGGTAACACAAATGTCTTTAAAATGAAGTAAAAGGAAATCCTTAGAAATCAATTTAGGTAATTCTGACAGAAGATGATGGAAATAAATGCTAAAGAAATACATTCTGTACTCAGGGAGACTCCCAGAGGTGAAGTTGTCATAACACCATCTTTCAAAAAGTTTCTCTTTTTAACACATAATAAAAGCTTTTCACTACACACAGCAGAACAGAGCAGAGAGATCAACACCCACTCACCTCTGAAATGCAAGAAGAGCCTTTCTCTGCAAGACCTCTTGCACCCCTCGCAAAGATGCTAAAAAGGATATATCCAATCAGTGACATGAACGATGAAGAGATTTCATTCCACACACTAATTGAAGAAGCTTTAATACATTGACTGAAAAAATGGTTGCACACAAACTTTAATTTTATGTCTAGCATTGCGCTAGGTATCCTTTTTTAGGCAACGTGGGAGTTTCCAAATGTGAATGTTTACTCTTATCTTACCATCAGTAGCCTGCAGACTGTAAGTCAATCCCAGTGCCAAGTAGCCTTTTGCTTTGAACTCTGATGTTTTGTCCCCAAAATCAACAACTGTCTTGGCAAATCTTTCAGCTTCTTCCAACTGAAAACATTGTAAAACATCCATGTAAGTCTAAAACGAGCTAAATCTTATATTGTATGTGAAGAATGCACAGAATTTATATTATACCCACTGAGACTGTTAAAATCTCAGTCATTATTGCTTTTAAGGACCATTTCATTTTCCATTAGACTTAGTTTTCCTGCTAAATACTGAGTAAGGAATACAGATTTTAAGCTGAAATACTCATTCTCATGGTTGAGAGAAACTCTGGCACATAACACACTAGTGTGTTTTTGCCTTTTTTTTCCCCCCCTTTGTTTTCAAATAAGAAAAGGGATTTCTGGTCCATATATGTCATCTACCATTTTTGCATTTTATAAATAAAAGTTCTTGGCCCATGAACCAATTTTTTAGGAAAATCAATGACAAGAACTCTGTCTCCAGCCCTGTAGAAAAAAGTATAACCATGCAGAACTCTGTTTCAAATACTGTATTATGCAAACTCATAAACAGAGAAAAATGCAAAAAAGTCAAGGTTTAACTGCACACCCATCCTGGCACACCATTTAAAAATCTAGTAAGAAAAAACTAACAACTGAATCCATTCCAGTAAATGTAAAAGCTAAGTAAAGTTACCTACTCCATATGGACTCAATCCATAGGGAACAATTTACAGAACTAGGATCTACCTTAATTAAGACTGTATTTTTTTCAGTCTCAATAAGTCATGTTTCTACTACTACTCTATTGTCTCAGTTTCTGATTGTGACCTTCTCCTCCTCTTTCCCTTCTTTTCCCTTACTCATTCTAAAAATTACACCTGTGTCTTGAAAACCACATAACAATGTTTGATCACCTTAATGTTTTTTGTACAGATACACCAATTTCATGGTTATCTGACAAACAACTCCAGTACCAATTTTTTTAAAAGACACTGTCCCTACTATGAATCCATGAACACCAGCTACCCACAAACATGGTATCACAAAGAGATTTCTGTCATAATCTTCCAAAAAGTTATTTTCCTCTGGCACAGAGGAAACAGAAGTCTAAATTGCATTTATATTCTGTCTTCCAAAAATGATTCAACTTCTATACATTCTAAGTTATGTCTTAGTTTAGGATCAAAATATGCTACCTTGATAAACACAAATATTTCAGATTAGCCACTCAAACAGGGATGGACACGTGCATATACATATCTGTGCTGCACTTTTAGACATGTCCAAGTGCATGCAGTTACTGTGCAAAAGTATTTGCTACACCTCTAAACCAAGATTTTAGCACAATTCTTGCTGAAAAGACAGAGTTGCAAAGCTTACCCAGTGCAGGGATCCCATGCAGAGCTTTGCAGCAAGGAGTGGAATAGTTGCATCATCTGGTTTCAAACGTATACATTCCTTCAAGACTTTAACAGCTCGAGCAGACTGTTAAAAACATTTTCCACTGAAATTACTAAAAGCATAAATAGGAATCTTCTATCTGTGAAACATATTTTCATCATTTACTTTATTTTTCCCGTGTGAAGGAGACATTACTACACATTCTGTTGGCAATTTGTCTCAACTCCTCCAGTCAGTGAAACACAAGACTTTAGGCACTGCTTTTGTTATTTAACTCCATTAAGAACTCTCATTAAGCATCTCCAGAGAAACATTTGAGAAGAATGTAATTCCAATGGCACACGATTCAGAAAACAGTTTGAAATGCATTTCAAACTACTATGCCTGTGACCTCACAGCATTTGAGCCAGTCAAATGTAAGAGAAGGAAAAGAACAGTCCTCAGAACAAGCAGTGTTGTGGTGTTCTTTAAGAGTTTCAACAGCACTTAGGAGTAGCTCTGATAGAAGATTGACTGGCACTGCTTCTCTTTTTTCTTTTAATTTATTTGCCTCCATTCAATCACAGTTCAAATGCAAACTCAAAGTATACAGAGAATTGGAAGAAGAACCAAACTTCTTCAGAATCAACGACTTGCTAAAATATTTTCTAAGGAAAATACATTCCTTTCTCCTATACTGAAAATAAGCAAATTATCCCCAATGAGAATGATCTTTTAGAAAATTGGTTGTTTCCATTTCATAATGAATGTGATTTCTTTTCTGTAGTATGACAGAGGAAAGCAAAAATAACTGAAAATAGAGGATTGCATCTGATAAGTTCCTAGGTTACATAAAATTTTAAAAATATCCATCAGTTGCACAGAATATACAGCAATATTAGAAAAGTCAGTGTTAGAAATTTCCAAAGGAAAAAAAAAGCAAGAACATAATGAATCAGCATTGATTTGTACTTAAATATAAAATTTGTTCATCTGGTATAATTCACTACTTCCATTCAATCAGGTTATCCTAAGATTGTTGGCAAGATAGTTGTTATCATCACCTTTCAGTCTTCTGAAGTTGGAAACTATCGAATTGACAACATTCTTTGTACACTACTAGGCATAAATTCAGAAGCAGAGTGTACTTAGGTGAGTTAAGCATTAGAATTATCTTCAAAAACACTACAGATGAAAATTATGGAAGTGCCAAATGATGTTATTAAACACCATCAATACAAGAATTACATAAAAAAATTTAGACTTACTTTTCCTGCTGCCATCAGGGACAGTGCAAATTGATACCAGAGATGGAACTCCTCAAATGCAAACTTCATGGCTCTTTCTAAGCACTAATTATGAGGGGAAAATTGTTACTTAAGAGCATATTCTTCAATTATTAAGAAGATATAATACATACGTGCAATTAAAAATTTAAATCAATCAAATACATGAAAACACCTGCCAGATTCTACATAAAAATAATTTAACAGAAAATTGATTTTCTATTTATTATGTTTGTTTAAATACCCCTGCTGGTATTGTATTATGTAGTCTGAAAGAAGGAATGATAAATATCAGCTTACTGAAGATATATCATCTGGAAAAGGCAGGAGATGAGTCTTAAGTGAAAAGGAAAATGGTACACAGTCCCTTCCTAAACTGTGAATACTTAACAACAATGACACAAGTACTTATAAGTACCATTTAAAAAAAAGGGGGGTGTATAAAGGCTCATCTTGCAGTAGTATTTTTATTTTTAAAAATTTTAACTTCACAGTATTCTGCTGAGATTTTAACCTAAATAACTTAATGTCAAAAGAAAATTCATTATTACTATACTGAGATTAAATATATTTAATTAGCATTATACACTAATTTTGGATGTTTAATATCTGCTGCTGTCAATAAGAATTATTTCATTTTGCTATGTTCATTTTTACTAATCAGGCCAGTTCCAGAGAGAAGAAAGGTGAAACCCTTTTCTATATTAAACTGATACAGGAATTCATTTCCTAGCCTGCAGAGTCCAATTACATGAATAAGCTTTTCTGCTCTGACAGTTACAATGTACATAAACTATAAAACAATGCATTGATTTTCACGTTCAAACTCAGCCTTAACATAGAAAGCATAACCAGGTGGGCAGTGTGTTCCCATACTGTAACAGAATCTGATGCAAAGCAGAAAGATCACAGAGAGAAACAAGTAAGTTAGGTGTGATGTCTTCTCCTATTATTTTAGATACTGCACAGAGCTGTGCAGGTAAGGGTCACTCCTCCATCCCTTCCATGAACTTGGCAAAAGACAGAAGTTGCTAAGCCCCTCTCTCTCCTCCTCCAATTAGCACAACTGTGGTACTAAACCAATTGCCTCTAAAGGAAGAATAAAAATTCAGGCTTATCTTGCAAAATACACTACACACTACCTCTTGTATTAATAGAGCAGTCAGAATGACAGTGTCCTGCATTTGTATAGCCCTTTGTTACCGCCACAATTAACACCATTAACAGAAAACAGCAACAACACAGTTGAATATTATTGACAAACCTCTGAGAGCATTTCGTACTGGCCTCTTCTTCCCAAGGCTATGGTAAGCAAATCATAGACTACAGACGCACTTTGCAAACTGATGATACGGTCATTTTTGTGTTCAGGTATTCTGCTCAGTACGGCATCACGGTTAGCCTGAAACACACCACAAACAAAGAAACAGAGTCACACATTGTAACTCAAGTTATATTTTCACTCAAGTAACTACCATTCTATTCAAACTGACAGTCAGCAGTTGATATAAGAGACACAGACAGACAGAATCCACTACTAATTTACAGATAGAAAAAAATCACCAATTTTATACATTACTGAAAAGACTGATATTTCTACCTGGATCTATTTTTAATTACTTCAGTCTAATTATGTAAATTAAGTAATGTATTTAAAATTATTGAAGAGTTCTCAGAAACAAAATAAGGTGTTTTTTATATACAAGATGTATGCATCTTCTAAAATGTCTTTTTATTCATTGTATGTTACTAAAACATATTAGAAGGATCTTCAAATCCTGTATTCTAGCTTTTATAAAAGAAGGCAACCAATTTTTTTTCTCTTTAGGACATTATGACACTAGCCTCTCACTTGTGAATGATAACCTGTCCAGGATAATGCACAATCACCTTCAGGAGTTACTAGTAAGGGGTGAAAACTGACCCCAGTTCTGAGCACAGCTTTGGAATCGGGCCACGTCTGCAGAAAGGCTTTGTACTTTCAGTAAATGTAGTTCTTAATTAAACTGTTCCTTCTGAGAAGGAAAAAATCTGAGATAGAAATGAATTAAATGAATTGACCATGTTCAGAGAAATCTTGTGAAAGAGCAAAGAATAAAATTCAGGTGTCCAAGTAGCTAGTACCTATATTGAACTACCCAGTGCTCCTCCCACTATACCATCAAGGCTCTGAAAATACCTTGTTACTTTATGTATTTCTCGTTTTCTTGGTGTTTAATATTCCCATTGGTACAAATGCTAGTATATCTGGTAATTTGAAGTTAGAAGTTAAAGATCCTTCCCTCTCCTCGTGGCACCTTTATTTTTAATTACACAGGGCATGGCCCCCTTAATACATTTATTTAAATACACTATACAGCTCATTTTCTCCCTTTTCAGATGCAAGGAATGACACACAGTAAGGGATAATTTTTTTTCCCTGCTTCAACAGGATAACATTTTAAACTCTGAACATCCTAAATACATCTTTAAAATCAGAATGATTAAACACTGAAAACTTTTCAAAGAGATACACAGAGCATAAAATGCACAGACATTTCAGGAATTATGAACTGAATAACACACAGTTTGGTTTGAAATCACACACCTCCACAGGCATCCCCCAAAACCGATATTTTGGGTTTTTTTGATCAAGAAGTCTTTGGCTTTTTCTTTCTACACTGTAAAAATATTTGGTCAACTTCAAGAACTTCTTTTTAACTCCACATTTAATCACTATTTGACTCAATTCCTTGCACGCACAGAACATGCTATGAACCAGCACTTCTTATGAAAATTTGGCTAGCAATCCCAAAGCAGTATTATAGGAGAGGATGTCTCGTGATTATTAAAGGTATCTTACATATCTGAACAATCATTTTCTTCATAATTATAAAACAGAATGTATGTACAAACTTAAGAGATCAGTATTTTAGAACTGCCACGGTCTCAGACACAATAAAGTGACAGTTTAACTGCAGTGTGTCACCTGGACACCTTACTACACAGACTAAGCAGTGTAACTTATTTCAGTGACAGTAGCAGAAAGTATATGCTCAGCCATTTCACCACTGGTTAAAAATCACACAAAAAGCTGAGCCCAGGAGGTGGTGATCAGTGACACAAAGTCTAGCTGGAGGTCAGTAACTAGCAGTGTATCCGAGCCTGATACTGGGCCTGATCCTGGTCAACATCTGGATGTACCATCAAGCATATTTGCTGCTGATACAGAACTTAGGAGGAGGAACTGATGTGACAAAGGGGCTGTGCTGCCATCCAGAGACAGCTCGGCAGGCCAGAGTAATGGAACCTCAGCAAGGGCTTCATCAAAGACTTGGAAGTGCAAGTCCTGCACCTGAGAAGGAACAACTCCGGGCATCAGTATATCCTGGGGAACCCCCAGCTCAAAAGCAGCTTGACAGGAAAGCATCCAGGGGTTCTGGTAGACACCAGCTGGAAAGAAGGCTATTGACAGCCCAGGCTGTACTAAGAAGGAGTGTTGCCAGCAGATTTAGGGAGATCCATCTCCTCTGTTCAGCACTGGTGAGGCCACACCTACAGTACTGGGTCCAGTTCTGGACTCCCCAGGACATGGAACTACTGGAGACAGTCCAACAAATGCCCACTGGGATGAATAAGTGACTTGGAGCATCTCTTCCATGAGGGAAGGCTGAGAGAGTTGTGACTCTCAAGACTGGAGAAGACAATGCTCAGAAGGGGAACCTTATCAATGTGTAGAAATATCTGAAGGGAGGATACAAGTAAGAGGGAGCCACGCTCTTTTCAGTGGCACCCAGTGACAGAACCAGAGGCAGTGGGCACAAACTGAAACAGTGGAGGCTCGCTCTGAACATCAGGAACCACTTGTTTTACTGTGAGGGTGAATGTGCACTGGTACAGGCTGCCCAGGGAGACTGTGGAGTCTCTCTGCCAGGAAATATTCAAAATATGTCTGGACAAACGCAGCTCCAGGTGGGCCTGGTTGAGCAATGGGGTCACACAAAATGATCTCCAGAAGTCCCTTCCAACCTTCCTCACTCTGTGATTGTTACCACAGCTCGGCTGACATGCAGCAATACATACACACACTGTAACATGAAGGGATCAGTTCTTCAGATCAGAGAATCACAGAATGCTTTGGGCTGGAAGGGACCTTAGAGACCATCCTGCCATGGAAAGGGGCACTTTCCACCAGACCAGGTTTCTCAGACCCCCATCCAACCTGGCTTTGAATGGGGCTTTTTTCCCCCACTAATTCACAGACAAGAAAGGAAGGGATCATACTACTTTAGTAACACAAGAGCATCTCAAAACGCCAGCGATTACTCAATCTTCTGTAAGTGTTCTTTCTTTCCCAAATACTGGTTTCAAAATCGTAAATAACATGCTACTTCACAACTACTATACCTAGAAAACTAGTATGAATTGAAGCTGAAATAACAGGTCTCAATTCTCAGAAAGGTGAGTTTGTAATTGTGAATATTTTTATGCTCAATCTTCCCCTTTCCCCCCTCCAAAACTAATTTGAACAAATGACTTCACCAAAATAAGTCAATCATGTCAAAGATTTTATACACCCTCGAAACAAACTCTTTTGCCTGACATAACCTGCAATAATTATGAAAAAAAAAAAGAAAGCTTGCTAAGGGGGTGTGCTCTGCAGTGACAGCACTTGATATAATTAGGCAGATCTAATTCACAAAGGAAAAGCTGTAAGTAACCTGAAATGAAACTTAACAAGGCAGTACTTTTAATTAGATTTTTAAATGATGATGTGCAAGGAACTACACATGCAAACACAGTAATCACTAGTCAGATCTTGCAGAACTGGGACTGCTTCCACTTCACACCATGACCATAGTTCACATCAGAATTCAGTGCATCACCACGAGCTGCTCAGGCACATTACAGAGGCACCTCTCAGTGCTAAGAATACACTGCAATAAAACCAACATATGGTATGTAGAAATGTTTGATGAGTCTATTTTTCTGTATTCTCAGAATCTAGACAGAATTTCTAGATTCTGTCATGCATATTGCAAAGCAGATCATTAGGAATGAGGAAGGTAGTTAGCACTACAATGTAAATATGTGCCACTTCAAAATAGTTCCCCAGGACAATGTTCACTACAATGTTCTGATCCTGTTTAACTGAAGCAAACCAGAAATTATGCCAAAGCATGTAAGCATCTGAATCACCTATAGAACTTAAAAGGCTGCATCTCACTGATGTGCAGTGAGACAGACTGCACAACGCCTGAGACTGTGGAGGTTTCACTCCCTTGGTTAAAAAACCAGCAAAAGCTTCAGCTTTTCATTTAATTTTATCTGGTAACATAAAACTGACATGGTATGAGAATGCCAGTACATGGCAGTTGATTGGTGACTAGTAATATAATATAGAGGAAAGTATGGAAGGCTGATAAAGGGCACACATAGGCCATTCAAAGGAATCACACATCGAGGAAATGACATTTTAAAAGAATAATCCAGTAGCAAAGACTGAATGTCAGTATCATTACAAATCATCCGCAAATTGAGTGACAAGTTTTATGCACAATGGAAAGTAATTTTTGACGATGTTTATTATGCTCATCTACTAGTCTTTGATTTGCTTTTTAGAACAAATATAACTTGCATTTTGAGTCTGCCTGACTAGCAACGAGCTGGTGTAACAGTGGTGCCAAATAAAGACCTGGCTCGCTCACTTGCCCGTGGTTAGAAGGACACCAGGCACAGCCACCGCAGAGAAAAACTCCGTAACCCTTGCACAGCTCATCCTGCTGGCTCAGAGGAACACAAGTCTGAGCTCCAGAAGTAACTGCCTGATTTCCTAGCAAAAAATGAAAGACAAGGCAAAGCAAGGCATGGCAAAAAAAAAAAAAGGAAGAGTTCTACTTTCATTTTTAAACAAACCCAAGGAAAACACACACATGCACATTCACTCTATTTTACCTACCATAGATTCACTAATAAGCAGCAACAGTAAGGCTTCTTCTGTATTTTCTTGAGGACAGAAGATGCTGTTCAAAATGACAATTTAATTATTTAGGCAGAACACATTACTCTTAGGAGTAGCTCATACACATGTATTAAAAGCACTGTAAAAACTGGAAAATTGCCAGAAAAGCGAACAGAAAATAACTTGCATAGAAAAATCAATTGGTTAAAACACATTTCTTTGCAACACTGTAAATTTGCATTTCAGAAAAGCTGGCCAAATACAGTAAAAGAACAAAACTACCACAGCTGTCAGAGTTGAACACATTCAAATATACCAAAATTGAAC
Source organism: Pithys albifrons albifrons (assembly GCF_047495875.1). Taxonomy (NCBI): domain Eukaryota; kingdom Metazoa; phylum Chordata; class Aves; order Passeriformes; family Thamnophilidae; genus Pithys; species Pithys albifrons. The sequence continues at coordinate 17,502,534 of NC_092463.1, read as the reverse complement.
ACAATTTGACAACTGGAAAACTACTGGGAGAAGCATGTTCCTTCCCTAGTTCTCTTCAGGGAATATATATCTATATATATCTATATATATAAGGGAGAGGAAGGGAGAGGGAGGGAGAGGGAGGAAGAGTGAGGGAGAGGGAGGGGGAGGGAAGGATACACACAGACACACACAGAGAAGACAAATATTCCCATCCATACTGCCATTATGAAAAACATAAACTAAATTACCCAGTGCACTGGGTAACAGTTGCAATGAAAGAAACAACGGAGGTATAAACTCAGCCATACTTTTCTCCAGTGTATACACGTGGTCTTCTACTGAGTGCATAATTCTTGGTATTTGAACCTTTTCGAAGTGGATCATCCAGGGGTGATTGGTGAGGAGGATCTTCTAGTGGATTCCAGTAACTCTGTTCACACATACCTCGTAACAAAATTTCCGCAAGTTGTCTTGCGATCGTCTGTAAAAGTCAAAGACAAATATTTTCCTTAGAAATGATGAATATAAACTGTTAAAGAATGCTCATATTTTTTCTAATGAAGACTAGTTGCGTAGAATATATTTTCTGATATTTTACATCTAAAAAAATAGGCACCCTGCTATTTAAAAGGTGAAAGTACCCAGTTTAGCTCTCTAAACATAAAGAAAAATAATGGCAATAAACAATTCTTCTGTTTTATCAGTTAAATCCAGATACTTCTGAAGTATCAACACCACCAACTGCTGCTCCCAAGAGCGGGGCACATGCAGGCATATTGTCAGATATTCTGTGCTCAATAACCTCTACTGCCTCTGCAGGCCTGGAGAAGTTGTTTGTGTGGGAGACCATAGTGGAGCAGATGTGACACTGCAGCCTCCTAAGAGGGTCATGGCAGAGCAGGGTGATATTCCTTGAAGGAACTGCAGCCCAATGGAGGGACCCGATGCGGAAGCATGGGAAAAGTGTGAGGAGTAAGGAGCAGCAGAGAGGAACTCACCACAACCCTCCACCCCCCATGCACCACTCAGGGAATGGGAGGGTAGGGAGAGGAGGAAGAAGAGTCAGGAGTCAAGGATTGAAGTTGAACCTGGGAAAATGGGGTGGGAGGAAGGTGGTTTAGTTTTTGTCTTTGTTTCTCACCATCCCACTCTCTCTTAACTGATCATAAATTAAGTTCATGTTCCCCCAGAAAAGTCTGTTTTGCCTGTGACAGTAACTGGGAAGCAAATGCCCTGTCTCTACCTTGACCTACAAGCTTTTCTAGCTTATTTCCTCCCTATCATGTTAAGGAAGGGGAGTCCAAGGGCAGCTGAGTGGGCATCTGGCAGCCAGACAACTCACCACAGACAGTGACAGTCTGTGTGCTGACTGGGGCTGCATTCAATTAAGCCAAGAAATGAATCCTCATAAACTGGTGGGTAACAGATCCTTATCATTATGCTGTGTATCTCACTATTTGCCTCTAACTCATCCACTATCTTTATTTGTGCTTTATCTGCCTACCGAAATTCAGAGGCTGCCATAGGAATGTGGTTTACTGTAACTTACCATTCGCAGGTTTTGTGTAGTTCTTGTTTCGACAGCTCTTAGTAACTCTCTAAATCTACCAACTCCTCTTGTCAGGTTCCTGTATACAAACATAGAATTTGACAGTATTCCAACTTGGATGTAGTAACACCTTAATATATTATTTGATAAAACTGTTAAAATCCAAGCCATCTTTTTTTCCCTGCATCGCCTCACTGCAGGAGGATAGATAGGTAGATAGATAGGTAGATAGATAGATAGATAGATAGATAGATAGATAGATAGATAGATAGATAGATAGATATTCACCTGGGAACTCCATTACTAATTACTACAACAACACTCCCTGGCAGTTTATTGAAAAAAGAAACACTTTCATGATCAGCAGATAGCTCAAGCAAAAGCAAGAAAAAGAGTAAGAAGCAACCACCCCAAAAAGAGAAAAAATAAAACTGAAATTGGTCTCACTACTACAATAGGTTTTTTTATTTTTAATTACATTAGGCTTCAAAGTATAAACTTTGGGGGGAAAAAAATCCATTTTCCCTGCCTCTTGACACCTTAAAAGAGGGAGGTAAAAAAGAAGTAAATCTGGTAAACCCCAGTGAAAGTAACATAAATTTTTGAGTTCCTTTTCAGAAGGGGAACAGATCAAACACATTAAGGCCCACTGTGTGGCCAGACGAGGACTTGGGATGAGGGTTCTGTTCTTGACTCAAGCTGGTTTTTGGTGTGGCTTCTGCAATTCAAGTTTGTTCATCTGTGCTTCTTCCACTTCTGCTGCCTAAACAGCTTTTGCAGAGATTCAAGACCCTCGGAGGCATCATTCATACTAATAATTTTAGCAGATCTGAACTTTCTTATCAAATAATAATTATTTTGAATGCCCATACAGGTTTTATCTTTTTCTTATCTCTAGACCAGTTGTGTAAATATCTAGCATGGAAACAATTGTATAATACACCAACTTCATGTACTAATGAAGTATAGAAAGTCTGTAGCCCAAATTTTAAGTAACCCCCCAAACTCACTGAAAGTCTGACACATTTGGCACCTTTGGAAAGCCAAAATAAATATCATTCAATAATATGACATGCCAAACATTTTGGAGAGCCAACACCAGACCTCTGGAATCCCAGCTTTAAGTCCTCTGCACTAAAAGCATATTTCCCATGAATGGAGGTCTCCCTCAAAGACTGGATTGCAGAGTGGCAGATGCATTCTCAAAACAAGATTAAAAAAAAAAAGCACACACCAAAAAACCAGACTTGCCAAAAACCTGAAATATTCACTGCAAAATTGTCAAAAAAGTTATGAGCAAGAACTTGTTGGCTTGCAACTTCATTTTCCCAGTGCAAATGAAACATATGCTATGGAGCAGAACTTCAAACCACAATAACTTTATGAAATATTAGGAATTGGTATTTTTTTCCACCTTCTCATGTGTTACAAGAACAATAAAAAAACACTTTATGAAAAAATACACAACTTTCACAAGCCCTTAAAAACTTCATGAAAGGTTGTTATTAGTTGCCTATTACATTTTTATAAGTATCTGCAAGGGACTGAAATTTGTGACTGAAGTTCTACTGTGTCATGGAAAAAGCATTAAGACTGTACAAGAAAAAAAGCAGTTAAAATACAGAATGAGTTTTTGTTTCAAAAAGCATTTAACATTGATCCACTGAAGAGGTCAACACACACACAATACAGATTTGTCAAGCATCTTCTACATGAAATAAACTAAAAAACAGACTTCAAAGTTACAATCTAAATCAGCTCAAAATTGAGTTAAATGCTTTGAGAGACAAGAAATGAAGCAAAATATAGCATGAACACTATGGCAGTTGTCCACACCGCACTGCTTTCAGTCAAGTACATTTCCTATATTTGAACTTATAAAACACAGATCCACAGTGTCTGTAAAGGACTTTGAGATCCCCTCCTTTCTTGAGACAAGCAATTTTAGCATTAACATGCACTCAGAGCTGACACATTTTCAGTCATTTCAGACAAGACAACGACAGCCCACAGACGGACACTGTTACATACATGAGTTTATATGAGTGCCTCCAATCACAATTGCACCTTCCTTAAAGACAATTCAAATGTTTGCTTCTTTAAATCTTCTTTGACTCTTTCAGTAGCACTAAGTCAGTTAGGCTGAGAACCAAGATCTACTAAAAGTCTATATAGATTGATGTCCTTAGGGCATATTTGCATCTTTGTGCCTACATATTTGCATCCTAAACCCCAACAATTCATATTAGAACCCAATTAATTATTCTGATCAAGATCAACTTTGATGCTGCTTTGACAATTTCTAACAGTATTTCTGTTTAGAATAATGAAAATAACTGCACCCTTCAAAGTACTCACTCCTAAACAGAGATTAATAATTGTAGATATCATACAAGCAAAGTGTTGGAAGAAAATTAAGGAGCACCAAGGACAGATAAATTTTAACGCAGAATCAGAAGACCTGTATATAGGCATGAAGACCAGCAGTAGCAAACTTTGGGCACAACATACTTGTCACCAGCACCACCAAGAAGTCTATTAGTTTTAAAAAGCATGTTTGGCATCAAACACAGTGCTTTGGCATCAGTAGTCCTGATAAACCTCACACCGCAGAAAAGTACTTCTTATGTCTGTGGTTTAAATACACACACAAAAAGTAGAAAAGAATGAAAGAAACTGCTCAACAAGAAGCAATCTACATTTGAGCAATGTTAGGATAAAGAAACAAAACACTATTTCTTAAACATTATTCTCTATATCAAAGCAGTGAGATCTAATTGCAATATAATCAAAACAGGCTACAAAAGAAATGTATTCAACTTAACCTCAGAAAGGATGATAAGATTAATTTGCTCTGTACTTACAGTGTATTTTAGCAGTATCTTCTCCATTAGTGTGAGAAGGGCTTTGTTTGTCAGGCATTTCCATTATGCTTATCAATCAAAACCCCCAAATATTTAGTCTACCATTGCCTTTTAAAGATTAAACATGTAATTAGAACAAATTTTTGTGAAGTGAGCTTAGACCAAACCTCTCCTGCTCTGCGATTTGGTGGCTAAATTGTAAGTACTTCTCCTATTTAAGAAAGAAAAGTATATCCAGAGCTGTGCCAGTGAAAGGCTAAGCTAACTATGATACCCTATCACCTCATTGCTGAGGCTCACTGTAACACAGCTTAAAAATATTCATCCTTTAATATCTACAGGGCTTGATCAAAGTGATGAAACAGAACCCGTTTTCTGGAATTGAGCTCAATTCCCAAATGCAACTTCTCTTTTGTCCTCTCTGTCTTTCTTTCTATATTTGTATATAGAAAAATAAATGTAATGTTGGTAAACTGATCAGTACACTTGAAGTTTTAATGCTTGGGGTTTTCTTCCAAGGATTCAAATAGGAAAGAAAAGAAAGGAATTATTGGAAAGCTTAAGGAGTAAGAGCAGGCAAAACTCTTAATCTGCACACCAGTCAGAACGGTGGCATTTCAGTAATTTCCGTATGACTGGCATGTTTACAAAAAAAATAACAATTACTTAAATCCATACACAGTAGCTAATTACATTCAGAAAACTAAGAGTAATTTACACAGTATTAAGAGAATAAATGATTTCACATTGAAACAAGTTACTATAGAAGCAAAAAGCAAGAAATGTGAAAATCAAGAGATTAACTCTTAGGTAGTGACAGAATGTCCTAATAGCAAGGCCTGTCATCTACAGTGCTGCTTTATATAGCCTACAAAGATAAATTTAAAAAAATCAAAAAGGACTGAAATTCCACAGCTCTCTGAAATAACTTTATTAGAGACTGACCAAATGGACAAGGCTAAGCACTCTGCACAACCCCTGATGCTTCAGATGGTTCTGAATAATGTCTGTTTTCCCTCAGCTTTAAGAGGGTGGAGCGGAAGCAGAATTTAATCTACAACTAGAAGAACATTCTGGTAAGCCTTTAGATACCTATCTCTGAAACACAACATAGTTGCAACTTCAGATAGTTCTATTTTTCCCCTTCATTTCATACTTACACAGTTTCAATAATAATACTATATAATTTCCACTAAACATTAACTACCACTAGACATTACTTTCTGAATAAAATGCACAAGATCCCTAATTTCCTGCCAGACTCTACCCTACTTTTTATAAAGCCTACTTAAAAAAAAAATCAGTGTGACACACTTCTGATTTTATCCATTGTTAACCCATGCAGAAAGAAAAATCCCAGGTATCTCAAGTTCACTACAGAAGATCATGTTTGCTTGATGCTTAAAAGTTCTTAACTGACATTTGTGCTTATAAAAGAAACATCTTCAGTGTGCCATTAGAGCTGTGTAAGCCTAAGTATTTGAAACAGTCCTATCAAGCAGCAATTCTCCCATTCATGCATTCAAAATTAAAATACTTACTGCCCAGACCGCAGTTTCACTGGTAGTTAGTCTACTTAATGGTTCACTACCTAAAGAGAAAGATTTCGTCCTCTCCATTCTCATCTCTTACTGTTCCTTTTTTTCCACCACTCTTCCTTCTTGATATCTTCCCACTCTCACTTGCGTGGTCCTCTCTCTTTTCTGACAGCCACACCAGCCATTATCACACCTTACAGGGCATTAATTCTTCTCACTATTACAAGAGAAGGTTATGATTTCTTAGCTCTTTCTTTTCTGCTGGTTTGGAGAATAAAAAGACACTGCAGAAGAACCAAATGAGTACCTGTACCAGCAAAAGGCAAACAAGTCAAATTCACACTGGGAGTGTAGGTATGGGGAAGATGAGAACAGGTAACTCCACTTTACAGCGTCAGGACACTAAGACTTTTGCTTACTACTTCTCTTGACACCTCAGCTCCTTCTCAGCCTGTTCTCTCCAGGCACTTTCAAAAGGTAGAGATTCAAATTCTGATGGAGTTTGGGGCGTAGGTGTTTTGTGGATGAGTACTCATGAGACAGATCACCTGCATGTGAGCTGTGGTAGCCTTGAACTAGTATTTTTACTTTCTTTCTGTTAATACTGATTCTTTCTCTAAGGACAGTTAATTATGGTGCCTGGTTGATAGTTATTTTCACCAAGATTTTGTTCTGTGGTTGTAGTATTTGGCCATTTCTGTAAAGCCTTAATAATAGTTCAACATGGAGCTTTTCAGTATTTTGAGTTACTGGTTACTCATTACACTGGTTCTTCTTTCATAGTGAAATTATGGTTTTGAACTGATTAATAATGATGAAAGATGCCCGTTTAACTGCAAAAATGTTAATTGACCCTGTTAACTTCAAAAGGCAGAAATTAGTAGGCAGGAGAACTCAATGGTCCCAGATTTCTTTCTAATAGTAGTAGAAAGTAATTGCTAACTCTTAGGTTTTCCAAGGAAGGTGCAGGTATTTTGGTCTCAGTGATAGAGGGAACTGGCTTCTGGAAGAACTCATAAACTAATTATGTAGAGACCTTTTATTCATAAGTTATTTTTGAAAAGAGTTATGGAATTACTTTATTTGACTCTTCAACACTATCCACATAAGCAACTGGTGTTTGAAAACTCATTAATTCTTTCAAAGTTTCCACTCTTCAAATTATTTCCTTGTCATTGGCCAAACAATTTGCAAAGTGGTTTCTAATTTTTAAGACTGACCACTGTGAGTATTCACTGGTGTGAATGCCTTGGAAAGATAATACATGCTTCAGAAATGCTGCCACCAGTTGAAGTTAGAAAGGTAAGCAGGCTTAATTTTATCTTTTCAGGTGAAAGCTGGATGCTTCCCTTTCCCACCTCCTGATTTCCACCTCCTTTGCTTTTCAAATGTGTAACTGCCAGGAAAATATTGCACAGCTGGTTTACTGAGGGGTGCTGTAATTTTTTTCTTTTTTTTCCCTTGCAGGCATTTAGGCTTGTGTTCTGAATAGTTTTGTTAGGATTTGGTACACCTCTTAGATCTGACCTATCTGCCTCCCAAGTTCCCCTTCCAATGATGGCCCATCTTCTTCTGAACTCCCATGTAATATACTATATTTTAAGCACAAGACTCTGACCAAGCTGCTCTACACTGGCCACAATTTGAGAGGGGGTGTGGCCCAGATGGCCACGCAAAGCCCCTTTCAACCTGCATGACCTTATGAATCCAGATCTTATGGATCTTACAATCTGTGATCTTACAATTCCTATCACTTGCAACAGAAGAGACAAGAAAAAGAAAGGGAAAAAAAAAGGAAAATCTGACACCTGGCATGCCAAGAAGTGTTCTTCAGAACAGTACCAAAACCAGAGAAGAAAACAGAAAAAGAAGGGCATTAAGTAAGCAGTAAAGCAAGTGTTTTGGGGAGAGCAGGGGAAGTGCACTAAATATTCCCTCCCCAGTCTGAGGATCCAAAACCATTTGGATCACAACTCAACATAAAATCAAAACCTTGAATTTGATGCCTGCAAATACAAACAACAACCACTGTCAACAAGACATGTAGTAATGGACTACAAAATACTAAGTATTTTCTTGGAAAAAGCGAGCTGGAGTCAGAATTCTGACTACATATTATTAAAATTATCATGAACATCAATTCAGATACCAACATTACTCTTACTGTTCTTTGTGTAATTAATCACAAAAGTGATTTGAGATTACTTTGAATAAAAGCCATTCCTTCATGTGTATATCCACCTCAGTCTTCCATGTAAAACTGTAGGTCTCCCTATCTATAATTTCATAATGGAATCTTATTTTAAACTCTTGAAGTTAAGACACAATTCTGAGTAATAAAAATACAATAAGAATTGAAAAAGAAAGCATTCATGAGGGATGATTTTATCTGACTACCTGAGAGAACAATAATTTCCTCTCACATTCTGATATGACAGATATCAAAGTATCCTTTGAAAACTTAGTTTTGGTAGCAATCACAGAACAGCAATTTTTGGTGCTGTCTTGAATATATGTTTGCCTTATCTTCCAAAGCACACAAACCATGAAAGCAGGTATATCAAGAACAAAGATGTTTTGGAAACTGCAACAGAAGTAATTTTGTTTGCTTTCCAATACAGCAGTGACATCTCACATATAAGAATGTAGTACCTTGTAGGATTTCAGTGGGTTTGAATTTCATCTTACTTTCTACTTTTTGCTTAATCACCAACTCGTTTTGACACTGATGTAGGATATGCAACAGGATCTCAAGAGATTCAGAGAGTGATGGGCAGCCAGCACTGCATTCTAATACAGTAGAGAGCTGACTATAGTGTCTTGATGTGCATTTATGTCAACGCATTTACATAAATCCTTCTCTCATGGATTTCTTCACTGTAAAATCCCTGGCTGTGAGTACTGTACATGCATAGATGTGGAACAGAAGCGTCCATGGGTTGCCTGTCATCCACTCACTGTTCCTTGCTTACTGGCATGAGAGCCATACTCCTATGCTATTTCTATTATATGCTATAGTGAAAAAATAAAAACAGATAAAATAAATTCTACATAGACAAGTTTTAAACTCTCAGGAGGGCTTTTTGCTGGGCTTGTCAAACATTTTCTAAGTCCATACAAACCAATTCAATCAATTACATGCAGAAAAAACTGGTTGATTTTTTGATTTTTTTTCCCAGGGTTAATTTTCTATTGAGAAAAATGCAGTCTATGAGACACAACTTCCTGGAGAAGACTGGGAAGGTGCTGCTCCACTGCTGCTGTGGCACCATGAGGAGTAAGGTCTGCTCCAGGCTCCCCAGGTTTGATTCAGCATGTGAACTACGGTGGAGACCAGACAAAACTGCACTCTGGAACCTGGACTCTTAACACAGTAATATCCTTAGAGAGGGTGTGAAACAAAGGAGAAGCCACACAAGTAGCTCTGAAAGCAACATAGGTCTGATTTGCATATGACAGCCACCTGATTTTAAACTTTAAACAGAATGCAATTTTGCTTTAAAAGCATACACTTCCAGTATATTTGTGAATAACACTACCTCAAAAATAAAAACCATAAACAAGCTTAAAATCTCATAACATTCATACAAAACAAATACAAGGGTAGAAGAATCACTGGGTACATAAATAGCTGTCCTTTCTCCCTGAAGGGCATCCCACTTGAAAACAGCCATGTTAAATGCTCATGTCCAAGTTCCTGTGCTCATGGTTTTCTGGGAAAAGCATCAGGACTTTGAGCTCCTTCAATATGAAATGACAAAGTAACTACTAGACAAGTTATGTAGTCAGCCTGAACGACACAGAAAGTTACATATTTCAAAATGTTTTTTAAAAAACACATAAACCCTACTTTAAGTTTTAGAACAGCTTCCTGAACTTCTTTGTTTCTCACTTCCAGGCTGAAATGTTCCTCATCTCCCAAGTGAAAAATAGGCATGCAGGTTGAGTCTTTAATGAAATTCTGTCCACTTCAGAAGAAACCATTAATTTCAGTTTAGTGTCCTAACAGAGCACTAAAATAACACTCTTCTGGTTCAGAGTATTTCCACTTCTTTTTTTTTAGTTTTTTAACTAATTGCATTTCCATGTATTTTCAAAATACCACCACTTAGTAGAAAGGTTAAGTTTCAAACACTTCCTAGTTTTTCCTACAAGATAATGCATACCTGAAAGACAATCATTTAATCCTCTACAAAACCTTAATTACTTGACTTAAAAGAAGATCTCTGTAGAGTAAGAGAACAAAGGGGACATACAAAGTGGATCAGATTTCTGGACAGGCAATATTTCCCTGTCTTACTGCTGAAATTATGGTCTTCCAGCTAGTAATATGTTATCTTATTTTCTTTTCTACTTTGTAACTGACCTACATGCAAACAATGCTGATTTCATGTCTAGTGGAAGAAATGTAATTAAAAGCATTGATTAGCCACTGACTGCAACAAAACCAACACTCACTCCATAACAAAAGAACTTCAGACAAATTAAATCCTCCAGCAGAGTTTGAAAGATGTTTATTAGCACTGACTGGAATGGAACTGAAGTACAAAAAACCAGTGAAAAATCCACACACACCTGCTCAGATCCTTAACCAGGCTCCAATGCATGAAGTGCTGCAGCCACTGTGCTGGTAACAGGGTAAGATTTGAACTGACTCACACCAATGCCAGGTTTTGTTTGGTGAAAGGAGCTTTTATTTCAGCCTCAACTCCTCTGAGTGTCACATTCCCTTCACAAACATACACAAATATAAGCAGTACAAATTCTGGTGATGCCCTGCCTCCTCCTCTCCTTTTAAAATGTCCAGCTTCAATTGCAAAAAATCAGTTTATTTATTTATGCTTCTGTTTCTAAAGTAGCTATATTAGAGATGTTTACATTTCTTCTCCTTGAAAACGTTCATATAATCTTTACCACATTAGATTAAGTTCAAAATTGAAGTATGTTGCAAAGCTTAAAGGAAAAGATCTCACATCTACTTCTACAAACCTAACATGAGGAGGGATGACACATCTCAAAATTAAACAAAACATCCTTAAAATAGATGTGCTGAAAAGCAGGCTATGAATCAAATTTGCCCCTATTAGAAAAAATATATTTGAAGTTCTCTTCAGATCTGGTAAATCCAAGTTAAAAACTAAAAAAAATAAAAATAGATCCCTAAAAGCAGCAACATAAGAAGCAGCCTGGAACAATGACCGTATTAGGAAAGACTGAAAGAATTGTGATTGGCTCTGAATTAAGGAAGGAGAGTAAAGGATATTATGGCAGGAGTATGTAAAAAAATTACTGTCACAGAGCTATTTTTCCTAACACGTTGCTTCCTCATACCACAAAAAAAGTATCACTGGCCAATGAAACTGGAAGACAAAATTAAAAACTTTATATATAATGTGTAATTAGCTTAAAAACTGCAAGAGATCACTGTAGTAAAAGACTGTAAAAAAGACTTGCATAACCCTGTGGTTGTGTAGGAGTTAACAAGATCACCATCAACTTGATTGTGAAGGATTAAAATGCTCATGGAATAAAATCACCTTTCAAACTTCACACCAGCTCAACTGATTATGGTCTAGGAAAAACCCTTCTCTGGGCTGGGTGTTCCTCAGCCACCAACTGCAGGATGTTTTGTGCAGTTGTTTTTTGTTTTCATCATTAATCACAATCTGCCATGTCTGCTGCTGATTGCTTTCACACACAACATGTCAGATTAAATGCACCATTTCCATTTCTGGCCTTCCATCAAAATTCTTCAAACTGTGGAGTTTTTAGCTTGTTCTTAACCACGACTGCCAGAGGGACTTTTTCAATATCTATATTTTATTTATTTTTTGTGCACGCAGATAAACAGAGATCTTATTTTTAGCTCTGGTAAATGACAAAAATGAGCTTTCAGAACATTCCATTCCTCCTGCAATTAAATTACGGAAACAGAACTAAAGTGTAACTCTCAGATCACGTGTTACTGCAGCACTACTTCATTACTTTAAGAATGAGATTTCAAAAGCTTAGTGCTCATTTCCATGCTGAAAGCCCTGAATATTTTGAAAGCTTGGATAGCCTTTTTCACCCCACCATCAGTACTTCAAAATCTCAAACTCTCAAACTCTTTACAGACACTGCATTATTTCATTCATCTCTGGTTTGTGTATTTCAAAGAATAAAAACCATTCTTGGTACAAAATAGTACCATCAAGAGTTCCAGTATTTCAATCAAACCACATTTTCCTAATGGAATAAGAAGACCCACAAGCAAATTTTCAACAAATGTCAGAAATGTACTTAAAACCATTTGTGCCAAGTTCTTAAAAATGGAGAGTTGTACTCTGTTTCTCATTTCGTGTGGTAACTGAATTTATTTTTAGGCTTTTAATGAAAGCCTTACTTGAAATAAATTATAAAGGAACTCCCATGCAGAATCTAAAGGGATCTATAGAGCAGGTACAATGGAGATTGTATACTCATATACATACTGTTGATCTTCATGCACATTGATCCTGCAGCATAATGTTAAAATAAGTCATAACTGAAGAGATTTGGAAAAAAATTACAAAATCAAAATTATAAAAATCAAGAGTTTCAATATGTTGTTAATCACTTTCTAACAGCATTCAATAATATACTTCACATACTTAAAGCTTCAGGTATTTTAAGTTCTTACATTTAATAAGTTAGACCATAAAAGCCTTTCTGCCTTTTTTGATTAAACAGTATTACAATATGTAAATAAGTAAAATAAGAGCAGCCTTACTATTTCCATCAAGATGTTACTAGTTTTTTAGTATGAGATCTCATTATAATGGAATCCACACTTGCTAAAATCGATGATGCCCATTTACATCACAAATACAAAACCTAAAAAAATCGCAAACAGAATAAAAGAAGAATCAAATCTCACCCATTCTTGAAATACAAAACATGTGCTCTTTGAAGTCCTGTTTCCAGGAAAAAACCAAGTTCTTGTTCATGTGCAGTGGGCCCTGGCTTAGGGCTTCTGTTTTGTATATTGGCATTAATTACCTAATAGAACAAAAAAAAGAGAAAAAATGTATTTAGAAAAAAAAAATCAAGTTTTGTGTACTTTTACACAGAAGCTAATACTTAATGTTAGAGAAATCTTTGCCTGTAGGTGGTGGCTAGTAAACTATTGCTATCCTTACCTCCATTGTCATCCTTTTCACTTCTGGCTAAACCCTTAAATGTAACTTATCCACCAAGCAGAAATACTGATGAGCAAAGTTTTATTATATTTTTTCAGAATTTTTTGTGAAAAATGGTATAGAGAAGAGAAGAATGTGAAAAAGCTTTCTGCAGCCTTATTCAGCTAGCAGCAGGTGATGGTAGCAAAATTCTAAACTCCTGTTAAGTTCAAAAAGACTGCTGCAGAGAGCAGTAACATTAAAAGCTATCTCCAGAGTCATTTCCAAAAAACAACTTAGAAATAACATAATTGTATTACATCAACATTAAAAAAGCTGTCAAAATGGAGAGCTATCAGCTTTCATTCACCTTCACGTTCACTGCACAGTCTACCAGCCACTAAAAGACAGTAACAAAGCCCATGAGAAAATAAAAACCGGTACATATTTCAAAAACAGTGTGAATGACTTGTTTTCCTCCAGCACATCAAAGTTTGCTTTCCCATTTCCTTTGTCTGCATGACCCCAACTGTGCCCCATAACCCCGTCAGAGACAGCAGTCAAGTGACAGACCTGAGGCTTGGGAGCAATAGGCCTCAAAGAGAGGGTCAGATGGATATTGCCATTCCCTTCACTCTAATGGCTTTCTCAACCAAAGAACAGAGCCCCTGGTGTATTGTGTTGTGTCCAAACAGATCTCTAAGTGTAAATAAAAAGCAGTAGTGTATGTATGGTCAGGCTTCCCAAACGAAGATTTGGGGAGGGCTCTCCCCACGTGGGTGTGCCCTTCCAGCCTGCACAGTGGATTTTTTAGGTGAGGCACAGCGTGCGCAGAACTGACCCACTGAGCTTGGACAGTGACAGTGAAGTCCTCGGGACTGTCACAGCACCCGGTACTAACCGGGGCTGACCCTGCTCAGCATCTGAGACCTGACGGGATGGGATGGCAGGGAGGCATTGAACTGCCAGAGGACGGTCCCACTGAGACTTGGAACTCAGGACCTTGGGATTCAGAGTCCAGAGGGCTATCCATTACACCATGGGACCGCCCCCAGTAGTGTGCAATTCCTACAAATAAAGCGTACCAGAAATTTTCTTTTCTTTAAAAAAACACTTAAAATAACACTTAAAGAGTTTCTGCTAAGTGGTAGTACACCGAAGACAAGGTTAATGGTGTAAATGAAAATAAGAGGAGGAAATAAAAGACCCTGTGTATCCCTTCAAACTCAGGTAAAGCCTGAAGCATTTAAATCCTGCAGTGTTATGCTCTCACCAAATGAAGAGCCTAAGTTTGAATTTCATAATTAGCAATCCCTAATTTATAAGAGGGGGGGAGCAGTAAATTGCCTAATGCTCTGCAGAACTGTCCAGAGGTTATATTTTGTCTAACATTACGAACCTCAGATGTAACAGCTTCCATCAATAAAAAACAAGGCTCCTACATACAGACCTAGTACCTTGGATTTTGACAGTAACTGTAGTTCCATACATACATATGGTAAGGAATATACCAATGAGATAAAATTACAAATTACAAGAACATTGTCCTGACTCAATTTATAGAAATACTAAGATTTATCTGAAGTTCACCTATATTTTAAAATCATATGTTTATCTGGCTATCATATCTGATTATTTTTCCACTGCTTTGGGATTGTGCCTGTTAATTGAAGCAAACACACCTTCAGTTACTGTTCTGGACACCGCAGTGATACTTCACTGTACAGGCTGACAGGTACAATGTTAGGTCAGAATTTTACCTTCTAGTGGTTTATAAAGGAGAATTCAGGTGCACTTATGTTATTGGCTTCAAAAAACCACCAATATTAATTTTCAATCTTCATAGTTTCACTTTGAATTCAAATCTTTTAAAGAATGATCTGAAAATCCAGGAAGTATACAAACACAACATAAATGTTCCAACATGTGTGTCTGAAAGACACCATAATCCCATGTGCATGAATGAACCACCATGAGTTAACCAGAGGCCTCAGATCAGCATCTTGAACACACACAGTAGCTCAGAGGAGCTCTGTCCCTCCCAGCACTTACTCCAAGAGGTCACGAGAGAACAGTCAGAAGGACAACAACCAGACATCCATTCAGGAACACTAATTTATTGTCCAATTGTAGGTGTGCATCAAAGTCTTATGAAAAGAAATACCAGATACCCTTTTGTTGACCTACCAAGATGTTATTAACACCACTCAGGTGAAAGATGAGCCACACAACTCTTCAATGAAGAAAATCTCCCCATCTTACCCTTTCTATCTCCTGGAGGTAGAGGAGAGCAATGTCCCCAGCCTTCTCATAGCATGTAACAACTTCTTGCTCACGGTCCACGTGCAGATTGCTGGCTGAGGAAGAAATTGGCAGCTTCTCAAGGCAGAGACCTGTGAGGCAAAAAAAACTTCCAATGAAGCATTAAAAGTTAGTCACATAATATTATACCTAAAATATGGTCCAAGTTTAAGCCCCTTTAGTCAGGAGAAGAAACAAAGGAAATGAAGGTATGGTCCCCTAATACAGACACAAATAAATATATAAATAACATTTAATAACAATTAATAATTATAAATCTAGAAGCTGCTTTTTTTTAAAGTAATTTTGATTTAAGAGGCATTATGACAATGGACCACAAAAGTACCTAGTGTCTTTCTACACCAGTTTTACATTACTGAATATGTCTTCACTTTTCCAAAATGATCACAGAAACCAAGGCCCAGAGACTCAGGGTAATATTAACTCAGCTACTGAGCAAGGCAAAAGCATCTATAAAAACAAATACATTTTAGAAAATCAAGGTGATAGGAAATGTCATTTTTGTACATAAATTTAGAAGAGGTAACACAGGCTCATCAAGGCCATGTGAGTCTTTTCTGCTCAGGACTTATCCAACAAATATACTATGCGGTGCTTCAAAGGAAAAAAAAAATCTTTGCTTGTCTCAAATAAAAACTCTACAACTCTTAATAATATATCCTATACAAGTCACTTCTATTACAGTTACTTTCAAGACAAGTCAAGAGCTGGAAAAGACCTCAAGAATATTAATCCATTTATCTGACCAAAGAATCCATCAACCCCTGACACTTCTCTAAGCTGTTCTTAAAAAGCTTCTGACAACAGGGATGTCTTGCCCTTCATATGCAACTTATTACAGAGCTCAACTGTTCTCACGGTTAGTATTTTTTCCCAGTGTCTACATCTCCCTCTCTAAACTAATTACTTCAATTCACCGTCAAAGAGAGATTATTCCGTTCTTTACAAAACATTTTTTCAATGTTCATCTAGAGAGAGAGACATGCTTGTAACAAAGACTGTCAGTGCTCACTCATTTCTTTTTTCATGCTTCCTTGACAGCTACTCATCTTTATCTACTCTTGACACTCTCCAACAGGTTACCTCTATCCTGACTCACTGTGCCCAAACTGGATACACGGCTCCACCTGAGACCCCAACAGCACTGAGCAGAGAAGATTAAAGACTTCCTGGTTTGCACAAAGGATACTTTAAAAAAGAAGTATTAAAAATCAGCAGAACTTCAGTGTCTTGCCTTACATAATGATCAGCAGAACTTTAGTGTGTTCCCTTACATATTAGTAAAAACTCTCTTCTGTTTATGATTTGCAACAGATGACCAGCTCATATTCTGCAAGCCAACTCAACTACCTCATCTTATATTTATTTGAATAGTGAACTGCATTTGAAGTAGCACTTTCCACATGTTAAGAGATTTATTTCAGGTCATTCTTCCAGCTTGTCAGCAGTAAACACTGATCCTAAACTGCCTTCAGCTGCTCCCTCAATAATATAATCCACAATTTAAATGACAATATTCTCAATTCATCACTGAAAGTTTTGAGGATCCATTTCTGGAGAAACTAAACATGAAAACAATTAGAAAACACATTATATATTGGGAAGAAGTCTGTAGAATGCCAGGTAGTACAAATCCAGTTTGGAGAACAGTTTATCAAAGGATTACTGTCAATCAATAGTGTAAGCTGGGGACAGTATTTTTCATCGCCACTACAAAAGAAAAACCCAGTTTGGGAAGACAGAGACAAGTAATCTGGAGTTTATTTACTGATAAAACTGTGCAATATTTGTGGGTTCCAGATTATTTTGGAACATCTGTGGATCATATGGTTTATCTGCCGTTTCCAGTAGGCAAGTCAAAGGACAGAGGAAAAACCGTGAACTGCTATTTTATGCCTAAGTCAACAAATATGTTTTTTCAAGACAGAGAGAGCTGCATCAATAGATAAAGATTTCTGGGTTTGCTCCCTGTTTGCCTTAACATGGACATGTAAAATCCAAGTGTATTTGAGTAGACAGCTCTTAGTGTTCCCCATGTGACATGCAAAGCAATCCTGGGTAAGTTCTCCAGAAGCTGCACACACAAAACCTCCTTTCATCTCCTTTTAAAGAAACTTCATGTTTAGCTTATATACTTAGAACAAACAATTATACAGATCATGGCAAACATTTATTAGTAATTTTAAAAGAGAAACAGGAACAATCTGAGTTATTGCTGTCAAGGAACTCCCACAATTTATTTCAGATCTTAGAACAAACCCTGCTAATTTCACTGAAGGGAAGGACTTATTTCTAGAAGTCCTCAGTCAAAGATTGTGACTTGCTTGCAGAGTATTTTTTTAGAAAGCTAAGCATGGGGGCGGTTTTCCCCTCTTCAATTCCCTACTGCCATTTGCAAAGCAATTATTATAAAGGAAAAAAGAAAAAGAATAGAGAATATAATATAATATAATATAATATAATATAATATAATATAATATAATATAATATAATATAATATAATATAATATAATACCTCTTACTTTCATAGTTACTGCAGATGCACTGTCTTAGGAACTGTCCATTGCTACAGACAATGTAAGGAAACATAAACAATTAATTTCTCTGATTTTTCAAGTACCTTGTATTGCCCACCCCATTATATCAAGACTCAGGGCAGAAAAGTCTCCACCAACTGTCAGGATGCAGGATCTCCTCCTCTGTGCCTGGCTTCTTACATCTGCTTCCCAGAGAAGGCATCAGGAAAAACGTCAATGTCCCCTTCCCTCAGTACACTTGAATCTAAGGGGAGTTTCTCTGGCTAGCTACTCTTTTAAACACAGACTACTTATGGAGAATTAAATTCCATTCTGGATGAAACACAGAGCAACATAAGCAAAACCTTCCCAGAGTTGAACACAGCATTTTGTCTCTACATTGGCACAGCTTTTCTAATGCCATAGTTACACTAGTGCTTCTAAGGGTCTTGAAGTTTCACAAAGTCAAAAAAAAAAAAAAAGAAAAGAAAAAAGCCAAAAATAATCATCATCTTTTCTGAATTGAATAACTACTCATGACTCCCAATATGACAATAAAACCACAACAATATTTTGGGATTTCTTTTAATATCATCTGAGACAACTGTTGTAGAACTGCTCACAATTTTCTCTAAAAGTAATGAATTCTAATCTTTGTATTTTCTTAAGAGTACAAAACAGACTTTTACAGTATCTTTTAAATAGAAGAGCTCAGTTCTTTTTCACATAAACATTTGTTTCCTAATAACCATTTGCCAGCCAGTCCTTGCTGCAGTACAGCCCTTTGACAGACCAGCATCTTGCGGGGAGGCTGAAAAGTTCAAACAAAGTAAAAGCTGATAAAAGCACTGACAACTGTTGCAGATCCTGCAGTGAGTGCTGCTGAACACTCGCCAAAGCAGAACTGCTGCACACCAGTACGCAGAGTGGACATCAAGGGAGCTGTTTGCTCAGGAGAAAGGAGATGGTTTAACCACAGAATTTACAATTTTCCTGTGAACTGCCACAGGTGCTCCTATAAGCATCTATGATGAAAAACACCAGACTCCACTGTGACACCCATTCTTCCAGTGGCATGAGAAAAAATAAGCTAGAAACACTAATTTTTAATTTGTGCCCAACCTTTTTTTCCCTCTCCTCACTCTGCCAAAGGAAGGATTCTGAAGAAATTCCAAGGATTTGGAAGAAACTAAGAAAAAGACACTGCCAAACAAGTTACTTAAGTCCTAAAAGGTTCTATTTTAATAAGAAGCATATTATTTTCATCAGTGTTTGTATTTCAAATACCAGAGCTAAAAGCAGCACTGAGAAAGGAGGACAAAGGTCTGGGTTCCCCCAGTCCCTGCTCCAGCAGAGCAGAACTCACAAACACAGGCATAAGGTTCCCCCCATGGTCTGCAAACTGTTTGTGACAGCCTGAGCCATCTGCACAGCGAGGCAGCAGGAGGGAACCCAAGCTGAGCTCTTGACCCACTGCCTAATGAGGCTGGAGATCCCCTGCATAATTACTAAACCAGCTTTCATTTAGTGTCCTCCACGAAAAGCTGCTTGGTGTCTGCTGACACAGGCAACAGTGCCATTACAGTCGTGTATGATTAAAGTTAAGTGCGGCAACTTTTCAGAACTGCAAAGCAGCAATTCACAGGCACCCGACACTTCCACTGAACCTAATGAGTGGTTCCATGTTTCTGTAAACAGAACTAATTAATAGCCAATCATTTAACTTAGTAAATGCAACATTAACTTTGAATATGGATCTCACCTTTCTCAACATACATCATCTCAATGTGAACACAGTTATTCCAACAGGCAGTCAAGATATAAACCAGCCTGCACTGGGACTGCAATGTCACAGTCTAACCCACAGACATTCCCACTCACATACTCGTTAGTGTAATACAGCACAGCCATCTCAACAGAGATCTGGAGTAGTCTACTGATCTATACACTGTTTTAATTATAAACCCATTTTCTTTACTAAAATCAAGTTTACAAAGTTGCAGACCTTAGGAAATGTCAGACCTGTAAATTTCTATTTCCTCTACAGCATTTTACAAAGGATCACCAATTTGTAATGCCAAGCATTATAAATTCATATTTTCAATTAGGTCTTTTGACTTACACAGCAGTATCAGAATTAAATTATGTAAAATTTCAATAAGCTTACTTTTTTAGTTACATAAAAATTTGCTATTTAGGAGTTCCCAAGAAGTTGCATCTCCTCAAATTAACACCTCAATATCCCACTGTGAATGCATCTCATCTCTGCTTCCATAAGCAAACAAACTTGCTTAGAAACACAGGAGATACTGCCATGCACAGTATTTGAATAATGTCTATGTGTGCTTTCCAGTATATTACCCCATTCATATACTGCTGAAAACTTGCAGAAACCTAATTGTCCTGTTCCCCGAGGCCATATCCCTAGGGGAATTTTAACTTCAGCCATTATTAAAATGGACTCTAAATATATGTATGGTAACAGTGTGTAACGATTTTTTTCTGACTGGTCTAGTAAGAAAAGGAAGTAGCAAAAGGGTTAGGTTAGGGTTAGGGTGTAACCCTAATTACACAAGCTTAACGTGAAAAAAAAGTGAGACAAATGCACTCTTTACTTCTTTATGGATTTTTTTACTTTTGTTACTTCTGTTATTTTATCTCTTCATGAATTCAAGCTCTTGCTCATTCTCAGAACTGAGCATTGCCAATTTAACTGATCTAGTAAAGAAAGTAAACAAATGTCTATTTTAGAGAACCTCCTGGACAAGGGAACCTTCACTATCTATCAGAAGAGAGTCCTTCCTACATAGATACTCAAATACCAAGCATATAATACAGGCAGAAACGTGCAAAATCCCTCTACATTTTACTTTGAGACAAGATGTCCACAATCTCAGGACTTTCCTTCCTTTTTCCTCCCTCTGCCCAGCCTCATTTCTTAGCTTTGCTCAAGCTGCATAACACAGCTCTAATAACTGCTACTGACACCACAGTTTTATTTGTGGCAGAAATAAAAATCTGATTTCTTTCTGTACTGCTCCTTAAAACTTCCTCCTAAAGGTATGACACGCTCCTGTGTCCAACAGGCTGCAGCTTCAGAGAGCCAATGCTCACATATCTGCCCTCAGGGCAACACCTTGGACCAACAGTCACGCAAACCTGCCCATTTCCTCAGCAATATCATCCTTCTAGGCCCATTTTCCTCTCTCATCACACCCTCTTGAAATAAGCTGGCACCTCCAACCACAGGCATATCACTACAGCAAATTGTTTTACTGGATGCTTCTCCTCTGCTTTTGTGTCAAATGAATTTAGAGGCAGATGGGGGAAAAGCTAACCAGCAATCCACATAAATATTCTCATGTTTTTGCAAATAGTAAGTGGTCCACTGATTTCAAAAGCTCCATCTATTCAATTTATGTTTTGTACTATATTTTTAAAATGTCTCACTGAATGTCTTCAAGGCTTTGAATCTTTGAAAATTATGTATTTAATATAAAACCCATAATTTTACTAATACTCTATCCCACACACCACCTTCTACATACCCATACAGAGCCATTACTCAGAAGCACAGCATCAAAATTAGCTCTTTTAAAGAAATCAGAAGGTCTAATCAGAATTGTATTCTATGGGCACACACATATATAAAAGTATGCTAGTCCATGAAGTTAACTACATAAAAGAAAATTATTCTCTACTACGACTCCATTTTTAACCTGTGAATTTGAGGAAATGGTGAAGAAAGGCAGGAAAACATCAGAATCACACTCCATTCAGTGTACTGTGTGGTAGTTACCTCCTTGCAACTTTTGCACAAGGGATATCTAAACAGAGCTCAGTCCTGGCCTATTCTAACGAAGTTCCCAAGGCTTTGAATCGTGCACTCACGTGGTTAGTCTGCTCTGTGCTGCTTTAAGGGACACGGCAGCAGGTAACTTTTCATCTTACCTCTTCTAAGTCAAGATGAAGCACAAGACATCAGCATTAGCAGTGGGTTTTGTTGTCAGAAGACAGGAAAAAACTAAAACCAACCTGTCTATGAGCTCTTCCGTCTGATAAAATACAGCTGTGCCTTTATCACCACACCAACAATTTTGAACACTTTGTGTTGGAGGAGCGACAGACAGGAACCACCTTCCAGCCCTGCTTGGGCACTGATACCCTCTGATCCCCCACACATCCAGGCTGGCAAAGAGCCACATGTAAATGAAACAGAAAATATTTCAGAGGTAATTTGATAGGTTTTTCTTAAGATTTTGTTGAAATTTTACAATGTTCCATTTTGACAAATCTAGAGAGACTTTGGAAGATCTGAAGTAGCATTTCTCTGCCCACACATTTTCAAGAAAATAATAACAACCTTTCGTGCTGGGTTTGAGAGTCTTTGAATCCTTAGCTTGACTTACTATCATTCCATATTATGCCTCTTCTCACATACAGTCTTCTGAATATGCTGTCCTTCACTAAAGCTGTAAGCAGCACAGAGAAATAAAAGCATTCTTTTAAAGATGTAAGTGAATTTAACTCATTCATGTAATAAAAAAATTTGAGAAACTCCTTTGTGAGTGTGCTGCAGGCAGTAGATGGCTTTAGTTCTTTGGTTTAATAACAGTAATTCCAAGCTAAAGACTGCAGGGGTGAAATCTCCTGGACTATTGTAATGAAGACTTGTAAAGCAGACTATTGTAATTCAATGAACACTTTGCAGGGAAGTATTCAAACAACCCTGATGGGTAATGTATGCACACTCAACTCTGAATCAGAGTCTGAAAAGGCAGAATTTCCCTCTTTGGATTTTTCTCACATCTTACTTTCTTACAACATAAATACATACAAACATACATTTACATATATGCACATATATATACACACACACATAAACATGGACACCTCTCTGAGACCTAAACATGTCTTTAGCAATCTTGGTTCCCTGTCCATGTTGCAATTCCACTCTTTCTCCCCATCACTGTCACTACTGCTGTTCCTCTTTCGCTTCTTTCTAGGCAGCAGTAGACACAAGTCCAGCAAAATTTAGCTTGAACCTGACCCTGAGCCCATGTTGCCCTTCACAGCCTCCATACACACAGAATCCTTCTTTGCTGTGAACAAGAGAAACACATAATTTGTATGTTCCTCGTGCCAGAGCAAGATGAGACACACAGAAATCAGGTCACTTCCAAAGGTTTGCTGTGAGCTATAGAACTGCCAAGGGTTACAGTGCAACATGCTTATTGAAGCACCCTCTAACAACTACAGAAGAAAAAACATCAACTCAAGCATCCAACTCCACCTGCCACCTCTGAGGTTACAGAGTGAAACCTCTGAGTGAGAGGTAAGAACTTGGGAGGTGACCACACCTTGAACAAGGACAAACAAATCTTAAGGCAATTAAAAACTACCATTAGTTATCTGACCTACGCTTTTACCAGCGGTAAGAACATCAGTATCGGCCCAGTACACAACAGCACACCAGACTGCAACTCCACTGAACTGGAGTGAACTGGGGCAATCTCAGCAGGTATGTGCCCCTGCCCAGTGCAGCTGGGCCAGCACACACAGGCAGCACAGACAGTCCCCACTGCTCAGGAACATGGCGCTAGCACTGCCAAAGAAATAAAATCTACACACTCTGAAGAGTTTTATCTTTATATAATCTGTTATCCTTGAACTTACAAGAAGAAATACAAATCCCAGTGAAGCACAAAATCCCTGTAAGAATAACTTGTGTTTAGTTGGGTAATAGCTACAAACCTCAATCACCTCTGAAGAGACCATGAATTCAGACTGTAAAGTTTATAGTCCACTTTTACAAGGAGAAAGAAGAAAATCCAGAGGGAAGAGAGAAAAGAGCGAGAAATAAATGCACACTACTGGGTAAAAATATATGCTATTTAGTTGTTAACTACCCCAAACCTATCTAGACTTAAAATACTAAATTTAAGACTGCTCCATGATTACCACCTCATTCTAGAACACACAAAGGACTATACTCTTGCAATCTTCTATCATGGGAATAAGGGAAGTGAAAATGTATTAATCGTCAGAGGGATTTGGAGTCGCTCGGCCTGGAGAAGCGAAGGCTCCAGGGAGACCTCAGAGCACCCTCCAGTTCCTAAACAGGTCTACAGGAAAGCTGGAGAGGGACTTGTTACAAGGGCCTGTAGGGATAGGACAAAGAAGAATGGCTCTAAAGTGAAAGGAGGCAGGTTTATGTTAGGTATTAGGAAGAAATTCTCTTCTGTGAGGGTGATGAGCAACTGAAACAGGCTGCCCAGAAAAGCTGTGGATGTTCCATCCCTGGAAGTGTTCAAGGCTGGGTTGGATGGGGCTGAGAACAACCTGGTCCAGTGAAAGGTGTCCCTACCCACAGTGGGGTTTGCTCAGGTCAACTGGTAGGGAGTCACCCAGTTAAAAAGGGACCAAATTAACAAAATCCATTCCAGATAAATCAGGGTTCATGTGACAGATTTCAGTGTTTTAAAAAGATGATTAGAAATCAGAATTAAAAACTTCACATATCTAGACAGAAGACATGCTGGGCTTCTTCTCTTTTCTTTTTTTAATCTGAACCTACAAAACATTCCAGAGTAGAAAAGATACATAGTTTTCTATTTTTTAATACATTATGTTTAAATTAAGTAAAACCAATAACATTAATATTTTCTGCAAAACTTATGCCACTATATTTAAAATGTTTTATATGTTTATGAGGTCAAATAAAACGAAGAGTTGAGCTCTGGGAAAAGATTGATTTACATTACTGGGATTTCTTGGAGAAACAAGCAAATTTAGGTACTTGGCGTTGACCAAGTTCAAGGTTACATTTTCATGGAAGGAACATTACAAATTCAACACACATCCTCATGGACTCAAAAAACAAAACAAAACAAAAAAACTCCTAGTCAAAATCCACAAAGCTGAGTGGAAGTGTTCTCATACCAGACATTGCCCAAAAGCCCACAGAGATGCAGTGTGAGAAAACTAACTGGGCAGGCTTACATCATATATAAGAACTCCCCATGTACTCCCTACCCACTTGAACCTGAATAGTGACCAGACTCACAAAGCATCCTTTTGTCTCTGCTACCAGTTAAGTTCCCTTATTTCCCTGCTATCTCTACAGAGCATGATTCATGCCTGTCTAACGTTTGCTAGAGGGCTGTGTTGGTGGAAAACAGGCACTTTCTTCCAAGACTAACATTAGAAACAATCCTGGATCAGGTACCAGATAATGCTATTGAAGTCTCTCACAAATTGTTTGCTGACTTCGACGCTCCTCTTGCCATAACAAAAGGGACATATGCAACCAAACCCAAGTTAAACACAGCAGACCAAAGCAAACATTGAGCTCAGTAAATTCTAATAAACTCTGGCATACAAACTGGCACTTTCCTCAACACACTGACCCAGCTTCGTCTGCTACAGTTTCTAAACTGAAGTGGCACTGCCACCTTAAGACGCAAGGCCAACATTACAATTATACCAGACTAGTTAAAAAGGAAGTATTTTTTAATTAACTTCACTTCTGGTTGGTTTTTAAAAATATATTCATGTAGAAAATTTCAGAAATAAAACTTCCAAGTCATGCACTGCTTTAAGTCAGTTATCATGTTATTACTACTTCTCTCAATTAGGTGGCAATTTAGTTATGCAACCCAGCTTAGGCTGAGCTAATATTTAGTAAAAGGCATCACAGTGAATTAAGGTTCTCCATTCTGCCCACAGTAAGCACAAAACTGCACTACTTTTTGTAACTATTAACTTTGAGAAACAGTGATAAGGCTTTTAGTATCTAGCCACACTTACTGTGACGTTTATAATATGGAAGGACTTTCAATGCACTCAAAAGTTTGATCAGGGGACAGCACAGTCCGAATATTAACTGAGGTAAATGTCTTGTTAACCTAGCACAAACTCTGAGCAATTTAAAGGACCCAAACCATCCTTTTATTTCAGCTACAAATATGGCACTCCTCTACTGTGTTGATGATACTGACGCCCAAAGAGGCAGAACAAACTGTTCAGAGACAAAGTTAAAGTTTTAGTCAATAAACAGCAAGGTATTTATTAAGACAACGTTGGGGAACCCTCCAATTAGTATCGGACAAAGAGCTCCAAAGTCTACAGTGAGAAGCTACAGTATTTATATATTTCTAGTGAGGGATTACAATATTTTTACATGCATATTCATACACAATTATAATATTGCAATATCTAGTTATAATATTCATAGCAGGCGGAGTTGGGGCAGAGCTGTCCATTTTGAGGAATATTATGAGGGGAGATCCCGGTACTTCATCTGGTGGTGGTCGTATTTTTCATTCTTCATCCTCATGAACTTTTCAACTCGGTCTGATTTTTGCTGACGCCAGCAGTGGGTCTTGCCAAACATGGTACTCTGGATTTCTTGTCTTCTTTCTTGGTATTAACCTGTTCGCTAAATGGATCTTTAATTATAACTCCCCTGAAAGTTAGATGTCTTCAGTAAATTAAGCCTTATCTCTTGGAAACTCCCCTGAAAGTTGGGTGCTTTTAGTAAAATTCCCTAGGTTCTGGCTTTGCTCTGCTTCAATACTCACACTAAAAATTCTTCAATTTTGGACAAGATATGAACTAACTTTTAAAAGCCTATTTCCACATTCTGGCACTGGAAAGAGCAACCTTACCTTTTGTAGAATATGCCTCAGCAATCATCCGTAGCCTGTACGGCGGCACCGCCGTGAGCTGCAAGTCATCAACACCAACTCTGGCATACGTGTTCAGGGCTTCTTTGTAATCACCCTCCACATAGTTTAATTTGGCCATAATTAGGTTTGCTTCTTGTAGGAATTCTGGCTAGAAAGAAGAGAAATAAGAAAGGGGTTTTCCTGGGAAAACACACCTAATTCCCTCTGATAATTATTACGTCTGTTTTCTGTATATATTCATGTAGAAACTCTCAGCATATTTCTTCTAAAAGAGCAACAAGCCAACAGGATTTCTGTCTCCTGTAATATTTGACAGGCTTGAAGTAGGGGGGAATCCACAAAATCTCATTCCATCGAGGTACTGAAAAGCATTACCAGTAATTTTATATATTCATATACTTATATACAAGTGCACCAGAAATACCTCTCAGTCAGAAACCAGCTTTGCCAGGTGATAAAACTATTTAGAGCAGCCTATCATTACAACTCCTTCAATGACTTCTTTTTTATAACACCATAAGCACAGTTGAAAATAACATAGCATCAAAACTTAATATGTTCCACAGTCTACATATTTAATTCACAAAATTTCAAAGTATCCCAGCAGAATAAATGATTACAGAGGACTGTAAAACAAGCTTCTTTTGATCTCTCAAAAGACAGACGTTGAGTACAGAAGAGATAAGCTGATGTAGCAGATACAACAAGAGTTAAGTAAAAGAAGGGCCAGAATGGTTAAGAACATCAAAAGGTTCTGACTGAAAAAGCTCTCAGATATTAACGTCACTTTCTGCACCTGCAAATACATTTAAGGAACCTTTTCTCAGTACTCCAATTTCAACTTTTCTAATTGTTGCTCAGGCCAACTTACATACCTTTAGATTTCCCCTGTCAAGAGCTGCTGTGAGATGCTTCCTGACCTCAGTCAGCTTTGGCTGGGGGCCACGTGGACTACTACTCTGTTTAGGAGTGTTTTCCTTCAAAAACTGTTCTAGTTTGGACTCCCCAAGAAGAAGCTCTGCCATGTCATCTGTAAATAAAACCAAACACAGGAAGTATTAGAAATCATTTTATTTCACTACCATTTCAGTGGAGACAGCCATTGCCTGAATTTTAAATAGAAACTAACCAAAACAAACACAGCATCAAGTATTCAAGTTTCTCACAAGTCATGTGGCACTTGGTTTTACTTTTCAATTTATCTTTTCCCTGATTCACTGTAGAATGAAGTCTCCTGTGTTCTAACACACAAAGAATTAGAACACTAATCTGAAGTCAGCATTCACACCTTCCTCCTTGTAAAGCAGCACTTGATTCCCAAGCTTTATGTAACTTTCTGAATGTGACAAGACACTCACTTTACCCAAAAAATGGTTTCAAATATGAATACTGGTATTGGATTAATTAATTTGTTTGAAGTTGCATGACCCCCATGATATCTCTGATCACCACCCCTGTCTTGTCTGTAGATCTCACTCACACCTTGTTAAGGCTCCAGCCATCCCAAGTCTTCAGTATGAAAGTCCATTTCTCAACACTCACTCGCCTCATTCCTTAGGGATTACCACCACTTCTCAGACCTGAAGGTACAACTTACACCAGGCTGCCCAGCAAAGCTGCACCCAGCACACCTGCTGAAGTTCAAGAACCTGGTCATCCTCTACTTTATCCAGGGCCACTAAACGTGTTTTACTGAAATGTCTGGAATTCTTCCTCTGGTAAAAAGAGTGCTATAAAACTATTACCTTGGATTTGAAAAGACCCAGTCATGCCTTGCAAGCAATGTCTGAATAATCCAAATATGTAATAACAACAAATAAAATAGATTTTAAAAAAGGAAAAAGGCAAAAAGGTAACAGAAAAGTACTCACTACCTTTAGCACTGTCCCTAGAGGTTATGAAAAGGGACAGAAAGACCAGGGCATGCAGAAGTCAGTATTACTGTAGAGGAAAAGCTTTCCCTCAGGATACATGTATATTTCAGGAAGTATAATGCATTGTCATTTAAGTATAGCAAATTTCAGTACAATGCCCTTCTACAGTATAAAAGGACCAGTACTGTCCTGTAATGTGTCCTACCAAGTAGAAAGATAAAAACCTAGAACTTTTAACTAATCCTTACAACTATTAGTTAACTGCTGATTCTTAAACCACAATTTCTTTAAGAGAAAGTTTAAGAGACCAGACAAATAGCAAAAGCATCAAGGGAGCACTTACTTTTCCATTTATGTTTATTATATGTTGTGCTGGGAGAGATATCCATGCTAAGCTCAGCATTTATTTGTTCTCAACTACCATTCACTCATGTTTTACTGTTCAAGCACTACTGCAGAGGGAAAAGTTTCCAGCATTCTGATTAAGACAAACCACACCACAGATGCAGCCTGGTTACTAGCCTGGTGAGAAGAGGCCACCTCTGTCCTTGAGGCAACAGCAGGATCCCCTTTTAGCTTCCCTTTCTAAGGTTTGACAAGTGCAGCTCTCTTAACTGCTTCTCCTGTGTCACATGCATTTGTTTGCCCCCTTAGCTACTCGGGGGAACTGTGTCCAAAGTCCAGACCACCAAAGCCAACAAAATCCACTGTCTCCCCTTCATCAATACAGTCAGTCACTTCTCATCAAAGCTATCTGGTTGGCTTGTCCCTGATAAGCCCACGTCGACTGATCCCAACCACCACTTTATCCTTCCAACCAGTTTCCAGGACATACTTCTGAATCTCCTCCGAGCCTAACGCTGGGCTGATCGACCTGCAATCCATTGACTCCCCTTCATGACCTTCTTGGGAATGGCCATATGTGCCTTTTTCCAGTGACCAAG
This sequence comes from Pithys albifrons albifrons, assembly GCF_047495875.1. NCBI lineage: Eukaryota > Metazoa > Chordata > Aves > Passeriformes > Thamnophilidae > Pithys > Pithys albifrons. The sequence goes on along the minus strand of NC_092463.1, from coordinate 17,473,116 downwards.
AATCAACCCGAACACCAGGACCTTTCCATGCAATGACCTTGGAGCTCTGACACAACCCCTGGCTATCAGAGACCTGCACATGCCCCTTTCCCCAGCACAGCACTCCCCTGTCAGGGTGTGACGCTTCACTGAAGGGATGTTTCCAACAAATGGAGTTATTTTCCATCAACAGCAACATGTTTTATGCAAGCAGCATTATATATACTAAAAAGCACAAATGCTACAGACAATTGTCACTTGGAGCAATACAAGATATTTTCCAAGAAAAGTAATATGCTAAAATGATTTCTTTTCATTTTTAAAGACAGTAAGCATCTATTTTCTGGCAGTCTATTTTCCACACATTCTTTCTTTCTCTTTAAACAGAAATCTTACCATAATTGATAAAAACCAACAGCTTGTGTAGCTCCAGTTTCAAGCTACAAACTAAACAAGAACTTAAACTGACCAAATCTAAATATGATATTTCAGCCCAAATCTCCTTTGTTACACGCTTACTCCAAATCCTACATTTCATTCCCATAGCCATGGTATTATTATAAACACATAGTAAACTCAGGCATTATGACCAACATTACCCTTCTCAAAGACAGCTTTAGCACAACACTCCATAGGGCTGCACTTTCTCCAACTCATCTCTCTGTCACAAAAAAGACAGCTAGTTTTATACACCAATGCAAGGCAGGTTAGTTTGGTGCAAGGAGTTTAACACGTGTTGTGTGAAAGGCTCTCAGAGATCAGAAGCCCATTCCAAACTTACAAAACTGTACTTGAGTTCACTGTATGCAATTATTTGCCTTGCAAATAAGGGCACTGAGGGGTCCTTTCAAGACAGTTATTTCACACAAAATATTCAGAAGATTCCAGTGCATGTGTTCCGAGTACACAATTTTTACTTATGAACCTCTTTAAAAAGGCAAACAGAAAATAGGAGTGGACCTTGAAAATAATACTTGAGGTCATCACAGTAATGTCCCATTTGGGGGTACAATTAATTTTGCTAATTGTATTTTTAAAGCTTAGTGGCGACTTAGAATAGGGTGAAAATACATCAGACTGGTTAGTCTCAGTTATAAGGGATGTGCGAGTTGATACTCAGCAAAACCAAAGCCCTTCATTTAACAAGTAACGTTCCTCTTCTCTTTTATTCAGTTTAGCACTTCACTGAGCAAGTTCCATTTCCAAAGAAGGCTGAGGAAACATGAACAGCAAACATAGCAAGGAATTCAAATGACACTCTAAGACAAGTGCTTTGGTTCCAGAGTTGAACTATCATCAAGGCTTTTAAACACTTCAAAAATAGCAGAACTTGAAAAGCACCAAAGAAGAATCACATGTGTCTTTCCCTCTTATATGCATTCCTTCAAGCAGGTCTCAAAAATTCTTCTGGTCCAAAAAAATAGATCTGGATTCTTACACTAGATTAGCTGAAGAACAGGTCAGACACTAAAGGAAAAGAAAATAAACCTTGCACTCTGGGTGTCAAAATGCATGCCCTGAGGCATGACAATTCATAAAATGAGGTGCTGAAATCTCTCCCATTACTAAAGAGGAAAATAATCACTTTGCCTATAACCAAACAGCACTGGCAAGAGCAAACAGCAACCGTTCCAGCTGCACCACAGAAAGGGGAAGACCAGCTTTAGAAGATTCAATTCTCACCCATTTCTGGTGCCACAATAGAACAAGGCTGGGATGGACACAGATACCTCACTCGGCAGAAAGTTTGTAAGGCCACTCCTGTCTTGTACACAGTAGATTTTTTCACAGCAGGGAAAGTAAGAGGAGAGAAACATAAAGCTACCTCTTGAAACTTAGTTTATCCTCTCTGTCTCTCTCTCTTTCTCTTCCCTCTCTTGCTCTCTCCCCTTCACCCTAAGGTGTTTCTTCTCTCTGTCTATGGCTGGAAAAAATACAATGTCGTCTCTGAAGACAGGACACAAGCAAGAACAAAGTGTTAAGGTCAAGCTGACACATACTCTGAAACTATCCCAGACACCTTAACATGAGAATCAAAGTAGTCTGTAGCACCCAGATATTTTGTTCACATCACTGATCCAAGACAGAGAAGCTAAGGATCCATACACTGGCCAGAGACAGTCACAGTGCAGCAACATGTACAGCACACACCCTCCTTCACAGGAAAGGTGGCAGAGGAAAAACAGCAGCTGCAACTTAGACACAGATCCAATCAAGCATCAAAACAAAAGCTGTTCTTCTAGGTCATCCATACACAGCACAACTCATCCTTTCCCTGTGTCCCCACTGCAAACCACAAGACACAGCACCCCCAGAACTACTGTCAGACTGGCTCTCCTGGCAGAGCTGCAGCATGTGCAGCTGCTAGTGGGGAACACTCGAAGACAACAGGTCACAGACTGCAAACCATAAAAGCCACTGCAAAGGAGAATTTTCTTATTTACTGAGTGAGTCACTCACCTCCTAAGTCAGTCAGTCAGTCAGTCAGTCAGTCAGTCAGTCAGGGCCAGACACTGGCAACAAAGTTTTAAATCCTATTATTACTGGGAAGTACTTTATTAAGAAAGCATTGGTTTGAGGTGTGTCAGTCTCCTGTGCCAGTAAGAACAAGACTCAACGGTGCTTATAATTCCAATTACATGGACACTTCTGAAGGAAACTATTTACAAAACTATAGCTCTAGCAGAGTTTTCCATCAGTTATAGCTATCCCTTAAGACATCCTGAAATAATGCAAGTATTGTTTGAGAAGAAATTGCTTTTCTTTTTCTTCCAGCACAGTATGAGTAAACAACTAGATTACATTCTTCTAAGAGATATTTTAGAGACAAAACTGAACTGTGTAAAGCTGATACCTTGAAGTCTAGTGTTCTTTCAGACAGCCCAAATAGATGCTTCAGAAGAAAACACATTTGAAAACAGTTTCAGTACCATGAAACTTTTAGAAAATTGAGATAGTTATGGATCAGCATAAAATCTTTGATTAAAGATTCCTTCTTATTCATGTATTTCTCTGCTGAAGGGTTCATCAACAGCAATTACTTGGTACTGTTAGGGGGCTGATGCCATTCATCACAACTGCATTGCAGAACCCTTTCCTAACTGGAGAAGAATAGCCTTGCTTGCCCATCTGTTTCTGCCACATCACAGGACCACAGAAATTACCCACCTGCCTAACAGCATGTTCTTTGCCTACCATCAAAGGCAGCTCTGAGCACCCTGGCACTGCAAGACAAACTGAGGGATGCTTTACTTGAAATGCCCATTCTCTGAGCCCTGAAAGCAAAAACCCAGACACTTCTACACATGCAAGCTGCTTTCTTTCAGCTTAGACACACTCATGCAAAGTGTCTTGAGAAGGACATGGCCATCCCTCTGCAATAGGGATCAATAGAAACCAGCTTCAAAATGAGAATATAGGCTGCAATAAACACAGGTAGAAAAAAACCACACATGATGACTGCCTTTGTAAAATAGTGTATAAAAATAAAATGAAAGCTGCTTTGTTACTTTATTTGTAACATCTGCTTTTAGAAGCAGATTCATTACTATAGTACCGGGATCTGAGGCAGCTGTTCACAGAAAACCAGAATTAAAATAAAGGATTAATCTTCATTTATTCTTGGTCAAGAATGATGAATAATACTTATTACTAGTAGCTTAAAGCCATGGTCCATCTTGAAATATCCACTGAATCACATGCTAAAATGCAAACCCATCAGCTTCCTGATGAATGCTCCCACAACCTCCTGGCACTTGCTGAAGAACTAGGGGGGAGTCAGCAGGCGAGGTGAGAGGACTATCTAGCTCTAAATTACTTCCTAAAAGCAAGGTTAGGAAGAAAGGAAGAAAGGAAAAAATGAAAGCATTGCATAGAGTTAAAAGAAAAAAGAAAGAAAAGAAAAAAAGCTTAGCTAAATACAAATTAGGAGCTCTGTCTCTTGCCTTCAGAGTCCCTCTTCAAGAGGTGACTTTACAACTTTATTCAATTCCAGAGTACATTAAGATGTTTTCAAGTGAATGACAGACGTGGCCTCAATAGAACTAATGAACCTGCTTGCCACCTGTTGTTCTGTGAAGCACCACATAAAACTGCTTTGCTAAACTATTAACTTCTCCTGTGGTGACTCAACAGCCTCAGATAAAAACAAACCAAAACACTGAAATTTGTCTAGATCATGACCACCACCTAAGTGTTCCTAATATTAATGCAGAAAAATTAATTTTTAAAGGGTCTGATAATTATTTTTTTCAGTGTATTTTTACCATCACAGGGAAATACTTGAAAAGTCCAATGCAAATACAGCTCTAGGATAACAGAGTTACTTATCACTGCTATGGCAACAACTATCAACAACCCTGCTCCTGGTATCAAGTCTCTCTACATCAGATGTTTCTCTGCAATGACACATCTGTGTCAGCTGCTGTGGTACCTGGCAAGGACACACAGGACTCTGTGCTAACACCAGTTACAGGTCATGAAGCCTTCCCTGACAGCTCAACATCTAATGCAAGACACTGTGTATAGAAAACCATTATTTCTTCCTTATATACAAAATGGCATAAATAAAATGAAACACTTTTAGTATTTCATTTCATTTTCTTCTGAATTACACAGCTGCAAGAAAAAAGTGCAGAATTAGGCTCAAATCTCCTACTTCAATGACTTAAGCAAAGAGCCTCAACCTGAATTTGAATAGGAGGTATTTAGGGATAGGAAATAAAGAACAAACTAGCTACAGAATCTGTAAACAAACAAATGTTTGTCTTTCCTTGTAAGCAAGCAGATTAATCTAGAAGCATGTTCTATCACATGTTGCTTCACCCACTCTCCACCACAATCTTCAGTATTTCAGGTAACATATTTCAGACTTTTAAAAAGCACAATTGCCACAACTGAAGTCTAAAGATTACGGTCATCATTAGTTCCAACCGAAGATACTGCATGAGGTGAGATCAGTTAGATAAAGAATGGAGAACAGAAGACACTGCCCCTTCACCTGCTCGGTACTGGATTCCAGAAAGGAAAAGAAATGAGAAATTCCAGTCTTAACTCAGAAGTAAAAATAATAATAATTAAAAAATTAAAGAATCAGGGCAGGAAAGAACCAAGAGGTTAAAGGAAAAATAGGACATTTCCAGTATCTCAGTGGGACTGTACATTGATGCCCAGAATTCCCACAAGCTGAGACTTGCCTTGTAATCTCTCTTCTGGTGCTTCAAATCCCCACAGAGGGAAACTAACTCAGGAGCAATAAAGTAAACTGTCCCTACTCAATTCCCCAAACTCTTACTCTCTCTAAAGGTAAAACTGAAGGCTCAGAGTACCTGAGGGGCTGCATGTTGCAATAATTTGAGATTATTCTTTTTCTGAGTTCCTATAACATGTTAGAATATCATCATGTCTAAATATAAAAAAACAAACTAAGGAATTTTATCCAGGAATGGGATGCAGCAAGAAGGATCCCAAAGGGGCCAATTGCTACATACAGTAACCAGATAAAAATTTCAAAGTCAAATTTTTGTAAGAACTTCTGAAAACAAAAAAATCTTATAGTATCAAACAGAACATATATCGAGAAGGCCATTTTGAAATAGGGCTTTCTTCCAGAGAAGTATCTGGAAATCTTGGATCTAGAACTGATTTCATACTCAACTGGCAGCAGACACATGAAACACCAATTTTTAACCCAGGAACACACTGCCCATACCTTAAAGCAAAGACATTTGCTTTGTTCACAATGCATGCAACAGTGAATAAGAGCAATGGCTTGAAGAGGAGCATTAGCAGAAATCCCCAAGTACTCATTCAACTCTGTGCTCAGCACTCAGTAACTCTGACCAAAATTAAAATGAATGCTAAAACTAATTTTAGACTTCTACAAGGTTTACATTAAAGACAAGAAAACAATATATGGATTCTATCACTATTACATAGCAAGAATTCACAGCATCACAGGATGACAGGCTGGAAAGGACCTCTGGAGATCATCTAGTCCAACACCCCTGCTCCAAGCAGGAGGAACTAGAGCAGCTGCCCAGGATCTCGTCCAGCCAGGTCTCTGGGGACAGGGGAAGAGCACCCAGAGGGGAAGAGCACCCAGAGAACCCGTGTAGACCCACAGGCACTACCAGGAGAAAGGCTAAAGACCGATGCAGATGATACACATGTAGAACGAGAAGCAGAAAACACAGTCACCTGTTCAAAGAAATTTAAGTCTACTTCCCAACACCTTTAATTACACAGTCATCCACTTCTCTACCTTTAAGGACACAGAGGGCATGGCACCTTTTTACTGTGCAGCTGTGCAGTATCTACACAATTTTCCTGCTTGACAGTCAAAACTTGCTCTGAAGAAAAATATTACAGGCTTTACAAACTGGTGAAGGGACTGGAGCACAAGTCCTATGAGGAGAGGCTGAGGGAGCTGGGGGTGTTTAGCCTGGAGAAGAGGAGGCTCAGAGGCGACCTCATCACTGTCTAGAACTACCTGAAGGGAAGTTCTAGCCAGGTGAGGGTTGGTCTCTTCTCCCAGGCACTCAGCAATAGGACAAGGGGGCACGGGCTCAAGCTCTGCCAGGGGAAACTGAAGTTGGAGATCAGAAAAAAATTCTTTACAGTGAGAGTAATCAGGCATTGGAATGGCCCGCCCAGAAAGGGGGTGAATTCACCATCCCTGGAGGTTTTTAAACAGAGATTGGACGTGGCACTGAGTGCCGTGGACTGGAGTTGGACCAAGGGCTGGACTTGGTGATCTCGGAGGTCTTTTCCAACCCAATCGATTCTATGATTCTATGATTTGTGCATAAGCAAATTTACTTTCAAAGTACCTCTACTACTGCAATTTATTTTATGATGGTACATATTAAGAAGAATAGAAAACTTCAGCAACTGTTTTGAATCATATTAATTTAATGTTGGGGTGTTTTTAATATTAAAGCTCCCAAATTTTGTGAAATGTTAAGACTATCAGAACAGTAAATAATCAAGACAGTATAGTCACAATGTATCATCTAGAATATTGAATTAAACCTGCCCCATTCAGTCAAATGCAATGCAAAACCACAAAATAAGAATGTATGTCATATCCAAGACTGGGAAGCACAAAGTGTGGGAAAAAGGATCACTATTATCTTCGGGTGTTTAACTGGGAACAATTGCAGTAACCACACTGAGGAAGAATGATCAAAATTTAGCTTCTTCCCATTTATGTTTGTTTAGGTTACAAAGATCAAAGAGTGACTGGGAGAACAGCAAATGCACATGCTGTGAGAGCCAGGAATTCTTTCCAATCTCACCTGTTGCTATGATTTATTTCTCAAAGGACAAACCAGTTTTCCTGTTGCTACTAACAACAACAAAAAATACTACAGACTATTTAGATGGAAGACAAAAACCAGTTCTTTAAGTTCTCTACCATTTCCAATTTCCTCCTCCTGCCTCTCCAGGTTCACCTGGGAAAACTCAGGTAAATCCTTGAGAGGCATTACCCTCCATATGTCAGTCTCAGAGATAATTCCCAGACTCCCACCTTTCCTTAAACCCAGCTCTAAAGCAACCCCATTAGAGCCTTGATTAATATACGCATTTTCTCTCCATTAAGGTAAAGAGACTGTAATTAAATGGTAAAAACAAAACCAGGAGTGTGGCTGGAAGGTGAGCCCAGGAAAATCTGAATTTGAGATAAGGCACACTTAAAAGATAAGGAACAACTTATTCATATAATTAAATGCAGAAAAATATGGGAGGGCCTGGAAGCTGTTGGTGTTTTCCTATCTCTGTTGTCTTTGCAAGTTTTATGGAGATAAATCAAGTTATGGGGCTCAGGTCAGCTGTGTTTAAGATTCATCTACAGACTAAAGGGATTTCCCACCCACTTTTTGTGAAAGAAGCACAATTTACAACCCCAGATAACATGAGACTGTAGTAAAGGATTTCTGTTTATGCATACACATTTTAATGGAATCATACCAATCACACATAGGTCATCAGTGGGCTGGGAACTTGCAACACTTCCTGAAGCAACAGAGCAACTGATACCATCACTGATCAGAGCAGCTACTAAAACCTGCCACTGTGCATTCTGCCACACATTTTGCTGACACTAGAGAAATGCCCAAAGTCAGCACTCTCTCCCCACAGCCTGGAGCAGAGATCACATGCTCTCCCATCTCACTATGCACCACATCACACTACCAGCCTGACATCCTCCCTCCCTCCAGTTTGTCTCAGCATCCTGCCACTCCACTTTTGACAGAGTTATTGACTTCAGTCACTCTTTATCAGATCACAAAATAAATTGTGTTCAGTGCAGGAAAAACTGCACAGAATTTAACCATCAAATTCTAATTTTTTTTTACTTATAAGACAGGTTTGAGAGGAGGAGGAATGGCCCAGACTTGGCAGGGACAGAGAGTGGCCCACACTTGGTATGGTTAAGGACCTTCTGTCCCCTTCTTTACTGCCATGCAAATCAAACTCAAACAAAAGTGGTATCAATGATCCTGAGTTTATGCTAATGAACTTATTTCCCTATAGAAAAGTTAACATTAACCTTTAACCCTTGAAGTTAGGTTAAAAGAACCTAGAGGAGGTACAATACAGACATATACCAGTATTTATTTACAGATAAATCTGGTTACCATTTCTTCTTGTAACTTTAAAACAAGGGAAAAGTCCAACCAACCCAACATCAATATATGAGACGTCCAATTTCTAAGATAATTCCATTAATAATATGTAGAAGTATTCTTACAAATGTAAGCAGCTATAAGCTCCAAATATGGAAGCAGTTAGTTCACTCTACTCAGACCAACTATACACTTTCTCAGAGGGGGAGAATAAAGCACCCCTTGCCTTTGCCCTTCACTTGTTGCTGCCATTGTTCATTTTCCACCAGCTGTTAAACTCTTCAGACCCCTGTGGGAGGCAAATCAGCTCGGCAAGGCAGCAGACTTCAAACCCAGAACAAGAGTACAGGGTTTTCTGCTGGCCCAGCACGGTAATTCCCTGGTGTTTGTCAACACAAGGGAGAGGCCAGGAACACATAACCAGGAGAAACTGCACGGAGAAGCAGCAGCCTGAGCAAAGGCAGGGAGAAAGAACCTCCTCCACGCAATAGCAGCAAGGTGTTAGACCAGCTTAGTTACTGTGAAATCACACTGACTACGCTCCCATTTTCTATTCCAGATGACAAGTCAGTTGGAACACAAGCAGCAGATCTACATCATCACTTACACTGTTATAACACCCCTGGCTATCAGAAGAAACAAAGCTGTCAGTCAAAAATAAGCCAACACATCTTAGTACTGACACAGTCTTTGGTCTTCATTCAGAAGAATGTCTGTCCTCAGTAAACCTGTTCTGTAAGTATGACAGCAAATGCAATAGGAGGAAAACAAACAAGATAACAAATTAGCAGGGTGCTTCATTTCCACTTTTGTGGACATGCAAAAAGGCACATCACATGGTCTGCAAAGAGCTCTTAGGAAAGCCTTGCATATATAAATTGCACTACAAACCATATGCATAAAAAAACCAAATAAATTTGGTAAACACCTTCTAAGTAGGGCATGAGTCCTAAGAGGTTTAGAAATCCCTTGTTTACTCTGAGGATAAGCTTTAACCATACATTTGAGGTCTTTTATTTCACAAGGCAGTGAAATGGATAAAAACTGATAAGATGTTTCTGGTTTTATGTCCTAATTATATTAAGGAAGCAGCACAGAAAGTGACAAACAAAATTATACATGGAAAATAATTCATGATCCTTTGGGTTTGCTACCCTGCTCCAGACTCCTCTCTGTCCCCTTATTCTGCCAAGCTAATTGTGAGAAAAGGTATAATAGGAAACTGTAGAAACAAGGTGTTGAGAGGAAAGGCAGTCAGAGAAGAGATCACATGCAAAAAATACAAACCAAACAGAAACAGGAGAGCAAAAAAATTTCACTTGGTAAGAAAGTAGTGTGTTACAATGTTAGTGCATTTCTATCAGCAAAGTGGATACCTGTAGGTCATGTTCGATTTTCATGAAAACATCACAATGGTCTTGGTAGCAGGAAGATCTGTGACCTTCCCGGCCATACATTCTCTCCCCACAGCAATGCAGAATTTCACACTGGATAAGGTTTCTACAGAACCACATCATTCTACCTCATTTGAACTATCAAAATTCGCCTCCTCAGTGCTTTTCCAGACAGAGCCATCCATCTCACGGAACTTGAACAAGGTCACGTTACAATTGCAGCAACAAAGAATGGCCGGAAACACCCATGGAAATTCATGGATCCTTTATTTTATCCATTCAGCTTGCTACGGAACCAATCTCAAATTTCCTCACTGTGTTCCCAAAGGAAGGAAAGAAAACATGAGAGCACTGATGTCCTGAAAATACCCTGCACAGACACAACCTGCATACTGAAGTCCATTGTAGCTGCTTCCTTTGAGATGCTTCTGTTTCAGCAAAAATACATAACTTGCAATCAGCTTTGCAAAGTCATTGTTGTCTTCCAAAATTATCATTCAAATATCACAAAATTTCAACACCATGAGAATCCCAATTCCTAAAGATATGAGTGGCAGGATACTTGAAATAAAGCTGTGGCAGAGAGGCTTCAAAACACAATCGCCAAAATCCCAAACACTTCAATAAAATACATGAATCATCTGTATGATGAACATGTTATGATAAATATACTGAAAAAAAAATCCTAAGCCTTATCTTCAATATTTAAGAAGAAAAACCTTAAAGAACTCTTAAAAATAAAAGTTTAAATGAAAACAGAAAAGGGCTTTCAATTATATGTGATCATTGGCATCAAAGTGCTGCAGTCATTAGTTATTTTGGAGGCTGCTACACTGAACTGTGATCTTCAAGAAAATCTCTCTCTTACGAAATGCTGCATTTCGTACACTTTCCAAGACAAAGTTGTACATGGTTCTCCTACAGATTAAGGCCTTTATTAAAGCAGCCCATTCAGACTGGCTTAAAATATAAAAGAATCCTATAATGACTGTTTCTCAATTCTAGGCACATTTTAAAATACATTCTCATTAAATTCGGATATTCAACATTTACTATTTTGCCTCTTCCAACATTCTGTGTACAAGTAGTTTTGTCCTCCAAGCTTTCCCCAACTCTCATAACTGTGCTTCAGCCTCAGGCTGCTCATTTCAATGTTAGACAAACCTCAACAAACAAGCAAAACTTCTTCAAAACATTTTCTTAGGACTGTGGTGGTTCAAGCCCAGCTGGAAATGAAGCACCACACAGCCACTCGCTCAATGCTCCCTTCCCCTCCCATCCCCATGGAATGGGGAGTAGAGTCAAAGAAAAACTTGTATGTTGAGGTAAGAACAATCTAATAATTGAAAATACAGTAAAATGCAGTAATAATGGTAAATTATAATAATAATAATCATGATAATGAAAAGGGAAAACCAAGTGATGCACAACTCAATTGCTCACCACCTGTTGGCTGATGCCAGATTCCCTTTCCCTAACCCAGATCAGTCCCCCTTCCAGGCAACTTCCCCCAGTTTATACACTGTGTATGACATTCCATGGTGCGGAATAACCCTTTGGTCAGGTCAGGTCACCTGACCCAGCTCTGCTTCCTCCCAGTTTCTTTTATGTGCCTCCTCACCAGTGGAACACGAGACAAGAAAAGAGTCCTTCACTTAGGATAAACAACTTAGCAAAAACTCAAAACATCAGTGTGTTATCAACAGTTTTCCCAATCTGAATCCAAAACATAGCATTGCAACAGCTAGTGGGAAGAAATTAACTCTACCCTGGCTGAAACCAGAACAGAACCTAAAAATGCTAGTGAAACCAGCTGGGAACACTGACCAAGTTACATCAGGGAAAACTGCTCTAAGATTCTGTTTCGTGCAACCAAACAGCCTCCAGCCCAGCCAAGGGCCACATCCTGGGGACCTCCAGGGCAGCATGGTGATTCCTATGCTGGCTGCCAGTTTTTGCAAATCCTGCTATACTGGGTATAAAAGGCAAGGTACTGGCTGTGGAGAAGCTGCAGGAGTAGCTTCTGTGGGAAAAGGCATGGGATTGCCCTGTTCCAGGCCCAGCTGCCTCCAACAGAGCCACAGCAAGATACAGCTTGAGCCCCTCAGCAAAGCTGACAGCACCTCTGAGAAAGTGTATTTAGGGAAACGCAGAAAATGCCACAAAACAGAACAAAAGGAGTGAGAAACAACAGAGGGAACACCAAGGTCAGAGGAGCAGGTGCCAAAGGAGGAATCCCAGGGAGGTGCAGAGAGGACCCAAGCCAGAGCAGGTGGATATGCCCTGAAGGAACTGTGGCACACGGAGAGCATGTGCCAGAGATTTTTTTTTGCTGAAGGACTGCTATCAGTGGGAGCCCACACCAGAGCAGAGGGAAAACATGAGAAGGATGGAGCTGCAGAAAGAAGCCACCTCACACCAACTGTAACCCCTTTGCCCCCTGCACCACACGGGGAGGAGCACAGAAGTCTGGGGCACAGGAGTGAAGTTCAGCCTGGGAAAAGGGGGGAGGAAAAGAGTTACTTTCATGTCTGTCTTTCTTAGTATGTGACTGTATTTTAAATGGCAGCAAATTACATTCATTTACCCCAAGTCAAGACCGTTTTGTCCAGAACAATAATTAGTAAGTGGTCTCCCTGTCTTTATTTGGAGTTACAAATCTTATCCCATTTTCTGCTTCTGTTCCACCACGGAAGGGGAGGGACTGAGCAGCTGGGGGGCCATGTGCTGTTAGCCAAGGTTAACTCACCAGCCAGCACATAACAGTTTTGACCCAATCTGTCACAGGAATGCTGATGAAGCAAGAGCTCAAACCCAGATTTGCATTACAAGGCATGAATCTCATTACTGCTGCCGAGTCCTGGCTCTGAAGTAGAGAAATATAATACAAACTGGCTAAGTGCCCAAAAAATCTGAGTTAGGTTAAAGACCCTTCTTTCACCCATCTCTGTATGTATGTATGTATGTATGTATGTATGTATCTATCTATCTATCTATCTATCTATCTATCTATCTATCCATCCATCCTTTGTGAAAAGCAATGTAAGTCACAGGCTTGATACAGAACACACATTTTCTATGACCCAAACTGTCACTATTTCAGAATACCAAAGGCAGTGACCAATCCATCAATATTTCTCTTCTTTCTTGATCTCAAAGCTCATCAAGTTCACGAAGCCTTTCAAATGCAATCCATCCAGAAATTTGTTCTAGTGGCATTTTTGTGCATCCAAGAGCCCATATAAACTGTCACTGAGATTTGATCCACCACCAGGTTTTACACAGACTCCTAGTGCTATGAGGAATCCATGAGCAGAACTAAACAGAATAAACAACACAATAATCAAGTCCACTCAAATACTGCACCTCTCAAGTGCTGCATTTCTTCAGAAGTATATACTGCTGCCCTGTGCATCCAGTCAGACCTTCATATTGAGAGCTGTCATTACAACTTCTTCTTTCATCTAACAAGGAATGTGAACTTCCTAACAGGAAATTCTGCATCAGCGCAAGACAACGCAAATAATAATCGGGATCATTAAAATTTTTCTTAAGTTCTCTAAACCCCAATTTCAAACAGGAGGTGTAATTAAGTCCTGGTAAAGTAACAATCTATTCTTTTGCACTAGTACAAGATTGAAGAAATTACAAGAGGGCTTCCCCAAAGGATTCCTTCCCATCTGTGTTCACAGAGCAGTAAACACTACTCCTAGCACTGATGATATTCTCAGTCAAAATGCTCCAGCATTACAGAGTTTAAGTCAATTCCGTACACACGAACATATGGACAGAACGAAGATCCTCTTCCCTTTCTCCACCCCTCTCATGCTTTTAAATCATTCCTATGACATATTGTTACACATTCAGCAAAAAAACAGATCTTTTGTTACCTATTCCCAAGTCAATTTGTTAAACTGACCAATACTACAGAAGGATGCAGCAAAGCTCAGAGTGCTTTTTCTTTAGCTGATTGCTTCAGATGTACTAACAACAGGGGCACACATCAGAGCACCTTCCAGTTCGTATCTCTCTTCATGGATGGAATAGAGGCATTGTCTTTCCTTTGTAGTCTTACTAGCTGATAACCTTGACCTGCAACCTGTTAGCTACACCAGGATTTAGAACACAAGCTTCCAGTTTTAGACACTCTCAACAGGAGGTGAAGGTATTTCATTAAATAAATTACTCTCTTCCTGTGTTACTCCACTACAGAAGAGTCCAGTGCAGTCCCTGAGCTTACTCACTGTTGATGTTCTCAGTTAGCTAGACTTGGAAGCCATGAAATTGATTTAATCATTTATGTGCTGTTAAAAAAGAGATAAAATCGACACATGATACTTTCCCATGTTTTAAAGATCAGGAAATGATTCAATAATTTGCATTTTGACTGGTACAGAATCTAGAAGATGCCTTAATAGGAAAATCACTGAAGTGTAAACTTAGATTGCATAATCTTCTGTGATATGCTTCAGTTAGGTAAAAAGTACTCAGATTGGAGAAACTCAAGTCAAACTGTCAGTAACATCTCCTACCTAGCTCTCCCCACATGCCTGAAATATCTTAGCACATCTTAAAACTACGAAGATCAAGCTTCCCAACTAGACAGCCAAAACCCATTCGTTTTGTGTGAAGTGATCTCTACCTAGTTCACAGTCTATCAATTATGCAAGTTCTGAAACAAACCATAATACTTCGCACCTTTTCACTCATGTTTATTTTTAGTTAGCATAACAGCAGTGTCAGGATCACCATCTTGTTGTTTTAAAAGCAAATGTATATAAGGTTACCTACTATCCAGCCATCCATTCTTAAATTCTCTCTTTCTCTTCGAGTCAGGCTTTACCTCTTTCATTTGTGTTTCTACAGGCCTGCATCATGCAGTCTTCTTCCCTGTCTAAATCTGCAAAGCTATCACAGCCCTCACAGCGAACTCCCACTGATGTCAACCTTATGCCTCGTCCTCTCTATGTTAACTGAGCACCTCTGAATTCACCCCAAGTTCTGCCTTTGCAGACTCGACTGCTCTCTGCAAATAACTCCAAGTCCACCTCAGGCAGTGACTGAGCCCTGAGAGGCAGAGACTACGGCCGTACCTTTTCTCACATACAGAATGAAGGCATCCATGGCAAAGAAAACTTCCCTGCATCTCCCTGGTTCATTAGGTACTTCCATGCCTCAGACCGAAGCACTGCTTCTCAGCTCATTCAGAAAAACACTTAGAATTTTGTGATGTAAGAAACAAGAGACCAAGCAAACTATTCGTAGTTTTTATGTGAAAATAAATGGAGCTGCACTACATTGCTGAGGTATGCTTTTAAGAGAAAGGACGGCAGCCTCCATAGGGCAGGCTGAGCACAGATCCCCGGCAGCGCACGGCGGGCAGAAGGACATTCCGGGCTTTATGCACGCTGTCAGCAGCATGTGTGCTCGCACAGCTGCGGCGCCGGGAGAAACACGGGCTGCTCCGGGCCGAAACTCCGCAGGGCCGGCGGCGGCAGCGCGGCGGCTCCGGGAGAACAGCGCGGCGTCCCCGGGCCGGGCCGGGCCCCGGCGCCCCCCTGCCTGCCCCTGCCTCTCCCTGCCTGCCCCTGCCTCTGCCTCTCCCTGCCTGCCCGACTCCTCCTGCCTGCCCCTGCCTCCGCCGCCCCCCGCGCCGCTCCGCCCGGCCCCGCCGCCCCCTGCCACTCCGCGGCTGCACCTGCCGGGCCTCGCCCCCCGCCCGCGCCGCACCGTTCGCGATGAGCTTGGCCGAGAGCTGCTTGACGAGCTCGGGGATCCGCTCCCACTGGCACTCCGAGCGGCACCGCTCAATCTCCGTCTCCAGCCGCGAGCCCGCCTTCCTGGTGGCCATGGCCGGGCCGCGGGGCCCCGGCGGGGGCAGGGGCAGGGGCAGGGGCAGGGCCCGGCGGGATGGGGCCGGGGCCGGGGCCGGGGCCGGGGCCGGGGCCGGGGCGGCGGCGGAACTCGAGGCTGCGGCCGCGCCGCGCTGGCGGCACCGGCAGCGCCCGAGCGGCGCCCCCTGGCGGCGGCGCGGGCGGGGCGGGGCCAGCGGCGGCCGGGCCGGGCCGGGCCTGGGGAGCGCCCGCCAAGCCGGGGCCACTGCTCAGACCGCCCGCCCTCGGACCCGACACCGCCCGCCCCCAGGGCCGACCCGCTCCCGACTCCGACACTGCCCGCAGGCCTGCACGACCGCCGCTGGCAGCGGGGCTTGTACCGCCGGGCTCCCGTGGACACCGGCAGGAGTTGCTCCTTCAGAATCCACTTAGACATGGGCGAGAATGGCACGTTCGGCTGATTTCATCCTTCGAACGATGCCCACAGGCCGCCGCCCCGCCCCTTCCACAAAACATGGGGCGAAACCAGCCCCTGCCCCTCGCGGTTCGCCTCCTCACCCGCCCGGACACCATCGCCCCCCCCGGGACTTCAGTCCGCGGCCTCGCCAGGCACGGGCCCACCCCTGCAGGCCCTGTAGCCCGCAGGCTGCCCACGTTGTCCCACACCACATCCCAGTGTCCCACCATATCCCACGGTGCCCCACACCGCGTCCCATGGTGTCCCACGGTGTCCCATCCCGCCACAGACCCAGCGTGGGCCCCAGCTCAGCACTCAGCTGCTCCCCAGCCCAGGGAAGAGTAGGGCCTGCGTAACCAAGGTCCACACTGTGCAGAGATTATGCCCTACGTTCTGAGAACATAAATGCATTTCCAGCATTTGGGTGGAATCAAACCTCTGGCTGAAACAATTCTAATGGTACTGTGTACCTTTATGAAATGCTACATCGCACATACACGACACACCAATGCCACAAAATTACATACACCTTGGAAAACTGCTGGCAAGGCTGCTTTTCACTGAAAAAGTAGCAAAAAGCCTGCATTGAAAAAAAAAATCTCATACATTACTTTTCACAAAATAAGGATACAGCCCATTGGCAGAAAGAACAGGTTTTGCAGAGATATGGTGTAATTAAACAAAACATATGTTCAAATAATTCAAATGTCTTGCTCCATATCCTTGGGTTTGGTGCAGACTTGTGCTATTAATTTTCATCTGCAGAAATGAGAACTCAGCAAAGCCAACAGAGATGTGGCTGAGTTTGTGAGGACTGCTACCTGTCACAGATGATGATGATAATTCAGAGTTTTGAAGATTCAAAAGACAGGCTGGATGCTATTTTTGCTCTTACATGCCTTGCACTCCTCTGGATCTAACACGTGTTAGTCTTTAGAAATGTCAAGTTCACAAACTCAAAGTCAACTTTGGGCAAATGTAACATTATCAGCCTGAGACAGGTCAGTCATTGTTTTGTAACTGTTAAGACCAAGGTATCTTATTCCCCAAACGCTGTGAATATTCAGAGGTTGTGGGTCAATGCCATCACGAGTCACTGTTTTTATGTGCTGTTCTATAAAGAGATCTGTTACATGTAAACATGACGTTGCCTGTGGGCATTGGTAGAGTCGTTCACATAACAGAATTTCTGAGCAGTTTTGTGTGTGTGTGTGTGTGTGTGTGTGTGTGTGTGTGTGTGTGTGTGTGTTGTGTGACACTTGTGAAGTTTTGCTTGGTTTTGATCATCCACCGAAACCTCAGAAAAAACGTGCACCTCAATTTCCATGGAATCACTAATTGATCAGGAAGGACCCAGGTTTATACTTAAAGCTTGTTAGTGTGTTCCCCAGCTGTATACTCATGGAATAAATAAGCCCCTCTCACAAATCTCCTTTTGCTTCTGTCATCCTTAGAACATCACAGGTATTGCAACTCTCTGACAAATGTCAGGTGTCTTTTTCAGTGTTTCAACTAGTTAACTTTTCATCCCCAGTTCTACTGAAAGCAAAATAGCACAAAATTCTGATATTGTGAGTTACCTTTTTGTCAAGTTATGGCACTCTTAGGTTATAGTTCCATCTCAAACAAAACATTCTTCAGATTTTAAAAGTGAAATAGAAATGGTAGGAGAACATTACAGTGTTTAAAAAATATGATGGAGTAGTGCAGGAGTGGAAAGAGGATTTGGTAATGTAACAAAAGCAAAAGGAGAAATATATTATAAAGCATTTTTTGCTTATATGTGGTTTCAGAAGATCCAGAGAACATTAAATTATAACATGGTGTTTTACTGGAGAGAGAAGACAACGTAAAAATGAGGCAGGAAAATAATGATAATTCAAAATGTTTGATATGGTAACTACTAGTTCTTTTACATGTAAGACTATGAAAACTAAAATTTCAACTTTTGAAAAGAGCTGATTTGCTTATGAGGATTATTCATATTTATTCACAACAATTTTAACACATTTTGTTAGCACTGATCACATCATTTCAGTAGAAACTACCAGCAAGAGAATAGTATTAAAATATTTACATAACAGTTCATCAGGCTTATTATCTCAACAGCTACTATTTATGAAGTGAGACATCTATGCAAAAGAAATTAGTACATTTTGAAATGCATTGGAACACTTAGAAAATCTGCTTTAACATCGATGAAACTTCCATATACCTAACACTGCTCCGAGAGGATTCCACTGTAGATGACCCATAATGGAATACAATAATGGATCTGGAATGAATAGCATAAAAGGGATAGAGAAAAGAAGTATGATCCCACATACTTTGCCAATTGTCCCTTATTTTTCCAACCTTAAACAGAGCGCTGCTCTCTGGAAATGGCCTGTTTATTCAACTGGTGGGGCAGACTGAAGCATACGTGTACTTGGCTGGAAATAGTCTGCTTGTAAGGTGAGGCAGCTGACAAATATACAGACAGCTGGTTTCTGAAAAGGATGGAACATTAAGATGCAGGGAAAGTAACTGAGATGTACTGGACAACCATTTTGCCTTATGCCTTCACTCCCACTCCAGTTCCCCCAAACCCGGGGCAGTAAGAGAAACAATGGACTGTTCAGTGCAATTCCATGAGCCTGCTGTGAACAGCAGCTCCCTGTACACAGCTACACCCTGTGGTGGTCTGACCCAGGCTGGGTGCCAGGTTCCCACCAAAGCCACTCCAGCACTCCCCTCTGCAAGTGGACAGGGGAGAGAAGACATAATGGAAGGTTCATGGGTTGAGAAAAGGACAGGGAGAGATCACTCACTCTTCCTATCATGGGCAGAACAGACTCGACTTGGGGATATTAACTGAATTTATTACCAATCAAAATCAGAGCACGATAATGAGAAGTAAAACAACCCCACTTTTCTTCCACCCCTTCCTCCTTCCTTGGGCTCTATCTCCTCCCAACCAGAGGTGCAGGGAGACAAGAATGGGGGTTGCAGTCTGTTCATCACAGGCTGTTTCTGTCACTGCTCAGGAAAAGGAGTCCTTCCCCTACTCCAGTGTGGGGTCACTCCCATGGGAGACAGTTTTCCAACTTCTGTGGTAGAATTCCTTCCCATGGGGACACAGTTATTCACAAACTGTGCTCCAGTGTAAGTCCTTTCCACGGGATGCAATCCTTCAGGAACAGACTGCTCAGGCCTGGGTCCCACACAGGGTCACAAGGCCTGCCAACAAACCTGCTGTAACGTGGGCTCGTCTCTCCATGCATCTGCAGGTCCCTCTCTGGAGACTGTTCCCATGGGCTCACAGACCTCTTCTGGGCATCTGCCTGTTCCGCTGTGCGGTTCCTCCACGGGCTGCAGGTGGATCTCTGTAACCCATTGACTTCCACTGGCTCCAGGGGCACAGCTGCCTCACCATGGTCCTTCCTCCCTGTGGGCTGCAGGGAAATCTCTGCACCTGCACTTGGAGCACTTCCTGCTCCTCCTTCTGCACCAACCTTGCTGTCTACAGAGCCGTTCCTCTCACATTTTCACTCCTCTCTTCCCCGAGCACAATTATATCTGTGCAATAACTTTTCTTTTTCTTTCTTAAATGTATTATGCCAGAAATGTGACTACCATCTCGATGGCCTTGGCCAGTGGCAGCTGCATCCTGGAGCCAGCTGGCATTGGCTTTGCCAGACATGGGGGAAGCTTCTGGCAGCTTCTCAGAGAAGTCACCCCTATGGCACCCCCACACACTACTGAAACCTGGCCATGCAAACCCAATACACACACTGATATGGTGCTCTCACACTTCCTGTAACCTGAAAATAAACCTGAGCTTTCTGCACTAGAACTTCCCACAGAACTATGAGAAACAGACATGATGGGCATTTAAACTAGTGAAAACATTATAGAGCATAAAAACTGACTTAAAGTAGCATTTTAATCTCTGCTCAGATACTAAACATTCTATAACTAAGAATCAGAAAAAACAAATCAGAGAGTACTTGCATTTTTAAAGATAACATATTCAAATATACTATGCTCAAAAGCCAGAGGAGAAAAAAACCCTGCAGGCAAACTTGCAAGGTCTCTAGGTCTGTTCTAGACTGAGCTTTTGGCTTCTCAGGCAAACACTATTCATTGCTGAAGTGGCCGGGGAGGAAAACCAAGCTCACATTTTTTCTAGCTTTCCTTTATTCTAAAAAAAAAAAAAAGTTTAAAACAATATTTTCATGACAGCTTTGCTGAAGTCAAGTCTCTGGTATGGAGGCCCTTGAGAGAACAGGCCAGCCAAAGCTCAGCACCCAACTTGTGTCAAAGACCAGCAACACTTCAAGGCCGGCATTGTTTCACTATGTACCTAAAAAGTGAAAGCTTGGAATTGCTCTGGTGTTAGTTTGGCACCTTGGCCAGTGGTTTGTTGTTTTTACCCAAGATGCTAATCATAGTGCTGATTATTAAAACTGTTTTCATTCTTACAGTATGCATTTCTGTGAGAAAAACAACAATTTTGAGGGAAATAACATGTTACAGGAGACAGCATAGAAGTCCTTATTTTATATCCATAGTGTAAAATAGAATTAAAAAGTAAAATTAAAAAGCTTTTCCTCAGCACAAATTCTTATTTTACTGAATTTTTATCTTTCAACAATCAACATTTTAATGTCTATTAAGATGTTAAATGCATTCTATTGCAAGTGATGAGGGATGCAATTCAAATGCTATTTGTATGTTAAAACAATCATAACCAACTCCTACTGCTGTCTGCCATTTTCTCAAATGCAAAGTGCAAAAATTTTTAGGTCAAAACACATTAATGTGAGAATTAATTTCCCTACAGTGAAGAGCACTACTCATAAACATTATAAAATCAAACACTTTACTGGAATGTTAGTCTTAGAGAAAGGAGGTAAATGCAAAGTTCTCCATTCCTACTAAGGTCAGTAACCTCTGTGAGTATCAGAACAGGCCACACAAAAATCATGAGAGAAAATAATTTCAGTGGCACTTCTCTCCTTTTTGGGAGTATCAAAATGCAATTTAAAAGGAAGTCAAGTGAAACTGAACAGCATCTGCAAAATCAACCGTTTGACGACATGCACATTATAAAACTTGCCATCCTGCCCACAGCAAGGAATACAGTCATGCACGAAGTGAAAAAAAGCTTTATCAAACTATTTCAACATTTCAAGGTTTTGTACTTAGATGAGTTTATTTTCTTAGAGATAAAATTGTTACAACTGCAAATGTACAATTTTTTGTAAACCATTAAGCCCTTGTGGCTGTTTGAAAGTTAAAATCATCCACAAAACAATTCAAGAAACCCCAGGAACCTGGAAAGCTTTCTTCACAACGGACTTTAGATTTTGTACTTTGTTGCCTTCAAAGTGATTCAGTTTGTGAGATAATGGGCCATTGATAATGGAATGTGTGTCTGCACCATCAGAAAAATACTTATTTTTTGATATCGTATGAAATCTCTTGATATTAATTCTTAGTATATAATAAATGACAGGGGATAACAGTCACTGATACTGATCAGCAGAATCTGAAGTTTAATTACTAATTAAGCTGCAAAAGATAAAAACTCAGACTCCAAACCAGGTCATTTCCAAGCCTATTCATGTGAAATGGGAACCAGCACTACCAGTGAGAGGGCAACAGAGAATCACTCAATTGGCAATATATATTAATATATTAAAATCATATTCTTTCAGCTCAGTGTCTGGAAATATCCTCTGTCCCACAAATACATATATTTACACACACATACACAAAAACAAGTCACCTCCTAATTTGCTATCCTATATCGACATGTAGTAACGAACAGGAAGCAAAATGGCAGGAAAAATGCTGTAGTTTGCTGTTTCTCACATTTATTGTGCCAGTGCAAAACTTCTCAGTCTTGTTCAAAAAGTCAAGGCTATCAGGTAAGTGCTTTGTCTACTTTTAAGTCCCTGGAAAAGCCAAGGCACAGTCTGATCATGGATATTTCATTGTGTTACCTCCTGGTAAGCCTCTTCCCTGCTGCCTTCCAGACTGTTGTTCCACACTGTTATGCTCATAGGGAAGCAGGTGAGGAGGGTCTCTGCACAATAACAACACTGAGAGAAACAGTTCAGCTAAATTCGACATGTGGCCCAAATTGCAGCTTAATCTCCAGCTTAAACTCAAAAACGAAATCTTCCCAGACAAACTGGACCTCAGTGGCAAAGACATTTTCTTATTCTTTTGACTTACTTAAGCAAAAAGCGCCCAGAACAGTACTCTGGATTTTTAAAAATAGTAATTAGGTATTTTTAGAAAGGTACAATCCTTTTGCACTTTAATTAGACCTCTACTTTTCAACATAGAAAATAAGCCATGTGTTATTTTTAACTATTTCTTAAAGGTAAAAATAAGATACCTATTACAGGATAGAAAAGTAGAAAATTAGATTATGGTGAATGTGTACTCTTGTAAATCTGAATCGTCTCATTATCTAGCAAAGCAATAGTGGCAGCTCTTATCTCTATAGGACAATTGTTTGATTTCAGTGCATTATTGCCTAAAATCACACTTAGAGCAGTTTCTGACAATGCAGAAATCACATAATTGCTGTTTTAAATTGCACTTCTGGGACCACTTCAGAGAAGACAAAGCGTTTACTGAGTGCAACAGTGTTATTTCTTCAGTTCCAAAGCTCAAGCCCTTTAAACAAATTCAATTGTTACACAAAATAAAATTTTCAAATTTTCACTTTTTCTTCTTTTTTTCCCCAATGTTCCTAGCTACTCATTTGTAATAAAAATATTTGTCTTTATTCATAAACACCAGAGATATTTTAATGCATCTGGGGCAAAGAAAGATGGTTAAATCTGAAGCATTTATAATGTCACATTCAAACATGTTGCTTGTTGCTTTCAATAGCAGCAATTAAGCTACTTGCCAGCTCCACTGCCAGACCACCAGAGGGAGTCAAACGCTACGTATAACTTCAGAAAGTTTCTGAAACCGTAGGTGGCTTAAAACATAAAATACTGTATGTTGTGGTACTACAACACATGGGTAAGAAATTTCCTGAGGATAATGAAAAAATTCTGACAACTTCATCAGTTCATAACTACCCAGAGGCAAGAAAAATGTTGGTGACAGACAAAAGAATGTTCAGCAACTATTTTTGTTCTGTGTTTGGAAAGAATGAAAATCATGCATTTAAAACAGATTTTTCAATTATGTTAATAAGTGGAGAGAAGTCTTTAAAAAACCAACAGTCCAGAACTAGCACCAAAAAAGTCCTAAACAAAGGGTGGTCATGGAACACCAGGGGCACCCTGAGGACACTGGGCTCGTGCCCATGTGCCAAAGGAAGGCCGAGGACAGTGGTAAACGCCCAGCCAGATGTGACCCAAACAGAAAAACCATGAAATCTGCACACAAGATTACAGTGTGATATCCTTAGCAGAGAGGGGAGAAAGAGACTTCCTTGCATCAGCCAGGGAAAACTGCAAGAGACCTGTACCCCCACTGGTCAGAAACACTAAGAAATGGAGTCAGTAAGAGGAGTGAGAGCTGCAATTTCTGCACAGCAAATATGAGTTCAGAGACCTGCCCAGTCACCAGTCGCTCTCTGCCATGATCAACAACTCATCACAACTGGCAGGATCAACACAGCATTTGCCTACGTTTTGGAAAATAGACATCATGTAAAGAAAACGGCATTTACAAACACAGTGACAGAGAAGATTAGAAAGGAAAAAGTTGAGATCTGTGCCAAATAAATTCATATAAGAAATTAGACTTTTTAAAAGCTATCATGATAATTAAGTATTTGGTTAAATACCACAAAGAGGTAGTGGATTCTTAAAAGCCTTCAGGTATCCAAAACAGGTAACATGAACTGGTCAAACACAAGTTACTTGCTCCTCAGATGGCTGATTTTTACCTTTGATATGGGATGTCAGATAGGAAATCCCAGACAAGTCTCTGAAATCCTTGCTGTATTGTGCAGTGGCAGCTACAAACAGCAGGCATCACTAAGATGATGGAGGCCAAAGCAGCAGCAGCACATTCTGCCACACTGAAATCACAGCACGTCTGCACCGGGAGAGCTGCAGGGACTGCTGGTTCCATCGTTTGACCCAGGATGACATTTCTTACACTGGCTTTACACACCACAACTTACTTTATCTGGCTCTATTAAACCTTTCAGAACTCTAACACTCGCTCTTGTTGGCCAAAAGACAAATTCTGCTTGTGTCTTCTGAGATTCTCTAGAGATCAGTTTTTTCCCCCATCAAATGACTCTGCCCTGTCACAGCTCCTTTCTATGAAAAATTCAACTTGATATTCGGAGGGAAGATTCAGATGGAAACACAGTTCATTTAAAATACAATAACATTATCAAAGACATCTCCAAAAGGTCTAGCATTTGTCTGAAACTACAGAACAGATCATTTCCAGGCTAATTCACCGCCCTGGAGATCATTCTACCTATCAGCACAGACAGGGCAAGAATAGAATAAATGCTTTCTTTAGCTGCTTGATAAAACCTAAAGTAGAAAACAGTAACATTACTGTGACTACAGATGGCCAGGGATGGATGTGAACTTTATCTATCCTCAGTTCACAAACAAAGCTTCTGGGGAATAACTGCCAGCTTTCAGCCTCTGAGTGCTCCTCCTGGATTCCAAGTACAGGCTCTTGAAAATACCAAGTTCCATATCTGCAGGACAAAGCTGATTTCTCCTGCATGCTACTGACTTAACCCTACTTTACAGCCTAAAAGACAAATCAGCCAGCCAGATCTGGCATGGCCTTCCTTCATATATTGGTAATTTGATTCTACAGTTCTTCTTGGGCAGAAATAGCCATGCATTGCCTTTCAGGACAACAAGAAAGTATCCAGAAATCAGAGAGAGAAAAGGGTTAACATAAATAGAAGGCTCAGGAAAGGAACCGAACTAAGTATACAATATGGGGAGTAAAATTAAATAATAGTAATTAAAAACAAAGAAGCACCACCCTGAAAAGTCCAAACAAAACTTGCATAAACCTACTTAATCCAAATGTATTCTTAAAAGAATGTAGGATTATTTAGGCATATTGATTGCATTACACCATAGGACTTTAACATATAAGCATATTCACACATTTTCCTCCAAAAACAAGTTCCTGACAGTGCTGGAGGTCAAATACTACCAGTCTGTATTAGAGATTTCTTCAGATACTTCTCCCTGCTGTCACAGAAGTTGCACATAATGCAACAGCCAATAAACTCCCTGGTTATTACCTATAAAACTGTCTTCACCCAAATATCATCTGCATAGCATTCAGATATTCAGCTTATTTGGTTTGTTTTTACAATCTTCCGTGAGAAGAGTTCCCAGCACAACTTTGAGAGTCAGAACAATGGACTTGCAGACCACTGGCTACCATGGGCAATATTCATGCTGCTGCTCTGCACAGTGCACAGCCCTGGCAAGGATCTCTCCTAAGGGAATCCAAGGCTCACCTGTTAATAATGACATCATGTACTTCTCCAGATTGTTTTGCATTAACTTTGAAGCCACCACAGTGTTTAACCACACAATTTAGGGCAACAACAACAACTCTATTTCTGAACACCGTGGCCTGGAGAAGAAATCAGGTTGCTGATGACCAAAACCCTCATTACAGTTACCATTCCAACACAGCCATAGGATATGATTTGCCAAATGCTGATTGTACCCTGATGGTTAGCAAGACTTGCGAGTAAGGGAAAATACATCCAAAACAGAAGCCCAGCAAAAGATTTACATAAACCTGTGGCTCTGACAAGACTGGATTCAACAGGCTAGGCTTATTGTCCTTCAAATCAGCATGGTTGACCTTTAACAGCCCTAGAAACTGGAGCATTCAGCTGACATCTAGATCCAAAACTCTTCCCCAAGTCCTGAGCAGTCTTCTCAAACACAGCTTTCTTGTATTTCTTCCACGACTGTATTCACAGAATGATCCTGTCTTCTAGTGCTTCTCCAGTCCAATTCAGAATCATAGAATGTTAAGGATTTGAAGGGGCCTTAATGATCCTCTAGTCCCAACCCCCCTTGCCATGGGCTAGGACACCTCCCACTAGACCAGGTTGTTCAAGGCCTTATCCAACCTGGCCTTGAATGCTACCAGACTTGGGGCCCCTACAACCTCCCTGGGCAACCTGTTCCAGTGCCTCACCACCCTCACTGTAAAGAATTTCTTCCTAATATCTAGCCTAAATTTTGTCTCTTTCAGTTTGAACCTATTGCTCACTGTCCTATCCCTACAGTTCCTCACAGAGTCTCTTCTTTGGCTTCCCAGTAGGCTTTTCAGACACTGGAAGGTTGCTGTGAGTCTGCACACAACCTTCACTTCTGCAGGCTGTACAGACCCAGCTTTCTCAGCCTGTCTTCAAAGGGGAGGTGCTCCAGTCCTCTTACCAACTGTGTGAACCTCCTCTAGACTTGCTCCAACAGAACCCTATCCTCATTCATTTGCTGAGCATTAGGCAAAATAAAGCATTGCAATTACTTCTCTTGCAATTTTGGTAAACTTCTGCCACAAGGTTTTGCACTTTGTTGATGTGACAAAGAATTTGAGAGAAGTGTGTATTTGTCAGAAAGCAAAATTCCCTGGTACCTGTTGGTAACTGGCATATTTTGAGTTTAGGAAATCAATGTCCATGTCACCGCCTTCAAAAATGGCAGTGTTTCCAAAAAAATAAGTTGTCAGGCTCATCTCTGGGGGTTTTATTCTAAAACACTTTAAACTAAATGTGGAGACCATTGCTTCTTTAAAAGCAATGGTGTGCAACCAAAATGTCCTGTAAATTACAGTGAGGCAAAGCATCCAGCACTCCCTTTTTTCACATTTCTTTCCCTCTCCCCACTCCCTGCCCACACTGACACAAGTAATAGCACGCCCTGTTCCACTTACTGCAAATTAACACAACCTGCTCCTTTATAACCAGCTGTCAGAATCTGCCACCAATTCATTTTTCACCTTTGCAGCTTCAAAGGCAAAGGTAGAAATTAGAGATGATCTCTTTCTACTGGGACTTTAGAAAAGTTTTTCTCTAACAGGAAATTATTTTGCAGGTTTCTTCCTTTATAGGTGAAAGAGATCAGTAAAGATACCTGTAAGCATCAAAATTGGCTGCAGGAGCATCTTAGTAAGACTGTCAAGGTTGAAAGCCAATGCCAAGTTTTTATTCCTTTCTGCAATCCAGATGTAGGTTAAGATTAAAGGCCTCTTCTCACTTTGGTCTTGAAGTAGATCTCAAGTTTTCCTTTTAATCTGACAGCTTTAAATTCGAAATAAGTGACCTGTCATGGCTGCACAGCAATGGGACTGTCACAGCGATATATATTAAGTAGAACAGGATTAACACTTGAACTTAAAGGCAGCAGGGATGTAGCACCTTGAGCTCTAATTTCTACCATCCCTCTACAACAAACACATCACCAGAGTGGGATCCTGTTCCCCCACACAGGCCCAGCTTCAAGAAAGTAACTACTATGTACACCTGTGCTACTTATTTAAAGGATGAGGATTCATTAAGGAAACACACAAGAAAAGCTTTGAGGTATTTGCTGCTTTTGTAAATTAGTTCCTCTTCTCTACTGCATATTGATTTCAAAGGAAAAAAAGCATGTGTACAGTTACTAACGAGTCAGCTTCTACATCCAATATGATGACACTATCTCCTAGTCACCTCTGGCAGCATAACTTACAAATCTTGGGTCCTGTCCCTTCTTTGAACCCTTGTCTTTTAAATACAACTTCCCTCCTCTCTGTCCACTTTGAGTAAACTCCAAAGACTTTACACTTGGAAACTTTTTTAGCACAGCTGAATGTCACACAGAATCACAACCATAACTTAGTTAAAATGTACTTGATTAGATGTAGTTGTACCAGCAAATATCAGTAAAATGTATTTATATTTTGAACTGGTTACCTTTCCAAGCAGACTTTTGATGTTTCACAAGGCCCAAGCCTAAATCTGTAGACTTCTCCTACTTATAAAAATAAACCTTTGGTCACAATCACCCTAAGACAACTACATACTTCCAAAAAAAAGCTCCAAGAAAAATCAGATGAACACAAATGAGATGCCAATTTTAATATTTAATGCTGGATTTGTTGCCAAGTACCTTTGTATTAAGAAAACTGCAAAGTATTTGCAATCAGTTTGCAGTTTCATCTGATTAGGGTTTTTAGTAGTTCCTGAGCAACTGAAGAAGAGTTATGCTTTTCTTTCCTTTCTTATTGGCATTTCAAATGAAGTCAGCAGACTTCTGCATGAATTTGGTGAATACAGGGAGATTGGTTGCCAATTTTTAAGAGCAATTTTATGTGTGAACACTATGAATTCCTTTCTGCCACTGAACAGAGTGTTAGTCAGACCAGCCCATAACATCCCCTCTACTTGAACACTTATAATCGTTTTCTGGGCAGTTGCAGACTTCCCATTTTTATCACACAGAAATGTGAAAACATATGGGTTTTCTTCAAATTAACATAATTGCAGGTGTCTTGCATTTCTCAGTTTTGTGGCTTTGAGGCACCACAAAGAAGACTGGTCCAGCTGGTCCACGTAACTGAAAGCATCACTTTATTTACTAGCACAGACCAGAGCAATCAGTCTAAGTTTTCTTTTCTACATAAGTGTTCTGAACATTCAGAATCAACTGAAAGACTGATAGATAAAAATGTGGGATGGCAGGTGAGAGCTGGCCAACAGCTCTGCATTTCTTGTCTTTTTAGAGAATCCAGTGTCCTGTGGGTTAAAGGAACGAATTGAGAAGTGTTTCTTACAGGCACTCACAAAGCACTTTTCTCTCTTTACATTACAAACAGCTATCACAATCCAGAATATTCTGTCAGCTATCTCAACCAACCCAGGGAAGGCAGTATCATGTTTTGCAATGTAAAAACTGGATGCTGAGAAGGACTGTCATTTACGAGGGAAAGAATGAAGACCACCAATGTAGTAAAAATACTTGGAATGATACTTGAGAAATAACAAAAAATTTCAGATGATGACCTAAATGTTATAAAGATACACACATACTGAGTGACTTGCAGTTAGGAAATGTGTTTTTGCTGGACAACTGACAAGAAAGCTTGCAGTTCAGTCTCAGTGACTATTACATGCACATAGAGATAGCTAGGGGAGACATTTACCCATGAAAACATCTTCCCAGAAGCCTCTCACTTTCCATAACCTTCTTCCTCTTCTGTGGTAGCCCCCGTGTCTGAACTTCCAACTCTGTGTGACTCCAGACCTCGTTTTTAATACAAGTTCTCTTAAACAAAGCATATTAAATTGAGACCTAGACATGCAATACAGCATGTATGTACACACATGCACATCATACATGCACGTATTAAAAATGTAAGTAGCTTGTACTGACAGTTGGGCAGGGATCATGATCTTGTTCAGAAAAGTACCCACAGAAAAGGGCTGAGAAATCAGCAGAGCCAGTCTGAGGCCTCAACCCATTCTGATGCAATACTGGACTTTGTGCTACAGCCCCTGCCCCACAGCTGTTTAATGAAGTATTTTAACAAGTTTTTTCATAGCAGTAAACAATACATATGCCAAGTGCTCTGATCCTTCTATTTAGAAACAATAAATATTTCAGCTGCTTTTCCTTAAACTAGAAATTTCACTAAGCCAGTGGACAGTAATTTTAATTCTCTAAAACCTTTAGCAGAATTACCTTCTAATTACTAATTTGTGTTTCCAGAAGTATTACAAGAAAACAACTTTACCAAATACAGAGTACTTTGAAGATCAGATTAAAAACCACACTTTTTATATTTTACTGGTAAGAAATCTGATTTTTCAAACAAATCTGTCCACACCATTGCTGACAGCACTGTATTTCTGATAGTGGAGAGAGATCATTGTGAGACATTAAAGTTGATTGAGGCAGAGCAGCACTGTGAAGGAAACTTAATCTGAGTATAAACATAATTTACAGTCACACATCTCTTCACCAAGGCAATATGAAGTATTTACAGTACTAACAAAGATTAACTTGTACACTTCAGATTTGAAACAGTGCTCTGAGTATCAAAAATTTGGCCTATGGTCTTCAGGTGACCTTGAGTTCCAGGCTGAGCAACAGATTAGAACATTCTTCTGCCACGAGTGACTGCTCTTCTGCAGGGACACCAGAACAAGCAGCGAACCTGCTCTGGGGCTGCCTGGTTTCCACTCAAGTTTCAGCATATCAGTGTCTCTCAGTAGTTGCTGTGTCAGTAGCTGTTGATGTAAAGATGTTAGTCTAAAAGTTCAGACAGCTTTGTGTCAATACACTTCCTCAAGCCCTCTGTTACCTGGAAGCAGCACAATGCAGAGGTCACCACTTATCAGCTGCCCTGGGTAATGGGCTCAGGGCACATGCAAGGTGACAGTGCACGTACTTACCCCTCGCAAACAGTGATACTCTGCTTTTAAATTTTTATTTAATAATAACTATCTATTTAATAACCGTGAGAGCACAAAGAGGACACAGAAATATTCATCTGTAAAACTTGTTTTGAATACAAGTGATGTATTCTAATAATTTTAGTCTCTTAACAGTCTCTCAAAACCTGTGGGGGGAAAAAAATCTGACAATACAGCCGTTATATCTAGCATTTAGTATTTTGTGCAAACATTCTTTTTCTTGTTTTTTCAGTTTGTCAAGAAACAGTTTAAATTTCCCAACAGGGAAACAGCTGTTCTCTGTTCCTAACTTTGAAGTTATTTCAGCTCAGTCACATTATTACAAATCTACCTGGTATCCAAAAGTTTCTCACACTTAAATGAAGTAAAACTGCAACTGCTTTTTGTTGCCCTCACCCTGAAGACAACAAATTCCAAGAATTCCTCCAAGTGCAAACTCTACAAGCAACCTGTTCTCCAGCCTCCCAATTCACTGGTACTGTCTCCATAACAAGTATTTGTGGATTGTTCATTGTATTTACAGCAAGTTTATTGGGGAGAGGGGAAGTATTCTTTTACAAATGAGCCATGTTCACTATTGAGATTACTTCCAAAGAGAGCATTCAGAAAGCAAACCTGAATATATTACATTGACAAATAATTTTCAATACTTTTAACATTGGCCATTTAAAATTGGTTGTGTTATTAGCACATATACTGATCTTTAAATATACTACTTCTACATAAACAGTGCAAATCTCAATATTCACATCAACCTGAAATTAATGCTGCAATTACTGTTGACATTCACATCAAGAAAGTAGTAAACTATTTCACATGAGCAATTCCAAAACCTCAGAATGCCATTATTAATATTAAAGAAACACAGAACAAACATGTTGGGCTTCAAAGCCTTGTTTTGATACACACAATCCCTGTAAACATGGATGTATTGTATTTCTCAATACTGATATCTGATACAATTCTATAAATAAAACCACTGATATAAACAATTCCTATAACCTTTTTTTGCATAGGGTTTGGATTAAGGTTACTTTAAGATAGAGCCAGCTGTTAACAAAATCCTCTAGTCAGTCAGTCTTGTGTCACACAAATTTAGGCATATGACAAGGAGCCTCTCTGACTTCAGTGGGAACTTACACATGTAAGCATTTGCAAAACTGAAGTCATCTTTAGCGCTTAAGTTACCTCTAATCATTGAGAATACAAGCTATAAAAGAGCTCTCCATAAATTTATAAAATATACTGATTTAAAAGTTTATGCTGATGTTTCTGTAAGTCACATTTATGATTCCAAACAGTTATGTACATACTATACTATCACAGTAGGAAATACTTCACTGCAGTACACCACAGTGAACAAGTTGTGAAGCACAGTGTTCAATAGAATTTCCCTTTAGTATTCCCAGTGCATAAGTTGTTAACATCTACACTACACAAGGTGCCTAGGTCTAGTATTTGTTATATACAAGGTATAAGCAAGATAGAAAGAGCTTTGCATTTTAAGTAAGGAATGAAAACAGTGGGTAATATACAGGGATTCACTCCTGCAAAGTACAGAATTCTCCTTCACAATGACCACAAGCACCAAATATGGTGGATTTCAGGTCATTCAACCCAGTAAAACAGTGCTCAGCACCTTGTAGGAAGAGACATCTGAGTGCACTTTTTCTAAAACATCTCCTTTAGATGTTATAAAGTGCAAAAAATAAAACATATATTCTAGTATTTTACAGTTACTATTAAACTGCTATATTTGCACAACGCAAAATTCAAATAACTTGGTATACATTTTGTATGGACCCTATAATAACAGATGTTGAAACTGGAGCTTTTGCAACTTTAAAAAAATCCTTGTATTTAAAAGTTATTGTGTAAATATAAAAAGAAAATATAAATTATAATTAATTTTTGAAATAGGTATTTTAACATGTGATCGTTTTCCAAAGCATTGAATACGAAATTTAATTTTCTCTTACAGCATTATATTTTAGAATCTGTAAAATCTTTTAGAAGTTAGTAACTTCAAAAAAAATTATTGTATCACAGTACAAGGACATCTCACCTTAAATATCTCTGCCTCAAGATATGTTTAAAAAAATAAATAAATTTTTTAAAAAATGAGACTTGTATTCTCAGTTGTTTAGAACAAGATATGTGGAGTTACTTCTTAAAACAAAATAAATTCCATAATGCTTCATTTTGATCTTAAAAATCAAATAAATGGGACAAAATGTAACCACAAATTTAAGAGGTCTTAGAGTACTCTACTGCTTTGGTGCATTGTACCCATGATTCTTTACATGCACGAAGAATCAAATTCTATAACATTCTTCACAGAGCTGGGTAAAGGCAGAAAATACAAAAGTTCTATACATGGTACACAGTTTTCCTTTGTTGGAACAACGGGGAAGAAACTAGGAGGAAGATTGTGACACAGAAATAGCCTTCTGCCAGGCTGCACCCTGAGCAGCACAGCTCCTCACCTGGAGCTTGGCTGCACACCAGGAATTTAGCCCTAAGAGAATACAATGTTGGCTGTATAATAGTACTATACCATATCCAGTGATACCAAACTTAATGCTAAAAAGAAATGTATTGAAATGCAAAGCTAAAAAGGTATGACTGAGATACATTTCTGAAGCAACAGACGTATTCCTGTAGCAGCCTGTGAGCCACAGGGAGGAAGGGCGGGAGAAGACAATACAGGTACTACCAAGTTTATAACCACTTAAATCTTCAAGACAGGATATTCTCCACTTTTCAGTCAGAGAACTGGAAGATGGTTTCCGGGTTATTGCTGTCTGCAGGGTTTGTGGGCTGCAATGTCTTTGTAGGTGTAGTTTTACCATGAGAATGAGAGGAAGAAGAATGTGAACTTTCACTGGAGCTGCTGCGTGTCTCTGTGCTTGTACTTGTTTTTTTCATTTTCCTTCTTTTTGCAAGAGGTGCCTTGTCAACGTTCTGAAGACAAAATCCTTCCCTTTTGTACTTGTTAAAGGCCTGTTTAAAAATAAATGTAATTCTAAGCTTTTCAAGAGGTTTAAGACATTTTATGCCTTTTCACTTATTATGAACATTCTATGGTAAGTCGCAGGATAAACAGCAATTCCTTGTCAGAGCCCTACTAATTCCTACTGTAGGTTTAACAATTACCTTACTGGCCTTTACAGGTATTTAAGAGCCAATACATAACATTATTAACTGGCATTCTTCCCCTCCTTGTTCCTTTTAATTTAGAAGTATTTTTTATTAAGCCTTAACCTATTTAAGACTACATTTTCAGAAACAACACTGTTAAATTACAGATTTTCTTTCAGCCCAAAGTATGTTGTATTACCAGGACCTCTCCAAATAACAATTACTTTCTTTTTCTCTCCTTCCTTACAAGTTTCCACAAGCATTTCAGCACAAATCTGCCCAATTTCATGTATTCTCTGTAGAAGGCATCATGAAAATCAACAATGTATTTGTATAACACAGTTGCAGTTCAAATAGTTTTAGTAAATACACAATAGAAGACAAGCAAGCCCACTAAAAAAGCATCTATGATATAAAAAAATGAACTACACAGGTTGCAGAAACTTTACCTCAATTTTTTCACCTTAAGGACAAAGTCAAACAGTTAAGTTACATATAAAGTTTCTTCTCTCTTTTTCATAAAAGTTTGAAGACCTTTTAATAGATTCCTCTAAGAAACAGAATATTTTAATAGCTCTTTCATGAACAGCTGTCCCTCAGTCCCCAGGTCCTCATAAATATAAATACCTTCAAGAAATTTATTCTTGCTTCATCATTCATATTTTCATGTACTCCAGAGATGTTACATATTGAGGAAAACAATCCAACTATAAGCAAACACTGAATTTTAAGGACAGATATGTCTTGTTATTAAGAGAAAACAGCCACAAATCTAGACACATAATAAAACATAGCATGTCATAAAATTTCTGAGAACTTACATGGAAAGTGGCCTTGACATATGTGTGCACTGCAGCTCCTGAGGAGCCCAAGTTATCCGGTGTCATCAGAGGGTTGGATGACAGCTGGCTGCCATCCTGGAGCCATTCATTGTATCTCAGGCTGGACATTTTAATTCTTTTGTTTGGATCCACTGTCAAAAGTCCTAATAGAAACGTATTACATTTGTTTAAACTGTGAGCTATTTATCTTCATTTAATAGAAAATGCAAATATTTATTAAGAAATTCTCATACATTGCTTTGATAAGTAACTAATGTCAATTTTTATCCTAGGTATGCCAATATTTATCCTAGATAAGGCTCACACAGTGTTATACCATCAACCTCTCCCCCAGAATCATTAAAAGCAAGAAACTGATATTTAACTGTTTAATAACTTACATCTCTTTTCCCATCAACTCAGAACTACCAAATCATTTTTTCATTTAAACCCTGCCCAGGACAATGTTCAAGAGAGTAAGCCTCGGATTCCATGAACAATCCACTGAAGTCTCAATCTGGAAATCCCTAAATTTTTGGCCGAAAAATTCCTTACAAGCCTACGTCTACAGAAATTCAGAACTGCATCTAAGTAGAATTAAGGTTGGTGTCTATTTCATGCTGAAAACATGGTTAGATGCTGTAAAGCTTAAGGGGAACCAAAGCATAGCAAATGTGAATGAAGCAGCTCAGAAACAGAGTTATACTCTTGGTACATGAATTAAAAAATAGTCAAAGGAAAAAATACAGCAATAAAAGCTGAGCTTTTGCAGGAAATGAATTTAAGACATTTATCTTGTAAGCTGTTTTTTTAAAAAAAAAACAAAATTAATATAAAAGAAAAATTTTGCTTTTAAATATGTTTTGGAAGAGTGACTTCACTTTTTCTGAAGCTCTTCAGTTGCTTCTAACCCCAATAACCTTCTTATCAGCATCTCACCATATCAGAAAGCTCTGCTGGGTGTGCAAGCAATCTGTGATGCATTCTGATGTGTCCACCTCAGCCAACAGTGTTTGTATCAGGGGTCAGTACGCAGCTCAAGCTGCAGATACTGCTCTGTCAGGGCAGACACTCTGGTGCTGAATGCAGCACCCAGATATCATATGGCTCTCTAAATTTTATCTTTTGAGACAAAAATATAAGGTACATGAATACTTGTGAACACATACCTCGAATTAGCTCTTTAGCCTCTTCAGAAACATTTTTCCAAGCTTCTCCTTCAAAGGAAAATTCTCCCTTTTTAATCTTCTTCATAATTTCCAATGCACTGGTACATGTTAAACTTCTGTCTTGAGACTGAAATGGTACCTGTCCTGATAGCATTGTGTACTGTCATGAGACCAAAAGCAGCATTAGCAAACACACCGTATTTATGGACAATTCTTGTTTGCATCACAAGCACCATGAAATAGAACCTGGACTGACATAACTTCAAAGTCATAGAAAATTTAAAATATGCAAGACTTTCTCTGGAGTTCTTGTTAGAAAAAACGTGTATGTTTCAGGAAGCTGGGAACAAAACATATTTCTACCTCATTTATATCTACTGAAATTAATTTTCTGTAGATCAGGATGCAGGTTGGTTCCTTCTCTGAATTGAAATTGTAAAAACATTATATGGATGCCTGTAGAATCTTGTAACAAGAATATCTCTTTTTAAGAACCTGACTGTATAAAGTAATTTTTCCATTCTCCAAAATGTTAAATTTAATTTATTACTTAGGAAAAAGAAGATCTTCAACCCTGGAAAACATCTGTCTTTGAAACCTATTATTTCTTCAGCAATATTTTCACCTAACTTGAATTTAATACAAAATTGTGTCAAGCCCTTTGCATTTTAACAAAAAGTAAATACATACAATAAAGCTACAGTTAAAATGTTCAATCACTTACCAAAATGACCCCCAAACTCCACAGATCACAAGACTCGTCGTAGCCATTGTGGTTCAAGAGCTCTGGGGCAGCATAATGAAGAGTAAAACATGGAGTCTTAAGAGGCTGATTATCAGGTGGTTTTAAACGAGCAAAGCCAAAATCAATTATTTTTATTTCTGAATTATCACTTTCATCTGTAAATAGTAAATTCTGAAAAGCAAAGACAAAATCAATACCAGCACTGTGTAGAAAATTGATTATAATTATTTTCCTACATTTATTACTACAGAAAACTTCCCATTATCCAGGGAAAAGGGGAACTGGGAGACATTGGGGGGAAAAAAATGGAAAAGTAGAAATAACGGTACTCTGGGTTGAGAGAAAATGTGATGAGTTTCTGCCTCCTGCATAACTGCAGGTCAGGTTAGTTCTGTCTGAGATTAGTAACGAAAATCAATATGTATCAGAGAACAGGGGGAAAAATAACTCGGGGAACACTGACAAGAAAATAAAGCAAAGACATCAACATGGTTGGAGATGAAGAATTGCCCTCCTCCAAAAACAAAAGTAAGTTTTTGTAAGCTGCCCCTTCCTCCTGGCCTGTTGTGAATGACAGCTCTTGTGTGGGGGACTCCTGCTGCGTGTCCTGTCTTGTGACTAACAGTCTTTGGTCCTCAAATGGTAACACACCCAAGCCTTGTTGCCATGAGCACAATCATGCAAAAGAGCAATCAGAGTGAAGGATGGTAGTAACAAGGTGCACTTTGGTATAACATGGTGGCACAAAGTGCCCCGATAGCTCAGGAATTACACCAAGAGGTGTCTGGCAGGGATGGCACAGTCAGTACAGAGACCCCTGTGAGGGGACCTGGGACTCGCAGCATTCAGGCTCTGAAGGTCACGCAACAGCCCAACCTCACACCTACTCCTGACACCAAGGTAAAGAGACCAATATCGGTACAGTAGTGCCTGAGAATTCCAGCTTCACAGACTGGAAAGTGACACCTTGGACTTGAAGACAGGCACGTTGTTACCTCTTGAAGATTTGAGACAATCTACTTCTTCTTCCCTGAGTATTTATATTTGTCAAGAAAGATACAAGAGAAGAACTTAGAACTTTCTGAGGCCAAGACAAATTATAAATTAATTCTACTCCTCCCTTCAGCTTCTGAGAGAAGAGCACAATTTTGCTCTTGTCTTTACTGTTTAATCTATGAATGCTAGAAAAATCTCAATATTACAAATCCTACAGCCCACCCTGTCTACCTCTGTAACATTAGGGGTGAATGACATACACAAAGTAATTGAATTTCAAACTCATTAACAAAGGGAAAAACAAGACTGCTAACTGCCAGCAGATCAATAATGAGAATCTGAGAGCATTTATCACGGATAAAGGAGAATAGCTGCTACAAACCAGTAATATAGTGTTTTTGCATTCTGTACTGCTGTTATAGCTTACTGCACATTCAGAATAGTCAGTTTTTAATTTTAAAATGTGTAAAATGGATTTGAAGGAAGCCTAATTTCAGCAAAAATACTAATACAACAAGGATAAGTGATTAATATAATCATCTTTTATCCATGGTGCTGTTATATAGTCAACAAGTAAATAAGAATGAGTAACATTGGTTTAAAAAGGCCTTTTTTCTTAAGACAAAAATGAAATTGGCTATCCACAGAAAGAAAGGTACAGTGCAAGCGTCCTAAGTTGGGTTCAGATTTCCCTGTTGATTACATAAATCAACATTTTTCACAAGCCCCTCTTCCTGTACTCCCAGCTATATTCCATATATATTTTCAGGATATTTAATCAACACTATCTCTGTCTTGTTACATTTTGTACTATTACCTCTAGAGAAACCACTTCACAGATTAATGATCACTTCACAGAAACAGTTCTCAAACCCTCTGCTGGGAGGTTTGAAATAGTCACATATGCTACACAAATTCCTTATTCCTATGAATTCTCTACTTTCTATCCAGTACTTTCCCTCTGTTTCACAGAGCAATATATTTGATCTAATTACAGCTGCTAAAACAGAAGAGTCTTCCAGTCCATGCAATTAAAAAAGTCTCATCCTTAGTTACATTTAATCAGTCATATTTTTAAAAATAGACTTATCAGTAGCACATTAGATGTCAAAGTTGAACATGAAACAAATCTAACTGGAATTCTTAGAAAAGCAACAGAATTTCCTATACAGCTTTTTACAGAGATGTGCACTAACCACATCTATATTGGGAAAAACCTGCATATCCCATACTGAGTTCATGTTGGAACCTAAAATAGCAACTTTCAAAACAACAAGCAGGAAGGAGACAAGCAGGTTAAGTCCAACTTTGTGGAGGCCATGAATTCTGCAGGCTGTTTGCTAACCCTTCATTACTTGGACTTCCCAGACTTCTGTTCTTGAACATAATGTAGAACTGCAGAGTGCCTCATCTACCATGCAGCTGAAGCTCTGCCTCACTCTGCCCTTATATTCAGGATGGGAGTAAGACTAAAACGATGAAAAGAAACAAAAGGTTTTGGCATTTTGTCCTTTTAATAATTACTGGTTTCAAAACCTGTTTTCTTTCCTTGATGATGTGACTTGGAAAAAGTTTCTCTGATGACTTTTTCAACTTACGTATTAGAATTTCACAATAGCTCCTCTCTGTTTTACTGTTTACTTAAAACAGGAGCCCCAGACAGAGATTCCTTCAAACTTGCATATTTTGGATTGATTTTGAAAAATAGTTTTTAATACCAACACTTAGCAGACTTCTTCATCTGTTGAATGGAAATTACTACAAGGTACTAAGTTGGTCATAGACCAGAAGGTAAGTTACAAAAAGATAAAGACCTCCACAGGAATGGTGGATTATTTTTTAACCCCAGCTACACAAGGAGTAGCTATTTCCTGAGGTATGATGACTGTAATTACCTATAAAATATAACAACCTTGCTGGATGAATTAACATCAATATACCCTATTCTCAGGCCTGAGAAAACTAACACATATCCAACCCCATTGCTGGAAAAAAAAGACACAAAAAAACCTGGGTCCAGGAAGCAGAACAAAGCCAGTGGTCAACCTCACCCAGAACAAAAAGAACTGTCTGAAAGCAAAGATGCTGCTGCACAAGAAAAATACCAGAACAAGTAATTATTGAAAAATACATATTTAAAAAATGCTTCTTTTGGGAAACTACTGAATTCACTGACCTCAAATCACACATCTTTATTAGCTGACTGCATTAGTTTGTGCTTAATTGGAGCAGAAGACTGTACAAGGGTATCACAGTTACATCCAAAAGGAAGCCCTACTGAGGGGTCAAACAAAAGGTGGAAATGTACACACAAAGTGCCCAAGCAACTGAGCTCTGCCCATGAACTGTTGCATACAATATATACACACTGGGAAGAACTGACCCCAAATAGCTGAAGAATGTTTTTGAACAAGTTAAGAGTACAGATTGCTAATAGAACTAAAAATGTTTCCTAACAGTTACTTTTACCTATGGGCAGAAAAAGATCTACAGAATTTTCTAAATTAAAGCAGTAACACTTGATTAAAAATACAGAAGTAGAAATCCCAGTAATAAAAGCTGGAGAAACAGAGACACATCACATTCCAGATATTTAACAACTTATTGTCTTAACATATATACAAAAGACACTATACCTCAGGTTTCAGATCTCTGTGCACTACTCCCACATCGTGCATATGGCTCACTGCTGAAACAAGTCTGCGCATGATGTGACTGGCTTCTGTCTCACTGAAATGTTTCTTTTGCTGAATACGTTCAAGCAATTCTCCTCCCTTCAGCAATTCCATTACTAGAAATGTGTGAAGCTGAAACAATAAAGAAAAACACAGCATGTGAGAAATTTCACATTACAAACCAGCATTCATTCAGGAGCTGGGTGCTATTCTGACAGGTTCTCAACGTTTGAAGAAGTAACTCTGCTGCTTGTAGTAATTTAGAAGGCCAAAAACAGGCACCAAGTTGCATCTCGGATGCGTTTTTCCATCAATCTCATTGAGATTGAAGAATGATAATGTCTTCCCCATGTCCACCCATTTATTTAAAAAAACCACAATGCCACCAGCTAAATGGGTAAACTTTGTAGAGAGAAGAAATGTTTTTATTTAGGCTAATATATAAAGCTGGAAAAACCTACAATTTTGCCACTTAACTCTGTTCTGATGTTGGGATACATATCATTAGTATACACAAGGAGTTAACTATTTAATGTCAATTAAATCCTTTAAAAGCACCCTGAAATTTTACTGTGAAATCAAGGATTATCTACAACTTCTGATTTTATCCCCTACAGAGCAGTGGCCAAAGCTACTGCATTATTAGAATTACAACAGACATCTCCCCAAACATTAAAGAACTTTTTTTAAATTAAAAAGTAATGCTATTTTAGAAGGTTGCTTTTTTCAAGATGATCAGTAAGGTGGGACTTTCTTGATTGTAAGACAACATTGGCACATGGTCAACTGCAATTCAAATGTCTTGCCATTAAAGAAACAGCAGACTGCTCAGAACAGAGAAGTGAGGTCGGCATTCTCAACGGGCACTGATGTAGCCATGCCAAGGCTTCCAGCCTTTCCTTCCCCTGAATGACAGCAACAAAAGTAGTATTTGCAAATAAAGCAAAAAAAGTTCTGGGAAGAGGTCTAAAAATGACATTCAAAGGTTCAAAGCAATAGACAGAAACAGATTTAGATAGCAAAGAAGAGAAGCAGAGCTACGTGGATAGAAAGCAATAACACTTCCTAGAAAAAGTAAGGTGTCTAGTAGTCATTTATGTGTTGGGAATAGCTGACAGGAAAGTTGGAAAGGATAAAGAGACATTTTTGCTCTAGAAAACTTCTGGCTCACCAAAAGACTGTAACCCAATATTCTGTGATTCAATTACTAATGTAGAATTTGATCAGACTGGTATCAGAGCAAGTTAAAAAATGGAACTTCTTTTTATTAAGACAAACTGCAGAAAGATGAAAATAAAAAATTTCATCTGTTTTGGTCTTCAGTATACTGTGTGCAAGTAATCTGAAAGGTAACACCTGGGTGCTACCTGGAGTCACTAAAAATGCAATGAACTTGACTGGTTGTGAGTAGCCTGTTCAGTTGCAGAGCATTGTGAAGAACACTTAGATACTCCTGAGTATATTCATTTTACTCAAAAGAAAGTGAAAAAAGTGTCTTGTTCTACACTCAGGTACTCACACTGTATAAAAATGCAAAAAAAAGCTTCCTTAACATTAAAAATGACAGTACAGACACTGCATCCTCTCAGCTCAGTCATGAAGGGCTCACCGTGAGCTCTTTCCAGGTCGTTCTATAAACAGCACGAGGGGGACAGACTGGGAGAGGGGGAGAGGCAAGAGACCCCATCTTCCATCACAAAATCACAGACTACAGTCACAGAGTAGTTTATGTTAGACGGAAGCTCTACAGGACATCTGGTCCAAACCCCCTGGCTCAAACCAGGGCCAACTTCCAATTCAGACCAAATTATGGTTTCTTACATGTTGTGGAGTCTGCAGCACAGTAAGGAAAAAGACAACTAAGGCATCTAAATAAACCGATCTTAATATATTTTCAAATAGGATCCAGTACTTTCACATTTGGTAATTTGGTCAAGTTATTTGGTTATCTCCACTGAGTTACTAATACTGTAAAAAAACAAAACATGCTAGCTATATGCAAAATTCCAAATTAATTCACAAATACTATTTTAAAATTTATGACAACCCTGGAGGGAAGGTGATTAGGCACCTCAGTGTCATAGATACAGTATATCCATGGTACAGTTTTTGTATGAGGATAAACAAAGACAACCACAAACAGAATCCAAGACTAATTTTTCTGCATAGCTTTTTGATTTGAGTAATTTCAAGACTGCTTGAATGCAGAACTTCTGCTTCATCTTCTATACTGACTAGACAAAAGCCCCAGTAAAAGGGCTGCCTCCACAGTTACAGTATGCTTAACTCCTTAAAGTTCTTGGGAAAGCACATGGCAATGTGTTTGGCAGGTGCTGATTACAGTTTCTTCAAAATACCTGGTCATGAAAAACTTCATGTAACTTCACTACATTTGGGTGTCCTTCGCAGAGTTTCAGAGCTGTTATTTCTCGCTGGGTGTTGGCTTCCATTCTAGAAAAATTAAGCAGTCATTTTGTACCAATTTTATTAACAAATTGCACATTCAAAGTGTTAGACCTATTTTTAATTGCTTGAACATGATTAAAGGTATACTCAAAGTAAGCTGAGAAAAATTCTCCACATAACCCTGCAACTTAGGATATTAAAAAACCACACCAAAATCAAACTGTGTTTTTAATGCAACTACAACTTGCTATAGAAAAAGCTGATGTGATATTATAGAATATTTTCTATCTAAAACAAACCTCTTTCCCTTAGTCCAGGGAAATTTGACTTCACCTCTGTTCCTATAAATATTTGTTGGTTCACTTTTATCTTAGCCCAATTAGTTTCCATTCTTAAAGGAGACAAGTACTTCCAAAGTGTTATGGAAACTATGAGCTCTACTAGAAAAAAAGAGTAAAATCATCTATATATGAGGACTTATTTACACAAATAAACCCCTAAACAGGCCACTGTAAAACTCTGAAATGGAAGAAATAAGAAGAGACTTTCTCCAGAGCAAAAATCATGGCATAAATTCTCTTTCAAGCATTGAAATCTATAACCAAAAACTGTAAACATGGCAATCATAAAAACTATGTGATTGGTGACAGGCTAGAACATTTTTTCCCACTAGTTAGATACACTGATTTATTTTGGTAAATAAAGCCTGAAAATTGTTGCCAAAACTTTCTCAAAGAATGGTTAACCCTGTACTGACTAAGAGAATGGCCTGATGGGTAACACAGATAGAATCTCTATCACCACACATGTTCTTAATTTTTGGTTGCTGTTTTTTCCCCCCTAATTAGGACAAGAACTGTGATGAGAATTACGTGCAAGACGTTTCTGCTTTCCTGCAGTCTTCATATAATCAACAAGTGTGTGTGTGTGGTTCGGCTTCGCGAACGAAGATTTGGGAAGGGCTCTCCCCACGTGGGTGTGCCCTTCCAGCCTGCACAGTGGATTTTTCAGATGAGGCACAGCATGTGCAGAACTGGCCCCAATCAACAAGTAAACCAAGCTGTTTTACCTGCATCTCTGCTGGCGAAGTTGTTTACACTGAAAGTGGCTTCAGGTCCTTAAGAAATTAAAAACCTGACTCACATAGTCTTTCCCTCTAAACTACTGTCAGAAGGATGTGGACCTCGGAAACAGATGCAAAAGTTTCAGTATCATGAACCTTTGAAATTTGTACATGAACTTTCTGGATTATTTGCCTTCTATAAATAGTTACCAACTCATGAAAACCAACAAGAAGTTCTAAAACAGTAACCCAAGCAAGTTTACAGGGGTCCACTGTTTCAGTGGCCTTCAGACATACAGATAAACCTCAAATTGGCTGGAGACAGATTCAGCATTGCTAACAAAGCACCACCACAGAGGAACTCTTCATCTGAGCTTTCACCTCAACTACCATGAAAATGTTTCCCTAGGTGTAAGATTCTCTTTTGGGGCACATTTGGTCAGTAGGAGTGAAAGACTGACTCTGAAGTTGCTGGAAACCCTATTACACTTTTCCTTGTAACAAGATTTACTGATGTGATCCTCAGAGCAATATTATTTACAGTTTTTTATTCAAGCTGGTATTTGTCCAACTATTCAGTGTGGGTTTACTGCTACCCCTAAATACCTCATCAACATACCCTGAGTCACAGACTGCAATCCTAAAAAAAAAATCTCTATATAGAGACCACTTCTTACCTTCATTTAGCCTGATCTACCAAGATGAAGGAGAAGGAGCAAAAGAACCCATGGGTAATATCATCTAGGGACATAATTCCTAAAAGTTTAGTTCTAGGGGGAAAGTCAATACTA
Organism: Pithys albifrons albifrons; assembly: GCF_047495875.1. Classification (NCBI taxonomy): domain Eukaryota; kingdom Metazoa; phylum Chordata; class Aves; order Passeriformes; family Thamnophilidae; genus Pithys; species Pithys albifrons. Next base: position 17,428,578 of record NC_092463.1, on the reverse strand, counting down.
GTTTGCTCACTGTTATCCAGAAACAAAATATCCACTACATTAAGATGAGATGGGAGTGCTAATCTACAGCTCTGCAGTTACCACAGGAAAAAGTTTTGAGTGTAGACACAAAGCAGAGATTTCCACATTAAAATACTCAATGTAGGTGGTGTCTACTGCATACGACTTGTTTAAGGTCTCATTACAGTGACTGCAACTCTAATTAATCACTCTTACAGGGTGAACTAATTCACTGTAACATACATACCTAGAGTAGGATTCAGTGGCCTAAGCATAGGAGAGCCTGGGAGATGACATCAGCCATGAAGACATCTACAAAAAGGTAGTAGTCACAAGACTGATGGAAACTGGAGGACAGAGAAGACACCAACAGATGCTAAAATGGCACTACCTAGATGTCTATGTTTAAGTTACTGAATCCCACTTCTAGAGTCAGGTCATTCAAGTCTCTGTAGACTCCACTAACAGTTTTAGGCAGGCCTCCATTAATTTAGCAGACCTCAGAAAAGTGACTCAGACACCTGCACTTAGGTTTCTTATTCCTGAATTTGTCCTTTTCAAACAGCATGTGATGAAACACTTAAGTCTGGGGGATAGCTCCTTCTAGAGTCTGGAAAAACAGAGGTACAGCCAAATATCTCGGAGAGAGATCAGTGTGAACTATCATTCTGATAGCACAACATTTATACTTTCCCTTTCCTGACAGCATTCTACAATACCCTAAGGACATACTTACTAATGAACACTGCAAAATGAAGGCAAAAATCCATTTGCTACTCAAAGAATCCCTGATCTTTATTTCAATCTGGGCAGAAACTGAGGTATCCATCTGGAAAAGGACCAGATGACAGCCGTGTACAAAGCAGGTCAGCTGCCTCCGTCGTGGTGTTCTCTTCAGAACACTCAGGAAACAAGATGCAACTTAAAACTCCATAGTCTAATTCCATTTTATACATACACACACAATTAATTAGATCTGAGGCAACCCACACTACAGATCCCTCTTAAAAGTATCCTAGGCAATCAAAAGGGATGCTTAGGAAAGGGTGCAAGTGTAAACCTGCGTTCAGTTCACTTCTATCTTCAGACTTAAGAGCCTTATACCTCACTTTGTTAGGAGCACAGTTAGGGGAAATAAAGGTAGAGTACAACTTGGAACCAGAAAAGTATACTTTAGGTTTCTTCTTGTGTCCTCCCCAATAAGAACAACATTTTGTTTCAAAAGACTCTCAGAATTTTTTAAAGGTCATAAGGATACATTAAGTTTCTGTAGACTCACAGAACAGGAAATAATTTTAGAGTTATTTTTCTACTTCCAAAAATGTAGTTAACATTATTCTAATCCATGGGTGACAGTAAGCAAAGAAAATATTTTTATTGTCTTATAGAATATTTATACCTTTTGCTAATTATTTTTACTGCATACTCTTGGCTAGTTTTCTTGTGTAAGCACTTTCGACAAATGGAAAAACTTCCTTCTCCCAATGGTTTCTCTTTCAGATCCAGTTCATAATGATGATAAAATGGAGAGTCCTGTTAGGAAACTGTCTGTATTTAGTTTTGCAGAATACTTTTAGTATACACAAAGACAAAGAGTAAAGTTTTGTGAGAATTTTTCATCTACATTTAAATTGTAAAAGAGCTCTGTTGTTAACAAAATATTTTATCTTAACTTCTATTTAATAAAACGCATAAACATTATTCCAACAATCAAAGAGTAAAGCTTGTGTTACATTAAACAAACATAATCACTAAATAAATCATTACTACTACAATAGCTGAAGATACAAAATATTCAAACAGGATCAAACATGGTCATACATACATTTGTCCACAGAACTTCGTGCTCGTTTGAAGACAGCAGGATACCATGTGTTCCTATAAGGCTTCACACAACTATACACTCTTTTGGGTGAATATATCATAGAGGGAATTCTGACATAATTAATTTCAAAATTATCTACAATGATTGGCCGAGCAAGAGTTACCGGGAACCAAATTATTATTACTATTACTATTCTGGAAAACCAGACAATCATCTCATTTTTCAGATTAAACTGCAACCACTTAGTAGTATCACATGCAAGTTCAATGCTTGGATCATCTGAGGAGCCATTACAGAGAACTGATAAATCAATTATGACTATTTTGTAATCTGCTGCCTAGCTTGTGATTGCTACTTGGGAAGTTACACACAGCTCCAAGATATACAAAATTAATTTAGTTCTTGATATTGTTATTACCTTCATCATAGCACTTCTGGCAATAGTTGCAGTTCCAGGTCGCTCATCCCCCATATAAAACTGAAGAGGATCTACAGTAGCTGCATTGCGTTTAAACAAAATAGAAGGTGCAACGAAAGAATATCCCTATGAAATTAAAACATCAGAAAAGGGTATGGCTCGATATTGCTGCACATTAACTATCATAATGCACATGAAACATTAGAAGTTTCAGAAGAAGTTTTCAAAGAAATCAGAGTTTTCATATCACAGTACAGAAACCGTAACTGTCTCATTAATGGTTAGATATTACTCTGTTCAACACAAATGGGTACCTTCTGGGAATAATTTATGTTTTTTCACAGTTAGAGATAAAACAATAATACCACAAGAACTCCAGTAATTAATGCTAATCTGGCTCAGCTTCAATTGTTTTGCAACAGGGATAAAGGCTCATAGTTCAAACTAGCCAGCTTCCCAGGACACCTGGGATGTAAGCACCAAACCATTTTAAATGGCTCAACAATACAAGCTTCATATCAATGATGTGCCCAGTTGGAGTATAACAGGCACAGCTGTGACTATCACCACAGTGTGAATCAGATGGGATTATGACATGCATAAATTGCTTGCTACAGTCACTACAAATCTAACAACTTTCCAAATATGATGCTACATTCCTGTACACTAAGGATTAGCTGCTCAAAAACAGATAATAAAAAGCAACAAAGCACAAGGAGAGGGAGAAGAAAAAGCAATGCACACTGTTGTTCACCTCTGCAGCTTTGGTACCAAGCTGACTGCACATGAGCTGTTTCTACCCACTTGACATCCAGCCCGTGCAGTCTGAGAAGGGATCATTCTTTAACCGCATGAAGGAGATGATGAGAAAAGCTTTGTTACTCATCTCTATATAGCAGTCTGCTAATTAGAGCACACCTTCAAAACATGGAAGACCTACTTCTAACTCTGCAAGTAGCTTCCACTTTCCAAAGGAACACTTCAACTAGTGCATTATGTGGAAATGGGCAAACTGCATTGCTGTTGTTGAAGCTGGTAGCCCAGACTGATGGAGTCAAGACCACAAGACTCGTAAGGTATGAAGAAGAAACAAGAACAGGCTGACTTTAATCCAGCATGCAGAACATTGAGCCAAGAATGGAGAGACAAGGAATTTTATATTTGCAGTAGGACTGGTCCCACCCTTCTCACTCATTTTGCAATTGTTGAACAAAAAGCCTTGGGAACTGGGACTGGAAATTACACAGTTAATTCCAAGAACTTAAAAGGTAGGAGGAAAAAAAAGCTCTTAATACATGGGAAATTGTTCAATAATTATTTTTTATAAAATTAACGTGAGTTCTTAAAATACCTGAAATATTCTTTCTGAAGTCTGAGGGGTTGCTGCAGGAGAGTATGTCGGATCCATTTCCGTAAACTCTTCTGCAAAATTACTGACATCCAATTCATCTCTGATTACTGGTTTGAATGGAGCTGGTATTTTTTTGGCAGCTAAATCATCCCAGTTCATATTCTAAACAAAAACCAGGAAAGTAAGTCTGAATCAAATGAAAAGTTAACAGAAAGAGATATTGGAAAGACAGACTTGTTCAGAAACACAATCCTAATTCTATTTTCCACAGGCAGATGAAAAACATTCAAATTATGCCCCACTAATCTGCTTAGGTAAAGCCAAGAAGTATCATACTTATTTCTATGTACACAGAATTCAATTTAAAAAAATTTCAACATAATTAAATTTTACAGTGGAGATGAGCCAAACAGTTAGTGATGGCCCTTGAATTTCTTCCTCTGTTTCAGAATTAAGAGCATTTATATTTCTGTAAGCCGCAGTGCATGCACGCAGTATCCTTAACTTTTGGATGCCAATTTCTATGCTTAGTTACAAATGGCAGCTTCCAGAGCCCCGAGAGCACAAGCCTAGGAATTCTTACTGAATGCAAGGCCAGAAAGAGGAAGTATTGGTACAGCAGTTATGAGGAAATTGCCCTGTTATTGTAAAAGAGTGGAACTGAAATAAAATCAAGATTAGAAAGTGTTGTATGAGGACAAAATGTATCTTCCAAGGTAAACAGTGAACAGGGGAAGTTTAACTCTCTGTAACTCTAACTTCAGAAGAACCATAAATACATTACTTAGTTTATTCAAAGAAAGCATAGATTTTTAACTGCAATGGATGCAACAGTACAGATGTACACAAATCCAACCTTCGCCACTGTTCGAAAGCAAATGTTAATACACTGAAATCTGAACACAATTAAAATTTACTAAACAAGATTTAACATTTAATTAAGCCAAGGAAAATAGAGGAGTTTGGTGAATTTTATCAATATTGAGATTTTACCAACAACGGTAGTGGCAAACTTCCTTGAGAAAAAACCCAACCCAAACCAAGAGACAACACAAACACAATTTCAGTGGTTTGCATTAAACCTCGTGGTTAGGCAGTGTGTCTTTGGGCTGCTTCAAGTAACTTAGACAGAGAACATATTAAAAATCTATCATGCCCTTCTAATACACACAAAATCCATATACATGAACACATGGATATTCTTACTAACTTCAATATAATTATTCCTGCAATTAACATGCCTCTAAGCTATTCTGTTAATAAAACAACAGAATTTCCTTAGTCTTGGATTTCAGTCACTAATGTACAGTAACTGGCATCTGATGAGTTTTGCTGTTTGCTCTACCTGGAAGAAGGGATGCTGCTTGATTTCATCAGCATCAGTGGGACCACAACCCAACCTCTTCTTGGGGTCTTTCATCAAAAGCTGCTGAATGATATCTTTAGACAGAGCACTCATTTCTTGTGGGTAAGGAGGCTCACTTTTTAATATTCTCCTGTAAAACAAACAAAATAAGAATTTGGTAATTACTTAACATGTTGAGTGTTAATCAAAGAGTTACCATACTAATAGTAGAATCTAATAGTTCACCTGAAGTTCTATTGTACCCAAAGGCAGGAGGTTCGCAAATGTGAAACCAAACGATTTTTAAATAAAGAAAGGTTGAAGGAATGGCAGCTATGAAAAGCAAATTCTGCAGGAGATAAATTATGTAACTCAATCCACAAAAGAGAAACACTGCTCATTTCTCATACTGAGTTTACTATTTAAGAGAAATCTCTCCGCTACACAAAGAAATCAGCCTGATGCCTAACAGCAGTCAAAACAAAAACAATTCCAATATTAAAAATTACTAAAAAATAAAGAAAAAACTCCCACATTTGGACCACTGGAGGTTTGCCTGCACCCTCTATCTTGTGTGCAGTGCTCATGCCCTAGTCTCAAAAGGAGGCACAATAGCTTTAAAACTTTCAGAGAACAGCAATATGACTAACCAGAAATACAGAATGTGCTTTATAGGAAGGTTTAGAAAAGACTAGGACTGCCCAGCTTAGTGAAAAGATAACTCAAGGGGGCTGGGCATAATGTTTCCCTCAAAACAGTAAAGAGAAGGCAGACAGGGACCTCGCTGTCTTTTTCAATACAAGAACTAGAAGCCACAAAGTAATGGTAGCAGAAGTTCAAAATCTTGGATGCCTAAGCTTAAGCATCACATTTAAGTCCCTCTCTTTTATATGCATGGTTCCCACAGTTTTATATAAAGCGGAAGGTAAGTTTTCCTCCAGTTACTTCAAGTGGAAATACTGAAGCTCTAAAGGAAAATTGAGAACACACACACAGAGGTAACACATCCAAAGATACATCAACAGGTTTAAAACAGAGACACACAAAACCTTTTAGCATAGAGAATCACAGAAGAGTTAGGAAAGGGACCTCTGGAGGTCATCTGGTCCAGTGCCTCTCTGCTCCGGCAATTGTTTACCATCACGTCCAGAAGCCTTTGGAGTAACTCCAAGGAGAGAGAGTCCACCACCTGCCTTGGGCAGCCTGTGTCAGTGCTCAGTCACACTCACAGTAAAAAGGCGTTTCCTGATGCTCAGAGGGAACCTTCTGTGTTTCAATATGTGACCTCTACCTCTGGTCCTGTCACTGAGCACCAAGAAAAAGAGCCAGGCTCTCTCTTCGCTGCATGTTCCCTTCAGGCATTGATGAGATCTCCCTAAGCCTTCCCCAGGTGGAAGAGTTCCAGCTTTCTCAGTCTTCCCTCCTATGCTTCAGTACCTTAAATCTTCTCAGTGGCCCTTTGGTAGAGTCTCTCCAATATGTCCATCACTGTTGTGTACTAGGGATACCAGAAGTGGAACCAGTTTTCCAGGTGCAGCCTCACAAGTGCTGAGTTTCGAGGAAAGACCACATCCCTCAACCTGTGATACTCTGTCTAATACATCCCAGGATACCATTTGCTGCCTTTGGCACCAGGGCACATTGCTGGCTCATGTCCAGCTCAGTATATGTACAGCTCTGTGCGTACTCTCACCATGGTAACTTCAGGAAATGTGATACACAGAAGGACTTAGAGCACCTCCACTAAACACAGACAAAGATTTTCAAGCTATGAGAGACTGCGAGGCTGAAGTTACATGAGTTTGTGACAACACTAAAATCTCAACTGTTATGTTTCTGACAGAGCTTAAGTCAATCACTGCACTTGAATTTTGTTTAAAGTTACTGCATGACATGCCCTTAGAGTCAGTTATCCCATGGGAAAATTTTTGTCTTGAAATATGTAGCTTCTTGGATTAGTCCAAAAATAGACTTAAGCAAACTGTTTCCCAAAATAATCCTGTCCTGGCAGAGTGGAAGGACAAAGCCAAGTTCAAAATGCACATATCCCAGGGTTAGCTTCTGCTGACTTAGTATCCAACTGCAAGCAAACACAAAGACAAAGCAAGCTAACCTCTTGGTTTAAGTAACACTGAAATGAGTTAGGAAAATACAGTCTGAGCTTTAAAGTGGTGTAGAAGTCCAGGATTGTTTCTTTAAACAATATATGGATGATCTGCAATAAGGATCTACATCACAGCCACTACTAGCAGAAGTAACAGCAACCACAAGCCTTCTCTTCAACTTCTGGACACACTTCACTATACAGATATGCAGAAGAAAGCCCAATATTGTCAAATGACTTCTTAATTAGGGATGTTAATATCAAATTTAAACATCACTAAACAACAAGATTCTTACACTGCAGGAGTGGTGCAGAAGTAAGGATTCAGTCTCTTCAGAAAGCATCCAGTTTCAGAAAGAGGAAGGAGGTAAGGAAGTAAGAAAACCTTCCTGTTGCAAGACAGGACACCTTAATAAAAAAAATTACTTTATCTACAGGAGGACAGATGAAATCTACAATGTCCTTCTATCTTGAAAATTACTGAGGAAATCTATTTATCAGTCTCTCTGATGAAAGAATCAGAAAGTTACGCAACAAAGATCCTGGAAAGAGGCAAGTTCACTTTGGGCTCTCAGAAGGTGGAAAAACACCTTTAGTCAGTATTTTTTTAAAACTTATTTCTGAAGCAATCAGGGACAACCTTCGAAAGAAAAAGAGAAATTCTAGAGCATTTTTCTATCTAAAAAATGTCAGAGATTACAGATGGCCAAGTCAGATAAATTTTAAATTTCACTGAAAAAAGATGCTAAATTGGGATAACTGGTAATATGGGTAACAAAGTGAAATAAATTAGTACAATGAGTGATGTTGATAAGTGTTAGCAGTCAGAATCTTGCCAGTGTCTCAGGCTTCTAACACAAATATAAACTTTCACACAAGAAAAGGAGAGTGAAACAAACAAAAGCAGTGGAAAGAATCTGGCACAACAAAGTTACCAGAAAATTCTTAGCCAAAAGAAGTGCTTCCACAGCAACAACACTAGTGTGTCTCATCCTTCTAATTGCAAATTTCTAGAGACATATTGCATGTCGTCAGTCAGCCTGAAAACTGCAGTTGGTCATACCACGGACGTGGGAATTGAACAGAAAGTCCCAGATGAAGCTGAGACAGTTTATAAAATAACTTCTCATGTTACTTGACATTCTGCTCTTTATGTAGAAACTGCTCCTTAAATTCTTGGGGAAGGAATCCCCTATAAAGATTGCATCTATCAGAATAATTTAGCATACATGTTTGGCCAATAATAGTTTTGTATAACATGATTTTCACTGAATCACGGAATTGTTAGGGTTGGAAGGGACCTCTGGTGTTCAGCTAGTCCAATCACAGCAGGGTCCCCTAGAGCAGGTGACACAGGAACATATCCAGGTCGGTTCTGAATGTCTCCAGAGAGGGAGACTCCTTAACCTAACTGGGCAGCCTGTTCCAGTGCTCTGCCACCCTCAGTGGAAACTTCTTCCTCATTTTGAGGTGAAACTCCTTGTGTCTCAGTTTATTGACACGGCTCCTTGTCCTGTCACTGGGCATCACTGAAAGAAGTCTGGCACCACCCTCTTGGTACCCACCACTGAGACACTGATAGGCATTAGTGAGATCCCCTCTCGGTCTTCTCTTCTCCAGACTAAACAGGCCCCAATTCTGCAGTCTCTCCCCATAAGAGAGATGCTCCAGACCCAGACCCCCTCCACTCTACCTAATGGAAAATTCTGTGGCAATGGCATCAGCAACTCCTGCCTTTTACCAAGATTATTGTTTTAAATAATTTCTTTTTATAGGCAGAATTAACAATGAAATGGTATTTAGCTATGTGAAAAGCAAGCTATGAATATGGAATCGTGTAATTTTTAGGTTGGAAAAGAGCATCAAGTCCAGCTGTTAACCCAGCACTGTCAAGCCCACCACTAAACTATATCCTTAAGTGCCACATCTGCACCTCTATCAAATACCTCCCGGGATGGTGCCTCTATCACCTCCCTCTGCAGTCTATTCCAATGTCTGACCACCATTTCAGTGAAGACATTTTCACTAATATCCAACCTAAACTTACCTGGATGAAACCTGAGGTCATTCCCTCTCATCCTGTCACCTGTTACCTGGGAGAGGAGATCAACCCCCACCTGGCTAGAACCTCAGTTCAGGTAGTTGTAGAGAGTGATAAGGTCCCCTCAGAACCTCCTTTTCTCCAGACTAAACAACCCCAAACTTCTTCCTCACCAGCTGGTTTTTTGGCCCATGGGGATGACCTACTCCTGCACCTTTAAGACTTCTTTTTTTCTGTTAGAATGTCCAGCCTTCCTGGATTCCTTTGCCCTTCAAGACTGCCTTGGAATGGACTCTCAGTCTCCTAAACAGGCCAAAGCCTGCCCTCCAGAAGTCAAAGGTAGTGACTTTTCTGATCCCACTTCTTATCTTTCCAAGCATCAAAACCTCCTATTTCACGACCATTTTGCCCAAGAGAGCCCCCAGCCATCACACCACCCACCAGTCCTTCTCTGTTCTCAAACAGCAGGCCCAGTGGGGCACCTTCCCCAGTTGGCTTGCTCACCAGCTGTGTCAGGAAGTTACATTCCATACACTTCAGGAACCTCCCAGATTGTTTCCCATCTGGTAAGTTTTATATTGAGGGGTATCTTCCATCTGTGACACTCTCAGAGCCCACTGCAGAGAAGGCCATGCTGTACAAGCAGACTCCATGCAAGCTGCACTTACACAGGCCAGTGGCTTTCATTCTGAAATACTTTTGAGGTTGATGGATACTAGAAAATACCAACGATGCTCTGGACTGGTTTATAGAATGACATTACAGGGGGTAGTGCAGAATGAAGCTACTTTCTTTAGAAGTTCCAAAAACTATTTACTGTTATCATGAGATTGAACCATGTGAACTTGTATACACATTAATTAGGATGGAAAGCAAGCTATCAGAAAAGAAAGACCAGACTGATCAACACGTGAGAAAGCAGAAACTGGTGAAGTAGCTTGATCAAGTGAAGAGAATCTGGTTTCACTAGTACAACACTGCTGAAGGGTAAGTCCCTCAAGGCTCTAAAATAGCCACTACGCTGTTCATAGATTTGTCTGTCTGAATTCAGTACTAGGAATGACTAACAGTCAAACTGAAAATAGTGGGTGTGTAATCAAACACAGCACTTGCCTACGATTTTGTAGGATGAGTCCTATCCCTCTCTGCAGCAATGGACAATAAGAATTCTGAGAAATGAAAGGAAGATTTGGGAAGAAGGGAGAAGAAAGGGAGAGGGCATACTAGAAAAGGAGAGATACTGGAACAGGCATGTGATTTTACTTTTTTTTAATCCAGTTTAAAAACCCACAACACGAAGCATGTGAACAAAACTGTGTCTTCAGGGACAGAGACATAAGTGAAAGTATGCACTTCCTTAAGTTGCATTTTTCATGGAAGAGAAGGCCACAGTGTTGCCAAAAAGACTGTGCCAAAAGAACAACATTGTTCATCAGAGAGGTATTTTAGAACAAAATTTCATGGTCAAATTTAATACCAGATAGCCATTGAGCCACACATTTATCTAAAATATCTAAGGGAACTTCCCACCTGTGCTGATTTCAGGTGGGATAGAGTGAATTTTCTTCACAGTGGCTAGCACAGGGCTATGTTTTGGATTTGTGCTGAACACAGGGTTGGTAATGGAGATGGTTTTGCTATGGCTGAGCAGGGCTTACACAGAGTCAAGGCTTGCCCTCTGCTTTTCATACTTGCCATGCTGGTGAGAAGTTGGGGGCACATGAGAGACTGGGAGGAGAAAACCAGGACAGGTGACCCAAACTGACCAGAAGGTTATTACAGACCATATGACACCATGCTCAATATATAAAGTGGAGAGAAGGAAGAAGGGGAGATATTTGGAGTGATGGTGTTTGTCTTCCCGAGTCACCATTAAGTGTGTTGGGGCTCTGCTCTCCTGGAAATGGGTGAACACCTGCCTGCCCATGGGAAGCAGAAATTAACTCCTTGGTTTTCTTTGCGCATGTGTGTGTCTTTTGCTCTCCCTATTAAACTGTCTTTATCTCAATCCATGAGTTTTCTGGCTTTTACCTTTCCAATTCTCAACCTGATCCTGCTGGTGGGGGAGTGAGTGAGGGACTGAGAGGGGCTCGGCTGTCAGGTGGGATTAAATCACAATATTACCCAGACAAAATAAAAGCAGGACCTGGACTCATTTAGAAGATTCTTTTATTTAAACTCAGAAAAATCAAAGGCCATGGAAACTATGATTTCAGAGCCTGTGACCAAGTGAAAAACTGAATTCTCAAGTCTGCTGCAATTGGCAAGTTTAAGCATAGTTAGGGCTAAGCAATATAATTTCTGTTTAGAAAAACTTTGCTACCAAGAAAGAAGGTTGTACCATCTCTTATCTCTGTGCCAGTAATTTCCTTACCACTGGAAACGGTAAATAGATCATTTCTGTTCTGCCTGCTGTACCCCACCCACAGGGAAAGCCCCAGCAATGCTCCTGCCGTGCCCAAAAAGCAGCCACCACTCCCCAGAAGGTTCCGCACAACTCAGGGCAGAGCCAGGACAGCAGCAATGACCCCATATGCTCTTAAACAGAACATAACATTCATGACATCATAAACTGCAAACATACAAAACTGGTGTCATCTCACACAGAAACTGCTATCAGTGGAAAGGATTCAGAAAACAATGGGTCTTATGAGTACTGAAGTAACACAGGGCAGATGAAATTAAGTCTGAAATGCTCTAAACTAGCAGCTTATTAGCTGAAAGTGATAGAAAAGAAGAAGGAATTAGATCTATCAGATCACCGTTGGCATCACCAATATGAACCCAACAATATAAGAAGATGAATTATTCTCTCCCTTAAACAAGATCCTCTTGAAACATCAACAGGAATAAACTACCCATATGTAAGAAAGACGAACACAAGCTGAGTTAAGAAAAGGTTTTTTTCAGGAAACAGGAAGACTGGGGAACATCTTTAATAAAGGAAGCTGAAAGAATTTTACTTCTAAATTTATTAAAAGCTGAAATGCTACAGGACTTCTGTCTATAATTGTGTAGCATAAACACCCACCAGAACAAAAACAGGCTGAGCAACAACACAGTAAACTTACCACAACTAAATTAAGATCAGAAATTAGGTTATTAGCCAGCAGAGGATAGATGTTAGCAACACTGTGGATTCTTACCACTGAAATTAATATTTCTGATAATTTAAGATTACAATCTTAAATAGCACATAAGGGCCTACCAAAACAAACTAAAATCCTGTAGAATACACAACGAAAAGGCTTCCCAGTTTTTGGGAAACTATAAAATTCAGGTGAAAATTCTCTCTAAAAAAATTGTAACTCCTCCAGAGTTCCACTTAGTAAATCTTGGGAATCAAAATTACCAAATTCAGACATGGTAAGTAAGATGTCAACAAAATTTCTAACCTTAAATAGGCCAGAAAAAGATAATTTATGGTTTTACTGCAATATAATGACCAAGAGGGTGAAGTTCCGAATTTTGTTTTGTTAATGGACTCCCCTTTTCCCTGTATTTTTTCTAGTGACCTTCTAAGTTTCCTGCTCTGGTGGAGAACTAAAAAACAATTAACAGGTCTCAATCTTGCAAGAAATTGCCTGAATTTTTAACATAAATACAATAAATTATCTAAATAATTGAGATTTGTTCTGTCACCCATTACAACTTTAAAAATCAAGTGACTCTAGATACAGATCAGGACCATGGTAATACCTTCCAGTAGAAGCAAAACTATTCTTAGTTTGGGAACAGGACTTACAAGCTCATCTTGACAGCAGTTACTAATTTAAACAATTTAAGCCCTCAACTCCCTGCTCCAAAAGAAATCCAATAACAGGAAATGTTTGTTTTCAGGGAAGATTTCAGTAATGGGCTTTGGGGAAGTTTAATGCTTTGTCCTTTGAAAATGCCCCAAGGCTTTTGCATGGTTACTGAAAGTAAACCCTTGTAGTGTAGAGATTACTGAATGTAACAGAAAGTTCTACATGTAAAAGATAAGAACAGCATAGATTATTTCATTTCTCTAAGTATCATATGGCATATCATCAACACATGCAAACAGGGCTAGAAAAGGTCCTGTTCCTTGTTTCATGCTATACACTAATAAATAAACATAACCTGTAACAAAAAGGTAGGAGTGGGGCACATTCTGACATTTTAAACCTGTACTCTGCCAGAGTGAACTAGTAAGACCTGATGAAAAATCCCTAGCTAAAGATATATTTCATGTATTAAGACTTTGAATGTGATAATTCTATTTACATATAATGTGGTATTTTTTTTCACTTCCTTTTCAGCAGTAAACACACAACAGGGTTAAGTATCTACAAAGCTGTGGTTACACTGTAGTTTAAACAAACAGGTCTTTTGTAAAGGTCAGTTCTATTACTTAATAACAACTATCTGCTTCCAGATGTCATTCTGTTAAACAGAACTGGAGCACATAAAATGGTACTCTGGCAGCACTTTCTTCCCCAGTGTTAGATTGAAACTCTCAAAACTACACATTATGGCATAAGGACCATCTGTGAGCAAGCACATACATGTAACTGCTTTGAATCTTACCTAGAAATCTCTGCTTGGGAATTCTTCTCTCCATCGACCGTAAATGGTGATGCTCCAGTCAATAATTCATACATAAGAACACCAACACTCCACCAATCAACAGCCTACAGAACAACAGTAATTATGTATGTTATGACACACTGAAATAAAATTGTTAACAAAAGAAGGAACAATACAATACACTTGGAAAGGAACTAGCACTGGAAGAACCCACCTATCAATACATGGGCAAATCTGGATACCATAAAGCATAACAAACTGCAGTGCTGATTGGAGGTACTTTCTACACTAAATTAGTTTTATGCTGAAATCTCTCCACTTAGCTTCTTCAACTAATTTCTCAAGCTCAACTCTTTCTACTGACTACTAAAGTTCCTTTCATTACCTCCCTACATTTTTTATTTTTATTTTTGCCACTGTGAAGTGATAAGAATTCTAAAATATACACAGGAACCTAAACCTTGCTAAGAAGTAGCTGAACTTGAGCTTTTTACGAGCTTGAGAATGAAATTAAGGAAAGTTCAAAAAGCACAATTTAAGATCACAGGCCACAGTTAATCCAGGCACATGAAAATGCTATGAAATTTTATCTCATATTCACAGAATCATAGAATGATTTGGGTTGAAAGGGACCTTAAAGATCGCCTCATTTCAACCCCTCTGCCATGGACAGAGACACCTTTCACTAGACCGGGTTGCTGAGAGTCCCATCCAACCTGGCCTTGAGCACTTCCAGGAACGGGGCATCCACAACTTCTCTGGGCAACCTATTCCAGTGCCTCATCACTCTCACAGTAAAGGATTTCTTCCTAATATCTAATTTAAGACTCTCCTCTTTTAGTTCAAAACCATTCTCCCTCGCCCTGTCACTAAAATGCCTCTCTCCATTTTCCTGTAGGTTTCCTTCAGGTACTGCAGAGTCACAATTAGACAGTGCTGGACCCCTCTCTTTTCCAGGCTCAACAAACCCAGCTCTCTTAGCCTTTCCTCACAGGAGAGGTGTTCCATCCCTGTGATCATGTTGGTGTCCCTCCTCTGGACTCACTCCAACAGGTCCATGTCCTTCCTGTGCTGGGGCCCCAGAGCTGGATGTAGCATTCCAGGTGGGGTCTCACCAGAGCAGAGCAGAGGGGCAGAGTCCTCTCCCTCACCCTGCTGGCCTCACTGCTTTGGATACAGCCCAGGATGCAATTGGCTCTCTGGGCTGTGAGTGCACATTGCTGGGTCATGTCCAGCCTCTCATCCACCAGCATCCCAAGCCCTTCTCGGCAGGGCTGCTCTCGATCTGTTCATGCCCCAGACTGGATTGATACCCGGGGTTGCCCCAACCCAGGGGCAGCATCTTTCACCAGGGTCACGTTTCACCTGTCTGCTCCTTCACTCAGGCAAAGCTTTCAGAAAAACAACACACTGCTGCAATGGATCATGAGTAAAATAGGGGTGTTGTTTGCTAAAGAACTTTAGTAAGTATCCTTGTCATTCCCATTCTGGCAGTTTTCTGCATTTTGGTTCCTATTACTTCCCCTACTACCTATTTTATATGGGCAGGTCCACATGATACAGACACTGTTCAGTCATGGTCATCCAGTGCTTTGCCTCAGGGACCTTAGAGAGATGGACCTTGGGAACACATGGGATATTTGGCTTCCCATATATTATTAATATATCTGATATCTCGTAACTTACAGAGTACTTCTCTCTTTCCAAAGAAAAGATGCTACTATGAATAATAAAGGAAGCAGTTGAGTCCTTTCAACAAAATGAATTTAACTAGAGGTGTTTGAACTCAGTTTTACGGCCAAGAAATTTGCAAATCAATGAAGCTTAAGTTCTGCTTTGCTTATGTTGGCCACATTAATACAATACAGGCAAACAATTAGTGAACTGATGACAATTTGGCCTCGTATTTCAGGTTTGATGCCTCAATATACACAAAATCTGATGCTTCATATATTCAGCCAAGGGTGTCTAAAAGAACTAGCTGAAGAAGTCTCTGTCCTTTTACTAATTATCTTTGCAAATACATAATTGTCAGAGAAAATCCCAAACAATGTTTTCTTGGCATGTGTTTTTCCAAAAGAAAAGGTAGATCTGCCGAATCAGAAATCAAACTTTAAAAAAACACTGAAATATTAGAGCAAGTCTTTTAGACAAACAATGCAATAATCTAGAAGAGATTACAAATCATTAACATTGATTAATGAGAGCATAGCATACTAAAGCCATCTCATTTTCTCTTTTTGTAAGATCTTTGCGTTCCTAGATGTGCTGTAAGTATAAAATACACTAAAAACCTTCTAGCACTACAACATGTGCCATTGCCAATGGTGAGGCACTGAGTGTGTGGTGCAAACAACCAACATCACACAGCTATCTGCAAAATCACCCTTTTTATCAGCTAACATTCATATCAAACTGTGAAGCTATTCCTTATAGAATACTGTCTGACTCTGCACTACATCTAATGAAAGTATCAGAACTAAAGATCACAGAACAGAGATATGTCTTTAAATGAGCAACAAGATCGAATTTATAAGCACTTGAAAACCAGAATCATCAAGTCAAGGTGACTGTCACATTGGAGAGAAAGTGGCAAGACTAAACTCAGAAAGAGTGCAGCAAAGAGCTTCAATTTGTAAGTTTTTACAATTCCATTTTTAATAACGACTGGGCAAGCAGTACAGTAGAAAAAGATGAAGAGGTTATAGTGGAAGCCAAAGTAGGTGTGAGACAATGACTAAGTAAAAAGACAAAGCACATTCTATTTTATGTTAGTAGAAGAATCAGGGAAGTAACCAACCATCCTGCTTGTACTTCAAACTGCCAACTCCCAGCTCAAACCCTGTGCCCACTATAGTGCTCCCTACCTGAATGCAAACTCAGACCAAAAGAACCACAGAATGCACAGAGAAGGAAAAGAAGCACCTTCCCAGGCACAAGTCAGACTTTGCCAGTTCTTAAATGGGCTGCGATAAGAGGAACTGTGATCAACTACATTTCATGGTCCCCAACAGAAAGACAAGTCAACTCAGTCTACAGCAAAAGAGATTAAATACTCTCCAAAACTTCCCAGTATAGTGAGTAAGCAAAGTAATTTATCCACGAATATTGCAGAATTATTTGGGGGAGTAGAGTTTGTTTGTGAATTATTGTTGTCTTGATCTTTCCTATCAATTACTGACACTTTAATTAATTCATAATAAAACTTGAACTGCAAGCCAAACAAGTTTTATGAGAACATTTATAACATTAATAATCCATTCCATACTTCAATAAATATAACAGATTTCTGTGATGTCCCATTTAAAACATATACCAGAATTAACCACAAACCAGCCATTTTTCCACTCTGAATTAGTATTCTGTATAAAAGTGTCAGCTAAGTTTATTGTTCCATTGCACATTTAGAACAAATTTTGAATAGAACACAAATAAGTCCCAATACCTTTATAAATATGTCTTTTACTTACAATTAAAAGAAGAAAATACATCAATAGACAACTGAAGATACCAGTAATAACCTATTTTAGGACAACCTGAAAAATCATGCTTAAATAAGAAACTGCCACATTTCACAAAAAACACTCAAGCTGAACAACAGTGTTGCCTAAAGAATTAGTTTATTTTCAGTAATAAACTCAGAACATACCTTGTCATGTCCTGCGTCTCCTCCTCTTACAATATCTGGAGCCATGTACTCTATTGTTCCACAGAAAGAATATGCTCTCTCATTCTAGCAAACAAAAAAAAAAAAGAAAAGAGAAGAAAATTTACATCGAACAATTATATTATACAGATCATATGGGCCAGATATGGCTCACAGTTCCAAGATGCTGGCAGTAATTCTTCTCCAAATAGCTCAGAACTGCCAGCTAAATAATATCCCATCACATGTAGAGATGTATCACATAACACTACAAAGCACTTAGTCTTCTACAAAAAAATAAAATGTCACAGGTTTGTGTTGCAGTCTAAGATAAGGACACAAAAATTAATGCATTGATATTTTAAAAAACTTTCCCATAAGTCTAAATCATCTAACATTTCAGAACTATACAAAATTCCCCCAAGTAATATACATACACATTCTGAGGGCTGCAATATCAATACTCTAGATAACCAATGAAAGCTTTCCATTAAAAAGAGAATTTCATTGTAAGATGTACAATTTGACTAAACTGGATACTTTGGGTTCCCCATATTCAGGAATCCTTTATGACCTCTAGAAAAGTCATTTTCCTTCGCAACGCACGCATAAATACAACACAACATTGTCTCGAGATTTGGAGAGAGACGAGAGAGAGAAAGAGAAAGGCAGACAGAGTTGTAAATTTAACTTTATCCTATGCACTGAGTTATTCTCTTGATTATGTTCAAAACTAAGCTGCTTTCATAGGCATGTATAATTGTTCCCTGTTAGTGATTTACCTTTGAGGTCAACATGAGGTCATGCTGTACCTTGCTAATGACGAAAGCACATGTGTTTGGGCCATGCAACATTGTTCCTCCCTTATCCTTCAAGCTTCTAGCATTTGGGGGACAGATCCTGATAGGTCCTTTAAAGAAGAGTGTTCAAAAAAGCAAATATTTCAAAAGTCAGGCTTTACATTTGTAGACTCAGATTTGGAGCTTAAAACAGATGCTATATAAGAGACTACACTAATGAGAGGAAGCTTCTAAAAGTAGAAACAGTGCTCTGTGCTACCCTGAGGCATAAAATTAAACAGTCCAGTAGCATACTATTAAATGGTATTTCTTAAAATACATATACTGTGACTGGTTTTTTGGGGTAAAATTCTAAATTCAGAATAGTTATACGGCCTCATTTTGTTCAATATTAACTTGAAATATTAACTTTGAGACAAAATCATGTAATAATGAATTTTTCATTATTTCACTTTCTTCTGAAAGAACTATTGTCTCTCCCTCATTTATTTTTTCCAGTACTTGTTATCTTAATGAAATATAGTGTGATAAAAAGCATAAACAAAGAAAAATGTCAGAAATTCCTAGCCCTCCATCAACCAATCTAAAGCTATTTTATCTCTCTGTTCTTTTTTCCTTCAGCTGCAAGGGAGGGTGTGGGAAAGAAGTGGAAGAAGGAAATGGGAGTGAAAAATGCAGAAAGAAACTGTTCTTCGCTTGCTGCCTCTCCAGAGAGTAAAGATAATGCAGCCAAACTGAGATTATCCAGGCAATTGTCTGAAAGCAAAGCATTCTGACTCAACTACAGATTGACACAGATTTGCTTTCCTAAGATGCTGTAGAAAGCCCCAACTTCAAAAGAGCTGAAGATATAAAATCTGGATACCTCTTTTTACCTTGTGTTTTATTAAGGTACAGGCCTCATCAATGGCATCTCACTGACACTAAGAAAACACAGCTTTTAGAGTTTTAAGTTTCACTAGGAACACTTACGTAAATTTGTCATTTTAAAATATGCCTTTGACAGGGACTCACAGTTTTTGCTGTTATGCACTCCATGGGGGCTTAGAACCATTTTCAAAGGATGTTATCTCCAGTACCAGTTTTATTTTTTTTATTCCTGTCCTGGTCTCCCAAGTATAAGAGAAACATGGACATACTGGAGAAAGTTCAGCAAAAGCAACAATTATGATTAAGGGACTGAAATATATGAGGAAAGGTTGAGAAAGCTGGAACTATTCCACCTCCAAGACGGAAGGCTCTGGGACTTCTCATCAATGTACATAAATGCCTAAAGAGAGCGTGCAAAGAAGAGAGCCAGGCTTTTTCCAGTAGTTCCCAGTGCCAGGACCAGAGGAGGAGTCCCTTTCACTGTGAGGGTGACTGAGCACTGGCACAGACTGACCACAAAGGTTATGCAGTACATCTCCCTGGAGATATTCAAAAGGCTTCTGGGCTTGACTGTGGGCAACCAGTTCTAGGTGACTGTGTTTGAGCAGAGATGCCTTCCAACCTCAACCACTCTGACACAAAATGCCACTGTAAGTTGTATTTCAACCTTCATTTGTGAAATCATGTTTCACTCACAAATCAAACATGCACACCCCTCTCGTCCCAGTTTCAAAAACTACAACCAAATCCTATTTTGTATCCCCTCCACATTTATGTTTCATTCAACTTTATAACAAGAATTCAGATTCCACAATCTACATTTGATACTTTCATGTTATGAGATTTAAAACAAGAAAGGGCGTTATTAAAAAAATAACTGAACTTGGGTTACCTACAGGTGAATTCTCACTGATCATGCACGTCTTGCAAATACTGGAGCTTAAGAAATTTTTGAAGTAACACAGAATGCTCATTTTCTTCCCTTGCTCAACATGCCTGCCTTAAACATTGTGGTTTCCTTCTCTGAGCTACTGAACAGCAAGCAATCAGTTCTTAGGTGTCCCTACTACCCTGAACATTAAATATGACACATTCTGAAACTGTAATACTATCAAATTCTTTCAAACTATGAAACTTTACTCCTTAAATAATTTTTTTAATAATTAAGCAAATCAAAGGTACTCTTCCCTAAATGTTCTTTATTAACATATGTATTCTGTAATGGGAATTCCTTGCTAATAGAAGAGATGGTAGGATACAGTCAAAAGGCTTGGTTAAAACCCAGAGTAAGTTCTAGTGTAAGAATTTCAAGAAATGAAAACTACATGATATAAGGGAAAAGGGACTTCTCAGCTATTAAATTGGCTTGGACTAACTTCCATGAATTCCATATTCATATAAAATATTCTAGAAACATTTTCACATAGCAAGTTACTCCTTTAGCAGAGTCAGTATTAAAAAAAAATGAAAACAAAACCAAAACCTAGAAACACTAAGTGCTGCTGGGCCAAAGAAAACAAGGACAGGCTCTGGAGCTGGAGAGTCAGAGGTACAGCCTCTGACAGCACATATTTCGTCTGTCAGCAACAACCCCCCGGACTGAGCAGTACCTGGTGCCACAGACCAAGAGGGTGCAATGGCACAGAAGGGAACCAGGGAGCAGCTCACTGAAGGCATTCAAGGCTGCTCTCAGGACTGACTCTCCACAACTCCACTGAAAAACTCCCCAATCCAGACAAGAATTGCTTACTGGTTCTTGTCATATTTTTGTTACAGAGAAATAACAGAATTGCTATGTGTTTCTTACTGGGTTCTTCTATGGCTTTCAGCAACATTCTTATGATAGTCCTATGCTTGTCCATACTTGTTAGCTGGCAAATTAAATTGCTTCATTCACTTAATCTGACCTCATCATTATGAAGATTTCAAAATGTTATGACCAAGCAAGACAAGGGGAATGCTTGACTGTTGGAGGTAGTCTGAAATCACATAACAAGTTTAAACAAGGTGTTAAATGTAACACAGATATGGTCTTTCCACTCAGTATAGGACAATTCCCCCTTTATTGCACAGATAGTAAAATTCTCCGTACCAGCTTTCAGATCAGGTATATAGAAGAAATATCAAACTTAGGAAAATCATTACTTAGCTAAAACTCTATTTATAGGGGGGCTTCTCTCTAACAGGCTATACTTCATATATTGGATAAATGCAGAACTGCTTGTAAAATTCCTCAAATGACTATTTTATGGTATGATTATTAATATACTAACTGTACCTAAGAAGAATTCTATTTCTTAAGTAGTGCTTCTGAACAGGAAACCCACAGATCAATTGCTATGACTTCTCATATGCTTGATCTTAACTGTGTGTGATGAAGACTGCTCTTCCTATTGCATCAGCTTCTACAGCTTAGCAGAGGAAAAGACAGTCCTGCTCAAAAAAACATACATGGCATCGTCCTCTCAAAAAGGTAACTAACATCTCCAATACACTATCACACAGTCGTTAATAAAATAAAAATACAACACCTAAGTGCAAGAGAGTAATGATGTCCCAAAATATATTAAGTATCTAAATTTATATTACAGTATTGCACAGCTACTGGCACTAATCTAAATTGAACATACAGGGTCCCAACATTTCATAAATACTTGTAATGGGTACCTGGTGTGGAATGTAACACTTCACCGGGGAGAAAGAAGCCATTCCAAATGAAACCTGCATAATACACTTCCACAGAAGGTCTCACTCAAAGAGGGTAACAGAAACACAAACTCTGATTCAGAACTAGAAATGACGAAGTAATAGTACTGGAAACACACTAAATAGGCAGTGAATCCTTTCAAGAGTAACACTAACATGCTTTTGTGAGGTTCCTGAAACTTCAATGTGTACATATTTATTAATACATGTGTAGCTTCAGCCACCATAGTATGGCAATTGACTCTTCTATTTTCCAGTTTTATCAATTTCTTAGTTAACAAGGAAAACATTTTAAACAATATACACTAAACTGTCCCTTCCAATAGTTCTATTTTATTCAACACGCATTTGGAAATGGACAGAAGTCATTCATTCTACTATGAGGCTGCTGAAGAAAAAAGTAATTAGTTAAAAAATAAGCAAATTCAGACAGCAGAGGCTAAAATGGATAAACGGATATGTTGCTCCATTCAGGAGTAAGACTTAATTAGGTGTTGTACAGGCCCACCTAGAGAGGGTCACAGGTTATCAAATTAATAATTTTCTTGTCCTTTCTATAGCAACATAAAATCCATTTCTTAGTTTCCTTAAATGTCTGAAGTGGTAGATCATTTCTAAGTATGAACAGATGCCAGTCTTTTACTGTGCCAAAGAATTCTTGCTTCATTTGACTAATCCAGGGAAACGTGCTAGAGTAAAACTACCTTCCTTAATTGCTTCCACCTCTGAACAAATGCTTCAAGTCCCAAGTTGTCTTTCTTCTTTGTTAAAGGTACTTCAGGATCAAAACTCTAGGATGCATTAATTAGACTCTCTCTGAGTTCTATCAGTGTTTCAAATAGGATCAATGAGAAATTTTTAAAAAAGTAATCAAATTTCTAGAATACAAGAATCAGTACCATTATTGTTCCTGTTTTGTACAGCTGTGAGTGTACGTAATCAGAGTCCCAAAAGTTCTAATTTAGGGCTTGGCTACAAGCATAAAGATTGAAAACTCTCCTAGGATAACTATGACAGGGTCCTGAGCTTATCAACAGGCTCTGCAACCTCTTTCCCCAATTGTAGGGGTTAAGGCATCTCTGCTTAAGACCAATGCTGACAAAATGGAGAGGAGTAACCCATGTGGAACCCTGTCAAGGGCTCCTCCACCTGCAGCTGGGAGAAAAGTTCAGGCTCCCACTCTTGATTCTTGTGTAAGCTGTGTTGTAGGTATGTCTTTACTTGGCTGTGCACCTCACTGATCCTGATCCACCAATTCCAAATCGTGGATTGTCCTCAAGCTTTTCTGATGACCACTGGACTGTTGCCCAAGCCTGTTCTTTTGCCACTAGACTTGCTCTGATCTTGCTTGGCAACTGTGGATCGCACCAGTGGTCAGTGAGGTGCTGACCTGCACCTGCCTTGTGTTACCCCCAGCTCCCAGCCCACACTAACCATGGAGCAGTCTCCCCATCCTGCTGCTTCCCGACAAACCACCCAGGAACCACAGCTCCTCCAGAAACAGCTCACAAGACTGAAGAGCTTAAGGATCTGAATGGTTCAGCAGTACCACACAGCTACCAGCAACCTGGCTGCAAGCTACTGACCAAGTGGGCCATCAGAGTTCCCTTCAGAAGTTTAATGAGAAAACCAGGACCACAGGATAAATCAAAACAATATTGCCATAGAAGAAAATTTACTTGCAATACGTAAAGGCCACACAGCAGAGGTGCCACTAACAGTATCACCTGCTGACTGGATTTTGCATTTCAGAAAAACCACAAGGCTGAAAAGCCTAAATTTTATGCATAAAAAGGACCCATATTTCAATGAACCTCTGAGGTCATTCTATCAGAGATATTTACCTGAAAAATAAAAATGCACCAAGGAAAAAAATGTGTTTCCATAGAAATTATATCTGTAACATTCTTTATCATCATTTTAATTGCCCAGAATAAAATTTAGGGAGGTGTATGAAAATTGACAGAAAGACCTCTCATGGTTCAAAGACGTGATATAGTTTTAAAACAAACAAAAAATTCTTGTTTCAACAAAGTTCTTGCCAAACTGACTGGTATCTTCTTCTTAGTCAGTTTTGGGTTTTTTTTTAATTTCAGTTATTTTGGGAGTCTTACTGGTCATAATATCCAGACATAACACAGAGTAATTAACCTGTTCATATCAAAGTACAGCTTCCCCCCCCAAAAAATCTCTCAGCTGAAGACTGTTGCTTCTGTAGCTGTAACATTATTCAGGATGAAGACTATGACCTCTGCAGGAGACAAGAAACAACAAAGGCAAAAAGTTTAGCAGTACCCTAATCATGCTCTGCTACATAAAATGAAATCCTAATGAAGACTGCAGTACAAAAGCAAAGCTTTAGACTAAAGCAAGAACAGTTGCAATATGGCAGATCAAAGGTCCACTAGTTTGTCATCTGAGGAAGAATTTAAAAAAAATATGTAAAGTCACGTGAAATTAATTAAAAATCCTATCCTGGTGGCTGTTCCTACTTGAAGAAGCCAGTTAAGTCAAAATACCATGTTGGTTACTACACCTCTTACCAGGGCTACACTAATGACTTCTACTTCCAAAACAGGCACAGAAAAAGGCTACTGAATTTCTCAAGCAAGAATGAGACTTGCCTGCCAGAAGATGCCATCAGAGCAGGCAATTGAAAGGGAGAGCAAAAGCAGCTAAACCTCCCACTGCGCTCGACAAGAAACATGCGGCCTCTGCCACTGTGACCCCCAAACATAACTCAGTGAAAGGCCAAACCCTTATCAAATGTCAAGTGGAGGTTCAAGAAACTCTTCTCACAGACACTGACAAGAGCTATGTTTGCTTTCACACCGCAAAGCATTTGCAATTCTGCGAGGAACTATTTAAACCAGTTCTTGATCATGGATTTGTAAAGCAAAGCAACCAAGAGGAAAGAAAACAAAAGTCTCGATTCTGCAGGCAAAAAATTCAGAAACAGCACATTATTGTGTGGGAGGAATGCAAGCATGTACCACTGTCAACTTGGATGAACATTTTGTGCTTGGTTCTTCTCAAAATTCCAGTTTTTGGAAGGCTTGTTTTCTAAAGCATTGTCTTTTGAGAAAGGAGAGGTAATAGTACCAAAAGAAAAGAACAGTATACAAACCAAAACCTGAAAAAATCATCTTCAAAAGAAGGCAAAATTATAAGGTATGGAAGAGTACTGATTCTGGAAAGAACTCTATTAACTGCCAGCACAAGCCTTCAAAAGTTTATTCTTTTAAAAAAGGAGAATGTAATGAAAAATATAGGAGATGTCAAATAAACATACTGTTTCAGAGAGCATCAGAAGGTAGAGGAGTAGGAGTGGCCAATCTTGCTCAAATGTAATCCATCTGATTCTAAACTCATTTACATTTGGTCATGAATCTCTGGTAATATAAGTGTCTGCATCTGGTTGCACAAGTTTCATTGAAGTCAGGTGTTCACAGTAATTCAAAATAAAAAAATATATGAGAAAAAAAGGATTAACGATGATGGCAGCATTTGCCCTCAGAAAGTTGCTTGTTTTCCCCTGGAAAACAGAAACAGAATTTTTCTGAGTTGACTAGTAGCATATTCTTGTAAGATCCAATAGAAGATACCAGACTATTTAACACACAGATGGGTATTTCTCCCCCAGATGGGATTTTTTAAGTGGTATAATAAGAAAACAGTATCCTTAAAGCAGTCAGTGTAAGAAATCATGATCTGCCTTGCAAAAATTCTAATGGTACTTTAAGATCTTGGCATAAAAATCTGGACAGAGTGTATTTTATGCTCTGGTCTTCTGCATTACAGCTGCAAGCTGGGCAAGTAAAACCTTCTTTGTGATAAGCACTGAAAAGGGAAACCTCCTGGGCAAAGGGTCAAACAGTCACCTGATCACTGATGAGCTGGGTTTGCAATTAAATTAGTCCAGCTCAGTGATGTTCCTTTACAGTGTCTGGTATGTTTTTAATATTCTGTTTCAGAACTGTTAAAACACCAACAGAATACACCAAATAAATCAAAAAGTTTTCACCATTATTTCATGTCCTTTTCCAAAATAAGGGAAAAAGGACTAATTATCTGGACAGATCTATAACCCATGCTAACTTCTGTGGACTCCTTTCACTATTCAGTTTACTCTTTCTCGCTTTTTCCTCTTTTCAGCAATGTAAATCTAATCTTTATAACTGTGTTTAGTATGTCTACATCACTGCACAACTCTTTTAAAACACAAGCAGTATGGTTTATTTTACTCACCTTTGCAAGAGAATGCTCAGTGCCCAGAGGATGCATTACCTGACTGCAATGATCAGACATTATCAGTTTAATTCTACAACTATACAGGGTCGGTTGAAGTTAAATGCTTGGCTGTCTACCAGGTCACTCATATGAGACCACAGTTCCTAAAGGATGGCAAGTCATAGTCACTTCTCTCTGTTCTGGACTACCTTTAAATTACCCTGAGAATGTGCACAAATCTCTTCCTACTTCATTTACCAAGACTCATAGTGGACTAACCTCCACTTTATCAAGGAAACACCCTTTAAAACCTTTAAAAATTACATACTAATTTTCTTTCCAGAACAAAATGTTCATTCTATCATCTAATAAATAACAACAAACCACAGTGAAAAGCATCTGAGAGTTATAACGAAATTTGCAACTCTGATCTAGAGATTTTCAGATGAAAAACAATAATGCATATGACCTATTCATTCCACATATCAGACAGGAGTACACAGATATCCATCCAAGTGACATATTTCAACTCAATCCTCCCTCAGCCAGAACATGCACTTTTGGAATATTGCCAAGGCACTCGTATGCTCACAGACACATTGTTTGAAGACTGACAACATTCAGTATTTACTATAAAATTTTTTTAAACTTCATTAAGCAAACACAAAAACTTTAAAACAAACTCAAGCTAATGCAGAAGACAAGGACCAATGCAGAACTGAGCACTTCACTACACTCTGAAAGACAATGTACTTGATCAGATTTAATTAACAAGAAAAATGTTAATTATTATGCACGGTTGAATAGATTACTTTTACAGTAATTCAATTATTGTGTTCATTTTATTCTAAGATCTCCATCTATACAAAGTATGATTATAATGTAGTTACAGAACTAAAAAAATGTGAGTGGAAAGAAAGATTAAGAAAATTCAAGCAGCATTTTAGCGATAAATATAAAAATTAATAAGACCTGATGCCTAGGTTGAACTGACATTGACCAAAACAACCCCAGCATATACAAGCAGAGCTACTAATGAGATAAAAAGATAAAAATATGCCTAAACCACAAATCCAGAACATAAAGATAACACAAAAAAGTAAGATGGAAAAAATCCCCAAATCAACAACTTAGGAGCTTTGGGCTTTTGTTAAAGATAAATGTCCAAGATAAATTCCAAGACTCTTGAGAAAAATAGCAACACTGAAGGGATTTCACTTATGCAATGAACAAACCAGTGCTGTAGAAGCTCCCAGTCCTACCAATTCTCCATGTTCCAAGTAACAACTTACACTGATGTCATATGAAAACATATTTTACATCCCAGTCAGACAAGCACTCAACCGAGATGCATGAAAGCATAAGGATAAAATGGTCTTTTTTAACCTGATTTTCTCTGCAATTCAGTTGAGAGTTAAAACATAAAGACTAGCCTTAAATTCATCACAGGGTTGAGAATGCAAATGCCATAAAAAGTAATACTCAAAAGGTCCTGCTCTTTTAATCTCTCAACCTCTTACCTAATTGCATTCTGTGGTAAAACTCCAGGTCTTCATGGCTCAGTAAATAAAGTTTGAACACCAGAAGTAATTTTGTACTTTGTCACACCATCACCCGGTGATGTGAAAATTCATTTGTTTTCAACTCCTGTATTCTAGTCAGGTTATTTCTTCTTTTTGCATGTAAATAAAAGTGTATTTTAAAGATAAACAAAGGCAAAAACAGTAGCAAAAATGCTTTAAAGCTCTTAAAACCACAGTGCTTTCAGCTTGGTTATTTAATTCTTGCATGTTATAAGCACTGTCACATAATAACTGTGAAACAGAGAGGATACTTGACAATGCACTCCTCACTCATGTTTCAGTAGCTGCATGGCAGGAATCAAGAGGTTTCTGCTTTCCTACACTCACAGGCATTCGCTTCCTTTCACTCAAAAGGAAAAGCAGCTTCCCACCTCTTTGCTTTTCAATAGTCAATCTGCTCTAATTATTGTAGTCAAGAAATAGTGCACTCTTTTTATTATAAAAATTTGTCAAATTCACTACTTCCCAAGCACCTGCAAATTTTCAAGAGTCAAGATTAAAGCAGGGATAATGAAAACATTGAACCATGATGTTTTCTTGCAAGCATTCCTAACTGCAAACCCATCCAAAGTTCATAAATACATGGTAAAGATTTCTCTCTGATAGGAATTTTAGACATGGGACATGCTATGATAATTTTAATATATTTTTAATAACCTAAATATATCTTGTTTCAGAAAACACAGCTGAAAGAGTGGGGTTACTTGAATAAACAACACTTGCCTAAGTATGTATTTTTAATGGCAAAGTTCTTGCAAGAGGCAGGTGGACCAGGAAAGACACATGAAGAAAGGTGGATAAAAGAAAGTACACTGCTCAGATCAAATTGCAAATGCTACACTCTTATCTGATTTACACAGTTGTGTTCTTTGAAAGTGCTACCCACTAAGCATGAAAACAGAAAGCTATGCAGTTGTACACCAGCAAATTCTACCTGCTGTAAGGACATTGGTTCAGAAGTGTAAGTTAAGTATCTTTTGTAATGAATTTTAAGTGTTTTAGTAGGAACTGAATTATCTACAGAGAACACAATATGAAATGTCCATTTCTATGTGTAAATGCATCATTTTAATCAAGTTTAGGTTCAATAGCTAAATTACAATAGCATACATGAAAACTTCAGTCAGGTGAAAACAATTTCTTAGCTTTTGGAAGCCAACACCACATTTGCAATTACTTTTTCCTTAAAAGAAACACTAGAAATGTTGAGTTTCTTTGGCAGGGAAGACATATAAAATGTGAAGGAGAAAAAAACCATAGTTCAATGAAGATATTTCTGAGGTATATACTGAAAACAGAATGGATTGCAGTGAGAGAAACCAACATTAAATGACCAAACAGCAAGACTGCTTTATTTAATGACTGGAGAAAGAGGAATTCAATCCAGTGGATAAAGCAGACAGGCACCTCTGATGCTCATCCAAGTCCTCCCCCTTCCCTGTGCTGTTTGTAAGTGACATGCCAAAGGTCAACTCAGATGAGATATATTTCTTCAAACCAAGATCTAAAGGGCCTGATTCATTATGACATTAACACAGTGAAGATTTTTGCTTCATTCAACTTTCTTTGGCTCAAAGGCCAGGGAGCTGCTCCTCTTCTCTCCCTTCAGAGCAGTCACACCACTCTCTACTCCCTTTGCCCCCTGTGCCCAGCAGGCACACAGCCCACAGCTCCAGGCAGGTCCCTCTGTCCCTGGCCACACTGTTCACTATCACCCTGTCCTGATGGAAACTGCACCTCTCTGTACTTACCCTCCTGCACTGCTGTGGCAATCTGTTCCTAATCCCTTCTCATACCAGTTGAATCTCCTCTTGGGTTCACGCTATAAATTAAAAGGTATATACTGACATTGCCTGTACTGTTTCCCTGCTTCAGAAAGTACAATTTTGCATCTCTTAAAATGTTGCCTCCCAAATCCTACCAGACTCCATTTGAAATGCAAATATTCTAGAGGGAACTACCAGCTATGTATTTTTAGAAAACCCTTCTGCTGCTTCTAACAAAGACTTTTAGAGCTGCAGTCCCAGATTTCAGTATCTCTGATACCTAACACAAAAGCCCAAACCCAGCCATTTTGAAGTTCTCTCAGAAGTAAAATCCTGCACAATTTTGACTCGCTGAAATCTAAAAAGCATATTTGGAGATAAAACCATACCTTCCACATAACTAACAACTACTGTCAATAATCAGAGATCACTACGTTAGGTACTATGTACGTATTTAATAAGAGATAAGCTTTTATCCTAAAAGCTTGCAATTATGCCTATTAAAAGTGACACAAAGATATGAGAAAGAGACAAGATAATAATACATTATTATTAGCATAAAGAAGAGTCATAGCATACCATTTGCCTAGTCACGGCAAAGTATTAGCACAGTCAGGCATTTTTTAAGAAAGCATCTGAAAATGGAAATGTAAGTGACTTTTGAGACTTGTGTGCATCTTTCCTTTTTGCTGTCAAGGGCAGCAGAATAAAGGTTTTTCAGGGAAAACTAGAACAAAGAGGTCTGACAACACTGGCAAGACCAATGGACTGAAAGCTCAAAACCAATAAAGCAGACTACAGGATATTCTTCTATGATATGTGTCTAGAATACAGATTTTCCACCCTTCTCAAATGTGTTTATTATTTCTATGAGACAAAATCTGACTTTGTGATCTTGCTCAATTCTGTCTACACTTACTGAAGAGTCAAATACTCACCTCATCAGTAAGAAATTCCTTACTCAGACCAAAGTCTGTCAGCACCACATGGCCATCAGAATCCAGGAGAATATTCTCAAGTTTTATATCCCGATATATTATTCCCAGCTGCAAACAGAATATAAGAAAAAGTATTTCCAAATAATGTAACCACATCAAGGAGACACTGCTGAATGCATTTAGGTATGACACTAACCAAAATTTCCATTATTAAGATAAACTGACACATGAAGTTGCATGTCAAAGAAGACAATTTTTAAATGCCTTTGAAGAAATAACTTAAAAATTACTTTAAAATTATCAGAAATGACACTGTGCCTTAAAGTCTTAAAATTTAAAGGGCACACTATGTATCCTTTGAAACTAAAGGTGACTGAACACTTGCTGTTGAGTGCAAAACTCAGTTCACCTTGCAAGACGAATGAAAATGGATGCTTCTGTTACATGTTCTGGACACAGAGCACACACACACCTTGCAATAGTCTACAAATCTATTCACTGCCTCTGAAAACTGTAATACTTTCCATATCTGCAGTTGTGTCAGAACCCACTACTCAATTGTGTCCAAACCAAGGACAACTGAACATTACAATCCAAAATTTGTTCGTGTTCACTACAAATTAGTTTTAGCGACATATACCATTTAACAAGGATTACTAAAAATGAACAATCATTTGTCAATAACAGTACTCTCCACATTGCAGACAAACATTCGTAGCCTTAGTCTGGTGTGCAGGAAGAGACACTTCATGGGGAATTATTTCTAATTATACAACTAATGCCCCAGTGGTACATAGTATCTTTGAACTTAAAATTACCTAAAACAGAAGTTCTCTTTACTAACTTTATATGATGCTAAAAGAACACAGCTCAAAATCAGCACTAGGATAAAGTTACTTTACCTTGTGGAGATGTTCAAGTGCCAAAACGATTTCTCCAATGTAAATTTGCACCTCATTTTCTGAGAATCTCTCTCTGTGTGAAAGATGAGTAAACAATTCTCCTCCATTTATATAGTCTAAAAAGTAGAACAAAGAACCTTATAATTTCACTTTCTGACAATTTAATTGCCTTATTGGAATAGTATGAGGTACTTTTGTAAGCTATTTAGTAACACATTCTGCTATCAGATGCTTTTACTTCATTATAATTCTGTAATATTTCATCATGTTGTACAACACTCAATTTCCTTCTTAGAGGACGGAGGGAAAAACAAAACCCACTTTTAAATAAGCAGCAAAACCATGAAATAAGCCTCAAACATTCATCAACTAAAAAATCAGGTTTTTTGCAACATCAGTCTCATTATTTAGGAATATGAAAAGAAAGGAGTACAAGTGATCTCTGCACAGTACTTGCAGACTCCTATGAAATACTCTTACAAGCAACAAAGCAGACTGACAGTGAAAGGCAATTCAGAAAACAGGTATTAGTGAACTAATCAGCTATGGACAATTACATAATTCTCCCCTCACAAGGGAAACTTTGATGGCAAAACTTACTGGAGATTATTTCCACATACACTTCCCTCATGGAAACCACACTTTCATTCTTTGTAGGTTGTGACAAAGATTTTCCCACAGTAAGGTAGAGGGAGAAAGTACTATTACAACAGAGCAACAGAGCTCTACTGCAACAAAAACATGTTTCAGATGCAGAGCTGTTCATGCTCGTAGTGCACATTACAGCCAATAATTTGCAACCTCACAGCCCTCATTATTGTATTTGAGCTCTACATCTACAGAGCAGGGAAGATGTCCCACAACACCTTATCCAATAATTTCTTTGATTTTTTGTTTCTGTAGATTTATTGGTACAAGATCTAAATCCATTAAAACGATCCAATCCAATTAAGTTTCTATTTTAAAGAAAAAGGAATATATACAAATTAAAGACTTTCTAATCTCTCTCTGCTTTTTAGTTTTCCAGTTCTCTGTTTGAGAAGGAGTATTAGTGGAATCAAACACTGTGAGGAAGATTATTTATCTAGATCAGTAAACATATGAAAAAGATTTACTGAAATAAAAATAACAAACATTTCACAATTCCCTCCTTCTTCTAAAAAAGCTTCAGCACATGGAAAAAGACTACAGAAACAAATGCTTAAAATATTTCCAGCCAGAATTGCCAACTTAGTGTAAGGTAAGTATTGAATTCCAGGCATTGTCCTAAGGACAGTGACAGATGCAAACCAACCCTGCCACGGGAATGGCACAGGCACCTTAATTCTATGCAGGCTGTAACACAAACCACAGCCCAATGAAACAATCAGCCTTCTAATTCTTGGTGCCAGATCAAATGCATCACTGACACAGTGGAAAAAAAATTACCAGTTACTTCACTATAATCTCCGTCTTAAAGTTCAGATTGTTTAACTTTTTTTGTAGTAGGTTAACCTTGCAAGACAAGCTTTGTATGGAATTGGTGGCACTCACATGGACACAGCACTTTGTTCTTTTAAAGCTAAAATCTGGAATCACCTCCAAACCCTGTATTCTGGAAATGTGGTAGCAATGCAGCTGCACGTCTGTACTTGATTCAGTCTAAACTCATATAGCTCTGCAATCTGACAGCATGAAAAACTGTACTAAATATTGCACTGAGGCTCCAATTCTAAAACCTCTCGAAGCTCAAATGGCATCTTCTCACACACCAAGTTCAGCCAGATACAAAAACAAGACAGACATTGGTTCACTCCAAAATTCAGAAACCTCTGAAAGAAGTAAGTTCCAAAACTTAATTGACGTGATTTAAAAAGACTTACATAATGAGACATAAAAAACTTGTACCAAAAAGTTTGGGTTTTTTTTCCTCAAGAAGGTGTGAAACCCAGTTGAATTATAAAGTACCTTTAAGTCATTTTAGGTAGAAAAAACTTTTGTTGTTGCAAAAATTGATTAAAAGAAATCTTTAAACTCTGTCTAATTATTCCCATTTTCTCCAAAAAAAGAAGGAATAAAGGACCTTTCTGGCCCCAGTGGATATTCTGAGAATGGATGGAGAACTTACAGAAAATTAAAAAACAGAACAAAACAGAAGGCTGGAATTATACATTATCTACAAATTTCTTGCTTCAAACATCACCTCAGCACGGTGTCATGCTGGACATGTGCCCAGTCTGCTCTGGCTGCTGCACAACGTTCTTCAGAACTACCGGGCTTGCTCCTCTCTGACTCTTATGAGAATAGAATATCAAGCTTTTCATTTTCTTTCATAAAGAGGCTTTTATGACTTTCTAATTATCATTGTCACCTGAATTTCTCCATTACCATGTATTTATTTTTAGGTAAATACATCCACCTCAGGTTTGAGGTTGGGGGTCTTTCTGTGTTTCCCCACCTTTCTTATTTTAGTATTTCCAATAGGATCTGCATTCTAGCCAAAGGTATCTTGATTTAAAGAATAGCACTATAATTTTTACAATAAATATTGACATTTTGTCTCTTTTACTCTCTCAAATTTTCCAAGTTATTAATCAATAACTTTAATATCACAATAAATTTCAAACCCTTAATTATTAATGGTTACTATCAAGCAATCAAGAAGCTATCAATGTATTTCTATTTCTTTGTGACATTCTTTTCCGTATTTCTTTAACATCCTGGTCAGAGGAATTTGCAAGAAATTGTATTACAATATTTAACTCTCATTTTCAAAAGAAATTTAGTGAATATGCTATTTTAGCTCCTCAGATTTATTATTTCACTGTAGTATATGAAACTAAGATATGTGCATAGAACACCTTACGAATTGACAGCTACAGGTGTAACAGATTCATACAACATTAATAAAATTTTGCTGATTTAATGTCTAAACTGGCCTGTTAATAAAGGTTCAAAAATGGAAGTTATGAGCTAAAAGGACTTGCAAAACTTGCACTTCAATTAAAGGATCATTTATTTCTTCAAATAATTCACTACAAAATGCATCCGAGCACTAATAATTGATTTTACAGGTTTTTAAAAATATTCTAAATAGGAAGGCTTTAAAAATTAATTGCTGGTGATTTTCTTACAAATACACCTTACACACCAAACACTCAAGTTTGCTGCTAATCTGAATAGTAGAAATATTTTTAATTTTAGAGTGGTACCAAACCTTATGAACAAGCTCTACTTGCAGCACAGAAACGTGTAATTTTAGACTGTCTTTTAACACTCAAAAATTGACAAATGCAGCTGTCTAAATACTCAAAGACCAAATTATTTCACACCAAAAGCTTTGGCAGCAAATGCTCCGGTCATTGACACACATTTTTTGCTGCATGTAAGTCACAGACACCACTAACCCTGCAGTCAGAAGCAGCACAGTGAATTTCAAACAGGAAAACCACAATCACAGATACTGTTGAAGATGAACAGTTATTTTCCTTCCTATGCTCTCTCATGCAATCTCCAAACACACTGTGCTGAAGGCCACATGAAAAAAACCCTAAAAAACCTTGAGATAAAAGGGCTTTTTTTTTTCCATTAACACAACACTTGAATCTTTAAGACTACTCACCTAAAATGAGATGAAGCTTTGTATCTGTCTGGAAGGCATAATGTAACGTGACTAAAAACGGGGATTGCCTGATGTGCTCCAAGACTTGGCGCTCTGTCCTTGTGTGCTCAGTTGTTTTGGCTTTTTGAACAATTGTTGCTTTCTTCAGCACTTTCATGGCATACAGTTTTCCAGCATCGTGGCCACTTACTTTCCTCACCAGGAACACTTTTCCATAGGCTTAAGAAGTGGGGGGAAAAACAAACCAAAGACACAAAAATGAAGTTACCTGCTTGTACAACAGATCTGGCTGATATCATTATTATTTTCAATTACTCATTGTTATGGCAAACAGTAATAATTCAGGCTAAAATCTTGCAAAATACTTTTTCAGATTGAACTTGTCTGAGCAAAATTCAACCAAATAAGCTTTGTAACTGAATATTGCAAGAGTGGGAAGAACAAGCAAACAGTTTCAGTATTTAAAAGCAGTTTTAAGAGTGGATGATTTCTTTCTTCATAATAACCTAAAACTCCTATACCTATAATTAAGGAAGAGTTTGGAGTAAGAGAGATGTTATCTTTTTGTCCTCAAAACAGTCTTTCCATACATACTTTCATTACTGGTTTTACAGCACTGAAGTTCCAAAAACCCATAGAAAAGCCATTTCTTCCCATTGGTATTTAGTACACAGGAACTTTCTAAGGCTCCCATACTGGACTTACATAAGAATAAGCTAGAGGAATTCACAAAAATGAGGTCTTCTGAACACAAAGAGTAAAAACAGTCTTTCCAGAGTTTTAAACATACTCCATACTGTAATAATAAGTGGCAGACATGGACATCCTTTCCTTTTTTTTTATTAAAAAGGACTCCCTGCAACTCTACACAAGTCAATTTAATACCTCTACAGGACAAACCTGTAGAAACAGTGAAGGTCAGAATTATGTGCAGTCGCAGAGCCATGATCTCACTGCAATTACAGAGATATGGTGGGACAGCCTGCACGACTGGAACACTGTCATGGATGGTTACCTACTCTTTAGGAAAGATGGCAGCAAGGTGAGGTGGTGAACCTGCTCTTTGTGTGAGGCAGCACCTGGAATGTACCGAGCTCTGCCTAGGGGTGAATTAAGGGATAAGTAACATGAGTGACACTCTTCTGGGTGTCTGCTACAGGCCACCCGATCAGAAAGAGGAAGCAGATGTGGTCTCCTACAGACAGCTGGGAGTAGCCTCATGGTCACAGACCCATGGTTCCCATAAGCACCCTGGCAGCTGCTGGAAAGACAGCACAGCTTGGCACAAAGGAGCCAGGAAGTTCCTGCAGAGCACTGAGGGTAACTTTCCACAGGGCATGGGGAAGCCCATGAAGAGAGATGTGCAGCTCAGGACAGGTTTGGCATGTGAAGACTGGGGGCAGCCTTGGTTGCAGTGACCAAGATGAGATCATAGAATCATAGAATCGATTGGGTTGGAAAAGACCTCCGAGATCATCAAGTCCAACCCTTGGTCCAACTCCAGTCCCTTTACCAGATCATGGCACTCACTGCCACGGCCAATCTCAGTTGAAAAACCTCCATGGAAGGTGAATCCATCACCTCTCTGGGCAGGCCATTCCAGTGCTCGATTACTCTCTCTGGAAAGAATTTTTTTCTTATCTCCAACTTAAATTTCCCCTTGCAGAGCTTGAGCCTGTGCCCCCTTGTCCTATTGCTGAGTGCCTGGGAGAAGAGACCAGCCCCCACCTGGCTAGAACTTCCCTTCAGGTAGTTTTAGACAGTGCTGAGGTCACCTCTGAGCCTCCTCTTCTCCAGGCTAAACAACCCCAGCTCCCTCAGCCTCTCCCCACAGGACTTGTGCTCCAGTCCCTTCACCAGCCTTGTAGCGCTTCTCTGGACTCGCTCCAGCACCTCAATATCCTTTCTGAACTGAGGGGCTCAGAACTGAACACAGTACTCAAGGTGTGGCCTCACCAATGCAGAGTACAGGGGAAGGATCACTGCCCTGGTCCTGCTGGCCATGCTATTTTTGATACAGGACAGGATCCCATTGGCCTTCTTGGCCACCTGGGCACACTGTTGGCTCATGCTGAGCTTCCTGTCAATTAGTACCCCCAGGTCCCTTTCTGCCTGGCTGCTCTCCAGCCACTCTATGCCCAGCCTAGTCTAGTTGTAGGTCCATAGATAATGGGCTTCCCCAGGGTCAGTGCTGGGTCCAGCCTTGTTCATACCAATGCCCTGCATGAAGGGACAGTGTACCTTCAGTAAGTTTGCTGACAGTACAATACTGAGAGGAGTGGCTGATACAGCTGGAGGCTGAGCTGCTGCTCATCAAGTGTAGCCAGCAAGCTGAGGGATGTAACCCAGCCCCTCTGCCACGGTGGAGGCTGCATGTGAAGTGCCATGTCCAAGTTCTGGGCTCCCCAGTCCAGTAAAGACAAGAACTACTGAAGAGGGTTCAGCAGAGAGCTACGAAGATGATTAAGGGACTGGAGCAACTCTTATGAGGAAAGGCTGAGAGCACTGGACCCCTTTACCCCAGAGAAGACAGAGGGGATCTTATCAATGCCTACAAATAAATACCATAAGGGTGGTCTCAAGAGGATGGGGCCAGACTCTTCAAAAACGCCCAGCGACAGGGTAAGAGGCAACAGGCACAAACTGGGTAACATGAAATTCTACATGGATACAAGGAAAAACTTCTCTACTTTGAGGTGACAGCACACTGGAAGAGACTGCCCAAAGAGGCTGTGAAGTCTCTACCTCTGGAGATATTCAAAACCCACTTACACACAATCCTGTGCAACATGTTCTAGGTTAACCTGCTTTAACAGGGGAGTTGCACTAGGTGGCCTCCAGTGGCTGCAGTGAATCCACTCTGTGATTCTACAGCGATAAGCAAACAGGATACTATGAGAAAGAATGTTATTTTTGTAGATGTCAATAATTATAATCACTCAAAGGAATCAGGAGGAAGGAACAATGATGTGGTTGACTTATTTAGATCAAAGTACTTAACAACCCTTAAAAACACTAAACAGTCATGGGTGCAAAGAGGGAGGGTTCTCTTATGAATATTGGCAGACAAAAAGCTAAAAGGTTAAAAAGAAATATTCAGCTTTTTCAGAGAAAGCAGGTCACCACAAGAATTCATCCTATCTGATTCAGTTATATATGAATAGTGAAGATGACTATTTCCTTGGTTTAGTAAATTATCTACTGCAACAGAAATCAAAGCTGGCTGCTGAAAACTCTACAACAGTATCGAAATAGTAGCTGAAAAAAGCTGAGAAATTGTAGATGAAATTTCAAATAGGTAAATGTGTAATCCATGCATCATAGTAGCACATTGTGCTGAAAAATACTTGGATTTAAGACAGACCACCCAATAAAAACACCAGTAGTAATCTAAAAAAACAAACAGAACTTCAAGGGAAGTATTGAACTGAAGAAATGACAAAACTGTACCATTCCCCAAACCTGCAACACAAACCTAGAAATCCCTTATGCTGTGGTACAAAATCTTTGTGTGCTGGTATCTTGAATGATACAGACTATTTTGGTCTCTTTTGTCCCAAGCTCACTTCCCCCATCAGAAAGAAAGAAAAAAAAAAGGTGTAAAACATCAGAAAGATAAAGAAAAGGATAAAATAATTCCTCTCATTATGAAGGGAAGTAAATATACTTTCACTTTTTATTTAGCCTGACAGAGTACTTACGGATATTATATAAAGAGTAAGAAAAAAATCAAAAATTATATCAAGGTAAGTAAAGAACAAATTTTCATTATTTCTGGAAATAACAATTCATTAGGTATCAACATTGAGAACTATGCAAAGCACACGAATAAATATCTAGCTAAGCTGTTGAACTACTGCTACCCGATACTGCAGGTGTTGAAAATGTAGATGAGTTCAAAAAGATTATATAAATCCCTGAGGGAGAAGAAAGCACAGCAAGAGTTACTAAACACCGAAGAAAATCTCTGGCTCAGGCAGAGCCCAAAGTGCAGGCTGCTACAAGTTCACTAAGGAAACCACCATTGTA
This sequence comes from Pithys albifrons albifrons, assembly GCF_047495875.1. NCBI lineage: Eukaryota > Metazoa > Chordata > Aves > Passeriformes > Thamnophilidae > Pithys > Pithys albifrons. The sequence goes on along the minus strand of NC_092463.1, from coordinate 17,389,872 downwards.
TCCCTCTCCTTAAGCCATCACGAGAGACAGAAAACTGAACCAGCTGGTTGTTTTGTCCAAACTTTATAATTACTTGTGCATTACTTTCTCAAAGAAAATGCTTAAGTATCTCTAACCTGAAAATACACTAGACAGGAGTATATTGTCCTGATGTGAGAGACCCAAATTTAGTAGATCTTCAAAAATGCTATAGCATACATGTGATTGCTTACTAGGAGCACAGTGTAACTCCAGATTATTTTCTGGATTCTTTTTCCTGACAGGTACTAGAGGGTTTAAACTACCAAATCACATGAGGGCTTTTTTCCTACAAGGAAGTTCTGCTTCTTTCAATAAAGAAAAGTGATACTGCTCATATACTGCACAATTCTTTTTCAGAAGTTCTTTACCTGACTCATCACACCCTAAGGAATCCTGATTGCCTTATTTACAGAATTCATCTCAATAAGAGCTTTCATAAATTAAGTTTTCACAACTTATCTCTCAAGAATGGCAAATAGAGTCAGAATGGGTAAGTGTAAACAACTTTCTACTTTGAGAAATGTGAGATACACAGGACAACCTCTTTAAAGATCTTCAGTATTGCATTCTCCAGCTTGGAAGTTCTGGGATCTTGAGTTAGACCCAATGGTCACCAGGTGGTCATCAAGAAATCGATAAACAGAGATGTAAAAAGATTACTGCAGTAAAACAGGCACAGGCCATAAATCCTGTCACCATCTACGGACACGGGTGATCTGAATTAAGGTTGTACAGACCACAATACTGTAACCACAGTAATACTGTTATGCACAGGCACCATTTTAATGTTATTCACCTGTATTTCAACACTGGATATAAACTTATTTTTAGCATCTGAAAAGAGATCCCTACTACTGAGATGACTATTTTAAAGAACTGCTTCCGAGAGTAATATTTACATCTTTATAAGAAGCTACTTCTCAAAAAATGTAGATAACTCTTTTGCACTTCCTAATGCAGCAAAAACAGTGCAGAGAATGGCCTTAGTTTGCATTTCCCAGCTGCTTCCCAGCAGCCCCAGGTTTCAGCTGGAGCTTGAAATTGAACTTCCCTGTGCCTCTGAAAAGCCAATCCAGAGCTTTAAACACAAACTTCCTTAGGTACCCAGGAAACAGTAGTTTTATCAGAATGCTGGAGAACATGAAGTTAAGCTAAATTAAACAAAAGCCTCATGATTTTAACACTTGACTAACTGTACGTTTAATCACACTTTATAAAAGCATACAATAATGCATCGTAAGAGACAGAATGCAGCTTCACACAGAGCGTTCAAGAAAAATATCTGGTTAGTGTAATACCTGTAAGGAAATCTCTAGAAACATTACTACTGTTATCATAAAAAATTTGCAACATAGAACTTTAACATGGTACATATTGTTTCTTCAGAAATCTGAAAAGAACTGACAGAATGATGAGGATTCTCAGCATTTTTGATGAGACTATATCTTAAGTAGCACTATTTTAATCAAATGACTCATGATATATTCAACACCAGAATCTCTGATATCACCACGAGAAATCTACTTAAAAGACAACACTGCAAAATCAATTCATTTGAGTGGCAGCAAGGAGAGAGCACATGAGCTACTTGCAATACACTTACCAGGTAACTGTATTACTGAAAAGCTTTTTTAATTTCTCAAAGAACAGCATTTTAATGTTCATTCTCATAAAATCTCATGCACATCTCACCTACTGCCTAGGCAGAAATATTTAGCCAGCAATATATTCCTCATAATGAAATGCACAGAGTCTTCAAATATTCATCCCCCAAATTCATTAAAAATACATTAAATTATACAAAAACTAGAAGACTTTATTGACTTGAGGCTATGTTACACTGATCTTGCAGCTTATTAGGAGAATTAAAATAAAAATTTCAATTTAAAGAAAAGAGTAATTATTAGTTGCAGATTTATATGGTTATCAGCCTCTAAAATTATTTAAGAGATTTCATACCAGCAATTTACGCCAAATTTCCACTCAATTTGTGAGATAGAAAAAAAATATAATGGGGTGCTAAAACTTTCTTTTCACGACTTCCTTTTTAATGAATACAAAGTCATAGTAACAGAAGAATATATATTCGTAAGCATGCACAGAAGTTTACTTAGATAAAAGTATATAAATAACTATATGTACACGTAGTACTATATCATATCATCATCATAAGCATATCACCATCCTAAGTAACAATTCGGCAGGTCATTAGAATATTCCAAAATACACACTTGCTGAAGGACAACAAATTAAAAATGTAAAGTGTTTTTTGGTTCTTTGCTCTTTCTGTATAAACACAAGCACATTAAGCCATTGCAGGAGGGCAGCTAATTCTTGCAGAGAAAAAGGTGTGCAATTCTTATTGTTTATACCACATAGGATAGTTTCTGTTTGTGCCCTGGGGTGCTGGGTTACACGTCTGGGGTTTGTGGGTTAAAACACATTTCTCTTTGCATCACTGCATTTATTGAAATATTTTTATTAAATTGTAACTCTGAGTTATAATCTCTTTTGTGTTGCGTTCATTTCTCTGCTGGTTTACCTCTCACTGTGCAGGTATCAGGCTATATAAACTAAAATTGGGGATGTGGCAAAGTTAGAAAGGCATGTAGCTCAAGCAGCTAAAACTGAAGGGAAAACCCCAAGCAAACCCCTGTACAGATGTCAAATAATAGGCATCCCGAACAAGCTTTTCCAATTTTTATTGTCTATGACCAAATTGTCAAAGACCAGGCAAGTGAGTGATGATTAACAAGAAAGGCAGGAAGTGACACAAGAGTGTAAGTTGCATCTTAAACTATACTTTATATCAGCATTTTCCTTTTGTTTGTTTTTTGCTTTTTTATCTTTTTAAAAAGTGTTATTTTAGTAAATAAATACAGCAGGCAATACATGCCTAACTTTTCTTTTTTAAAGCAAGTAAGTTTTTAGAAAGCAGCTCTCGTATGCAGGACAACCTACCACTGGGTCAGCATGCCATTAATTTGTAATTATTACAAAAATTAAAATAAATAATTTTCTTCAAAAATTGTTTTAAAGGTACTGTCCACTGCTGAAGTTTGATGAATTCAGAACAAATTACCCAAGAGTTGCCTGGATAATATTCTTACTTTCTTCTTCCCTTCTTAGATGTAGGATTTGCTATTTTCTCCAGTTATACTGAACCACCTCTGTCATTATTTCCAGTAAGAATCTTTGATACTGATCTCCAGTTTAATGTCCAGATTCTTTTAGAATTCTCTGATGGATGAATAAGACAAATTTGGACAGGTTCTTAGATCAAACACAGTCCCGTTTTAAGTCTGTTCTTCATACAGGAAAAGAATTTCTTATTTCCAAGGCTTGTCTCCAATCAGCCATCCCACCTACTATCCAGGATACATTCCAGCTGTCCTCAGCAGAAAATAAAGGAAAATATTTAGTTGAAGTTTGCAATTATTTTAGATATTCATTAATTTAGGCCCACAGTTCTAAGCACAGTATCCACACTTCTTTTTCCTCTTTTTATGAGAGATTATTTTAGATTTTATTCAAAATACTTGAAAGAACTAACTTCTATTTCACATTCTTAACTTTATCAGAATACTTTCTGACCTCTTAGATGAAATTTCATTCTATGTTCTTGTGTAACAAGATTTTTGAGACAGCTATTTTAATATGACATTCATCCCACTAAGTCTGTACCCTTCATAGGAATCAATCCTTCAGATTCCAAGCATCTTCCACATATAAGGAGAATATCCCTCCCATATATAAGCACTTAATTCCAAAAGATCATGTATAAAATGTTCACTTTTATATATCGTAGTTAGATTCTTGTTCCTAATTATTTTTTGTCTTCCTTTGTGAACTGGAGTTCAAGAGGTAGACTGGATTATTAGTGTACATGCTCAGAAACCACTTGTATTGTCTCTTCTTAAGCGCAGCTGAAAGAGTGAATGAACGTGGCATTTATCACAGTTAAGTAGAAAAAAAGGAATAATCTACGGGTAGAAAAATGTATGACCCAGAATGCACTCTTGCAGTGTTTTGTTCTTTTAAGAACATGTTTACAAAGAATGAAGCAAATAAGCCAAGTGGGCGTACATAAATCAACACAGCCACCTTCTCCTGCTGTTCCCTTCCCGCCCCGGTAAGCAATAAGATTGCTGGAAAGCAGCTTCTTCTACTGAACAGACACTCGTTTTCTGTGTCCCAGGGAGAAGAGTTTTAGGAAGGACAAGCTGAAAACATGAATTTAGTGGACAGGAAATCTGAACATTCCATATTAGCAAGGCTATACAGCAACAGAAGAAGAAGAGGACTTTACTGAAAACAAACCCAGACCGCAGTTACAAAAAGTATAACCTGAGTATGACACAGGCAAGTCAGAGAAGTCAAGCCAGTGCTAATGTGCTCCCAGAGCAGCAAGTACATTATTAACAGCTTTGTTAAGAGTGGCATCCTGTCATCTATTTTGTTTCACTGATGTAAAGTGTTCCTGATTTCTTCAATGGGGAAGTTTATTTATTAATATCCCCTTAGTGCAATTGTAAAAGGACTCAGACTTCTGCTTCCTTTTCTTTTCTGCAAGACTCAGGTCAAAAGAGGAACATGTACACTGTCATACTATTTTAATACCAAAAATCAAAAGATAACAAGTGTACCTCCAACTGAGAGAGTGTGTATAAAAAGAAACCAGACATAAAGGAATGTAAGAGATGAATTCAGATTAAAGAAAATAGTAAGTATGAAATGATGCTAAGCCATAACATGAAAAATGTTACCACAAAAAAATGCTTCCAAAGAAGAAGTGTCAGCACACATGGAACCTATTTCTAATAATCATATATTTTTTGTATTTTTAAAATACAAAGCTTAAAAATGAAGATTTAAATAAACTTTCACTGCTCTTACCTGAAAAGAACCACCATCAAATCTGTAAGAAACTATCACAATTCCATAGACTTAAGTGAAGTGTGGTTTAATTTAACATGTTTTAACCTTCTTTGGTTATTCCCGTTGCTTCATATTTCAATTAGTTTAAATAGCACACACACAGTCATCACTTAATGTAACTGTGAGCTGTCAGTATGTTCTACCTGCACTGCTGTAGATGGATTATCAGTTTGAAAACAGTGCATGCTGCAAAACCCCACAGTGAAGCACATTAAAACAGCATCATGGTTTTATTTAGCATTCACCATATTACAATACTAGCACTAATACCTCAGGCCAGGATAAAGCTGTCACTGCCAGAGTAAAAATAACACTTGTCTATTTGGTTATAGCAGGGCCCAGAATGTGTCTCAAGTTAGAAAATTAAACATCCTCATCAAGAGTATCTTAGGAAGGTTGCAGAATCTCACCTACTGGAGGCTTTCAAGAATGAACCCCCATCAGGAATGATGCAGGTCTGACTGTGTCTTGGGCCAGCCAATTAAGGGACCTCTTCAAGTCCATTCCAGCCCTGTTTTCAGTGATTCCATGTCACTGCAAACACTGACAACTGGCAGAGGGTCACTGCCCCAAAGCAAAAAGGACTAGGTCCATTCTGATCGGGATATTGGCATTTAATGCTGTCTAGTAATGAGCAAGCTGCAACCTCTGACACATGTAGGGCATGACTCTGAACTGCTACAGGGCTGAGACTGAACTAAGCTCCTCAACTGCCCTGATGGGGCAGATTTCTGAAGGAAGAACCTCAAGTTATGATTAAAATTGCATATTAAACAAAGGGGGCTAGGGGGAGACCAACCCTAAACCGACCCCATCAAACACCACAATAACTACTCTTCCTACAAATGCCATTCCAGCATACCCAAGGAGTACTGAAGTTTGCAGGAATCTCTTAGTCAGACCTTGAAATAGTTTGGAGCCTACTAAAACAGAAGTTTCTGGAGCACCAAGACTAGCAGAGCAGGATTAAGTCAGACAGGCATGCTTCATTGGCTTTTTCTTTTTTTACTCCACATACATACACTATCAATCCCACTGTCAACCCATTGAAGCAGACTCTTCTGAAAGGAATCACTCAAAAATTACCCTGTTAACCTGAGCGAACAGGATAGCTTTGCACTGTGAGCCTGTGGGTTACCTGGAGAAGGGAGGGCATGGAAAGTAGCAATGAAGGATGGACAACAGCAGCAAAAGGGAGTATTTCAGAGATACTGCCTGAAGACAGTAGGTGGGTCAGGCTACTAATCTGAACTCAAAGACTGACACAAAACCCCCAAAACTTACTTTGTACCCCAAATGCAATAGTTGTGTTATTAGGGTGATCTCAGACTAACAGCAGAGGTAACAAAAAGGACAAAATTCTGGTATGGGACAGGTTTTCATACACACATACATGCAATGACAAATCCAGCCAATGTTTGCACCAGCAGAAGACAGCCTCACATAAATGCATAATTATTTCTAATTTCATTTTTGGCAACCCCACTTTGAAAAACACAGTTGCTTCTATGAGTGTGCAACATTCATCTAGAAATATTAAAGCTTCCTTGCCTCTACCTTCAACTACCAAAATTTAACAGCAAGGCTTGAATTTTTAAGCGTGTTAAATTTAAATAACTTTACTTTAGAAACAGAGAGGTGATTTAACAGCTTAATGAATTTATGAAAGAATCTATATGACAGCTAAAATGGAAAATCAAAACCCTCTGCTCTTTTCAGTAATGCAGCAGCTTGTGCAGTTATAGGCTCACTGCTACTCATTAACGGCTGAAACACCCAAAAATTTAATAAAACTAATGTAAAACTCCTACAGACCTTGATGACAGTCAACTTATGATTATCCCAATGTAATCAACAATGCCTCTGATGTTAATACTGACCACCAAAAAACAAATAAAAAAGCATAAACACCCTAAAAAGAACAAAAGCCCTTACTTTTGGTCTGTATACAGGACTCTGTGTGTGTCCCTTTAGCAAAGAAGAAACAAAGCTTTTTGTTGGTTACTGTCAGACCTACAACATCCTACAAATCTCCAGCATTGTGCTGAAACCCACAACACACTAACAAACATTATCATCTTGAAACATACTGGGATTTGACTAGGACAGAGAGAGACTTGTGGAGCAAATACCAACTGCAAAACAGATTAGGTAAAGAGTGAAGCATCCTATTCAATAATGTACTAACATTACTGTTTTCTTCCTCAAAAATTTTCTGAAAACTTACTGAAATTATCAAGGTTATGCCTTAACTTCGATCAGGTTTTTCACAAACTATATTAAATTGTCACAAATACTTTCATTTTTTAAAAGAAGTGCATCTTTGAGAGTGCTGTACTGTAACATGTGATGTCCAGTTTTGCACAATATTTGTCAGAGAAAGAATCTAAAAGTAGTATCTTCCTAAAAAATATTCCAATTACCAAAACTTCAGCTAGAAAACAAAATCATAGTTAAAGAGTAATGCTTCCAACATTTAACTTAAAAATAGTGTGTCTTACCCCCTGTTCCAAGAACTTTCAGGAGCTCAAAGTTTTCAATGCCAACTTTCTCAGCGTGGCCTGTCAAATTTGCTGAAGGAAAAAAAAAATCATGTCAGACAAGCAGTACACTGGAACATCATTCTGTCATCTTAACTACAGCTAAAGAAAAACAAGTTAGCAGATGAATTAAAAAAGCAGCACTAAGAGGACATCCCAACTGCATATGGTATTCAACTTGAACAGCAAAGCAAAGCAATTTTCTTGCTGCCATCAGTGTACCCGAAGGTATAAAATCCCAGCAGAACAAGTGAAGCCCTTCTGGTTTGTACACACCACCTTTCACCATCTCACAGGGCACCTCTGAAAAGAGTCCAGTTCCACCTTGTCTGGAACCTCCAATCACACAGTTACAGACAGCAACCACATCATCCCTTAGCCCCAGCACTCTGACTATTCTCATTTTCTTGGATTATATAGTGCTGGGGATGACATAAACACAGCTCCCAACAGATGTTCGTGCCTTTAACACAGGATTAGTAAAGACTCTCCACTAGTATCAAGTAGAAATTACCTTAAATCTACATAATAACTCACAAGTATAAAAAAATCTAAACTGCTACAAAGTTGCTTCATTTGTTGTGCAGTTTGGAAAGAGAAGGTTCTATGTTTATACAAAGCTATGCCACTTTACTTTTTTTTCCTAACATGCATTTTTCTAAGCAGAGATGTGAAGAGTTGTGTTTAAAATAAAGGAGTTGGTTTTGTTGGAGGGTTGGTTTGTTGTTTATTGCTTTCTTTTTCTTTTCTAAGCTGCTAAAAGAGAGCCTTAAGCAGTTACCATCTTTTCCACCTTTCATCACTTCCATTTGCACCAATGTGACTGCAGATCATCCAGCAAAATTGTTCATTCAAGTGATCCAGGTTAAAAGCAGAAAGACAAAAAAGTAGCTAAGTTTGAATATTCCCACCCAGGTTCAGTTCCCTGACCCACTTCAATGGGCAGCTGCACAAGCAGTTTTACCTGCACGATTCAAGATGCAGCATCAACAGCAGAAGCTGCATGAGCTGGTACAGCTACTACAAGAATGCCTCAAATATAAACCTCTAGACAAACTGTATGTCTAAAGGCTAGTAAAGAGAAACACTGCTCAGTTTGGACAGGAGATGCAGGCATTAACAATCACAGAAATTCCAATCTGGTTTGACATTTCTAGGAAACTTTATCAAAATGTGCTCCTTAAATTGGTACCAAAATGCATAGTTCATGTCCATTCACAGAACTGCAGTAACTCAACAACTCAAACCAGAAACACAAAGCTTTGGAAAGACATCCTTCTGCAAAAGATGAACAAGTGTAAAAATCCAAACATGAAATAAATTAAAAAGAAAATCTGTGATTTATTCCAACAATCCTAGGAGTCTATACACATAAACAAAATGCACCTAGTTGGATCAGGGCAACATTAATGCTCTCAGTGGGCACAGTGATGAAATCTCATAAAAAATGTGATTATTTTCAATTCTTATCATTCATATTTTTGAGGGATTCATCAAACTTGGAATAAGTGCAAAGAGACCACCTGAAATCACTGAAACATCATAAAGTCTAAAAGCTTTCAGGATTTTTTTCTTGTGTGAACAGAAGCACACATGACAATTTTTGCAAATCTCAGGGAATCTACAAGCTATCCTAACACATTTAAAAATAAAATAAAAAACCACACACACAAATAGTCAAATTATTATTAGAGAAGCATTACTTTTGTGATCTCCATTTTAGTAACATGTACTAGGCAAGACAGTACCAGAATCCTTAACAAATCAGTGGGTCAATATGCACACAGGAGTTGCACTGAAATTTGCTGTACTACTTTTCACTGCAAAGAGAACAAATCCTCATCCTGGTGCCACATCACAGTCACTGCTTAAGACAGCAGTAAGGAAACTGCATTCATGTGCCAAGAAAGCAGCTACAGCAGGCAAGGCAGACCCAGGCTTAGTGTCTATACAATTAGAGTATGTCATGTCACAAAAAGCAAACTGTCTTCAAGCAACTCAGTATTACATATTACTCTTGTTAACAAGTACTGAGAATGGTACTCAATACACAGTTTCAAAACATTGTCTTTGCTGCCAGAGACATTGTGAGTCAGAACTGTTCTAAGAGACCAGGACTAGAGTCTCCACAGGTTTAATGAAGCAGTGGACATCCCCATAGAGACTCAGGACACAGAACTTCTCTGGTCACTAGCTGAGTAAGTGCTGAACTCAGAATGGCAAGAAATTTTTCACTTATGTTATGGGTTTAGCTAGGCAGGCCTAAAATTTAGGCTTTAAAGTTCAGACCAGGCCTGGGATTGTCAGCTGACTTAAGCTGGGCTGGGCTAGCTAACAGCTGACTTCTTCTAGCCAGTAATATTGTATTCCATACCATATTAGGACATCATCACAGAAGGGGTAAGAGCCCGTGTGTGGGTGTGGCTCAGTCAGTTCCATCTGGCTGGAGTACAGACAGGACCTGCTAGAGTTGGTTTGCTGTGCTAGGCCCTGCTCTGGCTACCGCCACTTGCCTTTTGTTTGAGTTCAGAGAAGTAGAAACATTTTGTTGTTACTCTCTCTTTCTTGCAGGGTGTCTTTCAGAGTGCCTGTAGATCTAGAGTAATGGACTTTATATTGGCTGGAGTGGGAGGTTATTTCTTGTTATACATAACTTGTGTAAGTGTGTGTTATATTGTAGTTTTCTCTTAATTTTCTCTTTTCTGTATAAATATATGTAGCTGGTTTAAGCATAAACCTAGTTTGGAGGGTTTTGTTTCCTCTCCCTCTTCTTTTTCCCTCGGCTGGTTGGGGGGGAGGAACACTCTTTCTCTGTACTTGGGCAGGTGGCGTTTTGCCCGCTCAACCCAAGACAACTTAGAAATCTGCCGATCTTCCATGATGGACTACTCCAGAAATGTTTTACCATCTCACATCCTACAAGAGTGTCAGCAGAAGGCTTTTCAATAAAACACCCTTCTAGAAGGCAAAAGAGTCACTTAATCCTGCCATATTCTTGGAACTGAACAGGAATACAGAGTGGAACCCAGAAAAATGCTGCATCTCCAGTAACATGCTGAAGATTTGTACTGCTGGTTTTAGTCCTAAAAGGAGATGAAGCCCTGAATTCATTCTAATCTAAACTGTACTATGAACTCACATCACATTCAGTAACACTAGTGAAACCTCTCCTACTTTCATGAGGTTACACAATAAAAAGCTGAATGATCCCTAGTTTGAATTATTATGTACTTGTTTCAATGTAAACCGTAATTTTGCACTATCCACTTGGTCCCATTTTTACTTACTCTTAGGATGCTTAATGGCCTTATCCTAAAAAAAAAAAAATTAAAAATGTCTTGAAGGCTATTGCAATATTATTTTCTTGGCAGGCAAAAGGAGAAAATTACATCACAAATAAGCATATGATAAGTCCCACCTCATTCTTTTTGCACTATATTAGGGAAAAAAAGCCAGCCCACAGGGCAGCTAAAAGGTGCTGCATAACACACAGAACTCGATAGGACACTTGAGACAAACTCCCTATAAAGCAAGAAGTAGGATTATTCTTAATAAAAAAAAAAAACAACCAAACAAAAAAAACCCCAACAACAAATCTTCCAAAGAAAGTGCTTCTCCCGATGTTGCCACATGGCAATGGCTTGATCCAACAGCCTCAGTTGCAGGGCTCAGTCCATCTCTCAAGTCACACCACAAGAAAAACTGACGAGCTTGTCTGTGCCCCTTTATCATGACACTGCTAGAAGAGTCCTTTGTCTTCATCTGCTGAACCAGGTGCAGCACTCTGACGTTCTAGCAGAGATGAAGTGCAGTTCTCCAGGGCTGAAGTTCTCATACTGACATTTCCTTCAACTTGCTTTCAAGAAGCACAAACATCAAAAGATCAATTACTCTATTCCCCAGTCACTCCCAAGAACCTGACTACTCCTGGGGAACCTTTCATCAGGAATACTTTCTGCAATTACAAGACTGTTCCAAGTTTGAGAAGCTTTAAAGTACTGCAAGAAGACCAACACTACAGCAGAAACTGACAGAGCAGTGAAAGATTTCTTGCACCCCACAGACATCACCATGCCAGAACCGGTACCAGAACCCGACCCAACAACTGCCTGTGCAAGCTGCACAAAGACAAATTACCTGTCAAGACTGCAATAGGATGTACACTGGGCCACAGCAAGCAGTTTTGGAAACAGAAAATCTACTTCTCCATGTGCTTTTTTCTTCAATTGTGTTGAGACATCAACTGAAGTGCACCAAGGAAGGGAACTAAGTTTGGACAGGAAGAAAAGTACTGACCAAGTCAACAGGATTAGAGTTTCTCCACAACTAATCTGAAGCTACACATGACACAACAATATAATGAATGGTTGTACATAATGGGGGGGAGGGAACCAAAAGCATCCTCTTGGAGACAAGTTCACTGCAGAGGTGCACAATTAGAAAAAGCTGCATGTACTGATTTTCGGCCGCAGTCCGCACTGATCAGCACCGCACCAACATGGTTTAGAAGGGAAGCATGAGGCTGAGAGCGAGAGGCGAGAGACTGACCCAGGAACAAATACTGAAGGGAAAGGCCAAGACATCATAGCACCCATAAAAACAAAGAGGGAACAGAGGTACTAGTCACAAACATCACCTCTGAAGCCAGAAAGCAAGAAAATATCTAGAATTACTACCACTGCAAAGACAAGCCTCCACACGCAGGGACACCAGTGCATGGACATCAGCCCTGTCATTCACAGTCCCCGGGATGCAGGGCAGTCTGTAACTCTGGGAAGCAGCATCACATTTCTGTTTGACGGAGGATCTCCAGATGACGTAAGAGGTATGACTGTCATCTGCACCATACCCGAACTTTGAGATGGCCAAGAGGGAACTAAGGACTGTGCAAGCTTGTACTGTGCAATGATTCTATTAGCTTTTAATTACACTTCTATGATCTTGAGAAATAATATTTCAACAGTGTTTCTTTTCAAGTTAAAGTGTGCTCTGTCCTGTTTCTGGACTCCTTCGCATACGGGTTTTGAAGCAGAAACACTGCAGCTTTCTCTACTGAACTAGATCCTGCAATCTTCAAAAACAAGCTTTGCCTGAAAGCTGCACCTTGTCTGTGCTATTCTGTGCAACAGGAGACCAATTCTGCTGTTTTACTGAGCAGAACAATGAACCTCAGGCAATTTTAAGAAGAGATAAAACAAGAAGGAAAATAAGACAGAAGACATTCTGTAATATTCCAAACTATCAGGTTCCAGTGTCTGGTATCAGCATCAACTTGATTTTAACTTGTTACTTCAGAGAATGGCCCGTCCCCACTCACCTAACAGATCTACTTAAGTCACAACAACAAAGAACAGATGTTGTTTTGAAACTTACATGAACACAAACTTGAGTTTATGCCTTACTCAGAGGGAAGAGTGGGTGTTTTTCCTTGCAATTAAGCAAAACTAGCACATTCCTTTCTTGGGAAAAAAATTACACCATGCAATAGAAGCTACACAACTATGACTTGTTAGACACTGAAGGAAGAGCCTCTAAGATGCTACACTGTTTATCTGCTGTATAGAATTACACTTTGATTGCAACTGGTTACAGCAACTCAGAACTATTTGTGAAGGGAAGTGAAAGTATTCTACAGTACTTGAAATGTGAGAGACCATCACCACCTCGTAACTCTCAGGTCACTGAAGAAGAGCACCATTTAATCAGGTCAGGGTACTCTCTTATAAACTTAAAATGGAATTTAAAAACCGTAACATCTCAAAGATATTTTTCTTAGACAAAAGAAAGAATATAGAGCAAAAATAAATCACACAGTTCTGAACTCATGTGAAAGAAAAGCAAGTACAATTCATATTACTCTGAACTCTAAGATTACAATTAACTGGGGTGATAACTACTAAAAGCTGCTGATCCCATTCTAGAAGTCCTGAAAGCCTAAACTTTACACACCCAAAGAGGACAGAGGCCCCCAAAGTACTCGCTAAGTGAAACACAGTATGTGGAAATTCAGAAGCATGAAATGCTGTGGGGAACATCATTAGAAATTGTCATTACCTTTATGAAAATAGACTATAATTGTAGAGGATCATCCCACCAAAGTTACCATTTGCACCTCGGAAGCTGAACTATAAAAGTCCAGACACCTGAGATTAACAATCCAGACTTACAATAGTCTGAACTGGAAAATGCTCCATTTAAAGATCTATTTGGATTCAGAAGTAGCGGCCTTTTGCTCTCACAGAGGTGATTTTGCTATGAGGTGTATCATTCCTGGGAGCTGAATCACTATGAGGTCACCCAGATTCAGCCTAGAAGCACTTCCACATTTAGCTGGAAGATTAATGTACAATAACCCCAAAATGTAACTAGACAAGATGCTAATGAATAAAATTGCTATAAATATCTAATAATGAACAGAGCTGAAACAATCAGGTATCTAAGGATTGCACATACCTTTCCAAACACGAAATTATAACTAGGTACAAGATATGAATCAACTTTGGGTTTCTCTACCATCAGAAATCAGTACAACACTTTACAAAAGAATGTACTTTATTCAGTCACAGAAACTTTGAGCACAGTGCCAAGATTAACAGAATATAGATTAATTTATCAACAAAAAAAGAGCAACTGATAATTTACATGTTGATGGCAGGTATTTACATATTCATTTATGCAGACATTAACCAGAAAACTGAGGAATTATCTTCAGAATTATCCTGTCCCAGGTAAAGAAACAAACCCAGCAAACTGACTGTGTGTAATGCCAGTTCTTCACAAATCAGGTCACCTGCCTATCTACAGACTGAGTCAGAAGCCAAGAAACCTTAGTAGAGCTTGCACCTCATCACCAGGATTGTACAGGGGGGAGGAGACAGAGAGAGTATGTCTGCCATTAGATACCAAATTATGCAATGAATCAGATTCAGCAGAAATATTTACATGAAGAAGATATTGGCAAATCACATCCTCACATACCCAGGTCTTCTCATGTTTAGGCAATTCTGGCTTATGAATAAAATCCTAACATGCATGACTCCTAATTCTTTTGTGGAATCAAGTATGAACTTTTAAACCATCACATTTAGAACACATTTGATCAAAGCTAATAAACAGGCTTACAATGAAGACCGCAACTACTAGTCCTCATTTATATGCAAAATTATCAGTTGTACCAGACACTTGTACAGATCATTTTAGCCAATTTGTTAGGTTCCAACGCCTGGAGGGAGTAAAACAAACAAACTAAACCAAAGAAACTAAACCAAACAAAAAGTCACAAACACAACCCATGAAAGATCAATGGTCCTTCTCCTTCCATGATCAAAGCTATCAGAGGATAAATAACAATTCCTACATTACAAAACATTTTTAGAAAGTATTGGTTGTGCAAAGAGTAAAATCCAGAGATTTAATTTGTATTAAAGATGCTTCAATACTTAAAATACTCTTTATCCTTCCCACAGCAATCCAAGAACTTATATATTTTAGCGCTCAAAAAAGTAGAAGCAAAAGCAAACCACGCTTTGAAATATTTAACTATTAGTAGCTCCTGATCCCTAGACAATAGGAAGAATTAGTACACAAGTAAAAAAAAATCTCTTACAGAAAACATACTTTTAAAAGTATCTTTAAAGTTTCATAAGGTTTCCTTTTTAAAATAAAAAAAATGAATACTGTATAGGTGCCAGACGTACCTCCATAGTGAAGCCTGAACATTCTATTCAGTGCATGATTCATCATGTTTTTTAGTCAGAGGAATTTTCACAGTTCCTCAGGATGTAACATGAAACTTACAGTTTACAAATAAATGCATTCTAGTTTAAGTTTTCATTCTAGAAGGTGTAACTAAGAATTTGGGTTATTAAACACTTCAGATAATCCATGTATTTATTTCCTAAAGCCTGTTATAGTTTGACTCCAGTGGCAGTTCCCAATTCTCCTGCCTCTGCAGCCCAAGCCTACACTGACCTCTGGACTATACATGCCTTTCCCAGGCACGTGTTCCAGTCTGGCAAACTGAAGCAAGTGCTTTAGCCCAAACCTTGTGATAACATTAAAACAAAGCCACTATCCTCTTCAAAACAGACTTTCTAAAAAGGAAAAGAACAACTTCCTGAAGCAAAAAACTCAACATATATGGAGCTCATCATCTCATACCTTCTTGGAATGTCTCAGGTTCCTCAGGATCCCAGTTTTGCCAATGTCTGCCTCTCCCTGGGCAAAGCAGGGAGTGCACACGCAACCCAAGACAGGCAACCTCCTACGCAGTCACTCACACACTCTTAAGGTTTAGGATCCTTTGATCCCTGTATTTTCCCCCAAAACAAGAGCTATGACAGAAGCCAAGATGAGTTGGGGAGGAAATTTCCTGTTAATAGTTCTATTTTCTTCTTCCCTTCTGACATCACAAGACTTTCCCTCTCTTCCCATATCCTTCCCTATCACACGAAATTTTTCCCCCAAAAGACTTTACATTTGCTATTGTTCAGTTCCACAACACTACCAGGAAACAGAAATGTTAAGATGCAATACTGTTCTTTTTCCACCACTGTAAATAATATCTAATTTCTTAGGTCTACAAGATTAGAAATTGTATTAACTCTGAAGGTTAGCCTTCAAAAAATAATTTTCTTTTCAAGATTCCAGAAACAGATGCTAGAGAAAATTTCATTTTCTTATTATTTTTACTGTAGAGATTCAGCAAGAATCAGAGGCAGTCACCACTTCCTACTATTTGAACTTTGGCATATTTTTGTTTCTACTTCCTGAAAAGAGGCGGCGATTCCACTTTCCCTAAAAACTGATTTTCCTGCCCAAAGTGAGAAAAGAAAGTTGATAACTATTCTGAAGTGGCTAAACTGTGAGGTTTCTATGCAGATAGAAATGGTCTGGTGTCACAAACAGAAAAAAATTGCTAAATATATTGGGAGGAAACCGTTATTAAACATGTCCTAAAAGTCACTTTTGTGTCTAGTCTGCAAAATATTCAACTAAAGGAACAACCATTGAAACACACATAGGCTTAGTTTCCCCAGCAGCAGAGGGGCATTCCAATTATTTTCATTA
Source organism: Pithys albifrons albifrons (assembly GCF_047495875.1). Taxonomy (NCBI): domain Eukaryota; kingdom Metazoa; phylum Chordata; class Aves; order Passeriformes; family Thamnophilidae; genus Pithys; species Pithys albifrons. Next base: position 17,373,304 of record NC_092463.1, on the reverse strand, counting down.
CGAAAATAATATATATATACATTTATATATATATACACACAGAGAGAGCAGTGTCTACTGTTTGTAACACAGCACATCACATGGCATCACAGAGGCACTCGAGTGTTACACACCACAGTTCCTTCCCTATCACAGACCCAATCTACATGCCTATCAAGTGATGTTTTTTCAGCAATTACTGTTTGGTCACGCAACAGATGAATTTCAGGGCTCTAAGACTATGAGATGCAGAGCTAAAATTAACCTTGATGCTACATATCAAAGCCAGTGCTGGGATTTCAAAGTTTAAAGGACATCAAACCATGGTATGATAGGGTTAACACTCAGCTGGGAGTTCTATAGTATGTTCACTTACTCAATTATTAATGCCTATCCCTAACTGATTTAATATTTTTAGCAATCCCAAGACCAAGTAATTGCAAAAGCAAAATACTAGTTGTTTTGAATTAGTGAATCTGTTGTCATGGGGTTCAAGCAACAATTTTCACGATATGAAAATAAGACACTTCCTTCTCAAAGAAGCCACTATTTCTACCATAATAGAACTTTCTTTCAAAGCACTGTGGAGAGACCAACCTCTTTCTAATCTGCCAACTGGCAGCTACTTTCAATACGTAATTCTAAATTATTCACTTGGTCACAGAGATGGCACCATCAAAGATCAGAGATGAGAACACTGGAATCTAAACAAATTGCACATTAAAGGATATTCACTATATACAACTACAGCATTTAAGAGTGACAAAAATCCACTGCCTCCAAACTCTAGTTTTTGCATGTCCTCTCACATTTTTTCCCAAAATGAAGCAAAATTAAATAATCACACTGCACGTTTTAATACTGTCGTAGGCTGACCCCAGCCAGCAGCGAGGCATTCGCACAACCAGACCCAGTATAAAAAAACCCTCTTAAATATCCAAAATATCCTACAGATTTATATATTTCTGTATCAACAGAAGCTGACTGCAGCTTTTCTGGTCATATTATCACATCTCTTTGCATTGCATAGAGACAAGTTCTGAAACAGTATCTTCATACATCTTGCATAGCAATGACACTGTTGACACCTTTAGGAGTAGGAGTCTCCCAGGAGTACATGACAGAGCAGCTCCCTCCTCCACCCCAGTGCTCCAGAAATAGATAAGTCATTGCTAGAAAGCATTTTTCAGAAAGCAGTTTTCTAAACACTTAATAACAAGACAACAAGGGGGGGGGGGTGGGGGAAGCAGCTGATTCCTACTAAACTGAATTACAGAAGCTTAAAAAGACAAACAAGGTAAAGAATTTTTAAAATAAAATTGCCTATAGATACTTTATGGATCTATACAGTTCTATGATCAGGATCAAAATCAAAGTTGCTTATTATGCTTATTAGACATCTCTTTGTCTAGTTTATGCAAATGTGTATTCCTCAAACTATCTCTAAATAACTATCCCTCAGGGACATGTATTCTCAACTTTTATAAAAGAAATCTAGACATAGCTAGGAAAAGATACTGAATAAATGTGTCCCACTTCCTTTCCCCTTACCCCCTTTCCTCCTGCACACTTAAACCCAGCAACACACATCGAGACAACTATGTTTTCCACCAGCTCTTGAAAGAAGGAAACTACAGTCCCTTTGGCTTCTGCGTAGCTACCAGAAAGACCGCCTTTTTCTTTTCTTTCCCCTTTCCCAAGCCGCAGTACTAGCTGGGTTCCTCTGGGGCAGCTGTCCCGAGCCCCAGGGCAGGGGCACAGGGAGGGCAGGAGCCTGATCGCCACCGAGGAGACCCAGCGCCACCTTCGACATCTGCCCATTCGGGAATGCCAACTACATGAACCCTCTGGGGCGGCTCTCTCGAACTTCTGCGGTGAACAGCATCATATGCTCACTCCTACTTCATCATGGAGAAAAAGATGACGACAGAAAAGGAATGAAGGCCATGGGTTAACAGCACCTCCGTACTTAATAAATACCGAGAATACATGTTCTGATTATGTTTGACATGCACTTCACAATTAACAGTAAAATCTAGATTTACTGCAGCGTTCAAGTTGCCTGGAAACTTCTGAGAAGCAGAGTCCCTATTAAATATAAAAAAAGCTCTTCCCCAACACAACAACCTACAACAGAGCATTTCTGTTGTATCTTAGGAGGTGATATATATTCCACGTGTTGAACTACTTCTCCAGAGGGTCATCAAATAACTAGGGCGCTACAAGAAGATCTACAGACTGAAACGCCAGATAACTGTGGTTACGTGTTGGCACATTCCCCTCCCTACAATTCCGGCATTTCACCGAGGTCAGAGAAAAGCTGTCACATAAAACGACATCATTTAGGACTGAAAGAAACCGCCCCGCCAACACTGCCATAGAAGTTAAACATACAATTTTAATAAATGTTTTAGAGAGGGAATGGCTAAACCTTATCTTCTCAAAGGCGTAAAATACCAGTGGGAAGTGGGACTGGGGAGCCAGGCACGCAGCAGAAGTCCAAGTGCAACAATTTTTTTTCAGAAATAAAATAAGGCCCCCCGCCCCCATCTTACATGCTCCTGCCTGTATCTTCCAGCTCATCTTCTTTTTATTTTTCCCCCTCCGAGATTTCCCTGCGGGTCCCAGCTTGCTCTCCGGGACGGCCCAGCCGGGCAGCGTGTCCCGGTGACCGCCGGGGTCCCCCCTGGCCCCGGGCCCGCGCTCACCGTTCCGCAGCTCGTGCTTCACCGTGAGCAGCGGCAGCTCCGCGTCCCCCGCGGCTCCCTCCATGTCCTCCCGGCGGCTCCCCCGGCCCTGCCGCTCCCGGCGCCGCCCGGGGATGTCACCTGGCCCGAGCCGGGATTTATTTTCCAGGGGCGCCCCGGGCGGCAGGAGCCATGTAGGCGCTCCCGTACGCCGTGTGGAAAACGGGGAGGGTGGGGGGAAAGAAAAAAAAAAGAGGAAAAAAAATACAAACCCGCAGCACCCAACAATAAACAGTTATTAAAATCTAGGGAGGCACACGCACGACGCCTACCCTCCCCCGACGCTCAGAGCCAGCCCATGTCCTTGCGGCTCCCCTCCCCCGGGCTCCGGCCGCCCTCCCCGCCCGGCAGCGGGAGCGGAGCGGGGCCGAGCCGAGCCGAGCCGGGATAGGCTGCGGGCCGGGGGGCGGGACAGGCTGCGGGAATACGCGGCGGGATCCGCTGCGGGATAGGCTGCGGGAATACGCGGCGGGATGGGCAGCGGGATAGGGCGCGGGAGCGGCTCGTGCTCAGGCGCGCGCGCCCCCTCCCTGCCCGGGCCGCGCGCTCATTGGCTCACTGGCCGCGCGCGCCCGCGAGCCCCGGCGGGCAGCGAAGGCTCCGCGCGCACCGCCCCCGCCCTTCCGCCGCGCGCCGCGCGCCCCCATTGGCTCGGCGGCTGCGCCAAGCGCCGGCCCCGCCCCGCGCCCCCCCCCGGCACTCCCGGGGCTGTTTGTAAACACTCCCCGCGCCCCCGGCCCCCTCCCCGCGGGGCGGGCGCTGCGCCGGCCCAGGGACGGCGCTGATTGACCGCCGCGGCTGGCAATCAGTCACCGGAGGGAGCGGCTCCGCGCCCTCCCGCGCGGTACGCGCCCCTGTCACCGCGCCCGAGCGGCAGTGGCCCAAGGACGGCCCACTCGCCCAGGCGGCGGCGGCGGCGGGAAGCGGGATCGGGGTCGGGGTCGGGGTGTCCCCGCGGCGGGATGCGGCGGGCAGGGAGGGGAGAGGCGCAGCCGGGGCCAGGGGGGCGGTTCCCGCGGAGCCCCCGAAGCCCCGCACGGGAGGCGCGGGCGGTGTGTGCGGGCTGTCGGTGCGGCCGTGCGGGCCGCGCTCGGGGTACTGGGCCCGGCCTAGCACCGCCTTCGCGCTCGGCCGGGCCCTGGGCTGGGGGGTGGCGAGCGGGGCCGCACCTTGGGAGGTTGGAGAGGCTGCATGTACTGGAAGTTAAAACAGCGTTGGCGATCACTGGAAGGTCTCAAAGCTTGGTTGGTTATGCCAGCTCAGGAGGTGCCTGTTAGGGGGGTGCTTGATGTGAGATGGGAGGGGGCGAAGTTACCCGGCAGGTACATCCCTGTGCTCGGTTATCCTTGCGCTGCCTGCGGCGTGTCCGTCTGGTCCCGTCAGCTGCGAGGGGGACACTGTCCTTACAGCGGGCTCTGAGTCCCGTGTTGCACTTCGAACGCATCAGACTTGTTCGCCTCAGTTAAGACTCTGTTATGGTTTGGAAGCAATCTGTGTATGTCTAAAGCTGTCCTCATTTCCTTGAGACAGATAACATATATCACTTTTCTCCCCATTTCTTATTTACAGTAATTTCTTACTTGTTGCTCTTGAATGACATTGCTTCTGTCCTCACACACAAGCTGCTAATTGGCAATGCCATGTCACATACATCAGCTGTGTTCACACAGTTTAATTCAAGTACATCAAAGATCAATGAAATAAAATGTCGTATGTTAATCCTTTATTCACGTAGCACTATTATATAATTGTATGTGTTTGTGCACACACATCTATATGTAAACTGTGTGTACACACATACAGACACACATTTCTCCAGTTTCCTGTGGAGAGATTAAGTTGAAATATTTGAAGTTGGTAAGAGCTTTCTGCCTCTGAATTGTTTAAATACCAACTATCGGTTTTAGGGCACTTTGGGGATTGGTTTCTTCCCGGGAATTAAAAATGGTATCTTAAGGGCTTCATGGTATTTCAGGTAAAACTTCTTGAAGGTGTTTTCCACCAATCATTGTGGCTGTTCTGTTAAGGTATCTCCATGTAGCAGGTGGCACCCACATAACTTCACTGAAAATGTCCATCCAGTTACTGCCTTTCCAACAGTATTGTATCAAGCCTATAAATATAGAAACTCTGATCTCAGGAGATCTTTTCAAACTCAAAAGTAATTGATTCCCTAACTTCTGCCACTTGACTTAGAAGCCTCACTATATAGTAAGTGTTAAATTGGTATATTATTAAACTATAAAAGGGAAAATAAAAAAAATACTAAACTGATGAGAATTAAGTTTTTGCATCTTGTAACTAATGACTCCTTTGTACAACTACTGGGTAGTGTCAGAATTACTTCTTGACAGGATGTAACAACCACTTCTGATTATTCTGTGTCCCAGATAATAGAAAGAGACTAGTACTGTGTTTTATCCAGTGGCTCTACTAGCCTGCCCTTGGACTAACTGTCCCTGGCAGCCTCAGAAGAGAGAAATTGAAATCTGACTCCACTCTGTTCCTTACTTGCGCTCAGTGTGAGTGGAGCTGGCACTGAATCCAGCAGTTGTTAATAGTCTTGGTTTCAGATGTTCAGGGCTTGACAGACTGTATGTGATTATTTGCCTCAGGCTGAAACCTTCTGTTTTCTCCTTTTAAATTTCAGATAAGGCAGCTTTAAAAAATGAGACAACAACCCTAAAACATCAAACCAAGGGTGTTGATCCATGCTGATTACGCATATAGCAAAACACACGGGGATTACCATAAGAGAACTGGGCTTGGAAAGTACCATGGCATGAACTGAAAGTACTTGGTTATCACTGAAAGACCCCCTGATTTACTTGCAACATGGTCATTTTGTTAAAAAAAATCAGGTTTTTTTACAATAACAGTTTCTCCAATGTTAAAATATTTTTGCAGGGCGATTTTTGTGTTATGCCCAGAAACAGTGCAGCAGCCATACTCAATGCTTGGAAAGTATTCCACCTCTTGAAGACAAAAAAGCTGTACTTGCACTGAAATCTTAAACCACCTGTCAGCAGTCCATGAGTTCTATGCTCAAGTTTTCCTTCCACCTGAACTTTTGGGAGCTGTGGAGAGTTAAACTTGGTTGTGTGCTTGACTTAAGAGTGGATCTGCCTTGAGTGGAATGGTTCAAGCATAGTGGGCTGTTTGCATTACCTCCATTACATTTGTCTTGGATTCACATGGCTTTGTGGGTGGCTGTAAAAGGACAGAGTTCTGTCAGCCTTAAGAGTAGATAGGAATTACAGGTAGGTGGAAATACACAGGCTACATCTGTATCAGGAAATAAAACCGATTGGGACTCATTCTGTAAGTGCCAGCAAAGTGCCATGGTGTAGCTTGGTGCAGCTAAATTCTTTCCCCTTTGAAATGGTGGCTTTTTCTACGCTGCCTCCTGGATTTGTACCGATTGCATACCATTACTGAGCTATGTGAGACTCCAGCTTGTAAGAGGATACTGCCTGGAAGAATGCTGGTCAGGGACCCAACCGTTTCTGAAAGCATGCCAGCAGCTGGAAGTCTGGATAGTCATGTGACAGTGCTCAGATTGTGCCTTTGTCCCATTTAAATCACTAACACAGGCAGTGACAGAGTCATATGAGGAAGGAAATTTGGCATGAGCCTCCAGCCAAAGCAGCATGTGAAAATACAGCAGCAGTGTTGGGCTACAGACCCACAGGGGGTACAGACTGGTCTGGAAGAGATTTCTTTATAGTTTGGAGGAGTAAAAGCTCTCTTGGTATGTAAACTGTACTTTTAGAAGTGTAGCTTGGAGTGCAATTTAACTGACTGAAAATGTTATTTGCATTTTAAATACTTTTATGCATGTGCTGTGACACTGAACAAAAACCTACTATTTGTATCACGTGCACTCAAGAAATCACCCCCCGGTATTAAAAGGACAAATATTTGATGTTGAAACAATTAAAAGCCATAGGGTGGTGCCACTCTTGCTCCATAGTGTAAATACTTTTTTGGTTTTTAAGTCACATTTTCATATTCCTGTGCACAGTAAGAGCACAATAAAAGCAACTTGACAGGTCAATCAACCAGCAGTTCAGTGTTTGGGCTGAGTGTGTGCTGTGAGTTTGGGAACATGGAGCAACACCGTTCTAAAGATAGATGTCCCTCTCTACCCCACAACACAACTGTTCAAAAATACGTGTATTTACTTGCCATTCCTAATTGTGAAAAGCGGAAGGGGAAAAATGCTGGGAAATACCCACATGGAAAGATACTATTGCACTTCATTTAAGAGAAAGTGTCACAACATTTTCTTTTTGGTTCTAAAAGAAGTGGTGTGCTAAGCTGGTTTGAGGGCTGAGGTGAAACTGAAATGCTCAGTATACAGACTTCTGAGAGGAAATGAGAGAAAAAGAAGAAGAAAATGAGTGCTGTAGCTGCATATACTTCCAGGGTGTCACCGTTTCACAGTTTTGAGGTGTTTGATTCACTTTCTTTCTGAAGTGGAGCTGCATATGAAAATTGTAGTTTCTATGGAGCTCAAGTTGGAGGCATCTGGTGCTTTCTTATGGTCATTGAACTGTTACAGAAATAGGTGTTATTTTCAAAAGGACAAATGTGGGAAAGCAAGATGATACAAAATATATCTCTTAATCACTCCATGGAGAACATTTGCATGGCAGGGGGAAAAAAGAGGATCAAATTTTGGCAATCACCAAATGAGTTTAAGGAAGGACTCACTAACAGGCATGATATGAAGCAGCTTTTGTGGGAGGTTTTAGTACAGTGTTGGTTCTAGTTCCTAGTTTATATATATTCTCTGTGATTTTTATCTTTTTTTAAAATCTGAATCTTTAATTGAACATTTTGTGCTTGTTAACTGTCAGCAAAGTAGACTGGGTAGGTAAATTTCCTGTTTAAAGCATTTTTGTATGAAACTGCTCTGGCCAACAGTTTTATCTCTCTAAAACCACCTAATGTTTTACCATGAAAGGAGAAGTTATGCAAAACATCCAAGCCTAATAATTCTCTTAACGGAAGTGGTACAACTCTGTCAGGAAATGGATCGTTTCTTGAAGAGTGCGTGTGAGTGAGGATGTGTTACTGATTCCAGGGTCCTCTTTCAGTTAGTATTAGTTTCTTCACTGATTGTTTATTTTTGTCTTCAGTTACTGCACACTTTCAAAAGTTGAATTTTTATAAGTCTACATGGTTATGGAAGAGAATAAAAGTACTTGTTATGTTATTCAGTTTCTGGTGAGGAAAAGGAAAATAAATCAACTCTGTCCAGAGGGGGAGGAAAGCAGCACTATCCATTAAAACAGAAATAGGGGTTTATTTCACCTTCTGATCTGCTTAAGCTGCTTAACCTAGGCAGAGATGGAATTTCAAAGAATTGACTTTTGGATCCTTGTCCTCATAATAATTTGAATTTTTTTCAAAATTTTTGGAAGAAACACAGAGGACTGTTTTTCATAATGGTGTCACTAAACCTCAGTTATACTGACTGTGGTGTGTTTGAACTCAAAAGGCCTTTTCAGAAGACTCATATGAATTCTCACTATTTTGAAAATTTACTGTAAACTTTAGAGAAGGGGACTTTAGAAAAGAGAAGCAAATCAAGGTGATCTGAAAGCTAGTGATTATGAAAGTAGAAGTTTTAACTCCTTATGGAGACCATGGATACATTCTGGTAGTTGCAGAAGTTGTGTCTGTGTTCCACTCCCAAGGAAGGACCCACAAACATGAGCAAAATGTGACAGAGCTTAAAGCTGTACACTGTAGTTCTTAAAGAAAGCCCATGAAAGAAGAAGTGAAAAGAAGTACCACATGAAATGAAGGGGAAAAAACATTTCTGAAAATCATAAATGAAAGCTAGTAAGTTAATTTCCACAACTTTTCTTCTACTGACATGTAAAGATGCTGCATCTGTTAAATTATCACAGACCAAAAAGAGGTTTAATGAAATGAGCAATACTGCAAAGGTTCCTTTTTTCCTTTTCCTTTTGATTTTGAACCTATTCTTTTAAATTTAAAAAGATAAGATGTTCCCATGAATTGAAAAAACAGAGAGAAAATCCTGAACAAAAATGGATAAATGCCAGACTCGGTGTATCTCCTGGAGTTTGAAAGGAACTTGAAGCTTCTCAGAAAAAATACAAAAAACTCCCATTAGTTTTAAGTGACTGGAAGGCACCTTTTAACATAGTGTAATATAGGATTATATAATGTAATACAATATGATTTAATATAAGTTGCGTTACACCTAAAAACACCTTTAAAAGGAACAGAAAAATGTTTTCATGAAAGATTTGAAAGATTGTCCTTGCTTTTCAAGAACAAAAAGAAATTAAAATGGATTATAAAACCAGTAGATAAACATGATTGCATGAACATGGCCTTGATACAAAATACTACTGTGAAAAATCAGGCAGTAAAAGCTGTAATAGTAGATTTCAGATTTTCAATGCGTACAAAAAAAATGGGGATTTTTAACTTTACTTGACACTGGCACTGTAGACTGTATGACTGGAACTAACAGGTAACTGATGCTCAAGCAATTCTATCTTTTCATTTGTGGTTTTCTTAAATTTCATCCTATACTGTTTTACTTAGATACTGGATACAAACTAGGGTATTTCTAGCTTAGCATCCCATCTCCAGCTCTGGCCAAGTGCAGCTGTGGAGTGCCATGAGAGTCTGTGGTTTAGTTTGGTTTAACAACACTGTCCTTGAATAAAGACCTCCGTTTGTTTGCTTTGACTTTGCCTTTACCTGGTTTCACCTGATGACCCATGATGATACAATTACAAAAGACAGTGAAAAATTGTTGCCTTTTATCTCCTCCATGCTTTAGTTGCATCTGCCCCTATTTGATAGGCAAACCCAGAATGAGAAGCACTGGTCTCACCTCAAAATATCTAGAAAAATATTTGCTGTAGATAACCTGCTGTAGATGGAGGTTATGCACCAGGCACTTGCAGTTCTTTCAGTAATCCATCCATGGCCTCATTTCTTTCATTTTTCTTAGGTCAAGTGCTTCTGGGGGAAACAGGTTATAGTTACAACACTCAGTTCCAATACACTTCTTTTCTAATATAAAGTGCTTGCTGTGGCAAGGATATCAAACCCCGCTTGGTCAGAAGGCATTTTACACTCCTTTTGTGAATTCCTCAGGATTTGCATTTTCTGTGAATTGTTAGACTTATATGCAAAGAAATGTCTCATTAAGCAATTTTCCTTTCGCTGTCATTTATTAAGTCTGGCTAAGAGTAAGGTTCAGCATCCTCTTCCTTACAACATATCACATTCAAACTTGCTTTTCTGTTGTGACTGCTTGTTAAATGCAGTGGGGAACATGACAGCAGTGTGGATTATTGACATTGTAAATAATTCCATTAACCCTGAGGTACCTCAGACCCCTCAGCCCCCAGCATTTTCTGGGATTTAATAAAGATTTACACCAATGCCACATCTCTCTCCATTTTCAAAAGAACATACTCCTGTTCAATTGTATTCCACCAAATCCACCATGTCATTACAGAAACTCTGTTGTAAATTATTTGCTTCCCATTGGACTCAGTGTTGCCTTCCTGCAGCTCTAGTGAGATGCATTTTCAGATTGGAAGTCTAATGATAGAAATCCTACAGATTCTTAGAATAACTTTTATTAAGCTGAGAAGTTAGTGTATGACTTTGACTGAATTGCTTGTTCTCTAACTGTCTGGCTTTATCCCCAGCCCCCAGCCAAGCCCCACACTGCTGCTCACTCACTCCCCCACCAGTGGGGTCAGGGAGTGCATAGGAATGGTAAAAGCCAGAAAACTCATAGGTTGAGACAAAGGCAGTGTAATAGGGAAAGCAAAAGCCACACACACAAGTAAAGGAAACCAAGGAATTAGCTCACTGCTTCCCATGGGCAGGCAGGTGTTCAGCCATTTCCAGGAGAGCAGGGCCATGTAACAGTTACTCCTAGAGACAGATGCCATCACTCCAAATGTCCCACCTCCTTCCTTCTTCCTCCCCCTTTATGTACTAAGCATGATGTCATGTGGTCAGGAATATTCCTTTGGTCAATTGGGGTCAGCTGTCCTGGCTGTGTCTCCTCCCAGCCTCCCGTGCAGCCCCAACTTCCTCACCAGGGTGGCAGTACAAAAGGCCTTGGCTCTGCGTAAGCCCCGCTCAGCAACAACAGAAACATCTCTGTTACCATCACTGTGTTCAGCCAAATGCAAAACACAGTCCCGTACTAGACACTGTGAAGAAAACTAGCTCTACCCCAGCCAAAACCAGCACAATGTGGCCTTGCAATGTCTTCCACCAAAGCATTTGGGTTTGAGGGTAGTGAGTTATTGTGAAATGCATGACTTTATTTTACTAAGTCCTTAGATAGTAAATTGATTAAACTGCTCCACTGTGTGACAGTATTTTTCTTTAGGAAACTATGTGATTGAAGACAGTGGACAGGCATGAAGTACTGATTTGGTTTATATATAAGACAAAATAATTACTTTTGGATAGCAAGTACCAAAACAATGGGATTATAAAACATTTGGGGATTGTACAAGAACCCACTGCAGTCCTGGAGCACTATCCTTTGATGGATATATAAAGTGGAGATGAAGGGGATTTCTTAAAAAATACGAGTCTCTCACTGCTTTTTGCAAACAGTGAGTGTTAATCCCATATTTAATCTTGTGTTTCAAGGCAGACCAGAGCCATGTTTACTGTAGCCTTTTATATACACTTTCTGACTTTAGATAGGCCGTGTAAAAGCAGTCATGCCTCCCCTAAGACAACACTTGCCTCTCCTTCTCTGCAGAAGTCAATGCCTTCTCACTCCACCCACACACCCCAGGAGAGCAGCCTTCCCCCCACTCCTTGCCTCTGCTGCAGTAGCAGCAGCATCCATTTATGTTCAATTACTGAGTTAAGGATGTTATTGTCACCGTTGAAAGTGACATCTCACATCATCACTTGTCTCTTCCTTTTAGTGCTTTTACCTCTCGAGGTTGAAGCTTCAGGGTGCATCCTCTTACATAGTGGGAGCTTTGGGCTACAGTTTAATCTGCTTTGACCCTGTTGATCTGGTTGTTCTCTTTGGTTTTGTTAACTTTGTTCCTGTTGAGGTTCTTAAAAGTGACAGATACAGAAATCATATACTCTTATTAAAAGAGATCCTTGTCTAGAATAACAGCAAAACCAAAACATTTAAAGAAAACCTGTCTATCCATCTTACTACTAATTGTACCATCCCCTGTTTGTAGAGTATTCACTGCTAATCTTTAGTTATTTCCTTTGGAGAGGCTTATCTCTTTTCTTTCTAGCTTATTTGCTTGTCTTATATCTAATATTAAGTCCACATATTCATGCAATAAGTATCCCAGCAGTCAATATTCGTAAGTTCTTTCAAAGAAGCCAAAAATGTATTCTGATTTATTACAAAAAAGTCTAATGAATTAATTCTAATTGTTTTTTATAGGTGGTATTGAGGATATTTTCATCAAAAGTTTCGCTCTCTAATTGCAAACATACGACTTTACCAAAAGGTTGAGTGTTCAGTGCAGGCAGGAAATCACATCTCACTGCAGTGATGTTGAAGAGCCCTTGCTATAGATGGGCAGTCCTTGTGCTGAGCAAGATACAGACTGAGAACAAAAAGGTGCCCCAAAAAATTTCCTATTGATGTGCTATGATGAAAGCCCTGAGAATACAACTGAAAACTGGGGAAACTTTGACTTTTTGACTGAAGCTGATAGTTGCTATAAAGGTCAGAAGTTGGTTGTCCACCAAAAATACATGTCTATCAGGTACAAAATAAGCCATCTATAAGCATGGTATCCTCTGTATTCCTGTTTATGTTTAAGAAAGACATTGAGATGCTTGACTTCAGAGCTTGTGAACCCAAGGTCACTGAAGTTAGATGGATTTTGGTTAATATTCTTAGTTATTTTTAATATACATAGATTAGATCCTAAACAATGGCTGCTCATATGCACTTTGTTTCACATATTTTCTTCTGTATACTCAGTAACCATGGAAAAGTCGCATAAAGATCATTCTATTCTTTGAACTGTAAGGTATTCATTTTGGACTGCCTTTTATTTCGTTAAATTTATGCAGTCTTGAAATAACGCTTTAGTTGAGAACAGTTTATTTTATGTGATCACCCATGGAATGAATACATATATATGTACACACTTTTTTTTCCCCTAGAATTTGAGACCAAGTACTGATTGCAATATTTTCCTTCTTCAAAAGGAGTGGAATATATTGTGTAATATTTTCCAAACTGAAGCTGGATCTATTTAAAATGCTTGGGTTTAAAACTTTTCACTGGAGAGGGGGGAAGAAAAGCATATTTATTGTTTGATGCAATGGGCACAGATTTGCTTATTTTTATATATGGTTTCATTTTATTTTACATGTCTTCTGGCAAACTGTATCTTTGATGACAAGCAAGAAAGTCTCACTTCTTTCCAGTCTTATATTTTCTTGCTCCAGTGAACTTGCATTATTCCTAACAATTTTCCCATGGACACAATGATTGTATATCTCATATATCTGCAGTTTGAAGTGCTTAATAGATTCAAAATTAGCCTTGTAAACCAAACTTTCTATGTCAAAGTCAGTTTAATTACAAAGACAAGTATTATGAGAATAGAGAAGAAATTTCCATTAGGGAAATCTGTCAGTAGAGAATGGAGTTTGAAAGTCATTAGCTGCCATCAACTCTTCAAATGTTTTAGTAGCAGTAACTGGTTTTTTTTAATAGTAGTCTTCTACTGCTCCATCAGTCTGACTGGAAGTCATAGCACTTTCCAGTAACTGATGCTTGTTGATCTTCCTTTTAACTGATTAAAATCCTCTCTTTTCAGTTTGTGATGAGAAACACCTCAATCCTGTATTAAAATAATAGTATTCTTCTATCTTTGCATATTATTAAAAATACTTCCTGATAGTTATGATAAACCAATATATCATACAACATACCCTGCTCTGTATGATTTTTGTTTTTATTTCCACATAACTGAACAATTATCCATTTTGTAGATTTTTTTTGTCCAGAAATAGTGATCCTAAATATGTCCCAAAGAGGTTCCTTCATACCAATTATATTCAAAGAGAAGGTAGCTAAATAGTCCTAGGTTTGAACCAGATTCACTGCTCCCTTTCCTCCATGGTCAAACCCACATACATTTGACTAATCTTTGGGAGACAAACCACACAGCTTTTCAGAGTTCAGTTTTTGCAAATGTGAATGCAGTTTTCATTGTACATTTAGACTTGGAGCACGTTAATGGAAGGTGCTGTGTGCTTTTAATTTGTCTTCTTTCGCTGCATATACTGTGTAGACTGACCCTTATTTGGGAGAAGATATTGCTGGAAATAGCTAATTAATTTTATTTGGAACACTCTTCTAAGATGCTTGTCTCAAGAGGAAACTAATGGAATTAGGATTAAAGGCCTGCCTGTATCTGTAGATTGCATTCTGATATAAAGTTAGGTTGGTTACTTTTAAACATATTAGCTTTGAAACTGGAATCCTAATGAAATAATCCATGCAAAATTCTTAGCATTTGCATCTAGACAGTTTTCCAAGTAAATTAATTTAGGAGGTGGGTACTGGAATCCATATGATATGCTGCAAGCTGGAGTTATATGGGAGAAAGTCCACTTGGCTATCAGTTTTGACGTTAACTTCTACAAAGAAATCACCCTTAGCTCCAAAGTTTCTGTACCAGAGGTCACGAAATGCTGGAAGGATAAACCAGCTGGGGTTTGTCAACACTTTCTGTGCTTTTGAGCTCTTCCTTAGGTATGCATTATTGATCACTAATGGGCTCGTTGTAGCTGTAATTCTATTTTCTTAAGAATACCATTTTAATAATATTTTTAATTATTTGTACTTCTTGCATATATTAATTGTAACACAAAACTCTTCAGGCACTATGATGTAATGTAAATTGAAAATCCATTTTAGAGAAGAAGGAAAATTCAGCCAGATCAATGCTAGAACAAGCCAAGAGTCTTTTCCTATTTGGAAACAAAATAAAACTTAGCACACTCTCCATTCGTAGGATATGTAACAAGTTATGTGAAAAAAAAATTCAAGAACAAAAGTGGTTACTCCTAAAGCCCCTCCTAAGTAGGTGGAATATCCTTGAATGTTTTGGGTTGGAAGGGACCTTAAAGAACATCTAGTCCCAATCCCTCTTCCATGGATAGGAACTCCTCCCACTAGACCAGGTTGTTGAAAGTTCTATCCAACCCAACCCTGAACACTTCCAGAGATGGGGCAGCCACAACTTGTCTGGGCAGCCTGGGTCACTGCCTCACCACACCAGCCCCTCAGCAAAGAATTTCTTCCTAATATCTAACCCTACCCTCTTTCAGTTTAAAGACATTACCCCCATCAAATACCAAATATGGGATATGGAATTTTAAGGTACATTATTACAATTGCCTGTGTGGTATGTATACAGAAACCAGGAAAAAGGATTGCTAAGCCAGCAAAGGCAGAGCTTCACCTTATTTCCAAACTGTATGGTTTATCAATACTAGTTACCTTGTTCTGTACATATGTGTTTATAAAACAGCCTGTGTAGTGCTTATATCTTTTTCTTTCTTTACGCTAACTTTTCTGTCACATCTGTGTTTACTTAGGTCTGCATATAGTATATGACTTCTACACAAACATTTTTGCAGCTGAAGTACAATATAGCAAATGTTTAAGTACTTTGTCTGCCCTTGAACTCAAAAGGATTAATTATCTACTTTTCTCTGTTAGTTATATTTGTAGAAGTACTATAGGTTTGAGTCCTAAACTGTAAGCTTGGAGAAAAGGTTTTATGCATATTGCCCCTACTATATTTGGGAACAAAACTGAAAGAAAAAATTAGGAACTTAAATTTTGCTCTGTGTTGTTTCTATACAAAATAGAGGCTCAACTCTCAAATTGGAGCACCTCAAGATACATTAATCACTGTAGCTTATTTATATTTTAAAAATATAAAACGAGGTGTCAGATGTGTAAGACATTTTCAGCCCTTGCTTTCTTATTGTTTGGTAATGAAAATCAAAATTATGCCATTAACATCTCTTTCGAGCCAGCTAACTGATGCTGCAGCATTATGAGTCATCTTTTTAACACTGAATTGTTTTTAAAAGAAATGTTTTAATGGTGATAAAAGGTTTGAGGGTAATAGGCATACAAGTCTTACTCTACCCATGGAACATAGGGAAAAGGAGTAAAAGTTTGGGATTGTTCTGTGAGCCAGAAAGGTGAACTGTATTTTTTCAACATCTCAAGTTCTTTGCTTATACTGCTTATGAGCACAGTGGTTTGAGGCTGTGATAATTTCTTTAGTGACCACAGCCAAAAAGAATTGCTTGGGGAGTGGTGGTGGGTGCAGTCACTGAGCACCTGCTGGCAGATGAGAACCCTAAAGAAATTGCATAACCCTGCAGGTAGCCTGAGTGACCTGACAGGTGAACAGGACATGTTTTTTTTGGAGCATAGTACTATTTTTATGATGTGTAGATAGCAGAACATCACTTACCTGCTTACCTCCAGATGGAATTCCTTGGTAGGGATGAACACCCCATCAGCCGTGTGACTCTGCATGACATCACTGGGTGTAACCTGGGCGGTAACACATTCTTATCTAAATAAGCACCTGTGGCTGCTGCCTTGCCAACAAAGCAGTGCAGGTCACTGTACTTTGTCCTATGGACTTCCACTTTCTTTTGTCCTGAATAAGACTGGAAAGAAAAATTTTCCTCACTTCAGGAATTTTTATGCTGCCAATCCCCATCACCTTGGCTGCTGTGTGCAGTGTGCTGCCAGCTGGCCAGTGGTGCCACAGGGGCAGGGGAGAGGTTGGCACTGGTGGCCTGCAGGTAAGATCCCCCTGCATCCTGGGGCTGTCAGTGCCAGAGGAGGCTGAGAAAGAGAAGTCATAGCTGGACCAAGCCCAGAGAATTGTGGAGCAGTTCCAAAGATTTTTTGTAGCTCAGCATAGATTGGGAAACTATATTTAAATACCACCCTCATGCCCTCACGTTTTTTAGAATTTCTTGAAGTGAATAAGCATATCTTGTCATCTTATATGAAAACAATCTTTGGTGGATCATTTGCTGTCTCTTCTTACTGCAGCTGGTGAGTATTGCTGTCAGCAAAGTCCCAGGCATGGAAGTAGCAGTCTTAAATCTCGATGAAGTTTGTAGTCTCCTCTTAGGTGTGTACCAAATCTTTGCCAAAGGTGCATGTAAATGAGGTGGCTGTTTGAAAACTTGTTGGTCATGTGTTTTTGAAAGGTGATGGGACAGGAATGTAGGTATTAGGATATGAACCAAGGGATTGGAAGGGGGTGTGAAGTCATGATGCTTCATCCTCTGCAGGATAAAAAAGCCTAACCTACTGGGATCTTGCATAGGCTGTGCTCATGCAAGGGCAGGGCCACAGGGTGAACTGTTCTCTAGTCTCTGCCCATATTTCTCCACCTGAGAAACAATTTATTTTGTCCCAGAGCAGAAGCTGAGTGCGAAATTATACCAATGTAGTGATCGCATAACATGCAGTGCTATCTGAAATGGCTGCTTTGAAACTGGTAATTGATTTCTGTTATTTGTTCTTAATATACTAAGATAGACAAAACCTTGTGTGTCTTTTTTGCAAGTAAACAAGATTGTATCAAAGATATATTGATTCTATCATCAGATTCTTATCCTTACATAATCTGCAGGATCTTAAGTATAGGCTGGTGGCTTTAAGCAGCAGACAGAACACTAATGGAAGCTAATTTAAATTTCTATTTGCAACCCTCATCTGAAGGTGAATAAACTTCAAAGGCAAATACCCTGTATTTCAAATGTAAAGTTAAATTATAATTTGCTGGATGAAATGCTCTCTGAAAATACACAAAGCACTCTCCCTTTGGAATGATACACAAAGAACTTCTGTGCTTTGAAATGATTCATAGCAGATGCGAAGAAAAAGGATCATTAATTGATTTTTCAAATAAAAGATCACAAGTGTAAGTGAAAGACCCTGTTGGAAAATCAAATGGACTAGCTTTTCAGAGAAGTTTGTGCTTTACACGGAAGTCTCCTGCCCGAATTTCAGATCAGCTTGATGATTAAACAGCAGGTCATTTAAAGTGTGTTTACATTAACAAGCCTCTGTAACCATATTCATACTAGGGCAAGGCATAGTACACAAAGGGTTTGTTGGATTATAATTAGTTTAGATTACTTTCCATTATGTACCAGTAAAGGCAGCCCATGGCTGATGTCTCAGGTTACCCTGCTGTTTGTGTTGGTGAGGCACAAGTGTTGTGCAAGGTATCTGCATGACAATAGCTAAAAAAACCTGCCCAGCAGTGCTCAAGTGACCCTTGCGCTTTTTTGGCCAATGAGCCTGTACATGCCACCACCCATTCTTATTATCAAACTTTAAACTGAAAATAGGACAAAAGTGATACAAGCCATGCCAGATCATATTTCGTAAGTCTTTGGGCTCCTTGCAAGCAAGTCTGCATTAAACTGTATTCTTATTAGTGTATCAGTAGCACTGTTGTAAGAGGCCTGTAATGTCTAACACCAGCAACTGGCGTTAACTGCTTTGCAGTCTTCAAACCTGCTTGTTTATTATTCTTACAACGGATACTTTTTACAGGCTGTGTGTTCTCAGGTGATCCATTTTTGAAACAACAGAAATACTATGTTTTTAGTTTTATTTCATTAATTAGCCTGACGTGTAAAGACGAAGCAATCACAGTGACACCTCTGAAGGATGTTTTAATCCTTTGTGTTATTATGTAATTTTTTGATTCATTTTTATCTGATGTGGTTTAGCACAGCAGTACGGACCCACCCACTGCATCTCAAAGTGTAATTTCTCTGACACTTAAATGACATTTTTCCATTTTCTTGTGCAATGAATAATTTACAATGTGGGCCTGTAAAGAATCTATGTTCATATTTAAATATCTGTAAAATTTACAGATTCCCTTTTTCCTTTTGAAAGCTCTAAGGTAATATAAAATGTTTCACTTACTACACTTCCTTCTTTTTCTCTAAAGAGATTATGTTCTGCAGATTGTAAAAATGCTTTTTAAACTGTAGCTCAGTCAATGATTTAATGTAAAGATACATAACTTTTCAAGGCTAATTGGTGATTCCACTGACAAAAATTAAGGAGGAAATAATTAGAAAAACTATGCTTACACCAAGCCTATCTGTTATATTAAAAGGGGAGATGTATACATATAGATAGGTATATATAAACACACATGTGAGTATAGATACATTCAGAGTAGTTTAAATCTTAAAATTCTAGGAAACCATTTGTGAACTTACTGTGTATTATGTTTTCTGAAGTTAGTATATTTTGTTTCAGACTGGGTGCAGGAAAAGCTAATTTAAGATTGCAAATCGAGAGCTTAAGGTACAACTGAGAGATACAGCAAGTATATAAATTAAAAAGAGCTAGTGAGAGGAGAGAAATCATCCAAACTCCCATATTGCCAGGGGGTGCAGCCAGGGAAACCAAGGAAGCAAGTGCTACAAAGGTCAGTCCAGCTTGAAGTTATGGCGATGGAGGTCCGAGCTCAGGGAGGAAAAAATGCAGAGATAAAGGCACCCTGTAGGAAAAGAAAAGGGAGGAAACAAGAAATAGCCTGGGACATGCAGAGAGGCTACTCCGTCCATGATACAGGTCATCTGACATACTTGTCAACCTTTTTATTAAATCCTGTCTGGAATTACACTTTTCTTTCTTCATGTTGGGTTTCAGATTATTGGGCAAAGGTGAATGGTATTGATCAGTTTTCCCAAACATTACAGCATCTTAAGGCCTTTTAACACTTACCCTGCACATTGTCGTTATTTGTATCATGATCCAACATACTCCCATGAGGTAACTGATAGTTTCAGGAAATTATGTGTAGCTCAGAATGAAATTAAAGCACTTGAAAAACCTCTGCCAAGGCACAGATCCTAATAATTGATTAACCACTGCATCAATCTGTTTGCTTAGAGTGCTGCTTGAGGCCCCATAAAGCCAGTCTGTTCATTAGGCATCCTGATGGGACAGAGTGAAGAAGATGCTTTAAGACCTGAGTTATCTTGGTGCTTCTCCCAGTCATTCTAAACATGCCAAGGTCATGATAGTTCCGAGAATTTTTCAGGAAGTAAACCTGGGGAATGTACACCTGACTATCTCTCCTAGCATAGAGAAATAGCATGTTGCATAGAAACCAGGCATTTCTGGGCAAGTCCTGCAGAAGAAGATAGGTTTCACTATGAACATCCAGCAGTTTTTATTGTCTGTCCAAATTTAGTAATCAATAAACAAAAATAACAGCATGATCTATTACTGATATTGTACAGTAAATACAGTGATCTAAAGTTATAACTCAGAATGTTAATCCTATTGAATTTTCCCTGTTTTGTAAAATCACCACAGGAAGGTGAGTTTTGTCTCAGTCAGCTCTTATACAAAGTTAATATTTAAAGTGTTTGCTTTCTAACCAGTCATGAACAATATATGTTTATTCACAAGCAGAAGCAGCAGGCCCAAGTGCCTCTGTGAGGTACGTACAGCAGACACTTCAGCATGACTGATACTCACAGGCCTGGAGCTTGTTGGCCACTTGCTGCCATAGGAAACAAAAAGTTTTAGGGCCCTAAATGTTTGCTGATAAAATCTCATGGGTACTTCCATTTCTGATTCTGGGCACTTACTTTATCTGACTTTCCCAACACAAGAACAGAGCATTTGTAATAAATTAACTATCTGAAGGGAAGTTCTAGCCAGGTGGGAGTTGGTCTCTTCTCCCAGGCACTCAGCAATAGGACAGGGGGGCACGGGCTCAAGCTCTGCCAGGAGAAATTGAAGTTAGAGATCAGAAAAAAATTCTTTGCAGAGAGAGTGCTCAGGCATTGGAATGGCCTGCCCAGAGAGGGAGTGGATTCACCATCCCTGGAGGTTTTTAAACTGAGATTGGCCGTGGCACTGAGTGCCATGATCTGGTAAAGGGACTGGAGTTGGACCAAGGGTTGGACTTGATGATCTCGGAGGTTTTTTCCAACCCAATCAATTCTATGATTCTATAATTAGCTAAAGGCAGCTTTTGTTCCAAACTGGTTTCCTAAGCTTTGGACTGTCTTTCACCAGTCACAGGCCATCAATCCTGCAGGTGACTTTGATGGTTTTATAGATGTTCAGAAATAAAGAAAAGTGATATGAAAGAATCTAACAAACACATCTGGAATTTCTTATTAGGATCACTCTATTTAGTTTGAAATCTCTTGAGTGAGTCATTCCAGATTGGTGTTAGAAATTCCTTTTACATTAAGAATGATAGCTCTTAAATTAACACTTATAGGCCTGGATTACTGCTCAACGACATCTCTAAATCCAATTTCTTGTTATCTTTAAAGTGTGTGTTTGGAATTGTTCATGATTTTGTACTGAAGACTGTTTTTGTGCAGCATACAAAGTGATAATGTCAAAGTAGCAAAGTAGAGAAGAGTTAGACAGTAATAAGTTAGAATTTAAAAAAAAACTCTACTGTTTTTTTTTGGCTGACACAGATATGTAAAAGTTTCAGAATTAAGAATAGATACAAATCTTACTCTAAATTTCAGAATACCCTGTGTAACCTCTCAGAATTCTGAAAGCTTTGAGAGACATGTTGGGCAGACTAGGATGAAAGTATAATTTCAGTCAAAATATATCACTGCTCTTCAAGTTAATTAAGAAATAATCAGAGGTATAAATTTTCACAATATTCTACTCTGCTATGAGAGTGAAACTTTGTACAATCATAGGTGTAGCACAAAAACTGTGGACCATTAACAGCAAAGTTAACTTTTGCTAGAAGGTTGTAACACCTCATTATACATTAATTTACTAGCATCCTTTAAAAAGAGCAGCACCACTTCTAACGTATTTGTTACCTCTTATGAATGACATCAAGAATGGCTTCTTCTGAATTAAAGAAAAACTTGGAGGTTGGTAATTTGATTACTTCAAGGACAGTTCAATTTCTTTACCTAGAAGTGACCAAGGTTAAAATCTTAAGCAGCCAAGTTATTATTTTACCCTGATTTAGCTCTTAAATTTTCCTAATAGTGATGTAACAAACCTTTTTAATCTATTAGGTAGTTTAGATTGAGAGAAAAACTGTGAACTTTGTCTGGATTGCAGAAAAGAAGACATTTTAAATCTTCAAATTATGAAAAAAGAGTCAGATATTAATTGTAATTAGGGTACTTATTTCTGTACCTACTCCAGATTGTATGACAAGTGGCTTAAACGTCTATATGTCTGCTTTCCCGGTGGAAGAATAGAATGGGAGTATTCACTTCTACATAATTAATATTTGAAAAACATAATACTCATGGAATGTATTACAATGACATTTTCTGAATATAGTTCTCTCTTTACCACATGGTTGCCTTGCTAATTTTCTAAAAGCATTTTGATCAGAGGAGTAAGATTACAGATTTTAGCTTGGTAGGTCAATCCATTTGTGCTTTTGCAATTTTAAAGTTAAAATGAATTTTGGAGAAGTGAATACTCTAGAAAATTAATATTTACCAGGGAGGAAAGAAATCTGTTTCTTACATTACAGGCCAGCAAAATTTTGCATTTTATCTGAAATATTAAAGTGTATGTCTCCAGCTAATTTATTGGAAGATTCAGTTTGCATGTAGTCATAAAATGTCAGAAAAATAACCTTTTGACTTTCATCTGCTTTTTGAGGTATAACTTAGAATTTCCCATTGATAATAACTTTGGTGAAACACGAGGAGGAAACTTAAGCTAAGGTCTCCAGAAAATCTGAATTTAAGATGTCAAAAAAAGTGCTTTGTGTTTAAATTTATAATTACCTTTCTTTTAAGGATGAAGAGATGCTTTTGACAGGAGGCTTGAAATCTCTCCTTCCCCATGTGCTAAGAAGAGTAATTCGATGCAACAGACTCAGTATTAGTAATACCTCTGGAATGGCAGAAGGTAAGTGAACCCAACAGCTCTGTGTGCAAAAGTGACTCCATTTTATATTCATAACTATGTGCTTTCCTGCTTTATTTGTGAAGGAATGTAGAAATATCAAAAGCACTAAAATAAAACAGAAGAAAATATTAAATTGATAAATATTAAGTTGAAAATGTTAAGTTCTTGGGTGTTTTTGAAATCACATTATAAGCACCTGACACTGGTTTTTAAATAAGAAAGCTACGTCAGAGGAAATGCACCATCCTACCTGAATAATGTACATGGACTTTGCTTGCAATCCCTCATCTCCCAGTTGTGTCACTGAGACATTATGGATGCAGAAAGTATTTGAAAAATCTTTAACCAAATCTGGCTTTTTTGCATGCTGTTATCACATGTAGGGTGACCTGGTGTGTTCTTCACAGAGACTTTGTTTTACTTAAGGCATCAGATAAGCTTTGGGAAGAATTCGAGACATACAGTTACAGAAATGGTTTTGTGCTTCATTCATTCAGAAGGGGGAAATTACTGACTCAGCAAGACTGGGAATTCTAAGGGGCAGGTCAAAATTAGTTTTATACTCAAGAAACTGAATGCATTCTGGAAGATTGATTTCTGCCTTTTCTCTCATAGCTGGACTTTTACAGAAGCAGAGAAGTCTGTCATTGTTCTGATCAACTTTAAAATGTAACAACTAAAAATACTGTGGCAAATATCTGATCAGAAAAGTCATGTGTAGCAGCATTACTATAACATAAGGATGTTAAAGGTTATTTTATAGATCATAGTGAGTGTTGAAATTGTGGTTTTCTTTTTCATCAGAACATAAGTTGAAAAATCCTAATGGGAAACATTATAATGTTAGTAACCTGCAGATTGCCCCAGATGAATTTTTAAGTTCATATATTGCTGCAGTAAGTTTAAATGTATTAGTTCTAACATTTCTAAAAAGTACTGTTGACATACAAAATGAGTTCATGAGCATACAGTGTCATTATAAAATGACTAAAAGAACTATTGGAACAGTTAGGTAACTGGAATTTCTCAGATTCCTTAAAATTGTCCAACACTGTCATTATGATACATGAGTAAACCAATTATTTCTTACTGACCTCATTGTCACTCACCAAAGAAATTAAAAGTTCTTTCTAGACTTCTCTGAACTGGGACAGGAGTGTGTTGAATTAATGCCTAGGCTGATCAGCACATCCACCTTCACTCCTATTGCTTGGGAAGACATTCATAATGATGGCTCCATAATGCAAGTGAATATGTAAGAAGATAGGAGGAGGAAATATCTTTTCATCTATGTAAAAAAGTAAGGGTAGCTATCAGGAGGAGCAGTAAAATTCTCAAAATGTTATAATGAAGTTTCCTGAATTTATAGAATATTTGCCTGCAGGTTCAGTATGTCAGCTGTAACTCGTGTGTTAAATTCAGTGTTGTCTGAGTTGAATGCACTGACTAAAACCGCAGTTTTAAGAATTCATGAATATCACTAGCAAAGTAGACTGTGCCTGTGGATTTCTTATGGATGGCAGGGAATGAAGTTGAGCAGAAACTGAATGTAGTGTTTTATTCAGTGGAAAATTTAGTATGTTTATTTAACAAAAATATTTTTCTGTATTTAGCAAGAAACTCTTCCTGTCTTTAGTAACTTTTGCCAGTAATAAAATGAATTTTTGTGCTGAGTACTCCCAAGAGAGCAGTTTGTGGACAAATCCAGTATGCAAATGCATGTTTACCTCAGCCTGTGCTTTGCATTTTTACATCAGAAATAGAATTTTATCTTTGTATTTCTTTGTTATTTTTGGTCAAGAGTAAGATTTTGCTGATTTCCAACAGCCTTTGAAGGCAGATCATTGATTGCATGATTGGATAGAGACTACTGCAGTATTTAAGAAAGTGAGTGCTTCTATGCAGCCTCCCACTCGCCTGACTGATCTCAGACATGGTAATAACTTTTCAAGAGAGGTCAGTACAGGCGTTAGGGACTGGTAATTGCTGGGTTTGTACACCACAGACCAGTTGGACTCCAAGTTTCCTCAGTATTTGAACAGCTGATATTCGGAAAATTTGTATGACATTGGTGTTAACTGCTACTGTTTAGAAAAGAAATTTTTGCTAAATAAATGAATGCGACCTTTATTCAGTGGTACTCATTGCAAAACTGTAAATGTCCTTAGAAGCTATTTCATGGTAGCAGTCAACAGCCTTTGAATACAAACCTGATTCCAAGTGAAGGGAGTGTAGCAGTTCTGTTTATTTTAGTTTTTTTTAAATTAGATATAGTGGAAATGACTGAGATTCAGTAGACAGGCATGAGTTTATTCCTGAGCTCTAATCATATCTGTTTAATTGCAGCCCACAATAAAATTTCATAGCCAAGAAATTCTAAAGAATGGGCTACAAACATCCAGGTATCAGGAGTTTACTGTTGTACTGGACAAAGTAGCTTTGAAAGTAGCTTTTCTTTGACTCTGGGATAACATTTGCAAAGTAAAACATTTTCCTACAGAACAGTAATTTCTGAGATTAGGTAATAAATTATGTTTATATATCAATTCATGGAAATGTTTATTAATTATGCTCTCTTCATATTCTACTAATACCTATGTCGCCAATTGTTTTAGTTGTGAATGACTTCACATAGAGAGTACATCTAGCTATGATTTTTAATACATTTCACAAAGTTGATTGATTTAATTGCAGAGTTCTGAATCAAAAATTTCCTTCAGGTAATTTTTTATAGACCATCTAAAGAAATCTATACAGAAAAGTTATTGTTTCACAAACGAAAAGCCGAATTAATAACCAGTCATTACAACATTCAGGCTATAAACAGGCCAACATTGTGATTTTGCACAAGTCTCTGGCTGATGATTTTGAGAAGTTCTGCCGCGCGAACGATGGGCCTCTGCCGCTGCTGTCCCGGAGCCAGCCTGGGGATTGGCAATGCCCTTCTCTGAGCAGTGATGCTGATATCAGGTAACTACAGACCAACTCTGCTTGCCAGAGTTCTGCAGTGAATGCTGATGGTGATTAGCAGGGTTTCAGCAAACAGCCTGCTGACATTGCTTTACATTTTGAACAAGTTCCTTTTCCTGGAGTTATACCTTTGAGTGAAACCCATGTATAACAGCCTGATCATCCTGTTCTTGAGAAACATGTTAGGATAATTGTCAGTATTGCAAGTATTTCATAGAATCATAGAATCAATTGGGTTGGAAAAGACCTCCTAGATCATCAAGTCCAACCCTTGGTCCAGCTCCAGTCCATTTACCAGATCATGGCACTCAGTGCCACAGCCAATCTCAGTTTAAAAACCTCCAGGGATGGGGAATCCACCCCCTCTCTGGGCAGGCCATTCCAATGCCTGAGCACTCTCTCTGGAAAGAATTTTTTTCTGGTCTCCAACTTAAATTTCCCCTGGCAGAGCTTGAGCCCGTGCCCCCTTGTCCTATTGCTGAGTGCCTGGGAGAAGAGACCAACTCCCACCTGGCTAATCCAAAGGGGAAATTCAGTGTAATTTCCAAATAATTTGCAGTTCGAGCCAGCAGAATTAAATAATAGGGTTTTACACTTTTTTATTTAGTAGAAATATGGCCACAGTGACTGCATGGTGCTTGTAGAGTCTCTGAAATTTGAAAGATGTATTCCTGTAGTAAACACTAAAAACAAGACTTAAACCAGCTTCCTAATTTTTGAAAGCCTGAGACAAGATACATATAAGGGACCTTAACCTATAAAACCTAAAAAAGCTCAAACTCTTAACGTGGCTTGGTTTCATGCAAAATACACGCAAAATAAGTTGTCCTGGGGTTTTTGCATGTTTGCTTCATTGTTACTCAGAAAGAAAAAAGGGAATAAAGTAGACTGTGTCTTGTCTTTTGATTCTGGATTAATGTCAATTTAATCAATTCGCCTTGTTTTCAAAAAAATATCCTAAAGCTGTGATTACTTCTTATTTCACTAGAACTGACTGCCCACAGTACAGAATGTATGAGCATGGAGTTTGTACTGGATCACTGAAAAGTCTGAAGGAGTATTCTGAACAACTTAAGGACATGGTGACTTTTTATTTAGGCTGCAGCTTCTCTTTTGAAAAAGCAGTCCAAACTGCGGGCATTCCCATAAGAAACATTGAACAAAAATGTAATGTAAGCATGTACAAAGTAAGTATACTTCATTGTAACTTTGCCTGTGAGTTTTGTCCATATTCATGTTGGATGCACAATACCTATTGCTCAAAATCACAACTTTCTTTCCCTACCTACATAGTAATTTCAGTCATCTGCTAGTGCTGAGTGCATAAAAAAAATTACAGGGTAAAATATTCTTAGCCTTAGTTCAGTGCAAGGTCAATCTGCTTTTTTTTTCATTTTTTTTGTGACAGTTTTCCCCCTGTGTTTTGTAGCAGCCATTTCATTTGGATTCTGTTCTGGTTTGCTCTCTCTGTTTCAGCTGATGACCCATGCCCTATTCTGACCATACTTTTACGTGTCCCCCTCTCCATACCAGCTCTGTCTTGCAGCTGGAATATTCCTTTTAGGAACCATTATAGTAGCATTTTCTTCTGCATGACAGCAGAGCCTTTAAACTGCACATTTGCTATGAACCCAGACCTCTGGGACAGAAGATGTTCCTGAAGACTTGAGGTGTCTACCATAGCACTGAAAATTATGACTGTGCTTATAAAGTTTATGGTGTAAATTTTAATCTTAACAGCAGTCTTTAAATAATTCTGGCTCCAGTAGATAGACCCTTTAATACTAAGAACACTGAAGTAAATATCTACATGCCTGTTTCATTTAGTGCAGGTGCAGTTCTACTAGACAAAGGTTATTGTTTTCAGTGTTACAGTGTTTCTCCGTCACAGTCTTTCTGCTCTACTCCTGGTCAAAATGAAGGTGCAAATGTATCTCATACATGAGTCCCTCTACCAAGCTTAAAGAAAAAGAATAAAACTTTTCAGAGTTAGAAAAATTTTATAGTTTATAGCACATCAATGCTGCAAAGACCTGCAGTGTGTTTCTTCCGTGACAGGTGTGATTATTATTATTATAAAGACTTAAAATGAACATTTTCTAGACAGCTCTGACTCTCTGCTTATGTTCAACTGCAACTCAGATATCAGGCATTTTGTTCTAAAAAGCCAACCTGCTTTATTTCAAAATAGAAAAGGTCTTCAGCATTCCCGTTGGTAAGGATTGTGAATTCCATTAAACCTTTGCAGGGGCATGAAAGGTTTTGTATGTATGGAACTAGCTTCTTCTGTAGGAGCTCCTGACTCTGGTGTGTTACAGAGCTATATGTACAAATTGAAAGGGTAGATTCAGACCAAATAGATTTGTAGCTGAGTGATAATGTTTTTTAGCTTTTCCCTTTCTGTACAGGGAACACACCATTGCTTTCTGGCAGCATTCAAAATTTACTGAGCTCTCCTTGCTGTACACACTGAAGCAAGAAAAGCATGATGTTGAAAAATTTTAGTGATCTATATGATGAAGCTCAAGGGTGGGAAAAAATGAGTGTTAGTATGCAACCTTTCTAAATTTAAATACAGCACAAAGTTTTAGACTTATTTATTCTAATACTGCATAAGTATTATTCAATATTCCTGCTAACACCTTGGATTCTTTTGAACTGCCAGACAGCTGTGCCTTGCTACAGTGTTTCTCCCTTTTGCTGCAACTTAATAGTCACAATGAGACCTATACCTGAAAGCAAGTTGGAAGCAGCTGTGCTAGCAACATCTGAACTAAAAGAAGCCCACGGAGCACCAATTCACATGGGTGACCCTGGTCAGTGCTTTTCATTTTTCTCTCTGCATGCACTTTACTGTGTATAAAAGTGATGGGGGAAACTGTGGGAAGTGGTAGGATGGAAATACCTGCACCACTAAATTTATTATGTTTTAATGTTTTCTAATGGTCACAAACCTGAATTTAAAACAACAAAAAACAACAGAAAACCAAACCAAATGAAAAAAAAGAAAAAAGAGAAAAGAAGGATTGAATGAGCTGAACACACAAATTTCTTAGAAAAAAGATAGCAGTCTAATGTAGGTAAAGTAAGTTATATGGCACGGGTGGTTTTGGTAAAAAAGTGTAATCCCATTTTTCTGAAATGTATGCAGTTTCGCTTATATGTGAATACTTTCTTGCTGTCAGAGATTCCAGGGACAGGGTAGCAATGATTGACAGCATGGGGAGAAGTATGTATGGATGCATTTTGTGCCTTAGTGGATGACTGTGAAAGTAAATACTGCATTATTTTTAAAAATACTGAAAGAGCATACATTGAGCACAACACTTGAGACAGAATAAACATAAATATGACAAGATTATTTTTTAAAAAAAAACCTAATTCGAACAAGTGTAGGCCTGTCCTTTACTAGGGAAAACCAAGAAAAAATTGTAAGACAGGAGACTGTTGGAAAAAGAACAAAACCAAACACCTGTAATATGAAGACAGATTGCAGTAATTTCCCCCCTGCTGTCTGAAATTTGGTAATCATGGGCTGCATAGGCAGAAGGATCACACTGCAGGACATGAAAGGAGGTGTCATTTGTTAACATAATGCTCCAATAACATCTCTTGAGTGCTTAAATCTGAGGAACTAGTAATAAGTCATTACTGTGAGTAGAGGAACAAGATGATTGGGCAAGTGAAGGACTCCATTATTTGTTTATGTTTAACAGAAAAGAGTAAATTATTATATACACAGATTGTATAAATTAGTTCCAGAAAAGACAGTGGTATATTGAAGTATCTGAAAAAATTAAAACCAAGAAAAGATATCAAGTGCTTAGAATGAACCCAACTATTAAAGTAGGTACTGGAATAAAGCAAAAAACCATGAGAGCTGGCTAAGAGTGAGGTATAGTTATCTAAGCTAGAGAGGAAGAAGAGAGGCTGATTGTTTCTCTAGCTGAATTATGTAGAAAGTTAGAGCAGCAGAAAATGTGTTCTGAAAGAACTTTGTTTACATTGCAGGCATTTATTCTTGTTTGCAGTGTTATGAACATAATTCTTCCATCAATAGAGAAGATTTATATTATCTTGGATACTCAGCATAGATGTCTAGCCTGTATTTTATTACAGAAAAAAGGTGGTAAATACCTTTTTACTGGTGTTATCAAAAAGGGAAAACAAGTCAGCTCAGGCTCTGGGGATATGCACTCAAAGAAAAACTAAGTGTGCCACTGCAGGGGGACACTCTTGCACTCCTAGCTCAGTACCACTGAATGATGTTTGGGATCTACCCTGCCAGCTTTGCAGTGATACTGCTTAATTAGAATCACTCATCTTTTCATTTTTGATCACTTCAAGGTCTGCTGGGAATACAAGATCTTTCTAAACCAGACTATGGAGATACAGTTCACCTTCACCCTGGTGATATTCCAGTGTTTTGGGCATGTGGAGTAACAGGAGTGGAAGCAGTTATCAACTCCAGTATGTGCTGCTTGGAAACTCTTCACATTATCCTTCAATCTCTTTCTTTATATCTCTTTTTTTTTCTAAGCAGGCTTGATTTTAGAATAAGATAAAAGACACCCCAACCAAGCAACAAAAAAGCCTTTGGCAGGACTGTTTTCCGTTATGAAATACCGATCTACTTTAAAGAAAATTCTTACTGAAATTTCACCACTTTTGTAGGAGTATTTAAAGGCTTAAATCTAAAGCTCTAGCAGCATCAAAACATCTTTTTAAGCATTATAATAAGCTAAAATTTTAAAGGCATTCATCTTTAAGCTTCTCCCTTTTAAGATACTAATTTTTGTTAACATTGCAGTTAAGCAACAGTAAAGGAAAAAGAAAAAATGAAGGGGGAATAAAGGAGCAGCCAGAAATCTTTCCAAAATGTTGACAAGAGCTAGCACATTGATTGACCTGGAAAAGCATTCGTAATTGTCTGACAGAAAATGTTGAGCTTTTAGATTTTGTTCCAAAATTAAGTAAATGTGACACACTTTATATAAATGAAGCTTTGTCCTCTGCACAGAGCTGTCCTGTACTGTATGCATTCATTTATAACAGCATGAGCACAAAGGGCAAGAAAAAACAAAGAAACCATAGTGACAGTATTATATACTGCTCTAAGTCACCAGTGTGGAATGAAATACTGTATTTTCACTCTTACTGAAAAAGAACCTTAATAGTCATAGGCAGAATAATTGGGAGAACCTTGGGAGGTCATCTGCTTTGTCCTTGTCTCGTTGCAGGATCTAATGTGTTCTTGTGGTTCTGACAGATATTTATCTGAACTTCTCCCAACACCTGCTCTAAATATGTTAAGCTCTAGAAGAGACTTTTTCTTTCATACATCCAATCTCTTTTCTCCAGTCCCAGATCGAAGCTGAAAATCCCACTCTTTCCTGTGTTCTTCAGCAGTTCTGTTCATCTTCCTTGTGCATCCCTGGTGCAGAGAGAGGAGAGAAAAAATTTGTCAACATTTCTACAATCTGTTGCCTAAAGCAGCTGTCTATGCTCCTTTGCCTGGAACTGACTTCTCCATTTTCTTAATGAAAACCAGTTGTCATTCATGCATTCCAGGAACTCCTTGGACAGTTCTTATTTTGCTGTGCTACTTTCTCAATTAGGTAGTTAGAATTCTACCATACCCAACAGTACCCAACTCTAGACAAATCTGCTACCTTGTTACAGAAAATACTGTCTGCTCACAGGGTTTGGGGAGGTATATTAAACCTGAACAACCATGTTTCCCAGATGCTTTCAAATGACTGGGTGTACACACTGATACAGCACAAATCAAGCACATAGGTACTTACTAAAGACATATCTCCTCCCTTTTCACCCTCCTAACAAAGCAAAATTTTTCTTGTTTAAGTGTACTAGTTGTGATTTATCTAACAATGTACCAATTTTGCCAAATCAAGTGTCACCTACATCCAGACTTTGGGAATTTAGATTATAAAGACAGGAAATATTTCTGGGGAGCTACTACACTGTCAGGTCTAAACAAGCTTATTTTCTCAAGAGTTTTAGAGGCTATTTGGATTCCCTTTGCTAAGTCTTAGTGGTCACCTTTTGTCATTATTCTTTTGCCAGTTTATAGCTCTTCTCTTAGGTTGGCAAGACACTGCACAGACATGCTGGTCCCCATTTTCTTAATCTGATAGAGGACTACTCCTAGCCAGCAGGCAGTGGTTGATAGTTTTGCCACATCACTATTATGAGGATATTCAAAGGTACCAGAGAGACATTTATTCTTACAACACTGGGCAAACGTAAGCCTTGTCTTGTCATTATGCCAGTGCATTCGTTTCTTTGTGCTCGTCAAACCCCATTTTCAGGCACAATTCCTGACAAACATCCGGGGAGGATTCCAGAGTTCTGTTCCTGAGTTGCCTCAAGTTTTGACCAAAGAGGACATTATGGAAAAAACTGATCTCAACTACCCACATGAGGTTTTTAAAAGTGAAAACACTTTCAGATGTATGTGCGTATATTTCTTTCTCAAAGTGTATTAATTGCTGCAGTGTAACTTAAAACATCATCTGTTTTTATAAGTGTCATCATGCAAGGCCTCTGTGTTGTTAAGTTGCTATTTGGAATTTTATCATTCTGATAATATATTGCAATAATAGCATTTAACTGGAGCTTTTTAATCCATTTTAGGAGCTCCATTAGCTTTTACTCATTCGCCTGGCTGCATGTTCATCACCGACTTAAAGAACGACAACGTCAGATCCTTAAGAGGAGGCCCACAAGTCCACTGCATTTCTCAAGATCCTCTGCATTTCAGTGTTGTGTCAGCAGAAGCAGCTGAAAAGATAAAGACTCTAGAGACCCTGATTGGAGTAGATCCAGGTATAAACAAAAACTGTCTTCTTTTAGTGGATTAGTTCTGAGGTAGATGAGATTTATTGTGACTTTTTAGACATTCATAAAACTCAAGAAGGTGGTAAGAATCTAAAGGTAATTTTAAGAATTCTTTATAGAATACAGTGAGTTTATATGACTAGGTCTTATATTTTTTGTTACTGTAGTTAATGTCAGAGTCTGGCCAAAAGCATCCAACTTTATGGGTAATGGAATATCTGATTTTGATGACTATATAGTCTCAAAGTGTGCAGAAGCATTGATGTTTACAGCAGACTGGAGAATCCACAGGGAATAAGAACTGTTACTGAATAAAATTACAATTGGTATGTAAAGTTCAGGGCACTTCAACATGCTGCTAACAGCTACATGGGTATTCACTGTCAAGTAAATAGCACATTTCTTTTCATATATTCATGACTACTATGCTCCTACCAGAAAATTCTAGTAGCTGTGTTTTTCAAACCCCCCTCTCTGATGGGTGGAATTACATTGGGCTCTGCTGACGTGTTCATGACTGAGGACCAAAGTGACCAGGTCACCACAGAAGGTTGAGAGGTACAGCTGTGCATGTGTACAGGGAAGATAAGAGGGAAGTAAAGGCAAACTGAATAGGGCAACCATTCCTAAAATACACACTCTGAGTTAGTTCCCTCTGGCTGCTGTAAATTCTGATCTCAGTGTCCCATAAATTTTCTGAAATCCTCTGTAGGCAGTAGTGGAAAACGGCTTACGCCCAGCACTCCCAAGCTCCAGGTTTGGGCTGTGTGTGTACATTTGGGTCTGTTTATCTTTACTCATAAGGCCTCTCTTTTTCTCACTCTCTGAAGTTCAGTTTGGCACAATGCCATGCTCTGCAGAAATACAGAACCTAACTTAAGATTTAGCTCATTTTCTTGCTAATGGAGAGTACAGTAAATTGTCTCAGTTAATATACCCCACTTCTCAGAGACTTATATTCCCTGCTTCTGTTAACTTTTGTTCAGAACTTTTTTCTCTGTCGACCATCTATGTATTGCCTGTAAGTTATTTAGGAGGAACAGGGGAAGAAATGGCAAAGGGGAAATCAAAAACAAAAAGAGGAAAGTGCAGGGGTGGGGAAACTGAGAAAGATGAAGATGTGAGGATGAAAACCAATAGTGAAGACTTACCTGTCTCTGCCCATGAGTATCAGGACATCATGCTGGTATTTTTGGTTTTCAGGAGTGCTAGCAGTCAAAAGGATAGAGCTGTGATCTTCTGTTTTGGAGGAACAGGGAAGAGAGAGGGGAGAGGAAGTGTTTGAACAATGAAGGCCAGACACAGACACCAGTGTTGCCTTTTTAGGGACCAACCCATGAGAAGAGACATCCATTAATATTTAGCTATTTCTCAAGGTCTGATAACATGATACTCTACTACATGAAGCGTTACAAGAACACATAGCAGTCACCTGGATACCACTGCTTTAGTTAAGTTTGTATAAAGTACACTGGTAACTTATAATGCCTCTGAAACCTCACTTTTGTAGTTAATCATTTCATTAAGTAAAATTTATTTGGGAATTAGCTCTTCCCTAAGTTAGATAAGTTAAATAGAGACAAAGGACCCACATCTGAAGTCTTTATCAGAACTTCTCTAAAGTCTGGAATGCTTGAGTTGCAATCTAGCTTTGGTAGCTAGACATAGTCTAGCAGGATTGTCATCATAGATCAGAGGAAAGTGGGGGAAAAAGGACAGGAAAAATATACAATAAACTCTCAGAAAAAGCTATTTACACTAATATATAGAAATGCTAGATATAGTAATTTTCAAAATCCAGCTATCAGATATTCTTAACCTGGAAGCACAGCCCATTATCTTCATTACTCATATCCTACACCTTCCTGGGTTTCCTGAGGAAATTACCCCAATTCCTGCCTTGACCAGAGGTGTGTGCTTCTCTCTTTTTTTTTTGTTTTTGTTTTCTAGCCCATTTTATGTCACTTAAGTATATAGGTTTACCCCCAGGGAAACTTCTAAAGGAGAACGATACACTGAAGTGTACTGCTCTCTCTAAAAACCCTTTGTAGGCGAGCGGGGTATAACCCACCTGCTGCGCCAGGGTGAGCTGCTGAGGGCCTGCCTGGCCATGTCCCACGCCCGCTCCGTGCTCATCACCACGGGATTCCCAACCCACTTCACTTACGAGCCGCCAGAGGAGAACGACGGGCCCCCGGGAGCCCTTGCTATTGCAGCTATCCTGCAGGCCTTGGGAAAAGAGGTTGCCATAGTTACAGATCAGAGAGCCATGGATCTGCATAAAAAGATTATTGAAGAAGCTGTTCAACTAGGTAAGAAACATTGGGGGGGTTGATTTTTATCTTGCTAATTTGAGCCAAGGTTTGCTTCAGTTTTAGTCTCACTGTCACTTAGTACAGGACATTTTTTTTCCCGGAGAGTGAACCAGACTTCATCCTCTAAGATCAGCTCAGCATTGGTATGATGACATTTTGTTAAACCTAGTGGTGTCAAGCTAATGTGTGCATATCTGGGTACTGAGTCTGGATCAGCTGTTTGAGTTCAGTTCAGAGTGTCTCTTCTTATTCTTGTAGTCCTGCTTTCTATCTCAAGGTCCCATTTACTAGCATTAACATTTAAACAAGTTTAAATTAAAGTAAGGATGCAGGGAGCTTATCAAGAACAGTGTAAAGACATTGAATTCTTACTATTCTAGTAATTTTGCTTTCTTTTTTTTAAGTTACTGAAAAACACATCAAACAAAATAAAAGGTATGTAGTATCTGAATGGCGTTTTGTTTTCCTGTAGGAATCCTGAAGAAATCCATTCCTTTACTGAGTTATCAAAGGGAAAGTGCTGATTCAGCTTTAAAGTTTTTGTGTGATAACGGGAGACTTAGGTATGTGTATTCAGTTTTTGAGAATGGGTCACAGCTCTACTGTGTAAAGTTACAATAAAAATAATGACCATGGTTTAAGAAGGCACAATGGTTACAAGTAAATCCTTAAGAATTGGTATGAACAGAACAAGTTTTGAAGCCAAAGATAGTTACTGGAGCACACACAGAGAAGAGAATTCCATGTTATTATGCAGTTATACATTTATGTAGTATAAAAAAGAAATACTTCTTCATATATCCATAGTTTTACTCCTTTGAAAAATTTCTATAAGTTTCTTGGCTATTATTCCACAGATATATATACACACCAAATATATATTATTTTACCAATTTTTAAATCAATGAGAAAATCAGAAAGCATTATGTCAAATTCTGAGAAAGAGCTAGGTAAAGAGTTGTGGAATATATTAATTTTTTAGAGCTTTGGCTGTAGTTGGCAAGTCTAACAACTGAGGAATCTGGTCTCATTTAATATAACATCATGTGTTTGTAATGGTGTGCAAGCTGTCATCCTATTATCTTTAGCAGCCAAAGCAAAAATGAGAAATGGATGCATGTGCTTCTCAGTATTGATGTGAAGTGTTTGCATATTCATTGTTGAGTATATAGTCTTGGGTCAAAGTTTAAATTTATGCAAAGTGTGTGGTTAGGGTTAATGCACTGAAGAATTTGCTAAGTAGCTGGACACACATTTCATTACTGAGCAGGCAACTATTTCCTTGTAGGCATACATTGCTCATTTTTATTGATCTTTCTTTGTAAAGCCTTTTAGTGTAGTTGCCTTCAGTTTGCTCTCTTTAATAAAAATATCTTTCACTGTGATATTTGCTTCAACAACTTCATTCTAATTTCTTTTCACAGGTTAGTGTATACTCTAATAATATGCATGATAGTGTCTTAATTTTTTATGTATTGTTTTAAAAATGTATTTCATAGCTATGTTTAATATAAGTACAGCCAGATTCTATTTAAATTGATCCCTAGGACCCAAAAAGCTGAAGTGTTTTTTAAAGTAGACAACTAACCTTCTTAAGGTCTCTAGAAGCACTGTAGATATCCACCCACAAGAGCATTAAGTTTTTCAGCAGAATTAGTAACCTCTTCACAGTAAAATTGGAGAAACAGAAGCAAAATATCTTAATTCTAACATACAGTGGCAGAACTGAGTACTAAAATTCTGCTTAAAATGGAGGACATCTGCAGTACATCTGTCTACCTTCATAACTTGCATAAGAGCCATAGACATAAAGAAGAATCAGCTAAATCTAAAGACTTAAACCAAAACATTCCCTAACTAGAAACAGATGAGTATTTGCCAAGCAATGTACTTTAAGCAAAGACCATATTGGCACTAAGGAGGATTTAGATGATCGTTAATTTGCCACTTTTTTGTTTTCTTTGAGACTAATATTTTACAAGATAACACTTATTTTAATGAGAAACAGAGCCAGGCCAGATGGCTGACCCAAGGTTTTCCTGGCTAGGAGGATGACAGGAACTTCTCCATTTCTTGGTGCCAAATGTGGTCAGGGGAAGCTGCACTAAAGCTATAAAAACCTGAAAAACTGTTTGGAAAAAACGCAGAGAATTACATTCAAAATAACAAAACAGTATCTAAAATGGTCAAACAGAATCCCAAATGGTCAAAAGCAGAACCAAGCACATGTGAAAATCACCGCTTTGACTACTCTCCTCTGTTTTTTTACTGATCTCTAACCAGATTTGATCACCTGATAGCAATAGAGCGTGCTGGGATGGCTGCTGATGGCAATTATTACAATGCCAGGAAAGTTAACATTAAGCATCTCGTGGATCCCATAGATGAACTATTTTTAGCTGCACAAACCATTCCAGGAGTGACAACAACAGGTATGTGTAAGTTTGTGTGATATCCTCAGAAGCAAGAAAAACATAAAGCAGGAACTGAAAGGGAAGGGGAGCAGGAGGCAGGTGCTGAATGGCTGCTTGCAGGCTACAGCTGTTCATTGTGGTTGAATTTGAAGACACCATTGCTGGAGAAAAATTGCAATTTTCTATTGAAGGATAAAAAAAAAGCTAATTTCCAAGTTATTCAAGATAAAAAAAAGCAGGCCCAGGTTGTGCTGGTTTAAAGGTAAACTGGCAGGAGAAACAAACCCAACACAAAAGAGATTCTAAGTCAGAGTTACAATTTAATAAAAATAATACAATAAATGCAGTGATACAAAGGAGAAATCGGTTTTAACCCACACAACCCAGAAGTATAACCCAGCACCCTGGGGCACAAACACAATGGTGTTCGTTGGCCCCTGTGCTGAGCCCCACGTGGTTCCCCTACATACAAAGTAAAAAGGAGGGAAAGAAAAAAAAAACCGTTGAGAGAGTCCTGTTGAGATTCTGGTCCTCCTCTGGATCTTATGAAAAGGTCCCTGAGGTCTTCAAACCCCGAGATTATACACTCTCAGGTCCAGGTGGGAGCACCCAGTACCTCCCCCAGGGTGGGGAGTCCCACAATGTGTGATCTGACTCTGTGAGTCTCAGGGGGTGTTCTTGAATCACTGCTGGCCCCTTAGCAGACATGACCCCTCAGGCTGGGTGTGAAGGTGCCAACGACTTCCTGGAGGGGAGTTATCACAGCTCTTATCTCACAGGCTTCTTTCACACCCAGCTCACACCCTGAGGGTTCAGGTGTGCCCTGGGCAGCTGCTGCAAATGGTCCATTGTTAACAGTTCATGGGACATGAATAGAGGGTGGAGAATACACAGCTTTGGTCACACGCACACAGTGATAAACTGGCCCCATCTGCTGAACTAGGACACAGATGTATGACCTATTCAGCAATGTATGTATATACACTTCTCTAGGCGCAGTTTTTGACAGTGACTTTGTTCTGTATTTTATGTGTGAAAGGCAGCATAGAAAGTAAATGATTGTTGAATGGAAACATTACTTATTAAAGTATAATTTTATGATAAATACACCTGAGGTAAAGCAGCAGTCTGGATAGAATCTCAGTTTATATTGTCATTAACAGTACATTCTTTTAAGCAGGGATTGCATATTTGCATCTACTGTGATAGTGCCTTCTCTAACAAAATACATGTGTACAGTAAGAATCTTTAAAGGAATATATTCCCACCAAAACTACATTTGCCTTGGCTAATGCATCTAGTGAGAATGCTTTTGTCTGCACTGTGCTTCTCTCTTTTGTCAATTGCCTTTTTTTCCCTGAAAACTTACTTGTATCTGGTTTTGAAAATATACACCATGGACCAAGGTGTATTTATAAAGTGTTATACAACATCCTCCTGCAATCAAATGCTTCCTGCTACTTTGTGGCCCAAACTAGAGTTTTGGCGATATATAATCTATATAAATATTAGAAATGAGATTAGAGATAAGTATCCCAAAATTAGCAATAAGTACCCATGCCAGGCTGATTTCAGTCTTGTCAGACCAGGTCTGCTGATCTGGCTTTTTCTCTTCTTCCAGTGCTGTGGACTCACTACTAAGCATTACCAAAAGCACAGAAACTTTGGCTTGTCAGTATTTTTGTTTTTCAAATGTTTCCATAGAATTTAGAGCTCCTGCAGAGGTAATGCATAGTCTGATTTCACGGTATTGGTATCATTTAAAAGCTGTGTAGCAGAAAAGTTCACTGATAATTTCTGTATTACCTTAAAATCTGAAATACATCTTATTTGGATTTAATTAATTTTTCCCCCCTATTTATGAGGATTAACTTCCTACATTCAAAAGGAAGCACTCTAGATGGCACTCTCTTGGCAATTTCAGCAGAGAAACCAAAGATTGACTGAATACGTATAGAAAAGGCTCTCTTCTGTAAAGATGTCTAGCAAAATGCCCTGGAGCTTTGTCTGCTACAGTTAATTTCAACCCCTGTTCCTGATTTAAGCTGTTGATAAAAGGACTTGGTCTCAGTAGTTACTTATGTAACATCCCAAACTGAGGCCTTTTAAAAAAAATACCCTAACCTCTCCAGGTATCTCCCACAGCAGCTCAAAGTGTATTACTGATTGGGCAGAGTTGGGAGTGTTCTGCTAGGTGAGACTTTCAAACTATTCAGCAGAGTGTAGTTTGTTTCCAACATTCTCTCAATATTCAAATATACTATGAAATTGCATTAATTAAAAATGACACAGGCTAGTGAATAAGAAGAAAATAAGCATTACCCAGATTCACTGTGTCTCAGTGCTGTGAACTGTCTGTAAAGTGATATCTACATAGAAAACGGTTTAACGAGTCAAAGGCTTTGAAAGATAATGGAGGGATCTGCCCTGATCTCCTGTGGGATTTGTGTATGTGAATAGTCCACACTGGAGAACTAATTGACTGTCCTTAGAAAAGGAGTGTAATTGTTTCTTACCTTGTCATTACCTTTTTTTTTTTCGCTTATCACACTAACTTTTGGTGTCTCTTTTGGAGTTGGGATACAGTTTCTTGAGTTGGCTGTTGAGTGTTTCAATGTATTTCTGCAAAGCTTTGCCTAATAAGGCCACCGGGCTGTCCTTTTGTGTCTTGTCTCCCATTACTGATGGCAATGTATTGCTACTGATTAGGATGACTTTTTTTTTTTCTGGGTGGGCTATCTCTGACTTTCTTCATGGTCAGTAGAAATTTGGAGGCGTGTGTCTAGTTTCAAAATAAATATAAATATTGTACATTAGGGTGGAGTACTTGGATTACCTTATAAATTAGAATACTAGAAAGATCAAGTTTTCAGCCGACTAAAGTCTTTATATAGTGTGCTCAGTGGCAAAAAGCACTATGTCAGTAGGTGGAGATGGGAAATGTTGTAACATTTTGTTATGTGTTGATTAGTTGCTGTCAAGTTTTGCATATAAAACAAGACCTGTGTTTAAAAAACTCTGGTCTGGTAGTCTGACCACAGACAAAGCATGTACAATGCCTACAATTTTACAGGTACTGATACCATAAAAACTCATGGAGTAAGCAGCAACATTCGGGAATTTACAGAATAAGAAGACATGAAAGATGTTACTGGAACCACATCCTTTTTTTTTTTCAGCTGTCATACAATTGACATAGCTCTGTGCTATTTATATAGGAGCTAATTAAAAGCTTTCCAAAGTACTGCATGAAAAAGGGGTCACACATTCCCCTTTCATACAAAAGATTTTAGCACAGAAGACTGACATTTCCTGAATATTTCATGAATGTAGTTTCAGAAACCAATGTAGTCAGTGAAAACTTACATGGAAGATCAGCAGAACTATTTTTCCTCTGCCTGGAAAGCACTTGGGCCGTTGGAAGAGAATTCATCTTGCCTATTTTCAGCCATCTATATTTGAGCTGTCTGCCTTGGGAAGAGCTGAACTGAATGTGTGAAGGGTCTGTGTCTCTCTGCTGACTTTCAAAGAAGTGGAGCTGACTGGCACATGTGTAGAGGACTCTGTTTTGTCAGGGGAATTTCACTCTGGAGATCCACAGGGAAATGCAGTCCCCTGCTGATGTGCAGAGGAAGAAGAAAACTGATGGTACAGGAAGCTTTTCAGTGTGGTGCTCTTTTCTTCCCCATGTCACACTAACGAGATCCATCCACAGCAGCAGAGCTACTAATTGCACAGCCATCCTGGTGACAGGACTTGTGCAAAGACAAGAAAAGTAAGGCAGGATTGATACAAAAAGCCCCAACCAATGGATATCTTTCAGTTAAAGAAACGATTGATGATCTTGAAAGGACAAGAATTCATCTTAGCCTTTTAAAAGAATACTAAGAGCAAAAGTTTGGACTTGGAACATAAGAAAAATCAAAACATTGTGTGGGATTCTTACAAAACAGTAGAATTTCCATATTTATATATAAGAGTAGAGGCACCAGGATTATATCATTACCTATTTGAAAAACACTTCCAACAACCAGATTTCAGACAGCACCATTAAATCCCAACAGTGAAATAAATGTGAACAAATTATTAAAACAGGTAAGAAAAATTATCAGCTGTTCCATGACAAATCCTTTTATGTAAGATACATGCTCCACTTGACTGGATAGACTTAAGGAGCTAAATAAAAAATTGCTGCTGAGAAATAACTTTCCATTTCACTTAAAGCAGAATTTTTTTACAGACATATGAGATATTTATGCAGTTACTAAAAGTGTTAAATTTACCAACTTTTAGAGCCTGAAGTGTAAATTATAAATATTGTAATTTCTCTCCTGTAACACATGCTTTGCATTGGAGCACAGTCACATTTCAAATTAAAATCTGATACATCTCAGTGAGGACTTTGAGCTCTTCACTGTTCTGTTTCACAGACATTGACAAGGATTATTCTGTAAAATCTTCAAACTTAAGAAGATGCCATTCAGTCTAACAGGTGAAAGAGAAATTTTAATTTCCAACTAAATAGATGGGATTTTTTTGTGTGTGTTTTTTAAAATATTGGTGACAGACTAGAGGTACTATCCAGCTTTTGTGTAAACTACTAGTTTATATGTTACCCTCATCTCCAGATCTCTCAATGACATCTGACAATTTTATGTCACAAACCTGGGGTTGCCCAGAATTTTCCTGAAATGACAGGTCTCATTGCTTTTACTAAAATCACTAAGACAAATACGTAATGCTTCTATTTGGACAGAAAAAAATCAAGACCCTACATCCTGAATATAAGAACACTTTAAAAAGTGAAGACTACCTATTTTTTTTGTAAATTACAAGGGAAAATGAAAATGTAATAGTGCACAGGGCTGGGATTTTCATATATTGTGGCACAACTATTGAGATCTGTATAAAACAAACGACCAGTGCAGCCAGTCCTACCTGTGCCAAAGTCCTTACATATGTTTTTGCTTGTCTTTCTGCAAGAATTTCTATTTATAGTCTCTTTTTCAATTAGAGCTTGTAACAAGCCAAAATTTTCTATGCTCCCTTTATTATGGAATCATCATCTAATTTCTCAGGTTTATTTGGGGTTAGTTTTCTGTCTTCTTTCTCTATTTGTGCTAATGTACTAATGATAACACATTATATAGCATACTCATTTAAGGCCTTCTGTAATCAAAGTTTACTGTCTTAATTCTGTCTACAGTTCAGAAGCACTTGATAATTTTGATTTCTTTTGCATGCATACATTGTACAGTGTACTTTGCATATATATCCTTACAGGTTGGCATGTGGTAGGTGATGCTTTCAGCTATTTAATTCACAGACTTCTGTTTTTAGGCACTGTGGTTGAAAAAGGATAAACCATCTCATACGGAGCTGTAAATTGTCACAGTGGTTGGGGAGGACACTGGATGCTTTCTAAATGGATTGTTAGTTATTTGTTAGGTTTGTACTAATTTTTTTCTTTTTCTCTCTTATAAAGGTGTTGGAGACGGAGGAAATGAATTGGGAATGGGCAAAGTAAAGGATGCTGTAAAGAAGCACATAAAAAATGGAGACGTCATTGCTTGTGATGTTGAAGCTGATTTTACTGTTGTAGCTGGTAAGGGATATTTGGTGGGGTGGAAGAGTAGCTGATGGTTGAGAATAGAACTAACAAGGAAACATTTGTCTTTGCAAGTAATTTTTATTAAGCCTTTCTGTGTGTGACCAAGTCATCCTTTGCAAATGAATATAACTGTATTATGTCCATTTTTCTGATGAGTTAGGGGCCTATGGCTCCAGAAGAACTGACTGAAAATTGAGAATGTTCCATGAAGAAAGTGCATTTAGTTGGAAATAGTTGGGCAAGTCCTGGATATTCTTGTAAAATCACACATTAAATAAAACCACAGAATCACAGAATCCTAGAATGACTTGGGTTTGAAGGGACCTTAAAGATCATGTGGTTCCAACCCTCCTATCATGGGCAAGGAACTTTTCTCTAGACCAGGTTCTCAATAACAAAGAATAACAAGAAAGACTGCAGAATTGATCTGATCTGTGTGAGAATTAATGTACATGTGAATTTTTATCATTGATAAACTTCTGTGGGTGTGCCTCTACCAGGCCTAAATTATCACAGATATCACAGACTATTCTGAGTTGGAAGGGACCCACAAAGGATCATCGAGTCCAAC
Source organism: Pithys albifrons albifrons (assembly GCF_047495875.1). Taxonomy (NCBI): domain Eukaryota; kingdom Metazoa; phylum Chordata; class Aves; order Passeriformes; family Thamnophilidae; genus Pithys; species Pithys albifrons. The sequence goes on along the minus strand of NC_092463.1, from coordinate 17,329,834 downwards.
TCTTAAGTCAATGGCCCACATAGGGGATTGAACCCATGACCTTGGCATTATTTAATCATATTGCTCTTATATGAAGAGGTAAGTTCTTTCAACAGCAAAGGTAAATTCTTAATGTGTAACAAAATTTGAATGTTATAGTTGAAATTCTCTTCTAAACCAGCATGAAGTAAAATCCACAGCAAGAGAGATGTGTTTGCATTCAGCAAAGACCAGCTTTGAACTGGATGGTCCGTGGTGTCCTCAGGCTCAGGTTTCTAGGTTCCTAACCCAGGTACCTGACACTGGATACTAACCCAGCCACTTTGGACAGTGTGGTTTCACGGTGCCGTTCTTTGCAGGGGTCTCCAACTGGGGCGGCTACGCCATTGCGTGTGCCCTGTACATTCTCCGCACTTGCAAAACGCACGATCGCTACCTGAGGAGAGCTGTTGGGTTCCCGCAGCTGCCGCAGAGTGTGGGCTGGCTGCCCGCTCTGCCCTCCGTCTCCAAGGTAATTCCACAACAGGGAGTTGTGCCTAGCTCAGGACATGCAGGTGGGAATGGCTGCCAGTGCTAGATCCTGCCAGTACAGTTCTATAGCCTGCTGTCACAAAGTCTTTTGGTGACTTCTGGGAATCCCCTGGGAATGACCAGCAAAACTGTACTTTCTGCAACGGATTCAAGGCTGACTGCAAATAAAAATGCTCAAATATGAATGTATTCATGTCTTGCCACTTCAAGCACAAGACAATGCTACAGTTTCATGGGCAATGCAGGAAATCTTTGTTTTGAGGTACAGTGATTAAATTTCCCTGCTCAGTTCTTTAGCATTGTTCATGATTTTATTAATCTCTGTTATAGTCTTCTTTAGATGTCTGCTTCCAAAATCAAAAGTCACAGTTCTAATGCAGAAGCCACTCTATGCTTCTGATCTTTGCACCTGACTTCTGATTTTTGCACCTGACTTTTGATCTTTCCACCTTATTCTGATCTTTCCACCTTTTCTAGTTATGCTGGAACTATTCTATAAGTAGTTTGAAATGTTTCTAAATTGAACTTGGAGAAAGACTTGCACATGAATATTTTTAAATGTGTTTTGACTAATGCAGCTCTGAACAGTGTGATATTCTGGGAATGCAAAGGTTTCAGACTGAGAAAAAGTAAAATAACTGAGAGGGGTGAGAAATGACTGTGATCTGTGCTCATCCTGCTAAGCACATGGCTCTATTTTTAACTTGGTTTATATATATATACACAATATATATACACACTTAATGATCAGGTAACATTTGTTCCACATATTTGTAATAATGTAGGAACTTCAAAATTCAGCTTTATTGGCAGAGTACCTCTGTACAGAGTTGGACAAAACTGGTAAGTTTGTGACCTCCAAAAGTGCTGAGCAAAATGTACTGCCCAAAACAATGAAATATTTCTCCTGAGCTGACAGTACATTCTGCATGAATTTCCAACAAAGCACCTCTTAAGTATTTTAGAGTAGATATTACTTCCTTTTTTAAAAATTTTTTCTATTTTAATTATTCACCTACAGGTCATAAAACTGAAACTGATCCCAACATTTTGCACAGCCATATAGCCACTTACCCTTTGATTTAACAAAGTGTATGGCCCTTTCCAGTGCAATCTTTTAAAAATATAGATTAATTTACTCTCCACTTTTCAATGTTTCTTTTGCAGTTGCATCTACTTTTTTTGACCTTTAAATTAATGCATCCTAAAAACTACTATGATCAAAATTCCTGGTAATGAGATACTGTAATTAAATGTATTGTGTACAGGAAATCCTTGTTTTTGTTTTACTAAGCTATGCAACTGGGAATATTAATGAAATAATGGGCTATTGAAAGTTCAGTACTAAAATCTGTTGAGATAAAATTAATGGAAACAGTTTTGTGGAGGAGAGAAAATGACAAAATGTCTGACAAGAAAAATGTGATATCTTTAATTATAAATCACACAACAGTAAACAGTGCAGAAGATTGAACACATTAGCATCCACATACTCCATTAGTATAAAAAAATCAGACCATTTAAGTGGCTACTTTCTGCAAAATCGAGATTCATTTAATGCTATAATAATTACCCCAGTAAGATAAAGAGCACCACTGCACATATCCACCTCGGTGTTTATATTTGCATTTGCAATTGGAAAGAGGACATTGGAAGGAGTGCCTAAGCACCAGACAGATTTCTTTTAATGTGCTTTATTTTTCTTTAGAAAATGTCAGTCTTTCCATGCTATAGATCACAGTTACTAAGTGAAGACTTCCCCTGAAACACGTTCTATTTCTCAAGCAGTGTCAGGATTGCACTGCCACAAACCCCAGAACTGTGGAGCTCTCCTTCCCACTGAGCAGTAAGCAAACATTGCTCCAAGTGCATGGATTTGTCTTTCTATACTTTTTAGCAAGAGATACTGCAAACCATTTTTTCCTTGCTGAGAACTGAGGAGCAAGAAACAATTTGATCTAAACGATCTTTGCTTACCTTTCATTTTTGGAGTTGAATCATAATTGTGTTTGATTATGGTATTGGCTTGATTTTTCAGATGTTTGTAGTAGTTTTATACCAAAGTGAGTATAGTGAAATTAATTAATTCATACATATCCAAATGTAGCTAATGCTAAACATCCTACAGTCAACTCTGCATTTAATTTCGTCTCACAGCCAGGTTAACATATCAAGCAGTTGTTCTTTTACTGAACTCTTTATTAATAGTAACAAATTAACTGTATAGTATTTATTTTGAAATTATAACCTATGAGAATATGAATTGCTTTGTAAATAGATACAGATGTGACTATTTTTATGCTTTATTAGCTTTGTCATTCATAAGGGAGTTTTTCCTTGAATAAAGCACAAATTAGAAGTTATTTTCTATTAATTTGATTTTTTTTCTGGTTACCTCACTCCCAAAATAATTATTCACTGCAGAGAGAACTGAGCAATTTGCAGCACTGTACAGCTAAGGAAGCATCCTGTACGTTGTGTGTGCTCATTACAAATGGAAGAAACAGCAGCTGATGGCAGAATATGGTCCGTCAGGCATAGTTATGTAGTATTAAGCAAGCAAGCCTTTTCCCCCCCTCATCTAAGCAGATCAGAGAACTCGAACATGTAAATATGTAGCAGAAACAATTCATATGAGAAATTACATTGTGCACATCCAATTCAGGTGTCTCTTTTGTGACACGAGACATCGACTTTGTGCTTCTGCATGTAGATACACTCAGTGCTAAGAAAAACCTCTCTCATGCAGAAAGATCAGGTGCATATATTTGCATTTGTATATATGATCATTTATATAAGCTGATGCATATTTATATAATTTTATAAATTACATAGTGGCAATTTTAATCCTACAATATATCCAGATAATTTCCTTAACTAGCTGTGTCACTGCTGTCTTGTTCCATGATGTCAAGACCGACACCATGTAACTATGCACATTTTTGCCTTAACAGTAAAGCAGTGCCTCATTTAATTTTGTTGCAGCTTCAGAACTAGGGTGCCTTACCAGGAAATACTAGACAAATCTTTAGAAAGTGCGTTCACAGAGCAGGTTATATTAACTACTGCTGTTTCAGTAGCAATTTCCATGCAAATGGAAATGGATCAGTAGACAAAGACCAGAAAGGGCACTCCTGGCAAGGAAAGGGAAGAAAAGAGGGTATGTGAGTGTTTCAAGGTCTTATGTGACTTGTCACAGGGTTGGTGTAGGAGAAGCTAAGAAGTTACTAACTTTTGAGTTTTGTTAGATTTTTATTAACTGAATCAGAGAAATAAATTCCCACTGTAGTAAATGCTAGGAATGTAGAAAGTGTACATTTTGTTGCAAATGAAAAGCAAAGCAGTTTATTCTTGACATAGATCCATTTGAAACCAGGTCTTCTAATTTCACTGCTCCCTAGAACTAGTTTTTTCAGAGCTCAATTTATCCCATCTTTTCATCCACATTGCTAACAGGCCCATAGCTCACAAGTGAGGATTTTGTTTCCTTTATGTACTTTAATAGCTCAGCTTGGAACATGCTTTGTTATCTGCTTATATTACTGTTAAGCAAGAAAATAACTGTATCTCTAAACAAAGTATACCCTATTTCAGCACATACCAAGGAAGCACAATTTCAGAGATGTTTTTTCTCCCCACCTCTTTCCTAAGCAAGCAGAATTCTCATAAAATCAATTATAAAAAGGTGAGAGAGAGCAAAAGGCATGCAGACATCACAGAAGCTGTAGGAAAGTGAGTGTGCAGCCCATCCAGGTGCTCTCTGAAACCTTTTCTCCTGATGCATCCTCTTTCTGTTCTGTTCTTTTTCTTTTAAAATGTAGCTGCAGCCAGCTGCCTTGCTGGGGAAACCACAGATGGATTTTTGAGATACTCTGGGTGGAGGTTCCTCTGATTTTGATTTCTGCATTGTAGGAACTTGAAACCAGGCAAAAAACGATTCATGTTTCTGAATTGACACTAATATTCTGTTTGAGGGAGTGTAGAGAACAATAATATAATTCAGTCATTAAATAGCAGTCAAGAATATAAACTTTCTGATACTCCCTAAGTTCCAGTTGCTAAACATATTCTTTGGGACAAGATAAAGACTGTGATAGCAAATTGATAGCAAAACAAATATGGAGGGTGTGGTCAGTCTCTCCTAGGATTAAAATAAAGATGATGAACACTCTTGTCTGATTTAGAATTTTAATTCTACTCCATTTCTTTGGGTTTCAAGGAAGAAAAGTTGCTGAAATCACTTGTGCGGCTCGGGGTCCGCAGCGGGAAAACTGCCAGCCTGGAAATGGAAGTGGATGGGCTGCCCTTCTACAACACCCATTCCCTAATGATTGAGAAGCTGCTGCAAGAAGTGCAGCAGTGACTGCCCCTGATGATTTCTGCATCAAGAGGTGCTTCCATGTCATTCCGTGTTCCTGAGGCTCTCACAAGGGGTAAAAGGCTACAAAAAAGTTGACTTTTCATCTTTGGTGTCTTGACCACACACAGCCTGTCATTGTTATCCTTACAACACCTCTGTGAAGCAAGAGAAGAATATCATCACAAGTATTTGGTCTACATTTCTTTTCTGTGATTTTATAATGGAGAATGGATGTTAAATAATATTATATAATAAGAGGTGATCTGGCTTTTACTAAGAAAGCTTGCAATTACAATGAAATATTATTGTGTTGCTGTTTCAGTTTTACTAACCTCAAAATTGCAATAGGAAGTAACTGTCCTAGCAACTTAGATTTAAAAATATATTGTGGTGGGGAAAACAGCTGCAGTAGAGAAGGGAGATTAAAAACAAAGCTCCAGTAAGAGTTATAGTAGTGAAAGATCCCTTGCACACTTCCTGTAGCCCCTGTACCACTGTCTTCTTATGGTGGGGGTTAGCTTGTGGAAGTGTGAAGAGATAAGGAGAAACTTAACTGAGCTAATGAAAATAACAGCAGCATTGCAAACCTTCCCTGTAAAGGGTAGGCTATGCCATTGACCTCTGTTCTATTAGTAGTTTGCCACTTACATATTTTGTCTTCTAGGTAATACAGAAAGGCTGTAGACATTTCAGAGTATCCTGTTGTTAAGAATAAATTAATCGAATACATAAATAGTGATTAAAATTAATGCTTAAAAATTACAGAATGATTGGAAATTAATAAATGTTTGCATTTGTATGAAATAACATTATGTAAATTACCATTTACATGAATTCTTGTTACAGAAATTTAGCTCCTGACAAGACCAAGTGAAGTAAAATTAAATTATATCTCATAAAACTACTAACGCCAAACCAGTACGGGACAAATGGAGTGAATTGTGCCCAACTTTTGTAATTTAAAGCTGTGATTTTTCTTTAATTCCAGATGAGTGTCAGGGCTGAAGTTCTAGTTGTCAGAAGCCACAGCAGAGAGGAGGGGCTGTATTTGACACTGCACCTCTCAGGCACTGGTGCTTTAGCAGTCTAAACAACTGTAGTGGTTGAAAAGGTGAGCATCAAACTGTTGTGCTCTAACAGGATAAGAATGGCAGTTGTGTTTAGATGGCCTTCCAGCAGCCAGCAACACCTTGTATCTACTTTCCTTTCTGGCAGGTGAGTTTTATTTTCCTTCTTTCATGCAAGACAAACAAATAACTTTTTAAGAATGAGAAAAATCAGTTCATACCACAAACACCAGCATATTTTGAAATCTGAATCTCCTGAAGTCCCTAAGGACACACAGTCTTTGAAGACTTTAAATGGTTGAACACGTGACAGAAAGAAATCTTAATGCCAGACACAGTGAACGTGAATGTCTAGCAGCAAAAGATCCCAATGTTTATTTTATAGATCATTCATTTTTTGGAGATTCATTTTCTTCAAAATCTTCTTGAAGGATGTTGCAGTAAAACTATCCTTGAAGTTTCACAGTTAGAAAATATCTTCTTTATAAGTCTCCAAACTATAAGTATTAACTAAAATATTTCTTATGAATGCTTGGGCATTTTGCCAAAGCCAGTAACCCCACAGGATGGTGTATGTTCAATGCTGCACAAAACCCACAAAATGAAATTGACATCACTTTAAAATGTCTGTTTGGGAATAAAAGCAACTGATTTTTTCTGTGTTCCATTGACATATTACACTAACAGGTGCAATGTAATATTCTTTCCAAGCATTAACTTTTGTAAAAAAAAATTCATTTAGTAACTGTTTGCTCTTTTTTCTCAAAATACAAGTCTTAATAGTGAGATTTCAATAAGAAATAAAAAATATAGTAGTTTATTTCTCTTTTTCACTAATGTGTACTTTTTAAATCCCTTCTCACATGCAGTCCCAAGCACTATATTTTCTGCAGCAGCCATGTGTGGTGTATCTCTGGAAGCTGTAGCAGGACCCTGGGTGACTCTGTTCTGGCTGGGGTGGAAGGAAAAGCTCTGAGTGGGAGTCACCTTCCTGCTATACTGGTTACAGTTCTGCAGCCTAAGCTGAACAGTTACAATAGAGAAAGTATTGATAAAATGCTGACTTTAGGAAAAAAAAGGAAAAAAGAAGAAAAATCCCTCCCTTCTGTTGTGGGTTAACAGATTAATTGCTGAGAACTGTAGCAGAATGCTGGGCTCCACTATACAAGTTTCCATCTGATTTTAAACTGCAGCAGCTGACCAAAAGCTGACCACATCAAAGTACCAACTCAAATAAGCCCTAATCCCTCAGTTGACAATTCCATGTAATACAGCATGCTCTGCATTCCAGCTGTCTAATTCAAACAACTTGGGTAACTGTAGAGAAGTAAAGCATAAACATGACAACAAATATTTAATCCCAGAACAAACCACGTGTGTGTCTTGCAGCCTGCCAGGCCGTGGGAGTCCATGCAGCTGGCTCGGTGCTCAAGAACGTACAACCACAGCATTATGGCAGTCAGGAGTCCCTGCCTCACAGCCCCTTGAAACAGGCAGATTAGATGAAAGATTAGGAGAAAATAAGGCTAAACAACACTAATAGTCAGCAGAAAAAAATGCAGATATAGGGTAATTAATCCAGCTGAGTGGTCTAAGTATAAAGAAATGTAAAATAATTAAACAAACCAAACATTAACCTAAACAAACCTAATCCCCTTCTTAGAGTGGGGACATGAATCCTTTTTGCAAGAGGAGGGAGGAGAGGATCTGTAGTCACAAATAAAAACTGTGGGCCAAAGACATAAGATAGTTATTTCAAACACAGTGAAAAAATATCAAAAGAAAATATTAAAAACATTCTTTATTAACCACATTCCCTAATTATATCAAATATTGCACTCTCAAGGTGGTTTCCAGAAAACTGTTAGAATATATTCATTTTGGAATCCAATGACAAGCAAGACTGTGTTATGTCAACATTCTTCAGATAGCAGGAGTAGGCCATCTGTCTAGACAATCTTTTGACTTAAAAAACCCCAAAGAAACAAAACTGATTATAGTGCTGGAAGTTTTCTGCTCCAGATTGCAGAGAGAGGTGTTTTGAGAACGGTTTGAAACCAGAGAAGTAAAAGGACAAGGCAATATTCATGGTGTAACTGTTACAGATACAGGAAGGTATGATAAAGAACAATCACACAAGATTTGTTAGTATAATAAAAACAAACCAAAAAACCCAAATAAAAAACCAAAACTTTGAAAAACCAAAGAATCACCAAACAAACCAACTAGACAGGAGGTGGTGGTATAAAGCATAGTAGAGAGCACAAGTTCCCCCCCCCCCATTTTTAATAGCCATTATTCTCCACTTACTCCTGTATTTTGTTTCTGTCTAAACCAGGAAACATAGATTGTCCATAGATCTTATTTTTTATGCTGTATTTACTGAACAATGACCAAATCCTAAACTAGTGTCTGTGGGCAAAAGCAGTTTAAACAGAATTTATTTAACAGTTTCTCTGACAAAGGCATTATTATTTAATTGCCTGCACAATGCATACAAACTGCAAAGGACACAATCAAAACCTGAGCAAGGTGTAATAGAATTTAGATGCAACTAAATGTCTTTGAACACTGTGACTCAGAGAAGCACATGGGATCAAAGTGCCTCACGTACTACTAAACTCTTATTCTTTTCCAAGTCAGCAAACCAAATTATTTATACCCACTGGAGCCAAGAGTTCTCATTCTTTTGGAAATCTATTGAAGCCTTATAATGAGGTTTAACAGTCTGAGATTCAACAGTCAAACCACAGACTGAAGGTCTCAGCAGATGCTGAGTTCCTTGTTCGTATTCTCCCATAACATTTCACGTTGTCGGACTGGTTGTTTTAGGAGTCTGGTTGTGGCGTGGTCTCTGCAGACTTTGAAACTGGTGAAAGGAGAAGTTATTTCAGAGAGTTACAGAAATGTTGCAGGGATCTTTTGTTTTTTCTTTTGAAAAGTTCATACAGGGACATTTAATTTGTTCTGTCCCTGACCTTTTCAAAAGATGATGACAGCTTGTAGAAAATTACTTTCTATAGATGCTACAGGGACAAGCAGAAAGCAGTTCAAAACAAATTCACTAGAACCACACACCATGAGTAACTAGCTTATTTCAGTCAATGCAGTCATCAAGACAGCAGGTTTTAAGTGGTAGCACAACAATAACAGACACATGATTGTAACTGAAGTGACTTAGCATGTGCTTTCCTCACTATTGCCAGGGTCCCAGCACCTTGAGAAACAACCTCACAGTACAGCATTCCTCATAAGCCCTTGGGAGCTCACAATGTTGTAATACAGGAATTCTTGAAGAGATAATTCAGATGGATACACAAGCACAGCCATAGCTGCAGATTTAAGATTAATGAATGTCCTTTTCTGGTTAATGCTATAGGCTGCCTATGCTACTTGGGGAGCAGTCCTTCTCTCCAGTACCATCAAGTGGTGTTTGTAATAACTCAGGTGGTTGTTCATGGTGTGTCCTGTTACAAGCTTCTGTAGGGCTCAGGGGGTAGGATTCCTTCGTCTCAGTTCTCAGATGCCCTAAACATGCTAGACAAGAGTCTCGCATCCTGACAAAGTTCTGGTAAGTGCTTTCACTGGAAAAACAGTATAATAGTGGGTCGGCAACACAGTTAAAAGTAGTCAACAGGAGAGAAATATGATAAACATTAAATATTTTCTCAGCAAATGAGCAGTTATTCTCCAACAAGCTACGAATCACAAGCAGGATATGGTATGGTCCAAAGCAAACTAAAAATATGAAAACAGTGCTTGAAACGAGTCTTTTAATTTGGATTTTCTTCTTCTTTTGAGTTCCGGGACTCATATGGACAACTCGTAAAATCCCACAGTAAGAGAAGGCCAGCAGAAAGAAGGGGAAGAGGAAGCCAGCAGAGAAGCGGTAGTAATTGACACTGTGCTCCCATTTTTTGATAGGGTAGTGCTCAAAGCACACCAGGTGGCTCTCAGCATCCATACTGATCTCCCCATGTGTAAAGACAAAGCAGCATGTCAGTATTTCTTTGGTCCAGATGATGATGCTGACAATGGCAGCGGCCTTCATTGTCCGAAACCGCTGAAACTGAAACGGGTGCACGACGGCGAGATAGCGGTCAATGGAGATGCAGCAGAGGAAGCCCACGCTGATATAGATGTTCTCATACAAGATGATGCCACAAATTTTGCACAGCAGCTCATTGTAGGTCCAATTGTCATGCTGTAAAGCATACTGAAGCCAAAAAGGCAAAGAAAATATGTAAAGCAAGTCTGCAAGAGTCAAATTGCAAAGGTAGATACCCAATTCATTTTTAGCTTTGATCTGTAAATACCCATAGTAGAGGGACATGCAGTTAGCTGGCAAGCCTACTATGAATACAAATATGTATACCACAGGGGATAATGCCTCGTGGATATCATGATTAATATTGCACTTCTCAGTTGCATTCTGTGTGAGATTCACCATCTTCTACTTCTCCCTGTGTATCACTCATCAGGGTCCTGAATGTAAGATTTAATTATATCCAGTTTCATGCATCACTTAGTTCTTCCACAAACCTTTAGGCTGAAGTGATGATTTGCTGTAAGATGTTCATGTATGTATGGCCAAACTTCGCGAACGAAGATTTGGGAAAGGCTCTCCCCAGGTGGGGGTGTGCCCTTCGAGCCTGCGCAGTGGATTTTTTAGGTGAGGCTCAGTGTGCGCAGAACTGCGCACGCTGAAGATGTTCATAACCTGAAGATAAAACACATGAAAATATTTAGATGGACTACAACTGTTAAATATATAGTGCAGATTTCAGAAAGCTGCCTTTCCCCAGCCCTAAATTTCTTATAGTCTTTGACAGAAGATAAAGCCAGTCTGGGAAACCATGATACATATAACTAAGTCCTAGCACTTACCAGAAAAGTACAGAAAATTTTGTGTCCCAGAATCCCAAAGCAAATTACAAAATCTTTTGCTTTAGCTTTTGAGGTATCTAAAATGTGAAGAGAAACTATCTCTGTTTTGCAGATGAGGAAGAAAAGCAGTAATCAGATCTGTCTAGGATGGAAAAAGTATCTCTGGCAAAGCAGCAGTCCACTTGGACTTTCTTAGAGGATGTAGACTGCACAAAACAGTTGATTTTTAATTTCTGTGTCTTAATTTTTCCTTTAGGTACAAGATGCAATGTAATATACAGCTCAACTCATCGGGATGAAAAAAAAGTGGCATTTGTAGCACTTTCTCTTATGGTTACCTGTAAACACAATCCTGAAAGCAAGCTGTCTTCCTCTGTTGGAACAACTCTAGTACAGTGTATCCCCATGGTCTAATAGCATATGCTATTATATATTCCTTATTTGCCATCAACTCTCAGAAACGCTCATTTACTACTTATACATTTGTATGTTTTCTTTTCATCTTCACTGAACATGAATATAATTTTTTTCACCTGAAGAGTCTGCTATAATCCAAGCACATACACATGCAAACCATTGCTATACTATGCTATGATTAAGACACAAAAATCCCTGCCAACAATGGGTTAGCAGCACTCAGTTCAGTGAGGACAAGTGTTCAGCCTGGACCCAGCTCACAGTGATTAAACCATAGACTAAACAATGAAATACCACATTCAGCATTTTGTGACCTCGTAGTATATTCACATTGGCACAAGTGCTCAGGACTGAAAAACAGCAGGACAAACTGTGCCTAAGCTGGGGGAGTTGCATGTTTTACCTTGGGATGCAGAACAGCAAGACTATTTCTTTCAATCTCTTCTCAGAAAATGCAGGGTTGTGGTGTAAGGTTAGCAATTTGTGTACTCTTCATACAACTTCAGTTACTATGGATTCAAAAAGAACACTACCCAAGGACAAAGATAAGGCCTTGTTGCTTTTTCCTATTTACTATTGTGATTTGGGAGTTTGTCATCATTGTCTGTGCCATCTAGGAACATAGAATTTCCTGGAAGGCAACCCTTATGAAAGCACGACCACACTACAGTAAGATTACTGTCAGCTGCAGCATTTGAGGATGTTACAGTCAAATAACTTTTTTAATACATGCTTTTTTTATGTAGTGGTAGGCTTTATCCCTGTAGAAACTGAAAAGAAAATGACTTGCATGAAACCTTAAGACTGCAAAGGCTTTCATTGTCTAACTGCACCTCACAGCAAACACATGTAAAAAAGAATTAGAATGTGTGCTTCATTCCTTTACTTTTTCTTTCCAACAGACAGAACATCAGTGGCTTTGGGAGAAACACTCTTGGGAATCTCTGACACCCTCAGTCATGAAACAGGAGCTCAAGGCAAGTTCATCTCTCTCAAAGCTTTTAACTCCATTGTTCAATGCAACTTGTGTGAATGACTGGTCAAGTCTAGCATTCTGCTCTCCTCTCACTCTCAAGCAGCTTCTCTGAAGTTTAACAGACTCATATGCTCCACTGTGGGTGTCACAATAGTTATAACTCAAAACTCAAGCCCTGCAAAACTGCTGTTTAAGGGACTCAGTCACAGATACCTATGGTTGAGTTTGAAGTTAGGTCCAAGCAAATTGCCATAACTTTCCCATGGAATAAAGATGACAGTGTTAGCAGTGCTGACATGTACAGCAAAAATCAATCACTAAAGTTATGTACAAATTTCTCAAAACACTGTTACTTAGGAGCCATTGGTTCACCTGGAACACTATCCAGTTTCTCAAAGGCTTCAGAACCATCACACAGCTCTTCAGTCTGCAGAAGACCTGTCTTCCCACACACAAGGACAGTGAACAGAATCTTTGCTGAGGGAGGTTTGAAAACCTACTTACCCTACCCCACCTTTCTAATACAGAGCTCTATGCTTGACTTTGTATTTGTTAGCATTTCTGTATCATAATTTGGTGACTCTCACACGTGAGGGTTTGCCTGTGCAGGATGCTTGGCACACATTAGCTGTTGTCTAAAATGCCTAAAACTCTGAGACCTACCAACATACCTACCAACTTAGTGTCCAGTCAGTGTCCAGCTCCCGTGGATGAGGCCAAATAGTAATACAAAAGCTGTTGACAATTTTGAAAAATCAGAACTGTCTTTATATGTCTTTATAGTCCACAGCACTGAGTTTTATTAAGTGTTACCCAGTGAGTCATTATTGATCACAGTATGAGGAAAAGCAGATGTACTCTACGATTGCAAAGGGGCTTGGAAATGTTTCTTTTCCTCTAAGAACCCCAAGTGTTTTATTAAATTATGTTTATGTACAGAGAACATGACTGTAAAAAGAACTTCTGTATAGTTTGAATGTCTTGTCAGAATGCAGAATGTGACAGAGACAGCAAAAGTCTTGTTGATATGGCATTATGTTAATATTATATACACTTATATTACTTATGATTACAGCAACATTTCCTGCTCCTGGAGGAAGTGCTGGAGTGGGCTGTTTGAAGGAGCTGGAAGAGAGGCTGGCTGTAACCCTAACAATTCTGTGATTCTGTAATTCTTTGCCTTGTGCTAACAAACTCTCCCTGATTTCAAAGATGGGGATGAAAAACAAAGGTCCAGATTCTTGCTTATGCAATAGCTGTCTTACACTGCTCCTCTGGTCAGTGGCAGCAGTGAGCCAGGAAATCCTTCCCTCATTTCAGGCTCTTCAGAATGTGGACTCTGGGCCATTTTTGTACATGTTGTCCACTTGTGTGTGGCTAAAGACAGACTCACAGCCAAATGGGAAATAGAGAGGTAGTTCCCCTTTCCCCTAGCACCAGGTACACTAAATAGCTCTAGCCAGCCAGGGAGTGAAACTGCAGGATTTTTTCAAATAAAGCTGGTATCAAAGGACTGCAATGGCAGGTTTAAACAAATGGGTGCAGAAGAGCCCACCCTGTTATTAAGAACATATGATACACTGCTTGACAAGCTGTCTGAAAAAGTGGAAACGGAGGAAAAGTAATGCAGGGTATAAGAAGAGAAAAGACTAACAGTTCCCCCACTACTTACTGACGTGGTCTGAATAGGGAGTGGAGAAAAATGAAAAAGTTGCTGTATGAAAAACATCTGGAGTGCAGACAGTCATAAAGCTGAAAGTTTTGAATGGGAACAGGCATTTCATTTAGACAGTTTTAATATGGATATAGTGCAGCTGTGTGACTTTTTTGAGCATAGTTTATGTAACATCTTCAGTATGGCATGTCTGCAGACATTTCTCTCATATATGCCCACATCTTTTACACTATACCCATCTAAGCCCAAGTCTTGACTTTGAAGATTCTCTCTATCTACATGAGTTCCAAGCAATTCTCTTGTTCTTGGCTTGAAAATAAAGCCAAGGATCCCTGGGTTTCAGAAAGCCTCACTTTTTCTTTATTTAAATGAGCCAACTTTACTCACTGGACAGTTCAGCAACAGTTCTTTTCTTTCCCAACTCCCCTGTGCCTTAACTGTAGACAAAAATATGACTCCCCCATGAACCATGGTGCGCCCCACATGCAATGGCACAGGAAGCAGCCCAGAGCCACAGACAACAACAGCCTCCTCACCTCTGACCACGTACTAGCACAGAGCCCAGGGGGCTTTTCAGTTTCAGTGAACATTGCTGCAATTTTCATTGTAAGAAATATCTCTGCAATAACACGTACATATTTTTTGCAGAGACAAGTGGGATACGTCAAAGGACTTCCTTGCTGGAATTTGTAACAGTTGTGCAACCCGGCTGGTCTCATCCACAGAGCATCCATTTCCATTAACAGGGAGTGTAAGGTGGTCATGTGCCTCTATGTGATGGTAGCTCTCTTGCTATTTAATCTGTCCTTGCACCTGTAATACAGTGCAGACAGGTCTGAATCACTTGGCTGTCACAGCAGGACTTGAACTGTGCTCCATATCTTGGAACCAGAAACCTGGGATATTTTCAGTTTAGGGTTTGATTCATGTCATTACCTACAAAAACACCCACCCTTAAATTCATATACTAAGCTTCCTTCAACTCTTGAGGGTTTGTCAGGTTGTTTGATCCTGTTTCACAAAGCCTGGAAGAGTAAGGTTAGATAAAGGGGCTGTGAAGGTCAGATAAAGAGGCTGCTCTTCCCATCCAAAGAGACTACAGACTGGTTGAACAATATAAAAAGGGCAGAAACAGGGTAATATCCCTAGAGCAAGTTTGAAAAAAAAAATGAAAGTGGAAGTTGGGATGCATTACTGAGTACAAGGAAATGGCACAATGATGTTTGGATTCAATTGGAAGAATGATGATGTAAAAGATGGACCTGTTGGAGTGGATCCAGAGAAGGGCAACAGAAATGGTCAGAGGGGTGAAACACCTCTCCTATGTGCAAAGGCTGAGAGAGTTCAAGGTGTTACGCCTGGAGAAAAGAAGGCTCTGGAGAGACCTTGTTGCAGCCTTTGAGTACCTAAACGGGACTTATAAGACACATGACGAGAGACGTTTTAATAGGACTCGTAGCAACAGGACAAGGGGTACTGGTTTTAAACTAAAAGAGGGTAGAGTCAGACTAGGTACAAAGATGGTCTTTTTTATGCTGAGGGTATTGAAACACTGGCACAGATTGCCCAGAGAGGTGTCAGATGCTCCATCCCTGGAAACATTCAAGGCCAGGCTAGGGCTCTGAGCAACCTGGTCTAATTAAAGATGTCCCTGCTCATTGCAGGAGGGTTGGACTAGATGTCCTTTAAGGTCCCTTCAAACCAAAACTGTTCTGATTCTAAGAGTATCAAGTAGAAAAAGCCATTAAAGGCGCAGGATGCTTCTGTTAACACACAAAATTAGTAAAGGAAAAGAAAGACAATTACATATAAGGCATAAACACAAATTTTGGATCTCAAGATAGCTGAAATATTTGCTGTTATTTTTTATTCAATCTTTAGAACCAAAATTATGACCCAGCATTTAACAAAATTACTTTTAACAGTAGAATGTAGGCATAGAAGAAAACAGATAAGCAAAGACTGACAGATATTTTGAAAGCTTATGTACACTCTCAGGGAATTAGCTAAGGCAATTTGTGAATTATTGCTGATAATGTTTCAAAAATTATGGTGGATTGGGGTAAAACAGACATAACACTTGTCTTGTGAAAAAGAATAGTTGGAGAGTTATGCACCAGCCAGCAGAACAAGCCATCAGACATCGATACACATATCCATGCATTCACAGAAGCCACTCAGCTGTGGAGGCTCACCCCAGATGAGTCCTGCTATACTTCAGGAGAAGATGAAGTTGGGCTGGTGTTGGCAACTACACTTACTTCACACCCTACCTCAGGAAGATGGAAGAAGCTCCAGCCTCAGTCCTACCTGCTTTCTGTAGGAAGCCCATCGCAGGCATGGATGGATCCTATTTTCCCTGTGATGTACAGACTTGCCAGCCTGCAGATCATGTTGCTGTTCCAGTGAGCAGAAAGAAGAGCTGAAAATGGTAAAGGACAGTAGTATAAGCTGGTCTCATCTCCCCTGATTAATCCATGAACCTATTGCCTTCCTTCCGTGACAGCGGTCAGCCCTGCCCCACACGGCATCAACCCCCAGATATCCCAATCATTTCAGTTCCCCAGCTTCCAGAAACCACCTGCCACAGTTCAGTGCCATCCCTGGTCTCATAGCTTCTGCAGCCTGATTTCAGACATGACAGCCTCTTCCTCAACAGCTTTCAGCTCCCCTGACAGCCTAACATTTCCTTTCTCATACTCAGCACCCATGCACAAGGGCATGGCAGGAAAGCAGGACGTGGGAGGGAACGGAGTCAGCAGTGGCACTTCAGGGCTGGGGAAAGCCAGGGAGGACAAGGGAGAAGGCACAGAGGCAGCAAGGGCAGCAGCACTGCAGTCAGATGCTGGGAAGGCTGCCTTAGAGATGCTTCTGCAACAGGAAACACCATTCAACAAGGAGCAGTACTGTCAGACCAACCTCATTTCCCTCTTTCATGAGGTAAGTGGCTGAACAGCTACACAGGAAGCATTGTGTGCAATACAGCCTTATTCTATAAAGATTCTTGATGCATCCTAATGTACATTCCCATTACACCTGAGAAATTGTAAAGGCATCATGTACTGCTACATGAGTTACACAATCACACTCCGAAAGCAGCCAACTGCAGTTCACTAGTGAACAGACCTGACTGTGCAATAATCTACCCTTTTCAGGATGCCAGTCAATATTTTCAGGTATTCATAATTTCTATTCCATTTTAATGGGGTAGAAAATGCACTCAATAAATCAGCAAATTATACTTCTTTAGGAAGGAGTATATAATACAAACAGGATTTAGGATGATCGTGGGTGTGAAAACAAAATAAAATTATTTGAGGACAAATCCTTGGAAAGAAAGAAAAATCAGATAGTCAGTATGCAATGAGGAATATCTGGCTGTGCAGTAGGATGGCTAACAATGAACTTAGGTTCACTCTGTTACTACTGAGAAGAAAAGAATTACAGTGGGATGCAGCACTTAAAGGGCACAAAGTCAGGTATCCTCTCTACTCACCATGGATGAAAGTGCTGAAATCTTTTGCGCTATAATACAC
The DNA here is from genome assembly GCF_047495875.1 of Pithys albifrons albifrons. NCBI lineage: Eukaryota > Metazoa > Chordata > Aves > Passeriformes > Thamnophilidae > Pithys > Pithys albifrons. The sequence goes on along the minus strand of NC_092463.1, from coordinate 17,312,406 downwards.
AGGCATATAAGAAAAGGACCAAGTACTTTGGGCAACCAAACTATATAATCCCTGTTTCTCTGTCCTCACAAATTCAAACTTATATTCCCTTACAGACAGGAGTTTCCTGAAGTAAATTGATAGTGTTTGTGAAACACTCAAATGTCCTTCCAATGACTGCTGTAGATAGGAAAAAAAAAAGATAGGTATGTTTCTTACAGATGGATGGAATCAATGCTTGTGAATAAGATATTTTATTCTTGTTCATCCCTTGGCATAAGGCAACATATTACGCGACTGCTTTTCAGGGCAGAAAGCAAAGCCATGGAGATACGCTCAAGCTGGCACTGGCTGTTTTTTCAAGGACACAAAACAGAAAACTGCAGCAGTTTGTCACTTGGCCTGGCAGATCAAGCAAAAAGAGTGCAGGAAGAAAAGCAAGGTAATCTCAGTCCACTGCATTATGTTTCTATAGGAAAGGTGCTCAGATTTGGCTCAAACATCTCAGCAGTACTCTAGTTTTGCTCTCAGACAAAGCTGGCATGACTTATACTGAGACAAAAGTCCAGTAGAAATAAAAATCATTAAAGATCATTGCCTCATTAAAGCAATTAAAGCAAGTTGGCTAAAAATTAGGCAGGATTAGAGATTTTAAGATTTCTAATTGCTTATCCTAGTGCACTTGATCTTGATGCTCAACTTCTTTTAGTGCAGCTCATTTTATGTGCACCATGCATGTATATTTTAAGTGCATGGGGTTAATTTCTCTACTGACCATACCATGTATTTTTAATTGGCTTAGTTTCTAAATCATTCTCAGTGAATCTGAAAAGAAACATATACCACTTTAAAGACAGCTATATGGTCCATAAGAGTATAAGTAACCACATCAGAAATTTTGCAGAAATTTTGGTTTTGTCAAACGTCTGTGTGAAGAACAGTTGGCTGCAAGTTTTGTGTCTGTCTTCTGCTGGTTTTGTTTGTAAAGCAGAAAGGCTTACAAACTCTGCTATTGTTACTTTCCTTTTTTCTTTTTCTCTTTTCTTTTTTTTACATTGGCAGAAAAAACTCTGTACATCCTTTTTGCAAGAGAATCTTACCAGAGTCAGGCAGTAAAAAATGGACTGTATCTTTTAAACATTTACGTAAATTGGGGAAAAAAATGACAAAATCTCAATTCCTACTGAAACTGAATTTCTAAACTAAAGTTAATTTATATTTATACACAATCCATTCAGTGTTTGTTAAACTGTGAGTGGATCCTTCTAACATGAACCTCTAAGTGCAATAATTACTACTCTGTGTATGTGTTTGAGTGGAAGAAAACCGTAAAAGTATTCTGTAAATTACAAATAACTTTTGCCATGACTGTATGACTCCATTTATAAACCTATTGTCAAAGAAGGAAGTCGGCAACATTTTTTCAGAATCCATATAAACAAAAGACTAATTAGTCATCGATGCCCAATTCTCCCTAACACAGACATGCAATTATTCACAGTCTTGGGTAAATCATTCTATTTGCTCCAACTTTGATATTCTGGCAACTCCATGTTCTGTTTCAGTACATTTTCCTTTCAGGTTTTTATGACTTTGGACTTCTTAGCTGGTGCCTGCATATATGAAGGACAACTTGAGATGAAAGATAAGAAAGGCAGATGGGATAATTAATCCAGTTAGTCCAGTATCAGAGCATCACAGAGTGGTTTGGGTTGGAAGGCACCTTAAAGATCATCTTGCTCCAACCCCATGGGCAGTGACATCTTCTACTGGATCAGGTTTCTCAAAGCCCCATCCAACCTGGCCTTGAACACTTCCAGGAATGGGCCATCCACAACTTGTCTGGGCAACCTATTCCAGTGCCTCATCACTCTCACAGTTAAGGATTTCATCCTAATACCTAATCTAAATTGCTCCTCTTTTAGTTTAAAGCCATTCCCCCTTGTCTTATCACTACATGCTCTTGTAAAAAGACCCTCTCCATCTTTCCTGTAGGTTTCCTTCATGTACTTGAGGGCCACAACTAGGTAACTCTGGAGCCTTCTCTCCGGGTTCAACAAACCCAACTCTCTCGGCCTTTCCTCATAGGAGATCTGCTCCATCACTCTAGTCACCTTGGTGTCCCTCCTCTGGACTCACTCCAACAGGTCCATGTCCTTCCTGTGCTGGGGACCCCACAGCTGGATGTAGCAGCACTGCAGGTGGGGTCTCACCAGAGCAGAGCAGAGGGGCAGAGTCCCCTCCCTTGCCCTGGTGGCCTCGCTGCTTTTGATACAGCCCAGGATACAACTGGCTCTCTGGGCTGTGAGTGCACATTGCTGGTTCACATCCAGCCTCTCATCCACCAGCACCCCAAGCCCTTCTCAGCAGGACTGCTCTTGATCTGTTCATCCCCCAGCCTGTTTTGATACTGGGGGTTGCCCCAACCCAGGTGCAGACCTTGCACTTGGTCTTGTTAAGACTCAGGAGAATCCCATGGGCCCACTTCTCGAGCTTGCCCAGATCCCTGTGGAGGCCATTCTATCCTTCAGGAATGTCAACTACACCACTCAGCTTGGTGTCATCTGCAAATATGCTGAGGGTGCACTCAATCCCTTAGGCTCTGTCATTAAATCAGATATTAAAGAACACTGCTCCCAGTATGGACCCTTGAGGGACACCATTTGTCACTGATGCCCATTGGGACTCTAAGCCATTGACCACTACTCTGTGGATGAGTCCAACCACTTTCTTATCCATCAAACAGTCCACTCATGAAGTCCATCTCTCTCCAATTTAGAAAAAGGATGTTGGGGGGGGGGGGGGGATCATGTCAAAGGCATTACAGAAGTCCAGATAAATTACATCTGTAACTCTTCCCTTGTTCTGTGATGTATTCATCATAGAAGGCCACTAGATTGGTCAAACAAGACTTTCCCTTGGTGGAGTTGTGCTGGCTATCTTGAATCATCTCCCTGTCCTCCATGTGCCTTAGCATAACTCCAATATGCTGGAGAGCATCTATTCCATGATATTCCCAGGCACAGAGGTGTGGCTGACAGGTCAGCAGTTCCCAGGGTCCTCCCTTCTACCCTTTCTAAAGATGAGTACAATGTTTCCCTTTTTCCAGTCACCTGGGACTTCACCTGACTGCCATGACTTTTCAAATGTCTTGCATAGTGGCTTGGTAACTACATCACCCAGTTCCCCCAGACTACTCATTCTATCTCATACTACTACTTATACTTTGTCTGGGATTAGGGCCTTTTTATCAGATGCAAGGTCTGAACAACTGGTTGAGCACAGGGAAGTGCTGAAAAGAAAAAACCACTTTGGAAAATCCCTATTTATGGTAATAAGAAGTTCATACAATGTAATTTCAGGCAAGCAGTCCAAGTAGTATCAGGGAGGTGAATCACATAAGAGGAGTTAGTCATGCTGTAGCTGCATCAAAATTTTTAGAAATGACCCTCATTTGCCCTGCACTTCCTGCTGTTAAAGATCAACCAGGTGGACAATATGACCCTCCAAGTATTTCACTGATGAGTTATGGTGACCACACAGGGGACATCTTCCTGAAGCTCTGTGTGTGACTTGCTTAAGTACAGAACAGTGGGTGGAGGAAAATGATCACACCACTTCCACATCTTAAATCACTGTATTACTCAGAGAAAAAACTCCAGATCTTCCTTTCCCCTCAACCAAGTCAGTGTCCCAACCCTCAACCCTCCTTGACACAGAAGCCAAAGAATCATCCTGGCTCTATTGCAAAAGTATCAGGCAAGTAAATAATAATCACTTATAGACAACAGAACTGCTTATATTCCCAAATTTGTATGCTGATCCTCATTAAAAAGGACAATGCAAAAACAAAACCAAGATTACAAAGGTCTTATTGGAGGCCACACAAGCTGTGACTAGTGTGCAATATTACCAGTAAGGGACAACAACTGGAACAACTGTGTTGTATCCTGGGATTGAGAAATAGGAACTTCACCCTTCTGAGCTAAATGAGTTCTGATTCATTTTACCATCTACAGCCTTGGGGAAAATCACCCTTCTGATTCATTTTCCTAAACTCTGTGTTACTGCCCTTTTTGATGCTGTAGAATGGTCTGACACCAGCACTGTGCTCCATCAGGCAGTGCCACATGTCTTGCACAGGAGTCAGTGACTTAAGGTTCAAGCCATACCTATACTGCATTTCAGTGATTTTTGCCTTCCTCAGTTTGGCATGTGCCTCTCCGCCCCTGGCCCTGCCATGCAGCCCCTGTTTCACTGAGTGGCTGCCCAAGGAGTGCCATGGACCTGTGGGAGTCACCCCCCAGATTTCTCTGCAGCCTGAGCACAAGCCACCCACTTGCAGCCCATGGGCCTTGGCAGCAGCCGGCACCCTGCACGGATCAGCATGCAGCAAGGCTGAGCAAAGCCCACCACTGCCAGCCCGACCCTCGGCCACGTACTGATGCCCCTCGAGCCACTGTGTGCATTGGGAGCAGCTGCTCTCTGTGCCCACACCCTCACACAGGAAGGGCAAGGAATGCAGCAATGTGGAAGGCAGCCCCTCCTGTCCAGCCTCTCCAGCATCACCCGCTGGTTACAAGGGAACACTTGGTCAAAAATGAACAAGCTGGGGACCAAAGCAGGCACTAAATTATCTTTCTGCTTCCATCTTTTATAATGCCACTTCAACCCCAAGGATCAGCACATCATACTCTCCAAACAGAACTATCTCATTAACTAAAAGTAATTTGGAAAGCAACCAAACATCCATCTGTACAATTTTTTCTCCTACTTTACTGATAATTCAGAGGATAGGACTGATTGTGCAGTGCTGCTGACAAGCAGTAGCTTGGGACATCAATAGTCAATGTTTGACTAATAACATTTGACAAATAGCAAAGGCTGTCTAAAAGAAAAAAATTGCTTGCTAAGTCTAACTGAAATGTGGTTGAAACTCTGCTATGTCTGAAGAGAATGAGCATATCTGTTCAAGGAGTGTTAATATTTTCATTATTCCATGCATCAGCAAATAATGATACATTCAATAAAGCCATCTCTTTTTAAAATGCCATTTTCTGCATGTATGATTCAGTATATGATTCATTTTGTACAGCAAAAGTTTTAAGACCTGGTAAAGTGAAAAGCTGTTTACAATATTTGAAGATTTTTCCCTTCCTCCACTCAATTTCTTTGATGTAATTATTTTCCCTCTGTTTGGATTTATTTTAATCAAAGAGATTAACTTCATCATGAGATAGGAGCCTGTTCAACTGAAGCACCTAACATCATGTGCACTGTTGACATTTAAAACTGGAATCATTCTTTTGTGCCTTTGTACTGTGTTTGTGTTTCTGGATTACAGTGATCACCATTGTGCATTTCTGACATGTTTCTGTTCTAGACCCAATTCTTCCTAGTCTAACACACCATCCTCCCTTCCACGCACTGCTGTTCAGCTCTGCTCATTTCCTTTCAGGCTCAGCTGAGTCTTTTTTGGGTCTTGTTCTGTATTTCTGTATTTCTTCCCTGGATACAGCACTGGGGGGGTGGTGTGTGGGGTACGTTGTGCATATGCATTTGTGGATGTCTTCAAATAGCCCCCATCTAGTCTGTAGAGACTTAACTCTTCTAAACTATCCCTTTTTGCTATCTTTAATTAAGCTTCTTTCTTTTTTTGCAGTTTTCCTTTTGGAGATTAACCAAGTTTCCTGTAGCACTGAGTCAGTATTCACATGTGAGGCCTGTTCTCCATTGTTGTTTCTCAGCCTTCTCACGAGAAGCAGTGTGCCTTGCAGAAGGTGTTCCTCTGTGCTCCTTCCCTCATTGCTGCTCTTTCTCTATTGAAAACTTAAGACCTTTTTTTTTTTGGTTTCAGTTGAGGATACATGACTCCTAGTCCCCCATGGATTAATCATTTTAAACAAAGTGTTGGCATCTGTATCTGCAGGCTTGCTTACATTTTCATTTCCTGAATTGCATTTCCTCAATTCCCGTAATTTTAATTTAAAAAATTATTTTAGTACTCACATGATTTTTTAAGTGCTAGTGTCTTGCTTTCCTTAAGATTTAAACAAAGTCTGGCCTTCCCTCACTCCCAAGTGCCCTCTTTTCATGATCTATATGAATTTGTCTTCCCTCCTGCATTTTCTCAGTTCCACCTTGTAACTGACTTTCCTGATACCTCTGTCTGGCCTTGCATATGATGCAAGAAACCTTCCTCAGCACAGAGCTGCTGAATTCCTGCACTTCAGCATTCTGCCTGACAGCATAAATGTTCTTTCTAGCAGGTCTCCATCCCACCTTTTGGATGACACTGGCATCTGCACAAGCAGTGGCTGCCCACTTGCCTTTGCCAGAGCCCTGTCCAGTTTGCCATCTCTCTCCAGAGAGGCACGTCCTGCCATCCTTTCTGGAGACACAGACACAACCATCCATATGCTGAAATCCAACTGACCCTTCTCTATTCTTCTTTTAAAGAAACCTGCCCATAATAATGATATTTATCTGGGTAAAAGAGGTTCTACACAAAAACTGAGAAAAGTAGTTGAAGAGACATGACCTCACAGAACTGAAAAAAGCCCTTCTTGGATGCTATTAATATCAAAGAGGCAACTCACAGGAAAAGCAACAGCCTGGCTGTGAACCATTCTCCCAACATGTTCTGACTAGAGAAAACAGTGAGACTCAAATACTCGTTACAAGGGCATTCTGATGAGCCCTTGAGCGAGAGATGGGAAAGCTGGCACAGGAGATGTGAGGTTCCAAATTGAGAGCTGTTCAGAAGTTCAGGTACTGCCAGTGGGATGGAGGTGTAAGACTATCTCTGAAATCTGGACCCAAGTTCAAATTCCAAATAATGATGTCCTGACATGATAGATGAAGGGATTTTAGTTTCAGCCTCTTGAAAGATTAAAAGACAATTGCTATTTTGAAAGCCATGTCTGAATACTTCTTAAACATGGAGCATAAAACAGATACATCCTCTAATCAGACATATGAGTAGACACTAAATCATTATCCATCAAAGAGTAAAAACTCTTCTTCTTCCTTGGCAGATGGAAGACAAAACGTTTCCAGATATAAAATGACCAAATTCTAATTGTTACTAAAATATTGAATAGAAAGCCAAACCAAGAGATCTCTGTAACATTTCCATTCTTTGCTACTGTTGTTGCCCATTTTAGCATTTTATTCAGATGTCATTAAAGTGACAAGTGTGATAGTTCAATTACATTTGCTTTTGTAATGCATTCATTATTTATCTCCCTTTCCTCTGTTGGATACCTAACCAGCCTTCAAACCTCTGTCTTTACTGCTGACCCATAGGACACAACACAAGAGAAAGGAAGCTTGGAACCTTGCCAACTAAAGCAATGATGGTCAGGAATGAAAGGCTCTAGCAGTGAGCTACAACTCCCAGATAAAGTGCTTTAAAAAGCTCTCCTTTCACTACCCAACAGATTAAGAATTCAGAACATCATTTCTAGTGGAGAAAAAGAGTTACAGTGAATGCATCCCTCAGGAAATAAACTGCAATATTTTCCTTAGCTGCTGTTACTTACTAATACCTTTAGTTAAAATTATTGGCCGGTTTATTCTAAACATTAAAGCTCTTCTGTGTCTTTTCAAAAACAATTGCCATCAGCTGTCAGGGTCAGCAGTTCTGCAAATGCTTCAGCTGGCAGAATAATTCATAACAAGCATTAAAAGCCACTTAGAATCAGCTTTATAAGAAAAACAAACCTCTTAGAGGAGACATTCAGCTAATTATAAAGGTAATGAGCCTCACAAGGCCACCATGTCTGGGGTTATCTTTCCACAGTTCTTCACTTAAAAATAATTAGCAAGTTGTGTAAATGTCCTCTTGAGTGGATGTGACTTTCTTTGGTTATCACCATACTGACACAAGAATAGTCATCACGAGTGAAGCTCCAGGGCACCATTAATTCACCCCCAGGTCAGGTCTAGAAAAACTGTCAGGCAAGAAGTCTTCTCCATGCACCATTTAGTGAGATGCCAAGAGAACTTGCAGGTACAGCATCAGCTGGTTAATCTGAGTGACACCATCCACGAGGCTCATTGGGTGAGGAAAACATGTTAATGGCCCCAACCTTTGTACACCTGGCCCTGTGCAACTGTGCTCAGCCACAGGCATGAAGCTTCCTGTCTGTCTGACCTCAGCAACCAGCCATCCCCCAGGCTCACCCTAATGGATGATATTTCCTATGGTGACAACTGTGTACACCTAGTTCTGCTGAGACATTTTCCTCCCTTCTCTCCTCTTTCCCCATATCTCACTTCTCTTTTCCCACTGCTATAAGATTGCTTACACCCTCACATCCCAGACAAAATGAAGTCAGGTTTTGTCCACCAGCCACAAAGTCAGATAAATACATCTCACTGAAGATGTCAAACAAAGCAAGGTTTCTTAATGAGATATCGGTACCACCATATCATTCTTCATTTAAAACTGTGATATTCAAACCACAATGCTGGGATGTAAACATTGTCACCCACACTCGCTGTGATCCTATAAACCCAGCATTTTCTTACAGTATAGTTCCCAGACCCTGGAAAGACTCCTAAAACTTTGAGGATGTACTTTCTATGTTAGCATCCTACAGCTGTACAGCACGGAGTGTAAAATAAGCTGGAAATGTTCCTCTTCTGCCTCTTCACTGGTGTAACAGAAAGACCCTACAATTGCATGTGTAGGAGCAGTCTGATACAGGGGAACAATAGCATAACAGCAAGCAGGTGGGCAGGCAGGAAGGACAGAGATGAGGACAGTAAAAAAATTTGTTTCCTTAGAGAAGGAACATGGGTATTAAAATACAAAGGGTTGATCAACTTTTATGGGCTTCTTGATTAAAGCAGACTTGAAAGAAGAAGTGGTCAGACAGTGCTCTTGTGGAGCCAGTGTGAACACAGGGTGCTGATATGGAAAAACTCACAGCAGGTGCTGATTAACAGCCTGCTCAGAAAGTCCCATAATGCTCACAATGAACTGTCACGTCTTACGAGCTTATGTGTCGCCATTTTTCCTTACCTCACTGTTAATTTTCCCTACATTTTTATTAATAAATATCTGCATGAGTTCTGAACAGAAAAGGACAGGACAAGCTGTTATGTTCTTCTAAATTCTTTCTTTCTCAGCTCCCCTTCCTATGCAACACACAAAGCTGATGGCTCAGTGAATTACTTTTCTTTTTTCTTTAGAAAGACTGACAAGAACCAGAAAAATTCTCATAACGCAGATAACCTACAGTAATGAGCAAAAGTTTTTAATCCTATTGAAAAAAAGGAAAAAAAGAAAAAGAAAAAAGATACTAGATTGATTTCTGACCTGGTGGATTTCACTTCACGAAACAAACCTTCACATTTCAAGTTTCCCAAGTCAGGTTCTGAACAGCAGCAAGAAAAGTGGCTTTGTGTTTGGAAACTACAGTAATGACATGCATTTGAGGTACAAAGACAAAACTTTACAGGTGTACACAGAGCATCCACACACCAAGGTATGTGGTATAGCAGTTTCATGTTAGGTGTAACTTTTGGCTTGTGTCCTCAGGGAAAATGAAGTATTTAAAACACTTAGTAGTAATTAAAAATATTTTATACAATACTACTAAGTTCTCTGAAAATGACTACTGGAGTTTATCTACAGGCTACTGCTCTGGTTCCTTGCTGCAAACATGAAACAGTTTTGGAGTTTATCCTAACAATTTCCTTTCATCAATACAACTTCATCATTCAGCTCTCCTTGTGCCTAAGTGGAACTCAAGGAAACTTTTTTTGGGGAAAACTTTTATTTAAAGTTCCTACTAGTGGCAACTTTGCCAAGTAAATTAATTTTGAAGTTGTGAAATTTTTTGGACACACATTGCTTTAGTTGAGTCTTTGGAGCACCTTATTGTTTTGCTTTAACAACCCAGCCAAAAACTGTCCTACTGCCCCTCCAGGGGTTGTAACCTTGTATAACTTGGCTCAGCGATGGAAAATTAACTTACTTTTAAGAATTAATAGTTAAAAATGAAACTCACCTGTTAGCAGAGTTCATGCAGTGTGAGGAGCACAACACCCCTTCTCCCAGCTCCTGCTCAGGCTGCTGGTGAGGCTGTCCTCCCAGCTGTGAGCAAGGCTGGTGGTGAAACAGCACAGGAAAGGAGGAGGAGATTGTGTTTCAGCTCCTGTGCTCTTTATGGTTCAACTGTGAAGGAGTCAGCCCAGCCCAGCCCTCTCCTCCCTCACCCCCTCATTCATAAATGAGAAAGAGTGCCAAAGGCAGGCACTGAATACAGAGATTGCAGTGCACATGGAGTGGTGTTCACAGCTGCACCCGCTGTCCCCCACACGGACCAGCACATAATGATCACAGCAGCTGCTGCAAAGCCCAAACGGTGCTGCTTACAGCTTGTCCAAACACACACAGATGTTGCCTCATGGAGGCCTGTTCAAAAAGTATACAAAACATCCGTGTTGTTATTAGCATAATTTATAGTCAGTTGTTTCTAGAGCTTGCTGCGATCAGACCCTCAGTATCTCCAAACACAGCAGAAGGTGAGCTCTGCACAAGGAAGCATCTTCTCTGACTGTGAAGGAGCAAGGGCTGCAAGGGGGGGCAGTTCCTTCCTCTCTTGTCTGCACAGACAGACAGATTGAGGCATGCACAGATCAAAGGGCTTGTCCAAGGTCGCTCAGGAAGACCTCAGCAGATGAAAAAGCTGACCTCCTGCTAACTCATGCCACTACCTTTATTCCCACAGGACTGAAAGCTGCACCATAGGATATGTAGTAAAGTGTCTGTCACTCAAACTGAAACACACTATTGTTAAAAGCAGAGTTAGGTAGGAATTACACCACTGAAGCTGGAAACAAAAACTGTTTCCAGTTCAGGCTCTAAACTGGTACGTAACTCACCTTCTGCAGGGCTCTGCCATGCTGCTGTAGGGACACCAGTGGCACTGCACACTCAGGAGAGACCCAGCCAGAGCTCCCTTCTGTCACTGCAATGGGCAGCAGTGCTCCAAGGATGGCCAGTGACAGCAAGTCTGGAAACAGCAATCTTGAGCAGGAAACTCCAAGTCATGTTCCACATTTCCAACCTGGTGGAAAGCAGAGTGACATAAGCACAGAAGCAAAATAGAAAAAACAAACCAAACCCAAACAGGGAGAGGATACAAGAGCATTTACAAAACTTGGAAATATTCTGGGAGTACCCCATGGCTAATATCAGAACCAGCATGAAAAATAACTCTTCATTTCAAACACAGGCAAAGGGTTCTTCAGGTATCACAGGCTACCAGAGGGCAGAGCCCTTCCTCTACCAGGGCCTCTGGCACAGCAGAGATCTAAAATTTTCTGCAGGGTTAAGGAACTCCTCTGAGTTTCTGAGGACAGCAGAGAATTCTCGACCATGGCTAGAAAAAGCTGCAAGAAGCACAGAACAATCTCTTGCAGGCTCACCATGCTGGTCAGAGGATGTCAGAGATGCAGAGAGAGACCTGGTGACCAGGCAGGGCACAGGCTCCTGGGAGCACAGCCAGAGGCTGAACACCCTGTGCAATAGGAATAAAAATGGTTGGTGTCAAATCTGTCAGGACTACTTGGAATGCTCCCCCCTCTGGTTTGTTTTTATTGTTGGGGACCTGGGGGGGCAGGGCTGTGGTTTTAAATTTTTTATTTTGTACTCATTTAGTCTTTATTATTTATTCTTATATGTGTTTTTATACACATACATAATAATACATATACTAAGAAAATCAGACTGTGATCTTTCAGGAAGTGAAGTAAAACCTCTGTTCCAATGCCTTTTAAACTACAATTATGCACCCTTAAGAATTTATAGAAGTTGATATTAAGAAAATTAAGTGCAATTACTTCCTTAGCAGTATGTCTGCCACTCTTCAGTAAAAAGCAACAGGGCATTATATTGAACTACTCACCTTCCTCGAGAGCTTGCCAGGGGCACAGGGCACTGTGGTGTCCAGTTCTCAGTGGTGCTGCAGGGAGAGCACTCCAGCTGCTGCAGAGGCCAGGCTGCAGGTGGGAATCAAGCCCTGGGCAGACCCACAGACAGGGCTTACCCTTTGGGTGCTGGGCAGAGCAGAGGCACCAATAAAAGTGTCGTCATGGGCAGTATCATTCCTAATTCTCACCTTTGCTGCAATTGTCTTGACATGATGACCTGCATACTTGCTCAAGGATGTGTTAGACAGATGCTGGATACAGATGGCCAGAATATCCCAAAAGTAGAGCCAGAGCCTTCGTCATCGGACACAATATAGGTCTATCTGGTAAATCAGGCCTTGTAATTGGAGCAGAAATCCTCACTTCAACAAACCTCCCTTTCAGAAATTACAGAACAAAATAAACTCCAGAAAAACCCTGGTTTTATATTTTTCCAGACATTCTATTTTCTTGTCTCAGCCTGCACATGCTGTAGAGCAGGTCAGTAAAATAAAGGGATTTGGTGGCATGGGCCATCTGCCCTCATCATTTTCAAGGGAGCAGAACAATCTATTGCCACCTCCATCACACACACACTCAGAAACTGTATGTTGGGCCATATTTAAAACTCTAAAAATGAAAATAAGTAATATTTTTGTACGCTTTTATCTCCATGAATTATACAATAGTCATTAAAACCGACAAATAGCTATTACTCGGTGCAAGTGGCAATTCTAGCTTTTTGCTCACTTTGGTCAAATCATTTTAGTGCGTGTGATGATTAAGTAACTACTGAATTGAATTGCTTCTGGCTTGCATGTGTCAAAACCAGAAGCAGCAAGCTTGAAAAAGAATGGAGCTAAACTGGCATTATAAATGTCACATGCGCCACAGAAATGCAGCAGGAAGGAGGTCATCTAGATCATCACCTTATTCATTGAGGAAAGCTACACTAACTCCTCTAGAGTTTTAGCTTCCCTGACAATGTCTCTGTTCCCTGGGGAGGACTGTTCTTAAAAAGCTTGCACTAATATAAAAATCTTTATCTTCTATGTTTCAAATTCATTCATCTTTTTCTTGTACTTCTGTGAATGTACACGAAAAACAGTCTATTACTACCATTCTCAGTATCAATAATTTAAATATCTGAGGATTAATCATGCTGTCCTTCTTCAGCTTTTGCAGACTAAGCAACCCCACTTTTCCAGTGTTCTTTGTAGATTATGTTTTCCAGACCTCTGCTCATTCATACTGGTCTCATTTCCAGTCATCAGCATCCTTCTCTAAGCATATTCTGGTGCTGGCAGCTGTCTAGTTAGACACAGTCTCCTCCCTCTCAGTGTCTAACATCATGAGATTTCTCAGATTCCCTTCAGAGCCTGCAGGATTCCCACTTCTCCAAACTCAGCACAAGATCAACAGCTCAGCTCTGTGTTCCAACAGAAAAGCACCAAGCTGCTATCCCTGAGACAGAGAAGAGCCAAAGTGTGTGTGTCAGTGCACTGTCAGGAGCAAGGGAAAGGCAGCACAGATGCAAAGCACCACCTGAAGAGTTGCTGCTGACACAACAGTGTGTGAGGCTGTGGCCTGTCAGCAGCACCTTGGGATCCCCCAGAGGTGTCTCACGTGTGCCAGTGGCTATTTGGGAGCTTAGATCCTTCAAACGGTGACTGCTTGAATGTGTACCCAATCATTAACTACTTTAACGAGTTTCATTGTTGCTATAACATATGTTGACCAGACTTACATCCCATTCACTGCCATGACCCATGGAGGAAGAGATGGTGTCAGGCCATGCAAGGGACCCCTTCACAGCCTCTGCTGACAGTGAGCTGCACCTTTCAGCTGGCTTGCTGGGTTAGTGCCTCAGCTCTGTCTCACACTGGTCAGCATAACTCCAGCTGGGTATCAGCCAGGCACTGCAGGGCTAGAAACACAATCTTGGGCCAGGGAATTTAGCTTGGGGTACTGACACTGATAATTCTCCTTACCTTATCCCTTTCCAGGGATCCTCCTTGTGAGACCATCCTTCGTCTCAGGTATAAATTCTCTCCTGCTCAGAGGTTACAAAACTCTTCTCAATTGACACCTTCAGGAGCTATTTTCTGGAGGATGAAAAAAAGACTGGCAATGCCTTTAGGAACTCAGAAAAACTGGGCATCTTCTGCCACAAATTAAAGGTCAGCATGTTAACACAGGCTGAGGCCATCTCAGCTTGTCACAGGAATGTGTGATCAGCATGAAATTCTCTCTATCCTCCCCATGCTGGTGTTTTCCAAGCTCCTGGAAAATGTAAATTCAAAAGCACTCAGCATTTCTTACTTCTGCTCACCTCAGCAGAGGCAGGAACCTGGAAGGGCAGCAAGGAGTCAGTAATCTAGACAGGGAGAACAAGCCATCCCCACCAGTTTGTTTGGGGTTTTTTGCCAGATAATATATATCTATATCCATCTCTGGTTTCTTCCTGAGACAGGGAATGTTTCATTTACACTGAAAATGCAATTTAACAATTTTTTGCACCTAAACTGTGAACATCCAACACAGAGACCTCATGTTGCACACCAGAAATGGGCTCCATGGAGGTGAACTTGGAGCCCTACTAATACTGTATAGTGGCTACATGTGGATTAGCAGTCATCATCTGCAGAGGATTAAAGACTTGTAGAGGGTCAGTTGGCTTGTCCTAGAGCGCCCATTGGTACAGCTGCGGGCACCTGGTTCTTCCCTTTACCTATAAAGGGAGAAAGGCCTCACTGTTACAAGAAGAGTGAAGAATGGAGTGATATGGACCTTACACTGCCAGCCAGGAGCTCTGCCTGTTTCTGTTTACAATACTGAACAACAGAAAGACCCAGACACAAAGGAAGCTGAGAATGGAGAAATTCCTATGCAAACACTATCAGAATGAGTCCAAAGTTTTGTCAAAAATCTAGGAGGCAAGCGCAGTGCAACTATTTGTAGTCATCACAGCTACTCCAGACTCCAGGCTAGATTATCTCTGTTCTGGCTATTTACAGAACAGACTGAATTCATTCTCTCCACAACTATTATGCCACTAAAGAGACACTGGCTTTGACTGTGGCCTTGCAACTACTGGTAGCGTGGATGATTGTGGATGTGTTGGGAGTAACCAGCTGGACCCACTACAAATGTATACATGAACTTCCTCAGCTACAGAAAAGAAGGTTGGCCACAGGTAAGCAGAGTCCTTCAAGATGGTCAGGTATGTGGACTTGAACTCCCATGCTGCTGCTCTTCCCCCTTTTAGCATGGATGTGGGAATTTTAGTTTAAGAAGGGTAGTCATAAGATGGCCCATAGGCCCATAAGCTTAGAAATTATGCCAGTGTCCCCAGGCAGTGAGGAACATGGGGTCTAAATGCCCTTGGACCAATATCAAGGACAAAACAGTCCCTGATCTTCAGTAACTGCAGCAGACAGTCAAAGTATGGATGAACATAGTTCTTCAGATAATGGCATTTGCCATAAAATATTGCTACAAAGACATTGTGCTAAAAACAATGGACAGGGTTCACTGAGTTCATTTTTGCTTTCCTTCTCACTTTCAGTTTTAGATTCCCTCCTAATTATACTCTCCTTTTCCAGATAAATGGTGTTAAACAGATATGACCTATTAGAGTTTAATAGATGAAGGAAACATTTCTTCCAATTTTAGTTACAAAACTTCGTGTGGATGAAATTTGATACAATAAAGTCTTGTTGGTATCTGTTTTCATTCATATGCCTGATTACATAAGAGGAGAACAGGCACTTGTTTGTATAGGACAGGGTGGGAGACTGAAGGGATTCAGGATCTGCCAAATGGGACTCTGTTACCATTGATATGGCTGGTTAAATAAACAAGGAAAAGGATCTGTGTTCATGGAAGCTAAACCTGGGTCATAGAACTGGGCTTCAGGAATTCCAAGTTTTTTTCAATTCAAGAAGCCAAAATAAGCAAGGAAGGAAATCCTAGAACAATGAAAATGATGTGGAAACTCATACTGTTAAAACTACTGAGTACTAAATAGAAACAATATTGCCTGAACATGCAAAAGTGATATGGATCTTCTTAAATGCATCTCACATCCTATTGGTATTTTTAAGTGCTCGCTAATTCTCACAAAGCTTTAAGCATCAAAAGTATCTGCTGGTCCTAACATGTGTAATCTTGCATTAAACCCCTGCACAGATGGTAGAATTCTGTATTTATTGAATGAAAATATGCTTGAAAGACATCTCAATAAGTAGATTTTGAAATCTAAAACCAAGACTGGCTCTAGATTTCATGCAGACATGCCCCTCCTGCATTAGAAATGCCTGCAGTGACTTGCAGCATGTGGTGTATTTGCTGCCTCAAGCCTTGGCCATCACTTGCCACAAACACAGGAAAACTGAGCAGTACAAAAGAGCTGCAGGAGGATGTGGAGAAGAGGCATGATAAGAAGACAGTGAGTGCAGAGTCACCATGGAGGAACGAGAGGGAGGAAAAGCCCCTTGAACTGATTGCCCTGGTGTATTTGGAAAAATGTTTGAGCAGACTGAAGAAGGATGAAACAAGGCAGTGTGGGGGAAAGGTTGAGACAACAGCAGATGAGGAGCTGAGGAAGCATCAGAAAGCACTGAGAACAGATGCTGAGATCAGGACTAAAAACTGACCTCCAGACAGGAGAATGGTACTGTGTAAGAGATACTGAGGCAAATGGGGAGCAGTACACAGACATGACAACAGAAAGAAATAATGGCAAAACCATGAAAGCTGGCTGAGTACTAAAACCTTTATCAGGCATGGAAAGAATCAGCTGTAACTAGATCTGGAGGGAAACAAAGTAAAAAAAGTGAACTCAAGGGTAGGAAACAGTTAAAGGTAAGTCTGGGTTGAAGAACAGAAAGGTGTTTGGTGCTGTGAAGGAGGAGTCATGCTGGAGAGGAAGTGGGCTTGACCAGACTATGGTAGCTGTTGCACTGACCTGTAGGACAGGATTTGGCAAAAAAGCTCCTCTGAACATTTCATGCAAAACATTTTCTACTAATACACCATGTGGTTGTTAGAAGAAGTGGTTTTAAGAGCATACCAATACATTAAAAATACATCATACATGACCCACCTCCTTCAAGCCCCAGCTATCCAGAGCAAGATGCTACTGTGTGGAAACACAAAAAAAAGTAGTAACAGCAGAGAGATCCTTGTGTCAATGAAGGCACCAAAGCTGCATATTCTGGAGTGTACATAATGGTTGCCCCATTGGGCACTGATTCAAGCCTTCTGTGCCCCAGCTGATCTAAAACCAGTCTACATGGAGAAGGAATGACTTGACCAGATAGCTGGGAGGTGTGATGGAAAGCAGTGCATAGGCTGTACAGTCCTGCTAACACAATGCTGCCAATACAGCCTTCTAAAACCTTCTATTCCTTTGTATCACTTACTTATGGACCAAATAAGCTGTAAGCAAGCTCAGGAAACTGAGGAAATTGAAGGTCTATCCCATACAGTTTGTGCCTGCCTGTTTTCTCCATCTGCCTTTTCACAGAATCATAGAGTATGTTGGGTTGGAAGAGACCCACAAGGATTACTGAGTCCAACACTCTGCTCTTTGCAGGACTACCTAACACTCAATCATATGATGAAGGCCATCACCCAGCTGCTCCTTGAACTCCGACAGGTTTTTGCACTGCTCCAAGCAAGCAATCCTTATTTAGAGGATTGTAGTTGTAAAATAAGGGTCCAAGATTTTCCCTTCACAGACATTTCCCTGATTTGCATAATTTCTTCTGGTTTTACCCACAAACTGCCCAAAAGGTCCTACAGGAGCCCTCTCAAACTGACTGGGAGCTTTCCATCTCTGTAGAAGATGATGCTGCAGTTGAAGATCCCCAGGTAACCAGCAGCTCTAAAATACACACACCTGTGGATTAGGTATTTTATGGGCTTACAGTGCACACACATGCCAGTCCAAGTTTTAGGTAACTAGACAATAAAATTCTCTTGCAAAGGCACAAGGAAGCATTTCTCATGGGTTTAAGAAGAATGGGATAATTTTGGTCAGAGATATTTAAAATGGCAAGGGAACACACTTCCACATGCCATAACCTTCAAAGCACCCTGCTGAATGGTAAAACAATCAGAGCAGTAGGACTATGAAATGCTCACTTCAGTTCTTCACAGACATACTTTCCTCCTTGCAGAGAACTCCCTCTTGCCTCCACTGCAAGCATCTAGAGACGCCTCAGCAGTCCACTGGGGACCTGTGCTTCTCCAGTTGGAGTATCTTTCTCAAACTCTCATGTTCTGCCTTAGCAGTGTATCCCCAAATGCAAGCTGTACTTTACTTGCCAATGATGTGTCTCACACTTCCAGAGCACTGAAAAAGTGAGGTGATCTTTAACTTGCAAATTTCAGGGATTTTTACACAGAGAAGGTGCTCATTGTTCCACGTGTGGTAGCCCAGCTCCATCTTTAATCCAAAGGCAGCCAGCACCTGATGTTGGAGAGGAAGGGGAAGGCTCTTGTATTTTACCTGATGATACTTTCTTAAAGCAGCAGCTGTTTAGTTCTCCCATAAACTATCTTCTATCATAAATCAAAGCCATTATAACACCATAGTATTGTATGACTCTATTTGATTTCATAACAGTCTGGTGCAATGAGTCTCACCAATAGCTTCATTCTTCCCTTCCTAAGGACTCTCCTTCAGCATGACTTTCAGATCACACCACAGGGGTCACTCACAGAGGAGGGAGCTGGGGTCCTTTTGCCTTTCCTTTATGCAACACAGCCTTCCATAGGCCAGTGCCCCTGCTCAGATCCGTGGCTCCTCCCCATGCTGCTATGCAACATACACATGCTGTACTTGGGCAGAATCTCACCAGCAGAGCTACATAATCCTAAATTATGATAATCTTTGTTTGAAAATGCACAAGTATTTCAGCCACAGCTGATCAGAACATCTGGAAATGATGAGCTGACAGTAGTTTCCATGGCATTCTGTTTTGTTTTGGGCATGTTTAATGTTCCTAGTTTCTCTGGAATAACCACATTTTTATTGTCCTGCTGTCAGCAAAACCCCAATTTTGCTTCCCTACCACTACATTCCAAAATTTCCCAACAGCCAATAAATAAATTGTCTCTTCCATGTTTCAGCTGTGGTAAGCACAAGTACTGTGCCATTGGGGTCCTCACTCATCCATGTTACTCTTTAATGGGATTCTTCACAATCCTCCACATCCGAACAAACCTCAACTTTCTGTCACACTTCATCAACTCACATTTCAGTCTTTAGGTTAGCCTTTTGAGGACTTTCCAAATTGAGAAGCTTTTGAACAGCAGTTCTCTATTTTCTACTGTTCTCTTCATACTTTTGAAAAAATAATTCTGCCTGGAAAAAATACCATTTAGTTTTTCAAAACTTGCCATAGCTTCTCCCAGGCACCTAAAACTCCTGTCAGTACATCCTTCAATCACAAATTTTTTCACCCTTTTTCAGCTGATGCCATTCTCTCTCAGTTCCTATGGCAGCCTCTCGTACCAGCTTTCAAGACAGGCCTTCACATCCCAGTCTAATTCTCCAGTAGAGCAACACTTCATAATGATAACTTCATTTGTTATTTTTAGTAACTGAACTATTTCACTCTGCACTATTAAGTCAGGTTAATTCTGCCTGGTACTGGTGACTTGTAAAAACATTCCCAAGTTCTCCTTGCCTTGAACATCTCCAGTGTTGCTGGGATCTGATATTTCAGTATTCTGATAGGCAGAGAAGGAATTTTTAAGATAAAAATTTTTGGTGAAGTTTTCAACTGATTCCACCCCCCACTCCCTTTCACCTAAAAATTCAAAACTACAATTCAATCCTCTCATGACAGCTGGGTTTGTGTAACTAAAAAATTCCCCCAAAACAAACAAAAAGCCCCAACAACAACAAGAAACGCCTCCCCTCCCCCCCCCAAAAAAAACCCCACACAAACCACCCACCAAAAAAAAGAAAAACCAAACCAAAAAACAAAGCAACTAACCTATGAAATTGTGTTCATCTCTTTACATCACTTTAACATTCAAGTTATAAACCTGTCTAATGAACTAATGATTTCTGGAGCACTTCTTCCATGTTCTCTCTTAAAATCATTTACCTGTGGCTGAACTAATATGCCCCCCAAACATATCAACAATGAGAAATAATTTCCAACCACATGCTGTTTCCTGATGCACCATTTTTCTAAGTTAAGCAGTAGCTATTTTTACAATGCCCTGAGTACTTAGAACTTCCCTTATTACAGAAAGAAAGTAAATTTTATTTTTTAATTATTTTTTGGAGACTTTATGTTCTGAACTCAATCAAGTGAAATCAGAAAAGGTCTGTTCACTTCACAGTCAGGTCACAAGTTTGAGGAACAGATGAAGAATACCTAATAGGAAAAAATTTTCCATGACATGGTGTCTCTGTAAAGGTCCAGGTTTTTTGGTAAGGAGATAATTCTGTCACTGCAGAGCACTCCCCAGAAGCAATTTCCACAGCAGCCATGTACTTTACTTCAAATAAACACCATCACATGCAGTACATGCCATTTTAAGCAAAATTTGTTTCCTCATGTCAAACAGCTTCACTGACTCCAGAGTTCAAGCACACTGCAGGGTGAGGGTGCTAAAGGCACAGCCCCTCAGCTTTGCCTTTTGGAAACCTGTTGCAACTTACCTGCCCCCTTGGGATGGGATCCCCTTCAATGATCTGTCCTTTACCAGAAAACATGTTCTGGAGAATTAATGAGCCACATATACAAACTGAGGCACTCCCATCACTGAATGGCATCCAGAACCATTCACAGCACTGCTCGGCAACCTTCAGAGAGCTTTCCTGTGTGTCAGGAAACACCAGCATCCTACAGCCCTTTGCCATGTAGAGCTGGGGAAAGCCAGTGTGCTGATGCCCAGGGCTCCCACAGACATCCCTTCTACCTGGTGCCCAGCAGCAGTGGAGCTGCAGCTGGAGTGTGACCCTCTGGCATCCTCCAGCCCTGCTGGCCCCCTGCCCATGCACAGCAGGGCTCCGTACCCTTCCAAGCTGTGCAAATAGAGACACCTGCCATTTCCCCTTCTCTCCTTGTGGGAATCGAGAATGGTCTGGCAGCCCTGCCACAACCCTTTCCATCACAGCAAAACCTCTCCCAGCAGCTCCTGCCACCAGCTGGTGTCTCACACCACCTCTACCTGTCCAGCTCCTCCAGCACAAAGGCAGGACGAGTTGCTGATGATTCTCTCTCTCTAAACACAATTGAGTTCTGCCTGCAGCAGCTCTTAAGCACCAAAACATGTTTTATCCTACCAGTGACCGCTCTGGGCACCTCAGAAAGACAAAGCACAGCTGTTGTGGGCAGGCGCCCTCCCACGCACCCTGCTCCTCACCTGTGGTGCAGCACAGTGGGAGCACACCAGTCTGGGAGCCACCCTGTGCATCCAGGGATTGCTGGCAACAGTGAATGAACTGAGCAGTTTGCAAAAGAACTGCACCTGCCACAGAGGGACAAGCACCTACACCAAAACTGTCCTTAACATCTCAGGAAAGCCTGAGCACCACACTGGGTGCTTCAATAGCTGTCACACAGTATAACCTCTGCATTGGAAATTCTCCCATACCTGAATGGTACTATGTAAGTATTTAGTACCTTTGTATTCAAACTCACTAGAACTGAGAAGGTAAATAACTACAAAACTGACAGCTGAGGTGTGGCACTGGGCAGGTATTAGAGGAAAAGCAGATGTGCAGTAACTGACAACTCACAAATCAGTTCCTCAGCAATCCAGTCTGCACACACCCTCCAAAAATGAGCAGAAACAAAGCAGAAACACAAGTCTTAAACCTTTAGTGGTCTGGCCAAGAATGCATTTTGAAAGCGAATTTCTTGAAGAATTTCAGTACACCAAAACCACTCAGTATGTTCTAAAATTGCAATAGTACATAATTTTAAATAAGTTGCAAAACTATGGTTTGCAATTAAAACAGCAGAGAAGGCAGCAAGCTCCTTTTGCCATTCTCTTCATGTTGAAAGATGAATAATTTCTCACTTTTATAAGGCATCCTGAGAATTAAGCACAAAACAGATTGTACAAAATGCAATCTTGGTCAAAACTGACAGCATGTTTGGTCTTGTCTGAAGTGGTCAGAGAAACATAAAAATCTCATGGTCTGATTCTACAGTGACCTGGAAGTCAATTAATTTGCACAATCAACCCTTCCACATCTTCAGTAAGAAGGTTACCATTAAATGAGAAGATTTCTGGTGCACCGTCCATGGTAACATTATAAAAAAAAAGCAACTCTGCCACACAGAAATGCAATCAGTACTGAGGCTTACAAAGAGAGTGCAGACAGATGCCCATCCAGCAGAGTTTTAATTTCTTAATTCTTCCAAGGAAAACGAAGCACAACAACACTATTTAATTTCATCTTTATTATAAACAATTTTGTAGTTTCCAAAAAGGGAATGCTACACATTAGATAATGAAAACATCATCAAAAGAATCAGTTTTAGCTTTTACTAAATTAAATCAGAACCAGCAAAACAAGTATTAATTTTTAAGGATTTAGTCTATTGCAAGAAAAACAGCTTTACAAACATGGAATTAAAGATACACGTTTGATCATATATACATAAGCAGCTGATGACACTCTGGACAGAAACATACAAAGAACTTCTTTGCATATAAATAGATTTTTAGAAGTGTATTTCTTTCACATGTATACAAAATTATTTTGCTTTCTATACTGAGAAAAGTTCCTGGAGACATAAACAAGGGTTTCTATGAGCCAAAATCCCACATACCACTTAGGATGTGGGCTGTCATGCACACAAGGATGTGATGTAATAATACAATTTACACAGCATTCCTATACAGTACTTGAGCTTCTTATGTACATACTTACAAGACACTTTTGTACACAAGATGCCACCTTTGCATTTGTAATGGCACCTCCCCTGAAAGGCTGCATTAGTTCCAGTGTTTGTATAAAAGGTATATCAAGTTTCAAAAGGCAGCACCACTCTGCTTGCAGAGTCAAGGATCCACTGAGCTGCAGCTATAATATGAAGGCAGTGGGTAATTAGGCAGCCCTCTGCTTACACATTCTCAGTGGGGAAGGTTGAGATGTGACCCTTCAAGTCTACATAATACCTCTGTATCACATTGCTGTGGCAGAAAGAATTCGTTTTACTAGATCCATGGATCTAAAGCCACACACTTTTGCTCTTCAACTTTTTTTTTTTATTTAAGCCAAGCATTTGGTTCTGTTTCTGGGGGAGAAGTTTGGCTTTTATATGACCTTTTCAGTACGGTAAATTATTTATCAATGGTGTGATTTGGTTTAGCAAACACACAACCTGTGAAACTTTTCTTTAATGCAGGCAGAAAGGATGCACAGTGCAGCAATGACAGAGGACCCTGGTAAGCTTCTCTTGGAGTGGGGAATGGCCAGCACCTGCGAGAATCAGGTGCCAAGTCAGCTGTGAGATTAGGTTAGGCTTCCACTTTGTTTTAGGCACAAGTGTCACAAGGGTTGGAGTTTTGCTCCTTTCTTCTCTTAATTATACTTTGTCTAACTAGAGAACAGTCCTCAGAGAACACTCAGAGCAATAACAGTCCCCAGAGAACACTCAGAGCAGCATGCAGGTGATGCCTTTTAAGACCTGACAGTGACTAGATAAATGCTACCTGGACAGCCATAGCGACACATGTCCTACAGCTGCCCCTGTGGGTTACACACAGCCATACTCATACCAGACTGTCTGCTGATCCCCCTGGGGGTCAGGAGACTCGGGAGTGCTGTTGGAGCTGCTTCCTCTCACAGGCTCCTCCACAGCTCCAGCACTGCTTTCTAGCAGCTTACCCTGGCACTTAGTAAGCAGGGCATCACTCTGGCCTTGCCCCAAGGAGGTATTTCCCTCAGTGCTGCTGGAAACACCTCTGGCAGGAGCACCTGCAGCCACCTCCTCAGCACGGGGCGCTGGCTTGGGTCTGACTTTTGAGGGAGTGTGCGATGCAGAGGAGTAGTGTTGCCCAGGGCTCACACGCTCGTGCTGCTGGACATTCAGGCTGCTGGTGGATGCAGTGGGTGAGGCAGAGAACTGAGGGAAGGAAAGTGGCCTCTCGTCTTTTGGTGGGGCCAGAGAAAGACGCCTTGTATCCAGCTGTCGGCAGCGGGAATCGACACCGTGCAAGGAACCTGCCACCTTCGCAGACTGTGGCCTCTCTCTCAAGGTTGCCTGGGAACTCGTTGGCACAGAAGCCCTGCTGGTCTGATTGACAACATCCTTGCTCCCAGGCAGCTCTGCTGCTGGCTTCTGGGTGCTCTCCTGCCTGTAGGTCTCTGGGCCAGTGGCTCTGAGGAGGTCTGCAGAGGCTAAGCTAAATGCCCTGCTCAGGGACGTGCTCCTCCTGCTTGTGGCTCCAGGCTGCTGAGGCTGTGCCATCTGCCTCATCCCACAGGCAGGTTGGTGCTGTGGTGTGTGAGGAAGCTTAAGGGACCCCTGGGAGTTTGCCAGAGCAGGTTCGACTTGTCTGAGGTTTGGCTTCATGTAATTTCCAGGCTTAGCTGTTCTTCCTTCTTCATTGACAATGGTCATCTTCACAGCTGGAGCAACAAGACTAGTAGGTAACTTAGCAGCCTCCTTTCTGGATGACTGAGCCAGCAGGTTCCCAGCAGCTGAAGGCTCATTTGCTTGCCTAAAATAATCGCTGAGCAAGTCATCTCTGTTACTGGAGGTGTCCTGGTGTGAGAAAATATGTACATGTCACATTAATGACACTTTTTGTTTAAAAGAACCATGCAGAACTTTGTGTTCATGTAATCTTCCTTCCCACTTAATTCAAACCAAACACAATCAAAAATTTTATATTTTAAGTGGGAAACAGAAGAGATAAATGTTTAAAATGGATATAAATCCAAATCAAGGAAAATAATGTGCTCATCATAATTAGATCATGACAGCCTTGCTTGCCAGGTTAATTGTCATAACTTTCAAAAGTTTCATTTCACTTGCAAGCTGGACAGCAGCTCTTTTGCTTCCTTTTACATCAGCCACTGTCACTGTAACATCAATCTCATATTAATGACATCAGCCATTGGTATCAGCAGATATCAATGATGTCTGCCATCTTCCAGAACACAGTTCATCTGGGTAACTCACTATCATAACTTCAGGAATATAACAGGAGACCACACCCTGGGGAGATGTGCTAGCATCACAATAAAGTGTCATTCCTTCTCCATTGATCCCACTCCCCTCTCCCAGTCAATATATTATGTATGTTAAAAACTGTGTGTACAATATAATAAAATGTACAAAAAATCATTACAAAAGTGGAGATATAATTGCCTACAACGAACTTTCAAATTTCAAGTCAGACAATTAATCTGGCAGTAAAAAACACCGGATACAATGAATATTTCATAGGGATGGTCCATGCAATCCAAAAGTGATGATATTTGATCAGCAGCCTTTGGACTATTAGTACAAGGCATGCTCAGAATAGTTGAGGGCCATGCTGTCCTCATGAAAAACATGCTGGACAAGCTAATAGAATGTATTTCCTTACTCTTCTCTAGGAATGATGTTAAAGCTTAATATATTCACTTTGCTAATGTACCAAATATTTCTTCCAGTCAACAAAACCTCATTTTCCAGAAGCAAACACCAGCAATGGTAATAGTGCAGCGTGAAGGTTTCTATGCTCAACTAAGTGTTAAAGCATGAGCGTTATTTTTAACTTCAATTTAAACAGCTGTTACACACATTAACACTGCAGAATGACTAGTCCTCCAAAAACACGCACTGGAAATACTTCATGAGCAATTAATGCAAGTGATCTGGCAGCTTTTAAAGTAACAACTAAGAGTTACAGAGTGCTTCTATAGGTATTAATATGCTAGCAAAAGCTGTGGTAAGTTGGGAGCTGTTGCCTTCATAACAAGAACAATGGATACCCTGGGGATATACAGTGAAGCAGATCTCCTATTCCCCCTGCCTGTTCTGTGCCTCACGCTGTTGGGACATGAATGACTGAGAAGCGATTCGAGGGACTGCGAGTGTTCCTGATGAATGGAAGGACATGGGGAGTAGCAAGTGGGATACAGTGCATCAGCTTCTAACAGAAATTGGTGCAATGAAATCATTTCACTCTCATTTAAACTGCGCCGATGCTGAAAAGGAACAAGGATGACAGAAAGAATGAAAATGGAGACATGGTCAGGTAGTTACAGGCACACACAAAAATAATAATATTAAACATCTCTATAAGCTAAGAATTTACTTAGGATAATAAGGGATTAGGAGGTATATTTAAAAATTGTTCTGAAAATTCAAGGCCCAAAATTTACTGATGCTATAAAACAGTACAACTCTGTTGCTTACAATACTTTTAAGAAAGCATTCATGAAACAGAAACATCTGTTCACTTACACTACCAATTAATTGTTCTTAAGATATTAATATTTTCAATACTGCACTGCCTTACTGTACAGCATGTCTGAGCAGTGAAAGACATGTGCCATCCAGAAAACAAACATTTAATTTCTGAACAAATCATTTCAATGAGCAACATATTCCTGCAGTTGTTGAACCCACAGGGCAGTGCCAGCCAACACACAAACATGCAGCACAATGAAAGTATCGAGACCTTCATTGGTAAGAAAAATATTCTCTCTCATATGCACTGGTATTTTCAGATTAAGAGATGGTTTTAACAACTGTATATTTTGCACTTTGGTTGAAAACTATTTTAGGTTTCATTCCTAATTATAGACTTAGCAGCTGAAAATTACACAGAAAACTTACCATTTCATAAATAAAAATATCTGGAGCTGAGAATTGATGATGTAACACAAAACTTTGACCACAAGTGTTTGCCAGTAAAAAGCCCCAGCACTCCAATACATAGTACTTGCAGTGAATTATCTGCCTGACTTGCTAATACAACAAAATAAATTAGCAGAGTGCTATGTGAAAGTTAATCTTGCTTTAGTTATTGGAACAGTTTCATTCATCTTTCAAGATTTGATAGTACTCACACGTATGAACAAGGTTCATCTCATCTTTCCTTGTTTCCCTATGCCCTCATTCTTTTGAATCAGCTCTGAACAGCTTTTTCACATCTGAAATGGGCTATCTAGCTCTGTTTACTTACACTTGGTGGAGACAGCCTGTTGCTTTCTTCCAAGAACTCTTCCAAAGTCACCATCTCACTGCCAGGTGAGGCAGACCTTTGCCTGCCTGCGTAGGCCTGAGATGGGTTACTCTTCTGAGGTTTGTCATAACAGATCCCACCATTCCGGTGGGAGGAGGACTCTTGCCTGCTGCTGGGGCTTACGATGACAGCAGCAGAGGGAAGGGCATAGCTGTCTCGGAGCAAGGCTGGGGCCTCTCTGCTTGGCACCATATCTTCACTGCTGAGGCTCTCAGTTCTACCATGGATATGGTCTAAGGACCCTGGGGAGAAGCACAAGTGGCATTAATGACATTGCTCTGCCCTCATTCCAGTAGATTTCTCACTGAGATAGAAACTTTATCATTCAGGGACTATTTCCACTCAGATTGGGTGTCATTTTTTTACCTTACTTCTCCTACAGAACTCAAGGCAATCAGACCTTTGAAAAATCAGGACTAGTAAATGTATTACAGCACGTACTTTGAGCCTCTATGTTAAACCAGCACAACCACTTCTCCAAGGAACAACACAGATAGAATCAGCAGCCTCTTTTACACCCTGAACCACTAGAAGATCTCCCAGTCTTGGCTGTGTGATCTGAAAGCCAGAACCTGACAGTGAGAAAGCAGAAAACGGATTTTTCCAGTGTCCGGTCTCTGGGCACCCTTCAAGGAAGCACAATTTCAGCAAAAATAAATCTCCAGAGCACACTGATTCCATACACAAACAGTGTACAGAGTAAGAACCACAGAGCCTGCTGCTGTGAAGAGTCTAAGAGTGGCCTGGTACTTCCCACAATATTGATTCCAAACTAAAGCAAAACTAGACTGCCTGCCTTAAAAGCCACCCTTGCCAGAATGAATCTTAGAAAAGGACCTCTTGCCAGAAGTTTTGATTCCCAAGACAGTCATGTCCTGATTGCATAATCATTACAATTTCAAAACAACGGTCATCAAAACTAATTGAAGGAAAATGGCATTTTGCATACAGTTTCATGGAATTTCACTTCCTGTTTGTCAGAATTCAGCTGTAAAAGCTTTACCTTTCAAATTGAGAGGTGAACTATTGCTGGAAGCATTCCTACTGCTCTCTAAACTGCTTGGCCTGGACACTGAAAAACACAAATCAAGCATTGAATAAACAGATCTTAAGTTCCTCTGATTCTCTAAAAGACTTGGTTACAGTCTGCCTTCTGAAAACTAAGTCACTTTGAAAACATTAACAACATAATATATGCCAAATATATAATGCCAAAATCCAGACAGAGTAGAAACTGTTTTCATTTCTTAAGTTGTTTAGCATCCATCTTGTTTATCTGGGTTATTTTTTGCACAGAGAAATATGTTTTGGGTTTTGTTTTTACAGTAACTATAAAGTAATGTAAATACTGAAAAAGCAGCAATAAGTTGCTGTCTCTCTCTGATTTCTCTGGAAGGAGCTGGCAGCCAGCCTACAAATTAAGTCTTCCACAAATCTCTAACCAGGCAGTGCTGCTGCCTCAACAGTGTTCCTGCCGTGCATCCACAAGCCCCACACTGAATTTTTCTTATTGCTGATTCACTCCCTTAAGGAAGGTATTGAACATTGTCCAGAAAAATCAGCAACAAATCTGCAGCACATGCATTACAAGGTCTGTTGCTGGGGCAAGGCAACTTGCCTCAATGCCAGCACTGGTTTTGAAAATTTACTTTGGCAAAACATCCATTAAAAGCTTCTCAATAGAAAACCAGAAATACTTAAACTCGCATTCCCAAAACGGTGCTGCATTACTACATCTCCTTCTGTCATATTAATTTGTAATACTCTGGGACAGTTCACGTGGATGCAATGAAACAGGTCTTAATGTAGACATTCAGAACACTCAATACACTACAAGCGTACCATGCAGTCTGGTGCTTGCCAACTCTACCTCAGGGGACTGTTCACACAGATTATCTTCTGAATTATAGCCTGGAAAAAAATGTAAAACATAACAGGCAATATTGAACACAGAAAGGTTAATCCTCCAGGTCAGTCTCCAATGCACTGTAGCAATGTAGAAGCCTGAAGCAATCAAGAGGGTTTTATGTAGCCCATGCTGGAAGAGCAGCCACCTTCTATCCACAGAAGAACTGACATTCAAATGTGGTCTGTCAAGATGATGGCATTACAAGACTGAGAAAATCCTGCATCTGATCAATAACCCGTTAAACAGACAAAACAAGAGTTAAAATACTACTGTGCTCTGGTTTTGTCCTTGAATGCCACTAATAGCCTTGCAGGGACTATGAAGTGCCTGACTGGCACTAACAGCTGGAGTACCAAATGCACCACACACCTTGCGGTCTGCTCTGGAGCCTGGAGATGGGGGTGGAAGTGTGCAGGTGGATAGCTGAGGTTGAGTATGTCCTGGGACCCATTTCCACACAGCAGGGTTTTGTGGCAGAGTCTGCTGAGATTTCAACATTATCATTGCTGCCTCCATGACGGGAACTCCTTTTCTGCTTCAGGTCCATTAGCACTGATTGGAAGAGATAAATGAATAAGATTCAATGAAAAAATAGCACTATGAGACTTGTATTTATCTGCCCATACACACATGACAAGCAGGCACAAAGAAACTGCACAACAGAGGCACCAGTTTTGCAAGCTTTTCCATAAACAGTTCAGTAGTGGATAGGAAATTTCTGCCACCAGCTTGTCAATCATGTGTACTCTCTGTGAAGTGTGGGAGTGACAAGGGCTGCTTAGTGCTGGTGGGAGGGTTGATATTATACATGCAACAATTACTGTGAAAGGAGGAAGAAAAGCAGCAAAGACATGAATCCAGAAAAGATAAGTGAGGTGTGAAATTCCCATAACATTAGTCCTTATAGGTACATTTTATAAGCACTTACTTCAATAATAAAATACAATAAGGGAAGAGTGACAGTAGTCATGCTCTTACTCCAAGAAAAATGATGCTGATTTGGAAATTATCAAGCATGATCCACACACTAAGCTAACTGCTTTCAGGTTTAGATCTTTGCTGTGGGTAAGATCTTAGTCTTCACAAGGTTAAAACTCTGCTGCTCTTATGATGTTCTGGTGCCATGATTTTTAAGTGGAGTTCCTGGGATCTTAGCAGGAAAACACCAAAACTGTGTGCTAGAATATTACTTAAATTCAGAAAGCTGACAGATTTTTTTTTACTGATGAGGTAGGTTAATTCATTTCTTTTAATGTGGATGTAAAGCTTTAAGGCACATAGAACAAAATTTGAAGAATTTACTACAGAAAACACAAAATGAGATGCAAGATTCTACTATTTTATATATTTCTATGGAATACTTGATTAAGTAACAGAAACTAAATGGCGAAAACACAGCAGAGTGCAGCAGTCAAAATAAACAGCTTGCAGAGACAAGGGACAGACAGTTCAAAGCACAGAGCAGCTGCAAAGCTGTATTAGAGAAATGGATCAAGCTCCTGTCATCTCAGATGGCTCCTAGAAGCCGACTTCAAGAACAATGTTTACCCCCAATGTTTTTCTGGGCTCAATAGCACAGGGCCAGCACTTGCTTTCAGAACTGGAGTTTATGCCATGCCTGTAGAGACAATCACTGGCTAAAGCTCAGCATGCAAATCTGTATTTCTAACTGACTTCATAGATGCACTTAATATTTCTGGCATTATGGAAGGTGTTAATTGCCCTGGAGACAAATGTTCTCTACAAATCACAAAACGGGCAGCAACAATTCTGCCAGAGTTCCAGGTTGTGCCACTGAGGGACAATTGTCAGAAAGAGAAGGAAGATGAGATCTTTGGTCCTCTCTGCTGAGCTCCCTGTAGCACACTGCCCATGCTGCATATGATTCTCTAACAGAGTGGGGACTGGACCTGCACGTTCATTTCAGAAGCCATCAGATCATGCCTGTAAAGGCAACAAGAATTCTGGGCAATGGATCAATGATGAAGGTTATTTCCTGTCTTAAGAATACAAACTTACTTTCTTCTTCCAAAAGAATCAATTGAAACTGAAGCACCAGAAAGTGAAACTTCATCTCAATTCACAATGAATTTTCATAGTTGCAAAGCGTAAAACCTTACCAAATATCAGGTATGAATGCAACCATCAAGACACTTGGCTGAGAATAATTTTTCCAGTAGCTTTCCCTCTATATTCAAAGCTAAACTACTTAAAAGCAGACAAAAATGTTTAAAAAATGGCCTTTTAAAATCTTTTACTGGCACGGAATACTGGAAAAGTCTCTAGGATTTGATGCTGTATTTGTATTTTAGTAGGACTACAACATTGTAGAAAGCATAGCAACAGCAAATCAGATCAACACTTCAACTGGACACAATGCAAGTATGTGATTGCAAGAAAATACCGAAGCAAAAAGCAACTTCAGTTACTTACAACATGCACCACAGCCAATATACATACGGAAACTGTATGTCATGAGGTCCCCTAAAAATGTGCTGCATTGAAGAAATGATCCACAGTGTGCAATAGTGATTCATCTTCTACAGAAAAACTTAAGTCCATGTTCACTAATCTTTGCTTGTATTTAGAGTACTGTAAAGACATGCTGAGTGTTTCTATCAATGTGTGTGTTGTTTTAAGGCATGAGGGATTTTTTTTGGTTGTTTTTTTTTGTTTTTTTTTTTTTTTAATATTTGTCAGAAATAAATGAAGATAAATGCTAAAGAGAAGGTGTTAGAAAATTCCCAATTCTGGGAAAGAAAGAGGTTCATTAGGAGAGGATGGGATGTCGGAAGAGGACCAGAACCGGAGCCGATTAGAGAAAGACTGATGATTCGATGGAGACTTGGGAGACTTTTCTTTATCCTTGCTTTTGCTTCTCAAAAAGGCAATCTTTTTGCGCTGTGCAGCTAAATTGTTATCACCCAGGGATCCCAAAAAGAAGAAGAGAAAAGGTAAAATAAAAGCATTGTAATTAAAACTTATTGTCTTAACACAGATTAAAGACTACACAACCAATAAAAATGACAAAGGCTAAACAATGACTAACATCTATATTGGAGGACTGATGAACACACAGTTAATCATAGCTAATCTGACTCAGAGTAATGCATAGATTAACACATACACATAAAATATAAGCAAGTTCTTTAAGAAATTACTGTTAGATCACTCAAAATGTTTTTACTTAACAATATACAAATCAAATAGATGTGTGCATGTTACTTGGTGATAACACACTCAAATTTCCTAGATGTCTTCCAGGCTTTAGTGCTGATGGCTACTCATCTACACATAACATCAAAATGAATGAAACCTCAGAGACTTTCTGGCCCTCCACAAGGGCTTTCTTCTGTGGAAACCCCAGCCCAAATTCCCATGCAGAACTTTGGGTGCATCTCAAACAGTTAACATCTCCTAGAATCATATGGATGATCTGAGACATGCTTTTTCATTTTAAGTGAATAAATGACCTTGAAGAATTGGAATAGGGAAATATAAAACCCAATCAAAACAAAAACTTCAGACAGACAGGTACTTGCAGTGGGTTATAACAAGAGTTCTGCTTTTCTCAACTGTTCCTCTTCAGTTTCCCACACACCACAGTGGGAAGACAGGACTTACTATTCAAGTATTAATTTCAAAATTGCCTCTTTAAAAGTATTGTCAGAGGGCAACAACCTATATATAGAAGCTGACAAAAACTCTCTCAATAGAATAAACAAAGCTTGGGCTATATACATGTATGACCTTTAATAAGGATGACAGAGTATTTTGCAGTGTTTTCTTTTAATTTTTCCATAATTAGGAACACCTGATTTACTGTATATACTAACTAAACAGAAAAAGAAATCATTCCATCTTTTCCTTGTGTTTGCCTCAGTGTTAAAAAACCAAAAAATCATTTCATCATTTTACATTTAGAAATTCCTAGTTTGCTTCGAAGTCTCAACATGGTAATGTCCTCCAAAATAAGCAGGTTCTGCCCCACTGGCATTTGCCATGTTATTTGTTTTCCATGTGCACCACCTGCTGGCAGTGGCTGTTAGCCAGATCATCCATCAGAAGAGTCAGCACTCCAGAACCACACACTGTTTTACAATCCAGCTTTAAACTGCTTTGCTGCAAAACCCCACTACATGAAATACTTAACCAACTTTATCAGTAACATGCAATACGTTCAGGCAAACCAGAAACTTTATACAGAAGCTGAAGGAAGAAGTACTAGATAAAAGGAAGAAACCAAATTAAAACCAGAGTAAACCCTCTACCTTTTTAGAGTTTACTCAAATTTTTAGTTTAGGGTTTTTTGCTTACTAATACCTATATTTTTAAAAGAGAGACATAAAATACAATGTGATTGAACATGAACATATCCTATGTATTAAATCTTTTTAAAGTATGTTTCAACTCACAGTTTTAGGCTAGGCATTCCTTACCTTTGTTTGAGGAACTCCCAGGGCTCTCTCTCTCTTCCACAGGGTTTGGCCCTTGAGAGGTGTTGTCCTGAGCCTCATGTTGGTGTTTCAGTTTTTGGGAGGCAGATGGAGAGTTGACTGTCTCTGGGGAGTCAGAATGCCATGTGGGGCTTTCTGCTGCTGGTTTCAACCGCTCCCTTGTAGTCTCCTTCTTTGGCTTGATTAGTTTGACTAAGGCTCTGGCTCCAATCCAGTGGTTTTTCCTGATAAAGCAAGTTTGGTGAATGGAATTCAGACAACTCTACAAGAAATACTCCCCAAAGAAGTTTAAAGCTATGCTGAAAACACCAATCCATCCTACATTCTTATTTGTTTCCTGTTGTGAATTGATTCAAAAAATGCAGCACGAATTTCTCAGAGCTTGAGGTCCATTTCTCTCCTAAAGTCAAAATTACTTTACAGAAATATTTCTTCAGCATGAGACATATGAGAAGGACAACTGTTCCCTCTACTGAATTCTAAACTGCACATATGGACCCACATGAGACATTTCAACAATATGAAAAGTTCTGCTACAGGAACAGACTGAGGAGGAAGGAAATGAAAACTGCTTTAAAGTTGAAACTCTGCCTTTGCTAAGGTTATCAGTCAGAATTGTGTATGACAAAATTAGCTTGGCTCTTTTTGTTGTTTTCAATATAATTTTTTAAGTCTCTTCTCACCACCAAACTGCTTATCCCCTTTGAAAGAGCAGCTCTGGAAGCTCCTAGTGCTGTTTAGTCAGTATGTTGGGAGTAAAGTGGCTCTTTCACAATTAATATTGGTTCAGGTTGCTGCATTAATACAGAGGGCCCCACGTGAGGCCTTGTGCTCCACATTAACACAACCTGCTGCTTCAGGGAATAGCCTACAGAGTGAGAGTGAAAAGACGTGTGGAGATGACATTACCTTTATTTTAGATAAAGTTTCTGTCATCCCCAGTTACAGAAAGCCCTTTCTCAGTCTCACAGATCTGTACAATAGCAGGACTGAACCCACAGGGGACTTACTTCTTTGGAGCAGGATCATAGAACTTGTACTGATCCATTATCTTCTCTTCTAGTTTTTCCTTGTGTCTCCTTAAGGCATTCAATTTATCACTGTGAGGGGGAAAAGTATTCTGAGTTAACTGTATGAAATTAAGCATAACCAAAAAACTGAAGACCAAGACCCACTAAGAGAGGAAAGAGACTAAAATATCTTCCTATTCCAAACCTTCAGAATCCTACTGAGCTCATTCACAGGCTGTTTAGAGAGGGCAGATGCAAAAGTCACCAAACTTGCTGATGAATGATTTTTGTGCAACAGGCATGAAAGGTGAAAGAACAGTAGATGGTGGTGCTAGATTACTGTCTAATACCTCAGGTTTTTAGGTTTCACAACTCAAATCTCTTTTTTCTTACATGTACTGCTTCTGTTCTTCATGATACTGCTCCTTGCTCTCCATGGTCTGCTCCAGTAACATCTGATTCTGTTGGCTCAGCATCTGAATCTGACTCAGGAGATGATGGTTTTCTTCTTCCAGATTTCCCTTCAGCCGTGACAGCAGCTATTAAACAAGATAAATTAATCTCTCCTCTGCATCTGACTTCCCTGGAGTGCACCATAATCAAGCTAACATAATAGCATGGCAACTCAGTGTACAAATCCATAAACTTCGAAGGATATGGGGGTGTTGTCATATAATTTGACCTTCTATACATAGCATACCAAAAGCTGCACACACTGACTGTCAGCTCTCTCACAGGAATGCAGCAGTAGCTGCGTGCCCAAAGCTACTCACCTCACAATGGTTATCCAGCTTGGTCAGAGAGAGATCCATGGACTGGTGCTGTTCCTTCAGCTCATCATAGCGAGCTTGCCAACGATTCAGCTCCAGCTGGGAGTTGTTCAAGGAAGTTTTCAGCTCTTTAGTGTGTGAATGCAGCCCTTCATACTCTGCCTTTAGTTGGTTGTGCAAGAAATTCACCCTGAACACGAAAAAGCCAGCAGGCATGTGAGGGGCACTTTACAGAAAGGACCTCACATCCAAAGACCACACCATCAGTTCACAGCTGTCACTAGTAGTTCCAAAGAGTAACTCCTAAGGACATTTTTACTCAAAGCATATAATAAAATTTTATTAGGAAGTAGTGACAGCATCATAAAAACTCTCAAATCTACAAAAGAACTGAAAGGAAAATACATGAAACATGAAACTTCTATTTCCTCAATGTGTGTGAAACACAGTGCAAATTTCTGAGGCACAATGTATTTAAGAGCATCTGTCTTTAAAGGCAGCTCTGTTTGGAACAAATAAACACTCACAGGTTGTTTTTTTTCTGATGCATGAGGAATGAGCATTTAAGTGTCCTGAACTGTGAAACACTAGTGTTGCAAGATGATACAGGGGCATTCTTTTACTGCTTTGGATAAATCTAAAAATATCTACAAATCATGAAGACATAAATTAAATCAATAGATAATTAAAAAATATTTAAGTTCTGTATCTGCTGACAGATCAGCTGAGCCTAGCTCTCTGCCAGCATTGCAATCAACATTTTGCAATCTCTGTCTTTGCCTCTGAGAAACTGAATTATAATCAGCAAACTTGAGGCAACCCCCCCTGCAGAGCTCTGCAGTGTTCTGAAGTACACTTGTACAATTGTAACTCGACTTAACATGTGACTCTTAATTCTGATTCGACCTGACATTGCTTTAACTTGCTCTGGTCTTGGCCCCTCTTGTACCAAACCATTTCTCAGAACACCTTTGTAGCATGAACAGCAGCAAGGATAAAGGGATCCCGGGTGTTTCACTGCTGCAGTAAGTAGAATTTGAATGCTGGCTCTCAAAAGGGGTTCTGCTGTGAGTTAACACTCACCCAGTGATCATGAGTGACTTAACTCTGCTTTTAATAAGAAGAATGGCAGTTTTCTCTGGGCAGCAGAAAATAAACAATGGTAACTTCTAGAACTAAATCATATTGTGTAAAAACCATAAGCCAGTTCTCCTCAAGGGAAAAAGAACGGTGTAAGACCCACTTCACAGAAATCTAGATACTCCTGGGGGGAGCATTGGTAATTCTGCCTAAAGGCGTTTAGAAACAACCAACTGCAGAAAACACCTGTGAACTGATGTGGAAGATTATTTGGTATGAACAAAGGTCCCAGGACCAGACCACGTCTGAAACACCAAATAACGGTATTTGCTGACAGTGTTCATGAAGCTGATAATCTTAAGTGAGATAAAATTATTAAATTAACAAGACAGAAATTGAGAAAAAAGAAAACATTAATGAAGGTATTCTGGAGATACAGTCAACACAGCCAAACAACCATGGTTTGCATAATTGACTTTTTAATGATACATACAAGAATTTAGCAAAGGAACAATACCTGTCCAGTTCCTCCCTCAGCTTCTGATTTTCCCCAGTGGTTATTGCATTTGATCTTCTCTCTTGTTGCAGAACCTCTCTCTCAGTTTTTAAAACTAATTCCAGCTCTTCCAATTCTGTCTTGTGTTTCATTAAACTGCTGTATCTGCAAAAGGAGGAGTAGCATACTCTCAGTTTTAATTTAAACATCTTTCTTTCTCTGGGTTAAGATTTTTAATAGGTAATAATACCACAAGGACCAGAAAATATTTTGTTTCCTGCCTGCTTAGTTTCATATATGTTTGTGTGGTTAAACATCTACCAGGGCTGAAGATTTCCACACTATGCATGAAAATTCACCTCAGTATACAAGTCAGTAGAGAAGGCTTTAGGAAAAAAAAAAAAAGCTTTTTTTAAGCAAACTGAAACACAATTGCCAGACTCTTATTACTTCAATTCCAGATTCTGGTCATTTGGTAAAAAGCATGAGATTCTCCAGGCTGAGTGGAAACTGCACAACTGAACTGGAATCCTATTAACAAATAATTGTCAGTGACAGGTGTCAAAAACCTGACTAGAAAGCTGCAGACAAAAGGCAACAAGAAAGCAGTGCAATGAGCAAGAGTTTATTGGATAACAACCTAATGCATATTACTTTATATGCACAGGTAATAGCATCTTGCATAGGTACTGATCTCCTGCATATTCCAGACAGATGATGAGGACAGTATCAGTGAACTGACAGCAAAACACCTTTAAGCAGGAGCTGACTCACCTGCTTGAGTGGCTCTACTTGTTCACCAATGAGAAAACCAAGGGCAGCACTGGTGTTCACATCCAGGCTTCCCCTGTTATTTGATGTAACTCATGCATAAGCCACTCAGGGTGGGGAGATGGGTAGAGACAGAGGGCTGATGCCATCACCTCCTGTCTTTAATTTTGATCTCTGGAATGCTAAAGTAACAGAGGTGTGGAACAACTGCCCTGATATTTTGGCACAGGCATCAACCAGGCAGGCTCAGTCTCCCTGGGGTGCTCCACCACCTGCACTCAGAGAACGCTGCAAAGGATAAGGTGGATTGAAACCACTTCACAAAACAGCAAGATGTTCCCAGATTTTTTTCATCTCTGGTGGCCTCTGTCAGGATATGTGCCCATACACACACAGCAGCAGAGGCCACTGGGGACACTGGTGCAGTGACTGCCTAAAGTCATCAGCACATTTTTTGTTGACTGTGATAAAAGGATATTGCCCTGAAATATCAGATACATCTGTGTCAGTAATGGAGAAATACTCTTCTAAGCAATTTTAAAACAGAAATTAGGTGGGAGATGGCAGCATTGCTTAAAAAGCTAGAGAGAACAAGCATCATCTTCATGATCTTTCTATGACTCTCATGCCAGCAGAGATGAATGCAGAGCTCAGTTACTCTGCAGTCATAAAAACTTCAAACCAAAACCAAAACCAGCAGACAGCACTAAATACACTGACTCCTGCCAACTTGTTTTTCTTTCAGGCTAACATTCCCTTCATCCCAGGGTCAAATTACAGCCTGTCCCAAATTCCAGTCTATTGAAGGGCCACACAGAAAAGTACCTGTCTCCCAGACAAAAGCTGCTTTATGTTACTCATTCCTAGTAACAGCAGTA
The DNA here is from genome assembly GCF_047495875.1 of Pithys albifrons albifrons. Classification (NCBI taxonomy): domain Eukaryota; kingdom Metazoa; phylum Chordata; class Aves; order Passeriformes; family Thamnophilidae; genus Pithys; species Pithys albifrons. The sequence continues at coordinate 17,273,897 of NC_092463.1, read as the reverse complement.
GACTTTAATTAACCTTATTTATTTGTTTTCTTCCTCCATTCAGCTCCGGGACATTTCAAATTCAATATCCGTACAACAAATGGAAGAACTTGAAAGCAGAGGAAGGTTTCACATCCAGCTCCAAGAAGGATTTCAGACAGACTGTGTGCCAATCCAGAGTCTGAGAAGACAAACTCCACGGTCAGTCCTTTGGCAGAGATTGCCATGGCTGCCTCTGCACAAAGTGTGTTGTACATTCTTTTGCCATTTCTGTATGATAGGGCTACTCTGTTCATTTTTATCCAAGCCCTTTATTTTGTAAGGAAGGCTACTTACAGGGAAGCAGTATCCTGGTCCAGTTTTACTGGCCTGGCCCAGCACCACAGGCTGTCACACCAGCCTGAGGCCGACCACAGCTGCTCTCCTAGTAGTTAGGTGAAAGCTAAGAAAGAGAAGACTGTCTGCAAAAATGCAAGTGATTCTGCAGCTCCAGAGCTCTAATGAAATCCCTAGGCAAAATTTTCTTGTAGTCCAGATTCAGCATGGAATTTTACCATTTGAGCACAAACTGTGCAATCTGGTAAGCTCTACCACCAGGGACAAGGTCACCCATCCTGTAGACTATTCAACACTCATGTTCATGTCACTTTTTAAGCATCAAGCTCTTGGAGAGAAGGGGTTTTAAAAAATAAGGAAATAGAATCCATTTTGACTATAACACAATCCATTCCTAGGACTGAAAATATTTCTTTTTTAGCCCTTTTGGCTTTCACTCTTTCTGCTGCTTTTTTAGGAGAAATACTGTGTATAGGCATTTCTGACTGACAGAACTTTGAAAATGCTCAGCTAAAAGGCATGTGGCAGAAGGAACACAGAAAGATAATTACCAGTCAGCACTGGTAACCTGATAATACAACTCCCTGCTATATGCAAACCTCCACAGCAGGACTGTTTTTCCAGTGTCTCTGCAGGATCAGACTTGTCCAGAGTAAGCCACAAAGAAATGCTCAAGGATCTGTTAATCAATCATAGCTAGTAAGTTATTACCTTCCCTTAGTAATGGGCAGTATGTAAAGCAATTCCAAAATGCAGCAGAAGAGGCCAGCCTTTGTGTCTCAGCCAAACACCACAAAGTCAAAAAACTTCTATTAATGGTAAATGAGCCCAACATACCAACTCTCCATTTCTTCCTCAGTCAAACCCACATGTCCGTGGTTTGCTGTGTTATGACAGGCCATTTCACTGCAGTTACACACAACCCATTATTAAATCCACACTTCAGTGCTAATACTGTGCAGACAGAACCAAGAGAGGTTTGATGAAGTTTGCTCAGGTGCAGAAAACATTCTGTGGTTAGAATGCATCCGAGCAAACGACACAAACCTTGGGGCCCTTGGCTGTGCATGGTGATAGGTGTCCACACACCAGCCAAAGTTGCTGTGTATTTTCTAGATAAGCTGCAGCCATAGGTTTGTGCAGAAGTGGAATTCTGTGTTAAGCACCAGAACTATGATTACAATGCTGTCACCAGCTGAGAAAACCTATTACCTTGGAGTTGTGACAAGCAAAACCTGTCTCTTTAACACTGCACAAGCAAACTTGGCTGCACTGAGCTGTTCTGGGGAAAATTTAGCAGGCAGTGCATTCTAGCTGAAGTTGAAAGTGAGATATTCTATCTTAGCTGTTAAATGCCTTAGAATAACATAAGGAAACAGTTTTCTTATAGCTTTCTTCCCTCTCTGCTCCCTCAGCCAGCTGAACCACATAGCACATGATGGAGGGAAAACAAAACATGCACTCAAAAACTGGCTGTTCCCTGACAGCCAAAGGAAGTCACAGGTTGTCCTTGGACAAATCACCTTGATAAGTATCTTCTGAGACTGATCTGGTGAGGAGGACACTGCACTTTTAAAAACTGCCCAATTCAACCTGCTCTGAGTGCAGAGAAGGCCACCATCTGCTCCCCTACAGCATCTCAGTGGCAGTCACCTCTCAGAAACACACAGGCCAAATTGTTAATGATTACAGTGAAGATTGGAGCATCTCTTGCTATAGATAATCTGTTCTTTGAAAAATACTTTTCCCTTAGGCTAGAGCTGTTTAATATTTGGTACTCAACAAGCAAAGAAAGAAGATAGCAAACTGCCTTAACACACTGCAGTGTGATAATCTCAAGTAAAACCTGAATCAATGAGAACCATTAATCAGTCAAAGAGACTTGGTAAGTAGGAACAGTATCTGTGAAATCACTTACAGCTCATTTAGTCGACAGCCAAGCAGCTGTCCTGTCACACAGTCCCAGTGGATATTTTAATCACAATAGGTTTATTTCTGAACTTTATAAAAATATACCACACACTGTATTTGCCAGCTCCTTAGTCTTTGAGAAGGAAAAGTTTAGCACTAGTTTTCAGTCCACCATCAAGGATCATCATTGAGCTGCTCTGAACCCAACTCACAATCTTGCACAGAAATTAAACCTAAATACAAGTGTTTTGTGGAAAATTGGTGAAATATACAAGACAACTTTTGACAGACAGGCAGAGTGCCATTTATGTAATAGTACATTATGTATATTGTTCAGCTCACACATAATTGTCAGAAAATGACAGTGACTAGGGACTGAAAAATAAACAGACTACTGATTTCCTAACTCAATTGAAGGGCCTAAAGGCAAAGCTTTAGATTGTGAGAACCAAAAGAAAATAAATAATACATCAACTATCTCACAGCCAGGTCAAAAAGGTTTCCTTCAGAGAGCCTCCTTTGACATGACCTTGATGCCACACACAAACTTCAATGATTTAAATTTCTCAAGATACATACTAATCACAGGCAACTATCTGGGTGACTGGCAGACTTTATGACTAGAAGAGATACCTCACACAGTAGAATTGGGAAAATCTTTTTAAGGTTTCATGTTATTATAGCACAAATCCTTAAATGCAGTGAAGGCAGTTAAGCTACTTCTGACAAAGTACCCCCAAGACCCAAGCCCATGTTTACCAAATATCACTAGAGTCACCTCCAATGTGCCACCTCTAGAGGTCTAAAATCTAGAGCTTTGCAACTATTTTTATCTAACATCCTAATGATAGCAAGAATGAGTAGACACTTTTCCAGAGGAACAACTTTGTAATTTCTGTTTATAATTGTAGACCAACATTTAAGGCTAAAACTGTAACATGGACACATTCTGGCTATACTTATACTCCTGAGCAGCGAGCATACCTCTCACCCAGGCCTTTGTGCTCCAGATCCAGGTTTTTGTGTAATGTTTTCAGACAGCTGTGCTGGTTAATTAGCCTTTCATACTCTGCAGACTGCCGTTCATGCAGTGAAGCAAGGTGTTCATGGTCCTGAAGCAATGACTCGTACTCTGCTTTCAGCTGCTCCTTCTGTTTTAGTAGATTTTCATTCTCATTCTCCTTGGCTGCCTGCTGATTTTGGAGTAAAGCATTCTGGGCCATCAGTGAAGCACTCTGGGAGCTGAGAGTTGAATTTTCTACCTAAAGTTTCTCAAATAAAAAGAAAGTATTATTCACATCTTTTGGTACATTGAACAAACACTTCATATACTTTGTATCCATATAGAGTTAGACAAGAATGCCTCTGTTGCCTTGTAGACTTAAGCCATCAATGGACTATTTGGCATCATCTTGGCATTACCGTTGGTACTTTGCACCACATAAAACCATGCTATCAGCAGCATGAAGACTATTACAATAACCTCCAAACTGTTTTATTAGAAGTTCTTGAGCCTAAAGAGCCAGATGAGCTGCAATACTCACAACTCAACTGCATCGCTGACAATCATGTACAAAGTCAAAAGTGACTCCATATTTGTGTACAAATAATGAAAACTTAAGCTCACCCAAATTCAAAAATATGAACTGCACCAGTGTGTATATGGACAGTACTCCTTACAAGTCTGGTTTCAGTAGATAGGTAGTGAGTGCACTGATTTTATATGTTGCCAATATAACTCAATTACAGGTGAAAATAATTAAAGAGAACAATAAAAAAGTCTCTGAACATACAAGAGAAAAAGCTTTAAAAAAGTCATGCAAAAACAAAACTAGAGCTAATCCAATGTTGTCCTTTAAAACTGGTGTCTTTTTCAAACTAAGTTATTCAAAATCCAAGTAATTTTTAAAAGTATATATGTTTTCCACTGGCAACTTAGACATTTTGTCTGAAAGTATGAAAACTGTGATTGGAACTCATTGCCACAAGGCCTCCTGGGAGCTGACTTATGTCCTCTTTTCATTTCTTCCAAGCTCTTTCACAGGCATAGCATTAACAGAAAACAAAGAGCAAAGTTCTTTTCTTTCAGAGTTGTAGCCTCTGGAATGATACACCTGGATTTTGCTGTATTGTTTTTAACAAAGTCTGTCTAAATACACCTGCTTGCTGAAGATGGCAACCAGATATTAGCTACAGAGCCAATTTCCCTGCTAGCTTGGAGAAATGCAGACCTCAAACTAAGCTCCACCTTATGGGCCTTATCTTTACATTACCAACACACAAACATTTTCTCATTAGCTGTCATCTTCTACACTACTCTAATCACATCCAGTCTCCTGGCACAGAGGGGCAAGGTTGTCCTGACCTGGAGTTTGGCTGTTTGCGTCTGCAGGGCTGTATTGTGCTCCTGAAGGAAGACATTTTGCTTCTGTAGTGTCAGGATTTGATTGTTGAAGGAGACATTCTGTGTTTCCAAATGCTTTAGCTGTTCTTTAAGGAGCTGCTTCTCAGTATGCAGGGCTGCATTCTGAAAGAGAGACAGCACTGAAGGGGTGACGGGAAGAAAAGAAACAGCTGCCGCGATCACCTATCAAAGATGAGAAGCAACTAGTGATGATCATTCTGCAACAAATGTGCAAAAGCAAACCCTTCCTGGCATTAAATGAAGGTAGGACAGATGTCATACACAGGATTAATCCCTGCAAAGATGTTACACAAGACATGCGAAGTATTTAAGTCCCATTAAATCCCAAGGGATCTGGTAGGCTTAGGTGCTCCAGAAAGCCCACCAGATTCCTTTAAGCTCAAAAATTCAGTTTCCAGCAACCCATTCATCATCACAACAGAAATCTATGAGCTAAGAGGAAACAGGAGAAGGCTTACATTCCTTTCCAGTTCAATTGCTCTGTCCTTCAGTTTCAGCAGCTCTGTGGTAGCCTCTTGGTGCCCCGTTTCCAATTTCTCATTCATTTGCTGGTTGGGAATGAGTTCCTCTGGCAAATACCTCAGTGACTTCTGATCACACTGCCCATCCTGTTGAGTCTGCTTAAGGGCATCGAAGTCCTTCTTCATCTACAAAGCCAACGAGCAACAACCTTCAACACTGAGTAAACTGGGATTATGCATTAATAATGATGGGATATGCTGCTCTTCTCTTGGACAGTACAGACTTTTAGACTCAGCAACCCTCACTTCACAGATGGAGAAGCTGAGACACAGATGGCTTTAAGAATCCATGTCTCAGCCTCCAGTCTGGTGCCCTTTGCCTCAAGCTCTCTGTCACCTAAGAAATAGGCTGTTCTTATGTGAGAAGTTACAACTGCAGTCTTCCTCAGTGTATGTTTCCTCCAAATAAGGCTTTAGAAAGACAAGACCACAAAAAACCCATGGGAAAACAGATCTGCAAAGAGCAATCATCCAAAAAAATCCTGCTTCTGTGCCACTAGTCCAAAATTTTTTATGAATTTGGTGTCATTATACAGAAAGGGACAAGAAAACGCAGCCCTGTCAAAAAATGTTCTTGGGAAGTATGTGTATGAGGAGGGGCAGACAGAGCTAACCTGTTCTTAAAAACAAAACAAAAACCCCACAAAAGGAGTCCCCAAACATGTGAATGTGCAGAACTGCAATGTTGTCCTAGTTCAGCAGGAGGGACCAGCTAACCCTGTGTGGGGGTGATCAAAGCTGTGTATTCTACCCCCTCTATTCATTCCCCAAGGAAAATGGGCCATTAGCAGCAGCTGCCCAGGGAGCCATTATCACCTTCACACCCAGCCTGAGGGGGGGGCGGAGCTGCTAATGGGCCATCAACAGTTCAATACCCCCTGGCTCCCAGAGTTAATCACCCATTGTGTGAGTCCCTGCCCAGGGGGAGGGACTGGGTGCTCCCTGAGGGTACATAAGTGGTGGGTAAGAAGACCTTGGGAACTTCTCGTCGGATCCAGAGGAGCAGCAGGACCTCAACAGGAGGAGATCACCGCTCTCGCCCAGACCACAGCCTTCGCCTGCACCAACAGGTTTTTCTTTTCCTTTTGCTCTGGACTTGGGGGAACCACAGGGTTCTCAGCACAAGGGCAAACAAACCCCCTTGGGTTTGTGCCCCAGGACACTGGGTTATACTGCTGGGTTTTTGTGAGTTGAAAGCAATTTCCCTTTTGTGTCAGTGTTGTCATTGTAATATTATTATAAAATTTTAGCTCTGACTTATAATTTCTCTCATGGTGAGTTCATTTCCCCTGCTGGTTTGCCTTTAAACCAGCACAAATGTGAACAATTAAAATCCACTTAACCTCTTACCATATTTAGATCATTCTGTAACTGCTGGTTCAAGTTCAGAGAGTCTTTCACTTGAGCTTCCAGCATTGCAATCTTCTCCTCTTTCAAAGCTAGTGTTGATTTCAGTGTGGATCCAATTTTGCTCTCCAGAACCTTGTATTTTCTGAAAAACACAGTAACAGCTTTCCAGTGTCTGCCACTAGGATATGAGCCACCATCTATATAGTACATTTCATCTTCACCCGTTCCAAATCTCACTACATGTCAAATTACATGTGCTTAATTGCTGTTGATATATTATAGCTGAGGAACTTGCTTTTGAAAAATCCAGTCAATTTTAATGGAGGTAACACCAGCATGGTTCTACAGAAAGATCAAAGAGTTACATAACTCTTTTTAATTCTCTTTTCTCCTGAATTACATTACAGAAATTGCTTCTCATGACTCTTTATACTCTCAACAAGGAGAGAAATCCAGTCCAAAAGTTCCCACAAGCTGGGTATGTTTCTCTAATTAGGTCTCACCAAGAAGCCTATACACATATGGGTTGTTGTGTTGGGCTTTTCTTTGTTCATTACTATAGGACTTGCAAATCAGCAATTTCTTCAGCAACATCTGTGTTTATATTAACAGGTGGCTGGATCACCAATTACATAGATTAATGACCTAATGTTAAATATACATTACTCTAGCTTATAAAGGAGAATATGAAGGTAAATACACACCAAAATAGCTCCCCAGCTACCCTGCTGGGAGTACAGGGGAACTGCAGTAACACTGCTAGCATGGAGAGAGGAAATGGCACTTCTTCCTTCCACCCAAGAAAACATTTTGCAAAACCTACTGTATACTGCCAAGCCTTCCTCAGGAAAACATAGTTTATGACCAAAATTGTTACTGACCATTAGAGTAAGATAGACGAGAACCAAAAACAAAGCAAAGGGCTTGAGTTAGGCTGAGTCAAAAGAATGACTAGAAAAGCTCAGTGTCCTTACGTGTCATCATTGCCATTGTCATCCTCCAGTAGCAGCTCTTTGTTCAATCCTATCTTCTCCAGTTCCTGGCTCAGTTTGTCCAGCTCACTAGATAGCTTTTGACTCTTCAGCTTCTCCAGGACCAAATCCTGTAACAGCACTAACATAATTAGTTGCTATGCAAAGGGTGGTCATAATTACCCAGCACTATCCAATTTTTTTAAAAGTACTGGAAAAACAATTAGATAAAATTCTAGTTTCACGCAGGTCAGCTAAAATTCGTCATCAGTGACAGCTGAGTGCAGAATTAAACTGATTGCTTTTATTTATAGATTACTTGCAGTAACACTGTAGAACCCTTCTTCTGGCCTTTGTCTACAGTGAGTGGCCTTTGTCTCACTCACTGAACTACTTCTGCCAATGCTGGCATTGTGCCCACCTGCCAAAAGCAGCAATGTATGCAGGCCAGGAGACACCCCATCTTTGTGCCACAGAGGGATGTGTGCAGGGCAGGGGACACCAGCAGAGGGAGTTCCCACCTCTCAGCTAGGACAAAAAGCCCTGCCAGCACTGGCACAGACATAGAGGAGTGACAGGACTTCAGTATGGAAGTTTCCTGAGATGGTATGGCTAAGATGTGATTTCCAAGGGACATGGCAACAGGGTCAATAGTGAATAATGTGCTGAGTTTCTGAGACATGGTAAATTACTGCTCAAAATTTAAAAAGTATATTTACACTGTAGTCCAAGAGACAGGACAGCTCTGGAGACTAGAGAGCTTGATCACTTTTTCTGGTATCTACTGATGCAGTCTGGTTTCATTCAGGTTTCTTTGGGAAGAAACTTAAGCAGAACCTGACAAGGAAGTCATACAGGGGAAGGCTTGATGGTGCTGTACCAGAAGGTGTGTTGGGACAATGCTTTGTTGTTACATCAGATCTGTGTGAAAATGGCCTGTGAAGACAAAATGCCAGCCTGCATTTTTAAAGGGAACAAATTTTTTTGGTGCATAGCTAAGTGCAAAGATCCCTAAAATTCTCTGAAATATAAATGCACCATAGAGATCTATATTGCCCATGTTTCTGCTGAAAGTTTTCTTAAACAACACATGAAAAAACACAACAAAGTTACGGAAACACTCTAAGTAAAAAAAAAACCCTGAACATCAAACAGAAGCAAGAATGAAGTTTTTAAAATACTTTTGGTTAACTGTAGGTATTTAATAGTCCTCTGATATCACAAATTTAGCCATGCATTCATTCACATGACAAGGGGAAAAAAGGTATGGTTAAAGACAGTGTCAGTTCAAGGGTCTGTAAATAGGTCCTTTCTGTAGATTCTGCAGAAGGAGTTCATGGATGTTGAAGGGACCTAAGGAAAAAAAACGGGCTACTGCATGGGTCTGCGCCACTGGAAATCTGCAGAAGTCTAAGAAAGGAAAGATTAAAAAGGAGCCTTCTCAGAAATGCTATTACTTTATTTATTTTTAGGAAAAGTTGGATCGAAACATAACTTGAGACTATTTCAATTGTTTCCAGTAAAACTTTGTCCCTCTCAAAATTGCACTAATGCTTCAAAAACTAAAACAGAACTAAACCTTCCAATACGTAATTGCTTACTGCATTAGTCTTGCTGAACTTATTTATCTCACTGAGCTAGTGCAGCAAAAACCTTTTGCCTTTTAATGCTCTTCCAGAGGAAATCTGTTTCTGGCAGGACAACAGAAGCCGGGACAGGTAATGACAACGAGCTGCAATAACCTGGATCTGCTCATGTCAGAGTGTCAGGTTCTAGTACACACATCATTAGACTGTCAATGTCATAATTCTCAGTGCTGGAAGAGGTCCCTGCTGCTTGGCATGCTCTCACTCCTCAGGGAAGCTCTTGGGGAAAAACACTGTAGGTAGCAGAAACCTGGTGCAGCTGTTAGTGAAAGGGTTTGATTGGTCATCTGGGATGGTTCTTGTCTTAGAACAAGGATGTCAATGGGTCCTCCACAAGTACTCTAATTTCTAGGCTTAAGATTCAACCTCTCCAACTGGAGCTCTCATACTAGCAAACAATTTTGTGGTCATAGGGTTAGAGAAAGTAACAAAGTCTTTGGCTTACAGACACCACATGGGAGCTGTGTTAAAACATTAATCTCCATGAAAAAAGGTGTCATTTTGAGACTGTGTTGTGGACACAAAATGGTACATTGCAGTTTTTGGCATGTTCCACCCTCTGATGCAACACTATCCACTGATGGCTGTTAAGGCTGTGCAGATGTCCTATGGGACATATGTCTCCCTTTGGTACTCCACAGACCTGAAAAAAAAAATAGCAGCACACAACCTCGTAGAATTCTTTTGCTTACCTCTCTCAATGTTGCTAGTGTTCTCTTATCAATTGTAACTTGCTTTAGGAGATCTTTATTGTCCTTTTCAAATTCTTTCAGCTTATTAGATGAATCTCTGAATCGAGCGATTTCCTTTTCGAGTGTTTTGTTCTCTTTCTCAGCAACTGCCAACTTGACTGTACTATCATCCAAAATAGCATCTTTCAGCTCCACTTGCTGCCAAAGCCGTTTCGTTTCTTTCTCTAGCATTTTTTTGTCTTTCTCAAGCTGAGACATTTCTTGTTCTAGGGCTTTGTTCTCCTTTTCTAACCTCTCTAGCCGTTTGGTAGAAACCTTTAGCTCCTCAAGGTTTCTTTGGAGGACCTGATTTTCACTCTCCATTCCCTGTACTTCTTTTTCTAACTCTTGGATCTTTTTACTACTGTTCTCCACAATTTGCTGAAGTCTCTGGTTTTCAGAGTTGACACTCTGATAGCTTAGCTCCAGCCTCTCTGATTTCTTGTTCATTGCTTTTAGCATTTCCACATTCTTTCTTAAGTCCTCTTTCTCCTTCTTCAGATCTTTATTTTCTGCTTCTATTTGTGCCATTTTAGTGCTGGTAAATCTCATGGTCTCCACTACTCTTCTAAGCTCCAGGTTTTCTTCATCCAATTGCTTGTTGTCCCTTTCCAGGTCCCCAAGTCGGATGGAAATATTCTGCAACGTGTCCAAGGATTTTCTCAGCTTCCTATTTTCCACTTCCAGATCCCCATTCTCCTGCTCAAGAACTTCCACTTTTTCTGTCACTATTTTCATCACTGCTGCCTTCTTTGTGAGCTGCTCATTCTCCCTCTCAAGCCGATGGAGTTCCTTTTCCATTTCTTCCACTCTTTCCACTTTTTCTCTAACCTGGTCAAAATCCTTTTGCAACTGTTTCTTCTCAAATTCCAGCTTGCTCAGTTTGCTACTCGTCTCGGTAACTGTTTCATGAAGGATTTTGTTCTCTTTTTCAATATCTTTCACTCGTACCTCGCTGCTCACTTGTGATCTTTGTCTCAGTGATAAGACAACTTGATTAAGATGATCATTTTCTTGTTTAAGGTCCTGTATCTACAAAAACAGTCATGCAAATGTTACTCATCTACCTTACAAATGCATTACAAATTTGTCCTAAAGCAGACAGGTGATTGTTAACAAAATAATGTCCATTTAATTCAAGACAAATTTCTCAACAGTTTCCCCTGATTATAACCAAGAACCCAAACTACTCAAAAAACCTCATTACCTCTGATAACCCAAGATTTTAATAAATTAAAAATAGTTCTATATTCCTGTTACCAGCTAAGAAGGCCGAGGCAGAAGGAGAAAGACAGAGGACCTACAAAGAACACCTTGAAGATGATGCTTTGTTACAAATCATTACTAAAGAGACTACCTTTCTGTCTAAGTTTACCTTTGTCTTTGAGATCTGAAGACTGAAATTACCTCTGATAAGGTGTCAGAAACCTCAGAATGCTTGAAAATGTAGAGCAGTTACAGATGTCATTAAGGACACACTTTGTGTAAGGACAGTGTACATACCCAATGAGCAACTTTCAGCTGATGCAGTTGTGATTTCGACTGCAATTTGCATTTATTCTTACACTAGACAACATTTACAGAAATCAAAAGGACTTACACCCAAAAAAATCTCAATCTGTCCCTTTTTGACAAGTGAGGATATTTCTGGTTTTACTTCCTGTAGTACCTTTGAAGTATGAATTAATTTCTGTATTTGTTCTAAATGAAACATAAGAGTTTGGTGGTAAAGTGCAGTTTCCCAGGGAGAAGTCTGGGTAAGAATCCTTTAAGATGAAAAGCACTATACAAATAAGACATTTTGTTATTTAATCCTCACCTCACAAAAACTCTGAGTAACTTTTAATACAGGTTGAGAATATTCAGACCAGTCTCTAATGATCTGTGTCTGTGTTTCTCTTGGTCAAATTAATACAGATGATACCTTGCACAAACCTGTAATAACAGTTTCCAGGCATTGCACATGAACTGCAGCACAGCAGTAGAAGTTGAAGGGCATTTACAATATCAATCCAGAAGACAAAAATGCTTTCTCAGCATCTTTTTTTAAACAGTGCAAAAGAGATTGGGTGGCTAAAAAACCTCAGCCACACTGATCAGGCCATACAGTTGGCAAAAGACCAATCTTCTGCAATAAAATGAGGACTTATTTGCACATCCTCAAACCAGCTGGAACTCCATTTAGTATGATCCCCTACGGTAACAAGAGCAGAAATTAGCAAAACATGCTGGGCTTTTACACTTGAAGACGACTTTAACTTTGATTTGAACAAGTTGAACCTGCACTTAATAGTTGTAAAATTGCCGTCTCCCTGAGAGAACCTCATGCTCTCAGTGGCATCACCAAATTACCACTACTGAACACATGTTGTTAAATTATATTTATGAAGTTTGCACCTGTCTGTCTTTGTCAGCTTTTAGAGTCTCCATGACAACTTGTAGCTGCTCTTTATCTTTTATCAGCTCCTCACTCAAGGTTTCCAAATCTTGATTACTCTGCTTCTCTTTTTCAATCTGATTTTGCAACTTCTCAATCTGTGTGGAGAGAACACAGCAAAACGTATCAGCCACAGCTTGACACAAAGACTGTTTGCACTTTGAAGCTATTATAAGACCAGAGAGAAATGAGATGGGGACTGACTGAAAGATTAAATTCTTCCCCTCTGCAGCTTGCTGGTTGCTGAGAGGGAAATGGACTCTTTTTTCTCACAGTGCCAAGAATCTCCTTTGTGCTTATTAAAATCAGGGCATAAAAGGTATAGCAGTAAAAAATGTCTGCCTGAATGCCCTGTTGTGCTCCTGTCAACAGTGATTAACTTTCTGGTGCTCACCTTTCTGAGGGTCTTGCCTCTTCCCAACCTCTCCATCACTGATGGTCTTACTCAACCAGTGAATGCAGAGAAAGTTACTAGGACACTTCAGTGAGCAACAGCATTAAAAAAAACCAAAACACCAACCTAAAGTAGGAACAAGAAAAGCACTAAAGCACTGGAGTTACCAAGTTTACCTTCCCTCTCCCTGTGCTCTGCTGGCCCTCTTTTCTCCAGTGAGTGACCATACTGGATTTGAAAGGTCTGTGAATAAAGCTCCAGCCCTACAACAAACAATGTTCTTACTCATTTTGAAAGCTGTCCTCATAATGCATGAAGAACTGAAAAGCAGTAGCTCTTTGGTATTTAGAACCCAGAGGTTCCCTAGGACTAGGCTGGGCTCCCTGAGTCAGGAAGTGTTCCTTTTTAGGCTTGTGAAGTACTGTGAGCACCTACAGCTCTGCACAAGTATCAGCTCATTTCTGTATTGGTATTATGGACTCTGCCAACAGTGAAAATGTCAATGAAAGGGGTATTAGACATAATTCTTACAAGTGGGAAATAGCTGGAGGCTGAGCTCTGCCTATGTCAACATGTGCCTCATTACAGGAAGTGTTTGAACAAGCAGGGGCTGCCCAGATTGGAGATAAGGAGGGTTTAACAGTTAGAAATGTAACTATGTTGAGCTTCATTGGCCTCAAAGGAGCTGTTCAGAGAAAGCTGGAACAAACTCAGTAGCTCAGCAATAGCTAATCTTCATTTACACTTCCCTGAAAACTAGAGGCAAGAAAGACATTACAGCTTCTTTCAGTAAGTCAGAAAGGCAGAGAAAAAAGACAGGTACTTGCACTGCTACTACTTGACTGTGCCCAAAAGGAGGGTTTTCTATTATTAGCTCCTCTGAAAACCTTGCAAGAAAGGAAAAAAATATGTACATGACTTTTCCTTCATAACATCTCCTGTTGCACTGCCTGAATAATCCTAGTTTGGCTACGTGATCCTTCCACTAGACCAGTATACAGAGAACCATACTCACGCACCAGCTCTTGAAAGCCTCCAATAGAGGGTGATATCTCACCCCAATTAAATGACTTTAGGGAGGCAAGATTTTACTATGGATATCTCAGGAAAACTGTAAAAAAAACCCAGAACAACCAAGGGCACACAACATTTGAGAAAAACACTTTATCTTTCACCCTCTGACTTACATGTGCTTGACTTTAACAGTCCTGAGGAACTGTTGCACTTTTCCCTGCCTACTGTAGTAACCATTTTGCAATGCACCACAGAGATTTTGCCTATTACTTCCCCTTGCACACCCTGCTGTGGACATGGATGCTCTCTCAGTAAGAGGACACATGTGTGAGAGAAGTACAAAACCATATTTGAGAAAGGCAACATTAAACCAAATTCAAACATTTCAAATCAAGATTGTTTTGCATATGATGTATCAGGTCTCTGTAAACTGACACTGACTTTGTCCTGCACAGACTGAATACTGTCTACCAATTTTTTTCCCCAAATTTTTCTGAGTGGGAGGTGAAGTCCTTCAACTTGACAGGCCTGTGGTGTTCAGTCAGCAGGTCCCACCATATTCTGTGTTTTTCAGGTGCAGACTTCAAGCATTTCACTTGCTCTTAACAGTAGTGATTTCACCTGCCATTTTTAATTTCATTGGTTTAATACATGTGGTGTCCTCTTTTCATCACAAAGGCATTCCCCACTACTGGTTTTTGTCTTAGAGAACTGCCAGACCTGTAGGTGACCCCACCATGTCACTGCATGCACCATCATCCAAAACATCAGACTAATTCTGGAATCACAACTGTTGACACCAATACAGTGCTATAATGGGAGATGCCCACAGGAATCCACCTGGGACAAAGCCGAAGGTTGCCCACAGTTGTTCAAGTGACTTAAATTGCTGTACACCACAGGTATCTGCTGACTGCTTTCTATGCCTCGATCTCAAATTCTAAGCACGTGAATTACACCAGGATTGAAATACTTATACCCAACAGGTCATAAATGGAAACGTGGAAGGAAGATTACAGTGAACTGAATCTTGGAACTTTTCCTGGTTCAAAAAGGAAAGACAGGAAGCAGAACTGGTCTCTGCTTAACAAATTAATCTCTCCAAAAACAGAATGATCAAGTGATGGATACCTGTTCTCCCTGGCAGAGAAATGGGCACTCTGCTTGCTACAATCTGGTACTCCATAACCAGCATTTCATACCTAGATTCTTTCTCCCCTTGTCCTTTTTTGCGGAAAAATCTTACATGAAAATGTTTCATACTTGGAGTAGCAAGCATCCCCTTTCCCCAGAAGCACTTGGCTCAATTAATCATAGTTGAGGACTCAAGTTACTGGTCAGACATAAATGAGGCTGGTAGCTGGAGGTGAACTGAGCAGTGTGTTTCACAAGGACAACCACTGAGCTGGAATTGGAGCTACAGGTAATCACTGTTAATAACAGAGTGCAACACACACACATATGTGTAAGTAAATTTACCAAGTGATGACCTGCATGTTCCAAAGATTAAAAGAAACAAGATTTTTGCAGAGAGAGAGACATATGAGAGAATTTCAAAATGATGGAAGTTAAGTAGGCAGTGAAGTAGAAGGTAATAGAATACAATTATTAAAATCTAATTGCATTAGAATGCAATTAAATAGTTGGGCCCAAAAACATGCTCAGTCTTACAGGGAACATGAGTGAATTCCCTGCAATCCCTCATCATTCAGGCATGCCATGCAGCCCTTTGTGCACTGTGTTTAAAAGATGAAGAGCTCTGTTTGTTCCTGTGAGCAAATCACCTTTTTGCTAAGCTGTTGGTTTTCCTTTTCCAGTTCCACAAACTTTAGGCTGCTCTCTCTGGAGGTCAAGGAGGCATCTCTCAGCTCTTGGATTGTGTTCTGCAAGCTCTGATTATCCTTCTCCAGCTTCAGTATGCGACTTGAAGCACATTCATTCAACTCAAACACAAAGGACTTTCTGGCTGTTGAAACATAAGAATCAGAAGGTGGCACTAATCAATTCACAAACATCTCCTTACTAGGTGTGCAAAATTCATTTGTAGGAAAATTACTGCAGGCAGATTCTTATAATTTCAGTTTGACTGCTAAGTAAACACTTTATTAAAAACAGAACTCATTTTCACAAATAATCAACAAGACCTTTAATAAACAAGGTAGCATCTGAACTGCCAGCCATCTGAACAGATAGCCATCTAAAAAGTTACTTACTTTCCTAATTCTTCTTATATTTGCTTTAGTCAAGTTAGCAGTGTGTCTAATGTTAGTAACAAAATATACTTTTGTATTATCTCATACTTTCACCAGAGGAAATAAACTGAGGCAAAAAGTAAACCACTGCAAAGTGTTTGTTAGAACAGAAAGATCGCAGAATCACAGAATATGCTGAGTTGGAAGAGACCCACAAGGATCATAGAGTCCAACTCTTAGCCCTGCACAGGACCATCCCCAAAAGTCACACCATGTGCCTGAAAGTATAATCCAAAGGCTTCTTGAACTCTGGCAGGCTTGGTGCTGTGACCACTTCCCTGGGGAGCCTGTTTCAGTGCCCAACCACCCTCGGGGTGAAGAACCTTTTTCTAATATCCAACCTAAACCTCCCCTGACACAACTTCAGGCCATTCCCTCAGGCCCTGTCACTGGTCACTACAGAGCAGAGACCAGTGTCTGTCCCTCCTCTTTCCCTCACAAGGAAGTTGCAACTGCAATGAGGTCTCCCCTCAGTTTCCTCTGCTCCAGGCTGCACAGACCAAGTGCTCTCAGCTGCTCCTCATACAGCTTCCCCTCAAGTCCCTTCACCATCTTCATCACCCTCCTTTGGACAAGAGTAGTGACAACTCAAGTATTTGATCATATTTTGCCATGGAAAAAGTTCTCGCAAAGGAGAATTCCAATGCTTATCTTTACAGCTCCTTCATCAAGAACATGCCGGATCAGGGAGGGTAATTTACTACCAGGTTCTCAGGCACAGGACATCCATCCCACTGCTGATCAGAGAAGTGTCTGAAGTTGAAATTCCAGAACTAACAAAATTCATTCAAGTTTTACAACAGAGGTGTTATTTTACTCTATATGTTTGTGAGTCAGATGTCTCAGTACCTCTCAGCCTTAAAATCTAACACTCAAGCCTCACTGTTAATTTCCCTGCTCAGCATTTGAATAATTACAAGAGCAACCTTCTGTTTCCCATGGAATAATTGTTACCCGTCACCTCAAAACCACATTTGATATGAAGCTGACTTTAACACTGTCTTTAAGTCTAAGAAAATTAATGACTCCTCCTAAATAATCACCACTATTAGATATAGCACTGAACAAATTAAACTGGCAAATTTCTGAGAATGGTAAAACCCTATTTGTCTCTTTTATGAAGCATCACCTAGAGAATTTTAGTCAAGTGAAGACTCAAAGAGTAAACAGTAACTAAATACTGTTTAGTAACTAAACAGTAACTAAATACCAGTTGAGTGCTGTTCTGAAGCAAAGCTCACCTGAATTTCTTTTTCCCATGCCTATTTTTCAAATTATTCTAAATAAAATATCACAAACTATCTGTTAAATATTCTGCTACCTGCCATCCTTGCAGACTCAACTTGAAATGCAAGAACAGGTGATTTTCCAAAAGAGCTCTGCACTCTGACTCTATTTTTAAAAACAAACTACATTCAAGAAGAGCAACACATATTGAAATGGAACTTCTTAAAGAGAATTATTGTAAAAGTAGGACAGCACTTTCATGAAATAATTTAAAAGTTTGAAGTTTAATGATTGTTTTTTTTCATTGGGCTTCCTTATCTATTTTTTTACTTACAAAAATTTACTTATGTTCTTAGTTCCTCTTTTTCTTTGGTTAATCAGAGAGTTTCTGGAGCTCCAGTGCTGCAATGCTAAGCATCAGGGCTATGAAGTAACCTCATCTTTTTCATGGTTTTTAAAACCACTTGAGCAAATTTTGAAAGTTATATTTGACAGAAATGAATAAATGAGAGGTAACAAAATAAAACTAGCATCCTTCCTTCTCGTACATCACTAGTGAAACCAAATCAGGAAGGGGGCAAAACCTGTTATTTTAAACAGGCCAGAAAATTATATATTTTTACATTTTTCTGAAATTATAAAATTGCAAGTTTGAGAGAACTGTGTTTTTTTCCCTGTGAATAATACAGCAGGCAATATCCTTGACTGCATATAAGGAACAATAGTGTGTCATTTGCTTCTCAGGCTAACATAACCTGATTTGCAAGATTATTATTGAGAAGTAACAATTAACTAGCCATTTATCTTAGTGAAGAGAATTCAGATCCTAGACAGCAAGATTTAAGAATTGTTGTCAGGCACACACTCAGTTGTTTCACAAAACAAAGCTATAATAGACAGTTTTACTGAAAACATCTCTTTACTCTGATTTATTCCTTCGTCTTCAGCTTACACTGTTTCTGGTACACAAAGCCAAACTTGCAAGTCTTAGCAGAAATAAGGTGAGTACTCAATAAAAGCTGCACATTGAATTTAGATCAAAGGCCTTGTATTTCCCCAGTTCCATTGAGCATTGTTAGTTAGGTTGGTATAATAGAAAAAATGTTAAACACAGACACCAATGTTAAAACCTGTCTAGTGAGGAAGAGTTATGTTTGTGATAATTACGGAAATCAAATCATCTACTGAAAGAAAGAAATCAGCCAGTTATTTTAACTGTACACATTTTTCAGTATCTAGTAAAAATAAATGACTTCAGCATACACTACTTCCTGGGACTTAAAGACCAGTTAATTGTCTGTACTAATTGTACTAACTAATACTAAAGATCACAGACTCCTCCCAACCATTCAGTTAGAAATATCCAATGTGACATTTCTGCTGTGTCATTTACAGAGCTTTTTTTTTAAAAAATTATCATTTTACTTAAAAGTCCCTCTCTCAGGGATGAACAAAACAAAAGGAAAATATTTTGATGCTTTCAAAAAAAGGTGAAGGAATCTAGAGGAACACATTTTAGAAGTACCAAAAAAACTGGTCAAAGTCAAGTGGCCAGATGAGGGAAGTTATCCAAGCTTGGACTCATCTTCCGTTCCCATCACAGTCAATCAATCTGTCTATTCTGAAACAGACACAACAGCTATCCCAGCTGGTACTCACTATCTGCAAGATCTGAGCTCTTAGACAGTTGTTCTAGTTCCCAGCCAAGGTGTGCAGACTCATTCATGCTCTGTTTCTGTGCAATCTCCAAGACCATGTTCTCCTCCAGCAGCTCCTCAATTCTCTTCTTGTCCGTGTCCCGGTCCTGCGCAAGACATACATGAAACAAAATGCACGTTCAGCTTATCCATAAGGTTCTAGGCTGAAGCAGCACAACACATGTTGGAGGTAGAAGAATCTCCTTAAACACTGTATTTTTATACTGAAATACATGCACAGCATTAAACGTTTGCTGTGGGCTACCATATATGCCACAGAATGCAGAGTAGACACGCAGATGGCCCTGTTTAGAGTTAGGGAGGGGAGGGTGATGAGAATGAGAACCTACCAGGCAATGACAGGTCCACTACAAGCCAGGACTAGTAAGACAGGCTGGATTCAAGCTGTCTCCAGAGCTAAGCTCTTAAAAAACATGTAGCATCATGCACTTGGAAACTGCAGATAGAACCTCAAATTCTGCTGAGTTTCTTCAACTCATCACATCAAATTTGGATGCAGTTTTATGGATTGGCAAGTAACATCTGGCTCATAACTGAATTTTAACTCCAGAAAACAAACCTGGAGACTCAATTTATTATTGCTTCCTGTGAATTATTTGGGCCATTTGCATTTGGGACAGATGAAGTGATGCCTTGGTGGTTTGCAAATTTTCAGACAGCATTACCCAAAAATTCATCTAGTCACACAAAAACACAAAAATCAAAACCTTCAGCTACTTTGAAAAAGTTGAGCATGACATGACCCTTATAATGCCCTGAATTGTAAAATCATGGAATGGTTTGGGGTTGGAAGGGACTTTAACGATCATCTCATTCAAACTCCCTACCATGGAAAGGGACAACTCCCACCAGAGCACATTGTTCAAAGCCCCATCCAACCTGGTCTCGAGCAATTTTAGAGACGGGGCACTCAAAACTTCTCTGGGCAACACATTCCAGTGCCTCATTAATCTCACAGTAAAGAATGTCTTCCTAATATCTAATCTTAACCTACTCTCTTTCAGTCTGCACCCAATCCCCCTTGCCCTGTCACTACATGCTCCTTTAAAAAATCCCTCTCTGTCTTTCCTGTAGGTTTCCTTCAGGTACTAGAAGGCCACAATTAAGTAACTCTGGAGCCTTTTCTTCTCCAGGCTCAATAAACCCAACTCTCTCAGCCTTTCCTCATAAGAAAGGTGCTCCACCCTCTATAATCACCTCGGTGTCCTTCCTCTGCACTCATTCCAACAGGTCCGTGTCCTTCCTGTGCTGGGAACCCCAGAGCTGGATGCAGCACTGCAGGTGGGGTCTCACCAGAGCAGAGCAGAGGGGCAAAGTCCCCTCCCTCACCCTGCTGGCCTCACTGCTTTTGATACAGCCCAGGATACAACTGACTTTTTCTCAGCAGGGCTGCTCTCGATCTGTTCATGCCCCAGCCTGGATTGATACTGGGGTTTGCCCTGACTCAGGGGCAGGACCTTGCACTTGTTCTTGTTAAGCCTCAGGAGAATCCCATGGGCCCACTTCTCAAGCTTGCCCAGGTCCTTCTGGAGGCCATTCTATCCTTCAGGAATGTCAGCTACACCACTCAGTTTGGTGTCATCTGCACACATGCTGAGAGTGCACTCAATCCCTTAGGCTCTGTCATTAAATGAGATATCAAATAACATTGGTCCCAGTATAGACCCCTGAGGGACACCATTTGTCACTGATGTCCATTGGGACTCTAAACCACTAAAACATTAACCCCACACAGCATCCTCCACATCTCTGTTTCCAACAGAATCTGTTGAAAACCCTATTTAGTTAAACCCACAAGAATTCAAAACAAAGAGGAGGACTGTTGAGTGAAATGCAAGAGATGAAGGAGTATTTGTCATTTCTAGTGGGATTATAAAATCCAATATTGCTTTTTGTTTGTAGACAATAATCTGCCACTTCTTACTTTCCCGTGTCTATGCAGCAATAAGTCATATCTCTGATTTACACAGAAGGGAACTTGGGAATTTTGTGTCTTTTACAGGGGTAATGGATTCTTAAAGACTCTGTAATGGCTGGGGATTTTGTTTCCAACAAGAAAGATCTTTTACTACAGTAGATTTCTACTTAATTAACAGACTTTAGTACCTCCATTCTCAATGCATATGAAAGCAATTTGTATTTTAAAATTTTGATGCACCTTCCTGAATAAACTTAAATTCAGTCTCACAAAAGGAGCACTGCCAATATTTACACTATTAACACTGTATATTTCAAGAACTCATGTACACAATGAAGTCCAATCTAAAAAACTCTTCAAAAGCACTGATTTATTTGCCTGTCTCCACCAGTTTCTGTGACTTGATTCTGTAACCTTGCTTAAACACAGAAGTTCAAAAAATTAGCATAATTAAAAAGAAAGTGCATACCAGCTCTACATCATGAAGTTTGGACTTCAACTGCAAATTTTCCTTCTCCAATTCATGCAATTTATCACCACGAGCTCTTGCCAATGTTAGCTGTTCTTCTAGCATGGCCTTGGTTTCAATTAATACAATGTTATCCTCTCTCAATTCCTAGGGGAAAAAAAAGTAACAATGTTAATTTCTTACTGTTTTTCATAGACTAAGTGATTTTCATAAAGTGACATTGCACAACACAAGGAAAAAAAATCAAATATATTTCTCTGTTTCACAATTTTTTTTCCTGGTATTTTAATGGGAGATGATACTACATTTCATTATTTGTGAGACACTAATGCAAGTAAACACAGTATTTCTTATTGTTTGTGGGTTTCCCCTGAATTTTAGAAGTTTAATGGAGTTCTTTTTGCTTTATGTGAGGCTAGATCAAAGGTGCACCAAAGAGATTCAAGATACAGAAGAGCAACTATTCAATTCCAATTCAAATCTGACTGTTATAGTACCAATTGCTTAGCCAACATATTGTACTTCTGTTTTCCCAGCTCTAAAACAGATTATTTACTTTTAAGGGATGCTACAGTGTATTCAAAATACATTGAGGAGCACTAACCATCAATACATATGATATCCACATTCCTGTTTCAGTACACTTAGATGCAAATGTCTAAGCTTCTCTCTCTCATGAACAGATTTTAATTCACTTCAAGAGAGGAAGTTGTTTTATACTGATCAGTTAATACCCCCTGCCACTACCCCACTACACACATGAGCATTAACTGCACAAGCCAAATTGCTTACTCATTACAGCTTCTGGATATGGTTTTACTGAGTAAAAGTTTAATTTATTACTTTGCTGTAGCTACAGCACTAGAAACAAGTTAATTACACAGCACTCCATATGCTCCTTGCAAACAGCAAAGGAAACTGCATTCAAGTATCTTATCTCTGGAAACATGAAATGTCCAAAGCGTAAGATCTGGTCATGTTTTAAAGACATGTATCAACTATGTCTTATTTCAAGCTGTAATACCTCACTGCAAGCTTCTGCTTTTGTTGATTCTCAGGTAAGTCTTGAGTCCAAGACAAATGTTCTATGTCAGGAACACACTGGCATTTAAAAGATTAAGTGGATACAGTAAGGATTTTTCTCCAAGAAGAGTTACAACCAGGCAGGAAGCAGATTATTTCATTCCCCAAAGAAACTTCCTTTTATCATTCTTTCCTCCCTCCTCTCCCCACCCCTTTTGCTACTCCAATGAAATATGCAAAATCAGAAAAAGTGCAAACAGACAGGACAATATGCTTGACAAGTTTATTCCTGGAAAACTATCTTCAGAATGTGATGTCTCTGCTGACACCAGTGTTCATGTCTGCTCTCTCAGACCACAAACACCCAAACCAAGTAGATTCCTGAAAGATTATCAGGCATGAGCAAATCACTTTCATTGCTTAGTCAGCAAGTACATTCTCATTTTGGGGGCTAGAATCAGCCTTAAGAAGCCTTATGTGTCTCAATTAAAAAACAAACAACAAAAAAGAAAAAGAAGATAGATGTAAAGAACTAGCTAATAGAGTCTGATGACAGCCACTCCCCTTGCTTTTTGATACCACAGGGGGCCATGATCTAAAAACCTTTCATAGATAGTAATGTTATTTTTTTGTTCCATCTTGACTGTCTATGGCAAGTCTACCTTATGCAGTACCACACTGCCCTTGATCTCTCAGTGGGTCAGCTACCAACTTGCAAATCAGTAGAGAACAAACTTCCCTGCTACAGTAACATTAAAAGGACACCTATGTTAGTGCTTGTGAAGAGGTTCTTCTTCCATTAAAATGTCTGAGCATGCAAGTAACAAAAATAACAATAATACTGAAACATTGATGTCACAGAACCTGCATTTTGGGCTAAGTCTGATCCAACAGGGTCACGTCAGGGAGGGGCAAACTTCAAAGGCTAACACTAAACAGATGAAAGACCAGACGAAGCACATGGCACAGAAACTGCTGGGTGTTATGTAAGCTGCCAGAATGCCTGTAATGAAACAGCAATGTGCCAAGAGTTTACTTTGCTAGATCATCACACTCAATCTGGACTACAGCCCTAAGAAGTAAAGTGGTGTCTGACCTCAAAAACATGACCTCAGAACTATCCCTAAAACTGCCTATCCAAGCGAGAACTGGTCATTTTATTGTCTCATCAAGAGTCAAGCTACGTGCCAAGTACATCCACATATCCAGGCTCTGGTACCAATGACACATCAGTGGGAGCTGCAGTACATGGAACACCAAAGCACTTTCCACTGAGCACCCAGGACATGGTCATGCCAGCTCAAAGCAGTTCTGATGAAATCCTGAATTAGTAACCCGGTGGAAAAGCCTGCTATGATGAGTTCAGCATTGCTCACTTACAGATCACCATGGTCTGAGGTTGTCTTAATACTGGAAAGTTCATATAATTTAAATAATTACTCCATGGGAGCTTCAAAGAGTTATGGCTCAAGGCCTGGAAAGTAAAGCTGTCCTAACTAAAATATGTCAGCACTAACAACTCCCAGAAGTTGCTGGGATAACACAGTTGACCTAAGAATGTATCTGGCTACAAATCACACTTGTGTGACTATCAGCAGGTGGTGGTCATAGGGTGGTGCTGCTTCCACTGGAATTAAGCTTTATTTTTAACTTAATTAACAAATTCACTAACAGTATTTTGTAACTATAAGTTTATTTTTAAATCAGCAACAAAAATAAGTCAGCTGTGGATTTTTTTTAATATACTGAATAAAATTCTGCTTTTGCAGTTTCTAAAATAAATTACATATTGTGGTTTGATGTCCTATCAAGTGTAACTTGAAATAGCTTTAAGAATGTGTATGGTGCATTCAGATGGTTACAATTAACTTCAGGGGTAAGTAGTTTCACAATCAGGGTGTGTTGCTACTGGAAAACATTTTCAGAAACTAAAGTGGCAATCAGATTGTTTAAATCTGAAAATAGAGAATTTACACAAGCATCCAGAGCACTTCAATTCCCTGCAGTTCAGGAGCTGTCCCTACTGAGCCATGACACAGTGACAATCAAACATTGCCTTGAACAGCCATAAGAAAACATACAAGAGATGCTTCTGCTTTTTTGTTTTTTGATTCACAGAGATTCCTCCCATCATCCTGCATAGAAATTTGATTACAGTGAGAAGGAGGAAGACTGGGCAAGGCAATTGGCCTTAGAAAATAATCCCATCTACTGAAGCACCACAAGGTTCAAGGGGTAGGAATGCTGGGAGGAAGCCCTGTGTGGAGGAAGCCCTGTGTGGAGGAAGCCCTGTGTGGAGGAAGCCCTGTGTGGAGGAAGCCCTGTGTGGAGGAAGCCCTGTGTGGAGGAAGCCCTGTGTGGAGGAAGCCTGCTCCTTCACATTCACAGCTGCGATCTTACTAAACCACTCCCACAAGAACGCTCCAGACTATGTTCATCTCCATGTTCCTTGAATGATGGTCCAACTAAAATGTCATTCCTGACCAATTTTTCAAGACATACAGAGAAGGAAAACAATACACAAGCCTACATGGGTTACACTGACAAAGACTTGAACTTTTTGCACTCCTGCAACAGCAGGAAGGAAAATATTTTAAGTGCTCATTTAATAGGTTTCTGCATTGATGCACAGCACTTTTTCTTCTCACTTACTGCTTATTAACAACCTTGTTGAGATCCTATGAGCCTGAAGGTATCACAACACTGTAGGAAAGTGGCTGATGCTGTACACTCCTACATTTTCACTGCTGTGCTCTGTATCATTCATGTCTTAAGAGTTAGAGGTTAGGAAGCCAGCAGCAACCGGTCAATGCCAACAAATCTAAGCAGACACTGTACTGCCCCAGCTATTAATCCTTCTTTTGGCGGGGCAGAGGACTTGAGACAGATTCAACCAAAAACTGAGGGCCCATGGAAAGTTGGACACTGACTGCTATGCACAACCTTCATGCTATTCCATGACCCTAAAAAACCAGAATAGTATCCTATGGAATCCTCTGAGTTCATCAGCCTGAGAGCAGAGGAGTTTGCCTGCTGCTGCCACTACTCAATGCTGGCAGTCCATGGCTGTATTAAAACTTGATCAGTGACAGAAGAGGGAGTGGTGAGAACATATGGTTATTCTAGACCACAGAGCACCCTGCAGACAGCTGTGCAATTGTGCTGCATGTTAGAAAAGCTCAGCCTCTACAACAGTGACAACTTTTGGAGCCACACTGTGGCCTCTAGCAAATTAGAAACGTGCCATTTTGATGGGAAATACTCTTAGTCCCACTACTGTATTTGTCCTGGCTTTGGCTGGGGTAGTGCTTATTTCCTTCACAGTGGCTGGTATGGAGCTGTGTTTTGGATTTGTGCTGAGCACAGGGTGGATAATACAGAGATGTTTTTGTTATTGCTGAGCAGGGCTTACATAGAGCCAAGGCCTTTTCTGCCACGCTGGCGAGGAGGCTGGGAGTGAATGGAAGGCTGGGAGGAGACACAGCTGGGACAGGTGACCCCAACTGACCAAAGGGATATTTCATACCATATGACATCAAGTTCAGTTTATAAAGTGGGGGGAAGAAGGAGGAAGGCAGGACATTTGGATTGATGGTGTTTGTCTTCCCAAGTCACCATTACATGTGATGGGGCTCTGCTCTCCTGGAGATGGCTGAACACCTGCCTGCCCACAGGAAACTGTGAATTAATTTCCTGTTTTGCTTTGCTTGTGTGTGTGGGTTTTGATTTCTCTGTTTAACTGCCTTTATCTCAACCCTTGAGTTTTCTGGCTTTTACCCTTCCAATTCTTTCTCCAGACTTACTGGCGGGTAGTGAGTGAGTGGCTTGGCTGCTGGCTGGGGTTAAACCACAACAGTGTTCCAGGTCAGCCATCACCTCTGATGTTCTACAGTTTCACCAAAAACTGACAAGGTGGAAGAGGGAGTGAAGGAAGTTAGAAGAAATTTGAGACTGAACAGAAGGTCTCCTTACTGAATGCTATGTAAGCAAGATTAGCATGCAGACAGCAGCGCAGGGAACTGCTGGCTCTGGGACAAGCAAGGAGGCTGAGAACTCAAGAGCACAAATAGCTACCCCCCAATACCAGATGAAGATGACATTAAAAATCTCTCTCCTAGCTCCAGCTAAATTATCTGAGCAGCAGTAGAAGCTAAGCATCTCCAGTGCAGTCAGAAGGAAAAAGCCAGGATGGCACACTGACAGCTTGTGTGCCAGGTTAGTGCATGAATTAATTGCCAGCTTGAGGGAGGAAAACAGAGAGAGATAGGGGTTGGTGCTTCCTAATGTAAACTGGGAATTACTGAGAGGCAAGACAGGCTTTTGTAGTCTATTACTACATTTAATAGCCATCCATTTTAGTAAACCTATTCATAAGAAGCAGCAGCCAGCTGGACCCTTAGGTTAGAGAGGGGAAAAAACAAAATCACCTACAAAGTAGAGTTTATAGAGCAGAAAAATAAGGTCTGTGTTCTCAGCCTGGCAACATCACTCTTCTCCCTCAGACCTAGGATTTTATCTAATTATAGTGAGGCTGTCAATTATTGAACCTTCATTTGTTCAGCCAGTCTGCATATTTGACTTTGGCTGAAGCATTACATGTGTGGATTATTGGGGGGCTTGGTGTGAACATCTCAAAAACTGAAAGAAGAGAAAGTATGAGCAGTCTGACCTAAATTTAAGGTTAGCAATGCTGTAAGCAATAACTTTGGCTAGATGATCTCCAAGGTCCTTTCCAACCTAATTGAGTCAATAATTCCAGGATGGGTATGGCTGCAGGGGACTAAGCTGAGAAACTGACATTACTACTGGAACAAAGCCATACATTCTCATTGACATACTCCACTCACAGCACTAAGGAATATCCAAATTTTCTGTCCTTTCTACCAAAATCAACAGTTGCAAAAAGGGGTGGTTAGCACTTGTCATCCAAGACTACCCTTAAAAACGCCATTTTAACAACAGTTGCATCTGCTACAAACCCATAAAGAAAAACACCCAGACATTCATTTAGCTGAATTATATGTGACATTTTAACATTGCTCTAAGAACAACTCTGCAACACAGAGACTTTACCTAAAGCTAAGTTAAGGTCTGGACTCCCTAGAAAAAGCATACAGAGAAGGTCTATCCTGTGTAGCCAAAATGCTGAACTAAGCAGTTCTTTAAAATTAAGGGATATTTATTTTGTGTGCACCAAGTCCTTCCTCTACTGAAAGATGTTATAATGTTGCTCAGTCAAGAGGTATGATGTATGATACAAAATTTCTACCTGCTCTCATGTTCTGCTATGGTCAGCTCCATAACAAATGACACATGAATTGGTAACACAACCAAAGCCAAACATTAACGATTACTCAGCAAATCTTTCTCCTATTTTCACTTGCCTCCATGCGAGCTTTATAAAAATCCACATCATGAAGTTTCTCTTTGCACCGAACCAGTTCCATCTCAAGTCTCTCCACACGGTTTGCCCTCTCCCTCAGAGAGTCAAGCTCATCTCTGTATGCTCGGGCAGAGCGAGCATCTGAGGCAAGGTGGACATTCTGTGAGAAGTGAGGAAGAAGCAGGGAGGAAAAACCTTAGTTAATATTTGTAAGCATCTACTTTCATCTCCAATTTTTTGCATATACCTACTTATTTTAAGCATAGACAAACAGTATTCTCCTTATTAAAGAGCAGGAGAATTCTCCTACTAGCCATTAAATTCTCTACAAGACAGAGGTTCTTCAGCCTATTGGACCTCTGACATTACTAATGTCTGATGCTGCACAAGCTTCAGGCATTACTAGGCTACTTGCAAGATGAACAGAGGAAACAGCTCTCAACAGTTAAGTGGAAAACATAGCACAGCTATGCCATAGCCATAATCATCAAACAGCTTGCTGGAGCAACTTGGTTTCTTCAATAAAAAATAGGCCTTAGTAGTATTTTTAGCCTCACACTGAAATAGGATTTTTTCAAACAGGGAAGATTGTCATAGTAAAACAAGTCCATCTTACCTCTTGTTTTATTTTTTGCAGCTCTAGAGTGAGCTGCTCAACTTCATGTTTAGAATCTGCAAGCTGTTCAGACTTCTCTTCCCTGAAAAGGATTAGAAAAATCTAAGTAATTGTTTTTCTTTCCTGAACAAATTTTGATTATATGGACACTGCTAGGAATCTGTAAAGGAAGATGAAAATCTTCCAGGATATTCTGAACACAGAGCTTCTTTGTCATGACAGCTTTATCATTTTTTATGATACCATACACATATCATGGATCTGAGTTTGCAACTCTAATTTTATACTAAGTTCCTCTGTTTAAATCTCAGTGGTGCTACTGCTGTCACAGCATTTCACTGGCCTCTGGAGATTGAACCAGAACTCAGAAAGCAGACTTAGCACTTGGCATTTTGAAGAGGGGAAGAGAGAGATCAGACACAAAAAGAAGAATGGAAGTAACCATCACTCTGTGTTTAAAGGCCGGTTAGGAAAGAAGAAAAGATGAAACACACATACGAGATTTCTGCTTCTATGAATACAGGATTTGAAAGATGTGGTTCTGAGAGCTCCTATGGAGGCCAGCGTATTGAAGCCAACAGGCACCTGCATTTTCAGGACACACAAGATTTAATATACAAGTCTCCTAGAAGCACAAACCACTGGTGACTCACAGCTCCTGCCGGATCCTTCGCAGTTTAGCCTTTGTGTCTGCCAGTTCAACTGTGAGGTGCTGCTTGTCTTCGTTAGACAGAGGGTTGGCTGGGTTTGGGGAAGAATCTGGAACTGGGGCTTTCAGAGGGCTTGGTGGTTGCTGAGACTGCAGATAATCTCTCTCTTGAGTGAGATCTACAATGACCTGGAAATATAGAAGACTATGTAATATAAGAGATAAAAAGTGTATTTAGACATTTTAAAAATATCTGAAAATAATTTATAAATTTAGAGAATTACTAGTCTGGCATTACACAGAATTCAAATGATAGCCAGAAGTGAAGGCTACACAGAAGAGGAAAGAAAGGTGCATTATGCTCGGACCACAAAAACATTCCCCTTCCAATGCTCAAAATAAGTCTGCTTTTCTTGAAGAATTCATAAAAACCTGTAAGAACTAACAGTTTTAACTAACACAATCACAGGCAAAAGCATGACAGAAAATTAAAAGGCTAAAGAAGGGAAGAAGGCTCCTCCAGAAACCTGAAGGGAAAGGAATGGACCAATCAAAGAAGCTGGAGTAGACAGTGGAGCCCATTAGGGCAGATACCAGTGGAGAGACCAGCAAGCAGAAAGAGAAGAGAAACAAC
Organism: Pithys albifrons albifrons; assembly: GCF_047495875.1. Classification (NCBI taxonomy): domain Eukaryota; kingdom Metazoa; phylum Chordata; class Aves; order Passeriformes; family Thamnophilidae; genus Pithys; species Pithys albifrons. The sequence continues at coordinate 17,244,293 of NC_092463.1, read as the reverse complement.
TAAACAGACACATGGAGACATTTGGTCTGTCCACTTCATGGAGAGACTGTCCCACTCCTCTTCACCAAGCATTTCACCACATCTTAGTGTTTACACAAGAATTAATGAAAAAGTCAAAGTATTTCTACATATTTTCAGGAGGTGCAATAGAAAGGTGCAGAAGAAATAGAAACCTGCACAAACAAGACACAAAAGGAGGAATGGTGAGCTGCTTCTCATGACTTCTGTATGGGAGATATAAGCCAACATACTTCTGTGCATTCATCCCTCTCATCAATGAGCCTCTTGAGGTGGAAAACCATGTTCCTGGAGAGAGACTCTAGTTCTTCTGGGGCCATATCTGGGAGCTCCAGCCACTGCAAGTCAAAGACGTTCTCCTGGTTGTGAGTCACCTAGGAGCAGGAACAAAAAAAAAGCCTGTCTTTTCACTGGTTGGTTTTTAAATTTGTTTACTGTATATGCTGCATCCAACAGGCTCCTCTACTGATCAGTTAAAATTTATATCACATTTCACCAAACCCAGGCTGCAGATAACATACACAGCTACCTTAACTATAACACTACCTAGTAATTTTTGGTATTTAGATATTTTTGTAATTATTGTCTGATTTTTAGAAGTGAACAGACAGGTACTATGAACAATAGCACATGTGAATGCACGTTAGAAGTATGCAACTGTCTTACTGACCCTGACATGGTCACAACAGGGAAAGGACTGATCCCACACTGAACAGTTAGGCTGATGTCTCACTGAGAAGAATCCCTGCTTTCAATGAATTTGCAGCTTGCAGCTGATACAGCTGGGAGGAGCTGCCTTTAGCAGAAATGTCTCTGGTTACTGCTAGCTGTGTACCTTTCAACTGCTGCTTTTCCCAAACTGATTTCCTCCGACTCACTTACCAGAAACATCAGGCAAGTCCCTCAAGCTCGGTTAAAAACTCTTCCTGCTTTTACCATAACCATGTGTGTAGCACATCATGATTTTTATTTTTCAATGAACTATTTTTTAAGTGCTACAAAAAAAGTTCCTGCATGCACTGATGCGTATGTCCAATTTCAGCTGCAAAGTACACTTTTCAAGACTGTCTGAGCTCAGAGGTCACTGTCTGAAGCAAGTCACCTACCACAGGGCTTGGGGACTAAGTGTTTACACCATTGCTGTGAGCAGCACTGCATGGTTTTTGTAAATATTACACATATATCCTTACAACAATTCCTTCCACACAGCCTGCAAGTGGCAAGCGAGGCATTTCATTTACCACTGCATCTCTTTGAAAGACCACTGAACCAAGTAATGTTCCCAGCACCTATCATCTTCATCTTATTATCTGAGTGCAGTAACATAATCAGGCATTGGAATGGACTGCCCAGAGAGGTGGTGGATTCACCATCCCTGAAAATTTTTAAACGCAGATTGGACGTGGCACTGAGTGCCATGATCTGGTAAAGTGACTGGAGTTGGACCAAGGGTTGGACTCGATGATCTCAGAGGTCTTTTCCAACCGAATCGATTCTATGATTCTATTCTATGATTCTTTCTGGGGGAGGTTCATGAATCCATTATGGAAATCCAAGCATTAATATTTCACAGCAAAAAATCCTGTTAAGTCAAGGAAGGGAAAGATTCAACACCAAAACAGACAGTACAAAGAGTCCCACCTCTTGAATGTGTGACACAATGGCAGCTTGGGTTTCAATATCCAGTTGTTTTATTCTTTCAATAAACTCTTCTTTTCTTTCACACTGTTAAAAGAAAGCACATCATCAAATAGGACTACATACCCTAAAACTTACTGCACCATTTTCAATTAAATTAAAAGAAAACAAACCCAAACTCAAACAAAGTCAAACCTCAAACAACCCATACTGCTGACAACAGACTGCTGAAGATCTACACTTTGTCACACTAGACGGTACAACACTTCATTGCTTCATATGGGACTTTAATCAAATTATGCATTACATTTAAACATTTTCTAGGCAGTACAATTAAGGCTAAGCTAAATGCCTGGCTTTGCTCTTTAAAAGCAAGTTCAACATGCAATGAGATCAAGAGGTGGAGCAGCAGCCAGAGGAAATCATCACAGCTTCATTAATGGAGTTGCACAAAGGTAAACCTACATTTACATTGCATCATTTAACCTGTCTGCCTTGCTGTTTGTATTTTGCCAGTTTGGGCAACAAAAAGAGATGCATCACTTTAGATACCATTCACATCAACAAACAATGTTGCTTGTTGGACTAAATCAACATATGCTTTAGACAAAAAATGGGAAACGTGGATAAAAATGAGTGACATTTCAGACAAACAGATTTTAGTAAAGCTTTTACTCAAGGCTTTAGAACAGGCAGACATCTGCTATCAGTATATCTGTGATCGTGCACTAACAGTGCTATTGCCTTCTTCTAACAACACTGTATAATGGATAAGCATTATTTAAAGGCTTTTTTAAAACTCATTTACAGTGTCCTTTTTGGAGCCTGGTTCCAAGTCTCAACCATTTCTTTCACTGGGAAGAACATCAGAGCAGTAAATGGGACTGAGGATGCACAGCAGCTTCCCAAAACAATTCTTTTTGCTCCAACACAATTCTAACGTAGTTCAGAGCAGCCATACATAGACAGCTTTAGCCTGACATAATTGAGCTGACATAGCTGAGCAGGGTAAGTATACTAAGGCATGACAAAACACTAGACAGACCTACAAACAAGGTCAATTACCAGTAAAGGCCTGCCTGGACCGTGGCCATTGTTTACAGCCTCAGAGGTTTGGTGGGCAGAACACTGATTTCTTTATCTGGTAACTGCTGTGCACTTCTGCAGTTTCCCATATACACTGCCTCTTATTTTAACAAATGTCACATAAAGATCCCCACATTAATACACGAAGTATTATTATTTTGTATTTTCTACAAAGAATACTAAATCAAAACATTATGCAAACAAAATCAGGATTCATTAAACAAATCTTTAGACTTGTTAGAGTACCTCTTCATTTGGCATCAACATGTACTGTTCCACTTTGTATTTTAACACAGTAAAAATAAACTAACAATAATCTTGATACCGAGAACACTGTTCAAAGCTTATCTCCTCCCATGGTGTTACTGAAGTGCACTGCTTGGTTAGAGAAGGACACATCCTGTGGCTGATTAAGCTCTGGCAACAAACTGAGGCTACTGCTATCACTGTGTGCTTCCTCTCCCCTGCATTTCTTTCCTTCACCTATTGTTTCTCACAATTTAGTTCACAGGCAGTCTTGAACTTGAAATTTGCTCATACAGCACTGATCTTTGTGTAGATTTTCTGAGTCCAGAAAAAAAGAGATTCAAAAAAGCTTATTTTTCATAAATATTCACCTGCACAGCACAGCCCAGAACCAACAACAGCAACTTCTTAATTTCATCCATACTTTTACCTAAAGAGGAAAAAAGGTAATCAGTACATATGTATGACAGGTAAAGTACTTGCATGTGATTCTCTCCAAAGTATGTGCCTGAAAAGAGAAACAAGACCTTTGAACAAATGCCTGAACAATATATACACACCAATTATTGAGTTACCATACTTCTCATGTACTAATACAGCTCTTACGGATTAGTTTAAAATTTCAAATCCAGCAAGACTTCTTTCCTTTATGTGCTATCCTCACCTATTATTTTCTAAGGCTTTTCTGATCAATACGACACAAAAAAAAATTCTTTAAAATAGTTCAGTGCATATGACCAATGCTTATCTCTTCTATTGTGATTAACAGGGGTGCAAAGACCCCACCAAACCACCAACACCTCTTCCCTTCCTCCATAAAACCCCAGCAAAATAGATAAAAACACCCTGGGCAGAAGCAAAGGAGAGTTACTCTCACAGAAAGAATTGACCCTAAATTCTCTTTCTGTAAACAGTTGTCACTCAGACTCCCCAAAGTTGAATACCATTCTGTGCACATAAATTCTCTTCTGAGAGATGTTTCAGCATATAAATTCTGCCTGTGTTCTGCATCAAAGTCTGCTCACACTTTGAAACCTAAACCGGTGTGCTAAGAGGGATAGAGAATGAGCGATGCAGGAGGGATGCTACGGAGCTGGGAGCCCCAGGGGGAGACACATCCCGCTTCCCACTGCAGGGAATCCTGCTGCGACCAAGCAGCCCTGCCCGCGATTCCTAAGGTAAAGAAAGAGGCTCACAAGGAGAACTGGTGCAGCTTTGCGCCAACTCCAGAGCTTGTTTCAACACAATGGACATGGATTGTGTGGTGGTAAAGTTACACAAATCAAAGTCAAACAAACGGAGATGGGAGGCAAGGAGCATCAATGAGGAAATAAAGTACCACTATGGAGTTAGGCTCAGGAAAAGCCTGTCCTCATCCACATTGGGGAAAGATGAGGAAAGACAAAATGGACCATATATAGTTTTCTCTTGTCCCTATACATCTGCATACTTCCTGACACAGAGTGGAACTGTGGCATTGGCACTGTCATTTTATATTGCCTGCTTTACTTGGGTGTTCAGTTGCTCCTATCGCTAAATAGACACTAATTTCAGAGTGAAACTGTCCTCCTCCACCAACCATGCCCTTGTAAGGCTGCACTGGCAGGAACTCAGAGACATGGGCAGGACCCAAGGCCAGGGAATGGAGTTAATCTGACTCCTCAGTTAAGCTGCTGCAGCCCCAGGGCTGCACAAAGACACACTGACCTACATTACCACGGGGTTCCTGCCATTGCCAGAGCCCTGCAGCCAGCAAGGCCACGTGCAGGCAGCTAAGGGAGCAACTTCTTTTCTCATTTTCTGATTTCAGAGCACACAAATGCCCTGAATCAGTCTTTAAACACACCTGGCTTAATTTTTCAACAACTTTTAGGAATGTTCATTTTCAAAATGTTTCAAGAACACCCTACAAAAATTATCAGTAGACTGAACACTAAAATTCTCAATATCCAAGTCCCACATTAGTAACCACTAAGATTTTGCAAGCAGGAATTCTTCTCTTCAGCAGAAACAGTCATATTTAAAACATTCTAGTTCAGACTTCACCCTGTAAACACAACATAGCTTATTTCCCTGCAGAATATTTAAAAACTGGTTTTGAAAGATGCACAATCATTCTTCCTTTTCTCCCCGTATCTAGCAGATACAAGCCTTGCTCTTTCCTGAAGAGTTACAATTTAACATACAAATTACATTTCAGTCTTTGAAAGTCTGATTGTTCTTTATGAGTCTCAGTAACCCAATCTGAAGCACAGATAGCAACACAAAGCCCCTTCAGCAACAGCAAAACAAAAAAATCTGTTACTTTATGAACAGTTCCTTTGAGGGCACTACTAGGAGACAATTAGTTTGGTCAGAAGATATTTTTTCAAGAAACTGAGTTCTCATTAGAGTTCCAGCATTAGGTTTCATTCTGCTTCAGCTTCAAAGCAGATCCAGACCAGGTATTACAAGCAGAGCATGCCTGGGGGACACAAGAGCAAGTTATTAAGTTATGGAGAACTAGTGACTACAGTATGTCTCCCAAATTTACTCAGGGCAGAACGACTTCATGAGAGACCTAAGTAGCAGTCACCAGGCTGCTGCTCTGGATCATGAGACAAGTAATCCAACCCTTGTGTGCTCTGGCCACCTTCATCTGCTGACTATAAATTCCCCTTCATGCACCATGGCATCTCAACCCTCAGAGTGAGCACAGTGGCTTGAAATCACCATTTTAGAAAACATCAAGGTTACTTCCCAACAGTGACAGTATCTATACTGTCCCAAAGGCATGTGAGCTACTTAAGCCACTCAAACCACTCTACTTCCCTGTACCAAAAGCTTTGCTATTCTCTCCCTGAGATAACAGATGGGCATCGGTGATGCTGCACGACGCTGTGAGGTCACACACCTTCAGCTATTACTGCAAAGTAACTTACCAAGGTCAACCCTGGTCTCCCAACAGGGACTGACCTTGCCTGGAAATAGCACTTTGAGACCTTACCCCCGCTCCAACCCTCCCATGAGGAAGAGAAGCTGAGGCAGATATGGCAAGCCATGGCAGGGAAAGACAAGCTAGACTTTATAGAAAGGAGTCAGAAATCAAGACTCAAGGTAATCATGAGATTATTAGTTTATTACTGTTTTAAATGTAACATTTGGCACTCTGCTCTCACCACTGGCAGCTTGCACTGAAAATTCAGCTGTCAGTATTTTTCCAGTATTTTTTAATAAATTATTTTATGCCTGCAGACATGCTGCATCATGTATTGAAAAAAAGATTGTACTACCCATTAGAAACACTTCTAAGGTTGAGAGGTCCACTTAGCAGATCTAGCAGCCACACAAGTGTTTCAGAAGCTCATTATGACTTTCTAAAGACTTCAGTTCCTTAGGCTTTCATTCAGAAGTTGCTTCCCATGGAGAGGAGACCATTTGTTGACATTAAGGCACTTCCAGATCACTCATACTCAAACTATGTATGAGGAACATTTTAAAGCCTTGTAGAATAACACTATTTACAGGGGATTTTTAGAAGAAATAGGGTATGAGTATGAAAAAACCCTCTCTACCAATCTAAAGTGCTTTAGAGAGAGCTTTCAATTAAACCTCAGAACAAGCCAGGAAGGGATTAATTACCCCTCTTCCCTTTTATCTCACCACAGGAGAGCTGAGATACCACACACTTAAGTGGAGTGCCCAAGGTGACTAAGTGAATCAAAAGCACTTCTAGGATTATTACACTGTGCAGCAGCTAAATTCTACACTCAGGACAGTGCATCTATCCTGCAAGCCTCCCAAACAGTGAATATTCTGTCCTGTTTTTTCAAAAAGCTTGACTTGTGCTAATATTAAGATGGTAAAGTTTCTTGTGCAACTGCATAATCAGGAACATGCCTGCTCCTCTGTGCAGGCTCATCAGGATGTCCCAAGTCCTTCCCAGACAGCTGGGAAGAAAGTCTGCTGGGTCCACTCAGGCTTATAAACTGACCTTACCAAGACAGCATCCTCCTACGACCTTGGATACAAACATTTAGATCTGGGGTGGTTCCTGGCAGAGGTACCTCCAAGTGGAATAAAGAGGGTTCAAACTACCACTTAAACAAAAAGGTATGATTTAAAAAACAAGGTGGGGGTTTTTTTGGGTTTTTTTGGGTTTTTTTTTTTTAAATTCCAGGGCAGTTGCTCTCAGGCCTTGTGTTTGTGCCTGCAATGGAGCCGGCCACCTTGGGGGATTTGCAGAAAGCCCATCTGCTCCCAGTCGTGAGAGAGGGCCAGCAGGTTTTCTGGAAAATAAAGCCAGGGAAAGCCTGGGCACCACCTGTGCATCTGGGGAGACTCCCTGTGCCAGAGCCAGGAGACCCCTCCACTCTCACGGGGGGGTGGAGGGTGGGAAACAGATGGCAGGACTCAGGGACAAGGCGGGCAGACGGATTAGGAGACACAACAACAAAAAAAAGGAAGATCAAGGTACAGAGACAACACAGACAATGAAAAAAAATGAGAGGGGGATGGAAAGACATCAGAGGAAATGGGAACAAGAGGGTCCAAGCATGTGCAATCTTGAGCTTCTGCTGCCTCTTCTCCACATTTCAACTCTGATGTTACTCTGGCACAGGAGAGGGAGCACCAGCATGTGTAGTGCTACCCACAGCAACTGGGGGGTGGGTGTGCAGAGAAGGTGGGAAGGGATGAAACAACAGGTGCCAGTTTTCCCAACTGTAGCAACACCCTGAGTGAGAAAACCTTGAATGCTCAATTTACACTATTGAGGCAGCGTTTTGTTATTAACTTTTTATTTTATGAACCTTTCTGTCTCTAGAGGACTGTGAAACAAAATGAGGAAGGAAACGCGACATGAAAATATCTCACTGAGAGTAGGCATCTTTTACACTTTTAATAAAACCCAGTTTCTATAGACACTGGCTGGCAGGAAATTTGGGCTCTTTCATTCTCAAAGTTAATATGTAATTTGAAAAGCATATCTAACTAGCAAAGTTTTTTTGAAGAGAAAGAAATGAGCCTACTTCAGGCAAGTAAAATCATTTCTGTTCTTCATCTAAAAAAAAACAAAACAAAAAAGCCCCACCACAAACAAAAAACCCAAATCCTCCCCCATTAATTATGACAGTTTGAAAAGACTAATTGCCAACAGTTTCCAGAGAAACTCACTAGCAGCATTAAACTCAGAATGTCTAGAAACTAAGAAATTAAATAATGCACCTAAATAGAGCTTCATGACCAGTGCTATATACTGATATTCCCTGTGTGGCAGGGGTGGCTATTTATAAGTCATGCTAAAACCAGAGGTAATATGAAAAGGTGATTACAGCAATGTCACAGATAATAAATAGGCTGATGATTCCCTTATTGAGCACAGGGGAATTTGTGGTGCAATAAAGAACTGAAATAGCTGTTCAACCAAAAAAGGAAAAACAAAGAGGAAATTTAACAGTAGTAGCTGTCTGCCCTACATTGCAGCAAATAAAATGAATCCTATAACATCAGCTGTGTTGTTCTGCAAGTCAGGTTCCTGGGAAAATTTTCTAAATCCTTTAATTAAATGTTCAAATCTATTTTCAGCTCCCTATATTCTAGAAAACAGTCAAACCTTCATTTTCTTACAACTGCTTTTGCTATTTCTATGCTCATGGCAAAATGAACTGAAGTAGGCAAAATAGTCATAGTCTAAAACAAAACTATTTGGAGTTCACAAAATCAAGTAAAGCTTCTAAACACAGCAGATGTGCCTTTTCCTATGCAAAAGCCCAACTGCTATTGCTTTTTCAGAGGTGGCAGCTCTGTTTTTCCAATAATCTCATGTTCAAAGCAGAGGTGCAGAAGCCCTCAAGTCCCAATTGATGAGTGCCAAATGGAAGCTAAATAGCAAGAACAGCATCCACAGCCCAAGAGCTGTTCAATTTAGAATTTAATGCACTCAACACCACTTTTGGCTGTTTTTTAGAAGGAAAAAGTAGAATTTGTAGATAGCACTGGTGAACAGACAGTTCTGAAAAACATGCATAGCAAAACATCATGTGGGCTTGTTACAAGGAATAAATCACTGAAATTGTACACACTGAATCAGATTGAATGATCTAAACAGATCCCTGGTCTTGAACCCGTGCAGTCAATATAGTCATTAGGAGCCTTCCCAGCTCAAACAATACAAAGCAACACTGGGTTTGTTCCAGGAATGCAATTGTAGGATTGATTCTTCTTCCTCTGATCAAGAGAGACCTTTAATTCAGGTAACTTATGTACAGGATGTGAAAGGTAAAACTGTAATTTCACCACTGCCTCTCCAGCCTAGCCCTAAAGAGCACCTGCACCTCAGTCTCCAGCTGCTACTGCTCCCCACTGCCAGCACTATCTATGCAGATGTCCTCACCAGGACTCTCTCCCTTCCCTCTCAGTCTCTGTCTTTCTGAATGATAGGCTTCCTCTCTATCATTCTTGCTGCTTTTAAGCACTCCCTCAAGTAATTGTCTCCATCTCTTCTCCCCATACAGCTGTCATTCCCAGCCTCCTCACTTCTGTCAGCTTTCTCTGAGGCTTCTCTGTATTCATACCAGAAGCACAGCTTCCCATGTTGATAACTACTTTGTTCCCAAATCTCCCCTCAATCTGCAGCCCTTCTTCAGCTCTCTCACTGACAGAGAAGAATACCCTTATTTTGCTTGGTTTTCCCCTTCCAAGTGCTCCTGCCTTCCTCTGACTCCTCTCTGCAAGACAGTAACAAAGACATCATCACCTGGTCATCATTCACTCACACTGCTTATCACAGCCTGTTCCTTCATTCAGCTTTTTGTATTGGTTTGACTAAATTCTCCTCACCTTTTCCTCCCTGTTCCCTCTTTCTGATCTTCCTATCAGCCCTCACCCAGGTTTTTCTTCCTGAAGGATGTTCTAGTTCTCCACTTCAGGACATCTTACCAGTGATTGATCTACCTAAGGGTAAGATTATAATGAGCTCCTCTTGAAATTCTATCTGTCAGACACTCTCCTCTTTGAGTATATTCTTTGAAAAAAATACATTTGTGTCTTTGTTTGTTGTTCACCACCTTCCTCTGTAGTGCATAAGCTGGGATTGGTTCTCAAAAATCATTACATAATATGGACAAATGAGAAATTAGTAATTTTTAAACACACATATCGCATCAATTTTTGACACCCAGAATTTACCTTTGTGCATTCTTTACCCTTTCTTCCTGTGTTCTGAATAATGCTAATGAGAAGTCAGCAATGGAGAAAACTAATTTTAAAAGACATTAAAAAAAATAAACAAAAAAGCCCAAACCACTACATTGTAAAATATGTCAGAAACAGAAGCAAATTTTCTGGTTGTAATTAAAGGAGTTAGAAGACTGGAACATATGCCTGACTAGTATCTTTACTACAAAAGACACAGGTACTGTCTTCAAAGAAAGAAAGATCTGAAGTGCCAACAAAAACCAGCAGGACAACGGCTGGAAATTGTAGCTAAATACAGGACAGCTTTCAAGAGTGCAGCTTTCCCAGGAACCAAACTGTAGCTACCACATTGTAAGTCTCTTGCCAGCTGTCGCTCAGGAATGGCTGTGACACCCAGCCAGCCTTTTCCATTGACACTTAGCCAGCAGAGATACTGCCTTGTTGGCCCAGATATTTCTATTCAGTAGCATTCTTGAGGCCAGCAGCCCATTGCCCATATAACCAAGAAAAGCAAAAGCTCTTCTATTTCGATGTTCTTTGCCCATAACAGCAGTCTGTACAGAAGAATTAAGACTTGCAGACTTAAATCTGCTTGCTGAAGTGGGTTCCTTCCTCTCAGCTCGATTTTAATGCAGCAGTGCCAAGACTGAGTTTCAGTGATTCAACATCTGCTAATATTCTTTTCTGACAAATCCTTTTTTGTACATTCACACTCTACTGCTGCTAAGAGCAGCAAAATAAAATCTTCTGCCAAGGTTTCTGCCATTTGTTTGTTCTGGAGATGCTGATTAGCATGTCATTCCCCATCACTACAGGGTTCATTCAGTTTACCTTCTTTGGTAAAAATAAATACATTGTCCTTTGCACTAGCATAGGGCTAAGGCAGAGATGAAATGGACATGAAAAAAAACAAACCAACAAACAAAAAACTCTAAACAAAACAAAAACCCACTCAACAAAACTTTTCATTTCAGAAATATGTTTTAAAGAAGTCGACTTCATTTTCAGGCTAAACAGCTTTCATTTTGTCTCACCAGATGCACTGGACTTCAGACATGAGCTCATTGGTTTCCATATTACTTTTGATGTGATACTACATGAATTGTCTAGATAATGTGGCCAGTCAAATGTTTGTCTCTTTATCCATTCTATTCCTTACTTTCTCCTAGTTTCTTGTATTTTTCTCTCCATCCTCAATTTTCTTACCACGTTTCATTCACAACAGTTCCTTCACACCTTAGAGCAATTCTGCAAGACTCAGGGTGTATTCATATTGCCAGAACTAAACTCATTATACACACACAGGACAGAAAACCTGGGGGACAACACACGATTGTGCTGTGGCACACAGTATCCTGAGTCACTTCACAGAATATGCTGAGTTGGAAGAGACCCACAAGGATCATCGAGCCCAACCCTTAGCCTTGCACAGGACCATCCCCAAGAGTCACACCATGTGCCCGAGAGTATCATCCAAACACTTCTTGAACTCTGTTGGGCTTGGTGCTGTGATCACTTCCCTGGGGAGCCTGCTGCAGTGCCCAACCACCTCTGGGTGAAGAATCTTATTTTAATATCCAACCTAAACCTCTCCTGACACAACTTCAGGCCATTCCCTCAGGTCCTGTCACTGATCACCACAGAGAAGAGATCAGTGCCTGCCCCTCCTCTTCCTCTCACAATAAGTTGTAACTGCAATGAGGTCTCCCCTCAGTCTCCTCCAGGCTCAACAGACAAAATTACCTCAGCCACTCATACAAGTTGCAGCAGGGGCTGAAGAGACAACTTCCAAACAACCAGCTGCTGTTCTGGCTTTGGCAAGAACTTGCTCACTTATCACACATGTATGTGAATGACATGCAAATTCACATGTATCATATATATTTATATGTACAGGTATATATCAATGTTACATTCTAGAGACAAAGGTGTGAGATTCAGAGGTGCTCAATTATTTCTAGTTTGCCTACAAATATGTATAGTTTGTTAAAAAGTATGTTTGTAATATGGCCTGTTTAGGAGACTGGTTGCCAGAGTCACTGGAGAGCAACACTCAGCCTCAGGAGTGGTGGTGAATGGAATTAAACCCAGCTGGTGGCTGGCCACAGGCAGTGCTCCCCAGAGCTCAGTACTGAGGCCAGCCCTGTTTAATATCTTTATCAATGATCTGAACAAGAGGCTCGAGCACACCCTCAGTAACTTTGAGGATGACACCAAGCTGAGTGGGAATGTTAACCTGCTGGAAGGTCAGAAGGCTCTGTAGGGGGAATCTGGACAGGCAGGATTGATGGGCTGAGGCCAACTGTATGATGTTCAAAGCAGTAAAGGCCCTATCCTTGAGACAAAGCAATCCCCTGCAGTGCTACAGGTCGGAGGCAGAGCAGCTAGAAAATGGCCCATCGGAAAAGGAGCTGGGGTTGCCGGTCAACAGCAGCTGATCAGGAGCCAGCAGTGTGCCCAGGTGGCCAAGAAGGCATATGGTATCCTGGCCTATACCAGAAATAGTGTGGCCAGCAGAACCATGGCAGTGATTGTTGCCCTGTACTTGGCACTGGTGAGGCCACACCTCAAACCTGGTGTCCAGTTCTGGGCCCTTCAGCTCAGAAAGACATTGAGATGCTGCAGCATGTGAAGAGGAAGTCCACAGAGCTGATGAAAGATCTGGAGAGTAAGTCATATGAGCAGTGGCCAAGGGAGCTGGGATGTTCAGCCTGGAAAAAAGGAAACTCTGAGGAATTCTATCGTTCTCTGCAAACAACTACCGGAAAAGAGGTTGTAGCAAGATGGGGGTTGCTCTCTTCTCCCAAACAACAAGTGAAAGAAAGGTCAAGAGTAAATGGCCTCAATTTGCACCAGGGGAGGTTTAGGAATACCTTTGTGGATATTAGGAAAACTCTTCACTGAAAGGTTGGTCAAGCATAGGAACAGGCTGCCCAGGGAAGTGGTTGAATAACTACCCCTGGAAGTATTTAAAAGATGTAGATGTGGTGATTAGGCACATGGCTTAGTGGTAGACTTGGCAGTGCTGGCTTAAGGGTTGGACTCAAAGTACACGTGTTTTCCACCTTAAATTAGAATAAAATTACAGAACTGTTCAGAAAAAACCCAAAACAAATACAGATTATATTTAACACTACAGAGGAGAGGGATAAAGAACCAACCGAACTACTCACCAGAAAGAGGATCTTTGCCAATCATTAAAACATTTGGTAAATTCATTACAATCAGCTGCTGTAAGACCTCCTAAACAAAAGAGAACAACAGACAAAGTTCAGTGTGAAGGAATCCAAATCAATCACACCACAAAGAATACAAAGCTCCATCAATTACAAAGCTTTTAACATACTGGCAGGTCAGAGGTCACAGGAGGAAGCCCCATTTGAGAGAGAAATCACTATTTGAAGATAGCATCAGATTGCACAGCTAACATACGCTAATCACCTCTTTTAACAACGGCTAATATTGAACTTAAAGGGTCACATAGCACTGATCAGGATAAATGCATGACCATGCCAGGCACAGCAATCATTCATGCCTTTACCCCCAGGTATGACCTGTATCATCCATCTGATGTGTAACATACAGCTGCTGTCATGTTTCAGGGCATATAAAAGCAGCTGGTTCATCAAAGGTACCTAAGCCACTCTGTGAAGTTTGAGTAAAGCAAATAATTGGTCAAATTATTTCAGGGGTCTGAGAATTTAATGATGGGCTGGGGAAGTGGGTGTGGGAGCAAAGCTCTTGACCAGGCATCTGGCACTGCTCAGAGAAACTAAATATAAAGTTCTAGATTTGTTTGCACTGTTTTTAATAGGGAGTAAAACAGATTCAAGTAGGTCATGAACCTCATTTAAAGGCAATTTTATTTTGGAGGAGGTAACAGAAGGGAGGTGCATTAGGTTCAACATGTAAAAGGCAGCTGACTGAAGCAGTTCTGAAATGACAGGATGGCTTGAGGGAGAAGAAAGGCTACAAGCCCTGGTGCAGGCAAAATGCTCAAAGTTGGACAAATAAATACATTGCAAAGGGGACTGCACAGTAACACAACCAGCCATACACCCGAGAAACACACAGAGCACAGGAGCACAGTTGTTAGCTTTGACCTGCAGTTACCAGCACTCACTCATGATAATCTGAATAAAACATTTTGCAGTCAAGTATTTATTGCACGTAAAAAGCCTGGCAGGAAAATGGTTAAGTGAATGAAACTTTGTGCTGGGATTCAGGAAACAACGGTTCACAGATACAGCTCTACCAAATGTTTGGCAGGTGCCTTTTCCCAGCTTGTCTCCACTTCCCAACCTGCCCCTAGGCCACTGGAAGGGCACATGCATTGATACTTGCACAGCATTCACAGCCAGGGGAAAAAGCACCACAGCCCAGCACAGAAACATTTCCTGAAACAATCACCCATTCACCCAAACACTTCCTCTCCAAGCTATCCATTGTTATTTCTCTGCTTTCAAAGTTATACCACAGGAAGAAAATTAAGCCTGATTCAAAGAGGAAATAATCCAGAGAGCCTGCAGCATTTGATAAGCAATCAGAGTGGATATTCTAAGAACTTGTTTTGGACATTACACATTTAATTTTTTTCCTGTGATCCATACCATAACATATTCCTCAGTAGTTCGTCTTCTGGGTAAAGTAGAAATATTTTAGTGTCACAGCTGAAGAGGGTTTTGTTGCTGTTAAGGAAAAAGTCTCTGAAGACCTTTATGTAATGTGAAATTTGGCTAATATGGACCAAACATTCCCTGACTCATTAGCCAAATGCATTTTATATTTTGGGCACTTAAGATGCATTAAACAAAGTTTGTTTGCATCTGTTACCAAAACAGGTGCAAAACCCATTGGATGTAACAGCACATGGTTGGATTGCAATATGTGCTATGACAACACAGCACAGCACTAAGACATTAAACAAAGAAAATCAGACTTTGCATATACTGAAGTACTGAGCTTTAACCAGCAATTTCCATGGCAAAAAAAAAGAAAGAAAAACCTGTGCTTGCAGTCACCCAGCATGTGGAGCAGCACTGAGGCAGGAATGCATAAGGAATTTGTGTTGTCTTTGTGTAATCATCAGATCGCTAGCTATTTAACTGACAGACACAAAAGACATTACAGCTAACCTTCAGGATGTTAACACTCCCATGAGCTTCTCCTGCAAAATTATTTGAGTATACAGTTCAACATAACCATGACTGAATGCCCTCAAAACTGTTTGAGCTCAGTATATTCTGGCAAGAATCTGACAGTCACTGAATAATACAAGCTGAACCGGCCCCAAGCCTGGAGGAGTCATTTGTTAATTCAGATTGAAAGACTCCAATTGTTTCACAAGGTGATACTCTAACCATTTTATTTTTGAAATATTTAAGCAGATAACCATCTATATTGTTCTAAAAGCCTTCACCTTCAGATAAGTGCTTGTGATGATAATACCTGGCTGTTACACAGTGCAGCTCACCAGCACATCTCAGCACTTTATAGAGAAAGGTCAATGTCACTGCCCTCTTTTTTTCAAGTTAAGGAAAGAGAGTCAAAGAAACAGAGTTACTTCAGTTCAATAAACTATCCTCTGTGAACAAATGTACCAATGAACCATCCACCCACACAGCTGCAAGTGTGAGATAAAATGTGTTAAGGGAAAGCTCATACATGGATGGATCTAGCTCAGATTTTTTCTGGGCTGAAACCACAGAAAGTTAGTGAAGCTCAGCTGACACCCAGTGACTAACCCAATAGTTGTGACAATGTCTCAAATCCATTGCTTAAAATCCCACATTTGGACGTATAACTAATATCTCCCCTTTTCCTAAGAGCAAATCAGGAATTCAACTTGTATCACTTATCAACTTTCTTCTTTTCCTTCTCTGAAGCAGCAATAACACAGGGAGACAAGTAAAACGTTGGTTACCCTGGCCTCTTGGCTCCCCTCACATGTTACCATCCCTCCCTGAAGACCCCACAAAGTCAAGCTTAAGCTTCAGGTAGGGAACTGTTCCAGCCTGTGAACGTGCAGTGAGGACCAAAGGGCTCCAGAGACCCAACAGTGTCCCAGGATGCAGCCACACTGGGTTAACCTGCACACACCACTGAAGCCCAGACAGCAGAAGAAATGGAAGATAAAAAGCAGCATTTCCCCACAGGGACAGCAAGTTATGTTATTACATTATATAAAAGACTACTGTTATGTTTGAAATCAAACATAGCTGTAAGACACAGCAGCAGAGGCAGAGATGGGGTGTGTGTGTCCTCCTGCTTCAGGCAACCAGCATGGCCAGGGGCAACACATCCAGGCAGGAGCTGCTGCAGAGCAAACAGGGTTTTCAAACATCTCAAATAGCTCAAAACAACCCAGAGTACCCTGGAGAGCAACTGTACAAGGTAAAAAAAATCTAATTCCTTCTGTGAGAAACCGTTTAATCATTTTTACAGAATAACTAAAGCTTGTTTCAAACAGTAAAGGTCACAGCAACAACATATGGTAACAATTTCCCAGATTATTAGAACCATTAGGGCCTGAGTTGCCAGCTTTGTAGCTAGATCATTAACCAGTTCAGAAGCCAGCTACTGCAAGTCAGTAATTACCTCAGACTACAGTTTGCCTTTTCTATTTGTTTTTTTTTTGTTTATGAGATTTTCATGAAAAAATAATATTGGCATCAGAAGCGTTATTCAATGAATCAAAACATATCCCCATCAGGCCTTAGTGCAGTGTCTGTAGGTTTGTGAAATGCTCCTCTGCCAAAGATCAGGATATTTTAAACTTGAAGAAATTTGTGCAAAATCCCTTGACAGCAGTGATGGCTGCAAGAACAGATGCTACGGTAGCACATAAACACCACTACCACAAAATACAATGACCAGCAGCCAACTCTTACACCATTTGAGCCAGACCCCCAAACTCAGTAGATAAAGCCCACAAAAGTTTCAGCAGTTACATGACCCTGTATTGACAGGGAGGGCTTTTCAAGTGAAGGTCACAGTGGGTGCTCCAGCCTGGATTGCTCCCTCTGCTGTGCTTGCCCACAGAGACATGCACCTAAAGCGGGATGGAGCAATGGGCAGACCCAACAGCATGATGGATCCAGCCTAGACCAGAGGTAAGTTTTGCTGAAAGCTGCTAGCCGCTCCACTGCTACACCAAGGATTCCAAACCATCAGTATGTTACCTAGAAATCACAAGGCCAAACATAAATAAGTAAGTGCTGTGCTCTCATTAGCAGCCTTCTGGTGTCTAAGCCCTTGCTGTGCACTTGCTTCATGTCTGCAAGCTCTTTGCAATCACTTTTTTAAGAAAGAAGCTTAAGACAAAATAAAGCCAAAATTCACCCATAAAGACTCCATCAGTCAAGGGCTTTAGGAAAAATCAAGGCATACACGATTCAGGATAAAATTCTAAGCATCAAGTTAAGCACTTTGGCTTATTAAAAGCATGAACAAACATACTCATTCCCTCCATCTGAAAGTTTCTAATAATTTCTGGAGTGCTGAGTACATTTTACCTCCCCCTTTTATCCCTCCAAGATCACACATACCGGATGTTTGCTCTTTGCCTCAGATCCTCAACAGAGATGCAGCAGCAGCTCTCCCTCTCAAGGCACCATGGTCACATATTAACGTTTTATTTACCTGTGGCAGTGTAAGTGGGCCCCTTGTAGCTTTGTAGGAACAAAGTCCCCTTCGTCCATACTACACATCAATGCACATTTGCTTCTTAAAAATACATGTGTGCAACAGCATGGAATAAAATGGTCCTAAGGTATTATTCTTGGATTTTTTTTTAATGGCAATTCAAGTGTGCCAACAGCTCTTACAAAGTACATGTTGCTTGGAGAGGAGTAGGTAACATTGTCCTTTCCATGGCTGAGACCAGGCAAATACAAGCTTTACACAAAAATCTTCCTCTGCACCACCATACAGCACAGAATTAATGTAGAGTAACTACTAGCTTCTCATGCAGAATTAAATTAACCTCTGCCTGAATCCTAAACAAGAGTACTAAATAAATTATGTAAGGACAGAGGCACTCCACCAGTCATTGTAATTCAATGCTCAAGCCAAGCAATTCCATTTAAGTATATTGCTTAGCTATAAAATGCTAATTGCCCAGCTGACTGGAAGCCAAATGGTGCTTTCCTACTTAAAATGCCCATGAGGAAAAACCATCGTCAGCTTTATTTATACCCGCAAAAGCAAACAGTACCCAGGCAGGTTTAGCTGCAGCTCAGGCCACAGGAGCAGGAAAAGTTCAGCAGAGTCCTGTCTGTGCAGCACAGCCAACATCTTCCTCTGGTAACCTCAGTATGCATCTGATCTCACAAACACACCCTTGGAGCGGGAAACATTTGGTGAGACACTGAATACTTAGATAAGGTCTCAGCAGGAGTCAGTGGCCATCTGCACCAGCCCAAAGCCTCCCAGCAGCAGGATGGGGTGGTAGCTTTGCCCCTACACATCTTAGGGTCCCTTTGGATGCCATCACAAAGACAGACTGGACCTGCAAGGCCAGGCAAGGTGGACTCCAAATCCAAGAGACAATCAAAACACAAGCTCTTCTGGCATCAGAAGAGCAAACACTCACACTAATGAACAAGCTTTAAAATTTAAACATATTTTTAACAGCAAATTGAGACAAGTTGTTTTTTAAAAATGTATTTTCAAAAGTTTCCTGTTCTGTATTAATATAATAATGAAAACAAGCTGTGTGGTAGCATATAAGGAGGTTATGTTTTAAAAGAAAAATATGGTTGTCTTCCAATAAATAGAAACTTTGTAAAGGTTGGGGGTTTTGCTACAATTATCTGAGGAGTTATTAATGCTGTCAGGGAAGTAACTTAGAGCAAGACTCTGTGAACAGTACAACAGGGTCTCACAAAAGATTAGACAAGATGAAACAAGTTGTTGCAAGGGAATGACAAGAAGTGAAACACAAATATCTTTTCTTAATATGTTTTCTATGCACATCTTACCATGTAAGCACCCCTGATGACACTGTGTGTGACTCAGTACTCACTGTTTCCCTGCCAACACATTATATACATGACAAAATTTGATTAAGAACTTCGCTCATCTCTGTAACAATTGTACTCGTTATGTGACCAGCTACAGGATTAGCTGTCTTTAAAGGGATTATTTTTTTCTTCTGAAAACCAGCAAATTACAAAGCACATTTCTAAAGACCCTTCAAGTAGAAACCTAAAAGACACTAAAATAACTGTTGCCTCATCTGCTGAAAATAATCAGTTCTGACAATCATAGGCTGGAATCTCAGTGGGAGGGGATGTGGAGGAATCATACCTAGTCTTAACCACGCTCAGCCTGTGCAGGGTGCAGATAACACACTAAATGGTAGAAATATACTCAGTGTAGAAGTACACTGTGTAAGATTAGGTTTAATTAAAAAAATACACATATGAAATTTGGATGGCACGTCATAGAGTAATATATATTAAAAAAAAAACCCTAACTAGAAGGACCCAAGCACAACAACAACCATCTACCCAATTCATTGTTATGGCTCAAGGTCTGCTATTTGTATTGGAATAGTGCAGAGGTCCCAGCCAGGAGCAAAACCTCATCCACTGGAGCTGTACAAACACATAGTGAGACATCCCTGGAACAAAGAGCTTGTCATATATACCCAAGGCATCAGTAGGCTGATGAAAAAATAGTAACAAGCAATGGAGGAAGAAAATGAAAATAGGACTCTGTGGTTATAAATATGATCTATTGTGAGCACTCTTGCTGCTTTATGAACTGGTTAAATCAACTCCTTCAGGCTTGACAGAACTAAATCACTCCACATATCACAAGGCACAGCAAGCAAGTCAAGTCCTGATAAAAACTATGTGCTTTAAGATTAAATTGTTCGCAATGCACACTGTTCACATCACAAAAACATTTACGTTTACATCACAAATAGTTTTACTTCTAGCCCAGTGGAATAAATAATGGAGAAGCTGCCATGTCAGTTGAGGAGGAATTTATTTTTTAATCAAACTAAATCCAAAAGCATATATTTACTTGTGAACTATGAAATGAGATGTTCAATGACTGCGTAGCAGCAGATTTTTCTACCCTAGTTTCACTAGGTACACCATGAATCACTTATGTTAATAAAACATACAGCTCTATGGTTGTGCCTAGTGGCAACATTGATTTGACCCAGAGAGCAGAAAATCCAATTGTGGAGCACTGTGTTCTCCTGCTTTTATTGCCAGCAGCACCTCTGACTATTTTACCTACTTTTGCTGCAAATAAAAAGCCTATTGATTTATCCTCAACTTCTCTCTTCAAATCATGTACAAGTGACTACACATGTTTATAACAGTATCCAGACAAATTACTCTCAACTTCTATTTTATTTCATGTTAGATTTGTCCTGGGGTGGTTTATGCAGTAACAGAGAACATGAAACATGCTGTGCTAAAGGCCTGTCACTTGACATTACAAATATAACCAGCTAAAATGCAATCCATCTGTTGAACACACTTCCAGCTAATCTATGGTGGTCTCTAAGGACCATAATAATTTACCTTAACACACAGTAAAACACCACAGGCCATCAGAACAGTCTTGAAGTGCTACTGGATTCTCTGAAATTCAGCACCAGTTTACCCAATACACTGAGCATAGTTTGCTGAAATAATAAAGTAAAAAAAAAAATCACATCAAACTCTAAAACTGAACAACTATATTTCAGCTTAACACTGAAGCCTGATAACCAAAATTAATTAGCATGGAGAGCTCCGAGGTATGAACTCTGCTCCATTGTCCTTGATCACTGGAGTGAAAAAATCTACAATATTAAAATACAACTTGTCATCAAGAAACCAAGATCAAACCAATAAAGACTTCTCTAAGGAAGATTATGTGCAAGATCTGTTTTCTGCCATTTCTCCTATTAAACGTATTTCTAAAACTTAGTGGCTTTATGTGTTTATATGAAACACACACAGTAAGCACATAACTGGGCACATGACACCAGTTCACATAAAATCCAATTAATTTGTTAACACAATTTCTATACTGTCATGAAGAGCAAAATTAATTAACATGTGGAAAGTATTTGGCAAGGCATGGGACCCACTTGGAGGCTCAAAACTAGAGATGCATCAGAGTTCCAGGCTCTGAAAAAGTGCCAGAACTCCTAAGATGCAGCTGACTCCTGGCCTGATAATTGTAAAGCAATGCCTGAAAAAGCAGCAGCCAAAAGTACAGGAATTAAGTAGTTAGGAGGTGTGAAGATGTTGGAATAACAGTTACACAGAAGCTAAACAATAAGCAGAAGCCAGGTAATACAAATGTACACATTTCACACTTTTGACAGTATCAAGTAATTAGTATTAGTATAAATGTTGCTTAAAAGAGAATGACCCATCCTCCTGGGGAAAACTCTAAAACAGGCCCAGGAGGGCACAGAGTTAATTTTGAGGTTCTCTAGTACAAATACTGAAAAGCCAAATTAAAACCGAAGTTTAAATATGAAAACAAAATGGTTAAACTAGGAAAAAAAATAAAGCAGGGAGGGGACACACAAAATGGGGATATTTTCAGGATTTCTAATATATTCCTTGTTATGAAAAATACTTTAATAGTAAACAGAAGACCTCACAGATGCAATCAAGTTTAATCTGAATTTATGAGTCAAATTTCATCAGTGATTAAGGATAATAGAAGTAAAACAAACATCCAGGTTTGCAGTTACCAATCTGATATCCATGTCCTGTTCAAAACAGGAACTCACTAAAAACTTTCAATCGACCTCAGCCCCCAACAGAACAAACTGCTTTACCCTCCCACTCTTACTAATGCTGAGAAACATCTTGCTGTCTAAGCCCTCTTGACTGCCACGGGGTCAGCTCACAGAGAAAAAAAGTATTTCTCATTAGCAAAAGGTGCCATGCTTTGCCTTCACTACATCCAAACGTCCTCAGAGTTGCTCAAATATAAGGTAGCTAAATGCTTAGAAACAAGCACAAACATGCTCAGTCTTTCTAGGATAATACTCCCTGAATAAACAAGATTTAATTCACACTACACTGGTAAAGCATTTTGAGAAACTCATATGGACAGTAGTGGAGAAACACAGAAAATAACACATAGAAACTACAGAACTGTAAATACATAAGCAGTTATCCAGGTGGTGATGACCAATAGGAATTTTATGGAATAAACATGCAGATTATTGGTCAACATTGCTTGCTTTCAAATGCATGAAAACCTTTGTCTGTAACTTGGGAAAAACAGTAATACCAAGACCATTTTTCCTCCTTGGGAAGAAAAGGGCTGTGATAGTGCTTGAGGAACACCAGTAAGAGAACAGGGCAACTGGTCCATTATCACTCATCCTACTTTCTCCCTGCCCTCCTAACATGTTTATAAATCTGAAGGGAAAAAAAAATCAATTAAGTTTAATTTAAACTGATTAATTTCCAAAAGCTTAAAGATTTTTAACCATGAGTTTCCAACAAGACTAAAACTTCTGGTTGGGCAGTTTACAGGCAGCAAATTGATGTTTCAGAAAGTGCACACACAATCACTATGCCCTCGGCTTATCTAACCACAACAGAGCACAGCAGCGTGGGCAAGAGAGGTCCTTGAGGCAATTGCAGACAATCGTGCAAAAATCCGTGATAGATTCATAGAAGAGGGAAGCTTTCAGCTACTCTGAAGGGAAGAAAAGAGGGTACAGGGACAAGCTATCCCACTCTGCAATGATGCCTGGTTAGACAGTACGATGCTACACGAAAAATGAGGTGGTTGGGAAAATACTGGGAAGGAAAGGAAAAGTCTTATGGATAAGGTAAGTAGGTTAAAAAAAACACCAAAGGACCTCATGCATGCTACTCATCTGGTTATGTTAGCTGCCTTCTTCTGCAACAACCTGACCTTCTAACCAGAGAGCTCTCTTTTGTAGGCAAACTCCTGCTACCAACCAGTTACCAGGGGCACTAAAAACTCAAATACCAGTAATGCAGCAGAGAGAATCCTTGCAGTTCAAACATCCTCCTCCAAATACTTGCAGAAAACTCTGAAGGCTATAATGGCAGGTTATGAGCTTTCCAATTATGCTGAAGCAGAACTTATATCCAAGTTCATCGTTTCAGTATATCACTGCATTATCAGTATCATCCAATTTACCCAATAACAACAAGTTCAACAAACACCCAGCCAGGAGACTTGCCACTGTAGCAACAGTCTGCAATTGTTTTCCTAAGGTGGGTAAACATAGAAGCTTCAAGTCAGACCAGATAGTTCTTCCATGCACCAATGCACAGGAGTGTTTCTCTTTATACCCAGCACATTGCCCCAGGCTGGTAACAGGCAGGGAATTTTGAAGATGACCAACAGTTCTTGCACTGTAGAGGTGGAGAAACTGCAGGAAACCTCATGTGATTCCCAAGGTAACCCAAGCACCCTGTGGCAAACCCTTGGGAGTAAACTCTGCCAGCCTTTACTGTGTCAGTCACCAGTTTGTCCATTAGCACTGAAATGCAGTCACAATAGAAGAAAGGAAAAAAAAAGATAGATGATTACAGAATATAGCAATAGTAAAAACTAATAGTGAAATGGGCTCCATGCCCTCAAAACAGCCTCTGGGCCTCTCATCGTTCCCTTTCTGGATTTTCTATGCTCGTTTGCTTTGAGTAGCAAACGACCTTTATCTGGAGGTTCCTGCACCCCCTTGGAGGTGGAACAGTCACCTGCAGGGAGAGACACAGTTGTTATTTGCAGCTGACCCACGGCTGTTCACAGAGTTTACTGCCAATAATTTGCACCTCGGCAAAGCCAGGTCAGGCGTGACCCCCAGGCAATTACCAGCTCAAGCTGCCAGGAGCAGCCTCCCTGATTTTCCCCATTTGTTGCCCCCGAGAAGGTGACAGAGAAGACTCCCACTCGGTCCCATTCCAAGGAGGCCTCTCCCTGGCATCTGATCCCTTTGCAAAGGGCCAGCCTGGAGCTACCAGGACAAAAAGGGATGGCGTTTCACGATGCTCAGCACTCAGCAGCCACCAAAAGCGAGCGGGTCCAGGAGGGGACACAGGTCAGCCCCAGGACACTGAGGCTCTGGACCCCTCCTGTGCCATCCCTGTTCCAGCCAAGCTCACTTGTTGCCCCTGCCTGCTGTGCGTCATGGAGGAACAGACATACTGTGCTCTAAAAGAAATAGATATGCATATACAGAGTTATGTCCATGTATGTTTCTGTTATTTCCCCCACTATTACTCTGGGATTACTATACCTGCTCAAACTCGGACCACCACCAGATCTGCTACAGATAAGATTGTCTGTCCCACATTCAAGCATTTGGAGTCCCCAGGGCTCAACAGCATCAGGGGTTTTACCCCACACCACACAGCAAGCAGGCAGCTCCCTAAACAAACAACAATGAAGTCTGCCAAAGTGATAAACTGACATATTGTATACCTGATAAAATTCAACATTAGTCTTTCAGGGTCAAGTTTTATTGAGTCTGAGAACTACACCAGAAAAAGTAACACTTCCATAAAAGAGAAAAGTAACGAGAAAGTGAAAAACTTCAAACATTTTGAACAAATACGGAAGGTGTTGTGGTATATTAAGTCTCATCCTCTACATGCTTACAAATCACAGTCACCTTCCACATTCTGTTCCACACATGCTGGAGAAAACCATTAAAAACTAATGGTGAAAAATCTACAAAGCCGCACAGTCCGCAGTTTGAGTAATATCAGTTAATATCAAGCAGTATCACTGCTGATATCAAGTATTATCAATTCAGTTAATATCACAGGATAACAAAGATCTTCTTACTGTTGCATTGCACAGTAGGAGAAAATATATCAATCAAAAAGATTTATGACCAAAAGAATAGATAAAAGGAAAAAATCCCTTCCAACAGCTGCCACAATTTCACCTATACACAGAAAGGAAATAGCCAATATCCCTTCTGACACTACTATGCCAGTTTTAAGCCTTCTGACCACTGGATTTTGTCAACAAAATTCTGTGTGTAGCTGCTAGGCAAAGTTTACTTATCAATGGTAACCCAGGCTATGCATTCACACACACATGCATACTTGCACATGCAAACCCTCTCTCAAGAAGAATTTTCAGTCTTGCCAGTTCCTAATTGTGCTCCTTTAAGTATCTGAAAGGACTGATTAACCCTGCTTAATACAATCTGCGTAATCTACTGTGAATCTTGCAGATAACTCACAACTGTTAACATTAATTAACTCAGCAGAGCTTTACCCTCCTTGCTCCATCCCAGCCTCATACCACAGCCCTCAGTTTAGGAGTTCTCTTTCCCGACAGCCCTAGCAGATGGCTTAGGGCACAGTTAAGCAGCAATGGTGAGCTTCTGTAGAAAACTCAAATAATTATGCATTTTCAGACAAGGCTTTTCTTCATATATCTTCACCAGTACTGACCAGTAGTCACAGCACAATGCATGTAATACTCTGGAAATATCCATGCTGTAAGAAAAAATATGAAGGGTGCTGTTACATCCTAGAAAATCCTTTCTTTATGCCATCTGTGACAGAAACAGAGGCAAACTGTGTCACTATGTCATTATTAACATTCAAGGAAGATTAACTTCTAGTACTACTATGTCAGTTGTAAGGATTCTGACCACTGGATTTTCTCTGTCAACAAAATACAATTTCCTTTTAAGTTGCGATGTTTAGTGCTTTCCTGAAAGTGAATTGTCATCTATCATGTGCTCACAGAAAAGCCTCACCTACAGCTGAAAGAAAAAGCAACTTTCAAGACTTTGTATTTACTGAGGAAAACCATAAAAATGGTCCTAAAAGATTAAAAATCAGCAAGATCCCCCAAACACAAGGAGCTGCCTGGCTACAGGCAGAAAAAGCAGAAATATTCACACTACACACACTACCAATTTCAATTATACCCTATTTTCAGTGTCCTTTAACAGCACACAAAGGTGGCAGCCATGTATGTTCCTTTGCAATTTCCAGGCTGCCTCACATGTGGCTCATATCCCTTACCTCCAGCAGCAGAGCTCAGGTTTATTATTTAAGCAACATAATGGAGGGAAACCTAATAAGAAGTATCAAGTGACTTTGAGCTCCCTGTCAACCAGATCACAAAACAACAGCACTACAAGCATGATGGCCTGGCCTCTCCGGGAGCTGGAAGCAGAGAAAGGGAGGGTAAATCCCCAGAAAGATTACTCCAGGCAAGAGAAATTCAAGCCCCAGGCTGCAGAGAGCAGCAAGTCCCACATGCAGCTCATTTGGGCTGTGTTGCTCTGTAAAAATAAATTTGATTAGAATTTTAAAAGATACAGGTTACACAAAAGTTCATGCTGTTGTTGCAGCCACTGAGCACCAGATCTAAACCCAGCACTTCTTAAAGCATGCCAAAGCTCCTTTGGCTCCCCAGAAGCAGCCTCTGATGAAATTTTAAGGAGCACTACAATCAGAGAAAGGTAACACAAGCAATATTTTATCAGCAGAGAGAGTGCTTACACCTTTGACCTCAGAAAAGTACAAAACCTTGGAAAAGTGATCCAGCTGTAAAACAGGAAAAGAAGCAATGCAAGGTCCACTGAAAACTCCAGAATGTCGACGATGTTAAGTGCTGGAATAAGGTTTACATGCAGCTTTTCACATAACTTATTAAAATGGGTCTCCATCATTGTTGAAGAATACTTTGGTGGAGGCATTAAGTTACTTTGACAAACCTGTTTCTTGCTGAGAGCATCATGAACTAGTTGAGTGATGAATGGCCGACCAGAAACTGGAGCTCTATGGGAATTGGCACACTCACCGAAAGAATGTTACAGTAAAACAAACTGCACTCTTCAAACTTATAGTAATAGGCTGCATTTTGAAGCTGGGCATCCAAACTTATGGTCTTACTTCTCGGTGCTCAGAGAACATGTAGCTCCCACCAATATTAAAGGGAGAAATAGATGCTTGTTATCTGGACAAAATAATCAGAGAAAATCCAGCAGTTATAATACAGTACATTAACACAAGTCTAGATACTCTGGCACCTCTTGCATACCAACTTCACTGTTCGCCCAAATCTCGAGATAAGCCAGTGTTTGCATTTCCACAACATTAAGACATAGGGTAAATATAGGGTGCTAAAAGTAGGCATTTTAGTTTGAATCTCCAAACTTGGCAATTTCTGTTGACTGTGAATATGCACTGTCAATATAAGATAGGCTAAGTCTCCAAAACTTACTACTGAACACTAACACACACTAGTAAAGACTAGAATTTCCCCTAAACTAACAATCTGTAGTCACCAGTGCTGCTTTCTGAGAAGCAATACAGAAACATGCACAACCAAAACAGAAAACGAAGAGAGCATGTGCTGCATTTCAGACTAGTAGATACATGATTCCCTGTGAATTTTGAATGAAAATCATTCTCACGAGGTAGAGGCAACAGCCCCTGTGGAACTGGCTCAGCACAATGAAGGCAGGAACTAAGCAAACTTCTTCAAACAGCTCTGCCAACACCATTCAGCTCCAAGCTGCAAAACTCCTGCTGTTCCAAACCCAGGGCCTCCTGTGAGCAGACTGCTGATTACACCAGGTCGCATGGCAGGTTTTTGGTATGTGCACAGGGCAGAAGAATAAGAATGAAACCTGCCCACTAGTCACATTAAATAAAAGATTTCACACCATGCTGACAGAAAAGGACACTCTGCCATCTATTCATTGCTTTGCCCCCCATTAAAGCATAAATACTTTGTAGTGCACTGTACATACTCTGTGTACAACTCATGCAAGCATTACTGGACACACTCCTACCCTGAAAGGTAAGTGGGAGACAGCACAATGCAAACACTGTACCTCCAAACAGAGGAGATATGCACAGCCAATAAAGCCAGAGTGCTGAAATGAAGCACTGCAGCACATTTAACTGGACTCTTTATTCCCAGCTACATTTGTACATTGCAGAAGACTCAGAGCAGTCAAGGAAAGGGAATGAAAGTAACTCAACAGGCACTTTTCATCCTGATTTTTATGAGCCTCAACCAGAGAAATCAAACTTCTACAAGTTTCTGCAAAATTTTGACGGGGAAGCAGACCCTTCAGTATCACCCCAAGCAAGGAAAGAGTAAAGGCTACCACGGCAGGCAGCAGCCAGCTCACTCCACACACCTCAGCATGTGCCTACCATCAGGTGGTAAGCCACAGGAAAACAGCAAGGTGTGTGGAGGACAGAGGAACTGCAGAAAGCTCTCCCCTCTTCCAATGATACTTATTTTTTATTTATGAATTTGAGCAGAGGCCTTTGCTGCCCAATCAAGCTCAGTCCCTTGTTGTCTTATAGCATCACAGCTGTGAATCTCCTAATTGCATCTTCGGTATGCAGGAGGTAAGAAACGCTGATGAAAGGATGACATGAAAGGCTTCGCTGGTTGGTCATAAACATGGACATTAGGGCCTTTCCTCAGGGAATGGCCAGTGCAGAAATCAGATGTTCAGAATATATTTCTGCCCATATGGTTTAAAGTGATGAATAATGCACATCGGAAAAGAAGAATGGCAAAAATAATACAACACTGCAATAAAGCACCAAATTAAACAAATAACAGGTGGTGTCTAAAAATGCATTTTTAATGAGCGACTCTTTATGAATGCACACAATGCAAAGTGGTTTCCACTGCTTTGCAACACATGACTCCTCATTATGGATTAAAAATATCTCAGTTACACAGAGCTAGATGTGTAAGTTCTTACTCTGTGGACATCTCATAGAATATTTTTGCCAGATTTTGCAGCCAAACAACACAAATTTTTAAATTCTGAACTCTCAATACTCACATATTCTTTAATTAACACTACCTTTTTTCAATAGGTAAATTTGTAATTAAAAGTTGATGTGTGTTTTAAACTTTGATGTGGGTTTCCAATGCATCTGCCTCATCAAGTGTTCTGTTCTTCACATATATATATATAATTAAGAGAGGAAGACAGCAGCCCAATGGTTAATGTAGAAGGCAATGTTTGAATTCCTGAGTCCAGACAGACACGAAACACAGATCCACAGCTGTTCTTCAAAGTGAATTATTGTGTTCCCAAGCTCCTCCCAAACCAGTCTCCATGAAATCCAGTGACCAAGAATGAGACATGACTCCACAGCAGGAGGTACTGCTGTACCACAGGATATTAAAACATCATAAGAACCATTTCACCAGGGTTACTTAGCACAGTGAGAGAAAGCTAGAGAAATTATTACAGAAAACAGTTATCCAAGGAAGCAAGACTAGTTTAAGTGGCTTATTTCTGCAATGGAAGAAGTCTCAGAAACAAACATCAGGCAGTTAATACTGAGTGAGACTTGTGCTATTATGGCTACAGTGTAACAAGGTATGTTCGGCTAAACATGTGCCCTGCTCTGTCTGAGCAGAAGAGCCACAGGATTGTAGCAACAGTTTAAACTGGTTACTCAAGCCTGAATCTTCCCGAAGGGAGGAAGGTCAGCGTTACAGAACGTGAAAATAAATGTATTCCTCCTCTCTCCAGTGCAGCTGTCTTGTTAATCTCAAAGATGACATATTCCTCATATATCAGTCACCACTTTAAAGCCCTGATTCATGCAAAGAGACTTAAGAGCACATGGCAGGTTATTATTTCAGCAGGTTGATTATTTCTACGATGCATAACACTCCTTGTAATTCTTAATTGCTTTACCCCTCAAGGGCATACAGCATATGTCTTGGGAACTGGAACAGACTTGCACTGAATATCAAAGAAAAAATAATGAATTGTCATTAAAAAGGTGAGAAGTAGTAGTCAAACTCTACCCTCTTCTACTTGGTTCCTTACAAGGACAATAATTTTTTTAAATGTTATTTTTCCCTTTTAATTATTGTTTAGTTGATATGCTAAAAAAACAAACAAGTCTTGTCTCTGAAAACAATTTATTTTAGAATATGTAGAACTCAAAAGGGCCCCTATGACACAGAGCAAATGATGATTGAACAAACTGGGAGTGCTCGAACTGACACATAAACCTCTCCCCCTGCCCCCCAGTAAGTGCAGTGAGCTGAGCTCAGTTCACTTTAAGAGTCAGATTCTGCCTTTTCATGAACACACGGCTTTCTCCAGGCCTTGAGATCTGCAACACAGCCTACAGAATTCTTTCACATCCTTTCCTAATTTAAGACTAGCAGAGGAGTCGGGAACACCCTTCTAGGAGGCTTCTCAGAGCACCCAGCAGAAAGCACAGCTCTTCCAGCACATCTGAACGCTTCTTCCCTACACACCGAGCGATTAAAGGACACGCTGATGCCGGCCAGCTACACACCGACCGCACATCCAGGGATAAACTGAGGCTTGGGAACGGGTGGTGGGAGGCACTGCCTCGTTCAAGCAGCTGCAGTTCCCAGCCCTCGTACCTGGGGGCAAAAACAGCTTCTGTCACTGCGGATGGCCCTCAACTGCAGAAGCATGCAAGCCATTAAGTGCAAGAGGAAAGCCTATTCAATGG
Source organism: Pithys albifrons albifrons (assembly GCF_047495875.1). Taxonomy (NCBI): domain Eukaryota; kingdom Metazoa; phylum Chordata; class Aves; order Passeriformes; family Thamnophilidae; genus Pithys; species Pithys albifrons. The sequence goes on along the minus strand of NC_092463.1, from coordinate 17,213,649 downwards.
GAGCTTCCCTTTGTATTGCAGGATGCCAGAATAGATGGCAAACGCCCTCGGGAAAGCTCGGGTATCTGAGGCAGCGTGGGTGGGTGTCGGCACTCCCAAGGGAACACATCCCAACTGAGCTCGTTGAACCTCACCGGGGTCACGGCATTCCCCGCTGCCTTCGGTCACATGCCCTGCACTGCCCGAGCCGCCCCGGCAGGCTCTGTACCCATCACATCCCACACACCCGACAGACGGACAGACAGACAGCTCTCAGAGCCCGGCACGCATCTGACACAGCGCTGGTGCTGCAGGGCTTGGGCACCGGGCAGGCTGCACATCCCAGCTTGTACAGATTCATGCTTTAGGCAAGTCAGAATCACCATCAGCACCAGCTGATCTACCTGGCAATAAAGCAAAGATTTCCAAATTGGTGCCGTAACTGCCAGAAATCCCGCAAACGAGGTCATCTCTCAGATATTCCTCCTCTCCCAAGTAAATCTATCAACATCCAGAGTGCGGGTATTTTGGGGTCACGGCATTTACAGTCATTTCCTCTGACAACTGTTCCTATCTCATGTGAGACATACGAACGTACTTTGATACCACTTTTTCTCATTTTGTAAAACTAGCTCTGCTCTCCTGCTTTTCTTGCAATGGCCTTAAATCTTTCATTTGGGGCCAGTTAAATACTTCCACCACGTGGCTGTGAAGGCAGGGAGGGGGAAGGAGGATTTAAAAAAAAACAAACCAAAACATAGACCTAGTAGAGAGTGGAATAAGGCAAACAAAACTACCACACTGCATAAAAAGTTTAAAAATCCATTCTGTGTGTTCATATGTGATTTCTGCTACTGTAGAATCAAACTGATGTCTGAAATACTAAACAGGCATTGCATTAAAGACCTCAAACACCTCATGACTACACTGACCAGTATGAAATATTTAGCCGCATTTTTTTGCGGTTTCATCTCTCCTCCTTTACCCTCCAAGTACCCTTCATTATAACTCCCAGACTAACTTGACAGTACAAGAAATCCCCATGGTGATAAAGGAGTTGCAGATATCTATCTCCAAGACTTGTACACTTGTCCCTTTCACAATTAGTTGGTACCACGTTAGGCAGGACCCATTCCTGATCATGCCAGCTAAGAAAACACAGTGGTTGTACATACCCCAGCAAAAGAATACTGTGGTAGCCAAACACTCCCCATCACTGGTACCAGCAGACAGAGAAGATAAACAGGGAAGCAACTGCAAGGTCACATCAAATCCTGCAGAGTGTATTTACCCTTTGTTAAGAAAAACAAACAAAACAACCATCACCCCAAAACTACCACACATGTAACATAGAATTCAAAAAGCTAGTCTTTGATGCAAATTTATGGGGATGGGGGGGTGTCATTCTATGGTTTGGTTTGCGGGGGAGGTTTGTTGTAGTTGTTTTTGGAGGGTCTTGTTTGTTTTATTGGGTTTTTTTTATTTGTTTGTTGTTGTTGTTTTAATAAGGCTTTGTTTAGGGGATGAAAAGCAAGAGGATTGAGTATTTCCCAGCCTTTTCTCTACTTAGGCAGATGCATCTTTCTGCATCTCTGTACTAGTTACACAAACACAAAACACCTAAACTGCAATACTATATATTAAAAGTAAAACAAAATCCAAACCAAACCAAAAACAACCCATCACAAAACCAAGAACCAAACACAACTATAATGACTTAAATCTAGTGTTAACCCAATAACCTCCTTTGGCACACTAGTCAGGCAGCTGCTTCAGAATCCCAGATACACCAATTCAAAAGTAGCACACAGAGAAGAGCTTATTTGAAACAAATGTTCTGAATATCAATCTGCTTGTCACCTCCTTTGCATATTAAATATGGCTGGTGGAAGCAGACAAGACTTGAGTTACTGCTGAAGGCTTAAGCTGAGAATATAAGTGTGCTACCTGTTACAGAAAGAAAAATTAGTCAGAAACTTGTTTGTTTTTTAAACACCATTCTATAGCCTCTTAGCCAACTAAAAATAAATCACTCTTCACTGCTAACTTTCAAAACACTTTAAGGAATTAAGATTAATGCAATCTGACAAGAAAGGCTTGCATGAGTATCAGTAAAATCAAGGTGGCTTGTGGGTTTGGGGTTTTTTTTGTTGTTGAAATTGGGTTTTTTAAAATGTATTTGATATTTAAGATTATTGATTTAGAGTCTGAAGTGTTATTGGTTCTAAGTCTATATCTACTTGCTTGTAAGTTTATTTCTACTTGTTTATAGGCACACTGAAAAGAAACTTTAAATGATCTATCCTTTATAACTGGTGATAGTACAAGCCTGACTGCAAAGTCTGTGTTCTAGAAGAGCACAGCTGGTCAGTGTGTTACAAAAACAACTGCTTTTTACTCTGATATGCCAACTCAGCTCTCTCATCCGAGTGTCTCTCCTACGTCTAGCAGAGAGCTCAAAGCCCCTAAAAGAAGGTGTTCTGCTAAGTTCAAGACTGGGAAAGCAAGCCAGTGTATCTTCTGCAGATACTCAAGCAGTTGCCACAAACGCTGCAAGACCTCTAAGTACTGGTAAGTGTGATAAATACCTTGACACTGGTAAAAGCTGCAATATGCTGTCAAGGAGAAGAGCCCAAACAAATCACAATCTGGCAGACAGCTCTGGTCTCACAACATCCAAGAATATCAAAACAAAACTGCTTAAAGACCCTGCCATGAAATATGTTCAGCAACTCTAGTTTTATCAAGTCAGTCTGAGAAAGTCAGTGCCACTCAAAATCAAGTCCTATGCCATACAAAGAAAGCACAATTGCAAGTTAATTGAGATGCTTTAGGAAAGAAGAGGCCAAACTGCATCTTAGGAAAACAAGTCTTCAAGCAGTAACAAATTATTTGAAATCCAAATCCCTTGCTTGCACAGAATTTGGACCCAGGAATTTATAAAGAGAATGAACTAAGTGAAAAAAGGGAGATCAAAATCACCTTTCCAATAAAGATTTTGGCTCGGGCTACAAAGAAAACGCATACTGGAAGAAATGCGAGACAGCTCAACCAAGTCTGAGAATTAGAGCACTCTGGTTTAGTTTCTTCTGCATGACTGGAAGCTGGGAGCTAGATTAAGTGCCAGAGCACTGAAGTGTAAGCAAGGCTTCTAATAATGGCAGCTTTTGTGGTCCTCTACTACAGAACCATTCCTCCTGCATGTAAAACTGTAAAGATACATCCACATGCTGTTCAGATAAGCGTTTGCCACAAACCCTGAAAACAAAGACAAAGCCTTCAATCCTGACACACAGTTTTGCATATTCAGGAAAACACAGAACACCCAGAGCGGGGTTTTTTTGGTTTAGTTGCTGGGAGTTTTTCTTTCAATTTTTAAAATACTAACATTGAAGAAGTGACCTTGAGACATTTATTACATTAAAGGACAGTGCCTTCTGGTTCAATTGTTGTTTTGCTTTGAAGTAACTACAAGGTCTTGAGACGCAAAGTAACTCAAAAAAAACCCTAGTTAAATTAGAAGGGGTTTGGTTGTAGGTTTTTTTTTGTGAGTGTAGCTTTTTGTTGTTGGGGTTTTTTTATTTATTTTGCATGTGGCTTTTGGGGGGGGTGTGGTTGTTGTTGTTTAGTTGCTTGTTTTTTGGGTTTGTTTTTAATGAAGCATGTTTTACTTTTAAGGTAACTACAGGGCTGATGGTGTTTTTTTGAAACCTTCATCTAGACAAATGAGCCTTTTAATGGACACAGCAATTCTGCATTTAATATCAAAATTTAAAAAGAAAGTCACCTCCTTCCATTTTCTAGCAGTAAATGCTGATGTCTCCCTTAGGACCCCAGTCATGTAGCTTTGCTTTAACACAGTTGCTCCAAGCTTCAAAATAACCCGAACATTAACCCCAGTACCACCCTCCCCCTCTTCTAACACACACTGCATACCCAACAGGTCTTTCTGTGATACAAATTTGATGCTGCACCCCCTTAAAAGTATCTTTCCAGTGGACATATCAGATAGAACCACCATTAAAAATAAGAAGAAAAAACCAAAACACCCAGGAACTCTAAGGTTCCACAGGGAACTTACCTTTCCTCTTTAGCTTCTCAACTTTACAACAAACAACTTAAGATCTAACTTAAGTCAGTTCTTTAACATAAGGCAAATAAAGGTGATTTTTCTAGCAACAGAGCATCACTTATTGTAGTTTAAAAATATTACTAACCAACCAAATAAATACCTTCCTGTTCTGTGAAAATGATTAAGTGGAATTCATATAGTGTTTTTCCTTTGTGCAAAAACAAGCCTTTCCTATCAACCCCCAATGGAGCAGACGTCTATCAGTGTTATCCTGATTACCCAGCACACACAAACTATGTCCTTCTAAGTCTAAAAACCAAATTAAACATCTAGAGACTTTTAATGATGCTACTTATGAAAGAACAGACACTGGCAGCTCCATAGGGGCCAGTTCTGTCTGCTGGGCAGGTTCTGACTTAGGCACCTTTGGCCATACGAGGACCCAGCAGAATTTCAATATTTAACTCTCCAACTCCATCTCTTAATCATAACAGGAAACAAGAGAGGAACAAGCTCTCACACAGCTTATATTTCAACAGTGCATCTAAACAGCTATTTAAAAAAATTTGTTTTGTAGAGTTTGCTAATTTTATAATTCCTTCTCTTCATAAATCAACATGGGAGACACATGCATGAGCAAGTGATAGCATTTCAATTTCTGTGCATTCAAGAACAGGTCTCTTCCTTAATTTGTGCTGGTGTAAAGTCCATACACCATGTAAAAAGTAGGAAACACATCCTTTCCTGTGATTTGTCTTCAGCAGAGAAACTAGCACACTAAAAGCTCCCTCCTGTCTCCAAGTCTGTTACTTTCTCAGGTCCAGAGACCCTCTTGGCAGGGTAAATCCCATCATTCTTAACCAGGATAGGTGTCTTCACAACCTTCAAGCCCATTTCCTGGCCCAAATGCACTCAACATTTGACAAAAGTAGTGGGGGCCAACATAAGCTCAAGCAGACCCTTACAGTGCAAACCACAAAAGCTTTGAGAAGTAAATACAACCCTGCATTAAATTGAATGCACTACCTGAGATCTCACACACGTTCCTGAAACCAATACTCCATCAAAATGACAGAGAAGCACCACTTGAAAAGACAAATGACATCTCAAATACCTGTGTCAGATGAAAACGCACTGTGGAAGAAATGCCTACAGGTCTAATAAGTCACTAAAAAATGCAGCATGAAAAGGTGAGAGTTTATCACAGAGCTTTGTAACAAAAGCTAACCAGGATGCTGCTGGAGTGAAAAGCCAAGGCCAGCTAGTTCCAGGCACAAAGAGACACCTTTGCTCTCTCCACACCACAGGGCCAGAGATGTCACTGGAACTGACAGGAACAAGCCTTGACACCAAACCTTAATCCAGAGTCAGAGTTGTGTAAAAGCAAGACTGTGGACTGAATCCTGTGTGTCACAATATCATACGTAAAGAAAACCTCAGTAAGAGTCATTCTGGATTAAATAACTCCTTCAGAGACAGAACACGCCAATAAAATAAGAACATAAATCACTTTCATTTACTACCTGCCATTAAAACACAGAAGTTACTTGTTTTGGGAACTGGTATGCAATTAGGGGATTGTTTGACAAACATACTTTATATTGTGGGATTAATCTTTTCTCTTTAAAGTTTTTTTTTTCAAAGTAGTAAATGACACAGAATTCATTACAGAAACACAAGCAAGAAAGCAATCTTTAGCTTTCATTTTTTATTCTAGCAAAAAAGAAACCTCAAAGCTATTTTTGCTAGAAGTGGCAGGCAGGCTATTTTCTAACTTACCCAAAATTGGTAGGCTCTACAGAACTTAATTCCCTCCTTCACAAAGCCTCAGCTGACAAAAATAGGACATTTGCCTGATATTTAGGCAGCAGGACTGAACGTGGCTGTCTGGTGAGACTGCCTGAACAGTAACTTACATCTTAAACCTAATATCCAAAATATGTATGTAGTAGAGGACTGAAATACTCTGGCTTAAGCATTGGTAATAGTCTAGGAGATTAACATCAAGCTTTGGCTTTCATTAAAGGAAGTCACACACTCTCACATTACTATTTTTTAAGCCATATAAAAGACACTGTGGATGTGTTCTACAGCTCAGACATTTCAAGAATTGCTTTCAATTAACATGTCAGAGGTTAAGTAAATGCTGCTGCGTGGGAACCAAACAGCTATTCCATACTGTAAAATTTTTACAGGTCACTTCCACATTTGCCTCTGTATTTTAGGACACTGCTTCTCTTTTCTTCATTTGTCTCCACAATGAATCACACTCCTCTAGCTTATAAAGCAAAACAAAGACAGGACTACAAACACATGCCAGCCCACTAGTACTGCCCTTTCCCATATTCTAGCTCCAGGAAATTAAAAGTAGCTTAAAAGTCAACCTATTCTCTTCCATCTGTTTGAAGTCACTATTTCATTCTGCATTAAAATGCATATAGAGCCTCAAGGGAAAAAATATGTCTCTGAGATCAGTCCTTTCAAACTTCCAGACAGAATTCAACATATCAGTCAAAATGCATCCCATTATCACAGCCAGTAATCCCAATCAGGTGTCTGACAGCATTCTACTGGTCCTTTGAAACTGCAGCTCCACCAGCCTGGGAACAGTCAGAACTGACCTCTGCAGAAACATTTCAACTCCGAGGCAGAAATGTTTGTCTAGTTCTTCTGGAAGTGATCAAGAGCATTCTCACTAACAAGGCATCAGACAGTCTGGCTGCTAGTGATGAGTCACCTGTCTGTCTTCCTCGCTGAAATACTTGATAACAGGACCTACACAAAATGGTCAGCATTTTTGTGATTCTTACGTTTGTTCCACTGCAACAGGGTAGTACCACCATTTTCAGCTGAAGAGCTAAATCAAAGACCAACATCTGCGGTTCTGCACTTCCCAGAACATCTGCACCAAGGTCAGGCATTCCCTTGAGCTGCACACACCTCTGCAACAACTGAATGTCTTCACAATACCAGTCCCACATGCAACCATCACATCCCATGATCATGCTACTGCAGAACAGAAAGCCTAACTCAAAACATTTTTATCACTGCAGAACCAAGGAAGCCTCATTAACCTCAGTACTGCATAAATACATATAGACAGTCTGTGCCTGTAGCAAGTTTAAACTAACTAGAAGTCAAGTGAAGAATAGAAGCAGAAACAAATACACAGCTAATAAGGTCCTACTCCAGGTTGTGCCAGTGGCAGAATCTCCCAAGTCCTGAAAAGCCCAATGCCTTTGAAACACAGAGCACCCCTGCAATAGTACCTTCCCATTAACTTATTTGTCATACCAGCTTATTTATTGTAGACTTGTGAAAAAGACAGAGAGGCTCCGTGGCTGCTCACTTTGGTGTTTTGTACAGCTGTAACTTAAGGCCACAAGAACATACACGCTACCTTTGGCAGGTGCAACAATACAATTGCCGATGCAGAAACAATTTGGGAGCCTGTATGCCTGCAGCCCACTTAACTGTATGGAAAAGGGAGAGAACTGCACTTGAGAGAGTGCATGAGATCAGCAAAGTGTCTGAATTCAAAAGAGCTTATCTGTTGAAGCTCCTGATACCTTGTCCTTGAGAAAGCTGACATTCTCAGTTAATAATCTTGGAATGTAAAGCTCAAGATCAAGAAAGGTTGCCCCTAAGCCAAAATTAAGATCCCTAAGGAGCAGGAATCAAATGAAAGCAGTCACTCAGGCATACTGTAGTTTAACACACAGCTAGTAAAAAAACATTTAGTTTTACCTAAACTAATAGGCCATTGTGGATACAAACTTTCCCCCTTGGAACAGAGGAATGCTTTTTGACTAAAGGATGTGTACATTTATCTGCCTTTCTAGCATTTGGGTGTTTCCTTTGCTAAGGACTGGATTACCAGCCCACTAGAACCAGTCTGCCTATGAGGGAAAGAGTCCAGCTCAGACAAGAGGACATTGCTACTTCCAGAACTTTATTTATAGCCTCAGTACAGTTGTCAGTCCATAAGCTGTGCCCAAATCTGGAACCCCAAGTCTGAATTCCTCTTCACAGTCCAGTCAAGAGCTCTAAACCAGACTCAATGATTCAGCTGCAGAAGGGGGAGTTTTTTACTGATCTGGATACTACTGGTATTGCCAAGACCATCGCTGATAAAGAGAACCAGCATTTGTCCCAGCCTGCAGACAAACCCATCTCTTTTCCAGAGGCTGGAAACAGCCTCAGCACCAAACCACTCACAACAGCCAAACTCACAGGCAGTTAACATCCTTTAACTTGCCTGATAAAAATTCTGCTGCCTGTACTTGTTTTACACAAGTACAGAGCAGCCAAGTAAAAGGACATAAGTCTGACAAAACATGCCTTAGATGTAAGGCATCCTTGCATACCACAAACTCTGAGCCCAGAGAAATTATTTAGGTGGGCAAAGCAGGATTTATGGTGATACAGTCTCTAAAAATTCAGTCAATTGTTTCATCTTTACCCCCACACCCCTCTTCACTCTAGTAAGAGCACTAAGGGTTATCATGAGTTTCTTGTTGAAGAACACATGCCACACAGTCACAACTGGTTTCAGAATTGTGTTTCAGTAAAACTTTTTTTTTTAATTAAGAGATATTTCCAAACTTTTTAGAAACATGAAGTAATCTGCTAGGTATTTAGAGGCCACAACTGTAGGGAATAGAAGCAACAAAAATACAACCATAACCACACTGCAACATTTCTTCCCAATAGCATTTCTCATCCACATACTCAAGAGATGACCATAATACCCACCCAGGAAGCAGCCAAGGGATGGCCACATTTTCTTTTTCTCTGTCAGTCTGAAGTTTTCTGTGTAAACAATAGGAATTTTTGCTTGAGAGTGCAGTATATCCTATTGGAGTGACTGCCGGCATTTTCTGAAGGTCACAAAGCTACCTGACATCAAAACACAGCCTTTTATGGAACTCATTTTTTGGTGTCAAAGTGATTTTGAGTTCCTCAGAAAAAACATTAAACCCAAAGATTGACACATGAGCAGAGGAAGCACCACAAAGTCACTCCAAGCCTCTCCTGTCAGTCCTTCCAAAACTGTAAGGACGAGCATGTTATCCAAGCATTGCAGATACCAGGACAGCAGCTCTTACATGAGAACTTCAAGTAGCAGCAACTACAGGACAGGATTTAATCAATCAACTATTGCACAGGTTGTTGCAGCTCAAGGGGTTTGGTTTCAGGGTTTTGTTTTAAACATTGTCAACACACTCTTCCAGAAGCAGGGACAATGCAATACAACTATGAAGACAGTTGCCACTGTTGGGATTATGCACTACTTAGAAAAGATGTACGAGGCCACAGGGAATTAAGGCCATAACTGCTCACTCACAAAAGTGCTTATTTTAGTGAAGCCAACCATCATTCAGCCATGCACTACTCACACGTGAACTGTTTTCAAGCCAATTTAACTGGACCAGTAGGTAAGCCTCAGCAGAGCTCACAATAGAGCATTTCAAAGTGAAGGCAGAGCTCAGGAACAGTGATATCACTTCACCTCTGTTGCACTGGACTAGGCAGTGTCAGCTTAAGGACCAAACTATGTCATCAACACAAGGCAGCAGATGACAGCTGGAAGTCAGTCTGGTCCAGATGCACTGGTGAGCTGTAGTATGTGGTGAAGACTTCACCCTTTGACCAGGACACACAACACCTGCACCAGGCAGAAGTGGATGAGCATTTCTTCTCCAATACACTCAGTTCTCTCTTGAACCCTTTAATCAACATCTTCACTGACGTTACTGACATTAACCTATAACTCTCTGTACTATTCCCTACAAAACCATTTTTAATTCCAGTTTAAAGCCAGCCAAGTGTCAGAATTCAGTCAGAGCAAGAAAAGTCACATAAAACTCACATTATAAGCAATGAAAACATTCTGCTGTGCTCAGGCCTTTTCAAAGAGGTTTTATGATCAGCTGTTTCTCCACTGAACCAGTAGTGTAACAGTTTATTAAATGCAATTAATGGCATATCTTGAATGCTCATGAAATTCTACAGCAAAATGAGTCACTTTCTCAGTTTCAAAAGAGGGGCCTCTCAAGTGAAAAGAAGACCTGAAAAGATACAGTTGCTGAGAGAGCAGGAAGTGCAGAGATGTTGCATGTCACCACTGGTAACAAATACTACACACCCAATACATAAATTTAAAAAAAAACCCACCAAAACCTGCAGCAGCCAATGTTGTTCTCCATTTTAAGAGTCTTGACGTGATTTTAGCAGCCATCAGCAATCCAGTTTTATGCAGCTGGAAGTTGCAAGATGGCACCTTTTCAGAAAATTGCTAACGAACAAATGCAGTTCGCAAAGTTCTGTAAAAGACAGGTTATTTGAGCTGAAAAAAAGGCTTCTTCATTGCATTTACACCTCCCAAGTTATGTCTGCTGAAGCACAGATAGGAGCTGATCTTCACAACTCAAATCAAATCCAAATTCCACCAATAACCTGGTTTGTTCATAGTCATTTCCAGCAAAAACCCTCAGCCTACGAGATCAAGAAAGTGACAACACTATAATACCTGGATTCATGCTTTTAAATAAGACCTGTCCTTGTTTTCTGAAGTAATATTATCTGTATCAATGAGAATTTTGCTTTAATGAAGGGATCAGCTATGCAGATATATGAGAAATCTGATGCTAGATACAGACTAGACAATTACATGATCTGAAATGTCAACTACCTTCTGAATATCAGTGTTAATTTTAGTAAGCACTTATGTCACCTTCCTCAGACACAGTTTACAGTGACATGAATTTGTCATATTCTTGATTGCTCCTGCCCAGTACAGAGAAGGGCAAGTATTCTTTCATACTTACCAATGTCCTGCAATAAAGAATAAAATGGCATTTTCCTCATTCTAGATGACCTGGCCTACCAAATTCAGTAATTAACTGACTTGGGTCCATTAAGCAAGAAAGAAGGTAAAATGTCAAGGCAAAAACTGTATTTTTAGAGCTTTTGTTTCTGTTGAGGAAGCATAGAAATTGTGTTCCTTTTGTTTGTCAGGAACTTTTCCCTCCCACTTCCAGTCTGCAACCATGTTTTCAGACAGTAAAACACTTCTCATTTTAAGTTAGGCTAATGTTTTAATACTACTTCATTAAACAATGCCCACAGCTTCAGCCTCTTTAAAAACACCTTTGATATTCAGGAGAGAAGTAGCCTAATGTGCCTAACAATATTTAATTATTAAGAATATTTAATACTCCAAAGCATCAATTTGGTTGCATGTTGTAAAGAACCTGCTTGAATAATAACCTAAACCACAAGAAACCCTCCAAACATCTAACAGAGACATGAGTACAGATGTAATGTTATACTTGGCATCAGTCACACACAGCATAGATGGCCTTAACTCCCCCCAGACTGTGGAGAGTTGAAGGCTGCACATCATCACATGAAAGGCAATCTCAGATTAGCATCCAGACCTTGGATTTGCTCTGAAGAAATGAAGGAGAAGTAATTTCTTACATAATGTTATCACAAAAAAAGGTTATTTTATTTTTAAAACTTTCTTTTAATCAAGTTTCCAAGACTAAATGCAAAGAATGATGAGCTCTCATGACTGCTTTGTTTACATACACATATATATAGTCCTCAGGCAGCAAGATTCCCAGGACACTTTCTGGTCTCAATAGGAACATCACAGTTATTCCTGCTACTGCAAGCCTCAGCTACTGTTTCCCACTGAAAACTCTGTGTCTTAACCTATTTCAGCTGTTGCTACCTTTATTGGATTACGACTACACAGCTCAACAGCTCGGTCAACAAGCAACATAACAAGACTGAATCACTTTTCTTTTTTCCTGGCTGGTCTCTCTTCAGGTACTCTGAAGAGGTCAGTGTCAGTTTCAAGACAAAAGAGGCATATGAATGAAAAACAGTTTCAACATCTGAAGGACAACTCTCAGCCTGTAAATCTTGCAGGGCTGAGGAGAAAGTAGAAAAGACTAGGCCTGTCCTTCTTTCTTGCAGACTCCATACACATTTAAGTTATTTACTAAGTGACAGAGAAACAAACAACAAAAAAACGCTCCAAGCTTCAGTTTCTAGTTATGATAAAATGTAACTTCCCCTTACATATCACAAGTCTCAGGAATGACATCACATCAGCATCTGTTCTGAACAACACACACAGGTCAGCTGCCTTCAGAAATACATCAACCCTCCTACACAATCTCAAACCTGAGTTACACACTTCATTTTTCTAGCAGGATGCTGGAACTTACACAGATAAGTCATACACACCATCTGACTTTGTCACTCTTCACAAGTCCCTCTTTTAGGCTTCCCTAAGCAAGTCCGGGAGTAGAGTTGTGGCAGTAACATGGAATAGCAATAGACAAGCTCCAGAAGAGAACAGCATAAAAAGACACTGCAGTATACTTTTTCTGTATTCTGAAGACAAAACAAATACACACTCTCTTCTATATATACAGAAAAGATAAAGTGTCCAGGATGAGCACACTGACATCCACTCCTACAGTTTAGTTGGCTTGTTCATTATATAATTGAGACACACATGCAGAGAAGTATTTTAACTCATCAGTGGTTTCAGCCGGGTTTATACTGCACAGCATTCAAATCCAGCAAAAGACGTGTACAAGGAAACAGTAGAACAGTTACCTCCTCACTAAGAAGTCCAAATATACCCAACAGTGTGTATACAGAAATTCTATTTACAGTAACCGAATCCAGTGCTGCAGCTTTCCAGCAGCAGCCACATGCATGTGAGTCTGAAAAAGCGCTCAGCTGTCACCACCCTGATCAGAGGAGCACTGTTACAGTAGAGCAACACTGACAGTCAGTTGAAGGATGACACCTAACAAGTGCACTATTTGTGAGAGTCTGCAGTCATTCCTGCACTCACTCAGAGGAGTTCTGAACAAACAACTGCTTTAATACCCAAGAATAGCTACAGAATCTAAGAAGTCTACCTTCAAGCTAAGGACAGAATTATTTTTTCTATCAATTTAAAGGTTATATTCTAGTGTTAAAAACATTTCTTCATCAACATCTTATTTTCTAGCATCCCCTTTAAAAGAAGGTTACTTATTTTAAACAAGCTTTATACCTAGAAACATTATTTCAATTTCAGCAGACGCCTTCACATACACAACCCACAAACCTACCACAAAAGAGCCTTTTTGCTACATGCCCCTGCAAGTGTTATCATAAGTCTTTGAGCACAACTTCTTTAAAAAAAAGAAGGCAAAGAAGCAGCCCGTGGCCATAAGGAATAGACAGAGAAGATAAGTGTATTGTCATTGTTATAAGAAAAAGCATGGCTGAAAGTACTTTTACAGCAACACAGTTTCCTCTCCATTTCCTGCAGCAAGCATGGAGCGCCAGCCACTGCACTAGTTAAAACAGTACAGCAATCACCACAGACCAAAAAGCAGAAATCTCACCTGATAATAAGTCTTAATGTTTCTGACTAAGATAGTCAGATTTTGAACCCGAAGATAGGTGTCATTATTTACGTGCTTGTTGACACATTGGTTGGTTGGTCGAGGATCTCTGTTAAAAGAGGAAAGAGAAAAAATACTATTAGCCTGGTGTTAAGACTCAACATCTCAGTAATACACCAACTGGAGAACCTTAAAGTTTACACATGAAGTACACTGACATAAATATACAGGGTACATAAACAATAATCCACAATAGAATAAGCTCACTACCTTTGCACTTAATTATAAATTGGAAATATTCCTGCATGTCACAAAGTTCCTTAGTTTAACCCACACAGCACTCCAGGGTAACTTCCCTCACTACCCATATTTCCCCCCAAAAAGAGCATATCTAGTTTGCTTTGATCTAGCATGCACAGTCTCTCATAATAAGGGTGTTTATTTATTCAAATAAAGGGAAATCTAGGAAATACTACCATGGCTTCCTTGGCTTTGGAGTTGTATGACAACAGATGGGTATTAACACTTGATCAGTGATCACTGTGAAAACTGTAAAAACCAGATGTATTATAAACTGAAGGGAAAAAATACTGCAATTATTATACCCATGTCATCTAACTACATCTCTCACACATACACGGTGTAGTTTTGTTTCATTTTAAAGGAAACAAATCAAAATTGTACCTGAAGCAATTTTATTTCTAAAATAAAAAATAAGACATAGGGGAAAAGCTGCAAACAATTTAACATGAACATACACCTTCAGATCCACTGTGCACACCCTAATGTGTTGCAAAAAATGGAACTTGAAAATCTTTATCTGGCAATAGCATAGATCAAAGCTTTGTGTTTCCCCTCTAATAATGACTCTTATCAGCAGACTCCTACGCAAACCAAACACCTGCCTCCCAGAGCTCTGCTCTGGCTGTTAATTAAGCCATTCACAGCTCTTCCAGGGCCAAATATTGAACTCGGGTGTTGACAAGGAAATAAAAGAGGAACTGATCCAATATTTATTTTTAAAATATATCTGCCAACGTTTACATAAGTATGTCAAAGAGCTTTTTCTTTCTTTTTTTTTTTCTTTTTAAATGCACAACCATTTCAGAGCACCTTTTGAGTGAAAGTGTTATGTTCATAAGTATGAAAAACACACAGATATTGTGGAGACCAGAGAAAGCTGCCTTGGCAGCAGATAAAGTCAGACACAGTATTCACATACCAAGATTCCAGCAATCTGAAGTACAGATGACCAGCACTGCCACTGGCATAAACTAACAAGATGCTACACAGCCCTTACAGAAGCAAAGGATTTTTTATACTGATTGGCACTGTAATAAATTATGAAAGAACAAAAAGATAAAACAGCAACAGGCTTTTAAAGTAAATTCTGTAATAAGCATTCAGTTTTACTGATGCTCAGATACAAGAGTGTAGCAGCCATATCCATAGCAGTGTGACAGCAACACTGCAAGCTGGGAAAAGCACAAATGCCACCTGGGCTCAGCTCAGACCAGACCTTGCCTTCAGTGCTCTGAGCAGATGCTGGACCCTGAAGGAAGCTGGACACTTACCCTTTTCAGGCAAGGTCATGACAACAAACCAAGAAGCTAAAAAAGAAGAAACATTCAGTAAAGAGAAGCTGGCCAAACAGAAGGGTCAGCCTGCAGTTCTCATTTCCACGTGAAGGCTCATGTAGGCAGAGTGCTGCCATGCCACATGCTGGCAGTGTCCCCGCTCCATGGCCAGGAAGTGAAAGCTTTGACTGGAAAGCAGAGCTTACTCCACAGCCCCTTCTATATCCGCACAAAGTGGGGCAAAAATGCACAAAACCCACCCACCAGCCACAAGAAAGAAGAGGCTATTTCTTTAGCAGCTGTAGGCAGTGGGACTGTAGGACATGGATGAGGTTTTCAAAAGCACTTAAGACACCAAACAATTCTCCTTTCCAGACAAGACCTGCTCATCTTTGCACAGTGGAGATAGTGTTACAAGAACATAAGTACTGGAAGAACCAGGCTCCCTGAACAATTCCAGAGCTTTTATCCTACCATCTTCGTTAAGGGTAAGTGATTGCCCCAAGAGCCCTTAATGCCACTGACCTCAGGGTCCTCTTAACCTGCAGCCAAGCCGCAACACAGTGTCACTCTGGCAATCCTGCGATTTCTTCTTCACCACAAGAAGTAAAAAGCTTTTCTGAAAGTAGAAGGTAGCTCAAAAACCCAGTGGTTATGTTCCCTGAACATACTGTGTAACAGCTTCACACATCACCTCCTCACTTCAGAGAAGGACCCTCCACACAACACAGGAAAGGCCAGCACAGACTACACTTCAAACTACCACAGGGCTATTCTTCTTCACAGGGAAAACTAAACAATTCACTCCCAATGAGCATTACCCAGTGTCTTCACTTGCTACCATATTATTTTCTTAATCCTGAATCAGATAAACTCAAATACTGACTAGAGCTGTTCTTGTTCCGCAGCCAAGAACTTGGAGAAGTCCCAGAAAGTTGTTCTTGGAGGAACTGGGAAGATCCCTCCCTCACCCTCCAAAAATACATTTATTCTTTCCAAAGGTCTGATGCATGTGTTTATTCAGAAAGAATGTATTTGTTGCATTTTCCAATGTTTTCTGCATCAGACCTCATGCCTTGAATAACTGCATTGCATATATGCAAGGACAGCCAGATCCCTCCTGCTGCTGCTGCCTCTGCCAGGATGCTCACCCGTGGGATGGAGGAGCCAAGGGAGCCGGCAAACCACCTTCCTGGTGTGGGAGCAGCCCCAGATCCACCTGCCACCTTCCCACAGAGGGAGCAGAGAGCAGCCCATGGCAGGCAGGCCTTTGCACAGGGGGACAGGCCAACACCCTGGGGTGAGCTGCACTCAGGGAAGGAGCAAGCTCCTGGAAATCATCCCACCATCACACGTGCTTACCCACTCAGGAGAAGTGAAAGCAAAAGGCTAAAAAGCTAGCTAGATCGAGGTACTCCAAACACTACAACTGGAACAGCCTGATTTACAGCAGGGAAAAGCAGGAAGAGGAAGCAGAGTCCTCAAGGAAAAAAAGCATCCAAGTAAATCACACAGTAAGAAGCAAATTCTGTGCCTGAAGACATGGCTGTCCTAAAGAAAACAGAACTATTGGCACCACACTTTGCATATTATAGCATCTGCCTGGTTGGTGAAACTTGTTTATGAAGCATTTTACAGAAAGAAACTCTTTCCAAGGATCACATAGAAAATTAAAAATACTTTTTGCAACACTAACCAGGTTACCCAAACAAATTTCTGCCTGGATGTACCTGAAAAATCCCTGAATAAAACCTCAGATGCCTTTTCAGTCCTTTGATGTTTGGTCTTTCCCTTACACACAAATCTATTAAAAACTACGTTTCTTGTTTTTTGAAAACCACCTACTCCTCAAGATCAAAACAGTTATCTAAATAAGACTGAGACAGCATGGCTGAGGTGTGACTACAGGAGGTACTCCACAAACCAGTAAAAAACCACCCAAACCAAATATACAGAAGGAGAGACTCAAACCTCACTATAGACTCAAACATTTTAAAGAACTCCTCTGGTTTGTACACCTTCATGACTGTTAAAGAGGCAGAGAGGAAAGGAACACTCAGTAGACACAGGACAAGTTCAGCACCTGCAGGGCCAGCAGCACAAGTACATGAAGATGCAACCCCTTAAGTCACCAATTAATAAAAGTAACAAAAATAACAAATTATATTTTAAAATTCAGAATTACAATTCTATTCCTACAATTTCTGACAAGTCATTTTGATGAGCAAGGTGGGGAAGGCCGTAAGTTGAGCCGAAGGGTTCTGAGACACCAGAAGGAACTGACTGTGCCTGGTGTGCTCAGCCTCCTGCACACTAACCAAAAATACACCACTCCTGGACCAATCTAACCCTCCCATCATCCACCTTCTTACCCTATCATCAAGTGAGACAGTGCCACTAAGGCTCACAGGGTTTCTAAACTGCCTAGAAAATGATAGAAAAATGTACCTTTAAACAAGATTTTAATTTAAACAGATGCACACCTCTAGCCTTCTGGTATTCGTGCTACTTGCTACAAACCACACAAACTGGGCACTCACATGTTCCTGTCACATGGTCTAAATTAAAGAGGACAGATCGACAGCACCACAAACCATGACAGCTGCAACTGAAATAGAAAAACCTATTATTGTGCATTTTTATAATGGGGCTTTAACACAAATAGCTTTATCAGCTGTATTCCTAACACACATTCCTGTTTGCTAAATGTCTTGACAGAAAAGCAGAGTCTACTATCAATTAGAAGAATTAGAACAAGCCAATGTGAAAACACTTACATGCCAGCATGTGTAAACCTCCCCTCCGATTTCTTACAGAAAGTTATATTTGGGAAGTTAAATGGGGCAAATATTTGCTTATGCTTGTAGGCATTATGCCCCAGCTGCAACTGTAGTACTGAAGGCAGTCTATGCAGTGTCACCGCGTGCTCATTTCATACCAGGAAGTGACACACAGCCATCTGAGGAAAGTTCTTTAAAGTTTGTCTGCAGAGAACCTCATTAACCTGGTACCCATAAATCACCAGCAACCCAGAAGCTTGGAACACAGCAGTTTCATTTTGAAGATTAACAAATATTTTTCTATAGAGTATTCAGCCAGCACTGCAAGTCTGCAAAAATCAACGTGTCCTTCATGCATGAGCAGGTTGGGGTATAGATTTAAACAGGACACAGGAAGAGGAAACCACTCATTTACAACAAAATGATTTGAAAAACTGTATGTCTTGTTTTAAAATCTAAGTGGGGAAACCAAACATTGCTGTGTTCTTGCTATTCAAGTTAACTTGTTAAAGAGCTAGGCACCCTGTTTGGAACCAATCAGTCCCCAGTTCTCTTAAAAACAGTCTTGCTTTTTTTAGAGATCATCAATTAGCAAAGGGATCACCCGCAAAGCCCAGGAGCTGCTTCCCTACCAACCACAACCCATCCAAGCCCAGGCCAGGTCCCCTTCCTCTATCCTTGCACCATGGCTACATTTGGCATTCCTGAGCAAACCACATTTTATTCAGGGATGGCATTCCTGGAGGCAGTTCATTTCTGAGCAGGATGAAGCAAAGACACAGACTGATTTTCACCTCCTAACACAGATCCAGTAGTGACCTGGCAGGCAGAAGACTGATAGATGTCAGCCATCTCTCTGGTGACACAGCTGATACGAACCCACTGCCTAGAAAACATTGCCTGTAAGTTTAAGCAGCTGGGATCTTCTCTACTCCAAGTTGCCAGACAGCATTTGGGGAAAATCCAAGCTATTACAACAGAAATTAGAGGCTTACTGAACTCCTACAGCCCACCCACACCTCAAACAGCTAAAGCCCTACTTTCACTCAACAATTGCCACTCAACAGGTATATCTGGATTTCTTCACAGATACACCTGTCTTTTTTGCCCTAAATTAAACTTTAAATCTGCTTAGCTGCAGGACAAAACCGTTGTATTTTTAGCAACAAACTTCCCAAGAATTTGGCTTTCAAAATCTTCAAAGAAACACGCTGACTTGCAGCAAAGTACTGCATCCCACCTGGTGTTTAGGTGCAAGCTCATGTGCCCCTCTTATTTCTGGTCCAGTAGTCAGGCAAGCTGGGTGAAAGAATTAAAAGCAAAGGAACACACAATTGATGGGACAGCTATCCACACCAGGAGCCCAACTCTTTCACCCTGTTATGTTCTACTCTCTCCATGTGTGTGCAGGCCTGCACCTGTGCTTTCAAGTAATCAACACTATCATGGCATGGCGTATCAAATTCCAGCATATTTATCAAAGGCCCTCATGAATACACTTTCAGCAGGAATAAATCTCCAGCCAAGCACTGACAGCCATCTTCAGGAACCAGAACTTAAGAAAACCTCATGAGTAAGCATTTCTAAAAACACATTTATTTTTTTATTCTGAAGGCTCTGTGGGGCAGAAACACACCTTGTCCAGGCTTCCCCGACTTACAGGCAAGCAGTAATTACACCGTAATTTCTAAAGGCAAAGTCAGGGAAAAGTAAAGGTCAGTCTGCACTTCTCCTGAGCACCTTTCTGAGTCAGGATACATAAATAAACTTGCAATCCTTCCTAAATTAAACAGTTTTGGGCTCTCACTACAAAGCTTTTGGTTTCAAACTCCTTAGACACTACTAGAAGCACTGCCAAAACTGCCTAAAAAGGGGGAAAAGGGCCCAATTGTGTATAATGGGACAGTTTCTTACTTCACACTGCTTGTGTTTCCCACACTTGACTTTCTGAGAGAACACTAGGAGAGATTTTTTTAGGGGAACAAACCCACCCAACCATAACTCCACCAACTTATTTACCTGACTGCATAAAACAAGTAAATACGTCAGGCCATTTCTCACAATACACATGGGATCACACAAAAAGCCAACTCGTGTCACTGCACTCAGCCAGCCTATAGGCTATTTTCCTTGTTTCCATGAGATCTTACCATTCGCTCCTTGTCCCCAGAGCACTGTTCAGTAGCTTAGACCTTAACGACTCTATATCTCCTTAGACTTATTTCAAGGGCCAATTACAAAATATTTACATTTGCCCACACCATCTGATAGAGCACTTCTAAAATACATCTCTCAGAATGCCACGGCCATTCAAAAGCAATGTAACATCATACATTCAAGAGCAACTAATTTTTCTTGTTTTGAAATAAGAACACTATAGCACATATAATCACATAAATGCATTGGACAACAGTGCTAGTTTAGTTAATCCTGCAGGAGACTCAACTGCTGTATCTTGGTAGTTTGGTCAGTCACCTCTGTGCCAAACACAATGGTCATAAATCAAAATTTAATTTCCCACACCTTGGGGAGCCTGAATTCATACTCAGGGCTCCATATTGCAGAAAGTTATTTTTTTAAAGCGTAATTTTTCCTTGAAAAATGTTGGGAATTATGCCTTATCGTGACAACAGGTTTCCATCCCAGCTAACACTTTACACCACATGGGCTGGCTAATCTGGATTCTGTTCCAGTTCAATTCTTTCACTGTTGGTAACATCAAACTAAAAGAAAACTTTATTACCTTCTCACACGGAGCAGCCAGGTACCAGAAGATAACAAAACTTGGCAAACTGAGTAAGTGAGGCATGGGTTGTCAGACTTTAAGTTATTAAAAAATAACTTAAAAGAGTCTAATATGAATTCTTCATTTAAATGCTTAGGCTAATAGTGCAAATCATTTGTCAAGCTTCAATTGATTTCAATCACTTGATGAGAGTGCAGTGACAAAATTGAGTGATTTCCAAAGTCTCCTAATCTGAAAACCAAATACATCTCCCTACAAATTCTCCCTCTGATATGTTTCAGAATATTTAAAACCAGATACAAGAAGAATGCTGTCAGGATCTGCATGCAGCAGATCAGCAACAGGAAAGGATGTGGTTAAAAACACAGTACAAGCCCTAACAACAACTCATTCAATATCACAGTATTTTTCAGCCCTTCATCTCTTAACCAATTTCTAAGTTCCGTCAACACAGGGCCTTACAGTGCTTCCTAAAGAAACGTCACTGAGTTGAGAGGTTTCTTCTAAATTATGTATTTAGTATCTAAGTTTACGCAAGAGCAGACAAAGTTCAGATGAAATCTTCGCAGTAAACCTTCATGATACATTGCTTTCATTTCCTTCTTTGTACTGCCACACACCTTCCATTGCAGCGAGTGCGAACAATTGAAAAAATGTAACTGTTGGGGTGGCGGAAATGAGGAAAGGGAAAAAAAAAACACCCAGAAAAAACTAGGAGAAAAGTTAAAGAATACTTTACAGAACTGGATTCGTTCGGGGTTGTTTTCCCCGCTTTGTTTTTGTTACTTTCAAGGAGCAACCGAAAGGGAAGCCGCTCCGGCCCCGCGCCCAGTTCCAGCCCGCCGGCTGCGGGGCATTCCCGGCCGGAGTCCCGCACGCCCGTCGGAAAGGGCGGCCCTGCGCCCCCTCTCGAGCCCACTCACATCTGAAGCATGATTTTGTTCAGGACGACGCCATCCACCAGGTCCATGTAGACGCCGAGGTTGTCCTGGTCCCCGCTGCCCAGGTCCCCGAAGGTTTTCACCTGCCGGAGGAAGCACAGCGCGGTTGGGGAATGGCGGGCGGACCCGGGGCAGCCCCGGCGGCACCCCCGCTCCCCCCTCGCTCACCCAGGTCACCAAGGGGCTCTGCAGGAAGAGCTCCAGGAGCTCAGAGACGGTCACGTCCATGTCGCCGGAGCTGGGGCGGCGGCGGGAGGCTCACTCGGGAGACAAAGGCTCGGAGCCCATGGCCCGCCGCCCCGCTGCCCGCCGGGCGCTGCCTACAGGGCAGACAATGCGCGGCGCATCGCCCCCCCCCCGCCCCGCGCCGGGGGACACGCGGTGCCTCCTCCCAGCGGCAGCAGGCCGGTCTGCCACGCCGCGCTCTCCCCGCGGCTGCAGAGGAGCTCCTCGGACAGGAGCGGAGAGACGGGTTCCGGGGCTCAGCCGCCCGCCGCGAACGCGCCGGGGCCGCAGCAGAGGTGGAGGTGCCGCGGGACGGAGCGAACGGCGCCGCTGCCCTCGCTGTGCGGCCGCGGTACCTGCGGCGGGCGCGCCCTCGGCAGAGCGGCAATTACAGCGGGGCGGTGGCGCGGCCTGACGGGCAGCGCTCGCAGCCAATGGAAATGCGCGGGAGGCGCGCTCCGGCCAATGGGCGCGGCGCTGCGCGGCGGGGGCGGGGCGAGGGGCGGGGCGCGCTGCCCGTCCCACGGCAGCCCCTGCGCGCCCCGGCGGGGCCGGGCTGGGTCCCGCACCCGCGGAGTGTTTCCCGGTGTAACCGGGGGGATGCGGAGCCACGCTGGGGGCAACGGTACCTGCCGGGAGCCGCCCGGCGCCGTGCCCTCCGCCGCTGGGACCGGCGCTAGCGCGGAGCGGCAGCGCGCGGGTCCCACGTTACCGCTTTACAAAGTGCGAAGTTCTGCTCAAACTATTTCGGCTGGCGAGAAGAGCCGCCTTAGCGGCGCTTCCGAACGGGCCGCATAAACTTAAGGCAGCTCGAGGAACTGAGAGGGAGCACTCCGAGCAGAGCGCAGCGCAGCCGGTTGCGCGCTCCGAGAACGAACCCGGAGCAGGTGCCCGGGGCGGTCCCGCCGAGGGTGCGGGGTAGCGGAGACGGGACGGGCGCTGCGAGCCCGACCTGCTGCCAGACCTACCTCCGGGGGTGCGAGCTACTTTCCCTAGGCGGGCAGAATTCATTCTGTCTTCAGTTTGGAAAATAAATAATCCCAGGTAATCGAAACGATTACTGCCTTGTTTATCCCAGTCTCGGAGGAAAAATAATTCAGTCATAAAGTTGAACAGTTTTAGTGCACCACGTCACACAGCGTGCTTGGGTTTGCCAGCATTCGCTTTGACGTTTTGTTCTGTTTTTTACATGTGTAATCTTTTATCAGTCTTTGCTTCAGCCACTTCTTAGTGCATTCTGCCCATTTCTTGTTCCATCATACTGATCTCGCAAAATATGATCTTACATAGTTGGGCAAACTATATCTCAGATTCTGGTTATTATTAACCACGTAACCTTACATATGTATTTTTGGAAAGGAGGTGGATACATGTGTGTTTGTGCATCGGTTGAGGGAGAGACATCTGTTGTTGTGCCTGAGGGAGCAGAGCAGTTTGCAAGCAATCTATTACTAAATGATAGACACTGGTGTTCACTGCGGTGGCCTGTTTGTCCCAGTAACGATCGGGTTTAATGATACGCTTCATGCGGATCCTTATTTTAGGCAGTCCCATAGACCAAGGAAGGATAACTCCCGGTTTCTAACCAGCCCTGGCACATGTGAACTGACACTTGTTTACAAGCTGGTACAGCTGTTTTGTTCAAAGTTTCTTGAGAGGATGTACCAGGAGGGTGCAAGTGGTTAAATTAACACTTCATTATGTGAGTCATGTAGTCCAACCGTTTCTGGACCTGAAAAGAAGGAAAGTTTGCAAGCAAACCATCTGTTGTAGTTGGAAGGAGAAGTAGGTATGCTTTAGCGTATAACAGCTCCTGGAAAAGAAGAGGAATGATTGATAGTTTCTCCACACTTCAGAGAGATGGACTGCCATACTTTGATTACTTGAAGCCTTATGATCTCCTGTTTTATGAAAAGTAATAACACTAATAAAGCAGTTACTGCAGTACTTGTAACAGATGCTTGTGTTAATCAATAGAACCAAAAGAAAAATAACTTAATATTTGAATAATATATGGAGCCATTCAGAGAAGATAGAACACCGATGCAAGAATGCTTTCCCACTTTTCAGAACTTGGATGTAACTCATTTGCAGGAGTAAACCTCGACAGACTCCTGAAATAAAGCAATGGCTGCACTGTCCGATCCAGGTGTTGCCAGTTGTGAGATAATTGAAAGAGAGGGCACATCATGGAGCACGGTTACAAAAATCCAAATTTCTTACCCAGGAAATCTTCCTGGGGATGCCGCTGGGTGCCAAATGCTCACACGTTGATCAAGGCGACTGCCTGTGTTACAGAAAATATTTGGCCACGAGCAGGAGGGGAAGGGGTGCTGGAGATGCAGCCATAGTAACAGGAGGGGCTGGGGCTGGGGACGAGGATGCTGATGAAGACGAGGATGGGGATGGAGGTGGAGATGGTGATGAAGATGAGGATGGGGATGGACGTGGGGATGGGATGGGGATGGCGCGGGGGATGAGGATGATGATGAAGACGAGGATGAGGATGCTGATGAAGGCGAGGATGGGGATGGCGCGGGGATGCGGTGCGGCCGCGGGCAGGGTGCGGGCGCTCTCTGGCGGGGGCGCGGGCGCGGTGCTCGGCTGCGCGGGGCGTCCGTGCTCTCGCGTCTGCTGCTGAGAGCGAAGGAAATAACACTTTCTGGCTTTGAAATGCGGTGGGAGAGCTGATGTAGTTGGTGAAATGCTGCTAAACTCCAAGGCGCAGGGGCGGGGGGTGCAGCCCCGGGGAACGCGGCTGGGACACGCTGCGCAGCGGCGAGCGCTCTGCACGCCCGGCCCGAGCCGCCCCGCCGTGGGCTGGCACAGCGCGGCTGCCCCGGGCAACCACAAGCCCAGGCTTGCCGGAGGAACCCCGCAAGTGCCGACCTGGCCGCGGGGGAGGGCGCGCTGCCCGCATGGGCAGCATACGGACCCCGCCTATAGCCCCAGAATGCCTGCGGAGGCGCTTTCCCCTCGGACATCCTGGGGCGTACTTGTCAGCCCCAGCTGCCTGTGGGCCCCGTCCTCCATGTCCTCTCCAAACTGTGGCTTAACATTCATAGTCTAAGCACTTTTATTCACCCACCTTGTGTTTCACCACGTACCTTATAAAACCTCACCTACCTAGAACAGTTCTCATTTCTGGCGGTACCTGAAGGTGCCGCCGTCCCACAGCAGACAATATAAAACAAATACCAGCGCATATATCCAGGAAGGTTCAGATTCAGACACGTATATGCAATTGTGTTCAGAAATCATCCTTCTTACCGTAATGATGAAAATTTGTAGTATTTAAGTTTAATGTGATTTGCAACAACTTTCTTTTCACACCATTTGCACATGGACAGCTTTTAACTGAAAACATAATTATCAAAGAAGTAAGAAGCACCAGAACAACGATTTAAAGCACGTTCAAAGGTAGAAGCATCTAAAGACATCAGCATGTTTAATGTCTCCGTTATCATCCTGTGTATTTCTAAAGCACTCTTCACAGCCACAAAGCACTCGATTTTCAGCGACACAGAAGGAAATTTCTAAGCTCAAGCATTTCCAAATGTTTCTTTAGGCTGACTGTAAATGGCATAATTCACCCCCCTCAGACTGTTCCCTAGCAACGAGTACAACCATCAACAAAGCTCCACCATTCAGCTGCTGTCTCAAGTGTAAGTTGCTGAGGGATGAGAATAACAGAATTCACGAGGTTACAATACAAAAGTTAAATTCATGGTAATCAGGAAAGAGCTTTTTCTGTTCCTTTGTTTGGGACTGTCGTTAAGCTGCCTTCTTGTAAATATGACTCTACTGTTCATCAACCAAATTCTCAGCTATGGAGCAAATTTGCTTTAAATAGACTGTAGCTGTAAACAATGGGTGCAAGGAAAAAAAATGAGGTGGTCAGAAGATAGCTTTGCTCCTCATAGTCTGATTCTGAAATGCTGTTTTCAATATTGGTCGTTTTGTTTGGTAAAGAAAGTGTTAGAGAAATTTGAATGACAGTAAAAAGAAAGAAACCTGTATGTGCTCCCAAAACACAAACAAACCCCCAGAAGTATATGCTGAATGGGAGGGGTGGAGGAGAGGGGGGAGGTGCTGGTGATTTACTGTGGGGGGTGACAGTGAGTGCATCCCTTAAGGAAAGCTGTTTGGAGTGCAACCTTAAAGAGAACAGAGCTACCCTGCAGTGTGTGTGGTGGCTTGTGACCAATGAGAGGCTGTGGTGTATGCATGGTGAATTGGTTAACCAATTATGTGGTAGCATGTTGGATGTGAGAGTGCATAAAAGATGTGGATATTACTGCGTGAGAGTTAGATCTACTAGGATGTGAGATGATGTAATAGGAACTTCTAGGAACTATCTACTTCTACTATGAGCTATGAGAACTGTCTGTTAATCTATCTTGAATAAACTCTCAAAGTTGTGAGCCTTCTGATCAAGCCTTCTGATGTCTGCTGTGCCTGAGCTCTTCTGACCATCAGTCCACAGCCCAGCTCAGTATAAGGGGCTCCCCCTATAATTTACAGTCTCTATTTTTACAGTCTCTGTGGCTGGTATCAGAAACATTCAGGGAGAAACTCACAGAAAACCTATCATTGAGCTTTGATCATATTCATTCCGTGCTGAAATTTAAGCCAGCTGCATAGTCTCCTGAGGAGATTAATGTAATACAGAATCCCAAATACAAGGAGAGAGAGTTTGGGCAGAACAT
This sequence comes from Pithys albifrons albifrons, assembly GCF_047495875.1. NCBI lineage: Eukaryota > Metazoa > Chordata > Aves > Passeriformes > Thamnophilidae > Pithys > Pithys albifrons. The sequence goes on along the minus strand of NC_092463.1, from coordinate 17,187,195 downwards.
CTCATAAACCTCTGACTCAATAAAAATTAAAGACAGAGTCAAATACACAAGGCAAACAGTAAAGTTAATACTGAGTAAAATATATGGGGAGAAGATGAAGGGGCACTAGTGGCTCTTTGCATGAACTTTAAAGAAAAGGAGGAGCACTCACATCCCAGGCAAACACAAAACGATGACATAACCTCGTTGACTTGAACCCTTCAGAGAGGAAATGAGTGCAGGAATACTCATGGGCCTGCAAGAAAAGAGAAGAAATTTAAGTTAGACTCATAAGCTACAGAGGTGCTAGAAATAAAAGCTGGTTGTGGGGATCTAAACCAGTGGTACAGGAGGATGGGAACCTCGTGTCCAGCAAATTGGGAAAGATGTCATCTGAAGCACCAGCAGCAGTAAGGGGAACATGTCTTGAAGGTTTTAAAGATACAATAGGTCCTGGTCTGATGAGAAATTGATTACTGAAGAGGTAAGGACCAAAATAATTATGTAGAGGCTTGGGGACCTTACCCAAGGCAGAAGATTGCCATGTTCCTCAGTTTCTCCCTCTTTGGCAGGAGGTAAAGAACTACACCAGCAGCATTAACTGGGAATCATGAGTAAAAGAACCAGTAGGATGACACCAGGGACTGTTACTGACCACTTTAAAGGGAAAATAGAGAAGTATAGAAAGTATAGAAAGAGGTAAAATGTATCAAATAGAACATATTTTGATTATGTTCTAATAATATGAAAAATATTTTCAAATAATAAGTATTAATTAATATTAATCATCACTAGCATATGCCCTTGTAAAAACAGAATGTGATTTTGAAAATCTAACATTTTAGGGAATTTTCATTCTTCACACTGCTGTTTTGGCATTTTAGTTATATGAGTGTATCAATATCTACACTGATGACATGGGGAGTGAGGTAACAATAACAGGCAAGCACAACCGAAATATTTGTATGCAGCTTTGAAAAGTACTTAGGCTGAATGAAGATTAAATTCATGTGCAAGAAAAACATTCCAAGGAGGAGAAGTTAACAAAGCCTCAGCAGGGAGGTAGGTGGCAGTAGGGCTGGGACACCACCTCAGATACCTACAAAGGGGAGAGTGATTTCCTGGAACAGTGAACAACGTGGGGAATGGGGAAAATTATGTCCCTGCTACCTTCTCAAACAGCACCCCAAATTCACTTCTGTGTGCTAGAGTCAGACAGATGTGGGAAGGATTTTAAGAATTTAAAGAACTAATGAAAGACTCCAGTTTTAAGGGGTTGTGAAGGAAGGCAAAAATCTAAGGTTGTCCAGTAATAACACCAAAGAAAGGGTTAGATACAGTTGTTTTACAAGAATATAGTAAAACCTGGTGATCAGTCGTTTATGTATCATGTGCACTGACTTAATGTGCAGAAACACAGAAGGTGGCTTTGATTCTAGTTGAATTTAATGCTATTTAAAGAAGGTCAGTGTGGACAGAAACTGACTTTAAAGCACATAGGCTTGACTTACTCTTAGAAGTGAGACTTTTTCTATTACAGATGCTTTAAAGAGTTGTTTATTTGCATTACAACACCGGTGTTTTACAGGTGCTTTAGGGACTGCATACTCCCTGTAGAGCACACAAGGATTCTACTCTTGAGGCTACTGTTCAAAACCCACTCCTTTCCTTGGCTATACACACCTTCTACCCATCCTTCTACTCTGATACAAGACCTGTGAGCAGATTATTAACCAGCCTAACTCAGTTCTCTCACAATTTGATGTAGTAGCAACTGGGGTGTTCAGAAAGCACAGAGAGAGGAACAGACATGCGGTAGTGATACAGACTATCTTATCTGACCTACGTCAGCCTCTAGTCACATTTTGCTAATATTTTACGAAGTCTGGTAGGACACTGCGAGGTGCAAGACACATTTTGGTATTAGCAGCACTCGAGAACAGCATTGCAGTAGAGGAAGGTCTCGATGTTCAGAGGGAAAGGTCCCTCAGCCAACCAGTTATTAAGAAGTGGGCTAGGTTGTGCTATGGTGGACTACCTTTAGAATGTCTGGATAAGAGCTTGAAATGACACCTTTCACATGTAGCCTTGCAAAGTTTCTCAAAATGCTGGGTATGGCTCTGGAGAAGGGCAGGCAAGCTGATGCTTGCATTGACCTTTGGAGCAGTTAACTTTGAGGACACTCCAAAGATGGCAGATAATTACAAATGCAGGTATTATAGAAATGCTTGGCTGTTCTGATGAGCAGTTTTATGCCCTCAGCTATAATATGCTGAATGTGGCATCTCCCGTCTTGGCTGTCTTTTGGTACTCTGGATTTTCATAGCCATCACAGCATCTGTAGCTGGCTGTTTTCAGAGCTCTACAAGAGGCTTCCCAGGGGGACACTGGCAACCACCTGGATTTCTATAGCTAGTTTTAGTACATCACCAGGAGCATGCTTATCCTCTCCATACAGAAAAAGGAGTTAATTTTCCAAAGTCTAATGAAAATTTGTCACTATACTTGCAGTACTCTAATTATAGATTGCCTTTATTCCTGAAATAATTGATCCCTTTAAGAGGATCTATTTAGGCATGTACTTAATTTGTTTTTCCTTAAAATGATGTAATTAACAGTAATGTTGAGTTTAAGTAACATTACTTCACTGTGAAGTTAATTTACAAAATGAATGAGATTTGTAAGAGTCCACTGAGGCGTGTGGCACACTGAAAATTGGAGTAATTCTAGTAATCTCATTAAAGATTATATAGTCCAAACAACCACACACAAGTCTCTAGAATTTGTGCTGTTGTTCTGATGTTTATGAGAAGGACCAAGAGATCTTGCAGTTTTTTACAAAATTGCCAGCACACAATTGCCCAGTGATATAAAGGTGATCTGTCTTTTCATGGAGATGCGGTAACTGGCCTGCTGTTCTCTGGTCTAGTGTGCAGACTCAACGCTCTGGCTGTTCCTAACTTCATTAGTGACACTGGGAAAAGGTCTATCATATTCTTGACTATCAAAAGAATATATGGGTGCAGGCTGCAGGTATCAAAATGACCCAGCTCTTGCAGTTGGATAGTCAAAGACTGGGACCTTGCTCCTCCCTTACTTTACTGCCATGCAAATATTCTCCCTCCCACCCTGACCTCTTTGAGTCTGTCTCAAAAGGCAGCAGACCAATACATTTATTGTCAAAGATAAGGATGCAAGGGCAGCGACAGACAGAACTTGGCCCAAGCTGCACTTAGGGATGAGGAACATAAGTGTGTTCCTCATAAAGCCATCAGGCATCTCATCCAGCACCTGCCAGGCAGTGAGGTAGGAATGTGTTTTTCCCTGGGGTTGCAATCAAACATCCTTACATTAGCAGTAAGCTGCAAAAGACAGCTCATAGGCTCCAGACAAACTGCACAACTACCACAGCCATCTCCTCTGGGTATGACACCACACACATGATGTAGCCACAGTCACTTATCTCTCCATTAAAGAGTTGACAAGATAGATTTGCATGCAAACATGTAATGCAAATGTAGCCCTTCATTAGTGCACAATTAACATGAATTTGATACAATTTAATCAGGAGCATTAAACATTTTAAGTGTGTGGAGTTCAGATCCTAGAGTATAGCTTAGGCCACTGGTGTCAGGCACCTCTCTACAGGAAGGTCTTCTTTTGGATGTCCAAATATGTAGAGAGCTCGTCTTGTTCTGGGCATCAGGAAAGTCCACAGGTCAGGTAGCTGGGTACTCACAAGGTTCCACCTGTTGTCCTGTTTGTCGCAGCAAACACTTGAGGACTGTGCTTATTGTTGCTCTGCTGTGTGGAACATCTGGCACCAATGGACAACTGGATCAAAAAACAAAATCCTACAGCATACCTGGTCTAACAAAACATGTATCTCCCACATGCTCTAAAACATGAAATAAGTGCCCATATATTCAAAGACAGTTGCTATGTAAACACTAAGAAAAAAAATTGAAAGGTGTTTTATAAAGAGCACACACATATATCAAAACTTCCAAGACTGCCAAACACTTGTATTGCTCTATTATTAGCTTTGGTATCTAGTTCCTGCCAATGAAAAACATTTCCATCTTCCTTGTTTCTTACTGCAGGTAACCTTGAAGAGGTAGAAGGTTTATATCCATTTTGAAGCTAAACTCAAATGCGCTAAAAGCTGTGCTCTGTAGTTGGGTTTAATCAGCAGTTATTTTTTCCAATTAAATCAAGCTACAAGCATACCCAGTAGCCAGACACCTATGAAAATCACAGAACAGAACCACAAAATATCCTGGAAGGGATCCACAAGGATCAAGCCCAATTCTTGCTCAGTACAGGACAAGTCCAAAATATACTCCATTATGCCTCCCTCACATGAGTAAAGACTTTAAATTGTGGCTCTGATTTAAGGCAGGCACTACAGATCCTCCCACAGGAGGCTTTGCTGGATCTGCAGGATGCTCACATGCCCTGCCTCCTTTCTGGACTGAACTGTCAGCTGTATATACCTTCTGCACTCCAAAAGGAGAGAGTATGGAGAACATGGACATGGACAATTTACCTGGACGAACTTCAGTTGTGGCAAGTTCTTGTCTATCAATGCTTGCCCGGTTTTACGTGGAGGCTGCAGGTGAGCCCAGGCAATAACCCATCTCATCTCCTACTTTCACAGCTTACCTGAACTTGACATCCTCAAGGCCGGGGAACTGCAGTACTACTCGAGCACTGACAGCACTGCTCCCGGATGCCTCTGTAGCTGTAAAATGAACTTCTGTAGCCACTCTACAGATGCCAGGAAACACAATTTAGCAAAGCAACCAGCATCACTTGTAATGCATTGAAAAGGTAGTTACTTGCCTGCAGCAGTATGAGAGCACAGCCTTATGTTTCCTTAACTGAACAGTTTCTGGAGATTGCAGAGATGTAAAACCACAGCCAAACCCAACCTGAATCGTTCCATCCTTGGTATGTTAAAAATGATTGGGCCTACTTGACACTGAATTCCATGAGAACATGATGTCTCACCTGGGTGGGCTACAAGCATGGATCTGTGTATTACAGACAGGACATACTAGAGACAACTCACTTTATACATACACCACTTTTTAGATACTTTTGCCCTCATGACACAGGAGATCTGTTTTTGGTGATGTGCACTGTTAACCTGAATGCAGCTATGCTCTGTATACAGCAGGAGATAATCTGGAAATACTCCAGGTCACCTGGAATCCCTTCCATTAATGTATGGGTTCCTTGGGGGAGGAGGTACTCCACATACATTCCGTCTGATATTCCCAGTAAACCCAGGCTCAAAGCCAGGAATTGTACATCAGGGGAAACAGCATCAAGTATTTCAGCCACTGAAGGAATACAGGGGCCTGTAGGGAGGATTCAAGCACCTTGGATCTTGCCAGTACCACACTGAAGGCTTTACCCTGTACACCACACTTCAGGACAGAGTAAAAATGCATTTGAGACGACTGAGCCATGTTTAGTACAATAATATGTGCAGCTCTCTTGGGATGCAGAAAAATGATTTTAAAAAATTGGCCCAGAGAAAGATCTGGAATGAAATACTGCTTCCTAACATAATTTTTCCACCTCTTCACTCAAATTCATCTTTTTATTTATTTAATTGTTCATCACTTCTTTTTTTTTTTCTTTCCTGAAATACATTTCAAGATTTTCAGGACTACAAAAGTGAGCATTACTGGGCAAGAGCACACCCATCACTCAGCTACTTCCTGACTACTTCCAACTTCCATGAATATATCACCTAAGTGTAGACAAGTCCTGTCAGGCCACAAGCTTTAGATAAGTGGGAAGACAACCAATCATCTAGTAACAAGTTAGGCTGCACTAGAAGATGTGCAGTTTATCAGACCTTTATAGCTTCATAAAAATATAAAAAGTTCAAAAGTATTCCTACTTTTGACCAAATCCAGTTACTTAAGGATAGTATTGCTTTTGTTAAATGCAATACTTCAGGTAGTAAGAGTACAAAATCCAAGATTCCTAGAAGTATTATGAAAGTATTTGAAAATTTGCAAGACTGCAGGCATCAAACATTTCGAGATCCAAGCTCTCATTTTCTAAAGGAACAGAAAAACATGAAGGAAACATGTTCCTTTGACCAGCTCAGAAGAATGACTTGCTTAGACATAGCCTGCAGGACACGAAAATGACAGTATGGATAAATTTGGAGAGCTTTATGCTCAAGATGTTTCTCAGCTTGGGATGGATTTAGGTTCTGGCTAATTAGGAAAATCTGCAAAATTACAGATTTCCATGTCACGATGTCTGCTGACACTGAGGTTGCAAAAATCAGGTTTCAGAGAGGTCACTGAGACAGCACAGGGACTCTCACGCTGCAGCAGCAGATCAGATCCAATCCTGTAGTGGCCACGTGTATAACTCCGGGCCTCTCCGTAAAATCTACTGCTGAGAACTGCCCTGTCATAGATGTTTCAAACACCCAGCAAAAATTCAACCTTAGAAAGTGGTTACAAATGAACTTTTTGAGGAGAATATGGCTAATCATTTTTCCTTAATGCACACTCTCATTTAAATCCCAAAAGGCGGCATGTGTTGACAAAGTCCATGCACAAAAGCTTTGACTTCTGTAGTTGAACAGAATCTGCCACGCAACACATAATGTTCAGAAACAAGGTGCTAACCTACCTTGGGTGTGATCACCTGGGCTCCCACCTCTGATTTTCATTTCTCTATTTGTATGTGATACATTAATATATAACATTGTGATTGTTGCTTTGAATGTCCAGAAGGAAACTGGCTCTTGAAAATGTATGTAAGAAAGGGTCTCTTGTTTGCAAAGGAACTGAATAAACTCTCCTTCACAGGAAGCACTGCTCTGCAAAGCCACCTTCTGTAAAAGGAGTAAGGAAGAAGGATATAATGCCTAGTTTCAAATTAGTAACTAAAATTATTTAGATTTTTTAGAAAAGGGGAAAGAACAAGTCATTTAGACCCAAAGTTTGTTGTTTTTCAAGTGAGTTCTAGAATAAATTTCAAAAGATGGTATCCTCGTATAGAGTTTATTCTACAACCATCTTTCATTCACCAATACTGGTATTCCAAAGGGAATAAAGAGCTTTTTAAAAAATACCACTAATGCCATTTTCCTTCAGCTTTAATTATTTCTTTTTTATTTTTCTAAGTGAAGTGAGTCAATAATACTGGTATTCCTAAATCATCCATCTTGCATTTTGATGAGTTAGTTACTATCATTATGCTGAGTTATGAAATTTCAAAATCTCTTTGGAATACTGATTTCCTATTTATAGGTTTCATTTCTTTTATTTCATCCTATTTCCCTGATTTTTCTCTTAACAGTTATTGATGTAAAATTTAATATAAAATATTTTGTCATAAAATAGTATTGCTTTTAGTATTGTGGTAAGATTTTTTTCTCCAATCAAAACTAGACCATCTTCCATAAACTCCTAAACATATTAAGAACTGTGATGCAGAACAAAATTACACAGTGTGAAACAGGTACCAGCACAACAGTGAGATTATATTACATCAAAAAATTTTAATGGTCCCAAATATATACTCAACAACTAAGCATACACTCAGGGGGGCAAAAAAATTATGACACAAAAGTGACCACATCTAGAATTCCACTCAATCTTTAATCAAGAAGGGACAAACAAATCCCCCACTTCAAAAAAAATTTCTGCAGTTTAAAGGGCAAAGGGAACAGATTTAAAAAAAAAGAGGAAACTTTTTATATTCGGCCCTCCCCCGTAGAGGTTTTTAAAACCTGTTGTAGCTTGAGTAAAATGTTCAGAATGTACGATTTCAAAGGCAGGTCTCTTTTATACAAAGAAACTGCTGGCATTCTTAGCTAGTGAAGAATTACGGCAAAACCAGCCTTTTTTCTTCAGAAGTCTCATACATGGTCCAAGAAAGCATATTCTGATTGTAGCAACTGACCAGCCAATCCCGAGTTCCACTCACAAAACTCCTGCCCTGTTGGCTTTTTTTTGTTTTGTTTTGTTTTCCATTTCCTTCCCTGAGAAAAGGGCAACATGTGGTCCAAGCTGGAGAGCTCAAAGGCATAAGTCTTTCCCCTAAACAAGTATTTCTCCTTCTTCTGCTCCTTTGAATTGGCACTTGATTGGCAGAAATCCATTTGTATAGGTTGATCTGTGTCACACACAGTAATTCACAAAAGATTGCTGCTTTGCTGTGGGTTTGTTTTAGTTTTGGAAAAAATAACCTTCCCCAACCAGTAATGTTCTTCAGCAGTTGCCATTATGATGATTCCAGCTTTGCTTTCTTTGACAAAGGTAAAGTTTCCTCTTTATCTTCATCTTCATCATCCTCTTCATCATCATCAGGATAATCTACAAGCCCAACGAGGCCTCCCTGCAAGGAGAGTCATAATTACTATCATGAAGAAAATGTCTACACATTGATATTTCACATCTGTATCGTAACATGATGTTTGCACAGAATATTGGCCATAAGGATTCCTGGTCCAGGAGGTTTTCAATAGAATAAAGCAGAAGAAAAATAAATTCTTCACTATGAAAAAATGAATGAAAACTACATTATCTGAAAACTGTCTAAATGAATAAATCCAGAATGAGGTTTTCCAGTTGAAATTTAAGTGAAGTCAAAACTCTGCTTAGTTTTGCTGTCACTGCAGCTCCATCTGTGAAGACGTGAATTTAATTTTTACTGAGCACAAGCTGACTGCAGTGAGCAATTTGGAAGCCCCTCACAAAAAATACAGAACATCTTTAATTATGATACTTTTAGAACATGGTTTCATGAAAGTTAGTTTAAATGTGTAGTAACTTAAAGAATTTTTTTGAATAGTATAATGGAATGAGGTGTGCAAGTTACAAAGTTTAAATAACCTGTCCTCTGAAAATGAAAACATAGCTAGTAACATTAAAACCTTCCTTGTATTGCAAATATTCACAAATGTTAAGATTAGGCAGCTCTGGACCCATGGAGAAGCAGCATAAATTTCTGAAACTTCCTCTAACTACACTATGTTGCAATTTCTGAAGCTTAAGCAGCATTTGACTACAATGGCACTTACTGATACTTTACTCAAAAGTCCTATTACTTATTCAGATGCCTAACAATGGACATCTGAAACAGAAAACTGCAGTGAACTGTCTACCAAAATATAACTTTAAAAACAATTACACACATTCTGTACAGTCACATACAACACAACACCAGGTACACTACCCCTAAAACAGCAGCATCAGACAATTAATGAAAAACTGAATTTCAACACTTTCTAGTTTGTGACTGTGGCACATTTTACTCTGAAAGAAGGTACCCTATGCCTGAATCAAACAAATGGCTTTTCAGTGCACTGGATACTCAGTGTAACCTGCACATTTTTCTTTTGCCACCACTACTTGAATTTTTGGAGCCAATACTGTATGCAATCTGTTCCATATGGAGAGACTCCTTTTCAGACTCAAGGAATGACACTGTCTGGGACAGAACAAGCCTCTCATGGACTGAACTGATTTCCACGCCAGTTCCATCCCATTTAAAAATTGCTTCACTAAATCTTGGGTTATGCAAGGAGTTTCCTCCACAGAGGGATTTAGAGAAAGTGTTCCTTTAGTTCTTCCATCAGACACATTTTTTTAATTCAGGTGCTTTCAACAAAGGGCAATCCTAACACAAACTCTTAAGCCATATTCAACTAGAAGAAAGAAACAAACTTAACCCCCATTTACCTTCACTAGAAGTTAGGTGAGCAAGCAGTGTGGTGGCATTAAAAACAAGGATGAATCAGAGTTATTCCAAGGCTATGTGAGAACTGACATATGTACCTGACCTTTCAGAAATGCAAATACTTCTGATGAAAATAAATTCTCATTATCTGAACTACCCTGTATCAATACTATGCTATCTGGCCCCCTGTACTGGGGAAACAGAAGCCACTCTTATTTCCCTGACTTGGTTTGAATAGTTTCAGCCAAAAATTTGATAAAATCCAACAGCGTCCTAAAATGTACTTTAAAATGCTAGTTTTGAATATTCATTGCAAGTTGTAACACTTTTTTAAAGGGGCTTTCTTCTATTACTTTAATAGGTTCCAAAACAAAACTGTGTAATTTCAAAAGCTGAAAAAGTTACTACAATATTAAAAATTGTTTTGGCTCACAGCAACCACCCCTGACGTATTTCTTTCACAAATGCCAGTTATGTAATTCTGAACAATTTAAGAAATGGTGATAGTAGAAATCCTCAATGGGTGTGGCAGGACATTGTGGAATCCAACAGAATTTTGGCCATGTTTCCAAAATATTTCTACAGTTTTACCTGCCCAATGTTCCCATGCAATTCAATGAAAGTAAAGTGCTGTCTGTGTTTCACAGTAAACATCACTGCTAAGAGCAACTTGGTGTGAGTCCTACTTGAAGAGTTTGGGCATTAAAAGATCTTTTATTTCTCCTCTATATGGCAGACTTCATTAAAAATGATGAAGGCCAAACTAGTAGTACACACAAACCAGATAGTGCATTAGTGCCAGAACTCATACAAAGTTGAGAGAGATGCTAAAGCAAATTCCTACTCTAACAACAGAGTCAACCTACGACCACCCAAAATTACCTTGGTTGTAATAGCTGCCATCTGAGATGTGCTTTTGGAAACTGATCCTGGTGAGCCAGGGGACCCTGGAGACCCAGGAGACCCAGGGGATCCAGGGAGATTACTTGCCGATGACTGGCTGGTAAGATTAGACTTTGTACCACTGGAAAAAGAAAGCTTGAAACTTGGGCTCTGACGGCCTGAAAGGTTAGTTTTCAGAAGAACTTCCTTTTCTTCACTCTCTTTCACTGGAGGGGAAAAAACACCCAAAAGTAAAGCAGCATTACTGAGCGAAATATTTACTTACAGATCACTTTACTGTGTGGGAAAAGGCTTAATACTTTATGTACAACTCAGTAAAGTGAGTCATCATAAACTTGTTTTCCTTACTGCTGTACCACCTACCAGCTGTTGGCACTGGCCAGAAATGAACACTTTTGTTCTACCAATGATACCACTGGAACATTACGTAGAAAATTTTGAATTATAAACCTGAATAAAACACAGCAAAACTTGACTATCAGCTACGATTTTCACTGAAATGCCTAAGAAATCAACAACAACGTTTTGTCTCATTCTGCTTATAAAGACAAAAAAATTGTTTTAAAGGAGTGGTCCACCAACTTGATGTCTCAATTTCAAAATCTAAAAACTTCAGAATAAATACATGCAAATCCTTCACTGAATTAGGACTAAATAATACAAGTTATGGCATTAATCTTCTCATCACTTACATTTTTTTCTTTCCATGAATTTACTGATAGGGTCCATAATATCCTCATCATTTTTAGGTTTGTCAGAAGGGGGCACCACTGCCTCTCCATCTTCCATATCATCCTCATCAGTATTAAACCACATTTCCTCCTCATCCTCCAGGGTTCTTGCATCCCTCCTGTATCTGTGGTTTCTCAGAATGGAGCGCATGCTGCAGAACAGTATGTTTTAAAAGTTTAGATTCAAAAATCAACTCATATTAATAACAGAGCTTCTGTTCTGCAGTTAGAGGGACAGCAAACAGCTACATACATTGTAGAGCAATAAAAACACCAGCAAATTATTCTGTAATATGAACCTTTGTATTTCCAATGCAAATATCATTAAAAACTTTCCTGTAAGAACAATCAAATAAAGTACAGCTCTGCTAATAGCACTTTCAGACTATTCTTCAGAGCCTTGGACATGAAGAGCTACTTCCCCTTTCCCATTTGATCTATCATTATTTTTGGTTTTTCTCAGCTCCACCTTCCTCTTCTCTTTTCTCACAGATGCTGCTTTGGAGCAGAGGAACAGGAATATGTCCCTTGAAAAATGAGGAAGGAGAACTGGAAGACAGGTCAAAAACATTCTTTTCATTGCTATATTTTGACTTTAACAATTAATTTCCAACAGAACCATGAAACCCTTGATGGAGCACTTCACAATTTACTAGCTGAAATTTATTTTTTTTCATAAAATCTCTGTTACTGGGATCAAAATGTTAATAAAGCAACCTAAGCATTCTATTTAGAGAAAAGGTCTTGTATTACTGGCTGTGGGGAAAAGACAGAAGGGGAAAAATTAAGAAATTACAAGGTATTGACTAAGAATGCTAAATGCACTTTTAAAAATAAACCTAGTTCTGAGGAAGTTGCTTGCCAGCATTATCATCTGGATCTATCCACCCTGCATCATTTTACATTACATTTGAGCTCAAGTTCTGCTAGTACTGCAAAACTGTAACTTAAGTGGAACTCGGAGTAATTCATGACCCATGTCAACAAAATGTTGGTCTCCTTCCTTACCGAACTATTCTTTGTTAAAATAAGTAAACTGGTTCTTGTTATTTTTGCATTGTAGTATTTCTGTGTTTTCACTAAGAAATTACATGGACTGTGACAGCACCTGTGCAGCCCCTAGAAAAGAGGTAGGAAAAAGGCGAAAACAGAGCTGGTTGAGCTACAGATCTCCTGAATCTCTATTTTCTGTTGCATAAACTCATGGAGCACAACTATACTCAACCACTAAGCTCAAGCTCAATTTCAGTCAGGAAAAGACTAGTGTGTTACTTGTTATACTGGATGAAAACTACTGAAGGAAGCAGCTGGCTGTTCTTTCCAACACCTGCATCAGTGAAGGTAAAGTTCATAGGTTTGAATTCCACAGCTGTTTCAATGACAAGCTCAGCTGGCACAAGCCAAAGTTATGACAACTCACCTATAAAACATCAGTACTCAAAACTGCCAGTCCTGCACGTGCTCTTGGAAGTGCTTCAACTTTTTAAAATATATCTACACTTACACTCTCATTTTAGTTGTACAAGCCTCAAGTCTAAATACTGCTTATGAATCTTGTGGCAGGGAATAAAGTAAAAGTCTGAAATTTCAAGATGTCCTTGTAGGAGTAATCAGGAATAATTTTTAAATGTATTTTCAAACTCACTCAAGACAGCAGAACAAGAACAGGTCTTGCTAAGAATTCTTAACTCAAGCAGACTATTTTGTTTTAATGATACTGGACCTAAGCCAAAAAAAAGGAGTAAAAAGGCCTAAACTTCCCATTGTTACAAACCCCAACCTTTCAGCCTTGGGTAACTGCATACTAAAGAAGGGAACTTTAGTTGTGGCAAACAGAAACAGCAATTCAAGTGTTACATCAGATTGGTTTTTACTCCATTAGCAACTCTAAGAACGGCAAAAAAACATTCTCCAAAAATTTCTCTGTATATTCTATTTCTCAGGCATTTTGGTAGAGCTTATCTAATATCTACTGCCACAACTAATGAAAATGAAAGGAAATCTGACATGAATGTTTTAGAGGAGAAATCCACAGAATGACAATTCACAACTGAACAACTGTTCAAATCAGCGGTGGAAATCTGTTATTTACACAAATGAACCTCAGATACTCAGTACCTTCAGGTCTCACTAAAACAGTGTACATAAGTTTAGGATATGACAAATCAGCATTGTGACTGGCAGTCCAGCAAGTAATGGTAGCTGAAAACTGATCCAAAGTCTGCAGCAACACATTTGAAAATCACACTTTTAATCAAGTAAACTCGACAATACTTGAGATGCAAGCTCTAAATTATCTACATCTCCCACTACCAGAGAACAACCAACCAACCAATATTCCGAAAAGGGAATTAAAGCATTAATACACTATTAAGAGCATTTAAGTGCGTTTTACCTGTCAAGTTTTGGATTATCTTGTCTTTCCCTTTGTTGCTCAAATCGTAGTTTCAGTCCTTTGAATGTCTGCACATAATCTACATCTTCCAGTGCCTTCCAGTAATTTTCAATTACATGAGCTGTTAATGATTTTATATCTTCCTATAGGAACAAACAGAGTGACTTATTTTCATTCAAATGAATTTATTTAATACAATATAAGAAGTGACTGAAATTAGAAATTATTTTAAAATATGCCATATGAAGAACTGTATTACTCAGCTCACACAAAAATGAGTATTATGCATACAAATGTAGTTAAAAAACGAGAGCTTCAAATATTTAATTAGCAAAACAGTTTCAATTTTCTAGAAGTATCTCCTTCAAAACACGACAGAACTTAAAACCCAATAAAAAGAAATCATACTAAGCCCAATTCTAAAATGCCTTTCCCACTGTAACTTAATAAATAATTTTATATTGATTGATTAACTGGTACCTGTTGAATTATGAAACATGTTTACAAGTACAGGCTTAGCGTTCATATTCTTTCTTCCCTTGCTGCAAATAAATTACTTATGTAAAAAGAACTATTCAGTGCATTTGTTTAGTATAAGAACAAGAAAGGTATTCTTCATCAGAAAGTAACACCAAGTTTCCTCCTTTGTGGCTATACAGTGCTGGTCAAGGTCCTTCATAAAAGCTTCCCAACTCTTCTGCTATTACAGTTTAGCTTTGTGGCTGCCCAAAGCCATTCTGTGCAGCTGAGACCAGCACAGGGCTGCACACTGCAGCAAGAAAACTGCTCCTGGGCATTGTTGGGCTTTCTTAACACTGCAGAGCCCTTGGGAAACACTGTAGAAAAAACACCTGAATTGCCATCCAATAAGGACAACCAATCCTTTTTGGTTACGTGCTTAGGTCATCTCCTGTGAATGGTAACACAGCAGTAACAACATAAGCACACTTTAAAAAAATTTGCTGTCTTTAAAAATGAATCTGGATGAAAAACAAATGACAAAAAATATTGACAGATACCAAGAATTAGCCTGGAAATGCAACCTTAGTATCTGTGTGAAAGGAAGATAAGAAAAAAAATATTTCTTTCCTTATAGCATGATCTATAGAATCAGCAACCAATCTCATGGAGTATTATTGGAAGACCACACATGGTGGTCTGACCTTGGCTGCACCAGGTGCCCACCAAAGGTGCTCTATCACTCCCCTCTTCAGGTGGGCAGGGGACAGAAAACATAACTAAAGGCTCATGGTTTGAGATAAGGGCAGGGAGAGATCACTAACTGATTCCTGTCATGGGTAAAACAGTCTCAACTTTGGGAAATTACTGAATTTATTACCAATCAAATCAGAGTAGCAGAACAATGCAAAATAAACCCAAATCTTAAAAACATCCTCCCTCACCCTTCCCTTCTTCCTGGGCTCAATTTACTCCTGATTTTCTCTACCTCCTCCCCCAAATGTCCCCAGGGGGACAGAGAATGGGGATTGTGGTCAGTTCATCACAGGTTGTCTCTGCCAGTCCTTTGCTCCTTCCTCCTCAGCAGGAGGACTCCTCACACTCTTTCCCTGGTCCACTGTGGGATCTCTCCCATGGGAGACAGTCCTTCACAAACTTCTCCAACATGAGTCCTTCCCACAGGCTACAGTTCTTCATGAACTGCCCCAGTGTGGGTCCCTTCCCCAGTGTGCAGCCCTTTGGAATGCAGTGTGCACTCCTGTCACTGTGGGTCCTCCGAACAGGAGGCTGCTCCAGCTCAGGCTTCCCATGGAGTCACAGCCTCCTTCAGGCATCCACCCGCTCCACTGTGAGATCCTCCATGGGCTGCAGGGGGACAGTCTGCCTCCCCGTGGTCCTCACCATGGGCTGCAGGGGAATTTCTGCTCCAACCTTGGCACATTTATCTTTGGAGCCAGCTGGCACTGGCTCTACTGAACGCAGAAGCTTCCAGCAGCTTCTCCAGAAGCCACCCCTTTAGCTGCCACCAAACCATGTAACACAAACCCAGGACAGCACAGCACAGGTCAGGGTGTCCTATACGGACTATTTTCATAGCTTCAAAATCAGTTTTCAATCAACTCTTCCGTAACAACCAGGTCACCTCAGTCTTGAATTACCTTGAGTCCCAACTCAAAGAGGAAAGAGGTGACCAGCACAGAAGATTTCAAGAGGTGACAAGGCCTGGTGACCTACTGCTCCACAACTGTCTGCACCCTGGCTTGGTCTCACTTACCACACTTAGAGTCTGTACAGCATCTGTCAGATTCTGGATGCAAACAACAGGGAGGAAGCAGTACTGTGCAGACAGCCAAACTGGCATGAATATTTAAGAGATTCCCATGGAAGGAACTTCGTAGCACTCCATTAATATAATGAAAAGAGACTGGTATCTCTTCTGTATAGTTCCAAATTCCATTGAATTGTCATTACAGAGCACAGCTAAATTTGATGGCTTTGTAGCAGCAGTTTGAAATTATATTCCTGTCAAAACAAGTCCATCCAATCTGCATTTGATGAAACTTGATTAGTGAAGCCTTTGCAAATCTGGGCACTGAGTACACTATCAAGTGAATGTAATTTTCAAGTAACAGTGCTGGTTGAATGTAGGAAAGAACAAGTACAAATATGTAACAGTGATATAAAAGAAGGTTCATATAAATACAGTATCATATTGGACCCATTATGATAGCATAATTCAGGGCAAAATCAAAAAGAAAAGTAATTTTGAACTACAGACTAAACAACATAGTAACTATCTTCAGGATGTAAGAGCACTCACCACTCTGATAAATTCAAACATCTCTATTATGGCAGAGTTCATCAGATTATAACGGGAACCATTATTTAGAAATGCTTTGACCACAGGTTCAAACAAAAAACTTTTCATTATGTAACGGTTGTAGAATTCATCCTTTAGCCCAATTATCTTTCTTTTGAAACGAAGTGCGCCTGAAAAAGAAGTATTGTCAGAAGAATTTTTAGATTTAAAAGAAAAAAATTGCAAAAATTACTCAGCATTAGTTAGGGCAATTTACAACCTTGGTTCTTATATAGCAATACATTACTAGGACCAGGTAATACAGTCAGCTGTTCTCTGCTTCTCAATAGTCTTGACTACACTGCTGAAGATTAATACTCTGTTTAAGCATAAAGAAATCCTCTGCTGTAATTGTACAAATGAAACCACCTCTGTACACTGAAGAAATAATATACCAGTAATATAGTTAAACAATACTAATATAAAGGTATAATTCTGATTTTTTAAGTTACTTATGGCAAAGGTATAACATTTTCTCAGTAAAGAACTGAGAAATCTGCTTATCATTGCTATTATTCAAATATAAATTTGATTAGATTTAATTAGTTTTATTTGATCAGGATATAAACTATCTCATTGTGAAACTGGTTAATGACATTTTCTTCACACACAGAGTAAGGCAAAGGCTTAATTTACAACCAGTTTAAAGCTCTTTCTGAAACTCCCAAATGTGCACAACTGAGAGAACGTCCACGCATCAAGAGAGAGCACAGCAGCATCTCATTAAAAGGCAGCACATTTTGCTTAGCAATATGGTGTACAGGAAAAAGATTATTAAAGGGCTCTAAAATCAAACACAGGTTATTCAGTTACAAATCTAAAAGGTACTTCTTACTGTATGGTACTGCTCTGTCAGCTTAAGGCTTTGTTTAATCTATGTGCATAACAGAATTAGGAAAGAAATCTCTTACCTGCCTTCAGAATTAAGTCATGCTGCTTTACCATTACTGAGCTGGGCATGGTCAAGGAAGAACTATCAGAGTCTGAAGAGCAGTACACTGAATCTCTGTGCTTTGCTTTTTAATGACATCAAGTAGCCATATCTCTAATTTAAAGTACCTTTGATAACTTCTACTAGAAACGTATCAAAACTGACAATATTCAATGCTGACATGCCATCTTTTAAATTCACCTCTCCACCAAGATGAAAGAAAATCCTTCTTTTTTTTTTTTTTTTAGGGAAACAGGTTATCTATACATGCAAAATTATTTCCTAATACTAGCTGTCATATCTATAAACTGGTAGGAGAAAAGGACTCTAACAGTAGAATTTCCCTATTCAGTCACAAATTGTCATGAGGTATGAACAGTTTTCTTCCAACAGAATGAAGACACGTAACAGTTCACATTCACAAAATATCAGTTTATTCCTTAGCTTTCCAACTTACACAGTGCCAAGAAAGCGTGCTTTGAGGCCATGAGAACCAGCACCCTTCGCAGGATATCTTTGTTAATGATGTAGTTCTTTATGTGATAGGTGTGATGTTCTACGCAGAAAGTCAGCAATTCCAGTATCAATGCCAAGAGCTGGGCTGTCTGGAAATCATCTGTAATAAAAACAAAACTGAAATAATTAAGCATATCTGGAATATTGCCTTCAGAAGCTAACTTAAAATATCCAACTGCAGTCTGGTAAACATTTCCAAGTTCTTGTATATTCCCACTGATGGTTTATGGAACATGCTGCTGGATATGTTTAGTCTTTAAAACAGAAATTGAACAAGCTTGTTAGGAATTGAATATTTTCTATAAATACAGACATGGCAGGAAACCCTCCTGCCATAATATAGAAACAATTACATTTTTCTTAAGTTGCTGTTTGAAGGTTCAGAGTACAAAACACTAACACAAGCAGTTGGGCTTATTTAACCCCACTTCATTATGATGTCCACATGTCTGTATCATACATGAAGTATCACCCTGTATGCACTGCCCTGACTAGGTCTGAACCAAAGATGTGCTCTATGATGCCTTTTAACAAAAGTACTATGCAAGAAATATCTCAGGCCCTTTTAATACTTGTAATAAGAACTGCTGCTGGTAGCCAGCATGAACAGTCACTCCATCACTGATCTTTGTTTTCTTAGTCTGATGTAGAAACAACACCGTCCAATTCAGTACAGCTTTTGAAGGGGAAATGTTAAAACATTTCTAGTAATCCCTGACCTTAAAAACATTTACGCTTCTTTACAAGTCTGTGTCACTGAACTGCTCCATGAGTTCCTAAAAATTATACAAATATTTCAGTTTTTGCTGAAGCCACATTTGCAGCAAATGTTGTTCACTTCTTTAATCAGGTCTCCCTGTTGAATTTTATGCTTACACATTATTCAAATGACTAAATCATCGATCAGCATTTTACTTGGAACTGTGTATCACACACTCTCTTTCAGTCAGAAAATGTCCTTTGACAGGTATTCCTTTACCTTTGCTAGGCTTGTCCTCTGTAGTATTGGCCAATAAAGGGGCTGTCAGAACATGCATACAATGTTTGTAGAAGAAACCCAAGAACTCTGTCTTTTCTGTTTTCTAAAGAATGAAAAAAACCACAAAACATGTAAAACTTATCATCAAATACCCTAAAAACCCAAATATAGTTTCATTTAAAGGTATTTACTTACATTGGCAGTGGCAAGCATATTTTCTGGATCAACCAAAGTACGGAGCAAACCCATGAGTAGCACTGCCCCTCCAAGTTCTGGGTCTGTGTCACAAATCATGTGTTCTATAATGAGGTTAATGAGCAATATATCCTAATGGGGGAAAAAAAAAAGAAAAGTCATCTCTAATGCTACTCCCTTGTCCTGTACCTGAAATTACCTTCTAAAAGGGGTACTGCCTGGTCAAAATGGTGTTCTAGCAAAATGTTGTAAAATGTGAACAACTAACAAACAGAAACGCCCAAAGTTAACACAAACAAATTAACTTTACATGCCACTGATACATTCTGATCAGTGGTTCAACAGTAAAAACACAAACAATGAAGAATCTTTTAAAGCAACTAAAAATGGTTATGAGATTACCAATCTAATTTAGAATTTAGTCTGAATTGGAAACATCAAAAGACAAAAAGTACAGAGGCACATCCTTAAGAGTCTCAAAATTCAACTGATTTCAGGAAGCACTTTCAGAGTACAGAAGTTTTAATTTGTATCATCTTTTAAAATACATACCAAAAGATTTATTTCCACAAACATACAATAGGAAATTTTATAATGCTATTGAACTTGATGAGATTTTTTTTCACCTAAAAATAACCCCAACGTGTATTTGCAGAAAACAAGAATAACACAGGAAAGTAAAAAATAATATTTACATTTAGGAATCTCTAAACTGAAGTTGCTTGGTTACCACTCTCCCCCAGAGAAGAGAGTCATCAGACACAAGTGGCTGGAACCACTAGCAATATTCAATGTGGGTCCCAGCTGCCCCTTTCTTTCAGTACAGAAGCAGCAGCACCTTCTGTTCTCTGGTATGTTTTTAGCAGATAACAGAAAAAAATATTAACTATCTCCTCTATGGAAAAGGCAGCACAATGTTTTTTACTCCACTGGATACCACTTTCAAATACCTTTCTTACCAGTAGTTGTGTGCTAACATTTTGTATCAATCAGTTACAGAGGATCTCTTGGAAGTCTGTCAAAAACTGTTCTTAAACACTTCAACGTGTGGGACAATAAACTGAACACAGGTTTCTCACAAGTAAATAAAAACACACATACATGCCAGTATCAAGACTTAAATTTGTATTTTGCATTTTAAGGAGGACATTGGTCAAAACCATTTTGTTTTGCTTGTATGACAGCTGATGTTAACCAAAATGGTGGTTTATTGTAACTGGTTTTGTTTCACATACAATGCAACACGTATCTGTGAGCACGTGAACACCAATCACCTGACTGAGAGAACTTGGAAAAAGATGGCAGTTCAGTGTCCTGCTACCATCATGACTACATTCCACAGTTCTTCGAAACCAGGGCTCCTGTTATTCATGGAGTCATAGACATAAAATAGCTATTTAAAAAACCAACACACACACTTCTGGACTCTCTACTCACATCATCATTCTGCTGTGCTTCCTGCATGACAAACTCTCGTACCATGGAGGGGTTGTATTCAACCAAATATGAGAATATATCCGTGGCTGCACTTCGCACTTGTGCATCATCCATGCCCTGGAACAGCCAAAGAAAACCATTTATGTTTCCCTGAAAGGCTTAAATGGAACCAGAAAACATGAAGCTTTAATTCCTACTCACAAGTCATACCCAGGTATTGCTAGAACCGTATTCTAAACCTGACTCAACCCTCACTGCTTCCCTGTACATTTAACAACTGTTGGGCAAAATACATTTTATGGTTTCCCTGCCCTTCTGTTTTTTTACTTAACTGCACCCCAAAAAGCATGTAAAGACAGAGAAGCAAATGAGAAAACAAAAGTAGGAGAATGCCAGGGCACTTAACCAATGTCATATTGTAACCGCTTGTAAACTTTTACAAAAGTATTTTAAACATTCTGAATCTCAGGCTAAGACACAACAAATGAAGCAAACACTTCAGAAAACCACTTGCTGAAGTCTGTGCTGAAGATACTTTTTAAAAAAACCTCTCTGGAGATAAACAAAGTTGTTATGACAAATAGAATTGACATGACTTACCAATATGACTTCTAGTGCAGGCAGTATGCCCATATTTGACAAAGTTTTGAAAAACGCATCTCTGTTTTGAGGTTGCAGTGTTTGTGAGAATGCACAAAATTCTTTCAGAAAATTTACCTGAAAAACCAGGAATATACGAGTCAGATACATGTGTCAGTGGTAACTGTCACTTCCATGTATATTTTACAGATTTCTTACCAATTCCTGTCTTTTCTCCTCATCTGTGGCTTCATCTGTTAGTTGTGCAAACAAGTCTGTCAGAAATTTTTCATCTTCCTACAAAGGCAAACAATACTGTTTGTTTATTTGACAATATCAAAAGGCATCCAAGTATAATATAAAGTTCTAAACTGTGCCTCCTGGAATTATGAGAACATATGCTTGTATTCTGTAGTTAATCATACCAGTTTCAACTTTCTAATTTAATTTTCAAACAAGTTAATATGAGTCTTGGGTTTGAGCTTCAATCATGTTCAGCATCACTCCACTCACCAACATCTCACTCTCGGTTATGACTTATGTTCTGTTACCTTTGGCTGTTCTTTTACTATTTTCTGCTGCAACTCTCATCATTTTGTCAATGACTTCTTTAACTTCCTTTCCCCTTGTCACATGCCCACCCACCCCCTAACCCACACAGCCCTGCACACACAGACATACAGATACATCTTTGGAACGTTATGAGACCTGCAGCAGAACAGCAGCAAGGACATGATGAACGGGTGGGGGCTGCCCACCAGCAGGAGTGAGTTGAGATTCTTTCTCCCACAATGTTGTGAAAAGGTTGAATTCTAGAAGCTAAATCAAAACAACTGTTCCTACCACATACAGTGTTTACTGGATGTTCTGGCTGGCAGCAATCAAAACCATTCCATTATTTTTCACGCTGCTGTACCTTAGCAAAACCAAACGAGCAGCAAACACATTAGAAATGTGTAATTTGACTGAAAGAAACAGCAGTACTTAGCTTTCCATGACTTTTGCAGTCCTAAGAACTAGGAGACTATTAACAGAAAGAAACTTTCCCCCATCCTGTCCCCAGTATTATACAAAACTAAGACAGCACTTGCTTGGGAAAGACACCTGTACATGAGATATTAAGAGATTTTTTTTCAGAAATCTGCCAGAGTTGCTGCCTGTGAAGTAAAACCATGTACAATATCCCCCCATCCCAAAGCCACAATGCCAGAAACTCAACTTGCTTTGCTTATGTTTGCACCATGTAAAGCAAAACTGAGAACGCTCTTCAGATACATGCACAAAAAGGCCTTATGTAATGAATAAACCTCAGCAGCTCATCCAGGCTCACTCTGCAACCCTGCTGAGAAAATGAGCACCTCATTCTGATAACACACCATGCTAGTGCCACAACAATCCAGGACCTCTACATGGTGCTGCACAACACAGATAAACCCAAAATAGGCTGGCATGAGCTACTGCCCTACAAGGCACTGTAAGGTAAACCCTATATTTAGAATATGCCACGTTTCCTCCTGTCTGATGCAGTGCTATGCTCACAGCCTGACCTAACAGTCTAGTGACAATGAAAAGGAATGATTTCTGGACACAATTTCAGGGGCTATTTCTGTGACTGCTTCAAAATCAAAACAAGAAGAGACAGAAGAGGTCTCACTTGAAGAATACCAAAATTCACTCTGGAGGATCAAGCACAGGAGATGCAAAATTTGACTTTTGGATACCAACAGTCAAACATGTTTTTTATTAAGGTCTTTCATTTCAGGAAATGTAACTGAAGCTTTGATGAGAGAATACAAGGATGTTTCACTACCTGCTATCCAGCTGCTACATGGCTTTTTAACTTTTCTGTTCTAATATTTAACCCATTAGACATCACAAGTAATGTAATTAACTCACAGCAGAGATACTGACATACTTATTTAGTGAAATAAAAAAAAACCAACAACAACCCAACTCAACCCAAAACAAAACAAAAAAATCCACCATAAACTCCAGGTTTTTTTGGTTTTTTAAGTTTGGTATGTAATGATTTTTCAGCATTTCAAATACATACCATAAAACAGTTATTTTACAATTCTGCATTGCATACAACACAATCCTGAAGCACTTCTCATGCCATGTCCTCTCCCAAACCCCATTAAACACACTGTACTTTTCAATCAGTAAGACTACCTGAAAACTCGAGGACTCAGAACAACTGTGATCTATTTAAAATCCAAATTAAGAGGGATCTGAGTGATTAGAAACATCCCACTCTAACTTGGATAATATGTAGTAAATAAAACCAAGTTGTTTCTAACTTCACAGTTATGGCTTAGCCCTGAAAAGCCTTTAGCATTTATTTCATTCCAGATGCTTAATGAAGGGCTATTCATGAGAAAAAACCCTAATCCTCTCCCATTTATAGAAAAATTCTGATTGTGATGAATATTCTAAATACAAGATTCTCTCAAGCTGCACAATTACTGACAAGGGTAGCACATCTGAAGAGACATTCCTGAATAACACTTCCAGAATCTACAGAAATGCCCAGTCTGAGAGCAGAGGTCACATATTGTAGAAGTCACAAAGCACCAACACTGAATGCCAGAATTACAAAAATTTAAATGTGGGGTTTTTTTCCAGCTTCCCACAATCACCCAAAATATGCCTGTGAAGTGAACACAGTGCAAGCACATAACTCTTTGCGGTATCTGGCCTCTTCATACAGACAAGTATCAAAACACATTTAGATGTACCTTACAATCTGTGAAGGTCACAACTGCTTTCCAGGAAAACAAAACTGCCAACGATAGTTTATGGGGTAATTGTACCATCTAGTTTTTTTCCCCTTGCACACAAATTATTAAAGTGCAATACTTAAACTATATGCACACCAGACACTATGTATTTATTATCCTTTGCAAGATCTAAGTAGATGCTTCTAGGATTTAACCCATTTCAAAACTTATCAACATAAAATCAACTCAGGTCAACTGTTCACTCAATCATTTATGACTTCAAAAACAAGAAAACCCACAAAGTAGGGTCACAAAAAAGACACTATTTACATCTGTGATTCAACTTTCAAAGCAGTCCTCCTCCTCCTCCCAAAAGGCATTCAAAAAAGGATTCTTCAAAACCAGGCCTCTCTTAAATGTAATTAACTTTCAGTTAGCAGATACCTTTGTGCCTATGATTACAGATAAATGACAAAAAACATCCCTTTCTCAAAAAAGAAAAAATTCAGCCAAGAAACTCAACAACACCTAAGCAGGGCAGAGAGCACACCTTGCATCACATTTTCCACCTTCACGTTCACTTTGGGCAGAAACAATATTTCAGCCCATAAAGTGAAATTTTCATAAATGTTACCAGCATACAGATAATCACAGCTTCAAACAGACATTCCTTCCTGGTACCACACCAGAAGATTTCTTAGTTTAAAATCTCCTATCAGACTGCCCTTCCACCAATGCTGCCATCACGTGCTATTTCCACTGGACTCACCAACATGCTGAAACAGTGGTGGGATCCACTTAAGTGCCTTTGTACTTTCTGTACATGTGAAAAATCATTTTCTACAATGACAAAGTTAATCCCAGAAATCATGAGCATGCACCACTGGCAAACAGCTTTGAACAGTCATTTCCCCCAGGAAGGGGTGTCCTTTTACACTTTACTGGAAGGTGTATTTGGCTGAAAGTAAATCTCTGGTTCTCCCTGAGCCAACTACTATAAAATAGCAGACTGGATTTGTGCAGAACTATCAACATGCACTGACACGATTCTTCCTCTAAAACAACTACAGATAATTACATTTACATCCACAGGTCTCTGTTAAGAATAAGCAACTACCTGTAAAACTACTTCCAAAATTAAAACTCTGCTATTGCTATACATAAACCCAGTAAAACATACAGATGTACCTAAATGCCTACAATGTTTTAGTTCTTGAAAAGGGAGATAGGGACTATCATTAATATGATTTCTGTATTAAAAAAATCTGATTAACCAGTACAATAATATCACATGAACACTTCTCTACTACCAGGCACAAAAATTATTTTAACACATGTCCAATTTTGCCCTTCTACTCTTCACTTTCCTGAAAATAAAAGACACAGAAGTATAAATGCACATACCAAAAGTAACCCTAATGACATTCTGTATTCTGGAAGATAAAACCGTGGCAGGATCTTCCTGGCAAGAAGAACATGCCAATGAGAAAGGGGGGAGAGAACAGAAGGAATCAGTGTTTGCTCACTCTATGGCGCAGTTTTGCAAGTTTTTATTTTTTAAGAACTAGTTAATAATACAAAGGGAAAGAACTGGTGGCCTCCAGTGTGGGCATTAGTATATATTTTTTAAATTGCAAAAGAGCGTC
The DNA here is from genome assembly GCF_047495875.1 of Pithys albifrons albifrons. NCBI lineage: Eukaryota > Metazoa > Chordata > Aves > Passeriformes > Thamnophilidae > Pithys > Pithys albifrons. Next base: position 17,161,640 of record NC_092463.1, on the reverse strand, counting down.
ACATAAAGCAAGAAACACCACTTACCTGTCCCAACCCCTCTCTCAAAACTTGGCCAACTCCATGGCTCAGCAAGGTTTCCTGGGGCTACGACATCTTAAGACTAGAACAGGCTGGACCCCAAACAGTAAGAGCATATTAGGAGGGGCTGAAATTGCAAAAAAATGTTATATACCTCTCTCGTATCTTATATACAGCAAAGCACAAACCCTGTAGTTGAGTGGGTTTCCACAGCAGTTAATTCCACAGGCTGGAAATGCTGCTTTCCTGGTTTCACTACCCATCATGGAACAACAGTGTCTAGTTTAGTGAGATGCTGAAATGCTCACTGAAAATGACAGCTCTTATAAAATTGTATCACAAATAAACTAACCTGCATGTCTCAGAAAAGCCCATCAGTGTAAGCATTTTTATAAATATTATGGGAAAACTCACCATCATGAAGAAGGAGGGAGGAATATGGTTCACAAGGCCAAGTGCCAAAGGTTACCTTTCCTCTGTTTTAGAGTGGCAACAGTTGTTCACCTACCAAAGACAGCTAAATCATGGAAGTAGGGATCTTCCATGACTGCAGAATTTATTTTTTCTTTAACATGTCCAAAATCTAATGGAGCCAGAACTCTAAGGAATCAGCATGTTCTCATTTACAGAATTCACCAGTTCTAACTCAAAAACTGACCTTAGATGTCAATGACCTCTAATGACCACAAACAGCCTATCCTGACAGCAAATGCCTTGAACAAAACACAGTGACAGTTTTGAGTAAAGTCACTCAGTCTGTCAAAAAGCACAAGACACAATCTGCACACAATCTTGTCCACATTTCCAGTCACTTCTCTGAAACTGAGGCATGGCTGAGTAATGATGAGGGTACTGCAAAATGCAACTTCAGCTACTACACAGCCGGATATGGAAAGGCCTCTTCAGATCTTATTTTTTTTCATGGTGGAACTAACAGTTTTTTCTGTTCCTTTCCTTCACAGCCAGCAAGAGAAAAGACTCAGCAGTACACGCAATAGTTGCAGTATGCCACATGATATCAGCTACTCAGGGAGTTTACTTTTATTCTGAGAAGTGTAATTTCCCCAAAAGATCTCTCACGTCCTCAGTGGCCCAGGAGAGACAACCTAAAGTGAACTGCAGGGGCATTAAAAACCTACATTATGAATCAACTAAGAACTTGAGACTCATCCACAGCTCCCACTAAACTACCACAAAGCATCCCAGAGTCTTTTCAATTAATAATGACTTACACAAGACACAGCTTCTGAAGTACACATGTAAGGGGAGTGAGCACTGTGAGATCTAAAATAAGGAATGCCAGGAATTCCAGAGAAATTTAAATCTCTCATGAAATAACACCTCCCATGCATACACAAAGTACTGTCATACAACCAGCTACAGAAATGCACGTTAAGCCATACACGAATGGAAGAAAGACCTTAGGAATTAATTACAGAAGTGAAATCAACAAGAGCAGTCTTTTAATTTTGTTCTCAGAGCATTATTTATTCTGCTTAAAGAAATTAGAAGAAACAGTATCATACATTTTATATACAGACTGTAGGAATGGGGGGGTGAAATGAAACTTTAGAGTGCAGAGATTACAGAGAAGCACAACCTGACATTGCCATATAAAAAACTGAAATATAAATGCCAGGTAGTGGGTTAAAACGTTGATTTAGAACTACACAGGAAGAACTTGAAATACCATCAATCAATCAAGCCTCTTAAACTCATGGAAATAAACATATAATTTGTGATAGTCCCTTTTAATTCCCTCTAAACAAGAAATTGATCAGCAATGTGAAATGATTTCCAACAGATCTATTTACAGACTCTGGGAGTTGTCTCTCATTGCTACAGAGCTGTACTGTGAAAGTACAAGGAAATGCTCTGCAGCACAGGATGTATTATCTTTCTTATATGCTACCACTCTTGGTTCTTCAAAGGTGTAGAAAGCACTTGAATAATTTGAAAGGTTTATCTAACTCTGAAATGCAATGTTAATTCTTCTGGCTCCCACATACATGGAGTTTACTTTATTCTCAACCACAGACAACACCAACAGAAGTGAAGATCAGGTTCAGAAATCTGCTGTCACACAACAAATCACAATCAGACTTCACCCACTATTTCAACTGTAAACTGCAAATAACAAGTTTGGCAACCACACTAAACCTTACTATGCTGACCAAAACTTACCATACAGCTGCTGACCTAACACAACCCGTAAGAGACAGAAAAAAGAAAACCCCTAAGCCACTAGTCCTCAATAAAGTTACCTTGGGATGACTGGCAAACACACCCTTAATCATTTTGCAGGATCACGTTCTCTTTTGCCTTGCCCAGTTTCCTTTTCAAAGTTCAAGATCCCTCTCAGAATCAGCCATTGTTCCCAAGACACCTGAGTAACTCTTCCCCTCCCCTCCTCCAGCCAAAATGTATCATCCACAGAAATTTGCCTTTAGCAACCCTTGCAAAGAGGACAAGACACTTCAGGGACACTACTCATACTGCACACTCAAGTTGAGACCCCTTAACTGAATCTCTTTCCAAGTCAGGTTTCCAAACTTTCTCAAATTGGCAACTCCAAAATAATGGAAAACTTCCTGCTGTTTCAGACAAGCACCTGTGACTCTGTTCCTCAGGGACACACAGACAGACACAACAGTTTGGTTCAGCTGAGCACAGACTGGGGCCTGCTACTCCTGAAGGTGCCCCCGGCTATTCCTGCAGGCTCCAGTGGCTGCTCCAACGCCTGATTCCCAGATCCACCAGCATGTGCATCTGGGTGCTTATCAAACACTCCATGTGTGGACAGGACATATTAGAACTCCAAGGGACTTGATTAAATAATACCAGTGTTATGACAACAGAGTATGGTGGATGAAAAGTTGTGAGGCCTAATTTGGACAATTATTTGCCATATGAGCTTGCAAAAGGAATTTTCACTCTCCTGTGCTGTATTTTCCATAAAATTACACAGGGAGCATCCTGAGATAAGTACAATTAAGGCAATCAGTAACATTTAGCACAAAGTCCATTTCTCCAAATCAGACAGCCCCCACAAAGACAGTGCCTATTCATTTATTAAATGCTAGGAGAATTAAGATGATTATGATAATTAACTTTTGCAAACAAAAATACATATGCTGTAATACTTTGCTGAGTAAGCTGAAAGCTTTAGGAAGCTTCCCTACTTCTAACACCATTCAATAATCCATGAGTTGGTGCAGAACACTTAAGAGATGTTGGTAAGACATCTAAAGCATCATATAATCTCTTTACATTTGCAGTAAGATACTTCATGAAAAACTGGTAATTCCAAGCAGCGTTATGGAGGAACTCACTAAAATAAACTAGGAGAACATTCAAGCACCTAAGGTAGTGTTGTGTTCTTAACCTGTACTTTCCGAACAATTAACTTAATTTACTTCAAAACCACCAACAGTTACATCCTGGTAAGAGACTATTTTGTGAAATTTAGGCAAAGCAATTTAATTTTTTTTCATGGCAACATGACAAAAAATATCCTTAATCTAGTGGCTAAAAAATCCCAAAATACAAAACCCCCAAACCTCAAAACTTCTATTAAAGTCAATGTTGCAAAATGCAAACAATAATATTCATTCCAAACCACCTTATTCAAGATTCTACATATATTTTCTCCATTTAAATCAGTCACACAGAAACTAGTCCAGAACCAGACAATTAGGAACATATTTTAAATCACTCAGTGCTCAAATCCACGCCTTTTCTGTCACACTCCACAATCACTTTCAGAATCACAGAAGTGAAGGTTTCACCGAAGCACCTCAATTTTTCCAAGAATAATTATCCAACTTTGTGCCCAAGGGCAAACAAGAGATTACAAAATCTTGAAACTTACCTGTAACATACCAACTATTTCCACTTTATTAAAAAAGATGAAAGAATGAAGTGTTGACAGCATATTTTCCTCAAAAACTGAGGGAGTGGGTAGGACCATATCTTGGATATACTGTACTCTGTATGTCTGATGTATTTTTTGCTTCAGCTCTGGATCAGATATAGGTATCACCTCTTTAAATTTTGCCGTTTTAGTCAGAAATTCCCTGTGTTTCCGTGACTGTGATAAAGAGGGATCATATTCTAGGCATCCAATTACGTCCATTATACATTCCTCAGAAAACATGACTTCAAAAAGTGCAGTTCTGTTCAAAAGGAAAATTCCCTTGATAATTTCGTACAAGTGGTGCAGTCCTTCGATGTTCTCCAAGTCTTCGCACACATGAAAAATTTCTAGAAGCTTCTTAATATAACCCTCATTTTCCAGTGCTAGAGCGAGTTTTTCCCGACGTAAAGGGGAAGGCAACGAAGATGCCACAAGTTCTGCAATCTCTTCCAGCCGACTGAGTTCACAAGATGGCAATTCTAGACCTGGCGATGACATGTCATCGAAACGTTCTTCCTCAGATTCATCGACAAGGTCCTGAGTGATATCCACAGAAGGGTCTTTGCCTTGAACCTACAAAACAAAACGTGTCAAAAAAGCAGAGTTTAATTTCACTCCTGCTTGAATGCTTTTCTAAAAGTACCATTTCAAATATCACACTCTTTCTCTCTGTATGGGCAAAACAGAAGCGCAAATCTGACACTGAATACAGTTGGTTTGTAAAATAAAGGGATAATGAAAGGATTTCTTCAAACAGAAGGCTTGACAAAATTATTTCTACATTAAACAAAATATATTTTATATATTTTCTAAAAAAAGAAGGAAGAATTAAAAAAAAGCTACATTTTATGAGTATTTCAAACAAAACCAGAAATTCCTAATTTCTAATATGGACAGCAGCCTTTTAACAGACTACTGAACAAAGCTATTTGTTTCCAGTTTTTATTCTTTGCAGACAGATTTTAAATGCAAACCAGGATTACATTATTGCACGACAGCTTTGAACATTTGTGTATAGGCTATTAACTGCTCTTGATGTTTTTCAAAGCTGCTGCTACTCAAACAGAGGAGAGAGGCCAGTCTTGCTAATTTAATTGCTGTTCTGAGTTCTGGAGAGCTGCAAGTCACAATCTGTTACTGTGCACTTTCTAAATACTCTACAGACACAGAATCCCCTCTTAAGAACAAAAAACCCCCAACACTGACAAAAGAGTAGTGGAAAACAGACTGACAGAAAAACAAGGCACAGGACCTGCAAAGATCTCTCTACAGATATGGGGCAACTGTGGCAAGTACAAATTAGTGAAAAAAACAGACAGATGCTTGGGCACCAGAATGGATCAGCTTTAATGACATCTTCATTTTAGCATCTGCTTGGAGTCTGATGGGTCAAATTCAGAAAGGCACTGCTGTGCACAACAGTTGTAGGTACTGTTCATTTTAATCGTGAAAATCGGCAAAAAACCCTAGGAGAAATAATTCTTCATTTATAACAGCAAACCTCTATTTAGATTAAAATCCAGAATGCTGTTGAAAACCACATCTTGTTCTGCTTATACAACAGCAACCACTTTCACTATAAATGGTATCAAAGTTTTCCTTTTAGAAGAGGTTTCAATGACTGAGGAAGCTTAAGATCTATAAAGTACTCTAGACAAAAATACAATAATAGCATGACCTCAAAACAGGATGTAAAGATTCTGTTTCCTACAAAAATACTAAACCTTCACAAGGGTGAAGCAGCTGGGCTTCTTATCTGGGTGTTTCTCAAGCACACAACTTCCCCTTTTCCACATTTTGTTTCTGTCCCCAACTTTCAGTCCATTGACTGCTAAGGTTCCTCGAAATGTTTCTATACTTATTTACATAAGTTTCTGTACTTATTTACGTGGGTGGTAAACTGTTCATAGGACTTATTCCTAAAAAAAGGAATAATCTATACACATGCAAATATAAAACCAGATTTCTTCTCCTTTATTTCAGAAATCAGTGAGAATGAACTCCAAAAGACAGAGTGGAGAGAGCTGGATGTTTGTTAAGACCAGAAACAGTGTACAGAGAGTGATTTAGACTCATTTAGAGAAATCCCACACAATGTAGTATAAAATTAAGAAAAGCTCTAATGCTTGGAATGGAAGAAAAAAAACAAAAAACCCCTGACAAAGCGAAGTGATATCAGTGACTATATTGGTTAAAACTCTTCTGGATATTGGTCAGTAGTTAATACTCGACCAAATATTATTTGTGAGCAGTACTGAGTCGGTGACTGTACAGCCACCTGGTCATCATGGTAAAACATATGTCAAAATCCATGCATGGTACATATAAATGGTTTGATTTCTTTATACTGTATCTTTAAGGGGATAATACAGGGATAGAGCCATCTCCTACTTCAACTATCAGACCAATCTTCCATAGCTTGGAAATATTTACACGGAAAAATGTTCTGATAGAAACTCACTATTCCCCTCATCTGAAACAGAAGAATGAGAAATGTAAACAAGGTATCATTTTATTACAGACATAATAATATATTACAGTAAATATTTAATAAGAAATATATTATAAAATTCACTAAGAGCTCACATATGTTTTTCTCTCTGCAATTAAACTTTGATCTTTTCACTTGTGGCCAACCTGGAAAAAGTTAATTACGCTATGAATTGTTATGAAACTTTTTAAGCCCTCATTCTGAGCTGTGCTTCCTTGGGGAGTAACAGAGCTAAAAAGTCATGTTAACAAAAAAACCTGAAAATGCACTAAAAATATCCAAAACATAGATTAAGTTTGTATTAAATTTCCAAAGGAAGGAAAGTATTCAAATTCAAAAATGCAAAATTTGGGAGAGGTGGCAAACCCAATAATTTTTACTTTCTAGATTATCTCCTGTATTCAGATTCACCTCTTAGAACAGCCTATAAAGTTTGAACACAAACATAAGGATGATAAATGTAAGGCTGAGACAACCTAATTCAGACTTACCTGACATATTTTTTCCCATATTTCATCACATCCTGCTTTTTCTTGAAAGCTAAGTGCCAAATCATAATTTTCAGCTTCAGACCACACAATCAAGGTATCCTTTAAAGAGAGGAAGAGTATTTTCAGGCTGTGTATTAGATTTTACAAGCATAAATAGCATTTAAAGAGTAAAATTTTAAAATAAAAACAGCTTGACATCTAATTATGACAGGACAGTATCACAATACAAATGTAATCACCATACTTTGTAAAATTTTTATTATATTCTGAGATGCTTAGGATTAAAAACATTTCTGCATAAAACAGAACAAAGAAGTTCCAGAAAGATACTGAAAGTTTCTTACTATTTCATGTGACCATAACACTGTAAATCTCAAAAAAGTTGATCTAGAACATGCACTTCTACCTCAATAAAAGACAATATTCTCTGATAAAAGACAATAACAAAAGCAATGGGGTTTGTCGGGTTTTATGTTTGGGGTGTTCTTTAGAATGTTTCAATTGAATCCCATAAAACTGCACTTCTTTAGTCAGCATTACAATTCTTCCTGTTTTCATTTTATATGCCCTAGAAGTGACTGTGCTAATAATGCCCACAGCTGCTTAAGAGGCAGCCCCAAGCCAACAGGGCTGCAGGCTTTGGAGAACAGCACCCTGAACACACCCACAATTAACTGCTGAGAGAACACACCCACTACACTGAACCACACACACCAGTTCTACTTATTCCAAACTGCAATTCTGAAAGGAAATTCTGCCCTGCCCTTCTAGGAAATCGTTGAAACTGTGCTTAGCTCTGTCTGTTACCCAGACACTGAAGCTCTCCTCTACTTACTGGGATAGTTCAAGGTTTCTCAGAGCCCTCACATCGCATGCAAATGTATGAAAGCGGCAGCTGACACTGCAAACAGCAACGCCACACTCTGATCAGGTATCTGATGAAGCAGTTTACAGAGACTTTGCTAAATAACTCTTAGAATAACTAAATAAAAATACAAATTAATAAATAAAATTAAAAGAAGAAAAGAAAATCACCATTACTTATACACGTTGTATCAAGTTTTATTGTCTTTGGTGTTCCTATAACAGCTGACATAAATACAGGCACAGTAAATACACACAGCTCCAGGAAACTGTGTTATTTCAGCCAAGTGCTAAACTGTGCATTTACTGACTGGAACAAGAGACAGGAGAATTCTTCTACTTGTACTTCAAGGGCAACATAAAATACAGAATTTTACTTCATTAAGTATAGATTTCCTTATAGTGTTTTTTCCTAAAGAAATTAATTCTGAATATTTACAAAAGTTGTGAAACATTTATGAAGTTTAATAGTTTATTCATTAGGCTTAAGTTGCTTCAAATAATAAAACAACACTGAGGATAAGAGAAATCTTACATTTAAGATTTCAATCTGACTTACTAGAAAACTCCTTGAACTATAAACCAGACAACCCCATCAGGCAGCTCAGCTCCATCAGGACTGTCAAGCAATGCAATATAATCAATTTGCCATTACCAGAGCAGCTACACTGCTTGGGACACTAATGGCTTTACCTTGTAAATGGCAAATAGTTTACCTTTTCCTTTTCCAAAGAGCTGAGGAAGAGGTGGTACACAGAAGAAAGGGATTTAGGAAGACCACCTCCAAAATACAAAAGGAAGAAAAGAATCATAATTAATAGTTTATTCTCTACAAGACAGGTCATGGTGCAAATACTCTGGTAATAACAGATTGACAGCACCTGGTACTGCTGACTCTGACAGAGCAAGAAAAATAAGTTTACAAAAAACTAAATAGTGAAGGTCCAAAAAATCTACAAAAAATTTTTGTTTACCATCTTTTAAAACCAGTATGCACCTTATTGCAGTACTCATTGTAGGTATCAGGCTCAAATTACAACACATTAATCTCTGCAATTAGGATTTACACTGCAGTAATTTTCTTGGCCATTGTCTCATTAGCTTCACACTGAGTAGTGGTTATTTAATTAAAAAAACCCAAACAACTGAACCCTAACACTAAATTTTAAATAGACCCTAACAGAACTTGCAACATTCCCATCTGATTTTTAAAAATGACTTATTCTTTGGAAAACAAAACAAAAAACTGCTGAAAGAAATTATTTGGCTGACAGAACAATAATCTTCCAGTTTGTTTTATTAATATCAGAAAATATTTTCCAATTGCCAGCATTACCAATTGCAAGTTATTAGTTATCTGTTGTCTCATCACACAAGTTTTTCATAGTATAGATTATTATCAGTTCACAGACATCTGTCAGTTGCTGCTTTCTGATCTTTTGTAAGCAGGATTTGTTGGTACAACCTTTCCTGCCTCCAAGGCCCTTCAAAAAGAGAACATGAAACAGTGACCAAAAGCACTTCAACTCTGTGGCATAATATGCAGTTCTGTCAAAGTTTAAATTCACTGTTAATACAGACAGTTATGAATGTGTTTTCATTTTGTTAATCCTACAAAGCTTGTAATTATCAAGAAGAAGAGCAATACAAAATTTAGACATGTATGAAGAAATAACTGAAGGAAATTGTAAATGTAGTCAGATAAAAGAATGTATGAGTAACAGTCTAGTTTTTGCTTATTTTACCTAAAGAATAAAACCTCTGTGCTTGATCTGAAATTTGCTTAGTGCAATTTGAATCCATTAAATATTCTGGATCTCTCAGCTATGAAATAGGACTATCAATCAAGCATTACTTCTTTTAACTCCAGAAAGCAACTGAAACTTCTTAAGAACGCGTTCTCCATTCCAAGAGAAAATGGGAGCATGGATAAATATCAGCTATTGGTTAGAGCAGTAAGGAGATGATTCTTACATATTATAATATTACATATAATATTACAATATTAGCTATTGGTTGGAGCGGTAAGGAGATGATTCTTACATATTACTGCTTGATAAGCATAAAATCTTGAATTTTAAATGATTCATAAAAGCAGTTCTGGCTACATTTGATCAGAAGGATGTCCTTTGTTTTTGTATTACATACAAAATGTTAGTCTCTACACAAGGAACCAGATGAGATGATTAAAACATCTAAAATTTGTTCTTATCTAGCTCATCATTAAACACAATTAAAATGTGAAACTGTAGTATTAAATCACAGCTACACAGTTGCTGAGTGCGCTGCAAGAATCCCAGCATTCCAGCTCCTCACGTTTTTCAAGATGCATCACAGTTCTTGGCAAGATCTTTTCTAAATAGGATGATAATCAGAAGCTATTTATGTAGAGTTCACCATCTTATATCAGGTTTGAAAATAATTTGCTGCTTTGCAAAAACCTGTTTTGACAGTAGTGCCAGCTGGATGTGTCATCACTATCTTAGCCCATAAAAATCTCTGGTCTCCCCAAGACCATTTATATAAATCTGTCTTCTTTCATGTTAGTGTTCATCATGACTGCACAGATAAAATGAGGAATTTTTAAATGTAACCAAAAGTTTTGAGCATGGCCTATTTTCAGGAGACCTATGTGTTTAACATTCCCATAAAGATGTATTAATAATTTTTATCAATGCACACTCATCTTTGTAAGGATACAGCCTGAAGCAACAATTCAGAATTCAATTGGAGATTTCTGTGCTGCTCCTCTCACTTCTGGCTGTATCAAGCCCAGGTGAAGCAAGTTCTGGTTAGCTGGAGATTTTCAAGGGAACACTTCCACGTGCTACAGGTTTATTTGAGACTCTTCATGCCCAGGAAGCTCACTCTCAAAAACACTACTGCAGCAGTTTAAGCCAGGAAGCAGTGGCAATTTTAGATGGACAGTGCTTAGTATCATTTTTTGAATTTATTGCCATAAAGCTTCTCATTTTTCTCAACAGTAAAAAGCTGTTGGATACACGCCCTCAGTCTCACTGTATCACTCGCTAGAAGGCACACTTTTATTAGACAGTCAGTTTTATTTAACTATTAGAAAGGTGATTAACAGGTGTGTTGTACAGCATTCACATGATCTCCAAAGCAAGCTCCAGGACTTCATAATGAAGAACTTCAGAGCAACTAGTACTCAGGATTTGATTCTGCTGTAAAATCAAGATTTCTTTCCTAATGTGATACAATTAACGAAAATGTTACTGTTTGCCACTGGATTCTCACTGCTGTTCATGTCCAGTGATAACACTAGTCTCGTGTGTAGCTCCAAAACATTCTCTTGGCATCCCTACAAGATTTGGGCTACACTCAAGAAGCAATGACCTCTAAATTAGAAAGGTCTTTCATAAATTCATGGTTTCAGTCTTAAAAAGCAAACCAATCTTTCCCTATTAGCCCTCAAACGACTCCGGCCTATGACACTTTCCTGGCCTGCACTCAAAGTTCAACACAGCCAGGCTGTTTGTTTCTCCCCCTCTTGGACTGCCTAATTGCTGATTTCTTATCTAGGCCCTTACACTGTTTACAGTTACAGACACTTCACCGGACATGCCAAGCCACCTTTCAGCATCTTGCTATGTAAATATTTACAATCAAAAGTACAGTTTCATAACCAGGCTTCTGTTTATAAAATAAACTATTGGCACTACCCAGGCTTTTTAAATATATAGTTATATATATAATATATATATCACTATAGTTATTGTGGTAGGTTGTGGCAGAACCTTCAAGCTAAAAAACCCCCACCCAAGTAACATCATACAAAGTTTCAATTCTGTATTTGGTTTTATGCCGTTTTCACCTAGAACCAGGTTCTCTGGATGTGCTACCAAGTAATCCCTGAAGTGTACTAACAGATCAAATGCGTGCTCAGACTGTGTTCTGTGTTCTGCCACCTTCCATGAAAGCTCAGCTACCATAAATGACTTTGATTAGTGATTTCATAGCTGCATTTCCATGAATCACAGGAAATAAAATCAATTTATTAGTTCTGTAAGTCTCAATTCACTGGCCTAATGACCATACCAAGCAACAGCAGAAAAATCACACTGCACAGGAAAACAGACATGAAGGAAAAGAAAATTTTATATTAATTTAAAATAGATGAACTGGCCCAACCCAAACCCAAAAGCAACCCTTCCCCTTGTTTCTCCCCTGACCCCACAAAGTCCCGTGTTTTTTCTCATTATCTTAGCTACAATAGGCACAAATTTTATTAAAATGGTTTCACTGTTGGCTCACTTGTCATGACAGCAAAGGTAGGAAGTTCATCTTCTCTGAGCATTCTGCCAGTGCCTTTTTGGATTGTTTCAAAATTTGGATCTTTAATTACAAAGTCTGCTTTCCATCATTCAGGGACGGGCACCCTCCAGTTACAGAGCTGGCAGGTGGCACTCTGGGTGAACACGAGCTCTGTATCTTGTGAGGAACTGCAAGAGGCTGCCAAAGCAAAGGACACAGGACACTCCTAGTGCAGGAAGCTGTAAGCAGCTCAAGTCTTCCTTGTTTCAGGGACTAAAAGGGGTGCAATACACACTTCATCACTGGTTACAGGATGTTCATGATGTATCTAAAATAAAGCTGAGTATACAAGTCTTTACTGTTGTATTGTTAAAGCGTTGACAGAGTGTATTGAAAAGTGTATACTCCAGTCCACACCCATGTCAGGGTTCTCCTTAGATAAATGTTATGTGTATGGAGGCTTTTCTTCTTCAGGGTTGCATACGAAGAGGTGTGTTGTTCTAATCAGCTAGTGCAATTATTAATTTTTTGAGTAAGGATCATTTGCTTCAGAACAGCATGTCAGTAACACTCTGAAATTTTAATGCCTCAAATAAAATGCCCCCAATTACAATATCTTCCACCTTTACCAGCATCTTAAAAAAACAACCAACAGAAAAAAGAAGCCAAGTATTCCACGTGACTCAGCAATACATTGTATAATTACACTCCACTTACTAAGCAAAATTTGAATTTAAGCTGTGTGCTACTACTTGCTCAGCAATTAAATCCAGTACATTCCATGTCAAAGTTATAGGACCGTTATTGTAACATTTTAAAATAACAATACCAATAAAACTTAACATACAGCTCTAAACAAGAACACAAGTCAGGCGTCCAAGTGGCTGCACTGATGGACATTTTGCTTTTTCTGAAGAAGGTTTTGGCCACAAATCATACCTTAACATAAGAAATAGTGAGTCCTTTTTCTGAACCACAGGACATTAGTTTTCCCTCATATGGATTCCTTTCTTCTATTTCTAGTAGAAGTCATGATATGTTTGCCAGGAGTACATGGTTCAGAGCATCCAAAAACTTCTACTGGTAGCAATTCTATGTTGCAGAATCAGATACACAGACTTATCTTTCCTTCTGAACACACAGCAGAAAATGACTTCATTGTGACTAATGTATCTCACTAGTGAAAAGGTCCTTAAGGCTGCCAATGCATTTCATGCTTTAAGGAATTATTTCAAACCTCCAGATGGCACATAAGCCTGGGAAGACTGGAAACCAGACTGTGCAAGCTGAAGTATCTCAAGCCAAAGTAAAAATGAATCACTGAGCATGACTTAAGATCTTAAGTACTCTTTCTCTCCAAAAGGAAAGGCAGACAGTTGTATTTACCACCATAAAGGGCAGCCACTGCTTTCAATCCTGAACACCAAGAAATATAAACCAGGCAAAATTATACTAGAAGCTCAGGTTAACAGACTTTATTGGTTTTGGATTGTTTGGTTTGGTTTTGTTGGTTTGGGGTTTTGGTTGGGTTTTTGTGTTAGTTTGTTTTTAATTCCCACCAAGGGAACAGAGGCAGCAAGGCAAACTTGTCCTCAGGTCTTCACACAATTATTTTGATAAATAATTACCTAAGCTGTGCAGTTATTAAAATACACATATGTATACCATGAGATTGCATAATTTGTGGTATCAGCAATTAATGAGACCACATGTTTCACACTGGCACAAACAGTGCAGCACAGGACGAAGGTTCTTTCGCCAGGAGAACTTCACTGCTTTTCACAAAGGTATCTACAGGCTTTTGATGAAGGATCCAAAGCAACTTGCACACAGGTTTTCCCAAGAGCTCACCACACATCATCTCTCCTTCCTTCCAACCACACATTATTTCAGTTGGTCCAATAAAAAATCGTCTGTGCTGACATTAGGCTTGCAGAAACAAAGTCAGAACTAAACCACTTTTTCCATTAGATATCTGAAATGCCCCCAAGCCACATGCTGAGTATGTCACAGTAAGAACAGGCGTCCTGCTGTACACCCTTTGAAAGGGAAGGGAGGTTCATTCTCACAACAAGATTCAGAGACAAAATCCTGGTAAGACCATAACACCAGACAGTTACTTTGACATTTTAAGTCTTACATTCTCGAAATTTTATAAACACAACTAACAACCGCAGGCAAACTCAAGTCTTCTATTTCACCAGTAGCTGAGGTGACCTCAGTGCCTTCTGCAGTTAGAAAGATCTCAGGCATTTTTCCATCTCAGCTCCACAAATGGACCTTGTGTAACCTGGCTTGAAACTTCTGCCAACATAGAGAGTTACCAGTTTTTGAAGAAGAATTTGGAGTACCAAGTTGATTTGCTTGTGGTTTAGAAAGTTTAGGCAGTTCAGAGTTCTAGAAAGAGGGTTAGGGTTAGCTAGAGAAAAGCTGTGCTTCCTTTCAGGAGCTAAGCTCGAAGCTCAGCTCATACGAAATCAGGTTTAAACTCTGAACTTGCCTTTTACTAAGGGAAAGGCTAAGTAGGTCTCACATGAAAGATAACAGGCTAAGAAACAGATTTAATACACACATCAAAAAACATTTGGTATTTCTAAGGCTCAGAGTTGAGCTCTACATTCATTCTATATTAGAGTCTGCTTTGCTTAAATAATACAAACAATTCACCTGGAAATGTAAAGTTGTTTCTGCAGCATTTGAAGGCTTTAAGAACAGCACTTTTCTTCTCCAGCACAGAAAACAGAATGTGCTGTTCTAATGGGACAGATTCCTGTTTAATATTTTAATTACAGGTTTTCACACATTGACCAGTGTTGATTTGTGCACTGCCAGATGACAACACATGGCTGACCCAGAGTAGCAAATGCTGTTACACTGACAGGTATCTGAGGTGGCTGCACCAATCTCACAGTTTTATGTCTACTTGAAGTAGGTTTCACATCTGATCTGGTATAAAGCCTATTGATGCAAAGCTCACCCCTCAATGCTCTTTTAACAGATTTAAGCCAGCAAAGCAAGTTTACACTAGGTTGCCATTTTATGCCATG
Source organism: Pithys albifrons albifrons (assembly GCF_047495875.1). NCBI lineage: Eukaryota > Metazoa > Chordata > Aves > Passeriformes > Thamnophilidae > Pithys > Pithys albifrons. Next base: position 17,146,537 of record NC_092463.1, on the reverse strand, counting down.
GAGCTGTGAAATATTCAGTGTCACTTTAGGAGCCCTGAAGCTTGAGTTACTGTATCACAGAATGATGCCCTCAAGTTAGTCAGGATTACAGCTACAACTTCGTCTGCTTAGCATTTTTGCTGATCTTGTCCACTCTTACTCCCTGGAAATGATTTTTCAAACCCACATTGGCCTTATCAGTTGTTCAGTACAAGCTGTTTATATGGTGCAAGATGAATTACATCCAAAGATAGATACAGGTTAAATTTTTCAAGGCAGGATATTTCCATTCAGTTCCACACAGAATCCTGCAAACAGCTGCAGCCACCACTGGGACAGCCTGTGAGCAAAACACCAGTATGTCCATGCCTATAAAAATGGTTAAAGCTGAAAGACTGCAGAGTGTTTCAGTACATTGACTGCACCTGACAGGATCTTAGCAAGTCTGAGCTGACCAGACAGGCAACAAAATACAACCTGGCTCAGCATTTCTAAAGCTCTAAGTGTAATTCCCAGTATCCATGACACTAGAACTGCAAACAAAGGACAGGACCTACAGTTCAATTCACACCCATCTCAACAGCATTCTTTAGGATCTCACAGTGTATGCCTTCAATAAGTGAAGCAAGGTGCAAACTGAAGGTGAGAAGCTGCTTTTATGTATACAGAATGCTTTGAAGAAGTATTAGCCCATATCCACCTGCCAAGTAAAAGACAAATGCTAACATGTAAATAGCTTTAAAGCCTTCTAGTCTTCTCGTGAATAAAATTACACTGAAAGTTGCAGCATCTGAAGCATAAAGAAAAAGTCAGATGATATTAAGTTTCAGATTTTATAAAGCTCAAGAACCTCAGCTACTTTGTGATTTTCACAATTATGTTTTGTCTGTCTCTCCCAAAGCAATTTTTGGCACAAAACAGAGTGCAAATTATCCATATAACTTCACAAAAAATGCAGAAAAATAACACATTGTTCATGAAATGCACAAAAATGGTGCAACTACTTTGCCTCCAATTTTTGGTACAAAAACATAAAACATAATGTGTGATAGAAGCAAAAAAATTACTGTATTGCCACACTGTTGATGACTGTAGTTAAAGACTGTGCCTTTAAGCATGAGGAAAAGAAAAGTATGTTTACCTGTTGCTTCTGGTACGCAGTGTTCGGATTAATTTTGGACTCCAAAAGAAGAGAGCCTAGAAAAAAAAAGTTCCACTTATTTACAGTGTACTGAAATGAATTTTCTGATCACTCTTTCCTTGAACAGGTATTAACACCTTTCCTCCCAATAGTAAGACTGTTAACCCCTATTCCTGAGCTTTGCATTTCATTTGTCCCTCAAAGATATTGCTCACATAGCACAAAATAATTAGGAGTGCTCTGAGGATTGAATTTTAAACCTTTCTTATACCAAGTAATGACTCTTCCAGAGAAAATCTTTCGAAGATGACAAACTCCGCAAAAAGCACATCAGAAGCACCACAAATGCTTTCCATAGATTATCCATGGTTGTTCTGTGTGACACTTGTAATCACGTGCTATTCTTTCATAAAAGTGAGCTAAAACACTTATTTTCCTGGGAAACATATCTAGAAACTAATGCTTAGAGCAGCAACCATTGTGACTGCTAATACCAGAAAACTTCACATGGGATAAACTTAGAAACAATGGCTGTACAGCAGCTAATACTGATTTAAGAGCAATTCCATTCTCACGTCTGTGACTTTTTCCCCTTCCTTCTATTAACATGTCACATTTAAATGATCTCAATGAGTGATCCAGGAGAAAACAATCCTTAAAACTGCTTTTATTCTTGGTCCAATCACTTCCCTCACCCACCTGGCTGCTCAGCTGCACTAATGCCAGGGCATGAGGGATTCTTTACATGACTTAAATGCACAGATCTGCAGAGCTTCACTAAGCACACATGAAGAAATACTGACACATTAACTTGCACAGTCAATCTTGTAACTAAAATAGAAGGCTGCAAATACCCTTTTAAAGGGGCACTTCTCCATTCACTTACCTGTTTAAATGTATTCTTTAGGAGTCCAAACTTTAAGAAAGTGTCAGATTCTCAGTTTCATTGCTAGAGTTCTAAGGCAATCATATTACTAGAACATTTGCCATATATTCTCACAGAAATTACACTAAAGAAAAATTGAAATGCTTCAGGCACCTCAAATGAAAACCTGAGAACTTGAAGACAGCACAATTAAACAAATTACTTGGATTAGAAAAACATACTTGGAAATTAAAACCATCCTTTCAAATCTCATGACAGAATCAACAAAGACAAGCTAGTTTTCACTATCCGAGGAGTACACAATACAAAATCCACAGCAAGAAATATCCCAAAGTCTGCAAACGAGGTATCACCATCCTCAATCTAATGGGTTACAGTTACAAAGAAGACCCTCCATGCTCCTTTGCTTAAGAACTTCTACTGACAAATAGAAGATTACAGAGTCATAGAATGATTTGGGTTGGAAGGGACGTTTGAAGGCCATCTAGTCCAATCCCACTGCAATAAGCAGGGATACTTTCAACTAGCCCATGTTGCTCAGAGATCCATCAAACCTGACCTTGAATGTTTCCAGAGATGGGGCATCAAACCTCTCTGGTCATATGCCAATGTTTCACTACCTCACAGTAAAGAATTTATTCCTTTTATCTAGTCTAAAGCTACACTCTTTTAGTTTAAAACCATTACCCCTTGTCCTGTGCCTACAAGTCCTACTAAAAAGTCTGTACACATCTTTTTTTAAAGCTCCTTTTAAGTACTGAAGGGCTGTAATAAGGTTTTCCTTAAACCTTCTCATTTCCAGGCTGAACAACCCCAGTTCTTGACTCAGCCTTGCCTCACAGGAGACATTTTCCACCCCTCTGACCCTTTCTGTGGCTCTACTCCAGACCCAGCCTTTTCTGTGCTGCAGACTGCAGACCTGGATGCAATGCCCAAGGTGGGGGTCTCACCAGAGAAGGACAGGGGCAGAATCACCTCCCTCGACCTGCTGGCCTCGCTGCTCTTGATGCAGCCCAGTATGCAAATGGTTTTCTGGGCTGGAGTACACCCTGTCAGCTCACATACAGACTCTCATCCATCAGCACCCCCAGGTCCTTCTTGGCAGGGCTGCTCAGCATCCTTTCATCCCCCAGCCTGTTTTGATACCAAGGGCTGCCCTGACCTAGGTGCAGCACCTTGCACCTCATGGTTCCCATGGGCCCACTCCTCAAGCTTGTGCCAGTGCCTCTGGTGGCGTCTGTCCCTCTGGCATGTCCACTGCACCACTTCAGCTTGGTGTCACCTGCCAAACCGCTGAAGGTGCACTCAGTCCCCCTGTGTGTGCCACTGGTGAATATGTTACGCTGGGGCAGGTGAGGGAAGAGACTGAAGAATCAGATTGCACAACTTCACTTGCTGTCAGAGTGGTGTATCATTAAAGACTTACATAAATATCAGATCATTTTGTTGTCTGATAAGAAAGGTTATTACTTCATGAATTTAGAAGCTTTACCAAAGACTTTTATACTAATTAGCTGACCATGTATGTCATAATCAATGAAATTATTTTTTATTAACTTACCCATGAAGGCTGCTTGCTCCTACCTTCTAGCTCTGTTGTTCCACAAGAAGCAGCCCTCACTCATCAAAGCTGGCTTGAGAAGCTATCGCCTTGTGTCAACTGCTCTTGCAGCAAGAGCTATTTACAAACTCAGACATAAGACAACATCAAAACTGAAATAAATACCCCTCAAGGGAAAATCAAGACACAACAAAAAAGCTCTCTTGCCTCAACCCCAAATATACCACCCTTTTGTTTGAGTTTTTCTGGTTTTCTAACCTGCATCAGCTTTGTTACCAGAGCAGCTTACTTGCTTATGTGTGACAGCACAACTAAAGGAAAAAATAATCACGAACCACAGAGCAGAACAGAGAATGAAAACGTGTAAGATGAACTTTACTGATAAGTCCATTACACTGCTCATACTTCGGCCACAGTCTGGAGCTTTGAATTTTGGGTTTGCCTCATTAACATCTGAAAAAAACATGCCCTTTTCCATTACGATCATCAGCTACACACAGTATTGCACTTCAGTTTTACTTTTTAAGGTCCAAGCTTCTACTACATAAAATTTCAGAATATTATTTTGTGCTATTGACTTGGCTAACTTCTAGATCGTTTTTCCTGTCTAGAAACATTTAACACCAGGAAGTATGAATCAGAATCTTCTAAGAATTAAAAGTAATTGATAATTTCAACATTGTATTTTAACTGCTGAACACAGATCTAGAGATATGGAAATCCTGAAATTAGCAGAATATAATATATAAACTTGAATGTCATGTTTGACAAAACACTATTTATAAAAAAACCCTGAAAACAATTGAATACAGATACTTCATTTCCAAGCTAGAAGCAGACACTAGAGAATGACTTCTTTACTAACTTGTCACAAAAGACCTTTTCTTCTTTTCTACTGAACGTGACACCTGCAGGAAAGACAAATCAAGCCTTATAAGGCTTGACTTGCTTCTCATTACCACAATTCAATTTATTCCTCACCATTCTGGACAACAGAAAAATACTACTTGAAACACACTGAAGGGTAAACTGTGCTCTATAACCAGTAACCGCTCCAGATCTATCCTTCTGGAGAATTTGCTCCATTTGTGAAATATGTTCCCTGAAAAGGATTTCACAACAACTCAGAATCAGTGACTATTCTACCAGTTATTTCAGTGAGTGTATTTTCAAACACTAAGTTTTACAGGATCAGGCCCCTTCCTGGTACGAGGCAGCCTTGCCCCTCTATTACTTGCACCTGGAAACCAGCAACAGTAACAGATGTCTGAAACACAAATATATTCTTTAGAAAGAGGTTACAGGTATCCAACATACCGCAAATAAACTTCTCCATTCCAAGTCATTATCAGTACTGATTCCTAAATACAGTTTGAGATGCTTTTGTCATAAGCAATTACTTTCTATATAGGTTATTTTCCTACATATTCTGTATGTACCATCCTAGAATTTGTTAAGCCTATCCAGTCTACTCAATGACTCTATTCCAAGTTAGGCAAGACCTAAAACCCCACCCTAAGACAAGCTACATTTTTAATAAGCCCTCCAAAATTATGCAGATCTAGTCATTTTCTAAATTATAGCCTTGAATGAATTTATAAAGGTAACTGCAAAACACTGGTGCCAGAAAGAACATCTGAAACCATCCATAAATAAGAAAACTGATTTTCAGAACTGTGTTATCTGCCCCTGTAATGCAACACAGCACAGCTGGGGGGGTTTGCCAGTACAAAAATACCTCTGTGATGTGCATGGGGAAAGACCTGCTCAAAAGAGATTACATACAGGTATTCCATGCTATTTTCAATTATATTTAGAGAACATCAAATATCCCAATCCCATAGTCTTACACAGCAAATCTGCAGACTTGTTTACATCTGTGCACATGGAGCAGAGCAGTTATCTGGAACACTGCTCCTCTCCCATCAAACTGTTGCCTGGATTCTTCCTCAAAAAAAGAAAAAATAGTACTGCTTATTACCCCTCACCTGAATAAACATGTTTGCATTTAAATGAAAATTTCAATTCAAGAGCTGTTTTCTGCAAGATTCACGAAGAGGTTTAAGTTCTGCAATCAGTTCTGCTGCAACCTGAACACAAACTAATCCAGAGAAACTCGGGAAACAGCTTGAATCGAGGTCCAAGAACATGCTCTACATTTCCAATAGGTTATTCCTCACTCTAAACCATTTCTGTATGGTCAAACCCAAATATTACAGACGGGTGAGAATGAGCAGAAAAGAAACAAAGAAAACCCCAAATACATCCTCCCCTACTTTTTTCATTTTGATCTAAGATAAGTACTGTGTTGCTTTCCTAAAAGTAAACAAAATTAAACCACTGAGTTTGAGCAAGGTAAAACAAACTTAACACAAATTCTGCCTAAGCCTTGTGCTAGTAGTACAGGTTTACTGACACCTGCACTACATCAGCAGCCAGGAGCCTGCCCTGTGCTACAAGTCACTACATACAGACTTCAGAAGCAGCAAACTACAACTTCCGAATGAAAATGATGCTGTTCCTAAAAGACAGGTGGCAAATACGGCCTCCAATGGAGGCGCTCACTTCGGCTTGTCAGAAGGTTTAGATACAGGACTAGTAAATTCTAATTAAAGGCTTAATCCTTCGAATTAACCCAAAGCAGTTGAACAGAAAAGTTTATTTTTGAGGTCATTTCAGTCATCTGGGGTCAGAATAAAAAAACCTCAATCCGAAACCAGGCAGTAAAAACCAAGCAGCAGACAGACACTTAGCATGAGGGAGACTACAGCAGCCTAAAATACCATGTGAGAAACTGGAGGAAAACAAAGGCTTTTGATTACACTGAGAAACTCGCATGGAAGGTGATAATTTGTAAGAAAAGATTTCACTATTGCCCTACTGCAATTCAATTAAAATACACTGCAATTAGGAATCACACAGAGAAACACTTCAGGGTTTTAAATAAAAAGTTAACAGTTATTGAAGTGTAAAAAACTACATTTTTTTCTGCTTCAAAGCATAGTATAACTGATCTGAAAGCAGTTTATGCTGTTTGTTTTAAAACTGATTACTCCAAATTGCCTTCAATGCTTCTTACAGTTTAAGTGCCTGGGAAGATGAGACATCTCAGATAGCAACACAAATCACTCATCTGCTCTAAATTATTTTAAGGTGGTGTTAAAACAAATACCAACAGGAGTTTAAAAACTACTCCTATAAATAAAAAGTCCCTTTTATTTGGTTGTTATTTCTCCAATTCCAGAGTGTAGCTTACCCTCAACTAGGCATACTCATTGTATTCCCTCACCTGACACCCTGACCATGCCATAAAATCTCAGCAGAGCAGCCTGTTACACCAGGGCACAGCTGCACAATCCCAAGATTGAACCATGTGCCAGCCAAACACATCCCTGGTAATTCTGCTGTTGCTCCGTGCCAGGCGAACTGTCGCTTTAACAGGACTGGGAATTTCCCCACACAGAAGGAACCACCGCTCCCGTCCGGCCCTGCTCAGGAAGCAAAGCCTTCACCTCCGTGCAGAGCCCGGGTTTTCTGTCAGCTGCCCGGAGTGAACCAGTAAGAACACGCCAGCGTGCACAGGATGAACCTCAGCTGGGAAAAGCTGGGTTAGAAATGCAGGAAGGAAGAAGTTTCATTGTGGAAAGAGGAGGAGCTGACAAAGAAAGACAATACAAGAACACAATGGAAACATGGAGGCCAACGGTGTACAGGTCAGGTTCCTACTACTTGTATGTCTTTGATAACTGGGGAAAAAGTTAAAAATCACTGTCAACTACTTTATTTAGTTAAAAAAGAACGCAAAGGAACACATAAATTGTGCAGTACCTAAAACACAAGTCTGGAGTTACCTTGCTCAAAATTATTTGCTCCTGTAAAAATGACTATTTGTCTTCAAAATAAGGCCACAAACAACAGACACTGGGAGTCAACAAAATATAAATCAAATTTTATGAGGTGTTTACACAAGCAAGTCAGAAAACTAGCCTATTAATAGAGTGCACATTTACCCAGGACTGATACTACCTACTATATTAAGAACCTGAGCTCTGCATATTATTCAAAATTTTGAAGTACTTGTATGTGGTTTGAGAGAGGTCTCGTGTGTATCCAGGTGCAATTAGTAATTTTGAGCCAGTTCTGCTTTGATTAGAGTATCTTATCTATAAAAACACAAAGCAATGACTTATTTTTTGGTTTTATACCAATCTGTATTTACAGATGTTCATTTACAACAAATGAGCTGGTAAGGACAGTCCAATTCAGGATCTATTCAGTCTTAAGCACACATATTCCACTGAAAGTAAATAAAAGGATTTTAGTTTGAATGGGCTATTTCCTCACAAGCAGTTTATGAATGGCAGTTCTTCTGCCTTCTTTTCTAGAAAAGAATAAAAAAAAATCAGGAAATGGTTAATGTATAGGAGACATGACAGATTTTAAACATGACCCCATCAGCTGTGTAAGCAGCCAGGACAACAAAACGTGGTGTAAAAATTAGCTTAAAAACTTAGTGTAACCCTCTCTCATGTTAAAATCAAACTAAGTCTATTTCTCTTACACTATGAAGCTGCTCAAACTATAAATGTATCTTCCTCACTGTAAAATAAATAGAATCAAGTATCAGTTTAACTTTTTAAAGTATAATCGAGAAACTACAAACCCCTGAGATTTGTGCTTATCAGAATCTGTTATCAAAATCCTGCTCAGATGACTGATTGCTCCACAACATTTATCATCTTGTCAGAACTTTCTGAAATAGTAAGCATTAGTTATTCTCAAGTTGCTTTTCATCCTACTTCCCACATTGAGAAAGCATAATAAATAAAATTACAAGGTCTGTTGACAGTCACAAGGTACAACTAGATCTGCAAGTCTCTAAATACAGTGGCTACGCATCTAAAGAAGTTGTAAGTCATGCACTGACAGACTTTAACAGGAAAATGGTACAAACTTGGTACTGCAAAGTATACATTCTAAAATGTACTCTGATCACAGCAGTCATGAACTCGACCAATAATCAAGACTAGCCCAAACATGTAGCTACAGGGCTCGATATTACTACTCCACTTATACTACTGACATTTGTTGCCAGAAAATGTGAAGGAAGTTAATAATGCATCATGTTAAACTTACAGGAAGACCTAAAACTGCCGAAGGACTGAGAACTCCCACTGAAAAAAAATAATCTCTGAAAATGCTGTTCTGTCCACTGTATTGTCTTTATTGCGGTAACAACTGCACTTTGATAACTGTTGATAGCTTTTAGAATGTCTTCCATAATTCTAAAAGCTACCAGAGAAATGGGCAGAAGGGGGAAGAGTGTTAATCACCCAAGGGCCTTTTAAAAACATATAATAAACCCCAAGATCTAAGTTTTGAACCACTTCCATGAGGTTATCGTTTCCAGAAACATCCACGAAAGGATACATCACAATGATCAGTTTTGAAACCGGAGTTAATTGGGCATCTAATAATAGATCACTACATACCCAATTGATGGCAACCTTCTATTTCTTTCCCTTGGCCTAACACGAATGAACCCTGGTTAGTGCCTACTTGCTTTTAAAGATAACATTTGAATTACGCAGCATTATGGCAACCGACACAAAGCTACACCCAGCTCCTTTTCTGGGTGGGATGAGAAAAGACCGTACCTTCAGCCATACACACTTACCGTCACTCTCTGCCCTGACTAGCAGGGACATGCCCTTGAGCCTCTCCACGTAGCAAGAGGACACATGCCCTGTGCCTCGATCGTCCCACTGCCGGTCCTCATTTAGCGTGTAAACCTTCACCCTCCGCCGGGTGTCCGTCATCCTGCCGCCTGCCACACCGCAGCCACCCCTCTGGTTCGCAATCGCTGGAGGAGCAGAGCCTGGTCGGGGGCCAGGCCCCCTCGGGGAGGGGAACGGGAAAGAAGGAACAGCCCCACTCAGGCACGCCAAGCAAGCTCTTCTTACGTCTCTTCAGTGCCACAACGGGATCCTCATTATTGAGGATAACAGAGGATTGGGCTGCGCAAGGGAAGAGGGGGGACACGAGGTGAAGATGTGAAAGGGGAGCTGCTCCTCCAGGCACAGTCAGGCGCTGCACAAAAGGCGACTAAGCCTACGCAGAGAGCCGCAGAGAGGAGAGAGGCTCTTTGCAGGGCGAAGGGCAGGCAGGAGAGGTGGCGAAGAGATCCCGGAGAAGAGGTGGATCCACGAGAGTGGAAGCCGCGGAACACAACAGCCGGCGGGCAGTGACCGGAGCAGGCGGCCCTGGAGGTCCGGGCGCTGCCGAGGAAAGCAGACGGAGGGCTGGCGAGGCCGGAGGGAGGGAGAGGAGGGGAGACAGGCGGAAGAGGGGCCGCTCGCCCCGGCCGGGAGCCCAGCTCTATTGTGCAGCAGCTGCCCAGGCCCGAACTCCTCTCTCGCCGTCCGTCCGCCCGCGCGGGGCTCCGAGGAGCCGCCCTCCTTCCCGCGGGGCTGCCCGCGGCCTGCGGACACTGTCCGTCCGTGCCGGGGTGAACGACCGACCGGCCTCAGCGCCCCGTCTCCCCCATGGGCTCCGGTCGCAGGCGGTGGCTTCACTCCCAGCTCGACTCCGCCGCCATGTTCTTCTTCCTCCTCCTCCTCCTCCCGGTGCTGCGGCCGTTCAGTCCCGACTCCCCAGCGCGCACTGCGACGTAGCTGCGCTTCCAGACGCTCTGCGGCCCGGCCGGCAGACAGACGCTGTACCCTGCGGAGGGACGGGGCGAGCGGCAGCGGCTGGTGCGGCCCGTCCGGCCCGGCTCCCTCCAGCCCCGGCTCCGCCTCAGTCACTGCGCGACCGCCATCTTGGTTTCACCTCTCACTGGAGGCGCGGGGTCTCCCAGCCAGCGGCGGCAGGGGCGGCCCGCCGGCACTTAAAGGGCCAGCGGCCCGCGCGGGTGCGCGGTCGGGGCGAGCTGGAGGGCCCGCGGCCCCGCGGCCCCGCTTTTATTTCCCTTTCTTTTTTCCTCCTGTTTTTTTTTCTTCCTGTCACGCGTTGCCGAGTGGTCCCAAAGTTAAATTGCTTTTGGCTGAGCGTCTGCTTAGTCTCCGCAGTCGGAGATGGGATCAAACAATTGCAGTAACAAACAGAAGCTGTCGAGGCTCTGCTTCTGCCTCTGCTGCCAACATCTGAGCACATGTTTGACAGATTTCACTAAAACACGCGAAAACACCGGTGCACTTGGGGACCCCACAGACATGGCTGTAGGATGGAGTCTCTTTCGCACACGTGTGAGGCACGCAGTGTGCAGGGAGCCCACAGCAGAGCACCCCGTTACAGGAGCCCAAAAACCCCCATTACAGGAGCCCACACAACCCCATTACAGGACCCCACAGCACACACACCCCGTTACAGGAGCCCACACAACCCCATTCCAAGAGCCCACAGCAGAGCACACCCCATTACAGGAGCCCAAACACCCCGTTATAGGAGCCCACACAACCCTGTTACAGGAGCCCACACACTCCGTTACAGAGCCCAAAAAACCCCACTGCAGGAGCCCACCGCACACACACATCCCATTAGAGGAGCCCATGGCACACACACCCCGTTACAGCCACTGACCTTTATTTTATGCTGGAGCAAGTACTGTTACTTGTTATCAAAGTGAGTTACATACTGAGTCTAGTTTGAGCCAAAACCACAGATCACAAACTTTCACCACAGAATTAATTACATGTCAAGCCCTGTTTTCCTTTCTCCACCTTCTGTTTTGTCTGCCCCACGAGGAAGGCTGTGTTGGCTCCGGAATGATTCCCAGTTTCCCGAGCAGGCTGCCCAGGCAGTGCCACAGCCCCAGGCCTGGCAGGGCGCAGGGAGCGTTTGGACACCATTGTCCGGCACATGGAGGGAGTGACTCCTGGGGTGTCCTGCACAGGGCCAGGAGTTGGGCTCAATGGTCCTTGAGGGTCCCTCCCAACACAAGAATATTCTGTGATTTCTGAGGTGCCTTGACAAAGCCATTTGGCCTTTGATTTTTTGCCTGGTTTTGATGCCCAAAGGCTGTTTAAGAATTCAAGAGCCTTTGGGAGTGTTGAGTGCCCAAGACGGGGCTGAAGGTGTGTTACACTTAGAATCATAGAATCATAGAATCTATTGGGTTGGAAAAGACCTCCGAGATCACCAAGTCCAACCCTTGCTCCAAGCCCAGCCCATTTACCAGATCATGGCACTCAGTGCCACATCCAATCTCAGTTTAAAAACCTCCAGGGATGGGGAATCCACCACCTCTCTGGGCAGCCCATTCCAATGCCTGATTACTCTCTCTGGAAAGAATTTCTTTCTGATCTGCAACTTAAATTTCCCCTGGCAGAGCTTGAGCCGGTGCCCCCTTGTCCTATTGCCGAGAGCCTGGGAGAAGAGACCAGCCCCCACCTGGCTGGAACTTCCCTTCAGGTAGTTCTAGACAGTGCTGAGGTCACCTCTGAGCCTCCTCTTCTCCAGGATAAACAACCCCAGCTCCTTCAGCCTTTCCCTATTTTTTTCTCGCTATGGTGCTCTTGGCTAAACCAGCAAAATGTTTGAAGAGATTCAGGTGTCTGAGAACTGTGGATTGTGACCCCAATGAAGGGAAGCCACCACCCAGCACGAGCACAGAAAGACACTCATTGCCTTCATTCCACACCCCTCCAGCTCCGAGGGGCTGTGCTGGGGGAGTGTGTGGCAGAATTTCTGTTAGGCCATTCTGGAGACGGATTTTTGTGACTTCAGAAAAGATTGTTGTCACTTAGAGAAACCTCTGTAGGACCGCTGTACTCACATACAATTTACAAATTGTACCCTCTTGTGGCCATCAGACTGAGTATAGACCACACTGCTCACTGCAGTTTTGATTCTTTTTTTTTTTGTGAATTGAAAACAAGAAGTTCAATCAGATTTCACTTTGCATGGTTTGCCTTATGAAAATTTTGGGTTCAGCTTCTTTTAATGGGCCTCTTGTTCTTTTGATGTCAATCTGCAAAATGCTCAGCCTGACAATAGTGCCCACTTGTCAAGTTTTATCCCAATTAATTGTATTTGGCAAGCAGTTTATTTTTTTAAACGTTTCCACTGCAGTGATTCCAGAAGAAAGGTGGGGCATTGAGAGCAACTTCCCATGCTGGAAAGCAGCTGTGGAATAAAAAAACCACTCTGTTTATTTTTCTTGGAGTTACCAGTTAGAAAGCAAAAGTGTGTCAGGTTAATACCTTCTCACTATTTCTAGAGGTTTGACACTTTGTGTCCAGAAGGAAATATCATCAGGCATCATGAGAGGCTGTTACTAACTGAGTTAAAAGGTTAGGCTCCCTTAGTTCCTGTAAATAATAAAGGACCTTGCTCTGACAGAGGTTTTGGCCCACCAGGAATTGAATAATAAAAGAGAAAATGGAGTATTGCATACAGTTTTAAACTTCTCATATTCATAGGAAAGGAACTGCATATGGATCAACATAATAGGAATAAGCCTAAACTGGGTTTACCAGAGAGAGCCACTTTTTTTGCACAGCAGTCAAGACTAAAGAACAAGACAACTTTTTCTCTCAGTGTCTAATAATAATTTGGGTATAGAAAATTGCATTGTTACTATGAAGAATTTCGGATCACACATATAACTTGGTCCTATGTACTAAGGCGTTATCAGAGTTTCTAAAATTCCTAGCTAATTATTTTGTGACAAAAAAATTATATTAGGGAAACTAACAATTTCAGACTTAACATGATGATTATTGCTAGAATGAAAGTCTGTGCTTGCCTGAGTATATAGATATGGCTGCATTCAGTGTATGCAAACAAGGTTGCAACCCATGCTATGTATACAGACGTAGACATTGGCTATGTCTTTTTGTTCCCAAGGCACGTGTTCTGACCTGTACCCAAAAAAGCTGTGGAAAATGAATTACTGAGAGGAAAGGAAAAACTACATGGGGAAATTATCAAAGTAGAGGGAGTCTATTAAAAAGATGTCTAAAAAGAAGTCAGGATATTGTGATCAAGAAAGAGGGGAGATTCAGAAAAGCATGTTTCTACTTCAGTGAGGAAGCAAACACAGCAGCTTGAAATAAATACATACAGTAGGAAAAAAGCAAACTAAGCAATCATTACAAGTTATGAAGCACAGAAAAAATGGATAAGAATGTCAAGAAATATGCATGCTTGGTAGTTTTAGGAACAGCTCAAGTTTTAAAATCTTAACTATTATAGGCCTATTATATCTAGATTTTAAAAAATGTTGATACAAAAAAATAGAAGTGTTTAATAAATAAATATGTTCTTACTTGAAAGAATGCATGATGCATTTGTATCATATGATGATGACTAAAAACTTTCCTGGTCATTATTAAGAAGAATATTAAAAAACTTCCCTTAGAGAAAAACTTTTTCAAGTAAGCAGGTCCTAAAGAACTTGCATTTCAGAGTCCTAAGGAGGTTTGCATGTCTGATCTCAGGAAGCATGAAACCTTGTTAATTTTTAATAAAGCTTAAATTGTTGCAGCAATTTATGCAAGACATGAAGACTGACCATAGGTATTCAAATTGGACAAGTGAAAACACAGATTAAGTAGTAGACTGACTTATCTGACATCAATCACAGACAATAAATGCTGATACAGAATGCAATAAGAAATTATAAGATGGATGTAGAGCAGTAGCAGTTGATGTGGCTTAAGGGAAAAAATGTTTAACTTCTGGTCAAATTACCAAGTTGCTTATAAGGGTAATGGTGCAGATATACTTGGATAGTTCTCAGGTATTTTTTCTGGAAAGTCAATGTGTTCTATGAAGAAAGCTCACACTGCATGGGTCAGATAGGAGGTGACTGGCATTGCTCAGAAGGAGCAATCAATCAGTGGAATGACTCAGTGATTGTACAGAAATGGAGAGTAGGACTGAGGCTGTTAAAGATTTGTTGTATTCTTAGAAAGTCAATGTGAAATCTCAGTGAATGAAAGCTGTGTATGACTCAGAGAGCCTAGAAAAAATGGCAAGAAATGACAGATCACAGACAGGTTCACCTATTGAAGGTGCTGATGTAGAAGAAATGGCTTAGCCTGGGATAGCTGGGAAGGTTACTCTCTACTGGTTTATTCCAGCTTTACAAATGTCTGTGAGGTCATAAGTGCTTCCCAGTCATCACTGCATTTTTAAGGCAAGAAATGACACTTGCACTTAAAATTCTCAGTTTGTAAACAGTGTAGATTCAAGACCAAGACCATGTGAATGATCAGCTCAGGCAGCCAGGGCTGGAACACCCATGATCACCCAGGGGTAGCCTGGCTGCACTCTGACTTACTCCTCCTAAATGGGACCCTTCAGATAGAGCCAAATACAGTGACATCTATGGGAATAAATAGCAAGGCAGGTGTATAAGGAGCAAGGCTGCATGGGAAACAGGCAAACAACACAGTCATACCACTCTGTGTCTGTAAGATCTAATACCTTTTGGGTATACTGTAAACTGGCACACTTTGAAAGAATGTAACATCAGGAATAAAAGTGGCTTTAATGCCACATTCTAGAATTCTGATGTGCTCACTGTTAACAGATTTTAAGAAACTGAAAAGGGTCAGAAAAGACTGCTCTAAACAACTTTATTTTTTTGCAGATCCATTGGTTGCCCTTCAACCTCTCGGATTCCTGCAGCATGCGCTCTTTTGCAGCCATACCCTATGAATCATGTCTCAGATGCTGCAGCTCAGTTTCACATCCTGCCACAAGTCTCCAAGAAGCAGTAGCCCTGTTCTGGTACCTGAACCACAAACAAGAACCTGCATAGGTCAGCAGCTGAAAGTCTGTGACTCTTCCTCCTACTTAATGTGCATATGAATCCCCCCAACAGAAATATCATCTCTTTTCTTTCAACTCATATTTTGGTCTTAATTTTCACAGTACTGAAAAGACCCTTGTCTTCTAAGGAGAGCTTCTTTTTAAGAGTTCTGTGCAACTGCACAGTCATGGAAAGGCTGTATTTGTCTTCCATTCCTGTATGATCCCCTGGAAATGCTACACTTTATCTAAATATGTAGACCTTGTTATCAGAAAAATGAAGAATTTCAAAGCACTGCTGAAGGTATTGGGTGCAGGGAACATGTCTGGGTCATTTATTCATCTGTCAGTGAAAATTACTCTCTTTCTAAGAGGGGAACTCCAAGACATCTGAGTTATGCTAGCTGTCCCTATGCAGCGCATATTTCTACTTTTACACTTATTGTTATGCATGTTGACTGTATTTGTAATAGTAGGAGTTATTGAGTACTTTTTTTTTCTCTTTTCTATGGCAGACTTCCTATTACTAACTTGCTCCCATGTACTGTTTTAAACAAGATTTCCAGTACTTATCTGTAACTCAGACTATTGCAGGCTTCTCTTAGACCCATACAGTTGATGGATTGAGAGGCAGAAAGTATGAGATGCACATCATAACCTTGTTTCCAAGAAGCTTTGCTAGTCCACGAGAAACACATATGGAAAAAAACTACCCCCATTTTTTCTATTATATCTCTACCTAATCACCTAAAAAACTACTAACTGCTGTAATACTCTCATTAAAATAGACTCCTCATCACCTTAGGCACATCCAGAGGTCAGTGTGCGAACTGTTAAAGCTGTTTACAGTTTGTGTAAAGGTGGGTTTGGAGTGAAAAGGGAGAGAGGCCAAAAGGGATGAAGAACGGACATTGCCAGAGCCAGAACCCACCTATGTAATGTCCTGCAGCGCATGGACTCAGAGGTGTGGACACTCATCCATACACACTCAGCCGGTTTCAGCAGGTTGATACTTTAATTAGAGCAGTCACCTGGGATGACTGGACTAGATCTGTGCAAATTTAGGATCAGGTTCCTGGACAAAAGCTAGTGAAAGCAACAATACTTCTGTACATAATAAAGTGTAACAAATGTAAAACTATGCCAGAAACCTAAAAAAATGTCCTGGAAAAAAAGGAGGATGATGAGTTTTTTGAGGGAAGTAATTTAGAATCAGCCATTGTACCGACTCAACTATAAGCTTGTTTTTTCAGTTTTAAAAGTTATGAGTCACTTTGGTGTTTGTGACAATGATGGCCTTAAGGGTGCAAATAATTCAAGACTTGCACAGAGCAGGAATGATAGTGGTGCAAGTTGCAACTAGGTAATACGAACAGCAGGCAGATCGGGGAGCACATTCAACTACTGGTGAGATTACTTTACTAGTTATCTAAGTTGGTTCCGGTATCTTCCATTTTGCATATGCAGCCAAGAAGGCAGAGGTGAGAACCTGACACCAGGCTCTGTAGCCTGTGGATGAGCTCTGCCGTAACAGAGGCTGGGCATTTAGGGAGCGGAGTGCCCACTGTCCTCATATTGCATCCCTTCTCTAGCCAAAAGTGAAGCTAAGTAGACCAAATGCAAAGCTGGAAGTTTTGCTCTTACTGTCACGTACAAAAAAACCCAACCTAAATGCTTATGAAATGAGTTTGCCTCAGTAGCAACATAGAAATTCTCCTGGTTCTACACTCCCAGTCTAGTGTCCTATTTTTCCATACATGTTAGCTCCTTTCTGGTTCATGCCAGAGACAGGATTTGGCAGACATCTGTAACGTCTTCAAAGGAATGAAAAAAGTCTGAAAGTGTCAGTTGTTTCATGTCCTCTCCAATATGAGAACTGAGGAGCCAGGGCTCCAGCAAGCAGGTGGGATGATCAAAACAAGAAAAAGTGGTCTTTTTCCACAGCTGTTTGAAGGAAGTGATGGAATGCTCTGCTGCAGGGCAACACGGATGCTGCAGTCCAGCTTACTAGTCCAATGTTCTAACGTGCTACCAGGCTCTCTTGCAGAGAGCATGGGGAGCTTTAAGTCAGAGACTTTCTGTGACTAATGGGCAAAGGCATTAGCGGCATGTGGGGATTATCAGCGGATGTGCAGGGCGAAAAAGGCTGGGAGTGGTGTGCCAGTAAGGTCTGTGGCAGTGAGGTGCAAAGGGCCTGGCAGTTTTCACACCCTACTGTGCTGAAGTGTGGGGTTACTGCAGCTACACAGCTCTGCTGGGCACTGGCTGCTGTGGGACAGTGGCACTAATTACACAGGGCTAATGAAGAGTCCTAAATAAACACAACTAAGAGCACATTTGGGCTTTGCTACCAAATACCGTGTAAGTGCATGCCATTCCATTAATAATCACCTTGTCATTGTAGAGAAATTAACGTATTGTATTGTATTGTATTGTATTGTATTCTGTTCTATTCTATTCTACTCTATTCTATTCTAATAACTATTAGAATAATAGTTATTAAACATTCACTAACAAGTGTCTAAACTAATTAACACACAGGATTTATTTGTGATGTTTGTGGCTTTCAGTAGTGACAGAACCTGGGAAAATAATAATGTGAGAATGTATTATCTGTAAGAATATATGTCACTTTCAGCTGTTTGTGTTTAATACTGACAGAAACAGTATGGTGAGAAGAGAATTTTTCAAATTTTCTGAAAGCTTCTGCATAAAAAAATCTTGTAAATATATACTCTCTGGAGATTTCAAAACCAATTTGGAAATGATAATTCATTCTAATGGAGAATTTGCATGTAGAAATAAAAATTCCAGCATATTAGCCATATATGATCAAATCAGGAGCTATTTTTAACATAGAGAATCTGTAACAAGTTCAATAAACCTGTAGAGAAAGAAATACTTTCCCTTTTGTTTTCTTGTACATCATTTGAAAATACTAAATCCTCTAACTAGGCAAAAGTAGCAGTTGCAGCTATTTGAAGTTTGTAATGATGACCCTTTATTTTTCCCCCAGAATTTATATTTGTTCTTTATGATGCCATTATAACTTTGTCTCGAGATGCTGAAAAGACAATGCTCACTAATAGTACAATTGTTTATCTACAAACAAAATGTTTTTCAGCAAATGCCACAGCATCATCAACAGAAAACATTTAAAATATCTGCTATTCACTTATTACGAAGATTCTATATTAATGGCTTAATGCACTGAATTTATTATTTCTAATACAAACCCTATATAGTTCTCAGCACAGAGGCAGAATAGCATGGTCTCCCCTCTGATGCAAGCAATGTGGGAGCTCAGCAGAAATTTTGTCTTGCTTCAGTGTTTCAGTATAAAATCATGAGGTTGCCAGGTGAAAGGTGGATGCTCACCACAGGAAAGCAAATTCAGTGATGGATATCAGAAAAGATGTATCATTGTGGCATTTTGTAAATAAAAATCGGAAGTAGAATTATTTTCTTATACTACTTTTCTTGTATTTTCTTTGCCTAAAGGAGCTCCAGGCTAGGGGCTGTATCTACATCTATTTTTTATAAAACATTGATTCGTGAAGCCCCAAACCCAATATGATTTTTATGGGCTATTATTTCTAACTGGAAAAAACAGAATAATGATAATGATCTTTAAAAACCACTTCCTGGCTACCAATAAACACCATCTTACCTAACACTGATGAAGGTCTTTGTGTATGAATCTCTGTGGGGTCAGCAGGGTGACAGGCCAGCAGTACCTTCTATTGGAAAGTTCTCTGCAGGTAGGCAGAGGGATGGAGATAGGGAAGGAGTTAGTGTGCAGTCCTGGTGCTGATTATATTCCAGTAGAGATGCACACTAAGAACAGGTCAAGAGCCATGACAGGGCCCAGAGAGGAGACCAGAGCTGCAGGGTTCCAGATCTCTGTGTAACTGGTCAGTGCACCCTACATGGAGTTTGAATTTGACCAAAATGAAATCATAGAATCATAGAATGGCTTGTGTTGGAAGGGACATCAAAGATTATCTAGTTCAAACACCCATGTGGGACAACACCTTCCACCATAACAGGTTGCTCAAAGCCCCGTACAACATGCCCTTACACACTTCCAGGGATGGGGCATCCACAAGGTCTCTGGACAACCTGTATCAGTGCCTCACCACCATCATGGCAAAAAAATGTCTTCCTAATATCCAATCTAAACCTACTCTGAGTTTGAAGCCATTCCCTCTTGTCCAGTCACTACATGCTCTTGTAAATAGTGCCTCTGTGTCTTTCTTGTAGGCTCCCTTCAGGTACTGAAAGGCCACAATTAGGTCACTCTGAAGCCTTCTTTTCCCAGACTCAACAATAGAAGAGGTGCTGCATTCCTCCGATCAACTTGGTGTCCCTTCTCTGGACTCGCTCCAACAGGTCCATGTCCTTCCTGTGCTGGGGACCCCAGAGCTGGATGCAGCACTGCAGGTGGGGTCTCACCAGAGCAGAACAGAGGGGCAGAGTCCCCTCCCTTGATCTGCTGCTTTTGATACAGCCCAGGATAAAATTGGCTCTCTGGGCTGTGAGTGCACATTGCTGGGTCACATCCAGCCTCTCATTCACCAGCACCCCCAAACCCTTCTCAGCAGGGCTGCTCTCGATCTGTTCATCTCCCAGCCTGGATTAACATCCATACCTGAGTCATCATTCATTGGCTACAGCTCAATCTGATTGAGAATCATCGGTGCTGGACAGTCTTGACACCCCTTACACAAGAAGCCCAAATTCCTAGCAGGTGGTATTTTATACATCTATATATCTATACATATATATCTCAGAAGGTGCTGTTCATATGGACTGAAACATTTCAGTAGCCAGGGACTTGTATCTTTGGGTCAGCAGCTGGCTCAGGATGCTGTGAAAGCTGTGTGGTGCTCTAGAGGGAGTGCAGTACTGGAGGGTAAGCTAGATAAACAATCTAACCCCTCACACATTTGGTGTACAAAGTATATGAACAGGAGCAGAAGGTGTCAGACTCATTCTTCACATTCTTGTAGCAATGCATGGAAAATTTGTGGGACCGATTTTTAGCTCGCTTCATTTTTGTCTGTCAGACTCTTGGGGTTTTCTGATTTTTATTAGCCTCCATAGGTATTTCAGGTTCAGTGATGTCATGAGATTCTCTAGTATTTTGGATATGTCATAATATAGCCATTCAATTTAATGCCTATGTAGGGGGACAACGGAATTTCCAGCTGCCTGCTGGCATTTGTTGAGGTTCCCTGGAACTGGAGACAGCCATCCTGGAGCCTTGATCACCTAAAGATCTTACAGTGCTTTGCAGCCGTGAGAGTATTCTAGGGCAACTAGAGATAAAGGAAAACAAGACTAATTCCAGCCAGTAAAGCTGCAGCCTTGATCCCTTCCTGCTTTCCTCTGTGCTTCTCACTTCTCATAATCCCAAATCATTGGGATTATGATTTATACTTTCCTGTTACCTTTTATATATCACATGGACCAGCACTAAATCCTTTTCCTGACTTTCTCACCTAGGGAACCATGGATCCAGTCATGCTCATCTCCCTCCTTTACTCATGCAGCTGCCCTCTTTTATATCTTTACCGCATTCCTCCTGATTCCTTTCAGCACATCCCAATGAGTTGTGCTTAGGTTATGTTGTCACCTGCCACCCTGCTCGTAGCCATCACTAGTTAGAAATCTCTGCTGTACCATGTTCCCTACTATGGGACTAATCTCTGTGCTTGCAAGGTCCTACATAACTCAGTTTCCTGCTCAAGCCAACTATATTCTCAGTGGTTTTTCCTATTCTTCTCCCTTCTGCCTTATTCTGCCTTGAAAGCCTTCCCCTGTCAATCAGCATGTATCAGCCTCTGGTTTATCCCACGCGTGATGCTCCTTCTTCTTCACATGGCAAAGCTCTTCTCAGTTTTCCTGGGAAATTATTTTTTGGGGATTCCAGCACACAACCTTGTCATTTAGTTCAGTATAGCATCTTTGTAGGCATGAGGAGTGGCAAGGGAATAAAGATTCCCTTATTACTCCTGATAATATTGCAAAATAACTGTATGGAGAATTCACTCTAGCTCCAATCTCTAGTGGAAGGTGTGGACACAAGAAAAGTAGTATAGGGGAAAATCAGAAATATGAGTTTAATATGAGGCACAAGTTTTGTTAATCAGTTGCATTTTAAACACAGGACATTTTATGCAGTTTTTAATAGTTTAATCTCCAAACCATTCATTTCACAAAATGAAACAAAAACTTGTTAGCAAAGCAAGCTGTCAGCCATTTAAGCAGGAGATGTTTATGGAATGACAATTAAATGGCATTTTTCTAGTAGTTGTACACTGAATGGTATCATAATTGGGAACTATGGTGTTTTTTGCCTCCAGCTATCTTGGATCAGATCTTTCATAGCAGAACAACTTAGGGATCCTGAGGGATTTTTATTTTCTCCAAAACATTGTACTGAAAATAAAACCCTTAGGAGGTCATGGGGTTACATGGAAAGGAGCAGTTTAATGTATTCACCCTAAATAGCAAAAGGCATATTTTAGCATACATTAAAAATAGACTCATTTGATGCACTTTTTCAATGTAGCATCTGATTTTGCTGTTGATTTATTTCTGCACAGTGCATTCTCCCTACAGAAATTTGTAGCTGTTGTTGACTTCTTCAGATAAATGTGCACATAAGAATAGACATGCTCCTGGTTCTCTTACAAAAAGGAATGCACAAGGTAGGAAGTTCTTCCCTTTCTATACCAATTCCTAGGCACCACCTAATGGCTGCTTAGCTTTGTTACCAGCAATTCCTTGAGGAGAGGAAAATCATTTTAATCTTCCACAGCTGAGCAGTCACTGAAACTGGAGAAATGTAATGAATTGATTGCCCCCATATGCTGCCCCTTTTCTTTGTTATAACATATGCTACTGTATCACAAATATATGAGATTTCTGGGATAATCACAGCTATCCTAGACTTAGCCTATAGGTAGTTGTGTTGTAAATAAGTAAATTAGTACTCCCAAAGCAATGATAGTCATTTAAAAGAATGCAGTAAATACCACGTTTGCACTGGCAGATATATCTGCATTGCAAAGTTTGCTCCTCCTCCTAACCTAGTGCAAGGATGGGTACAAAGGCACTGGTTTGAATTTGTTTATCTTGGAGCCACTCATTTCAAAACTGGCTTTCTCCCCCAGTAATGCTGCTACAGTAATGATCAGAAGATAATTTCCTTGATTCCTCTTTCTGTTAGGCCTTATAGTAGAATGTGCTTAGTGAGGAGTCTTTGAAGAGTTTATAGTTCTACACTTAATGTAACAAAGCCTGATGTTGTTAGTTTTCAGTGTATGTGGCAATGCCATACTTTTACCGGAGTACCTGGTAAAACTGGTAACAGAAATGATGTGGACAAGTGTGGTACGAGCAGATCCCTGCCACACATGATTGGAGCTGATGTTATTTATGGGCCTGCATATTTTTAGCTATTGGCAATGACTGCCACAGTAGAGAGGGGTGATAGATACAAATGGAAAGAATACTTTGAAAAGGATGTTATTTTTATACTGAACTTCTCATATTGCTCAACTGATGTTGCCTCAACAGGACACTGAACACAGTCAGAGAAAAAGCATTGGTTGTAAGACTGTAAGAATGGCCACACTGGTCAGACCAATGGTCCATCTGTTTCAGCATTCTGTACAATTAAGTGACATGTAAAATAAAGTGTTTCCTTTTGTTTGTTTCAAATTACTCTACAGCTTTTGCACTTCGGAGAAACAATGAATCACCATCTTTACACCACCGATTTTATGCTCTATCCACCTTTAATCATCTCTTTTCCATGAAGAAATACACTATTCAGTTTCCCTTGCATAGAACCTATTTATTGTTTCTGATCACTGCTTAACTTACCTGTATCTTACCCAGTGCTGCTGCGTTGATCTTGGAGATCACTAACCAGAACTGTATGTATTTGAGATTCAAGATTGGTACAATAGCATCGTGATGTTTTCCTGTTTTGTTCTCTATTCACTTTGCAGGGAAATAATTGGATCGTTCAGTTTGTCTTTTGTTGTCACAGGGCATGGTGCTGCCTCTTCAAATAACTCCCAAATGCCTTTCATGATAGCAACAACTAAGATCTCTCTGGTTTGTATTTTTCTTTCGAGTGTATTTGTTTGAATGAAGCGTGCATCATATGAAAGGATTTATGGTCTGTTGGCTCAGCACGGGTTAAAACATTCTTTGACTGCTTGCTGTTGTCATGACTTTGCTGTACAATTTTTACCTTCACAAACTTTCCTGCTTCAGTATACACTATTCTGTTGTTATTTGGAAATAGCCTGTACAGCAGGATCTGGACATCTGTAGATCCAGTGGAACTCCACTGGCTATTTGCTTTATTATTTGTAGAAAAAAGACAATTTCTTTGGATCTCCCAACCAGTTGCTTGTCCATGGACTATCTTTGCTCACATTCCATGAATGCTTAGCTTCTTCAAAAGCTTTTAGTAAGATACCTTTCTCAAAGAAGCATTTTACAAAGCCAAATATGCAAAAATCACTAGCTCAGCTTCATGATTGCTACATTTGCTATGCAAATTATTTCTCAAACTCCATTTGGATTGTTCCTTCATATTTTCATTTAGTCAAATTTCTACCAGTTCTATTTAAAACTATTTCAATTAGTTTGCCACTCAAGCAAGTCAGACCTTGGGTATTGCACTTTCTCAGATAACCCCTGAAGTAATTTCTAAAAGCTAGTGATATGTCTGTTATCTTCTGTTCTCCTGACTGACTGAAATGTTGGGTTAAACACCACCGTTTTCAAGTGAGGAATTTCATGTTTAAAATTATTCATTGACCTTTCCTCAGTTATTTACTATTTCTTTAACTGATGCGTTTTACAATCTTTTCTTAGGACAAGTCAGTGTAAGAATATTCTCAGATTAGTTTCCAGTTCTTGAAATGTCCTGTTACCCATCTAAGATTTCCCTGCCATATCAAGGCAGTTCCATTCCATCAGAAGACATTCTTATGAAGATTGATCTCACTCAGTGCCTATAGGTTGATCTCCTTCAATCCTTCTGAACTACACCTTATGAGATATTTGTAATTAAATTTACATCTCTGTGTAAGCAAACTGAGAAAGACCAGAAAGAAACTGACTGTTCAGAGAATGATATGAAGAATAACAAAGAAACAAGATTGAACCAAAAACAGAAGAGAGAAGTTTTCTTTACCTGAAGTTTCATATATAATAACCTTTTTGAACAATGCTCAATATGTAGGGGAATGTTTGTTCATGTATGTTATTGTATATCCAAGGACTGAGAAAAGATGACCAGGAAATTTCAGTAAAATTTTACATAATTAATTTTTACACTACATAAATAATTACTTCTTTGGAGTCAGTCTAAACCTAACTCTCCCATTTACAAAAACTATTCAGAATAAAACAGTGCTGTATTTGAATAACCATTCAGATAAAATAATGGTGGAAGCACAGCTATTGATCAGAACTAATTATCTTCCTTTAATGGCTTGAATGGATGCACTTTGTAAATGTAATGACATTGCTGCAAACAGAGAATTCCAGTGTGTAACTATCCATTTAATCCCAGCCCTCCTTTGCACTCACTTCCAGTAGTGATGGATTGCCAACAATAAGGTTTATTAAACACACTTGAAGCATTAGATAAATTGTGAAACTGAGAAAGAAAAAAAATAGTTCTGATTCTAGATCTTACTTCCATTCAAAGTTATGTGAATGAAATATGGACAATTTCTTCATCACAACTCTGTGCATACTCTCTCTGCAACACCAGAAATTGGGTCTTTGCCCGTTTGGCTGACTGGCTAACCAGTCCTTATTGTACTGTAGCCAAAGACAATGAAAGTAACTATGGAAGCATATTTAATGTTTTGGGGTTTTTTTGTTTGGGGGGCGTGGGGGGTGGTTTGCCTGTATTTTTCTGTGGTTTTTTTTGTTTGTTTATTTGTTTGTGGGGTGGGGTTTGTTTGTTTGTTGTCTGTAGCCTTTCCATCGCCACTATTTCATGCTTTAATATCTGTACAAAGTGTAGATTAGAAAGTTTCCTTTCTGACTTCAGCTGCTCTGAGCTTTCCAGCCCTTGGGTTTAATTCTTTCTTACAAGTCAGCTCCCTCCCTCTGTTGTTTCTTTTTTAACACACACCCACCCATCCACCCACACATCCCCACCCACACCATACGTATTTCTTTTTAAGTTTATCCATTTTAGTGCATGAAAGAAATACATGCAAGTGTAAAGGAAGTTCTCACAGCTGGTTTTCTTTGCTTTGATCTCAGTGAGGATTTGAGTACTAAAAATAGTATTTATCTGAGTTTCAAGCACCAGAAGCTGAGTCTGAGGCCAGAGTTTGCCTCTCTGTTTAGCCTTCAAATACTCAGTGTTCACAGAATCACAGAATAATTGAAGTTGGAAGGGACTGCGGGAGACTGCCAGATCTAAATCCCCTGCACAAAACAGAATCCAGTAGAAAGGGCTGTTCTGGATCTTCTCCAGCCAGGTCTTGAATATCTCCAAGGATGGCGAGTCTCCAAGCGATATTTAAGCATCCTCATAGGGAAACAGTTTTTTCTTATGTTTAAATGGAATTTCCTGTGTTTCCTTTTGTGACCATTGCCTTTGTCATTGTGTTCTTTCAACACTCTTCTGAGCATTACCAGCCTGCTTTGGCCTATGCAAGCAACCTCTCAGCTCCTACGTGAGGTAATAGGGGTCCAAATGTAAGTGGAGTGGCATATCAGTTTCCTAAGGAGATCTGTTGGGTTGGCACATTGAGTTGGTTAAAAGGAATTAAGTGCCCCTCTTCAGTTTTAAAATGTGTATGTAGTTACTGTAGTTTTCCAAAGCCAGTTGTTGCTGGGGGTGCTGGCTGTTGGCACTTCACTCCATTAGTCAGTGGTCACCTAGAAGGTACAAGCCCTATGTTCAACTTCCTCCACAGCCTGAGTCCAAACCTTTTCTCAAGAGAGCATTCTGACTGTTAGCTTATAAAGCTGGGGGAGGACATTGGTGTCTCTATCTTTCCTAATGCAGAAATACTTGCTATTAGCCATGGACACAGGGCAGTGAAGCCAGAAATACATCATGCGTGAGGGAGCACGGCGGTTCAACCTGCAGCACAGCACGGGGAAGAGAGTGTTCTAAGTCCCTAGCTGATGGCTGGAACTGGATTGGATTTCTTACTCCAGTGACTAACAACAATAGTCTCAAGATCAGAGACTAGTTCAACGATTGAGCTGCAAAGTCATTGTGCAGTGAGTGAGAACCCAAAATGAAGGGCTTATATGCAGAGGATGGACTCAGTAGGAAGCCATGGGAGGGAACAATTCCAGGCACAGCAATCAGAGCAAGGCTGTCAGTACATCTGCAAAATAGACAAGCATGAGAGGCAGCAGCACAGTTGCTTGTTTTTCCTTTAAGAGGCGGAAAGGTGGAACAGGTATTAACGAAAGTAATAATTGGGCCTGAAACTAATAAACTGACAAGATTTTATCATTCCTGAAGGTTATGCAGACTGTATAGGCATCTTGATAGGTCACCTATGCCCATCACAATCAGCTATAAATCCTGGTGTTACCCTCATATCAGCAGGGTGCTTCGCTCAGTGTAGGATAAAGTACTGCATGTCAAGAACACCTTGAACTTGTTCCTGCCTCTCCAGATAGGTTTAGTGTAGCTGACATGATACCAGATAAGATCATGTCTCCTCTGAGAGTTGAGATTTTCAAATGTGCCTTGGGGATCTAAGAGCATAAATCTCACAAATTTCCCAAGGGGACCTTCATTCATAAATGCTGTAATCTTTGGGAAATATGTCTTTGAAGTATTTTGCCCTCCTGATTTAGAATGTGAAGCTCCACTATCTAGGCAGTGGTGTCCTTACTGGTTTGGACATCACTAACACAACTACCATATGCTTGTGTTTTCGTGAAATGATCAGTTGGGGTAAACTCCAGCATCAGCTAGTGAAATTACTGCAGAATTATCCTCCTCAAGTCTGGGTGAGAGATATCCATGTCAGTGATCACTGGCCAGATGTGCAATGCACTTTGCTGCACGAATAATGTTTTTCCAGACTGTCCTGTGTCCTCCCCTGCCTTCACTGGCATAGGCAGTATGGAAGGCAGAACTAGGGTTTATTGTGGAAAAGGCATAAAGCACAGTGGACAGCAGGACAAGAACTCTGTGTCAATTTTGTTCTTGCAGCTCTGTTACTGTGCCTTTAATAGTTTAGGAACACAACCAGGCTATTTTTATGGAAAGCATATATTTTATTAGCAAACAAGTAATTCAATTGAAGTAAAAAGACTTTGGGGACCACAAGCCCTTCTCGAGATGACTTTACTATGTCTGTTTCAAAATTCTGCTCCAATTAACATCACCAGTATCATGCATACCCTGTATGAGAATTTGCAACATTATTTCCCAAGTTACAAATGTAATTGCCTTTTCTGTACATAAAATGATCTTCCATATATAGAATGCACTCTCAAGAAATAACTATTGAGATGGCTAATCTGAAAGAAAATTTCAAATGAAATATATGTCTGTAGTTAACAAGAATCAAACACAAGGGAGCATATTACTTAAAAATCATATTAGATTCAGGAAACATGCATTTACAGCTGTGTCCAAGGCTTTGCACTGCTTATAATGAATTCTATATATAATAAAATGCTGATTAAGAGATGATGATTATATACTAAACAGAAAAGAATCCTTCTTCAAAATGAAGAAGAAAAAATGAACCTTGCTAACTGGTTTTCAAATTACTCAGAGCAACAAAATCCATTGAAAACTTGGCTGTTTGGGACAACTGATTGTAATTAATAAATAGATACTTGATTTCCTGGGCAAGATTTAATTTTTCTTTCTGCAAGAGGTACAAAGTAATAACAAATGAGTGCTGGAAGTCTCACATTTCTTTAACAGTACTTTAAAAATATGGGAATTTTATGTATAAAATTTATTTTTTAGAAAGCATACAATCATAGAATATCCTGAGTTGGAAGGGACCCACAGGAATTATTGAAGTCCAGCTCCTGGCCCTGCACAGGACCATCCCCAAGAGTCACACTATGTGCCCAAGAGCATTGTCCAAATGTGTCTTGAACTCTGTCAGGCTTGGTGCTGTGACCACTGCCTTGGGGAGCCTGTTCCAGTGCCAAACCAACCTCTGAGTGAAAAATCTTTTCCTACCCAAACTTTCCCTGACACAACTTCAGGCCATTCCCTCGGGTGCTGTCTTTGGTCACCACAGAGAAGGGATCAGTGCCTGCCCCTCCTTTTCCCCTCACAAGGAACTTGTAACTGCAATGTGGTCTCCCCTCAGTCTCCTCTTGTCCAGGCTGAACAGACCAAGTGCCCTCAGCCGCTCCTCAGCTTCCCCTCAAGGTCCTTCACCATCCTCCTTGCTCTCCTTTGGATGCTCTCTAATGGCTTAATATCTTTCATACATTGTGGCACCCAAAACTGCACACAATATTCAAGGTGAGGCCACCCCAGTGCAGAGCAGAGCGGGACAATCCCCTCCCTCGACCGGCTGGCGATGCTGTGCCTGATGCCCCCCAAGTCAGGGTTGGCCCTCCTGGCTGCCAGGGCACTGCTGACTCACATTCAACTTGTCAATCACCAGGACCCCCAGGCTCCTTTCCGCAGGGCTGCTCTCCAGCCTCTTGTAAATCCGAGGTAGGTGAGTTGGAAAAGACCTCCGAAGGTCATCTGATCCAACAACCCTGTTCAATCAAGCATGACCACCTAGAGTTTGTTGCCCAGGACCATGTCCAAATGCCAAGTTCAAGTGCATGTTCCCAGGTATATTTTTCATAGAAAAACTGTGTGGCAAGTACATTACTGAACATAAATTTTGAGGTCACTTATTAACAGTCACACTTAATTAAGCAATTCTGTTCAGTTCAATGAATTGCATACTCAGTTCAAAAACTGTGTAAACCCCAAAACACAAACTAGTTTGTGTGGTGACTTCTCTCAACAGACTAAACAAATCTTTAATAATACTATTACTTCATTAAAGAATGGGCATTAAAGAAAATCCATTTTTCCATGTCTAAGAAAATCTACTTTTTAAATGACACATGGTCATCACCAAAATCAAACCAGTAGGCTGTCTCTCCAATGTGCATTAATCTACATTAAAGTTATCAGCACAGGAAAAAAAAATTAAAATTTGCTGGTGGTAATCCTGAGACCCAGATCCCCCCAAGAGTAAAAGATCTGTCTCCTTTCACCTCTTAGACCAGCAATCTTTCCTCAATGGCTTCAGTCACTACAGAGCTGAAGTTCACCTGCATTTCACTTCTGTCTGTGAAGACCAGCAGCAGCAGCAGCAGCAGCAGTTTAAAAAGGTTGACAAGCAGAGCTCCCTGCTGCCAGCCTCTCCTCCTAGGGGATTAACATGTCTCACTTCACCTTGCAAACAATCAGATGTGTGCTCCCCACCAGCTGAACAGAGGGGTTAGCAGCATCTAAGGCAGCCCTCACACATCTGCTTGCAATCATCTGATCATACTGTTAATTGGTATGAGGTACTTTATTTCCTTTTAAAGCCTTATGGCAGTTTTACATGCTCAAGGGCAGACATAGCAAAGAATATCATCTAAAGAAAGGAACTAACATCCCTATTTTTTAAACATGTAATTTCTTTTATAAGCATCCATATTTAGCCTTCTATAGACACAGTAAAGATCACAGCATCAGTCAGGTCTGAATGCTTAGTATTTTCTCCTTCTTAGTGAACACGGAGAGCCAAGTGTGGACAAGCAGGTTACTTGTGCCATGAACAGCTGTGCAGCAATATACTGCAGGCAGTTGTAACAGCTGGCCAAACACAAACCAGTAGGAAAGCCTAATTCACAAGTGATGGTATCAGCATATCTAAATTTCTCTGCTGCCCTCCCAAACTGTGAAGAAAAGAGCTTCAAGTATAGGGTAATAAAGCCAGGAAGTTTTTGTTCATCTGTGGCAAACATCCACTGGAACAAACTGCAAAATGAGGAAGTTCAACAGGTGGATGCAGAAACTGAAGGAATAGACCCAGTAGTGACATTACTGCCCTGCATAGCCTTTATATGCCCTGTGTGTATTAATGTGTATGTGTACAGATGTACAAGTGCAGATATTTATAAACCATCAGAACAGCCCCTTAAACCAATGGAACTATGAAAGTCACAACAGCACTAAGTCTTTCACAGTTGTCACACTATACAACTTTACACCTCTGTATTACAATGCTCAGCTCACAGAATTAATAGTAGTTGCAAGTAACACCTGCAAAGATGATAAAGTGTTTCACAAATGTCAGCAAGGTGACTTCCAACATGCTTGAGATACAGACAGGCACAGGCACACAGCAGATGGTGAAAACGAGATACAGGGGTTAAAACTATTGTCCCTAACTCACCTAAAATGTTTCTGACATAGGGAGGAAAAGACTTCAGATTTCAGAATTTCAGTTTCTGATATCCAACACTGACCCAAAGGCTCTTGGTAAGCTGTGAAAAGGTTTTTATGTATTACAGAACCTGTTGACTCACCCTCTAAAAAATAAGATCATGTTGTCATTATGATACCAGTATATTGTCAATGTTGGAGAACAATGGTTGCCAAACACTGTTTGCAAAAATAATGATAAGCCAGTGAAACATGACAATTAAAATAAGCGGCGGAACGTTGTTCTTAATAAGGAAAACGGCCACTTAAAACAACAGGAAAGCATAATTGAAAATAAAAAAATTAGAAATAAAGGAAGTTTTTATATTTAAGAGAATTTTAATTCAAATGAAAGAAATCACTAATTGTAATAATAATCTTCCAAGTTTAGTTCTCACCTGGAAGTTAATCATAAAAAACCTCAGCAATCACTGGGAAGGATAAAGAAGGTCATAGCACAGTCCATACTGCCAAACTAACTTCTTAGTCTTAAGGAAGCTGTGTGAGCTTTCCAAATACTTACTGTAAATAGCACACTCCTTCCCACCACAGAAATCTAAAGGTCAGTGGTGTCCCCAAGTCTAATCTCCATAAGTTTCCATAAACTAGTTTTGGCTGACTTACTATTTTCTAAATTTCTTGCTTCTACTGGGTGCTGTCTTTGTGTTCCCAAGGCCTGACCTGCTTAGCAGCAGAAGAGGTGTGGCCTAAGAACAATATATGCTGAAAGTAAAAAGGGTTTGTATAAGTTGATATTTGTGATAGCACAATGAGTTCTTATATTGCTGTAGGTTTTTAAGAAGTGTAAAATTGTTCACTGTGAAATGGGTCATGGCCAATATTTCATAGAATCAGATACAAACCTGTAATTGGTAATTCTCACTGTTCTGTGCTTGTTTAGGTGGTCTAACACGAAAAGGTTGATCCCTCCTGTTCAATCTCACCAGCTATCCAGCCCTCACCCTATTTGCTAAAAATGGATGACATTTGTGAAAGTCAAGACATCTGTGTTTTAAGAAGATTTTGGCTTTCTCTCAATATACTTTCTCATCATACTTGACCCTGTGGTAAAATTCTAGCAGCAAATCTCATTTTGCAAACACAGAACAGAGGAGCACTGTAGACTCAGCCAAATGAGAAAACAAAGGCTAAGGAGATACATTTCTATTCAAATACACTTAGCTCCAGAATTAGCAGAGGGGACACTGAAAGTGCTTGGCTTAGTGCGTTTTTTTTCAAAGTACATTCTAGTTCTAATACATGTTTCTCAACTAATGCTGGAAATGGCAGATTATTATTATTTTTTTTCCTTAAATTTTAAGTTGTCTGAGAGAGGTATTAGCTTTTTATTGTGTGTCTTTAGCCGAAATTTGGCAGAACAGAGGCCTGCTCCCTGCCTGGCCCTCACCTGTGACCACTGGGTCAGTCAAGGGAGAATTTGCCATTGGCTTCAATGAACAATAAATGAGACCCCCTCAGTAATATAAAATAACAATACTGACACTCAGGAATACCTAAAGAGAGGGTCTCAATAGAAATAGTAATTTCAAGGATAAAAATGGTTGAAAGTGTCCCTCTTGTCAGTTTGGATGCTAGAAGGATGAAGAAATCAATCAGCCAACCCAGAAAACAGCTGGTTTGTGTATGTGAATTGTTGGAAGTGTAAGGCCATGACTTTTCCTTTTTAAGTGAGATGAAAACTCATGTTTTGCAGCAAATGAAAAGGCATAACCAACCCATATTTTTAAACTGTACTTTTCTTGGACATAGAAATGAAAAGTAATACCAACCTGACTACATTTTGTGGCCTTAAATGGAGAGAGTTCCTTTTCAAGGAAGATCAGGAGTTCATTCTCCAAGTAGTATTAGCAGTGGGATGGAAAGCAGGACACTGGCTTCTCAACCATCTTGGCCAGTGGGGTAAATGTGATCTAGCATAATGTAGCCTCCCTTTGTATCTCTTTTAGTAGGATAAGATGGGCTGGTAAAGAGAAACACTTCCCAATTGTTTTCTGTTCTGAGAGGGATCAGAATAGTGATGAAATCATCAGACAAATGCATCAGATGGCTCCTTATCAAAGACTCTGCGGCATCATAAGTCCAGTTCTATGAAGTACAAATCAAAAGAGGCTTCTTATTCATTTCATACCCCCTGCAACAAAGGCAGCAGCGGGTTCCCTCACCCGACTGAAGGCACCAGCATGGGCTGAAATCACCAAACCAATTTGAGATCTATTTCCCATTGAATCATCTGGAAAAGGCTACAAGGCTACTTCCTTACCTACTGGAGTTGCTTTTGTTGGTCTACAACTCCCTAATAGTGGTTGTCTGTGGTTTCAGCTCCAGCAGCCCCTACAGTGGTGCCAGTGGGACCCAGCGCCACTCTCTGTTTAGGAGACTGGAGAGAACAAGCAGATTGCCGGGCGCGCACAGCCCCGCACTGGGGCGGTCCCGTGGTGTAAAGGTGAGCACTCTGGACTCTGAATCCCAAGGACTTGAGTTCGAGTCTCAGTGGGACCCGTCCCCTGGCAGTTCAATGCCTCCCTGCCATCCCACCGTCACATCTCGGATGCTCAGCAGGGTCAGCCCCGGTTAGTACCGGGTGCTGTGACAGTCCCGAAGACTTCACTGTCACTGTCCAAGCTCGCTCGGCCGTGGCAGATGGACCTGAGGACTTAAACGGTGGGGCCAGTTCTGTGCACGCTGTGCCTCATCTAAAAAATTCCCTGCGCAGGCTGGAAGGGCACACCCACGTGGGGAGAGCTCTGCCCAAATCTTCGTTCGCGGTCTGGCCAAACATAGGTACAGCCCCGCGCTGCTCACCACTGGCCCCGGCCCCGGCCCGGGGAGCGCGGGGCGATGGCAGCGCCTCTGCCCGCAGTTTGTCGGGGCCACACCCGGCCCTGCCGCCCCAGGCCCGCACCGCCGCTCCAGCTCTGGGCCCAGGTTCACACGGTCAGCCTGAGAGGTAACAACGGCGTCGGTGTTTATTTCCCTCGAAAAGGAAGCAACAGCCGAGAAGCTGAGGGAGATCAGGGGCGCAGGCTCGGGGTGTGTTGATGTGCGCCCCTGGATGGAGCCGGGGCTGAGGAGTTGCACTTCCACCTGACCAAAGCGGGGCAGAGGGAACTAAACCTGCCCTCAGACCCCGCCGTCTGCTCGCGGTGGGACACGCGGAGTCCCGGCAGTTCCCGCAGCAGCCGCGGGGTGGCAGCAGAGACCCGGAGTGCGGGTTCGTTTCCCGCGGCGGGCACGAGCAGAGGCGCGCGGGGCCTGCGCCATCTTGTCTGCCTGAGGCGGCCGGCGGCGTGTGGGGCCGGGCTGGGCTGGGCTGGGCTGGGGCCGGCGGGAAGAGGCCCACGGGCCGCTGGGGTTAACCAAAGGAGGCAGAGGAGCCGGGGAAGGCAGAGCGTAGTTACGGGCGGAGCACGAGGCCGGCACAGAGCGGGTGCTGGGGGCGCCAGGGCAGCTCTGCCGTGCAGGTCCCGCACGCGGCTGCGGGCCCGGGCGGAGCTGGGCCTGTGCAGGAGGAGCTGCCAGGACGTGGATACACAGGACAGCCGGGCAGAAGAGTCAAAGTGAATTTGAAATTAATACCCTCGACTGCAGATAATAAATAAACTCCAGGGAGTTTCTGTTTGGCAACGCGAGAAAAATAAAATGCCTTTCCCCCTCTTAGAATCTGTTGTTCCTTAAAAGAAATAGAAAACTTACTGATCTGCATTCACATAGGGGGCTGTATTTGTAGCAAATGCTATGTTGTCAGAAAAACATGCTCTCAGAACAACACAATTAACAAAGTAATATAAAATCATAGAATTGATTGAGTTGGAAAAGACCTCCTAGATCATCAAGTCCAGCCCTTGGTCCAACTCCAGTCCCTTTACCAGATCATGGCACTCAGTGTCATGTCCAATCTCAGTTTAAAAACCTCCGGGGATGGTGAATCCACCACCTCTCTGGGCAGGCCATTCCAATGCCTGATTACTCTCTCTGGAAAGAATTTTTTTCTGAGCTGCAACTTAAATTTCCCCTGGCAGAGCTTGAGCCCGTGCCCCCTTGTCCTATTGCCGAGAGCCTGGGAGAAGAGACCAACCCCCACCTGGCCAGAACTTCCCTTCAGGTAGTTCTAGACAGTGATGAGGTCACCTCTAAGCCATTTAAAGCTTTCTTGAGACCAAAAACAATACAGGAAAGGGCTGCAAAATTGGTTCAAAACTATAGTTTTAAAATCACATTTGCATTTAAAATGTGATTTTCAGGTGATGCATAAAAAGAAGTCAAAATAAGCTCTTTGGATGGACTAAAATATTTTCAGTTCTACTCAACCCAAAATTCTCTTCCATTTGTTGAGCTTTGCACTGAAACGAGAAGCTGGAATGGGATTATCCACACACAACAGCAAAAAGGCATCTGAAGGGCAAACAAGGCTTTAATTAGCTGCACTTCAGTATTTAAGATTGATGCTGAAGAGAATTATTATCAGAATACATATGCCCAGCCAGGTGTTTAAATAAAAAATGCCTTTTTCATGTTAATTTTGAATTAGATCCTAGAAACTTCAGAAGTGAGTCAAGACCTCTTTCAACTAATGATCACATTGTACAGAGGAAAGATGGCATTGGCTTAGTGTGCTTGTGGGCAACAGAAATAAATATGAGGGTTGGGTAATGCAAAATAAAAGAGAAATGAGATTGTTTCTGATGTCGTGTGTGTAATAAGCTACAGTCTCAGCACATATACTCAAGGATTGACATACTGAAAGACAAAACCATAGCAAAACAATCCAAACCTGCATCACTTAACAAAAGCCATTGTGCCAAAACACACTTCAGGCGATACCAGACAGTGTTTAGACAACAGCATTGAACATAACCATGGGAACCATTGATGTTGAAATCCAAGAGTACAAAAAAGCACAAATACACTCATTTGGATTTGCTAAAGTTTCAAAAAACATGATCCAAATTTTAAGCAAATGTTTTTGGTAGAAAATGAAAAATTTAAGGAATGGAAATACAACTGTTCACTTCTTATTTGCTCATGTCAGAAATGTTTAGGAATTCTGTAGTGGATTTGTGCCTTGTACCTTGTTTGGAGAGAACATCTCTCTTACAAAACAATGCTACATTTTAATGGCCAAACTGTTTGTCTCCTGTTTCTCCTGGTACAGTCTTACAGAAAAATGATATTAGTTCTGAATGGGAACATGCAGATTGCCTGGCTTTTAGGAAACGTGGAATGTATTTCCAGCATGTGAATGGGGGCATTACTCTCAGTGGTGCTACTTGCTGAAGTATTTGGTTCAGCTGCCTGGTGGCAGGACTGCCTGCATAATGCTCCTAAGTCTCTCACTTCTATAAGCAATAGCTTTGTGATGGTTACAGGTTAAACAGGTCTGCAACTAAACAGGAAAGAACTGTGAGAAAGTCTGATGTTGGTCAACTGAAGATACTGTTGCTGCAATAAATTGACAAGCCTGATCCTACTTCTTGGACACCCAATTCTCTGGCTAAACTTCAAGAGAGTTTTGGGTGTACGTGGAATGAGGAAAAAAAATCCAGAAGTGATTCAAATTTACTGAATTCACAAAGAGCTATTCATTCATGTAATCTTTTCACATGGTCCTTTTAAATTACTAGTCTTTTGAGACTGGTTTTCATTGTGCACTGCAAAGTGAAAAACAGAGAAGCACTTAATAAACAGCCATCAGTCTGTACCAAACTTCTATTTATCTATTCAGTTATATCCCAGCTTTGAAGCAGTAGAATTTGATAGTGAATCTATGAACTACTTTAAAATCTACTGGGGGAAAAAATGGAAAAAGAAATGCTATTCCTATGATTGATTATGACATTCATGGAAATATGAACCAAGTGTGTCAGCTTCCTAAGTCCAGAGCCAGCCAAAACCAGTAGCACTAGGAGGATGAACTAGACATTTGCATCTCAGTGGGCTGTTTACATTTTCCTCTGTAGGTTTCAAAGTCAGTGTTCATTGCTGATCTCCAGTGTCCCTTGTCTCTCAGGAGTCTGCATCCCAAGACAACCTGCTTCCTTTGATGAGTTACTTTTTTTTGATTAGTTACTCAAATTACTCTTCAAAAGGCAGAATTGAGAAAGCCTAATTTTATGTGTGTTGTTGGTGATTAGGTTGTTTCCTGGATCGCATGTTTCAGTAGTACCAGTTGAATTACTGCTTCAAGTCAGCACTTTGAGCAGAGGCTCAAGGATCAGCTCTCCGTACTGCGCAGCTTTTTCTGCAGACTCATGTAAACATCCAGTAGGTATGTTGCAGGCATTGCATGTTAGGCCACTGTTTTCTCATAGCAATATTTTCCAACTTAGTACAGGTTGTTAATGTTGCTGCCTTGTCAGCAGCAGCATCTCTCTGTTTCCCATCTCATATCTGAGACACCAGGTTTATTGACGATTAGGGCTATACTGAACTGGGTAAATATAAATATATAGTGGGTAGTAAACATACTGGTTATACTGATTAGATACTGGGTTGTAAAATCTATACTTTGTTGCCAGATGCAGCTCCAGGTGAAATTCTCAGTCTGGGTCATGGGTGGCGCACTAAGCTGGACAAATTAGAAATGTGCTATTTTTTTCCTGAGAAATAGCTGCAGCTCTATCTAGGCTGAATGGAAGAAAAGTCGAAGGTGTGTTATTAAAGCACCTTTGACATCAGTCCCAAAAAGAATATGCCAGTATCACCTGAGAAAGCGAGGCCTTTCCAGGTACCTTGCCTTCTCTAGCCATTGAAGTAGTTCATCAGCATAAAGCATGACAGCAGCTCGGGACATACTATTCACTTGTCAGGACTTAAGGGAATAACTGTTCATTCCATCATATCTCGATATCCAAATGTCTCCACTATCACTTGGTAAAACTTCATTCTGGGAACATAAAAGAAAAAACTTTCAGTGATTTTATGGACCCGTAGCCGAAATGCACAAGAATGGCAATTACATGGGGAACTGTTTATTTCATGAGAGGCTGAAATAGCCCCAAATGTAATTTCTTTGGCATATGCCATCAGGATCAGCATTTGCATTGTGACCTCATTTGCCTGAGAGTGTTACAAAATGTATCTTTTTAATAATGCATTAAGATTGATGAAAAGCTTTGTTAGGGTTCAGCTCTTCCCTTTGCCAAATGATCCAGGACTTGCACTCATGAGGCATAGGTTTGCATCCAGCACCAAGGGTAGGCTGATGATTTCTGCTACACTGAAACATCCTGGGGGCCTGGTTTTTCTAGTCCCACCATCTCCTGCCTTCCAGCTGTTCCATTTTCACAATCTGTCTTTGCCAGCTGCCCTGTGAGAGCAGAACCTGAAAGTTTTTGGCTCCAGGCACTACTAGTGGCCCCTTTGTATACTTTTCTAATGGGTGCAAGTTTGCATTTTAAACAGGATGATTAACTTAGTCATAAACCTCCCACGTCAGCATGTTATGACCTTAATCCTTTCCCATGTTCACAGGACAGGCAGTCCTTCACCAGGCAGATTCCAAGCCCTAAAATGTGCTTAGTCTTCATACCACTCTATGTATGTCTTACCTGAGCAGAGTTTTCTGCATTTCTTTGCAGACTCCTGTCTACAAGACCAAGGTACTGGATATTGACCTGCACTAGCCTTTTAATTTGAAGATTTTTGTAGTTTGACTCTTTTGGGGCCTGTGTAGATACATCCACAATTACCACATACAGACAGTTAGTCTCACTGCAGTATGGTCTTTTTCACTACTTGGCCAAAAGACACTGATGGTTCAAGTGGAAACTGTATGTATTCCAGTGATGTCCAGCTTTGCCACTTCACAAGGAATTAAGACCGAAAAAAAGTCATGAGGAACCTCAACAACATCGAGGGCCTCTGTCACCTCTGCACTCAGCTGACCTCCAAGCAAAATGTTTCATACAGGCGGGCCCCAGTCTTCATCTGGGCCAGTAGGTTTCCAGGAACCTTCCAGCACCCTGCGTGGAACCTGATGATCCCACCACACTTGCTCTGTGAAAGTTAAATTAGACTATTCAGAACTTCTAATGTGCCACATTACAACAGCAGCAAACCCTGGGGCACTGAGGTAGAACTAAGATCCCAGTTGTCTATAAAGTGCAAAGAATCTTGAGGTTAGCATCTCTGTTAAGTATCTAAACACCAGCTTATACATGTAAAATAAAAGAAAAGCTAAAATTGTTGGAGAGATGGGCAAGAAC
Source organism: Pithys albifrons albifrons (assembly GCF_047495875.1). Taxonomy (NCBI): domain Eukaryota; kingdom Metazoa; phylum Chordata; class Aves; order Passeriformes; family Thamnophilidae; genus Pithys; species Pithys albifrons. The sequence continues at coordinate 17,107,501 of NC_092463.1, read as the reverse complement.
CATAATTTCTTTTCCTATATACAATACTCAGTGTTGAAATATATAACAAAAGTTAGTATTTTAGAAAGCAATTAAGCATTCACTCAGCATGGGAAATCTTCCTCAAACAGACATCCTGTTATGAATTACAGCATTTATCAGCCTACTGAAGATACAGTTTATTGTAAGTCTGCTCTTCCAAAGTGAAACCATATGTTCAATGGGAAGGAGGGGAAGCCTAATGTAAGATAAGACTGTTTATAAAGCTATGCTGATGGATATTTTGTGGATGAACTTTCTTTTGCAATATAGTTAAGGGTTATATAAATTCTAATTGGTACATCCAAACAAATGTACAGACACTGGGTATGACATGATTTAAGTTAACTGTCAGATGACAGTTCTGGAAGACAGTGGGACCAGTACTACGAGGTGCCAAACTCCCACCATATCAAAACCTTCCATAGTTTCCACGTTCAGATATGTGAACAATGCTAGTTTTGAAGGAGCAAGGAGGAAGACAAGTTGATAATCGTAATTTTCATTCCTCTGCTCTTGGAAATTTTATGTTTCAGGAAAACATGTAGAATCCTGGACTACAAGAGGAAGCTACATTTCCAGCTATTCCCTGAGAGTTCAAAAGCCTGTCTAGAAAATGTGTCCTGCTGGGTCCTTGGAGCTGTAAGTAAGGTTGCAGGTTTGGCTTGTGACTACGTCTGTCAGTCTCCTGTTGTGTCGAGTGCCTGCAGAGCTTCCTTGGAGTTGCAGTTTCCTTAGAGAGAGCAACTCCTAACAGATGACAACGAGGCTACAGCTCCCATGGGAAGACATGGGAGTATTTCCAAAGTGAGGCTTTTCAGTTTTTGGCTAAAAGACTGAGTATTTAATTAGTTAATTTAAAAGAAAACAAGTTTTTCCCCAGGAATCAGTCTTTTTGTTTAAAAATGTGCATTTAATAAAGATCTAATTTTCCGCCAAAACTGATTCAACCAATGCTGGGAATTATATTCCCTGACAAAACTACTTGAAAATGTATTTCATAATGTAGAGTAAAATCCAGACAATTTTTTCCAGATGACTTTAGAATGGTGTTGTTATTACTCCGAAACTAAACATGATAAACCTAGGAAACTTGTAATTTAAGTTAATGAAAATCTAGCACATTAAAGATATGGAAAATGCATCATTGGAGCATGAAAATTACTTCAATCTGCCATCTCATGCTTTAACTTGATAGTTATGAAAAAAAGTTTATTTGGTTTGATTTAGTCCAGAGCATCTTAAAGTGGCCAGAGTGCACTGAATAATCAAGTACTTTTCAGAATTAGTTGGTATTGCCAGAGCAGCACAAGTGTTTAGCCAAGCTCAGCTCTACTGCTCGTGTGTCAGCTGCCTGCTACCTTTTGGGCTTCTCTGTTCTTCTCTGGGCCTGACTGCACACAACTAACTTGTGGTCCTTCTACTAGTGTCTTCTACAGTTCTTTCTGCAGGTTCCTCTCTATAGATATGGATGCACACAAACCAAACATGTGAACTCACACAGACAGAGAAGCACAGAGCAGCTTCTTGCCACCCCACAGTCCCTTGGGCATGGCTTATTCCTTAAGTCTTCTGTTTCTTTATTGTTCTGTCCTCATGGAATGTGCCTGGTGTAATGAATTTATCAAGAAAATTCATAAAATTAATGATGATTCTGTAATTTCATAATACAAGATATATTCTCCTTAAGAACAGTACAGCATTAGAAATTACTTTTCAAAAGTAACTCCACTGGTTTCAAATTGCTTAAGACCTTACCATGAGACCTAAACTTTTAACAGAAAATTAGTAACAACAACAACAGCAATAGCAACATAATAAATTGTCTGTTCCACAAGAAAACATGACAGTAAGTACTCAATTAAGTCACTTAATTCTGTTCTGTATTTCATGCAGAGCTTCACATGCAAATCTTGGAACCACTTATGGCCACTGACTTTTTAATTTAAATAAAAACTCATTCCAAGGCAGAAGGTCTAGGTAACTAGAAAATAAACTAGATCATCTGGATATTCATTTTCCTGTGTAAAAACATCCATTCATTTCTGTTGTCATGTTTTTATTGCTGAAACGCAACCTATGCATTTTAAAAGCTTTCTGTGTCTGGAGGAAAACTCACAAATCACCTGAGCAGTGACTGTATCACAGGTGTTGTAAGAGCACTTAGCAACGCTGCACAACAAGTGGAGATGGGAAATTGATAACCCCTTTAAACAGCTTTAGAAATTAATTTGACACTTTCTAAGGCCAAGTGTGGTTATCATAGTTGGCCTCTGTCCAGAGCATACAGTTTATAGTAATTGGGTGTTCAATATCAGCTAAAAATTCTTTGTTCATGAAACAAGAACAAAACATTTACTTAAGCTTGAAACTAAAGACAGAAAGGACACATGGGATTTTATGACAGAATTCTTGCTGAAATTAATTTTTAAAAGTTTCTGTTCTACTCTGCATCTATGAGAGTATCCGGGGTTATTCATGAGGCAGGTGCTCAAATGATGTCACAGTTAATGTTTAGCATGATTTACTTATAGATCAAATCCTTTCACACCCTTTCTAAACAAAAAGTTGGCATTAGACCACACGATATTGCAAAAGGAATCAAGATTATATGCCATTCACACAGTGTCCCATTGCCAACAGGAAACTTTGTAGAAGGAAAAAAAGTGGTTTCAATGTGTAAATTAACTGTAATAAAGTATCATAATCAGAAAATCAACATAAGACATGGTAGGCCCAGTCCTGTTATACCTGGACTTGTTCGGGAATTAGCAGAGCTGCTTGTGCGTCAAACTCTTGACAAATATGAGTGGACACAGCAGGGCTTTGGAGTTGAAAATGTGCTTAATCAATTTTGTCTGGAACTACAGACTATACTATAAATGTGAATAGGTTGGGAGTGAAATGCAAACAAATTAATTTTAAAAGTCTCCAGTGGTGCTGCTGGAGTTTCCAGCTATGCATTACAGCAATATTAGCACAAGCTACCTTCTTAAACTTCACCTCATGAATGTGTCCTGTTAATATAGAATGTCAGGGGTTTTAATGATTACCTTCTACTTGTTACTAAGTCAAAACATAACGAAGTTCAAAGCAGCCAATAGTTCACCAAGGTAAGGCAAACTCACTTTAAACCAAGAACAGACTATATTTTCTTGCTGCCAGTGTTCTGTTCCACATCATTAGCATAGCTCTTCTCTCTGACTAAATCCTTGCCATCCCTATAGACAGAAATACCAGATTCCAGCATGGAAGCCAAAAGGAAACTGATGGTACCATGGGTTGAGACTTCAAAAGGAAAAAAAAAAAAGCCAAAATTTAAGGCATTTTTACTGATTTCAGTGTTTCTGGGAGAGGGAACTGGGACAAATTCCACCCTGGTTGTGTATACCACCATGATTTTATTGCAGGTATCTTCATCTTGTTTCATTAAATGTCACTGTCAATAACTAAACTGAAGAAAGTGGGCTGGGACAGTGAAAATCATTAAGGGAGCTTCCAAAATGAGATCAGAAAAAACCACTTGCTAAACTTTTTCAGTAGTACTTTATAAACTCCTATTTCTGGCTGGTGGCCTGAGCGGGAGCCCCGTGTGCGCTGGTCACACCCCTGCAATGAAAGGTGCCCAAGCAATGTGTGATGAGGCCCCTGACTGAGAAAGTCAATGTACGTTTGTTTTAGCGTTTTGCTCATACCTGATGTAATGGAAAGGTTTTACAGAGCAATGTTTGTGGGACTGAACAGACAGTAAGGAATTAATGGATTAAACAAAAGCTAGAGATGCTGTGTTTGCTGAAAGTTGTGCTCTATGGTAAAGTAACATTACATTGACCACATGGACCATTACTGTATCAGAAACAAATATCTACCCAATGTGTATATTATTTAAGGTTATTTCATCTGCGGTGAGGTGAGAACCTCACATTCCCTTTGTAAAATTAACTTTTTTTCAGTTTTAATTTTGAGAACTTCAGAATGTTGTTACAGTAAAATCAGAAGTGAGCAATTCAGATCTATAGAAAACCCTGTGAGACTTAGCTATCAGCCAGAAGCAGCAAAGAGCTCAGCTGCTGCTGGCTGATAGGGAGGTGGTTTACTCCCCAAGAATTCACATAGTAGGAATTCACAGGACTCTGCAGGGGCATGAAAACAGCCAGGATGAAATAATATAAACATGGGACTTGTGAGAGATAGGTCCTAACCAATGGAAGTATCTAGCGTGGTGGTGTGTAACTCTTTTAGCCAATAAGCTGTAGTCCTAACCCTATATAAACTGTGTGCTTTGTGTAATAATATTTCTTCACTATGAATCTCATAGATTGGTGTGAAGTCCAGTTCCTCCGCCGTTTATTTTTAGTTTACTTTACCAGAACTTTCATGAAAGAATTGAAAAGCTGGTCAAAAAGAGATATTATTTTGATGTCACTAAAAACTTCCCATATATAATTTTTGAACTGCTGCTAAGAACTGTTTTTTAAAGACTCTTCCACAGGACAGCCAACTAAAGAAGTAAAGAAAACCACCCTCTCATTCATCTTCATCAATAATCAGACTTTTAAGATACACAGGTTGTATCTGAGCACATTCTTGCTTCAGTATTTTACAGAGATGGTAAAATATTGTTGACAGTTTAAAAAAATCAAAGCAGATATTTTCTAGCTGAAACTTCCTTGCCATCTGTTATGAAAAGAGTATTCAGTTCATCCCTAGTGACATGGAGAACAGTCAATCTTTGTCTTCCTTTTGCAAAAACATTTGCAATATTAGGACATTAGATTTTTATCTAAATGCTTTCTCTTTTCCATCTTCAACAACCCAGTACCTTTACTCCTTACTGACAGCTCAGATTTTCTTGTTCTTGATCTCATCATTTCCTCCAAACTCTCTCCATACTGTGTTGTATCTTGAAAGATGATGACTATAGCTCAAAACTATTCTCCATTTGGGGCTTTCCCAGCAGACAGTGAAGCAATGCATAGTTCTGTGTCATCTGTACAAATCTCTGAACTACGATCTGAGGATGGTATTCCCCTTCTTTTACAACAGTACTATGTTGCCAGTTCTTGACTATGGTTATTCTGAAGCATAAAATACCAGTTTCACCCTCTGAAAAAGTGTGCTGTGCTTATTTGTGTTTTCAGCATCAACCTCCAGAAATTACTGCACTATAGTTTTGCCCTTACTGCCTCCTTCCTGTAAATTCCAACAGCGGCTAATTTACTGCAGACGTCAGGGAATGTTTCAATATTTTTAGAGTATATGTAATTTGGGAGGCTTGCAATCACCTTGGATAAACAGAAATTAGGTAATTAACCTCAGTAACCTAGAATATTACCCCTGATGTGATTGCACACTCAAAACTGAATGCAGTATAAAGAATCAGTGTGATCCTGTCCTACCCAGTGGCTGTGGGGGTGGTTCCAAGATGTGTCTTTCTGTCTCATAGTTGGCTGAGTCTATAGTGTCTCCATACCTGACCTGACAAATGTGATACTTAGCTATGCCCCCTTTGTACTTCCCATTGTATTGCACACTTTTTCTACATTTACAACCAATAAACCGTAAAGGTTTGCTGCCAAAGTGCTCAACAGCTGTCTCCTATGGAAATAGTCAGTATAGGCTTGTGGGGACTCTGTGTCTGGAACTGAATGACTGCCAGGTTGATATTTATAGAGAAGGATGCCAACTTCACGGCGAGAGATCATATGAATTCTGGCCCCCTGGGCAGATTGTGCTGTTTGGCTGTGCAGGATTTGAAGAAAGTGTCACCTTCTTTTTTGGCTAGTTTATTTCTATTCACAGTAAAATGATGACTCAACAGCAGGACCATCTCTTATGATGCTGCTGCCAGGAGCTTCTGTGAGCTGGAGGACTGCCACTGCTTTGCAAAGTCCAATGGTATTATGACAGATTAATTTTAGGGTATGTAGTGTCAGAGTTTCTTATCTCAGTTTCCAGGTATGATATGGTCTCTTCTTGGGGCCTCAGTGAACTCCTCCAAATTCAAAGATTATAACATACTTTACCCTGACTTTCTCAAAATGTGCATTTAGTAATTTCCCCTTTTTCATGTAGTGCAGTCCTTGTATTTCTCTAAGATGGTTCCATAGATGATCTAAGTTAATCTCATTAATTAGAAAATAGATCTCTGCTAAGAAGTGATAAAAGCCTCAAGCACCATGTTGTCAAGTTTGCTCTCAGAAGGCCATGTCATCCAAATGCCAAGCTTCTCCCTTTCCAGTCTCCTACTTCTCTGGGCATGCTTTGAAATGACTGCAATCTTTATGTGTTGAAGATTCAGAACATTTCAGGTTCTTGTTAGTGAAATATTTTCTTAATGTCCCCAGTTCTTAATTTTTTATCCTTGGAACTAGGATTTGCTGCGTAGCTCTCCTTTTCTAGGTGCCTGTAGTCACCTGTGAGACAGCACTACAGAACTATTTAAATCTCAGGAGGAAGGTTGCTGGGTTAAGGGTTTAGCAGATGCATTTCCTAAGCATGTGTGTTGGCTCCTCTGTAAAAGCTGAGAGTCACAGAGACTAGAAATCTGCACAAAAGCAGTTCCCTTGAACACTTCTTGTCTTTCCCATTGTTTCTTTTAACACCTGCAGACATCTTATGAGAGAAGACATCCTTGGAGTGAAAGCATTGCATTGTTTTGCAAAGACTGTTGAACAGCCTCAAACACTTTGCTTGCAGGGACAATCAACTGGAGATATATTTGCACGTGTTGGAACAAGTCAGTTCTGCATCCTTCATGAGCCTACCTTTCCTGTAGATGTTTTGCCACCCTTCCTTCTGACAACCTATATAATTTTTATTTGGTGTACTGCAGACAAACAGACAATGTAATGTAAATTATATGGAACCAAAATTCAGATTTTAGATCCAATTCAGTCGATAAAAGAATTTTTTACACATTCTCTACAGAAAACATGAATACTGCATGAGAGAAGTTCAGTTTCAGACGTAATATGGACAATTTGTTTGCATTGCCCAAAGTCAGAAATGCAGGAGCTCAAATGAAGAAAAACAAAATATTTGGAAAAATCATTGCTGGTTTAACTCTCCAAGGTATTTAATAACATAGATAAGGATATATAATACTAGATTTTAATGATTAAGAAACCATATTTTAATTATTAAGCACTACATTTTATGTAATTATTGATTTAGGTCACTTCTGTAAGAGAAGGGAGAATTATCTTTGTTGCATCACATGAAGAAACAGATTTGGTGTGTGTGAAAGGCTTGAATCTTCTTTTTTCTTCAGTATCTTTTACCCTTTTCTTGTGAGGGTAAAAGTGGCTTCCCACTTGCAGCTCAGACAAATAGTTCAAAGAAATATTAAAACATCTTACTGGAGTGCTGACAAGAATCACAATAAATATTCTTTCCTTCCACCTCCTTCTTCCCTGCCATATTAAGAAATCCTTTCTAGTTAGATACAAATGGACCAGGCTTGTTGATCATGAAACTGTATTTTAATCAGGAACACCAAAACTGAGAATGCAAATCATGGATCTCTAGGGATATGAAAGGCCATGCAGAGCAACTCTGTGTCAGTCCAGGCTATAGGTGAGGGTTTCTCTTTCCCATTTTCACGTGAGCTGCTAAAAGTGTATTTCCAGCCCTGAACACTTGTTTCAGAGACCCTGGTGGAGCCTACTGAAGCTTTCCAAGAGATGAACATCAACAGTCACTATCTTCTTACTTCTTTGTCAGGGGATTGTAGTCTCTGTGGCTTGCATGTCCAGATGCCCAGCTAAGATGAGCTGGCTCAGACCTACCAATACAGTCCAGTTTACGTTGCCCCAACTGAGGATCTTCACCTGGATATTGGATTCATTCCTCCTGAAGTTTTGATGCAGTTGGCCTGGCTGATATGCTCATTGATTTTGTTGACCAGACTTCTGCTTTGATCTGTTCATACAGAGGGACATGTGCAAACAGATTTGACATACATTTCTAATGCACAGGAGAAACTTGTCACTCCAATGACCTTGCAGGGGCTGATTAAAGGAAGTAAAGCAGCTGGATGTGTTTGACTGTGCTTTGTCTCTTAGGCAACTAAGAGAGGTGCAGGCAGGGAAAGGGATGAAATTAAGTAGCTCAGAACAAGTGGATGTCATAAATACCACTCAGTTTGACTAGAACATCAGCAACTGCTGTATTTTTCAGGAAGGGTATTTGTAGGGTTTTGACTCCCACAGCAAGGAACAGTATTGCTGGGCAGAGAATACCAAATTCACACTGATGTTATGTTTCCTTCTCTGTGAATTTTAGCATTATGTGGAGAGTTACTACTAGAAATCCAATTGTGGTACATTTTTTAATCCGTCACACTTAAGGCTTTAATTTATACATACAATGCAATTTGTCCACTCTAATAAATGGTAATCACCAGGGTTGCTTTTGGTCTGTAAAATCTGTAATATGGAAAGACAGCAAAGTCTAACAAATCACAGCAAAGGACCAGAGTCTCAGAGATCCTCTTCTATTGCTTCACCTTAGCACAAGAGCTTTGTTAAAGTGCCTCTAACATCACCTAGACTTTACTTCCTTGCCTTTGAAATTAAATGAGTGTATTAATCCTGATTTTTGCAGCCCTTTCTATGCTTACCCAGTTTTCCCTAATTTTTTTCATGGGCATTCTTACTCACTTTTTTTTCCCCACAAAGGCTTATTAGCATGAGCCAATCATGTAGATTTGATTGCAGACTTGATTGTCACAGTTTTATCCAGAATTCCTTGGGCTCATCTGTCCTGCTCTTAAAAAAAACCCAAATGCAAAGGCTTTGCATTGATTCATTATCCAGTTCTTTGGGGATATTTGTGCAGTAAATCGAGATCCAAAGACTCACAGCTCTCAGCAGGCTATGTGCTCTGAAGGCAACTAAGACTACCCAAATCTAAGCTGATTCCATTCGTTATTTTTTTAAATGTTCTAAAAGTAGATCTCAAAGTAGTGCTCAGAAGACTCAGATCCTGCTCCCAAGGTTCAGGACAGTTTGTAGCTGCCAGAGCCAGCACTCTGTCAGTAGAACACTGAGCCTTTCAAGCTCAGTGCCGACTAAAATATAGTAAGGTTAATGTTTTAGAAAAGGCATTATTATTGCCTGCAGGCATTAATGGAGTCCTAATTAGATGTGAATGCTGGAGATTAGAAGGGGACTTGGAATCTGCTGCTACTGGTTATTTTATTATATAAAAATTAAGCTTTTAAAGCATTTCTTAATACTAACCTTCATTAAACCTCTGCTTCTGCTTTAAGTCAATGATAATTTCAAGATCAAAAATCTCTTCACCCACATCTTTAAACTTGCATTACTGTGAAACCCCAGCAAGTGGGCAGCTCCTTAGCACACTGCTTCAAAATATCCATGCTTTAATAAATGTGTCTTTAGAGAAACTGCTTGAGCTGCCTTGAGAACTAGTATTGCAGGAATCATGATCAGCAGTGATCTGAAAAGCTTCCCTGGCCTGTGGCAAAACAGAGGAAAACATGGCTGAACCCAGGGTCCTGAATCAGCAGAGCTTGTTTCCTCTCATTTCTCTCCCATGGTCCACAATAATTTTGGAGCTCATTATTCATTGCAGGCAAATTTGACTGATGGCAGAGATGTCACAGCTGATTCTGTTTTCAAAGGTTTTAAGAAAACCCAAGAACATTCAGGTAAAAAAGGGAGAGCCAGCTCCCAGTTTCCCAGGAAGGGAATAGCTGTCATGAGCTCACCTCTGATTAGAAGTGAGAGAATCCATCTGTAACTACCTAATGTGCTGCAAAAGGACTGCGGAGGTCTACCCTGATCTGAACACTGAAGTCAATCAGCAATGAGGGACGAATCCATAGGAAATCAGGCATAATTTGGTCTAGAGCTCAAAGGTCAATGAACACAGCAGAATGAAGCAATATATAAATACAAAGAGGATGAATCCAGTCTCATGCCAGGAAGTACTGAAAGAACCTAAGCAAATACCTAAGTGCGTAATCATCTATCTTTAGTCATGTCAAATAAAAGCTTTGTCAATAGTTACAGGCATGCTATGCTGCTTTCAAAACCAGTGTTTTTCAAAACAAAAGTGCTGCTTTTATTTTGCCTCCTTCACTACCCCTCTTTAACCATTTCCCACCCAACCTGCCCTCGCTGCAGGAAAAGGGGCAGTTGTGTGTATGGTTAGGCCTCAGTGTTGGGAGGGTCAATGATACCAATGCAGAGGAGACCCAGTCCTGGTTTGGGTGTACATGCCACTTTCTTCTGCTATGTATTATTACAAAGGAAGAATTCACTCCTCTCCTGGGACAAATGAAAAAGCTTGGCTATATTTAAAACTAACAGCAAGTGCATTTCTTCAACTGTTTTTTTCAAATACTCCCAAGGTCTTTAAGTAATTTCTCTGCTTTATAGAAATCTGTGAACCATACCATTTCTGCTACGGAAAATTTCCCTATTTAGCTGCTCCATAGCTCCAGAAGGTTATGCAAGATAAGGATAAAAAGTACAATATGACGATTCTTCTCTTTGGGCATCTGACAAGGGACCCCAGTTCCCAGGCTAGTAAGTGTTTCCTAGGTCATATATGCAGGAGGTAGAGGCCTCCCTCCACCTGGAGGTGCAGCTTTTCATGACTCTTCCTGTAGCCCTTCTCCTTGTCTCAGAGCACTGCAGTGGCAGTCAAACAACCCTCCTGTCCCCAAAGGTCAGAAGCACAAACAGCTTGCTCCTTCTCATCACCCAAACTGTTTCCTAAGGTAATTTTTGGAGGAGGAGAGAGGTAAGTGAAGTCCCCAGATACACATAAGAAGTGACAACTGATTTGTCCCATCGTTGTGTTCAGTGGTGGTAGACAACACAGAAACTTGGGAAGCTCCAGAAGAACCACACCCACAAAGAAGCAAGTAAAAGCACCTCAGAAATGCAGAGCATCGGGTCTGAGCCAAGCCTCAGGATGAAAGCCTTCTGCCTGTAGATAGTTCTTTGAACAGCAGGTCAGACATGTATAATGCTGGTCCCAGCACTAGCTAAAGAAGGAAGGAACATTACTAGAAAAGCAGAAAGTTAATTGCAGAAAGCAGAGACCTTTTAAAGACTTGTTTCATGCTGAAGCAGAAGAGCAGTCGATGCTCAAATAAAAGGAAAGAACTACACTGAGAGATATGGGGGAAGAATCAGCATAGAGGATTTATTTCAAAGACTGAGATCTATCGGAAGAATTGGTTAAGAGATGCAGATCCACTTTCAATGAAATTCAGATTCTACAGAAAAATCACTGGGAAGAGATTTCTATCTAATTAAAAAATTAAGCTATGTGTAACCTTTGAGATAAATCATACCATCTCAAGGCTGAAATAACTAGACCAGCTTTGAAGACTGGTTGCTTCTGCCAAACACAGTGTGAGCTTCGCCAGAGATTGAGAGACAATGGCCTGTTCTTCAGCACAAGTGAGAGAAAAGAATGTACATGTGCTGCAGCAGTGTTTGTGAAACATGGTGCTGATTTTAGTGACGGCTCTTTCCATGCACCAAGCATGAGATCATGTACAGGGCTGTATTTACATGGTGATGTAATTTTGCAGCAGAAGCTGGAAAAACAAGGAGGGTATATCATGTCCAGTATGATTTATGCCAAGCTTTCCATAACTATGCAGCCTCCCTCCCATGTCATACATATGTTGGCAGAACGAAAATAAGAACTGGGACAACCCTGCCCCAGATTTCTAGACAACCTTATGTTTTGGCTGCAAAATCAACTCATAACTCTAAAACGAACCTCCATCAGGCAGACAGTTTTCAAGTCAAACAGCATATGTGCCTAATTGAATACTTAGAAAAATACCTTTTGTTTTATACAAATGTCCTGCCAACAAAAGGAAAAACCAGGGATGCCTAATGGATTTAGCAATATGACACTATTTATGTTGCGATCATAAAAGATCGGATGTTCAAATACAATTATTTTCCAAGTAATATTTTAGGATAATGTGGTTTACAAACTGTTACACCCACTCATCTTCTGACGTGGAATCTCACTTTTTTTTTTTCCTTAAAAGGAATGCAATGCCATGCCATTGAGATTTAAAAACTTGAAAAATAAATTTGTTTACCTTGTTTACATACAGAATGCTATTAGTCATAAATAAACCAGGATTGTTTGCTTAACCAGTGAAATTATACACACACATTTTGGAAAATCTGATTAAGTTAATCTATGGTTGGTTTCTAACTATGCAGGCACAGACCTCTGTATGAATATCATCTAATATAAGATCCTAACTGTTCTTCCATTTCATCCACATCCATGTGGGACTTGACCGAAATAAAAGTGATGCAGCTTCTGAACCTCTGCTGCTTTCATCAGAATTCTTTTAAGTTAGGAAGCTGAGTGAGTCAATAACTAGAAGCAACAGCAAAAGCAACTATAAACCCATGTGTGCCTTATATGTACAAAATTAAGTGAACTGACAAAACAGCTTTCCTAACAGTATTTTCAATGACAGTAAACTTGGATCTAACAATCAAAATAGTGGCTGAACATGTATTAGAGGTACCACATACAGCTGTGACCATTAGAAGTGCTCTAAGACACCTCTTTTTCCTTCTAGTTGTATGTATTCTGGAGTACATAAAGTTCCTTGGTAATTTATATTGTAGATTGGTCTTCAGATGATGCATCATTTCCCTTCTCTGGAAAACTGCCTTAGTCTCAAACAAGCCAAGAGTTGAATTAGGAAGAGCTAAAGTCTGACATGGATTTATAGTGAGGCAGTCACTAAGCAGTAAACCAAAATATTCTGCACTTCAAAGGCAAGACATCCCACGTGATTTCTAGCTGGCATGTTAAGACAAACTGAAATAACACCTGCCCTGGGACTGGTGCAAGAAACATGTGTGTACCCTCTGGTCTCATCTTTTTCTTCAGGGTTGTTGTCTAATGTAACAACCATACTGAGAAGCTCTAGACCAATGAAAAATGCTTTATGTGACAGGAAAAATGCACAACTGTCGACAGTAGTCTTCTATTAAGAACTCCTTAAATTCTTACATGAATGCACACAAATGCAGAAAACCCATAGCATGGGGAAGAGCATAGGATGACTCAGTGTCTCTGAGGATGTTCTTCAGGGTGCTCTACTATCTGTGGGTGTCTTGTATCTTCCCAGTGTGTCAGCAGTTAACTACCCTACAGGCAACACTAAGTGAAACAGAGTTCATTAGCTGGCATTTTCTCAGAGACAAAAGTAGGACTTCAGTTTAAGATGCTGGTAAACATTAGAGTAAAGAACTGGGAGAAAAAAAGGAATATTTTCATAACTTTTATTATAAACACAAAGATTAAATATTGATGTAGGAATAAAGACACTAGTTAGGTCTTTAGAAGGCTAGGTGCCCCAGAACAGTCCCAAAAGTCCATTTACACAGTATTCACTGAGTTGGCAATCTCTGTAGAACCACTGCTGTGGTGATTGAAGTTATGAAACACTGGGATATTCCCTGTCCTCTCTTTTAAACAGAAGAGCATTCTGCATACGGAAACAGTTAATTTGCACTTTTGTGTACTGCCACAATGAATAAAATGTTCCGCCTCAATGAATAAAAAAGATCCACGTATTCAAGTAAAGATACTCCAAAAATATCAGTTTGGTCCAGTTCCTTTGGTCATTGTACCCACCAAGCTAGGCTCCTCTTGAGTGTTGTAAGTGGCTGGAAGTTAAAACTGGCAGTCGAGAACCTCTGGGCCTACTGGGAGCTTTGCAAAGAGTGTCAGTAAGAGCTAGAACCGATGTTTGTTCAGGCAAAACTTTTTTTCAGTTCTTTTGTGAAGACTGGTCAAAAAGCAGAACATGTAAGATCTTGTGAAAATCCTTATGTTTCCACAATATTAAATTTTAACAACAAAACTTGGATGGTTGAAGCTTCATTTATCAGCTGGGGGGAGGAATTGAAGAGATTCCATTTTTTCTTGACACTTACTCAAAGACAAAAAGGTTGAAATAAAGATGCTCTGAGTTACATGCTTCAAGAGGATGTGCTTTCCTGCTTACCGTGTTCCTTTGCCTTCCAGCAGTGAGTGCTCTTATTGCCACTGTAGTTCCTGTCAGATGTTGGAACTGGATCAGAGTTACAAAGAAAGGTGGAATTATTCAGTATGTCTATGAACATACTTATTTGTACAGTCCAGACAGCCAACAGTAAATGTGTAAGCAAAGTATTTAATGGAATATAGATGAATTTTTTCAATCTGGTAGGTAAAATAGTGCAAAGAGGTCTGTGCTTTTAGATTTATATCTTATCAGTTATATATAGGACATTTTTCCCCCTTAAAAATAACTGTGAATAAACTCCTGAAAATATGGGAACTAATAGAAAAAATAATCTTGGGATTTTGCAGGGAAAATATAATTTGCAATAAAAATACGGTAATTTCTTCCTACTAGAAACAAGTAAAAATATACTCCCACACAACTTTTCAGTATTCTAGACATGGAACAAGTACTTCTGCAGTAGTCGCCCATCCTTTAAACAAAGTCTGAGTTCCTTACAGTGTTACATTTTAATGAATATCAAAAAGCACTTATGTCAGTAAATCTTTGCTCCTTCATACATGTCTGGGTTTTGGCAATGTAAGCAAATGCTACAGCACTGTTGATTAGATAGGAAGTGGTTTACAGATAAGTACTCTATATAAGAAAGTAATTTATCTAAAAATACTGGCTCTGATGCTAGGCAGGGTCACTGCCTCTGTTTTATTCTATTGATTCCAAACAGAGCAAGTCTGAAGGGCCCCGCTTGCAAAGATCACTAAGACAAAGAAACTCTTATCTTTCCATCTCACTGTTTTGAGAAAAGGATGGTGGCAAACCCAAGGTACAGGCATGTCAGGATACTGAACAGCCCTTCATCAAAAATAGAAATTAGAAAAGCCTTTGGGTACTGCCTTATTGTGTAGTTCCCTTTATGCCTTCTCCTACTGACAGAGCTTTCCCACTTGCTCAAACACATTTCTCTCATCAAATGGTGTCAACAACTCCAGGGGCTCACAGGTATCTAGGATCAAGCCACTGACCCGACTGATACCATGGACTTTGGAGTCTGCCAAAAACAAGACTGCAGATGAGGAGGATGTCAGTGACTAGTGAAACAGTTGATTCAAGGTTCTTCTCTCCAAGATTGAATTTCTGTGTTTTTATGAAGCCTGAAAGGGGCAAAAATCTTTTTTTTCAAGGTGAATTTTTTGAAATCAAATGAGCACTTTTCCCAGTTTCTAAAGTCTTCTTCTTAATAGTATTTAGCCAGTATTTTCCCAGTTTCCACGGAGGCATGATGCAGTAAAGAATTTCTGAACTTGTGCAGACAATATTTTTCTTCTTATTTAGATTATTTTAGACAGCATAGGAATTATTGTAGAAAAATCAGTTCCAAATTTCATCTCCAGTCTTCAAGATGGACCAAGGCTGTACCATTTAACAACAACTTTTTCAGGGTTGGCAATGGTATCTTTCCACTGCTCTACTGCTTCACTGTTACTGCTATCAGAACTTAACCAGATCTGCATTAAGAAACAAAAACAAAAACAAAATTGAGTTTACCTGATAAAACACAGAGGTCCAGCCTTTAGTAGTTCCAAATAAATACCATGTAAGTGTAGAACAAGATATAGTGTATAGACTGTGACTAAAGCATAACAGCAACAAACACAGTTCTGCTAGTCCTAACATATTTTGGCTTTCAGCTGGGAACACAGGGAGTCTGTGTTTAAATTTAGCTTCTAAAATAGTTTAGAGAAGCCACCACATAATAATGTTTCTGTACTTAATAAGATGTTTTAAGTCAAGCATTCCTTGCTCTATGCAAATGCACGTGCTGGGGTCAGGGGCTCATCAGGGCCACTGGCGGCTCCGTGCATTCGAAGGCAGCTGGCCACAAGCCATCTGGCATCCCCACTCGAGCTGTCCAGCATGTCCATGAGCATTTAAACTTGTACACTCCCACAGACAGGGCCAAACCTGCATTCCACAGAGGTTACTAACATGCCCATACCACACATAGTCACGTAGTAAGAGCCCGTTTCTTCTCAGCACTCAGTTAATGGGCAGTGGCCATTAAATGAGGAACTGAAGTACAAGTAGAAATTTTCACCCTTAACATTATCACCACCCTCCACTGCCAAAAGAATTCTGCTTATGCAAGTAGGTATCGTTATTTACAGGACTCTATTTCCTTATGTCTTCCAAGAATGAGTCTTTTTAAGACTTCTCAGAAACCTTGACCATGATGTACATTTAGCCTATGCTGCTGGTGCATGAGTTCTCAAGAAGTGAGAATAATGTCTTCCAGAATACCACAGACAGCTGACGTTTCATCCACAGAGATTCAACGTACATCTTGCTCATGATTAAAGACATGCCTGTGAAAGCAACCTAATCTAAGCATTGTCTACTTAGAACAGCATCCAATTAAACATCATTCTCTGAAGAACAAAAGTTAATAGATCCAGCTATATTCATTTTTTTTCCAGCTATCGAGCCAATTGCTCAAAGTACATTTTTCCCTGAGCCATATTTTATGTCTTCGTGTGCTATGTGGCAATGTCTGCCTTCATGAGCTGAAACAACCTTTTCCAAATAATCTCTGAGGAGCACAAGTAGTTCATTTCCTCCCCCTATAAATAAGATTCACAATTAAATGTAACTCATCAGATTGAGATGACCTCACATATTGCTAAGGGACTGCAAAACTGTATCTGGTTATTTTCTCCCCAAGGTAGCCTAAGTAAAAAGAATAATTTTTTTTCTTTTTCTATTTCAAATCCAATTCCACCAACAGGAATTGCAGAAAGATGGGACATGTGTGACATAAGGCTCCAAAAAAATGGAGGAGCTTGACATAACTCTTGCTGGCATATCATTTCTACAGCATATAGCAAATCAACATCTCCTAAAACTGCATGTCTTCAGCAGGCACAAGAAGTATCACCAGAATGGGACAGTACCATTTTTTGCACCTAAGGACAGCACAGTCCTCCCCCTGACATGGGATGCTACAGTGGGGGTCTCAAAATAAATCTACTTTATTCATTTATGGATATATTAAAGTTCTGCTACTGCCTCTGGGTCAGGGAAAGCACAGAGTACTAAGAAGAGCTATGCTATGGGTCACTACGCCAAGAAAAAAGGAGAGAAAAAAGGGACAGAATGATGGTAAATCAGAACAACCAGGGGAAGAGACAGAGAACAGAGACTCGACTCCCAAGTTTTATAGTGGTTAAATAAATATGATTCCACAAATGCTTTCAAAGAGAAACTACAGAAGTTCTGTCTGTTAAAAAAACCCCAGAAGTAAGCCTAAAAATATTTTGTGTTTGGACACCTACATTATTACTTGATCAGACATACTTAGAATATTCTACTGATTTCAGCGTGGTTTTACCCAGGAAGGCAGTCTCATATTGTAACTGTTGATACTTCCTTTTACATACACCTGTTTGGAAGTGTATTGGTGTGGTAACCAACACTCCCCCTGCTGTACAGCACATTGTAGGCTGTGGAGCTTCTGTGAGTGCGGTTTGTTTTCTTTACAAAGCCTGGAGGCAAGGAGGAGATCGTGTGTCTCTTGGAAGGAATCTTTCACATAGTAATACTTCACACAAAACTGAATTAGGACTTCTTCTTAAAAGAAAAATCAAATGTCAACTCCCATTCTGATGTTAGGGCATGTTTAAGAGTCTAGTACCATTCCTGCTTGGGTTATGTTCAGAAGAGTTTACTAGAATTTGCTATTTTGCTATGTGCCACCTCATTTAAAGTATTTTAAAGCTCATACCAAGAAACCTGTGGAACTGGATTTTAAGTAAAGCATATGAAGCTTTTTAGTAGAAACCAACCTGTCCTAGGAATTGTTTTCTTCTCACTGAACTTCTGCTGTAGAGCTTGATGAGAAAGCTAATTCCTTGTTCTGCTTGGCTAACTGGGAAAACCATCATTTCTCCCCACTTCACTTGGCCGTTAGTGGACTTCAGAAGACGAGTCTTCTTCTTATAGATCATCCCTTCTGTAGTAAACATTCCGACTTTCACAAAGAAGTCTGGCACAGAAGGAAGGGAAAAAGGCATGGCACACAAAGGGTTACTCACAAACACACCCAAACAGGAACCAACAAGGTCCATATGTATGGTTCAACTTGCAACAATTTCTCAAAAGTCTGGCCAAAAGAACTGTACAAAAGCTTTCCTGACCAGTCACACAGAGTATGTTCAGTAATATTGAACTGATTAACACAGTATCCAAACAGCAAGTGCAAGCTAATGCTCTTGTATGTCAGGATTAATACCAGGATAAAAATCTTCCAAAATACATGAACACAAAGCTTCAAACCAAACAAGAAGTAATCAAGTAAGACATCTGGGGAAATAAGCCTTGGCAATGGAAATCTACTGCACAATATGTTAGTCTGAGGTTTGTAAAGAATATTATGAATTGTCAACCCATTTAATCAGCAATTTACCTGCTACAAATGCTTTTAGACAGGAGGAATGAAACAGCTGATGTAACTTACTTGACGATAGTGGCGTAGATGAAACAGGAAGGTTTTGTGCTTCAAGAATCTGTAACTGTATCCTCCTGTTTATTGCTTGAAAACAAGTTCCTATTTGAAGTTCTGCACGGCGCACCTACAAGCAGAAGAATGTTGCCATAACATCTGGATTAAATTGCTTATAAACTCAGGAAACACAGGAATTCTGTCATATATCGGGCTCTCGCGTTTCTATCTGGGATTTCCTGGAGAGAAATATAAGCATGTGCTGTATACACAGCCTGCAGATGCACAGTGAGTGCCTCTTGCACTTGTCCTTGCTGCATGTGCTCTGCTGATGGAGCTGTGCGGCACACAGATGGCCTCGTGGGCTGCAGCCACGGGGGCTGGGCAAACACAGCAGTCCTCAGTTTTCACCTGGGAAAGGTTCTGCGTTGGTAACACCAGACACATGCAGGGGAAAACAGACATGCTGCTGCAGCTCTACCAACCCTGGATGTGAGAGACAAGGTGTGCTCCATTGACACAGAAACCTTCAGAGTTCTCCTCCCACATTTTGAATTTTGCAATACGCAGATGCAAGCAATGTTTCCCAGAGATACAAGGTCCTGTCAATGAACATCATGAATGCTTAGGGTGACTGCACACTGTGGAGTTTCCTTTGTTATGGAAATCCTTGTGTTTGACATGCCTACACTCATACACTCCTGCCACACATACCCTGAAGGAACTGAGATCTCCAGTCTGACTTTTTGTTTTACAATTTTTGTTAGTGGCAAAGTTGCACTGAGTCATCCTCATCGCTCTCCTGTCAGACTCTAACGTGCTCAGAACACTGCAAGAGCAGCAGGAAAAGGCCAATGGAAGCCCATCTTTCCTGACAGCCTCCATTTAAATGGACTCTGTTAGTCTTGGTTCTCCTCATGTTTTAATGCACTTCAGTGGAACAAAATGAACCAAGGAAGAGAGCAACAAGCTGGATAAAGAGAAGTCAGGTCTCAGTTCATCAAAGAGACCCAAATTCTCTTTACAGCTCAGCCGCAGAATTTCTGTGCAACCCTGAGAGGAAGCCACTTACTGGACTCAGCTTTAGTTTCTGTTGGCAGGGAGGGTAGTGTTTTCTGCCTCACAGGGTAGTGCAGGGATGGATCCCAGCAGTGTCTGGACGGCTTTGGTTAAAATGGTGAGGAATGCCAACACAGGGAGAGATACTATGAGATGATTCAGAAATTTACATTGAGATGAAATGTTTTCTAAAACAGCTTCCTCTGTCATTTAATCTTACTGCTTTTGAAGCAATATGGTTATTCTTGTTAGAACCAAAAAATGTCAAGTGTAACTTACATTAGAAATCAAGAGTATCATTCATTTTACTCAGACACACTTAAATAATGTTTGCTTTTGAATTGCTAATTCAAGTTTAATTTGTTGAAAATACAAATGTCTAGACACAATCTATAAAAGAAACAAACAAAGTAAGGGTAGGGGGAAAGGAAATCCCACCGTGAAACCCACCTGTTTCTTATTACACTAATGGAAATGAACTGTATGAATTATTACTTCACAGCATGCAATCTGAACATTAAATATATGGCTGTCTCTGCAGTTTCAAGCCACTGAAGATCTTAGCACTTTTCTTCCAGAACAAAAGCAGATTCCATTTGCTCTGAGCTCTTGCTGTGAGTGCTAAGGAGTGATGCTTTTTTGGTCGGAAAAGACAATTAGCCGATGTCCTTTGTTGAACATTTCCCCAGAATGCCCCTCCCTCAGGCTGTGGGCCACAGTGTGGAAGAGCTTGCTCTAGCTATTTTCCTAGAAACAGCTGCAGTTTATGACCAGAACAGCTATGTGCAGAGTTCAAAAGTCTGCATTTTTTCTCCATCAAAATGCCTTTCCCCAAGGATGTGGGGAAAAGGAAAACAAAGAATCCCCCCCTCGTTTTTACTACTGAATTATTTTACTTTCAATTCCAGCAGCTCTTTGTAGGTGAGATAATAACACACTTGCATATTATTGGCACTTACAGGTGCTTTGGAAGGAGGAGATATATCCAGCCAATGACTTGACTCCTGCGAGCTCAGCTCCTGCAGTGCCAAGGAACATTCTCCAATTGTTTTTTTCCTGGGAGTCTGTGTCTGGATTTTAAATACCAATCTGACAGACTGCAGGCTTTGTAGTTTAATAGCAAAAACAAAGGTTTCCATAAATTCAATGTCCTAGAAAGAAAAACAGAGGAGTAACATCACCATTTTAAGAGAGTGCCACTTAGCCCATACCCTAGAAGCCAAGATGTCTTGGTTCTACAGCCACTGCTCACAACTACCATTTTAGGCTGACATGGAAAAGTGTGCCTTGATAGTGGTAACACCTCCTCATTGTTGCACCCGGGCAGGGGCAAAGCTCTGGATTATTTGTCACTACTATAATGAGTTGTCGCTATCTCTCATGAAGCTTTACAACAGCACACACACATTGTTGGAACAGATTCTGCGGCCTTTTGCCACAGTCTCTCCAGCTAATTTTAAATTCTTTCATCTCTGGCTCACATTGTGGGAGGCTTATGTTGCTTTCCCTTCCACCTTGTTAATATTCCTTTACTGCCACTATCAGGAGTCTTGTCCCATACAGTCATTTCTTACTATTTTCTGTAGAGACAAAGTGTGAATACTGTCTCCTGCCATATGAGAGGCAGTATATCAGCTACCTCCTCTGGGAAGAGTGTGAACCTACAGGTATGCTCAGTCTTCCTCTCGTGCCCCACCATGGAGCTGCCAAGGCCAGAAGCTCATGGTTCAGTCCCCTGCGAGAATCTGTCCTGCAGACTTGTGAGAGAAGGAGGGCAAAAGCTCAGTGCAAGAGAGGACACAGAGGGAGGAAGTGGAATGAGACCTTTAACAGGATTTTGAGGAGTTGGGGGAAGTAACCCACATCTCGGTGACTACCGCAGCAAATATGGCATAGGAGTGGATGTTTGTTTTGTTTTAAAAATCCATTTATATTTCACATTTATTTATTTTGGGAAAAAGATTTCTCAGCATTTTCCCTGCCCATACTTACATTGGAGCCCTCCTTGGCAGAAGATTTGAAATGCACAGGTTTGGGCAGTGTGAGAATTCCCTTGACACAGATACGAGGATTCTCTCCACAGCTGGAAGGCCAGCTCAGGTCTTTGCACTGCAACATGGAAAACACAGTCAGTTTAGATAATGCAAGACTGTTTTTTACCATTTGATGTAGTTATGAGGTTTCTGACTATTCATTCCATTGCCTGAAAATTATTCCCAGTTCCTGGAAGTATATAAAACAATCAGCATAACAGTATCACATTTGCTAACAAAAAAGCCACAAGAAGCTACGTGTCCTCAAAGTGCAATTAAGGTTCTGCCCTGAAGGAACTGTTAGATTTAAAGTCATAGGATCACAGGAGCCACTTAAATGCTGCCTCCAAAGCTGCTCCCATTTACTGCCTTCAAATTTCCACAGGAAAATATCTACAGCAGGATCAGCCTATGACCAGCTCAGCTGAACAGTCCTTCACAACCAGAACATGTTAACATATGTACAGTAATATAAGGAGTCTTACTATTGACTGTAGCAGAACAGACATTGCAACAGGAAAATAAAACAAGAAATTAAGGAGAAGGAGGATGCTTTGAAGCCCAGCATTACATTTAGCTGAACTTTCTCTATATTGATACTTAGACGTAATTATATTCTTCTCCTAAAAGTATTCATTAAAGAAGGGCCTAATTTAATGAGAATTTACACTAAGTATAGTAAAATAGTAATCTGAATAAATAAACAACTTATTTAATTTTGCTTACATGTAAAACTGTGATCCAAATCTGTTCAACAGAAGAAATATAACACAACTTCACATTCAGTCTTCCAAAGTCTCGTTCATCACCTGATAATGTAATAGTATCTATGGAAGGAAGACAGTGTTTTTAGAGGTAATGCAGTATCCAGGAACAGGGGAACTCATTAGTAGGTGGACTGCTTATATTTGCAAACTCCTCTCAAAATAAGTTTAAAATATTGTAACACCTATATTTTAAGGACAAAATATTCACCAAGTCCTGTAGCTTGACCTGCATAGCTAAAAGCCTTCACATTTCACAGAACAGAATCACAAAATATCTTGAATTGGAAGGCACCCCCAAGGATTGTTGAAGTCCAACTTCTGGCCCTTCAGAGGACCACCCCAAGAATCACACCATGTGCCTGAGTTATCTCTACTGAATTTAATAACTTGTGTTGTACTTAAACAACTTTCAGAAAGAAAAAAAGCACGTGCCTGAGACACCCAGAACACGTATATATTCTATCACTTCCCTTAATCTCTTTCACTGTTAAATTTATAAATTGGCCTCCTGTTTATCTTTCTCAGATTTCAATTCCAGTCTAGTAAACATTTTACTATTATGCCTTCTTGACCTCAGAAGAGCCATTTAATATCCAGCATTTCTGTCCTGACTGAAACTAGGTCATTGCCCCCAGACTTCTTTTTGAGGAGACTGGGTGAAATTCTGACTTCCAGCAGAGTGACTTTTGTGGGGACTTGATTAAATTTTGAAGGTTTGTTTTACAGTATCTCCACTTCTTCAGCATTCTTTCATAAAGAAGGATACTGGGTTTGCATGCAATATTCTTGTCTAATTAGCAGTGTAACATGGGTACTGGCCTTCAGGCACTTCCCACAGGAGAATACTGATACATGAAAAAGGGATAGAAATGTGACCTAGTGCTGTAATTTACCCTAAGAGAATGGCTGTAATTTCTTAGCTCACAAGGGCAGTAAATCCAGGGGTGAATTTTTCAACAGCATGAGAACTCCTCAAAGTCTCATTGGCTCAGTTTCCTAACAACAGGAAGGTGCAAGTCCAAGATTCTTAATTTCAAATTGCAAAGTAATCTCTAAACTGGTCTGCTAGTCAGATTGATCTCAAAAAAAAAATCAGTAGAAACAGCCTAATATTTCATGTGCAAAGAGAAATATTTTATTACAAAGTAAACAAACAAAACATTACCCAGACTTCTATTACTGCCTTGTGAATCCTTCCTGGAAGAGGTACTGCTGGGTACACTGGATACTGAATCGTATCTCTGGGGGAAAAAGAAAATCATTTAATTCAGAGCAACAGATGCAAAAACCAGAGAGATTATACCATTAGACAAGACATGATAAAAATAAAACACTAAATTTCAAATAATCACCTCATTCCTTACTAGTCTCTTTATTCACCAGCATCAATTGGTATTTTGATGCAAGGAGCTAATACAAGAACCATTTGACCAGCACAGATTTCTTTTGTTCATGTATATATACACACAGTTTCATTGCTATGTAAAAGAAGATTATTTAAAAAAAAATGCAGTGTTTTGTGTCAATGGAAACTTCTAGAGTTCTACTTTTCCACTGTTGGGAGAAATCCCAAGATGATGACCCATGACCTGTTGTGTGTCTCGTCCTGCCTGACAGCCTGCTTGGGTTTCTCAACAGCCCTGCTGGGCAAGAACAGCCTGTCAGAGCAGCCATCAGGAAAAGGCCTCTTGAGGTTGATCAGGATGTTGAACTTTCCCCTCGGGTCCTCCCAGTGCACAGTGCAATGCCCTTCAGTATTTACTTTGAAAACACAATGCAACAGGAACCGATACAACGAGTAAGCTGAGTTTTCAATATAACCTCAATTTTCTAGATATATATGTATATATATATAAAGGGACTCACCTTCATGGATCGATGAGGTGGACTTCTGAGATCAAACATTGAACGACTTACATCAAGTGATCCAGGCAAAGCACTAGGTCTTAAATCACTAACTAAAAAGGCAAAGAGAACAATACAAATCATGTAAGCATCATTGCTAGAAAAAAATTTAAGTAGGCCTATGATAGAATTGAAACCTAGCTAACTAATGTCCAATGAAGGACATCAGCACCTTTTCTCACTTCCCTTTTCCAAATGCTCTTCTGAAATGGCAAAATGAAGAGAGCAAGCCATTAAAATATCTCAATTCCATCTTTGAAATAGTTCAGACTTACTCGGTCACATTGGTAGCACTAACAGGATGAGCTGCCTGCCTCAAAGTTGTCTCCTCAAGAGAAATGTTTTGTTTAGTAGATGCTTTAACAAAACAGAAGAGCCTTGTCTTGAAATCTAGTCAGCTTAAACTAGGGTTAAGCCTGGTCTCCTTTTTCAAATTTATCCACAGTAAAGATTCCAGTGGCAAAAACCTGCTGCCTGCTAAACTTGGCCTCATGTCCTGGGCTTTACTGGTCACTGTGTCAAAGCACCACACTCCACACCCTTACTAGATCTCAGACAAAGCAAGTCTTAACTCTGACACATACCTGCTATAGCACAAAAGCAAAGATCTTTATTTTATAGAAGGGTGGTTTCCTCAGCAGTTGGTGGTTAAGTAGATACTATCAGTTCTCTTTTGACCTCAATGCAATGCAGAGCTAAAGGACATTTTTTATGCATAATTATGTAGCAACAGTAGATGAAATCTGAACTAATGCCACTTTTTCAGGAATCTCTGCTGACTCCAGCAATGGTCAAGAGGTTTTTAAAGCCTCCCAGCTCAAAACTGGCCCATATGGAAATGAATGAAAGCAGCATAGTTTAACTTCTAGGACTATCTGATGCAATTAATTGCTTGTTGCTGCAATGCTGTGTTATGGTATTGCAGAAGACTTCCCCTGAAATCCATCGATCATTATCTTAACAGAATTACATCTTTCATTACTGAAAATGTATTTCCGTTTTCTTGCTATCTGAAGAAATAACTAATTATGCTTATTGCTAAGATGTCATAATGGAGAA
Source organism: Pithys albifrons albifrons (assembly GCF_047495875.1). Lineage (NCBI taxonomy): Eukaryota > Metazoa > Chordata > Aves > Passeriformes > Thamnophilidae > Pithys > Pithys albifrons. The sequence continues at coordinate 17,082,121 of NC_092463.1, read as the reverse complement.
TAATTCTTTTCCCAAGAAAGAAAAGGAGAACAAAAGATAAAGAAAGTTTTGACAACCCATGGAAGGAAAAGGATATTAATGATATTATTTAGATAAAATTTAATGAAGGTCTGTATATCTGGCACAAGTTCCAAATTCTCTCTTGTGCATGACACAAATGGGCTAAGTTTTCACTGAGTTAGGTGTGGAAAAAGCATTTTAATATCATAGGAAGACTAGAAAACTTTTTTTGATATAGTGAGAGCAAATAGGAGAGGCCAAACCATTACTTGATTTCAAATTGACTATGGTTATGGAAAATAATTCCATATTCAGTACTCATAACTTTCACAAACTATTGGAAATGATCTGCTCAAGCTTACAGGTTATAAATGCTTTAAAGACAGTATAATCTGCTTTTTCTAGTAAAGCTGGTTAACAGTTTCAAATGGGGTGGGAGGGAAGAGACGGTGCCTTTTGCAAAAAATTAGATTTTTCATGGAAAAAAAATTACAATTTTTAGACTGACAAAGTTGTCTGTAAAATACTTTTAAAAAAGCAGAAAAATTTTAACCATAAAAATATGCTGTGTACCAGTAATAACTAGAATTTTGGGAAAACATTAATGAATTTATTTTTCAGTTTGTTTATGTGGGGGTTTTCTTAAGATGAAGAGGAGGGGACTTCATATTGAAATTCTAGAATTTCACTTCATACTTCGAAATAAACAAATCCCATAATTCTAAACCCACACACATGAAAAGTATCATAGCACTTGCTGCAACAAACTAGGCTTAGAGTTTTGCTTAAATAGTCTATAGCTGTACATGAAGAGAATCATGTAACTTCTGAAACAGCTGTCAAAAAACTCTGGAGGAAGACTGCATTTTAAAATTGTACTCTAGACACATGAGAGTAACCTTTCTATGCTTAAACTCATGAAGACAAAATTAGTAAAGTGTTTACTTAACTTGAAGAAAAATGGAAAAAGAGATGATGAACTGAAGGGAAGATGCTCAAGACAGTTTTACAAAACCCATTTGGCTCCCAGCACAGGTGCTTCCAGAGCCTAGTAAAACCACATGTGTTAAAGGCTGCTAGAAGTCTACATGTGTTTTGTTCTCTTAAAAAAATATATGGAGTAGCCTTTTCATGTAGTCTCTATGGTGATTCAGAATTATTTTGAAACAGGACAAAGACTGTGACATTTTCCCCCAGCTGTAAAATAAGCATGATATACAATTCTAAATAAAACATGGTTAAAAATGCATGCTGTTGCCACCTTCTGATTTACTGGAGAGTCTTGTGCATTTCTTCAAGTGTATGAGTTTTCTGAATGCATTTGCCTTACCAGTCCCAAGCAACACCTACTTCAGTGTAAACAGCATTCATTAGAGGATACACGTACCAATGAACAGCACAGAAGACAATTTTTACCTGGCAGCCAAACACTTTTTATCTAAACTTTTACTATCACGCAGTCCTCCCCTGTTCTTACATACAATGAGAAGTGGGGACATTTTGGTAGCTTCAAAAGCAAACTACAAAAAATCTGGCATCATGTCCCATTTTGCACCTGCTCTTATCATCTGCTCCTGAATGTTTTTTGGTGCTTGTTTCTCTCCCTGTATACCTACTCCTCAGGCATGCCTCCACTCAACATACTGCCTGTCTTCCTTTTATCATCTCCCTCACTCCTGTCACTGGGAACTGAAATCTCCAGTACTGCCCCCTGTTTTGGATCAGAGGCAGCTACAGTAGCTCGTTTTGCCAATTTCTCTACCTTTGTGTGATGCATGCAAGCCTTTTTAAGGCCCCAAAATACAAAAAGTAACAGTACAGCTGAAAACCAAGCAGAGCTGGCACTGCAGATTAATTCACCATTCAAGAAGTGTCCATAGTGTACAGACTGGCTTGGGAACTGCTGCAATCAAACAAGTCTTTTACAGACCAATGGCTTTTTTTTCTCTTACCTATAAAACCGCAAGAAGGGAGGAAGACAGAAGAGTAAGGGTGTGGCCCTCCTTACCTGATCCATATAATTTCCTATTTGGTTTTGCTTGGAAGCGCCTAATCAGATCTGGCGAGACGCGGTGCTCCAAATAGAAGGGGTTGTACACGTCATAGCAGGGCCACTGGTACACGCCGTGCAGCTCTGCCTTCCGGTCACCAAATGAGGCCCTGGCAGATTCTGGGGAGCACAAGTAAACATCAAATGCAAGAGTTCCAGACATAACACATGCTGCCTGGCTTCATAAGGCAGGCAGAGTGCCTTCGGGGCAAAGGACAAAATATTTCAATATTATCTACTTTGGGTAAAGTTAAAAAAAATAAAAGAAAAAGAAAACACACATTCAGATTATGTCAGGTTTCCACAGTGTGTGAGCAAACACTGAAATTAAATTAGCCATAAAAAAGTATGCATACCCTGTCTTGGAGTTTTGCAGTAAATGCCCAAGTACTTAAAATACAGAGGGCTCCACAGGCAGACATCAGGACAAAAATTAACAGGAAAAATATGGCCATGTGTACAGAAAAACTTCAATTTATTTGGCTACCTATCCCCAGGATATTCCTACTCAGCTAATGGATCCCCAGACCTTCAGGAAGCTCTTGTATGGAAAGATAATGCAGCTTGTGACTGCAGTATCCTTGTTATCTAGTCTCCATGGCAAGTCTTTCCATGGTAAAACCATTGATATAAAATGACTAAAATTGTTGGCTGAGGCACAAGTAGACGTATCTGAGAATTCTTGAATCTCAGCCCTTTCAGATAAAAGCATGTCCATCTTGGTCAGCAAAGGAGTGAAGAACACTGCTGTAGTGTTCTTTACTGTCTGGGGTGAAAAGAAGCCACATGTAACAGTACATTAGAGAATGGGCTGACCTGGATTCTGCCAAACTCTGACATTTGCTTTGCTCACTTCACCTCCCTGGGCTTCAAACTATCTCTTAGAAAGTTCTTTACCCCACAATAAAGTGCCTTCAGTTCTGCAAGTGTGTTGCACCATAAGAGGCAAACTGTCACTAGTGTAAAATCCTCAGCTGCTAGTAAAGTAAAAAAGAATAACTAAAACATTGAGGTGGAACATGAACAACGATAAAGCAAGAATTCAAGCATAATGGGTTTGAGCATGACGTAAATCAAGATGAACACTAGAAGTGAGGCCCTAAGGAATTGCTACCAGCAGATGATGGCAAAGACAGTGTTCCAGACCAGGAGCATGCTCCTTCCTGCTAGCTTACTTCTGTGAGAGCATGAGACACACTGCAGCGAGTACTGAAGAGAAAGGCTGCCAGAACTTAATTACTTTCAGAAGGGGTGCCAAGAGCTAACACCGAGAGTGTCTTGTTTCACTAAAGGAAAATGGCCAGACATGCACAGAAAATGGAGTGGAACTGAGAGCAAAACTTGGACTTCTTCAGATATTTAACAATGGTCTAAGAAAGAAACATTCTAAATACATTTTTTGAGTATGCTGGTGCTTTGGCTAATGTGAAGTAGGAATGTCAGCACACTTCACTGTATTGAGTAAATCTGCCTAAAAAATAAATGCTGCATTTTAAAACACAACTGTAAAGAGGCTTAGAAAGCTGTACTTAAAAAAAATAAGTATTTATATTTGGGAATGGAAATGAAAGTTGTCTACTTGACATAAGAGCCACTTTCCAAATATTTGTTCAAGAATTTAAAATATTTCCTCAAGAGAGACAATTATGAAGAGTCAGGTCATCTTGCCAGAAGATCTACCAGCTTATAGCCTAAGGGCCACTCTGTATACCTGGTCCTTCAGAAATGATCAGGAAGCAGAATTTCCAATGTAGACAAGTCACTGACTGATAAGATTGTGTAGAACAGCATGAACTAAGAAAACATTCATTTAAAGCCTGTTAAGCACATCCTCCTTCTCTCTGGAGGACACCCCATGCCTCAGAGTCCTTGATGGACTTTTCTGTACAGTATCTTGAGGACAAGATAAGACAAAGCAAGGCAGAGCCTAAATCCATAGCTAGTAAGAAAGGGGATTATCAGGAGCTTGTCCAATTATGGACTTACAAGAACTAGCTACCAAAAGAGCAGGCAATGGGCAGATGTGGGGGGCCTCACATGTTCTACCTCCAGCTATTTGGTTGCCTGTTCATGTCTGGTGAGACATGACAAGAAGAGCCCACTCAAAAGATCAGGCACAGAATGGCCAATCTATACCAAATAGCTCTGCTGGGCTGATGAGCTTGGCTCTGGTGCCAGTGTTAGCAGCAGTGCTGATGAGAAGGAAGTTTGGTAACAGGCCCACAGGAGGAGAAAAAAAGCAATGTCAAGGACCTAGGGAGAGAGAAGGGTGGGAATAAAACCACACAAACACAAAAAAGTTAGGTGGCAATTGCATTAGTTATTATGCAACATGTGGTTGACTTCTTTCAGTTACTAAAGTTTCTGCCTTCAGAAAAGAAATATAGTCACATGGAACTAAAAGCGTATTATCAGCCTATCAAGTCCTTGAGGCAAGGCAATGCTGGAGAAAACAACTGTTCAGGCAAGTTCCTGGGCTAAGGATTTCCCTTACCCAATTCTAGGCATCTTCTGGTGGGACTAAAAGCCTAATGACAGCATGTGCCCTGTAACTCATGTTACTGGGGCAGGATCCTGTTCATTTAAAATGCCACTGTGTCTAAACTGCACGTACATATTTCTGGCAGTTTGAAGCAGAAGATTGTTGTGAAGCAAAGAATCATAGTATCATCTGTAACCTCACACCAAGGAGATCTCTGTCCCCAACCTCCAAAAAAGCAGCAAAAAGAGCAGGAAATAGTAGGGACAAAAAATTCTGCCAAGTAGTAGCACATGCCATCTATTGGTGATTTGAAAAAAAAGATGTGTTAGTATGGTAAAAAATACCAGCATATTAACCATGAAACCAGATCACCCTCCTCTTTTTACTTGAGTGATCTGGATGCTGGGAAGCTGTTAGGTCTTTTCTTGCCTCAGATAAATTCCTTACTAAGGATTCCACTTCTTTAAATTGTCTTCCATTACTTCTGAGTATGAGCACTGATGTGCAATCCTCCCTTTCACTGTTATTCATGTGACATCACAGAGATTCATAATGGGATGATATACTTCCCAAAACCTCTCTGGGTGTCCAGAGAGAAAAGGAACAAAGTCCCCAGGCTCCTCAGCAAGTGGTCATGGCACCAAGCCTGCCAGAGTTCAAGAAGTATTCAGACAATACCCTCAGGCACATGGTGTGATTCTTGGGGTGCCCTGTGAAGGGCCAGGAGGTGGACTTGGATGATCTCTGGGGGTCCCTTCCAACTCAGGATATTGTCCAATTCTGTGAAACAAGGCAGGCTTCTAGAAAAGTTCTGCAAACATATGTTTTCAGTAGGAATACTTGATCACTTTCAAGGAGTAGCAGAAACTAAGGAACTATTTCAGCAACGCTGTTTGTGTTTTACCTTTAATTCCTCCAGCATGTGAGATACTAGGAAGGTTCTTCGGCTGTACATAAGTCAGTTTGAATGGAGGGACCACAAATGGAACCTCCTGACCATCCAAGGGAAGTTTAGAAAGCAAATAATCTTCTGAACAGCCAACTTGACGCTTCATTGACACAGAAGACAATGGAGGCTTCTCTACAATAGTTGGCTTGCTTGCTGCTACTGCTTCAGATTCCTGCACCATGGAAACTGCTAAAAATAAAGAGCAAAGAAAACAGATGGTCCACATGTGCATTAATTTTTGAACAATACTATGAACAGATCTCTTTTATTAATAGTATCTGTGCTTGATACGTTACTTAACAGCTGCTAGTATTCAGTTTTACAGCATTTAGGACTAGCACCTGGACTAGCACCTGGAAGTGATATTCATCCTCATGACACCTGTACTGGTCCAAACTCTTTGTTGCCCAAGTTTCTATATTCATTGAGTGAATTATCATAAAAGCTACACTTGTATTACTGAAGAGTTCTTCAAACAAGTAAGACACCACAGAAAATCCTGACAGCAAATTCACAGAGTTAAAAGAAAAAAAAGAAAAAGCATTCAAATTCTGAGAGTTTTTTGGACACTATTCCAGACTGCAAAGGGCAGACTTCAGACAAGTGTTATTTCTCAGTTCCAATTCATAACACTAAAAAGCATGTGTTCAGTCTTCAAGTGGAGGTATGGAAAGAATTTTGAATGTTGTAAAAGAAATCAAGTTTATCAAGGGTGACACAGTCATTTTATTAATGGGAAATTTCACCATTAACAAAAAGAGAATAACGAAACCCTTAGTTCCTGTTAATTTGTCAGAACTCACGATCATTTTTTTCCTTGTCCATGCAGAAACACCATTTACAGCAGGTTTTTATACATTCTGTTGCCATTGTTTGCAGTGTTGCAGTTTAGAGGGGACCACAATCAAAGATCCAGCTTTCAAACCTGCAAAACACAATAAAATAAACCATAGTAGATGGGAACAGTTGACATCAGAATGCAATATTATCAGTTATTTAATATGCAATTGCTCATTGGAAACAGTCCCAGAGTAAATGAGAAAGTTCCTTCAGTCATAAAAGGATCAGAGCCATCAGATTTCTCTCACTGAAACAAATTATTTTTATATAAAAGCACAAGAAAAGAGATAATAATTTTACTATATAGCATCCAAACACTTTCAGTGATCCACTGAGACAGGTCCCTGTCTTTTGGGAATGCTAAAATTCTCCTCATATTTCTGTGTGCCACTGGGCTTTAGAGTTTACTCAGCTTTACAGATGTTTAGACATGGTCATGTTAAGTCATTTGCAGGATGTGTTTTTTATTCCATTTCCCTTGTTCATGTTTCTCCTATCCTCTTTCACTCCTCTACTATTTTCACATACATCTATACGTGTTTACATTTTTCACTCAACATACTCCATGCTTTTAACTTGAAAACACTCTTTATGAGTGATGCCAAAATTGCCTTCTTTGAGGAACTACTGCTTTCTCCTAATTGTATACACATGAAACTGAAGACCTGGTTTATTATATAATTGTCTGCTGTGCATACAGAAATAGAGCACACTGACTTTCAGCAAAATACGAGGCGTGTAATCTACTAAAGAATGAGAACAAGTCTCTAACAGCTGGTTAACATTAAAAGAACTTTATGACAATGCTAACTGGCCTCATTTAAATGTCTTTATTCATATCCTTATGTTCTCTTTTCAGAGGAACACAGACAGCTGTGTTGCCTCCTGTCCAAAACTTTAGCTGTCTAAGTCTAGTCCTTTCACATCCACCTAAAGTACACAAGGTTCTTAGTAGAACATACCCAAGACACGATTCTAACTCCATGGAGTTTCAAAGAAACCAAACAGAACATGAACATAAATTGAAGAGATAGAGAAGAAACAAGTAAGATAAAGGGGGAGAACATGAAGTACCTCCAGTACTGCTATTTATGTTTTGGGGTTTTGCAGACACTGAGATCTTCACAAGGAAGCCCTAAATTAACCTGTTATCTTTAAAGTAGTAGTGTGAAATATAATGCAGGTTTAGTATTAAAACTACGTAACTGTTCGAGAATTATTCTTAATCACAAGCTATCACAAAGTATTGACTAAAAGGAAATTCTCAAAATATTAAACCTAAACCTAAGCAAACCATTATTCTATTGCAACAAGGATGCAAGGGAATATTTGATTTAATACAATTTCTCTGAATAATTTTTGATGGGTTTACCATTGAGTGATATCTACAATTTCCTCTAATTTTATACTACATTTTGTACTCAACAGGGCAAAATATAAGTGACCCAAATATAAAAACCTCAGAGGTAGCCTGAATACTGGTAAATATTGTTCTGGAATAATGTAGGCTACTGAAGAGATTACAGCATAGTCTCTAATGAGACAGGGCAGGGCAATATTCTGCTTTAAAAGGCACACCATTACTCTGCACAGAATCCCTCACTCAGTACTTGCCTTGTTCTCAAAATTGCCCATGAGTGGAAGCAGAGCATGAGATCTGCATCACCAATTGTCAGGGGCAATGCCACCACCTCCAGAACTTGCTCTGCATCTTCACAGAAGCACAGAAAGAATTTAATTTTCAAATTAAATTTCCCATGGTTTGAAGGGTCAAGTTTTCATTGCTGCTCCTCCCTTGGAGGCACGCTCACGATAGCTAAGCCTGCTGGTTTACTTAGGATTCCCTTGCAGTGCTTTTCCTTCCCCGCTGTTATCAGTACACAGCTGGAGTTAATACACTTCACTCTTGTTCACCATGTTTAAACTGGGCTGAAACAGCTGCTCTGTTTGCTCTAAGCTTTGCAACAATGGTATCTAAGCCTCAGTGGCAGTTTGCATAGGGAAAACAGACTTTTATCTCAAAATGGCCAGATTGAATTTATTCGCTACTGCTGGTGAAGAAACCAAAATGTTAATTACCACCCTACTTTCCAGCTACATAAATTGGAAAAATTAGTTTTGCTGCATCAGAGAAGATTCAGTTCACGATAGTGAATTGCTTAGCTGGAACCATTAATGTGAGCAAACAAACAAATATTAATCATCTGTCACAAACAGTTGCCTTGGCATCACAGGCCTGAGTGCCTTAACTAGAAAGAAAGGGCTACATATGAGTATTGAGGGTACAATAGTAACAATGCAATTCTACATCTTCTGCACTTCTGTCATTGAAAAAGACCATGTTTTTCATGGTAACACCAAGTCACCTGGGATAGACTTTAACCATTATCTTTTCCCCCCATTTATCAATACGTAAACATTCATACATTTTCTTTCTATCAGAAGACAAACATAAAGCAATTCATCACTGCCTACTGTACAGAGAGAGTACACTATTTTCAGATTACTGTTTTGTAGGCATGGCTGTATCAGTAGCCAATGCCAAAGTCTATAGACACATAACTTAGAGTTTCAGCTTAAATATAGAATTTTGAAAAGGAAGTTCCAAGAACAAGAGACTAGAGCACTGCTTACACTTTCTTTAAGCTTAAAAATTTAGTGGTTTCAGTGGCAAATATTGTACTTGGGTTCCCAGACTTACACCACAGCTGCATTATAAAAAAAAAAAAAGACAGCATTTGCTGAGGGACAGACTATCTCCATCTAGATACAGTGCTCCCTCATTCTGCTTAGAGCACTTTGCTTTGTTCATGAAAGCACAACATGGATGGTCTCAGACACTTTTAAACATTTTAATTCACTTAACAAGCTACAGTGATAAATATAGTTGGGTTTTGGTTTAGTTCAGAAGAGCAGTTCTGGCAGGAAATTATATGGCTTGGCTCCCAGTTAATATATTTTCTCATACCTGTATTTTCCAAACTGCCTACAGTTAGTTATACAATTTTTACTGCATGCAAAAGTTTTCTCTTAACCATGTGGGAAAGAATGATATGTAGCAGGTTCTGATGCATATTTTGTTAACTGAAAATGAACAAAAATACTGTAGAACTCTAAGCAAGTATTTAATGATTTTGACAGAAGTTGATATTTCTATCAAAGGTTAAACTTATCCCACATGCCAGAACTTTTGGCTGGTGTCGACTATCCCAAAATCCTCAGTATATTATTTATCAGTTATTAAATGTTGCACTAACATGAATTTGTTTGGGGCGGTCCCGTGGTGTAATGGTGAGCACTCCGGACTCTGATCACAAGGTCGTGAGTTTGAGTCTCAGTGGAGACTGTACTGGGCAGTTCAATGCCTCCCTGCCATCCGATCCCGTCAGATCTCGGATGCTCAGCAAGGTCAGCCCCGGTTAGTACCGGGTGCTGTGACAGTCCTGAGGACTTCACTGTCACCGTCCAAACTCGCTTGGCCGTGGCAGATGGACCTTGGGACTTAAACAGTGGGTCCAGTTCTGCGCACGCTGTGCCTCGCCTAAAAAAAAAATAAAAAAAAAAATCCACTGTGCAGGCTCGAAGGGCACACCCCTACGTGGGGAAAGCCCTTCCCAAATCTTCATTCGCGAAGTTTGGCCATACATACATACAACATGAATTTGTCTGGGAAAGCATTTATGAAAAAAATCTGAACCATAGAGACATTTCTTAGATGCACCACCACATTCCAAAGAAGTGCTGACTTCCCAGCAGTATCATCCATCTTAACAAGAAGTTAGGACACCTTGACACTATCTCTGCATTCTGGGATCAGTTTTTGTTTGGCAATATACAACTATCAAGGACATATTCCATTTTGAAGATACTAGACTGAGAAAAGGATGAGGGGAAAGGAGAATTATCCCTCATTTTCAGACAAAAAATGAGGTAGAGAAATCAATTTGCAGAAGCGACAACTGAACCCAGATTCTGTCACTGTCTCAAATTCTCCCTTTCTTGGTGTTTTTCACCAACTTCAGTAACTGTTTTCATTTCTCTCTTCTGAATATCAAGCCAAAGTAAGATAACCAATCATAACTCAGGAATGGTGCTTCCATGCTAAGACAAAAAGAGCCAAGCTTATTAGAACATCCTAGAAATGCCAAAGTTTAGAAAGCAACCACACACATACACTGAGCCTAGAGAATTAGAATCACTATTACTTTAATGGATTTAGATGGAAAACATAAATTATCTTAATGATTTCCAGACTTCTCTGATAGAAATTTCGACTGAGCTAAAATCAGATAAACAGAGTATCAAAGACTTTAGTTCCAGATGCCTCCACAACGATTGCAAGACAGAGATGTTTGGAGAAGAAAGTAAATATTTTCAACAACTCATTAAATAAAAAGAACATGATAGAAAATGGGTGATCACAATATTAAATATTAAAAGCTGAAAGCAGTCTGAAAAGAAATGTCAGGTCTTTGCTGCCTTATGAGGAAAGGGTGTGTTTTGCAACAAGTCTGTAGGCTGCTAATGGATTTTGCTGCATTTAGTCACAGCACTGCTCCATAGGAGTGGAACAGGTAACACGTTGAAAACTACACAACAGAAACAAAGGTGAAATAGCTGTCCTCAAACAGGGAGAGCTGGCTAAACCAGTGGTTACAAACATTTGAGATTTATTGCCAGTCAGACACATGCAAAATGCATTCTCGGATCTGCACTTCAGACACATCATGGCAAAATTCTAGTAGCAGGATGTGTGAAAGGAAATATCCGGAAATGGGGATGATTGGTTGTTATTAAGCATTTGGGACAGACCTTGAATGACATAAGTGTCTACAACTCCAGGGGCCCCACTGGAGCCAGGACACTGCAGCATCTGAGATCTGCCCTGTGGAGAAAGCGAGCTCAAGCTTGCCAGTTCACACCTCAGCCAACCACGTTTGTGCTACCCCTGTGCCTTTCTGCCCTTCGGATCCAGAGGGTGCAGTCAATCCCAGTTACATAAATCCTTCAGAGAGCATAACAGTACTGTGTCAGGTCTCCAGGTGTTTAACAGAAACACAGCACAGCAAAAGCTGCTTCTGATGCAGGTCAGATGGATTATCTTTTGATGGTGCAGATGATGCCAAAGGTTTAACTTCCACAGCCAGCTGTTCTGTGGTTTTGTTTCTTGGGGAGAGCCCCTGGGCACTTCTCTGACACAGCTCTTCATCTGAAGAGGGGTGGCTTGTGACCGCTGCATCTCAGAACTGGCCAACATGATTAAAACAGCTTAAATGACTTTGAGAAATTTGCCTCCAGGTACTTTGCTACTGTAGCAGCAAGGAGAGCACATGAACCCACACAGAGACATAGGGCCATGCAGAGGGCCATAGACCCAAGGGCATACACTTACCACCCACATAAAAGCCACAGTTTACAAAAAACCTTAGTTTTTTGAGGGACTTTAGGTAGGTCTGATTTGTACCACCCCCACAGGAGAGAGAGGTATTTCAAGTGGGTCTCAGCATGTGAAAAGAAAGAACACAAGCATTTCCTATTCATTATAAACCTCAGCAGCAGCAGGCTGTCTGGAGGAAGAGGAATAAAAAAAGAAAAGAAAAAATGTCATGCCAACACACGCCTACCAGGTGCATGATAAAAGGTTCCAATCTATACCTATTTCTGGAAGAACCCCACAACAGTGATATTATCTGCAGTACTGGTAGGTGTGGATGTGTGTGTACACAGGCCTTCCTACTCTGATTGTAGCAGCAACTCTGGGAAAAGTGCTCTGGAAATTTGCATGCAGAGATTATTCCACTTCTTCTGTTTTATAAGGAAATTAGGAAAATGTAGGGCTATTCCTCTTTTTGTGCCTGGAAAGAGACATGGATTTCACCCTGAAGGCAGTGGAATGCAAAAGAGATGTTGAAACGACACAACAGGAAAGGAAAAGGCTTCTGAAGGAGACAAGCAGAAAGGCATTCTTGTGAGAGACATCTTAGAAACAGCTCAACAGAAACACAATGAAGAGACACAAAACTCTGCCAGTTCAGCAAATAAATAAGAAAAAACCCTGTAGTTACATATTTAAAACTGAAGAGAAGACTATGTGCCATTAACCTAGTTTAGCTTATGGGGATTTTCTGACAGACTGTTGCTTCCCTTGGGCAAAGAGCCTTGTGGAGTTCAGTAGTTACGCAACTGAATCAGGCAACAAAATAGATGGTAAAAAGTTGCTGGGGAGAGTGTCACGCTTCATGATGCAAACAAACCACTAACTGCCTAGGCACAGGAAGCACCTTCCCACACTGGTAAATGGCACAGCAGCCCACTGGGGGAAGTTTTATGGGTTTCTCTCACTGATCACAGGAACAGGAAACTGAACGGAATGGACCACTGCTCCGAACTGGCATGATTCTGTCCTGCAATCTCCTCTCATTCACTTACAGTTTGCTAAAGCAGAATCTTTCTTTTGAAGACCAGAAGGCCCATGGTGCATCCTTGTCCCACCCTTCTCAACTTCTGACAACGCTGAATTTCAACCAGTTACTCCTGCACTACACTAAGCAACTTAAGCAGGAAGACACTTGGGGTTTTTTTCAGAAAATATTCCAATAGCTAATTTCCATCACTATTAATATTTTAAGTCTACCTCCAGCTTAATTTTGTCCCCAGTTTTTATATCTTTGTTATATTGAGCATTAATTATAGTCTCTCTTCATTCAGATCTTAAAATATTAGGATTTAACCTTCTCTTGTATTTCTCTTCAGTAAGCTGAGTTGACCAAAGCAAGCCGTTAGGGTTAGGGTGTAAGATAAGTATAAACCTGTAGCTTTTACACCATTTAAGTCTATTTTGTATAGTTCTTCTCACAACATTATCCTGCTTCTCTGACCACTTTCATTCAAGCTGATACCAGAACTGAACTATGCACCCCAGACTCAACAGTGTCACAGGATAATCTATGGTGAGAAAATATTTCATTAATTAACACTTGAATGGGCAAGATTGTTCTCATTCCTACAGCACTGTATTGACATCCCAAATTGTTACTGGTCCACCACTGGCTCTGCTTCCTCATGACTATATTTTGAGCATGTGGAGAAGAGGAGAAGGATGGGAGCCTGCAGACAGCATGTCCACACTCCCTCTGATGACTGCCATATGGTTTGTTGGGCTCTCCTACAGATAACAGTTGCAGGTAAAGTTTAAAACCCTTGTAATCAGAGGGAGCATTCAATAAGTCACTGTTATCAGTCAGGATGTGTCAACTGTACAAAATTATTACTCAACTTTGGCAAGATCTCCTGAGGATGTCAATTCTTATCTCAGGTGTTGTCACAGCAGGAAAAGCAGAACTCACTGTGACCCCACAAGCTGCTTTGTATGCTCTCCTACCCAGGAGGTCTAGTTCTATCTATACCAGAGTAGAAGCTTTCCCTGGAGCAGGCACATCTTCCTACATGCAGTTGTGAGAGACCACGCCGTGTCCCACTGCAACTTTCCCTTCCCCTTCCAGCTTCTCTGCCCAGACAAAGATGATCTGATGTATGTCTGTCTTCGTGCAGGCCCTGAGCTGAACCCTAAAGAAAGATCACTTGTGCAATCTAGCTGTGGTCTCTTTCAGCTCAGCAGCTGCTTCTTCCCAGGGCTCCGGCCTGGAGGAGGCCAAGTGGCTTTCAGCGCATCTGCACTTGCAGCCCAGGCACAGAGCACCAAACTGAGAACTTCACAAAGAAGAACTAATTGCTCTTGCCTACTTCCCTGAAGAAAAATAAAGCTGAGCAGGTGTGTGTGCTTGAGCTATTGTGCTACAGGAACAACTGCTTCTGCTTTCAAGGCACCCCTTGGAGAAGGGGAACAAGCACTGGCACAGTACACGATCCAAAGCTGTCCTCTGACAGAGCCCCCCAGGGACACCCTGACTCTGGCTCAGCATTACAGCCTTGCACCTGCAGCCCTTAAATGCAGACTTACTCCAATCCTACCCTAGTATGCAAAAGATTAATAATACCATTTACAAGGGCCAAAAGAACAATTTCCATAAATCTGAACCAGTTTTTCTCGTGTGAGATTTATATGTGAATTAAGAAGGAAACATTATAAATCTATCCCATGGTAAGGCTTAAAACTTGGGATTTTAATATGCTGAATCCCCTATGCTCTGGGCTGTAAAAGTTGATATAATGTTTCTTCCTAATGCTGCATTAGGCAAGTAACCAATTTGTCCAATTACTGAGCTGACAACACTGTTCCTGTGAACTGAAGATAAATTCACTGACTTGGACAAGGATGTACAATATGGTATGTACTGGGGCAGTAAACACAAAAGAATAACTCCATTATGTTGGACTGCAGACCATTCTGGAATCAGATGGAAAACGGCAAAGCAGGAGTTGAAGTCAGGACACCAGAAAAGAAAGCTGAAGAGACTGTAATATCTGTTAAAAGAACTTGGCTTTTGATGAGAACATGGAAAGAATTCAACATAAGATAAGTTCTTTGCTCTAAGCAGATTAGGAACAAATCATGACAATCACTGATGGTTACTTTAAATCTAACTTAAAACTCAAGACTTTCTTTATGTATTCTGTGTCAAGGTTTAATCCATTTTTTTGTCCTTCTGCCATAATGCCAGAAAGGCACAAAAATAGAACTGTCAGCAGTCCCTCTATAGTTCTGATACCAAAGAAAACTGGAAACATCTGGATTCATTTTTTCAACAGGATAGCCAAGAAGAAGGTATTTTAGGCAAAGCATCTGCCTGTGGAGTTCCCTAACATGGCTAAATGTATCTAGTTTTGAAAAGATGGCCCTTGGAAACCAACTCAATGCAACACTGTAAAAGAGCACTGAATGGCATCCAGGACTCATCAGCTGCTGCCATGACCACAGAGCCATGCAGAAAACATATGAATACACAGATAACATCCAGACAGGTAATGCAAATAGCTCTTCCTGTATATTTGGGGGAGAAAAAACCCAAAAAACAAAACAAACCAAGAAGTTTTGCATGGAAAAACATTTTCATTTACCATTAAAACTGCTGACCTACAAGGGTCAAGATGGAATATTTTGTTAGACATACAGGCACACATGCATCTACTGCTTTGTTTTAGGTGAAGCAAGTTTTATAATTGTTATTTTATGTATAATTATTGCTCTTTTTCATGATGAAAACAAAAAAACCTGTCAATTACGGAGTTTTCAGTGGATGAGGATTCTCTGTTCAGCAGTTCTGCTCCACACTGTCACCGTAGAACAGCACTGTGGTGAGAGAAAGGAAACATAAAAGTTGCATAGATGCACCTAAAAGACTGTGACTGACATTAAGAAAGGAAACAGGTTACTGCAGTGCATCTTAAACAGATTAAATGAACGAATCACGAACAGGAAATGGGAAGTGATCTTAATTAATTCAAATCCAAAACATATAGGGAGTGTGGCTTTGCATGACATGTGTACTGAGCTCAGGAAGCTGCCTAAACACACTTTGAAATAAAAGTCCAGAAGGATCCTATCTTATAAGGTACCACTATTTATTACTTTTTACATTCAATCCACCCAAACCAGTGACTGAGAACCACTTTTAACAGCCCCAGCAGTGCCTCTCAGAGAGCTGTACTGGCTGGAGTAGTTGGCAGCTGCTCAGGCAGATGAATGGTAACCGGGCACTGCAATAAAAGAGGCTTTTTAAAGGAGTTTGTACAGACATTAAGAAAACCAGCAGAAATCAGAACTGTCTCAATTTAGTGGCAGTGTCTAACATCCCAATCGTTGGCCAAATGCTGCTACAACTGTGGGACATGTTGGTGGGTCTCTGTTCCCTCCTGAAAAGACAGAGGTCATGAGAGCAGAAGTTGGCAGCATGAACTTACCATTCCCTTTTTTCCCTTAGGATAGATTTGCTTAACAACACAATGAACAATAGCTACACTATGAATGTATGGTGTTTTTTAATCCTATTGAGTTTAAATCAACACTCCTCACAAGAGATTTTAGACCCATGATTTCACACATTGGTGAAGCCAGATCTGGAAGTACATGTACCACTGAACTGAACAAAAGCCAGGATAATTCAGGGAGATGTTCTGTGTTTAATCAAGACTTCATGGAAGAAAATTTTTAGCTACTCTAGTCACTGCTGAGCAGACAGAGAACCTGAATGGGAAACTCACAGAGTTCCCAATCTAGAAGCCAACAAACCCCTTTTTTGAAAGTAAATCATGGAAGAAAAAACCCCAGAATCCGACCAGAATTAAAAGTTTTAGAATTTTCCTCTCCTGCAAAATGAAACTGGTCTTGAGAATGTTTTGTTGTCACTTAGGAGTGCTAAACAACATAATTTATCTCAGAAACAGGAAACACAACTTGTTTTTGCATCAGTTCACTACTAACCACAAAGACACTTCTAGCTCAAGCAACTTTCAAACCTTGTTCTGACTAACCCTCCTCTCTGCATGGCAGGTGCTTTCCTTGTTGGAAGACATGCACACACAGCAGGCTGGATGCCTGAACTTTGTAAAGAGAACTCATCCTTAGCTCCCTTTTTATCTGCCCCCTCAACCCCTGCCAAGCCCTGCTCAAGGGCTGGGCCATTCCTGGCCACATGAACCACCTGGCCCAGCTTCACCAAGCAGGGTGGACAAAGCCACATGCAGCTCCTGAGCCCAGAGGTATGAGAATGCTGTGGGAGGGAGGGGCTGCATTCCTGGAGGCAGAAGGAACCCTTCCACAGCTCTGATGATGAGGCTGTCACACAAAAGCCAAGGAGCATAGCTGAGGTGTTACACATGTGCATTGATGTATCCCAAGGTGAGGCTGCTCCACCACTCTGGGGCCCAGCAAGGTGCCATGGGAAGATGGGCAGGGAGCCAGGTACCCCTTTCCCAGGCTGCAGCACACTGCATCAGCATTCAAAGCTTAGATGCTAAATTAATTGAGTGCTTCACAAGTTTTGAGGTCACTGGGACATGGTGTTTTTTGGACTTCAAGCCTGGTTTAATTGCCAAAAGAGCATCTCCAGAACTTACTCTTCAGACCAGACCCAAAGCTCATTGCAATGATATCAAGAACCCCCCAAACATCAAAGGCCTTCATTTGGGACTTAATTATCTGTTCTCTCCAATTGAAATGTGGCTATTAGATCACTGAAAAACAAAGATTCAAAACAAAATCACTAGGGTACAATTTACAGGAAAGATAAGCATCAGATTGCTGACATAGTATTTTTTGGCACTGAATTAGGGTAAGCTTCAGCTGCAATGACAGGCAAACAAATACTCATGCTAAGCTTAAGAAAAGCATCCTCACTAATTCTGCGTGGTTTGATGTATTAAGATCAGTAAGGGATATGATGCAACACAGATGAGCTCAACCAAACCCAGGTTTTGAACCTCTTCCCACATGAGGCTCCACAGTTTAGGTTGGAAGATTCATCCCGGCTGCAAAATGCTATCAACCTAATTTTTCTTGGCATAAGCACTCTTTCTGATAGAGCCTGAACAGCATTACTAACTGGAATGACAACATGACTTAACCCAAACAGAGCCTGTCCTGCTTAAAGTCAGAGTTTGCTTTGCCTTTAACTTTAAAGAGATGACATCTTAAATTCTCTGGTGACAGAGATTGGGTGTTGCCCGACTTAGATTAGAGAGAGAGTATTTACCAGATTTAAGGTATCTTGGGAGAGAGCAATTCAGAGTAAACAAAACCATTCTTTTATAAAATTAAACAGGAATCTGAAGAGAGGAACAATAGGTCAGGATACACTTCACATTAAATTCACTAAATGAAGTAAATAACATCTCAATCAAGCAAACAAGTTCAATAATTATTCCACCAAAGTCAAAGGGTACTTCTGGTATGAACCACAGCAGGCAGTATTCACAGGCATACAGGAGACCTGAGCTAGCCTAAGTCTGGCTTCCTAACTGAGGTTGTCTTTGGTAAAATCAGGTCCTCTGGCTCTGCCCACCACACGTGGGGGCTGCATCTGCCAGTCCTGAGCTTGCTTAAAGGGCTGGCTGCTACCAGTGGGGCAGTTCAGCTCTCCCTTGCCAACAGCCATTCCTGTAGGATCCAATAACCATGCAGCTGCACAGTGAATTGGCCCAGCTCACTGATTAGATGCAAAATTAAATGACCAGAATAAACAACTTTTTTTCTTTATAAAAAAAGCACTTTTCCAACTCTCCCTGTGGCTGACTGCACAAGGTGAGGTTAGAATGCAGTAGGGAAAAGAGGGAGGCCAGAGTGGGACTGCCCTTTTCATAGCCAGTCCACAACCCTGGGGAGTGCTTTAGAGTAACATACCACTGAGAATAAACCACCTCCGAGTACAAAGAACAGAGGCTGAGTGAAAAGCAAACCAGCTGATGCTAAATAAGTGACAGAATAAGCAAGTAAAACAGCTAAGCCTAACGATTATGACAAAGAAAAAGAAACCAGTGCCAAAGCTTTTTTTCCAACCCTGTAAATGAAGAGCCTACACACACACGTCTGACTGAACAATCCTGCTCACATTCATTCTTTCCATGCATAGGAAGAAAGAGGAATTAATCACCTGGGGATCCATCACCTAAATAAATGTAGGGAAGGACTGTGGAACTGATGGGATGTCTGTGGAGTCCAGCATACCTTCTGGGTGCAGCATTTTTAGTAGGTGTCAGTTTTATAAATATTTGCAAGAATCAAGGGACACTTCAGTAATAAATATACTTTTTTTGAAATTAAATATTGCTTAACCACATGTATTCTGCAAATATATATTTTAATATTTAACGTATAGTTGGGAAAAAGACTAGAAATCAAACTTTCCCACTGCTGGATTCATTCCCTAGCCACTGAGTTGTAAGATCACAGCTCGCCTAATGAATATTTCTGTACTGAAAGTAAGGCAAAACCAGTTTCATAAGTAAGGAGCCAGAGACCACCAGCCCAGAACAGCACACAGGTTTATGGTTCTAGCACTCTCCTTAGAAATGAGAGGCAAATTCAGAACATGACTCTTCACATTGGTCTAAAAGCTATAGACAAAACACAGAGTGAGTAAAAAGGGGGGGAAAAAGTCCTGGCAATGTATTCCCTTGCATATTTTATAAGTGGTCCTAATCATTTATGTGTAATCTAAAGACACTGGGGCTCTCCAAGAACAACTTGTAAAGGAACACTTTGCTTCTGCATGCCTGGACAGCTTGGTCACCTAAGTAACCATCCCTGTAAAAGCTAAAGGCACATCAAGCAGCACACCTCAATGCATTCAGCAAACACCACCGGGAAAAACCTGAGCCTGCACAAATCAGAGGCTGAGGGTTAGGACTGCAAGGATCTAGCTCCGAGGCACAGGTGCTTAAAAGGATCATTAAGATGCCCAGGCACTTGACAGCTGTGGTTCAGCAGAAGTCCCTCGTGGTCTTCTCTTTCTGCACAGTTACAGTGGCACTGACTGAAGTGTACATGGCAGGAATGGTCACAATATCAATCTTTCCATTCTTATCTGGAGAAATGCACCACATGAGACTCTGGGCATGTTTCCACAATGAAGGAAAGTTACAAGACCAGCTTAATTGAAGATGATACTTATTTCAGACTGCTGTTTAAATAACCAGGGTGATCTGAAACACTCAGGAATCCAGCTTTACGGTATGCATGCAAAAAGTACACTGTGAACAGGACTGTTTGAAACTGCTTATACTCACAACTGCTGCTTTAGCAGTGCTCTTGGCTACAGCATGTTTTAACTTCAGTAAATATCATGTATTTTCTGACACTTCATTCCATACAAAAGGGAGGTCTGTCTAGCTATATCCACAGCTTTTTTCTGAGTTTTGGCTAAACCACTCTCTACCTCGAGTGTTCTTAGAGGTGGTGACCTAATCAGCTATTGCTGGCGCCTGGCAATACATAGCTGTTATTTCACACAGAGTATTTGGATTTTACAAGTACAATTTCAAACAGCAATGCCGGTTTGAAACTGTTCTAAGAGCGAAGTTTAATCTCGGACCTAATTTATATGAAGAGTTAATTCCACAGTCCTTCAAAACAGTCACTATTTTTCTACCTGCTTTCATTTCTCGAAGTCTGTCACTTGATAGAGGAATGACAGACACCCGCGCCACACGCGGTCGCTCCCGCCGGGGCAGCTCCTGCGGCCGCTGCCGGTCCCTGCTCCGCCGCCCGGTGCTGTTCCCGCTCCCATTCCAGCTCCCCCAGCCCAGTACCTGCTGGGAGGGCTCCCTGCCGCCCCTGTGCCGCTGGCGGAGCCGCGGCGGTCCCGCTGCCGTGCCCCGGGCTCTGCTGTCGCCTGCCCGTCGCTGCCGGCACTGCCCGCCCCGCCGCGCTCGGCCCGCCAGGTGCGCTCCCACAGCGCTTACTCACCGATCCCTATCGGGAGGGGGAGTTTCCCCGCCGGCCTGGGACTGTCCCGCCTCGCCAGAGCTGCTCGCTGGGGCAGACTTGCCTCCGAATGCCTGCCAGGAACTCTTCTTTATCGCTCGCTGGACCGTGACACCTGCGAAGTCGGTGCCAGATCTTCCCCTCGCTTTGCTAGGAGCACAGCCAGGCATCTGTTTTAGAGAGGAAAAACAAATTTGTCATGGTTTACAATGTTCTTAGAAAATGGCTTGTCTAGTTGGAATATAGATCCCTGTCAAGTTAGGCTTTACCTGGACACATGAGAAAGCCCCTGCCACAAGAGCGCACAATCTGTAGGGTGATTTAGGGATCACACACAGTGGATTGGTTCAGAAATTTCAGCAGGGAATTCTGGTTTGGACATTTCTTTTCAGGCAGGAAAGGTTCTTTGAGGCTCAAGGTGGTCTCCCCTCAATCCTAGTTTTTGATAACTAGAAGTGCTACAATACCCCAGGAAGCAAAGACAAGTAAAGGTTGGGCTGCATTAGTAGGAAAAAGAGTGTATTTCCCCAAAGAAATGCTGTTAACACTCTGAGAAGGTGAACGTTTCCCGTCAGTGAAGTTTTGCACTGTTGCTCTAATAGCTCTTGATTTGTGGTCTTTGGTGGATTTCCCCATCCACCAAGACTAGTTTTTCTATTACAGTATTTTTCATTTTTAATTTAATAGCACCACAGACCTGCTGCTAACTAAGAATTTCATGCCTGTCATCATGTAGTATAACACAGCTACTTCAAGCTCCAGAGCCATTGCAAGGGGAGACCCTCTGCCAAAAGCACAAACTCACAATATTTGAGCTAACAAAGCATCTCTGTTCATATCTGCACAGAGCCAGTTGCAACTACTGGGTATCATGTAGCTGAGCAGCTCTGATTCCTGTTAATGGAGCTCCTAAGATTATGTGTGGCCACTGTTTTAAAGAAATACCAGTAAGCTGCTATGCTTCTAGAATTATCTGCGTACTCCTGAATTGCACATTGGGCACACATTTCAAGGCATGTCACTGAATTAATTTACATGGTCAAACAGCTTTATTTTCAGTGTTCATAAAAGTGTGTTGTTTAACTACTGATAAGGTCCCTGTATGCAGTGCTGCTATCAAATGACGTCAGCATTTTCATGCTCAAGGGTTTTTCAGGCTCTCAGCAACTTCCAGTCCTGCCTTGCCTGAGCAGCTCTCCAGCTGTTGGACTCAGCAGTGTGGTAGCAGCCAGACTTTGGGAATGCAACCTCATCAGAGGCTGCCTCTCTGATGAAGGACAGGACGTTAAAAACAGTATTTTTGTCAAGGCCGTTAAAGGAAAAAACAGTTTAGCTTCCTTCTTAATCGAGGCAAGTCTCTGCTCTGTAATTTGAAGGGGTCCCTTTCTCACATTCCTGTGGCTCTTTTGTGATGGTTTGGGACACACCTTTCAGTCTGCTTTCAGTGCTTGAAAATTGAGAAGTTTATTTCAATAGGCAAAAAATGCAGCTGTGCATGGTAAGGGATGTTGACAACCCCATCTTGGAGAGAGGGGGAGAGCATTACCAGGTTGTGATTTTTTTAGCTGGGATGGGAGACTAACCTCTCTGCCAGCTGCCAATATGAACTTCCTGCCTCCTGGCAGCACTGGGAGTGCCTCATGCTCTGCTCCAGCACTTGCTAATCTTTCTGTAACTAAATCTTTCTTGAGAAACCTGATGTTCCCATGCCTGCTCTCAGCCCCACTCTTCTTTGTGCCCATCCCAAACTCTCATTGCAATCATTCTCACCAGTTCCTGGTGCTCTGCAGCTGCTCTTGCTCCTCATGCTGCCTCCACCCAGGGCACACCTGGTAGTAAGACCAAGCTAATAAATTGAGCTGGTTTTGGCTGGCTCTGCCAAACCACAATGGTCTCAGCTCCAGAAATGCAGGGCTGAGATACTTGAGCAGACCCATGCAGGGCCAGTAGAGGAGAATTTATGAGTCTGGGCTATGGTTCACCTCTCATATTCCCCAGTGAGGCCTGTCTCATCTGTTTTGAACCTCTGCACAGCAGACTTTTCACTTGTTGCTGAAGCTGTTTATGCTATTGGATCAAAACTTGCTAGTGCTTTCTTGGTGAAAGAGGAGTAGCCAGAAGACTGTAGAAAGAAGCTAAAAGCAGGAGTGCATATTATCATCTCTGGGCCTCAAACCTTTAGGAACTAGACCTGAAGCAGTAAATCCCCCATGTATAAGTACTGACACAAATGTTCTTGAGTAATTATTTACATCTGTAAACACTTTCAAATTGATTAAGACCCTTTTTCTTCACTTTGGGCAAATTCTCCAGTGAGCAAAATTTTCAGCAGGAATGCTGATGGAGGCTACAGCTTTGCATAAATCCAGCCTGAATTCTCCCTTACAATCCTTTGTATCAGAAACCTGATCCCACCACTTGTACACACTTACTGAATCATGCCATCTTCCATGTTAAAAATCAAGAGGTTCAGAGGTTGAAGCAGTGTTTGCACAGAGCACACTGAAATCTTTCAAGCACAAAAATAGAAAACATCATTGCTTAGTAGTTCTTGCCTAGTTTATGAAGGATTATATGAAATTAGTCAGTCGATAATTGCAAAGCTTTCCCAGCTCTGCTGAGAAACTTTCAGGGCAAGGAAGCATCTAACACAACTGCTTATGAAATATTTTAGTTTCAGAGACTAACATCGAGTTATGTACTTATGATCAGAGTTAAAATCCAGTATATGTTGCAACAAGTGATGGTCAGCTATCAGGACCTAAAAGCCAGGGTGTTATCAGGACAAGTCCAGCACACAAACTATGATGTCTCATGGCCAAACTCCATATGTAGCCACTAAATGAAGTTTTCTGAGTCAGAGGCTTTTTGAGAAAAAAAAAGGATTTTTCAACTTAGATTTCAGTTAAACAGCAGGGTACTTTTCAGCTGAAGTCTTTAAGAGGTTAATACACCTTCATCACAAACAACTTCTGCAGCCAGAGGATTTTACTACTATGAAAGTTTTTGCAGCAGAAATCTTTATCCCCCTGAGGTTTTGCTAGGAGAAATGTGAAACTGTTTCCTCATCCTCCCTGTCCTACTGGAGCCTGGGTTTTTTCCATTCCCATCAGAGCTTTTGGGTTTAGCAGACACCTTCCCTCCTCTGCCACAGATGCTGGGTGGGGTTCACACACTTCATTATAGAAAGCTGCTATAATGCAGTTCATGACTGTTATTTTTTATTTTCTCCTTTTATCAAATGAATGTTTAATATCATGTTTTCTTGACATAATCTGTTGTAATTCTGTTCACCATCTGAGACTGAAGCCAGTTGTCTCCTCCCACGAAGCTGCAGAAGGACAGTTTTGTTGCACAATGTCCGGCACTGTTTGAAAATGTTCCTGCAATGCCTAGAGGAGCAATTGCATGGAAATACTTTGCTGATCAAATTAGACTCTCTCTTTATCTCATTCAGATTTGATGGACTGTGAATTTGAAAACAGATTTGCTGGCTTGTTATGTCTTGCCATACGCAGATTTTCTTTGTACACACACAGTATGAACACAGTCTGATAATAAATCCAAGGCGTGCTCATCCTTCAAGCACCACAGCACTTTGGTCCTGTCTCTCCACAGCCAGCCACACATCTGTGTGACCTGCAACAGTTGCTTCTGAGCTACGTAGTGGTCTTCAGTGTTGTAAATGGCTGCCAGCCCCAGACTGGGTGAAGGCAAGGAGAGGTTCCAGGGTGGGTAATGACTGAGACACAAGGGTGCTGTTCTGGGCAGGCCATCAGGTTCAGCCTGCAGGAGTGACTGTGGGTCCATTCTCAAGCAGGAGCAAACAGTGCCATTTTGTCCTCAGGAGGCATTTCTTGCTGCTGCTAGTGTCTAGGAATCCAAGATGATGAATCCAGTAAATTCAGGAGGAATTATAAACCTTTATGTACTGTAGAGAAAAGGATGAAACAGAGCCAAGGCATGCTGTCCAATGTTTTTCAATTGCATCCTTTTCTTGCCTGGCTTCATTAAGAGCCCAATGCTCTTAATCTGGCACAAGTTTGGGAAGACATTGTCACACCTGCTGAAAAAAGATAAGATTAAATGTTAACATATTGACACCTTCTGCAATTTTCTAGAACTCTTTTACCTGCAAGATTGTGGGTACGTGGTGCTACCCCAGCTTTAAAATGATCTTGCTACCTGCAAAAATCAGATGTGGCATATCAGATGTGTCATTTGGATCCAAAAAATTCCCATACTTTCATCTTTATTTCAGTCCTGTAAGGCAATATATTTAGTGTTTGTCTGGATCCATACAGTCTGGAGTTTGAAAATTGCATTTTCATGATAAAGGGTAAAAGAGAAAGGTAGAAGCTTATCTGTCACTGATATCATGAAAATTTGAAAAATGAGTTATCTGAAGAGTTTCTGTCTTCCTTTCTGTGAAATAGTTGGACTCGGTTCAATACCAAGGTTTCAAGTTCCCAAACCTTCATTGTTGGGGGAAAAAAGCCCATAACAAAACAGGAAAGACCTGTTTCAGGAAAGGTTGTTGTATCACTGAAAAAGGCCCATGGAGCACCTGACTCTGAAATATACTTATTTATTATAAATAATTTCCATGGCGTCACATTAACAAACATAAAAGGTCACGAACTTCTGTATTTGAAGCAAATGTGTTTGACATCTGGGAACTGGCAGAAGTTCCTCCTGTGGGATAGATTGTTTGCACAGAGCTTTATTGAAGAATAATATTAAGAATGAATTACGAAATATTAGTGTAACCTAGTAAGAAATTATTGTAATTTACAAGCCAGAGAGATAATAGATCTCACAGAATTATTTCAGTTCATCTGATTCAAAAGCACATCAAGGAATGCTAACTGTGAGCAGGTAGCAGTGAAAATCTGTGGGGTTTAAGTGCTGCAATTAGAAACGGGCTGGAAGGAGAGGTCCCAATGCAGGCAATGGCTTCAACACACATCTGTGTTTTCACTACGCCCCCGCTGAGTGAAGAGAGCGAGGTGGGAATTGGCAGGGAGCCTCGGGAGCTGGGGAAGCCGAGGGCTGAGCGGGAAGCTGGGCCCTTCCTGCACACCCCCATCCTGGGAGCTGGGCATCCCCAGGCATCAGACCCTTATGGAGCTGGGGCTGGGCTGGGGTGTGAGGACCTGCGGGTTGATGCTCCTGCAGTGCATCTCCCCTCTCTTACCCCTGCCGGGGAAAAGCTCGTAGGTGCAGCCCTTTCGCTGCTGGAGGTGCTGTCCTGGCTGTGTGTGAAGCCCAGTCTCCCCGGGATGGGCTCTCCCACGAGGATGGGATGGTCCCACCTCCTGGGGTTCCTCTGGGGTGTCTTCCCAAACACTTGCCTGTGCTGCTGCCCAGAAGTGCCTCTTTCAATGTGGAAGAGGAGATGAGAGGCAGTTCTCCATGTCTTCCCAGTCTCCTCAGGACCTGGGCACCTGCCAGCCTAAGCAAAGGGCAGAGCAGGCAGCTGACTCATGGACAGGACATGTCCAAACACCTGCCTGGCCCCTTTTCATCCGCTGTCTTTTTTGGAAGCTCCGGGCCAGTGCTGCTGCCCTGCCCTGTGTTTTTACACCATCATCTCCCTGGAGCCTGCTCAGGGCCTCAGAGCTGGGCTGTGTCCCAAAAGCAGACACAGCCCTGCTCGAGGACAAGCAGATGTGCCTCTCCCTGGGAAGCAGGGGCCAGCCAGGTGTCACCCAGCACAGCAAAGGGAGCACACAAAAGGTCCTTCCTGAAAGGGACCGAGTCAAGAAACAGCTCCAGCTTGTAAAGCATGAAAATAATTTATTGTTTTCAGTTGTAAAAAACTGTATTTTGTCTTCTGTTTTCAGGTAAAGCAAACTTAACTTACCTTGCTGAAAGGGGATGACATCAAAAAGCCATTCCAGAAATCACTGCACTTTGGATCCACGGAAGTGAAGGAGCTGGGAAGAAGATCCATGGAGGCCGGTGACTGGTCGCCCACAGAAGCTGGAATGCTATTCTTCCATCAGAAATTGCTGGGTTCAAAAAGAGAACACATGCTGACCTCCAGGCTGGAGCTTTGGGCACATCCCTCAAGGAAAGGCAAGATACATAAAGCCATTTAAGAAATGACAGATATTGCCAGCCCACTCTAATTTTAATGCTTTAACCCAGCTGCAGGTTGTTCTGCTCTGTTCTCAGGAAAACACACCACTATACTCCTAAGGTACATGAAATAAAGGAAAGCCAACCTGCTTCCCATGCTCCCAGCCCTCACTGTGCAGGCCTGCCAGCACCACTGGCTGCTCCTTGCCCTTGCTCCCAGAATCACTGGGAGATAAGTGTGCTGTAGCCACAACGCTTTCCGGCATCACTAGGGATTTTAGGGTAGAAATAAGGATGCACTCTCACCCCAGAGCAGGGGGTTATGCATATTTAACTTGTCTTTGGTTATACACAAGAGTATTTAGAGAGGAGAGAACGTAAGGCCCTTCAGACACTGCTCTGCCAAACAGACTGAACTGGGTTACATCTTGGTGCAACTCAATCATCCAACCAAGTGGATGGGTGCAGGTGTTACAGAACAGTGTTTTACCATGAAGTTTAACAGCTGCAAACTGCAGGTTATTTATTCTTGACACTATTTTCTTGGGAGATTATTTTCAAGAATCCTGAGTCAGCACTAATAACTGTAGGTACAAATATTTATTTGCAGGATACAGTATCTTTGCTCTGTTATTTACCTGTAGTCTCCAAGCCAAAAAAATTTATACATGTATTACTAAGGCTGGCGTGCTATGGTGAGGAAATACTCACTTGCCTCAAGTATTTTCAGTTGTCACCATTGCTTTAACTCTTAGCTCCATAAAACTGAGATCATATGGTATCAAGGAATTCAAGAGTGAAGGGTTAATCATTTCACTGCAGCTTGGAGATTAACTTCACATTAAACCCATGTGCATTTGTATCCAAGTGACATAATGAAAAATGTGGTGGAAAATGGATGATGCAGTAAAGTAAACTAAAAATAAATGATGGAGGAACTGTACTTCACACAATCTATGAGATTCATAGTGAAGACATTTTATTACACATAGCACACGGTTTATACAGGGTTAGAACTATAGCTTATTGGCTAAAAGAGTTACACACCACCACGCTAGATACTTCCATTGGTTAGGACCTATCTCTCACAAGTCTCATGTTTATATTATTTCATCCTGGCTGTTTTCATACACCTGCAGAGTCTTGTGAATTCTTACTATGTGAATTCTCGGGGAGTAAACCTCTTCCCTATCAGCCAGCAGCAGCTGAGCTCTTTGCTGCTTCTGGCTGATAGCTGAGTCTCACAGGGCTTTCTATAGATCTGAATTACTCACTTTTGATTTTACTGTAACAACAATGCAGTCATTCAAGCAAGAAAGGATTTATTAAATTAGATGTCCATGATCTTAGAAAACCTAACTTAACCTTTCTCAGCCAAAGCTGTGGCTGTTCTCCCTCTTAAACTGATGTGGTGATACCAAGGATCCACAGGGATTTTCATTAGCAGGCAGATGGAGAATGTGTTTCAGTCCTGGGTTTTAGGGGGCCTTCATGATGATTTTGGAATGGTATAGTGACTGACTTATGCAAGAGTCCAAGAAAGGAGAAATAAAACAGGCTAAAAAGAGAAAAAATAGGAATGCATAAGTGCTCTTTAAAGATCAGCAATCAGCTGCCATTCTGGACAGTCCTTACAAACAGTGGCACAGACTATAAACATCGTTGTGAAAGAGATGAGGTCACATGTGTTGTCCTAATGAGTTATTGGTGTGAGAAAGTGTTCACCTGTATTAGATGGGAAACTGCTGTCTGGCTTCCTGGAACAAACACGTAGGGCTCATTTTTTCCACCACTGATTTGGCTGTGTGCAGGCTCACATCGAGTTTAACAACATTCAGCAGCACCCACGGGCCTGAGGAGGAACTGGTGCCACAAAAAACAGAGAGAGAGGAGAAGTCAGGAGTTCTGGTACACAGAATACAGCCCATGGGATTTCTCAAGGAAGTAGGATTCATATCTTACCCTTAAGGAAGTGCAGCAGGAGGTTAAATCCCTGCAGGGTATCAGTTTTACAGCCCAGCCAAACCCCATCTCTCCAGCAGCACAGTGTCCTTCCTTTACCAACTGGCTGGACAGCACTGACAGAAGAGAAAGAACAGCCTATTTCAGGTTTGTCCACTCTTGTGAGTCAGCTTCGGAGATACCATTGCGTTACCCACAGAGCTCTGATGAACAGAGTCCCTTGGCTGGGAGGATAATGTCAGAGCAGACTGGTCTTGCAATGTGAAAAGAGCAATAAAAGGGAAGGGGGTCACACTATTCAGTCCCATGTGCAACCCCATCTAAGTTAAACATGGCAGCATGTATAGTAAACCTAAAAAGCAGACTGTAGGCAGCTAGAGAAAGAGGGATAAAGTGGCTCAGGTCTGGAAATCTCAGATTAGGCTGCTTGAGCTCTATGCCAACAGCAAAGTCAGAGCAACTTTGTTTTCTTGAAGTGTCTGTTCTCTACCACATTGAGTGGAAAGCCCAGCCCTTCAGTACCTTCATGGATCAGGCCTCTTCTACCAGGACACCTCACTCTGGACTGTAGAACCAGAAGTCTTTAATCATGGGTCACAGACATATTTTCTCATTTTCTTTAAGCAGTTCTAGAGTTTTCTTCTCCTGAAATTTTGCAGCTCAGTATTCCTGCACTCAGCCTCCCCTTTCAGTTTGCACGTGTGCCCATTTCAGTGTAATTTTTCTTGAGCATGTGATTCAGAATTAATGTGTGTGAAGTGTAGTGAAGGGAAATGACGTGTCCTCGTGATACTGCAAATGAGCAGCAGCAGTTCCTTTGAGTTCATATCAGCTTTCTGAGTGCCTTGTAAATCATCACAAGCCCAGGGAATGGCATATTACCTACCTCACTTCTGCAGCGAGTTATTTGAGTGATAAGAATGTGAGAGTGTAACTGTGTGACCTAAGTTCATTCACTTTCCACAAAGCAAACCAGAGCCAGTCTTGGCTGTCCTTGCAATTTGATGAAATAAGAACATTCCATGTGCAAAACACAAACCCAACCAACAAACACTCAAACCCCATTAAGCATGGGTCATTGAGTATGGTGTGGGTGGAAAAGCCTTTCTTTTGCTAAAGTCACAAGATATGTAGTGCAGGTGGGAGTGAGAACTAGCCACTAGTTAATGATTTATATCTGAGGAAACCAGTTCAATCTAAATTATCTTCTATGGAGACAAGTTTATTCTACCAAATGTAAGCCAAATTCTGACCATAGACTCACGATCACTGGACAAACCCTTGCCTTCACAGGCTCCAAAGACCCAGGACAACTGGGAGAGGAAAGCGGCACCATGTCAGGCTGGGAGAAGAGCTCATCCTCTGGGATCCTCTGGAAACCTCAAAGTACAGCAGCATGTTGCAGCATGTACCCTGTGCAGCCTCCCAATATACTCTCCAAATGTGTGGAATAAAACATGGCTGTTGCTTGGGGGGAACTGGGTAAGGAAGCCGTCCCCACCATCAGAACCAGTGATCTGCTCCAACCTTCACTGGAGTTGCAGGGGAAAGAATTGCCTCAAATACATCAAGCTCCTGGTACAGATAAAGCAGTATTACACAAAATGTTAATCTGAGCTTTATCACACATAAATCCACCAGGAAATGAAGGTAAAATACACACATAACTCCAAGTATGGGCAATTGTGTAACATAAAAACTGTGAAGGAAAATTAGCTTCTTGAGAACTAATTGTATTTTGCTTTGAAGTTTTCTCTTCTACTGTCTGTACATTACCAGCATTTATGACCAGTAGATGTTACCAGTATCACTGCTCCTCATCCAACTTGCTTTGCAAAGATGTTACGTAATTCTGGCATGAATATTTGCAATGATTCTATATGAATCCCACTAAACCAGGCAACTATCAAAATAAGCTAGAATTCAATTATAACTTTTGGGAGCAACATATTTATTATTTAAAAAGCTTTAAAATAGTCCCTACTGTCATATTTAATGCAAATTGTTCACAAGCTGTAAAACAGTGCAAGAATTAAAAGCTCATTTTCTGCAATGAATGAAGTAATGGTTATAGGGTAAAGGGGCAGGATGAGGGACATTGAAACATCCATTTTAAATTACAGTAAAAAAACCTGTTTTTAAAAATAAAAAGAGGACTACAGAATATAACAAGTTTATTAATCTCAACAGCTTACAAGTAAGAGCTAGGGAAATGAGTGTTTAAGAAGAAACAGAAGTTCTGTGGAGCACCCACTGAGCTGGGCAGTGCATCCTCCTCCTTGCACCTCTACAGGCTGCAGGATAAACTGTTGGTATAAGGCAATGATATATGGGCTACACCTAAAATTTTATTTCTGGGTTTCTGGTGTTCAGTGCATCTTATTAGGTGATAGATTGACCAAGGCATCATGGTTTTTGAAAACTGATGCTGCATTCAAACACATAAATGCCTCCCTATTTTTATTGAAGTGACTGTTAGCATTTCCTAAGCAAAGTTAAACTGCTTCATACAGCAAAAGATTTGTCTCCGAGATCCTGCACTTGAGAGCGTTCCTTAGTGCTTTTACATTATCGTGGTGTGTCCTCCCCTTGCCCTTGGCCATGCCTGCCTCCTTCTTGGCTTGACCATCAAACAGCCATTGTGTCTGTATCATGATAAGGATCAACCCTTAAATCCTGCCGTGGGGGACAGTGATGCTGGAGGTCAAGGAACGAATTCTTCCTTTTCCAGATGTTGTGTGGAATGTCTTAATTTCAGAGCTATTTATAGGCTACATAGGCACTTATCTTTCTAAGGAGATAATCTTCTTTTTAATATTTTGTGTTTCTGGATGATTATTTTTGTCCATGGCAATGATACCATAGCCAAAGCATTGAAGGTTTATTAATCAGCAAGCTCTTTTTTATTGCTTTTCTGGTTCAGTTTTAGTTTTCTCATCCATGGTGACTTTACACTGCTGTGAACCGAATGCTGTCACTTATGCCATTGTCAACTCACACCAGATCAGACTGGGTAATTCTAAGTGAGCACAACCCTGGGAAATGGCAGAGGGATACACTAAAGCTTCCTTCATGTAGTATATGTGTGGTAGGCAACAGCTCAGTCCTTTTAATTTTGGTAATTTTACATTTTCCATGGATGTGTAAACACAGTGAGAAATTTGATATACACTATGATGTAAATCTGCACTTGACATCATTCAGAAGTCAGTGATGTTACCTCTCCTTCATCTGAGGACATGTCTTTAAGACCTTTGTGCCTTCCTCACTGACCTGGGGTGCAGGCCTGGGTTAACAAGTGTTTCTCATCACTGTAGGAGCCCAGAGATCTCTGTTGAGCCACTGCTCTTGTTTTGGAAGCAGTTGGTTTTCCTGCTCCCTGCTCCACTTGAGTGGCATCAGATGTTAGAATCCAAAGGAGCATTTTTAAATGATGAACTAGATTCAAGTTTACTGACCAAACTTTTCTAAAAGATAGGCATTTCTCATGAATACTGGAGAAATCTGGTCTTGGATTTTTGAATTGTGTTTGCATTATATGTAGGCAGCCAAGAAACACCACGTTTTGAGAATTTTTGTCAAAACTAACCTTTGTAGCTATGATTTTACATGTTGGTTGCAGAACATGTGCAGCAAGTTGCACATCTCCAGGGGAAGGTCTCAGTCTTTACAAACACATGCACATGCATTACTCAGCATGCTGCAGATTCTCAAGGAAGTGAACATAATCCCTGATAGGTTACAGAGAGGAACAATTTCAGTGAATGATGCATGAGCTGTGACTATGCAAAGGCTTGGGCATACCTTCATGTTTTAACAAAATACAGAGTCAAGTGCCTGTGTTGGCCTTTGAAGAAGAAGAGTGAGAAATCATTCATGGAAATACATCAGTGAATGTCTTGAAATACCAGAGGGAGTGTTGAAGAGTGAAAGGTTATCTCAGGAAATTTCCAAGTAACCAAAGGTAGTACCCAAAGAGAAAGAGATACTGCAATCATACTACTATGTATTTACTGGAAACAATCTTTCAGCTCTACTGAAATATGCAAAAATAATACATATCTGCTTATACTTATACCTCTGACACTGAGATTTGAGGCTTAAAATAAAGCTGGGCTAAACCTACGTGATGTGAGGTGTTTAGTGATCACTGACTTCAGCATAGTGATGATTGAACTCTCTCTGACTGGGGTCACATACTCAGTTTGCAAATTGGAAAACCTCATCCAAGTTCTGTAAAGCCTAAGGATGTATTGCATAAGCATGTCCTTATCAGACTTATTAAAAAGTGTTGAGATTATCAAGCCAACATGATACAGATGCAGTTTCAGGAGAAAAGTGGTCAATTAGGACCTAAAAGAACATCTCTCATCTTCAAAACTGAGGAGTTGTGGGTTTTTTAAATCCTATTCATGAAGCCAGGCTCTGCCAGCAGGCCGGGCAATCCCTTCAGCCATTCACATCCAATACTTAGTTGTAGGGGTGCCCACCAACATGGCAGTGGTGCCTCTCCAGTGAAGTACACAAAGAGGTTGCACACTTGGTGGGTGTAGAGGAACCTGACTGGGAAATAATGGATCTGCCTTGGCTGTGAGCAAAGCAACTGAGGTTGGTCAGACCTTAGAAAAGACAAGTAGACTACAACTGATATCCAAAAAGCAAAATGAAAAACGTTAAGCAGTGCAAGAGAAGTGGAGCTCATTCAGCATGTGCTTGCAGTGGATGACCATAAGGAGCTCATAAGGAGCTCCTTTGTCCAGGACAAACCCCAGAGGGAAAATGAGTGACTTCTGGGATACAGGAAAGGGAATTGAAAGAGAGTGAGTATTTCAGGAGTCCTTGGTTGCTGAAGTGTTTCCTAAAGATCCCTTTGTTAATCAGATACATTCCCTAATTCCTACATTGAGGTGATTGCATCATTATTTACTTGCTGCTGTAAAAGTGTATCTGCCTTGTACCCAAATTCTCCCTCACGAGGCTTCATCAGTATTAGCTGAGTTACACAGGAGGATCAGTTTGGCCCATGCAAACCACTAGAGGGATCTCAGAGATTTGAGCTAAGAACATGAGTAGGTGAGATTTCCACATCCGATGTGCTCACTTACAAACTTCAGTTCACGCTGCACTGAAACACGTGAGGAAAGAGACAGGTGCAGTATCACAGACATCCCCACACAAGAATCTCTGGACCATTACACTCTCTGTGGCACTCACCCTTCAGCACATGTCACCTTTCTGGGGTAGGGTTTCTGTGGAATCTCCAAAAATCTCCTAGTTATGACCATCAGCCTCAGGCTGCATGCATAGCACCTGCTTTGGGGTTGAGCTATTCAAAATTGGTTCAAAGACTTAAAGCACACAGTATGATAGGTGTAAATAATTTGTCTGCACTCATGTCAGATAAGGAAACAGAACTTGCTTGTGCCATGTGATCTTACAGCTCTTTGACTTCCAAATGCAGAGCCACACTACCACTTCTGCAGCTCCTGTGAATTCTCCTTGCCCAGAGGTACGTGTGCAGTGCTTCACACAGCATTGAAGAGTCTAAGGACACCTGTTATCTTTCCACTGAAGAGCATCAGTCATGCAAATTAACACCAGCTGACCGGTTTGTCCATCCAGGATAGAGATTTATTTTAACAACAATGCCTGTCAGACTTGAGTAACATTAGGGCATATTTTTACTCCTTTGTTTTTTAAACATCTTTGTGCTATGACATTTCCATTGTGTTCTAATGCACTACATACTACAGAAGATATTCAGTAGCATATTCTGTGAATAAGCCAGACTGGAGAATTTGCATGACCACAAACTCTACTGATTACATTGCTCTGTTTGCTCAATATGTAAGTTCTGCTGATGCTGATACCATGTTTATGCGACAAGAAAAGCTGAGTCTTCTAAAAGCTAAGTCAAAAAAGGTAAATATGAGTACAGGCCCCCAGCTGAAAAGGAGAGAGCTCTGTGTGGATGGCCCTGGACACCACACTCAGGGATGGTGGGTAACCAGGTCCTCAAAGAAGCTTAGTTATTTTCTACAAAGTTATTGTAGTCAGAGAATCATCAGTTGAAAAGTGATTCTGTGGGATCCAGCAAACTCTTAGGTGAGATAACATTTTGTTGCCTGTGTGAAAAAAGTCAATCCCCTAAAAATATCTCAAAGCCAAATAAACCAGATGATAGGACCCACTCAGCACTATAACACTGGATTATTAATCTCTTGCCATTCTTCTCCCTTTGGCACCTAACCCAACTAGCATGAATCATTTGGTTCATTTATCAGAATAGTTTATCCTTCCCAATTATGATAATCTGTATCAAAGGTTACTGCCATTTCTGCTTTACCTTTTTCCCAGTTATTGCACTGGCAATAGCTGCTTACAAACATATAGTGAGGGGCAGTCTTTCTCCTGAGGACCTACATTTAAATAGATATGTCTATTAACCATATGGTAAAATTCCTTGTATTAGAAAATCCTCTGCAGTGGGTTAGAATGAAGAATCATTTTCTGAACAGACCTGGAATTCTGTCTGCTTTTACAGAGTCCTGGCCTCAAAGGAGAACATGAATATGTGTAGCAGTTACAAGTGTGCACTTTTAACTTTCATGCTCTAAAACCCGGGCATGTATAGTCTTTTTTTATTTGGTGAGAATTGTTGTAACATACAAGCCTGGGATGGTCTATTGGAAACAGACCCCTGACTGAAATGAAGAGTTTAGATGGTATAAACTGCTGGTAATTTATTATTTTGAGATTAGCATACATTTTGGCAAAGTTTAAGTTGGCTGGAGTGATAGTGAGTGATGAAAGATGTTATGGTGGTTGAGAAGTGGCTGAATTCCTTTGTTTCCAGACTTTTCACTTTTTTTTAAGGCGCAGAATGTTTATATAGAAAGTGTAATATTGTTTTATGAGTATTTGCTGGACCCTGCTAAAACCAAGCATTCAAGCTTTACTCTTTTAACAAAGTGTTTTGTTATGGAATTCCTCTGGGTTTTGATGTTTCTAAATTAGGGTTAAATCGGGTTGGTATGTGGGGGCCATGGGAGAACAGCCCAGAAGTGAGAAACTGTCTGATACCTAACAGGGCGTGCTTCCTCTCCAGGGGGTGATGCGACGGCAGGAAGAGATGACTTCTCAACTGGGCATGAAGAAGCCACAACATAGGGGCACAAAATGGGGGAGAAAGGGGCTTTTAAACACTGGGAAAACTTCCAGCATGTTAGGAGTTTGACATCTTCAGTGGAAGACCCTGCCTGTCCTTTGTCTGTTCTCTGGTACACCAGAGCCTGCGTGTTTCCCATGTTTCATTTCCATCGTCTGGGACACATGAGCACTTTTAGTGCCATGGTTATAAACCAGCATTCCTCCTTCCTGGTCATCTCTACTTTTCCCTCCAAGACTGTGGTATTTGATGAGCCATAACACACTCAGGAAACAAATTCTTTTTTCTGGTATTTCTCTGCTCATTTCCTTTGCATTTATCTTCTCCAAGTCGGCTACTCACAAAACAAATTGGCTTCCTACCCTCAGCTTGGCCCACTAAACCCTGGAGTCAGACTCTGGCCCTTTTTTTTTACAATAAAGGACAGCCTTTGTACAGAGCTCTGAGCTGCAGCATCCTGGGATGTTGTAGCAGCACAGAGAAAACCTTTAAACCATTAAGAAATGGAAGCAGCTCAACTCAGTGTTTCATTGCTAAGAGCATCAGGGCTTCCTTCAAGCTGAGTACAAGGAAAAAGAGCAGAGTTTCTACTAAAGCTAGGGAAAAGCAACTCCAGACTAACTCACAAAGCTTACTGGACAAGACTCAAATTTATGATTGTGTCATGCAGTCTGTGTTGTGATAACTTTCCAAGTCTATATTCTCCCATTTAGTACTCCACCAGCAAAGACCTAACATAATGCTGCTACTCTGCTCCTGCCTGCTCACATCATAATCTTCATAAACTCCTTCTCCCAAGTAGCACTGAGCACTTCCAGGCCTCAAAAAGACAAAACAACTGTTATCTTTCCTGCCCTAGCAATGCTGGAGAGCACATAAACCAGTAAGGAAAAAATGAAGCAGAAGAGCTTGTTTCAGACACATTTAAGAACAAGGCTTGCGAACCCTCATCCCTACTAAAACAAAAGACCAAAGCGCCAATGGCTTCAACAAGCTTTATGCCTTAAAACTATACAAATTTTAATTCCTTTTTCAAACTACTAAACATATATGCTCAGCTTAGCACTGAGCAGCCTCAGCTGGAATACTTTTCACAGTTATGGGCACTGCGCTTCAAGAAAGATGTGAACCAACTGGAAAGAATCCAAATGAGAGCAACAAGAATGATCAAAGGTCCAGAAAATGTGATGTATGAGGAAAGACCAAAAGAATTGGGTTTGTTTAGACTAGAGAAGAACAATCTGAGGGGAGACATGACAACAATCTTCAGACACGTTAAAGACTGCTGCAAAGGGGAAGATAAACTGTTCTGTATTACTACTGGAAGTAGACTAAAAAGCAACAGATTACAATGTCAAAGATTCAGATTGGACTTCAGGAGAAACTTTATATTAGTTACAGCAGTTATACCTGAGAAAACAATGCCTTTGGAAACTGTGGGATCACACTGTTTGAAATTGGGGCATTAGTGTAGTCTGATCTGCTGTGTGGTAGAAGCATAAATGATAAGACTGGTCCTAGTCCTTTTCAGCTTATTTTCCCCAGTGTTAGGAATGTAGGAGACAGACTGCAGGAGAAAGGAACAATTAATTTTTTCTGAAAGAATTTTGACAAGTCTGACCTTAATAATCTTTGAACAGGAGATTATTTGCAGCCATAACTACAGCCATTACTACTTTGTAGCCCTTACAAACTGTTTGCAACTCTCACATTCAGGGAAAAATGAAATTCTGATTCTTATCTGCTCAAGTCCCTAATTATTCAGACACTATTCTGGCAGCAGAAGCCTGAGTCAAAGATCTTGACTGTAAGTAAGTTTAAAATCCTACATGTAAAACACACCATCCAGTGATAGATTTCTCTGAACTCTGTTATATAGAAAGATTTAATACGGGAAGGAAACCAAACATGTGACACTTTGTTAGAAAGTAAAAGATTACATAGTACAACATGTATTCTGGAATGAATTTACAATGAATTTTAACTATAAAATAGACTCAAAGAAAAAACAGGTGAAACTAAGACAAATGCAGGGTGAATTGAGACAAAGTGCCTGACTGATAATTCCAGAGATAATTGGGAATGTAAGTTAGGACTTCGGAGATCCCTTGTTTCAATAGGTGGGGTTTTTGTTTCTGTTTCTGCTTGTTTGTCTGCTTTCCATTCATAATGAAAAAAAATTAAAAAAGGCAAGATTGCAAAAGCCAGCTTTTTTCTCAGTTTCTTTGGTACTTTTTGCTAAGCAGCCTTGGAGCTACAAAGGTTCACAGTCTTTCACATGCCCTAAAAGTGTTTACAGTGAAAAGAAGAGTCCTTAAAATACATGACCACATAGAGAATCCCATGGGATCTGCTGACAATACATCTTCAGATGTCTGCATCCTGGTAGGGACTGTGCACGAAGAGGCCTCCTGCTCAGACAGGCATAGGTCACTGGGTCTGTGGAAATAGTGATTTGGTTTGGAGCTGCTATATGTACTGGCTTGTGAGGAGAGAGTTCTGCAGAGGAGGAACTGTCTGTTTTGGTTTAATGTTTCCAGGGCACAAACACAAGGTTTAGAAGGAGTACTGTGATACGAATATCCTCAGCCGGATGACAGAACTTCCTCTGAAGTTGATGACGGTGTTAACAGTGATCATTTCCAAGTCCAACTCAACAGTACGAGGCCCTTTCACGGGGCGGGTCATCACCAGAGTAGCACTGATCGGTCCTGTTTGCTGTGCACAAAACAAGAGAAAGCAGGTGAGATTGCCAAACCAGCTCTTCAAAACTATTCTCCCACTATGGTCTTCAAGCAGCCAAAATAGGTGTTTTCTGTTGCATTGTTGGAAAACCACTGCAGCTGATGGGACAGGGCTTCATTTCAGTATTTGGCTCCTTTTCAGGGATTTGTATGAACTATCACCTTCTACAGTTTGTAAAGTCCTTGGGATCCCTACACATGAAAAGAGCTATTGAACACAGACACTTGCTATTGCCCAAATGGAAAAAGATGAAAACATGGATTTAGGATATAAACAAGTAGTGATACCTTTTGTTCGTCTGTTTGTTTTTGTGAGGTACTCTTTAGTTTGATGTAAAGGACAGTGTTACTGTGAAGCAGCGAACACCGAGAAGGGGTGATGTTAATAGGGCTTGGAGGACAGACATACTCATGTGAACAGGATCCAGGCTTGTGGGACGTTGTGTATGTGAAGGGCACAAACCTCACCCTCTGAAGAGAACTTTGAATATCATAGAATCATAGAATCAATTGGGTTGGAAAAGACCTCTGAGATCATCGAGTCCAACCCTTAGTCCAACTCTAGTCCTTTTACTAGATCATGGCACTCAGCGCCACGTCCAACCTGCGTTTTAAAAATCTCCAGGGATGGTGAATCCACCCCCTCTCTGGGCAGCCCATTCCAATGCCTGATTACTCTCTCTGGAAAGAATTTTTTTTCTGATATCCAACTTAAATTTCCCCTGGCAGAGCTTAAGCCCATGCCCCCTTGTCCTATTGCTGAGTGCCTGGGAGAAGAGACCAACCCCCATCTGGCCAGAACTTCCCTTCAGGTAGTTATAGACAGTGATGAGGTCACCTCTGAGCCTCCTCTTCTCCAGGCTAAACAACCCCAGCTCCCTCAGCCTCTCCCCATAGGGCTTGTGCTCCAGTCCCTTCACCAGCCTTGTTGCTTTCCTCTGGAATTGCTCCAGCACCTCAATATCCTTTCTGAACTGAGGGACCCAGAACTGAACACAACACTCAAGGTGTGGCCTCACCAACGCAGAGTACAGGGGAAGGATCACTTCCCTGGTCCTGCTGGCCACGTTATTTTTGATACAGGACAGGATTCCATTGGCCTTCTTGGCCACCTGGGCACACTGTTGCGACGGCACTTCGGAAAACCAGTCCTTTATTAAATGGAGGCAGACTTTGCAATGTCTGGTCAGAACAGTGGATTATGTGCATTTAAAAATCAGAGCTGCAGATGTTAAAACCAACTGCAATTTGTTTTCCATCAAAAAATTACGTAGACAAAGTGGGTCGTGTTTTACCTCGAAACTGGGTGGTTGTGTTACCTTTGATCAGAAAAGGCTGACATAGCCATGAGCAGGTGCTGGGTGAGCTGCCTAGTCATGCTGGGCCTGGTCCCAGTGCCTTAGCATGAGACACAGTGTCCCTC
Source organism: Pithys albifrons albifrons (assembly GCF_047495875.1). Lineage (NCBI taxonomy): Eukaryota > Metazoa > Chordata > Aves > Passeriformes > Thamnophilidae > Pithys > Pithys albifrons. The sequence continues at coordinate 17,042,039 of NC_092463.1, read as the reverse complement.
CTGCCCAGCCCTGCCCACCCACCGGTCAAGGGAATGGCTGTGTGGTCAATCAATGGTGATGGGTGCTGGAGCCTCAGCACCTGGTGGATTGGCCCAGACAAGGGGAAAATGTCAGTGGGATCAGTAATGACTTTGCAGCAGGAAAGCTCTTGTGAGATGTAAATGATCATAGCAGGACCACTTATCAGTTCAGGGTTGTGAAAGCTTTTCCTTTTCTTACAGTGGTAATCTGAAGCTCTTGTGAGTAATGTGTCCTGGAATCCATCCCACTATCGGTCTCCATGGGGGATGGGAACTGTCAGTAGGCACTGAACATGACTTAATGAGAATATCAGAGCCAGGTTTTGTCTAGGGCTGAAAAATCAACCTCCTGATTGACACCATTCCTCATGGAGGTGCCCCATTTGTGCAGACACCCCATCACTCCCCCAAGTCAGTGGTGCAGTAAGGTTGACTGGGGAACAGAGATGTCTTCTGAAGAAAACTCAGATTAAAAAAAAAACCAGGTAGCTATGTTTCCTCTAACAGTGTCTACATAAAATGTGTGTTCTCAGTGAAAAAATGCATAATGAATGAAAGAACCCAGAAAGTCAATCCTTGGCATAAAGTGGTGGAGTTTTGCTTACTTCTTTGTTTCTCACATTTTTCAATTTCCAATTAATAAAACAGACAAGAAATGTTGAGTCTTTTGGTGACAATTACTGATTGACCATCAAATAAAAAAATAAAATCAATAGTTTTTCTTGAGCATGAGAGACTTGAGCTATTCTTAGACATGGATGCAACCCTGGGCTTTTCTAAACCTACTGTCTCATAGGAGAAGCATGTTTGCTTTGAGCAGGTTACTTTCCTGAGAGATTTAGCAGTTCCTGTGGATTAGCACATTGCTCTGCACATCTGCATGTCAAAGTGCCTCATACTGAAGGTGTAAATGATATTCATTAAAAGCTGAGTTCTGCTATCAGCACATTCAGCCGAGGAGAAGATATTCCCTGTTTTCTCTCAGGGAGCACTGGACTTACCCGCATGTAGAATTCTCTGCCCTCATTCCCTGATTTGATTTGGAAGATGTAATAGGCTCCAGGATAGCGAGTTGTTGCTTGCATCTGAAAAATGTCTGAAGGCACAGATCTCCCAGACACCATATCCATCACTCTGTACAGGATGGTGAACGGTTGATCTCTGCACCCGGGGTTTTCAGCTGGACACATGCAGCGGCTAATTGTCAGAGATAGAAACGGCATCAGGGGTTACAAATTCCTGTAATATTTGATTCTTTATATGTAAATACAGATGCATAAATAAATAAACAAAGAATGTTGTTGACTGGCTGAAAGAATCAATGAAACTTGTACTGAATTTTCTCACTTTTAGTATTCTCTGTATTACTATTCTGGCCTGCCTATATCACTGCTTCCTTTTTCTTGTCTTCTAGGCCAAAATATCTTGGCTTTCTTTATCTTTAGATCACTGAAAAATCTGTACTTTCTGTGGAACAGCTCTGCAGGTGTAGAATACTTGGTACATGTTTGTTCTTATAGTAATTTAAACTGAACTGTCCTCAAAATAATGTTTATTAATGGATCATTTCACAGATCATGCTACATAAATGTAGTGGTCTTTGTTTAAAAATATTTTATATACTACATGAAAACATACAGTGAGACATCCTGGATCAAACCAAAGCTCTGCTGTCATCTGTAGAGCCTTAAGGAAGAAGTGGATAATGAGCTAAGCCTACAACACTTCCACCAACAGCCTCCAGTCGTTTGTCATCCAGGTAATTCTTGAAGCAAAAACATCTGCTTTGTATTTATCAGCTCTTAATGCATTTCTTATCTATCAGCTTTTCCAGCTTTCCTTTACACCCACATGAATTTTTGGCATCCACACCTGGCTGTGACCAGAAGCTCCACAGCTCCTTCATCTCTCTCTGTGCAGTCCCTTTTCTGGCTTCATATGACACTCCCAGCTCTTCTATTGAAAGCAGAGCAGCCAGGCAGGCAATCCCTGCTCATTCTCCTCATACAACTCAAGGGTTCATATTTGACCCCTTTCATAGATGATGGGTCCTAACTTAGTTGCGTCTCACTAGGAAGTTATTGCATTCTTTTGATCATCCTCATTGCTACTTATGAACCTTTGGCCAGTTATATTCCTTTTGAGAGGAGGGAAAGGGACTGCACAATCTTAAAGATGTGGAACACAATGACATATGCTCCAAGGATATTCTCTCCCTAATAACACCTCAAATTCAAGTTGTTATTCTGATATCCAGTGTGTACTGCAGATCATGGAACTAGAACAACCCTCAAATCTCAGTTTGGATGGATTATGATCAGATCAGTGCTCTTTATTTAATTTGCAAATTTGGGATTGTCTTTTTACTTGATATATTCATCTACATGGAATTTCCTCTGCCATTTTTACTGCATGGACATTAAGGTTTATTCTGCAATTTTTTCCTACCCACTCTTTTATTTACTGTCTTCAGATACTGTTGCTGACTTTGCCCATCTCGTGGTTTATTCTTTTTCCCAGATTGCTTTTCATGGACTAAGTAGGTCCAGCTCAGACCTCTGAAGAAGAACTTCAGTGTAAAAGTTGACAACTTAATACTGCCCTCTATTAATTTTTTATCTTTCAACTTCTTACTCTTCCATTCCAGGGACTTCTCTCTGTTACTTATGGCTGCTTAATTTCCATAATAACTCTATGAGGGTCTTTTCAGAAGCCTTTGGAAACCCAAAGAGGCTGCATCAGTCCACGTGCCCTAGCCACATGCTGCTGATTTCTTCAGAGAACTTTAATAAAGTTATGAGGCAGGGTGTCCCTTTAGAAAAGCCATGTTGTGAAATTTAGTAGACAAGGGCCTTTTTGACTGTTTTTTCTGTAACATTCACTACTGACAGCAATTTCAGACAGTTCATCTGGCATGGCCCCAATCAAGAGGCTTCTGGCATTACAAACACCCAATTCCTTCCACAGAAAACACAGATAGAAGGAATTCACTTGACTCTTTTACTGACCACTTCTAGGCATATGCCACAAATTAAGTGCAGTCCCATCTAGATATGAGCGAAAGTCGGCAACCACAAAGCTCAGAGATCAAGAGTTCTTCAAACTGCTCTGAGAGGATTCTATAGTTGGGCTCTGGAAAATTTAGATACAGAGGCTTCAGATATTTCAAATTCGAGTTTAGGACTCTACCACCTCTGAGGGTAGGTAAACCCAAAACTAAACAAACACTATGTGTCCACACTTCATCTGCCCTAGTTCAGAAAGCAATGTAAATAGATGAATAAATTATAATGGAAAGAAGCTAATTCTTCCTTTCTTGCCTTTCTATAAAACACATGAGCATCCCAGGTAACAGGGTTTAGAGCAAACACTGTGATTGAATTAATCTGGACTGCAATATATAAAGATCTATCTGGAACTGAAATATTTTGAACCCCAGGCAAATACATACAAAAATGTGGAAGAAATAAGGAATTTTTAGAAATGTGGGCTTTAGTTTTTGCTTGCTCAAATAATTCCCAATTGAGAGGATAACAATGCTAACAGCCCTATCCAGATATACCCAATTTCTGGACAAGGCAGATCAGTCTGTGAACTATTTGGAACTTTTAACCTTTAAACCATAGAAAACTGCTTGTATCCTGCTATAATGATCATCAACTGTTTTAAAGTACTTCCCAGGCACAAGCTAGTTACCATTTACAGGAAATACTCATACTAATAAACAGGCTGCATTTGAGCATATGTGAAGTCAGTTAGTAATGTAAGTAAATGTCTCTTATTACATCATAAACCTTGCTGTTTTCTCTCCTGATATTTTTTTGTCCATTCTAACTTCCTACACATCTGAGCATGATACCTAGTGACTAGTAAGGAAATGCAATTTATTATTTTTAGAAAGCCTACCAGTGGTAAATGCAGCGACAGCACGTATGTATAACTTTTGTGGCTGGGGGTAAGTTACTCACTTATCATTAATCTGGATATAAGGCTCCTCGCATCGTACTGGGTCTAAACATTTATATTCTCCTGGGATATTGAAACACGTTTGTTGCGCAGTGCACGTGAAGTTTCTGATTTCACATTCATTGATATCTAAAACAAAAGGAGCAAGAGAAAGGCTAAAGAAGGGAAATATGTACAAGACACCGCTCCAACAAACTGGTTGCCAGCTTAAGGAATTGCCCCAAAATGAATACAACTCTTGCACTATGAGAAGTGGCCTTTTACAGCTGTCTCCTCGTTAAAGATCAGTTTTCACTCCATTCAGTTTTGCTTGTTAGAGTGTTCCCATATGCTAAGTGCTGCAAAAAAATGGAAAGTAGTTGGCTGCTCAAGCTTTCTGACCTTAGAGAATGGGAAAATAGAGACGTGCAACAGAGGAGAGAGCATTTGAGGTCTTTCCAGTGTAGCTGTTTCCTAGTCAATAAAGTCTTACTTAAAACAACACACTAGTTCACCTCAGTGGGACTATTCACGTGACAACATTCTTACCAGAATTACATAATTGGCCCCTACGAGTATTTCACTGTGCAATGCCAAGACCAAGCATCTCAATTCTTGAAAATCTCTTTCTAGACACAGGATATATTTTCTGGTCCCTTCAGGTTTTAAACAGTGCAGGAATGTTCTTACCTTGGCAGCTTCTACTATCGTCAAGCAAATTATAGCCCGAAGGACAGATACAGTAGTAAGAACCAGGACTGTTCACACATTCGTGCTGGCAGAGGAACTCTGAGAAGCTGCATTCATCCATGTCTGCAGTGGAAAAACACGGTTTAGTGTCTTTGGCTTTACTGTCAAAAGAGCAGTCCCTCAGGCAAGTAGCCATCCAGACTACCTGCCCATCGCCCCAGCTGGAGGCTGGCACCCTCCAGCTCCCTAGAGGAGGTTACCGGGGCAAGATGCTATACAAGATGTTCTTGCTTAAACAGTTTTTTTCGAGGAAAACCACAGCTGCTTCTGAACACAATGCATGGCTTGCTTGTATTTATTTATTTATTTATCTATCTTTTCTAATACCTGTCACCACTTGGCCATGTTTTCAGTTCTGTTTTACGTCAGAGATTGAGATACTCCAACAACAAAGCTGAAACTGTAATTTGAAAGGAAAAACTTGGCAGTAGTTTTCTTTTTTTCCCCCTTTTATTGGAGAGCAAGCTTCCCTTTCCCAGGGCCACATGGGTCCCAGCAGAACTCCTGCAGCCAGCCCTGTCTGTTTTATGTTTCTTAGCCTCTAGCCAGTTACTTCTAAGTCATTCCAGCAAGATTACAGAGCTCATCCCAGCCTGGATCAGACCTACTGGAAGGCCCAGCCATCTCCCAGATACCCAGGAAGCTAAGCAGTCCATCAAATCTCTGATTGAAAGCAGAACTTGTGCTCTTTTCCCCTTGTACTCATGAATTGACCAGTCATTGTGTTCTGCAGAACTTTGCTCAATTGACAAAGACAAACTTCAGAGCTGCACATGGACTCATAGCTGACTGAGGGGAAAACACATGGGAAGGCACTGTGAGGAGGGAGGCTGCTGTTAATCATTTCCTTATTTCCCTGTCCAGGGGAAGAAAGAAACAAAGGCCAGAGCCCAGCCAGGAACTCCCAAGTTCTTATTCCCAGCTCTAACATATTGACTCTCCCAGGCAAATCACTTTTACTCTTCAGACTGAATTTCCCTTTCTTCTAAATTGGGCCCGGTCCATTTATCCACTTCTGGTGTTTTGTGCAGATGGATTAGAAAGTATCTGAAGTCCAAATATGTTAAAGTGGCTTTATGGCTGAAATCACGTTATCAAAAGGGAAATGAAAGGAACTCCACACATACATAGTCCTGTTATCGTGTGAGTTTCCCTTGTGAGTTCACTGAAATAAACACCTTCCTGACAAAACATGGACTGAGGGCTGACTCCATCAACTAAATGAGATCCCACCCACTCCCTCAAGGCAACCTACCCAGACTTCCAGCACCCTGAATTCATATGACCAGTGCTGCTGTCAAGTGCTGAGGGACTTAGAGCCCCAAGGGTCCTACATTTCTGCTGCTGAGCCCATAGTGTTCCCAAACACTTCTGGCATTCTGCTGACTATGTGCAGACAACAAGACAGTAGGCATTTCAGAGCACATCTAAATGCACTTGGAAGACCTCTGTGACTAGAATATAATGATGATGTTGGGAAAGCCATGTTGAAATCTCTGCCCCTCTCCTTGAACTGGGGCAGGGATGCCTCCCATCTTCAAGCTCTATTGGCTGCTAGGCCATGGACTAATCCAGGTCCTGTTGAAGTACATCTGTGTCCTGGATGTCTCGTAAGAGTGTTCTCCCAACCAGGCATTCCCTTTGCAAGTCTCAGAGGTGTCCAGCGACTGCTTGTGAAGTGAAAGAAGCTCATCCAGAGGAATTTGACCTGCTTTGACAGACATTGTCTTGCACAGGATTGTCAGGAAAAGATTTTCTCCTCTAAATCTGCATGGTGGAAATTCCCTTTTAGTGGCTTAACTCTCAGACATGGATGAGGCTCAAGCACCACCTTATGTGGCACTGCAATGAACTTATCTGGTTTAGGCCCCCAAGTAGCTCAGGGAGTGAGCTCATTAAAAGGTGCAGGAGTCTAACTTAGAAGAAGAAATTCCATTAGAAAGCAGAAAACTTAAGTTAGGTGTTGCAGTCTAAATGATAAATGCTTAAGACTCTTTAAAGATTCAATCTTTGTTCTTTCTCTTATAATAAAGATGTTTGCAAAGAAAAACATCTTGGGAAACTCTAACCTATACACATATTGCATCTCATATGTCTTCTCTCTCTGAAACAACATGTTGTATCTGTTTACTGTAAATTAAAAAATAAGTATTTTCCAGTGCATTTTTCCTTCCATGAAATATTGGCTGGATTCTCTAATTTTATCAGGTTGTGGGAACATTAAGCAAAGAAGTAAGTTTTGCCTTCAATTAAAATAATAAAATAGAAATAAAAATAAGAGAGAGAAAAGTACAGTGACATAAGCACAATTATTCTGCAGTGTGCTGAAGAGATCAGAAATAGCTGTACTAAGAAACCATACATTGTTTCTGAAGTGTAGCCAGAGCCATACAGAGGTAGCTGGGAAGGTTTCAGGCAGAAATGAGCAGTTCTAAGAGCAAGAGAAACACATATATTCAACAGACAAAATGGAAAAATGCTTTATATATTTTTTTAATCATGGAAGAATGTTCTAGGACCATCTCTACTTGCTCTAATAAAGCTTCCTGTTTAGCATTACAAAGTGCTTTCTTATGTTTTGCTGTTACCTTGGAGCTTTTGAATATTTAGCTTATTTCCTTAAAACCATTTGCAACGCTCCTCCACTGAGCTTTTCTGGGTATTTGCTGTGTGCTTTAGCTAGAAAAAAGATCATTTGAGTTGCAGCTATCCTGCTGCTAACCATGGATCAAGGCAAAAAACTTTTTTAAGAGTATGTACAAAATAATCCCTTGGAAAAGGTAAACTTAATATAATGAAAGAAATCAAAACAATAAATAAAGACAGTTACCACTGCAGTTAACTCCATCAGCTTCCAGTTCATAGCCAGGTTCACAGCGGCAGAGGAAAGAGCCGTAGGTATTGACGCAGGTCTGAGTGCAAGGGTTTTCATTTGTACATTCATTCACATCTATGGGAAACCAATGCCAAATCCATCAGTGACTTCTCCCCAAACTATATTTTCAATTCTTTACTGTAAAGCATTTCAAAGAGATTAGCTGTACAGTCAGAATGATTTGTTCTGAAAAACATAAAACCAAGTCAGTGTTGTTTATTGGGATTCAGGCTGATGCTTGGGAATAGCATGATGGAAACACAATATGAAGCATTTTGGGAATGTCTTCAATTAAAAAAATAACATTGAAGATGGGGATGAAATATTTATTACAAATGTTTCTGGTTTTACCCTTCAATTTAAAAACCATTGAACCAAAACTTTCATAACAGAGCTGAGACAAAAAGCAGCAGGATCTTCCTGAGGAAGATAATGCAATGAAGGATGCTCATGGAAACCTCGGGCTAAGGTAAAAGCAATTTTTTCCTTTTAGGACATTAGCAGCTTCTGGCTATCATTAGCACAGACTTTTTCCTGCAGCATGTGGGAAGGTGATCCTGTTTCGCTAGGGACTGGCTTTGTGAAGAGGTTGTGTTGACTTTGACTGAGGTAGCATAACACAGCAAAAGGAGGTGTAATGCTCAGGATCCCAGTCTGGAACTTGGAAGACACTAATTTACCCATCTGAAGGGTTTTCCTGTCTCAGGTGGGTCACACAGCCTCAGATTTTAATAGCAAATTCAGTGCCTAAACTGTTGGTAATTTCCATGAATTGAGTGCATTGACGAAAGAGTGCTTGGACTTCTGCATATTTCTGCTGGTCATGTTGCATCTGTACCCCTCTGAGGTACTGCAAAGCTACAGAAACATCTGTCTGACCAACCTATGCATATTTTCAAAAGCAATGTTGGCAATGGTAATTATGTTCTAAAAACTAAGCAAATTTTAAGGGTGTTGCTGGGCTGGGACCAAAGGCCTCAGTCATGGTTTAGCACACACATACCTTGGCACGATCTTCCATCGTCGTTCAGGGTGAAGCCTGGGTTGCACGTGCAGGAGTAGGAACCAGGCACGTTGGCACACAGCTGCTGGCAGTAGCCATAGCGACATTCATCTATATCTACAGATGGGAGGGATGAGAAGTAGAGTGGTCTGCCTTTTCACAGGCAGATAAAAGCAGCAAAAACCCTGAGTCAACAGTACCAATAACACAGATGTGCTACATTTTGGGGATAAGGACTTTTACTAGGCTGCTTCTTGTGGATGTATCACGTGGATACTGCTATACTGGCTCCTGCAAGAGATAGACATGTAGGAGTTCTATAACTGTGGTTTAGTAACAGTGCATCAAAAAACATGTCCCAAAACCCAACTCAGCTCCCTGATTACAGTATATGTTCTTTCACTGCTTTATGCCAGCAAAAATCACTTCTTCAAAGCCAGTGGAAAGTATGGAAATCTGAAACTTCTTGACACTTAGGGAAAAATATAGCAACTCTAAACAAAATTTGCCTTTCCCTCTTTGCATTTCCGTGTAATAATCCACCCCATGATTGCACAATTGGGCAATACTGGGATGTTGTTGGCTATTTTAAATAAGAGAAGCAGATACTCGAATCAGTTCCACAATGCAGTCATTTCAGTTCTCTGGTATATCCATCAAACAGTAGGGTATTTTAGGTCTATGTCCAAATCCTGAATGCCACACACAACCCTGTCATTTGGCCTGTAACTGGGAGAAGTAAGTGGGTAACAGAACAGGTGATGCAGAGCAGAATCCCCTATCCCTGCCCTCCCTCTTCTCTCCATCACATACTCCTGTACAACCCCCAGCACAAGCTTTTTCTGTCCCAAGAGAAGTTGATTTGTCAGAGGATAAGGATCAGGGGCCTTGGAGACTTCATATTCCCGGGGAACTACAAGGCAGTGACTCTGCAATGGGGCTGTGGCTGCACAGACCCCAGGTGGGACAGGGCTTGGCCCTGACCCTTCCAGGTGAATTACACAGCGGCTGTTTGCAGTAATTAGGAGAGCAGCCATGAGGGAGTCCTTCACCAAATTGATACTTAGGAGGAGAAAGCTGGAAAATAACTGGAGATGCTCCAGTTATGAATGGGAAGGGAAAGCCCATTCTCCATCCAGTGGAGGTGTGATGTGACAGTCCAGCCCTGCAGAGGTGGCAGAAAACAGCCTGTGCTGTTTAGAGGAAAAGCTAATAATGAGCAAACTTTTCTTTAAAAATGTTGTTTCCCATTTCATAGGTCCTATCTGTCTGCCTAAAATTAACACCTATGTCATCATGCCATGGGAATATCAAGTGAAGGGAATGGTCCGGAGTAGAGAGAGATGGAAGGTTTTCTCGTGCTGTTTGCTGAGCTTTTTTTTTAACTAGGCAGAGCTAAAAGGATAAACAGGACATTACTACAAGGAAAAGAATAAAACTGAAATAAAACTTCCTGGAAGCTACTGAGACAGCACCCAGTTCAGAGGTATTTTTTTTCTGACCCCCAAGCAAAAGAATTTGTTGAGTCTAGGGATTTACTGTCAATCCTATTTCTGGGTATCAAATATGGATCCCTTTGGGTCCACACTGTCACAGCGAGGAAAGGACAGGTCTGTTTAGGAAAAAATATTTTTGCATACGTGCTTGTGATTGATATTCCCCGAAAGGGAATCCTTCAGACTGGGAATATGAAAATCCCACCTACTACATGGATGCTACATCTACATGGCATTTACATCTACATTTTTGTTCTGTGAGGGAGTCTCTCTGCCAAGCATACCACTGGCACTTTCAGAGATAGAAGACAGTTTCCACATAGCTGAAGGTTAAACTGTGTACTTGACAAAAGTGTTTAGTGACTTTATTTCAGGGATCCAGAGGTACATATGCACAGATGCTCAAATACCATATCACGTGAGATTTTTACCTAAACACTGGCCTTCTAACAGCCAGTAGCCTTCAGTGCAGGAACAGGTATAGCCCCCATCAGTATTTATGCAGATCTGGGTGGGGTTACACTGGTGAGAATCTGAAGCGCATTCATCCACATCTGCAACACAGAAATACAGCAAGAAAATATTAGACATGGCAACAACAGATTATTCATGCTGCACAGTGTGTACACTGACTCCATTCAAGCAGCCAAAGTGTGGAGAAGTCAAAAGAATGACCATAACTTGAAGGAAAATTCACAATGATAAATGTCTGAGGACGGTGAGAACTGAGGGTGCACATCAAATCTCTCCCTTTTGCAGATGGCCCAGAGTTTCTCAATGTTCCTCAAGGAAGGTCTTGCATTATCTCAAGCTTTTTGTTACTTCCACATTTGCTTTGTCACTGAGCTGGGATTTCCATGCTGCAGGGCAGTATTCAGCCCTACAGAGAGGCTACTGAAAGGGCTGTACAACCCCACTGATGACTAAGAGATGAACGGCAGTTTGAGAGATCTGCAGACACAACACAACTCAGACATATAAAAAAAATGAATTCCTACTCCCGCCAATGCAAATTCACTGCAATTTTTCAGACAGAAGGTTCAACCAAAATCAACCTTTACCTGACCAAAAAATGTATATGTTCCTGGAATCAATTTCCTGACAAGAAAATTATTTTCTTTTATTCCCCTCCCCCCCCTCCCCCCCAACTTCATTGGTTTTAATGTATTTGGGTTTTTATTACAACCCCTTAGGATGTTTCTGTTGTGGACTTCTTGACTTTTTTTACCTTTTTTTCTTTTTTGCAAAGTAGGTGAATAGCATTCCTACATTTATATAAGCCAGGACCCTGGAACCTAACTGATTAAAAATGCCTTTTGGAGTCAGAAGTTCAATTTGAATCCCTCTTTGCTTACTATCTTCCCTGATGTTTCAGGTGTTAGGTTTGCCGCTAGATATGAGAAATGGAAATATCAAATGATAAATTGTGTCATCTTTTCCAGCCAACTCTGATTTCTATGTTTTATTTACTGGTATGTAAACTATTTTTTATTCCAGCATACTGTGCACTGACCTTTTCTGAAGTACTATGTCAACTAAGCAATTCTACTCCCTTGCTCCCCCCATAATACTTATTAACCAGACTTTGTTGGTTCATGACTGAAAGTATCCCACTAATGCCCTGGGCCAGAGCAGGCAGCAGAGGGCAGGAATTACAACTCTGTACCTGCCCCCAAGGCAGCCAGCAAAGCCAGTCAGCTGTACAATCCTAGCAGTCATGAAATAACTGACCTAGTCTACCACAGCAGCATAGCTAACACGTTCAGATATATAAATAAATACATACATATTACATATATGGAGAGAGTCTAGAGTTCTTATCTGGCCAACATCTGTACCGGGGCAATTTATGGTGAGCCACAGCTGGTAAGATAACGAGAGGGACACAATTAGAGGTAATCAGTTCTGTCAGAAATCGGTTCCCATGTATTTATTGGCCAGATGAAGGCTGGAGAAATGGTGGGGGAAGTGGGAAACGGGTAAGATAACAAGTCTAGACTATATAGGTCCATAAATAAGTTGTTCAGTTCAGCTATTCCTTCTGCGATTGGGTTAAAAAATCTGGATCCTCCCTTCATAACATATCTTACATAATTGGTAGTATCTGAACAGAGATTTTATCTAACCACAAATTTAATAACAATGATAATGTTTTCTAAATGAAAAAGTTTTCTATTTGTCATGCTTGCTTATTGTTTTAGGAGTGGGACCTTGGGATCTTGCCAATTCTCCTGTTTCTGGCCTGCACCAAGTTTAAAAATGAGATTTTCATTTTCCATGTTCCCTGATTCCAGTAATATTAATAGGTGAAGCAAAGTGAAAACAAAATGAGGGCCGTGGTCTCCCCACATGTGGCTGCAATGCTTTTTGAAGGCCATAGATCCTCCACTCTGTTGTGGTGTGTCTTTCTTGCAGGGGTATGACATGAGTGTCTCAGGTAAAGCAGTGGGTGGCTACGGGATTGGTTTTGTTCCCGAGTTATCTTTGTATCAGCTGCATGAGCTCCTCTCCAGAGAAGTACAACATCGATCCTCTTATACCAAGCAGTCTTATTTGCTTACTCCCAGGCTTGACCTTTTGTAGTGGTATTGGAAACATATTTCCACTCAAATGAAATATTGGTTACAGTGGAGGCTTCCTGTGGAGTTTCTGCTAGAAAATCTGGTGAACTGGAAGTTGTCTGTGCAGAACACCTCGACTCCCCACATTTTGCACTGAATAATACCTCACTGACTTCATTTATGAAGCTCTGCGCAACCAAAAGATACAAACAGCTTTACTGGTAGCATCAAACCTTTGTGGCTGGGCCTGATAATGCACACCCAGTTCTGTATTACAGGTCTCTGGCTTTCTCTAAAATTGCCCCTTACCACAATGTGCCATTACACTTTGACAGACTCAGCCAATACAATCAAATTATTTCTGACAAGCAGCCTTCACAGTTGAAACAGGTAGCATAATCCCAGCCTGTCTGCCATTGATTATCTAAATTACATGGGCTCACTAAGTAACAGCAGATATTTGCACACTGAGAAAAGTGTAGGTGCAACCAGCCATGGGCCAGGCATTAGATATCCCTTGGAGAATATCAGAGCTGGGAGACAGAGGGTGCCTTGCCCAGCCCATTTACACAGTGCAGCATATAGCGAGAGCAGGCGTGATTGATAAAACTGGACATCTGACAGGGAAAGGAAAGAAACCAAACCAACTCCAAATTACTTCCACTGGGGAGAGAACTAGTCATGCATCTTCGAGAGATTGCCTATAATGGATAGTCATAGAAACTGTATCAAAACACTCACAGGGCATTTTTGTTTGAGTGGAAATTTACAAGCGGAATTGCAAGTGGAACCTGACAGCTCATCAATAACGCGTGAATAATTTCCTATTCTGGTTGTACAGCTTATTTCTGTCCCATGCAAACATAAATCTTAGGTGTGTTCATGCCCTAGGACTTCAAAGCCTGTTTGGACCACCTCTACTCTTGTGATGGCTCATTTCCAGTACTAGAACAAAACTGTGATGCTAATTGCACATGATGCTAGACTGCCAATAGTTTTGTGGGTTCAAAGCAGATATGACAAATTCAGAGAATAAAAAACTACTGTAAGAGCTATTCAATACAAGGATGGCACATGTGTCTAAGAAGTCCCTGAGATGCACTTTTCTGAAGCCTGGAAGCTTGTGTCTGACAGCATAACTTGTGTCAGTCTTCACAAAAAAAGAAAGAAATAGAAAGAAATACTGCAATGAGTTGTTGTCTGAGCCTCAAAGTAAGATCTAATCAGCCAGAGAGCAGAAGAGTTACTAAAGTGGAGCTTGCTAGCAAGAAACCCCAGAAACCCCACTGCTGTCCATGCAAGAGGTTAACAAACTGTGATATTTGATAATCTCATCATCAGTGCCAGGAAAGCATCAGATGCTGTCACCCATTAATGGTAATCCAAGGATGGTTTTCATTATTCTGAACCTGCTTTTAGTTCCTCAGAAAACATTGCCTGCATCCAACAGCATGTCCAGGTTTTACTAGCTACCGTTTACTAGGTACCATTTTTGGATACCTCACCTGTGATTTTGGCTGGATCACTCAGTGTGTCAACAAAGAAGAACTACCATGAGGTGGACTAGGAAGGAAATACAAATTAGATCTATCCTCAATGAAAACAGACTGCAGTACCTGGTAGATACTGTGCAGGACAAGGAGCCAGCACAACAACAGTGGCCACACTAACTCATGTGCTGAGAACTTACGCTGTAGGAACTCATCCTTGCTTTTCATCTTCCACTGCTCTGCTTCCTATTTGAAAGACAGCGATTACAAAATCTCTGTCACAGTCCAGCCTCCCTCACTGTTTAGCATCTAAAACTTTTCAGGACAGGGTGTGCCCTCATATGTACAAAACCTGGTCACAGTGAGTCCATTTTTACTTGAAGCCTTCCAATTATAATGCAAATCAAACTGGACTACAAAATCCTGCAATGTTGCAGTTGATGATAAATATCAGTGTACCTGGATTTTAACAAGGAAATTAAAGATTAAGAATTAAAGGACTATCCTGTGACCACTTAACAGAAGCAAGAGCAGGTCACAGGCATTTCTGACTTGTAGTTCTTCATGTAGTCCAATACAATCTGCCCTTATTATGTGAACACTTAAAGATGCAACTTTTTCAGAAATTTTGTGCAGACTCTACACTGGTTAATGAGATCTAAAATAAAAGATGAACCAACCTTCTGAAAGCATTCTGCTCTCCTAGGTGGTCTCAGAGGCACCAAAGGCTCTTTCAACTAAATTCTATGGTACTCACAATATTTCTGGTCTACTCTAATGGTGCATGGAACCTCAAAGTTTCCAGTAGTTACTGAAACACAAAGAGAACTATTGGCAAGGCCAGTGGCAAATAAAAAGAGTTACCCAGCTACCACACCTCTTCTTACTCTTACAGACAGGACTAGGAATGTTTCTGTGAAATTACATATTAAAAAATTTAGGATGTTAAAGATTTTCATAACTAATAATTTTGAACAAATCCAAATTATCCCAAGTGATTAGTGGCTCTTTTGAGAGAGCAGTTGTTCAGAACTTTAAAACCACACTACAGTACAAAGGCAAGCAAGATGGATCACTGGTCAAAACTTCTCTTGCCAAAGACTCCTTGGCTAACACCGGCCTTGGTTGTTTCAGCTCTTGATTATCCTCCTGTGTGCAATCAAATTAGTGGCCATCTATATTCTCTCACTCATCCTTCTACTGGTTGTACTCACTTCTCTTATCCATCTTTCCAGTTGCTGTATTCACATTACTGCTCCCACAGCTAGTTCACAAGGCAGAAGTTCAGGCAGAAGTCCAGACAAATGAAAATCTGACCTGAAGTGCGAATGATTCACATTGTTACTTCCCAGGTGATTTCTGAGAGCAACCACATGGCCCTTGCAGACCACTGCTCTCCTCCTGAAGCCATGAGTTTTGAAGACCTTTGGTTTACTGTCAGAATGGGGGAATAGGTAGATGGCATATCTGTATAAATTTGTCAGGAAAGCCTTGCTGCAGAAGTCTGAGCTCCAAAATTAACCACATCCCTCTCTCCTAAAAAAATCCTGGCTGTGCTGGTTTGGTCTAGGAGCCCTGGGGTGTGATGTTCTATTTACTTGACCTTTTGACAAGTAGTGAAGTGGCTGGGGCAGTGGGATTTCATTTGGGGATTGTAAGGGTGGAGAAGGTGGTTTTTTATAATTTCTGGCCTTTTGTAGGATGCGATGTGCTGATGCTTTGTTTTTGTTGGTACAGATTATATTTTTAATGGATGGCAGGATGCCTGGTAACTGAATAGATACCGTTTGCAATGTCAAAATAAATAAACAAACTAATTGCATTTACCATGCAAATTACTGGCTCTGAGTTTTATTATCTGCAAAAGCTAGAGGTAATATTATTGGATTCCTTAGAATTGAGCCACATCATAGTACAATTAATGAAATTTTTAATTTATTGCCCATAAATTAAAGAAATAAGAAACAATATAACAGTCATGCGTACACAGATTAAAAAAGGGTAGCATATTAATACAGTCAGAAAGGAGACCTAGATGACAAACTGCAGCACAACACCACATCTCACCAAAGGGGCTAATTCTTATCAGGAGATCTTTTGTACTGATTCATGTCCACAAAGAATGCAGGACTGAGACCACTCTCATTTGCATCAATAATATTGCAAGAAATCACAGTATAAAAAGAAAAGCAATAGTTTAATCCATTGAATTAAGACCAGATATATTCAATACTGGTCAAAACAAATAGGTTAACTAGGAGATAAAAAAAATCTCAAGAGAAAATCACAAATGTAGAATTGGATCTGGTTTTGGTCCACTATTTTCTGCATTTGTTTCTCCACAAGCTGGTGGAGTTAAGAACTAAAATTTCAAGAGAAGTCTTGTGTAAAAGTATTTTGCTAGGTATGGTGGGCACATCTGAAAGTGCTTTTCAAGGCAGGTAAGTGTAAGAGAATATATCAAGAATAAAATGTTGATCAAGAAAATAACTCTGATGTTGTTACAAATAATCAGTTGACCATGAACTTTTCCTGACATCGTGTGGCTGAAAAAACAAGCATAAACCTGGGAACACTGAGTAGACACAGGAAATTGTTCTTACCACCGGTGTCAACACTTCAAAAAGCAATCTTGCAAAGAGATCATAAAGTCTCCCAGGAGTCATTCCAAGCCATGACAATCTGTCTTACAGCAAGCTAATGCTCCATTTTAATAATCTATTTTAAAAAAAGGCTCAAGGTATATTTGTCTGTGATCTCTAAACATCTTAATGGAAACTTTAGCTTTTACCCAAAGATGGTCAATAAAGCTAAGGCAAAAAACCATGGGATGAAATTCAACATTTGGAAGAAAAATTCAAAATAAAATAAGACAGAAACTTTAGTAGTACTACTGATTAACCATCTGAAAAACATAATACAGCACATGGGAGATGTTCCTTTACATTAGGGGCTTATACCTCAACAATATTTATTCTTTCAAATACACTGTATTGAAAAACTGTGTCTTTGAAACATCAGTTGCTGGATAAGGTTCTGTGGCCTGTGTCATGTGAAATACAGGTCAAAGTGGTGCCACAAAGTCCTCATTGAAAGATTTAACACCATTCAGTGTTTAGTTATTTTTATCTATATCCAAAACCATCATGCTTGGGATTTCCTGCTTACCTTACATCTTTTTCCATTTCCTAGGCCATTGGTAGGTCTACCTGGGCCAGTGAAAGTACTGAAAAAGGGGATAGGAATTTGTAAAGTTCTTCCAAATGGTTTCTCCATTGCAAATAATTAAAATTATGCATATGCATTTTAAAATTTTTTATTTGTACTTTTATCAATAAATTTGACTTTCAGTTAGAGTAAATTGTACCTCTAATGTTGGCATTAACTGCAGAAATATGTGGAAAATGTAGAAAGTGTTGATAACATTTTTGTGCTAGAAAATGTTGAGTCATCAGCCTAAAGATGCTGAGCATGCCAACCATCTTCTTTTCAGAACGCACAGAAGGTTGTGTTTGTATGAAAGATGAACCAAGAGAAAGACAAGACTCTGAGTTATTAACACAGACAATTTGTCGAATCAAAGAGCCTCAAGACTTCTAAACTGCAGGTTAGAGGATGTGGACATTCAGGAACTATGAAATTTTTTGGCTAGCTAAGTGACCTTAGGTGGTGAAAAGCCAGAGGGAAAAGCCAGCAGACAATAGGAGAAGGAGCAGAGGTGTTTAGGAACTGGAAACACCTGCCCACTGGAAGTGAGGTTCAAAAACTTTAAGCAAAGTCACTGCCTGTCTTCTGCACAGAAAAAAAGGACTGTGCATAAACAGGACTTTATGCATTAAAGAATATGAAAGGAAACAAAGTCCTTAAGATGAGGTCATCAGTTCAGAGACTTATTAGAGTCCCTCAGGAAAAGATTTTCTTGACAAAAAGCTACTTTTAAAAGAAAAAAAATCTTGGTAATTGGATACATACCACATGACAGAGTAAATGCATGTGGAAAGCTTGCCGAAGAAGCTCCATCCCAAGGAGATGATTTGCACCTGCCACTACAGGAACAAGGAGACTGTTGCCTTGTTCAGCGCATCCACTAGTGTTGGAAGTGGTGGGATCTGTGACTGTGCTTATCCCTCCACAGGTGTGGTCTGTGCCCAGGGTGCTGTGGCTGTTCCACTCCCTCGAGGGAGCTCCTTTTCCAGCTGGGTGTCATGGCAATAGTGGCAGCAACAGAGAGCTGTTGTGGAAGGATGTGGACTTGTCATGTCTGAGCTAGAACCACCTTCTTGGAGACACTGATGATTAGAAGTGAAACTTTGCTTGGACTCTGTGATCAAGAGGACAGCCAATGTGGACAGCAGATTTCCAAGGCAATATGCTTTTGGCATTGTGTGCTGTTTCGCAGATGGACTGTTACATTTTGTTCTCTTTGGAACATATTTAGCATGCATGACTTCCTTTCTTAAGTAATGAATTCTGATAATCATGCCACAGATTTCTGTGGGTCACAGTAGTAGCTATGGCTGTGTTTCCTTCTTTTGATCAGCCATTGAAAAAAGTGGGTATGTTTTCTCCATCAAGATTGTTTGAGAGCCATTAGCACCATGGGGTTCAACACAGTAAGGCTGAAGATTAATTTGACAGTGGTGAGAGCACAGGTCTTGCAGATTGGAAAAAGTCTGTCATGGAAAATCTTCTTCCTCCTTTTACGAGGAGGTGTGGGTGATTTTGGGGCCCTACTTCTTTATTTTATTTTGTCTGTGCTTTAGTCCCACTGTTTTACTATCACAACCCCAGGAGCTAACCCTGCTGTTGAGATGCAACGTTCTTGCAGAGAGGCTCAAAGCTGAGAGGTCATTCCAGAATCTCTGTCTGCTCAAACACTGAAGCTCGTTCAGTCATTTAAAACCCTCAGGGCTCCATTTTAAAATAATACTAAGATTGGATGTCTGTTTTTTATAGGAATAATTGCAGGCCAGGACTAAACATCCGAGCTCAGTAACATGGGTATCAGTTCCAAGATTACTTGGAACAGAGAACTTTCCCCAAACTTCTCCCCCACTCCTTATTTGGACACTGAGAAATAATTTCCTCAGTAGTAGATTTTTACTCAGTGAAATCACATGTTTTCTCAAAACTTTTTTTTTTCTCAAGATAATTACATTTGATAAGAAAAGGGAAGAAATAACAATGTCACATTCCTAAAGTGCAGACTGAAGCCAAATTCAAACTGCTGCTGTGTGGGGTCAGTGTTTTTTCCAAGGACAACTGACCCTGCTGAGCTTGAACACAGTCCAAGATCAACTCCCTAAACACCTGTTTAATTGCATATTTCAATGTCTGAAGACTAGCCATTGATCGCTGAATTAATTTTCTATCTGCATCCCACATGCATTAGGTTATTGGTTGAGGGCTAAACAAGGATTAAAGTGGGTTTTTTCACATTGATTGTCAGACTGGAAGTGGATGCTAAGTAGTGTGAGGCATGGATTTGTAATTCTGATCCCTCTGCCTGGTATGAAAATTGCTCAACATGTGTCACAGGTTCTAGATTTCCTGCCAGCTATCTGAGCCTTTCCTTAGCTAGCACACTTTTCACATTACTCAAAGATGATAAACAACAGCTAAACTGTGAAGGACTTTGCTCTTTGGGCACAGTTCTACTCGTGCTTTTGTGATTGAGATTTACAGGACAGCCATGCAGATAAGTGTATAGCAAGGGGAGTGAAGGGGCAGTAGCTTCTCCCCTCTCTGCTCAGACCAGACCTGTGCATGGCTTATACACTGGGCATCACCTGCATGACTGTAGGTCCTTACCCCCACCAACTCCCAGAGCTCCCTGTTGGTACAAGATCACACCCAGTTCTGTGGGCTGTTCCTGGTATCCCACAGGAGCTTTTGCACAATTGTACAGTCTGCATGTCAATTCTGGGATCAGAAATGAGACAAACTACTGATTTCAATCAAGGGATTTATTTAAACATGGAACTCCATGAACTGGAGCATAACTGTATGCTCTTGATGCATGATTTCCAAGTAGCTGTGGTACAGCAGAAAAAGAGTGACCTAAGTACCCTGCTGGCTTGACGTAGGCATGTGTTAGTACCCTCCTGATGACACTGAACCTGCTGAATTAGGAGGTACAAAGCAGTTTTTGCTCAATATAGCTTTATCTTCATCACCAGGAAACATATTTTTCAGTTGAATAAATTATTATTGTGAATGACCATATGCTACACTGGGATCTGCTGGTATGGTGGTGAGAGGAGCCAGTGAGCTTTTACTGAGAATGCTCCCAGCTGTTGGGAGGTTATCTAAGTGACACTTGCTATTGTAATGGAAACAAAAAATGTGCAGTCAGAGCCAGAAATTGCACACTGAGAAACTGAAACATACTTCTAAGAAAAGATCCTTACAATCATTCCCTTGCTTCATGATATGAAACTGGCTCATGAAAGAATCCCTAGAGAAGATTTATAAAATTTTACAGAAGAGGTAAAGAACCATTAACACTGAAGAAGTGAATTTTCTATGGGTGAATTGTATATTTTCTCTGCAATTCTATGGGTTAGTTAAAAAAGACCCTGTAAGATGCACTATATTGAAAATATAGGATTTTAAAGCATTACTTATAAAGCTTTTAAACACGACTGTGAAATCCTATTGTCTTCTACTCCAACGAATTCTTTCAAAGACTTTTCAGTCAGGGTACACAACATGAGAGAACTAAAAGCAGAGAACTGCTATTCCCACTTTTGCTCCCTGGGGAGCTTTGAGAAATCTCAAGCACAAATAGTCCAGCCAGCTTGTTTAGCCAATTGGTGGTCAGTTTACATTTCCTCTACTGAGTGAACTTCTTGACCGTACATTTTAACTGAGTCATTAAGAGCTCCTTTTCCAAGTGCTTTGGCAGGCAGAGAGCTCTGGTACTGCGGACAGACCACAAGAACGAGCACAGAGTAGAACAGTCCGACTTTAATAAGGCAGAAGAAAGTGATCCAAATGGATCCAGAAGTTAAAGCCACAGTGAAAGCAAAGGAACACAAGTATCCACCTGCAGATTATAACAGAAACCTTCATTGGAAAGGCTGCTTCTTCCATGAAAATGCCACTTTGGACATGTGACATGACCAAAGTGTTAATAATTGCTCAAGAATATTGTGCAAACAGCTGTGGAGTACTGGAGACCTGAAAATCCAGAGAGATTCCAGGTGTGCAATATGTACACACCCACAGAGATAATGCACTATGAATGCTCTAGTCACTCTCACAGGGTAACTTGAAGTCTTCAATATACACTAAAAAAGAGGACAAGGAATCTCCATTATGGGAAACTGGAGTAGCAATATGAGATTTGTCACTAACTAATCTCTTACAAAGTTTCAGCATTAATCACCAGCATCTCATGCAGGAAAGGACTGGATTCAAATCTGCTTGGGTTGAGCATGCAAGGAGGCACCAGGTGGAGGTGACATGGCTGCAGATTGTCTCATGTCACTTGAAACTGCATGAATCAAACACACCAACAATGGGGACTATGATGCATTGACTTTCTCCAGGAATCTAATACCTTATTCCCTCAAACTAGCCATTAAACCAGGGAAAAGAGCCTGGCTGCTGCACCAAGAGTGCTTGCAGAAAATGTGTCTTGAAGCTGCTAGAGTGAAGTAGAAACAGTAATCACAAATGGAGGATTTTATTCTCAGCTTTTCACTGAAGTGAATCTTCAGTTTCATAGAGTGAAAAATTAGTCAAGACCACCCAGATCAACAGTTCTGTTTTAAGTCAGAATTAATACAAGGGAATAAGATCTGCCCTTATCTCAGCTGATTTATTTATTGACAGGTAGGGGCCAGGACACCAGCAAATGTTAGGTAACTTTTATTAGAAATTTTGTTTTGCTGCATTTTCAACCTCACATCTTGTCCTGCCTGGGAGTTTCACAACCATCTAGAACTTGTCACAGTCCTGCTCAAAACTGGCTGTTCTTGGGGCTAAATGAAGAACAACTTTCTGCTTCTAAAAGCTCAACACATCTGCCTGGAGGTCTTGCTATATCAGAATTTCACAAATGTTGAAATGTTCTATCTTAATTTATGCATTAAAGGTAGCTGAATGGGTTTTAACAGAGAGAGAGAAAAAAAAAACCCTTTGAGACGCAACACCTCTTTTTCCAGGGAGCCAGAACTGAGAGTAAGGAGAGCGGGAGAACTGCCAGTAGACATCTCTGCATCACACACTAATTGGAACAAAGTAAACCTCTCCTATCCACACAGTTTTCATTTATCCAGGAAGGTTTGCAACTCAGTTGGCTGGCGGCAACTTTTGGAACATTGCAAGAAAATGTGGCTTAAGCATTATAAAACAGTGAATGCCAAATCTGAGTTAAAGCCAGTTATTTGAGCAGGGGTTATAGGCATTTTCCAATGATCACCACCACAGAAATAAATAAATAGATGGCTTGCTATGTATACACTCAAAGTGAATGTTGTCCAACATTCATAACTCTTTGCTATTAACAGTAATGAGGACACAGCTGTCTGAGCCTGGAAGCCAGTATTTGCAGATTTTTCTTCTCCACTGGCTTTCATCCGCTACCCATTCTTTGCTTATAAAAGAGCCCAAAAGGTTCTAATATTTATACAAAAATTACCTTGGCTTTGTGGTACTTTTGAGGTTGTTATAAAGCATGCTGACACATGGACAGATTTGAAACTCAGATGAAATATGAAAAAAAATTTTCTTCCCTGATAAGCTCCCCAGTGCCCTTAGTGCCAAACATAACACTATCTTTGTAGTCAATCATGACAGCTCCTAGAGTAGCTGGCAATGGTTGCTGCCATGGGCAGAGATCTGAAGATCTCCCTTCCTAAGAAGGACTTGTAACTCTCACTGCCTGCAGAACTCTAGGCGGTGATGCGAGTTTTGAGTCACATATAACTGGTCAGCTCCACAGTGCTTCTAAAGCAAATATAAACCCACCCCACTCCATTCAAAGATCTTACAGCACTTTAAATAAGTGCTAAAACTCACAGTGTATGTGACAAAATTTCATCTCATGGAGTCTTGGATATATAAAAAGCTAGAATCAGTATCAGACACAGGCTACTGCACTTCAGAACCATTGCACAAGGCATGTTGAGGTTGACTTCTGGAAGTCATCAGGTTCCAGCCTCCACTCAAAGCAGGGACAATTTAGTCAGGCTGCTCAGGACCTTTTCCAGTTGAGGCTTGAATTTCTCCAAGGATACAACCTTTAGCTACAAACTTTATGAACCTCTGTTCCACTGTTTGTGTTATCACCTTCACTGTGATAACATTTCTCCTTATAGCTAATAAGAATTTCCCATCTTGCAATTTTTACCCATTCCTGTCCCCATGCACATCTGTGATGAATCTGGCTTCCTCTTCTCTACACGCTCACATGAGGCAGCTGAGGACAGCAAGCAGCACAATTTCCTCATCAGACTCATGTTCTTAAGGCAGGGTAAATCCATGTCTCTCGACTGTCCCTTGCATGATGTGTGCTGCCACCCTCTGACCACCGCCGTGGTCCTTTGCCAGGTATCCTTCAGTAGACACTTGTTTTTCTTATGCCACAAAACCAGAATGACTGGGAGAATTGAGTGCTTGTGAAACCAACAGGAATCAACTGCACTCTGAATTCTCCTCCGGAGATAGTTAAGAGAAAATACCTAAAATATGAACCTCTGCTTAATCTAGTAGATGCTGTTGAGGTGAAAGAACCATTTCATTGGATGCTGTATGAACACAGAACCAGAACTGCACTACTCACATACACAGACCTGCACACTTTTGTCCCCAAAGCTTCAAGGTTAGTCTACCTTCCTTGTAGCAGAATTCAGAAATTGTTGACTAATGCTAAAAGTCGAATACTAGGCTGGTTCCATGACCAATGCCACAGGCAGTCCCATCAGCTCTGACAGTATCTCTGAAAGCTCACAAAGACACATGTTCTCATTGCGCATTCCCAAACCAAATGGTTCATTTCCAAGTAGCCTGCCCTGAAAAAAAAATCCATGTTCTTTTTAGGTAATTAAAAAATGGAAAAGTAAATAAATAAACAGAAAAGACAATGTTCCCAACAAGCAGGAACATTTAATCTCTGTGGTTATTCCTGGAGCAAACTCCTGCTTTTACTCTCCAGAAG
Organism: Pithys albifrons albifrons; assembly: GCF_047495875.1. Lineage (NCBI taxonomy): Eukaryota > Metazoa > Chordata > Aves > Passeriformes > Thamnophilidae > Pithys > Pithys albifrons. The sequence goes on along the minus strand of NC_092463.1, from coordinate 17,017,733 downwards.
GCAGATCCCAGTGAATCTTCCATCATGTGGGCCTGCTGTAATGGAAAGTTCATTTACATTTTTTCCTTTATCATAGTACTGCCCTTTATTAGCCCCTTATTGCCACAAGGTCTCTGGTCATACTCAGTCATGCAAGGTAGCAGGTGCATTTTAGAAGGAACAATCTCCAGCACAGAACCATGCCTAGCAAATTCTTAGCATAATTAACATTCTACCATTTATAGTCTTTCAAATCATCTCGAATCAGATACTCCAGACAGTGCTTAATTGAGCATTTCATGTCCCTGGATGGGTCATGTATTTCTGAAAGGGTTTCATGTCCCAAGCTTCTAGATGTCAGCTAGAGATTTGGTGGGGCAGAGTGGCTATTTCACATCTTGGGACAATATACATCATTTACCACCTTCAGAATCCATGTGGCCTCCTGGACCATTAATGGACACACTGCAAATTGTCAGCTGCTGATTATCTTAAGAGGTATTTTCCAGTCCATATAGGACACACCTATGCCATAGTTCTCTGGGATCAAAGCTATATTTGGGTTTATTACCTGGGGAACATGGAGGTAAAATTTTCACTTTTTTCAATTAAATTCATGGGCAGAGTTGGAGTCTTGTGTATAATGCTGTAAAATGTCTTATTCTCTTATGCCAATTTTCATCTATGACTAGTTAACCCCCTTGAAAACATAAAAGAGAGCAAATTTTGCCCCCAAATGCAATGTACTACCTGAAAACATAATACAGGTTTTACAGAACTGTATCTTTAAATAGCACTGATTTAGGGGGGGAAAGCACCTCCTTTCTAAAGCTGGCATGCTACAGTCTTTTGGGATGACTGCATGAAATCAACTGATTGCTGTCAATGCGCAGCTCTGAGCTATTCCATCACAAAGTCAGCTCTGCTTTTAATTAAAATAATTTCAATCTGCTTCTGAAATAAAGCTCCAGATGCAGTGCTTAGTGATTTTCTGGCAATGAGTGTTGTATATATTGCTGCAGTATACCTTTAAAAAACATGAGCATGATCCAAGGCTGCTCCAGCCATGCAGGGTTTGGGATTCCCCACAGGGTTTGCAATGGCAGGAAATTAGCAGCATGCTATAGCTTTCAGATCACATCTCCGCTCCTTGGCCTGGTTCCTGCTACAGGATTAAGGAGTGGCAGTCTGGCAAACGGACTCTGCACTGCTCCAAGATTCCTCCCTCAGAAAGGGGATGTCAGGCTACCCATTGAAGCTATCTCAGCTTTGCCTTGCTCAGCTATAGTGACTATAACTGTTGTTTAATGGGTGGAGGCTCTTACCCATGCTATGAACTTCTCTCTGTAGCGTTAGATAAAGCAAACACTTTTCATTTGTGCCTCTGTGCACCCTAAAAGCTGGAAACACATCAAAGGACTCAAAAGTACAGCAACCTACACCTGACAACATCTATCCCACTCCCAACTTGTGTGAGACTCTTTCTTGCTAAAATTGTTCCAGGCAGCTTTTAAGTGCTTCTGCTGTTACATTTTGTTCTATTCCTCTGCTACAACATACCCAGTGTATTCTTGTATAACTTGATACACTGCGCTGTCATAAAGGGCTTCAGTCTAAAAGCAATTTTCCCTCATTTCAGCAAATTATACCCTAGTCAGAAATAATCGTTCTTTTGTACCACCCACCATATGAACTTCAGCTTCTCTGTCATTTACAGTTCCAATTACTGACATTTTACCCTAAGTTTACAATGTACTTCACCTTTAATCAAAGTCAGCCTCAATAATGCTCCCAATTTACTGCTGCTCTAAACTGAGATGTCCACATACCTATCTACATTTATCTGGTAATAAAGTATGTACACTTAATGCCAGTAGGCTGGATCCATTCTCAACAGAACATATTCAAATACTATTCCTTCTCTGTTCTGGGATGAGAAGTCTTAGTACCACTGCCAGAAAGTGCCTTATGTTACACTGGTCTTGACATCACTGCCTTCAACCGATCATCTTCCACCAGCTGCCCATGTGTTAGGTTATCTTTTCATCTGCTTCTGGGTTCCAGTCCCTTAATTTCCCGATCATAATTGTAGCTTTCCTACGCTTCTGTGTATTACTGTTCATACAAACTTCCCATTCAGAGTTACCTACAGGTATGTGGGGGTTGTACCACAAAACCAGTTAATGCCTTTGATCCAACCAGCAACTTAACAGCTCACAATGTAATGCTTCACTTACTCAAGGGGCTGGATGGAAAACAAGAATTTTACTTTACACTAAATGAATAAATAAATGAATAAATAAACAATTAGAGATAGATATATAGATAGATAGATTAGATAGATAGATAGATAGATAGATAGATAGATAGATAGATAGATAGATAGATAGAAACAAGCTCAAAATATTATACCAAGGAAGACATTAAAATTATTTTTGTGGAAAAAAACCCAAAAGAAAACCCCAAACAAAGAGCACAGTCTCAGACCAAGCAGTAGATTGTGGATTATTTCAGATCCTGCAAGTTTATGATGCAGTCCTCTCCCCCTTCTCCTAGGGTCTCCTTTTTTAGCTGAAGCACTTCTTTAATTTTCTGTATCTGAATGCTTCATGAACACAAACAGCTTTATTCTCACTGTAGTGGCATGTTATTGATTTAGAGCTGATCCACAGAAAAATCAAGACATTTTTCCAGGACTTACAAGTTTGTATGTTCAAACTTGCAGATGCCCCAATGAAGACACCATTCACATCCTGACTTTCACCACGTAATGAAGGCCTCTACCTGAAAACCTAGAACCTTCAAGGGTCTCCAGTTAATTGCTTGGATATTGAGATTCCTTGGAGAAGTAGTCAATTCTGAAAACAATACTGAGCAAAGGGGTCTGAAATTGTATTGCCAGATCATGGCAAATACTGTAGACCAAATAAATGGGCATTTACGTGCTAAACTCCCACTGAAGATATAGGTCAGTTTGAGCAAGGGACTTAAGCCAAGCTTTAGGGACCTGAGCCTTCATTTCAGCTGCCCTGACACCTGTATGAGTGCCCTGTCACCTGGACCATCCTTCTCACACTGCAGTGTAGCCTTATGCCATGGGGCACCTGCAACCATGAGTTATGTCTGTAAAAGAGAGGGTTTTGCTCATGTTAAAACTGAAGATGGACTTCAGCACACCTTGTTGTCCCCAATGGGCAGAAAGTTCCAGCCAAGAGGCAAATGCTGAAATGACTCCCCTGAAGTGGGCTGGTGATATGTAACTCCCATTCATCTTCTGGTAGCTTTATTTTCTTTGAAAAATTCTCTCATCTCATTGAAGAAGTAAAGTGGAAGGCAGTCAATTGGCAGGTGAAGGGGTCAGAACATGTTAAACTTCACCCAACATCAGGCAGCTCTTCTGTTTCTGCATGGCAGCTCTGTCATGGGTCTGGTGTTTTAGGGACAAGACAAAGGAGCAGTGCCAGCACATTACCACTGCCTACAGAGTCTGGCAAAACATATGGTCTGTTTGGCTGATTTATACTGGCAAATGAGAGAATTCATATTTTCTATATATTTTGGCTTAACATCTTGATTGTGGTGGATAACCATGGCCAATTTCAGGCTGGAACCTAAAAAGAAACAAGACTGACCCAAAAAATATAAGGAAGAGGCCAAGAAAAACAGTGACTTTTATGTCATTGAGAACACTGCCATCCCTGGGCACTGTGGGTGCTGCAAATATACGCAAAAATTAACATAGGCCTGAGCAGAGTGCTGGTGCTAAGAAGGCACCAAAAATAATAAGCCTGCCAGGTAAGAAGAGACATCCTGTCAAATACTGAACTCTGCACGTTATACCACAGGGAGGTATTGCTCATGCAACCAAAGTCCCCAAGGGTCCCAGCAGGAAGCTGGACATGGACTGTCACCCACAGCCAAAACAGAAACCCATGGGAAAATGAGAGCAGAACAAGCCACAGAGCTGATGGACTGGGGAAAGGTACTCATGAAACCTGTCAATCTTCCAGCCCTGTTAAGTGACTTAATTTTCTTTTAAGCCCTGGAATTTTCTAGTTGGCAGGACTGTCTTGCATGACAGCTATTCCATAAAGGAAAGCTCACAAAATCTGCTCCAGAGCACACAGAGCTAATGAGTACATAGTGGCTTTAACTGATCTGGCACTGCAGAAATCCCTGGAAGTAAGACATAATAAAGGCAAGGCAGCAACAAAGCCCCATGTATCAAACCACTGTTAGCAGTGAGTCTAAGGAGTCATTCAGAGATTAGCAGCAGGGGTGCAAGCCCTGCCCCAGCCAGCACATGCTGGAGGATATGGCAGGCTGGACACGATTACTGCTCCTCTGAACTGAGTCAGATATAACCTGCCAACTAACTCTTGGTGACAGCTGAAGTCTATGTCTTACCTGGCTCAGAGCCCAGTGACCAATAACCCCCAATTCAGAGACCAAGCATAACAAAGGCCATTAAACCAGAGTATCAGTTAAACCTCTTTTCCTTGCATACCCTTTCCCTCTGTAGTCTACAAAGCTCAAGGGAGACGGGGATTCCTGGGTTCTTGCCACCTTGTATACCAAAGTATCATACAATTCCAAGAAATAGGGAAAATTGAAACACATCATGAAATAGAGGTCACAGCCTAGAGAGATTTTAACCTTCCTGTGTCTGAACTGTAGCCTGCACATCTAAGAAGACATGAACATTGTCCCTTCAGTGCTTATGCCTCTTCTCTGCAAACAAACACGTTATGTTTTGTAACACGACCCATTCTCTTTCAGCTGTCCCTCTCCATATGGCACTGTATTTCCCTTGTGGCTCACAGCTTAGTACAGAATAAACTAGAAAACTTTTAATTACCCCTAAACAGCAGATGCATACTTCCACAGAGAGAATCAGTTTATCTCAAGCTAAAATTGAAAGAAAATTCAAACACTCCTGGTGGTCATAGTTTTTCATCTGACCATCTGTCTATTCTGAACTTGCAATGTCAAGGGATCTGACAAAATCTAGGAAACTCTTATCATGGTGTCACTATTCTGGCAGGAGGAAAATACTGTACTAGACTCTCTGACCATAAGATGGACAGTGGCTTAGGTTCAAGACAGATTAACTTAAACCTAAGAAATTCACTGCAAAAACTTCTGCTCCAAGACCCTCCAAAACCTTCAAGATAGCCAATGGGGACTCGAATCATGACCTAAGCATTCTGGTCTCCAGTTGACTACCCAGCTATCTACCTAGAATGACTGTAGTTCATTCAAGTTCAGTTGTGTCTGTACTGTAGTTGTATTTATTTTATTTTTGCTTCTCACAACATCACACATAAATACAGTCAGTGGTGCTTGAAAGGCATTGGTGTGAAGAATGATAGACTTGCACTCGCTGTTACACTTTGCTGTACTCAGGAGCCTGCTATTTTTAATTCCAGTGCACAGAGATGTCCGTTTTCTTAATAATATGCCAGCTTTCTTGGCCTGCATGCTGTATTTCTTGGTTCCATTTTACTCATTTCTTTGTTAGTAGTAGAAGATTCACAAGTAAATGAAGCACTTGCCTGTGCTTTAACCACCAGACTGTATTCCTCCCACATTGCACTTAGGGAGGAAGCAAAGCAGGAGCAATCCAAGCCACAGAAGGCTCAGTTTACCTTGCTACAGACTGATACCTACGGCAACTTCTTCTATTAAGCCAACTCCTCCACCAGAAACAGATTAACTTCAGTGAAAACCAGCATTTCCACTCTCATTCTCCATGGGACGTGGGAGAGGATACCTTTAGTGATGGTCAGATATCTGTAGGAATGGCTCTGCTGATGAACCCTACTGTAGCAGCTAGATGAACCTTGCCTTTCCTCAGCCCCAGCCCATCCTCTGTGCTGGTGCAATGGTTTCCTGAGGTGGGGGGAGGTTCTCTGAGTGTTCTCAGATGTACTTTTTTACTCATGATTATTTTATGGTCAATTCGTGATTACCTTATTTCAGTTTAGCCCCAAAATGCCCAGCACAGAATCACAGGTTCATTTAGGCAGGAAAAGACCTCTGAGATCATTAAGTCTAATCTTTGACTGATCACCACCTTGTCACCCAGACCATGGCACTAAGTGCCAGGGGTTTCTTGAACACCTCAGGGATGATGACTCCAGGCATGAACACCTCCAGGGATGGCATGCTTATCTATGGCAAAGTCAGGAACTGAATACAAAGTACTCCAACTCAAGCCTTAGCTAGCAACTATAACTTCTTCCTGAGATGCTTCAGAGGCAACTTTTCTGTTGCTGTGATAGCATGAGGTTGGAATTTATATTTCCTCATACAAAACCCATCAGCAAAACCATAGTACTAGTAAAGGCTACACATCATGGCCCTTATTTAACCAGGAACTGTCAAAAATTACATATCCTTTAGGAAGTCTGAGCTCAACTTCTTGCAGAAGCTGTTCTCATGCAATCTTTCATTCTCTGGTTAATTTGGACACAAGAGCAGTGCTTCCCTAACAGGGATCACACATAGCCTTCAGGAACTGGCCCTCTGGAACAGCAAAAGAGATTGTCTCACAGACCAAGAGGAAAAGGAAAGACACAGAGCTGAACCAAATAGGATTCTAAAAGGCAATGGCAGGACTGGATTTCATTTGGTTTTCCTTTGCACAATCCCTTCCAAGACATAATCTCCTTGCTGTATTTCTCTCCTTTTCTTCCTCTGTTTCTGTATGCCCAGAGAGGTCACTAGAAAAGTCACTCTGAGGAGGCAGCTGGCTTGGTGGCTAAGCCACTGGGTAAGGAGCTCTGAGCTCTATCTCCAGCACAGCCATGGGCCTGCTGCAAGACCTGGGCTCCTCCTTTCAGTTCTCTGTCTCTTCATTTCCCTCTCCTCTCCCCACACAGGCACATCTGGTTCCTTCATTTTGCTTGAAAACTCATCTAGGCACAGGCTGTCACTAATGAGGTTGCACCCAAGGCAGGGCGGTGCAGTTGCAGGCTTGGATGTGGCTTTTAGGACTGCTTGTAATATAAATGATAATGATCTAAAGCCCATCTGTGCAAAGGTAGTGTTTCAAAGGAAGGAGTTTCACTCCAGGAATGCAGGACTGGGCACCCATAGGTGGGGAATGTAGGAGGTCCTGGCAGTCTTTGAAAAATGAGGAAAGCTGAAGCAATGAACTCTGCGCAGATGGGGCATGAAGAACAGTTCTCTCTTATGTTTGGACACAGCATCTTTCCATTCCCTTCTTCCTTTTAGCTTTTGTTTTAAAAATAACAATTAGACCTTCTTTTTAATTTTTTTAATTACCTTCTCTGCCTTCCTCCCTTTTCTCTGTCTCTAGGTCATACTCATCTTGCCTTATGCTTATCCTTTTCCTAACATCTGCTTCTCTGTTCTTGCAGTCTTTCTCTGATTCCTCTGTTTAACCCTCTTTAGATGCCCCTCCACCCTCTTCATCTCCTCACATTGTGAGTTTGCATTAATCAGAGAGAAAGCAAAAATAAGAGCCCACCCACTACAGTTCTTTCCACAATGCCCAGAAGGATCTGTGTTTGAGGCATGTTTTGAAGATCATTGTAAATCAGGAAACAGCAAGGTGGAGTGAAGGGAAACTGGAAAGAGCTCTCAGCTCACAAATGTATAATGCAAGAACACAGGCCCTTGCTTCAGTAAACTGGAGCCAACAGTTACTAGACTAAGTTCCTTGAGCAAAAAGTCATTATTATGACTAAACCATTCTGTATTTATAGAGAAGTAGTGTTAGAAGACAAACAGTTCAAGCAGCACTCTTGCACTGGATGTTCTTTGCTTTTTCCTGTATGTGGTCTTTTATTCCAGCATTAATTGTGATTATAAATCATTCCCAACCTGCTTTGGAATGAGTTTACACAGACTTCATGCTGCTGAAAACACAGAACACTTATGCATACAAAATATAAAGCACTCAGCAACTCCAGGGGTAAAAACACCATGTATCAGGAATCAAACCACAGAAGATTTAAGAAGTAAATATCATTAAGACACTTCTCTGTCTGCTGCCACAAATGGCTACAGGTACTTCTGCAGCACTCAGAGGACACTGGAGTGGGCAAAGTCATCACTGACAGATGTCTTTGAGAGGCACTTGGGCCAGGAAAGGCCACAAAGGATGAGATCTGGAGATAAAAGAGTTGTGGTGAAACTGAGCAGTGACCAGGATAGGGAAGGATCATGGACACCTAACCCTTCTCTATGACCATCCAAGCCAGAAAGAATGAGGCCAAAGAAGCTTGAAAGGGAGAAGAGTGTATTATATTTCTTTTTTTGCTGTGTTGAAACATATCAGCCCCACAAGAGGGAATGCTATGTGAACAAGTGGGAGCACTGGTTCTCCTGAGAGCCACAGAATGTGGGGCCTTGGCGAGCAGAGCAGGTGCCAGACTGGGCCAAAGCCACCCTGTCACAGCTTCCCTACATTTCACAGGGAGATAGGATAAAGGGAAAAGAGCTTGTTAAATCTCACACAGATTGCAGATCAAATTTTTGTCCTGTTTCACTTTGGAAGTCTCTTGAACAGGCTTGAAAGCTGAGGCTGCAAATCTCTCAGTCTCCCAGAGAAAGTTCCTGTGTTTAATACGCTGTTTTGACTGAAATTCAAAGAGAAAGTAAAGATTTCTGTTGGCCTAGCAATAGAAAATGTGGCCCAGACCTGTAAACCCATATGTGACCAGACAAAAACGTGTACTCCACTCAAAACTGGAGACTGCTCAGGAACATTGGCATGAGAATAACTCTGGTCCCTCTGCAGTCAATAGCAGAAAGTCTGACCATCTCTAATGGCAATCCATACCTGTGACTAATTTCATTTGGAAAGAAACTGCTGGAAGATGGTGTCTGAACACCAACATAACAAACCTGTAAGTTACATAGTGGCTCAGATACTGGGCAAAATAACTTACAGTTCACTCTTTTCAATCATTCCACCACAAAAATAACCCTTGAAGTGGTTTATGTTCTAAGAGCACTCTGAGTGCTGACAAGCAGGGAAGCACAGAGCAACTGAAATACCTTTAACATGAGCATTACTTATAATTAGCTAGCAATAGGATGAAGCCATGATTCCTGTGGTTCAGATTTTCTTGAATGACCTGGGTAAAATTTTGGTTGCTTCTGAGGTTCCTGTCAAGGTTCCTTGGTGTCTTGTCCCCAAGGTGTTCAAGGATGAAACTGCACATGACCCTGTTAACAGCACCAGGAGTCCTGGAAACAGGGGATCACTCCTTTCTATCACCACCACAGTGAGACACAGACTTGAATCACTTCCTTTGGTCACCACACTTTCCATCCCAGGGCACAGTTACAAAGGGCACACAGATACAAAAATAAATACTGCATCAAAACAGTGAATATCTCCAGGAATTTCACTAAATGAAAAATGAACTCTAAACCCAGCAGAGACCCCTGACAGGTCTTGTTTTCTTTAAGTTTTTTTCTTCCTTTAACACAAATATGATCCATCATCTGCCCAAATTAAAATCTGATGTAGACTTTCAAGAACTTCTCCCAGCTTGCCGTGGTACTCAAATGGCAGCCTGTCCTTTCCCTTCCATTCGTGTTAATGTCTCTCATCACCAAACCTTTCTCACAATTAGATCCCAAATATTTGAAAGTTAAAGGGACAGAAGTGAACAGCCCTGGCTGAAGAAAGTATTAGTCCTCCCATTTCTGCCAGCATGGATAGGAACATATGTGCCCTTTGTAGGCTGGAATGTTCACTGAAAACGTTTCCTAAATCCATACTGACTAGTATGGTTTGCATGGAGGGGGCCAGACACAGTTTAATTCAGGGGTTTCAAGTCCACTTTCATTTCAGCACTTCTTTTCCACTAACATCCCCATTTCCTCATTCATCTCCAGCAAAGTGAGCAAAATGAAAAAACTCCTGAAAATCTACACATTAGTAGATAAAATAATTGATGTTGATCAATTGGCTAAGATGAAGAGGTCTAGGGGTAATTTTCAAGGGATCAGATAGCAAAAATGTTTATTTTTATGCCAAACTCTTCAGTTATCCCAGGATTTAAAAACTCCTCATTCAAAAAACAGATTCTGGTTGGTTTTTTTTTTTTTTAAATTTTCCAGTCAGTGTTACCATGACATTGACTAGAAAATACGTTTTTCCCATCTTGGAACATAATGAGGACAATGATTCAAAAGCAGAAAAACGTGTCCCAAAGTAGCTGAATTTACATCTCTCAGCTGAATTTACAGGCTCTCAGAGCTGTGAAGCTCTTGTGGTCTCCTCATTAGGGAAACAAACAACATACATCATCTGCAACCAAGTCCTGCCAGAAAATTCAGACAATAGGGCAGAATAAGCCCAAAAGACAATTCAGTTTTAGCTCTTGTGTTTTTCTGCAGCAGTTCTGAATTAAATGCAATTCCTTAGTCTAAAGACAGGAAAAATCGTTTATTGAAAGCTCAACTTCTGTAGTTTGGGCTTTTTTCCTTGTCAAAGACCAGCTCACATCGAGTTGAATTGAGGTTTCCTCAGGCCCCACGTAACACTTCAAGTGGAGGGCCATCTCTCTCACAGACTGTGAGAATGATCACTTTCCAGCTGACTGGAAGATTTTCAAGAAAGGCAAGAATGAGGACCCTGGAAACTACAGGCCTGTCCATCATGCTTCAGTGCCTAGTAGAGTTAAAGAGAAGATTATTCTGAGAAGTATTGAAAAACACCTGAAAGACAATGCAGTCATTGGTCACGGCCAGCAGAGCTTCATGAGAGGAAAGTCTTGCTTATCCAACCTGATTTTCTTTTATGACAAGGTAACCCACCTAACTGATCAGGGGAAGCCAGTTGATGTAATCTTTTTGGATTTCAGCAAAGCTTTTGATACTGTTTTTCCCAGTATCCATCTGGACAAAATGTCCAGCATGCAGCTGGATAAACACATCATGTGGTGGGTGAGCGATTGGGTCACCAGTTGAGCACAGAGGGCAATAGTGAATGGGCTGACATCAGACTGGCCACCTGCCACTAAGTGGGGTTCCACAGGGCTCCATCTTAGGTCCTGTGCTCTTCAACATCTTCCTAAATGACTTGGATGCAGGACTGGAACGGATACTGAGCAAGTTTGCAGAAGACACAAAACTGGGAGGAGCTGTTGACTCCCTTGACGGCAGGTCTGTTCAGCCTGGAGAAGAGCAGACTGAGGGGAGACCTCATTGAAGTTACAACTTCCCCGAGAGGGGAAAAGGAGGGACAGGCACTGATCCCTTCTCTGTGGTGACCAGTGACAGCACCCAAGGGACTGGCCTGAAGTTGTATCAGGGGAGGTTTAGGTTGGATATTAGGAAAAGGTTTTTCACCCAGAGGGTGGTTGGGCACTGGAACAGGCTCCCCAGGGAAGTGGTCCAGCACCAAGCCTGACAGAGTTCAAGAAATGTTTGGATACTCTCAGGCACATGGTGTGACTGTTGAGGATGGTTCTGTACATGGCCAAGAGTTGGACTTAATAATCCTTGTCGGTGTCTTTCAATTTAGCATATTCTGTGATAAGCATATAAGCTGTACCTTCGATGCAGTGACAAATCACCTGCCATTGGATGGTTGTTTATCTCATAAAAATATTACTTCTCTCATGAAAGGAGTTTTTCTGATTAAATAATAGTAATAAATAATACTTTAGCTTACACTCAATGATGATGATATGAAACATACAGCTCACATCCTTTAAAAAAATTTAGCTGTACTTCAAGATCCTGGGATTGACTGCTGCAATAACTAAAGAACAACTGCAGGACAATTGTTTCTGCAATGTCGGACAAGCTTCAATATGAATGAAAATATAAAGATTTCTACTACTTACCAGCACACTGGTTGTTTTCATCCAACTGGAAACCAAATCGACACATCAGAGGTCTTGTAACAGTAGGATAGTTAGGAACAGAGCCTGGTGCTGGGGGCGGTGGATAAATATTTGAATAAGGATTCAGATACGGTGATCGATACACTGGGTTTGTTCGGGGTACACATAAATAGCCACCGTTCTGGTTCACACACACCATATCTCCTCTGCAGGCCTCAGGAATAGTCCGACATTCATCAATATCTGGAATGAAATTACAAAAGTTAAAAGAGTGATTGTTCCTTAATGGGACCTATCAAAAAACAGTTAACGTATTTTTCTCAAAACCTTGCAAAAAGAAAATTATATTCTCTATCAAAAAAGCTATTCCTTCCTTGTGGAGTATTGCTTTGAAGTTAGATTGTACTAAAGCAGGAAACATCCCATATATTCAATATATCCTGTGAACTACTTGTTTTATTTTGCTATTAGAGGATAAAGGGAGAGGAGAAAGCCTGCTTTGCCATTCCATAGAAGTTCAGCTTAAACACTGATTTACACATGGCTACAGCATGCTACCGCCTGTTCCTGCTGGAGGGTCTGTCCAAACCACAACATGCAGATCAGGATTTCAAGCACTGGTGGTTTGCTTTGCCCAGCTGTGAAAGTTGGATCCTGATTTGGAACTCTTGAGCTCCTTCCAATAGGAAAAGTTTGGGATATTCAGATCTGGGGATGCAGTTCAGGCCTCTTTCTTGCTTTGATTGAGATTGTTGCTGAATTAAATTTAGAGAGACACAACTGGTTTAGCCAAACTGAGCATCCACCTGGTTCTCAGGGCACAGAAGCAGTAGGTTATGACAGGGCAAGCGGTCTGCTGTGGGTTTTTCCCTTTGTGTTTGAGTGACTTTGCTGCATGTAAAAGATGCTGCCCTGGAGACTGAATGCCATAGATAAAAAGATGCTATTGGACAAAGTTCAGGTTTGGTTTCTCTACACTGCCTCAATTTATTTGGAGTTTCAATACTGAGCAGTGGAAGACTTTATCCAAGCCTGCAGGAGGAAACTGCCAACAAAGACAGTAAATCCTGGGTTTGAGAGAGAAAGAGGAGGAGGGTGAACAATCCTTGTCCTTTGGCAACTAGACTGAGCTCCTATCAGAATGCATCATTGCCATTAAAGTAGCACTGACAGCCTATTAGCATCTCAACAACATCAAAGGTCAGTATATACCTGTGCTATATGAAGACACACACATATTTATATATACACATATTTTTGTATATACATACTTACAAACACACATAGCTGTCACACAGCAAGAACTTTTTAACTAAAGCATACTAAGATCACCACAATGTTAACTCAGTAAATTCAGGACTTCTGAACTTGAATTTAAATGTATTGATTTAATTAAGGTCCTACCTATGCATTGCCCAGAGGCACGGTCCAGGTCAAATCCATTAGTGCATTGTTGCTAAAATGAGAGAAAAAAGGACACTCAGTGACTGTGAAATGAGAGGGTTGCAGAGTCAAATGCTCTTTGGGATTACTATGATTAGTACAACTCTTCAGCACTATACAGTACATGAAAATAAAGTCACTTCCCCAAAGGACAATCAGCAAGGCATGAACCTGAGGCCTCAGCAAAGTGTGCCAGCCCCTTAGCTCAGGGGAAGATTCCCTCAGGTGTGACACTGTCAGGCTGTTCCTCTCCCCAGGGGTCCCCAGCGCACAGTGTGTTACAGGCTTCACACCAGCTGCTAACACAGAAGTTACAGCCTTCCAGTCTGGGATCGTTTTCACCAGGTACTTGTTACCTCTCTAACAGACCCTAAAACTCCCCAGGCAGCTCATCCAGTACACAACACATTAGCCACTGACTGATCTGGAACCACAGTTAAAACATAACAAACTTTATAAAAATAAGGCTCTTCTTTTACACTAAACTTTGTAATTTTTAGAGGATAAATCTTTAGACAGCACATGTTCTGGGCATGCAAGATTACTGGAAGTCTTGTTCCTTCCTGTTCTGTGGTGCTGGTCTTTATCAGGGCTGCAGCCTTGAGTCTTCAGCACCTCCTCTGTGACTCTCAGCATTTCTAAATCAGTAAAAGTCCTGGTGACGATTGTCTCAAAGCCCATTAAAATGACTCTCTACTCTCCCTAGTTTTTGACTCGGCCTCCAGCTATTTAGCAAGAGGCCAAGCAATTGACCCAAGCACAGGATCCTGCCAGTAAACAGGTTGAACTTAGGAATGTAAGTGGCAGATATCCAAAAAACAGGAACCACTGAATTAACCAGAGGGCAGAGGGATGGAGTGTGTTCAAGATTCTTTTTTTGTTATTTTTGTTTCTTAATGATAAAGACACTTACTTTTGGACTTTATGGAAGAAATCAGTGGAAGAGTAAAGTACTTAGTTAATGTTTGGAAAAGTGGTAAATCCTAAATGGGAGACAAGGGGTTAGAGGTGTGAATCAGTGGAAGTAGATCACTGCAGGAGCTAGGAACAGGACATGAAGTGCAACACGTGGCACTGTTTGGACTGTACCCACCACCTGCACATAGGAATACACAAAACCATTGCTAGAAGTGTCAGACAAGTATGGAGGAATTCTGCCTTCATTTATTTTGGCATTCCAAGATGTTTTAGCATCATGTTGTGGAAAGCCAAGATATTCTGATGGGAGAATGAATAATCACCTTCATGTTTTAAAGAATGTACATACTCTACCTTTTGTTCTCCTTTTGTGCTCTGGCACATACACTACACCTAGGTTAGCTGAACAAGGTTAAGATAGTTTTTAACAAAATTTTCTTTTGGACAATGAATGGTGATTCAGAAGCACTGAAACTACTATAGAACTGGTTTCAACAGCTTTCTAGAACTTTGTTCTAGAAAAGATTCCAATATTGTTGAAATTGCCAGTTTCAATATCTTCAGAAAGAACTCGTTGTTGTCATTTTGGTTTCAAGTTACGTTTTGCTTAGACTTCAAAAATCAATTTATGTTACAAGATGTTTTTATAAAAATTGCAACGGAAACAATACTTTTTAAATTATAAAAATAAACCCTTAAAGACATCTCAAAAATTCCCCGGGGGCATGAAAAGCATTTCTCATACAGATCCAATGTTCACAAAAATATCAATAAGCATGACGTGCAGGAAATTTTCAATGTAATAGAACAAAAACAACTACATTTCAGAGACTTTTGGCAAAGGTATTTAGAAACACAGTTCTGGACACTGAGTATATCTGGATTATCAACTAGAAATCCAAACTTAACATGCCTTTGGGAACTGTTTTTCCTAATTTAAAGCCCACATGGAGCCCGAGCCCACAAAGAACTAATGTTTCTGCTATTTCAAGAACTGGACTGCTTTACTTCCATCCACCCTCAAAAGTCCTGCCTCTTGAACAGAAATTGTTTCAGGCATAAGTGAAAACAAAAACTAGGATACAGTCATTCAGGCTCACAGTCTAAACAGTCTTAAGATGAGATCCTGCTATACAAAGAAAATGTCTATTTTTATGAAATAATTTTCCAAGTGTGGATGTTCCCCACAACAGAACTGAGTGGTCCCTGCTCTCGTGGGATGGCTTTTCTTATTTCCTGTTACAGAAGTGTTCAGTTTAGAGGTAGAATCAGGTTTTCAGTGAGGTCCAGGTTTCTACAGGGATATTTTGTGGAGCTGGCAAGGATAAGTCAATAAGCTCAGTCCGTGTTCAACTCCAGAATCCCACTGGCTCCAAGTTCTCCCCTCTAAACCCTTAGATTACACAGCTTCCTTTTCATGCAAACACAGACCACAGAGCTCCCTATCCACCTGCTAGCCAGTTAAGGTTCATGCCATAAAGCGCTTCAGTACAAAACAGTGCACACATCTCTGCGTGCACCTCTCACCTGTGCTTTTCCAGGGCTTGAAAGGCAGACAGCCAGTGTGAAAGCAATCAGTATCCTGTAATGTGCATAAAAAATAGGCTGAAAACATTCTGATATCTGGGCTTATTACATAGAATTAAACACACATGAACACATTAACTTCTAGTGACACTTCAGTGTATTCCACAGTTTTGCTAACATGAATTTGGCCGCTGGAGAAGGAGTAATACAACTGTGGGCCAGATTCAGATCTCAGAGTCACCAATTTCACTATGGTTTTTATGAAAGCGGGATTGGAATCAGGTTGTACATGTCTACAGACTAATCTAATTTTTATGACACCCCATGCGGCAGCTGTTAAATGAACAAGTGTGCAATATTGAATAAAGCATTTTTGCCTCTCTCTGACACCTTTCTTTTGGGATTATGAAAGTTTTCTTGCACATTGTGCACATTTTACAGATGGGTAAGCCAGAGCACAGGCCCTGCCTAAGCTCCCAGTGTGATGTGTTGGCAAGGCTGCAGACATGTCATGCAGGAGGTCCTAAATCCAAGCCAGTTGCTGTAACCACTAAACTGCATATCATCCCCAAGGGACTATATCTGAGATTCAGCCACTTGTGTAGGGCCAAATCCTGTTCCTTTACCCAGCCTTGACTAATACATTACTCTGGAATGTACACACTGACAGGTCACCAGCTACGAGAAGCTGTTATCTTCAATGCACCCTTCCCTGGGTTCATCATCTTCGCATCTAGTGGGACCTACTGGGTCTCTCCACCGCAACTGAAAGAAGAGGATCCCTTGCTAACAGAGCTCTACAGCTATTTTTGGAGCTCCTTACCTGGAGCATAAAAATTCTGGTCAAGTAACCTCCCCCCTCCAAGTACTTATTAACATATAGAAAACCACAAAAGGAGAGTGGGAAATTATTTTTTTCTAAGTACTACAGATTTCAGTGTTTTGCTGCTACCTTACATAAAACTTCTCAATAATATTAGATCCACACCTTGCTTATCTTGGATTGTGGTTCTGAATGGCAACTGTATACAATACATTCCCACAAAACCAGTAGAGGAAGCAGGAGATATTTTAGGTAGCCTTAGTTCTACTACCTAAGCAAGCTGCCAACTTTCTCTCCTCAAGCTGTCTCTGATTTCCAGTGCAAACTGAGCTGTTGAGCAAGACTTACAAATGCATCAGACAAAACCACACACAAACAATGACTGACACATTAGAACAAATTTGTTTTAAATGAGGAGACAGGGACAAGCTCTAAAAAGTAAACATAAACTCTAAAGTGGTTGTTCATAATGCAGTGGAGACAGATCGTGCTTGTTGGCAGCTTTTGAGTGACAAGGAAAGGCAAATTGTGTGGAGTTTTCCTTAAAGTCTGATACAAAGCTTTCAAACTACACTGTCATACATTTAAGCTTGCACTTAATGGATTCCTCAAATCTTTTTGAAGAGGTAGTAAAGTGTGCACTGCCATAAGTGCTGCATGCTCACTTTGCATATAGCAAGAACAGCAGTGGAAGGGAGTACAGGACTGACATACCTAGCAACTGGGCTGTGCTGCACGTTGCTGCAGGACAGTGCACACTAACAAAATCCTCAGTAAAACCAGTCAGACAAAACTCAAACGTTTTAAAATAGTCCTCAGATTCCCTTGTTACAAGATCCTTTCCTCTTAGTGGAGCAGGGTGACCTTA
Organism: Pithys albifrons albifrons; assembly: GCF_047495875.1. Classification (NCBI taxonomy): domain Eukaryota; kingdom Metazoa; phylum Chordata; class Aves; order Passeriformes; family Thamnophilidae; genus Pithys; species Pithys albifrons. Next base: position 17,000,338 of record NC_092463.1, on the reverse strand, counting down.
CTGCCTCATGTTCTGTCTGCAACATCATTGCAATTTGCTTATTACTTTAGATCTCAAATCCCCTCAAGAATTATTAGCAGACAATGAAGCATGATCTCTCAACATTATATGCAGCTGGTCACAGTAGCTTGCCCAGCAGGCAAAATATTTTAAACTATTTTAAACTTCTGCAATAGTAACTAATTAGCTCCAATCAATCACTGCAGCCAGTGGGGTCGGTTGCTGTCGCAGTTCAGCACTCCCGCAGATGCGCAGAGTATAAGCACAGATCAAGAAGGAACTCGCCAGAGACAGCAGAGCTTTAATAACAGGCAGATCGTTTTTCCCCACCTCTGACCACTGAGATCCTGTCTCTTTGCAAATGGCTTTAGCAAGTGGATTGGCATACTGAATCCCTGCCACAGCTATTTTCCACAAGTAGGTTTCCCGTCAGTAAGTAAAGAAGTTTCATGCATACCACTTACCTTCTTAATCCTTGCATGTCCAAAACAGTTGGGGAAAGGTGGAAAAAAACCAGAGTCTGTGATGATGAATAACTAGAAAGTTTTTTCAAACATTACCCTCTGCTAGCACTTCAGTTCCTCTGTCATTTATAGTCCAAAGAATGAAATGGCAAGCAATGGAGAAGATCGGGAGCCGTCTGTACCTCCTCAGACACTGGAGAGAATACAGAGAAAGCACCTGGTTTTGCTTAGTTCTCTTCTGTAATTCAGCATTAAACCAATTGGAGGAGGAATGTTAAAAATGAACACTTCATTTTCTAAGTATGTTAAACAATGCAAATGGGGGCCTCAGCCTGGGACAGCTGGTTTAGATTACAAAGCTCACCAACTGGCTAGACTCCTCACAACAACCTCGAGGAGCCTGCCAGGATGAAACACAAACAGCTTGAAGGAAAGCCTCTCCCGCTGCAAACTTCACAGTTAAATGTGCCTCAGAGCAGAGAGCACCGTTATTGGACAGAAACCCTTACCAAGGGACTGGAGAAGGGAAGGGATTGTTTTCCTTGCTCTGAGAACAAAAAAAACAGCCAGGCTTTTTGGAGGCCCTCTAGCCGGTGTCCTGGACAATGAATATGCAACACTTGCTGCTCCGTGCCAATGGCATACTGATGAAAGGTTTGACCCTCTGGGAGGTGAATAACCCAAATTCATGACGATCGCAGCTACAGGAACTATATTGCTTGGGGATTATTTAAAAACAGGAATAAACAAATTAAATGTTCAAAGGAAAACAAATGGCTTGTCTGCAAACACTGGCCCTTTTTAAACTGACCCCATGCTTAAGAGAGCAGTTTATGATATGAAATATTTCTCAGGAAAAGCTTAACTTGCAGATCTCCAGTTATGATTGCAGAGGAAGGAAATAAAGTACTTTTTCAGGTGTTTTGCAACTTTGCCACAGGCAGAGCTTTAGTAAGTCAAGCAGAACATTTATGGGATGTGAGAGGTAAGCAATCAGATGCTGCAAAGATTATGCTAGATCCAAAGATGAACCCTGAAATTAAATACAGACATGGACATTAAACAACTACACTGAATTTCTGTTTTCTCCCATTTGAGATAACCCTTTATTTCTAAGAAATCATACATTTCTCTGTAACAGATTGAGAAATAGAGAAGTATAGTTGATGTAACAGATATTAATAAACCTAGCCTCTAAGCATGGACATCCAGCTTGAGATACAAAGACTGAGTTGCTTCAGGGTTGCTGAGCTCCCACAAGTTGTATGGGAGCCAATGGGAAGCACAAGAGCTCTGTACCTTGTTAACTGGCTGTAATTGTCCAAATTACCCTTCAAAAATGACAGCACCAGAGGCTTAGTGCCATTTTCTGACAGTTTGCCTCCTAGTGACTTGAGGCTTGAGGACTTGACTCAGTGGCTTGCATCACTTGCATTGCACTGGAAATTAAACTCTCACCTAGAAATATTCAAACAGTGCCATTACATTTGCAGATAAACAAGAAGAAATTTACTTAAATAAACTTCCCAAAAACTTAACAAAAACTGACATAAGGGACTTCTGAACATGCTGTTGGACATGTTGTGAGAGGAGTTTTGTCATGGGGCAGAAGACAGGTAAGAGATGATGGAAAGCAAAGACTGGGCAAATTTTCATTGCAGCAAAAGATTAACAGTGAGTATTCTCATTGCTCCAGAAGACCAGTATTTCTCAATACACTCAGTAATCTGGAGAGCTAATAGGTCTAAGAGTAGCAGTGCTTACTGTATGTTAGGTGTGTGAACATGTGAAAGAGCTTTGCAGCAAAACAGATGCTCTGAGCATCCAGCTGTGTGGATGGAAACGTTGCTCCATGTGATGATAATTCACTTGCTAATCCACTGAATTTTTCTACCATCACATGGTAAGATCATTGGCCACACACCAGAATCACCGTACGAGCGCAGCACCAGGCTGCTCACAAATAGTTCTGATTCATCAGCCAACTGGCAGAGGTAATCCAGCCTTGGGACAGGAGGTGATTCCAGATCTGACCACCTAAGGGGCTCCCTTAAGAAGAAATACTGTACAAATGTTTTGGTTTTTCCTGTCTCCATCTGACAGCTGGAGTGGATAAAACCCAGAGTATAAAAAGTGTACCAAACCACAACTTGGGCTAGTTTACAGCATGGTGACTGTTTTTTTTCCAAAATAAAAGGATTTGAAGTTATGGCTAAGTGGAGTTTCTGAAGTACCTTTCTGTAACTACCATCAGACACAGAACAATGAGATGCAGCCACAGCCTTCTCACAACTCACTTTGCTATGGAGTTGCATAAAGGAAGGCACTTGTGGTACATAAACCCCCTTGTTTCACCCTATAAAAATGGACATTTCAATGCATCTTTTAACTCCCTTTGCTGATACCTTCACCATTTAGGCTTAAGATGGTGGCTAAACTTCATGTGTAGGGGTGCTCTCACTGACACTGGTCTCAGCTATCCCTCCTTATTATAAAATCCATTATTTAGATTAGCTTGACATTGTCTTTATGAAGAGGTGCAGAACTGTCCCTGGTGTGAAATGGGGCTCTGATAAATAACTATGTTCTTAAAAGTCTGCTTTGTGCATAGCTAGGGCTGAAACTATATCTCCAATTATTTCTAAGGTTTGGATTTTGAAAATTGTGTAATATATTATCATAAGGGGCACATAAACTGTGTTGTATGATTTTAACAGAAAGCCCCTTGGTTGAGACGACTGAATGTATGAATTGAGCCATGCTCCTGCAGATAATACACAGCACTGGATGGACAGGAACCCTCAGCACTGGAGAACATAATCCAATGGATTTTGAATGCTAAGACAAAAGCTGTAAATAAGACAGGGGACTTAAGAAGAGTTAATTACACTTAGCACTCCTGAACAGAAAATCTATCTCACAAAACCAAATCATCATCTACTAACTTTTACAACACTTCATCTCCTTTTTTAATTCTGATATGGTTCTTACATTTCTCCAGAACTGCACCTGTCAAACACCCTTCTTGGATGTTCTTGTAATTTTTTAAAGTTCTCCCTCTCTGAACATTCTCAATAACATTGTCAAACTGTGGGAAGAGTCAAACCAAACGCACCTGTACAGTAGTAGCTCTGGGAGTCCAAAGTCATTCTAAGTGCCAAGTCATAGATATCTTTTACCCAGCCATACAGACCTAAAGTCATTAAAGGAATTCACCAATAACTGACATTTTAAGGCCCTGCACATCCAAGCTTTAGATGTTAAAAACATGAATTTTGCTCCTACCAGATCTTATGGAACCAGCAGAAATGGTAAAACACTCAGAACACAATTTCTGGACACTTGCAGGAACAATTTCATTTTGATAGCATCTAAGATTCAGGAGGTTTACATGTTGGGCTTTTGCCTGACTGTGGAGATTGATCTAAGTGTTCTTGGACACTGCCAGCTAGCTTTTTATATTGTCATAGGTTGATATAACACATGACAGGCAGAGGTTTGAAATGGACACATCTCACCCTACTGCCACATGAACAGCACCAAGCATATGGGAAACTGGATCTCAAACACTAATTCAGCCTGAGAAAGAGAAGGACTCATTTCTTCCACCTTCCAGGAAAGAACCTCAGCTGCAAACTCCTGGTGACCCTCCTGGGGAGGGCTCCCTATAATTTTTTGAAGACAGACTACTTTAGATTATCAGCTGAGGTCTGCATCATTCAGTGAATGAATTGTAATTGCCATCTCATAACAAGAATTATGGAATAACCTGTTCCAGATGGCTCAGACCAGAAGCTCAAAAGCACACTCCTACATATATTTTCCTTTCCTAGCCAAACATAACACAAGCAAGAATTAATAGTGAAAATTAAGATGGTATATAATTATAAAACTTCACCGGTGCTAATTAAAATGGACTGGGAATGTGGGTCTCTGAGATGCTGTGGTGTGTTGATATGCAACTCTCAATACTGTTTTTAGGAAGGAGAAAAGGTAACAGTTCCTGTTGTGCTGCTGTCTCTTGGGGCTCAGTTGTCTCAATGGGGTACAGTTACCACCTCTGTGAGATATCCAAGGAAAAAAGAGCCAAGACTGCATGCCTGCCTTCCTTCCCTCCTGTACAGGGACATCACCTGTGTGTCAGGCATGTGTTCCTTTGGGTGATGACACTGTTGACAGCGCTGCTCCTGAGGAGCTGCAAGGTGAAGGCCATTACAGTGTTGTAGCAGATGGTCTCACAGTGCCCAACCACAACGCCTTAAGTCTTTGTTTTACTTTATCCAACTCTACATCCTTGTCCTGGTTTCAGCTGGGGATAAACCCCAACAGTCTTATAGCTGTTATTCTTTCTACAGGTCTGTGGTCACTCTGATACTGGTTAACAGCAGAGTTTCTTTTAGGACAAAAGTTATCAGTGGATACACCACTGGATCCATTCTGAAATGCGACAACGCTAAACATGGCCTAGTATCTGACTTCTCTTTATTGCTTTGAAAACATATTAATCATTCCATTAGATGAGAAATAGTAAGATCCAGCAGGTATATACCAAATCCCAAACAGTTAAAACCATGCCCAGTGCACTGCATTTACTGTAAGATAAAACTATTTCAGGTATATTACCTTTAGCAAGATCAGGTTTGATGTTCATGATCACCTGTTTAGCTGCAGTGCTTTCCAGGACAGTCTAGGAAGATGCCTGAGGCAAAGAAAGAACAATATACTTGAAAGAATGCTTCAATATTGTCTAGGGTTTTTTAACTCAATAAAAATAAGGTAAATAAGTAAACTAAAAGCTTTTTATAACCTTCTCAGGGAAATTACAGAGTCTTTCACAGCAATTGTGGTGCATGCAACAACTCTTAGCAGATCCCTTCCTATTATTAGTAATTTGCAACAGCCTGCAACACTTCTCGACTTTTCAATCCTCAAATGACCAATATTTATGCTTTTAAAACTATTTTCCTGTAAAAAGTGTATGGAACATCATGCTGTACCTAAAGGCAAAAGATATACTCGAGAACTCACATCTCCCCCTTGTTTGCTGTATCTGAGAACATGGTGCCCCAGTCACTGTTTGTACTTTTACTTGTTGAGTCTCATCCTTGAGCATAGGTCTGGTTATTGCAGTTCACATTTTGCCTGAAACTAGACAGATATTTTAGTTTGTTTTTGTTTGTTTTATAAGATTGACATGTGCATAAACTGGGCTGTGGCCTTTACTCCTCTGCATTTCTGTCAAATGGTCTAGACAATGTGATTGAAAACAATGACCTTTAATGTTGTGACAAAATGTTTACCAGCCCCTTTTAATAGCAAGCATAAATTCTTTATGGCCAGTTTCAGCTAATAATGACCTTCCATAAATAAAGACCTAAAACTCTTAATACTCCTGGACCAAGACTAAAGTCTGTTTCGCTGCTGGAGCAGCCAACATTCACTCTTTGCAAGTGCCTGGGATACATAAACCACTGGTCTCCAATTACGACCAGACAGCTAGAAGTATGTACTAAAACCCCCCTTAGAAATATTCAGGACTGATTTATTTTATGCTTAAATGTCTTGAGACTGCAGTGTCTTTTGCAGTTTCCCAAGCCCTTTACCAACACAAGCACTGCACTGTGCACACTGTGCACATCTGGCACAGCAGCATCAGGTATCACCTCAGAGCAGCTGACTGTTCATCTTTCCTGGTTAACCTGGCTGTGTTTTCTGGCTGCCGGGGCAGAGTGCCAGGAAAACAACAGCTTCATACCTGTGCTTCTTCACCTCCCAGATACTTTCATTCCCTCACACAAAACTTGTATTTTGGGTGGGTTTTGTGTTTTGGGTTGGTTTGGTTTTGCTTTCTTTTTCAGGTTTAGTTGAGCATCCTTTCTCCTTTTTAGTCTGCTTTGGCAATTCACTCTATCCAGAGAAAATGATTACCCTCCACAGCACTGAGCATACTCTGTGTTTTCCTTTAAAACACTTTAGGTTCTGAATAAACCCAAACAAGCTGTAGAAATGCCATCTCTCGACAGGGATGCTTGAATGTTCACAAGTATGTGCACTATTTTTGCAAGGGCACCTGCCAGAACCCTGCTGATGAATCCGGAGTAGAAACAATTTGACATCAGCCCTATCTTCCAGGGCTTCCCTCCTTTCAAGTGGTGCAAACCATTCCCTTTTTAAACATGTTTCACTGTTATAGGTGCACATATAAGCAAATACTCGTGGTCTCTCTTTTCAATAAGACACTTGGCAAAGGTGTCCACATTTTTGAGTCTCTTCCTTATCTTAAGATTTCCAGGGTTATATGCTAGACAAATGTAGGAATGCCAGAAAGTTTCCCTGAGGAAAGGGATGATTTTGACTCTTTTGTATGTACTCACCTGTTTTCCTAACCCCAGAAGAAATCTGTATAAAATTTTCCTCAATTTAAAAACTACTACACTAAATTTACTTATTCCCACAGCAGGGGTTGCACCAGTTCACAAATTACCTGTTTACTTTCCAAAGCTAACCATGTTGTTTGGAAAGAAGTTGGCTATGAAACTGGATGATAAACATGATGTGTGTTGCTGTTTCCAGGCTCATTATTCATTGCTCTGCAGCAATAAGGACTGCTGTAAGGCAGCAGTTTTGAGTGCTAGGGTAGCAATTCCAACGAGCAGGGATGTATTCCTGTTTGCTGGTTCTGCTGTGTGTGCATAGCAGTGCTTATAAAGTCTTGCAGAAGGATGCAGTTCACAACACAGTGTGTTGTCTTTTTTTTTTTTTTGAATCTGCTGGTCTTTGCTTTGAGTTGCACTGGTTGTCACAGCAGGAGTTGAGCAGTACCAGGAGTTCCCCCTACAGAGTCTGGCTCTTCCCAGGGCTCCCATCTGTTCAGCTGCCGTGGGGTACCAGAACCTCAAGGAGCCACGTGAAAAGTCCATGGAACTGAGCCCTTCTTCCAACAGAGGCACTGCTAAAAGAGCCCAAAGCCAGAGCCTGATAAATCAATCAGTCCCCATTTTGTCTACTGTTTCAGAGCAAAATTCAAGAAGCTGACATTGTGCCAGATAAAGAAAATAGAAAGGAATGAAAACTCTGACAGGTTAAATGTGAAAAACAGAAATTCAGGCCAAGAAAGTTTGAGAAACAAATCATAAGAAGCATTAAGAGCTAATAATAAATTCTTTTTCAGACACACCAGGAGCAGGAAAACTGCCAAGCAGTCTGCAAAGCCAACAGATGAACAAGGTATAAAAACAGTGCTTAGAAAAGATAAAGTCACTGTACAAGGTTAAGTGATTCTTCTTTATCTGCTGGAGAAACTTCAAGAGATTCTCATAGTGGAATTTAAAAAAAAGAAAAAGAAAAAAGTAAAAACACATCATAAAAAATTCCTAAGGATGTGTCTAAACTGAAGTGCCAACAGGAAAAGTTGTAGAACAAATCAAGAAAATGAAGAATAACAATTCACTAGAACTCACTTGACATTTAGAAATTAAGTGTTGTTAACTGAATTAAATACAACAGTATGTAACAGCTGAATTATTTCTCTGAAGTGCAATCTCTCACAAAATGGCCTTGGTGCTCATCATGGCCAGGCTTTGCAAATGAAGATTAGGTAAGGGGTCTCCCCACGCTTGCTGCAAGCGTGCTGGTGGCTAAAATGGCCGATGTGGGATAGGCAAATCCGGTCACAAAAGGCACAGCGGAAAGTCTCCTTTGGCGATATTGTCAAGGGACGGTTCTTTCTGCGTTGTCCACAGTATCAAGCATGGTTCTGATGTTCAAACATGCAAGTGTCAATTTGAACACACCTTTGGAAGCAGGTGTATGCCTTTGTCTCTTTGTTTGACTGCATCAGAAGATGCCGGTTGGCTACGTTTATCCAACCAGGTCTGGAGATGAGCTTTGGTTAGGTCACCTTTTCTAGGCCCCTCTCTGTGTGGAGCACGCAGTGCTTTCCTTAAAAAAGGCTGCTTGGTCATTCAGGATGCTGCTGAACCAGACTGTCATCTCCGGGGCCAGTCTCAAATGACCAATGTTCTGAATCGCCTGCATGAAGGGTTGGGGCTGCAGCTTCCAGCACTTCCTCACCTGCCGTTTCGACCTTCGCCTGTCGCTACAGGGCTTTGCAATGTGGGTGAACCCTTCGAGCCTGCACAGTGGATTTTTTAGGTGAGGCACAGCATGTGCAGAACTGGCCCCACCTTTACTCCTAAGGTTCATCTGCCAGGGCCGAGTGAGCTTGGACGGTGACAGTGAATACCTCAGGACGTAGGTTTGGTTAGAATATCCTTCTCTTAGATGGATGGCCTTACAGGGCTAAGCGAGCTCCATCTGCCCGGGTTTGGGGTTGGAGTTGTCCTTCTAGGATGATTGCCAGAGGGCTAGCGAGCCCATCCTGCCCATGGACATACTTTGTCTGACCCTTCAGCTGAGACCTGTCTGGCATGGGAGACCCTACCGCAGGCACATACCACACAACCTTGTAAGGGCATGCAAGCTTCTCCTCCATAACAAGGGGGTGACCGTAGAGAGGGCCTTGGTGCTCGAAGAACAAAAAATACTAAATACAATATTGTATTTTATAAGTTTCCATATAATGGTTAATAAAATACAGAATACTAAATCAAATGTATCAGGAAATCAGTATCCCTGCACAGGGGACTTAGTGTTGATCTTTTAGGCATAGATTTTCTTGGAGACTACCCTTAAGAACTACATATCTCAGAAAACTAGCTCTGCTTCATGGTATACAGATTTAATTTTACATTTACTCACTTACTCCATGCAATTGAAACTGGCTTCAGCCAACTCCTAGCTGGCACCTGTAAATAGCAAACATGAATTTTTTTCAGCAAAACTTGGCAATTTGTGTGTACTAGTTGCCATTTCTTTTCAAGTTTATAATTTCAGATACAGTCCTTACAGCCACCCTTGGGAACCCCAGAAAGTGGCTACGGAATAGGACTGAAGCTGAGTTAGATGTGGCTGAGACTTACAAGGGTCTTGGCACTGCAACATGGAAGGAACCATTAGGAGGTCAGCTAAGATACCTTTAGAAGAGCAAGGAGGGGGTAAGAAAAAAGGAATGACCAAAGAAGGTAAGTTCAAGTGCTTTTTGAAGTGGAACTTCTCCGCATTAAGCCCATTGCCTCTCCTCTGCACTCTACTTCTGGTAGCAGTGATAAATGCATCAGTACCCTGGGCAATTGGGGAACTCGGTGCCAAGCACAAAGACCACAACACTGAGACAAAGTACATATAACCTTCTTCCTGTGAGTCACAGGTTCAACTATGCCTCAGTTTGGCCTCTCATCAGAATTTTCCCTCCTAGCTCCACAACTGGAGGGTTGGCCCTCCAGGACTTGATAATTGCAATGATTTCTGATATTTCCCTATTCCATTTTAGTTCCAAATGAAAATCTTTTATTCATGAACTAGATAGCCCCAGTCACATTTGGCCAGCGCACTGCAGACTTCAAGTTGTCAGCAAAGTATCTGACTATTAAAGTACCAGTACAAGGCAGTTGGAACCACTGATTGAGGTCTGCAGAACATCACAGTCAGATTGCAGCAGGCTTCCTGAATACCCAGGCCTGCCTACTTGGCAGGTTCTGGGAAGCACAGCATAGTCACTGCTCTGTCCTGAGTCCAGTAGGGACAGAGGTAGCACCTGCAAGACCTGTGCCTGCAGTGGCACTCTGCTGGTCCTTCATCCCAAGCACTCTGTAGACAATGTGCTATTCAGTCTGCATTTGGGTCCAGACAGATCTGGCAAGCCTTGTTATGACTCATTCATTTTCTTTAGAATCCTGTACTCCTCAAATGTTTGTAGTTTCATAAGCCTCCTCTAAGTTAGCTGAAAACTGTTAAACACATCTGTTCCTGCTCCTATTGTCTAAAATAAGGCAGTCTTCTGTTTGCCTTCATTTTTATTGGCACCCGCTACTTGAGCATAGAGCAACATGCAGTCTAATTATTTTCCAATTCTATTTCCAGAAAAAGTTTCAGTTTTAATGACTATTTTTCAGTGCTCCAGTCTACCATTCTAGCCACATTCTTTACCATATTTTTACTCCTGTTAGAATTTAGAGTTGGACCCATGGTATGACATGTACACCAAAGCTATGAACCAGAAATCAACTCAGTGATTTGCTTGTAATTCTGAAAACACCCTTTTATTACAAACAAAAGCATCACTCAAGTACTTATAACAATAGAGAAAACTGCTGCAGGACCTGGGGAAACACTTTTAGAAAAAGATTAACTGTGCATCCAACATTTCATGTCGGTGGCTTCCCCCATGACAAGCTGAAACCTGAATCTCTTTTTTGCCTTCCTCTATGCAGTTTCTTGGACACCTGCACCAAAAGTGTTGGGGATCACTCTCATTGTTGTTATTTATTCTCCTAAGAAAGTGACCTTATCTCTCCGTACAACTGCCTAAAAGGAGACTGTAGATAGGTGGGGGTTGGCATCTTCTCTTAGGCAACAAGTGACAGGACAACAGGAAATGGCCTCAAGCTGTGCCAGAGGACGTTCAGGTTGGACATCAGGAGGAATTTCTTCATATAACAGGTTGTTAAACATTGGAATAGGCTGCACAGGGAGGTGGTGGAGTCACCATCCCTGGAGTTATTCAAGAAACAACTGGATGTGGCACCTTGGGGCCATGGTCCAGTTGACAAGGTCATGTTCAGCTAAAGGCTGGACTTGATCTCAGAGGTCTTTTCCAACCTAACTGATTCTGTGAAATAGTATTTGCATTATACAGTTTTCCATTTAGGAGGCATTATTTTTATCCAACTCCCCTGATTTGCTCAAAACTGCTACTACCTCTTGCTGCTGTTCTATTTACATCCAGCTGCCAAGTTGTTGCTTAGGCTAAATATATTTTTATTGATAATACATACACAGTTTAGGAACTTCATGGATTATGGGTACCTAAGTTGTATAATCAGTTACCTTCATTTAGTTCTATAAATCCAGCTGCCTCTGCCAAACTTAACATGGGCTTCTGTCACTCTGGGCAGCCTTGAAAGGTCAAATTTTCAAAACCTTAGCATGTCCTTCATTCCCTACTCCCATATTTACAGAAGTTTGGATTTGAAGCTTCACAACTGTTCACTTTCTGCTCTCAGAGGGTCGTCTTTAACAGTGTTTCTCATTCTAGGGATTCAGGAGCTACCACTGGTCTGCTTTTATTAGTTCAAAAATCAACTTTTTGAACTTTGCTCACCTGATAGAACAGCCTTTGTAGAAAGCCGACACGTGACAAAACATGCCCCATTTGGAGTGTGATACATGCTTCTTTTTTTAACTCTTGGGACTATTCCATCAACAAACATTAAATACTAAGTGGCTGTACTACAGTGCTGGCTAATAGTTACTATTTCATAAACGATATGAAAAAAAATAGTTCCCACCTTGCTCAAATCTGTAAAACCTCTTTGGTCTGTGTGAGTTCAGTAAAGGATCGTAGATGCCGGCAAATGCATTTCATCTTCTCCTTCACTTGCAGGAAGTGCACACTATCTCTGTGTTTCAGCAGATCAAGTTGAAGTTTAACTCACACAATAACCAGAGTCCCTAAAATACACATGTGATATCTACTCAAATATGTGCCCTGTATGAACATTATCGCTGGGTTTTCACCCTTGTGTGTGCTGTCCTACTTGTTTGACAGTTTTCGTGTCTTAACGCATCAACTCCTCTCTATTCACTAACTCTGAATGTACTTGCCAATGAACCAAGGGAATTTGGGAATATATTCCACCTATGTTCCTTCAGGACAGAGACTGTAAGGGCAAGATCAGCTGCCTTTCGCCAAAGCAAAACTGGAAGTAATAGGGATAGGACGAGGGGTAATGGCTTTTAACTGGGAGAGGGTAGGATTAGACATTAGAAAGAAATTCTTGATGTGGGGGTGGTGAGATATTGGAACAGACTGCCCAGAGAAGCTGTGGTTGCCCCATCCCTTGAAGTGTTCAAGGCTGAGCTGGATGCAACCTGGACTAGTGGAAGGCATCCCAACTCCTGGCAGGGGGGTTGGAACAAGATGATCTTTAAGGTATCTTAAAATCATTCCATGATTCTATGAAAAATACACTGAAGTAGAAGCAGATGACTCAGGACTTCTGTGTACACATAAGCTTCCTTCCTGGGTATCTTCCAGCTGACTGGGCATTAGAACCACAATTCAAAATTGTACAGGTTTTAGGACTGTAGGAAAAAAATAAATTAATACCCTCATTTCTACATAATTCGAAGGATAAGATGTTCATACTCGTAATACTCAACAGCAGCTTGACGGCTTGAGGAAGGCTAGCTCTGTGCAGTATGAACCAGTCTGTCACTCACTTGAGAAAATGGCCAAATTGCATCTCCCAGTACAAATCAAAACACAAGGATGCATGGGATTCTTTCTCCATGATCTTGGATAAGCTCAAGCCACAGCTTCTATTGTTAAATAAGAAGCCGCAGCTTTGTGTTTTGAGTTGACAAAATTATTTTTGAACTTTAATATGATGTGGCAATAAACCCATCAAACCCAACAGTACGAAGACATTAATTAACTGCAAAGCTTTCATGAAGTATGTGATAATGTGAAATACTTACAAGGCAAGGATCTTCCATTCTGTCTCTTTCACCTTAGCCATCAGTCAGTCCTATACACAGTCCAGGCCACCTACCTCATTAGTAACTTTGTATGGAAAACGGGTCAAAAATGATAGTAAGTCACAATAATAAAATGCAGGCTGGGGACTGACATTTGGTAAAAAAAAGTTATTTCTACACTGGTCACCATAATGTATCAAAGTTCATCACAGTGACTAACTGGTTTAATGCAGCAGAGTTTAATTAAAAACACCCATAAAACCCCAAACTACACACCATGCATTCCTCTACAGTAACCATTAGACAGATGAACTAGTTACTTCCTTCTCTTCACACAGAATGCAGGATGAGCAAAGAAGAGCAAAAAAATTAAAGTCTACAGAGAAGAACAGAAAATCCTAACCTTCATTTTCCCTCCTTATATCAGGTTTGCAAAATGAATCCCTTACTAGAATTCTGTTTCCCTTACCACTAAAGATAACCGACAGCTTGTTAGACCAAAACTAGGAGAACCACTTTTTTTCCCTGCTAAAGCAACAGGAAAGAGAACAAATAAGTTAAATGGAAGAATGAAAATTTTCAACTACTGCACCTTGCTCATAAATTCCAGTGACTTTTTTCCTCATGCTGCTGTGTGAAAGACCCACACAATTAACAGGATAGACTATATGAGTCACACATGTACATGTGGGAAAGTGGTAAGGCAAATATATACAGAACAGTTATCAAGCACAAAGTAAACAGAAAAGAAAAATTAGAGGAAAAAATATATCCACTAATCTTTCAATACAAACAAAGCTTGAAGGTTTATAATGGTCTGTGAAACAGTCTAAGCAAGAAGAGAGAAACAAAGTAATGAAATTGTTTTACACTTTTTCGTGCAAAAGTACTGCCTGAACACCGAACCCAGCTGACTTCTAACAGAGTAAAAACCCCACTGATTTAACCTTGGAATAAGCCTTAGAACAGAAACCTCTAAAATATGGGGATTTTCTCTAGTTCAAGAGACCTCACCTCCTATGTCTTAAGGACTGAAGCCTCTTATATCTCTTCTGTGGAGGATTTTCTTCTCCCTGAAGAAGCTTAATGAGGAACTCTGAAGTTGTTCAGTACCTTTGCTTGTCATTAGACTTCCCCTCTTCAAACTTATTGTATAAATGGCATGGATTTACAGCATGCAGAAACAAAGAGTCTTACTAGTTTTCTTTATTGGCATTTTTAAAGCTTCCTGAAAGAGAAACATGTACACACTAAGTTCTCTGCAGTTAAAAGAAAAAAAAATTAACTAAAAAAGAACTGCTTCATTAGTATATTCAAAGAATACTGAGTAGCATGACTCCATTTCTAATTTATAACATGTAAGTTGCATAATTTTTGAAAACTAAACATTTTCTTCTGCTTTGGCTCACCAAAAGGCAATTTTATTGTGAAGCAGCTATATATCATTAAACAGACATGACTACAAGAACATGAGAGACTGCACAGAAGCCATCTGATTTCACTTTTCTTTATAATTGCTATAGGAAAAAAAAGGTACCTATGCCAGTCCAGTTTAAATGAAGATGCACATTTGAAGTACCCAACTGCAATGCTCTCAGTTGAGGTAATTTGAAATTCTCATTACATTTATTACATAATGTGGAACTTACTTTGGTAAATGTGCGGCTGCTCTCCATTCAGAAATCAAACTGCCAAACTGCCCATAATGAGTAAAAACTTTAAAAATCAAAACTCAGTATGGTCAATCCACTTACAAATCTGCACAAGTCTTCCACGAAACATTAATACATTAGATAAAAAGGACTCAAACAGCTCTTAAATACAGTAATTAAAAAACAACTTTGCTAGGTTTCAAGGCAACAAAAGAAATTCACTATTTGACCTCTATATAAATAAATGCCAATATTTCCTGCATTACTTTGGCTGATTCTGTACAAGTTTCAGTAATTAATTTTATTTAAATATAACTCTTACAACAATTCAACCCAGGATCTAAATGAAAATGAAGGAGTAAAGGTTGACAGTTCTAATATAGAACTTGCACAACAGTTACCTTAACACTGACTAACAAGGAATGGTATATAAAAAGATTTGGAAATTATGTATTTTAAACTGATGATGTTTTATCTCAGATTCACTATGAAGGTGACTTTTATCCATTAGTACGCAACTTCACTCTTTACCTGCCAAACAAAGTGTACAAGTTATCACAGCAAAATGTACAGAATAATTGCCTTTGGCCTTGGTCTTACAAAGATCTATTTACACATTTGATATAAGCAAGCACCTTCTTCCCTTTTAATTCTATACATGTGTTCAAGCTTTAAGCCTATATTGGGATCTACAAAGTCTTGCGAGATAAAAAGTCTCTCACATATACACCTGGGACCATTAGAGCCCAGTAGCTTTATATTTTTTGCTAAATTACCCTCGCTTCATCACGTGGGCATCTCATGAAGCCCTCATTTCCATAGTTAACTCCTTGGTGCTGATGGGTTGGACTGCTGAAAACAGGTATTAGTCTGGGAGGGGGCATATACCAAATCATTGTGCAAAGACACTGATGTGCCTCAAATTGCCCCCAAACGCAATCAAACCTGTAAATAAGAGACACGTTCTAATGTACATTAAGTAAATATGATAAATGTGTGTGGGAATGCTGCACCTGGTCAATGATCACACCTGACATGCTCACCATCTTGTTTTTGGGAGTTGATGTCATTAATTGAACACCTCAAATCAGATCAATTTTGGCTGGAGGGGGTGTTTCACACATTTGTTTTTCCGTTCTGGTTCTTGAAGGCCCACTGCCAATGGCATATTGTTTCAAGGAAATAACACCAAAGAGTTAATGCTGTCTACACGTAACTGAGAGAACTTAATATACCAAAGGTTTAAAAATCCTTTTGTCTTGTGACAATCTAGCAACAAGATAGATTTTTCTCAGTTAAATATTTCACCCACGCCCAAAACAAATGCCTACTATACAGAAGGCAGTTACTCATACCACCATTAGCATTTCCAAAGCATTGATAAATTTGCAATTAAAAGAAAAGCTAGGTACAATAGCAATCAAGTATATTATTCTTTTACAGAAGGCCCCATTGTGGTAAATTATATACAGCATAGTGTTCTCATTTTCCTTAAAGTGCTACCATCATCATATTGATACAAGATCATCTATTGTTTTAGAAGGTCCTTTAATACAGCACCAGCACTGGCATCAGGGGACACTGGTAGTGGTGTAAAAGTAGGCAGTGCATCAGAAATAGGTTTCATAAGCAGATGTCCAGAACTACTAGCTGGTGTTATGAGAGGGACTGCTGCAGATCGAGGTGCTAAAAATGGATTCACATCTGGTCTTCTGCCCATTCCTGAGACTGCAGAATCTGGAATGGAAAAAGGAACAAAAAACCCTAAACCAACAGTGAAAACACTTTTGTTAGAAAGCATTCCTAAATCCATCTGATTTTACAGCACTCATTCACAGAAAGTTCTAAAATTGCCTGTGACTTCTGCAACATGAAAGTCCTTTAAAATCTCCTTGCCATGGACTGCAGACACTCCCAAAGACTTTTATTCTCCCCGTCTTCTCTCACAGAACCAAAGAATCATTTAGGTTGGAAAAGACCTTTTAAATCAAGTCCAACTGTTAACACAGCACTGTCAAGTCCACCACTGAAATTCCCAAACAACTGAGGCAACCCCCAAAAAAATAAATCTACGCATCTCTGACAGGCAACATGAATACCCTTTGCAGTTCACCTGACATATCCAATGGCAGCCATGAAGTATCTGTCATGCTGAGTCCATCATGCAAAGGCACAGGGCCCCTGCACATGCACTGCAATGCAGGGCACAGGGAGGTTTCCCACCACAGAGTGTAGTGGCAGAGCTACCCCAGGGTCAGCCCCAGGAAAACCTCTGCACATGAAATGTCACCGACAGTGAGCCACAATTTAGTCATTATAGACAAAGAAATGGTTTTGGTTTTTTTTCCAAGTAAAATGGATACTTCACCTAATATATTACTTCTACGCTGCAACAAAAAAAGAGCAAAAAGAAAAATGAAACAATTTAGATTTAAATAAATAAAGACTGCTTTCAAAGAGAAACTGGTATTCTGCAGTGGACATTTACACTTTATAACATCCAACTACTTTAGGTGACTTGAAAGGGGACTTTTTAGCCCCTCTCTCTCTGTGAATACATATAATATGTAGGGGTTTGGTGTTTGCTTTTTTTCTTTTGAGTTTACAATTACAAGTTTCAAGCCAAACAAGCTTCTGCAAATTAGCAGACCTATATTAAGGTGAAGTCTTAAATACATGTAAAAAAATTAAGTACAAACTGGACTAGTTAAACTGATGACTTGGATCTCAAACTGCTTACACAAAAGTGCATTAACATGCCTAATATAAGCCTAAGTGTTCTCTGCCTTAGAAAAATCAAAGTCAACACTTTTGCACAGCTTACAGAGATTTCACACGAGGCCATACACTTAAGTGATTTTATTTTGGTCCTCCCTGAGCAACAAGGTTCTACATTACCAGAGAGACACTACAAGGTTGTATAACCCGCATTCTTCATTCACTTTGACACTAAGCTGATCAACAGGGATGCTGAAAATCAGGAGTGGGTTCACGGATACACCATATGAAGTTGTCTGCACAGCATCTGTTTGGCTCTAACAGGTGCTGTTAAAGCCTGTCCATACCAAAGGCAATTTGGTCCCTCTAATCTTCTGTAGTGAGATTTGAGAAAGTGGGGTATAGAAGCAACGGGAAAGACAGATAGAAGAAGAAGTGGAAAAAAAAGAGAAAGTAGCAAATGGCTGTGGGAGAAGAAATCAAATTCATAACTCACAAGTGAGGAATCACAGAATAATTAAAATCCTCTTGAAAATTCTACCTTTAGTTATTTATATTCAGTGTAAAGTTTCAAATGTTTCTTCAAGTGTTACCTTGCATTTGACTGTTAGATGGAGTACTGCTGGTTTTACCAGTTCCTGCTGCTCCTAAAGGTTTCATATCATGAACAGAGAGCTTGGGTGGGGGAAGGCCTGGGCGAGATTCAGTTTCAAGGAATTTCACAAACAGTTCTGAAAAAGACTGCAAGAAGCTACTAGTTATAATGTTTCATTGGTGCTCTGGTAAAAAGCAGTGAATCAAAAATACAAACACACATACACCAAAAAAGCTGTCAACAGCCTCAAAACAACTTTGTATTGTTACTTAGTAGTAAGCAATCCCTAGTGAGTGACAATGAAATTTATTTTCAAAATACACAATTTGTTGTTGTCTCACTAAGGGGCAGTTATGCAAAACTGATAAACTCTAAAGACAACACACATACTTCCAACCATGGTTCCATTACTGATTTAAACCAATTGTTTCAAGAATCCCATGCTAATGACATCACAGTATTTCGACTGTCTTTGCTCAACCAATCACTCTTCCAGAAACACATAAGCCCCAACACTTCTCTTAAACGCCCATTGCGTTCTTGTTTTACAGAGTCTTGAATAAAAGAAGCATAGAATGGTTAAGGTGTCAGTAGCATCGTAAGATAAAATTTTGCTAAGTAAAGCCTGTACTATACGTACAAAAGCACTAATTCTCCTCTTTCATAACTGTAGTTCATCAGACCACAGTTCTCTGGTGGCCTACACGCCTGAAGTGAGCAGAAAACCAAAGTTAATCAAAACCCCCAATTCCTCAGTACTCAGTCCTTGAGTGCATTATTTACTGATCTGCAAAATGCAAAGTTCCATAGACAAGTGTCCCCATGGATTATGCTATGAGATCTGTTGCTTTACAGTATTTGAAAGCTTAAAATACCAACTTTATATGCTGTACGTAAGAGGCACTAGTTGCAACAGCTGAAAAAGCTTTTCAAATTAAATTTAAAGGACATATGGGAACAGAGTCATCAAAATACAATGTCACGGTCTTCTACCCTGTTGAGTATTGCAGAATTCCGACTTTTAATATGTATTTAACTTCCAGCACTGTTAGTTTCCAAGATAAAGTCCACACTGTAAGAAGTCAGTGGTCCCAGGAACTAGGAGAACAGTAATTGTTTTCTCTACTAGCCCAAGACTTAGCATTGCATAATTTCCAATGTCTATGTATTTACTTGGTGAAGAAAAAAACTTTTGGCCAAAGCAGTTGCACGAAACAAATAATGCAAGATACAGTAGCATCAGTAAATGAAGCTCAATATACTGATGAACAGTAGTAACATGCAACTGTCCCATTTTTCCACACAAAGAATGCACAATTAATTCTTACACTATTAAAAATGTTCTGATGAGTTGGCCTCAAAGGTGTACTAGGAACACTCTTCGACCCAGCTCCTCCACTGAGCCAGCCAGTCACCCATCTCGTAACTCCTCTTTGCTCTTCAGATAGTAACTAGAAAAGTATTTTAAAAAACATAGTTAGGAAACAAAAAAGAAGCAGTAAGTAAAACAAGTGCAACTCATTATATTCATTCACTATAACTATGTGGGAATCCTACAGATAAAACTTTAGTTTCCATTAAAACAATATTCACTGCCTCCCAAAGACTGGCAGTATAAAAACCTGGCTCTTTATTTAAAATTGCAAGCCGCACATTCTTCACAATAACTACTGGTACATCTATAACTGGCTCACTTTTCTGTAACTGATATATTACAACTATTATACACATCAACACAAAGCTAATGCCCTTCCTTTCTGCATTAGCATTCCTCAGCAAAATGAGATCCACTCTATTAATGTTATCAAAAGATTCCGTCCTGATCAGCATGTTCCATATTAAAAAAAAAAAAATGAGATCAGAGAACAAAAACATACTGTCCCCCCAAGAACTGCAGGGATGGTCACACTTAGTTTAGCAGCAAGTAATTTTACTTTCAGGTAAGGATACTGCAAAAAACAAAAAGGAAGCCTGGTTTTCTGCAAAGTATTACCTGATCAAGTTCTTCCTTTTTTATTCCCAAGATACTTCCCATTAACCTTAACACTTCAAGACGTTTATTTTTCGGAGTATGAAAATGTCCAATAAAGAGATTTCTCATCAGGAGCCTGCAGAACAAAGAAAGCTTGTTGTACAATCTCCTGTCATGTAACAGCTGATACTATAACATTGATGCATTTATTCCTCATATGCTTGCTTAATTTGCAGTAATCCAAATAAACAAATGAAACACAAAGAACTAAAAAGGTCCCCCACCCATTTCCTCCTCCCACAAGTTATCACATTTCTTACACAGTACGTGTGAACTTGGACAGTATTTAGAAATACGACAGGCAGGAAGGTAAAACTGAACAGTACCTGAGCAAGTTTTGATGGACATACTACACTCAGGGAAAATGCTTATCTAAGACCTTGATTTAGGAGGGCAAATGACTATTTATAACCAACAAGCAATTGAACAATGTCAAAATAAAGTTACAAGATCACATACAGAAGTCCAGTTCTGCACTACTTTTGCAACTGTGTTAGTAACACATCTGTACGTTGAGAGGAATAAAATCCAAAAACTTATACCAAATTCTTCACTAAAAACTTACTTGTCCACTTTTCCTTCTGTGCTGTTCATAAGGTTCATTAGTTTATTTTGTACATCTTCTAACATTTCTCTTCTGATCTCACCTATGTTATGTCACAGCAAATAAACAAAAATTGGAACTTTGAAACAGTATTGCAGAATTTAACAAAACCACACATTTTCATAACAAAAATACACTAATATTGTTATGGTGCCTCTAAATAAAAAACAAAACAGTAAAATGTACTTGATTTTTTAAATAAAGAAGTGTCAACTTAGTAAGTCATTATTATTTGAAACCATAATCTAAAATTTCAGGAATGATACTCAGTGCTGAAGTACAGAAACACACAGAAGCTAAAGACACGGCAGAAGGTCTGATGAACTGCTCTGTTCCACCTGAGTAACACACAACTGGAAAGACACTCCTGAGCAGGGTCTGCAGTCCTGGGATGGCAACCTTTGTCGTAGTCTGACCAAACTGCATGCTGGCATCAGGTCTTTTTGATCTCGGTCCTTAACCTCAAATATTACCTAAATTCAGCTACTCTGCACATTCTGAGGTTGCTAAAGCCTTGAAGCACTGAGTTCTCCACTGCTCCAGGAAAATTACTGGGCAGCATAGCAACATTAGGAACTTCTTGTGGGTCTCTTCTATTAGGACCTTTCCCACTCGTGGTACTGTTCTGGAAACAGTATGCTGGGACACACTCCTGCATCCTTGAACCAGTGCTGTGCTTCACCACTCAGGATACTGGCAAGAAAGGCAGAGATATATGCAAGATTACCCACTTTTGGGAACAAAAACAGTTAAAAATGGCAGAGGTGAAATGCCCTTGAACCAAACAGAAAACTTAGAGGAAAATGGCAAAACACTTCAGTCAGGCATCACAACCTGAAAACTGTATGAATAGGGCAGTACAAGTGAGTGAAGGTGAGCTTGCCTAGGAGCATGCCAGGAGTCACTGCACATCTGCTGCCTCTTTCTGCATGCTGACACCCAGCTTTGATGCTGTTCTGTAGTGGCTGCAATAAAATCTGCTCATTTAGGGTATCACAACACTGATAATGACCTGCCTGGCCTTCACAAACACACTTTTTCCACCTCAGAAACATGAAACAGGAACTATTAGAAGAGTAAGAGAGGAGTTCAGATGCTGCATTCACCAGTGCTGTAAACTTTTAAACTTCCTGAAATTCCTGATCTTAATCAAGGGTCTGTCTACTATTGACACATTTGAGCCTCACACACTGGAGTCCCTAATAAGAAAGATACAAATGTAATAACCCATTTCTTTAAAAGCCGCCATGGCATGATGTTTTGCTCAAAAATTTCACAGCATCAACTTCTTTACAATTCTAAAATTCCACTAACACAAATTACTTTTTAACTCAAATACACCCAATTACTCCAATCATACTGTGTCAGTAACTCAGGCTTCCTTCTGACTTCCCACAAAACTCATAATAAAGAAAAAAAATTCTTCTAGAAGTTTTATTTGCTATAAATATTTTACAGCATTCCAATTGTAAGGAAACAAATGAAGAGTTTTCTCCTTCTAAAAATGCAGATATATTAGAAACTGGGTAAAAGAATCTGATTTTCAAGTCTGCACAAGTTTGTGTAAAATCCACGGGGTAATTTGCTAGAAAAACTTATGTCCCTCAAATCCTCAAGTGAAGGATGTAAGAACACTGGCAGTAAACTGTTGTTAGGCAAGAAAACAAATAATTACATATAATGTACAGAGAGTGTTTAGAAAATAAACTCCAAATGGCTTCACCTCAAGACAGCAAAAATGTAATTTCTCACTAACCTGAGGTTCTGCAAGATACTACCTTTTAAGTAATTTTTTTACTAATAAAAGTACAAGTAAGTCTTATTCACACACAAAAGTTTGACAAATATGTAACATGGACTGTCCATGTGAATACCAACTCTACCCTAC
The DNA here is from genome assembly GCF_047495875.1 of Pithys albifrons albifrons. Classification (NCBI taxonomy): domain Eukaryota; kingdom Metazoa; phylum Chordata; class Aves; order Passeriformes; family Thamnophilidae; genus Pithys; species Pithys albifrons. The sequence goes on along the minus strand of NC_092463.1, from coordinate 16,977,785 downwards.
AGTTGTATAAGCAGCCATGATCAACTTTCTTCCTCTCCCTCTATAAGGATGAATTCTTATCTCCAAATGCTACAGAAAAACTGATCAACTTAAATTTCCTACCATTTTAATACTTCTTGAGCTCATGTTAATTCAAGTTGCTTAGTTAAAAAAAAGTCCAACAAAACCACAAAAGATACATTTTTATCTATCTTACAGTTAATTTCTAAAAAGCCTCAACATCTTTGTAAGAAAAGTGACTTTTATGAATTTTTACACCCTTCAAATCATCTGGGATGTATGAAAAACATTCCACTCACATTTCCACAACTTTCAATCTTTAGTAAGTGCGTGACACAACAATGGTGACAGAACACGGATATCAATTAACACCAATAACTCCATGAGAATCCACACGGCGATTTTGTCTATATCAAAGAGCCAGGCTGTGAAAAGGACACAACCTAATGTGCTCCATTCAAATACTCCACGTTTTTATACAAACATTTTACCTCCTATATATGAATTTTAGACAGTACAGAATAGAACAAACTAATCACTGTCATGCTGTGAACACACAAAGTAAGTTCCTTATTCAAAGCAAGTTAAAACCAACCAAAAATATATATTATACAATAATATAACTCGTAACAGCTACGTCCATATGCATTGAAATCCACTCCAATAATGTGACTGCTCTGCAGCACTTCTTTCCCAAAACATGAAAGTGAGGCACAGGAGAGTTAATCCATGATTTCAAAGTTTAAATTTACTTAAACTTAATGTACTTTGTACAAACAGTTAAATAGAACAGCAATACTTGAAGAAAAACACTGGCAATATAATTATAGAATGGTAACAGTTTTAGGAGCATACACAGAAGCTGAGTTATTTGGATGTCCACAGAGTAAAAGGAAATAAACTACTAATGCCACAAATAGATAAATAAACAGCATTTCAAAACAAATTTCAATTAAATCCTACACTGTTGCTATTTCTCTACAAAACAAGACAATTTTGTGTTGTTTTTTTCAATTTTTATTCATGTGATGAATTTTAAAACAAAAGTAATAATAATTTAAATTAAATGTTACCATTATTCTCTATTTTTTGCTATCAAAAAGATTTTATATCAAAGAGGATCAACTTTTAAGGACCACTACATAGCTATATTCCATCCACAGTGACTATGCAACTCTATCATCAAATATATTTTAAAATGGAACACATCCTTCTAAAATTGAATCTTACAGCTAAAAAGGACTTACACACGTACTTCAAGTGTATGAAAAGACTAAGTAACAAAAAAAGACCTGAGCCAAAATTCAGCATGGACTGCTGTAAACCAGACATTTACAACAGTCTCCAATAATTCGTTAACCATTTATGGAAATCCAGAAAACTGCATCTGGTACATCTTATACTTTTCCATTAAAATCACTTCTCCTGCCAAAAGAATCCATAAAGAAATCCTTCAAAAGATTTGGCCAACAAAACAGTGTCTGGGAATGTATTTGGCCTATTTTCAGTAAGACATAATATGTTTTCTTGTGTAAATACAGAAAATGGTCTCTTTTTTTTCCTCTAAAAATTATGATTTATTCTACAACAACATTAAAGTGCTGTTTCCTTTATGCAACAATCCCATTTCAAATTTTTTTATCAAGTACATTGCTTGCCAATACAACACAGTTCAATAAAATACTGAGGTTTAGTTTTCTCTCCAAGTTCAAACCTCTCCTGTGCTCCTATGCAAGGGTTTGCAAACAAAATTAAACAATAATGAAGAGCTTCCCATTTAAGAGTGCCATATTTGCCTATGTCCAATTTAATTTCAATCCAGGGTGTCTGTGAACTTTTGCTGTAAATATCTGTAGTGAGACAGATATAACAGATCAGCCAATTACAAAATAATCCATAGTTGTACATTCATATAGCACCTTGAAATTTAATTTAGCTTGTAAAATTCATATGTGAACTCAGGGAGCACTCCTGTGATGCCCACTTGGATAGTAAGTAACATTCAAGTATGTAGTGGAAAAGTCATAAGTTTTGTAGGTTCTCGCTCGAGAAGAGTTTCAAGTGATATTTCACACCAAACTACCTGATCATAAGCTTCAAGAAAACATCACTTATTTCAAGAGTAAGACTAATTATAATTTTAAAATGAACAGCAACAATTAGTTGTGTATGTTCAGAGCAAGAGTTAACACTGCATCCAGCTGACAATCACACCTGTGCCAGAGCTGCTCCCTCTTACCAACCGCACACCCTCTCCCTTTATCTCACTGTATTCCTGTGTCTATGTCAAACACGGCAGTTAAATACTTTGGAAGAGCTGACAACATTTGGTATTCCACAAACTTGTAAAAAGATACTTACAGAGCTAAATCAAGGGCTTTGGTATTTAAAGGGGAAAAACCTCAAGAGAATCCAAACAACTACTACAGGGCTTTCTTTAGAGAAAGATTCCAAAGAGAAGGTAAACATACTTTTTTGTATTTTCTTTATAAACAAAGAAGTCCTCAAAATGTGTAATGAAATTACTCTTTGCCTCAGAGGATACAAATTTTGTTAAGCTTCTAGGAATACGACATTCTCTTCAGCTGCCTCAAACGTTTTAAGCAGAAATATAAAAAATGTGGTTACCTTCTTTCTTAAGCTCTTCAATTTGCTCTTCTTTGATGTCAAGCTGCTCAGTAAGTCTGGATGCTGCATCCAGAGCAGCATTTGCCTCTTCTAAACTTTCCTAAATAGAGGGTAGGAAAGGGACAAAAAGAAAAGCAATGGAGATCACTAATGCAACTACATTTGCACAACACACATCAAACGTAACAGATGCAGAGACTTCAATGACTTGTTCTTGTGTATGAATGTATTGCAAACATAGTCAGAAAATGGATGGTCAGCAGAGAAATGCTACTTTGCTTGTTTAGTCAAGAATTAGCATTCAGTTTCTTTGGGTTCAGTTTCATTATTCAGCCCACCTGCAGTGATGCAACTTTTTCTTCCAGGTTTTCTGCTTTTTTCTTCCATTCTGTGCTCTGTTTTTGGTGTCTCTCCAGCTCTGCTGAATACATGGCTTTTTCTTCTAAAGAGTTAAAAATACAAAATGAAACAAATCTTCATCAGCAACATGTAACTCTTTTAGGGATATGCAGCATTATCATATCTGGTCTTCATGAGGTAGAATTTAAATTTTACAAATGGATACTGATAATCAGTTTTCACACGGCCAGAATTGTTTTTACACATTTTTTAAAAGAAATCAGATTCTGAAATTCAGGCAATCAAAAAGAAGGCCAGGTAAGTAATATTTCAAAAGCAGCAAAATGTAATAGCTATGAAAAATGCTTGCTGTGATCTTCGCTATTTCTTGACAAACCTTACCCTGTTGGAACTGCTCTAGTACCATCTGCAGGTTGGCCAGAGACAGTGCATACTGTTTCACTTGGTCCTGGGAGATGGTCAGCTGCATCACAGTCTCATCTCTCTGCTTGGAAACCAAGTTCAACTGCTCCTGCAAAGATTCAACTTGCAGACTGGCCTGATGACTTAATGAAAATAAGACACGTTACTTAGGAAGGCAATAACAGAAGGTACAGAGAAAATTAAATCAGCAGAAACAGCTAACCACAAATTTTTCAGGTCATCTTCTAAAAATGAAGGCATTCCTTCCCTAATCCCTCTTTAAAAACAAACAAGAAACACACCAAAAAAACCCTCCAAACTAACAACAGATTTTAAGAAGTCTGGCAATAAAATTTTGAAAATTAAAAAAAACCCCAAACCCAAACAACTGCTTTTGTTTGAAGCGCATTGGAAAAAGAAAAAAGCCCCAGTATCTGTAAATGTAGCTCCATACTAACAAATGAACGCCCCATTTACCTTCCCATTATGCAAAAATATTATGAACCTGATCCACTCCTGTGCCAGTCTTTTTAAAGAGTACATGCCAGGCAGTATTTCTTGAAAGGCATTTGAAAAGTTAATGAAGAATTAAGAAATATTTTCATTTCACACAACCTTCTCCCAACACTTCCACATTCTCTCCAATTTTTCTCAATGAATTCTGCTCAACTCAGAAACCTCTCTACTGAGAAAGTTAAGAGCAGAATCTATCTGTGACACATCAAGAAAAAAAAGACTGCAGCTACACAGATATTTTTTAATTAAAATACTTGTTCATTTGGATAACTGTAATAACATAAAAAAGAAAAGTAGCCAACATTCATATAAATAAAATACTAAAGCAGTGAAGATGAGCACTGAGTAATTTTAATACTTGGGTTTTCATTGTTCTGGCTGGGCATGTTTATGGCAAATAAATAAAAACATGTGCTTGGCTGTAGCATCCCAGATTCTGCCACCCATCAGAGTTCGTATCTTTTTGTTCTCTTAAGTGCTTAGGATGTTGTAGAATGGCCAATCAGTAAAACAGAGCCATCAGTACCAATCCAGTTAACTGTGATATTTAAAAGACTACCTGGCATTCTCCACTGCAGTAGATGAGGACAAGAGTTTTTCTTCCAAAACCAGAACCTTCTTTCTTAGTTTGACCTCTCTGTCTTCTGCAGCTAAAGCTTCTTTTGTGTAGGAATCTTCCATTTCTAAAAGGTGATTGCGTAACCTCTCCAGCTCCTGGTTCAGGCGCTGCTCCTTCTCATGCAGATGCTGTACCTGTGTACACACACCTTCAGTTGCTTGTACTATCAGTTCTCATAAAAATAATTTAAGTCAACATATAATATCTCCATTGAAGCACATTGCATGTGTATTGATTTTAAATGCTTTTAACAAGTGACTGTCACTAAAAATAATCCCGAAAATATTACAGATGCAATTTTTTACTCTTTCTTTGTTTATTTCTTTCAACTTTAAATTATTGGGTGGTGTACCTCATTCTGCAGGGCACTGCTCTCCATTTGCTTCTGTTTGAGTGCTACCATGACTTGGTCTCTCTCTTGCTGAAAAGTAACAGCCTTTTCCTGCATTGATTTAACTTCATTTAACAGTTGATTCAATTCTCCTGTCTTGCCCTGTTAAAGACACAAACAAACGTTTCAAACACAGCCAAGAGTTTTACCAGAAGAGACACTGTCTTTGCCCAGGAGAGCATAAAGACACCACACCACTGATCTAACAAGGAAAAGGGCAGGATACTTACGGCCTTACAACACAGAAAAATACTGGGGAAAAGAATTATTTTGAAGTCATTTCACTTACATATCACAATACAGAGTAAAAGTTATTGCTAGAAGACACTATACAGGGCATTGCCTTAACTGACTGCTGTGAACAGATACCAGGTCTCTTTAGATGAGGCATATGTATTATGTACAAAGTGCCTCACACACCTGTATACTTGAAAATTTCACTTTGGGCCCAGTGTTTGGAATCTATTCTCTGATATATCCGTTTTTTAGGCCATGCACAAATAAAGCATCAGTCAACTTGTCTGAACTTAAGAAGACTAAACACACAAAGAAACCTTTAAAAACAAACCATAAGGTGACATCACTCCCAAAATTAGCCTTCAATGAATCACAGCAACGTCCATGAAATTGTCATGTGTCAATTTTCCATGAATAATAAAATTTGCTGCAACTTTATATTAGCATATGAAGAAGTGTGACTATATCAGTTTCAGAATTCACATGTACATCTGAATGTGTTTTCAGTTATTTGCAACTTTTCAGCCTGCTCCTTCCTTTGGTTTCATATGTTGCTTAGAAAGCAGTTATTTTTATTGAGTATGTTGGACAGAAGTAAACCAAATATTAGTGATACAAACAAAGAGCTTCAATTATTGGCGTTTATTAATGTACTAAAAATAGTATAATTCTTCTTGCAGTAGAACCATAAACCTTCAGGCAAACCTCTTTTTTATGTTGTGCTATCTTTTGACACATGCAAACACACAAAATACACAACTGCTTGAGTTCTCCATGGCAAATGCAATGCGTGTTAACAGGAACTTCATCGATTAGTGCAAATAAAATGTGCAGACAAACATTCCATGCTTGTGAAACCAGAAGCCTTTTGTCTCCACACTGTGTAGGCCAATGAGATGCAACACAAAGAAGTCAGCCAGACACAGGACATTTTCACAAGTCAGAATAAAAAACCCCCAAAATAGTAACATTCTCAATTTGTAAAATATTAGTGTGTTTTATATGGGCAAGAGTGATGAACCTAAGTCCCAATGGTAATTCAAAGCTAATTTTTCACAATTTCCTGCACTTTTGAGACAATAAACCTCTTCACTATTCTGTAGTATTCCCTTACAACATGATAGGGAAACCTCTGCTATGAGCAAAATGAGCTGAACATCTGTCTTATGTCAAACATCTCAAAAAATTATCCTAGTTTTTCACATATATTATGACAAAGTTGAGACTTCTAAATTATAAATTTAAAAATATACATATGGTTAAATGTAATTAATATTTTTCTGTTCCAATACATTACACTGCAGATGTAGCTGGTGGTTTGAAAATGTTTCAAAGACATGTGAGGGTGGTGAGGCACCACAACAGCCCCAGCAACAGGGACTCTGAGCAGCCTGGTCCAGGGGGAGGTATCCCATGCCCATGGCAGGGGGGTTGGAATGAGATGATCTTTAAGATCCCTTCCAACACAACCCATTTCATGACTCGAGGTATTTTTTCTTATACTTACACTGTGGGAGAAAAATTAATGCCAAGTTACTTACAAAGAGTTTGTGCAAATATCACTCTCTGACAATGGGTAATGCTCATAATCTTGGAAAATGAAAAGGGATGACAAAGATAACAGGGAGAATAAGAACATTATGCATGGAGTCAGACAACTGTAGGACAAGATTGACAAATGGCAACCAGATCCACCATGGCAAAGAGAACAGGGACCTGGACAGTACAGAGGAAAGAAAAAATTATCTATTTAGAATTAATTACCAGAAAAAACTGTCCCCTCGGACATACTCACTTTCAGAGCCAAATAACAAACAAAAAACATCTGCAACCTGAAGTTCTGCTGTCAAGTGCTTCTCAAAACTAAAGGAAGACTTTTGCACTGTACTTAACACCTGTTTCTCAAACAGAAGTAGCAATTCACACATTACTTAATTTTTTTTTAAAGGACTTTCTCCAGTCATAAAAGCAAAAGACCCATTTATCTCAGAGATGCAACTCCATTGGAGTAACAAACACTAGAGAAAAGTACATTGGAAACTTAGTCCTGCTGGCCCACTCTGCAGAAGTTTGAGCGCCACAAATTGAGTAAAAACCATACAGAACACTTAATGAACAAGAGGACCAAAGTAAATTATTAAGCAGCTGTTCAATAAATGAGCGATTTCAAAAAAAGTAGTTTATGGTTGCACAATTAACAGATAACATTGTCAAGCACTCACCTGCTGACTTAATTTCTTAATTTTGCAGAGGAAGGATTTCTGGTGAGTGTAATGCAGTAAAGAGTCACAAACATATTTCAGGCAAACACTTGAGGGCTACATGTCCACAAAAATACATTACCATGTGGCTAATTCACACATACCTGTTCCTTCTCTTTCAACAGCTTCTCAAAAGCAAGAGCTTTTTCCTTCATTGAGTGAGACTCAAACTCCTTCTCTTTCAGCATCATCGAAAATTGCATATTAGTTTCCTGAAGTGCACGGAATTCTGTTTCTTTTTCCCTACACCTTGCAACTATTCTTTCATTTTCTTCTTTCAGTTTTCGAATATCCATTTCTAAAATTAAATTTCTTTCTTTTAGATTAGTCACAGCTTGCTTCAAAAGCTCATTTTCATTTTCTTTGTTACTAAGATTTTCACTCACAGAAAGTAACTGGTCGCTTTTAGATTTAATTAATATGTCTTTTTCTCTAAGCGATTTCTGTAAGACATCATGTTTTTCTTTGATCTGCCTCAACTCTGACTCAGTCCCTTCTTGACTTTTTCTTTCAATCTCTGATGCTGTAGCAACAGAATCAGATAATCGTTGATTGTTTTCCTGAAGAGTCCTAATAGTTGACTCTTTTTCCTGCAACTTTTTTTTCAGTTGTTCCAACTCATTTTGAAGGAGTTTACACTCATCACTGGGTACTTCAGGAGGACTGTATTGAACTCCTGAAAGCTGTGAAACAGTGGAAGCTGCTGCCACAGATGGTGTTACCAAATCAAGTTTACTCAGGAGAATATCCTTGGTGTTATAAAGCTGTCCTATGCTGTGCTGAACTTGCGCTAATTCCTGACTAAAACTTTTCAGCTTCTTCTCATTCTGTTCATAACTCTGAATCAAGCCATTATAATCCACCTGCAGCTTTGAAGTACTATCACTTTCAAATGAAATTTGTGCTTGAAGCTTGTGTAACTCTTCCTGGAGGTGAGCAGACTCATGCTGCATGTTCTGAACTGTGGTTATGACTTGCTGTTTCCACTCTTCCATTTTCTTTACTTGCTGTTTTAGTTTATCACGTTCTTGTAGAAGTTCCTCAAACTGGTTACTGTTCACACCTCCTGACCCATTATCAGCACCTGTACTGGATGTCTGCAAGACAGTCAATAAGGTTTGGCATTTTTGACTTAGAGCATCTATTTCAATATCTTTTTCTCGAATGATACGAGATAAATTCTGAATAGTTTCTCTAGACATGTCTTGACTGCTATTTTCAGATCTGTAAGATAATTTTTGATTCTCCTCTTGCAACCTCACCAAAGCTGCTTCTTTAGCAGCGACCATGTCCATGATACTACGATACTCTGTTTTTAACTGACTGTTTTCTCTTGTCTTTTCACTTAGAACTGCTAGTACTTGTTCTCTTTCCCTCACATAAGCTTGCAGCTGCTGCTGAAGACTAAGAACATCCTGCCGAAAAGCTGAGGAAACTCGAGCATTGAGAGCTTGTATTTCCAAATCCTTCTCTTGAATGATCCGAGTAAGTTTACCAACTTCATCCTTAGATAACTGATCAATTTGCTGACTTAGAGAAACATTCTTTTCATTTAGAAGCTTAATCTCCATCTCTCTTTCTTTGATACCTTTGACCAATCTTTCAATTTCAGCTTTAGATAAGTCATGTTTTTCATTTCCATTTTCTCCATTAAGAGTCTGAACTTTGCTTTCCTGAAAAAGGTCAGAAGAATCAGTCTGAATAATCTGTTTCTCTTTGTGCAACTGAGTTTTAATCTGTTCAATTGTTTTCTGCAAATTTTTAATTTCCTCATCTTTCTCTAAAAAGAGTCTTTCATGTGTGACATTCATTTGCTCACACTGAAATTTAGACTCATCTAGTTCTTTTCGCTGCTCCTGCAATGACTGCTGAAGTTTCACTGCTGTTTGATTCTGATCTTCTATTGTTTTTTTGAGAAATTCTATTTCTTCTTCAAGATTATTTTTTATCACTTTTAACTGTGTAACCTCACTTTCAAGTTCAATAATAATATCTAAAGTTTTAGGCTCAACCACAGGTGTAGATCTACTTTGCTGATCCTTAAGGCGTTCAATTTCTTCTTTCAAATGATTATTTTCTTCCTTCATGACTGCAAGACTTCTGTCTTTTTCCTCCAAGTTCTGTTTGAGGACATCCTGCTTTTTTGAGACTTTCATATATTCCTCAAGTTCCTGCTTCACCTGTAAGGCTTCATTTTTGTATTTCTCAATAAATACTTCTTTCTCTTTTAAGAGATCTGTCAACTGCTTTTGTCCTCCCAAGCTGGTAGTCAACATCTCTTTTGTTTCCTGATGGTCCGTTTCCATCTGCTCAATGCTATTTTTCAGCTCAGCAATCGTAAAGTCTTTCTCTTGGTGGAGCTTCACCAGGCGCTCATGCTCAAGCTGCAGAGCAGTGGTGTCCATACTGCGGGCCTTTGACAACTCCTCAATAGTTTGCTTATACTTATGTGCTTGTTCCAAGAGCCTCTTCTCTGTCTGGTTTAATTCACTCTCCAACTGCTTCTTTTCCATTTTCAAAGCCTCCACGACGGTGTCTTTTTCCAAGCAAACTTTATTTTTCTCAGAAATGGCATCATTTAACTCCTGTTTTAGTTCTTCAATGGTTGTCATCAGCTTTCCATTTTCTGTTCTGAGGTTAGACAGAGATTTCTCTAAGTCTTCATTTAGTTGTTTATTTTCTGAAATGTCACTCTGTAGTTTTGCAATTTCTACTTCTCTTTCTTTCAGAATCAGATCTTGACCAGCATAGTTAGATTCCTCACTACTTTTTTCTGATAACTTGTTCAAGGATACACGAAATTCCTCCTCTCTTTCTTTGAGTCTGTGCTGCAACTCTTCAATTTCTTTTTTGCTATGTGAATTGTAGTCCTGGGCTTTCCTTAATTGCTCCTGAAGATTTTTAATATTATCTTGTAGCTGCTGCTTAGTTATATGCAAATCATTAAGTGCATATGAACATTGGCTTAGTTTTTCTTTCTGACTATCTAACTCTTCAATAGATTTCATCTTCTCAGTTTCTAATTCTGATACTTTCCTTCTTTCAAAATCTATGTCAGATTTCAGCTGTTTGATGATACTATCAGTTTCTGTGTGTTGCTTTGACAGTTGCTCTTTCAGTGTAATCATATGCTGAAAGGAACATAAAAATAAGAATTCATTAGGATAGGAGAACCAGTTGCAACTATGCCTTTCATTCATTTTTAACCTCTAAAAAAAAATTGAGAAGAAACAAAAATGTTTCTTAGTTGCCAACATAAGTTGGCAAGTACTATCAACTACACAATATTAAATTACTTAAATATCAAAGAACAGATTACACTTCACTAAAAAAAAACCAACCAAAAAAATCCCTATCTCACTAAAAGAACCCCAATTACCTAAATCCAGGAAAGCAAAAAAGGACTGTCAGAATTTGTCAAGGCAGTTGGAATGCAGCAAACCAAACATGTACTGCTTAAAAACCAGGTGGGATCACATTTAAAATAGCCATATATTATATTTTCAGCTTCTTGTTTGAGTTTATTTTTAAACAAGACTTGCTTGGATTCATTTCACAAGAAAAACTTTAAATGTTCAATTTCATGTAGCAACCAATCTTGAAAACAGGTGGCTTGAACTCTTAAGTTTACAGGTCAAACATATTGGAACTGTGACAAAAAAAGTATAATTTAATTCTGATTACATATAATTGGTCACCTTTTTTACTCCACGAATGCTTGTATTATAAAGAACTTGTAACTTATAGTAACTTAAATATTCAACACAATTAAAAATTATGAAAGGAAAAAAAGTTTCAAAAAATCATTCATGTAATTCAGCCACATCAGAGTATTTTCTGGTTAAATTCCACCAGAAATCCTGCAATGAAAAATCAGGTACTATTTAACTGGACTTTGTAAAGTAACAGCCCTTACAGAGAGCTGACATGCCATGTTATTTCTTTGTCCATAACAAGGGTGTTTCTTGCACTTCAGAATTTTGCACTGAGATAGCAAATATGCAAAAGTACTGGCCCAAATATTCTTTTTAAGCCTGGGAGGATAACTTTTATTTCCCTGCTATGTTCTAAGATCAACTTAAAAGATAAGCACACAGAGAAACCTAAATACTTATTTAGCAGTTCAGCAATTAGTTGCAGTATTTATTACCTGAGTAGCTTCTTGATTCTGCTTGTCTAGTTCTTCCAGCTCCTCTATTAATGTTTCTCTTTCAGCAATGCTTTCATCTAATTCATGTTGTTTCCTTTCCAAATCTTGTCTTAACTGATTTAATTCTGAATTCTGATCCTCTGTATTCGAAGAAAGAATATTCTCATGTTTATGTTGTGCACTCATCAGTTCCTTCTCAAGTCCCTCAAGATAAAAAAAGTTATAAATATTAGATTTTATCTTGTTGAAGTTTATGAACTGTTTCGATTTGAGACTGTTTCCCCCCAAATCAAAAGCAAAGCATGCATTTTTATGTTAGAATCTGTAAGCCTACATGAACAATACCCCAGTTAAAAATTCTCCACTGTGAACTATTTCTCTCTACCATTCATACACACACCACTTATTTCCTCATTACTCAGTTTAGGAGTACAGTTTATAAACTCCTGCACAAAAAGCCATGGTGTGGTAAGAAATGATATCCACCTCTGAGGTATGATTGACAACTGGGATAAACTACTGTATCTGCAAAAGACACCCTAATTGTAGCATGCTGCACAGTGAAACAGGAGTGCTAATCAAGGGCACCTGAGTAACATCATTATAAAAAATGTCATGGGAACCTTTGAATACATGCAAAACACAGAAGGCCACAGTCAAAAGATGCTTTGGATACAAAGCAAACCAAACCAAATCTCTCAAGTCTGAGAGTTTATAAAGTCAAGCAGGCCAAAAACTACAAATTGTGTTCAAACAACTCTGTTTCACTGCTTAACCTCATCAGCAAGATGGACTCTAGTATTACAGAGTACTACTACACAGAAGAGAGGTATTTTACAGCTGGTGTCAAAACTGAAACATGCTAAAGCAGAAGTGAAAAATTACATATTTTACAGAATGCACTGTTAATATTTTAAAAATTTATGTTACAGCTGCCTGCATAACAGTGAGATACATGGAACTTCACTGGTTTTCAACAGAATACACTGTGGAGTTTCACAAGTCAACATATATTGTTTCTATCAATTTCAAGTGTAATTATAGAATTAAATGGCAATTATTTCCTTTTACATTACAGCGTTATTTATATAGAAGTGTGAATGCTTAAAAAACAAAGTGCCAAAACATGTGTTTTCTCTCAGTTACTACCATTATGAATTTTGTTGTTGGCTTAAATTAGAAATTGCTTTACCTGATTTAAACTGGAAAGTCTTGCTATTTCATTTTCTGCTTCTATAAAGGAAAATGAAATAAAACACATAATTTTACTACTTTTCAAGCAATGATAGAACCGAATCATTCTCCCACCTTGTCCCAACAGAATCTGCTGCTCAGAAGAGAACAGTTTCACAGCATTTTGTGATGAGAAACATCAGTATTGTAAAAGATTCAAATGTACCATCAGTACCACCACAAAGCAGAGCATTACTTTTACAGCTGATTCCACATTAGAAGGACTTTGGTACTACAGCTTAGCAGTTATGCAATGTTAACATATTTTCTACCTACATGTGTATTTCTTAAACAGGCATGTTACAGTGTTTCCTTTAGGAGAAGATATTAGCAACCGAGTGCTTTATAACACACACACAAAACATACTCTTAGAATTTAAACAACCAACCTCTATTGAGGCTTACTTGCCTTTAAACAAAAAACCCCTATCAAACAGCTGGCAGACACTATTACTTACCTAATCTAAAACTTCTATGATGATCAAGCTAATTCTAATTCCATCTCCTCTCCTGCTTAGCCTTACTTCAATGGGCAATGCTTTTCTAAAGGAGCAACATTTAAGAGGTACGTATTCTCATATTCAGTTCCAAACTCATATTGAGTTTTAAATGTGAAAACCCATAAAAATTCACTAAAAATAAAAAATATTAATAAAAACCCCCATAATCTTAGTACCTGACAATGCTTGCTGTAGTCTGACAACATCTTGTGGTAATGATGTCTTTGACTGGGGCTTTTTCTGTTCATTCAGGAGAGCATCATGTTCTGCCAGAGATCCTTGAAGCACACTAAACTCATATTTCAGCTTTTCATAATCTTGTGCTAGTTGGATTTTTTCTAGCTTTGACAATTCTTGCTCTTTCAGAAGATTTTTGTTTTCTGCTTTGGCAGAAGACAATTTCTGATTTAATTGTCTTATTTCATCCTCTATGTCTTTTACAACCTTCAGCTCTTCCACTCTTCCTCCTTGTAGACTCTGAGCACTTTTTTTCTGTTCAGTAATTCTAGAATCATCCATGGCATCAGTGCTCACACCACCTAAAAGGCAAAAGAGATTGTCTGTAGTATTAACCAAAACCATCACTCTAGACCTTTTACTTAATCTCTTCTTCCACCTCTTCTCCTGACAGAAGGAAACAGCCTAAAACAAAGACATCATCGTCATCAACAGGAAGCTCACTTAAAACAGGTTAAACATTTGAAGCCATGCTATACATGTTACTGGTTTGTAAGTAGCTACTGGAATACTGACACATACCTAGCTCTAAATAATTTGGAAAGTTAAGTGTTGCAAGACATATTTTGTTCACAATTTAATTAGAATACTTGATCCTCATCTGTCTTGGTGAGGAGATGACAGAATTTACTTTATCAGGATTTGGAATCACTCAATTTTCTACGAATAGTTTATCAAACCCCATCTAATTCAGATTGATGCAAAATCTGTTTATAATTGAATTAGATTTCAAACATTTGTTAGAGAACAATTTGCTAACTGATGCACAAAATTTTTTCAACTGAAGAAAAACATTCTTTAGAATTAATGTTTTTACAGATCCATCATACTATCATGACATCCATACTCCTGTACAATCCTTTGTAATTTCCAGGTAAGTTAGAGAGTACAGAAAAGCATCATCAAGAGTGTACAGAAAAAAAACCATAAATGAAAGCACACTGCTTGTCAACTCACTTCAGTGTAAGCTCAAACACTTGCCCCTGCCCCAGGCCCTATTATGTCATCTGACTGAATGAACAGAACAAAAACATAACATACTGTACTTCCTCAATGGTGTGAGCAGTACTTATTTTGCAGGTAACTGGTAATGTGAAAGATAAGGGATTTCTGCCTCTGACTTCATTAAATTAGTCCTGCTGGTGTATGTACATGGAGTGAAAAACAGGCTACATCTTGATAGGCATCTGATTTTTAGAAATAAGTTCCCTATCAGTACAACCTTAGAAGTTAAGAGGCTGTGAAAATACTTCTCTTCTTCCCAGGAAGGAAATGGATCTCTCATTCCAAAAGGAGAGTATATACTCTTTAGAAGTCAAAGTCTTAATAAATAATAAAACAGAGGTTTACAAGGAAATCTTACATGTTTGTGCAAGAACCCCTAGAGGAAACCTGACTGACATGACTGGTTTTAGGGAATATGAAATACCTACAAAACAACAAAAAGTTCCTTGGAGAAACTACTGAGGTTCTCCTACATTCTAGTCATGCCATAGACCAAGGAGTGGTCCTTATAGCAATCATAGAATCATAGCATGGTTTGGGTTGGAAGGGATCCAGTTTCAACTCCTGTGTCATGGGCAGGGATGCACCCACTACAACAGGTTGTTACAGGGCCCTGTCCAACCTGGCCTTGAGCCCTTCCAGGGATGAGGCAACACAACTTGTCTGGGCAACATGTCCCAGTGCCTCACTACCCAATCTTTGAGCTTTTGTCAAGTAACCCAGTTGGGACAGAGTACTTCTCACAAAAATTATGTGCTGGTATTTTCTTACCTTCAATTCTGTATGTCTCATCCGCACCAATATTCAGTGTAAGTTAAAGAAAAAACTAGAAAGTGTAGAATTTAGAGCACAATGATTGACATGTATAGAAAATGACCCTGCAGACTGATGCATGTCAGAGATGAAATGCTGCCATTCCAATGTTCAAGCCAACCAGAGTGAATGTAAGATACAGGATACACACATCTCAAACGCAAAGCTGAACTGAAACTGAAATTCAAATTCCTAAACATCACATATTTGGTATCTGTTACACTGCTACATGCATATTTGATGCTTTCTTGAAACATGGGGTAAAACAGACCTTGCTGTAAACGATTCTCAAGCTCTTCAATTCGCTCTTCGTATTCACTCAGCTCTTCTCTGTGTCGACGACTTATCTCTACCAACTTCTGCCTGTGTGCATCCTGCAGCACTGACAGCTCATGTTGATGCTCATCTATTTCTTGACTTAAATTTTGTTTGAGCTCCTAAAAAATACCATTAGAGAAACAAAATGGCAAAATACAGTACAGAACCTTATGAAAGAAACAATACAGTAGAAAGAAAAATGTTTTCCCTAGTCAAATTAAAGGATTTATTAAAAGGATTTCTCACAGGACAAGTCAAGTTTCTTTGCTTTTGCCGTTTTGGATTTTTTAAACATGTAAAAAGAAATTCCTTTAAAAATTATGTTTACACAAATAGTATGCTCTACACAACAGCAAATATTAAACCAACATAGAGAGATTACAGGTCTTACATAGGAAGTTGATACACAAGGACATATTTCCAGTAACTTTCAAGGATGACATGCATATTGGTATTTTGCATCTTTAATAAAAAAGATATTTCTGAGAAAGGAGAATTTTTTTCTGTATCTAAAATTCAGTCTCATAAGTCACCAACAGCTTTACAAAGTGATGTGCCCTCATAAATGCTAGAGTCATTCTTTCAAGCTTTACATACTGTATTAATCAAATCATACAAATACTTTCCCAGAGTAACTGGTTTTAAATGTTGTACTTCTGACTGAAATGTTGCTGTGCTACTACAAGCTCACATGCATTTTTAATCAAGTAAGTGCTAGCAGCAGTTAAAATATTTAAAAGTCATGCAAACATATACAAAACCATAAAGAATAAAACATAAGAGAAGAAGTTTGTCATGTTACCTTAACAATATTCTGTAGTTTGCATATTTCACTTTGTTCAGCATCATTTGTGCCTTGCACTTTTGAGGACTGAAAAAAGAAAAAAAACACATATCCACATAAAAACTGTGATAAATGTGTATTTTTCATGTAATTGCTTCCTCTATTGATACTCAAAAGTAGAAAACAACAAAGCTAACATGAAGTAAAATTAAAATTCGCAGTCGTTTTGGTTTTTAAAAAATGGAATGGAATTTTTTAATGGAAACATTTTCATTTTCCGTGGATTTTTATTGTTATATGCAAATGTCTAAGTTTGGAGTGGGAGGTATCATTGCACCCAATAAGACAAGAAGGTTGCTTAATTTTGAGTATTTCCACTTGGGAAAAGCAGATCTCTGAAATCAGGCTATACCATCACAACGGCTTAAAAGACTGTACTCTTTCTCGTCTCAACAGATCTTGAATTACAACTGGCACAGAGAAGAGCAAGTAAAAACAGTATGCAAGGACCAAGCTATTACTTTGAACAGTACTGTGCTATCAATATAACATCAGTATCACAGGCAGGAAGAATGAAAGTATTTTTTTGAAACCCTGAAGAAGCATTTTAGGCAAATGTTCATGAAACCCTTTTCCTAACTTGACAAATCATGCATAAAAGCACAATAAAAAAAGCATCTGGAAGTTAGTCACTGGATGTGTCCCTAGTCATGTGACAGCAAGAAAGGTTTCAGCAATAGGTTTCACCTTTTCCACTGAAACATGTTGCTTGTAGAAATTTTTCAGCATGAACTCTTAGAAGATCCTCTCCAAAAACACCAAATGCAATGAAAACAATAATTTGGAGGGGAGAGGGAAGGCCAAGGAAGCAGAGAAATCACTCACCACTGCAATCTGCTTCCAGTGGTCAACCTCAGATTCGAGCCTTGAAACTTCATTGGATAATCTGTTTATTTCTTGTTGTGACCAGATTATATCTCCAAAATCCATGTCATCTCCTTCAAAACCTGAGGAATGTCTGACCCCTGGAACATAGGAAGCCGATGCAGTGGCTGGTGGCAAAACACCAGCTCCTAACTGTGCAGTCTGAGCTGCTGTCTGTACTTTCTGCAGTTGTTCCTGTAGTGCATTCTGTCTGGCTTTTAGATGGCTGATTTCCACCTGAATATATAAAATAAAATGTATTGTTAAATAAGAAGAATATCAAAATACACCCTACTTTACCCTTTGGAAGCCTTATGAAATGTGAACCAAGGAACTATCCCTCAGGACAAATTACTGATCACTTTCACTAAAACAAAACACCAAAAAGAAAGCAAAAATCCCCAAACCATCCAAACACTTTCATAATGGAAAAAAAGCAGTCTTCGCTCATGTGTTATAAAGCACCTCACACAACTACCAATACTTTTTTTTAGCAGCCAAGGCACACAAGTATCATAGCAAGATTCAGGTTAACAAGTTATAAAAGATTCAATACATAAAGAGGGTATTCAGTTATGAATTTTAAGCAATACATAACGTCTCCCCAGTTATTTTATTACATTTAACTTCTTTTAACAACTTAGTGTATTGAAAAGCTACATATTTACAGCAGAGTGAAATTAGCTGCATGCAATTTTCTTGTAACAACTCTGTTACTGTATTTAACAAGCAGAATTTTATACATCTCCAAGTTCTGCTTCCTCTAGCTCCCACATGCATTTCTGAATAAAGCAGAAATAAAACTCCTCTAGGCACACTGGCAAGTTCCTTCATTCAAAAGGCTATGAAATCTCATGTTACACAGCAGGTTATAAAGCTGATGCTTCCATCACAAAGAGCATTTCACAGATTGTGAAATATAGCTCTGTTTCCTTTCATTGTATATGTTAAGATAAATAATGCTATCTACAGACAAAATAACTGCTGCAAACAAGAATTTGCTCCTGTTGCCTTCCTTAAAGGTAAATGAATCAAAAATACAAAGCAGCTGAGTGTGGTTTCTCACAGTGATCCCAGAAACAACAGAAACCCTGACAGCTGCATGACATTCCCAGAGAGTTTTCTCTGTCTTAACTATCTCCTGGCAGCTCTGTTTACATTATATGATTCAATGAAACACATGTCTTAGTCTACATGAACAAAACAAGAAACCACAGCTGTGACCAGTATTTCCAACAAAACAGAGCAGATACTGTAACAAAGAAATTAAACAGCACAACAGATAAGTATTGTACACACTTACCGAGATGTTTTACTCTGTATCTTACCTCTTTCTGTTGAAGCTGATTGCGGTACTCTAGAGATAACTGCTTTATTTGCAGTTCTGCTGCTTCATGTTTTTCTTCTAAGTCACTACAGACTTTTTTCAGTCTATCATTCTAGCAAAAATGAGACATGAATGTTGGTAAACTCAGAACAGTTCTTAAAGAATCAGAAAAACACAAGGCTGACGAACAGTAAAGAAATAATTTAAATTGTACAGATTTCTCATTTTATTTCGTTCAAAACACAGTGATGTCCAAGTGTGGGCCCAAAATCAGGTTCACATCCACGCTTTCTCTTTTCATATGGCATGGACTCTGGCTCACTTTCAGAAAAAAGTTGTGTGATGACCAGAAGCAAATGCCAAGAATAAAAAAAATCAGGGCTGAATTACATCTTAGGCAGGTCCACAGGTGGAATTTAAGAACAGCCACAAAGCACAAACTGGAGCAAACATCCAGTGTTCTCTCTCTGATATCGGCCAATAGCAGCCTGCAAGAAACTATAAAAAGGACAAGCAGGAACAGTTATGTGCCCAAAATACTATCTTAACTTCACAATGCTCTAGAGGGCTGAAGACATACAAGAAAGTTGTTGGTTTAGAGACATAAAGTCGTAAGACCAACAAGCCCTTTTTAAGAGTGCACACAGTCACTTTCCACAAGGGCACATGGGATTTGTAGGCAGTTTTGGAAGTGCGTGAGCAGCCATAACTATGTCAAAATATCCACAGAGTAGGGCAACACAGAAAGAGAACCGCACGGGGGAACAGACACGCTCTGTGCCTGAAGCTGTTACAAAACACATGCTGTCCCACACCAGCTGGCCTGCTGGATCTGCTTCTGTTTGTGGTCATACACCAAACTTTACCTAGAGCTAAAAGGTAAGAAAACTTAAGATTTTTGCATCAGCAAGCTTTACAGAGCCATGCCTTTGCTGCAGTCCAAGGCCACATGACAGGCAGGAACAGTCACAGGATGCAGTAAACAAATATGCCTCCCTGTGATGGCAATTTCTCACAAAACACAAAGCCACATTCTAACACCACTGTCACCCTTGTTTCTAGATTTACCCTGGGACAAGCAACTTCAGTGCAATATTTCGTGTTTACATGATATAAACGTTATGTATTGCTTTTAATTACAATAGTGTTCCAAAATGTCTTACTTCAAACTTTTGTGCTGCATTAATACTTTCTATTTCTCTGAGTCTAGAATTGGACACATGGAGTTCCGTTGCTGCATCTGAAAGAAAGTGGAATTTTCATTTTTATTAAAATCCTTTTTATCTGTGAAGTAGACAACAGTTAAAACCATTATGTATTCATATTATTAACACATATCTTACGTCACACTGCTTTAATGTTCAGTTCTAAGTAAATATCAAAAGATGTTTTTATCAGAATACTGTCAGATTTATTTTTCAGACAGTCTTTCTGAAACAAATTTGATTAACTTCTATCTAGGCTTAAGCTTTAAAATAAGGGAAACGAAAAAGTTTTACTTGACTATTTTGTGTTCCTGAAACTGTTTTTCATTTAGGACTTTGGCCCTGACACGACAGTTGTGCGTTTCTCTGTAATCTCATGTGAAGTTTCAAACCAAGAACTGGTACTATTAAATGCACACAGCAGTGACTAAACTTTCAGGAAAAAACCCCAACAAATCACCCAAATCCACCAAAATCCACACAACAAAACCAACCCCATAAGACTCACTTTCATTTACAAAGGTGACACATCTACCATCCCAGTTTATCCAATACAAAAAGCACATAATTCTGTTCCTGGATACACTTCCTTTAATGATCAACCTTCCTTACATTGGCTATATAGACTTGTCCCATGTCCCACTTTTAATGGGCAGAAATATCACACTTCCCTTTATCAATGAGAAATCATCCTGAATTTATTATAGAGCAATTTTTTAAAAATTTGAAATAAACACAATTTCCAAATAAATGCTGTATTTCATTATTTCCTATGTGCTGTTTAAAACTGATGCAGCTCAAGCACTGCAGAGACAACAATCTACCCGTGGTAACTGTGAAACAAAGACGTTAAACACAACATCATCTTCAGTTCTGGTGGCAGTCAAAGCACTGAATGTAAGGGACAATATTAAAAACTAGGAAATATTTAAAAATTAGGAAATTAAAAAAAGGAAAGTAAGGAACTATTCGAAGTGCTCTTTAGGCCACAAAGTATTTAAAAGCCTCTACAGAAGACTACTGGGTGCCACTAGATTTTTTTACACCCTCAAGTCTAGTAACCAGTACAAATGTACTTCTCTGAACTTTTAGATGGAATTTGAAATTTAAAACAATTCTAAGCAAGTCTTTCAGAAATGTGAAAAAAAAGAGATAACTTCACAGTTATGAGAATAAATTTCTCTTCTGAGCCTTTTACCTGTGCTACCAAAAACATCCATATGAGACATGCAGGATCAGCTTGCCAACCAGATCTATAAAACAGACACTTTCACAACGTGTTTTCGCAATGCTTCATAGATTAGAGGGTGCAAACGAAGTAGAATTACTTAATTTCACATTTAAGATGACTATTCAGAAGTCTTAGCTGTTCTTTGTGCTTGCTATTCTTAACCCCACTTTGAGAAAGCTGAATTTTAAAGCACTTTACAGTTACAAGATGGTAACACTACAGGGGTATTAACCTATTGTTATTTATTACCACATTATAAAAATGTTTTACTAGGAAAAAAAGTCTTATTCAAAAGTATTTGACAAAACTCATTATTAAAAATATAAAGAAAATTACTATATTCTATAATAGACTTACTATTGCTTTATTGACTATCTTACTCTGATGTCTTGACTTTTTTTTTCCTAATTTTATTTTAAACATAAATCGCCCTAGCCTTTAATCCCCATGAAACAAGGGCCACATTCTCGTACATGGCTGTAGAAGAGTTGCAGAACTGGATATGTTTCTCTGGGCCCAACTGAAATACAAACAAAACCACCAGAAACACTGGACCTTTGCCTGTGTGACACGTCAGACTTAGATCACACCAGTGGCAAAACAACCTCTGTACTGCTACAACTCGGCAGTTTTATGAAAGCAGTGTAAAAGCAGCTAATCATCTGGGGGCTTAGATAAACTACGTAAGCAGAATGGAAGAAGAGTCTTGTCTGTGTGCCTTCATTATGGACCGAGACTGTACTTCACGAAATTAGACACTTCAGAACAATAAGCCTAGAACAGGTTCGTTTCTGCTATTACAGCCTGGGAATATGTTTGTTTATTCTCCAGATCTTGAGGTCACAAGGGCGGAATAAAAACGAAAACAAAAGCAGCAAAGCCAGCAGCCCTCCCGAAAGGCAGCACGCCGCGCTCAGCTCCCTCCCGGCCGGCCCGCAGGTCCCGGCGGCGCTGGAAGGGCTCCCTGGCGGCCCCGGGCCCCCCTTACCGCCCACTTCCTCGGCGCCCTCGAGCAGGATGTCCTTGGTGAAGCTGGAGATCTGCCCAGTGAGCGAGGACAGGCTGTCGCCCACCTGCCCCAAGGACTGGCCCAGCCCCGAGCCCAGCCCGCCCAGCCACGACGCCATCGCGGCTCGGAGCGCTCCGGGCCTCGCTCGGCCGCGCCGGGCGGGCCCTGCAGCCGCTTCCCACGGGCCGAGGGGCCGCACCCGCCTCCCTCCTCCTCGCTAGGGAGGGTCGGGCTTCTGCTGCGGGCTCAGCACACCGGGCTCGGAGACTCCTCAGCCCGCTTCGCGCTCATCCTCTCGGCTGCTCCCGGCACGACACCGTTTGTCCCGGCTAGGCTCGGCTCGGCTCGGCGGCTCGTCCCGTCCCGTCCCGTCCCGTCCCGTCCCGTCCCGGCTGGGCTCGGCTCAGCGGCTCGTCCTGTGCCGTCCCGGCTCAGTGTCTCGCCCCGGCGGCCCCGGCCGCTGCCACCTCAACGGCCGCCATGACAGCGCTCCCAGGCACCACCGACGGCGGCGGCGCGGGCTGGAGCGCCCGCGGGGGGCGGGCACGGCGCATGCGCGGCGGCGCAGCAGGCCGGGACGGGGGCGGGGCAGGGGCCGCGGCGGAGGCCGGGGGATCCACCGGAGCCCAGGTGGTCAGTTACAGCCCGGCTGGTCAGTCACAGCCCGGGGGATCCACCACAGGCCGGGTGATCAGCCAAGGCCCGGGGGATCCATCAAAACTCGGGAGATCCATCAGAACGCGAGGGATCGATCAATGACAGCCCAAGTGATTAACGCAAGTGCGCCCCGTGGGGCGGAGTTGGGTCATGTGCCGTTAACAAATCGGTGTCAAAGTGCTACGCCACCAGGAAGGATTTGCGCAGAAGTATGTTTTTACAGAGCACAAGCTCCTGAAGACCCTGCTGCTCCGGGAGCAAACGGAATGGATTTCGAGCCACAACCCTGGTCCGTTCCACAGTCCTCTTTGATCAAATGAGGTAGTTAAAATTTCTCGGGACTACAAGGAGTACTGCACTGTTACAGAAAATGCAGTACAGTATTCAGTCAGTCAGAGCAGTGCTGATAAAAAACGCTGGCATTAGAAATAAAATACAGGGCAGCTGGCTTATTGCCTGTTTCAAATTAGTAGCTACATAAAAGGACGAGTAATTAAAGCTCCACATCAATTAACAAATGAAGCTGGGAAGAGTGAGCATTTCCCAGGCGAGATCTCAGCAATTTTAGAGGAGCTGCAAATGCAACAGGCACAAAACACTCACTGTGGAACTATAAGCCAGCAAACGTTGCCAGGTAGACATGGAAAAACCTGCTTGTTGCTTCCCAAGTAGCATCCTGCAGAGCCTTGGAGAGGGGTTGATAGCCAGCCTGCAGTCCTGGATTACCCTTTGAGCTTTACTGTCCTCAGGCAACTCTGAGGTGGTTGTGCATCCTCTGTGGCCCAGGAGTTTGAGCTGAGTGTAACAGAAACAGCTGCCAGGTTTGAGGGTTCTCTTGTAAAAGATTGCCTTCCCTCTTCTTCAGAGAACAGTTTTTCTATCAGGTTTGTAACTGATTTTACCATATTAATTTAATGGCATACTTACCACCCTTACAATTATTCACAATAAAAGAAAAAAGACATCAGCATTGTAGAAAGTATTAGTGCTGTGATATAGCATGAAATGTAAACACGTATCTTTATCTGTTTTATTAATTAACAATATTGGGTTTAACGAAGATTAAAAGTTTACAATGCTTTAAGGACCCCAACTCATTGGTTCAACAAAACCCCTATAGGTCCACAGGACTGTAAAGATGTGTAATCTTTTCCAAGAGTGGTGAATTGATTTTTTGGGGAAACTGTTATTATTTTTAATTAAGATCACAGATATCCTCCAGACTTTTAGAATACTTAGGGATCATAAAAATGTCTTCTATTGTGGTTAATTTTATAATGCCAAGTAAGGCAAGTAGACAATAAAGTACCACAGAAGGCTTTTTGTTGCACTCAATTACTACTCCTGAAAAATTAGAAAGAGACTATTTAGCATTGCAACTGATTTTTTTAGCTGACTTGATCCAGTGTTGATAAGGGTACACAGTAAGAGTGCAGTGTACTCTGTGGATTGACTGAGCTACAAATACAGTGCATTGTGTCACAAAAAGAATGTGTATTCTGGCAGCAACCCAGGAAACAGTGGCTTACTGTAAAATTAGAAAGCATACAATTCTAAAAGGTGAAATGTAATGATAATGGGCACCAACTTTACTCCCTGGGCACCAACTTTACTCCCTAATAGGAGTGTCTTTACATAAATTTTAGAGTATCAACAGATGCAAAGACATCAGAGATGACAAAATGCCAGTTATGAGCAACAGAAAACCACCCCACTGCCAATGGACACACAACATCTGGTGCAAAGCCCACTGATACCAGAGAAGAGATTCCAATGTTCGATATTCCTGTGCCAAAACGGGGTATAAGGGAAAGCATGTATGCAAACACTTGGGTCAAGAGAGAAACATTAGAAGCTATAATCATTTATTTAAAAAAGTGATATCAAATACAACCATATATATTCATGCCTATTTGGAGAGCATTTTCAAAATAGCGAACAGTGCTGTCATTTTCCAGTCAAAACAATGACAAAGCATTTCAGCTTTCCCTTTTTAAATCTTTTCAATATTCTATACTTTATATACACAAAATAGACAAAAATTATACAGGAATCCAGAGCCAAAAACATGATACTGAAAACAGGGTCTTGAAAAAAGAACCTATTACTGAAAATGATTTCTATAATACACAACTATTAGGCAAGAGATGGAAAAAATATTCCCTTACAAAATCCTAACTCTACACTGATTTGTACACAGGGGGTTTCATGTAGCAAAAAATAAAATTTTATAAATGCTTGCATGCCTTAAAGGCAATATCAAGGTTTTTCTCTTTTTGTTTTTTTTTTTTTTGCACAGTGGATTTTAAATTTTACATCCCTTTCTGTTCAAACTCATAAGTCCCCTTCTGAAATCAGAGGGTACATACTGAGGATGGAGGGGATTAGCAAAGTGTAGTTACAATTATTTGCTTTTCTTAATGAAGAAAATAAAGTAAAAATATTTTGATTTGGTAAAAGCAGTTGAAAAGTCACATGTACTTTCTCAAGAACCATGGTTGGGGAGGGAGGTGACTATGGGAGGTTAAATACTACAGCATTCCCTCCATGTTTGAAATGCAAATAAGGCAAAATGTGTGTATACTGGTTAAAAAGAATTATTGCAAAACAGCTCATGCTTTTACGATGAAAACCCAGATACAACACAAAGCTACTAATTTGAAATTGAAGAGCTGAATATTTGGATTTAGCAACCTTGAATGTATTATGTATTATTCTCACTTGAACAACTGATTTGGGGTGGGTGAGGGCAAGGAATAGCTACATACATGTTCCCAGTTAGACTTTGTTTCCTTTTCTTTTTTGGTAATGATTTGTGATTAACTAGGAATATTTACCAGGAGTTGAATTTGTTTTATGCGAGACAGTAATGGCATAACAAGTGAACAACATAAATTTCTGTGTAAGCCCTAAGTTTCCACAACAGGTTTTTTTTCTTGGATTCTTACTTTGATTCCTTTAAATTGACATGATGGTAACATGACTTGCATGATACTATTTTATTCTGAGTTCTAGAGTTCTCTGATCCCATCCCCCTGTACTGGGGTTTTTCAATACAAAGGACACCATTTGTGTGTTTTCATCATTATTTGAACAGTAATTAATTCTAAAGAATTTCACAGACATTTTAGAACTGTAACACATTCTTGTTAATTTTTAAAAGCCTATCAGTTTTATAATAAAACAAAGAGCTTGCAAATGCTAATATTTGTTCTGAGATACAGAAACAAAACTGTTCACTAGACACCTGCAGAAGCCGTTTTAATCCTCCCCCATTTGATGTTTGTAATAGAAGCAATAGTCTAACATTGAAACACATCATAGATCTGAATTTGTATTGGTTATTTTTAAACAGTCTGCAAAGAAATAAAGTATGAAAAGTAAGAACAGTATCTTGGCTGAAAATTAAACTTAATCTTTGCGAAGTTCTTTGAAAGGCACAGGGAGCCCAAATGTTGGGGTAAGCCAGTCAGATACCAGATTAGTTTCAAGTCTGGAAAAATGTAAGCATTTAAACAGCTCATATTTGTACCTGCTCTGCCTAACAACAATTGCATGCAAGCATGACATTACAACTCTTTTTCCTCCTACCGTCCTCATAAGACCATGAAAGCAGTTTACAGTATTATAGAATTAATTTTGGAAGATATTTAATGTAAGTATCACTTATTCCCCCTGCCCTTTTGATTTCTATGGGCAGAAAACCTTAAATTATGTCACATGGACTATTCACTGCAAAACAGCAAAAATCTGTTGGATGAATGAAGTCTGAAATTTTCTCAAATATTATATTGTAATAAAAAAAATCAGTGACTGCTCCCTTAAAATGGACTTTGGCCTAAAGGTGTAACATGGGAAAAAACTGCAACCTTTTAGCACGACAGAGTAGTTAACACCGGGAGTAGACTCTAAAGTAGTAAACATATTATAAGCATAGTTAAGCTACACTGAGAACTGTTTATCACTGAAAGAATGCACACCCAGAAATGACAGCAGTGACAGCTTCTTGGCAGGAGATCATGAGGCCTGGGTTATAAAATATGTACTGACAGCAATTAGTCTTTTCCTTGGGTGCAATGGAGAGGCATAGAGGAGATTCTGTCACCCTCTAAAACTCAGAAAGGAGGTTGTAGCAAGATGGGTGTCAGTCTTATCTCACAGGTAAGATGAGAGGAATTAGCCTCAAGTTGCACCAGTGGAGGTTTAGGTTGGGTATCAGGAAATATTTCTTCACTTAAAGGGTTGTCAGGCATTGGAAGAGGCTGCACAAGGATGTGGTTGAATCCCCATGCCTGGAGCTTTTTAAAAGAGGTGTGGATGTGGTGCTTGGGGACGTTAAGTTTAGTGGTGGATGTGGCAGTGCTGGGTTCATGGTTGGTCTCTTGGCAGGTCATTTCCAGCGACAGGACTCTGAATTAACAAGTGTAATTTAAACTGCTCTCTCAGCTGCTTGTCTAGACAGACAGACCTTCATCATTAAACTTGACATTCCTCTGAAAAATCAAACTAGTATTTGATGAGTGACATTTCTACACAGAAAGGAATGTGATTAGCCCCATAATGACCATCTCAGTGCACTTTTCACTTTATAATGCTTTATATTCCTTCCATTTTAAAAGACTTGGGTGATAAAGTGACTTAAAATGTGACATGAAAGTTCAAAGGCAAACCTCCATGTTTTAGTGATTATAAAAACACATATTTGGCCTGGGTTATAATTAATGCAAGTCCAGGGGCTTAGATATTTTTTTTTAATACAGGGATGCTAGACCTATAGAAATAATACATTTTTATTTAATTCTTATAATAGAGGATAAAAAGTCCGAGCTCGAAGTATTGGCATCAGATCAACAGTCCGTATCTATTTATAAAACTGAGTCTTATTTCAGAATCAGTTTTTGGCACAACAAAAAAGGGAAATTAAAGCTGTAATTAATTTACAGATGAGCAAAGAAATAATTCAGTGATTTAGATACTTTTCCTGCTTTCAGTTTAATAGAAATTTTAAACTGAAAGGAGAAAAATACATCCTGAATAATAGAGCATTTCAAAATGGTTTATGCATACATGCGCTTTTAAAGCCATTTAACTATGTCTAACTGTATTTTGAGACATTAAAAATAATTATGATGTTGTGCATGACGGATTTATTTAAAAAATACAAAAATCAGTTTTTAAAAGACATGTCAAAATCCATATGGTCTTACACATACCTGGTTCTGGTGACATTGGTGAATATTCAGCACATAAGTAAGGGAAACCAAATTTAGCCCAAATAGGTACAATGTGGTTATATCCTAAGCTATCAGGAAACCATTGCTGTAAACAAATCTTTACTGAGAGGTAAGAGCCCTTTCATGTACAGTACTACTTGATGCTGAATATTTCCATCTACTACTCATTTCATACTAATTTTAATTAAATGTTACGACTATGCAATGATGTAATTTAAGAATATTTTGATAAAGAAATTTGGGGTTATCTCTGATAGATTCTTAGAATGCCTGTGCTAACTGTTAATGCTTTAACCGGACTACAGTTTATATACTTTATCTACAACATATTTCCATATAATTTATATGTAAACAGAATTTGTATTTCAAGCACCATTTAGGAAAATGAAACATCTCTCTTTTGTTGCACTGAATTTCAAAGTCAGGTTTGATCACCCTGTTACACATTCATCCTGGGTATGAAAACAAATGTCTTACAACCAATAGCATAATAAGCTATCCCACATACTTTGCTCCCCAATTTTTCTCAGGATCAGAAACAGCATGATAAAAAATTGTAAGGTGCATGAATAAAGGCCATTCCTGAAAAAACTGCAACATTCTGACAGACACTCATAAAAAGCATTTCAAAAGGAACATCCACACAGGCATAAATATTCATTCTTAAAAGAGCTACTTGCACAGGGGTCATTTCAGACTGCAGGAATGCACCTTATGTGTGTGGCACTGACTTTATGGCACTGATATCCCCTCCTCTTTTTATACTGAAAGGCCAGAATGAAGGTTTGAGCTTGAAGAGGAAAAAACACTCTGGAAGAGGTAGAAAAGAAAACCTTTAACCCAATTGATTATATGCTACTTTTGTAATCAAGACAGTGGCATAATGAGAAAGAACATAAAAAAGAAGAAAACAAACCAAAAAACAAACAAACAAAACCAACAAAACTCCCCCACCAAACCAAAAAAGGCAAGTTATCTGTCAAAAGACAATACGTTAAACACGGCACTAAAATTTTACAGTTGGTATTGAAAGTAAAACCAGAAAGTGCCAAAAATCCAGAAATCACTGAAAGATTCAGGAGTAACATTATAACCAACAATACACTAAAGATTTTTAACTTGAATTGCAAAGTATGAAATTTATGGATTTTTGTTTCTCCTGCAGAATGGGTCATTTCAAAAGCAGACAGCAGGATCAAAGAGTTGATATTAAGTCATTTATAATCAGAGAATCTTCTGAATTGGAAGGGACCCACCAGGATCCTCAAATTAACTCGTAAGTGAATGGCCCATAGAGGGATCAAACCTACTACCTTGGCATGACTGGCTCAGTTGATTATGGCACGGTGCTAATCTCAGGGCTCACAAAATAAATTATTTAACAGAATTTTATTATTTTCCCCATTTTAGAGTGATTTATTATAAAGAACTTGATTTATGAGCACAACTTATTACTTGTATCTTTTTCCATTACCACTGAAGGAAATCAGCTGATGCTTTATTTGGCACCATTTGTATCTTCTGTAGAATTCTTCAAAACAATTTAAACTTGCTTTTTAAATACAAGTTACAGATGCTACACCTGTCTATCTTTGCTCATGCAAATAGTTTCAGTAACTTTAACACCACTACTCTTTTTAGCAGATGTTTTGTAGTAGGAGTGCTACAGTTTTCTAAATTAGTGCAGTCTTTATTGTATTTGCAGATTCCCTCTAGACTCTGACCTCCAGCAGCCCCCCCTTCATTCCTGCTTACAGAACTCTGAAATGAACCCTGCTTGTGCAACATTCACACAGTAGAATTTTAATGGAGACTTAGCGTTTTGACAATAAGAGAGGAAAAAAGTGTCATTTCTCCTCTTCTGAATTCAAGTGGTTTCTAACAGATTCCAGAGACATATTCATGGCTGCTTGAAGCATGTCTTCTTCACTCAGGTCACCTCCTAAAGACAATAAATGCATATAAGCTGTAATTAATTTGCAGAGCTAGTTCTTAACTGTAATTAAATGCTTTTGTTGTTCCTTTTGTCCACACCCATTTTTCCCCACCCCACACACAAAATTGGTTTTGTTTTTAAAATTACTGAACACTTCCCACTTTGTTTTCTGCCAACAACAGTCAGTTCAGAACAAATAACACACATCAATTTTGGATCTCCAATAGCCAATACTGGTAATGTCTGCACTTATGTTCTACTGAAAACTGGTTCCAGTAATTTTCTCAGATATTAGTCCAAGTTGTCATACAACTCTAAAAGTACTATAGGAAACAAATAATTAGCACAAGTCCCATCAGAGATTCCAATTTGTAATGCTCAACACAAATAAAACAGCAAAAAGCAAAATCAGAACTTAAGTGATCTAATAGCAATGCTCTTCACTTTGAAACAGCCTATCAAGATTGGAAGAGGAACAGGCCTCTGTCCTTCACTGCCAAATGGCAGTGACAGAGTCTGAATGGCTGCTGGAGTGAGGAAGCAGGCAGACAAGGAAGGTTAGGAAATAGCACAACACAAAGGTGAAAAAAATACTTCAGTGTTGGATATAAGTCTGAAAAACAATACCTGGGTCAGCTTCTCGAGTTCTAGAGCTAAAAGTTGCCTTATCTTGTTGGTTTGGCATCTGATCTTGCTGCTGTAGCTGTTGTTGCTGTCTGAAAGTGGTATACATTTATAAGAGACTAAAATTAACACCAATATGAGACCAGAATCAAGTTCATTTCTTTGTAAGGAAGGCCAAGAATCAGAGGTAGAAGCTGTTTGGTACACTAACACCCCTGTACCTAAAATCATTTCACCGTGCTAACCTTCAGACACCTATCTTCACGATATCATAATCCAAGCCACATTACTATTTTCCCAGCATTTGGAAGTTCTACATTCTTATCATGCAAAGTCTAACTCCTCCCATCCACAGTGTTTCTCACTGGTCTTTATTGCCTCCATCACTAGAAGTCAGAGATAAGGAAAAGCTACAACAGTAACACAACTATGTATTAAGTACACCAGAACTGCAACATAAAATATCTACAATGATTTCAAGTGATGCTCATGAGCAGCATCACTACCAGAAGGAAAGTCTTAGCGAAATAATACTGTTTGTTGAGAAGACAATGACAGAAATTTACAGGATTTCATTTAAAATATTTCTATTACGTGTATGTTTTCTTTCTTCACAGGACTGCTATTGCATTACTAAATAACCCCCTCTTTTTCACAGGTTTCTTCATAGGAACCACCTGAGAATAGTAGAATTCAGGTACTGTTAGGAAACCATGTTAAGAGAGAAAAGTTGAGTTGGATGTCAGTAAGAAACCCATCCACAACCCAAAAGCACTGAAAAATATGACAAGTACTTCCACATGCAGTTTTCTGTCAACTACTTTACTTTTCAAAATACGCTTGTCTTCTCCTTCGCAGTTCTTCTGAAGAAAGGGACTCTGTCTGACTGCTGTGAGACGACTGAGGAACCCTCTGTGGTAATGAGCCTGAGAGCTCACTCCGGCGACTACCTAAAACCAGAACAAGCCATATCCTACTAATTACAGTAAAATGAAGTTAGTAAATTAAATATAGCTAAAGAAAACACCTTCAAACTTGAGAGGAAGAAAGAGACTTGTTGGAGAAATAAGCAGCTGGATTAACTTGACTTGTCTCTCTCTCCTCCTCACTTTCCCTTCCCTCCTGCCACCCTTTACTAATTTGTTCTGCCTTCCTAATGATCAATGACAACATGAAAGTTGTAGCTTTTCAAAAAGCAGAAAGGAGATAGCTACAGGAAATTCTAGATCATCCTTCCATGCCTCAAAGCCAGTCTTTCCAGACAGCTTGACATATGCTGGAAAAAGTGCCTGACGAACAAATTCCAGTAGCTGCCTAAAGCAGAAACAACACAAAGACTGTAAGAGAAATTTAGATGAGCACTGTACCTTGCATGCTGAGCTGAATGGCTCTGCGAAGATCAGCTTCTTCATCCTCCATATCAATTTCCTGCCTACTTAGAGCCAGGGCTCTCTGAAAATTCTCTTCATCTTCATCTAACATGCCTGTTCCATCAAAAGGATGGTTAACTTCTATTGCTTGGTCCACATCACTTCTGGGTAGCCTGTGAAATTCAGGTTTATAGCAAAATTCAGACAGATATTATATAATGAGGTTTAACATTAGTATTTTCTGCTGATTTAACTCTAGGATTTTTTAACATTGGAAAAAATATTTCTATTGTGAAAGTCTGTTATATAAACATTTTCCTTCCTACAAGAAAAAACACCAAAGGGCTGCAAGCAGCTGTAAAGCAACTTTAAAACACTCATTTGCAACACACTGCAACTCTAAAATCACTCACATGTTGACCAGAAGCTGTTAGGAAAATCTTCAGAAATTATAATCTTACAAAAAGTCATAATACATGTTATGCAAACCTACTGCTCTTTAAACAGTTACACCAGCAGAAAATAGTCTATGTGGTCTCCTCAGGAAGCCTTGTAGACCACACTAAAGCAACAACAGATCCTCTGTAAACTGTACAGACTTTCCATGTTGCTGTGAATTACTCCATCAATTTACAACACCAGTTTAACTTCACAAAGGGAAGAAATAATAATGAATTCCCCTGAAACGCCTGAAGCCTTTTTATCAGTATGCATTTAATCCACTATGAAAATTTAAGAGAATTATTGCAGAAGTAGTACTTTATACGCTTTCAAGGATGTTCTATACTACCAGAATGCATCAAAACTGAGCAGCACCACAACATCAGAGTGAAATTATTCTAAAAGAGAATGGAGTATGATTTATACGATGTGGAATTCACATATGGGTTTCCTGTTCTTTTCTACTTATGACAGAATGCACAAGCCAGTCTTAATTAGGTTAGTTAGGTTAATTACTATTCACCACAACTTGGTAAAATTTGTTAAACCATTTAAATCATGCAGGTAAGAATCTGCACTATAATATGCTTATGCACATGGAAAAACTCAATCCTTGTCAAGGCAGTTTTTACCCACTTAAAAACACACCATTTAAAAATAAAGCATTTGTAGTCTACCAACCTGCTTTACTGTGAGCAACAGCAGTGAACATTGCACTAAAGGTACTCCTAATTACTTCTTAAGGGGGTTGTCTCTATGTGGTCTTAATCACAGAAACCAATCATCCTGAACATTATTAAATGAAATCTCTATTTACCTTACCTCTGATCTCTTGTCTGTGCTGCCTCTTCTCCAATTAGTTTTGGTCTCTGCATCTGCTGTACCCGAATCATCTGCAGGAGCTGATCAGCCTCACAGTCTGGCAGGTCACCTTTTACTACAAATATGGAGTAACCTGAGGAAAAGAAATCATAAGTCTACTGCATTAAGGTGCAGATATAAATACTCTAAAATGCACATTATATAGAACACAATGATTTATTATAATGTAAGACTCTACTTTTCATTATAAAAACTTGGGTTATTTCACTATTTCAATCATAAAAACTAAGGGTAGTTAACTGAATACTAAGTTCTAGGAAGTAACAATTATTACCTACTTCTAATGAATGAGATTTAACATTTGCAAATTACTATTACCTTCCTGTTGTAATTGAGCCAAGAAAAGTGCAAGATATGTATCTGATATTAGTTCTGGGCCCATCAAGAGAGAGTTCAAGTTAAACCACTGTAATTAAAGAAAAAAAGAGTTAAGAGAACAAATTAGCATAAAGATCACTTGGTAAATTCATTTCTGTACATAGTGGTAATTTTCTATGATGGAATCCCCAAATAAATCTAGTAAAATAAATTAGCAAATAGAAGTCTTTTGAAGCACAATCGTTATACTGCTCAAGGTTACCTTCGGATACTCCTCAGCTAACAGGAGATCTGAAGTGTGGAAGGTACTGCATGCTCCCTCCCATTACTGAATACTGGTACCAGGCAAACAATCTAAAACAGGTAATTCTTCTACAATTGTATTTATTTATTTCAGACATCATTCTAAAATTCTTCTTAATTGTATTTTTAACCCTAACCCTAACCCAACAGAAACTTTTAAAAGGGAATATGGAGGAGAAAGTTTTTGCTTTAAATGTAACATAAGAGAAGCAGGCCAAGTAAATCTAAGTCAACCTATTTTGTCTGTCTTTTCTCATTACCCTTTAGATAACAGACACTTAGTATTGTCTCTATATTACAAGCCACATATACAAGGACATCTCCCCCTCCAATTTAGGGTGTTTTGGGTTAGAATGCTCTCTCACAAAATTCCACACATTGTAATTGTATATATAATAAGGAACATTCCCATAATTTTAAGAGACCATTCAGCCTTTTTGACATCAAATAAACTGCATTAGCCATACTTTTAAACTAAAGCATAATAGTAAAGTTCAGTTTGTCTGCTGAACTTGTCACAGTTACTTTTTCTCTATTATTTTATCTGTATAACAACATAGGTAGCCAATACTTGCAAAAATGAGCCAAATGGGCAAAGAAACTCCTGTCCCACTATTATTGAATCTAACAGCTGTTTTCCATGAACATGTTCTATGAAAAAAAAACCCTGAAAAAACCACCAAACCAGCCCCCATTGTATGAAAGCTTATGAAGTACAATCCAGAGGAACAATCAGCTACTGCAATAAGATACTGTATTGGTGTTGCAAGGGACATGGATATGAATTATTAGATGTACCAGGTATTTGTATGGCCATCCCTTACTTTTAATAACTATTTCCTGCTTGGAGTACAATTGTTTCCTAAAGTTTCCGAAAACATACAAAGTTGTGGTTCTACTTTCCCCAACCTCATTCTAATTGGTACTCTCAAATTCTAGCAATCATAGTTATTAATATATTTGAACTTTGAACTTTTTCTTATACCTGCTGTCCATTTAAACAAGCAAAATTATTTTTAAAGTGTCAATAATGTAGTGCATTAAAATAAGTTTGCATTCTATAGGGATCCTAACCCTTGTCTAGGACTCCCTGCTCGTCCTCCATGCAATTTTTATGCTATTTTTTATGCAGGAAAAAAAAAAGAAAATAGCTTAAGATATCACAGACTCTGCAGAAGCTGCAGCTCCCTAAAGGGCAGGTACTCTAGGGAATTGCTCTGATGGTCTTTCCCCAGGGTAACAATAATAAACTGCCTGGCACTTTTGTGATAAAACAAACATCTACTCTTTTTTTTTAATACGGGATACTATTAAAGCAAACTGCAGAAAAGCCTTCAAAAGGCCAACACTTGATCACCTTGCAACCACTCTTCCACACCCATTCTGAGCCAATATTTAAATAAAAAAAGACAATGTCACCTGTTTTCCTAACTTTCGAACTGTAAACCAGTGTTCCTTATAATTACAAATAAATGATTTTTCATTTCTGTAAAAAGAAAAAGGAATAAATAAAATTAAATACTCTAAAATCAGAATACATATTAAAGTTATTTGCCTACTATTTAAACTTATCTAATAAAATTTCAGCAATACAACCACTGATGTCACATTACAGGATACTTATACTGCTTTTCTAACATTTAGGAAGTTGTCAGTATCACTGAAATTTCCATATACTTGTGATGCCACAAACACTAAGATATCATGAAGGCACAGAGGACAGAGGCTCATGTGCACCCCCAAAAAGAACAAAATCAAAGCCAGAAGATAATACAAACATCAGAATGCAACAGAGCTTGAAAGAGTAACTCAAGATTAAGAGGATTTTTTTCTGTAAAATGAAAGCATGGTGCTAAAGAAATCTTACATAGGGTCGATCCCAAGTCTCTGATACTCTGGGCTGTTGAAGAGAATTAGTTCTAAACCCCACACTTTCAAGGCATTGCTTATAACCTGTAAAAAAGTAGCACTTTTCATGAGTCAAAACAGTCAAATGTGTATAGGTTCTATAAACAATTACACTGTTTTTCTAAAACTAAGATTTGAAGACATTGCCAGGAAACCTGGGAATCCCATTATTCAAAATGCAACTGTCATGAATCTACATGCAAACATACTAAGGGGAAGTGACAAAACTAGGATGTAACCGAGATGTGATAATGAGCTTATCTCCCCTCAAACAAAGCTGTAACTTCACCTCACACAGACACTTTAGTTGCCATCTCTGCTCTCAGTGCACTGCTCTGCCCTCCCTCCCCAGTTCAAACTCTCCTTCTCCACAGTAAGTACTTGGAATCCACTGGATTGTCACAGGATTAGTCAGGTACTGAACTGAGCACAAACTCTTTTACAGTAACTCTTTAAGCCTACACAAAATAATGGTCTAAGAAATTTTAATTTACAATTCAACTTACTTTCAGCACAGCAACTGTACAGTAAGTGGACAAGGCAATGACAGGACAGCAAAGTAGAATGGGGAAGCGTATTTTTTAAGCTCCTATACTAAAGCAGCACAATTAAGAATACAAAGAATACAAGGAAAGGCAAACTTAGTGTTTTTCACTGAGCAGAAAAACAGCCCTGTCCTGCCATAAGGAAGACAAGCTTTTGAGGGATCCTGGAACATGGACAAGCACCTGTGAAAGCCTGTGAGACAGCCAAAGGTATAAAGCACTGCTTAAAGCTCTAGTCCAGACACAAGCTGCAATTTGGTGTTCAAAATCTTTGTTGTTTTCCTGGTAAAGTATTTATTATCAATAACTTTTCCACTATGCCCCTTAAAAAACCACAACCAAACAAGAAAAATAATAAAACCACCTCTGAAGCATCTGGAGTGAGTTATAAAAACTGGAATGCAGATAATGATGCTTTCTGCAGATCTCTGTGATAACCCTGTAATCACTGCCAAGGGCTTTACAGTCTGTAATTTGAGGAGGCCATCTCAATACTGGTTTTTCACCTGTAGTCCATGGGAGCCAAGGTTTACACCTGAAGTGCTCATTAGAAGCAGCTTAAAAATCCAGGTTATTGCCAGCAGGTGTCATTTCCCAGTTCCATGCTGCTACTGTGTGTTTAAGAGGCCATGAACTGAAGAATTGCAAGTCACTACTTTTGATGGCAAATACTCTGAAGATTTGGAAGTCAAGCACTTAATCCCATTAAGGCCATAAACTGGAAACTAGATGTAAAAGCTCAATGCCATTTAAATTATATGAGAGAACATATACTGCATAAGCAGAAAATTGTGTAAGAAGATAGATATGCTTACTTGAATTGAGAAGAATCCACTGTCATCCATGTTTACAGAAGGCTGCTGCTCAATGTGAGGTTGGGAGGGAGAAAATAGAAAAATGGTGTAAGCATAAGAAGTTAAATATAACTGAGTTTTGAAAATAAACGTAACTGGACATTCTTAAAGCAACAACTTGTTATGTCCTTGCTGATTACAATGCCCAAAATAGGCTTATTAATTTAAGACTCAAACCTTTAAATTAGAAGTACTTGGTGCTTAAGGGGCAGACAGGCATGGGGACTTCTGTTTCTATCTGATACTGGCTTACAAAAACAAAAGGCAAATCACTGATCCTCCTTGCCATGTCTGACCTTCCCACTTGGAAGATGAATATATCTTTTTGTGAAATTATTGTAAAGTTGTACTAGGAACATTTGAGAATGCCAAATCTAAGATGCATGAGTGAAAAGGCCTATTCATGTAAGAACTTTTAGCACTAGAAACTTAACCTTGTCTAGCTAAGCAAGTCTGTCTAGACAATATAACATTACAGGTAGATATCAAGCAACCACAAATGCAAATGCTGTTACCTGTAAAAATGTTCTGTATTCTTCGCTAGATACTCCTCCCTCTGCCATTCTCATCCTTTCTTCCTCATCCAACTGCTGTGCAATAGAGGATAACTCAACAGGACTAAAGTATTCCCCTTGCAGCAAATTATTCAGACAGTGTTGAGCACACAGTGAACCTTCTTGCTAATATTGGAAGAATAAAAAAACACCAAAGACAACAAAAAAATTAGGTTAACAAGCTCTGTAAAATGACTCAACCGTTTCATTTTGGCAAACTACCTGCCCTCCCCACTCACCCAGAATACATGTATTAGAATCACAGAATCGATTGGGTTGGAAAAGACCTCTGAGATCATCAGGTCCAACCCTTGGTCCAACTCCAGTCCATTTACCAGATCATGGCACTCAGTGCCACATCCAATCTCAGTTGAAAAACTTCCAGGGATGGTGAATCCACCACCTCTCTGGGCAGGCCATTCCAATGCCTGAGCACTCTCTCTGCAAAGAATTTTTTTCTGATCTCCAACTTCAATTTCTCCTGGCAGAGCTTGAGCCCGTGCCCCCTTGTCCTATTGCTGAGTGCCTGGGAGATCTGCTAAAGGGACTGGAGTTGGACCAAGGGTTGGACTTGATGATCTCGGAGGTCTTTTCCAACCCAATCAATTCTATCAAAGTTCCCTTTACTCCAGATTACAGAATCTTCCTAGAGCTTCATCACTCAATTGAGCAATGAGTGACTCAAACCAGACCGGCTGTACAGTCAGGCTTCAATGGAATCCAGAAACATCCTGCAGCTCACGCCCTTCCTGCAACAAGAAACTCAGGACTAAGCACCAGATCCTGCCCCTTCCAGACCACATCCCTGTACTGCTCATGGGACAAAATGTAAGAGCAGAACCTGCTCAACAGTCACAAGTTTCTCCACTAGACTTAGACGAAGCTGATTTAGAAACCTCTGAAAATGAGCTATACTACAGGCTTACATCTTAATTTCACTAAAAGAACCTTTCTCTGTTTGTACAGTTTGACCTTAAAAGCAATAAATGTTAGTTTTCATGTGCAAAATCTATACATATGAAGTGCAAAACGCAGAAAACTGATGTTACAGTTTTTTACAGACATTAACTTCTACTGTTTTGTGCAAAGAACATTACACTTTCCATAACCTTATTGAAACCTCTCCTGGTATAAACTGCTGCTCTGCTCTCAGTCTTTTCAATCACTTTTATCTTGTCAAGAAAAGGACAAACTTCTAAGATGGGGGCTCCTGAAGCACCATCCTTAAATCCCACTTTCTACAATTGACATTTCCCTCTTGAAAATGCCACAATTGCTTAGTTCTTTCTTTTGCTAATTTTCCTTTATAAATAGCACGTTTTTATCAAAACATCTGAGTTGTGCAGATTCAAACCTGCCTGTATATGCAGCATTTTAAAACATATTGAAAACACTTAACGGGGGGAAAAAATCCCCATTAAGAAAAAAAGGCAGAGATTTAGTTACATTTTCCAGAGAATAACAGGACAAAACCATTAGGTATTCCAATTTTAAAACAGGCACTCAGGTGCAACTTTTTAACTGGGTTATGAACCATGGAGCAGTTCTGTTTAACATGTGAGAAAACCAAAACTGTACACTTTCCCTTCCCCCAAACATGTGGCAGCTAAAAATTATTGACTTTGAATGTATTGTGCTCTGTCACAGCAGTTTCAAGAGCTTTTTTATTAAACTAGAAAGCAACTTTGTAATAAAAAAGTTATCATTTCATTTTGTGATAGGCAAGGGCAGATAAGAGAAGGGTACACTACTGCTAAACTATTTTAAAATCCAGACTGAAACTCAAGGTCACTGTATTAGAGGCTATAATGGCCAAAATCCAACACATCCTCTGTGT
Source organism: Pithys albifrons albifrons (assembly GCF_047495875.1). Lineage (NCBI taxonomy): Eukaryota > Metazoa > Chordata > Aves > Passeriformes > Thamnophilidae > Pithys > Pithys albifrons. The sequence continues at coordinate 16,938,172 of NC_092463.1, read as the reverse complement.
AGCACCTGCTTAACACCGTAACTCTTCCCAAATTTTGCAGCCCAAACCGAGTTTGAAAGAACACTTCTCAGTTCTATATACATCAGAACACTAATTTTATTTTTAAGGAAGTTATACAGATATCTTCTTTAATTTCCTAAAGTAAACTCACCATTACACAAGAGAGCAATGTAACAGAACTAGTGTTAAAATGAGCACAAGAAAGTTGAAGAGACATTGGCAAGGTACACGAAAAAAGACAATTATATCTGAACAGCATTTAAACAGAAAAAGCTCATATTCGGGAACCTGGAAAAGTCACAGCATGTCATAGATTTTATTTCCCCTCCAAAACAGAGAAACACTGTTCATCAGCACACAGAAGCACAGTATATAAATTAGGATTTCTTTAACAGCACTCTCGCTCCCTGCTCATGACACAACCTCGGCCAAGCCAGGCTCGGTGAAGAGATGGGTCTGAGAGCCCAGCGAGAGCGCTGCTCCGCTCCACACTCGTTTCTCGCCGCGCTCTCTTTCTCACGGAACACAGGCAGGTGCAGCCTTCCCTGCGCTCCGCTCCTACAGCCCCAAAGCGCGGCCCCCGGGCCAGAGGGCAGGATGAGGCTGAGCCCTGGCTCGTTCTGATCTGCAGTAACAACACTCCCCTTCCCCTCAGAGCCGGCAGGGCCCACCCGGGACGGGCCCGGGGCAGCGCGGCCCGAGCGCACGCCGGGGCTGCCCCGCGGCCAGCCCTGCCGCTCCGCACCGCCAGGCCGCCAAGGACTGGGTGTGCAGCCCCGGCCCGGCCGAGCCCCGCTCCGTCACTCACCCGTTCGTGGAAGATCGACTCCATGTTTACTCCGCGGCCGCAGCCCCCGCCCCACGTGATCCGCCCACCCAATCACGGCGCCCCGCGCTGCCGCCCTTCCGGGTCGGGCCCGGCCCGCCCGCCCGCCGCGCTGGCGCCCCCTGCCGGCGGGGAGGTCCGCGGGACATCCGCGCGCCGCGAGCGCCCCCGCGCGGCGTGAGGAACACACCGCCCGTCCCGCGCATCCATCGGGACACACCGCCCGGAGTGGCATCCATCGGAGTGGCCTGCGCATCCAACGGGACACATGGCCCGTCCTACGCATCCGGCAGCGTCCTTCCATAGGAGTGTCCTGCTCATTCATCGGGACACACCGCCCGTCCCGCTCATCCGGCAGCGTCCTGCTCATCCATGGGAGTGTCCTGCTCATCCATCGGGACACGTCGCCTGTTCTGCTCATCCCGCACCATCCTGCGCATGCAGCAGTGTCCTGGTCATCCATCGGGACACACCACCTGTCCTGCGCATCTGTCAGTGTCCTCCTCCCATCAGTGTCCCCTCATCCATCAGCGTCCCACATCACCCTGTGCTCCCGGGAACCCCAATCCCCTGCTCCCCCAGGAACACCCATTCTCCCCATCTCACAGAGCTCAGTCAATGCCCAGCACTGCCGGCTTCTTGTGCTCACCAGCTGCCCACCCCTCACACCTTCCCATTCCAGTCTCAAAGCTGCAATACCCACTTGCCACCGTTTCAAACAAACCTACAGGGGAAATCTTATGCAGCTTGTCCGCATTCAGTTAAAAAACCCAAGCAACTGCCAACCACGTTCTGATAACCATGTGAAGTATTCCTTTCAAGGAAAGTTCATAAATCAGCTGTAAACACATGGATTTCACACCATACAGATAAATAACAGCATAAATGATTTTTGCATAGTTTTTCTTTATTACATAATTCTTCCTTTCCCTTCCACAGTACAGGATAAAATGTTCTCAACACTTAGGGACTAATGGAATTCCTGGACACATATTAGTCATGTAATTAAATCAAGGCCAAAAAGTAACATTGGAAATTCAACTAGCACTGAGGAATTGCAGGTGTCATTTTCTATAGTATTCTCTTAGGGTAAAAACCATAATCCTGCTTCTTTCAACATGTAAGATAAGATGATGAATCAAACAAAACTGTCTTCCATTTCATCAGCAGCTTTTATCTCCATGTCACTTCTTCACCAGGCTTCAACTCCCTGTGTAGAAACAAACAGAAACGAGGGAAGAGACTAAAATTAGGAATTTTTCGTAGAATAATTATTAATAAATGCAATTAATTATTCTAAAATACCTTAATTTTGAGATTTATGTATAGATTTACTTTCCTTGCAATTGCTGTCAGTTAAAAATTGTTCAATACTGATAAACTTCCTTGTTTCTTTCCAAAGCTTGAACAGACTGAGTCCTCCTATTTCCATTCACTCAAAATGGTAGCCCAGAACAGCTGATCTCCAAGGAGTTAACAGACTTTTAATGGAATCCATAATGAAAAATTCTACCTCTTTTAAATACACTAATTCATTACTTTAGTCAGAAGAGAACTAGGTGCAAAATTAGAGGGTCTTTTTGCAAGATGCTGAAATAGCACCTCTACTTCACAGCAACTGCAGTATGAAAAGTGTTAATGTACCAGTGGGGTGGATCATGTCATAAATTTTCTTTCTTACTCAAAAATTTAGGTGAGACCAAAGTTGAAAAAAAAATCCACCTGCAAACTGACAACATTCCTGTTATTAGTCCTTGCTATGCAACATGATTTTTTCTTCTTATTTTGTTAATCCTATGATCTAATACAGAATTAGAACTGACATAGATGAGGCAATGCAGTAAGTTCTCTAAATTCTCCCTGAGAAGCCACAGCCAGTAAACCCAAACACATCAGTTATAAAAGCACATTATTCAGTGCATATACAACAGCTGCTAGCATTAAGTTAATTTTCAAAAAATTGGTTATTATTTTAAAATAACACACATTTATACAAGTATTTAGTTAAAAAGTGCTATGATAATTTTAAATTTAAGACAGAGAACTAAAATTCAAGCACTGTGTTTTCCACTGAACTTTTAGAGAGAGACAAAATAATCTTTTACACATTTCATGACTAGGAACTTGACAGCAGTTAATGATCCTTTTTTCATAACAAAGTTGGGTCCTAGAGACCCAATTTTCAGAGGGCATTAGGGACCTACAACACTGCATGGAGGCTTGATGAAATTTTTAGGGATTTCTTACCTTTATTTTGACTGTTGGGTTTTTTGGTCATACTTAACATTCTCAAAAAGAAGAGAGAAGGACTTTGCAAAGTAACTATATATATATATATACACAAAGCAGCATCATAAAGCAAACCTTTTATATAATAAGCTCTTGTTTCTGAAGGCCGACAGTTTTTCATCATTCCATCTGTCCAAATAGCATCCAACCACAAATCCTAAGGGAACAAGGATGTGGACCCAGTGATCACGCACAACTTGGGGTATATTCACCATGACTGCTAGAAAGACAAGTGCAACAGATAAGAATTACTAATAAATCTGCACATGAAAACAGCTGCATACCTGGCACCTTTACTCTTGCTTACTAGGATTCTACAACCACATAATAAACATGAGGGCCATCAAACACTTCCCAAGAGACACGTGCTGTTCTCAAACCCATAGCTGTGTTTCTGAGAAATAATCCTAACTCTTGACCCTGGGGAAAAGGATTTTATCATAAAACAAGAGAGAAATAGAACATCTCTTTTAAGATATCCCTGGTGAAACAGTTCCATTTTGAAAGGCTCTTGAGCTATCTACCCATTAAAGCAACTCTACAGAAGTTTGGTGTTCTGTAAAACAGAAAACATCTATATAAAGCAATCATGTCTATAATCTGAACTCCTGTAGATGGATGTCTTATTACCTGCATCAACACTGAAAGACAAGCTGTACGTTTAGAGAATTGTTAGCATTGGAAGGGACCTCTGGAGATCATCCAGTCCAACCTCCCTGCCCAGGCAGGGCCATCTAGAGCAGGTGACACAGGAATGTTGCAGGTGGGTTTTGAATGTCTCCAGAGAGGGAAACTCCTGAACCTCCCTGGGCAGCCCGTTCCAGTGCTCTGCCACCCTCAGTGTAAAATTGAGGTGAAACTTCTTGTGTTTCAGTTTGTGGCCATTGCTCCTCATCCTGTCTCTGGGCACCAGAGGAGAAAAAAAGTCTGGCATCATCCTCCTGGCACTCGTCTTTGAGATAATTATATGCATTAATAAGATCTCCTCTCAACCTTCTCTTTTCCAGACTAAACAGGCCCAGCAAACCTTTCCGGCCTAACCAAAGCCTTCCAAATGGGCCCGTGTCACACAGAGCCGCCGTTCCCGCCGCGGCCGCTGAGGGGCGGCCGTGCACCCACCCCCTGAGGAGCGGGCGAGGGGCTCTGACCCGGCCCCGGTCCCGGCCCGGCGGGTCGGGCCGGGCTCACCGCACTCCCTCGCGACATGCCCGGCCCCCGCCCGGCTCCGCTGCTCCCGCCCGCCCCGGGCCCCGCCGGCCCCCAGCCGCGGGGGCAAGAGCGCCATAAAGCCGCGGGGCTGAGGCAAGGGGTTGGGGACAGAGCGAAGGGTTCCCGGGGTCGCGCGACACCGGTGTCAGGGAGCCATCCCCGCGCCCCCCCCGGCGCCGGGGAACGAACCCCCCCCCCACACACACACACACCTCGTCACCCACCACCACCCCCCCGTTACCGCTCTCGCCGCCGTCACCGCCGGGCCCCGCCGTGGCCGCTCCAAGGGCACCGGGAACGGCTGGGCCGGGACGCACCACGGACCGCGCAGATGCGGGGGGGATCACAACCCTCTCCCTCGCGTTGGGCTGGCGGTGGTGCCGCCCGTTCCCCTTCCTTCCGCCCGCCGCCTCCTACCCGCCTCCCGCAACATGGCGGCAGGCACGGCGCGGCCCGGCCCGGGCTGAGCGCCCCAGGTACCGCCTGTCCCTCCCCATCCGCCGCTTCTTGCGTATCTGCTTCGTCACCGGCTGCAGTGGGCGCAGGGCTTGCCCCCTTAACGCCGTCCCAACCCGGAGAAACTCGTCCCGCCAGGCCGGACCGGACGGGGCCCGGCGGGGAGCTGGAGCCGCGGGCCCGGTGCGGAGCCCCCGCTCTGTGCCCCGGCTCCGCCGGGCCCGGCCTTTGAGGGGTCGCGGCCCTGCATGCGCCATCTTCGAGCGCCCCGTCCGGCCCCGGGGAGCTGCTGTTAACTGTGTTGCTTCTGGGGATCTTTTTTTTTTACTTTATAGTTACATATTGTTAAAAAAACCGAAACAACCCAAACACAGAAACCCCAAACAAAAATCTTTCTAGTAACAGAAGATCTACAGTGGCCGAACGTTAATATTTGAGACTTGGTATCCAGCAGCTGTATTGAGCAGTATTAACACTCTTACCCTGCATGTTTTCGGGAATGTATGACGCTAGATCTAAGTGAATATTTTTTTTTTCCTTTGTGTTAGTCAGTGAAACATTTTCTTCATTCAGATTAGTTCTTTTGGAAACTAAACACTTGGAGAGGAAAATGACATCGATTATCAAGCTGACTACGCTTTCAGGGGTGCAGGAGGAATCTGCCCTTTGCTACCTGTTGCAAGTAGATGAGTTTCGTTTTCTTTTGGACTGTGGCTGGGATGAAAACTTTTCTATGGATATTATTGATTCTCTGAGGAAGTAAGTAGTTCAGTTCATACACAAGGGTTTTTTAATAGATCTTGTCCTGTATTGAAAGTTTTCAAAACTCCATGCAATGGTATGTGTGTGGTGGTGTCAAATCCAAAATTGTTCTTTTATTTTTTGTTTGACCTGTGTTTTATGTAAAGGAAATCACACTGCTGAAGCTTTTCTAGTAAAAACTTGGGATTTTTTTTCTTGTCAGTCCAGTGAGTTAACATTTATTAACTATAATTCTTAAATTCTTCTGTGCTTGTTTTGGCTTGGATGGTTTGAAGTTTTTTTATAAAAGTCACGCAGCAGAGTTTATGGGAGACTGACCTTGGCTCTAAACTGATTGAGAATGGTAACTAAGTTTTAAGTGGAAGAAGCCTCAGTGTGTGTAGGCAGAATACAAAGTGGCTCAACTCTCACCTTTTGGTTCAAGTTGAACAGTCAGTCAGGAAAACAGCTGTCAGTTTGCTAGCCCTTCAAAGGAAAAAAAACAACCTACAAACAAAAATGTATCTGGACTTTAGTCTGAACTTCTGCAGACTTACAGCAAGGAGCTTTGCTGATTGCCAGGTTAGGACTGAAATATGGAAGTTCATGAAAGAAACTGAGCTTTGTGATGCTGGTTCTATAGATTCACTTTTCTAGCGCTGACATTCTTGCAGTGTTAGAAGTCTTTTAAAGGAGGATTATTAGGTACTGAGGATAATTTATAAAATGTTTTGAGTATCTGAGAAGCAATTAGATAAAATTCACTTTTTTGTAACAGCCATTGAGAAGGATGTATGTGCCCCAGTTACTGCAAGGGAACAAAAAGCTTTCAACCCAACTTGTACTTTCATTTGCTAAATTTGTTTTATGCCCTCAAGTTTTTCAATTATGATATGCAGAAAGTTTTTAGTCTGAGTTCTCACTTTGCAAGAAAAAAAATATCTCTCTTTCAAATTACTAAAAATCCCCCAAATGATGTACCACTTTTCTTAAATGATATATTTGACCATTTCTGTTGTAAAGAAATATCTTTTGATGTGATCCGTATAATTTTAAGAATTGTGCCTTTAGTCCTTTTACTGGTCTTTCTCATCAGAAGAAAAGTTATGGTCTGCTTTTAGATGTATGAACAATTTGTAGCACATCTGCACTGATAATATTTTTGGTTCCTCAGTTAATTTGCCTTCTGATATTCACATATATATTAAGGTGTTTTTAGTGAGGAATTTGATGTGAAACTTCGTCTTTCAGACCTTGAACTTATGTTTTCAGAAGTCACCTGCGTTTTTAAGTACTTGAACATTAGGAAATACCTGTAACTTTTATTGTGGTTTGTAAAGCAGTTCCAAACCTCGAAGGTTAAGTTTTATTGTTTGGCATTCAGACTGTGTGTATTCTCAGAATAGCTCCAGTGAGAGGTATGAAATGCCACATGGAACACCTTTCAAACAGCTGTTGTTGTCCCTCTCTTTACAGGCATGTACACCAGGTTGATGCTGTTCTTCTGTCTCATCCTGACCCTCTACACCTCGGTGCACTTCCATATGCAGTTGGAAAAATGGGGTTGAATTGTGCCATTTATGCAACTATTCCTGTATACAAAATGGGACAGATGTTTATGTATGATCTCTACCAGGTATATTTAAGGTGATACTTTCACTCACAACATCTCTGATACAGCGGAGTGTTTGAATGCTCTGTTCCTCTTTTGTTTTAGTCCCGCCATAATACCGAAGATTTCACACTCTTTACGTTGGATGATGTAGATGCAGCCTTTGATAAGATACAACAGCTGAAGTTTTCTCAGATTGTGAACTTGAAAGGTAAAGTTGTTACATAAGCCTTAAGAAATTACTTCTAGTGAATGGCAACAGAGTCATGAAGAGTTAAAGTAACATTTTTTAAAGGCAGTAAGTTCTGCAGTGTGATGTATCTTGCAGTGCTGAATGTTTTAGCCCCGTGTCAGTCTGTATCAGCTGAATGTTTGCCTCAGTCATTGTATGTAGAAATGGGTAGAATTGTCACTTAATATGGACGAGTCATGTCAAAGCATATTGGGAAACCTTTTTTTCTATGTCTTTGTAGCTTTTCTTGGAATTTGCTCATGTCTATCAAAAGCATTTACTTATGTCCAGTGGTAGATGCCTCGGAAGTCTTGATAACCAGTAACAGAAAGGGAAGTTTCCAGAGCAGGAATATATGGCAGAGATGAAGTTACAGCCTGTGGGTGATTAATGAGGAGATCTTTGCTGACTGAATCATACTCAGTGTAGTTGATTGCTGGGAATTGTGGTATCTGGAGAATCAGCAGCTTTTTGCTCCTGTTGATTGCAAAGATCAGAATGAAATGGAAACCCAGTTTGTGAACAGGGACACATAGAAGCTGACCACCAGCAGTTTGTCTCTGAAGTGCAGTACCTCACAGTTCATGAATGGTGCTTGCCAAAATACTTACCTTGTTATTGGAAAAAAAGAAATAGGATGTTATCCTGAAAAGACTGCTGGCCTCTTTGGAAGATATTTGCAGCAAGGCTGTGTATGTGCTGCCAATTTTTACATCTAAAGAGTATTTTTAGTCCATGACTTTAAACAGCTAACTGTTTCATTTTTAATGGAGATGATTTGAAAAGACTCGATGGAGGCATTTAAGAAAATAATGTATGTTTAATTATTAATTATTACTGTGCACTTCATGCAGTAGAGTTAGTGAGTAATGGCCATGGATGCTCTAGTTTTAATCTGACAAAGATATAGGCTGGTATCAATGACAAGGAGCAACAGCACATTAAAAAAATGCATGAGATCCTGAAAAGTTCGGTCGTCCCTGACTGCAGCATGTGAACATCTTTCCTGCTATGGTTTGACTTCTGTGTTTGTCATTCTGGAAAACTTCCAGTTTGTGTAATTTCTGAGTACCTCAACAGTGAATGATACTATAAACATTAAGTGTTGCTTTGGAGAGTTTCACCAGTGTACTTGCTTTGGTGTGTTATATTTGTTGTGTCGGTTACTGTTTGGGTCTACAGTTACAGCAGCTGTGCTGTGCCTCTGCATATCAGTAGGAGGTGGAGGGGAGAAGTGATCTTCCCTTTAGTTTCTTTATTCTGTAGGAAATAGAGAACTGAATTGCAATGAATTTTGAAGTTACTTGTTAGATGACAAGGGCAGATATTACTGCTTTTTCATACTTCCGTTGACTTTTTTTGCAGTAATATTTTAAGCTTTCAATTTAGGCATTAACTTAAAGTTACTCTTATTCAATGGGTTTTAATACATGTACCTAAAACACCAAAAACTTTTATAGGCAAAGGACATGGTTTGTCAATCACACCATTGCCAGCTGGTCACATGATAGGAGGCACAATTTGGAAGATTGTCAAGGATGGAGAGGAAGAAATTGTTTATGCAGTTGACTTCAACCACAAGAGGGAGATGTGAGTCCAACATAGCAATATTTTTTATGTGTTGTGTTAGGTGTCATATCATTTAGTCTGTGATAAAGAGGTATGGCAGCAGAAGTGCATTTCCATTTCTAATAAGACCTCTTATTTCACTTGCATCCAGATTAATTGGTTTGAAACAAGTATTAGCTCTGGGTTTCTTTATTCCTTTCATTTTTGTTTATTTGTAAGTTTGAAGCAGGAAGCAGTCAGCAGCTGAGGAATTTGATTTCTGTACATGCAAATATCTGGAAGCTGCCTGTCTTACTTTTTCTCATAAAATAGAAATGCAAAAACTGAGATTTTTGCCTTTTTTTCACAGCCATCTGAACGGATGTTCCTTGGAAATGTTGAGCAGGCCTTCATTGCTTATTACAGATTCATTTAATGCTACTTATGTACAACCCAGGAGGAAGCAAAGGGATGAACAGCTGCTGAGTACGTACTGTTTGGGCTTGAAAAATAGCAATAATGTGATTTATTCGCCACTGGAAATTATTTTGCTTTGACAAATTCATCACCATCTAAACTAAGAACCCTTACTAAAATTTAACAAATTTTGAATTACTCTTTTCTGATAGTACTGATCCTGTGAGTTAAATGTTTTCCTAAAAACAATGAATCGTATTTGAAAGAGTATTTTCCCCAGTATTGATAAATCTCTTCAGGGACTTATAAATTACCTTGCTCAGCACATTCTTTTTTTAAACTCCATTTTACTGGTGTTTTTAATGAAAAAAACCCCAAACTCAAAACAAACAAACAAAAAACAAAAGAAAGAAAAATTATCAAGGCATTGAGATGTTCAGAGCTGGAGAGGAAACTCCAGCTCCCTTTAGTTTTGGTGGAAATGTGGGTTTGGATGTCTTTTGAAGTTCAGTTTATTTTTGTGTTCTCTATGCTTTTGATTACGATTGCTAGTGTGGTATAACAAACAAAAAAAATCCAAGCCACACCAGAAACATTTTAACTTTGGTTCAAAGTATAAGTGGGCTTTTGTTTTGTTTTTAATTCTTCTCAGCTAATGTTTTGGAGACATTACGAGGTGATGGAAACGTATTAATAGCCGTGGATACAGCAGGGAGAGTTCTGGAACTTGCTCAACTTCTTGATCAGATCTGGAGAACCAAAGATGCAGGATTAGGAGTCTACTCTCTAGCACTTTTGAATAACGTCAGCTACAATGTAGTGGAATTCTCTAAATCACAGGTTTGTTTTGATTTTGAAAAGCAGCTATGAAGAAAGAGGAATGGAACATGTATGCAAAAGCTTTCCTTTTTAACTGTAAAAAAAGGCAAAAGGCCGGGGGAGTGTCATTCTGTAATGCATCCCAACTCTTTTGATCAAGTAACAGTCCAGTTGTGGCTATCGACATGTTTCTCGATACTCATCTCTCTTTTTATCACAAGACTTGTTAGCATGAGTTAGAGCTGTTGAGGAAGAGGACTTAGAGTATTTGTTTTGTTGTTGTTTATGGTTAACATTATTTCTACACTTACTGAGAAACACTGGTGTAATCATGGGCATATTGCATCCTGTACTTTGCATCGGGTTTATATATTATTGTAGAACTTGTATTCCTATAGAAAACTTTTTCTTAATGCATGTTTTAGGTTGAATGGATGAGTGACAAGTTGATGAGGTGCTTCGAAGACAAGAGAAACAACCCTTTTCAGTTCCGTCATCTCTCCTTATGTCACAGTCTGTCTGATCTGGCTCGAGTGCCTAGTCCTAAAGTTGTCCTTGCCAGTCAGCCTGACTTGGAGTGTGGGTTTTCTAGAGATCTTTTCATTCAATGGTGCCAGGATTCCAAAAACTCCATCATTTTAACTTATCGCACTACACCTGGAACATTAGCACGATTCTTGATTGATAATCCTTCTGAAAAAGTTATAGATATTGAGGTAAGAATTGTCTCGTTATCTCACAGTTTTTTGTTGGGGGCCATCTGGGGGAATATGGGCAAAATTGAACTTAGGTTTCCTTTTTGATCTGAAAATACTTGTAGTGATGGAGGTTAATCTGAAATTAGGATGGTATGTGTTTAATCAATTGTGGATAAATGTACATAAAAATATATGTCATACTGGGAACTTTTTGGTGGTGTGGTGTCTTGGGTTGAGCTGGCAAAATGCCAACTGCCCAGTATAGAGTGTCAGAACCTCCCACCCCCCACTGAGAAAAGGGAGGAAAGAAACCTCTGGAAACACAAACTAGGTTTGTACTTAAACTGATTATATATATTGATACAGAAAAGAAAACTACAATATAACACACACTTATACTAGTTAGAAATACCAAAAAATAACTCCCTGCTCCCCATTGAAAACAAATCCCACCATTGTAACTACAAATCACTCTGGAGAACTCAGTTCCCCAGAGACAGACGCAAGCAGAGAGAAGGACTAAGAACAAACATTTTACTTCCCTAAGATAAAATGATGGTAAGCTGGTGCCAGGCGTGGTCCTCCTGTCCCTCCTGGGGTGGCACAGTGTGTATTCCTGAGACTAAGGCAAAGACCAAAAGAGACAGAAGCTCCACCTCCCTCTCCTTTTGTACTTGTTGACACTTCTTGATGATGTCAGATGATATGAAATACCTCTTTGATTGCTTAAGTCAGGTCATGCTTGTCCTTTCTGATCTATATCACATCCTTTGGGCCTGCTAAATTGAGGCCTAGCTAAGGCCTAGCTGAAACTAAAGCCAAAACTACCACATGTGGCAAATTAATACTCCATAGAGCTGAGCATGTTATCTTTAGACAAGATTTCTTTTGTGCTTTTGTTATAATAGAAAAAATCTGCTTGCACTTGATCGCCATATATGATGGATTAGTCTTGGTGAAAAATACTCCCCGTTTGGATGAGGAGATAATAAAGTCAAATTAGTATAGTATATCCCACCAGGATTAGAAAGATAAGCAGACTCTAGAAATTAGAACACAATTGTCATTCATGCTTTCAAGCTGTTTTTCGTAATCTGTATACCTGTGTCTACGACTCTCTGGTAAATGTTAATTTATGGGAGTCCCCTGTGATTGCAGTGGTAATTTCATTGCTGATTAAGCACCTTTATTTTAGTGTTAGATTTGATTGGAATCACTGATTTACAATATTAGATTATTACTAGAATTTAGTTTAATTCAAAGTGACCTATTCTCTAATTTGATTTTCAGAAAATAAGCAGCAAAACTTACTTTTGTTTTGCTGACTGGTACGACTTGGCCAGGTTCTTCTGGTTTGATGTTACCGATAGAAGAATTAAAAACCACTGCTCATCTCAGATTATTTGCTTTCACTTACTGGAGAGAGATTTTCTGAAGATGTTTCAAGAACTTTTTGTGGACCTTAATTGATTTTAATATTTATATTATTTTAATGTAGACTCTATTGATTGATAATATCATGATCCTTCCATGCTGATGTCGTGCATATTTGCATAATCTTGATACATATGTGACATCTAAGTTGTACTTGCCTTTGGTACCGAAGTACAAATATTCAGAGCTGCAGCACGTAGGAGAAGTATTAAAATCATGTCAGCTACTCACAATAACATTAATTTTAATTTTGTCTGCAGTTGAGAAAACGTGTCAAATTGGAAGGAAAAGAACTTGAAGATTACCTAGAGAAGGAGAAGCTGAAGAAAGAAGCAGCTAAGAAGTTAGAGCAGTCTAAAGAGTAAGTGTATTTGCTGTTCTTGTGTTCTGCTGTTACGATCAGAGTTGAGATTTCGGTGTGGTCATTCTGCCCCTTATACAGTTCACAGGGATAAATGGAAGTTATAGTTTTGATAGACTTGTCTGTGGGCACTGAGGAATTGGGAGTGGTTGTCTTCAATCTGTTTTTCTGATAGGACTGTTTCATCTGCCATTTGACTGTGAGCTCTTTCTCAGATAGATAAACTGCCCTTGGCCTTGGTTAGTGTTATGTCAGCTGTTATTTCCCAGTCAGTGTGTTTATGTAATATGAAACCTCAATTAAAAAAGAAGTGCTGTGGTATTTTTTTTGAATGTCATTTCAGGGCAGATATTGATTCCAGTGATGAGAGTGATGCTGAAGAGGATATTGATCAGCCAACTGTACATAAGACCAAACATGATTTGATGATGAAAGGTGAAGGTAGCCGGAAAGGAAGCTTCTTCAAACAGGCAAAGAAATCTTATCCAATGTTTCCAGCCCCTGAAGAAAGAATTAAATGGGATGAATATGGAGAGATTATCAAGTATGTGGTGGCAGTGTATAGTAACATGTAGTAGCTGTGAAATAATTAAAAAATAGAAGTAATGAAAAAGCAAAATCATCATTTTGTCTCTTCTTTTGCAGCACTGTTATATACTCTTTTAACCGCCAAGTCTCACAGGAAGCTTGTGATAGGATTGAAGCTGCAGAGTGTTGGTCCTTGACCTGTGTTCACACCTCTTAGGAGTATTTTCACTCCAGGCTTTTTTTTTAATCTTAGAAGATCTAAAATTCCTTTAACATGGCTTTTTTCTGCACATAATGTTGGATAAATTAATGAAGGGGAATAATACTATTCATTCTAGAAAAATGTATGATATTTGTCCTCATTGCATAAGGAATACTTGCTAGGAATTCTTGACTTGCTAGAATTTCCCAAGTTATTAAAGTTCTTTTTTAAGATATTTCCCAAATGAGCTCTGGAAATAGTGAAGGCAAGTGTAATAAAATTGTTGGCAATAACAATTACAAAAAAATCTCAGTAGTAATAGTCAGCATTGTTTCTTTTTATATTAGTGCTTTGGTTTTACTCCAAGGGTATTAAAAGCTAAACGCCTTTCATTCCTTAGACCTGAGGATTTTCTAGTTCCAGAACTTCAAGCAACAGAAGAAGAAAAAAGCAAATTAGAGTCTGGTTTGACAAATGGAGAGGAGCCTATGGACCAGGATTTATCAGATGTTCCTACCAAATGTATTTCTGCAACAGAATCCATGGAAATTAAGTGAGTGACTGTGTTCTTGTGAGTTCTGCTAGAATAGTGGCATGGGTACAGTGTGAACTGGGTAAAAGGATAGCTTGGATTTGAGGAAGTGGAAAAGGACTTGCTTTCTGTTTATTTTATTTTCCCCAAGCCAAGTTTTTTACTACTCCTTCTGGTAGCACAGGATAGAGTCTTATGGTTCCCCACTCTTACGAAATTTGTTTTATTCATTGTTTGATGTAGACAACTGGAGGAGGTAGAACAAGTGATAAAGTATGTCAGCACAGACACTTAAATATATTTTGTTAAAAGGATAATTTATTCATATATGCTTATCTCATATTTTGGATAACTATGTGAGTGAATTTTGTGAATTTATATTGTTAAATATACATACATGCTGATGTTTGACCACTGTATTTCACTGTTAGGGTGGTCGCATGGTGTAATGGTGAGCACTCCGGACTCTGGATCACAAGGTCATGAGTTTGAGTCTCAGTGGGGACCGTCCCTTGGCAGTTCAATGCCTCCCTGCCACCCCATCCCATCAGATCTTGGATGCTCAGCAGGGTCAGCCCTGGTTAGTACCGGGTGCTGTGACAGTCCTGAGGACTTCACTGTCACTGTCTGAGCTTGCTCGGCCTTGGCAGATGGACCTTGGGACTTAAATGGTGGGGCCAGTTCTGTGCTCACTGTGCCTCACCTAAAGAAAAAAAAAAATCCCCTGTGCAGGCTGGAAGGGCACACCCACATGGGGAGAGCCCTTCCCAAATCTTCATTCATGAAGTTTGGCCATACATAGATTATACATTTCACTGATCCATAATATACCTTGTGCTGACAGCTTTTGCTGATGTTGAGTAATTTAAAAATATCTTCTGTTTTTAAATAAAGTATTTTGGAGCACTCAAAGGTTTAATCTTTTAAACTAAAAAATAATATTCTTGGGGTTTTAATTCTAACTAGAGCCAGAGTTACATACATTGACTATGAAGGACGCTCCGATGGGGACTCGATTAAAAAAATTATTAACCAAATGAAACCAAGACAATTGGTCATTGTCCATGGACCACCTGAGGCCAGTCAGGACCTTGCAGAATGTTGCCGAGCATTTGGTGGAAAAGATATTAAGGTTTACATGCCCAAACTTCATGAAACTGTAGATGCAACCAGCGAAACTCACATTTACCAGGTAAGGTACTGGAACTTGTTAGTTGTGTGACTACTGTCAATTGTAGTAGAGCTGTATTGGCAAACTCTGATTTGGCTCTCACTTCTTTGGGTGAGGAGAGGTGGTACTACCTCTGTGTACAGTTGGTTTTGTGTGATAAAGGCATTGATACTGTTTTTCTGACCTGTAGATAAGCATCCTTCTGATGCTTATTATTCATAGGTATTTGAGAGCTTAATCATGAGATCAATGTGTTTCTATGTGTACAGCAAAAGGCAAGGCTCTTGTCCATGGGAATATCATTTTGCTTTATTGAAGTACTAACAAATCTATAATGGCTATATTTAGAGTACTGTTGTATACTAGTTACAATTCAGGATTCTCCTTGGAATCTGAAAGGGAGCCTTAGCGAGCAAAGAGAAAAAAAGTCCTTTATACTTAAATAGTACCTAAGAGTAAACATGTAAAGTTAGGAGGCAGTTAAAAATAAATAAGACACCCATACTCCCCAGAAAGGTTAATGTGATGAAACTTGCAAACTGAGGTTATGATAACGTGTTGCTCTGTGCTAACTATGAAAATTAAATTTGTGTGAATTTTGCGTATGGTCCCAGTTCAGTTTTTGAAATTGTTTAGAGGGAAGTTTTTCACTGGAACTTTTTGCCTTTTAGTCCTTTATTCCTTTGCCCTTTTAAAGTTCATAGAGAAACATTGGTAGAATTTGTTGAAAGAGGTACTTCTGCTTCTTTCAGAGAAAAATCCATTGCCCTGTAGGAAGTGGAAAGTTATTCAAAATCATCTAGTTCTGACAGACTTGAAACAGCATGTTTTCTGTATTTGGTCTGTTAGTTGTTGGGGGTTTTTGTCCTTTTTTTTTGTTTTTTTTTAAGGTCTCAGAATTGCCAGTGTGTTAGAAATGACACAGGAGAAGTACAGTGGAGATATTGAACTTGAAAATAACAGATAAGAATGAAGCACCAGAGTCACAGTGTTTTTTTGAGTGGACTCTGCTGCAGATGGGTAGTTGTTTGCTGTATCTTTAATACAGTTGCAGCCTTGATTCCCCTATGGGAATTGTGCACCATCTTGTGTGGGTAACAATCTCTAAGAGTAGGGCTAAAAGTCCTTGAGTGCACCAGAGAAGTCATGTTAAGGTCACTTTAAAGTCTGATATTTACAACACCCTTTCTTAAAATAAAATACGTTTTTTTTGAGGTTTGAAATTTGGAACTGCTCTCCAGTAACATAAATATATCTATAGAAACTTTCTCTGAATTTGCGAAGACCAGCTGAGGACTTCCATGGGTGCAAAAAAGGTTTCTGTCCTAAAAGGAAATGGTTGCTTTTGCTGTAAATTTAACTCAGCTTTGCAGTATGGGTTTGGGTTTTTTATTTTAACCAACAAAAGAAAGGTATTTATCTCTGCTGCTTTTATTCTTTGCAACCCAGGTCAGGTTAAAAGACTCTCTTGTCAGCTCCCTTCAGTTCTGTAAAGCCAAGGATGCTGAGTTGGCTTGGATAGATGGTGTTCTGGACATGCGGGTTTCAAAAGTGGATACTGGAGTTATTTTGGAAGAGGGAGAGTTGAGGGAAGATGAAGACTTAGAGATGCAAGTGGATGTGCCTTCTTCAGACTCCAGTGTGATTGCACAACAGAAGGCCATGAAAAGCCTCTTTGGTGATGATGACAAGGAGATGTGTGAGGAGAGTGAGATCATTCCTACTTTGGAACCTCTGCCACCTCAGGAGGTACAAAAATGATGCTGATCTGAATTTCTTTTATGAAGAGCTGTGTATTCATTTGTCTTTTTCTAGTGCTTGGAGGTGCTTACTATGATCTTACTCAACTGGAAGCCTAACTGAAACTGGGTTTTCATATTTGGTTTTCTCTTTTTTAAACCTGGTGCTGTTCTGTGTTCTGATGGTATGATTTTCAGCAACGAGGGTCACATCCACTAACGGTGCCAAGCATACAGTAACATCTACTTACGAAGATAAAGATTTTAATTAGTGGATAAGTTTTGTTTAGTCACTTTTGGATTTTGTTATGCTTTGTTGAAGCTATGGAAAATACTTTATATACTTGAGATACAGATCTTTGACATTCTTACATCTGCTTCTACAGTAGTGATTTGAGAGTTGATGAAATTTAGCGTTTCTGTAAATTTATCTTTGCACTTAAAATACTTGGCATGTGAGGAGATACAATTTTAACTTTTCATTGAATTATTCCAATGCCTTTTAATCCTAGATTTGCTTTCAGATACAGTTTCACAGTCCTAAATGTAATCTGGTCTAGGAGCCAGATAACTGTAGAGACAACTCCAAAGTCTGTTGAGATTCATGACAACTGTAATAGAAGGATGTACTGGTGAGCAGTACAGCTTAACTTGCAGCTCTGTCCCTGGCATAGCATGACTTGGAAGAGGGATCTTGATTGTCAGCTTTCCATTTGTCTTCCGTATGTGAGCAAATAAGGAAACTTTTGCCTTACCTGATAAATAACTTCTAAGACTTTTCTATCCTGAAAGTGTCTTGCTGCAGCTGTACAGAAGTAGAACCATTCTTCTAATTTATAGTCCTGCAGTCTAGGCTGCACTGCTGCCTACACAATAATGAGACCTTTGGGAAAATGGAAGGTATTAAATAGAAGCATTAAAATTGTGTGTGTTGTTTTGAAGGTTCTTGGACATCAGTCTGTGTTTATGAATGAGCCAAGACTTTCTGACTTCAAGCAGGTTCTCTTGCGAGAAGGTATCCAAGCTGAGTTTGTCGGAGGAGTGCTGGTGTGCAACAATCTGGTGGCTGTTCGCAGGGTAGGTGTTCTCTCTTAAACTCTTTGGTAAATAATATTCTAAATGAAAATTAAGTATCTCATTAGTGTAAAGATAATAAACTAAAACATGTCTTTTGTTTCAGACTGAAACAGGGCGCATTGGATTGGAAGGCTGTCTCTGTCAGGACTTCTATAGGATAAGAGACCTTTTATACCAGCAATACGCAATTGTCTAAGCAAAGTGCTGCAAAGGTGTTTTCCTTTGAACTGTTACAGACAATGGAGATTTCTCCCTGTTCTGACGTTTTGTAGTTTTCTAATTTATACAGGGAAACCTAATTCATAAAGAGCAGTTAGCTACCCTGAGCATGTAAATAACTGCCACTGTTGTCCTTCATAAATCTGTTGATACATTCCATGTTGTTGACTTTCAAACTGTTGCGACTTGGCATCTCCCACATAACACGTTATGTATGAGTTTAGGAACACTTCTCAGGAAAGGTTCAATTTGTCAGGATATGCTCTGGTTTCATAGATTCCCTGCCAAAGAGTACAAAATATGTAAAAGTCATCCTTTTGTTCTTAATAACATAAGGACTTGTGAGTTTCTTTGGTTTTGTTAATTTTGTTTTCTGTGTGGTTGTTTTGGGTTTGGTTTTTTTTTAACAAGTTTGTTTTAGGAAACAGTCTCAAATGTTTTTCTTTTTTTAATGAAGGTTAGTTGAACTACATTATTAGTAGCCCACTTAAAGCTAGACTACCTAAATTTTCCTCTAATCTGTCTCTGTCTTAATGTTGTATCTGCTCCATCTTACTGATTTGTTCCCAAACCGCATTTTATGTTCTATGTAAAGTATTAATCTTCAGGATAAAAAAAAATACTTAGGAGAGTAATCTCTAAGAAGATTGGTCAATATTTTGAGGCAGTTTAAAATCCAGTAATTGTGCTTCAGAGTAACTTCAGTATGAACTTCCAGAATTTATAACTCCTAGCTTTTGCCAACAGTATGTCAACTACATAAAATTGTTTCTGAGTTCTGAGTTTAATACTTTAAAGCCTTTATCAGTGCACTTCTCTTTGTTCAGAGTGCCATGAGGCAAGTTCAGGAAGATCCTTTATCTTGAAATCTGACTTCATGTGATATATTTAATGGTTTTGTGCTGTTCTAGTTGACAGTGAGACTGTAGCTGCTGATGCTAGGAGTTGACCTTACTTTTTAGGTGAAGATGAGCACAGTTTTGAGTGTATTAATTTCTCAGAAATTAACTTATGCAAACAAATGGCCTCTCAAGAATTTATTTAATCCTTTTTTCCCCTGTCCATGTGTGAAACTCTGGCTTGGGCAGTGGAGGGTTGTTTGCTTTTTACATAAAACAGCAATGTGTTCTCTTTGTGTGGTGTTTAAATAAAACCTTTCTAAAAAGTGGCAAAAAATAGCCATGTAGGCTGTCAATGGAAACATAATTTACTTTGCAATTCATTCTCGACAGAAGTTTTCTATCTGATCTATAGACTACTTATTCTGTTTAAAATAGCAACTTAAAACTGAAGACCATGTTAAACAAGAAAAATCTGCTAGAACAATATATTAAAAATGTAAAAACCTTTTAATCCTGAGTTGGAATATATTTTGTTATGCAAAGAAAATCTTGTCTAGGGATGACTGAATGGTCAGTGGTGCAGGTTTTTTTCTTAACAGGCTAGAAAAGTGTTTATTTCCCTTATATTGACAACCAGAAGTTTGTAGAAATGCCCTGGTTTTGTAGCAATGCTATGTAAATCTATATGATATTGGATCCTTGTGGGTGAATACTATTGTATTACTGTTTTTGCTGATGCTAATGAACTTTTATAAAGTGAATTCTTTGTACATAATCATAACGGCCTTAGGACTTGAGGGCTCAGGGTGGGAAGAGACAGCACATGCTGGCATGGAATATACTAATAAAGAAAAAAACTTAGGAAATCAGACTAAAAATAGTGCTGTTTTTAAGAAAAGTATAAAGAGAGTGCAGTGTGATCATAAATCTTTCTATCAGTTTTGTTTGTTTTTTCTAACCTATTGATACAAATTTAGCTAAGATCAACAAAATTTTTAGTGTTGTCAGTCACTAAATTTGTGTGTGTACTGACAGAGACCCCCAAATTAGTGCCATCACAGAGGAAAAGGCTCAAAACAGCCAACTGTTCTTTTTTCAGTCTATTCAGCATAAGTGTGGCTTAAGTGTGAAGTCATTCCTAGAAAGCTGATGTGCCAGGTGATAGTCACCTAAGTTCTGGGGTTGGTGGACAGTTCTGGTGGTGAGAAGGATGAAGGGACATACAGGACATGTGTCGTAGACCTCACAGGCTGCACCTGTGCTGTGGGGCAGGTGTGCTCCTCAGCCATGCATTCATTGCTTCTAAGCAGTGTGCAGCTGAAGCAAATTCACATTAATTTTGGCTAGTCTGCTATCAGTTTTCTTGATAGTTTATTATTGTTCTTTTCTATTTTTTTTTGTTCTTAACTGTGACTTGCTTAAAACAATAATTGTACTTCTTTGTATAATTTTCAGAGTTACTTATCTGGCTCTTGTTTGTATCTGAACTGAAAACTTCCCCTTACCTTCACAAAATGTCAGTGCTGCCATGGTCTGTAAGCTGTGTTTTCTGACTTCTGCATTGCTTTCATTAACAGTAAAAATCTGATAAGGAGTCCTGTTTCTTACTCTGTGCCCTGTTGCTCTTGAGGGCAAGAACCTTCAAATCAAACATAGGTTTGGTACTCACCATTTAAAAATATTTCCTTTCAAGGCTCCTGGATAGTTCAGAATCCTCAGCTAAGAAGAGCCAAGCATATGTGGAGACACAGGAAAAGTGGAAACTTGCCCTCTCCTACCCCCAAAGTCTGTAGTATTTGTGGGTAAATCCTGGCTTTTGTAGGTTCTTACTCCTGTACCTGTGTTGTAGAATGTGAAGATGCATTTCAAAAGATAAAGAGAATGCAGAAGCAGAACTCTTTAATGATAAAAACCCAAGAGGTTATGGGTTACCACTGTGATAGGAAGTAAAAAAATGAATGAACCTCACTCCTGTGTTTTCAGTAGAACTTCCTGGAAAAGAAGGATCCATAGAAGCTCTAAATATTAGGAGGAAGCAAGTTTGCTCTATGAGCCTCAAGTAGTAATAACCTGCCTGTTGTTGCATAATCTTCTTAGGTGTTGCAAACTGGATCTGTGATTCAACATCTGAATGATGCTGAGCTAAGCATCTGCCAAAAGGTGTAATGTGTAACTGCAATACAGCAGTCACTGATTTAGTTAATTAGCAAATACATAGTTTCAGTTCTACAGGCTTTTCTTAAAGAGTTTTCATTTTCAGCACTGTTCTTTGGAAGTGATAAAAGCTACTCTAAAGGCTACCTTTGGCAAACGGTTTTAAAGAAATTTGCAGTGGGGGTCATTTCAGTTAAAAGTAATACAACTCAAACCACAAGCTTTCCGTTGAACTTGGCTCAAAGGCTGATAGTAGTTTTTGTAAAATTGACTTGGGAAAATTACATAGGGAAACCAATGAAAAGAGTTCATCATGTGTAGTAGAAGCTGTTGTGCCCTTGCTGGTATTTAAGGTGTAGCAAATAAAGCATAATATTTAATTTCAACAGTGTCAGAACTTCTGCAAGTGAATAACAATTCCATCTCCAAAATGTTGAAGGTTTTTAGTTTTAGATACAACCAAAATTACTTTTTCCTTTGTTTGTGGTTAATTAGTTCATAGGAATATTTAAGTGTCAGTTATGAAGAATGAACTCTTAACAACACCATTGTTAAGCAATAACTCGATAAGTTTCTCAAGCTGGTGGTTCCATCAATACCTTCTTGAAGTTGTCACTTAACTCAGTTCCTTTGTTGAGGAGAAGTCTCATTTTGTTGTCTCACCAGTTCTGAACTGTTATGTCATTTGCTTGACTGCTTTACAGTTTTGTAAATCAGAAGAACAACTCCAATTTTGAGGGAGGCAGTTTAAATCACTGAGAACAAGTTCTAACAAAGGAAAAAATAGCTCAGAGGTTGAAAGCTAGCCTTTTATTTGGGTTTAAGGTTGTAGTTTTAAGTAAAAACCATTGCACTTCATCTAATCTGGAGAAACTACTGCTTGCTCTCCACACGTTTGTATTTTTGTAGAAAGAGCAAAAAAGTGCCTGGTCAGGTATCAATGATAATACCTTAAGGTGTATTTCACAGTAGTTGCTTCCAGTTGTGGGGGTTTTTCTCTTTCAAGTCCATCTGGATAAGTTTTATGGTGTGCTCATGTCAGCTGTTACTACCAATATTTCTCAGAAATAATTCTGAAGCGAGTAGCTAATACGTCTTTATCAGTGATAACACTCAAATTGTGTAGAAAATTGGTACAAGATGATTTTGAAAGATTGAATGGAAAAAATGGGGGCATAGATAGAACTTAGTCATCACTAAAACTTGATAGGACTGTTGGATTTCTGTATCTGCTTCTTACACAGAGGTAGGAACAGGCTTCTAAGGAATGTTTTCTGATGACACTGCAATGAACTGGGCAAATAAACTAGTCAGCAAAAAAAAACTCCATTACCCACATTTAGCTAAGTAGCCTGTTGAATATGCTTCAAAATGTGAACTTGTAAATGTTTACATATCAAAAAGTGTGAGAATGGATGTGTGATAACATTGCCACCTATTTTCTGGTTTTACTGCATGCCTGAGGCAACAGGTGTAGCTTATCCAAGTAATTATTTGTGTTAGCACAATAATGTTGTGTCTTTTGTTGTTTTCAGAGAACTTGTTCAGTTTCCATGGAGAAAAAACCCTGAGCATGATGTAATCACTACTTCATAAATTATTGGCAGGTGCTCTGCAAGGCATAATAATGAACTGTCCTTAAATATCATCAGGGAATTATTTTGTTCTGCTGTTTTGCAGCTCCTGAAGGAGTTGCACAGCTGGCAGAGCATATTGCCCGTCACTGTGCCAGACTTGGCATTTGAAAGCCTGCCAGACTGCTCTGTGCTGTTGTGCTAGCCATGGATCAGCAGTTTGCAATAGTATGAAGATAGTAAGTGTTTTATTCTTTGCCCTTTGTAGGATCACACGAGTTATTATTGCATTTCTGAAGAGTCCAACCTATTTTCTGAACGTACCAGGTACTTGGTCTGCATTACCTGGTTAGATTGGCCTCTGTGCTGCAGGAATCTATAAACAAGTTATGTTTTTGACATATTCTGGTAAAATTTCTATTAGTGTCAATGTTTGGAGTCACTCTGTATAGCCTGCTTTTCATGTTTTATGTAATTTTATTATGTTTCAGTATTTCTTTCATAATCTCCCTGATTTTACTAATGCACAATATTGCAAAAGCACTATAAAACTAGTCAACAGACTTGAAATCATTTGTGTATCTCTAAACCTCTTATGCTGATTAAAAGTGTTAAGGCTATTAGTATTTTTTATGTAACTGGGTCTAAATTTAGTTTCTGTTGCAGTCAAAAAACACTCTGGTATTTCAAACCATGATCCTAATCTGCTTCCTCTTGGAGTTGATGGTAACAGTTCTTCAGCACAGCTTTTATGTTTCTGTGTGTTGATGACTTGAAGTTTTAGCATCACGTTTATCTTAGAAATTCAGTAGTGTCTTTTCATAATTCTGATTTCTCTTCCAGCAGTATCAGAATACTACTTTGGTTGTTTTGTGAAACAGGATTTTAATTATTTTTGGATATTGTTTTCATTAATGCTTGACTTTTTAAAGTGGGATTTGAGTAGCTCATAGGTTATTGCTCCATTTGTTCAGAGGACAGGACTGTTAATATTTTTCCCTATGTTAAATTCTTCTGGTTCTTGTATGGAGAGGCAAAAAGAAAAAAAAAGTTAAACTGAGAAAGTAGAAAGCATATACATAGTCTATACCTTCCAAACTGAATAGCTGTAAAATACCTGCATGACATCCTCATCCTGCAAAACTGCACCTGTTTGTTCATTCTGTGTTGCCTGGTCTTACTGTTTGAGCAACTTAACTATGATAAAAAAGTGGTAAGTTCATGCCATCTTGTATTAATGACTTTTGTTTCCTGCAATATTGTGCATTGCTTTTGGTCAGTTACAGTGTGTAGTCCTGATTTCACATGTGCATGAGTTTTATGTCATAGCTGACAGCTTGCTGCAAAAAGCCAGCTTTTCAAAAAAAAAACAAACCAAAAACTTGCTGGTGATTGAGGTATTAAAATGTGTAGACAAGGAAATAATCAGCTTTGTGTTCAAGGAACCCATTGGAAAGACTGAATATTTCACTAGTAGTCTTGCTGCTATTGACATAGAAAAATGAGAGCCTTTATATTCATGTATGGCAATGGGTAATTTACATGATTTTTTAAAAAATACAAAACTGAGATTGTATTTCTAATGCATGAGTGCTTGGTCTCAAAACCATCTAGAGACTTCATTGCATGCGCTGGATATGCAAGAGTCAATAGTTACAGACCTAAGAGTGCAGCACTTGAGCACTTCACACTTGTGGCAATTTTACTCCTGCATTTGCAGGACTGTTCTGCTGACTGTTTTCTAAGAAACAAATAGCTTCCAAATTATACAGTTAATTTTTTGATCTGTGAGTATGGAATTTTCCTTTGCTTGTCATAATATGAACTCTAACAACGTTGAAATGGTTCTAAAATAACTCCTCAAGCTAGTTTCTTTCAAGTTGAACATTTCTTTGAAACTGGGGAAGGATATCTCACTTGGTATTCTTGGTTTGGAAATAAGGTGCAGATGGAGTGAAGCAAGAGCTTTAGGCAGCATGGAAGGAAGGAGAAATAACCAAAACTGATGACTTTTCTAGAGCGATGATGTTCCACCTTGCTTGAGGGGGTTATGGATGTCATGTCAGCTATTCCCAATAGAATTAAGCATGAGTTTAAGATTTGAAAGTTTTAGTGGCTGATTTTTCAGTGTTTGCAAACCTGTCGAATCAGAAGAAAATAATGGTGTATGTGTTTCTCTAGGATGAGATGAGGTTAGGATTATGATCAGAAAGAGTTAAATTGATGGTTCATTGGCAGAGTCTGCAAGTCTAGGTTTGATGACTGCAAGTCGCTTCAAAACATTATGGCCAAGGAAAGGGTTAGGGGCACCAGGGTTACAAATCTAAATTTCGTACAGTCTCATGGTGAGAGAAGCAAAAATGAGGTTTGGTATTGATAATACAAATGGAGTAGGGCACTGAAGGCAAATCATGGATGTTTTTGGCAACTTAAGCCTTACCAACTGATACTGGGTTGACACCAACAAGTTACAGGGCTCTTATTTCTTGTCTGTTCATAAAATTTTAGTATGTGCAGTGCTCCCCTGTCTCTTGTCAAAGTGTTAGTCTGTATGGTTTTGAGTTGCACACCTTTGTGTAACTTGTTAGTCTGAAAGGTATTTATTTCTGCTTTTTCTTTCCTTATATTGATTATACCATTTTGCCACTTAATAATTCATTAGGTAGTTCAACAAAATGCAATGTAATTCTGTGAAATCTAGAATTAGAGGAGATCTTTATAGCTGGGCTGCTAAATACTGAAAAATCTTCTTAGTATTAAATTATGATATTGCCTTTTTAAAAATTCCTTGAGCTTTCTGAGGTTGTGTTTAAAACTACTAATTTCCTAAATGGAGGCTTCTGTAGGCCTTGATTTCTGATTCAAGTGCTCTGCCAAATCTTGTGTGTCTTGTGGCTCTAAAAGGGCAGATGCAGGGAAGTGTCTGAGTAGGGTATTGCAGTTAGAAATCTGATGCTTTCTGATGTATGTACAAGTGTAAAATCTCTCTTCTATTGCATTGCAACACACTGCTTATTGCACAGAGCTTGACTTCTTTTGTGTGACTGGTTAGAACTACTGAAGTACAGCATTATTAGCATTATTTTGAAAACTGTCAAGTCAACTGCTTGGCTTTGCCTCCAAGGTTTCTTTATTCATTGCCTAGCAAATTTATAGCCTTGGAATTGACAAGTATCCTATGTCTCTATGGAAGTGGCTAAAATTTAGCTAGCAAGGTGTCTTTACTGTCTAGTCAGGTTGGGCATCTGTCTACAGCTGACAAAATGTTATGCTTCAGGGAAGACAAGGCAGGAAAGATGGAAGTGGTGAAGACAGGCAGGTTCCTGATTGTCTATTCATACTCCTGTGGTGTATACCTAGGAGTTACTTTCTGGATCATCAGCTTCACCCTATATGTGATGTATGTTTATGATACTCTGCTTTAGTATCACTGCTTCCTCGAGCACTGGGCTTTTCTCTGTTTTTTTTCATTGGATATGTATAAATCTTCTGCTCTATGATCTGCTATGGTGTATGGATAGAAGAGCAGTTACTCTTTTATAACACCAGTTGAGAGTGTTTCCTTGCTGCCTATGGAAACCAGAGGATGTGATTCAGAACATGAGAATTTGAGATCTTCCCTTGACATCAGCTGGGTTTCTGCACCAGGTCTCTTGAGTTCTCTGTGCATTTCTTCCACTTAAGAGTCTCTGTTTATTCATGGATACAGTGGATGGATTGTTGTCTTAAATGCCTTTCTTTTTTCCCATAGGAGGACTAAGCTCCAGAGAAGAGTACATTAAAGCAACAAACTTGAATTTCTTACTTCAGTTTATAGTTTCATACCTTCTGGCTTTTTCAGGCACCTCATTGCTTCATTTGGGACACTCAGTGGCTCTGCTTTTTGTCTTTTCTATGAACTCTTTTGCTCATTTTAATGCTTTGTTGTTTCCACTTTTATAGCCTTTTCAGCTTATGAAAGTGGCAATTCTGAAGTCAAGCCTAAATTAGGATGTAGACTCTCAGTAGCTCAGAAAACTTGTGACATACTGAGTGTTTATTGAGAGGGCAGTTTCTGTTCTTTGGGAATGTATGGATGGCTGTGTGGAGCAAGGATGTCCTTGATTTGCATTCTTCAGTCAAGAAATGAGATATTAGGCTAATAGAAATTGTCTGCCTCTGCATTTCTGCTTGTTCTTTAACCTTAGAGTTTATTAAACTACTGCAATTCATGGAATAAACACCCCCATAACATACTCATAACATTTGTGGAAGTTCCAAAGACTGTCATTCAGTGTTTGAACCATGAAGTCTTTCCCTCAGTTGTATTTTTCAGGAGTAAAAAACACATCTCATTTTCCATGACTTTACCTGAAATTTGTGTGCAGAACTGTTGAAACCAACACTGTCTTTTCAGAACATTGCACTCCTGATGATAATGATGCTGTCTTGAATGATAAAATATCAAGGAAGTTCTAGATTTTTTGAGTGCTTTTCATGGTATCTGGAAGCTGTAGAAATAGTTCATTTCAGAATTCTCTTGGCTAGTTAGTAGTAGCCATATCATTAAAAGAATATGGTAGAAGGCCTTTTAGTTCAGAGATGAAAAGTACATTCTTATACTATAGTCAGATGAAAATAAGTGAAGAATTCCAGCAAACACCTCCTCTGTGCTTTTCATGTGTTTGAAAAGCATTTCCAATATAAATAACTTCATATGCAAGTCATTTTGATTAAAAAAAAAATTGGTGTGGCCAATGTTACTGAAGCCCAACCCTTTGTCCTACAAACCCAACTCAGTGCCCATGTGCTGTATCTGGTTGTGATGTCTTGCCTGCCACATTCACCTGCCCAGTCTGAGGCTCTGGACTGCAGAACATGCAGCACCACCACGGAAAGCCTGTGCTGTGGCTGTGTGGCATGTGCTGTGTCCCGGTGGTGCTCTGAGGCTGAAGCTTTGAAGGCCAAAGAAGGACATTGATGATGCAGCTCAGTGTGGGCATTGAGGAAGTTTCTTTGGAAAAGCAGAACGGATGTCTGTCTCTGTGCCCAAAATAGTCTCTTTTCAGGAAAGTACATAGTTGGAACTAAAGATTCTTTTGTGCTGAAATTGCATTCTGTGTCGCAACAAACTCCTCCATTATAACCTTCAAGTAACTTAAAAAGTCTCACTTCTGATACACCACTTAAAAGGATAATTGATTTTTTCCTTTTATATCCCCTTTGTAAAGTTATTTGAAACCTCCTGCAGAAAATGTTAATTTGTTTTCAGTATGTATAATTTTAAAGCATGAGTTTGTTAGCAAGTTATGCAAGCCTTTGAAACAAAAGCAACTATAAAAAGAATTTTGAATGAAACAATTTGCATAGCAATAACAGTCCAGTTTTGGTATATGTGCTAAAACAAATGGAAATCTGCAAGGGGAAAAAATTCCCCAAATCTTTAACAGATAAATCCAAAGTAAATCAGGAGAGGATTTTGCACAATTCTATGTCAAAGACTACTAAAATATTAGTGCTGTTCTACTTTAATATTATTTCAGTGTTTTGACTTACCTAGTGGTGCAAGAGCAAGGGTAGACTGAGATTGCTTTTTTTTTTAATGGTTTGTCTCTGTGACTTCTAAGCTGTGTGATGCAGAGCAGCTGGTGCTGCATGGCCATGTGCTGTGTGGAGGCAGTGTGCGCGGGCTGGCAGGTGGACATTCCCTGCCCCGGGCTGCTGCCCAAGGCATGGGCAACCCATGGCCATCAGCACTGGTGTCTTTGGGCAAGAGCAACAGCTGTGAGAGGGGCCGGAGGCATCACACTGAGAGGGCGGCTGCTCTTGAAAGAAGGTGGCCCATGCCAAAGGAGGGATCCTTTGAGGGAGGTGGCTTTGGGTATCTCATGCCAGGGTGAGGACCCATCTAAGGAACAGTGACTCTGAATGCACCACTGAGTGTGAGACATAAATATATGGAGTGGCAATAGAAAAGCAGTAAGGAGGAAAGAGCAGCACATGAGATTGTTACCATGCAACCCTAACTGCCTGCCTCATCCATTGCCTCACCAGGGCAGTAGGATGGGCTAGCCCTAACTGGCCCTTAACCCATGAGAAGCTGAGACTAGAAAGGGTGTAGAGAGCTGATCATGGAGGTGTTTATGCTCTCCTGACACCCCCTCACCCCCCAGCACTCAGATGAATGATTGGAAGTTGCAGTTAACTGGCAATAAATTACACTAGGAAATAGATATTCGAGTTCCTAGGGTGTTCTGCCTGTGAGAGGCCTGTGACTGCTCACCCTCAGAGCGTTCCCTTGGGCCTACTGACCTGGCAAGTGGGAGGGATTCTTACAGGTCTGTGTAAGTGGTGTCAGCCATTAGTGGTTGATTAGCAGCATTAGAGACCTCATCAGACATCCCATTTGCTATGGACACCTTTGAAAGGGTTATACCAGTGTATGGGTTTTCACCAGGTAAGGAAATGACATGAAATGTGGGATTTCTTGGAACCAAAGTGCTGTTGGGTTAGTCGTGTTGCTTGCCATATGGTTAGGCAGGCGTGAGCCAGCTCACGTCAAAAGCAGCAGATAAACATGTCATTTAGGAACAGGCGCTAATGAAGTGTGAGCTCCGACCATATGTGGAACAAACATCTTTACGGTGTCAGTCGTGACTTTCTTTGCTCCTCCTGAGCTGAGCACTGCGATGCACTGTGTGCTCTGGAGGAGAAACATGGAGAGGTCCTGGCTGGGGTAAGCTGTTAGAACAAAGCATTGAAAGTTGGGGGTCAGTGGTGAAGCTTTGGGTGACATGGGATTTCTGATGCAAGGGAAAGAACTTTTTTGTTTCACCTGGTACTTACATCCCCAGACATGAGCCCTCCACTTGCATTTCTGTGTCCCTAAATTTTTATGACAATGTGTCACTGACTTTTTAGAGTTGCATTGCCTACCATGTTGTTAAAATTTGAAACACAGTTACCTACATATTTCTTGTGTCTTTCACCACACTGATGCTTCTCTTTGCTATTGTACTCAAAGCCAGTTGTGCTACATTAAACCTCTTGGACAAGGGCCTCATGGTTTCTTGGGATGGTGGATAGGGAAATGGGTAGGTTAATGTGAGGAGTGAAGTGTTAATCTGGCTGCTGGAATGTCAGAGCCTTCCCCAGGAAGACTACAAGTTGAGATGCTTGCTGTGAGGTTATCCCCCCCTGTCCCTGGTCTGAACAGAATTCCTCCTTGACCTTTTTTTCAGATCAGAGCAGTCACATCAGTTCTAGCTGCTTCCTGAAGAAAGGGAAGATTCCCACCTGGTCAGGGAAAGAAAAGAGGGGCAAGAGTTGCTATCAGCCAAGTAGCTTCTGCCTATGTTAGCATCTTGGCTAGGGAGGGTGGCGTCAGAATTCATGGGCAAGGTAATATGGAAATTTAGTTACCATGATATGGTCACAAGCTCATTATTTTAGTATCGTGTATGCTTAGGCTTGAAGTATTGTAAGTCTAGTAGAGTATTAGCTTGTTAGTTGTGAGCTACATGCTCTGATGAGTTGCTTGATAAGAATCTACAAATGATTTTCTCTCTGCTGCAGCTGATGTTCTAAACTAGCCAGTCTTGGAGGCTGGATCCTCTGGCCAGGTATTTACCCAGCTTTTGGATGCACTTTTCCTACATCTGCTGAGATTTGTGTTCTATATTAAAATTCTGACTTGGGTAACTACTTTTAAAACTAGTTGGCTGTAGTCATAGAGGTAAAAACTAGTGGTGGTCCATGTTGCTGTGAATACTACTGTGGTCAGCTGTCAGTCACTGAGTGTGTCCCACCATGGCACTACAGCTGGGTGTGATCAAGCTATGAGTGAATGGCAGCCTCAGTGTGAGTAACCTGAACAGAAACTCCAAGCCTGTGGTGGGGTAGTGAAAAAGTAAGTGGGCTGTATTGGCAGAAAGGGCCTTCTTGCTGCATTCTATGTTGGCAGGACAGGGATGAACTACATGTCAAATGGTTTCATCCAGCTGTCATAGTATGGAGCTGTTAGTTTTCATCTTGGGATATAATCTTGCTCATATGGCCTTGGGTTGGTAGAAGTGTAAATATGGCTTTAAGTACCAGATGGGCCAAGAAACATGACTGAGGAAAAAGCAGCATTTTCTTTTTGTTTTGGTGGGTTTTATCTGCTTCAGTTTTCATTTTATTAAATGTACACAGATATGCTTGCATCTCCAGAGCTCCTTTTAGGATATATGCTAAATTCATTTGGGTAAAAATGGGGGAAATAAGAGTTAGTAGTAGAGTTGCACATGCATTTTACTTTCTTGACTGACTTTCAAGTAAACAAAACGTGAATAAGAGATGCTGTTATATTTGGTATTATTTCTAGCTACTCTTTAAATCTTCCCAGTGTCAGGAGTTAAGGAATCTTATGACATATACCATCCTAATACTCACCTGACCTTGACTCAAGTGGTGAGATTCAGGCACCCAAGCATTAGTGTAAGGGCATATGGAGTGGGAACATGAGCCCTTTTGCTAATAAATGGTTGTGTTATGGGTCACATGGGATTAATGATATCACTTTGGTTCCATATTGATGTGTGACATGTGTAACTTCTTTTTCAGATGAACCTGAATTTTCTCTTAAAGTGGTATGAGATACTTGCAGAGAGCAAAAGAAATCAGCTGGCCAAAATTTGCTCAGCTTTGGAATCAGAAGCTTTAGATTTGAGATGGCCATAGAAGGGCACTGAAGTCAGAGCATTTCCTCAACTGAAAGCAGACACTAAAGGGGTGATGGAAATTGTTAAGCAAATAGAAATCATGAAAAATTGAAAAACAAGGCCATGCACTGTGCAGGGAGTGCACTTAATTGGTTGCATTGGGAAATCTTCAGATCCCTTCTTTTGATTTGACTCACTCCAGACTGTTTTTATCAAGTTGTCACTTGTCTATGTGTGGTACATTCAATGGCATCTGTTTCATGTTGCTGTAGAAGTATGCCTGAACATAGGAAGTGAAACGTTTAGTTGATTATGTTTTTTTCCCTAGTGAAAGGTCTCCAGGGGATCATCCAATAAAAACTGGAAAGTGCTACTATTGGAAATAAAAGCCGAGCCTTGAAATCAAATGAAGCTCATGTGTAATTATAAAACCCACACAGAGATGGAAGACCAAAGCCAGCTAGCAAATGGTATCATTTGCCTCTCTGGGATTTTAGCTTACAGTCTCTACTCTCTGTTAGTACCAAACATGAATGTAGATTTGACTGCCAGTGATGCTGTGCCATTTTGCCTTAAGGAATAAGATGCTTCTGTGTGCCTACTGGAGAGACAGAACTTTTGCAAACCCTGGTGTGGTGGGTTGCTCCTGACCAGCAGTTAGGTATGCACACAAAGCACCCACACAGCTGCTTGCTCACCGTCCTCCCCAGTGGGGTGGGGGAGAGAATAAGAAGGAACAAAACCAAGAAAATGCCTGGATCGAGGTAAGGACAGTTGAAAAGTGAAGGAAAGAGGGTAGAGGCAAAGTGCTCCAAAGCTGCTCTCACCATCTTTCATGATCAGCCTGATGTCCAGCCACTCTCTGAGCAATGGCTATGATAGAAGATGTTCTACCCTCTACACCAAGATTTTTACCTCTTAGCATGAAGACATATTGGTATGGAATATCCCTTTGGCCAATTTGTGTCCACTGTCTCACCTGTGTTCCCTCCCACATGCTTGTCCAGCCCAGAGGGACAAACAAGGAAGTTTTGGTGCTGTGCAAGCACTGTTCAGCAACAGCCAAAACCACTGGTGTGACAGCAACGCTGTTCTGGTCAGAAACTCAGAACATAGCAGGGCATGGAGAAAGTGAGCTCCTTCCCAGCCAGAGCTTGTACCCACATTTGGATACACTCTTTCAAAATGAAGCGGTCTTTCCTTAGTTAGATGAATGAAGTGCTGCAGGTTTGATGACTGATGAAGGTGTTTCTGGCTGTCTGAAGCAAGGTAAAATAAGGATAAGTCTGAAAATGGGTGAAGTATTAAAATAAGAATCAAAGTTATGTAAACCTTTACCTAAACTTAGGTTAAAATTTTCACTGATTTCCCCTCCTGCCCCTTGCTCAAATGCTTAACAATTTTGTGTAAATATTTTACAAATCAGCCTTAATTAAGTATTGTGACAATTAATAGAAGACTTTGATACATTTCCAAGAATTAAGTCCAAAGAGATGAGGTTTCATATCAGCACTGAGAAGAGGGAAGAACTTTTTCTCTATTGCTTAAAAATTAAAGTTGAATGGGAGAAAAAACTAAAAAGGGATGTGAGAGAGAGAAGGAAAAAATACTCTTCTGATTAAATCTTACTAAACTTTGAAAGCATGATGAAGTATCTAATCAAAAAGCAGAACAGAAAATCAGATTGACTGAGGAATCTAGTATGAGTTTTCATCCAAAGGTGGCACTAGTCTTTTGCAGTTGGAGTTTTTGTTGAGAGCTGGGAAATGCAGATACCAGGAAGTCCTCAACTAATCCAACGCTTACCATTAATCCCAAACAAACCATCATTAGTCTCTGGATTTATCCTGCTTAGTCCTTGCTGGATAGTGAATTATGTAACCTTTGTTTTATTAACATTTAATGGCAGCTTATTATCAGGTAAGTTGCTTCTGGAAAATAAAAAGGAGGCCAGAAAATGTAAATGTGCCACTTTCTGTTCTTTGTTGTTTGTTTGAGGGGTTTTTAAGGACTTCTTAAAGACGTGAGTGGATACTACATGACAGTTCCTTAAATAAACTAACTTAAACTCATTGAGTATATTGCTTGGCAAGAAGCAGCTGTTTGAAAAATTACATGGATCTTTTCTACTTAACTAGCAGATAATGTTTATAGCATAACTTAGAAAAGGACTACAAGAACTTATATTTTTGATATTAAAGTATTTGATGTGGTATTCAGGCCCAAAATTAGATACTTTAAAGTGTGTTCAATTAATGCTTATTCTTGTGTCCTCATACATTTTTGCAGACTCATTTTAGTAGGTGTGGTATGAATAAGATGACAAAATTTCGACAGTCACGAAGTATGGCTCATTGTGCTGAAGATCTTGCCCTCTTTAAAGGAAGGAGTTGATGCTGGAGTTGTAAATGAAAGTCATGAGGTGAGCATTGCAAGTAGGAGAAAGGACTTTGATGTTAATAAATGTGGAGGCATCCAGTGCCACAAGATGTTGTGAATTTTACATGCATATGATGCAGTATTGCAGTGGCTGGTAAGCAAGCGATTTTGGAGCACTTGTCAGAGTTGTATCAGAATCAATGCTGATATAAAAGGAGAAAAAATTTTTTGTCATCCATGATGTGAACATGCATGCTGATCAGCAGACCTGCAGCAGATACTCTGTGATTTGAACACACATAATTTGTGATAAGAGAACATGTTTAATTCTATTTACCAGATGTTTGCTTTCAATTTCTCTCATTTTTCCCAAGTGATAATGGTTCATAATCAAATTGTCAACATTTCCTTGGTATTGATGAGACTCCAGAGATGGGAGAAGTCTCAGCAGTCAATGTACAGCATTATTTCATGCCCACACTGAGACAGATGCAGTAACGGAGGCTCTGCTGTGGCAAGTGTTGGTACAGTGGTCTCACCAAAACCATAGGCTGGATAGTCCTGACTTGGTGTGAAACCCAAGGAAGCTC
This sequence comes from Pithys albifrons albifrons, assembly GCF_047495875.1. NCBI lineage: Eukaryota > Metazoa > Chordata > Aves > Passeriformes > Thamnophilidae > Pithys > Pithys albifrons. The sequence continues at coordinate 16,903,842 of NC_092463.1, read as the reverse complement.
ACTGAAGACCTGAAGCTCATTTTCATCTCAGTCTTTGTGTCCTGAGCTTATTCACACAGCAGTTCAGCTCCTGCAAAATGCTGAATATTTTAATTGTTGGAACAAACTGCAGAAAGCTGTTTGCTCTGTGTGTGAGGTGTTGCATCAAAGTTGTGCCTGCTGTTTATTGCCACATCTGAGCTTATCACTTGACACACTTTGATAATGATTAAATGCCTTTCCTGAAGTGGCAGACTAATCAAAAGGAAATTCATTTTTAAAGCTTTTCTTGAAAGATGTTTTTTAATAACAAAAAGCTAGTTGTCCCTCTCACATAGTAAATAGATGATATCTCGAGTGTTAATGAAGGAGCGCTACAACTGTAGAAAATCATTCCTAATATTGAGTCAAATTCACAGCCTCTGTCTTCTAGGCAAAAATACACTGAGAACAGTGTAATGTTAGAGGAACTTCCATATAATTTTGAAGGCAAAGTTTGATATAAATAAAGGTTTTCTGAGGAGTATGTTTGCAACTAACTTTTTGGTTTTCTACTGCAAAGAAATTCTGTGATATTGGAATGATCTAAAACTGACACAAGACATTTTGAAAATGGGGTAAAAAGAGAGCAGCTCTTTTATTAGATTAGGTGATACATTTTGAAAATACAAATGGTTCAATAATTGCATGTATTTTTTCTAATAACAGATTCTGATTTTGCCACCGAATTTTATCTCTGATGTTATTACACTATCATAGCTACTGCATTGATATACAGCTATGAAAAAAGCTTTGAATCATAGAGATTGGTACTGAAGGTGTTTTGATGTATCTTCAGAGATTACGTTTAATCTGTCTGTTGCAAAAAACTTTACTAGAGTAATAAAATCACTGAATTATTGGGAAAAATATCATCAAAATAATGAGTTAAGTAACACAGCATTACATGAACTTTCTTATGCCTGTTAATATTTGTGAGCACCGAATGTTCATTTAGATTATTTTGAAAAGCTCAGAATAAAAAAATAAAATCAGATATTTTCCAGATAATTCCAAGATTTGAATGCATTTGATATCAGCATTTGATAGTAGGAAACCTAGAAAACTGTGGATTCAGAACATTGGGTGATTTTAAAATATCCTGATGTTATGTTCTCAGATTAACTGAATCAAACAATTGTTTTTGCTAATAATTAATTTTGATTTGACCATAATATTCACTAAAATTCACAATGACTATTTCTTATCCTTTGAATCACAAGATTTGTATTAGTTCAGCTGAGTGAATGGATCTCTAGCTGCTTAAAATACTAGTTTTATAATGGATATATTCTACCACCTTGCAATCTGTATGCTTGGAATTTCTAGCATACACCAGCTTGTTGTGTTGCTGTTAAATAGTATTAGGAGAGAAGTAGGAATGTGATTTGCTCTAGGAGGAAAGTAGCATCAGGGACAGAGACTTGAGTATCAAGATCCTGTGAGGTATGCTTGACTCTGCTATTGCCTTGTTTAGATTTCAGCTATCTCTCTCTTCCTCTTTATCAATTGGAAATTAGGAATGCAAGAGTAATAAAAAGATGGCTAACTTAAAGGAAAGGTTAAGTAATAATTTTTTCAGCTGATAAACCTCCACATTTTGATACTTTTTCTAATAGAGTGTACTTTGCTTGAAAGGGATGATAAAAGTCCGTCATCTCTTGGAAATAAAATTACACTGGAGGTAAGAAGTGACACATTAACATTGAAGGTAATTAACAACTGAGTGCAACAGCACCTGACAGTGTAATTTCCCCACTGGATAGAATTTCAAATTGAAGGTGAAATTCTTATGAAGGCTTGTTTCAGTTCAAAGTTCTAGCCTTATAAATAATGGATTCAGAACTGGAACACCCTGAGAAATCCTCTGTGCTGAGTACTTATACCTAAGATGATGGTAATGTGGGTATCTAATCATCCCCTAGTAGGTATCTGTGAATATGAAGTCCCATGCCTATGCTTGTAATGTGTTCCAGGAGCCTTGGCTGAGAGACACAAATAATTATTGTGATTATTTCATCCACTTTGTATCAAACTAGATAAACTAAATCAGCTTGAATTTCCTGCCTTTAAATTACCTAAAAACTGAGAGTGTAGGATAAACTTTGTTTCTTACATGTGTATTTCGGATATACGTGGATAAAGGGGTGAATTATACAGAACATGGACAGAATCAAACCCTTGGATTAGAACAAGGATTGACTTCCGATCAGTTGTTTCAGAAAGATATGAAACCTTACAGCACCACTCGTTGGTTCTGGGGGTTAATACTGAGAAATCACTGGGGATGTCAGCAAAGTCAAGTTCTCAAATTTAGCTTGCATTTAGAAAACTTGACTCCAGCTGGGACATGGGGCTTTTTCCAGCAGGTGGAGTTGCTGCCAGCAGGGTGTTGAAATGGTACTGTGCTTGGAGTGGCTGGCAAACTACTAGTATGAGCTACTTTGGGGTATGGGTGCAAACAGTGTTGTCTTATGCCAAATCTTACAAAGGTCTCTGTGTGCCAAAGTTCTGTTGTCCAAAAAAAAAAAAAGTGGGGATTCCTTTAATTTTAAACAATTCAACAAGTTGCCAGCAGAAGTGCTAAAATACAGGGTTTATTCCTACTCTCCCTGCCTCTCTTCCTTACTATAGAAATTGCAGTTATGGAGAGAGTTGTCCTGTAGAGTTTAGAATTCTCCTGCAGTGGTTTTGACCCCTGAATGAAATGCCAGCAGCAAACAGTATGGACTTTCAGACAGAGATTCAGCACATCCTCTTGTAAATCATACAGGTAGGGAACTTTTTACAGCTGTTGTTAAATTTCTGTCAGCGTCATCTCTATTACATTTGTAGGAAGTTGTGCCATACTTTATTACTTTTTTTCCTTAAATATCAGGTATTCTTTGCTCCACATTTGACACATTGACAAAATGCTGCAATTGCAAATTCCTGAGTGTAGAGGAATGGCTTTTCTCTAGTATCTGTTCTGTGCATAGACTGTGGTAGGTAGTGGGAAAAGGTACAGCTGCCAGCAGGAGGGGTGATTCTATTAAGAGATCTGTACTGAGCAACAAATGCACGTGAAGTAGCAGGTGGTTATCTGAGCTAAGTTAAGAAAGATGTGCCTAGGCACATTAAATCCAACTCGAATAATCTTCATCAGTGAGGACAGCAGATTTATGTTCCTATGAGCAGGCTGTGTCTGAAACAGCGGACACAGCTCCCAGAAGGGATTTTCACAGGCTTTGGCAGGCAGTCTCCAGAGGGATTTTCACTGGGTGGGTGTTCCCAGAACAGATCGTCTGCATTATTTTAAGGGAAAGTTAAGAAATGAAAGCATTTCCCCTCTACTTGAACACTTGGCCAAGTCTGAAATCCTTCCTAGTCAGGTTCTTGCTTTGCTGTGCCTGCAAGATGTCTGAGAAGTGTAGATGAGCCTGGGAGAAGTTCTTGCAGTCTGATGCTGGCTGTCCTTTTGTTAGATGTCCAGGGACTGTGCTGTATGCATATGCCTGTGTATAGGCCTTGTAAAGCTGAATGAGGGAACTGGATGATGCTGGAAGAATGGGATGTTGCTGTGCTTCCTGAACCACAGCCTGGGTGTACTACCATAAGCATGGACTCCCCGCTGTGTCCATGAAAGCATCGAACAGTGACTCTTGTAAGCCCACCAGCACAAGGAGTCCTGTGGCTAAGTAGAGGGAAAGCAATCTGACTGCACCACCAAGTACAGAAGCAGGACAGGAGACCATCTGTCCAAAGGCCACAGCCCCCTCCTCTGCCCTAAACACATGGGGGAACTTTCCTGCTTCCCATGGCTCTGTCCTGGGTTGCAAACCATTCATTATATTGACTAATGGGAAAGCAGCTTCTAGGGAGTTTCACTGACTGTCCTCCTCACCAGACCCTGTGCATCCATTTTACCTGTCTGACTCCAGAGCAGCTGGGTTCTACCTCTTTACTGCACAAAATTGGACCTTGCCCTGGCATGTTAATGTGATTGATCTGGCAGGTGATTTTCAGGATCACTTCTGATAATGCCAGGTAGGTAAAGAGTACAGACTGTGAGAAGCCAGTAGTGTTTTGGAATTACAGTGAGTTTTTTCTCCAGGGCATGGGGAAAATTGAGAAAAACTCCTTCAGCATAAACCTGGCTGCTTCTTAATCCAGTCTTTCTTATCTATGTCCTAATTACAAACAATCCCTAAAACTAGTGATCCCCAAGTGTTCTGGTGTCCTACAAGTGCTGTCACTGGTAAGGGCAGCACAGGTGATTCCCCCTGCATCCCTGCCCCAAGACACAACATCCAGGAAGGATGTGTCAGCACAGTGTGGTACAGTGCTCCATTTTGTTACAGTTTCAGAAAACCTGATTAGTTAAAGGAAGAGGTAAAAAAGGGGTTTTTTTGTTTTTATAATGACTTGCTATGCCATCTGCTGCTTTTTGTTCTTGAACCACATGGCTCAGCAGCAGCTCAGGTGCCTGCTTTCTCAGTAGCAGTTGGGACCCACAGCTAACCACCAGTGGTCCTGTGCCCTGGGCAGCACTAGCAGGACCCTCTTGCTTCCTGGGAAAGGTGGCCAGATTTCTCTATGCTGTACAAACCATATCTGTGTCATTTTACTTATCTGCACTTTGAGGATCTGGCACATACATATAGTTGCTTTCAACTGTAGCATTTTTTTTTAGCTATTTTGATTTAATATTTTTTGACTTGAGTTTTCTAATAACTGTATGGCCTAAGGAAACTCCATAGACAGTGGTAATACAGAAAATTTGCCTTATGGTCTATTATCCCTACTAGAAATATCTTCTTGAAGGTATCTATGCCAGGTGTTTGCATTACAAATCATAAATCAGGCTTAGAGAATACAGAGTTTAGGGATTTTTCTGTATCTGCATTTTGATTTCTGAATGTGCTGCCCAGGGAGGTTGTGCAGTCTTCAGATTTGGAGGTTTTCAAGCCCCAGGTAGCTAAAGCCATGGCTGACCTGTTCCAGTGTTGGAAATGATCCTCCTTCAAGTGCCAGATTAGATAAGAGCTGTCCATCAGTCCCTTCCAATGGGCATTTCTGTTATTTTGAATACAAATTACATTGATCTGCCTTTTTTCACCATTGTGAAAACTTAACATTAACTTTTACAACTACATCAAGTCATGAAAGCATAAGGGAAACCTTCTAAGACTGACACTTGAAATAACAAGGATGGCAGCACTAAGGGACAGTGGGGCCCGAGAGTCATTTCATAACAAACTTGAACACAGCCTCAGCAAATTTCTGATTTGACCTTGAGAACTGGCCTGAAAAAGATACTTTGGGACCTTATTTTAGGAACAGTGAATAAGACAAAGTGGCTATCTTGCTTGAACATATCCAATACAACAATAAATATCTGCCCCAGCTGTATAACTTTAGGACTCTGTCCAGTGGGGATTCAGCAAGAATAATTTTCTGAGTAACATGAATATAAACATCTTCCTCTTTATAGAAGTGTGTGGGAAAGTAAGGCTGTCTGCTCTATAATGTGCTGCGGAATCACCGTCATAACAATTCTGATCAAAGCTGACACCTCCCATCTGTTTCTATATGCAGTCTGTTCAGCATAAATCATACCCAGATGGTGTCATGGTGTCAGTGTCTCACAAGTCATGCTGCAGTTCCTGGGTGTTAGCTAGGGCTCAGTTGATGCCTAAATTTGCCACTTTACCCTTAATTGTTGAGTGTGTTTCATCCATAGAAATAACCTTTTATCCATCTGAATCCAACTGTTTGCTGGTTTCCATGGTGTGGGTGGCCAGAGAACAGGTTTTTCCACCAGCCAAGCTGTTCATCTTCCAAAGCTGCCTGGCTGCAGCACCATTGTCAACAAGTTTTGCAGAGGATCAGGGGCTGGCAATGCATACTGACTCCCTCCAACCCATTTCCCATCTCTCTGCCACCCACACAGTTAGCCTGATTCTCAGAGCAGCACATGCTTTCACTGTCTCATCCTACTAATTTGCTGGCTGGGGTAGCCAGTCCTCTTGCTTTACTCCAACTGACATCTCAAGCTAGGCAGTGTTGGAAGAATAGCCTACCTTCATGTAAAAAAGCCTCCCATCAGTCAAGGATTTTGAAGGACTGGATAATGGTGATTTAGGGCTTAACCCTTATTATTTGTGACTACTGTTGAACATCTGGCACTTTAATAGGAGTTGTTTCTGGTTCAAAATCCAATCAGCTAAATTCTTCCTCTCTGATTTCTCCCTGAAATTGCAGCTGAGCATATTCAACTACATTTGAATGAAATTAATTTTTATCTTTTGTGGTTTCCTCTTTGTCCATATCAAGGATTGAGTTTGAAATTCATCTCTTTAGTTCTCTGATTTAGAGCCCAATCAGCAAAGCTGTAGAAAACTCCATAGTTTCTTAATTCTCCTTGATATTGTTACGATCCAGAGTCTTGGCTATGTCCTGTTCAGCAAGAGATTGCTGCTTCCCAGCTTGGATCTAAGTCTGGACCCCATGAGTTTGAATAGCGGGGAGTCATCTGTGCCTCAGTTTAACTCTTACCTCTATCAGACTGCTTTTAGCAGTGCACCTGCAACTCTGTGATGTGATGTTGGGTATCGATGGCCCTGTCCTAGAACCCATGACATGGGATGGACTTTGTTCAAAGTGGAATGAGTCTTAGTTTACAGAGGCAAAGCTCCAAGATATGAATTCCTCACCTCAGCAGCAACTTTAGTTCTTCCTCAAATTCTCCAAAGCCTAATTGAGAAAAACACCCAGTGTCAGCAGCACCTGAATGTCTTGCAAATCAGAACAGGCAAAGTTCATCTGCTGTGCTCTCGCTTGAAGATATGTCTGTGCTCAGAAGTAAGGCACTGCATCAGTGATTTATTTCAAATAAAGAAACAACAGGCAAAACTCCAAAGCAATTTTCAGCCTGAGTAATCACTGCAAATTTGCTCCAAATGTTGAACAGATGGAATCTGTATATGACTTCTCTGAGTATAAACAAAAGCACCCTGTCATATTTCAATTGCTGATGTAACAATGCAATGTGGCTCTTGCTGAAGGGAAAGTACATGAATTTGGGGTCTGATTATTTGTTTTCTCAGTGCAGTAAAAGATCTGGTGTATTCACTTGAAAATAACATATGAAACTTGCCAATTGATTCCACTCCATTCAAATATTTGCTCAGCAAAGTAGTAGTATGAGTTCTCTGCAAAAGGTGTATCCTTGCTATCCAAACCATTTTATGCTTAATTTGACTTGCTCTTGCCACATTTGGTCACTTCTCATATGCAAAGCAGCGTGAGAATAGAAGTGGAAAAGAGAGGGGGTCTTTTCTTGAGTTGTGGCCTCCTCTCTGGTTAAAGAGGAAGAAGCTTGGCAGTCCCAAAACAAGAGCTCTTCTAGTCTCCTCACTTCCTCTCTGGCTTTAGCAAAGTCTCTTACTGAGTCATGATTGTATCTGCAAACTGAGAGTAGGTGGTTTGAGATCTGCTGATGAAAAATACCCAGGTTAATATTCTGACTGTTATGGTTTAGGATGAGGGTTTCAATTGGAGTGTGAAGTTTTGTTCCACCTCTGCTGCTGGTGTTTGTGGCCCTGCAATTAAACACTATTGTAGCAAAGGAGGAATAGGAGCCTTCTCAAAGGAAAGACTGGAGACTCCATAGGCTTCTGGTAGGTTGTCTGGGGCAGGTTGTCCTGACTCTTCGTGGGTGTTCCCCAGAAGGGACCTGTGCTCTCGTCCCCAGTGCCTCCAGAGTTGACTGGGCTCACAGTTTTCCTATGAATATGTGGAAACCCCATTGCTGCTCTTGCCCTTGATGTCTGGATTTAACCTTCCTGTATTTTATTTCTGCTCCAAGGAATGAGCTGGAATATTTCTCTCATCTTCTTCCCTTTCACTGTGTTGGGTCTCCTATTCCTGTTTTCACCTGCTGAGCATCTGGGATTGCTACCCCTTTTCCTTCTTCCCCCTCTGTCAGGCCCAGACCTGTGAGTGATGGGAGGTGTCCCAGTAGCATCCCCCCTTGCTGTATCACCAGTGCAGCAGAATTCTTCCTGCTGTAAACTTAACCTGGTGCAGATGAGTTTCCTGAATTTTTCCTGCCACCTTTTCCTGCCACCTTTTCCCAATCATATAAACTCATTACGTCCAAAATATATCCTGAATGGAAGAGGGGCCAAGCAGCCAGATGATTGCTGTAGCTGATTGCAGCATCTGCTGGAGACTCATTAGTGTTTTAGTTTTCAGACGTAGTTGTTGGATAGATTTTCATTTGCTTCCAGCAAAAGCTGCTTTAGGCTTACACATGAGGCCAAGTTCCCCAAGGGGGGATTTAACATGGCAAGCCTATGTGTTACTGTTTTACATAATGTTTAATAAGAAAACCAGCTGTCATTTGCTCTTAGTCAGTTGACTAGACCTTCAGCAGTTTCCAACACTTACAGCAAATTTCTTTCCTGCTGGAGATTCTAAAGGTATCAAGACCTCACATACAGCATAATGTTTGGGAATGTGAGATATTCTGAAATGTGCAGGAATTTCCAGCTTCCATTCTTTCCTTTTAGATCTTGCTTATATCATGCATATAAATACAAAGACATGTAGATTTTCACACCTCAAACTTCTTGTAATTTCTCTGTTAGCCTCCTCCTCTTCTGTTTAATAGATGTCTTAAAACTCATCACTGTTGGCAGGTTCTCATCACCAGCCCCCACTCTGGATTTAGTTATATCTGCCTGACTTTTTTTGTGTGTGTTTTTTTCTTCCTTTGCTAGGAAAAGAGAGAAGGTGAAGGAAGGTTAGAGCAGTGTACCCAGTACAGATCTCCCAAGGGATCTCTCATCTTGTGCCTATGGAAATCAGTTGCTGGAATCTCTCAGCACCGGCATTGCTGTCATGAAGTGCAGAAGTTGGATCATGAGCTTCCTATAGTATCACTTACTGACTCTGCTGCCTTGTTTGTGAGCTCTGGCTGATCTGATATTTATGATGGGGACTTGCTAGCTCCCTCTGAAATCTATCATACTGAAGAGCTGTCAAAATATTTATTAATAATATTTGTTACTGAGAGGCTTTAGTCTAGGGGCAAACGGCAATTTGAAATTTTGATTTTTCACCTTTGCTATTCCAAGTCTGTCCCCTGTATGTGTGTCCCCTCTGACATGTGAACAGTTACTTTCAAACATCCAGATTCAGCCAGATTTTTGTTGTCTTGAATTATTTTTTGCTGGTTTTCAGTGATAGACGGTGTGTCATGGCTCACAAGTCACAGGATAGTCTCTGGATTCTCACATGATCAAGTAAAGGAAATCTATTTTAGTGCCCTGAAGCTCCTGCTACTCCCTGTGTGATATGTACCTTTTTCAGTTACGTTCTGAGTGGCTGCATAAATCTTTTTGAACCACATCATTGCTGAGCCTCAACATCCTTTAAATGGAACCTCATCACCCTAAATGTGCTTTCATCTTTGCTGGCTGGTTTCCGTTTGATGTTCTGCTGCTGTGAATTGGGAACTGCTGCATTTCATCCCACTCTTGCTATTGGGTAGATTTAATAACACTTTGCAATCTGATACATCATCTTCCCAACACTAAGCTACATAATTCTTCTAGTAGTGCTGTGTGCGAGAATTAGATGAAAGCACATTCAAAGATATAGTTATCTTCTAACTGATGGAGAAAGGATAGTCTGGCTTTCACTCCAGTCCATGATAGGGAAAGAGACACAACTGAGAAAAATGCAGACTTTGGAAAATCAGGATGATAAAATATTGTTGAAAAATTGACCATTAGTATGTTCAGGGCTGAACTTTGTTTTGGACCTTGTGTAATGAATTTTGTAGGGAAGGCAGTACCAAATGTTACTGCTCTGATACTATACTTTAGAGCTTTATCCCTCCTCAGTATTTGCTGTCCAGGAGTAATCTCCAGTACCATGGGTCTAACCCATGCTTGCAGAAGAAACAGCCTTTAACCCTGCATGTGTTTTACCCTGCTCCTGTAGGATTGATCTGGTTTAATTTTTCCAGACCCAGGTCATGGGAAGTATTTTTCCTTTTCACTAAGTACCACTGAGAAAGCATTCACTTTCTTTTGCAGTTTGGTATCAGAGGGAAGATGCTTTCTTGAAGAAAGAGCAAGGAAGAGCATGCCCCTGGGGACTTGACCTCAGTCAGGATGTGGTACTGCAGACACTGCTGAAAGAGAGACTGACCACTTGAAAGATCATGAGGTTTGTGTAGTTTCGTAAGATATCTGCTTGTTCAGCCATGTGAAACATAGGAAAAGAGGTCATGCTGTATTTTATTACATTGTTCTTACAAATGTATTTTTCCAAACTATGTAACTTGCTCTACATATGTTTTGTTATCTGAATGATATTTAGCCCCATTGGCACTTTTTAACTTTCTGCATAGTTTTAACTACTGCAGATTTTTAAACCCTTCCTATTTCGTATAGCTTTCACTGTTTGAATCCTCTAAAAAAACCCCCAAACTTAAAGTGTTCCCTGTACTTACACTTTTGAGAGCTGAAGCTGTGCCAGAATGTCTTCACAGATCCTGAAAATGGTAATTACAGAAATGGAAGTTAGATGTATGCACCAGGAACCTGCAGAGCTGCAATGTTTCTATTTGCAAATAGACACATGGCCTAGGAAAGTTGAGTGTGGGGACTGTTGACGAGTGGCATATAAGAAATGTGCTAGAAAGCAAGTACTTCTCTTTCTTTTCCCATTATTCTTGTTATTTTCAGTATTACTTTTGGTCACACACAGCTTCTCAGAGGAAAGCCCCCACTTAAGTGTCTCACTCTCCACAAGTTGATGTGACAATCTGAGCTGTGGAAGGTGAAGAGAAAGAAGGGCTATACTGGGGAGAACAGGACCAGAAAGCTGCTGGATAAATGAATGCCAACTAGGACATGGTGAGAATTTCTTTTCTCTACGTGGAAAGTGCTAATTAAAAATAAAATTCATAGAAATCAGTGAGTTTTTTCTTCATTCTCTGCAACTGGACTCCAGGAAACTGTCTGGTTTTCACCCTAGCGAAGTATATCCATATCTTTGCTTTCCAAAGAAAAATGTATTTTTTAAAAAAGAGCTTTACTCAGAAAAGTATTTGCCTGAAATTGCTGTAGTTTCTCTTCAGATCATATAAATCTTTCATATGAAATGTATATTTTCTGTTGAGAAAAAGTTTTGAAATAGAATTTCTGGCCCACTCAGCCTGTAGTCAGCACTGCAGCTGGTCTGAGGCCTCAAATGGAGCAGAATGTAGTTTGTAGTCATGCTGCAGGTTACTTTTCCTCCAGTGTTTCTGCAAGTTGCTACTTTTTCACTGAATATGTTTGTCTTAGTAATTCCTGGCACAGGGCAGCTCTGCATGTTCCCAAAGCCCTTCTCCTGTGCTATATGTAGCACTGCAAGTGCTGCCTCTCCAAAGGCAAGAAAGCAGGTGCCTGGGAGGAGGGAAACCCAAAGCCCAGGGTCAGGCTCAGTTGTACTTGATGGAGGAATCTAACAGGCATAAAGAGAGCCCAGCACAGCTCTGTGATTCCCAGGGGGCTGATGTTCTCCTGGCAAGTGTTAAGGCAGGCCCCAGCTTGGCCTGGCAGCACATTTACCCTGGTTAGAGCTCCCCAGGGCTCTTCTGCAAGCACTGTCTCCCTGCAGGGCTTGTACCCTTGGGCATTTAACAGCACACAGTTTGTCTTGTCTCCTCAACACTACCTTGAGCTTTCTCCATACAGAGACAATGTGTACCTGCTTCACGGAACAGGTTTGCAACTTCTTTGTGTTCCTGGAGCTGGGTTCTGTTTTGGCAGCCTGAATCTAGTCTAGAGGAAGTCAGTAAGAGAGCCATGAGGTCAGCTTCTGTCCTTAGTAAGCTATTTAATGTTTGTGTTTTCATCAACTACGTGACTTAGAGTGAAAGGACACATTTAGCTTATGGTATCCAGACAAACAATCCTGTTTTTGTTGAGTTGTGATGTCACTGGTGATGAAGGTCTTGCATCACTGATCTCAAACAAGGGCATTTGCTGCAGCTGATCTTTGAATAGATGAGCAGATCCTCTAACAAATACCCTGAAGGCATTTACATATATTTTGAAACAGATTTAGTAGCTGGGTGTTTTTCCTAACAAATAATGATTTGTTTATGATAATTACAGTAATTGTTTTATTCTTCTTCCCCCATCATCTTGTGGTAAATCACTTCTTTAATCCATCACAAATCTGTTGAGTGCATTTGAAGAAAAAGAAAAATGTAAAAGCCTTTGCACCCAAAGCATCTCTCTCTCACTGATGGTTCTCACAGCCATTAGCTCCTCAGTGCCCCAGTTCAGTAGAAATGGCATCTGAAAAGATTTCTGTTGTTTTCTAGAAACCTTTTCATAAGAACAGTATCAAAAGATGACAGGGAACAGCCATATATATATTATTCTCTGTTAATATCAATACCCTCTTCTGGTCTTTTTATAAGCGACACCAGGTGAAGAAATCTGTGCCGACCTGCAACAGAGCAACCTACTTAGCTCTGCTTTGAGGTGGGCCTGTTCTGAAATAAAGGGCATCTCAAAACTTTTTGCAAAAGCTATTCAGTAACTTTTTTTTCTCTTTTTTTTAACCACAGAGACAGTGTTTGCTTTTGTAAATGCCTTTCTTGCTCTCAATTGTTAATAGTTTTCAAGATTACAAAAACCAGGATTGTGTAAGAAACTTTCACTTCCTTTTCCCTGATCGCCTTTTAAGTTTTGCCTGGAAAAATTGGTTAAATTTTTTTAAATCAGCCTCTCTGCTGCCTGATTTCTCTGTTGGGCCAAATACACTGGTGTGTTCATGTGCAGCATGCTGCTGGTTCTACATAATTCTTCTATGGCCCTCCTCAGAAAAACATCCCAAAGAGATAATTTCTGCTGCAAAATCAATCGTTCGATTGTAGATTCATTCTTCTCTACTGTAGATAACTAACCTAACTGAGGTTCTAGGTGGATCTTACAAAATTGTACCTAATTTCTCTCCATTAGTGGTAGAATCCAAGGGTGACTGAGCTCCTAACTTGTTTGACTCAAGCTACATGACTGAACTGTGGTGGGATGAATCCAGGATACTGCCTCATGCCCTTTGTGCATCTCTAGGGGAGTTGAAAACAGCATCACATAGCACAGGCCCCAGTCTTGTGTGTTGGAGACTGCTCTTGTTATTCTCAGTAGGGTTTGCAGCATGATTTCCTGTGTGCTCTTTGAGTTCTCTCTGAAAGCAGAAATGGTGTTTTCTGGACAGGCTTTCCCCTGGTGGTTATTGCCCTCCTCATGCTCTGTGAACTGCAGTGAATTGATTGCTCCATCCCTATTTGGTATTACTCACTTTTTGCTGATAGAAAGTTGAGGGAGGGGGGAAGGGAGAAAGGGCAAAATTATCCATAAGATTTGGTCTCTTGGGGCTGTAGGATTATCTGAACTTTTAGGGCTAGTCCCTCTCTTGCTGACATACAGTCTTTTCCTGGGAAAGTGTTTGGGTATAAGGCTCTGTGTCTGTATAACTAAATATAACATCTGGTAGTGAGCTTAAGCACAGGAGAGCAATTATGTGTGTCACTCAGCTGGCAGGTTACTGCTTGCTGTGGCTGGGCTATGCCAGTTGGCAGAGATCATCCCCCACAGGCAGGATGGAAAACACTGTGCAGTGTCTGACCCCTCCTCAGTCCCCTGATGCACTCCAGCAAACCTTGCTCCCTCCAACATTCCTGTCTGCCCTTATGCCATGTTGCATGGCACAGGTATCTTGCCTGCACTTGCTATAAAATTATCACTCTGCTGAAATCATATAATATGTTTAGGTTTTAAAATTTCAGACATTTTGAATTAAACACCATCACCTGTCCTAATTCTTAAGGCCACAAAGCATTACAAAGGCCACAGAGGACACTGTGCAGTGTGGATGTAAGTATGGTCAGGGGCCTGGACCACCTCTCTGATAGAGACAGGCTGAGAGAGCTGGAATTGCTTGGCCTGGAGAAGAGAATGCTCTGCAGACACCTTAGAGCACCTTTTGGTACCTAAAGGAGGTCAAGAAAGATAGAGAAGGATTTTTTACAAGGACATATAGGGATAAGACAAGGGGTAATGGCTTAAACTGAAGGAGGGCAGGCTTAGATTAGATATTAGAAAGAGATTTTTTATTGTGAGGATGGTGAGGCACTGGAACAAGTTGCCCAGAGAAGCTGGAAGTGTTCAGGGCCAGCCTGGAAGGGGCTTTGAGCAATGAGGTCTAGTGGAAGGTGTCCCTGCCCATGCAGGAGAGGTGGAATGAGATCAGCTTTAAGGTCCCTTCCAACTCAAGCCAATCTGTGATTCTGTGACCCCCTGGGATTCACTTGACCTCAGCCTCTGTCCTGTTGTTGTTTAGCTGTACAGATACAGGCAGGGCTGGAGCCAGGTTCCTCTGTGGGAAAGGGCAGATGATAGGGGTGCTGACTGTAAGACCTGGAGCATAGGGAGCTCGTGGTGTTTAGGAGAAATGGGAAAGAGCCATCTGAAACACAGAAACACTGGCAAAAAGCTCTTTTTTCAGCCAACAGTAAAGTAATTTTGGGATGTATACAGGCTGATGGTGCAGCCAGTATATGTTGCCCTGGAAGGAAGGCTGAAACAGCCTCCAGCTGTTGTGATTTATCTGTACTACTTGTCCAGATCCTCAGCCTATAGTCTAGGGCAAAAAGTCACAGATTTATGTCTCATTTTAGGTGTCTAAAAGATTTTTCTAAAGTGAAGCACACCCTGAAATCAGGTAGACAACTCTGTGTGGATGAATGGCTGTCCTCTTTGCGCTGGGACTTTTGAGGGAAGTTGACAGACCAAGCCTGTTTTGGCTCTCCCCCCGGCTTTTCTCCCCAATGCTACTTGGTACCAGAGTTAAATGCAGCAGAAAGTTGTGACCAGGTGGAACTTCTGCACATTTGACACTCCTCTGAGCTCTGACAGTGGCACCTAGAACAAAACTAGGGTGAATGAACTTGATAATAGGTGTGAATTTATGTGATATCAGAATCTACCAGAATAACAAAAACAAGGCTGTTATTTCTGGTAATTTTCTTTCATGGAAATCTACAAGGCTTTCCCCCCTCAGAAATAGAAAATGGGAAGTACTTTTTGGTCAGACATGTCCTCTGAATTCTGTGGTTTGCGCTTCTTACAACTACAGTAGCAGCAAGTGGTTACTGTTTTCTATTGTCATTTTTAGAACCTAGGAAAATAGTGTAATGCTTCAGACTTGCAATGTTTTCTAAACAGCTACTGAAGTCAGGCTCATGAACTAAGCTGTGGTGTACCTGGCAAAACTGTTAAGAGTTGGGTATATGTGTCTGCAGTGTGGGGAGTTAACAGCAAATCTTAGGTGACAGGTTTTGAAAATAAGCCAGACATGACATCTCTAGATCACAGCCTGTACCCAAACCAAGTGGCTGGATTTCATAAGGCTCACTAGCAGGCATGAGTCTGAAATTTTCAGTAGTAAGCCACTAGCCTTAGATTCTAACAGCTGGAATTTATGGAGGCTGTTATCAACTAATACATGGAGAGTTAGGCCCTGTCAGCAGCTCACTGAATGCTAATACTTTACTCATGATTTGCCTTTGCAATGCTGGGCAGCGATGAAAGTCTTTCTGTAACTAATTTAACTTCTTTAACTCCATTTCCTTGTCTCCAAAACAGGACAGCTGGTGATCATGTTTGCAGAAAAGATCCACTCAAGAGAAGAACTAGGTTACGGACTTGGGGGTCTGGTTGTTTGCCCACATGCTGAGCAAGGTTTTTCTTTGTTCTTGTTTTGCAGTGGCCTGCTTGTCTTTCCCTTCACCTTGTGTGTGGCATTCCTCTAAAGAGAACCAAGGGGAAGGGCTGTAGGAGACAGCCTCAATCACTCCTGTATTCGTGTGCTGAGTATCCTCTTAGCTGACCCTGGAGGGTTTCCAGCCAGTCCAGTGACAGGCTCAACAGATCACTCTCTCATGTACCTTGCTTGCTGCATTGCTTAGGTACAGCAGCAATTGATTCCTGCTGAATGTGGTCCATAATGTCCAAGCAGAAGTGAATACCCTTCTTTTGCTTGTTTAGTGAAGCTGAGTGAGAGTAATGTTTATGTGACTTTCATTTAGAATGTGAATCTGACTAGTTCACTCTCTGACTTTAATCAGCATTGCTCAAATATTTTAGCAGCTTCCTACTGAACCTCAGCACTACAATGAATCCTGAATCTAAGCAATTTATTTACATGTCTTTAAGACAGTGCAGATCTTTTCAGAAATGCATCCTCTGGGAGCACAGAAAGTAATAGCTTTCCATTTCATCCACAAAGAAATATTAAATTTCAATTTTAGTTAGAGTTTTGCACATTCACAACCTTCCTCTCCAGGAAACTTGTTTTACTAATAGCCCCGAAGCTTTCCAAGCTCTCAGAAAAACGCCAGAAAGGCCGGTTACAAGCAGCTGTTTCCGTAAGACATTGGGGTTATGCATGGAACACTGACATGGTCTTTCTATAGCTCAAACATTGTACCAAAGCCTCGTACTCCAGCAGTACAGCCTGTCAGGGTGGTGGCCCTGGGGAGGACCAGTGAATTTAGATGAGTTCCCTTGCACCAGCAGCAGGCACTACATGGGGCTAAGCAAAACTCACCTGCTCTTCCTCAATCAGTTCTGCCACCATTTCTGAGCTTCACCTGCAAGAACCCCTGTTGGCTTGGCTCAGGCAGCTCTTTGCTTGGTGTGCCCATTTCCAGTGAAGCCAGCTCCTCTTTTACTGTCCTGGGACATTACCTAGGGATCCCCAAACACCCTACCCAGATCTGTGAGGTCCCTCAGGTTCTGACAAGTTCAGGTCTTCTTTGGATTTAGCCCTCAGTCAGAATACTGAATTTGTCTTCCTTGTGATTGATCCCAGTTTTAAAAACAGCTCTATTGAAAGGTGCAACATTAGTGTGTTGTGTCTTCTAACTTGGCACGTTTCACAGGGGCAGGTTGGACACTGCACCTCTGAGCTAAATCTGAGGCAAACTTCTTCAGAGATCTAACAGCATTCTTGGAGTTCCCTCCTGAGTCCTCCCTTCCTGTGCTAATCCAAACACAGTCTTTTCAAAAGTCAGGAGGCTGGTGCTCTTAATTCCAGCAAGACTGCTAACCATGCAGCATTTCAATACTCTGGGCACTATCTGATCAATTGTTTTCTCTGGCAGACTTTTCTTATTTTGCCATCACTCCTAGAAATTAAAGTATAGAGTAGAATAATTTCAGTTAGAAGGGAACTGCAATGATTACCTAGTCCAACTTGTCTGACCACTATGTGACATGTTAATAAGGGCACTGTCCAAATACTTCTTAAACACTGATAGACTGGAAGCATCAACCAATGCTCTAGGAAGTCTTTTTCAGTGCTCAGTCACTCTCTTAGTAAAGAAATGTTTCCAAACCTCCAGCCTAAACCTCCCCTGGAGACAAAGTATGGTAATAAACTACTTTTGCTGTGACTATGTTGGGAAATACCTCTACTTAATTAGCGAAGAAGATTATAGCATTTACTCACAATCACATATAGAGAAGCCTTTGGGTTTGGGAAGAGGCTATATTGCATGTATAAGGACTAAAATGGATCAGTTCTTCCTGCAGAGTAGCCAGATGTGGCTGTTTTCCTCTCCAGACAGGCAAGCCCAGCAGTAGTTCTATGAGGATTTAAATCATGACTTTCTGTGAAGCTCAATAGTGCGGGCTTATATGATCCCACATTCACCTTTCTTTAACCTGCTGTGAAGCCAAGTCTGACCAGGATGTGGCATGTGCTAGCTAAAGTCTTGTGGGGTTTTTAGGTGATTTTTTAACTTCTTCATGCCTTGGTTCCAAGTTCCAAGGTCTAGTTTATTTGTTAACTGTAGACCATTAGTTGAAGTACTAAGTGTATTTTCTGTGAGTTTCCTCTGAGTCATGACAAGTTGGACAGGAAAGCAGCTATCACTGGAAGAAATAATCAGAGCTCCAGGTGCTACTTACAGCCTCTTCAGATTGATTTTTCCAATCATCTTTTTAGAAATTATCAATTATTCAGATACTAACTAATGGCATAAAATATATTTTAAAGTTTTGAGTTCTGTTCTTTGAACAGCAGTGGCTCTAGGTACCTATAAACTCACAGAGACTGGGTGAAAACCAATGCAAACAACATTACTTTTCAGTCAGTGGTGACTGATCACATGAGCCCAAGCTGTTGTTCCATTTCTGCTGTCATTCTTTCTCAGCAGTACTACATCTTACTAAAAACTTTGTTCTCAGGTTTTGAGTATGCCTTGTGCCCTCTTGCTGGGAATGTGCAGTGTTGGGCAATGCAACTAATTTTTTCCTATGAATCCAGTCATATTTCCTACAACCTAAACTGTCATGGTAGTCTACATACCTGTTCTGAGGTCACTAGGCTGTTTGCTTGACTGTGATTGAGTACATGGTCTGCTACACAAGGGTCAGCAAATGCACCCCTTCTGGACTGTTAGCTCAAATTTCTGTTCTCTTCTAACTTGAGAGAAAAGAAAACCTCTGTGATGTTAACTTGGTGAATACTTTTGAATGATCTTGAAAGGCAGAAATAGGCTGGAACTGAAACAGACCTTGATTGTATCTATTTTGTTGGGCTGTACCTTGCTTAGGTAACGTAGGTAACTTAGACTCACTGCATCTTTAGTTGGTACTGAGAGAGTTAGTTATAGCTATCTTGTGGAAACACAGATTTGATTCATATGTTAGTAATATTTCTCTTCCGTCTTCACCATATCTGACTTGGTTGAAAACTTCTGTTGTTGGTCTGCAAGTGTTAGTAGACTGAAAATTTCTTTGGCACATCCACATGAAGCTTGTGGGTGATGTTTACTATTCCTTAGGCTGTAACAGTAATTATACATCAAAAGGCAGAGAGAAGCCTCTAGAGACTGGAATTTCCTCTAAAACATAAAGTCTGTGGCAATGCTGTTCACCTTCAAATCATGTACTCCTTACCTATGTGTATAAACTTCTTTCTAATTTTATTTATATCTTAAAATGATTGTTTCTATTAAATCTTGTTCTGTTTAAGCATTAGTTCTTAAATGCTATTTTTGGATGTCAGAGATTTAGTTCTCACTACACAGGGAAATGCTTTTACCCTAAAGAACCGATGGGAAACCTGCAGCAGAGAACTCCGGTGTGGCTGCTATGGGGAGGACATGATGAATAAGAGGCAGAGAAAGGCCAGGTGGCTGTACATCTGTACCACCTGCCCAAGCAGAGCTAATGGGTTTTGAATGGAGGTTGGGGATTGTCGTTCTCATACCACTTAAAACAAGAGCTCTCTCTCTGTACTCTTCAGTGCTACCTTGTAAATGCAGCTTGAGGACCTGCATAGTGTGGAGTTAGAATGATTTAAATTCACTGTTTAAATAGAGATAGTGACTATCTTATACGTGCTCAACAAACTGTTTATTTGCGAACCTCCATTTGAAACACAACTCCGAATCAAACACAAGGAGAAGGAAGCTCCAAGTTTTTATTTTATCTCATAATAACAGTTCCCCACCTTTGTTTCCTTTGTATTGAGCCTAAGATCAAAGCAATACCTTTGTTAAAAAGTAATCAATTCTAATCAGTTTAATAAGCTGCAAAGGAGTTGTTTTGATTAAACGAGAGTTGGTGGCCAGATCTCTGTGGTTATGAGCCTGTGTCTGCTGGCACTGCTCTGTGCTTTGTGTCTCAGCCTCCCTTGGTCCCTGCCCCATTCAGTCCCTGGGCAGGGCAGGTCCTCCTCATCGTGCTGCAGGTGTCTGCCTGCTTTTCCCACTCTGGGAGTATGAGCAGCTCTAGTCTGTTCAGCTCACGTGAGAAAGGCCTGAATAATTACACCCTGGGGACTTTCCTGGAGCTGAGGGTAAACAGCAAGGAAGCAGAATTTTATTCACTTCTAATCTGAGCAGAACTTATGCAGCTCTTGGTATCCAGTGTGGAACATTCCAGTTTATTAATTTTTTCACTTAACACTGCCCAGTTTGAAACGAAGCAGTAAGTTGGTGCATGTGCTCAGACCATTTACTTCCTGGGGCTTTCACATACCAAGGCCACATTTCTCGAATTCCTCTTATTCTTTAAAACATAAAGCTCTAGTTATCTTCAAGCTTCTGGTGTTAACTATTTTCCAGGCACCAAACTTTACCTTTTCCTGACCACTAAGGACAAGATATTGCTTCTCCAGGGGAGGCTGCTGTGAGCAGGTAGATCACAGTTCAACAACTTAATTTACTTACAAATTGTGTTGCTGAGATAGAAGGCAATGACTGGCACTGGCATCAGCATTTGCCTCAAGATGGGAAGCAGCCTTTGCTGACTAGTTCTGCCTGTTCTATCCCAAAGGGTATTTCTGATATGCACAGGCCTGTAAAGAGGAACAGGGTAGAAAAACAGGAAAGAGCAAAATAAAACCAGAAGACAAAGGCTGAAGCATCAGAACACCATCATCTGCTATGACCACAATTAAGATTAGCCAGTCAGACAGGAGATCAGCAGTGCTGCAGAGAGATGCACTCTTTGCTGTAGACAATGCAAATATTGCACCAATGTGTTCTCCTGGCTACAGAGATAAAAATTTAAATTAAAATGACAAGGATTGTTATTGCATGGCCTCCAAATCCCCTACAGAAAAGCACCCTCAAAACTCCTTCTGCAGTCTAATTCCTGACTGCAGCAGTCAGTTAAAGGAAAAGAAGAAAGCTTTTAATTTGGACTCTTTTAAACTGGAACAGTATCATTAGGTCTCAGATATCTTTGGTACAAAGGAACTATTTTAATAGTTTTAAAATACAAACTCTGACAAAAACATGGTAAAAGATGTCCATATTATGTATTCTTATATGTTCTTAGGAGGACTCTTGAGAATGACTCTAATGATCTTAGGAGCTTGTACTCAAAGGGAGTACAAACTTAAACTGAGGGAGCTGGTTTTGCTTAGTCTTGAGAAGAGGAGACTCAGAGGGGACCTCATTCCTCTCTTCAACTGTCTTAAAGGAGGTTGCAGTGAGGTGAAGGCCAGTCTCTTTTACTGTACCTGCAGTGAGAGAACAAGAGGAAACGGCCTAAAGCTGAGAGAGGAGAGGTTCAGATTAGATACCAGGAAATAAAATTCACTGTTGGGGTGGTTGGGCACTGGAATAGGTTGGCTAGGGAAGTGGTGGAATCCCCATCCCTGGACGTGTTTAAGAGGTGCCTGGATCTGGCACTGAGTGATAGGTTTAGCAGGTTAGGGGTTACAATGGTAGTGCTGGGTTGATGGTTGGACTTGATCCTAAAGGTCTCTTCCAACCTTGATGATTCTATGATTCTATGTGTTTCCATTGCACAGAGAGATCTCAGTCCCACACAAAAAGCAAGTGCCTTTTAAAATGAGAGTTTTGCTCATTACACAGAGATCACCTTTTGAAAAAGTATACAAATAACCACAGAATTCAATCCCATTGAAGACACAGGTTGTAAAGATCCTATTCCTGTCTCCTCATCTTAATGTTACAGGCTTCAAAACATTTCTTATTTAAGAACTACCCCTTACCCACAATGTGAATTGAGGGTAGCCATGCTGTAAGAATTGCCTAATTATCTGTCTTAACTGTGAGGCTGGAATGCTTCTGTCTCTTGGGTGATAAGCCTGCCTCAGATATATATTGACCCAAGATACAGTGGCATGGAAGATTTGACAACAAGAAAAGGAAGTGTCTTTAATAAGCTGCCTATATATTTTTATATTCCAACTACACTTAATGAAGGAAGGTGTTTTACCAATGCTTTTTAATGAAAATGGAACTGAGTTTGGATAAGATTTGAGAAGCTGCTGATGGATTTTTGTACTGCTGTTAGAGCTTTTAAACCCATAGGTAGGCTGCTCTGACAAGAAGGTGATGGGAGCACTCAACATGTCTTCACCAAGGGAAGGTTGCTTGAACAACCTGACAGCCTTCCATGATGAAATGACTGTCTTGATAGATGATTGTCAAGAACAGTGGATACTGTTTATCTCAACTTCAGCTGTGGACACTGTCTTCCAGGAGATCCATGTAGAAAAGCTGATGAAGTATGGGCTGAATAAGTAGACAGTGAGGTGGATTGAAAATTGAATTAAATTGAAAAATTGAACTGCCAGGCCCAGAGTATGGTGGTCAGTGGAACAAAGTTGGAGACTACTAACCAGTGGTTTACCCAAGGGGTCAGTATTGGATCCCATCCCATTTGACATCTTCATTAGTAGATGATAGGGCAGAGCATACTCTCAGCAAAACTGTGAGGAGTGGCTGATATAATGGAGGGTCATGCTGAGATCCAGAGAAGCCTTGACAGGCTGGAGAAATAGGCTGACAGGAACATCATCCAGTTCGACAAGGAGAAGTGCAAAGTCCTGCACCTGGGCAGGAACAACCCCAGGCACCAGTGTATGCTGTGGACGCCGCAGCTGGAAAGCAACTTAAAAGGAAAGGGCCTGGGGGTCCTGGTGGACAGTAAGTTGAGCAGGAGCTGGCAATATGCCCTTGCTGGAAATAAGGGCTAATGATATCCTGGACTGCACCAGGCAAAGCATTGCCAGCAGGTTGAGGGAGGTGGTCCTGCTCCTCTTCTCAGCACTGGTGAGGCCATACCTGGAGCACTGTGTCCAGATCACCAGAGGCAGTAGGCACAAACTGAAATACAGGAGGTTCCCTTTGAACATCAGAGAACACTTTTTGCTGTTCAGATGATTGAGCACTGGCATGGATTGCCCAGGAAATTTGTGGACTTTCCATCTTTGGACGTATTCAAGAGTCGTCTGGATGTGGTCCTCGGCAAACTCAGCTTGAGCGGAGAGTTGGACGAGAGGTCCCTTCCAACTCAGTCATTCTGTAATTCTGTGACCCTTCCCTGTTATGTGAAGGCAGAGGATGACCTTATAATTCAAATTTAATATTGAACATCTTTGTTTGAGCTAACTTAATAGATGAGAACAATTTCTTGATGTAATTCTTTTCCCAGATCAAATAGCTCAGACTGGAGTGTATTCAAGGAATCCTTTATCTGAGACCTTTGGGATTAAAGGAAGCACCCATAGGAAGAATTTCTAAAATAAATGTGGGAGATGAGCATTTCTGGGTGCCAGATTACACACATATATTCATGTTCCTCCTTTGCCTCCCACAGTTTCCACTGGACACACTCCTTGGCTTGAGCAACATGAAAACAGCACTGGGCATCTTGCATCTTTCTTCAAAATTGAAAGGTGTGAAGCAATTGAGCAAAAGGTGGGACTCTCAGGCAGCTGATGCTCGGGCACGCAGTTACAGCAGGGCAGCTTACAGAGAGCACAGCTGTACACACACTCTAAGGAGTTCTTTACGCTAGGAAAGGTCTCATGACACAGTACTTGGACTGTACTTTCCAAAGAACACTCTGCATAGTTGTATTTTTCATTGAGAAGTTCTACATAGCTTTAGTACACGAGTGTAACCAATCACCACTGTGGTTTCTGATGTTTGCTGATGATCAGCTGGGACATGCTATTTAATATGAAAGCAGTGTCTGCATAATTTCTACTATAGATTGCCTCTGAATAACCTCACAAGTATATTAAACTCTTAATTTAACTTTAATTTGCCTAAATGCTTCAATCTAGGCTGTGCATTCCTTTACTTAGAGGGCATTCATCCCTTTTAAAATAGATCACCCTATTTGCCTTCCCTTTTAAATACCTTTACTATAAAACTGTTAAAAACACTAAAGTCAAATCATTAAAACATTGTGGGAATCATCAGGTGAATACTATTATTTTAAATTTACTTTCAGGTACTTTTCCTAACAATATCAGGGATCTATTTCTGGTATTTGATGATATACATCTTGCTGATAAGCCAGGTACTAGTTAACATACACTGTACTTAGGATTCCCTAGTGACAATCAAAGAACAAAGGCCTTGGTAATGATTAGCAATCAAAGCTAAAGATAACAGCTGACTTCAGATCAAACTGATCTTTACCAGAATGCATTTGGCTAGAAAGACATGAAGTAACCCCTGTAATCCTTTCAGTGAGGATACTCCAATCATAAAGAGGCCATAAAAATAGCACTTGAAATTTAAGAGGTTTATGATGGTCAGTGCCCTAGATGAAGAAACATCAGAAGAAAATATTCATTATACGGAAAGTCTGCTTAGCTCAGGAGGCCACTTAGCACCTATGGCACAGCTTTCAAGGTGGGGAAAATGCACTTGTTTCCTATTCTGTACACATCCAGTTACTCCCAGTTCTGCATCTCCCTCTGCGCCCTCATCTTCACTAAATCCAAGTGATCTGCTCTTACACAACATTTAAGTGACTTACTTTCTTTGGAGTGTGCTGTTACACTCCACTCTAAACATGATCAACACTTTGCTTTTTCACCTTAATGTTCTGCTTTAAGTATGCTGAATCCTAAAGCATATTCTATTTTGGGAGCATCCTAGTTTTTGTCATGTTTATAAATCAAGTCCTCAGCAACCTGAAAGTAGAGTGATGGTTAGTGTCCAAGGCTGCAAATCAGCTTAGTGTGCTTGCTGATAGATACGATAGAAACACATGTCTGCAACTAGTAATTTTCTCTTGCCAGGACACTTTTAGGGGCAAAAAAGAAGATTTAACACATCCAACTGAAAATCTCTCTCAGACACATTATTTACATCTTCTTTACATACTGTTCCAGGGCTGTTAGTGTAGAAAGAGCAGGAAGAACAATTTAAACCTTACTGAAATTGAGCAAATTGGATTGTGGCAGCTAAGTTCAAGTGAAAGCTTCTTGTAAATGAAGAGCTTACAACTATTTGGCTGGCAGAAAGCCATGTGATCTTACTCATCTAATTCTCAGGAGACATCTAGATGGTGACAAATCCTACTGCTCCACTGGCTCTATGTGTGCAGATGCAGAAGCACAGAGGTACTGAAATGAGGGATGAACAGAAAGGAGGGAAGACAGGATGCTGCTGCTCTGTTGTCAGTGCTACCACTTGCTCTCCCTGTGACAATTATGTGACTGTAATTTCCACTCTTATTTATCACCTTAATGTCAAAGACACGGGAATGATGGACTCAGTTCCCAGTACGGTAGGTAGTCTGCAAACAAGAACAAAAAGGCAATTTCTTCCTCTAAGCCTAAGTTTGCCATCTAAGAATAATATACAACCCAGCAGGATGCAGACAGCTAAATAGGAAGATGTGGGATCCAGTGGAGACATTATGCTTCATATCAGAGGCAGATTGCCTCAGCTACCAGCAGCCTAGCTAGCTTGCAACATTCTGGTAACATCATAGCCAAAGAAAATTTAAGAAATATTTGAGAGTCCACATAAGCATGTCTATGAAACTTCATGGAATGCCTCTTTTGTGTGAGAGCAAAATAAAGAGAGAGAATGCATGCTAGGGTTCCAAATAAGTGGGTCCTGACACAGTCTGATTAGAAGTATGTTTTGTTCCCTCTGAGAATGACTAGAAGACAAGAGCTAGGATGGGGCAGAGGATGGAAGAGCTGGTTGGGAGTGAAAAGATGAGAAAGAAAAGATATTAATGCAATGCAAGAGGAGGAGAAATTGAAGGATCCAGATAGCAGCACAGGAAAATTATTTTCTAGAAAGGTTTTGAATGAGACAAATAGCATGGATACTGCTGTCAGGCTGAGATGTCACCTGTACAGAGACACAGAAGATGAGACACAAAATGACAGGGGTGAGAGGACAGCAGCATTTCTCAAGCAAGCTAAAGAAAAGGAAGGAAACATGGTGGTGCAGACTGTAGCCCTGTTAACTCTGTGTTAGAGATCACAGGTGTATAGCGAGGTATCAGATAGACAGACATGCATGCAAGTGAAAGGCAGGCCCAGATGAGGGAGGGTAGCATTTTTATGGAGAGAAAGCCAGAAGGAGAGACTGGGGACTCTTGGGTTTAGTCCAAGTCCAGTTTGTGGTGTGAATTTGAGTGAATGTCTTACCCTCCTTTATGCTCCCTGTCATTCAGCTACCTGTAGAAGGTAAGGGTAGTGTTGACGGGATAGTATGGGATTTAACCGACACATGGTGGGGTGGTTAGGCACTGGCACAGTGGATGCCCCAATCCTATCCATGTTCAAAGCCAGGCTGGATGAGGCCTTGAGCAACCTGGTCTAGTGGCAGGTGTTCCTGCGCATGGCAGGGAACATTGAGGCTAGATGAACTTTAAGGTCCATTGCAACCCCTTAACATTCTATGATTTTATGATTCTATGTACAGGACTTAGAAACTTCTGCGTGATTCTGTTATCAAAGTGCAAAATATTATTTACCCTAATCTTGCAAATACATTCTTTCTTTCTGAAGTTACTTTGGTAGCTGGAGATTCTTGCACTTCCAGACACCCGCTATTGCTTCATTGCAGGCAGAAAAAAATCCCCCAAAAACTAGCTCCATGGGTTTCAAGAGACTTTGATACTCTAAAGGAACAGCCTGAAGACCATGAGGTTGTGGGGATTGAAGATCTCTTCCATTTCCATTCTGAAAGATGCCTTAATCTTCCCAATTATCTCACATACATTAAGCCAACAGACTTACAGTGGTTTCCCAGGTTACAGTTCATTAGTGTCTGTATCACAGAGGACCAGGAAGCACACTAAAGTAAGGACACTGCAGGTTTCACTGTTGCATGGTGCTGACAGAGAACTCAATTCTCATACAGAAAATTAGGCAGGCTATGGTACTTCAGGTATTTTTAACTTGTGATCTGATGAGAGGTTTAGAAAGGAGAGAGGTGGCATAGAGGACTGCACATAAATCCACAGTTCACAGCATAAGGTGGTGCTCTATCAAGCCTGTGGCATCTAACAGGCACTATAATAAACCCTCTCAGGTGGGGAAAATTGATTTGCTGAACACTTTTGCTGGACTCCGCTTTCTGGAACATGTATGCTGACAGGTTTTCCAACTCCTGAGGGACTGGTGGAAAAGTGGCATTGAGGGCTAAGGCCCCTACCCAAGCGTGCAGTCATCAAGAATAACTGCTCTTAGCACTCTCCCTATCCTACTCCTAGGAAATATCTCCTTCAGCTACATGATGATATGCTACTGAAAGGTCAGGGGGAGACTGAGGAGATTTTCTGCATTTTTGTGCATTCAGAAGACCTGATCTTAAAAGGTACTTCCTGTGGGAAAACCACAGCATCTGCGTGGGGCTCCAGCAGCCTCCGTGACCATCTTATAGGTGCAGATTCGGAGCATCTTCCTAGGACCAGGACCATCAGTAACTGGTCTGGGAGTTGGGACTGCTCATCTGATAGAATTTGTGCTTGTCATACTAATTCATGCTGCTTCTGTGGTCTCTGTACTCTGCCCCCTGCGTGTGTCTCACCAGCTGTCTAGTTTTGTCTCCTAGGGGCATGCAGCTTTGTCATGTTTAATAGTGCCCAATACCACAGGTTCCAGTATTACCACTGATTAACAGGAGTAACGGAAACAGGCAGGAGAGAACGGTGTACCTTCTGTGCTTCCAAAGAACTGCATAGCAATATACACAAAATAGCCCGAGTCTGACTTCAGAGACATTAATAACTAAGCTATGCAGTGATTAAAAGCTACTGAAGGAAAAGATGAGCCTGGAAAATGAAAACAGGCTCCTTAATCCATTTTTCAACTGTCCTGGAAGAAGGAAAAGTAATCTTGATAGAAACTCTCTAGAAGTGTATTCCTTCCTCAGTTACTTTCCTGGATTTGCTGATGGATGGGACAGCTCACTGCAGAGGTTATGGGTACATTCAAACATCAGTTTCATAAGCCTATTATTACCAGAATCTGTGGGATAATTAATGCTTGCATGAGAAGTTAATGAAGGACAAAGATTTTTACTGCTGATGGCCTCTGTGAAACAACTCTCTGGAACATACGAAAAAGCTATTGTGAGTAACAAATTACCATTACAGATAACCACATGAATATAAATCTTTTAGAAAAGGTGACAGGCTCTTAATTTCATGGCTCTTATTGTAATAGTGACCCTATGGTCCATGTGCAGTATCTCTCTGATGCACCCATTTGAGTTCTTGGTGGGCATTTGTCTCATCATTACGCAGTTCTGACAGAATCCCATTTACCTGCCACCTGAGACTTGTTCTTCTGGCTAAAAACTCCTCGTCTCTTGTCAGTCCAATTTAACTGTGTCATATGATTTCTGAGCCAAATACCCACATATAACACCAGCATTTTAAGCAGTGTTGATGTCACTGGGTGTCACTGAGCAAGCAAATGTCGAGTACCCTTCACCTGTGCACTGTGCTCCTGTACAGTGCTGCTAACTTGAGCTTTCATTTGGGTGCTAGCTTTATCCCTCTAATGGCTGAGAGCCAGCAAATCTTTGGATATAGGCTTGGAGGTAATTTAACTCCTATCTAGTAAATCAGACTGGATGAGAGTGTTCATCAGAGCACAAATCCTGCTTGAATTCAGGCAATCTAAGAGTAACAGGATAGAGAAATGTAGGTCTGGCTAACACTGTTAACATCATCTTCAGATAAAATCGTGTTTGCTACTCAGTTTAGAATGAAATGTGACATTCAAGATACATGACATCAAAACCAACTGCCTTTTATCATCTCTTGTATATTTAAGAAAATGATATATAAAACAGAACTGCTTTTCCTTCAGAGAAAAAACTAATATTTTCTGCTCACTTCTACTTGGCTGGCTGATAAAATGACTTTCCATGTGGTTCATGATTATCTGGCTGGCTGAGTGTGAGTTGATCCTCATTCCGTCAGGCTGTGATTCTTCTGAGATTGCTACAAACCCCATGAAAGTCCCTAAACTCTCAGTTTTATAATTAGATTTAGCTTAGTTATGTAAAGCTGCCAAGGGAAGATAGTTCCTTGGTAATTTGGTTGCTTGGAAAGTTCTTGTACATTGTTTATCCCTGCTGGTACTTGAAAAGACTTGCAAGGACAAATTGGTGCATGGTTTTGCTCAAGCTGTCCATGCATTGCTTCGGGTTAAACCCTGAAAATGCATCACTGAATGTGATCAGTTAAGCTTGTTCATAACTAGGCCTACAATAGAGAAAAATGGCTCATCCCACAAAAACTGGTCTGGTACTTGAAGGTATAGGTGATCCTGTGAGTATCCTCCTCATTCTGTTTTGAGATGGCAATTCATATGTAGACCTGCATTCTGGCCAAACCTTTACAGTGTCACCTCTTCTGGTCATTCTCTGTTGATCTTGCTAAGACAGGAGCCCATACCTTGTTTACAGAGAGGTTATTCTCATGTTACTACTTCACAGTGGCTGCAGCTCAAGGAGGAATTGTGTTCACTGAAGAGGAAGGGAGGGGCTGCAATGCTCCTGTTAGCATATTCAGCCAGGTGAGGGCACACAGTGTGCCAACACAATGCAATGTGTATGGAGAATTCTTATACACATCCACACAGGGACTGCATACAAGCGTGGTTGAAGTTTTATTAAGAGATTACTTTGAAAATACCTTTAACATAATAGAGAGTAAAACTGGCTTGATCTCTATGTAGCCTCGAGGAGAAAGAAGGGAAAAAAGAAGATATTTTCTGTCCTTTAATGGATCTGATTCAGCTTGAGGAGAAAGACACTGTTGACTCCTCTGCAGCAAACTTTCTTTACCTTATAAGGATCCCTGTGCATTTGTAGCACTATGGAGCAGTCCATTTTGACATAAATACCACAATTAAATACTTAGTCATCTTGGTACAGCCATGATGAGTGATCGGTCAAAGGTCATGCAAGAAGTATAGAACTGACCTGAGGTTTTCAATAGACACTATTCCATATAGGTGCCTCAAAGTTCCAGGAGTTCTACTTTTTGGAAGTGTTAGATGAGTAGACAGAGTAATTGGAGAAAGCACTAGCCTGTTGCATGGCCTGGGATGTCTGTCTCTCTGAATACTAAATAGCACGAAGGAAAAGAAGGAGAAAAAATAAAGTGAAAGAAACATGTTTAAAGCAACACCGTTCATTATCTACCCTTACAGGGCTGGACTTAACAGAGGATTGGTTTAGTAGCACTTGTATGTAGACATAATGGAAATCAGGGTAAACTCAGCCACACCATCAGCCATCAGCCACAACTGATAAAAACTGCTACCTATGTTAGCAAGAGCATTAAAACAAGACAAACTGTAAAATCCTAGTTGTGCTTTAAAAACCATTTAATCTTCCAAAAGATGTCATAAATAAAAGGTTTCTTTGTGAGAAAAGATCTGGAAAAACAATAAACCAGCATATCACAAAAACATCAGCTCCTGCATTGTTATTTCTAAAAAGGTGAATGTGTCAGAAATTATAGGGACAAGACAAATGTACTTGACTACGACAGTTTAGGGAGCTCACATTGACTTTACTAACAGCCATAGACATGTACACGTGAACACGTTCACCTGCAAATGCTGGGTATAAGCAGGGAAGAGACTCATGTAATTAGCTGGCTCATTAAAAGGAAGGAAAATACACTAATATTCATGCAAATACAAAAGGCAGAGGTAACAAACTGCATTAAAAAAAGCCAGAGTGGAAAATTCTGGTGGAAAGTGTTCTGTATATTGGGTCATGTGCAATAATTGTTGCAGAGTTTACAAATAAATAAAATGAAAAATAAAAAAGCACCATACAAAACCAAAAAGCTTCAGCAACTTCAAACATGAAATTTGATGTGTAAATGACATGATAGAAGGTAAAGAGCTTTCAAACATCTGACTGGCCTTAACAGCAGAGGTCAGACAGTGATACACAAGTAAAAGTAGTGCAACACCACGAGAAAGTAAACAGTTTCTTTACTATCAAGAGGAGAAACTGAACTGTTACCCAGAAAAAATGAGTCATGTAATGGAGAGAATAGAGCAAGAGAGATTTGGGACCACAATAAAGATGAGCAGCTTTCTCATCAAAGTCAGAATGCTCAGAATCATGTGAACTCAGCTGAGAGATGTAGACATCAGGTTCTGTATTGTCAATAGAATAAAAACACCCTTAACACAATGGAGGGTATCCTGCAATAATGTACTTCCATGTCAGGACTTCGACTCACAAATCTAAGGGAGAGATTCAAAGCCCTTCAGTGTTGCCACAGTGAACCCAAAATATTTTTTTAAGCTGCAGCTCTGCTCTACATTACAAGGAAGAGAACCACAGGGAGATAGACAGACAACTGTTGTCTTATCTAGAGCAGCCTTCTAGTATAAAAAGATAGCAAGAGAAAATAAACTATGCAAACAAGACAGACACCACTATCTTATGAAAAATCAGTGAACCACTGAGACAAAGACAGTATCTGTACAAACCCAACTGATGCTTCATACCCAGGTCATTCTTTCAAATACAGCTCCAAATCACTTAAACATTGGTACCTGGAAAATGAGCTATCAATTTTCCAGGTGCATTGGTGCCATGGTACGAAGAAAAAAGAGGACACTTCTTTTCTGAAGCAAGATAAGCAAAGATAGCACAGATCTAACAAAACACTTATGGATATCTGGTACAATATTAAGGCTTTTTTAACTTCAAAAGACTAAGCAGCAAAAATACTGTGCACTTCCTAAGCAATGATGTTGACTTAAGAATGGGTAAAGCTGAACAGACAGATAAAACTGCTAAGATTTTTAAAGAGGTCTACAAAAAGCAAAGAAAATGGGCAATAAGGTGTTCCCAGATAGAACATTTTGA
This sequence comes from Pithys albifrons albifrons, assembly GCF_047495875.1. Taxonomy (NCBI): domain Eukaryota; kingdom Metazoa; phylum Chordata; class Aves; order Passeriformes; family Thamnophilidae; genus Pithys; species Pithys albifrons. The sequence continues at coordinate 16,872,092 of NC_092463.1, read as the reverse complement.
ATAGTTCTAGGTAAAAGTAACCTGTTACACTAACTGATACTGTATCTGAAATTACAGTAACAGCACTGCTCCTGCTCACAAAGATGGAAGAGAAACACTTGCCAATATGTCAGCTAAAGCACTCTGAGAACTGTGGGGTCACATAAGGATGCAACTGTTTCGGGGGGGAGGGGGGGGGGGGAAAGGACAGACTTGCATTCCATCAAGACAGGAATATAGATACAGCCAGCACAAACATGAGGCAAAATCATGACAATGAAAGATGGTGGAATATTCACTGTCTTGAGAAGTAAGCATCAGCTCTTAGAAAAGACATAGACCAAACAACAGCTATTGGAGGGATTTCCTGCAGTTCCTGGAGACACACACTCTTGCCACAAGTGACTTGTTTGGAGAACTATATGGTAATAAAGCATAAAAGAGCTACAGTTCTAAACTGAGAGGAAAATATTCTCTGTTGCTAAGGGAAGTCAGGGCTTAGTTAACTTATCACTTTTTTCATACTGGATACACATATATGTGAATACAGAATATGCCTCATGATGCACATTCATGAAATGATTGCTGTATGAATTGATTAACTCCTTTCATAGACACGATCTTCATATTTAGTTTTGCTATTTAAGTTCTAGTAACTGCCACCCTTGGGTGTGGAGAGATGTTCGTTCTCTACCTTTGGCAAAGCCAGGTCTTAGCACCCCAGCACATGGTTTGGTGATACCTGATCTGGATTATTTTTCTGGCTTCTTATGCAGATGACATTTAGCCACTGGGTTGTTCTTATGATGTCCCTTCTTTAACTCAGTCTTCACAGATACAGACAGGAATCCTGCATTTTGCATTTTGCAAATCTGCCAGCTTTAGGTAGCAATTTACCTCTTTCTGGGACAACAAAGTATCATCTGGTGTAGTGGAAAGTCTAATGCAGGGTACTGTGATAACTCCCCAAATATTTTTGGTTGCTAGTCTTAGATTTTCACTCCCAGGCAAAATGTACACACATCATAAATATAACTCCAGTGTAATGGCAACCCTCGTCTTCTGCCTCTTCGGTCCTGAGGAGTTTGAGGCTCAAAATAGTGCTGTGCTTGCTGCATGGATAGTATTAGACAGATGGTACACTGTTCCCACTTTGTAACCATACAGCCTGTATTTCCACAGACCTACGTAGACAAACATGGATCACCTCCTGCCTGGTAATCAGCATGTGAATACAAAAGGTTAACTTGTTAGGTGTGCCTTGGAAATTGGAGAATTGTCAAGTGTTTTCTGCACTGCTGAGCACATTGGTGTGTGGTGATTATTTTCTATGGTTTTAAAATACACCTTTCTCTTATTCTTTTAATAACTTGCTGAAATGGAGAGATATAACAAAAACCATTGTGCAGCCCAAAGAGACTTCCTTCTCTCTTACTCTTCATATGTACACAACTTGGAAAGTCATGCTCCCCTCATGTGTTGTAGTTGTGACTTAATTAGTGGCATATCCTATAAACGAGGTCCAGAGGAATTGCTACATTTCCTTTGAGGTTCCTTCTAACACACAGACTCATGTTGTAAGTGTCCTAGTTTATTCTTTGTTATTTTTTTTTTTGCATAAAAAAATTTAATTCATTTTGTAAGTCATGCTCAATAGTGGCTGCAGTGATATCAGTGTTTGGTTTAAGCACCTTTTTCCATTTAACTTTGCCAGGATTCCTATCCCAAATGTGTCAGCTCTGTGGCAGTTGTTTCAGTCCCTTTGTAGCTAAGCTTATCTCAATTTGATTTCTGTTTCTGTTTCTGAAATATTACCTTTATTAAACTTTTGCTTTCTTAGACAAAATACGAAACAAGCATTGCAGAGGTGCATAGGGAAACCCATTGTATAAGCAAGCAAAATCTTCTTATGCAGATATGAAGAAACTCTTTGTCTGGGAATTCCTCAGATACACAAAGAAAACAAAACTCTGCAGTTTCTCTCCATGCACACTTTATTGGTTTTGCTGGAGTTCCTCCAAATAAAAAAAATCAAATTTTAATACTAGGTTATTACCCAGAAATATGTTCCCAGGGCTCTAGATAAAGGTTTTCCTTAATTCACACTTCTCTGAAATAGTCTTGTTACACAAGCCTCAAAAATGCTCAAACAGAGCACTGGAGAGACTTGGTGAGCTGTATTATCTTTGATTTTTTTTTATGTTGCCCTGTGTACAAGTTTATCTAATCAGATGGTGATTGCAGATGCCTTGATCCATCACAGTTGTTAACATCAACTGAGGTTTGCAGAGTCTCTCCTTTCATCTCTCTTAGCTTGCCCTGAGACAGCAGTTTCCAAATTGATCCAAAGCAGCTATTCCTGGAATGACTACAAGGAATAGTTGAATAATGATGATTGGGCAGAACTAATTTATTATTCTTACTGTTTTCTGCATGGTCATCTTTTTCCTATGGTTCTCTATGTTGTAAAGAAAAATTTGATGCCTTTTAAAAAAGAAAAAACCCCACCACACTTATGTCTCTGGGTGCTGATGCAAGTTCTGTGCCTCAGTTTAGTCATAGCCTTACCAGGGTCCTGATCACAACAGTAAGTTCATTGAACAATAAAAAAATTTCAAATGCTGAGAGCTGTAACAGTTGATTAACTGACAGATGAATCCTTAGTTTTATGTTCTTCAAAATTTTTGTACTGTAGTGTTGGGAGCCATTCAAAGTTTCAGCATTTTGCTGGCTGATGAGAGCTTTTTATGGTTATGTGGTTGTGTGTATGCGATGGTATGGACCAAAGAAAATTATCAGCCTGGTCGGCATCTCTGGGTCCCATCTGTATTCTGCACCACACAGCTCTCATTCTCTATTTGTCTTCTGTAGGAAAATGTTTTAATTCCTACTGGAATTCCTACTGTGAAATCACTTTCGGAGAAGCAGAGAAACTGATACTGATGCAGAGACTAATGCATCTGCCTTGAGGCTATTCTTTGTTTTTCTTTAGCACAGCCCGTCTGGACCAGCAAAAGGAAATAAGATGTTAGAAAAGGTATGTGGTTTCTTCACACTTTTGTTTTCATAAACAAACAAAAAACTACTGAAGGATCAAACTCCTCCAAATATCAGCATTTAAACTAGTCACCAGCTATCTGGCACTAAACCCAAGCATTCTCATTGCAACTTAATTTCTTCAACATTCTTTTGCAACTTCCAGCACCAATTGGTGCCCAGATTAAATGCTGGACTAATTTAATTTCATATTTGTTTCCACCAGCAAAACCTTTCCCTATCTTCAATAAATTGTTTAGTCCTTTGTAGGGATGGATGATCATTAATACTGATTCTTACTAAGCCTCTACATACACATACACAGAGATATATATTTACAGTGTGCAATTACTTTCATTGTACTTGATGGAGTTATAGAATGATCTATTGAGACATGACAGTGTGTGCATGTTATACATAATTCAGGAGTGAAAGAAGCTGCATGAGCCTTCAGAATAAATATTGCACATGACTCAATATCAGACATTTGATTTACTTACTTAAAATTCCTCAGGTAGCAAAAGAGATGTGACTGAGAAGTTCAAAAGTGCAGTTGAGCTAAAGCTAAAACATTTTCTCTCCTTCACTCAGTCTGCTTCTCAGCAAAGTTTTAGGCTTTGCTTGTTAAATAGCATTAGATTTTTGAAAGTGTGATGATGTCTTAGAACCTTTGAGTTCAACAGACATAATGAGCATTCATAGTTTCCAGAAATTTTATCAAGGCAAAGAAGAGATCTCAACATTTTGGATTCTGTTGAAATGATTTTTGGTTGTGGCTTTTTTTAACAGCCTAAAAGTAAGAAAAGTACTAGCTAGGATATTTACCTGTTGTAAGTTGGCATTTGAAAATCACATTGGTGAGTGTGTCAATGCTCAGTGTCTCTTGGTCACAAGTAACTCAGTGTAATCCCCTCCATAAAGCTCTAAGCCAGGGGCACTGTCTCAGGGGCAGCAAAACACAGTCTGGATTTCATGTAACTCTACTCACATTAATTGCTTCATCTGCCTGTTCAAACGTGGGAAAAAGTATCAGGCCCTGGACATGATTATTATTTTGTGTGAGACTTTTAAGTGTTTTTTTTTCTGGATGACTGGCTTGCTCATAAACTTGATGATGAGCTGAAAGATTTTTGTTTTCTTACCACTTGGTCTAGGATGCATCAGAATCAGTAAGTTGCAACTCAGAAACACTAAGAAAAGAAGAAAGGTAGTTTTTTAAACAAGAGATTAAATGGGTCTTCCTTCAGAAGGGTACTTGATAGAAACATTAAGGAAAGGGTAGTGCTTGTAAGCTTCCTAACCACCACACACCATGCAGCAGTGCAAATCCCACAGGCTGGGGGTTGTTGCACTCCCATCTCAAACAAGTGGCATAACAGGATGGTGCCATGGCAGCTAACACAGCCATGGCACATGGCAGAGTAGGCTGTGCCAGGCACGGAGCAAACGGAAAGCGGGGGGCAGCCTTGCTCTGAAGCTTCTGATCTGTTCTGAGGGGACAAAAAGATCTAAAACAAAGCTGTGCCCTTTCACTTGGATTTCTTGGCAAAGTCACAGCTAAGCCTCTGGAGATTTAGTGGGTCTGCTTTCCATATAATAAAAAATTCATTAATTAGGGTTACTTTATAATAAAAACTGAAAACAAATTTTAAGGCTAGTTAAATCTTCCAGAATTCTTCCTTCTTTTAAATTAATTTGTTAGGGTGTGGAAGGCTAAGGTAGGAAATACAGTTCAGTTACACAATAGCTTTCTGTGAAACATTCACCTCAGTGATCTGATTTATTTTCAGCCTGTCAACCATCATGATAGTTTGGGTAGGAAAATTACAATAGATTTCCAACAGGGAGAAAAAAAAATTGCGTAAAACACAGCCCACCTCTCTTCTTTTCCTTTGCACAGTCAATGCCAACAGCTTAACCAATTCTGTGAGAACCCATCAATCACAAGGCTAAAAGCAACTTTTAAAAATGATTGTGAAATGGACAACTGATCAGTTTTCTCCAGATAAACATTTATTTAGCAGTACTGTTATGCTATTATTTTGTGTGTGTAGAAAAAATTGCATAAATTATCTTTTCTCAAAAGCTGTGTAGTGAATATATTTTATGATGACCATTGCAACCTGTCTGATGCCCTGATGCTCTGCCAGCCAGTTGTGCTCCCAAGCCAGCTGGGTATGGGAAGGATCTGCTTCTTGGGGTTTGCTGGTAGCAAGGTCTTGCCAGTGTTCCAAGCCTCAGCATACAAGTTCCCTCATGCTCCCCTCACAGCTGTGTGTTTTATAGATACCTCATTTACCATCTGACCCTCTGTGCAACCCTCCAGGAGGAAGGCACTCTCAACAGTGCAAGGTTAAATCAGTGTTTCAGGCACATAGGGTCTGGCCTGCCCTCCTTCACCTCAAAGTGTTCCTAATGTGCAGTGGCAGCTGTTTACCTGCACAGAGTAGACTTCCAAGTCTTCAAGGAAGAAGCTCCACCAGTAATGCTTCCATCTCCTTGTGGCTCCCTGTGAAGAAGAAAATCATTGTTTCAAAGAGAAAGACTTGGGAGGCACTGAAGGTCAGTAAAAGCTCAGTTGGTTCCAAGGGTGACCTTTGGAGCAGGTTCTGGGCAGCCTTCAAGGGGAGGACAGCCATGGAGTGAATACTGTAGGCTACTCTGCACACCGATGGACAGGAGCTCAGCATACAAGTCAAACTAGAGCTGTAGGTTTTCTAAAGGTGTATCCCACTTTGCAGTCTACAATTATGATTTTTATCTAGTGGCCACTGATAGTAGGAATGACTCTTAATCATCGAGATAATTTTTAGCACCAGGAAGAGGTTTTAGACATCTCCCAGGACACTTCCTGTGCCCACAAGTAAAAGTACGATGGTTTAAAACATAATCTAAAGAGTTATGAACAGCAAATAAATCTCAAATCTCTAATGGTCTGTTTCTGAATCTGTTCAGAGCAGAACATTTTGTGTAGCATATTTAAATGTTTTAAGTGTTTCTGTGGTCAATTTGCTGATGCCTGAAGTGAACGTGATATCTATTGCAGAGGTTTATTTGAGCTTTTCTTGGCCAGAAACATTGGATTTTCCTTTGTTATCTTCACTCCAGACAACATATAGTTCAGCAAAGCTAAGGCTGAGGAAGTCACAGGAAAATGTTTTATGTTTTGAGCACAGGCAAAAGCCATGAGTTGCTCCTTCCCATGCTTGAGAGAGGTAATTATGGTATTTCAGAATATATAGTGACAAATGGACAAAGATATGCCTCTATATTTATCCACAAGTATAATGTAATACCCACTTTTGAGCAGAATGGCTCTGTGTATTAATTTGCATAATTGGAAGGGGCTTGCCATATCTAGCTGCATTTTTACTTCCAGTAATGCTAATCTCCTTTTTCCCATAGTCTGATTAAGCTTTGCCAGTATCTTGGGTCACAACTCTGATGTTCATAGCTCACTGCTATCAGTAGGGATTGATTTCTTTGAGGAACTGGTCTTGCTGACCCTTAACAATACCATTTCAGTTGCCTGACCTTGCTGATAAGTAACTCTGGTGGTCATCTCCAAAGTGGTGTTATCTCTGTGTCAGAAAGGACTTTAGCTACTGAAAAGTTTACTCAGCCAAGTTTTATTTTCTTGTCACAGGCAAAAAGGTGTCCTCTTGTCACTTATAAGCAATAAGTACAAACAGATGCTCAGCAACAGCCCAATTCATTATCCATTTTTTAATTTCAAGTTCCCCCAAAGCATGTCTCTGGATTTACTGATAGATGACTTACTTTTATGTTTAGCTGCCTCCTCACTCCATTGTTTCCATGGTAACACCTCTGAAACATTGCTTCTTTATGAGGAGATGAAATGTAAAGTGGCTGGAATATTTGAGTGTTTAAATATTTAAATGAAAACAACAGAAAAATGGTGGAGTGAGTCAGACATGACAGGTAGGTGACACCCACAACAGCTGCTATTAAATTGGACTAAGGGGTAGTTCTGCCTTTGCTGTTCTCCTACAGCAAGCTGAAAATAGCAGCCAGCTGAGAGGAGCTGAGCTGAACCCGGGCTATCCTGGTGCTGAGAGGCAGCTGAGCACACTTATGACCAAGGCTGGCTTCTAATCCCTACAAGGAGTTAGGTATACCAAAGAAGTTAATTTTCAGGAGGGCTGTGTTTGTTATTTGCCAGTGATAAGCATTTCTTGTTAAAATTGGCATTAAGTACAAATTTTACTGGCATCTTACTGTGAAGTCTGTTAAGAAGTTAACATGGAAATACTGTAAAAAGTAACGTTAGATTTGAGCATGTCTTTACATTATTGGTAATGAACATGAGTTATCTGGATTTGGAGGAGAGTTTGGACTTGAAGGGAGCTTTTATGAAGAACAATCTTCTTGAAGTACTGCAGCTACAGTGATGTCTCTCTCCTGCTACACCAAACGTTTGCAAATTCACAGTACAAGACTTGATCTCCAAAGTGAATGTAGTGGTGATTATTTCCGCAGTCTAGTTTGTTTTTCTCACCCTCCTGATCCACTTTGATTAAGGTTCCCTTTGTCTGCTCCCACAGACACTTGATCAGAACCCTCTCTGGTTCCTATGTGCCAAAGCTCTCCCATCCTTCCCTTAAACACCTCCTTAGACAAATACCTTCCCCTCACTCTTCTGAACCTGGACTCTGAACCAGCCTTCTCTGTTCCCCCCTCTCTTGTCTGAACATTGCCTGAGCAAATTAACCCTCCTTTCTTATCTTTTTCACACGAGACAATGTGAAAGAGCAATGAAATAAATGCCCTGAATTTCTCATACCAAACACTCCATTGAGCACTGTTCCCACTCACTTGATTTCTCTGATTGTCATTTCCTCTAGACTACCATTTTATTTTATATCCTGAATTTGTCTTCCCAGGGCAAGGTTGTTTTCTTCCTACTATCTGTGAAGAACCTGATTTCTACTAACTTTACAGAAATAAATGGTAAGAATATTCTCCCTCTTTTCTGACTGACAGTTGTGGTTCTTATTAGCTTTAATATTACAGGTTTTCAATAGAATAAACTTTTGTTTTTGAAAGTCTGTGGTCAGATGAGGGGGAAAATTCCCAGAACTCCCCAAGCTCTGTTCACTAACAGTGTTAAAAAAAGATGCCAGCCAAAGTAGGAGGTGTAAATGTTCCTAACGTTATTCACCATCATTTTATTTTAAAAGCTTTGATAAGCAGTCAAACAGAAATTTCAGTATAAAAGTGGATATTAAGTTTCAGAGCAAGCCCACTCAGCATTAGGCAGAGTTGATGTTGCCTTAGGAAAAGGGAATGAACAGGATGACCTTTCCAGGTTCCTTCAGGCATATGTTCTACAAGTCTCCGAATAAAGACAGTTCTCACCTTTTCAATATTGTTGTTTCAAGGACATAACTTGCCAGGACATACTTTCCTGCCCTTGCTTATATAGCATTTGGAGTCTGCAGTTGTTTTTTTCCACCGTCACTAAGGATGAATACTCGCTCTTTTTCTTTTCCTAATCTAATGAGGGAAAGGAGCTGCCCTATTGAATCTCTCCCAGCTACCCCAACAGGACTTTCACTGAACCTGTTCAGCCTTTGTGCTTTCAAGCACTGACATCATCTGAGGCTTTTTTTGTGTGAGAATTCTCCACAGCTTCCTCCTGTGTATTCAAAAGATCACAGCAGCCTGTGGTTTGGTCTAACAACACGTAGGTGTTGAACATTTTTCTCACCGTAATGAATCAATTTTTGCTTAGTTAATGATCCTTCTCATTCTGAGGGACTAGCAAAGGGTTTTGGAAACAGATCCCAGTGGGTATGAAAGCTGAACAGAAGTGTGGTTGATTGAGGTGTGTGAAGATGTCTCATCAGTAGCTGTTATGAATTTCACTTATTTCACACACATACAAGAACTACCTGAAAGAAAACAAATGGAGAGCATTTTATGGAATTGAATTTAGTTGCTTTATCTGGGAGAGGAATGAGATTATGAAGAGAAAACAAATGTGTTGTATAGTGATGGAAAAAACTGCTGTGATTAGCCTGCAGAGCATTGACCAGCCCCAATCCCTTGTGTTTAGCATGATGTCAGCTAACCTCATTCCTTACAGTTATGGGTGAGCACAGTCAAATTTCCCAAATCTTCTGGGAATAGGGCTTAGAATCAAAAGTAAACTCAAACCCATGTGTAGTTTTGAAGAAGAGGAAGGAATTCTGTTTACAGAAAGAGGAACAAATGAAAAAATTGCACTGGGTCTAGAAGATCAAGAGATGAGGAACAAAGTCATCCATAGAAAACAGAGGGAAAGCACAGGGGAAACAGAGAAGTAGGCAGAAGAGAAAGTGACTGGGAGAACAGAGAGGAATAGAAAATCACTGGCAAAATGAAAACACAGTAAAATCAATCGACACTAGGATTCAGTAGAGACAGCAGACTTGAGAAGCTGAGAAAGACAGAATAGTATGTGTGTAGGGGAGGATATTCTGTATAACAGTCCCTGCAATTTAACACCCATTTCTGTATGGCTTTATGCATGTGCACGAGTTCTTCAAATCTGTCAAGCATTTAAGCAGCTGCCTATATCCCTAGAAACCTAGTGAGCATTAAACATAAACATTCTGCAATGAATTTGGAGGGCTTAGACAATACTGAATTAAGGGAACAAATATTGATGTTTTTCTAACAAACTTCCTTTTTTAGGTAGATTTTGACTGAAATGTTATGGGCAGAAGAACACATTGAATACTACTGACACACATAATGTCTCTCATTCTGTCCTGCAAGAAGACATTTTGGCAGACTTAGAGAAATAAATAGAGTCAATGTACCTAAACTAAAATGTGTTAACAGCGCATGTGGGACATCAGGAGTCGACTGATCTTATTTTCTTGTAGCTTAAAGGAGATCACATCAAGTACTTACATCGGGTTGGTATCTTTTATTATTACTGTATGACAGTAAGATTATATTCATCAGTTTGACCTCCTTCCTGGGCTTATGTGAGGTTGTTTATGGCATGTAGGCTATGAGGAATTCTTGCTTGTAACATCTCTGCATACTGTGGGAGAATACAATTATTTTTGATTGACTACTGTTAAACTCTCAAGTAGGGTCTTGGTGAGAGTGTGGCTCCAATCTACGCATTGAATCTAGGGTGTAATCACAGACGCTCACCAGAAATCCAAGTAGCATTACCCAAGATTCTTAAAGAGAAATCAGCAACAGGAAGACTGCAAGATACAAAACACAAGGGAGGAGCTGGGTAAGATAAAGGAAAATGTTGTTCCATATTACAATGTGAGACTGACTTCTTCATATCATTTAAATTTTGGTTTATGGTTGAGTTAGTTGCAGCCTTGCAGGCAAAACAAAGGTCTGAGTTAAAATACAAAAATAACTCTCTATTAAGGCAAACTTTTGCTTTTCAAGCATGCCAAAGTATAATATGATAATTCAACTGGCAACTGTCCACTTGAACTGGAAAATGGATGGGAGATAAAATTCTGAAAATGCATGGAAAGACTGAGGATCTTAACACAAGGATGAATCCTGTGTACTACAGTTGGAGCTTCTCTGTATATAGAGTGGTCCCAGTTCAGGGTTTACCCATCACAGAGACTCTGGTCAAACCCTCAGTGCTGATCACAACAATGATCTGCTTTCTGAATTCCAAGTATGGTTCAGCAAAGTATCTTTCACTAGTGCTTAAACAATCGTGTGTGTGTGTGTATATATCACCTGGACCAAATAGGAAAGGCAGGATCTCAGGCTCTTCTCTCATCGATGCCTTTCTTCTCAGTTGAAGTTTTATGGCTTATGGGAGATTTTCTTGTCTTAAGGGAAGACAAGGGCTTTTCTTTGATACTATCTTTTGGCCTAAGACATCAACAGGACAGGGGGATTGATACAGGGATGCTGTTTACATCAGCTGGAAAAGCTGGACTTGGAAGGGCTCCTATGGCTGGTTGAGAGCCTGTCACAAACAGTCACCTCCTCATCATCCAGGCTTCTCAGATGATGCACTCACAGCTCTTCTGTGCTGGAACAATCTTCACAGACAACTAACAGGGCCTTTCCAGCTGCCCCGCTGTGCTGCTGCTTTTTGTGCTTCTTTTAGGGGACGCCATAGAGAATTAACCCAAACATGTTTCTCCTTCAACTCACAACAGCATCAATATTTTCTTCTCAGATGAGCTGCTTTCAAGGATCTCTGGTGAGACGCTTCCTAATTCAAAGCCTTTGGCTGTTACTGAGTTCAAGATACTAATTGTGCTTGAGATGAAAAACAAGAAATTTTGGCAGTGCTAGATGTAACTAGCATTGGTATGTGCTTCTAGTGAAACATTTTGGCATAGGACATACACAAAAATTAAATTATCACAATTATAAGCACAGTAATAAGGATTGTTTTTAATATTTTCTTCCTCTACACTTTGTTTTGATATTTCCCAAATATCTTTAATTTTCAAAATGTAAATCTTTCAGAATTCCTAGACTTGATCTGGAAAACATTTTGTTTGACTATAATGGAAACAGAACATCCAGGGTATCACCAAACCACTCACTGTGAAGGCATCACTCAGAAAACCATGTCTGTCTTCTTCTGTTTTGTCATTTTTTTAATTTTTTTTTAATGAGACTATTAATTGAAGACCCTATTGCATTTATATACAATTGTTCTCATTGCAGTAATAGATAGCAATAATTTAAGACTTAAAAAATGAATGCAAATTTATGTAATGCCACCTTAGGCAGAAAGCATTTGCCTCTCTTTTGACCCCAGCACTGTATCACTACACCTCCATACACAGCATGGATGTCTTAAATCAGATGCAAGTGTTGGGACATGATTGCAGTAAGAACCTCCACGTGAAGGGCTTGAATGTACTTAAACAGACCCTGCAGGCACCAGTCCTGACTGCTGTTGGGGAGAGGTAACTGCAGCTGAGTCCTGCAGCACACAACTTCCCTTTGAGACATCCTACACAAAGAGTTCCCTGACACACTTCACAAAACCCCCACCAAAATAGAAGTGGTTTGGTATTCTGTTCTGGAAGTTTAGTATTCAAGAACAATATTGAGGCTGCCCTGTGATCACCAGACTGATTAAAAATGCTAATCAGAAGCTTGTATGATTAGGAGATTAGTACTGTCTGAACTTTGATCTGCCTCACTTGTGTACACAGGAGAGGGAGAGACACACACCATCAGGGGTAGCAGATTTCTTCTGTGTAAGATTTACAAAAGATCTCTTCACTTTTTTGGGGTTTGTTTCTTGTTTTCCGTTGCTCACAGGAAAGGCCTCCAGGTTTCCATAGTCACTATTATCTCTGTAACCTCTAAAACAGACAACTTTTTAATAGCCAGAAAAAGGAAAAAACCTCTGTGTCAGAAAAGACAATATTATAATTGCATTCCTGTTACTAACCATGTGCTTTGGTTTGATCCATGTGATGTTCATAGGACCTGACAGAATTAATGAAAATCCTTCCCATGTGAAACTCAGGACCTCTAACAATGGTTCACTTCCATGGTCTTTGTGTAAACAACCCATAGGCACAAATACAGCACACCTGTGAATCACAGCTTCACCTGCAGACCCAGATTTACCTCAATTCTGACAAACTTTGCATGACTTAATGTAACTTTTCAGATTATAAGTGCTTGGGTTTGAAATTGTCTTCAGTGTAAACAATAAGAGAATAAATGGTAAATAGAAAAATCACAAACAACCTCTGTCAGCTGCAGGAAGAGACCCAACCATCAGGATAGCTTCTCTGAAGCCATGGCCCTTTACAGTGAAGAATGGTAAGGCATTGGAACAAGCTGCCCTGGGAAGTGGTGGAATCACCATCCATGGAAGTGTTCAAAAAGTGTCTAGATGTGAAATTTGTGAATGTGGTTTAGTGGTGAATGTGTCAGTTCTGGGTTAAGGGTTGGACTTGATTTTACCAGTCTTTTCCAACCTTAACAATTTATGATTCTATGATTACAAGCTTAGGGCAAGTGGATATTGAAAAAACTCAACAAATTTCTGCATTACCCTCCAGTGTCATCACCATCCTTCTATTGCTAGATAAAATCTTCATACAGAAAACTACAGTCTTGTCAGCACTGAACTCTTATTAAACACAGAAGAGGGTGGTAGACTGGTGTTCACACCTACCACTTTGGATGGATGCAGAGGCTTTAGTCCCAGAAAAGAGGTGATGGAAAGCCATGTGAAGAATTAGCTCTCAAGTATTATGACAATTGACAGGGTACGAAGTTGTATCTCTACTGACATGGCCAACCAACACCTTCACTGGAGCTTAAAGGTCTTCAATGAAAAAACCCCAGTCCACTATAAATAACAGTGCTGAAGACCTTCAGTTGCCTTTATCCACATTCCAATGCCTCTGTGTCTAACTAGCCTGCAAGTACTTTTGGACAGGGGTGGCTTTCACCATTCTGGGTTCAGAATGATGAGAATTCTGGTTTCAACTCTGAGATTTCCTATGTGGCCATGGAGAAACATAAAGGGACATAATCTGACTTGTAATCTTCTCTATTACCTTTTTTTGTAGTAGGCAAGAGCTTTCTGTGTTGCTTTTCCTCTCTCAGCAGCTATAAAGGGAATGAAAGAGAGGAGACTAGAGCAGTTGTTTTCCTGCTTTAATGTAAATCAGAAAGTCAAAGGCCCATCAGAGGTGGCCCTGGAGCCTGAACAGTTAAGACATGAGTTTCTGTAGCTACATGCACGCAAGAAAGCAACAAGGTTAACACAACTGCTTCTCTTTAGTTCTCCAGCTTAAGTCTTTCTCACTTGAGACAATTGGCACTCTTCAGCATGAATCTGGAGCACTTTCACATGCAGGGTACCACAGCATCCTAAACATTGTGCTGCTGCATCTCTCTACAGCAGATAGAATTCACAAACAAAATTAAAAAACACATTTGAACAATGATGGGAAAGCAGCTGATACTTCATTGGTGATGATTCGGTTTTGTAGGCAGGATATTTGTATTGTAATTATGAACACCATTAGAAACAATGCCGGATATGCGGCACTGTATGTTCTAAAGCACATGGACAAAGATCCAGAGGGAATCACCTGAAAGGCCTCCTGTTGTAAATCAAATGCTGTATCAAAATGAAGATCAGATGAGTTAATCCCATTTTGCTTACATGCCCTTCCTCACAAGCACAGCACTTCTGGGAGCAATACAGAACCGATGCCTGTGCTACAAGAGGAAGTTCCCAGAACTGCCTTCGTTGGCTAACGGTAACCACTTAATTAATGTAAACATTAAAAATGAAGTAAAATCCACTGTGGCACTGTCTGGAACAAACCACTGTTTCACAAAATGGGTCTTTAATTAGTAGTCCTAAACATCACACGTACATTGCAGCGCAGACTGAGTGTAGAAGCACCATTCTCTACGTGGAAGTCCATCTTGAAACGCATCTCCTGAAGACATGTGGAATAACCCCGAGCTATCAGTGCCCGATGCGCCCCTCACCGCGGCACTCCGGCGCTTCCCCTCCAGCCCCGCGGGCGCTGCCGCCCCCCGACCCGTTCCAGCCCCGCAGGTGCCCCCAGCCCTGACCCAGACCCCGGCCCTCATCCCGGCGCTGCGGCACCTGCCGCTGCCCGTTGCCCTCCGCGCACGGATGTCCCCGCCAAACGTGACACCGAGAGAGGGTCACTGCCGCGCCGTGCAGGGGAAAGAATTCATTTCTCCAGTTATTGCTTCCCCCGCCCCGCGCGCGGTGTGGGAGAGCACAAGCGCGTTGCCATGGGTGCCTGGGGAGCACCCAGAAAGTTGCGGAGAGGGGCGGGGAGAAGGGGCCGAGCCGCCCGGCGGGGCTGAGTGGCCACTCGGCGCCGCGCTGGGAGCCCGCGGGCGGCTGTGACGCCCACCTGCCGCCTACGGCTGGCGACGGGGAGCGAGGGAGGAAAGGGATAAACTTCAAACTTGGCCAAGCGGGCGGGGAGAGAGCCGCATGGATGTGTCCGTCCCTCCGTGCTGAATCGCTGCCCGCGGAGCGCCGCTTCCTCCGCCGCCGGCCATGGTGCGTGTGGGGCGCGGGGCTCAGCCCGGCCCCTGAGCGCGACGCGTCTCCCCCCCGCCCCGGGTTGTCGCCGCTTCCCCGCGCCCGCCGCCACCTGCCTCTCCGCCTCGCCGCTGTCGACTTGAGGCCCTGGGCATCGCTTCTACCCCGCTGCAGCCCTCCCGGAATGGAGCCGTCTGCGGGGAGCTGCCGGGAGTGATCCCCACTTTCCCACCGACCCCGCTGGCCCCCGCCTCGGCGCCCGCGCTCGCTCGGATGGAACAAGAGGAGACGCCGCTCGCCCCGCAGAAGACTATGCTGCTTATGCTAAGGAAAGTTCGCAAGAGGCGGGAGATGCTGCTGCAGCAGCTGGGCTTCATCTGCGCCATCCTCTTCTTCGCCTGGTGCATGTCCAGCCTGCTCTCCAGAGCGGGTGAGTGGCAGTGGCGGCGGGACCGGGGACCCCGGCAGGGCCGGCCGGGCGGCTGGGGCGGCCCGGGGGCTGCTGCTGCCGCGGGAGCAGCCGAGGCTTGGCGGGGTCCAGCGGCGGCGGTTCCCGTTTTGAATCTCTTAGTGGAAATGCCTCGGCGGGCGGGCGAGACAGGGGAACAGCGCCGGTTCCTCAGGAGAACACTCCATGCTGGGTGGTTGCGTGGCTGCAGCCCCGGAGAGAGGAGGCAGCTGGTTGTCCAGGGCACCCCGAGCCCGCAGTGCCTCTGGGGTCAGGAGCCGAAGGGGCACCGCGGGGTAGCTGTGTGCCTGGGAACGACCCTGAAGGAGTTCCCCCCTGCCGCTGAATCAGAGTTGAGTTTCTCTCCAGCCGCTTGTGGTCCCCCCTGGAACTTCGGGCCACCTTTCATTTTGTCCCTAGATTGTAAACCTCCATCACCTGCTACTGCTTTTTTCTCAATCTCAACACACACATCCAACATCTCCCCCCATGCCCCATTACAGTAGGAATTTGACACAAAATTCTGCGTTTTAAGCAAGGAACAGTGCCAATCTCATGTTTTGTAGAGAGAGTATTATAGGGAGTCTTTTGCGTCCTTTGTGCAAGTGCTGTGTTGCTAAACTAAAGCATTTATAATTAACCACATCGTTCCCATATGTTGATTGTTGTTTTTTTTCCCACCTGCTGGCACAGTTTGGGCTGTAAGTGTGCAGCTTCAGGCCCTTTTCTTGCAATATGCTTTGCATCCCTCAAATACAAAGTCTGAGGTTGGTGGGACAGCACCTGGGTCTCTAGGTAGGGCTGCCAACAGTCCTTGAGGATCTAAGAACAAAATCAGCTAAGCCCAGATCTTGCATCTTCATTTAATATAAGAAAATCAGATTTCAGCACAATTAGCATGGGTCATCTGCCTAAATTAGAGCTGAAGTTCAAATGTGTGCTTTAGGGAAGAAAAATCTGCTGGAACTTGTCATACTTGGTAATATTCTTGTGCTCAAATCATTGCCTGGATTGTTTGAGCTGTATCTAGGATGGCAACAAGCCATCCATATAAGAATTCAGCATCTTAGACCATATTAGCATATTGCTCATCTTAAAACTTTCAACTTGTTTTTTAAATTGTGAATTTAGAGTGTACTGTTGCTTTCTTTATTTAGAACTGCTTGTCATGCGCATGGGTTTTTTCTTTTTTTTTCTTGCTCCAGCTTTCTATTTTCATAAACTTACCGGTTTGTGAAAATAAGTAATGGAACTATGAATATGTTTGCATAGTTTGAGTGTGTTTTTTGTTGATGTTGTTTTTCCAGAACTTTTTTAGGTTTGCATGAAAAATGCCATGACTAATGAAAGTTTTTAATCTCCTGGGTTATCAACTAAATCCCTCATAACCTAATTTTTGATGGTATGCTGCATCAGGTAGTTTGTTTTTTTTTTTTTTTAGCTGGCTAATTTACAGTACATATTATCCATAAACATTGACCATCTGTTCTCTATGTTTCTTATAATTGTGGCTCAGAGTATTTTAGCAAATGCTCTAAAAAACTGACTTCGAAGCTAGATTTTTTTTTTCCAAGAGTCACTGTAACAAAATAAAACCATTACATGGTGGCTGAATATAAACTTTAAGATCAACCATGGAAGAGCTTTGTTGTTATTATAATATGTTCATTTGAAATGAATAAGATTGAGGTGAAAGTGATTTAATTAAGAGGTTCTATTCTTTCTTTGATTATTATAATTGCATACCTTATGTTAACACAAGTGCTCCTGTAGTCTATTTAGCAGGTTTCCGTGAGAATTTTTCTGGAATATGACTTTAGGCAAAAGCTCCAGTGACTTCTAAAGAAGTTTGTTTTTCTTAGGGCTTACAAGGATTCACTGTGCAGTTACTTTCCATTTTCTTTGGCAAGTTATGACCAATTTGATTTTATCAAGTGTACCCAACACTGAAAATTTCTCCTCTAAACTCAGAATAAACTAAAATGTAACTGGAACATGTCTGTACACATTTTTGTTTTTTTGTAGAATTGGTAATGTAGTATGTTCAAGTGCAGATGACTACATGGAAGTGTGATTGTTGCTTATGTCAGCAACGCTGAGCTGGTTTCATGTATAGGAACTGTCTTTCACAGGTAAGGCTTCAGAATTTGCTTGCTGCAGAATATTTTCCTTTTGCGG
The DNA here is from genome assembly GCF_047495875.1 of Pithys albifrons albifrons. Taxonomy (NCBI): domain Eukaryota; kingdom Metazoa; phylum Chordata; class Aves; order Passeriformes; family Thamnophilidae; genus Pithys; species Pithys albifrons. The sequence goes on along the minus strand of NC_092463.1, from coordinate 16,854,414 downwards.
GTCACAGCCAGGTGTTCTGATGACCAGAGCATGTTGACAACATGGATACTGCACCTTCACAGGTAGTTACACCCTTAGTAGGTAGGAGCACCCAGCATACATCTGTTGGCACGTGCTCCAGTCACACCTTGATTTTTGCTGTGCTTACATTCCAATGGTCTGCCCATGCTCCTCACCAGTGGGTGCATACAGTCCAGTTAGGATGATGTAGGAAAAAATTGGCATTAGTGGGCAAACCTCTTTCTATTCACTACAGGACGAGAATCAAATGTTGCAGAGAGAGGAATTGTATCAGAACTATGGAGGAACAGAAGGTTGATGGCATCACCTAATGGGACACATGAAGAGAAGAACTGTACAGAGCCCGGTAAGAGGGGGAAACTTTGCCATGTCTTATAAGCTCTTCTGATGTATTGGGTGGTGTCGTCATGACCAGGCTCCAGTGATGTGTAAACATGATTGTGTTAAAGACCTGACTTTATCTGTCAGAGGCAGAAATTAATGTACAGATAAAAGAATGTTTTGGGGTCATCATGAGACTAGTGCTGGCAATTTGATTTCTTTTATTTTGTTTCTTTTGGTGCTTATTAATTTCTGTCTAGTTCATGATGAATGTATTGCACAAGTAATGAGAGCACAGCTCTTGAATCTATGGGTAGCTAAACATGCTGTGTTTGAGATGACATCTGAGCACACTAATTTGTGTTCACTACCATTATGCAGTTAACTGTGCTTTGCTAGTTTAGTGATAGACTATTTATTCAGAGTAGGAATTTATATTGTGTGAAGGGGGGTGATGAGGTAAGCGATATGGAAACCCTGGAATCCATTTTACTTCAAGATATCTATCTTGGCCAGGCAATAAGAATTGATTGAGGGAAGGAATACATGACGCATTTTAGTATCAGTGTTAGTCCACAAAGCTTTCATCTTCCCATCTGTCTTTTCAGTGTGTATTTCCTTTCTCTCTCTTCTTGCCTCTCTGCAGTTTACGGTGTGTGGGAGATGAGACATTTTGCCACTGACACTAGCCAAATTAATTTGAAGTTGTGATTTTTTTTTTAAATTACTCTTTAATGGCAATTGAGTTTGTGCCTTCTTGCAAATAGCAGCAGCATGAGTTCTAGGATAGTGTCAGCCTCAGGCACTAGGAGAGTTCGGAGTCCCTCAGTATTCTTCCCTACTCTTCTGTTTTCTGCCATATATGTGGATGCATCAATATGATCATGTCTGAGCATGTACTTGGCATCACACTTGGAGCCAAGACAACAGAGGCCACAAAACTGTAGAAGCCAGATCAGAAAGATGTCTATCAAAGTTATGATGGGAATTTCTATTTAGTATGAATGAGAACTTTCTTACAGATTAAAAATATGATTGTGCGTAAATTGGAATTTCAGGAGCAGTGATAACTCCTTCACAAGTTTAGAACAAATAGTTCAACTCCTTCCATTCCTTTAAAAATTGTAATATTAGTTTAAGAACAGTTGGAGTAGATAAATACAGTTGGGTCATTTTGATGTGCTTTCTGAAATTGAGGTCGCTAAGGTGCACTTTTCCCTGTTACCTCAGGAGCTGGACACAAGGGAGGCCCAAATCTGCCTCAGGATGCTGAAGTTTTAAGAAAAAATATCTCAAGACTTGCATTAAATGAATGATTTATAGCCACACTGATGATATTAGTCTTTCTTTTTAAAAGTGTTTCTTCTGTTAGAACACAGATTTACAGATCAAATCTGTCACAGGATTGCAACTGTAGCATTTTTAATCACTTCCTGTTATTCTGCAGTTGTGTACAGCTTATCTCTGTATCTTCTGCAGCTGAAGGAGGAATTGAGATGCTGCACGAGTGGCTAGATGTAAGATAGATGCAAATAAAGGAAGCATCTGAAAATAGCTGAAGTTGATGTTTGTTGGACAGGAATGGGTCCCTAAGAACCCATTATTGTTACTGCTCACTAACAAGTTCTGTAGATCTGGGCAATTTCTTGTTTGTTTGGTTGGGTTTTTTTGTGGTTGGTTAGTTTTTTTGTGTGTTTTGCTTTTAGTGTGGGGTGTTTTGGTTTGCTTTTTTTCTATTCATATTTTTTCATTCTTGTCTGGTAGCCAGGGATTGAGATTTGGTATGTAATGAGAATAAGGTACAATTATCTAAAACCTATCAAAAAGGAGCAAGTAGCATAGCTCATCTCTATGGGAATGTAGCTTGTAATCACATGACTCCACAGAGAGAAGTCCCAGGAAATGTCAAGAGACTTGATGAAGGTTACATAGAAAGTTGAAGACAGTGTGTGGATTTTCAGATGGAGTGAATCCGCTGTTCTCTGTAGACTCTTTTAGAAGATGTACTTATTGCTACCTATGCCATCTCTGTGTCCGCTTTAAACACAAGGGATCCTGCATATGCATGGGGGTGTGTATGGTATAGAGCAGTTTTCTTACATTATGTGGATATTTTTCTATATGTGTTTAGGATATAAGAACTTCATAGTAGCCTGGAAAATGTGAGTTCTTGCTGAGAGCCTGTTAATCCTTTGTGTCATTGCAGTGCTATTGCTGTGCTCCCTTTTTATTAGCTTCCTACACAAGCCTGCAGTTTTACTTCCTTTTTCCCAAAGGCTTTCAACAAAGTTAATTTATTTACCACTTCACCCCATTTTCTTATACTTACATGTAAGTAAAAAAAAAAGTCCCAATTGTTAGAAAATGTAGCTATGGAAGTTTTTAATACTGTGAGATCCCTGCAATTCATGACAGTCATAACAAAAGCTCACTCTTTGAAATAAAGCTTGGGATAAAAACTCCATAAGCTTCCAGAAATAGCATTAGAATCTTGTGGAAGCTGCTATCTGCTAGAAGCTCACTTAGCCTACACTGTCTGAGATAGTCTCATTTATTGAAGTAGATAATTCTGTATTGTGTTCTTCTGGAAACATTGTTTCTGTGGCCATTGTATCAGAACAAAAAACCTTGAAGTCTTGGCAATGCAGCTTTAGAAAAGAACCCAGAGGTTTTGACAAAAGAGAGAAAATATATACATGTATGTGTGTATATATATATAACTGGAGGAGGATTGCTTTAATTATCAGAGGACTGATACTTGTGAATATCTTAAGAGGTACTACACGTTTTCTCAGAGTAACTATTCTGCAACCATAAGAGTTGTAGGTTTTGTCTATCCCATAACAGCAGCAAAGAAACTGTAGGTCAGCTTTGGAAAGGAGTAGGAGCATTTGTGAGCACCAAGCCAACCTTGGCTCTAGTCTGAACTGAGACAAAATCCTCACTATGGTTAATGTGTTGTGTAGCATTTTTCCATTAGAGATCCTTACTGGCTTTAAACTTTCCCCTTCACTGAAAGCGCCTCTGCCATGATAAGATAGAGGTATTTATATTGTCCTGGATGCTGGAGTATTTATGGATTACATGTAGAAGGGTCTGGATGTTAGAAATTTTATGAAAGCCTGGAATTTCTGAATTATGAATCTTATGCTTATTTGGTATTGAGGTACTCTCCAGATGGCTGCTGTGGCTATTCCTCTTTGAGGGAAACCAAACTACCTTTTCTTTATGACTCTGGGTAGATTTCTGTGGGAGGAGAAGTTGATCTGACACTCACTTAAAGCAGAGCAATCAGAAAGGAGGAGTGGTTGTCTTGAGCATCCTAACATATCTGGTTAGCTTTCAACCAAGTTTTTGGCCTTGTGGAAGCTCTCACTTCCACCTGCCACCGGCTCAGTAGCTTGCAGTGCCATCTGCCCAGCAAGTCTGATTTGTAGCTTCTCTGCTCCAATGGCTTGACTCTTGTTTCAGAACGTTCCCATGACTCCCTGTCCTCCAGAGCTCCAAGTAACCTTTCCAGAGTGCTTCTGGAAGGTTACTTGCTTTTCCAAGGTGCAGTGACTGAGGGACATGATGTTTCTCACCATGTGACTCCACTGGGTCATATTAGGCTGTTCAATAACCGATCCAGACTGTTCGCTGTTGCAAATATTTTTAAGTAATCCCTGTATACAGTACAGAAAATACTTAAATTTCTTGCTGTGAATTAGAAATATCTGGATTTATATTTCCATTTTCTTCTGACACCAGTCAGTAAGTGGCCTTGAAACTGAAAGATGCAGTGGTGTTTTCTGTCCAGCAGTTTGTCAACCATGGACAGTTCATGAGCTATGCTGATTTTAAATAGCTGGCAATGTTCAGGCATGCTCTTCCCATTGTTAGCAGTGGATAAGGATGCATTATGGACTGGGGGAAAGACAGGGTTAGCATTTCTTCCTGAGCCATGCTGACTTTTTAGTGTGGAATTAAAAGGCACATTGTAGCAATGTTTTTTGTTCATACAGTGAGAGAGGAAAAACCAGTCCTCTACAGTAAAATAAAATGTGTTTCTCAGTAGCATGTGTATAACAGAGTTCTGAGTCAGGGTCAAGAATCATTGAGTCTGTGTATATTTTACACTGTTAGTTATGACCTTGGGGGCTCACTTAAGATATGATGCATTGTGGAGAAACTATAGTCTTAGACAGTCTTGTTAATGTACCATAGAGAGGACAAGAGTCTGTTGGTTTTTTTTTTTCTACAAAAATCAATGATGGGTAGTAAAGACGGGACTGATTGTTGAAAGTAATTTTCCAAAGGGATAGAAAAAGTTATTTCTTGTACACTTGTAGTAAAGGCATTATAGGAACCTTTGATTTCCATCAGTTTCATTTAACAAATGCAGTGCTCATTTAAATGCATAATTCTCAACATGATGGATTGATGTATCCTTTTTTTTCTTAATTCTTATAGACACTTCAATATATAAGATCATCAACTTAGTGCAATAAATTATAAATACAGGTGGAATATGTAATTTGGTGCTGATGGAAATTCTCTTTAAACAATGTGGTAATATGGTAAAATCCTTGCAAGAATGCTTCTGAAGAGAAGAACTTCTACCTGAAAGCCAGTGTGGCTTCAGAGCCAATAGGAGCACCATAGACATGGTATTTGTTCTCAGACAAATGCAAGAGGAGTGTGGGGAACAGAACAAAGAACTCTACGTAATTTTCCTTGACCTCACCAAAGCTTTTGATACTGTGAACAGAAAAGGCCTGTGGCAGACCTTGGAACAATTAGGATGTTCCCCCAAGTTCCTCAAAATGATCATTCTGCTACATGAGGATCAGCATGGACAAGTCAGATATGGCGATGCACTCTCTGAGCCCTTTCCAATAACCAATGGTGTGAAACAAGGTTGAGTTCTTGCACCAGGTCTGTTCACAATCTTCTTCAGCATGATGCTCCAAAGAGTCATGGCAGACCTCGATGAAGAAAACAGCATCTACATCTGATATCGTACCGATGGAAGCCTATTCAACCTAAGGCGACTGAAGGCCCACACCAAGACCCTGAATCACCTTGTCCATGAGCTGCTTTTTGCTGATGATGCCGCCCTTGTTGTTCACACAGAAGCAGCTCTGCAGTGCTTCACATCCTGCTTTGCAGAGGCTGCTGATCTTTTTGGGCTGGAAGTCAGCTTGAAGAAGACAGAAGTTCCCTACCAACCTGCATCTCAGGAAGGCTTCCATCATCCCCACATCACCATAGGTGAATCAGAGCTTAAGTCAGTTGAGCAGTTCACTATCTGGAAAGCATCATTTCCTTGGACAGGAAGACTGACAAAGAGATTGACAACAGGTTAGCAAAGGCATACAGGGCTTGTGGAAAACTCCATAAAAGAGTCTGGTCCAATAAACATCTGAAGAAAAGTACAAAGATCAGTATCTACAGAGCCATTGTACTGTCTACTCTTTTGTATGGGTCTGAATCCTGGGTCATCTATCGCCACCACCTGTGGCTTCTCGAACGCTTCCATCAGCGCTGTCTCCATTCAATCCTAAATATCCTCTGGACTGACTATGTGACCAATGTGTCCATTTTTGAACAGTCAGGGGCCACCAGTACCAAGGCCATGCTGATGAGAACGCAGCTGCGCTGGGCAGGGCACGTCTCCAGGATGGAGGATCACCCACTGCCTCCCGAAGATTGTGCTCTATGGTGAACTCACCACTGGCTGCCACAAGAGAGGAGCCCTGAAGAAGAGATACAAGAGCTCCCTGAAACAACACCTCAGCCTTGGCCATAGTGACTGTAATCAATGGTCCACTCTGGCCTCCAATCAGGATTGATGGAGACACACCATTCACGATGCTGCTGCTTCCTTTGAGAATGCACACAGAGTCAGTATTAAGGAGAAAAGACATCACAGAAAGAACCATTCCTCACCAATATTGCCTAAGGAGACTTTCCACTGTGCCTTTTATGACTGGACTTGCCTATTCTGAATTGGCCTTTTTAGCCACCAGCAAGCTTGCAGCAAGTATGGGGAGAGCCCTTCCCAAATCTTGGTTTGCAAAGCCTAGCCATGATGATGAATACATATTTCTTTTAAATAATGCAGTCATGATCCTCCCTACGTGAAGCTTCCATTTTGTAGCAGGGATAAATGTCTTAGGCCTTCACTTTTAAGGAGGTGGTATTAATAATTTCACTGTAAACCTTTGTTTCTTGAACATCCTAAATTAGTAAGCTCATCATGACCTGCACATTCTCTTACTATGCATTCCTACAATACCTAGCACAGAAAGAGTGTACTCATTGAGGTAATACAGGTAATTACTGTGTTATGTTATTTGCAAATATTCCCCACCTGCCTATTAGTCAGACTTGCTCTCTGCCTTCACACATCAAAGTGTGCAACTGTTGTAGTATGATAGATTTACTGATAGTGCACACATGTGGGTTTAAAACATTTTGTTACTCCAGTGTCTTATGCCCTCAAAGACCAGGGAAGTTACCAGCCTTAAACATCTTATTCTTGCATTGCTCTAAAAGGAAATGAAAATGAGAAAAGGTTTAAGAAAAAATGTCTTAGTTACTTTATGTGTGTGGTATTCACATACCATACAGATGCAGTTTCCTGTGAATGTGCATGCATGCATGCACAGATGTATATATTTCTGTAGCTGAAAGACTTCCTATCCAGATAGCAGGTAGGTTATTTCTGTAGCCACTTGTCATGTGCTGATGGGGTTTTATTTGTTTTGGGTTCACTTTGGGTTGTTTCCCCTCACCCAGTGTCTCCAGACTCATTCTTGTCCCTGTAGAGTGGTAAACTTTATTGATTGTGATCTCAATGGTTTCTGTTCCCAGGAAAGACAGATGTGTGACAATTTAAAACCACTCTAAGTGGACTAACTGAGGGCAAATGACAAATATTTAATGACAAGTTTTTCTCATGTGGCTCCCAAGGACTCCCAGTCAGAACTCACACCTAGATTTAGGTTGAACTTCTGACACTCTGTGGCTTATGAATGTGGATATTAAATGGGTATGCAAGTAGATGTAGCTGAAGTTAGTTGAGGAAAATGTTTTGTTTATTTATTTTTTTTGTGAACTAGTGTAGGAAATGTGATTTGATTGAAGGCAAAATTTGAAAAATAATCATCCTTCTCTCTGAGCTGTTCATTTTCTAGCAGTGTATTAATACTGGCATCCAAAATAGTAGAAAGAAATGAGACAAACATCTCTCTGTGCTTTGGCTCAACCTGCCAGCAGCATCCCCTAGAGAGCTGAAAATGGAAAATGAACTTCAGGATAGTTTATCTATATCCTCAGGTCCTGGTGTCCAATTTGCAGGAAGCAGTTTAACACACAGTAAATTAGTGTCTGACTAAAATGCCATTGAGAGATGTAGTAAACAAAGGCAAATGAAACATATTAAATAGTATTTTTATATTACTCTATATTCTCAAACCTAATAATAATATTACTTAATATAATCTATATTTCCTATGACTCAGATTTATTTACAGTTGGTTTGGGTCCAGTTAAAGCACACTGTGGATAAGGACTTTTACAAGCTAAGTCTTTGCTCTGAAACCAAAATGAAGGCCTGAAACAAAAATGAGAATTTCTAAAATGCAGTTACTTCAGAACCAAATTTAATGTCTGTGGACACAGGCCATTACTTTTTCGACTGGAACAAAACATCCAGGTTGAATGCACTGGAGTGCTAAGACTAAGATCTAAAGCTTCCCTTATTAGCCCAGCTCTAGTGTTTAGATGTCTGATTGCCTGTGTTTCAAACCACATTACTAAGCATTTCTCAAATGTTAATGTAGTAATAGTGCAACATCTCTTTTTCTCTAAATGCAGACAACTCAGGCAGACAGCAGTTGTGTAAATTACTGGCCTGAGGTCAAAGAGGAAATACATGATAGAATAAAGAATCAAATGCAGACACTTCAGTCTTGATCTAGGCTCCTGCAAAAAATTGTCTTTGAACACAAGTTTGGACTAACATCCTGAGGGTCTATCCAACCTAAGTTGTCCTGTGATTTGGTATGGAAATGAAATGAATTATTTTTCACTTAGGAGATGTTTGAAGTCCTGAATTGGGGATTTTAGAGTCAAGGTTAATGAGACTTGGGCATGCTGATCTCTATGGTATTGCTGACTGACTCATCCTCAGCGTGGGATAATGTGTTGTGCAGTTAGAAGGGTTCTTCACTGGTATGACCATGCAGACAGACCTTTTTGTGTGGATATCTGCTGCGCTTTCAACTTAGAAAATGGTGCTGTTAGTATAAGAGCTGTGCTCTTAGTACCTTAACAGTCCATAACCTGGACCACCAGTGTGGAGGATTCAGACAAAACTGAATGAGCACAGAAATGGGCTGCAGGGAAGTAGATTGTAAAAAGCACACAGGGATAGAAAATTGTCCCTGGAAGCTGCAAAAGAGAGAAAAATTTGGGGGTTGGAATTGTGTTGTGTAAAGACTAAGATTATCCAGTTGGGGAGCCTGGAGTTGTAGGATAGATGAAAGGGTCACAAGAGTGAAGAGAGACTGAATTTGAATAGTGAGCAGTGGGAGAATCTTGGTAGTAGCAAGGCAAAGAGATAGGCCCTGGGAAGCAGTAAGCAGAGAAAGTGATAAAAGAAAGTGAAAAATCAAAATTCAGTGAGAGGTTTGGGTTTGGTTGGGCAAGAAATCTAGAATGAAAAGCAAGGGGAGTCTGTAAAAAGGGCTTAAGTCACCAAAGGGCTACCTTTTAGCCTTTTGTTTGGCACGTAAAACTGGATGTAGATACATAGCAATCTGGAAAGCTTCACAAAAACCAGACCCTGCTGAGTCTGAACTCCATCTCTTTGAATCTCAGTGAGTTTTTTTGAGGGCTGAAATGACTGATTTAAAAATACACTTAGACACTGTGCAATTTCATTACAGTAAGTTAATTTTAAACTTTGTTCTGCTAATATTTCCAATAAGAGCTCTCACAATTGATTTTTTCAGGAGTTATGAAATTTTATTATACATGTTTAGTTCTGCATTCATTAATGCTAGTGACATTTTACAGAATAGATGTGGTTATCCACCTAACAGGCTGAAGATGCTCTATGAACCTGCTGACAATTAAATTGGCATCACTCCTGTTCTGCAGGGAGGCAAGACCTTCAGGCAATGAAGAGTGGTGGTTTTCTTTTTTCTTTGAAGTTGACAGATATTGAAGACATTATAGTAGAAATTGTATTAGCCTTAGAAACTGAGCCAAATTCCTTTCTGCTGGGACTCTACCGGTAAGTTGAAGTACAGCAGAGCAGACACTTCAGGTAAAATGCAGGTTACATGTGTATGTGCTCATTCAATTGTTTTCTCCTTTGCAACAGTAAATTAGTGGTTTAATTTTAAGGACAGGTGCTGCAATAACAATATTTAGAGCAACATTCTTTACCCATAGTGAGGAACAGTAGTAAATGTGCCTTCCTGCAAGTAAGAAGGTGATAATTTAGTCTCTGCTTCTTCAGTTTCCATACAAACTTGCTTGTTGGACAATGTTCTAAAATCACCTGAACCTGATGAATTATTTTTCCCCTGCATATGATGCACTCAGTTGTTTAGTGGATTGAGGGTAATATGACTGGATCTATTGCAGAGGTATTTAAACCTTTGAATAGCAAGATGTAAAATGTTCATAGATGGTGGGAAACATTTAATTTTCTGGAATGGAATTTCTGGATGACATTTATATTTAGAAGCTTAAGTTGACTGAAATGTGCAAAATAGATTTATTTTCCCCTCCCCATGTTTAGTGTGTACAGCTTGCGCTTTGAGTTTTGTGAGCTCCCAGCATGAACACAGACTCTTGGGGAGAGGCAGTTGTTCTTCAGAGCTTCAGGGGCATATCTGCTGGTGTACCCTGCCTTAACTCCACTGTCATTTCACCTCGACAGTTCACAACACCTGGGATTCTGCCCTACAGATTTAGTGCTAGATGGTGAGAGGCTGTTTCTGGTTTAGTTCTTTGGTGGGATTTTTCTCCCTTTACTTTTCATGCCTTTTTAAAGGTTGCATTCTTTGCCTGATTATGTCACAGTTTTCTAAATCCCTCCACAGGATCTTTGACTACTGTTGCCTTTTTCTTACCTTCTAAAGCCTTTCACAAGCCTTCCTCTGACCTGTTGCTGCTGTCCTTTGTCTGCTTCCTTTCCTTACACTGAAACTTTGAGATATTTCCAAAGTCCATTTGCCTTTTCTTGGTATTTTTCTGTAGAACCTCCTAGATTAGCATGTGAAAGAAACTATCTGAAATATTATAATTCTTTCCTTTCTTGAATCTCACTTCATGAGCCCTGAGTATCAGGGTGCTCTCAGGAGATTGTTGAGCCAGGATTGGCTAGACAGGGAAGAAGCCAAAGCTAGCATATTCATTAGACTGTTTCAGTTGAGGGTGGAAGATCCCTGTAGGGCTGTAGTGTTTTCTGTCCTTGTTGTGAGATGCAGTGGCAGTCCCTAAGAGCACCTAATGGAAATGAACAAGGAAAAGACTTAAAAAGGTGAAGTGACTTACTCAAAACCTGCAGAGAAGGTCAGGACTAAGCTGTGTCTTTTTTAACTCCATAATAATAAATTGTAGGCATATTAAGTTCATTGAGCCTGGTGCTGTGGCTGCTGCTACTGTCACCTCTAAGCTTTCCTTCCTGATTAGCTCATGACTCGACTCCCTTATTGCACTTTTTAAAATGAGAAGTGTAACTTTTGAAGATAAAGTGGTTGCCGCTTCCCAGCTAGTTACAACTGGTAGCTCAATGCTGCACTACAGAGCACTTATGATTTCTCCATGCCCTCTACTTAGAGGGAGAAAAAACCTTGGAAAGTATAGATGTTTTAATTTGCTCCTTCAAGGGATGAGTATGTGCCTGGATGACCCATCTTTGGGCCAGCTGCTACCAACAGAGAATGGAATTGAAAAATTTTGACCAGGGAAGTTGCAGGTCTCTGCTATGGTGATGGTTCTACCACTGGGGAATGCTTTTTAGGAGTGCTGTGTGAGAAGGATTGTATAAAACACTAACAATCTGCTGCCATATGAGGGTTAAAATGAGGGCCTCTCATTGCTTGCACCTGAAAAAGGAAAGAATGAAAGAGTTCAGTGTTTTCTCATGTGTGAGCAAACCTGTATTTGTGCCTGACTCAAAGATCTTTGAACATTTGGGTGTTTTTTTTTTTTTTTCCTGAAGGTGTGAGGAGAGGCTTTGTGTAGGCCAACTGACTTTCAAGTGTGGAACAAGAATTTCACATTTGAGGTTAATCAATTAATCATATGTGTTTTTCAGTACCATGTGTGTTTACTATAGTTATTTGGTTGTACGGGATTGTTTAATAATAGCACGTGATGAGAGAGTTCTTACTTGGAAAGGCTATCTGGGATCATCTCCAGAACTGCTTTAATCTGTGAATATTTAGGGCAACTAAGTTTAGTAAGTACTACTTAGGTAATTAAAGGTTGGAGCTGGGCTGCTTTCCCTGCAAGACAGCAGACTGGTAGTGGGAAATTAGTCAACTTGGTTCAATATTATCTTCTGTATAGCACAGAGTCTGGTTCCACCCAACTCAGTTTTATTTTTTCTAATGTCTTATGGGATTTTGAAAGCCAAAATAATAGTACTTTTCACATGGCCTTGGTGGTAGCAAAACTGGCTCAAATTGCTTATGTTGAAAGGAGTATTTATAGCTGGTTTTGAAACAGTCAAGATAGACATTTTGCACTCTGGACTCTTTTTCTTTACAGAAAAAAAAAAGCAGACTGGCTAAAGAATAATTAAGTCTCTGCTAAATAACTACTTGTGAAATTCTTTTTACTCAGTATTTCACCAGTTTGCACCTATGTAAGTATGAGGCCAATGTGCACATATAAAGGAGATGTTACACGGAGAAAAGGACAGTTCCCGTATCATATGAGCATTTCAGGGGCTTAAAAAGTACCATGTTTCTGTAAACTCAGTGACTTCTGAAATTGTTCTGATTTGGTTGAATGCATGAAATTATTTGTGGAGTCTTTTGGTCTTGTTGAACACTTTCAGAATTTGATGTTTTCTCCCCTACTGTAGCACCTGCCTGGTTGAATGCCACGAGCATTACTGGGATGAGATTGCAGATGAGATGGGAATAGCGATGCATGTACTATATGCTGCTTATTAATACAATTGTAATCTTCACAACTAAAGTTTATTCTTTCCATCCAGAGTCCAATTTCAAATATTTTGGTTCTATCCCATTGCTGACTGGAGACAGGACTCTGAAGTAAGCGCTGCAGTGCAGCTCTGAGGAAGAGAGATTGCACCTCTGCCAGATACTTTCTGACAGGGGGTCAGCTGTGGTGTGTGAGTCAGTTCAGCCCTCTGGGGGGGTTTTCAGCTGTGAGAGGCAGCACAGCTGATAACTTCTTGAAGAGAGGAGAACCTTCTGTATATGAAGTATAGTGTGGAAAATGGCTATGTTTTACAACATGGGCTATGTGCCTGTCTGTGCTAGGACCTGTGACATCTCACTGATCAGGTTGTAGCAGAAGATATTTCCTGATTCTGGAGTGCCTACAGACATGACCCCGAACTGACATCTTGAGAATTATAATAAAAAGACAGATTATCATCTGTTTTATATAGAAAACTGAGTTCAGTCACTGTACTTAGTGGAGAGAGTTTTCATCTTGTTTGGAGTTCTTTACAACAAGATCTTGCATCTCTTTTTGTAAGTTACACATTTGTTTGTTGTTTTAATGGCAGTTTTAGTCTTGTAGCTGAAGTTTTTGTTCAGTATCGAAATTTACAGGGCTGCCTAATAAAGTCATTCACTGATCTTTACTGCAAGGGATTGAGATGCAGTACTTCAGTATGGCATGGGAACCAGGAAATCCTCTATTCTAGCTGTGCCTGCAGCAGTGACTACCCTTTAGAATTCTACCCTATATGCCTTCACTCCAGAAAAAAAACACCAAAAACAAAACCAAAAAACCAGCGGTGGTTTTTTTGTTGTTTTTTTTTTTTTGTACTTCTTGAACACTAGTGGGGAACCTTGATCCCTTTATCCCTCCTACAAATATTACCCAAATAGATTGGGCTTTGAATGTGAAAAGCATTTTTATAATAGTAAGCTTTGTGCTTCATAGAGAATCAAGATGATCTTGGCTTTCCCAGGGGCAGATTTGCAGCTACTTAGATGCCACAGTATGAATTCTGATCTAGACTGAGTGTAAATATGGTGTAGCTTGTCGGTGAGGCACCTGTTTATTACTCTCAGATTACTCAGTTCATTGCACTGATTATTTCTTTTCTCCTCCGCAAAAATACATTTACTCCTCTTCTGCCTATAAAATTTATCTTTAATATGGGAAAAAGAAATGGATTGCTTGTTTTAAAGGAGTGTAATCAGATTAGGCATTTACAGTAGTAAAAAGTCAAAGTGCTCCAGTCATTATGTTCCCAGTGAGTGTGTTTATATTCTGCTAGTAAACACGTTTGAGTGTTTGGGAAACAGTAGTAATCTTTCCCTCCTCTATGTCAATAGTGTAGCACACTCTTCCGTGCCTTGCTATTTTAGGTGCACAGTGACTTTATACACTTAATCTTGGAGAGGCAGTTTGGATCGTATTATTTAACAGCCACAGATAAAAGCCTCTTGCAATTATAAGATTAACAAGAGTTACACTATGTTTGGATTCTTGCTGAAGTTTGATGTGTGAATGCATGTGTGCTTTGACTGGATGTGTGTTTGATGTTATCTTCTCTGTCTCTTTTGTGTTTCCCCCCCTCCTTTTTTCTTTAGAAAAAAGTTCTGTTAGCTGAAAGATTTTTCAAAGAATGTAAAAGGCTTAAATGCTACGGGTGTTCCTTTGGATGCTGCTATGACTGCCAGGCAGCTTTACTGCTGCAAAATAACAAGAATTGAGAATAGAAATTTGTCTTTGCTGGCTGTTGAGTTGTATGATCTGTGTTTCAGAGAAAATAATTTGGATCATTTGATTTTCTTTGAAACAAACTCAGGAAAGTTGTGTGTTTTTCTCCCTTCTGGGAAAATATTCACTATTCAGTATATAAACTGAGAAACACATAATTAAAGTTGTGAGAAAAATCATACTGTTGCAAGATATTAATTGCTGGTAAGTTTATGCTAACTGTAAAATAGCTCTGGCTTTTTAGGACATCACACATCACTCTATTTAGTAGTTCTTAACTAAAATGTTTAACTTTATGATGTTAAATAATTTTATGGGGAAAAATACTTGCAGATTCAGATACTTGAAAATAGGATCAGGTTGGCTTTCATAATTCAGCACAGCTCCTGTTTCCTGATGTTGTATAACAGTTATTGATGTGATGCTACAATTTTAAACTTCTGAAAAAGCTGATTAGTGTAAACCTCCCACGTAGTGTTGAGGACAGGCTGGAGGGACAGCTAAAGTGAAATGACCCACACAAACATGGTTGCTGTTCAGTATTACAGAAATAGTCCAATCTCTCAAGGGTAGTCTAAATGTATGGCTAGATTTAAGGGTTTGTGTTTATTTACTTTTGTTGTTTGGATTAATTTTTTATTTAATTGACATCTTCTTGATCCCCTTTTTGGAAACAGAAATTACAGAATGGGGTTTTGCAGTTGAGGTACCAGCACAGAAACAGCAGTACCTGCCGGGGAATATTTCTGTTTCAGGACAAAGCTCTCTAGAACTGGAAGTTTGTTACAACACTCTTTGCTACAGTGTGTTCATTTCAGTTTGAAGGGCAGATTTTTGAGTATTCTGAAGCTGGATCTAATTCATGATTTCACTTGGATCACTTGAGCAAGTATTCTGATTTAGTACACCATTTGTGCAGAACTTTAACACTGATCATGCAGTTGACCTGAAGTTGTTGATCTTGTTTTGAACTGAGACATTTCCAATGCCTTGAGTATCCATCAGGAAGGATCAGTCATGTTTCAACCTGTGTTTAGACAAAATAGGGACTTGGACTCATGCAGGTGTCAATGTTTTGAGTTTGTTATTTTTTTTTTCTTCAAAGAAATATTTTAGTGTTGTTGCCCCACTGGCCCTTTCTAAGCCACTGTTTACATCAGTAGGACTTCTCCAAAGACAGTAAATGCAGCATTGGACTGCTTCATCTAGTGGAAACTTGGATCTTGCTATTGTTATCTGCAAATATTGCCTGCATGCAGGTTCTCTGTCTTACACTCTTAAGGAGAGCTGCTACTTGAAATGGAGAGTGGAGGGTTTATATGTCTTTGGTCTGTTATATTTACATGGTCTGTAAATCTAGTGTGTGAGCTGACCATCTAATGACCTTTGGAGAGATGAAGAGGGATTTGTTAGTTGACAGATTTGCGCTAGCAAGCTCCAGGTTATTTGCGGAAGTCTGGAATTTTGTGCTCTTAGATTTAAAGAATACTGTGTAATTTAGATCAAAGGCAAAGTATTAAAATCTTCATTCCACTGAGAGAAATATCCTTTATTTTGGCATCTCAGCCATTACTCTAAATTCATGTTACTAATGCACCTTATAAAGGAGAAAAAAAGTTTAAAGTTTTCTCATAATTTTTTGTGAAACAATTTTTCTTTCACAATTGGACTAGTAGCAGTTTCTGAAGCTTACTAATAATTTTAAACAGAGAAACTCTGTTCTGATACTATATAATAGAAAATCACGATGTTACTGTAAGATGTTTGTATTTTCTCCACTAAATACATAGTGAAAACACTGAAGTTCAATTTCATCAATAAGGTACTGACATATCTCTGTGTCTTCTAAAGTATTAGAAAGTATATAGGTAAGGAGGAGGGAGAAGGGGACACAAGGAAAAAGACATTTCAAAACTATTACAATTGATGTTCAAGAAAGGTGTTTAAATTCACACAGATGGGAGATGCTGAACTGCATTTCTATGGATTTTTACAACCAACTTAAAATTCATGGGTTATACATCTGGAAAAGACTACAGTGAAACTAATTTATCAGGTGGAAAGCAAAGTAGCCATTGCTTGAGGTATTTCCCTCTTGCATGATGAAAACTAATTACTTCCAGGCAATCTTACTGCGCTATCTAGTGCACAGAAGTACCTTGAATCTTGGTAGATGACTTTGGGTGGTAAAACAGAAACTGTAAATCTCTGCGCTTGAGGCTGTTTGTTGTCCTTGGCCTCTGGAAATGTGCCAGATGACACTGTCAGGTGTTCTGTATGGTCTGAAAGTACTATGTCCTCCTTAAAGGTTAATTTCTTTACCTCCTCCAGTGCATCCAAAGCTATGGAACTGATAGCAGCAGTGTAATAGAGCAGAATGTTCGTGTAGTGTGAGTTGTACTCCTGTCCATAGAAATTGTTTCTCTGACAGTGAAATAACTGGATAAATAATTGAAAACTAATTGTTTCCATTCTCATAAAAGTCTGTAAGGAAAATTCCCTTGAACAGGAGAGGGAAATGGGGTGTAGAGTGTGATTTCTAAAGGCCTCCATACTTAATTTAGACTACTTCTCTGTGAAATCCTTGGAGTAAATGTTCTCAATTCTCTGGATCTCAGTTGAAGTTAGATGTCTTTTACAATCTCAGTAAGTACATCCTTAGGTACCTGGACATCTTGGCATTTCATCAGTAGGGAAAATGTTAAATAAAACTTTCTGCCATGTTTTAGAAGATCTGTATTTTTTCTCTGATGTGATGTAGATCTCTAACCCCAAATCATACCTGCAGCCCATCCAGTGGAAGCTGGTGAGGACTTCTGAACACAAAATGATCTTCTGACAAGGGCTTCAGGTAGGACTGCATTAGTTTCCATCACTACGGAATCTTACACAGTAAAACAACTGTTGAGGGACAGTGAAGGTGCAGAGACCAAAAGTCTCTGACTGTGGAAGACTCATGTTCAAAATGTAGCAGTTCTTGTGGAGCAGGCTGGGAACTGTGAAGCTGTTTTGCCTTGCTGGCAACAATTTCTCACTCCTTAGTAAAGGATTACTTATAGAAATAAGTAATTACTTATTAGTACATGTGCAAAGCTGCAAAAGTGGTACACTGTATCAACTTGGGTCTGTAGTTGAGACAGTTACGATCTGTATCTTTTGGTTTTTGGGGTTTTTTTAAGGATACGTGATACTCCCTTGAATTACTGAGCAGTGAGATGTGAGAACACTATTCTGGAAATGGAAGTATTTAGGTTTAGCTTTTTTAGTGAAAATGGCCCTGTTAACAGTGGCTTGGGCTGAATTCAGTCCTACTGAGGTGTGTAAGGAGTGCCTGGAGCACACTTACGCAATCTTGTCTCTCTAGAGGCTTTGGCAGATTTTAGTGCAGTTTACCCTGTTACTGAGTAGTGTTGCTCAGGTAAAAGCCAGTTGTCTCTCTCCCAATGAAGGTTGTAGCTTTGTGCAAGAGAAATTCCCTAGGGAATCTCAAGATAAATAGGGAGGTGCTGAATTCCTGTTTCCTTTGAGGATAGGTAACTGCTAATACAAACTGTCTGGATCATTTGTTTACTCAAGTTCTGTATTAATCCTGTTTTAGCCCTAAATTTGGTGGCTCTGATCTAATCCTCCATGTTGCAGGCCTCATTTATGGAGTTTAACTAAAAATACTTTTTGTCTTACAAGAGTACAGTGAAGTTTTTTGTGTTAAAAGAAGTGCTTTGCTGCAGTAATGGAAGCTCCAGAATTCTACAGACAGAGACACAGTCGTAACCACAGAATACTTGACACTAGACAGTTATGTTATACCCGCGATACATTCTCAAATTGAACATTGCATTTGAAATAACTCCTCCCTGAACATACTTAGTCACAAAATGACAGGTGTTCAAATGACATACCATGTCTTACGCTACAGCCGTTTTGGCTGCAGATTTTAAATAATATTCAGTCATTCAAAACCAGTGATGACAATGTTGTGGTTGTTGGGTTTTGTTTTCTTTTTTTTTATTTTTATTTTTAGACTGATGAATATTTGGCTCTTTAGACAGTAGTGAACACTTACCTTTAAAAATTTGGTTTCCTGTAATGCACGTTGTATTGGTTGCTTATGATGAGAGTACCTTCCTTGTGACGCTAACCAATTAAAATTGAGACTGTTAGTCATGCCGACTATGTTTACCCTCAGTGGAGACAAACATCCCAAATACCTTGTACAGTGATAGATGAATTTGGTGTGGTTTACTCTTCTATTCTAAAACAAGGATCCTTCATAGTCCGTGTTACGTGAGTGAAATTCAATCTGAGAGACACAATTCTAGTACATTTTGGTGAAGGTCCAGCTGAGATGGTAGAAGGAAATGTGACCAACTTCTTTCTTAATTTGGTATTGCCTGGTATTTCTTTACATTCTGCCCATGACTTTTCATTTTGCTTTGATTTGTCTTAGGCTTTTGTGAATTGCTTTCTTCAATAGACTTTTCTATGACAAAAATGTTTTTAGAAGAACTTGTTTATGTATGACTTTGAAAGACGCTTTGTTGTCTCATTTGTGTTGCTGAAGCCATCACTTGTCTCTTGTAGAGAATTGAAAAGAGATGTTTCATAACTGGACATTTCTGTTACTCATTGCTTACTGAATACATCTAGGAAAGAAGTTTAGAATGTAAAAAATAGGATACTGTGCTTAATGTTGCTGTCTGCATAAAGAGAGTGTCATTTCAAAATGGCAGCTGATTCTTTCTGCTGAGGTTTGGCTTCATATTGGACACTATAAATATTTTAGGATTCTTTCCTTACTCTTCCAGGATGGCAATTCATCTTCTAAGCATTGTTGATATAGATTGCTCCAAATCTACTTTTCTCACCAAGTAGGCATTGCTGACTCACTCCTTAAATGCTGTTCATCCCCAAATTTGTCATGCAGGTTCCTTCAGTCAGGCCTCAGCCACCAGAGCTGCTGTTGCTCACTGCCCCAGGCAGAAGCTCAGTGCTCTTCTCTCATGATGGAAACCTGCGCTGAAGGATTCAGTTCTTCAGAAGTCCAAGTGTACAGAAGCCAAGACTGTTTCTTAGACACTGTCATACATCATCTTACTGGTTGTTACCTTCTACAGTGCAATTTTGAGTGCTATTTTTATTGATTTCTTGTTCTTCTCCTGAGCATGCACACTTGATCTGTCAGTAGTGGCATTGATCTTCTTCATACTATATATTTTTGAATTATATATTTAAACAGTTCCCCATAATTACATCCTCACTGTACATTATCTCTAGCTCCTGTGTGGAATGTTATTAATGTGCGCAGACTGCAGGTTTTCTCCATGTCTCACTGCTTATTAGTCTCACTTGCCAAGTGTCTTAGAGCTGAGAAGCTGAGGTAGTAATTAGACCTCAGAAATTTTGGGCACATGTAGCAATGCTTCTTCCATCCAAAGAATGGAAGCAACTGTAATAAACTCTCTAAGTGCTTACTGTAGTGTGAAATGCTTTTTTTAACTAGAGGAGTTGAACAGAGAGAGTATATTTAATGGAAATCTAAGGAGATTGGGCCATCACAGGAAATTGATGTGGTGCTGTTTATACCTCTTTCCCTCTACACCTAGAGCTGTCTCTCAGATTCACTTACTCATCTTTTACTGGGGAATGTCCATCACGTCCATGACTCCTGTACGAATACTGACATGGTTCTGTCTGTTCAGTAGTCTGGATGTTCTGATTGAGTGTATTTGACTAGAAAACAAATATTTTGTGTGGGGGTTTTTTCTGTAAGGAGGTGTGCGGGTGAGTTGAGCGTCAAAGGTGAAATACCCTGTTTCCTTTCTTTATAGTCTTCATAGTTCTGCCATGTTCTGTGTTCTCCCCTCTGTGAAAAGCAAGTCCACCTCATATCAGTCAGATGGGTGCACTGTAGCTCAAGTAGAAATTTGTCTGACCAGGCAAACTAATAAAATAATACATGGAAACATATAATATCTGAGTAGACAGTCAAGAACGGTGCTTATAGCACATTTCTCTGCTATAGGAGAACATTTCCATTATGTCCTGTTACCTTTGGAACAGCAACCAAGTCTGTTTTTTTCAGGCATTCAGCGGTCATCATTAATTTTATGATTCTGGACACTTGTATGTAAATTGTATGCCCTGAAGTACTTGTTGAATATAGATTTCTTTGGGGAAGATTTTTGAACTCTGAGAGGCAAGATTGCAAGAGCAAGTCATGTTGCTTGACCCATACAAATTGATGGCCCTTGACAATAACTGCCCAAGGTGATTAAGAGAGCAAGCTGATGTCATTGTGAGGCCACTCTCCATAATCTTTGAGAAGTTTTGGAGATCAGGGGACATCCCAGAAAACTGGAAAAAGGCTAATGTCACCCCCATCTACAAGAAGGGCTTAAAGAAGGATCTAGGAAATTAGACACATCAGTCTTTCTTCTGAGAAAGTTATGGAATGAATCCTCTGAAGGCTGTCACAAGCCAGATGAAACACATAAGTGGGAAAAGACAGCATGGATTCACCAAGGGCAAATTGTGCATGACAAACTCCATCACCTTCCATGACAAAGTAACTCACTTGACTGATGTGGAGCAAGTGGTGGGATTTGTCTATCTGGATTTCCCCAAGGCTTTTGATAAGGTTTCCCCCAGCCTCTTCCTAGAGCAGCTGATGTTTTGGTGTCTGCAGAAGTGGTCTGTGCAGTGGGTGGGGAACTGGCCGAGCGGCAGCACTCACAGTGGGGGGTAGACAGGTCCTTTTCAAACCTGCAGCCTGTCACAAGTGGGTTCCACTGATGATCAATGCTGGGCACAACACTTTAATACCTTCATAACTGATCTAGAAGATGGGATCATTTCACATGGGTGAAGCTCACTGATGATATCAAACTGAGTGGGAAAGTGGGTACTTCAGAAGTGAGAGCCACCCTGCAGGATGGGCTGGATAGGCTGGAAGAGTGGGCTAAAATAAACCTTAGGAAGCTCTGCAAGGACAAGTGTAAGGTTTTGTACCTGAGAAAACATGTTTACAGGAGAGCAGTACAGGCTGGGAAACTACCCAGCTGGGGAGTAGATACGTGGAGAGGGACCTGGGGATCCTGGACAAGCTCAACATGAGTGAACAGTGCACTGCTGCAGAAAAGGAAAGCCTACAGGTTTTTGTCAACAAGGGCATCACCAGCAGAGATAAAGAAGTCATTATCCCAGCACCTGTCAGGTAACACCTGGAATACATTTGTTCAGTTTTTGGTCCCCACTATGCAAAAGACTGTGCACAGACTGGAAAGGGTACAGAGAAGGACCACGAAGATGATACAAGGACCAGGAAGCATGTCATGAGAAAAGGCTAAGAAAACTGTGTGATGAATTCTCAGATATTGAACACTTTTTAAGATTCATCTGGACAGGGTGCTGGAACGTATCTAGATCGCGACTTTGCCAAGCAGGTCTTGACCAGATGATTCTTCAGGTTCACTTCCAGCCTGGCAGTCTGTTCCTCTGGCATAGTCATCTAAAATCCCATAGGGCTCATTTGCCCAGCTGGGAGATCCTGTGGTATATGCCACATACTTGCTGTCACTGATATGTCCATGTGTGGTGAGGGACCTAAGCAGGAGAAGAATATGACTTGTGTGAACATTTTGTTAGTGTTTCCAAGGTTCTTATCTGCTAGTGGGTAATAGAGGTCATTAGGTGAATACAGATAAAATCCTTCTCTGATTTTGTTTAGTTATTAAAGCAAAATAACTCTAAAGTAAAATGTTTAGAAGGTGACTTTTTTCCCCCACAAATATGTATTTTTCTGTCCCCTTGTTCTACTAAGCAGGCAACCTTAGTAACCACAAGTCCAACAGCACAAGCTTCCAAGTAACAAATTACTACTAGTACATTTTTTACAACCTCCTTAAATGATCTAAAAGAACTTAATTATATAAATTTACATCTGCGGATGTTTTAAGGAAGTATCTTACAATAACATGCCACCTTGATCTCATGCAATAAATAATTAAATTATGGCCTTAATTCAGGAGAGCATTTAAGCATGTTGTTAAGAGACTCTGCTCTAAGTAGGAAATTTGAGTGTTCTTAAACAGAGATCTTGGAGAAAAATTAACTTCTTATTTTTTAATGGATGCTGTTGTGGGAGAGGGATGCAAACCATGAAACAATACCATTGAAAAGAAAGATTTCTTGTATGTGAAGAAACAAAATCTATCTTATAAGAGTTATGTGTTCCATGCATACATAGGATTAGGCCCAAGAT
The DNA here is from genome assembly GCF_047495875.1 of Pithys albifrons albifrons. NCBI lineage: Eukaryota > Metazoa > Chordata > Aves > Passeriformes > Thamnophilidae > Pithys > Pithys albifrons. The sequence goes on along the minus strand of NC_092463.1, from coordinate 16,831,871 downwards.
TAGCAGAGAGCAGTGCTTTTAATCTTAAGGAGTGAATGTCATGTCACCCCTTCATTTGTTCTGAGCTTGCAGCCAAAGCTGGAGGTTTCTACTTGCATGAACTATTGATTTCATTCCAACTATTCCCCACAGGCCCTCGCCAAGTCCCTCTACAGATCATGTAGTATCTGCAGAACTGGCCAGCAGATAATAAATCAGACATTTGGAGCTTGCATAAAGCAAAGAAAAAGGTTGAAAAAGCCCCTTATCCTTGTTAGGGATCACCCATCAGTATTTTTCTGTTTTTCTCACTGATTTTTCTATTTAAGCAAAAGTATTAAATAAGTATTTGTCAGAAGATTGAGTCATCTGTGAACACATGCTAAAAGAGTAGAAATTGCGGAGTACATTTTGATCTAAAAAGCACTGTAATTGAGAACCATTTTCCAAATGTCTCTCGAAACAGTGTACCTACTGCACTGTAAGCAAGATAATGTCTGCTGTTCGTTACTACTACAGATTACTAGATATGCCGTTTTACGGTGGGAAAGCATCTAGCTGAAATTGTTCTCAACATTCAGCTTATAAAGGGAATATTTTGTGCTTTTGGGTCATATATATACAGAAGAACTACTGATAGCACAAGAAAATATAGTGCAATATAGTGCCTGTACACACAATTGCTGAAATGTGCATTAATTGCATACACATGCATGGATGTCACACAGCCATTACACAGTTATGTCCCACATTATTACATAGGACACAACTGAATAACAGAACAAAATCCATCTAATCTCATAAAAGATACAGAGATCTATAGCAGACCCTACTTTTGCTTTTAATAGTATTTGTGTCTGTATGGACGAGTAAAGGGATTTATACAACTTCCCATATGCCAGTACAGGCAATCTGTCAGAACCTGACCTTAGGCAAGAATATGGTGCTAGGCTGCTACTTTCGGTGCAGTGCAGCTGGGTAGGAATGGTCTTGATATGAAATCTTAAAGCTCCTTCCATGAAATGCTGGCTATAGTGATAAAACTGGTTTAAGAAGACCTAATCGTTGACCTATTTTTTATTACTCCTTACTCACATTTGCTGGTACCTTTGTTGTGCTGTAAAGCAGCTCAGGTAAAGTTCTACATAAAGAACTGCCCTTGTTTCAAGGCATCTCAGCATAGATGAACATGCACAGCTTGGATGGTGGGCGGAAAAAGAGCAGGATGTAATTGTGTGGCAGGGCACATTCAAAACAGGAACTTTCTCCTCCAACATTACAACCACCTGAGACTTGGGGTTTTTTTTAATTACTTGTGGAGTAACAGCTTTGGTGAAACACCATCTAGAAAGGCTAATCTGGTCCCCAGGCCTGCACAGCCCTGTATTGTGCAATACTGAAATTCCCATAGTGTGTCCTCGAAAATGTTTTGCTGGTTTTGGGACTTCCAAAAAAAAATCTGAGCCCATATGTGATTCTTTCTCCCTCCTTGACCCAGATAAAGCAAGGACTAAGGGACACTCTGCTCTGCGGTGTAAATCCAGAGACATTGAAAGCAATGGAATGACCTCAGCTTTCTAGAAGGAGCGTAGATACTGAGCATAGATCTAATAAATACCGTATTTTGAAATCTGAAGATCATGAGCTTCTGATTCCTACCTTAATCAAGGGTATTTCAAATATGAACTGGTCCATACTCAGCATGTATTTTTTAAGGTTAAACATTCTTTCAACAGCTTTTGTGTGATAAACACAATCATGCAGGTTATCAAGTGACCATGTACTTAGAGACAGTAGAACAGAGCTGTTTCTTCATTCCTCATTACTGTGATGTTTTATTTTATTTTCTTCTTCTATCTGGTGAATGGAGTTTGCACTCACTACCTTCTCTAGTACCTAGAGCTTTGAAAGGTCCTTCTGCTCTTGAAGAAATTAGCAATTTTTAAAGGCATAAACACTTTCGGTGCCACATTAAAAACAAAATCAGTAGTCTTGCAGATAATTTCTTTCTGATGATGAGCTTGAAAATTTTCCATTTGAAATGGCTCCATGACAATATGAGGAAGCTCTGAATATTAAACAATGAAAAGTTTGTAAATGTGTTTCAGGCAGGTGTGTGATTTAGTTGAAGTGATTGCTGCCATTTTGAAGATGATTTGAGAAGTTGTCTACTATGTAATTGTCTTTTCATTTGAGATATGGGCCTTTTCTACACATAGAAACTGACTTAGGACCCATTTCAAAAATATTTATAGATACTATATAAACTACTGTTATGTGCGATTTTAGTGCTTTGTTGAAACGATGCAATAAAGAAATGCAAGCATGAAAGTTATACACAGGTGTTTATACTTTTTTGTCACTGAAAACTACTATTAGTTATTAGTTTCTTCTCTTGATTCAGCTCAACATACTATATAGTTTGTAACAAAGTCAGTCGAATACAAGTCTTCATTTTGCTGTAGGTTGGTACATATTGGATATAATATTTGTCTTCTGGGGAATGACAATACATTTCAGTGACTCTGTATCACTGTGTGAGGACCACTTAGTTTCCTTCCTTTTATTGACCACGTATGTGTAAAATGTTGGTTCTTATGTTATGGCAGGCAAGGATTTCTCCATCTAAGCAGAATTTTTGAAATCTACTCATGAATCAAACATTCCTTGACATCCAGTATACTAAAGCCACTGGAAGCAAAGAAATAAAGCTGAGACAGAATTCGTGCTGCTCTCTGCATATCTAGGGGTTGTAATTATGTACGGTGCCTTCAGCATTAGAAGGGATCTGTCTGCAGCTGGTTTTCTTCTGCCCCTTAGAAAGAAGATGGAGTTCATTGTCTGTGAAATCGAGTCTCTTTTATGTTGCATCAAAGCTCTTTTTGGCTTCATTCAGCCAGGGTTTAGCGTGGATTTTTGTTTTATGATTTAAAGCTTGGGACAATGGTGGAAACACTGTTGGGGCTTTAAGATGAAACAATGAACCTCACTGTGTAACTAAGAAACATTACAGATTTATTTTGTTGTTTTATCCCTAGCTTTACCGCTCTTGGCCACACTGTGGCTCCCTGTTTGGCTCTATGTAATAACTGATGTGCATAAGCAGTTTGTTGAAGGAAACAGCTTGATTTTTATTGTTAGTAGAATGTTGGTACTGCAATGGTGAGAACTAGTGCTGGTCTATTGGATACACGTTCTCTTTGCAATGAGAGCTATTTTTAATCTCCAGAAAAATCTGGACTCCTGTGCTATAGGTATGCTCAACTCTTACTAAAAAGCTTCATTCTTGTTCAAATCCATCAGTATCTAGTTTAGGAGTTCTAGTAGCTGCTCAAGGTTATGTATTTCTCTCTCTAGTCCACAAGTACTTCTCAGTGTGCTCTCTTCACAGTAGTGCCTAGTTCTCACTTAACACTCTGGATTTATTTAAAGAGAATTCCTGTACCTCTAGCCATCTAGCTGATTCAGATGTATTTTTTCCTTGATGTTGAAATCCTCACTTTTCAAATCTTCTTTTTCTCAATATTGAAAGTTTATGAAGTAAAATGTAGCTTACGTTTTTCTTATTACAATATGCATATGTGCTTGATGGCAGAATTTGATATTTTATTCAAAATAGGATCTTTTAAAATGTGCCATCCCACCAGCCTGAGATGACTCTGAGTATACATAGTTCTTTAGATTCAGTTGTTTTTATTTTTCACAATATGGATTCACTGTGATACAATCAGTTTTAACAATTGTGACACCTGAGTGGTACAGCTGGGGGTTCAGCATCTCACCGGGATCTCATGGAATGCAGCAGCCTTTCAGGTCAAGGGAAACTGCAAGCCATGAACTCTTTCCAGTCTTAGTCACTGCAACCATTTTGTAACCACTGTGGTTACTCTCCATATCTGAAGTGCAAATCAGGAACAGTTATACGGCTGAGGTGTTCAGGGTGTGGGATGTGCTCTCACGGAACAGGTTGCGGCAGGGATTTACCTCGTGTAGAACACCAAGGAATAGCATGTGATCCCTTTGTTCTTTAAAATGCTGCTGTGGCCATATAAGCCTGACAATTCCCTTTCTGAAACAGTGAAGAAGAATGCAGATAAAATAGCTGCTTCATATATATAAGACCAGAGTAAGTGCTATTTTGCCTAAAGAATAAGTGAATTAGTTTGCTGCATTTGGTAATTATGTTTGTACAGTGATGTTTTAGTATGGGTCTGCAACTAGGTTATTCTAGTGTAATAAGATTTTTTTAGCACTAAAATGGAATCCTCTCTGTCTCTATAATATGTAAATATACTACATTAGCCACCAAGAGCCCCTGTCAGGAGCAGAACCTGCTTTTTAGAATCATTTATGGAGATAAGCTTGTGTCTGTGTCTATTACTCAGGGACACGGGAATACCCATACCTGACTAAAATAGCCCAACATCTTTTTTCTTGTTACAGAACCGACTGCCTCAGTGCCCATATGCTTACTAGAAATTGAAATAATTCATTTAATAAGTTGGTGAAAATCCTGCAGTTTTATATCTTGTCATGTCTTAAGCAGTAATGATGCTGAACTATACCCTGGGATATGAGATCCTTACTTGATATAAAAGAGTGTAACTGCCCTGAAGTCTTTGAAAAAATGGCACTTTCATCTGCCAGGAAATGGAAATCACTATCAAGTCTATGATAATTTCACATTAAAAAGCAAATGAATTTTTCAACAATGAGCATAATCTGGCTTCAAAATAGATTACTTAGCGATGTAATGTATTGTATTTAAATCCCCACTGAATTAATAAACAAATGATTATGTGGGATTTCTTGGCATAACCTCTCCTGTGATAGGTTAAATAAAAAATTAAGATACTTGATCAGAAAGATCCTTTCTGGCTCCAAAATGTGCAAATCTATGAAAACTAATTGGAAAAAGAGAAAAAGCATTTGCTGTGAGAGAATGTTATGCTAGGATATCTCGTCACTGATTTTTGCATCTGTTTGCTAATTTGATCTGAAATATTCTGAGGACAAACTGTATTGCCTTTCTGATTTGAACATTGAAAGAACACTGGAAAAATGAACGCTTATCAAAAGGACCATTTAAAAGAAACCACACCAAATTCTTCTCCTTGGAAGAACAGTACTTAACATTTAGAAACTTGATTGTAAAAAAAAATCTTGTCCAATGTGTGCAAGTTGATTACTGCTTGATATTTTGTCTTCTTTTTAGTTTTTTTGACTTCGTTCTTAGAAAATGGGAAAACACACTGAAGTAACTGAGAAAATGAGCACTCTGTCTCTTCCTTTTTGAGGACAGCAGATGTTCAGATTCTTGGTCATAGGACTAATCTCAGTTGAGTCTTTTTTCTTTTGTTGTAAGATTTCAGCCTTCCTGAAGCTGGGCTGCCCATAAATGAGGCGTGTAATTCTAGTAAGAAACTAAATGGCTCGCTTTCTCCCTTCTGACATAAAAAGTAGTGATGGAAAAGCTGGGAGACATGTTTTCTAAGATCCCTGTGCACTCAGAGTGGTCAAGGTGTTTCATACAAATGAGTTTTAGTCAGTAGGCAAAAAATTATACCACAGCAAGCTGGACACCTTCTATATTCAGCTGTTCCCAAGAACTGTGAGACTTCTCTGAACCCATCTTCACACATATTTGGTGTTATTTGGTATATGTTTAGATTCTGGTGATAGGTAAGTAGAATGGACATCATAATTTTAACCACTTTTCAGGCAGTTTGTACTATTTTTGGTAAAAGAAAACATCCTTGAGTTATTTTTATGGTAACTTTGAAGGGATGTTTGATCAACTGTAAGTTTAGATTTAAAAAACTTAAACAATGTTTGGAATAACAATATACATTATTTATTAGTACACATCCAAAAGTACTTGATCTTTCATTTTGTCTTTTTTCTTTTTTTTTTGTTTTGTATATCAAAAGAGAAATTAGAAATTTCCAAGGCAAATTGCATCTTACAGAAGAGGTGAAAGGTTCTTGTCAGCTTACTTTATCAAAAGCATAGACCTAATTGGTTTTGCAGTATACTGGCAAGGATTTGCAGATATTTTGCTCATTTAATTTGCTTGAAGAGGGAGTAGTTTGTTTGAAAATTGTTTTCAAAATTGCCTGTTATTGTTTTACCTAATTTAATTGCTGACAGTTGATCATGTTGTGGCAAAACATACTTTCAACCTCAAAGAAAAGCTGAAAAATAAGCAAACCCTGATCCTAAGCAAAACTTAAATGAGTTATATATACATAAAATGAGAAATGAAGGGGATAAGCACACAGTAAAATGAATTTTCAATTGCCACTTGAGCATAGTGTGTATTTGTGACTAACACTCATGATTTTTCTTTCTTGGAAATATACCCCTCTGTATTTCAGAAGAACTTGGCAGGTGGTGTCTTTTGGGTAACAGATCTTCAAAATTAAAACTGTAATGAAATAAATTTTCTGGTTCCTTTAGGCTGTTTCAGCTTGAGTGGCAGTGTTAATGCTCAGTCTGCTTGCAGGAGGTTATCTTACAGGACAATGGGTGATGTGTGTGCACAAGCATTTTGCATACAGACTCACAACTTATCGAAGTGATTTAGCTTATCAGATTCTTTTTTGTAATGGCTTTGCAATTACAAAAAATCTATTTCAAAATTGCCAAAAGTGTCTGGCAGAATTTGAGAGGTAATTAGAAACTCACCAAGCTTCTGATTGTAAAGAAAGGCCTGTCTGCAAGTTACTTGGCCTTCATCCAAACTCATGACAATGACAGAGGAAGAGTATTGATAATATTCCTACTGAGTGTTTTAGAAAGAAACTGCGTCCATTTTTCTTAGTTTCATTTTTTCTTTTGTATGTATTTAGAGTGAGATATACCAGCTTATTCATGAAAGTTGTATTGCTATTTGTTGTCAAGAATGCTCTTCCCTTGGCAGAATGGAGGACAGTGGACTGTTGTGAATAGGAAAATCCATTTTATGGAATATTTAGATATCAGAATTTTGCAGATTTCTGTATTCTGTACTAAATTTCAGCCCTTTTGCTTGACTAGACAGATGCTGGTATGCTCTGTACCTACCTGGGACAAAAAATTAAACATAAGCCCACAAATATGTGCATGACAAAGAGCACTGATGTAGCTGAGCACACCAACTCATTTCTTGTCTTTGGCAAGAGAACAGTCTGGTTGATGGAGCAGGGGCTTTTGGGGCAGATTTTCTGCTAAACTATACCAGTTCACATTCTATTGAGTTTCATGCAGTTCTTCATTTTTGACAACAGAAGAGGTAAATAAGGCCTTTTGCTTTTTGGATTATGTGTGTCATACAGTAACATTTTTAGCAGAGAGAGCTGGAGGGAAATGGAACACTTCATAAAACGATGCATAGATTGCCTGTGTACCAGATACTTAAGACATTTTGCTCTGTGTTTCGGACATCCTTTGCTAAGTCTGTCTATCCTAATATTGATACAATAATGAGAGAATTAATTTATCTTTTATGACTTTCCAAACAGCTAAGGATGTAAACAGGTAAGCACAATGCAATTAAGTGTGCTGTGTAATCCTCTGTGTAATCTCAGCAGAATGCCCCTTCATCACCTGATAGAAAGATCTTCTCTCATAGGATTTGAGGGGTCATGCTGCTTTGTATCTTGATCTTTGCTAATCCACCTTACATTTTCACATTGAGATTCCACATTTTTATGCTCTCAACACTTAATAAACTTATATTTCTAAGAAGATAGTGGCACGTTATCTTGCATACTTGACAGTCATCGTGAAGTGAGAAGTCACAGAGTTTACAAACAGCATATTTGTTAATTAAAATTGAACTATCAGTCTTGTGACTGGAATTTTAGAAGCTACTTCTGCATGAAATATTGCTCAGAAATCTGATTAGGTTTGACTTATGTCTTCCAAAACAAATAATTTATAATTAAAAGAAAATGGAGACCACCAAAGGTATGTTACAGTGATGTATTCTGTGCTGGTTGACATGAAATTAGATGACCTGGAAGGTCTGTCCACTTGTAATCTGTCTCCACGCCATGGCAATCCACGCCAGGTGGTGCTGTGATATATAAGCTGTGCAATTTTTACTCCTAGCCAGTTAATGCTTTCTTATCTTCATAAACTGTATATTGGCACTGTATTTTTTTTATTCCAGATTCTCTGCAAAGGGAATAGTAGAAGCAGTACAGGACTTACCTTGACCCTTGATCTCACAATGGATTCTGATTCTTTACATACAATTCTAGGAGCTGAACTCCTGGAATGTTAGTATTGCAGTTTTTCAGCTGTAGATATTTATTCTGTTTTACATGGCATTTGCAATTGTATTCTGAGGTAATTGGCATGTTAGAAATATTTAAATTTGTTATTTTACTTGAAAACATTGGAATTTCTTGTTAGACCCATGGAGTGTAGTGTCTTGCATTACATTGCATTACAGTGCACATGGAAAAAATAGAATTTTAGAGTTTTTCTCCCTAGTATCATGAGATCTGAACTTCCTAGGTGAAATCTGAACAGTTGATTAAGGAATTTGGATATACAGTTTGAATGAAATCAAAGTAGGACTAAATCCTCCAGTCATCTTTGAAAACTTGCATCTTCATTCCTTTGCTACAAAGATTTGCTCTTCTGTCCTGCAATTTTGTAAGGTTAGAAATGATGCTTCTGACTTCTTAATTGCTTTGATTCATTGTAGGTGACAAAAACTTCTTATCTCAGCCCTTCTGTATCCTGTTGTGACCAGAGTTACAAAAAGTTTTGAGAACTTTTAAAAGATGGGAATAGAAGGGAGAATTATTAGTTATTTAAGGCTATATTGTAATACAAAAGACTCATTTAAAAGACTAGAAAAAAATATGTAGGGAAATGTTATATATCCTTGCTGTGGCCAACAATCTCTTGAAATAAAAAGCCCTAAACCAAACCACAAATGCAGTCTTTATTGCTTTTTTACAGCTGTGCTTCATAACCACTTTCAAATATGTTCTACTTCAGTAAACAAAAAGTAACCTGAAAAAAATTGTTCTCTCCTGTATTTTTTTCACTTTTAGGGGTCTGTAAGTTTACAAGATGACAAACAGGATGCCTAGAAAGATACTTATCCCTATTGAATTCCCCCTCCCAGCTTTCAACAGGAAGCACAGCCCAAGACTTTGCCTTAGTATAGCATGTGTCAGTGCCCCCCTTATTAGGGAAAGCAAGTTTAGCCATGCTTTGAAGGGACTCCCAAGATTAGGGTCTAACTTAAAATGTAGGAAAGTGACTGAAATGGAAGAAGGTCCCATGAGTGCTGGAGAGGCAGGCTGTGGATTAGAAATGCAATTTAAAAAGGCCTGACAGCAAGTTTGGTGCAAAGAGAGTGGGAGGCTGAGGTAAGCATGAGTGACAAGATGGAAATGTGAAGCTGAGAGGTAGAGAAATGACAGCAAATGGTCAGGCTGGATAATTACACAGAAATAGGTATCTATGTTCATGATGCTCAGATTTCTTTTGGGGCACCTACCTTTGAATAAATTAGCCACACGAACCTTCTGCTCCTCCAGTCACAGAAACATTGGGCTGGAAGTCAAGGTTCATTTGGATTGTGGGACAGAACTGGAATAACTTCTGTGCAACACAACACACAAACACACACCTCATCCTGAAGTTTCTTAATGCAGTTAGAGTGGAGTTTAGTGGCTATTTCATCATAAACAGGATTGCAAGATTTCTAATAATGAGAACTTTGAAAGAGATATTTGATACTCTGTAAAAACGTTCACCCTACCCTTAATGCTGGGTTTTTCCTTTCTTATTTTGATATGGAGTTGCTTTAAATATGGTCATTCAACACAGCACAGTCTTCTGATCTGTCTCTGATAATCCATTATATTGATTATTTTATGTTTTAATAAAATACCATTACAGCTAGAGGGCAAATTATTTGACACTCTTCAGGAGTTTATATCATTTATATGGTTGAATGGGAGAGGGAAGATGTATTAGTCTATTAAATTAAGTGGGGATTTACTTGTATGTGGTAAAACAGGTGACTCAAACCTGAGCTAACATGCTGTTTATACCTGACTATGCAATTCAGGGAACTCTGAGTAGAAGAGGATTCTTCCAGTTCATTCAACTTCGTGTTTTTTGCTCAAAGTAGTCAGAGTCTGCTTCAAGTCACCTGATGAAAAGCAGTATTGTTTTTGCCACTGCAATTCAGTGAATCTTTTTGCTGGTGGAAAGGCAGATAATAACAGGATTAGATAGTCTCAGACCACATAGTGTTTGACACTTCAAAACATGAAATGTGACATTGTCTAGTATTGTTGTCTCTGAGACCACAGTGGCTATTTTGTGACTCTGTACTGCATGCACTCACATTAGAGTGTATTTTTTTCCTTTCCTAAATTTCTGTGTAAGGAAGAGTCAACATCTTAAGACTATTATGTTTAGTATCTCTAAAGACTGAAATATTTTCAGAAAAGTCACCAAAATAATACTCACCCATGTTATAGACACATTTATCAGAAAAACACAGCAAGCACACATCTGTTTGATGTTGTTAACTGAGCTTTGAAAAAGATCAAAGTACAAGGAAGTCCAACTAACAAATATCTAAATAATCCAGATCCCCTACATTTCAGTAGGTGTCTTGAAATTATTTGTTCTTACTGGCAAGTTTATGTTTGATAATAAGGAAAGTAGTTTCTTGCCATTTAATGTAAATACTATTATTTACCCAATCTTCAGTTGTAAAACCCCTTTGCATTCAAATCATCAGAAGTGACAAAATGATGAGATTGAAAATGGGTGATCTGAATGACCTGAATCCAAATAGTTTAATCAAGATTATGTGTTCATGGTATTGCCTGAGTCGAGGACAGAATAGTAGCCTAACTGTTACACTTTATTAATTAATACTGTTCAAATGTCAGCCAACAAGTAATTTATATTTTGGCACACAGAAGATTCTAAAATCTAAAGAAAAATGATAGTGAGTTGAGCCAAAATGTACAGTCATTTTTCAGGGAAAAGCCATGGTGATAATGATTTGGTTCAAGTAAATACTGCTGGGTTTAATTTACTATCTTTTACAAATCGGTATTGCAAATAATTGAAGTGTTGTGGATTACCTGCCCTGAACTGCAAGTATCACCTGACTGATAGTGTTTGTTCAGGCTCTTTACATGTTAGTCAGTCTTGCAGGTTCTTTGATGGGGATTACAGTTTGATTGTTTTGGTTAAAATGATTTTAGCATCTGTGGTTCCCATAGGTTCACTCCTAATGAATTATGTGGGGTAATTGTGATTCGTTTGTGTGTCCATGTCCTTAGGGAAATCACTGGGACAGTTCTTCATCTGTCTGTATGTTTCTGCTGATACTACTGGCACTACCTCTGTTTGTTCCCCTTGTCTTCTTTGGTGTCGTGCTGTATTGGGTATCTTAAGCTTTAGTCATAGTTTCCTTGACCTCCTTTTAATTTTTCTTTTGGCATAATTCATGTTTCTTCCTTCTCTTGCCTTCTCTTCCTTATGACATCTTCAGCTTTGCTGGCTTCAATCATAACTTCTCTGATGGTTAATTTCCAAGTATGTGTTTCTGTGCCTGTTTCTCACACATTTTTCTGTTCTCAGATCTTCAGGCTTTTCTTCCTGGTTGTCTTCGTGTCTCATTAGCACATCCCTGAGTGTTTAGTCAAAAATGGCACATCATTTTGGATCTTAGTAGTTATTCCTTACTGTGCATGTTTTGTGTAATTTCCCACTCATTTAATTTTCTATACTTCTCTCTGTGTGCTCTGCACTTTTTTCAGTCTTCTCTTTCTTGGCTCTTTGTGTCTTCATAAAAAGTCTTTGATTTCTTCATCAACCCCGGATGTTCTTACAGACTGGGGAATGAGATGCTGGAAAGAAATGCTGTGGAAAGGGACCTGGGGGTCCTGGTGATTGACAAGTTGAATGTGAGTCAGCAGTGCCCTGGCAGCCAGGAGTGCCAACCCTGACCTGGGGCAAAGCATCACCAGCCAGTCGAGGGAGGGGATTGCCCTGCTTTGCTCTGCACCTTGAATATTGTGTGCAGTTTTGGACACCACAATATAAAAAAGATAATCAGGTATTGGAGACCATCCAGAGGAGGACTACAAGGATGGCGAAGAGCTTTGAGAGGAAGCCGTATGAGGAGTGGCTGAGGTCACTTGGTCTATTCATCCTGGAGAAGAGGAGACTGAGGGGAGACCTCATTGCAGTTACAACTTCCTTGTGAGGGGAAGAGGAAGAAGAGGTATTGATCTCTTCTATGTGGTGACAGGACTCAAGGGAATGGCCTGATGCTGAGTCAGGGGACATTTAGGTTGCGTATTAGAAAAAGGGTTTTCACCCATACGTGGTTGAGCACTGGAACAGGCTGCCCAGGGCAGTGGTCACAGCACCAAGCCTGACAGAGTTCAGGAAGTGTTTGGACGTTAGTCTCGGTCACATGGTGTGACTCTTGACTCCTGTGCAGGGCTGGGAGTTGGACTCTATGATCCTTGTGGGTCTCTTCTAACTCAGAATATTCTGGGATTTTTCTGTTACATGCTACGTTTTTCCTTAAAACCTTTTACTTTCATAGCAATTACTTCATCAGTAATCTCTTGATCCTTTCTAGTGTCGTTTATGATTTCTTTTTGTTTTATGATATTAACTATTATGCTTAGTTGTATTATGTACATATGTTTTACAAATAGTGTGTAGTAATAAGTTTTAAGAATGCTGTGAAGATAATCCACTACTTTAGCTTTTTGTGGTGAGGAAAACATGCTATAATGATGGCATGACTTTTGTGTGAAATGGTTAGCAACTCTGCTTTGTTGGATTTGAATTGTAGGAAGTTGCTTGCAAACGTAGGCTATTACTTTGATTATTTGTAATATATACAGGCCTGTGATCTAACTATTATATCTCAGGCATGTCAGTATGCTAGCATTTAAAGGCTTATTTATAAAGTGCAGCTTACATTTAAACTAAATGCACACAAACTGCCTTTGTTACATCTCCACTGAACTCTTCCCTCCTGCAGTCTGTATCCTTGAACCCATAGCTATGCCAGATGGGGTGAGGTTTTTTGGTGTGGGAAAATCAAATATTTGATTGCTTATCAAGCGTATGGAGAACTGTGACTTTGTAAAGACTGTGTTGTTTTTTTGCTGCAGTCATTAACATTATTCTGTATCCTAGATCTAGTTTTCCTGCAGCACTCTTGCTGTCAATACCTTTACCAGTGCTTTATTTGGAAGGTTAGTCTGTCTTGATGTGGCTGCATTTATTATTAGAAAAAGGTTCTACTTGTCCTGTGATTGTTCAGGTCTGTTATTCATGGGTACAGTGTTCCCTCTTTGCACATTAATTTTAGACAATTACCACCCTCTTCTCAGCTTCTTCCAGCTGCCACTGACACCTCCTCAGCCTGCTGGTACACCTGTGCCATCCTCCCTTTCTTGGAAGTTGTGCCTGCTTCAGGTTTTCAACCAAATTTCTTTCTGCTTGACAAAGGTGGCAGAGGAGCCCTGTGGGCAGTACCCCATCACTCTTCCTTGGCTGCAGCCTTTTCTGTCATTTCTATATATTGCTGGTATTTGTTAAGGCCAACAGTTATTACTGTATGTGTTAGAATCTGTCATTTCCTTAAATTTTCACCATTCACAGCCCAGTCCCAGTGTGGTGTGTCATATCCAAACACCAGGGCAGGCCTCTTCCAGTGGGAAACACCACTTGTGTCTGAGTCTGATGATCTCCTGTGCTCCAAATATTTCTGAAAAAAATGGAGTTTATTTCAGTTTGGCAATCACCTTCCTCACTGCCACAGCATCCCTTGAGTAAAAGGGATGAGGCCTAGCTTGGGCTGCTGACAGTGTATCTTACTGGATATGGCTGGAATTCTCTAATATTCAGGGATTACACTTACTTTCTTAAGGGGTCATAGTCCAGTTACTTTCTATGAGAAATTTATCTTGGATGGGGCATCACATTAAAATGTGACTAAGAGAGTGACTAAGTACTTCAGAGTACGTCTATCCAGGCTATCACTAGTTCATTATGCGGTTAGCAGAACAGTGTCCACCTAGATTAAAAACTGAAATAAGGATTCCAGTTTGACATGAATATCTCAGTAGTTTTCCCCATCCATTGTGTAGAAGGTCTAATGTGGTGGCTTTGAACCTTTATCAGAACCTGTGTACTCACTCAGCTTTATTTTGGCAGTTCTGTTTTTATAGTAGGTGCATAAATCATTAACCTTAATGGTGTGAATCCATTGGAAAAGGGCACCCGTCTCACTGAGTATAATTAATGGTTAAAATGTCAACATATGTTTCTCAATATGTCGAATTTTGTTTTGCCTACCAGTGATATATATATATATATTTGTAACGTATCACTGGTATAAAATATAAATATAATTATTTCCCAGTGCAAATAGCACTGTAATATAGTAGAATGTAGTTTTGCTGTTTAGATACAGCTCAAACTGTCTTCAGTGAAATAAAGACAAATGTGTCTTTGCCTGGTGACTATATTTTGTATAAGATCATCACAGGAGCTTTGTCAGACTACTTAAATAGGTCCCTAATATTAAAAATAAGAAGTTAATTTGAAATGAGACCAATTTTAATAGTAAGTTCAGTAACAGGTGGACTGGGCTTGTGCTGATGACCTTACATAGACAGAGCACTCACAGTCCATTATGGAACCTGGGCCCTTGATTTGTGCCTTGTAGTTGTTATGAAACACCATGAGAACCTTTTCTGTCTTTGTTGAAATGTACTGTCCACACATTTTTTTTCTACTTTAGAATTCTTTTGTCTAGTTCTAAACTCAGACTTGAGAGCAACATCATGCACTTCCAGTGTTTGCACTGTTTATGCCTCTGAACCGTTCTAATTAAAGAAAAATATGTGGGCTGGAATCTCAAGCTGACGTAAATCAGCAGAGCTCCATTAACTTTTGTAGAGCTATGCTTCTTAATTTCAATATTAGTCTTTCAGCAGAAATATGGTTAAGAAATGAGAGTTAAAGGGAACCAAAATAGAACTGAAATGACTTTTACTCTAATTTGTTATGTCTGCAAAGTTACAAATATGTTAAAATCCCCATGCTGACAAAAAAATCCATACAATTATTTTGCTCACTGAGCCATTTAAGCTGTTGATTCATCTGCAGACACATTTCAAAATCTCCCAACTGTTAAATTTAAGAAGAAAAAAACCTAACTGATAAAAACAAGCTGTTACTTGGTCAGCTGCCCAGTCTGCCCAGTCTTGTATTAAACCATAATCTATGCTTTCACTGTAAGAATGGGAAGAGGTTTGTCTAGTGGATGGAACAACTTCTGGAAATAAAACTGGTACTTGTCATTCCCAACTGTGGCATTAACCATACTACGCATTTGGGGAAATCATGTTCTATCATTCAGCTTGTGTCTTCACTGCAAAATTAATTTGAAAGATCTGTCTCAGATTAGTTTAACATCAATGAAAGCAAGTGCTCTGGAAAATAACTTAAAAGCTTCACACAGTGATTGAATGACTGCAGAGTGATTTGTTAGTGGCTGATGAGATGTACTGAAGTAATCTATAACTAGGGCTGGCCAACTGGGGTCAAAGCACTGCCATGATCAAGTTAGGAATTTTAAAAGGCATAATCCATTATTAAGCAAGAAAGATTTACCATTACTGTTTCACACACCAGGTACAACATTTTATGCCCAGTGTTTGATGATTGCAAGGTACCAGAAGAAGCATTTTCACAGAACAAAAAGACTAGAAAAATGGTACTTATCTGGTAGTGTCCCTTGGTGTTTGTAACTGGTTTGCAAATTCTTGATTCCAAGTAAATGGAAATACACAAACAGGTCAGTCAGCTCAGTGTATTCATTGGCTACATTCTGCCAGGCTGTTGAAGGGAGTTACAAAGAATATGAAGCATTTTCATACATTTTGTCCTCCCTCTGACTGTGAAAGATTGGTATTACTTGGCATAGTGACACTATAAGTTGATAGATTTAGTAATCCAAAAGGGGCATATAAATAACATGAAATGTTAGGCTGGCTCTCTGGGCAGATGAGATACGATCTATCAGATCAGCAGTTTTAAGCACTGCTCTCCTTACATCAGCTGAGAGCAGGTGAAGTTTGTGGTGAGGCTCTACTGTCTTTGAGTACTCACTTTCCTAGTCCACATTGCTTCTTTTTCTGACACTTTTCAGCACCCTTCTCCTCCTACAGCTGTATATCAGATTTCTTGATGAGACTGGCTCTGTTTCCTGGTGTGCAGCAGGAATACAGGGAACCACCTTGTTTGTGCACGATGGGTTTTTTCACCTAACTGTTTGAGGGAAACCTAAATGGGTATATGTAGAGAGAATATAAACAGAATGTATATATATGTTCTGTGTATTTCTAATAATTGTTAGAAAGGTGGATTTTCCTTTTCAATTAATCTAAGCTGCTACTAGGACTGCAAAACCAGTTTTAGAACCACCTGACAGAATGAGATGAAGATGGTACCTGCTTATTCTAAGACAGTAGAGCAATGCAGTCTTCTTCTTATATGGGCAGAGCACTCTGTACATTCTGCAGCTCTGTGTTTAGGTGCATTGAATGGCGCTGCATAGAGTATGATGTGGGTAACACTGGCCTCTCACCTCATTCAGACCAGACCAGAAAAGATCCCTTGAAGGAGTTATTTCTGGCTCTTTCTACCTGTATTTTGTGGGCACCATCTTGGTGTGACATTTCTTAAGCACATTTTGGATGGTGTTCTCAGAGATATTTTCTTAATTTGATGTATGTGGTTTCAGAGAGTGCTTTGTAATGCATCTGGCCTAAATACTTGCTACTGTTTGGTATGATGAGTATATAATTTTCCTCTTTCTCCTCTTGTTCAGAATGTAGTGCATATACTTAACTGATTTTTTCACCCCTTCCTTAGCTTTCAGACATTGATCCTTTTCCTGCCGTGGTCTGAGGCTCTCCATAGTTCCCTTTGTTTTTTTATAGTTGCTTCAGTGATATTTATGGACAGTGATTGTTTCCTGTCTATGCTTTTCTGATGGTCCAGATAAATGTATTTTTCTTGCTTCTCAAGGCCAGACAATATAGTTTGGTACCTGTTAAGCCTTATGCAATTATCCATCAGGTAGAAATATATTTTTGATGTGCTGGTTTAGGATTCTCTGCTGAGGGTTACCCCATAGTCTGTATGCATGCTGTGTAGTAAACCAGCACAGAGTAAGCTGGAGAGAACTCATTGATTTGCTCATCAAGCAGTGAAGTTTGGAAAGAAATTAAAATAAAATCTGCTTGCACTCTTTAAATTGTTTGCACTTCTGGTGGCTGCTTTGGCATGAGAGTGCTGCTCTCTGGCTTGGTTTCAGACAGTACATGCGCTCAGGATTGTGACAGTGGGATGGCTGCTTTTAGAAAGCAACATTCCAAACCTACAGATTGAGAATTCTTCCAGTAATGGAGGAGCACGTGAGTTTAGGTGAACTATTTGTGGTACCAGCAGCAATGAAGCAGCAGCTCCAGCTCTGACCTATATATCCAGGCCTCCAGCTGGGCTTGTGCCATGTGTGCTGAGGCTTGTGTGACAGTAGTTCCCTTGTTAATGGCAGCTGACCTGGCTAGATTAAAGTGAGATGTGTTGTGTTCAACTGTACGTTCTTCTAAGCTTAACTTCTGATGTCTAAAAAAGCCCTCTATGGATCTTTCATGATTGGGCTGTGACATTACTAAACCAATGTACCTTTTCCCCCCTCCTTTTTCCCTCCTTTTGCTCTTTTCACTTCAGTGGCTTTTGGCCTTGTACTCAGCTTTGTGTGTGTGCTGCTCCAAGTGCAGTATGATATGTCTCTCCTCTGTGTGATTTGGTATGAACTTATTTCAGCATTCATTTACAGATATTAAATAGTCATGGAATAGGATTTCACATGGTCGAAGATAGTGTGAGAAGGACTTTAATTTTGGATTGTGAAATTATTGTAATGCTTATCTGATTACTTTGCAGCAGTGGATTCTCCTGCTGTTTGCCTCTATTCTGCATTAAAATCACTTTTTTTCTGGAATAATTGCTATGTATTTCATTACCCTCCTTCAAATGTCCAGTGCCACTTATCAGGCTGCTACATATGTGGAAGTCTCAAAATCTTCTAAGAAGCTGGTGTAAACTTACCAGATTTCATATCAAATGCAAGGCTGCTGAAGTATATAGTAGAGGCTAGAATTGAAAAGAGATCATTCTTGAAGTAATCCAGTAGTGTTTACACCCTCCTATTGAGTTTCCAGAGTAATGAGAAAATGCCCCAAGGGATATTTCTGGGGGAAAATAGCAGAGAACTGTGCAAATCTGCCATTTGAAAAATTATTTATGTAGTAAAAAAATCATGACATAGGAGCTGGAGTATTAAATCTCGGTTGCCTTAGATGGGATTACTTGTGTGGAGGAGCTGAAGTGGACATTAGCCTATGGTATAGGAAACATGCTGACATCATTTTATATTAGTGAGCAGAAACTGCATGCTGAAATGTGCATGTATTTGTGACTTTGAGCTAAAGCATATGAACTGAGGAGTATTCCTGGTAATCCTGGATGTTCATAAAGTGTAAACCTGACCCTGCAAAATTATGGTGTTTGTTGATAAGATGAACAATGTTTGTCTTCTACGTTTTTATGTCTTTTAGATTTTTGGGCTTTGGCTTTCTTCTAGAAACACAAAGATTAGAAGCTGATTTTTTGTTTTAAGTGAAAGCTGATGTTCCTATATCATTGCACGATTCCAGGACCATGGTTTCAGAAGAGGTAAAAACTGGCTATTACATGGTTTACAAAGAAGTAATGAGAATGGGCTATACCACATGAGCATGGCTCACAGGGAGAAAACGTTGTGTTTCTCTTTTCTATATGAAAATGAGTCTTTCAAAACAACAAGGGGTACCTGGAACAAAAATGATCCTAAATATTTGACTTCAAAACCTCACTTCATTATAGATCCAGAGTTTTTTAACACTACTGAGTTTGGTTTTGGTTTGTTCGGTTGTTTTGGGGTTTTTTTGAGAGCTTAATATATGCAACTTGAAGCAATTTTTCAAAATTCATCTTTGTTCAAAAATAAAAGCAAAATTCAGCAAATTGTCAGCTGCTTGCAGCTTGTGACATCAACAGCTTAATTTTTGTAAGGTCTGGGCATGCTGTCTGAGTTCCTTGAAAATCCTGACTTGCCTATACTGAACTCTCTTGGGAACTCTGCCTCCAGAAGGATCACCTAAAAACAGCCTTGAGTGGCTTCCTCTGCCTTATTATAGCACCTTTGAATGTTACCTGTTCCCTCTTGGTTAAAGGAACTTTTTTGAGACAAAGCACAAGAAAACTCACTGTTGGAAGCAATCCTAAATTGGCAAGGGGTGGAATAAATGTTTGGGTAGGTCTTTTTACAGCTGTCTTCTATAATTTTCTCTCTATATCCAGAAAGAAAAACTTCTAAGTAAGGAAAGTTTACCCATGCCTGTTGTAATGTTTTATCTTTTTCTGGTATTTGTAGGCCTGACTTAAAGACTGCTACTGCTCTGTTATCTCATGCCCATATTTTTCTAGAAAAGCAGTTTATTTAACATAATCTTAGCCTGGTAGAGTCTTAGGCATGTGTAGTTCTTGTGCTACTTCAACTTGGAGAGTGTCACAATTTTCCTGGGTAGTTAAAATCCCTAATTGGTTTGGGTATATTATAAATATTGAATTTTATTTCCTTTTCCATGCATTTGGAGAAAAAGAATGGTGTATGTGCCAATACAGCTGCTTTTAAATGAGCCATACTGCAGCTTTTACTGAAGTAGAAGGGATTCAAAAGCCTATTATTATGCATTAACTGTGCTGAAGGCACAATAGCACAGTTTTGTTTTAAGTGCACTTCTGTTCTGAATGATAGCTGCTCTGGCAGCTCTTGCAGTTGCTTATTTGTTCCTTCTCAGTGTTTTCTACATGTGATCAAATAACCTGGTAGCTTTTCTGGCTACCAGCAGTTCAGACTTAATCTGCAGGCTGACTTGGATCAAGTCACATTTTGCCAGTTATTTTACCATTTGAATGTGGTTGTCACTTCTACTGGGGATGTACCAGGCAAGAAATAGCCTCATATTCTGTGTTGAGGTCTACCTCCAGGAGGTATAAGGAGGTAATAACCACCCTATTTTATTCATGGAAGAAGGGCAGGAAGAAGGAACTTGGTTGTACAGAAAAGTACAGTCAGTTTGCAAGCATGGAAAAGTATCAGTGGTATTTTATAAGGAAAGATGTTATTTCCTGCTACTCCATCTATATCCATTCACAAATGTGATTGTCTTTAGCTCTGTTATGGATAGCCAGGTTTTCTTTTTAAGGAGCATTTTTGATCCCATTCTTATGTGATATCAATGGAATAATAATGCAACCCAGTTTTGAAATGGATGACCTCTGACAAATGAGGTCTCAGATGTTCAGAGAGGAAGACTACTTCTACCTTGGACCAGATTCACTTAACTGATCCCTTCTGCTTGCATATTCAAGTGGTACAGGGAACTCTTTCTTCCTGCTATGAAATCCTGCAGTGTAGGGAAATCTGTCAAGGCCCACTTCTGTGGTGGTTGTTCCTTGTACATCTGCCTGCTCAGAGAGTCATTTTGGGACCCAAGGAAGAGAGATTGGTTTGTCTCTGATTGTCAAGCTATTCATTAGGCATAATACAACAGCAGTATATATAAGAGAAGCTCCAATGGATACTCAGTAACAAAATTGGGGAGTTAAAAACCCACTATCTGTAAAAGTGTCCTTTTGTGCCAGATGGAGTGGGTCATTTCAAAGAGGGTTACTATTCCACAATGTCTTAAAACTATGCTAGAATTTGTGTAATCTTTTCACTGAAGTCCTACAACTTGTCCAGTTGATTTTCAAAGCCCACTGTCACAGAAACCAGATGGTCATTTTCCCTGGCAGTACAGTCCATGCATAGAATCTGCAGATGCTGCTGACATCTCAGACGAGGCAACCTCTCCTTGCCCTTATTGCAAGGTGAACAAACTGAGTTTATTAATGGATAGGCTGAACGATGAGCATAAGTACTTTCCATCCTTTAGTTTTGGAAGAGATTTTGGAGTCTGACTGGAAGTGAGAAAACAAGACCATGTTGAGCTTGAGCTGATAATACCAAAAACTCACAGTCTGATGTTTAGTTCTCCAGCTTGTTTGCAGCTGGAAGGCTTGCCTGTGAAAAACGTAAGGAATGTTTCTTTTCTATGGAGATGAAGAATTGCCTGACCTTTTAATAACTGTCCTTTCTTATGTGAGTCACAGTATTGATAGCTAATCTAGTCATTATCCCTTTTGTAAAACCTTTTTTCCTACTGGGCAGTGATCTTGCCAGGGACACCACTTTCTATCTGTATTTAAAAAGGACACAGCTAAGCTAAGTCCAAAACACTGCACAGCCAGAGGGCTCTGTCCCTCCAATGAAATAAGATGCTGTAAAGCAGAGAAAGCATCAACTTTCAAGAAGTAAAAATTGAGAGAAAGGTGAAGGTGAGAGGAAATGCAAATGCAGGAACCTCAAATTGGGAAACCAGAGGCAAATTTCATATAGAAGACACCATTTTTTACTGATGTCTGTGTTTAAGTCATAGATGACTGCATTTAAGTCATATAGCAATCATGAGGTAGTATAATTTAAACCTGTTCATTTTGTTCCACAGTGTTTGTTCAGTCCTGAGAACCAGAATTATTCCCCCTGAGCCAGGAAATGACTTGTCTGAATAAGCTGCAGCAGTGCTGGACCTTGCCAGTGTTTGAACTGGTTTGCCAGCCTTGGCTCAGAGTAGTGTAAACAGAGCTGAGACAGTATGAGACAGTAAGTAGAAAAGGGGAGAAGGTGAAAATTACTTTAGTATCCTGGTTTAGGTGTAAAATAAAAAGGTTGGTGTCCATGGGTGGGGTTTTGAAGAAAACACATGTGCTTTGTGGAAAGTCGGGATCATAATCACAGAAGAGTGAAGAGTTAGAAGAGTTCAGAAGTTCTGTGACTGGTCCAAAGGCCAGGGAGAAAAAACTCCAAACAAACACTATCCCAAACCTTATGAACCTTCTAGAGTTATTTTGAGGACATTAAAACCATTAACACAAAGGGCAGCAAGAAATGCTGCCATCTGATATGCTGTTGCATGCCCATGTTGTAGTACTTGTGCATCCATGTGTCATCACTGACTCCTTAAATCAGAAGTTGAGATTTCATTGTGCCTTTCAGTTTTTGTTGATGGATAATTCTTCATTTGTTCTTATTTCATTGTTTGACATTTTCTTAATGAGTGCAAATACTTTTTTTTTTAATAAAAAAGAAACTCAAGGTAAGTCCAGGATTTAATAAGTTGTAAAAATTCCTTTTTATTGTACCTAATTCAGTCTTGTATAGATATTTTCATAACTTCATACTGATGGAAGAAGAGCTTTTCAAATATTTAATTAATACACCATCCTTTACAATCATATATCAAATTAATAATAGTTGAGAATTGAGTTGGTTATTTGCTTCATAAGCTGCCACTTACCATAGCACATGTCATTTCATTTGGTAGTCCTCTTTTTGCCTAAACAATGCAAATTGAATTAATATACCATGGAGATAAAGTTTGCTCATAATTCTCCTCTTTGTGAGGTGAGGGCTGTGGAGGAGGATGCTTAGTTTGCCTCCTGCTGGATGGTACTTTGCCTGCAGGGAAAGCTTGATTGTTGGCATCACACAGCATGACATGGATGCATAAATGTCTGTCTAAGAAGTTGGGGGGTCTTTCATATAATTTCATTGTGTTTCATTTGCTTGCTTTGTTGCTGTCCAGGTAATATAATCCACAAAATGGGTTTACTAAAGAGATACCTCTATAGAAATGTCTTTGCAGGAATTTTCAAGTAAAAGTTTGTTTTTCGTTGAATGGCCCATTCATGATTTTGTAACACTGGTGCCTAGGTTAGTATCCAGCAGAAGCTGAACTGAGTTTTTGAGGGAAAATCCACATGTCATCCTGCTACAGAAAACTGGAAATTGCTATCTAATAGAAATGGAAGCTTAAAACTTGGTAATTCTTATTTTTTTCCAGAGGATATCCAACATTATCAGCGAATTATTCTTTACTTCTTCTTTGGTCCTTGTAATATTTCCAAGTTACCAGCTTTCACGTATAAAAGGACTTGCTGAATATACCATTTTTCTTCACTGAAAATTTAGAGTTTAAGGGCATGTTAACTCGTGATTTTAGAAGGGGTTATTTTAAAATTTGAGATTTATGGCAGGTTTTTTCATTAATTTAGGCTTTCTGTATTTTTTTAAATATACCTTTAATATACTATGGCACACTTATGATTTTCTAATGACTGTTAAAATTTATTATATCTACTTTGGGAAGTATTAAAATGGAGGACTTTCATATCATACATTTTATAGTTGAGTAAACTAATTTCACTGTGATGGTAAGATCTTGGGATGTCTTTGTTTCCAGGGTTAACACTAGAATACCTAACTACAATAAGGCAATACTTTCCTGCGAGCAAAAGCAACCTGCTATTCTTTTCTAAATTACACAATTACTAGCACAATATTGACAGTGCACAGGTTGTGCAGGAGGATCAGCTGAGTGTCTTATGTCATTTCCTGAGACTGTCCACACGTACTGAGGTCACCACAGTCATTTCTAAGACTGTCACCACTTCAGCGCCTGAGCTAATAAGTGAAATATGACAGGACCCTTTTGACATTGGTGGTAAAGAGAATATGGGAGGAATTTCTCCCCGTTGCCTTCAGGATGCTTTCAAAGTGACTAAACACCTTTCTATAAAAATCTTCCCAGTGCACTGATTTTCAAGAGCAGCATGGGCTAAAGTCACAAATGTTTCAAAAGCAAGAGTGATTTAAGACATACTTGTCCTATTGCAACTCAACTGATACAGGACCCCTACATTCATGGAGATGTTGTTAGAAGAAGTGATGATTTTTTGGCTTTCAATCAAATCTTCTAACAGATTCTATTAGTACAGAATGATAAATTAGTGCAAGTTGCAGTACGATGAAGTCTGTTTCAAGTTCAACTCCTGTCACACAACCTGTTGACATTTTGCTGCTGCCACCAGGTAACAGTGCATGCAGTTGCTTGGTAGGCATGTAGAAGCTCAGTTCTGCACACAATAGTGAGTCTGTTCACTGTCACTGAGGCACAATTATATGTGTATGAACACAACACCAAGCCGTGGAAAGATGAGGACCTGGAATGTGAAAAGCAAATTGCACATAAGCAGAAATGCACTTAGTGCAGAGGTGCCTAAAGCTGCTTGCAGTGCTTAAGCAAATGATAGAATATTGAAATATTCAAGCTGGCTTGGGAATATGGTTATTAAGGGGGTAAAAGTGGAAGTATGTAATCTTGTCTTCTACCTATCCTTCTTCCCCTTTTACCTCTGCCCTGGGTGAGTCTGATGACCAGCAATTCCTAAATGCCAGGGCAAAAGGGTATGCATTGCAATCTCTAAATGTAACATGTCCTGAAGCGACAGAGGAATATGGGCAGAGGAGCAAGATGCCTGCAGCGGGCTCCTGCATACATCGTGTGACTAACCCCTTCCTGCAAAGGCAGGAGCTGATGGCACATCTTCTTTCAAACATCTACAGATCCCTTTGGCCTGTGAGGAAAAATTTTAGGAGTTGTAGTGGTCTCGAAATGTTTAGCAGATGTTAGGAGTTGGCATGTTTGTTGTGAGTAAATCAACTGCTAATAAGGTGAAAAAATCACATGTCAAGACAGGTTACATAACTATGGATCCACGTGGTTGTTGAGATGGTTGTCAGGCTTAGGAGATTTTGAAACTTAACTTCATTGCCAGCCGGCCTGTCACAGTATGGATAGGGCATGTGGGAACAATGCTCTGACGGTACCCGGAGTTAATCCAGTAACAGCCTAAGTCCAGGCAGGTGTCATTGGCATGCTGGGGTTACCCCAGCTGCTGCATGCCATGTCTTCCCTCCAGAGCCATGCAGGCAGCTTGTGCTGCAGCTGCTCTTGGAGTCTGTTCTAAGGCATGCTATTTGCATAGCTCTTTAGCCACAGACAGCTCAGCCAGAGCTCGTATCAAAGGTGAATCATCCTTTCTGTCATGCCATAATCAAGGATGCTTTTATGTCCATGACTCAGAGAAAAAGGTGGTGTTGTCTCCCCCAGTTCATAGCTGGATAAGCTGCTTTTGTTTCCCCACTCATTCCATCATTGGAGAGAGGGAACGAGCTACAGAATGATGGCAATTTCAATATAGACTTGGCTTTCTTGGTCCCCTCCCATCCTCCTCAAATCTGTGCTGGATAAGATGAGCTGCAGGAGCCATGAGTTTGCAACAGTACCAGCAGGATAAATATTTCTATACTTCTAGCTGATTTTGAGATGATTGGTGTATGTTCCCTTCCTTTTTTTGGCAAGGGTTAGCCCCATTAGATGTACTGCTCTTCATTTCATCTCCTTCTCCCATCTGTTCTCTTTTCAGTAGAAACCAAGGAGATGTAGCTCCCACTCAGGCATCCAGATAGCTCTGTCTCCCATACAGGAGAAAATATCTCTGTGAAGTAGAGCAGTGCCCTGCTCTGCACACAAATCACATTGTACCATGAGGGCAGACTGTGCTCTCTTAAGTTGTTTGATAAAGTCATATATCCTTTGTCAGCTTAAACTGATAAGGCAATACCACTGCCCCCCTCAGTTCAGTGTTGTTGAATCCCCAGGCCTAAGCTAGGATCCAAGGGAATCCAAACAACTTTTTCCTGAAAAAACAGGTTATCAAGGCAGTAGGTAAGAAAAACAAATCATTGTTTAAAATCCTAAAATCACAATTCAGCTAGTAAATAAAGAACAGTGCATGTAGATAAGGTATACAGAATTTGTAGATGACAGTTAGACAAAATTTGATTATCTGGATATTAAAGTCATAAAGACAGCAAAGATTTATACTCCAAAGCTCCAAACTCTACCTTGGAACTCACTGGTAGATGGCCATTTCATTAAAGAAGAAATTCGTGCCAAGATCTAGAGTTTTGTTTCAGTTTCCTGATTTTAAAAGAAGATTTTGTAGTGTCTCTTTGTGAGAACAAGTGGATGCCATGAGTTCTGTGGAGAGAGGAGTATTATTTTTGAGCAGTTGTCTTCATGCTATTTAATATTATGGAAGCGCGTATTTATTGCAAGCAGTTATTTATTACTAATACTATTATCACCATCAGCTGTAGCTCTGTGCTTTTCTCCCAAAGGAAAAGTTTCTTTAATGCTTTTTTAGTTACTAATCGCTTCAGTTATTCTTAGTTGTTAATAGGCAGAATTTATTTAAAGCCACATGCTTTGAGTGCTTACTAATTTTTTGCCATTCTTTATTTCATGTGGAAGAAAATAACTTTGCTTTTGGCAGCTAGTGTAACTGACAAGGAGTTCTTAAAATTGATGGCATCTCAGTATTATTCCAGAATTGCATAGGGAGAAAGATATTGCTGTATTTTACTATAATAAATACTACTATATCTATAGTAAATATTACCATATATTAAATATTGCTATATTACTATAGCGGAATATCACTACAAGGAAACTGCTGGGCTGTTATATGCATATGAGCTTCTCTTGGCATCTTAAAATGATTATCTGTAGACAAAAGCATTGCAGATTGCCTGGAGAAGAGGAGGCTCAGAGGTGACCTCATCACTGTCTATAACTACCTGCAGGGAAGTTCCAGCCAGGTGGGGGCTGGTCTCTTCTCCCAGGCACTCAGCAATAGGACAAGGAGGCACGGGCTTAAGCTCTGCCAGGGGAAATTTAAGTTGGATATCAGAAAAAAATTCTTTCCAGAGAGAGTAATCAGGCATTGGAATGGGCTGCCCAGAGAGGTGGTGGATTCACCATCCCTGGAGATTTTTAAACACAGATTGGACGTGGCGCTGAGTGCCATGATCTAGTAAATGGACTAGAGTTGGACCAAGGGTTGGACTCAATGAACCCGGAGGTCTTTTCCAACCCAATTGATTCTATGATTCTATGATCATAACCAATAGTTTGTGAATTATCTTGCACTGTCAGCCAGTAAGAGTCAGAATGTCCGCTCTGAACACACAGTGTCTCAAAACTACAACGTGCATTTTCTCTTTGTTTATGGCGATTTCCACTAACTTTTTCATTGTTTGAGGGTAACAGTGATGAAAACCAAACAGAAAGGAGGAAGTTTTTTTTATTTTTATATTTTGATTTTAGAGGTACTTGAATTTGTTTGGCTCAATAGGTAAAAGTTTGTTATTTGTGGTGTGGTTTACATTTGTATGGTAGTGCTGTTTTCCTTGTCTGTTTCATAAGGTCACAAATCTTGTTACAGTGCAGATCATGGCCCTTGAAGACAATGGAGGTCTTTAGCAGCCCAGATCCCTTTCTTGAAGGTAGTCCTGCTGATAGTCTTTAGTCACTCTGCATACCCTTGAATGTGAGCCATTGGGTGTTATTGTGCTGATGCATTTATATATTTATATCCTCTGTTGCTTTCATTTTTTCCTGGGGATGACAAAAGGAGGACCAGGAATAGAATATTTGCCTAGCAGTAGGATCACATTCAGGAGTACCTAAGCAATATTTACTACAATTTTACACAGTTTTTGTTGTCTGAGATGTAAAAGAAAAGATACACCTGTATCTTTTGAAAACTCTATTCAACATGTCACATGCTGATACTGGTTCTGGTCAGAACATAGCAATGAGACTAGATCTTAACGGAAAGCCTAATGCAAATCAGTAAAGGAATTACAGTCAGTCTTTGCTGCTGGACTTTTATTTTATGCTAAATATTCTGTAGATCGTTAGTAGTTTCAACAACACTGTAGTGGTTCTCAAATACTAAGTAAGAGAATTTAGAGAAATTTCATAAAATGGTAACTTTGACTTTTTGATAGAAGGTATGAATTATGTATATAAGGTTTTAAACACTGCCTGTTGCTGCTGTATTAATTAAAAAAATATATTCATGGTAGTGGGCACTAAGAAAAAAACAGAGCTAAAGGATATTCAGCTTTGCAGGGAGGAATTGACCAAGTCTTTGTCAAGGTAGACTTATGCAACATATGTAGGTGTGTATAGTACAGACTGGAAGAGATGTTTTTGTATTTATGTAAGACTGAAAGACTGAGTAGATGAGAAGTCATTTGGGTCTTTAAAACTAGATTATCCTCACATTTAAGCTAAGATTTTTCAAGCATGGCTGGTGATTACAGGTAATTCAAATTTAAGATACTCTAAAAAGTGTAATCTTCAAAGATTCAGTACAACATTTCCTGAAAATAAGGCTGGTTTAGTGTGTTGGAATTTTAGTAGCTAAAAACATCAACCATACCTCAATTTCTTGGTTTCTATGTTCATGGTTATTATTTGCAGAATTATACCAAGACATAGAGAAAATACAACACTGAAATTGAAAATGGAACAGCATAAATATATATGGTGCTCCAAGAATTTCTTTAATGTTGCAGACTTGAATATGGGGAAGACAATCATATATTCCCTCTATTTCCTTCCTTGCATTTCAGTATTTTATGGTAAATTTGTAAGAACATTTTGAGGATTATGTTGTCAAGCTACATCTGCAACTTGGATTCCAGTGGATTCCAATACTCAGCACTGGCTGCACCTTGGGTACTGTGTTTAGTTTTGTGCCCCTCACTACAAGAAAGACATTGAGGTGCTCAAGCATGTCCAGGGAAGGGCAACGGAGCTGGTGAAGGGTCTGCAGCACAGATCTTATAACGAGAAGCTGAGAGAGCTGGGTGTGTTTAGTCTGGAGAAAAGGAGACTCGGGGGGACCTCACCACACTCTACAACTACCTGAAAGGAGATTGTAGCCAGGTGGGGGTTGGCCTCTTCTTCCAGGCAAGCAGGGGTAGGACAAGAGGAAATGGCCTCGGGCTGTGCCAGGCGAGGCTCAGGTTGGACACCAGGAAGCATTTTTTCCCTGAGAGGGTTGTCAAGCATTGGAGTGGGCTGCCCAGGGACATGGTGGAGTCACCATCCCTAGAAGTGTTCAAGAAATGACTGGACATGGCATGTAGTGCTTTGGTTTAGTTGGCATGCTGGTGTTCAGTCAAAGATAGGACTCTGATTGCAGAGGTCTTTTCCAATCTTAAGGATTCTGTGATTCTTTGAAATAATTTTCATCCTTAAACTTCCCAGACTCCGGTCTGAAGTACCAAAGACCTTTATCCCCGCCTGTCTTGTCCATCACTGTCAGTCAGAAATAACCCCAGAACTCATGTCTTTGAATGTCTCTATTCCTCACCTACCATTTCTGCTTCATTCCTTCCTTCAACAGATTGAGATAGTAGACTTTCTGGAGAAAGTACTTGGAATTACTTTAATCTTTGTGAAATGATTTGCAAGTCTGTGGAACCCTGTAGTTTATAGCTAAGAGACTGATAGAAGGTTACAACCATTGTGTAATTTTTCAGGCAAGATATACTTGAAGCCAAAAATATTATTTCAGGATGAATTTCTGTGCCTGTGCCTATCCCAGAGGTGATGATAGTATAAATAAGGGTTTAAGAATGTGAAACTTAGTACAGTGGAGGTTGATTTAAGTCTCTGGAGTGATGATAATAACACCTAAATATCAGTTCTCTGGTTTTTCTACAGAGAAGAAAAGAAATTCTGAACTGGCAGGTCTATGATATAATACATCAAAAGACGCACTCATGTTTAGTCATATATTTCTACAGATGCATCCCTGTTTTTCTTTCTTCCATTTATAGATACTGTAATTTTTTAAAATGTATTTCTCTTTCAGCCATTAATGAATTTCCTGAAGATATATTTACAAACAAAGAACGTCAGCAAGGAGGAATTCTGCTTCATATCATTGCTGTAAGTCTTTCTCTACTGTTCTTTTTTATATGTTATTTACTTTATTTTTTCTTTTTTATTTTTCATAAGATGCTAATCATGGTAGAGACCTTACTAAGTAGACCTCTGTATATATCAACATGTTTGTAATACTTCGATTTCAGTGTTTCTAATATGTCTATATATAGAGTACAAATGATTAAAAGGTAACATCTTAGGGACATGGTATAGTAGAGGTCTTGGTATTGTCAGATTAATGGTTGGACTTGGTGATCTTAAGAGTTCTTTTCCAACCTAAATGATTCTATGACTGTGATTTATTTAAGAAAATTATGCAAGTCAGAATTTGCAGTGCCTATTAATTTATCCTTGTGGAGATAAAATCCTGGCAGCTTGAATCACAGACATCTGCTTATATTTCATCTTGTATAGGCAGAGTTTGGGATTCCTTTGTTGATGACATTGAGTGTGGTGTGAAAGATCCTTGAGTCCTTTTCTTTCCTTTCATGCCTCTTCACAAATGATGCAATTGTAATTTAAAAAAAAACCCAACCCTGAAGAAATATAGAAAATATCATGTGTAGTTTTATATTTTACCATAGAAAATACAAAGCAAGTAAGGCCTGCAGTCTTCAGTTTTTCATTCACAGCTCAGGGAAAGTGAAGTAAAAAGGACTCATGTTTGATGGACAATGGCAGGATCAGGCCCAGTCCATCGGCACAGCCCATAAAACCACATAAGACAGTGGAGGCATCACATGTGTGCAGAGAACCAGAATCATACCTAACAGTTTTGGTGCAGTGACCTGTGGCCAGGGTCTGCTCATTTCCAGCTGTAATTATTTTCTGTATGTTGTTAATCACCCTGGTGTTACTTTCTGTTTAATTACTTAGCCTGTTAATTAATTGAAAATACAAAGATGACTATATAATTTTTTAAGTCTTATCCCTTGCTTTCCTTTTACGAAGTCTGTTGTGGCACCCTATTCCATCAAACTGTGGTACTTTTAAACTAAATCTTACATTGAAAAATCTGGTTTTATGCAGGGAGATTTTTATTTGGAATGGAATACAAAATGAAGCCATATATTTCTGCTAGTTTGAATAAAGGTAGCATTACCTTTCTTCCTCTTTTCATGTACAAGAAAAATCTGAAGCATTTTCTGAACTTATTTTCTTTACAGGCTCTTTATATGTTCTATGCTTTGGCCATAGTATGTGATGACTTCTTTGTTCCATCCTTAGAGAAAATTTGTGAGGTATGTTAAAGAACTTTATTATTCTTTTGGAAATTTTTTTAGAGACTATTATAAAGTCATACATTTTGTGTAATTGTTCTTTGCAGTTCATTCCTGTCAACTTTTTTACCTTTATTATTTTCAAATGATTGGCACTTCTGTGCAAAAATGAACCTGTGGTCTGTGCACAGTTGTTCCCCTGGCCACACTGAAGCAGAAAAAGTCAGAGATTTAATGATATCAGGTGGCAAAACCCACTCTTAAAATAGCTGAAGCATGTAGCTAGGAGAGATATGAGTTCTGGATGAGTTGGGTTTATTATTGTACTCCTGTTTTGAAATGTCACTTTTGAAAAGAAATCATACGTTGGTAAAATAATATATTGGCTGTGCAAGTCTTACTGCACACCTACCACTGTGTGAGCAAAGAGAAAGGAAATGTAAGAGGTCCTAACACAAAGTGGAGAAAAGGGAGAATGTGTAAGAAAAGTATGCACCTTGGTTTGACATGGAAAGAGAATTCATATTTTATATGCAAAAAAAAAAGTAAATGCAATGCCTTTACATAATTTTGGGAAGACTTTGCAATAATTCCATGTAGGGTTCTAATTAAGATCAGGACAAGGTAGAATTTGTACTTGGCATATAAATGTTGTGTTAAGTTAGACTCTGGTGAAATGCTGCAAAACGAATACAAAATACAGATATTAATTCCTTTTTGACATCAAAATGAAAATCTCATCTTCTTTGTTTTTAATCAAAAGTGCGAGTGACCTTTCCCTGAAAAATTCCTGTAGCTAGTTAAAATGTCTTTTTTCCAATGGCTATATGTACCAAATTCCTGTTAGTGTTACTCAGAGCTAAGTACTTACACTTATCATTAGAAGAACAAATGGAAGAATAAGGAAGGTAGTCAGTAATAGTAAGATACTCAATAGGGGTCTTTTCTTCCCATTTTCAGATGTTCTGTTTTCAGCATGCACCTTAGAGACCATATTTAAATCATATCACTTTGTTGCACCAGTTACTGGTTACTGATCCTTCATAAAATCTTTACCTCTTGTCTCATGTTCTGCTGAACATTAGAACAACTAAGCAGAGTTTAGATAGCATGCTTAGGTTTAAGCTCCTGCAAATCTATGACTGGTAGTAGATCAGATTTATGTTTGTTTTGTCAAGTTCTGTAGGATGCCCTTGTCATCAGCTTGAAATGTTTTCATGTAAATTGCATGAGAAGTACAGAATCTTTATGCTTGTCCTTTTGTCACTGACTACTTTTCAATCCTTGAAGGAAAAATCACGTACTAGAGATGAGTCTAGAGACTCTCAAAAAGGAAAACCTGGTCCATAAAACTTGTTTATCATTCAAGGGAAAGATCTTCAGGTGGTGTTAAATTGATGCAGCCCACCTGTGGAGCTACACGTTTATGCTGGTCTGAGAACTCTAGGTTATATCCTATTAGAGCTTAAGAGACACTGTCATAAAAAGAGATGTCTACCATAGCCAGGCCTCTCTGTGTCTAATTGGACTAATTTTATCTGTGTCAGCGGACTCACTTCTGATTAGCACAGTTGTAAAATGAAGCCAGAATCAGTCCAGCTGTTTGTAAGATTTATTCACAGAGGTTTTATTTTTCTCTTATGGATTTTTATTTTCCAGTTTTAGAAGCCCCAATAATTGCCATTAATTCTTGAATTATTGTGTTTAGACTGTCAAAAGTAAATTAATGAAAATAATTTTAGATGTTTACAGTCTTTTTGAATATGCAATGATGTTTTTCCCTGATCAGCTGCATGTAAGCCACAGTTGACTATGCAGTTACATATGTAACTGTAGAACTCCACAATGTAAATACAGTAGCAGTTTTGAAATTACCAATTGTTTTCTTCCAGAAACTACATTTGAGTGAAGATGTTGCTGGAGCCACATTCATGGCAGCAGGCAGCTCCACTCCAGAACTTTTTGCATCTGTTATAGGTATGGAGCCCCTACACAAGCTTTTATTAGATATGCTGTTAAAAAATCAGCAGCAGATCAAGCACAGGTACCCCAAAGTGCTACCATTCTTCTGTCAATGTATAATCAGCAATTGCAGCTGTCAGCTAGTCTGTGGTTCATGGTATAATTAACTACTCAAAATATCTCATGAAACTCTCAGTCTTCTCTCAAAACATAGAGGGTAATGTCTGATTCTGAACACAGGAAGTAAAAGAAGAGATTCATTCAAGTCCCTTGAGAGATAATATGATATATTTGGAAATGGATTAAGAGCAGCCCTGAAGAGAAAGACTTGGGGGTGTTGGATGATGAGAAGCTCATCGTGATCTGCCAGTGTGCAGCCCAACGTGCATTAGCAGCCCAGAAAATCAACTGTGTCCTGGGCTGCATCACAAGAAGCATGGCCAGCAGGCTGAGGGAAGTGATTCTGCCTCTCTGTTCCACTCATGAGACCCCACCTAGAGTACTGCCTCCTCCTCTAGGTTTTGGTTTGGAAGGGACCTTTAAACATCATCTAGTCCAACCCCACTCCATTAAACAGGGACATCTCCATCTAGATCAGGTTGCTCAGAGCAACCTGACCTTTAGTGTTTCCAGGGGTGGGGCCATCTCTGGATAATCTGTGCCATCATCTCACCACTCTCATTGTAAAAGATTTCTTCCTTTTATCTAGTTTGACTCTACCCTCTTTTAATTTAAACCCATTATATGTGGTTCTAGAGGCCCTACTAAAAAATTTGTTCATATCTTTTTTGGAAGATCCCTTTAAGTATTGAAAGGAAGCAACAAGTTCTCCCCAGAGCCTTCATTTCTCCAGGCTGAACAAACTCAACTCTCTCAACCTGTCCTTTGTGGCCCTCTTCTGGACTTATTTCCACAAGTTGAAGTCCTTCCTGTCCTGGGGATCCCAGAGCTGGACTCAGCACTCCAGGTGGGGCCTCATCAGAGCAGAGTAGAGAGATGGAGTCCCCTCCTTTGCCCTGCTGGCCTCGCTGCTTTTGATATAGCCCAGGATACGTTTGGCTTTCTGGGCTGCAAGTGCACATTGCTGGATCATGTCCAGCCTCTCATCCACCAGCACTCCCAAGTCCTTCTTGGCAGGACTGGTCTTAATCCCTTCATCCCCCAGCCTGTTTTGATACCAGGGATCATCATGAACCAGATGCAGAAAGTTGTACTTGGCCTTGTTGAACCTCATAAGGTTCATGTGGACCCACTTCTTGAGCTTGTCCCATGTCCCTCTGGATGGCATCCTGTACCTCAGGTATGGCAACCACGTCTTGGTGTCCACTGCAGAGTTGCTGAGGATGTACTTCGTCCCATGTCTGTGGCACTGATGAAGAAACCAAACAGTACTTGTCCTGCTATGTGCTCCTGAGGGACAGTTCCTGGGAACTGTCACCAATGTCTGTGGGGACTCTCAGCTATTGACCATGCAACCAATTCCTCATTCACCAAACAGTGGGAGACTGTGTCACACATAGATGACATTCATAGCCCTTCCTTCCCTTGTCCACTGATGTAGTCACTCCACCATAGAGGACCACTAGGCTGGTCAGGAAAGAGCTGCCTCTGGTGAATGCATGCTGGTTATCTCTAATCCCCTCCCTGTCCTCTATGGGCCTCAGCACAACTTTTTGTAGGATCTGTTCTGAAGTCATCCCAGGCACAGAGCTGAAGCCGACAAGTCAGTAGTTCCCAGGGTCCTCCTTCCTGCCATTTTTAAAACTGGAAGTGATGTTTCCCTTCTTCCAGTCACCTGGGACTTCACTCAACTACCATAACTTTTCATGTATCATGGAGAGTGGCTTGGCAATTACATCAGCCTCAGGATTCTTGAATACATCATGTCAGCTCCCATGGATATACGTACACATGTTAAGGTTCCTCAGGTGGTCACAAACTTGATCTTCTCTTAGAATGGGAGTGAATTTGCTCCCCTCAGTTCCCATCTTCCAGTCCATCCACTGTTGGAAGATAGATTGTCGGTGGGGACTGAGACAAAATGTTGTTGAGTACCTCAGCCTTTTCCTCATCTGTTGTTACCAGACTGACAGCCTTGTTTATCAGGGGGATATGCTTTCTTTGACCTTCCTTTTCTGGCTCATATACCCGTAGAAGCCCTTGTTATTATTTACATCCCTTTCCAAGTTCATCTCTCCAGCTGTGCCTTAGCCTTTCTGACCAGATCCCTACGTAACCAGGCAGCATCCCTACGTTCTGCCAAGGATACCTGTCCCTGCTTCCACTGTCTGTGGAAGGTTTTCTTGCCATTTAACTTGACCAGCAGGTCTTGACTCAGCCATGCTGGTGTCTTGCCTTCTTTTCCTAATTTCTTACACCTCCAACATGGGTGTTGAGAGCTGTTGTGCTTAATGGAAAACATCCTTAAGCCCAGCCTGTCCTGCTCCCTTGTCCCTTCGGGGTGTTTCTGATAGGGTTCCTGTTGACTAGCTCCTGGAACAGCTGAACGTTTGCTTTCCTAAAATTCAGAGTCCTGACTTTAATTTTTGCCTGACCCATGTCCCTCAAGACTGAAAACTGCACCAGTGCATCATCACTAGTGCCTAGGCTGCCTCCAGTCTTACATGCATTGGTGGCCAACAGGTCCAGTATTGGATTGTCACTGGTAGGGCTATTACCTGGCTTAAGAAGTTATCCTTCATGCACTGCAGGAGTCTCCTGGATGGCCTACAGCTCGTCATGCTACTTTTCCAGCAGGTGTTGGATGGTTGAAGTTTCCCCAGCAGGATGAGAACCTGTGAGCGTGATGCCTCCTGTAGCTGGAGCAAGGTTTTGTCAGTAGGCTTCCCTTGACCAGGTGGCCTGTAGTAGACACAGATAAAGAGGTTCCCTTTGTTGGCTCAGTCTCCAATTCTTATTCATAACCTTTCAGGCCACTCATGGATATTCTTCTGAGACAGCTCTTTAAAGTCTATCCATTTCTTGACGTAGAGTGCAACTGCCCTCTCCCCTCTGTCCTCACCTGTTCCTTCTGAACATCCTGCAGCCATTGATAGAAGCTTGCCAACCATGGGATTTGTCCAGCCAAGTTTGGCAGCTGGATTGTAGCTTTCTAGTAGCATGGTGGCTTAAATTAGATAAATGTCTTTAGTAAAGCCTTCGTTGTGTTTCTGTTACTATCCTGATTGATGTTTTACAAACTTCAAGGAAATACTATCTAAAGGAGTATATCATAGCCTCATATCAGACTTATTGAAAAGCAGCAAGTGTAAGCCTCTAAGGCTCCCTTTAGCAATCATATACCTTTAGCAAAAGTTATCTGGTTGCTCACCTGGAAGAAAGATTTCTGTGCTTTATTATACTGGAAATATGTTCCATGATTCCAATGTGACTGACTGGAGGAGTTTTATGGTCATTAAAATGGATTACTGCACCACTAACAACCAAGCTGTGAAACAGAGAGCTTACTGTTGAACTAACTAGCTAAGAAATAATTTACTTTTAATAAAAGTATTTAAGTAGAGATTTTAAGCCAAAACTGGGTAGCTGCTAGCTAGACTAAAAGTAGAAATTGTTACACAGAGAAGTAAGCATTAATTATGAAACATGTTTTAGTTAAACTT
This sequence comes from Pithys albifrons albifrons, assembly GCF_047495875.1. Lineage (NCBI taxonomy): Eukaryota > Metazoa > Chordata > Aves > Passeriformes > Thamnophilidae > Pithys > Pithys albifrons. The sequence continues at coordinate 16,795,145 of NC_092463.1, read as the reverse complement.
TCAAACAATCTTTTCAAGTAGTATATATTCTAAGTGACCTAAAATGAAATAACAGAGGTAATTATGAATGTTTTGCTCCCTCTGCAGGTGTATTTATCACTCATGGAGATGTAGGAGTAGGGACCATTGTTGGTTCAGCAGTTTTCAACATCCTCTGCATTGTTGGTGTCTGTGGATTGTTTGCAGGACAGGTTAGTAAGATATTTATCTTTATGCAGTTCAATTGCTTACAATGTAGGGGGTTTCATGAGCAAATGTTAAAAAAAACCCAAATAAATAATAGTCAAAGACAGAAATGTCAAGTGTTAGAAAGAATTTGCAAATGCTTTACAAATAGCAAATGTTTCCCAAAAGTTCAGCTATAGTTTCAGCACCCTGTACATGTAGCATACAGAGGAAAAGAGGAAACTCGTTCCTCCTTATACAATACAGTGTGCTTACAGTCAACTGATCAGAGGCGTCTGCTGATCCTTTCTGGTATGGTGATGATTGAAGAATCCAGGGCACAAGCATGACATTTGCTCCATCTACTCAGTACATGCTTAAACTCTATCATATTTTTTCAGGTAGTAAGTGCAAGGTATCAGATATAAATACAAAGAAGAGGGAACAGTTGATTTGCTGCATTACAATGCATTTTACTTTAAAATGGAAATTATTACCAAATCACATATAACTTGTAAGAAATGTATTTCATTAATGGAATTTTCCATAGGATTTTTATTACTGGTGGTTATTATAGCTTCATTATCTTCATTGATATGTCTTCCTGTTAGCATAAAACTGTGTTTGTTTTTGGAATTGTTGCTAATAATACTAATAATTCTGCTCACACACCTAAGTTATTGCCAGGTAGAGGCCTTTTGATGTCTTTAGAATCAAATATTTTTGTTTCCTGAAGGTGTGATGTTTTTCAGGTGGTTTGTCTTACCCAGTGGGCTGTGTTCCGGGATTCTGTATACTACACAATATCTGTGATCATACTTATTGTTGTAAGTAGTTCTCTTATCAATTAATGTGTTTCATTGCTTGAATTTTTGGAAGATCAGCCTGCTAACCATTGATACACACTGGCAAGTAATTATTTTCCATGCTACCTCTACTGACATCTGAAAGCGAGGGCTCAGCTCAACAGTGTGTGGTTCAAATATGAAAATTTCATACAGCCTCACAGAATATGTATCCATCATGTCCATCACTGTCCATTCATCTTGTACCTATGGTTTGTAAAGTTCTGCAGGCTACTGTTAGCAGTGCAGTTAGTACTCTCTTCTGACCTAGGGGACTGCTTGTTGTGGAGATGAAAAATTTTGAGCTGCACTTCTATTTTAAATAGGGAAGGTGGCTGTTACTTGCTCCTTGAGAGTAATTTTCTTTCACAGATTCTGGGTAAGCTTTTCTAAGAAGAGCACAGGTGAGATACCACTCCGTTCATCCAGAGCAGTGTAGTAGTTCCTGAACGTACACATTTAATGTGTCTGGTAGCAAGGCAGGGGAGAATCCACTTAGTCTGTATTTTGCAATAAAAATTAATCCCTAGCTGTGTATTCAGTTACAGGAGTTACATAGGGCAGAGTAAAGTGTGTATAACCACTTGGCCTGAAAGCAGAAGTTAAATAGTTGCCTTTTCTGCTAAAACTAGTCTAGCTGTTAAAAGGACTCCAGAGTTAGGTCTTTTCAGAATAAATGACTTTGCTGTCATTTACACAGCACAGCATGTGGGTACATGTGTGCATATTTGTCTGTTCTTTGCATGCTTGCACCATTTTACTAAATAGTATCTGTAACTGTCACTGACAGGGATCCAAGCCTTTTTCTCTAGGTTTGTGTTTTGTGAGGGCCACAATCCACACAGTGGAAGTTCTGGTTAGAAAGGGTCAAACCTCCAGTAGGTCTGGCTAGATATGGCTGATATGTGCTAAACAATTCAACTGTTTTGCAAGATGGGTCAGAGAAATGGTCAATTTATGTGTTTCCTTTTTTCTGCTTCTTCTAGTTCATATATGATGAGAAAATAGAATGGTAAGTTGTGTAAATTATTCCATACAGTCCTGTATTTGCCATGAGGCTGATCAGTAAACAGAGTTGTAATGTAATTGACTTTTTGATTTTTACACACTGAGAGTATAAGCTGGATTTGCCATCTGGAAAATCTTATGCTTTTTCTTTGGGTTTAGTTTTTATGAGGATCAGGGAAAACTAAAAAAAAAAATTAAGAACTTGGAAGCATTAAAGTACATAGGCTATAGATGAGGCTTGAAGATTCACATATGCAGAGAGGATTACCAAACTTGTTCTGCTCAGCTTCTGACTGTTAACATTTATGGGCATGCAAAGTGTCCCAAAGAACAGTTCAAGGTGTGGAAGATTAGAAACATTTTCTAAAAGAGTGCTGTGAGAGTGTCTGGCCTGTGCTCCAGCACTGAAATTACAAAAGGCCTTGGTAATATGATCCTCAGAGTATGGCTGTGGCTTCAGTGTGCATAGCACATTTCTGAAATATATGCATTGCATTTTATTTGCATGTTTATTGAAACTGTAGAGTCTGCTTCCCCCCTGATTCTGCTGAGACACCATCTAATCTTAATGATGTGAATTCTGTGTACACAAATGTGACTTGTACCAGATGTTTAAGGCATACTCCTACATAAAACTTGTAAAGCATACAGCTGTTTAAATGGCCTCCTAACACTTCTTTTTGTCTCTTTGAGGTGGGAAAGCCTTGTACTCATCATTATGTATTCATTCTACATACTTATCATGAAGTAAGTACTTTTTCTTGGTATTCCTTTTGGGTGTTAACTGACCATCATTCTTTTGGTCTAGTTTTGTCCTTGGCCTTCCTGCATGAGGACAATACAGCCAGTCATGTGTCTTTGTAAGATCGCTTGTTTTTTCATGCTTACTCAGTTTCTTTCTAGATTTGTGATCTGTCAACAGCAGATATTTTCATCCATGCTTTTCATAGTTCATGGAGGTAAATCAGCTTTCAGAAAAAGCTGAGAAAAAAATGTCATTTATACAAAGTTACATGAAAAGTCCACCAGCTACTCTGGATTGTAAGCACGCACCATTTCAGCTGTTACATGTATTTTGTAATCCCTGGAGAACAAGGTCAAGGAACATCAGACAGACTGCTAAGCATGTATTTATATTCAGAGCATCTGATACCAGCTTGTATACTGATATGTTCTTCTGTTGTGTCACTGCCTCTGACAGGAGAGTCAGAGGTCTGACTGTTACTGCAAGTGTCTGTGAGTCCACCCTTCTATTTCAAGTTGCCTAGACATGCCTTGGTGCCTTCCCCTCACAAAGCACCCTTTTCGAACTCCCTTTTCTCCTACATCAAGTCTTAGCAGAGTTCATTGACAGGCCTCTTAGATCCCATCCTAGCGCTAAAATAGATGTGTTCTGCCTTCAGAAGGGTATGGTCATCACTCCCAGAAATGCTCAAGAACCCCTCAAAGGGAACACAGTACTGAGAGAAACAGCAAGGTGAATTGCGAGCTGATGCAGGAGGAAAGAAGCTGCTGTATAGTGAATGTCCTGTCTTCAAAATCCACAGCTCCAGCATTTTGCCTTCACTAAATCTGCTCTAGTGCCTTTTTGCAGTTTGCTGTATATCATGAGAGAATAGACGCAGTCCTTGCTTTCCTGTCAGCTTGCCATTGAATTGGATAGTCCTTTTTCTTCACTTCCTACTAGTTGTCAGAGAACATACATCTAGGCTTTACTGCTTGCCTGCATAAGCTGTTCTCGGACACTTAAAAATTTGCCAAGAAAATGCAAAATGCAGCACTCTCAGACCTTTTCTTTGCACTTTCAGGTACAATGTGAGGATGCAAAATTTCTTCACCCTTAGAAGCAAGAATGTTGGAAATGGTGACACAGTCAACAATGAGCTGGAAGATGGTAATAAATATTATGCTTCTAGTTGTGATGACCCATCCATTCCATTACTATGGAAAGGTAAGGCTGAGCAGACAGGACTTGGAAAAACAGTACTTCACAGGATATCCTATTTTTTTTTAATGTGGATCAGAACAATGTTACTATTCAATCATAAGAAGTGTTAACTTGATAATTCAGTAGATAAAAAAAAATATTTTTTTTAATGTTCTGAAAACAAGCTGCTTTGCACATTGGCAATTTTGCTCCCTTTTTATCTTCTGTTCAGTAATGAGCTACAACATTGTGAAAAAAATTTATTTTTTTGCCAGGGAGAAGGTAATTTTCACTTCAAAAATTACTTTGTAATTAGAAGCTGAGATACAGGTTTTGAAGGCAAGGACATGGGCAGATTGGTGGGCATGAAGGATTACCTGATGGTTCAGATCCTCAGAAGACTGGCTTTCACATATCTAAATAGCTCTGTGTACACTGCCAGGCACGTGTAAAACAGAGAAATGCAGGTTCTTTGCTATCTGTGTTTTTGTCATAAAGGGAAGAAGATGATATCCAGTGTCTGGTACTGAAAGTAAGCAAAGACACCTGGGTATTTTTGACTTTTTTGTAAGCCTGTTTTATCTTTGCCTTACCACTCTTCTGCCATTTCCTCTTCTCTCTGTAGGGCTAAATCATTCCTAGTTTCAAAGCACAAGCCATGTAATTGAGTGAGCACTTGGGTTACTCTTAATAAGTGAGGTCTCCTTGCTTTGTTCTTTGCAGATATCTCCCATTCTAGAAGTCTGAACTCATCAGCAATGTAGGTAGCATTGGAAGGGTCCTCGTGTTACAACAAATGGTGGCAAACAACAATTTAGAGCAGAATTCCACTCTTTTCTGTTTTTAGTATTTAGGCTGGGGTTTCTTTAAGACAGGTCCTGTTACTGGCTACAGGTTTATGCAATGACAGCACACTGCTACTCTGGTCTCAGATATGGGGTTTAGAAAATACTGATTTAAGATTGCTCCTTGTATGACATTGTAGCAGAATTAAATGAAGATGTCTTTGAAATACTTCCATTTTATAATGAACTTTTGTGAACATTGACTATAATATAGTGAAGTCCGTCACTTGGATGTGGAGGTGCGTATGTGCAAGGTTCAGAGGATACCTCCTGGAGCAGGAATGGCTTGTGTATTCAAGTGGGGACATGGGAAAAGGGTTATTCAATGAAAGATATTAGTGGGTTTTACTTCTGAGGCATTTGTTGGGTTCCAGAGTCATTCCCAGCAGGCTCTCCTCTCCAGCCCTTGTAGTAAAGGGATGACAGCACAGAGTGCTTGCCTGTCCACCTATTTCCTTTTCAGGAAATCTGAAGATTATTGAATGCTTGTGAAGAACATGCAAAAAGAAGCAAGAAAGCTATTAAAAACTAGGACTCATGAGAATGATATCTCCACTGGGAACTGTCCACAGCAGATTTCTTCTCTCATTTTCCTCAAAGATGCACTGGGACTGCAGTTTGTCAGATTCCCTTTGCGTTCTCCAGCACCCATTATGCAAATACATGCTGCACTGGAGGGACCATTGTTTAAAGTGTGGGAGCAAACATGCCTGACATGAGAGAGGACAGAGGAAGAAGAGATTAAGGATTTGGAGTGAGCAGTGGGAGAGGAGGATGGGTGTTAGCCTAGCTGCTTTATAGATGGATGCTCTATCTGTCAAGAAGCTGTCCTAGAAAACTATCACATGACAGCCTCTTACTTCTCCCTGTTGCTGAGGCAAAATACGCTGTGACCTGTCAGTGACTCCCTGTTAGCTGAGACTTGGCTGGCTTCACAAGATGGGCTGCATCCTTCCCAGCAGCAGCTTTCAGAAAGGAGCACTGCTAGTAGCAGAGAGAGAACTAGAGAACTAGAGCTGGCTTTTGCCTTACCTTCAGCCAGTGGTTAGCAGCTTTCAGGATCCACCAAAAAAACCTCCCTTGGCTTCACCTAGGTGTAGGTCTAACCTTAATCTGATTTTCAAGAATAGGAAAGTCTGATTACTTCCCACAAATGAACAGTTGCTTTGGGCGAAGAACTGTCATTCTACCAAGGATAGTTAGTCTTTTGCTCAGAGTGCAGATAAAAGGTGGATTCACATGCTGCAAAGTTCTTTTATGCTTGTGAATTTTGTTACTTTCAAGAGTTTCCTATGGTACAGTATAAAAGCTTCCATCACTCAAGTTTCAGAGATAAAAAGAAGAGCTTTTCACCATAAGAAAAATTCCATTTCAAGGTTGAGTTCTACACATAGAGGTGAAGGTGAAATCATTGTACTTTGTAAGTACTGCTCTGGTTTTCAAAGTACAAATACGTGCTACCCTTGGCTTTTATTATGTTGACCCAAATTTCCACCAGGTGGCATGGTTCAATTCCTGCCTGAAACCAGAAGCTCTTGGAAAAAATGGGTTTCTGAGGGCCTCATCAGAGCTGAAGTCATCAGGCTTTCTGTTGATTTTGACAGGGTTGTTGGTGATGAGCCTTTGTAGGGAGCAGAATGCTTAGGTAAGTTTGTTGAAAAGAAAAGCTGTTCTCAGTGGATGTTTTTACTAAGTATTATCACGAACAAGAAGTGTAAAAGCCCTTTCTCTGTTTCACATTTCTTAAAACAAGTTTTAGGTGGAATCCATACTATATGAAGCTAAGGTATAAATATTTATGGGCACAGAGAGTCAGACTGAAAAGCTGTTATGAAAATAATAAGAGCAACATGCTGCAGTTAGGTCAACATAAATGCAGTTACTTATATATCTATTTCTTGTGAGGTATTCTGTATCAGTCTCTATCATGGTACTTTATAAAGGTGAGTATGTTTGCTCACTGTTTACTTAGGGCTCTGAGAAACCATTTCAGAGTAACTTTAGTGCTTGCATGTTTTTCTTTACATTGTTGGATGAAGCATTTTGGGTACTTCTCTGGAGAAACTCACTTGAAAGCAGTTAATCTGATGAGACTGTTAATATCTGGCCTTTCTGCCTTAGCAGCATTACTATCAAACATTTGTTTTTCTTTGTCTAACTAAAGCAAATGTTAAGCTGATGTGGTTGAGTCCTCTTTTGTGAGGATTGGTTCCTAGGTACCCTTCTGTGGGGATTGATTCCTAGGAAGCTCATTTGGCTGTATATTCCTTCACAGAAAACTCTGAGAATCAGTGGAATGGATGTGCTTCTTATTTGCGTCATCAGCTGCAGTTTTCAGTGAGGTTAACTTGGCTTACATATTGGAGAGGGGGGGAGGATAATTACTCCTTCACATTTAGCAAATGTAAAATTACTACTAGTTCTATTCTGCATTACAGATACTAAGCAGAAAGACAAGACTACAGAATGAATTCTTGGAGTAGGACACATTTCTTTGTGAAACTAAAGATCTCTTTATGGCGCTTTCAGGTGACCCCAGTGTACTCTTTGAAAACTCATTTTAGTGAAATAAAGCAGGACACTCAAATGCCGAAGGGTAAAAGTTACTGATGTTTATTGGTGATTTACCAGCTTGCTAAGTTTTTCTTGCTGAATCATAATGGAGGATATATTTCTTCACCTTCAAATATGTTAGACAATATTTGAGACAGCAAAACCTTTATTGTGTGATGTGATTTAGATGCATGCATGGATCCTGTCTTTTTCCTGAAAAACAGAAATATTTCAACACTGTAACAATACAAAAGAATAACAATGTAGACTACTGTGTGTTTAGAACTGGTCCATTTTAATTCCATTGTTTGAGTTGAATGTTTTCTTAGATTTGAAGTGAAATATAGTTTTCTTAGACTTGAAGGGAAATATAGTTAAGGAAGATGAGGAGAAGGCTGAGGTACTTAACACCTACTTTGCCTCAGTTTTCACCAGTAGGACAGGTGGCCCTCAAGACAACTGGCCTCTGGAGCTGGTAGACAGGGAGAGGGAGCTGAATAGCCCTCCTGTATTCCAGGAGGAAATAGTTACTGACTTACAGAGCCAGCTGGATCCTAACAAGTCTATGGGACCAGATGGGATCCATCCCAGGGTGATGAGGGAGCTGGCAGAAGAGCTTGCCAAACCACTCTCCATCATATTCCAACAGTCCTGGCTCTCTGGGGAGGTCCCAGATGATTGGAGGTTGGCGAATGTCACCCCAATCCACAAAAAGGGCTGCACGCAGGACCCTGGCAACTACAGGCCTGTCAGCCTGACCTCCGTGCCTGGCAGGGTTATGGAGCAGTTCATCCTGAGTGCAATCACACAGCCCCTTCAGGGTGGACAAGGGATTAGACCCAGCCAGCATGGGTTTAGGAGGGGCAGGTCCTGTCTGACCAACCTGATCTCTTTTTACGATCAGGTGACCCACCTGGTGGATGAGGGGAAGGCTGTGGATGTGGTCTATCTGGACTTCAGCAAGGCCTTTGACACTGTCTCCCATAATATACTCCTGAAACAGCTGGTAGCCCATGGCCTGGACAAGTGTACCCTCTCCTGGATTAAGAGCTGTCTGGAGGGTCGGACCCAGAGAGTGCTGGTGAACGGAGCTGCATCCAGCTGGCGGCCAGTCACCAGTGGTGTTCCCCAGGGGTCTGTATTGGGTCCAGTCCTGTTTAACATCTTTATTGATGATTTAGATGAGGGGATTGAGTCCATCATCAGCAAATTTGCTGATGACACCAAGCTGGGAGGAAGTGTCGATCTGCTGGAAGGCAGGAGGGCTCTGCAGAGGGATCTGGATAGACTTGAGAGATGGGCTGATTCCAATGGGATGAAGTTCAATAAGGCCAAGTGCCGGGTCCTGCACTTTGGCCACAACAACCCCATGCAGCGCTACAGGCTGGGCACAGAGTGGCTGGAGAGCAGCCAGGCAGAAAGGGACCTTAGAGTACTAATTGACAGGAAGCTCAACATGAGCCAACAGTGTGCCCAGGTGGCCAAGAAGGCCAATGGGATCCTGTCCTGTATCAAAAATAGCGTGGCCAGCAGGACCAGGGAAGTGATCCTTCCCCTGTACTCTGCGTTGGTGAGGCCACACCTTGAGTATTGTGTTCATTTCTGGGCCCCTCAGTTCAGAAAGGATATTGAGGTGCTGGAGCAATTCCAGAGGAAAGCAACAAGGCTGGTGAAGGGACTGGAGCACAAGCCCTATGGGGAGAGGCTGAGGGAGCTGGGGTTGTTTAGCCTGGAGAAGAGGAGGCTCAGAGGTGACCTCATCACTGTCTATAACTACCTGAAGGGAAGTTATAGCCAGGTGGGGGGGGCTGGTCTCTTCTCCCAGGCACTCAGCAATAGGACAAGGGGGCACAGGCTTAAGCTCTGCCAGGGGAAATTTAAGTTGGATATCAGAAAAAAATTCTTTCCAGAGAGAGTAATCAGGCATTGGAATGGGCTGCCCAGAGAGGTGGTGGATTCACCATCCCTGGAGATTTTTAAACACAGATTTGACGTGGCGCTGAGTGCCATGATCTGGTAAATGGACTAGAGTTGGACCAAGGGTTGGACTTGATGATCTTGGAGGTCTTTTCCAACCCAATCGATTCTATGATTCTATGATTCTATTTCCTTTGCTTCCTGAGTGGAACCATGCACTAATTATCTTTCACTTCTATCTCCTCTTCTTAATGTAAGTAACAATGCAAAAGGGAAGGGAGAGGGGGAGGCCAAGCTAAGCAAAGCAGAAAACAAGCAGCAAAGAACTTTTTTTTCTCTACAATATTATATATAATAATTAACATTTATTACAGTAGTATGCATATTTCCTGCCCTGCTTTCTAACACCACATGAGTATGTCTCCTGTCTGCTGAGCCTTACTCTGCTTTCTGTGTGTAGTCTGTAGCATTTATGAGAATATTGGTTTGTTGTTGAGCTTTTAAAGTCCTTGCCTGTACTTGTGTTGATTCCAAATATAACTTTGTCTCTGTGTTCTTAACATGGTGGAACTTGGTTAACTTTGTAATCTTAACCTTGGTGTATGTTCCTTTAAATTGACAAAGGCTTACTTACAGCATACATTTGTTCTTGACAATTGTTGCTTTTCATCGTTTCAAATCTTGCCATGGTAGAAATATTGGTAATACTCTGTGAAGGTAAAGTGAAGATTTCCAGAAGGAGTGAGCACAACATTAGGGACTTCTGGATGTGCAGCACCTTGATCCAATGGGATAGCTTTAGAAGTTTCAGGAGTGCTGTCTACACTGCCACCCTGGAAGTGCTTTCAGAGATGGTGTACCAAACCACAGTGGGACATAAGCAAAGAAAACTGGTACTACAGTGTGAATGGCTGGGTAAAAACTGCTCCCACTCACTTGAGAGTGGCTTGGGGGGGCTACCTTAGTAGAGTGAGATCCCTTTGCAGCACGTGATCTGAACAAAGTGGACAACTGATGAGGAGATCCACCCGGCTGCAGAAATACTACAGAAAAGTCACTCATAAATTCAAGCATTCAGATGACTATTCCCCCCACCAGAAACAGAAAAGGACTCTGAGCAATGGAAAGCATGGTAAGATCAGTTAACACTGCTAACTCTGTCCATTGTGATCAATAGTGAAGGGGATACAGCAGTATGGCAAGAACAGTGTTGTGATGGTGGATGAGATAATCTGCTCCAGTCCCCCCAAGTACCGGTTCCCCGAAGCTGGATTACGGATCATGATAACGAATAAGTTTGGACCACGCACCAGAATGCGAATGGCAAGCCGACTCATCATTAATGAGGTAGGGTCACTAAGAAAAGTCAATGACCATGAGGCAGAGGGATTACCAAACAGCTGTGCTATGCTCACAGTGATTTTGGAACTTAGATTCTCCCATGTTCCTACAGATGGGATAGAGCTGTGTGACAGCAGATTTGAAGACTGATTCCCAAGGGGTGATGCTGCCTGTTTTGATTGGGTAACAGTCAAAAAGGAGGGACTACATTATCTCCCTGACAGAAGATGTTTATTTCAGAGAGTATGTGTGTTTATATGTGCACATTTGGATCTTATTTGCAGAAGAATAATTGGTTGGATCATTACAGAAGTGGTCAGGCTAAGGAAGGATAATGAAGAGGGCAACCAAAATTCTGTTAGAATTGCTCTTATATTAGCAACACCTCAGGATCACCGCAGAGATTTGCCTACCCTCTTTAGTATTTGCTGGAGTCTTTCATAAGCCAGCTCTAATGGTGCAGAGATGTCTTGAGTGTTACCACTAGATTAAGGGTGCTATTGCTCATTTGTGTGGGAACTGCTGAGCGAGAAATGCTTTAGACTAACCATGTTCATTAAAACATGGTGTGGAAGAATAAATATTGCAACATTCTCCCTCATGGCTTGAAAGACTCCTGCCATTAATTCTGAGGTGGATGGTCAAAACTAGCCTGATGAAGACAGGTAGGCCATTGACAAGTTTGTTGCTGACTGAAAGAAAAGCTTTGTGGAGAAACTTCATGGCTCATGGGCTTGGGGCTGGACAGACAGCAAGACTAAGATTTTGCAAAGTCAATATTTTCCAAACTATGACAGCTCTGTCTTTGACACTGTGCAGCGCCAGCGGTTAATCCAGTCTGCCAACGGCTCAAGCAAAGCACTTCAGAACAGGAGACAAGAGAATATCGAAAATGGAAACATCCCTGTGGGGACCCAAGAGGAGGAGAATGAACAGGATACTCTTTCTCCATTTTCAGTGCCAGGTAAGGCTTAATTTTCAGGTGTTTATAGTACCAAAACAGAAGATAATTTAAATGCCAAACACTGGCTTGTAAGAAGAGACAATATTTGTGGAGAGAGAGAGGAGGAAAGGCGTTGGTTTGACTGTATGAAGGCTGATTTGATGACAGTAAAACTGGGCTGGAGGCTGTGTCCTAAAGGTGTATTTCAGCCATCATGAACAATAATGGTGGCAGTGCTGTTTTGCCAGAGGCAAAGTGAAAGCATGTAAGGCAGGTTTATATTAAAAACTATGCGGGACTGACCTGATGGGCACTGCACTACTACTAATTTTTACGTCAACAGTTAGTAATGATCTACTGGAATTGGCTAGGCCAAAGGCAGCTAGGTGTATAAATATAAAATAAATTGATTTAGTGACTGTAGGGGAGAATTCTTATATGCAGAAGAGGAAAGGTTTAGGGGGAGAAAGTGTGTTTAAAATTGTTGGAATAGCTGTATGCAATAGTAATCACCTTTTGAAATTTTTTTGAAATTCTGTGGTGTGAAGGGCTATGTAGATAACCAACCTTCTTACGCTGTTGCCCTTAGCACATTGCAGGTTGACTCTCATCCACATGCTTTGGAGATTAGGCAGCAGAGATTAGATCACCCGTCACAGACATGTAGTCAGGAGTTGTCTGTCACAGTGGTTGGTTAACGCAAATATTACTTGGCATAAATGAGTATCACATGCAGTGAAAAAGAAGGGAGAATTTGCCAGGTTGTATACGATTCTAGTTTCTTACAGATCTCCTTGCTTCAGGTGCTATCATTTTAGAAGAAATATTTGTGATTGAACAAACACTGAAGCATACTGTGTGAAGACTAGATGAAACTGTATTTTCAGGTGTTACTGCGCTCCCACAGGAGCTTCTTGCAGCCAGAGGTTGTGAATTGCAGTGAAGAATGAAAACAGATTAATTCACTGAAGATAGGCCCACTAGATGGGCTTCTGATAATTAATGAGATAATGTAAAACTATTTTTATTGTACAGTGAAGTAAGAGGATCTAAGTCAATAATATGCTTGTACATGTGAACACATTGTTAATGACTGTAGTAATAATAATGTGTGCGTGTGGCTCGGCTTCGTGAACGAAGACTTGGGAAGGGCTCTCCCCACATGGGTGTGCCCTTCCAGCCTGCACAGTGGATTTTAGGTGAGGCTCAGCATGCACAGAACTGGCCCCACCGTTTAAGTCCTGAGGTTCATCTGCCACAGCCGAGCGAGCTTGGACAGTGCCAGTGAAGTCCTCAGGACTAGAACCTACAGCACCCGGCATTTCCCAGGAGGTCTCCCATCCAAGTACTAACCGAGGCTGACCCTGCTTAGCTTCCGAGATCTGACGGGATCGGATGTCAGGGAGGCATTTAACTGCACTAGTAATAATAATAACATATTGTAATAAACAACATCTAAAAAAGCAAAAATGTCTCCCCAACCATTTAAAAAAAATCAAAGAATTCTGGAATCATTAAGGTTGGAAAAAGAACTCTAAGATCATTGAGTCCAACTGTTAACCCAATGCTGCCAAGTCCTTCACTAAACTGTGTCCCTAAGTACCACATTTTGCACGTTTTTCTTAACATTTCCAGAGACAGTGATTCTACTACTTCCACAACCAGCCTATTCCAAACCTTGACTACCCTTGCATGTGTTGGCAAAGATTCTTAAACTGAGATGTTTTGAGCAAGTTTTTGGATACCAGTTTTGATCAGGGTGGTGCAATCATGCATTTCTTCCTACATTCCAGACAACTTCTTTATGAATAAAAAGTAGGTTTCAAACAGAGCTTCCTAAGTGTGTGACATTCACTATAGGTAGAATGGTTTGAACTAAGGAGGGAGTTATTAGTTATGCCATTGGTCTTCTTTAAATGCAGTTTTTCTGCATTTTTGAGAAAGATAAGATTTTTGAAAGATATATGAGGTGTAACAGGCCAAAGTGGAACCAGTGATGCTACAGGTGATACTGAATGGAGCAAAAGTTCAACATGAGCTCAAAAGAGTTGTGTAAAAGTGGTAAAACTGTTGTGCAAAATCCTCATCATTATCTTCAGGTTTCGTTACTCCCGTTGTCTAGAGATGATGATCTATTGGTTGGATTCTCATTGCTCAACTCATATATTCTGAGAAGAATTCCTTTCTTTTGCCTTCAAAAGTACCACTTCAATAAGTTTGCAGAAAATGTGAGGAGCCAGCATCATGCTTTGTTGTTGTTTAAGTGCTGTGGCACAATCCATAGCCTAAAAATACGCTGACATTTAAAACTGGCTTTAGGGAAAAGGTAGTTTGCAGGCAGTTTCCCAGAATCCCCTCTGTTTTTCTTTGATATATTTTCAGGCCAGAAGGAAGGCACATACATTTTCTAAAGATCAGAAGTTCATGCATTCTTTCAGTACTATAAAGAGTTCCGTGAAGAACAGGCTTTCACTTTTCAATAGAACTTTCCAATTCACCTGCTTACTATATCCTAAGGAGAAAATTCACTCTAGTATTTTAGGAGCTGCAACTGAAATGGCTATGAACTGGCCTAACCCCCTTCTCTTATGCTGTTTTATAGTCACCTTTTTTAGCCTAGTTTGAGATTTTTTTCCTTCAAATTGCATGTTCTAGATCCTTTTGCAAGAACAAGTTGGTTTTTTTCCTGAAACAGAGGTAAAAGTAAGTGAAATTTAAAGCACTGCACCATCTCTGAATGATTCCCAGTAATTGTGTGGCATCTCCAGGTTTTGCATTTTGTTGTTTTTTATCTTCTGTCAACAGCAATCCTCACAATTAATGCAGACCTTTAGCATGTAGAAACAAGGAATAAATTTGTTACATGAAAACAGTCACAAACTGTTCCAGCCTATTTCTCCTTTGTGAAAAAAAACTGAGAGATTCACCCCCAGGGTGTTGTTCAGGCCCATTTTGAAACAGGAGAAACATAGTTTTTGTGGAAACTGCATAAGATATCTTTCAAACTAACCTTTGCCTTTGGTTTCTATGGGGGAAAAAACATTCCCTTTAAAAGAGGAATTTCTTTCTTGACCTAACCTTTAGGCTGTGATGATTATCTTCCAGGAGAAAGGCTTATTTGAAGCTTTGCAATTTGATTATTCTACAGTTGTTTGTAAACAGATCTTAAATAAAACCCACCCCGCAGCTCAGAATAAAGCAGGATGAAACTGAGCAGGCATATGTTGACAACAAAATGATGTGTTAAAGCCCTTGCATAGCTCAGGAGTCCTTTAGAGCCCAGACTCAAAAAAACACTTCTGTGCAGCTCTTAATGGATGCTTAAATCCCTTCCACTGTCACATGTTCAGCACCCTTTAAAATACTCCATGTTCTCAGCTCCTGCTCTTTTCACAGAAGGGAAGAACTCCTTCTCTTGCAGGACTGGAGCATGGGTGCTTTATGTAAGTCGTGATGGTGTTAGCTAAAATAGAAATAATAATTCCTAGAGCTAAAATGAGATGGCAATAAAGGAGATCAGCAATTCTGCCCATTTTTGTATGGATCCACCATAGAAAGATAACATGTAGGGTAGAAGCAAAAAAAAAAAATTAACAGTATCTACTAAAAACATTTAAAATTCTTGTACTCATTCAAACCGAATGTTTGTCTTGCTCAATATTTCTGACTCCAGCCATGATTTTATGAAGAAACCTGGGGAAGAAAGAGATAGGACAAGTCGGTGTACAGATGTTTTCAGCTGATGGAACTTCTTGGATTCAGTGCAAAATTTTAATTTAAAATACCTTAGTGTATTTCTTCTTCATAACCTGTCTAATTTTCACTGAATCTTTGCAAATATTTAACACACACAGCATCCTTTGGGAAGGTGTTTCATGGTTTTGGGAAGAACCATCTCTTTTTACATCCTTTGAACTTGGCTGCAATGAGCTTCACTTATTGTCTTCTTTTATTGGAAACACAGTGAAGAAGGCAGACCCGGTGTACCTCACTTGAACACCCAGGATGCTTTGTATCTTTGTTATATCACCGATGGAGTTGCATGTCCTCAAGGCTGAGCTAGAGGCAGAAAGGAGTTCCATGTAGAAATCTCTCCAGTTTGTCTCTGATGCAGAGAGTTCTCTTAGCTTCTCTGCTATGCCCCATCTTCTCTCAGTGCTCCTTTATACTTTGATCACTAGTGGACCCAGAATGCTTCCTGCTCCTAATGTATTTTAAGTAAGATTTGTTGTGAATTTTGATTCTTCTTTGTAGTTGTTCCTCAGGCTGTGTTGTTGGCCTGCTTTATGGTACTTTTGCCAAAGACTGGAAACAAGACTTAGGTGACTTAAGGAGTTAGGAAGAGAGCTAGTTTCCATAACTCCTTTGATGTTGCAAGAGACTTCTTCTTCCAAGAAGGTAATTCAGAGGAGGATTCAACTGTAGTATTACAAAATGGCTTTTTGGAAGAGCTTTCTCTTGCCACTGCCTATGTAATAGCACATCTACCTTAGAATTTTATTTCAGAACAAAAGTGTTCTTCTGGGGCACCTCTCACTGTTGACCTCATGTACTGCAATTTGATTTGCATCATGCTTTTGGAGGTCACAAATCTGACTCCTTTTGTGGAAAACTGAACCTGAAACAGTGTTGCAGAGGAGCAGTGAGTGTACTCCTTGGAAGAGGATGCACTGGATAGGTTGGAAGAGAACTGGTCAAAGACTGAATTTAGTAACTCATCACTTAATTATGAAATGGCAAAAGAGAGTCTTGAGGAAGTCTATAAATGCCAGTTCTCCCTTAAAATTTGATTAAGTAGACAACGAGGTTATACAAAATAAACCAGGCCAATATCCAACCAAGTCTAACAAGATATGGGGAGTATTTCTGCATTTTACTTTTGTTGAATATTGTCCTGTGTAAACCTATTGTGACTGAGAGTAAAGCTTGTTTGTCTGTACTAGAGCAAATTCGTTTTTCTGGACCAGCTTTCACTGCGCCAAAAATTTTTATTTGAAAGTTATTGACATAAATCCAAATATACAAAGTGTGGTAAAAGCACAAGCTTAGAATAGAAATCTGAGTAGTTTTGGACAGATCTCATGGTCTTGAATTTGCAACTTTTATTCTGGAAAATGGAACTTCCGAGAAGAGTATCAGTAGTTTGGAAAATAGTCTGTTTTGGATGAGGATGAGAAGTAAAACCTCAGTGTTTTCCAGAGGAAAAGAAAACTGTTTCCAAAGATGTGTTGCAGGAGGACTGAAACAAAATACTTTAATATGTGTGTTGCCAACTTGGAAGGGTGGCAAAGGTTGGGCCTCCTTGAATACCCATTTACACACTATGTAGCCTTTTTCTAGTGTTCGTGTGGTAACACAGAGTCTATTGCCTTCACAATTCCTAAGAAAAGTTGTAGAGCTGAAATCAATAAGGATTTTCCAAGGAGGTGGAGAGTCAGCTGCTGTGTAATTTTCCTAACAGCAAATTGAAAAACATTTTCTCAGATTTTTTCTTATTTTGCAACAAATACACTTTTCAGTGGAAAATTCACAATAGATCTAATTTGTTATATCTGTTTCAGTTCTTTCTGCCTTGAGTCCCATATTTGGGACAAAAATTGTATTTCTCTCTTGTGTTTTTGGATACTGCACATGACTAGACATGATTTCATATTGTCTAATTCACATATATTGAAGTTTTCTAGTCAGTCTGAATTCTGATGAACAGCAGCAGAAATAGCAGAACAATAGCAGAAATTTACTTGCTGTTTGGGTTTTTATAAAGCTGAGTGAAAAGTTACCAAATTTAACTACCTACAATAGCTTAGAGGTGACTCCTGATGGTGTAGTTGCAGACTCCAGTCTGTCTAAACTTAAAAAAGTCTTTTCTATACAGCTTATTCACTAGGACATGTGGGCTCTCTGCACTTTATGGCTTTGAAAGTTCTGCTTCAGACTAGTTCTAACCTGATCCCATTATTATTTGGAGCACTTTTAAGTTTGTGTCTCTGATTCAGCTTTATACCAAGGGAATCTTACTGGTGTGATGCAAGGCTGCTGTGTTGAAAACTAAAATACAGTAAATTGCAAACCAAAATACACTAAATGGGGATAGTCAGCAGTTATGTAAAGAGAATACTTCTGATCTGAAGGTAAACACAAATGTAGTTTCATACTTTTACACTGAGTTCTTCTCAGCTCTGTGTGAATGTTGTGAATAGGGCAGTATTTTCTTTAGTTCCTTAAGGAAATACTCATTTCTTCTCAGTGCTGTGATGTTTGTTGTTCACCAGGAGACTATCTGTATGTGAAAGTCATTATTGTGAGCATAACATCTGGGAAGATGACTAGCCCAGAAATGCATTGAAAATTAGCAAAGGGCTCTTTGTTGTAGGGCTGCTGCTTCATTTTCAGAAACATGGTAATCAAGCTCTTCTATAATGATACCTCTCTGAAATACTTGGCATTTTAGCCTTCCAAATATCTGTGGAAACAGAAAAAAAAAATAGATCTATAAAGCAGTAAAAGCAACTTCATGCAAAAAAACCCTCATCTTTCTGTTTTGCAGCAGAGCAAAGTGAATTGAATATAGACCAGTGTTGCTTTCTGTAGTAAAGCAATATTCTTTTATTATTGTTGTGGGGAGTGCAAAATGCACCTTTACTCAGCTATGTGGGTTGCTGCAGGAGTCTTTAGAGCCAGAGCTCACAGGAGGGGCTGGAACCACTATTAAAGCAACTGTGCTGAAGTCTTGTAAGGAAGAGAACAGCTGTGTATCAAATGAGACATAATTTTCTTCCTTGTGGGTGTACTAGGGAGCTGTGCAACACTTGTAAAACAATTTTTCATGAGCTACAAGTATACTCCACTTTAACAAATCTGTCATTAAATCCTTCTAATGATTATTTTAGAGTGGATGAACAAACCCAAAACAACAGAATAGCAAAAGAAGTAATTTTGAAAGATTAAAAAAAATACGTTTTCAAATGATATATTGTTTTTGCACTCATCCAAGCTATGTGAAATGAATAAAGTAATCAGTTTCCTAAGAAAATAAAGTCTCACTTCATTGAGGTTACTGTTGATTATACTTAATAAATTCTCAAAAACTGCTTAGAGTAGACTTCTTTAGCACTGGGTGCCACACAGGTTCTGTGACCCAACATTGTAAGAGCTGAATAAAATGGCCCGAGGCAGAACCAAGGCCAGATACACTTAAGGCTTTATACAAAAGTTTATAAAGCAAACCCTGACACAAGAGAAAAGCTAATGTGGAATGTGTCAAGTAGGCTGCTTTGGCCATAGTGGCTCAGAACTATTCCAGGCTCACTGCAATGACCATTCAGCTTCTCTGTTAACCTAGAAAACAGAATTACAAGGAGCTGTTGGTCCC
The DNA here is from genome assembly GCF_047495875.1 of Pithys albifrons albifrons. Lineage (NCBI taxonomy): Eukaryota > Metazoa > Chordata > Aves > Passeriformes > Thamnophilidae > Pithys > Pithys albifrons. The sequence continues at coordinate 16,776,229 of NC_092463.1, read as the reverse complement.
CAAAGTCTCAAGCCTAGCTGCCATGTAATAAACACAAATGTCTCTGCCACAAACCATCTAGCTGTTAAAAAGCAGTTTCAGCAGTGTGGATAAAGCATCACCACTAATAGAGCCAGAAATTTTAATCTGACACATGTCCATTCAAACTCAGCAAAGATGATGGAAACACAAGTCTTCCTCCACTAGGACTCAGGTAATGCCAGGGGTAAGGCTCTGTGCATTCTCAGTTGAGCATTTGTTTGAATAATTCAGGGTACTAGACAGGATCCCTGACAAGATAAATATTCCCCAGCAGAGGCTGAGTACATTTATTCTCTACTTGTTCTTCAGGTGATTCCCTTATTTATGTTATTGAAAAGAGAAATGGGACTACCTATGTGTAGCAGCACCAAAGTCCTTCAGATTGCATCCACATAGATCAGAATCAGATCCATAATTTTTTCCTGTCCATCATCCACTGACTGTGCCTTTGGAATTACATACTGAGGAAAATACTGGCCTAGGCCATGCTGACTCGTTTGACTGTGAACCAAGCCTATCAAGTTGAGTAGGCAAAGACAAATCAGCTAGCTAGGAGTCTTCTAATGATCCAAACTGCAACAAATTAAACGGGAGGAGGTCTGTTACCGTAGGATATTTCATAGGATATTTACAGCCTTGTTAACAGAATTAAAGTGAGAAGTGTCATGTTCTGGACTGAGCAGATAAAAGATGGCTGTTTTCAAAAACATCTGTGTAGCAACATATGTCACCAGAGGGGAAAAGGTTTTTCTGTAAAATCTGTAATAGATCCCGACTGATAAGTAAAATTCTAGAATTAGAATTGACCCTAAGAGACTTCAGTAGTTCTATGCATTACAAGTTCCACAGCTACAAGCAGCTAAATGTGAAAAAAGAGCCAAGCTTAGTCTAAGATTTCCTTGTGGGTGATGGTACCTCTGAATTCACGTGGAAATCTTAAGAAGCTGTTTCATAACTCAGACAAGAAAATTTAGTGCTAGAATATGTATCAAAGTAAACTAATGAAGACTTCCATTTGGACTCACCAAGTTAAATTAGACTAGTAAGTAGCCTCATAAATTACAAAAGTATTATTAATTTTTAGATGTTTAATATTTAGTTTCACTGTATCTGACATATATTGGTCCAGAGGAATGATACCAATCTAATTAAATTCACTGACAAAAATTCCCATTTAAACACATCCTAAATTTCAAAGTCTTTGCTGAAAGAAAATTTCTGGTAAAGTTGATAGGAGCTTTCACTGATTATTAACTGCTCTTTATAATTCAACTAAATAACTTCACGTGAAGACATACCTGATAATTTTTTTCGATGTTATCAATTACTTTATACAAAATGGCACATTTTACTAGATCTCATGCATAGCAGTATCAGTTAATGCAATAAATCCCTACTATCAGAATTCTAGCAAAATGTAAAGAAAACCCAAATAAAAGTGACCATGATATTGGCTGTGATACTCTCATTTAGCCTGATAAACAAATCTGTTATCCTGCTCGAAGGATACTTCATTAACCATATAAGTAGTAACCCATTTACTTATGGCCCAATTATAAAATAATTCTCTTTTATGTATTGAGATTTATGCACACATTTACAGTACTATAAATTTTTTAAAAATGAGAAGGTGCATACTTGTCTTCAGTGATGACAGTTCTCGGGTATTTCTCACCATCTGATTTTGGAGAGCTTTATACAGAGAGTCACTATATTCAGTTTCCTTTTACAGAAGATGAGAGACCATCTTAAGGTGGTGCTGTGTGCAGTTGGAGAAAGTTAGCAACTCTAGATCTCCTAATAGTTTATTTCAAGTTCTGCCCAAGTGAGCACAGTGAGGTGTGTGAAAAAAAGTTTGCCATGTTCATAGGTTGTCTGTGCTTCTGTTTTCTGTGAGAGTATTTTCTGTAGCTGCACAGAATGTACAAGTTATTTTCACTATTTGTATTTCAGTGTTCCTTTTAAGGTGAGATGAATGGGGGTTTTGGTTGTTTCTTTTGGTTTATTTTTTTTTTTAATTCTGGATTAATAGTCATACAGACATTTGAAAGAGCAACAAACCTGACTTAATTTTGGTTTTAAAATCAGCCATGCTTATAAATCATTGCAATTCTTTCAAGGGTTTATGTTGACCTTGGCAGGCTTAACTGTGAGATTCTGGATGTGCATAAAGAACTTGGCTGAGAGTGATGAGGTCAAGTCTAGTTGAAAGCTACACTGGAAAATGAGCTGACATGCACAATTGTAAACATCCTACTGGGATCATCTGCTGTGCTCAAAGATGTGTAACTGGGCCTGGGATAGTGATGGGAATGCTAAACTGTTTCTTTCCTTTGTCCTGCAGATGGAAAAATGAACAAAATTAAATGGGTTTTGACATGGCCATTGATATTCTTGCTCTTTACCACCATTCCAAACTGCAGCAAACCACGCTGGGAGAAGTGCTTTATGCTGACATTCATCTTGTCCACTTTCTGGATTGCCTTGTTCTCCTACTTCATGGTGTGGATGGTAAGTGTCCGTAGCAGAACTTCATGCTGAGTGAAATGCGCTTCTCAAAACAGATAACGGATCTTTTGTTCATTTGTTATAGAAAGGCATGTAATTGTAGTGTAGTCTCTTCAGCTCATACTCTAATTATTATAATTTTGGCTTTCTGTACCCTGAGTCTAATCCTGTTAGGGTCCACACCAGAAATTAAATTTAAGAGTGAGCCACAACTGTATTGGAATGAGGAGACTTTTCAAATACGGTAAGTTAATCTGCTTTCCTTGTTGTTCAGGTGACTGTGATTGGATACACCCTTGGGATACCAGATGTGATCATGGGCATTACTTTCCTGGCTGCAGGAACAAGTGTCCCAGACTGCATGGCCAGCTTAATAGTAGCAAGACAAGGTACTGTGTCTGCTGAATCATAACTGCAATCTTACTTACTTGCTCTGTGATTTGCTTCTTCCATACACAAAATTGTCCATTTTAAAAAATTTTATATACTTTTATTTTATTTTCTTATTTAATTTTATTTTAATTTATTTAAATTTTATTTTGGCTGTTTCAGGGCCTCATTAACAGCTAAAACACTTTGCTAATTATTATAAATCAAAAAAGTAATCCCTGTCCTGTTATCTTTTGCTTATTGAGACTGGGCATTCCAGCATTCTAAAGGTAATTCAACACTCAGATATCCCATGCATGGTATGTATCAGCCAGGGTAAAAAGATAAGAGTCACAGACAAAACTAGAATATCAGCTGTTAAAAGCTACATTGGGGAATATATACTGACCAACACTTGTTCATGTAAAACTTACACTGATTTCTAGAAGACCTCTTGAGCCCGGGGAAGTGAAGTGGTTTCAGAGGACCCAGCAGAAGCAGTGTTGCTCCAGGAGCACTTCTCATCCAAATGCAGACCTCTTTCCCACTTGGAGATACAAATAGCCACACTGAAAAGAGTTTTAGATATGTTTCAGTTATGTCCTCCTCAGCTGTCCATTTGAAATTGTCAAAGATATTCTCGTGTATCTTTAAATTTTGATTAAGTTTGTTTATATTTCCTTTTTTTACTTGAAAAATACCAGTAGCAACATCCCTTCCTGTTGCTGAAAAACATTAAAGCTGACAGTGTGATCCCCTGCACAGTAGTAGAATAAGGAAATTACCTAACTGTATTCTGTTCCACTCTTTCCCTTCCCATATTTTTTTTCTTCTGGATAATGAGATCTCCAGCACACATCATTGGGCAAACAAAAGTGTTATGCAGTGTTAAATTAACTACTCAACAGCCCAACATTTGTAATTTCAGATAGAAGTAGTGCTGCTAAATGTTACTTGCTTTAAGGTATTATATATTTAAAATATTTAATTTTCCAGATTGTATCATTTGTTGTGAGCAGGAAAATACCACAAAAAAAAGTACAAAAACAGTATTCAAAATTTTTACGGAACCACCTTCCTACTAAATTAATTTCCATGTGTATTATTAAAGTGAACAGATTGTTGCAAGAACAAGGAAAACATGTTGCCTTTTTAAATTAACAGGGTGCTTCTTTAGATTAGTTCTTCTATAGTATTAGGCAAAACTACTGCAGGATTGTTTCCTCTAAAAGTGAAGGTAAACTCTAACTTGGCAAAAAGCAACCCAATTCCCTCAAAGACAATACAGGGACTTTGCAGGACCTGAATTCAAGCAAGTTGTTTACTGACAGAATGCAGACAAATATCTGATTGTAGAGATCAACACTACCATAATTTGGGTCCAAAGCATTGCCTTTCTCCCAGAAAGCTCCTGTTGAAGACACTGTATTTATGATGTGGCAGTGTCTGTCTCCTCTCCATGTATACTCTGAAACTGTTTGTAGGACAGGTCCCATTTATACCAGAGTTCCACTTTTCCAGGATTCACTTTGTGGAAGTGATTCAGTGGTTAGGGCAGTGCCTAAGGGAAATTAGCAGGGACAGAGAAGAATTCTGCCTTCCTTATGGTCATTGACAGTGGTGCAGAATGAGATGCCATCCAGTGATGAGTATTAGAAGTAGATTTTGAGTAATGCCTAGTTACTTCATCACCATTCCCTCTTCTTTTTCTTTCCTGTAGCATTTTATTGTTCCTAGTGTAAAATCATCACTGATTGAGCACCACAGAATTCCTTAATATCTCTGACAACCATCTATTTGGGTTATTTTCAGGATCTCTTTTCATCATTCACATGATATAAAGGTCATGTAGCCATAGACTAAATCCTGTACATAATCTGCAGATTCCCTGTAGCTGCTGACTACCTGAATGAGACTTTGACATTGAACTCAAATGCTAAATGGATACCACACACCCTGTAAAGGCTCTCCAAGGCAGATGGAAGATGTAGTTAGTGAACAGTTTTTACATGCTCTTTTCCAAAGTTGTGCAGATGTTACGGAAATTGTCTCCCTACCTCAGATACTCCAGCCAGTTGTAGAGGGGATTGCATCAATGTAGATCATTCCCTTTGGTTTCCCCTAGTACACAGAGTAATGGTCATATACTTTGATTTTATTGAAGAATTGTTGGATTTTTTTCTCTGCAGGCCTTGGTGACATGGCAGTATCCAACACAGTAGGGAGCAATGTCTTTGACATTCTGGTGGGACTTGGTGTTCCATGGGGTTTGCAGACCATGGCGATTGATTATGGATCAACCGTACGTATACTTGACAAATCCATCATTTTTCCTTTTATTCTATTTTTAAAAAATCCTAAAAAGAAAGTATGCAAATTAAATATGTTATAAACAAAACAACCTGCTGAGCATGTCATTAGTTGCTAAATAAGGTGTTATTTCTTTGCCAAGGAACACAAAGTTAAGAAAGCAATTCTCCTTCCACACGCTACAATTAATTTCCAGTTTGTCAACTGAACTATATTACACAGCATAGCAGAAAAATACTGCCATGAGTAGTTCATGGCTCTATAATTTTCTCACTACAGAACTTCCAGCACAGTTTTCTGTCTCCATGTACCTGTAAGATGAGAATAACAGCATATCTCTCTCTTCTGAGCATTTTTTAACATAAATCCCATTATAAATGCTGACTTTTTTTTTTATAATGGAGATGGGATTGCTATACATTCACTTTGATTCCTTAATGTTCATGTTCTTCATTAGGATAAATCTCTTGCGGATTTGCATAGTTTAAAGTATGTGTCGCTATTCAAAACAGAGGGTGGACTATAAATCAGTAAATTGATTTTTATTCTCCAAAGCACAGTTACATGCTGAGCATTTTAAAAGTCTCTTCTAATTCCCACAGGTTAAGATAAACAGCAAAGGACTGGTCTATTCAGTTGGACTTTTGCTAGGATCAGTGGCACTTACTGTAAGTGTTTGAGCATCTCCAAGTATTCCAATTGCAAAATGCTTATTAGGTATTTTCACATTATAGAATGGCAAAATAGAAATAATTAGCATTGGTTTTTGTAAAGTTTCATTCTTGTAGCAATACAATGACTTGAAGAGCTACCGTTGTCCTCAGTGAGGACTGAAATCTGGCATTTGGCAAAGAGATGCTGAATCTGTGGGTCACACAGATTTCAGTGTTGGTATTGTGGGATCCAGTAGTACTTCTTTAGTCTTGTGTCCATACCCCAGACCTGTCTCTACTTTATGCTGGAACAAGATCCAGATATGGTTCATTACCCTTTGCCCTTATCTCTGATTTCCAAAACCAGCCTGGACTAATCAAGTGCTGTAGCTTAAACCCTTAATGAAGACTAGTCAGGGAGGACTGAGAACCTCAAGACTTTGAACAGACATGTTAAGTCTCCCTCAGTGTAAGACACTTGCTCTTATAACACAACTTGTAGAGCTGGAAAAATAATTCTGTTTCAAAAGTCAATTTTGCTGATACTTAAGGTCTGATCCTGCTGACTCCCAGGGAACCTTCTCTAGGAAGAATCAAATCAGGTGTAAGGAATCAAAAAGGTATAAAATATCCACTTATACTCATGTCTTTCACTGGTGGCCTGAGAGGCTTTGTAGATGCTCTGTATGAGGAGGGGATCATCACTGGAGATCTCACACTGTTGCACAGCTCAGTCTTACAAAACTTCACACCACCTATGCACGACTTAAGTGATAGAATGACCAGGGATGTTTACTCTGCTACTAACTTCCTAATGTATCCAATATATAAGGTGTGAGAGCCTGCTCTTTTCTTTTCTTGTCTTATCCCCAGTCTGCCATGCTGCACAGTGCCTGTGAAACAACAAAGATGTTCTGTAGAGAATTGTATCTGGTGTTACTGCATGGATATTGGTAACCAGCACTTTGGGAAAAAATGGGAAGATTATGCAGATGTGTTAGTACACAAGCCCTTCATGTTTTTCTGGAAAGAATCTTTTCATAGCAGAAGCCATAACAGCTGAGTTTGAGGCTTCTATTATTGTCTCATTTGTTCTGCTGAATACCCTGATTTGCACAGACCTTCCCAGCAAAACTCAGTGGAGAATTTTTGAGCAAAACAAATAATAATTTAGAGGCACTCAACACCATCAAAATAGATGTCTTCATGAGGACTTAATTGCTTTGCTACCTGTGACTTATTACTCCCCTTAGTTCTGGAGCACAGCAAAACAGCAGAGAAAGCACCTCTTCTGGAGCTGTTGAAAGAATGGGCAAGAAAGTGCTGGTGTACTACTGGGACATAAAGGATCTGCAGGGGAACACTTGAGGGAGGGACATTCCTGAGTTCATTCAATGCTCTACTTTTGTTCATTAACTGTTTTGTAAAACAATCTTGGGACAACTGAGAGTCAGACCACAGTCTGAGTTCCTAGTTGAGGCTTTTATATTGCTCTTCTTGATCACAAAACCACATTTCCTTTTTTAGCTATAAATACTGAGAATGTATTCTAATTCAAAATACTAATTTTTGGCTTATAATGGTTGTTTCCTAAAGTCTCCTTCAGGGCTTAATTAACTAACACTTTGTTTGCTTGCAGGTGTTTGGAATCCATGTAAATAAGTGGAAACTTGACAAGAAATTAGGCATCTACGTGTTGTTTCTTTATGCCGTTTTCCTATGTTTATCTATAATGATAGAGTTTAATGTGTTCACCTTTGTCAACTTCCCTATGTGCCGAGAAGAACTTTAAACCACGACAAAGAGAGAGACTGAAATTCTTCTGATTACACATGCTATAAATGACAGGAGGCATTTCACATTTCTACCTTCTTTCCATCAGTAATTTGAGTGTCGTTCCTGCTTCATCAGCTAACAAGCACTTTTACCTACATGGAAGGAAAGCATACCTTCCTTTTAACATGCTAGCTCAAGGCAACCAAAGCATTTTCCTCTTCTTTGGGTACTGCTGCTCAGATATGAAGCTATGTGGATCTTATGCAGAACTCTAAAAGGACCCATTTCTGGGCATTCTGTTTGCCCATTCTGGGCATTGTGGTTTGCATTCTCCTTTTGCAGACAATCAACCACCATGAAGCTTAGCAAGAGGATGGGAGAAAAGTCTTTATAGTTCTTTTGGTTATGACATTTACTTTCCGTGGAAGGATAAGAGACAAGTTCAGAACTTTTCTTGGCTCAGTCAAAATATCTCAGCTACAGGACCAGAAAGTCCAAGGCACACATCATGGCATGCACTGTTGAGGACTTCATTTCCCCCTTCAAGTGCTCTGCTTATAAAGGAACTGCACTGACAGTTTTTGGTAGCAACGTTGAGTATTTATCACTCTGTTCAATGAACATGAACAATGTGGCAGAGAAAGAAGAGGAAATGGTTGTATGTTGTATCACTTGTGATGATGCACACTAGAAGTCAGAGTATCTGCATACTGAAGAAGAGAATTACATGCAGAAATTCATACTTGAAAAATATATTTTATTGTTATTGAGGAATGCTGTACACATAAACTGACATTTGTGGAATATTATGCCACAAAAAAACCTTTGCATTGGCCATTGTAAGCCCATTGTATAAATTTAGAAGAAACTAAACAAATAAAATGTAAATGGGTGCTCAGTAATTATCAGTTATTGTTATCAGCTAGGAGTAGTAGCTGACTGTAATCCAGACTTTCTGACGACAAAACCCACCCTGATTATGATTGGATTTGATTCAATTTGCTTGGTGGGAGGAAGAAGTCTATTTCATTAGTCAAGAAGTTGGTATATTCTTCACCATTTTTCCTTTTTTCCCAGAAGCTTAATGAAGATGAGTGTCTGTCATGGAGCAGTGCAGATTAAGAATCACATAGAGAAAAGCGAATCTGTCAAGAGAATATGGTCTTTGATTTGATTGCATGCAAGTTTTGAAGCACAATATACTTCTTTTCAACACCAACTAGATGTCAAGTTTTGATATCTTTTCCACCAGCCTAAATCTGATATAAGGAATTACTCTGGATGTAATTGACATAGCCCAGAGTCTTAAAATAAGGGGTGACATTCCACATTGTAGCAGTCATATAATTGCAAATTACTGAGATAGCATATTTTGAATTGCTACTAAACTTTAAAAACATTTTAAAACTGTATGTGAATGATCACATAAAGTTTCTAAAGAAGCACAGTTAACTTTATACATAGATTTTTTTTAATTTTTAATGTTTATAAACCAAACCTATCAACTAACAGTTGATGTGTTTTTAAATGTATTAATATTTACCATTAAGACTATATATAAAAAATTGTGTCAATGGGAACATACTTTAAAACATTAGTAAATAAGCACTTACTCTGAAAGTTCCTTCTTTTGACAAGTGACAGATAATTATGTTTAGCCAGCTGACATGCAGAATACTGTTTACACCAGCCAATATGTTTACAATTAAGGCTATTTTAAAAAATATTTTGGTAGAAATTAAGGAGTGTATTCTGCTGTTGAAATATTTTCAATATATTCCTAAAGAAAAAAAGAGCAACACATTTTTTATTTGCTTTACACTTTGTTACAAATGTCAGTATTAGTATCCATTTAGGGTTTCTCACCTTAATATGTCTTTAAACAAGCCAGTCCTAAAGAGGGCCACAAATACAGCATTATTTAAATGCTTTATTGAATAGGCAAGCATGGCAGTACACATATTTTATCTCAACTATGCCAATGACCCCATTTCCAGGCATTCAAGACATTTTTGCTGCAGTATAAAGCTGAGAAGATGGAATTCATGTTCGTCTTTGAGTCTTCTGTTGCAGAAAGGCTGTGAAAATGCAGCATACTGCAGCATACTGCTGTAGGACCATCCCCCTCTAGTCTTACTCTCTCCCCTGCTGTCCCCTGGTCAGCCTAGTCAAAGCTGAGTTGACAGTGATGAGGGCATCAAAGGTAGAGATAGCAAATTGTACTGTACCTTCATATTTCTGAGCCAGGCAACTTTGGAAGAATATGGACATCATTTTTTTTCTGTAGCAGCTGGCCCCAGCCCAAATATGCACGAATTTATGTTTGTTAATGCCATGAGTCCTTCACACATCATTTAGAATTACTCTGCCTAAACTGAATATCACCTCCTCCAGAAAAACAGTGTTGTGTTTTAGCAAGAAACAGTCTCAGAATGTAGTACTGCCCTCAATCATGTGGCTGGTCCTGTCATCTACATCCCTCCCTGAACCTAGTCCCACTTCAGGACAATTTATATTGAACTCTAATGCTGTATTTCATGAGGTAGTCTCATGCATTTACTGCTATGAGACAGGTATCATGCCGTGCTTATCATTATAAATAACATTACTAGGATTCTCCTCTGGCACCACCACATGACCAAGGATGTATTGTTTGCCAAAGAATTATGAGATGCTGTATCAGGGCCTTGACGACACATAATCAGATAAAGTAGTTTAAAGGGTTATCAAACAGTCATTGTCCATATGCTAAAATAAATTGAGAGTTGTAACACCAAGCCCTGCAGGTAAACTGAATGGTCCAAGAAAGATCTGATTGATAAGCGGTTATATGTCGGATAAACCCACATCAGAATGTATCAGTAATTCAGGAGGCTGTTGCTGAATATAACAGATTAGTGCCTTTTACATGTATACAAGAAAAAAAAAGAAAAAAAGGAAAGAAGAAAAGGTTGGCATGTGTAGTCAGGAAACCATTACAAACTTTGCAATTTTCAATTCAAGAAAAGGAGTGATTTGTGCTTGGCTCTCTACAATTCATACAGTTCTATCCTGCAGCTGTTCAGGTTGTGTCTGTAAAATTTTGCAGCCCTTTTGTTTTATTAACCATTGCAAAAGTTAGCTGGCTGAGTTTGGAATGTATGTTGCAATGTTCTGTGAGTTAATGTTCAGCTCAAGAGTGAAAAGAAAGCTGGTGGATGTGAGAGGGAAAACTGTTACTGTGATCTGAAATTTGCCAGCATACTGACACTGAAAAGTAATACAATTCAGAAAAAGATATCCCATATCCAGCAAAGCTTAACTTCAGTAGGTTTGATTCCATTCTTACAGCTAAGCATATATCCAAGTGCCTTGCTGGATTGTGTTCTAAGACAACAGGAGAACATGGTTTCTGGGTTTTCTGTCATATTCAGATCTGTATTTTGTTTCTTCCTCAAATTAAAAGGTTTGACCAGAATCTGCGGGCCTCTGCTGTGCTGATACCACGTTCTATTTCCACTCTTGTAAATAAGAGAACACATTCCTTATCTCAAACTTCCAAACTGTGCATCTGTCCATGTGTGTAAGAGCAGGATCAAAACTGAAATACAGCTGGCCAAGGAGGGCTTTCAGCAGCTCTTTTTCTGCTGCAGTTCCCCTGGAGTATCACAGTCCCACACAGACCCACAGGGTGCAGTCTTGTCTGTAGCAAGTGGGAGTTCAGCAGTGTTTCATTCCATTTATTTACCATAATTGTACTGTATTATAAATATTGCTTGAGTAAAGATTTCAAGCTCAGGATCTATGTATCTAAATCTAAGAAGCTACAGATATGGCTTTCTTAATGTCTATTTGATGATCTAAGGGCTGCTCTCTGGCCTGAAGTCTGGCCTAGAAGAACACCTGAAGTCTTCCCAACAGGTACAGCATAGTCAACACCTTTCTCCTGGCTCAGTCATTGGCGTGCCAATTTTATTTTGTTTTTATATGCTTGCTGTAGCAAACATAAAATCAGTTTCTGGATTTAGATTATATTTGTAAACTTTCTGTCAACATATAAACAAATAGAAAAGGTCTTTACTAATCTAATACTTAGCAATTATAGAGAAGATTCTGTTCTGTCTTTGATTTCCCTTGTGACTGTGCTTTAATTGCACTTTTCTCTATTATGTGTTTGCTCTAGCTGCACAAATCCACCATGAGTTTTGTTGTCTTCCTTTCTTGGATTTCTTGCAATTGTAATGCCATTTACTTGTGTCCTACTGTTAGTTGGTTTTGGTAGAGTGCTTTAAGCTGTATAAATACTGCCTGATTATTCATGCCAAGGAAAGATCAGACCTAATGGAATATGAAACAGACACTAAAATAACTGCTAACCAGGTGAAACCAAAGAATCTTCCTAACTGAAATACATCACCTTTGAGCATGATCTATCTTTGCAAACCTCAGGTCTCTCTCAGTTATTTGTGTATAAACACCCAGAAGAAAAATCTCTGCAGCTCATGCATTTGCTGCACAATTTCCTTCTGTTTCTCTGAGTCTCAACTCCACAGTTTTCGTTTTATTGGGTGGGGAGATTTATGTGATGGCTACACAGGTAAATGACAACATTTACTTCCAGCAATTCTGTATCAAGCCCTTTATTATTCCCTTGAACTATTTCAAAAATCTGTATACAAGGGATCAATGTGCCGCTCCAGAGAAGAATGCCATTCAGCTGATGTGTGCATTCCAGTGTCTGACCTACTGTGTACATATTTATAAACCTCCTTTTGAATAACTTGAGCACACACTCTTCTCACATTTCCCCCTGTGGTCCTGATGTTTTCTCCCCAGAGAAATCTGTGAAGTCCTATACATCGCTGTCCTGACATGTGAGACTCGTGCAGCCGCTTCTCAATGGGCTGAGATGTGTAGTGATTGTGGCAATTTGTTCCTCATGGGGTTCTGCTTGCTACCATACTTCTGACATACAGTGCACTGTCTGAAAGAAATGAATGATTATGGGAAACTAATCCCATTTGGACATTTTCTTACAAGAATTGCCAGTTTGAATTTAATCCCATTTATTTTCCTTTTTCACTTGCACAAAGAATGTAGGCAATCATTGCCATCCTATCAGTGAGATGGTCTTGATAAACTTGAAGGACGAATCTAAAGACTGATTTATAGCACTAGACATGGTGACAAATTCTAAAGGTATCAGAATATATGAAAACTAGACAGGTACAATCTCCAGAAAGATTAATAACAACAATAAAGATTCTTCCTTTCTGAGAATTTTTACGGTAAGATTATGGCCTTCATTCATACACCAGTTATGTAGGCAAAGAACACTTGTAAATCTCCTTCCCCAGCAGCATCTCTGTTTCAAATGGCTGTAACTGCAGCAAGGTTATGACCAAATTCTTGCCTTCATGTCTTGGGAGTGGTGCCAGTGTCCATTAATGTCCCAGTAGTTGGCACAAATTTGTATCAGTGGAACTGAGCACAGAATTTGGCTCACACTATCTCCTCAATTGCAAAAAAGTGTTTAAAATCATTTATGATCACTAAAATAAATTCTGAACCTTTTGAAAACCTGTGTTTCATACTTGCAGGCATTTGTAGTGCACCCTTAGGAGGTGCAATACCTCTTTAAATATTATTAGAACTTTCTAGAACTGCTTACTCTAAAAACAGAAAGGGATGGGTTTGTAAACTGTAAATAACAGAAATCTCTCATGTTATTTATTTTTTCAACGACTGTGACCTTATGCACTGTGAATGCTCTGTGATATGGGGTCCATTGTACAGATAAATATGTTATGGAATCCAAATGGATTTAATGTGATAATTTGTTACAAAATGTTGGCATGAAATTTGATTATTTTTGTTGTGAGAATTTTAAAAAATAGTTAACTCAGCATTTATAAAGATTATAGCAGTCAGTATTATAATGCACTATATAAAAATATGTACACTATCAATAAATTATATAAACAACTAGAGTGTTTCTGTTTTTTTCTCACATGATGAGAAGATGGGAAACATTCTCATATTTATTGTTGAAAATCTAAAATTTCAGGACCCTAATAGGACATGTGCCTGTACTATTGTGGTGAAATCTGGACCTTGCTGAACTGAATGACAGAAGGCCCACATTTTCATGTATTCCAGGGAGTATTGCTTGGATCAAGCCATTATTTGGAGTGAGTTAAGTGTTTCAGTTTGACTTGCAGCAAATCTAAAACACACAATTTACTCCTTTAGGACTAGAAATGTGTGATTTGCTGAGAACACAGTTTGCTCTAGTGAGGCAGAAACAATTATACCAGCTCAGAAAAACCCCGAGCAAGAGCATTTTGGCTGCTTTGTCCCACTGTACAGTGGTGTCCAGCAGGTTCACACAGTACTGGATGTTGCAGAGGGGTTGAAACCAAGGTCTGAAGGCTGCACGGTACTATTTTCCTGTCCCAGTTACCCAGTCTCTGGAGATAACTCCTTCTTACCCTTGACTGCCCATCTCCAACATCCTTGTAGTCCACCTCAGGGTCTGGTGACTTCTGGTATATATGTACATAGGCTCTGGTATAGTCTATTCTGGGCTCATAAAAAGCTTTTAAATGCAAAAAAGGAGAAAAAGAGTAGCTAAGTGTTAACTCCATCACATGGTCTGGTGTATTAACAGTTTCATTAGACAAGTCTTCTCATGAGTACTCCTAAGCAGTTTACAACCAGGAGATGCAAGGTAAAACAAAGCTTGATCTTATTTTTCTTAAGCACTGTGCATGAGACTGGAATCCTTATTGCTGTGTAAAACTGTCATTAACCACTGTGGGCTTTTGTGCATCTACAGAAGAGTCTTATGGGGGATATCCTGCAGTCTTTGATTTTTACATAAGGGTACATTCTTTAGTGTATGCTAGGCTGAATTTTTCTAAGCTGGAGAAAGAAAAGGTTCCTTCTTGTACACTGAATTAACTTTCAAGAATCAGTATCTGAATGTGAAAAATATCTCTTCTTTTAATCCTTGCATCCTTGACATGATGACCCATCATGATCTCTTATGTAATAGGCTCTATAAAAGGCGCATAATCCATGGATTAGTGACACAATAGGCATGACAATTCCTATGGGCTCTTATACCATATTATTGATGCAGCCCCTTCCTACTGTATGGAAAGCAGAACTGTCATGTAATGTCTGCATATGCTGAGAGCACTTTATTATACCCAAAGTGCTCATTGTACTTAATGGCTTCCCCCATAAGCCATTTTTAAACCTTTCCAACTCAGCTGCATAAAATTAGAAAAAGGGGCTGCACCAGGCTGTGGCTTATGATGGAAAGGGTGAATCAATCCTAGAAAAGACATGAATTCCTCCATTCATCTTGGATTTAACACAGAGGAGCGTCAATTTCAATTAACTGGATGTTATTTTGTCAACAGCTTTTGTATAATTGTTTACTTCCAGAGCCTATCACATTCACACAGTGTCACTTTCCAAACCTATCAAATCTCTGGTTTAAAAAACACCTAGTAAAGCCCAGACAAAATTTCTTACATTGCAATTTGCCTTGATTTTCATATTTTAAATATATTACAGAAATACTGAGTTCTTTGCAGAAAACTGTGAGATTTTTAAAAAATTAAATTTGGTCAATATCTTTAACAAAACAAATTTCCAACCTTCACATTTCTGAAACTTGATTCTTTACATTGGAAACAATATTAAATAGTTTGGTCAAATCATATGAAACTGAGATGGCACCAAAATACTGGATTTTTGTATTCTGTATTTTTGCAATTTTATTCCCATTACACAAGTCTTTTTAATAGTTCTAGTAATTTTGTCTCTGCTTCCCTAAAAGTATCAATGGATTTGTCTAGTGCCCTCTGATATTCTGCATTTGGGAAATCTTAGATCTTCACCTAAGACAGCTGCCTATTTGCATGAACAAGTTTTCCCATCTGAGGATGTCCATGCAAGCAGTCCAACTTTACAGTTTTTTGTCTCAGCAAACTTATTTTCCAGCAAAGCAATGGTAATTGCTGACTGAGCCTGGTGCCTGCCGAATTGCAGAGGAGGGAAATGGAAATGTGGGATAGAGCTGAATTTGTGTGTGGCATGTAGATTGTTCTTATGCCAATGCCTCAGGTGCATTTCAAAGGTGCCCAGCTGGTGAGAAAATCTAGAACATATTTTTTTCTTAGACTTCTGTGCCCAGAATCCACAGAAGAATTCAGAGCTGAGATCTGACAAGCCTGTAGTAAGGATTAAATGAATCTCAGCCAACCTGATTGCCTAAGAGAACTAAATTCTTCATTGAATGACTTTGCCATTGCCTGAAAATTACTCCAGGAGGTGGAGCAAGGAGGTCCTTAATTTGGAGAAAAGAGCATTATGAAATGCTGAAAATTTAAAACTAGATAAGGCAAAAAATCAGGTGGGAATTCAAATAATGAAAAACTTGGAAAATTTAGTATTGTAATACACAGAGGGTGTGACTTGGTAATAGTAAAGGACACCCGGACTCTCCCTAGCTCAGTGACAGCAGAATTGTTCTGTCTTCTACACTGAGATCTAGTTTCCCTCTTGCCAATACATAGGTAATGCCCTGGCATTTGCATTTCTGCTGTGCACTGGATGGCACAATCTATTTTTAGAAAGCTGAAGAAATTCCTTCTTAAGATAAAAAGGGCAAAAGGGTACCTTTGTTTCTCTCTTCATTCCATGCAATTGCTTTTCTCCACCTCTGCTTCCTACTTTTGCCTTATTTTTTCCATTATGTATTCTCCTGACATCAAATATTTCTGAAACAATGGGGTTGCCAAATAGGAGTACCACCAGCCCTGTCTGGCAGCACATCTGTCAGTCCCCAGCTTCCAGAGCTGTTCTGTATTTGGTCTCGTTTCCCATATAGCAAACACTGCCTGATCACTTCAATAACTCCAGGTCAAACGTACTCTGAGACTGACTGCAGCTTCACAGCATGTAGAGCTATTCATTTACTAGCAGTCATACAAGCTTATCATTAGCTTTTGCTTTAACTGGGAGTGTTTTTGTGAAGCTGTCCTCTGCCAGTGTTAGACATTTCATTTTCTCAGGTCCTGTGTAAATATAAAGGTTTCCAAGCTCCATCTGGTTCCAGTTACTCAAGCAGCAGAAATACACATGCTTCAGGAATTTGCAGACAGAGACTTACTGCTTTGCTGCCTTACAAAATCCTTTACAAAGTTCACTCTGCTCCGTTGCCTCCTGATATACCTGTGGTCTGCAAAACAATTTTCCCTGAAACTTACTTAAGTTAGAGAAACAAGTAAGTTGACAGTCTCAGGCCCCTCTTTCCAATAAGGTTAACCTGCCTGCACTACTAAATATGGCTTTGTAACACACATACACACAGTCTCTCTCTCTCTCTCTCTCACACACACACGCGCGCGCGCACACACACACACACACACACACACACACACACACACACACTCTCTCTCACACACACACCCTTGACCACCAAAGACTGCCTCTTCCTGAAATCCCCTGTTCATATAAATACAGGAAGTAGAAATAAGAGAGGCTAAAATTGGATCTTCTTGGTAGTTTGCTTTCATTTCAGCTCTTGTTTAGTCCTCTGCCCTCCGATACTACTGAGTCCGAAGCTGGTTTTAAACATCCTCCCCCTGACGTCCCTTGAAATACCATCTTCACTACAAAATCTGAGGATGTGGAGGTTCTGCTCAGCGATGGAAAGGAATTGCTTTTCTTACCGAGGAACTCTCAAGCCACTGTGAAACAGAAAGTGTTTTAAAGTTTGCTGTAATGATGAAAACATCAGCAGAAGACAAGGGAGCCAGGGATGACTCAGGGTAAGTCCTGAATTTTTAGTGACTGCTCATTTTTAATAACTGTTGCTTTCCTTAACAAGGAGTTCTCGGCTGCATTTGTAAGTTGGCTGCTGAGTTATCAGCTACACAGTCACAATGGTGTGGCAAGACTGTGCTGTAATTTACAGTATTTCCTTTAGCTAACATGTTCCAGCTAAAAACAATCTGCAATACTTTTATTTAGCTTGAATCTTAGCTATTTAGGGAAGAAGAAGAAGAAGGATTAATGCCAAGCTGCAGTTTAGGGCAAAGGACAGAAAAAGGGAGTTCTCTGGTTTGGGAAATGTGACAAAGCTTTTCTGGGAGGCTTGCTTTGTTTCTGCTCAAATGCAGAAGTGGAGAAGAGCTCATCACTATGAACTGATGGTCACTCCAGCTCCTGCATGCTAAGATATGCACAAACCCTGTCCACAGATTCCCAGTAGACCTCAAATGCAATTTCTGTCAGGAAAAGACTATGGCTTTTCCTTGCTCCTGGCCAACAAACACTGCACCTTGCAGGATCAAGCCCCAAGCAAACACAGAGGGAGGGAAAATAGGTTTTGACTGGGGCAACAGTTAGCTGGCTTCTGGGATTCCAGGATAAAGATGGAGTACTCCCAAGGCTTGGTTGTATCATAAAGCCTGTGCTGAAACTGAGCATTTCTGTTTCCTATTGTAAACAATCAAAGGAAAATTACATTGCGCCTGAAACTTTTGGTCACCCCCTCCATGTTAAAACATAATAATAGCAGATATTAAGACTTTTTCTTACCTGTTTGACACAGTTAGACAACCTGTTTCCCATGAATAAAAGCTCCCAGATATGCCTGTGATGGCTCCAGTAGAAGAGGCTGTATGGGTGGATAGATATGGGATATTTGCACTTTCAGTCACTGAGGGTGCTGCCAGACTTGGAGTACATTCAGTCAAAAGGGAGGTAAAATTGCTGCTAACAGGCTACTGTGCATTGGTTTCACCTCAGCACTGTTCCCAAATACCCACGTGGAGGGGGGGGATGGCGGGAGAACCCTGCATTACAGTTGTCACCACTTTTGCCTTGTTCAGTTGTTTGCATGAGGTGGGACTATGCCACTCCTGCTTCAAGGTGGAATTCCTCAGTTCCATGTAATGTTAAACACTGAGATAAAAATGTAAGCATTCAATCCCTGTAGACTGGCAAGAGGAACTTAGTAGGTGGTAAACCAGAGAATTTGCCCTTTGCAGACATTCCCTGCGTTTGTGATAGTTAAGCTGTTAAGTATTATAAACTGAAAGATATATTCTGTTTATCACTTTCTCAGCTCATCTGAACGCAGCCACAGGCTTGCAAAGGTTTGCTTTCAATCTGAAGTTGCAGGAGAAAGTAAACAAGTCATAGACTTTAGATTTGGCCTGTAAATCAAGTAGCTGGAGGAATATTGAAGCATCAATGGTCATGCTGCCTGCATACTTCTTAAATTTTTGAGCATTTGAATAATTTAACAGAATGACCTTTTGTTTCATTAACTGATTGTCTTTATTTTCAATCTCCCACCCATAAAAAAGAACTTGGGTATTTTAAAAGCCGTTTTAACTCTCTCCGTTTGCATGCTATAATATCGGTGAAGATCCTCAAATTTACACTTCAGCATGTATACCTAGTGACCTCCAATACATTACAGAATTAGAAACATTTCTAGATAGTGTTTAGCTAATTTCCAGTCACAGTTAATTAGGTGCCAATTTCACAAAATATTCGTGATAAAGTTGGTAGCTTTCAAAAGATATGGTAACATCGGGCAAGCAGCCAATGGAATATCTGGACCTGATTTTAAAATTCCACGCATAAAAAATTGCATGAGCAATTGCTGAGATTGCATCTCAGTTCACCATAGTCTTCAGGTTGTTACTTAAAAGAGAAATCTTTCTTGTGCACAGAAACTGTGGCAGTACAAATTGTAGAAGTACACCAGCAACTTGAGAAGTATTCATGTATCCATTCCTGGTAATGACTGAAGGGTCTGTTCTGCTTGTAGAAAATACATAAGGAGGTTTTGTTGATTTGTACCTGTGAAATGACAGAAAGACACTGGGGAGAACTCTGCCTCCAGAATTAGTAGCGACTCAGAGAGGAATGAGGGAGAAGTGTAGCTAGGGACTGAATAGAAACCAGTCTAATCAAAGTGTTCCAAAGTGGGTTGGGAGAGAAACAGGGAAATTTAACTGGTAATTCTGACCTTGAGTCAGGCTAACTCCAAGGAACATTAGTAAGTGGTGAGATCACGAAACATCTGGAGAAATGTGAGCTGCTTGACCATGGTGACCATGTTTCCATGAAAAGATATATGCCTTCACTCCAACATCTGGCAAATGTATGGGGGAGGTGATGAGTAGAGCAGACAGGAGCTGAGACAGAGGTTATGTGCAAATATTGTTAATCCTTTGAGATAGTGGCTGTTTCAGGTAGCTGGGATGGGTCACAGTGGTTTTAATTTCTGGCACACCACATTACCTAAGGAAGCAATGATTGTGGATCTTTTTGGTGACATGTTTTTTGGCACAAAACCCACCACCACAATTAACAGATTTTGTGTGATGAATTTAGACATCAAGAGGTCAAGCACTGGAGGAATCTGTAATCTGAAAAACTCTGATAGATTCATAGATTTTAGTTTCGAAAGGAGCTGTTTTTATTGTCTAGTCTCATCTCCTATGTAGAGCTGAGTGGAGATCCTATCAAACATGCTGTCAAACCCATGACTTCTTCTGGAATGGAAGCTTTTAGATATTTGTTGGCCACAGAATCTTTGTTATCAAGTGACTCTTCTACCCAGGCTACATATATGTCTCTGCAGTGTAGTAAATAAGTCTAATACCAACATTTAGAGGTTTGAACCAAGAAAACAGTGCTTAAAAACTCCTCAAAACCCTTCCTTTGTAAAGGGCTTAATCTAAGCTTATTTGAATCAGCGGAACAAATCCTGACAGACTCAGGAAGTCTCAGACCCAATACAAAGTACTGCTCAAAAAAGTCTAGACCTAGAACATGCGAGATGTGGCGTTTAGGTGGGAAAGGGACAGCTCAGGCACGGAAACAAATCGAGGTTATCATATACCTGCTATCTGTCAAGCAATGAAACACTTTCCAGTCAGGGAGGATGGTGCTTCTCAAGAAGGAAACGTTTGTGCTCAAGAGGCATTGCACCAAGATCAGCATATTACTGTAAAGATACAAAGAAGGAGGTGCTCTCCAAAGCTCCTCAAATTTGCTATGTCCAGAGAGGAGACAAAAATCTCCTGAAATTCATTTAACAGAAAAGCATGTTTAAAACCACACCGATTTGTTACATGATCTTTCCAGCTCTTCCATTAAGGGAGTACTTGCCAAGCTTAGCGGATCTTGGAGCACTGCAGTGGTTCTGGTGGTAGAACAGGAGGCCACTGTCCCATTATTTGCTGGTAGACAGACCACACTGGGAATATTGCCCCTGAGTAGGAACTTCTCATCACTGCAGACAGTCTTATACCAGTCTTTATAGGAACAGGGCCAAAAATGCAAGCACTGTTCTGATGATATACTTTCTACTATGGTTTCAGCTAAATATAGTTTTTTACTTCCTGTCCTAAATGGCTACGTGCTGGTTTGTATTGTTGACTTTCCAACCTAGGGGCAACATAAGCTGAAAAATGTATGCATATGTTGTGTCCATCTCTCTTGTTCTGTGTGTACAGGCATACATGGAATTTTGTGTTCTGGAGAGTAACTGTGAGGGTTGCTTGACTAATATTTGGGCTGGTTCTATCCCTTATCAAACTACACATACATAGTCCAGATACCTCAGAGTTTATCCGTTTCATGGCATTTTTCCAAATGCTAGTAGGACTATATTTTAACTCAACCATCAGTAAATATAGGTGGCTTTTCTGAGATCAACAATATAGGATTGTGAGATCCAAAAGAATCTCTAAAATTACCTGAAAAAGTAGACATAAAAGCCAATACCTAAACCAAATCCATTAAGTCGGCTAAAAAAAAAAAGTAGCAAGATCCCATACCAGAACTTTAAATGATTGTCTGGTTTTATTGGTAGGGAGCACAGAACCCAAAGTGCCTCAGTTAAACTTGGACAAAATATGATCCATCACAGATTTTTAGCCTTTATAATTTTAAAGGGAGAACATTTTTTGCATTTGAGAATAGAAGAAATAGCTCTTTGGAAGGATAATTAGAAAGAAATGGCAGCTGTCTGGAATGACTGATCAAATTCTAGTGCAGATGGATCTGTGAGTAGAGGGTAGATATGGTCATCAAAAGCCCTTGGTGTCCCGGAAGTCTATCACACTTTCCCAACTGTATCCCAAAGGCACTCATGTAGAGGAGAGTGTCTGTATGTTTGTGATTGTTTAAGTTGCCCTTTGTGAGAAATTACAAATTAATGACACTGAATTTATATATTTAAAAAGTCATTATATTCTTTCTAATTAGATTTAGAATTAGAATGAACTAGGGGAAAGGACATTTAGCACATGTTCTCCAGAAGGCTGCATAGAGGTTATAATGCCTCTTGCTATGCTGTCATCAGTACAATGTGGTCCTACAGTCACAAGGTGTGTGATGTTCTGGGATGAACCTGGTCTTGGCAGCCCTGCTGTTCAGAGCAGAAACTAGATCATCGGGCTTATCTGGGCCTTATGTGGAAGGGACTCCTGGGGAATGTTACAAACCTGAGATGTTTGATCATTAGATAAAAATCATTAAAAAAAAAAAAAGAAAAGCATAATATTCTGTAGTTTTAAAGTATTCATACTACCAAAAAAGACGTCAGATTTCTCTTTCTGAATAGTTGCAGATCAAAACTGAGAAAACAAGAATGAAAAGAAACATTGTGTCATTGCAGAAGAGCAGGTTAAGAAGGCCTTCAAGACCAGTGGAAGCAGTTAATGCAAAGTCATGCTGAAAGGGCAATTAAATTGCAGTTCTTGGATCTCAGAACAGGCACTGATCTGCGGTGGTCTGCAACTCAGTCTGTGTCCTAGATTACTTCCTAATCCTGATTTTGAGATTAACTTTTTTCTATGGTGTTGGGCAGGAATTTCAGCATGAGTAACTGAAGTGGAATCTCCAGAGTAAATTCTCATCTAGAGCCAGGTAGGACCTAGACAAAATCCCTCAGTTGTCTTTAGTTCAATCTGTCCACCCACCCCCACATATGCATCCTCCAAGGAGCTCCTGTGATCTCTCTCAGGTCCCTACAGAATCTCTTTTCTGGTAAGCAAGTAAAAAATGCACCTCTCTTCTCCTTCTCCACTGTCTTCATCCATGAGGTTTTGACTGGCTGCCAAGGCAGTTGGGTTGTGGATGAGTTTCTCCTCAAGGATGCTACTTCCATTTGCCACACCCACATGTTGCATTACTGGGTCAGTTTGAGACAAGAGAGGTAAGGGCCCTGTCCAGCTGTGAACATACCCTTATCCTTAGGGAGGACTGGGAAGGGTATAGCAACACAGATAAGCAGACCCCTAAGTAAATGGTGCTAATTTTCAAAAATCAAGGCCTCAAGCTTGTTGGTCTTATGCTCCATGTACCACAGTTATCACAGAACAAATAATAGCTTAGTATCAGCACTATAGTCACCAGTGCAATGTAAGAATTTATTAACTAAAATAATTCTGATGTTAACAGAAGAATGGCTTGAAAGTCACCATTCTATTCAGGGAGGGTACATATATCTGTTTCTCAAGGTTGCAGGATCTACAGCAGAAATTCTGCTAGTCAATTATATGTATTTTGTGACAAATAGCCCTTATGGCATGTTTACTTTGAGGATGAGGAGATCAAAATTCTCCAACTTTTTGTTTCTCCAATTACATTTCTAAAAACTTTAAGATGGGGAGGGAGGGGGTGTATGTGTTCAGATGGGGGTTTTGCCAGTGTTAATATTTGCTGGTCATTACACACCTTCAAACATTAATATTCTAAAATAATTCCTGCCTGTCTGCCTGTATGAGAAAATGTCTTTCTTTAAATTTGGGCACAGGTGGTACATAAGAGATTTAGTGAAGATGTTTTCTTCTCCAGAGTTTACTGAATGAGAGGAGGCAATGCCTGTACAGTGGGCATGTCCCAGTGGGCATGTCCTGGGTTTCTGACTAATTTCTCTGAGCTGTAGAACGTGTTCAAAGCTAGGCCAGTTTACTAGCATTACTAGCCATGGGCCACGGGGGACACAGGATGGCACTTGTGGGGTGAAATCAATGGGGGCTGCCCATGAATTTGAAGAGCAAAATGCCTGAGGGGGACATATGTGACCGAGTCCTGTCCTGCATGCACACCACTTGAACAAGGGTGCACAGCAATTCCAGGAGAGCCAGCCAGCAGGGGAGTACTCTGAAATTCATTGTTACAGAGGTGGGACACATTTATACCGGAAAGTGGGAGATGTAAGGGTGCTGAGCACACCCTGGCTCTGGCATTGATCTAGCTGCACAAAGAGAAGCAGTGAGAAGAAGACAGCTGAACAGGCAGACAGGCATCCATGAGAACTCTACCAAATAAGCTGCACAGGGTCTGCAGGGGTTAAAACATGTCTGTCAAACCATTTCTATGCTTCTCTGCCAAAAAGGGCTGCCTGTGATACACAGGGTAGGAAAGAGTTGTCCTTGTGCTGTGGTTGCTCCTATGGAGGAGCATGGGCTATTACACGAGGTTGCTTGTGTGCATGCTGTCTTTTCTGCCAAGACCCTTGGCACCCCACTCTCCCCTCCAGCACTCCCTTTGGCATCCATTACAATGCAGGAACACAAGTGCCAAGCTCATTCTCTCCTCCAACAGGGGGAATCCCTAAAACATACAGATGCACATGGTTCAATTGGAGCCATGCACTGATGTCAGTCGGAAGTAACTCTCTGGAATTAGAGCTGCCTGAATTCAGAATCCATCCCAGGTTGTCAGGTGCTTATGTCTCAGAGAAGCAAAGGCAAGCTTTCAGCCTCGTGTCTTTTAACTGTGAAGTTTGGTGGTGGGGTGGTGTTTCTGTGAAAGTACCTGATAACACAGCGCTGCAAAGTAGCTGTGGTCGAGGAAGTAGAGCTGTTTAACCTGTGCAAATAACATAGGACTACGAGTGTCACTTAATATACTAAATATTGTAGCTGCAATCCTTTCCACTGTCCAATACCTGAGCTATCTGAAGTAATTCTACCTACCTCCAGAAATGAGATCACTGCTGGAGTGGGAAAATTGAGGCAATGCTTCCCTCCAGATAATCAGTTGCAAGAGTTTTAAAGTGCTTAGCTTCTCTTCTCCCACACCCAAAATAGTATAAATCTTTTTGCAAAGGATGATGATTACTTGAGCAGCAAAGGATTAGCAGATGTGAGCATTGCATAGCTGGTTATACTAGTCACATTTTCCTAAATAGACACTGTCTTACATGCATGCGAGCCAGGGAGTGCTATGGAATGCAGTTCTTTTCAAATAGGTTAATATACACATGCCTATGCCTATCTCAGCCTTTCTATAAGCTTTTTTCTAAATGTGTCTGAGTAAACGATTTCTGCTTTCTGCATTACTGGTACCTTTAAAAGGGATAAAGTGTTTTCAGTAATTATAATCACCTTGTGTAATTACTATAAAGTCCTTGTATGTATGAACGGATCTCTGGGTGTTTCATGGATATTAAATCTCCCAACAGCCAGCTGAAGGCAGGTATCTTCTCCTGTCTTTAGAGGAAGGAAAACTGAGGCACGAACCCACAGAGAGGTTTTTATTATAGTCACCTACTTTTGTAGCCAAATCCCCTGGTTGGTTGTTAAGCAGTGGAACCCTGGGCTTGCTCCAGAGCATCCGTTCAGTTTGGGGTGATGCTAGCAACAGGATCCCCTTCTCAGAAAGGCTTTTCTTTTTGGTGCATGAGTTTCCTGCTGGATTATGGAGCTGAACCAGCTTCCTCGGTGTTTACACAGCCTCTACAGCTGAAGCATAAGTGCTGTGTCAGGCAGGTATGGAAGTGGGGCCAGGGGACTGCCCTTTCTGCAGTACCCTCCAGTTCCCTGGATGAGGAGGAGCACAAAAACCCCCTGAGAGTTGTTCTCTGAAATTCCAGGGCTGGAGTTCTGGCTCTGATGAAAGTTCTGCAAGGGCTGGGGCTGCTAGTATTTGCTCTAGGTGATTTTTTGGGGTCTGTGTATCAGCACTGCTCCTGGTAGTGTTGAAAGACCTGTCTTACTACTTGAAATTATCTCCTGACCCTGTTAATTAGTATTTTCTCTTTGCTTTTGCAAGGCTAATGCATTGGTGGGGAATTTCAAGTGTTTTGTAGAAACCAGCTGAATACAGACAACCTTCTGGATGCTGGAAAAACTTTGCCAAATATAGGGATTTCACACAGCTCATGTACATCCCTTCCATGGCTCTCTGAAGAAAGTCAGTCTTTTGAAACCTGTGTCTTTCTTATGAAAGCAGCTGTTGGGCAGAACAGAAAGCAGCTGCAGCCCCTTGTGAACTGTATTAAATTTTCTGCTGCTTGGAAAAATTCACCAAGGAAACAAAGAGACCAACAAATAGCAGATTCTGGAGACTGACAGCACTGCTGGCTACCTGAATCACTGTTCTGCAAATTACTAGCAGACTTCTAGGCAAAAGAAGCTGGTCCCACATATTTGGCTAAATGACAGCCTGGGACCTGGCCCAACCTTTCATCTTGCCTGCCAAGAATTTTTCTCTTCTCTCTTTCCTTTTTTACCCCCTTGAGTTCTCTTCAAGGAATTTTTTGGTCCTGATACCCGCCCCCCCCCCCCAAAAGCAGAAACCAGGGAAAATTCAGAGCTTATCCTGCTGAATCAGCAGACATAAAAGACCTTGGCTTTTGACAACTTTCCTTTCTGTCCAAAGGATAAATATGTAACACAGAACATTTTGGTGTAATTCTGTACTGAACTGCCATTCTAATCCTTTCTTAGCATTAGAAATTAAATAGTTTTAGGTTCGATCTAATTGGTAACATTTCCAACCGAAAGGGAAAGCAACTGTTACCCTCCCAGCAGAGATGGGTCCTCTTTGCTGGGAAACCAGCAGAGACTGCAGAAGGTGCACTGTGAAAGGCAGCCTGAGATAGGGGTAAATGGTTGGGTTAGTCCCTTGGCCTGGCATTCTGCTATCTGCTTTTACTACTTAGAGCTAGCTATCTAGATCTAGCCTGAACTTACCCTGCCTAACTTTAGGTGTTTAACTGTTGTGTCCCATTTACAAGCCTAGGCACCCACGAGGATCTCTGCTCTTACTGGAAAAGTAGCAGCTCCAGGGAGGTGATTGGTGCCAGTGGGCTGAATCCAAGCCTTATATTTGTTCATACTTCACTAAGCTGAACAGGGAGCCAGGCCAGAGAGCTGTGTCCAGCACAAACCTTCTTCCACCCTCTGGCTCCCTGAGTTGGAGCTTCCCAGCGTTGGACAAGCAATAGCAACCTGGAGGTGAGGGTGGGTGCAGCACTGATGTTCTGGGGAGGACTCAACCAAGGCAATGATGTTATAGATTGTCCAAACTGCTATGAACCCACAGCCTTTGGCTCATGACTTACTTACAGAGTAGTCCTGGTGACCAGGTGACCATAAACACATTTAAATGAACAACCTTGAGGTCTCAGCAATGGTTTAGTGGGGTCTGTGGGAGCTGACAGGTTTGCCTTGGTGCTTGACGTGTTTTGCAGCCATGTGCTGAGCTACCAGTCACCACAAGGACATTTTAGCAGATTCTGACACCGCTTCACTAACAAGACCTTTGGCCTCAGGCTGTTCCACCAGCAGAGGATGATGAGGGCCATGGCCACCCACAGGACAGGTCATTCAACCTGAGAGGTGTTAGAGGTGTTATAGTTTCTATGTGTTTCTAAGTGTTCTAGAGGTGTTCCCCACTAGAAGGTGGGGAACCTTTCCATATCCTTTAAATACCCTTACAAGGTCTTTTCTTCTTCCTCTCTTTCCCTCCAAAAGGCAGACCCCTAACCTTGCCCCAGTGTGAATGCAGGCAGGGATTCTATCAGACCATAAAGCAAGAAATGAATATGTTTCTCCAATGCCTAATCAAAGTCCAACATGAAGAATATGAATTTGATGGAGTAAGGCTTTAGGATGAAAAAGAGCAAGTTTACAAATTTAGATATTTATGTTTTTACTAAGAGCACTGCATATTGAAATTCATTCATACTGACAATGGAAGGAAATTTTACCCAAAATATCAATATTTGTGCGTGAGCAAGAGTGCAGATCAGTAAGTGAATGGCTGGTTTTGAAGCCCCTTTGCGAGGTGCTTTCTGAGAGAGGGGACCTCAGAAAGCCTGCATGCTGCTCCTTCAGATATTGCAGAATGAAAGTCCATTTTCCCTTGGCAAAATGGCCATTTCTAGTTGCAAATAAGGACTGAGATAAGAGTTTGCAAGTATTTCTTAGCAGAGGGGAAGACTCCTGAGCTTTATGCAAGTGTGTGGTTAGTTCCTCGTGTCTGGTGTGTCTCATATGGCTACACGCAATTCCCTCACAGGATAAGCAAGC
This sequence comes from Pithys albifrons albifrons, assembly GCF_047495875.1. Classification (NCBI taxonomy): domain Eukaryota; kingdom Metazoa; phylum Chordata; class Aves; order Passeriformes; family Thamnophilidae; genus Pithys; species Pithys albifrons. The sequence continues at coordinate 16,748,238 of NC_092463.1, read as the reverse complement.
CATAATTTTTGTAATTAGTCTGATGTTTCTCTTAGTATTTTGCCCAGGAATTGGGCTCTGATACATCATGCAGATTCAAATAATTTTTTATATACAGGGTTTGAAACAGAATTGCTTTATTCAAACAAAACCACAGTCTATTCTTAATGAAGTTTGAATGGGAAATTTGTCCTTCCCCTTTATTTTCCGTTTCCCTTTCCCCTCTTTGTTAAGTGAGTACAATGTAGGAAAGCATTCCCCAAGTTTCCATTCCTATCTTCCTTCCTGCCCAGATGAGCCACGAAAGGGCAAAACCTCTGTCCATAGCCCTGGTCCTGCTGTCAAATTAGGGGGTGCTTTGGGTTTCCAGCACTTCAGGGGTGTTTGGAATGCAGAGAACAAGCCCATCTGTCTTGGTGGCTTGGCTGTGACCTTCTAGAGCACTGACATGGGAGGGTGAGGGAGGTCTGGAGCTTTCTTGTGATCTTACAGCTTAAAAAGTTGTTTTCCTTCTTTGAAACATTTGCTTCTGGTTCCTGCACTGCACAAGCCTCTCCAGCGAAGCTGGAGTAGAATTATCCAGCAAACATGTTTGCAGATTTTTGATTACAAAAATGTCCTTCCTCTAGCCCCTTAAACCCTGGCTAGGCTGGTATTCCAGCAGCTCCCTGCTTTGGACTGGGCCTTGTAGGAGTATAAACCATCCACACTGAAATTCCTAAGAGAATAATTTGGGTTCGAAATAGACAAGGGACAAATGACCTGAAAATCTCTGATAATGAGTATGGAGGAGATGGATTTATCATTATCTGTCTGTTGTTAGTAAGGGAGTAGAGCTAATAAAACCTGCAAAGCAGATTTGACTTGCAAAAGTATGTATTGACTGACTAAAAAGATGGTTGATATCTGTAAGACAAATTTTTGAATGCAAAATATGTATGTGCAAGGTTACATAAAGACAGCAGTATCCTTTGTGAGGTGAATACCAGCCAAGACATTTTACACCAACAGGATATAGTAGCCCCAGTCCAGTGTGGGGCCACAGGCAGCACAGTCCATTGGTCTTAATGAATACAGGAAACAGCTAGACTGAGGGGAAAAAAGGGAGGTCTTTGAAAGAAGGAGTCTTCCTTCAGAGAATTTTTTGATATTTGTTCTTTGTCTTTTTCCTGCGTGTGCCATGGCTGTGTAAGTGTGAGTTTTCTTGGCAGTAGAGCTGACCTAGGAACTATTAGTAATGTGAATTAGCTCGTATTTGAGGTTTTATGCATATGCAGGTCTTTACACACCTTTGTGTATTTAAATGGAGGGACAGATCTAATGAAAGTCAGAGAAGCTAGCAACTTAATAAACATTTAGTTGCACCTCCCTGCTCTTTGAGAACACTCTTTTGCTGAAAGGTTGTTTACAAGGTCAAACAAGAGGCTCTGACAGGAGTATTGTTGCTGCTTCTCTGTAGGCACTTACAACTAAGCTTGATTAATTTAGAGGGAAGAACAGTTTGAGGGTTTATGGAGAAGCACTGCAAGCTCCTGTTCTCCTGAGAGTCTTGGAACACTGCTCCTGCCATTAGAGAACCACCACTGGTTTTAAACACCAGGTTTATGTTCTGATGAGTGACAATGGTTACATATCCCTCACAACATCCAGCAAGGTTCTACAGAACTGACCCAACTCCTGACCTTTGAGTGGAGGCAAGACTCTTCTCAACTCAAATGCGGATAAGCTGTAGTCATGTCCTTTGCCTGTATGATGGTAGTAATGAGGAAAAATACTTGTGTTAGTTTTAAACTTGGTAATGGCAGGGCACTAGAGCTTAGTTATTTTGCCAGTTTGCTCCATGGGTTTGCACAAAGCCTGCTCCTAAGATCCTTCAAGCTAGCTCAGCTATCTTTGCTGTGCTCTGCAGGCAACAGTACAAGTCCACACAGTTCCTCCAGTGTGGCACCATCTATCAGACCTTGAAGGTGACCTCCGTGGTGGAAAAGACAGCAACCTGGTGTCATATGTGAGCAGAAAACTCTGTGACCACTTGTTACTTAATAAATCGACACATGAATTATTGTTCTCCCACCTGCACAAGTGGCTGTGACACCTTTCTGCCCCAGAAGTATAGTAGCACTCATTCATTTTTGTAATTTCCTCTGTTGGTTTATATAACAGAGCAGTGAAGGCTTGGTGAACTGGTGAATGATTCAACAGTAGGTGAGCTGGTCCTCATCTGATTCCTTTGTGCCACCAACAGAGCTCCCTGGCAGGGTGATGACTTGCTCCACTTTGGCAAACATATGTGGACATTGCAGGCAAGGTGCAGCTGGGGAGAGTTGGATGTCTGCAGCCTGTGTGTGCAAACCCCTGCTAGCCACCACAGAAGCAGGTATTTGGAAATCCTTGACAGGTACAGAAAAGCTTACAGGGGTGAGACTTCAATGGCAGGGTGCAAAACCTCACTGCTGAAATTGAGGGTGCCTCTAACAGAAAGTGGAGAAGGTGGGAAACAGAGTTTTGCTGAGCAATGAGGTGTCAGGGTATTTAGGAGACCCTTGTTTTGTTTTACCTTTTGACAGCTGGAACAGCTACTGCCTTGACTATTAAGCATGATCCTTTCAGGCTGAGCCAAAACGCCTGGACACACAGAGCACCAACTGAAGTCCAAAACCCAAACAGTTGAAGGGTGGACATTTAAGTAGAGTAGGAACATGGGGACCAGTGAGTAGCAGGAAGTGCTCTGCCAACCACAGGCTTTCCGCAGACCACAGCTTGAGAAGCACAACTTCCTGAGCTATGAGCTTGTCACCAAGGTGGACCAGCAGCACAAGCATTCTACAAGGTTGGAAGGACTCCTGAACTGTCAAGCCTGCCTCATGGGACACATCAAGCCTCTCACATCACTTCCATGATCCAATTTTTCAGTATATCCGAGAACCTTACAATGAAGGAAGCTCCCATGGCTTACTTAAAACCCTACATCTTTTCTCTTTCGTTTTGCCCATAACAAGAAACTTGTTTATTTATGGCTAGAGGGTGACATTTAGCTGAGTGCGATCCCTGAAGGTCCCAAGAACTCATTTTCCTACATTTTGGGGTTTTCATTGCTGGTTATTTTATTTCTGTTTGTTGGTTTGATTTTTGTCAGATCTCTTGACTCTGTTATGAAAGAGCATTTATTATAGCCTGAATTTCCTTCAAGTCGGGGTTTACATTTAGCAGTCAGTTATTTGTTGTGCTATGTGTTTTTCAATATGTCACTTTGCTCTCTTCCCATCTTCCTAATACTCTGTTTTATGATGAAATTACTCCAGAAGTTTAAAGATAATGGAGCTCTCCCTGTAGCTAGGTTGGGTGCAGGGTCTCACTTTCACTGCCTGTTGGAAGAAAGAAATGAGAATCAGCAAAGTGACCCAAGCCAGGTCCAGGGAGCAAATTAATCGTTCTCCTCCATTTTGGATTAATGTGATCTGAACTGACAAAGTGATCAAAGACAGGCTGGTTTATGAGACTAAGAAGATGGCATCAAGATATGACCACTTTCCAAGACAGAAACAAAATGAAGTTTGATGTCCTCTAGCTGTGGCACTGCGTAACTTTCCTCACAGTGAATTGGAAGTAACAGCACATGAATTCACATCTGAACAAGGATTTTTAATGAGTCTGTGCAGCTTGCACACCAAACTACCTGCATTAAATGTATTCCTCAACATCTGTCTAATAGGAAGTGATATCAAACCAAAGAAAATATAGTTGGCTGTGCATGTCTCAAGGCTCTAATGGATGGAACCTTGGTGTACTTTAGGTACTGCTCACATAACTCTGTTCTATAATAAGGAAAGGAGGTGACTATAGAAAAAACAGGCACAGAGATTAATATCAGTGGCAGGTACAGAGCCCTGCAACTGAGTTCCACTGGATTGGTTGTGATAGAGGATGCAAAACAGATCTGTGAGGATTCTGTCAGTCATTTAATCTCACCACTGCCATCTGACCCATCTCCATGAAGCCTCATGCTCCCAACTCTCTCTTTTAAGGACAGAAATTACCAGCACTGTTTATACACTTCCACCGGGACTGGTGTGTTGGCTTCAGGAGTTTCTATCTTTTCCTCCTGCTGGAGGTGCTCCTTGTCATGTGTTTTGCTGTGTTTGAAAGGTTTCCATGTGTGAGCTTCAGAGACAAGCTGGCTGATCCCAAATGGTATCCCTTGAGGTACCAGGTGGCTTTTGTGCAAAAAGTTTCCCTGTAACCTGGTACATGGAGTTTATGGCCACTTGTGCATCTTTCTCCCTCAGTTGCAAGCCAGCTGAAACACATTTTAAGACCAGCTGTGGTTCCTGCTTTTCTATAAATGCAAATATACCATTGTATCTCTTTCCTTGAGGATGGCACAGCAAACCCTTAGTTCAGTGTACAGTCACTGTGCAATAATTCAAATCACCCCTGTCGTTATTATTGTATCCAACAAGCAACCTGATACCTTCTGCCAGCCTGGGGCAGGTGTGTGAATGTAATCACTGTGCAATTAATTAGCCTGTGCTGCCAGTCAGTATGCAGCACACAGCTCCCTGCATCCCAGCTGAGTCCAATTTAGCAGAGCTGCTGCAAGATTTAAAGGTACTTTGCAGTAGGAACTCAATGAAATCAAAGAAAAGCAGGTGGCTTTAGGGCCAGTTTTTCAGCTTCACATCACACCCAGCAAAATGAGCGCCTGCCTCTATCAGCCAAAGGGTTTTGCAGGACTATGGGAGAAGGAGAGAATTACATCTTATTTCTGAAAACTGTGAGCTTAGAAATCACCTGATGCGGGACTTCTGAGTGAGCAAAACAGGAAAAGCTGTCTGGTCACTGTGGTGGCCCTGCAAATCCCTCCAACTGGCTCCACAGCAAGAACCCAGGGGCTGCCTGGGCTCGCTCCACTCTATGCAGCCACAGAGCTACTGCAGAGCCAGATTAAATTGCTGGATTAAATGCTTCCACAGCCCAGCAGCTGAATCCTTGTGACAGCTGTGCCCAGGACAGAAGTCAAGCATCAGTGCCATAACTGCGTCAGCTGGTGTGTCACAGGTCACAGCATTACAGCTGGAAAAGGTCTGGTAGGTCAGTCACTCTCACATCTTAGCCAGCACAGATTTGACTCAATAAAGTGTTTGCTACTGCTCTAAACATGGCATTTTTAAGAGATTTGGGCAATGCAATCCCCCTCCTCTTCTCTTGGGAATTTATCCATCATTTGTTATAACTCACTGACAGGAAGAGTCTAGCCAAATATTGCTCTGTTTCCAGATGACCCCATTAATGACTCTTCTTGTCTTTCCTTTTACCAGTCTCCTCTTTCACTGAGCTGTGCTTTCATCCCTCTTTACAGGTAGGAGAACCTGCTTAGTTTGTTCCAGACTGGGCTGCTTTTGAGAGAAGGATACCTCATCTCTGAGAGCCTCCAAAATGCTGGATTCCTGTTCTGCCAAAAAAAATCCTTATTCACTGCCTTAAATTATCTGTACTGAAAGACTCCACATACTCAAATAATGAGATTTTCCATTAAGACAAATACTTCCAGGACCTTTCTTTTTCATCTTATGACTGAGTTTGGAATTATTTTCTACTATTTAATCCATTCTCCAAAATTAGACAGTTAGTTCTACATGCAGCCACATGAGCTGAAAGGTCAATTCTGTTATTTTTATTCACCAGTCTCTTCTTGTTTCCAAACCCACATTGCTGCTGTGAACAGGACTCTGTCTGGATGACGTGCCTGTGGGAGGGAGCAGAGTGCTGGATGCCTGCATCAAGCCTGGGTTTCCCTGTGGGGAAGGAACACTGTGCCAGGGTCACTGTGTGTGTGGTGCTCACCATGTCCAAGCTGGCTTCTATTATTTTCCTGTCTTTGTTGATAACCCTTGTTTCCCTCCAGGCAATAGGAATCCTGAGCATCAGTGCTTTGCCAGCTCTTTTCACCTTACATAATTGATGACTAACAAAATTCAGCATCACTGGAGCTATTGTAGTATGTTCTGGTGCCACCACAAGACATTGGCCGTTTTTTGATCTAAGTTTCACACACCATTGGCAAAATCAGGTTAATATCTATGTGACTAATTAGGGGAGTAGCTTTTGCTAACTGTCTTATGGAATATTTCATTATAACTCACCTTTATTTTCCTTCAACTCACTACTTTTTTCCCATTACTGAGTATGAATGTTGCCATCCAACACATGTTTTCCCTTCACATGGTTACTAGGCTTTTTTTGGTTGTTGTTTCTTCTGTGAAAACAAACAAGAAATGAATCAGGTTAACTTCCAGAAGCTGTCTTCTATTGTTTTACTCTATATGTTCATATGATACTAATTAAAATCATATGCTGTTACATCTGAAAGAAATTTTCTCACCTATGTGACAAGCTGGGCTTTTATCAAAAGTGAAGAGAGAGTTTCACTTATTTCTATTTGGTTTGCTTTTTTTTTCCCCTAAGTACAGTTCTCTCATTCTTATTGTCTTGGCTATGATCTTGAAAATGGATTGATTAAAATAAAGATTATGTAGACTAATAGCCTAACTCTACTTCTAGGATTGCAGAAGCACCTGTAGTTTTTTAAGAAAGCTGTCTCTGAAGGGTTGCAAAAGAAAAAAAAACTACTAAAAATGAAATCTCTGTTGCTTTTGGGTTTTGAAAGACTATTTTTATAAAATCTGGCACTTCACAGAATCACAGAATATGCTGAGTTGGAGGGGACCCACAAGGATCGAGTCCAACTCCTGGCACTGCACAGGACCCTCCCCAAGCGTCACACCATGTGCCTCATCCCAACGCTTCTTGAACTCTGGCAGGCTTGGTGCTGTGACCACTCACCTGGGGAGCCTATTCCAGTGCCCAGACACCCTCTGGGTAAAGAACATATTGCTAACATCTAAGATAAACCTCCTCTGATACAAATTCAGGCCATTATATTGGGTCCTGTCACTGTTCACCACAGAGATCAATGGCTGCCCCGGCTCTTCTCCTCACAAGGAAGTTGTAACTGCAATGTGGTCTCCCCTCAGTCTCCTCTTCTCCAGGCTGAACAGACCAGGTGACCTCAGCTGCTCCTCATACAGCTTCCCCCCAAGGCCCTTCCACATCTACCTTGCCCTCCTTTGAACACTCTCTAATAGCTGAATGTCTTTCCTACACTGTGGTGCCCCAAACTGCACACAATATTCAAGGTGAGGCCACCCCGGTGCAGAGCAGAGCAGAGCAATCCTCTTCCTTGACCGGCTGCTGATACTGTGCTTGATGCCCCCAGGACATGGATGGGCCTTCTGGCTGCTAGGGCACTGCTGACTCACATTCAACTTGCCATCAATCAGGACTGTGAAGTCACTTTCCACAGCATCACTTTTGAAAGGACTCGCTTTCAGGAGTTTAAGACTGACCTTATTTGAAATGTACTACTTTAAGATCTGTATCTTTAAAAATAAAAGGAAAAGGGAAATTATTTGAAATAAGACCAAATCAAAAGTAAGAGTCCGCCTTTTCTCAGTTCTAACACCTAAGCAGAAAACTAGTGCAGAGAAACATATTTTGTGTATGTTCTCCTATATTTTCTTTACATGTAAAATCAATTAATCTGATGAATTACAAACCTGTATCCCCATGATCTGTGGTCTTATCCAGTAGAGTTCTTGTGACCAGACCTTGCAGTAAAAGTATTTCCTCTGCCTGCAGTGCTAAACACATGTATAAATACTTTGTCAAATCAGCACTATTGCTAGAAAGCAGAATTTAATACCAATCTGCCTTAGATTGCAGGGACTAAAAATAGAGAACTAGCTCGATGTTTCTCTGATCAGTACAGGAATCTAAAGGAGAGCATGTCCCAGATCACTAATATTCTCAACAGCATAATTGCAGTGTTCTTGTCTTGTACATCTGAGAATAACCCTGAGATATAAGGTGTGTTTGGGCTACATGTGATGCCACATGATGGCCCCTCTCCTGTCATTCATCATCCCCCATTAATCTTTCTGGAGCTTCCAATTATATCTTTAGGACTGGCCAAAATAACAAGTGTGTGCCTTCATTTCCTCCTTCCCGAAGGTCCCTCTGGTGTTTCTCCGTGTATTTCCTGTGGTGCCTCCCATTCCTGTCCCTCAGCACAGGGAAGGCATTCACTATGTCTGTGTCCTGTGAATCCTCTCCTACAGAACCTGCTGAGTCGTGCTGAACAGCCTAGGGCTGTTTTCAGGGCTGCATCTGAAATTGTTCTCCTGCTGCAGATCACTGTATGGGAACTAGCAAAGCTACCTCTTCTGTAGGAGGTAACTTGCTGCTGGATGAATCCTTACGCATTCTCCTTCTCCTCCTGTGCTCTGTGAGTGACAGTGGAGGTGGAGTATTTCCCACTCCACATGAGCAGCCACCAGTAACTTCCTGGGTGCAGAGATGGAGGAGTGGCCACCTCTACAACCACCAGGACCAGCACAGACTTGTCAGCGAGATGGGGAGTGCTCAGTGTTATTCCTAAACTGAGGTGTCTTAGTCTGCCTCTTTGCGGACTATCTGAGCTGGGGGCAGGAGCTGCCAGAACTCAAGAACAGGCGATGGTGCCTCTGGATTCTGCTGGAATTCTTCATCTGACAGGCCCTGGATTGGGGTGAGATACCACACAGGTGCCCATCACAGTTCCTGTGTGTTTGGAGAAGTGCTGACAGCAGTGTGGCCGCAGGGTGAGCTCCAGGCTCCTGGTCCCTGCCCACCTCAGACCAACACTGTGGCTCTGCAGCCCCTTTTCTCTGCCACATCACTATCTTTGAAACCTTGAAACATTGCTCAGATCCTTCAGCTGGAGGATGGGGTCCAGGAGACAGGCATGCTCAACCCTCTGCAGGGCTGGCCAGCTCTATGTATCTATTACCTGTATCTGTGGGTATCTTAGGCATTGTTCACAGCTAAGCCAAAACCAACAGAGTTCAGCACAAAGCACTCTGTCAACTTGTGCTCTGAACCATCAGCATGTGGCCATAGTCCTTAGGATGGGGTGTATCTGTCTGTTGAGACCTGTGCACCCTTTTTCCCTGCTATCATAGCGAGGTGCCTGTGGTCTGATGCCCCTCTAAGTGCCTCTGCGCCTTCCTCTGAGATTGCATTTACAGTCCTTACTCCTCAAAAGATTTCTGTTTTGCAGTTCTGCTTACCAGGGACTCCCTTTCTGTATTTCAGCCCTGTTGGAGATACCAGTGAAGAGGGAAAAGAGACACATCTCTGTCAGGCTGTTGCCCTGCGAAACTGCCTCCCACTGCCAGGGATCAGCATCCTTGACAAACTCATCAAGACGTGTCCCGTCTGGCTTCAGCTGAACATGAGCCAGGAAAGGGCTCAGGTGATCCTTGGCAAAGAAACAGCTGGGGTAAGTCCAAAGTCATTTCAGTTCAGACAGCCACATTTTCTGTCCTTGGTGGGGCTGGTTAGGAGAGCAGCATATTTTTTCATGTGGAAACAAAAATATTTAGCAGACTGCTCTCTGTTCCCATTACTCTTTAATGCTTCACCACTCTCAGTGGTGTAAGACAGATACATTGGCTTTGGGGAAGCATGTGCTCCCATCTGGTGTTTTATTTGCTTAGCATGTGGATTCATGGAGACGGCTTCCCACTGACCACCATATCAATAGGTATGGTGACTATCCTAATGTGGAACAATTGAGAAAAATCCCTGTAAAAAAGGCTAAATTCTGGGAGCTGTTGGGAGCTGGTTTTATCACGATAATCAGTATCTGCTTTGCATAAACTGAATGTTAGGAAATGGCACACTCATGCAAAGCTTATAGCTTGCTTAGAGAAAACATCTCTGTTACAAAGAGAGCTGCTTGGCATTCCTGGGGTCTCAGAGGTGAGACATAGCAGGCTATAGGTGTTCTGGCTGGGTTCTTTGGGAAGGGTGGGTGCAAATGACCGGAGATGATGTTGAAGCACAGGAGCAACTCACTTACTCCTGCTCTGAGGGTGTTTGGACCCATCCCTTGGCTGGGTCTGTCTATCCCAGGGCTAAAAGCTGGCACAGCCAAGTGACATCCTCCGGTGAGACTCACCTGAGCAGTCTGGGCTGTGCATTGCACCTCATCCTGAATTAGACTTCACAAATAGCTTGGGCAAATTATTCTATTTGTTTTTTCTGATCTGTAAGTTGAGACCTGAGTGACTGTCTGTGATGTAGCCTCATATGGCCCCAAGCCTCCTCGGCCTTTATATACTCCTTGCAGGCAGGCAGTTCCCCACCTCTGAGTAGCTTTGGAAAAAAATCTTACCTCTGTTCCTCCTGTTTACACCGTCCTCAGGTGGAGATTTCAGCTGCAGCCTGAAAGGGGCAGGAGAAGTGGTGACACATTAGAGGTGTCCCATGGCCAGAGCATCCTCTCCTGCCCACACTGAGCTGATCTGACACTGTTCCCACCAGTGGTGAAAATAGAAGAGGCTGGCTTCAGTACCAGTCCTGACCTGGCCATAGGATTAGGTACAGCTCACAAATCCCACCTCTCACTTATCTGAACAGCCACAGTCCAATTTTAGCCCTTGGAACTATGGCAACCAGGCGTGCCAATCAGGAAAACAGAAGTGATTCATTTCCAGGTTTCATTTCCCTCGCTGCTTAGATTAAATTTCACACAAAGTGCTTGACCAATGCAATATGAGATGGTGTGGTCTGACAGTCATGGTTGGAGGGGCAATGCTGCCATGTGGGTGGCAGAACCTGGGGAAGGTAGAGCCTCTACCTGCAGATACTTTCTGTGAAAGAAGGTGAGGGTTGCTCTGTGCTAGGAATCAGCCTGTTTAAGTCTTGCACCTGTTTGTCATGCGCTTATTTGTATTTTCTCTGTCCTGTTGGTGGACCTGAGCCCCTGAGGTTCTATTTCTTCTGAATGGCAGAGGCCAGCATGACAGCACTGTGCAAGGTTGTGAAGCTGCCCCAAGCTGTGTGTTCAGCATGGGCACTTCAAAGTGAGCACAGATGCCCTTATGACTGAGACTCATGAAGGAAAAAGTCCTGGCTGCTAGACAAGCTTTTTTAAAAATTTCTCTGTTGAAGAAATTAATGTTTTCTTGATAGAGTTCTATATATTACAGTTGATTAATGGCTTTATAAGCTTACACTTCTCTTTCTAATAGTAATATCCAGGCTCCAGAATTAGCCTGAATTTTGAATTCAGTTCTTTAAAAATACCTCGACTCTCTCTTGCCAAAGCTTGTTATCAAAAAACAGATAAAGGTGAAGATTTCTTTGTAGCTACAGCTTCTAGATACAAGCTAAAAATAACTTTGACAATGAGCTTTAAATAGAAACACACTTAGGATCTCACACAATACAAAAAATGAGGTCTTTTATTTGTTTTTTCTCTCTTTTTTTTTTTAGGGTTTTTTTTCAGTTCTATTGGTCTCTTAGATGGGAACCAATAGCTACAGTGGTTCCACTGGCTCCAACTAAAGACTCAGGGGCCTCTTATCAATGTGTGTGAATACCTGATAGGATTGAGCCAGACCATTCTCAGTGTATCCAGTGAAAGGATGAGGTGCAGTGGGCAAAAACTAAAATACAGGAAATTCTCTTTAAACATTAATAAAAACTTTTTTGCTGTCAGCATGATTGAGTGCTGGAATAGGTTATGCAAGAGGCTGCAGAGCCTCCATCCTTGGAGATAATAAAACCCCCAAAACACACCATCTTGAATAACACTGTAGTTTATCCATCTTTGAGCATGGAGTTTGTACTAGATCATCTCCAGAGTTCCTTTCAAGCACATCAGTTCTGTGATTTCAGGACCACTCAACACACCTGAATGACCACTTGAGGGATCTGTCCCTGGGGAGACAGGGCTTGTGCCCAAATTCAACAAGGGCAAGGCAAAGCACTTTCTCTGGAAAGGCAGAGCCCTGGCACCAATCCAGGGCTGGCAGTGCCTGCCTGGGCAGCTCTATGGGAGAGGACCTGTAGGGATGGTGGGCAGCAAGCTGGGCACAGACCCACTGAGGAGAGGCTGTGGGATCAGGGTTTGTTCAACCAGGAGGAGAGACAGCTTCGGGGGGACCACACAGCAAGTCCCTGGTACCTTGCTGGATGGATAGGTAGGAAGGTCATGAAGAAGATGGAACTGGGCTGTGCTCAGCACTGCATGGTGGGAAGATAAGACGTGACAGGCCAGATAAGACGTGAAACCAGAGGGGTTCAGACTGGATTCAGGAAGCACATTCTCCCTGTGAGAACAGTAACTAGCGGGACAGGTAACCTGAAGAGACTCTGCAGGGGCAGTCTCCACCTTTGGAAGTTCTCCAGACTTGTACAGACAGAGCCCTGAGCAACTTGGTCTGGCCTCATGCCTTCACACAGGAAATTGGGGAAGAGTCCTTCCAGGATACCCGAATAATCTTCTGGTCCTTGAAAAAAGCTCTGTCATGAGACTCTGTAGCCACCAAAATCTTTGGCCTTATGTTCTACTCATGGACACTTGAATCCTTTCCCACTCAATACACAGGTGACTGTCTTGCTTTAGACCTGAACTGGGACATTATAGAGTGACTTGTCCACGATTTAGGGCACTTAGGAGAGAAACATCACTTGACAAATTGTGAGTGCAGTTTTATATTCTTCAGTTAGTGAAATAGATTGCCTTGGGCTTAAGTGGGACATCAGTGATGCATGGAAACTTCCTTCACATGCCTGAATTTCACCCAGATGAAATATCCTTTTATTAATTATTTTTATTGTAAAGCTCAACTAAGTGGAACAAAGCTAAAATAAGACCACTTAAAGGTGGATTGTACTGATAAAAATCTTCATTGCCAATGACCTAAAATAAAGTTTGGAAGCTCACAAAATGTAGCTGAGCTCTTGATTCTCTTCTCCTCTTTCAGATATTCTTAGTTAGGAAAGAGGATAATGTGAACAACATGGTCCTCGCAGTCCGCCTGCCGGTGCAGAACGAGGCTCCTGGTGTGCTGGAATACAACATTAAAGAAGAAAAATCAAGTAAGGTCTATACATTCTTTTGTCTTGCTCTGCTTATTGTACTGAATCCTCTTGTGATCACCAGTATTGATGTAATCTCACTTGCACTGAGCAGGTTCCTCTTGTGATCGGCAGCAGACCTTGTATTTATGGTGTAGTTGAGTTAGTATTTCCTGCAGCTGCTTTACCTCAACTCCCCTGTGGTTCCACACCTTGTGCAACATTTACAGACTCACAACAGGAAAATAAAGCACCTCCAGATGAGGGGGCCAGTGCTTTGGTCAAGCAAGAGAAGCTGCCTTTCACCAGGTGGTCCTGAGAAAAGTGCAAGGCACTGGCAGACTAAGCCTTGTTAACTCACTGAATCTGTCTATTTCTGCCACTGAATTTGAGGGTCACCAGTCATCTAACTGATGCTACATTGCCTTTTCAGTCACACTGAGCAGCCAGTTACTCCTAAACTGTTTTCAATGCCTCACTGTTTCTGTGAAGCAACTGGGCCTCCTGGCTGGTGGTATCCATGCTGTTCCTTGGATAGCCAAGTCTGCCACAAGCAAGTGAAAATGACCCCAGTTCACTGCCAGCCATGACTAATGCTGTCCTGTGTGTAAACACATGGGTAAGGCATGTGATTTCCACTTTCTAAGGAATATTTGTAAGCACCTGAATTTTAGGGTAGTCATGGAAACATGCACTCAAAACAGTTTGTCAAAAAACTCCACACTGTTATTTATTTGGATGAACACATCCAAATCCTGTTTTGCTGAGCTCTGCCCCAAAGCCAGCTCCCCAGGGTAGCTGTTATATTCTCTGCTAAACCACTTTTGTTTCTGCAGATCAGTGTTGCGACTTATTTCTTTCCCTCTTGCTCAAATGAATTTTGACAGTTGCTCAAAAGAATGTTTTCCTTCTCCTAAGGTTCCTCGCATACCTCTGCATCATTAACACGCTTTAAAGCCAGAGGGACCGCTGAATCCCTTAATCTGTTCTGATCTCAAACCCAGACCACAGCGTTGTGTGGCTGCTCCACTCCCCTGGAAAGCTCTCTCTCTCATCCACCTGCTCCTCGGAGCACCAACTGCAGAGATGCTGCATTGAGGGCAGGAACAGCAAACCTTCTGCCACAACTTAAGGTGTTCAGTTAAGAATACAAGGGCAAGGGTTGGCTGCGGGGTGAGGAAACTCTTCTTTATTTAGCTATTTGAACTTGACCTAGGGCTTAGATTCTGCATGGTGGGGAATAGGTTTTTGATGATTCGGGGGTTTGTGGAGGTTTTTTTAATAAAAGTTTAAAAATTGAATCATATCATCCTAGAAAAATTATTTTATAGAAATGTTACTTCTTGACTTGTGTTCTGTCCCATAAAATCTGATTTATTTGAGGACGGGCAAAGTAAAATTTAGTACAAAAATATCACTGAGCTAGCCTAACTAGAGAGAGTTTTCTGCCATGCTTTTCCAACTCGCTTGCTTGTTATTTCTAATTTATCACTAACTTAATGCAGAGGATAAATTCAGAGACACAACTTTCTGGTAGGAACAAGAATTAAATCAGTTTTCACCACTTTCATACAAGTGACAAAAAATAGAGGAGGGTAATTAAAATTCAGCTCTCATGAAACAAGCAGGAGAGCTGCCATCACATGTGCAGCTATCACAGCGGCCATGAGGCTCATGCATTCCTATGGTGGATATTCACATTATTTTTACTTGGGGTTATCTCACCTTTGAGCTGTAGAAAGCCCCTCAGTTCTCTATCCCACACCATTTTGACAACAACACACTCAATACGGAAATGGTCGTGCTTTTGCTTCCTTTCTCACTTAGGTAAGTAGCCTGGCTTTTAAGTTTAGGAGAAATTGAATTATTTCCTGTTAGTAAAGCCAAATGATTATGTCTACTGCAAAGGTCAGATGGTAAACCTGTGTCACAGAGGAATCTATTACATTAACTTTTATATATTAACCTTATAACTCCACTCCCACTTCAAAAATAAAATTATATGTTTTCTAAATGCTTTAAAATAATTAAGACTAGAACATGATCTTCTTAGTTAAGTACCTTGTCTTGCCTCAGTTTCCCTCTTCTCTGGTATTCTGTGTCAGGGTAAGAGACCTCTGAGCATCCTCAGAGCTGCTGTCTTGCTGTGCAACACAAGTCAGTTGAAAGTTTGCTGTTACACCCCTGAAAGGGTGTAAAACACCCCATCTAGCCTCACAACCACTGTGAACTGCCAGGGTTTTTCAAGAATCTGGTCTTTAACTGTAGAAAGTCCTTCTTCAGGTGGGGACTTGCCACAAAGAGGCTTCAGCTTGCCACTGAGCCTTGCAAACAGAGGTGAATCCTCCCAAGAACTACCTGCTCTTTGAGTCTGCATGAACTGGAGCAGAGCTGGTGACCTTTCAATGCCTTTCAAAAGGACCGCCTGTAATTCCCCTGCCATTCAAGATTTCCCCTTCTCAGCTGTAGTGGGGACCAAGCACCTTTGGTTTTGCTGGCCTGCTCCCAGTTTTTCCTTTCTGGATTGACACATAAGCAATCATCTGTGTAATGTGCCTCACAGAGAGCTGTTTGTCCCTTTCTGAGACCGAGCTCCTCCTAAAGGATTGGAAGAAGTGGGAACAAGTTCTTTCCTCTTTACCTCAGTTCAACTTGTTAGATTCCACAGACTAGATGAATTCAGATGTAAACTGGAAGCTGAATTTGCCTTGACATATATAGTTCTGATTTTATGGAGATCCTTTCTTCAGTTAAAATTCAAGTTGCAACCAGCTTACTGTTTTAAAGCACATTGCCAGCTGCTTCTTGTCCTTCTTAGGGAGACTCAGTGCAATCTCAGCATTACAAGACACACAAAGAAGGATGTGCTACCCTTAGAGACTGACATGATTGCTGATTGTTCTGTGCCATCTCTATAGTGGTATCCATCTCTTACTTTCACCACATGCAGCATTAACCAGCAAGTTTTGCTGCTTAGCTGCTTGTTAAAAGCTATTCTCATTCCTTCCTACTTTTCAGATAGTATCTGAAGAGGCTTTCCCTGGTATCATAATGACAAATGTGGAGGTTCTTTCCCAGCCCCTGTGATCCTTATATAGATGGCCATGCAGTGAATGACAAAAAAAAACACGGAACCTTCTTAGCATTGCACTGCCAAATAATGGTGGATCGTTGCTTTTCACTTTCTTTTCCCCATATCAGATCTGCTTTGTTGATGTTTGGTGAAATACTTAGGGAAGTACAGTTTTCTGAGGGGAAGACATGATGTAATTGTGATTGGTTTTTTTAAGTGGAAATCCCCAAAGAACCCACTAGGTAAAAGAATCAAGAAATGAAACCTCATTCCACTTTCTTTTTTTTTTTTTAATGGGAAATTTTCACCTGTTCTGTGAAGTAGCCCTTAAAGTCATGAAATAGGAGAATAGATTTTACAAAATTTTCTTCTGGTGCTTCCTCTTTGGTTGCAATTCCTCCAGACAGGAAGTCTAAATCCTGATGATGTCAGAAGGTATGGTAAAGACCAAAGACCAGATGCCAAGTACCACGTAGTTCATCAGAAAGTGGAGGAACCTAGAAGCTTTCAAAGACTTGTGTCTCTGTGGTTTTTCTCTCAGCCTGAAAGATCCCTTACTTCTTACTCAAAACAGTGGAAAGCTCTCAAAGCTAAAGCTTGTTACAAGATTTCTTCCATTTAGAGAAGCACTGTTGGAAGCTACCTCTCAATCTCTGCTAAAATCTCAACTACTTTGTGCACTTTCTGTTCTGAGAGTTGTCATTTACTTCTGCTTCATTCCAAGATGGAGCCATACTTTAAACATCCCAGGAACTGAGGACCATTTCCTCAGCTCTTCTTAGCAAACTGGTGGTAACCTCAGTTCAACTCCTCCTCCTCTTTATGTATATACCATGGGAAGTCATTCCACTGACATCAGCTCCATTGTGGCAGTATTAAAAAGAAAAGAATCATATGTTTAATTTTAATGTGTATTTCTGAAGTAGCATAAACTGAGAGCTTGAAAGAAGCATCTGAGTATGGTAGACTATGGGATGTAGGCAGTGGCAGTAGATTTTACTTTCACAGAGTTATGAAGACACCTGCCACAGGGGTTAAGTCCTTTAATAGAAGAAGGCTGTAGCACCCTAAACTGTGGTAAATGCTTTCTTTTCTCCTGGGAAATTTTCTGAATAATAGCTGAAAATAATTTGATTTCATGAAACACATGAGTTGACTACATATTTCTCAAGAGTCTTTCACATATGCTTTGGTATGAAATGTATAGTAATTGTTTTCCAAACTCTCTGTACCAAAAAAGAGAGGATGTGATTCCTTTCCAAATAAGCAAAACTACACTAAAAGAAGTATCTGCAATTGCACAGAATAAAGAAGAACGTGTTATTCATAATATTAGAATTTTTGTAGAAATAATGATGGAATTTATTTGCCCAGTCAGTACTGAACTTTTCAGGCTCATGCCCTAAGGAGATCAAGACTGGCCTAAAATTGCCATGGGTGCCGCCTCCTGTAATCATGCTCCTGCATCCCCATGGCTGCAACTGGCTTTCCTCACTTGGAGGTTTATTTTCCAGAGGCAGTTCACAGGAGGCCGTGTTTTGGAGTTGCTGTCATTGTTCCTTATTTAAGCCATAACTACGTGGGCCAATATGCCACCGGGCATAATTGTTCAGAAGTACGTTTTCCAACACACAGGGCCAAGTCTGGGTTAAGCCCCACAAAATCAATGAGTGCACAGCTGAAGGAGGGATTTGTAGTGAGGTCTTGTCTGTAGTGTGGTTATTTAACTTATTAGAGGAAAATTATGAGATTTAAATTAAAACTTTGTGTGCTCTGACCCTTCCAGCTTCTCTGGCAACCAACCCTGAACAAGATAGAGTGTCATGACGGTCTTGAAATAACGTTTACACAATCAAATAGGAAAACAAAAATAAATGATCACCAAGTAATACAAAAATGTGCAGAGCACGATTAATACCTTCTTTGGAAGATGAGACATGGTGCCATTGGACATGGTAGTTTATACTCAATTTCTGGTTTATGGACAGCAGCACTTCAGGATATGTGGTGTGGACTTGTGGTAAGCACCAACAATACACCTTGACAGAAAAGGTTTAGGCAATTACTGCACTCAAAAGCAGTTTTAGAGAAATCACTGAGTGTTGCTGCAAAATTGCAAGTCTAGTAGCAAAAACAATGTTGATAAAGAAATCCAGTGTCTGCCCTTGTCACCTCATCTAGCCTTTCTTAAAGTCTGAGTTCAGGAAGTGTGGAATGGAGTTTGATGCAAAATGCTAGACACAGACAGTAGGGATTTAGGAGAGGGTCACAACTTGAGTGAAACATGTGGTAGTAGTTTACCTGCCTGGTTAATTCTCTAACTGTCTTTAGCTGTTTGCCATGAAAGTTTATGAGGCCTTGACCACTTTGGACCTCCACCTCCCAGCAACTCTGTCCATCAGGACAGAAAGAAGAGTTACATCAGGTATAGAGGCAGTAGGAGGGCAGGCCTTGCTGGGGAGACCAAACGACAATTTAGACAAACAAAGGTGTTCCTTTCCACCCTGGATTTTAGAAGGGTGAAATCAACTGGAAAAGATTTCCCTGTTTAATTTTGTTAATGTTTATTTTAATACATAACGCTGAGGCTGGATTAGCAAACTCAGAGACCAAAGTACTTGTTAACATGTCACAGCATGGACAGGTGGTATTTTCCCATGTGAACAGCATTAAAGTTCTGCACAAATTAGGTCATGGGGAAAATGGGAGGATAGCTCAGTTACTGGAGCATGCTCACAATTAGGTTCCTTTAATGAGAGTGGCCAGTTGTGCAGATGAACTCTGATATGAATATTTTTGTGGAAGTGTTGACAGCTCTTGCAATAACTTCCTCAGTTTTGCAAGTCTTTTACCTAACAGTCTGCCTGGTAGAATCAGGAAGCAGAATGAAGATAGACAGTTTTTTATTTTTCAGAAAGAGAAATAACCTTCACAAATGCAGAGAAACAACTAAAGAAGCAACCTTAAAATTTTGCAAATACTTGGAAAACAAAAAACACATGAGAATGATCTAAAAGAAGACAATCTACCATTTTTAAAATTAATTTTAATTGCATTTATTTTGGATTCCTTCTGAACTGAAATGAAGACAGAAAAGGTAGAACTCTGTGGTACTGACTGTGGTCAGAAAGACTGGGTATTTCACTTCAGAGCTAAAGTGAATAAACTGGCACATGTGCTGGTATGCATGACCCTGACTTCTAAGATGAAGCCATTTAGTTGGGCAGCACTTGCAGATTTTCATGGCAGTGTTTGAAGACTGGGCTGGATGAAGCCTTGAGTGACTTGGTTTGACCTCGTGGATGACCCTGGTTTAGGCAGGGGGTTGTGGCAGAGACCTCCTGGGGTCCCTGCCATCCTGAGGAATTCCATGAGAGGGAACCAGCCAGTGAGTCTGAGCCAGGCCGTGGGCAAGCTTGGGGCAGACAGCAGTTCTCAGAAGGGATGTTTCAATAAAGCAGCAAAACCAGTTCCCATTCTCTAAGAGCCAAACTCTTTGTGAAATACTGCTAGGATTTACAGAATGATGGTGGTGAAAAAATAAGTGTTTTCTGTGCTAGTGTCTCTCCTGTGATCTCCTCAAAAACCATAACCTTCCTTTCTTTGGTTCCTTCTCCCCTTGTGTATGGGAAAAGACAGAATGTGCTTAGTTTATTTAATCAGTGCAAATTGGAGTTAACTCATATCAGGTACCTCAACATACCAAAAAGGCCCAGTAATGCCTGATAGATGTAATTATATGCCCCTTACTATATTGGAGAGCTGAGCTTGCTGCAGGTTGAAATAGACTTCATCACATGTCATTAATAGCACTGCAAGATTCCTGGACTGTTTTTGAACAGATGTTAAAGGGACTTTTTGGTTGGATAGTGGCATTCCGAGGGGTAAATGTAGATTCCATCCTTCCCAAGTCAAACCTCTCAAGATAATCTCTGGCTCAACAGACTGCAGGCAGAAGGGCCCATCAGAAAGTATATGTGGTTACTTCTGTTATCACAGTAATGGTAGCACAGTTCTTTTTTAAATGGTCACTTTAACCAAAAGAGTTGGCCTCCTTGGGTGGAAGCTCTGCAGCTTTCAACACCAGAAAGAAGAATTATTAATTCTGTAAACTAAGGCATGAAAACTGGGTAGGACTATTTATAGATATGGTTTCCTCTGAGTAGATTAGAGATTGAACCTGACATTACAGGGTGAAAAGATCAAGGTAGTGCTTTTTTTGTTTTTAGGTTGTGTGGGTGGTTTTTTTTTATACCCCACACTGCTATTCAGTGATAAAGCAGACAAAGAGGAGACTGCCTTTGCAGCCAGCTCATGAACTGCCCTTGAGACTTTCTACCATCCAGGAAGGTCATTAAGCACCCTCAGCTTCAAGTTTATTGCAGAATATGCCTCTACTCAATGTGTGTCTGTGTGTGTGTGTGTGTGTGTGTGTCTGTGTGTGTGTGTGTGTGTGTGTGTGTGTGTATAAGGCAAAAAACATCAGTAGTCCCAGTAACCAGTAGTTAAGGTACTGTAGCTTCATGAGCAAAAGTAAAGTAGATAGAAAAGGGTATGGGCATTGTTGGTAGAAAAGACAGGAACCAGGTTTTTGTTACCGTCAGGCTGTAACTTTGTGCTGATACTGCTGTCACAAGAGGAGCCCTTGCCATTCCTCAGCTCTCCGTTGCCTGTGTCCATGCCCTCATGCCCCTCTGGTCCCTGTCTGTCTCTGCCTCATGGAGGCTATAACTGGGAAAGAGAAACAATGTGGATGTGAAAGCAGAAGGGTGTGGGGGGGCAATACTTCCTTAGAGGTGCTACCCTATGTTGGGTTATGTGAAATAAAGTCTGGAAAGGAGAAGGGGCTGGAGGGGCTACGGGTGACTTTGGGAAGGGTGACTGGCAGACTGGAGACAAGTCTGACAACAAGGTGACAGGAGCAGTAGTTGACCAAGAATGGGGTTACATTCTGTAGTGATGGATGACTGCATGAGCCTCCAGTGTGCTTTGGGCAAATCTGAAAGGAAGCTGACTGTGGAGGCAGGAGCCCATCAGAGCTGCTTTCTGGTCCAGGACAGCATGCTGCAGGTAGGGGGAAAGCACTTTTGGGATGGTGAGAACTCAGTGCCAAACTGTGACCAAATTGCCACACAGTACCCAACCTTGCCATGGCAAAGCATCAATGGCAGTGTGCTGAGAAGCTGCCCTTTCACCTCCCTGCCAAACTGAACTTTGCTGACTTTTCCCAAGGACGGCAGAGTCCTGACACTGATTTTGCAGGCTGAGGGCTGAGGCACAGGTTGCTGAGGGGACTCGGCCAGCTGTGCATCACAAGCCCAGAACAAACCAGCTCCCAGTCAGCACTGCATTTACTGGGCTGCAGACAGGCCTGTTGCCTGCCAAACTCTTGACATTGTTCAGCACTAAGGTACCAACAGAACTATTCAGACTTTTTGGTGTGCTTTCTGTATAGCCTGGCAGTCAACTCTGCTGCTTTACTCTGAGGAGAGTCAGTTTTTCCAATTTGCTTCAGGGGAATGTTTTCCTTTATTGTTGCATGATGGAGCATGTGATTGAGGCAAAGTAAAAAAATGCTGTCAACCCTGGGCCTGATTAGCCTGAAAAAAGCAGAAATGTGCTGGAAAAAATAGCAACAGTTATCAACACCCTTGGGATAGAAGATCCCTCTTCCATTCTTTCAACCAAAACTGGTTGATTCCATCTCAGTTAAGCAAATTATATATTTCAGTAGCAGAACTTTTCCAAGACTAATTTTTTTCAAGGATTACCGAGTAGATGACTAAAGTTCATGTATTTTTAGCAGGAGAGACTGGAAAAGCTGCATATTCAGTTGACCCTAAGGTTCAAATTTTAAAGAGTTTAATTGCATATAAGGAGGCCTCTGGGCATGCAGCTAGTATCCTGTTTTCCTTGTAGTAAATGACTCCTGTTCAGTGCGGCAGACACCTTGCCATTAAGGAGATCAGACTGAGGAACATTGTCTTTCAATGTGGTTCCTGTTGCTGCCTATAAGATGTAGAGCTACTCTAGTTATCTTCAGATTAGCCTCTCAGACACAGATAATAATTGGTCTGCATCACCCAGGTCCCAGCATGGGCTAATTTCCTCTGGTTACTCATGTTTCTCATTAGACAAAAAAGCCTACCATCCCCTACTCAGCTTCCTTATATGAAAAACATACCACTGAGCAGGTCTGCCCCATGGCATGGGATAACTGGGCAGCTCTGCCCTAGTGCTGGTCTTCAGCTGCCTTTTTGCTGCTGGTTTCTGCTGGATCTCATCTGTCTCCACAGGCAGGATCAGGCCCAAGACCAGCTCTGTGTGAGCTGTAATAAGGGCATAGGAGACATGTTCTTTGTCTGGTCTGCTCTCTGTGGCTTGATGAGACATAGAGACTGAATGATTTCTAGTTCCCTAAAAATGTCTAACCTAGACATTTTCCCAAGGTCAGTCTGCCTGCCAAGGATGAATTCTCCGTTATCCACAGCACTATTAACCCTGAAAATTGGGTTAGAGTCAAGGAGTTTCCCATTGAGGTGACTCCTCTGAACTAGTAGCTCAGAGTTTTGGTTTGGCAAGAGCAGTGACCAAGGGCCTGGGGGATATTGTAAAACATGGTATGAGGACACATTTTATGACCTGTTGTGCAAGTTCATCATTTCTCATCAAAATGCAGCCATGCATAAGGAAAGCAGAAAGACTCACCAAGTCCATCTCATGTGAGCTGAGTTCCACATTGCTTTGACACACTGGTTATTTTAAAACATAGAGCACTTTTAAAATCAAGACACTTAAAACACAAGACACTTGTGCAGTTGCTTTTTCAAGATGTAACAGTGCCAGGTTTCTGTGTGGTTTTCAAGTTGTTTTGGAAACATTCTGGTTGCTTATAGCTGGTGGCCTTTTTTTTCTTTTTTTTTTTTTTTTTTTTTTTTTGTTTAAGCTCTCATCCTGAAGAGTAACCTCCCCTCTCTCCATACAAACACTTTCATTTTTACTCTGAGCTTTAAACTGACAGATTGTAGGGAAAGCCTGTTGGAAAGAAGCCCTCTGGGTCTTGTTAGCTTTGTTAATCCTCACTTTGGATTTTTTTTTGGCTTATTTTTCACTCCCAAGAGGCATAATGCAAAATCTGCGTGTAATCAGAGCTAGAGACTATGCGTGCTGTTCCAGGATAATATTATCTTACCCTACTCTGCTTAGTATCTTGAACACAGCCCAAAAAGCTTACTGGTTTTAAAACATCTACTCTAAATCAGTACCCATAATACAACTGCCCTTGTCTCAGTGACTAAACTGGAATGAATTATAATTTTTGTCCTTGGACAGCATTTGCTATCTGATGATCTTACAGAGCTTAATAAATGAGAGTTTAGACTTGCAAATGAGGTAAATAAGACACTGTTCAAATTGAAATGAAGGCATTAAGGACTTCATACTTTGAACTTTGAGTAGGACTGTCAAAGTCAGTGACAGTGCAATCTATGCCCCCAGAAGTGATAACCAGAAGAATTTCTTTCTCCAGGTTGGCAGCTAGGTGGGATTGCTGCTCCAGAAAACAGAAATGTATTTTTTTTCCTTTTTTTGTCCACGCTATTGACCTCTGCCATTTCAGAGTAGTATATTCCCTTTTATCATTCTCCTTTCGAAAGTGTCTTGTTTGGAAAGGTCTTTCTTCCTGGAACTCTCTCATGCAGAATGTGGTTCTGGATACTGGATGGCTTTCCTTAAAATGCTCAGAAAACTTTCCTTTTCTGTATGATTAGCTGCAACTCTATGGTATTTCATGACATATCTCAGAGCCAGACTTTTCTCCGAAGTAAATGGAAAAAAAATGGGTTTTAAAAAAATACATCCATATGATGGCATAAATTTTTCACAAAAAGATTGATTTTCAAGATTATCCATGTGACCTGGAGATTGCTGCTAAAAACTAAATGCCCAGAGTTTCAGATCATAGCATTGTTTCCTTTTCCATGAGGCACAGGGGAGACCATTTATATATCTGAATGCTTTGTTCGCTTCACAAATTTCTACCGAAGAAATTTGCCTTCTGAGAGCAACTTACAAGTATTTATATCCAGTTTGTCTTTTCAGCCATAGCCCTCAGCCCTGAGACTTTGAATGGGCATTTGGGCAGCATAAATCTTGTACTGCCATTGTGATGTACAAGTGGATGCTGAATGACTTGCAAAATGTGACTTCTCCAGCAATGATCCCAGCACTGGCTCAGCTGCTTACTGTGGGGACTATATCATTTAAATGTGTCATCCTACTCTCCTTCATGTCCTTGGAAGCCCACTCAGACCTCAACATTTCAGAAAGACCATGTTTTCCCCCTTATCCCTGCAAAAACAGAGCCTGTGTGGTTACACCTAGAACTCCAGCTATAACTCATGTTGCCATCTGGTCCTGGGAAGCAGTCCTGGATCTCCCCAGTGTCCGGCTGAAGAAACAGTGGAATTTCCACAGACTTTCAGGTGTTTATTCCATATCTGGAAAGGGGATGCAGGGTGAGGATCTAACAAGGAAGTCAAGTGCTTTTAAACCAAACAGCCATCCTCCAGCCTGTGCCCTGCCCTTAACCCCTGACCCAGCTGCTCACTGGCATTACCTTTAAGGAAAGCACTGAGGAACTGGGATAGCTGTGCTTGAGGCACCCTCTCAACACTTGATGAAACACTGATCATAATGAGGAGGAAACAGAGCAGCAAAATGCCTGTAACACACTTCTGCTCAAGCATCCTGAAGCAGAGACAGTGAGGCCAGGCAGTCCCTGGATTTTATGCTGAATAAAAGGCATAAAATCATAGGGGACACCAAGGTGCTGCCCACCTGCAGGGGTGAATGCTGATGAGCCAAAGTATGGTGCAGTGGCCAAGACCTCTGGGGCTGTAGATGTGAGGACAGTTCTTTTTCTTAGCATCAGAATGCACACAGAGGGAAACACTCATGTCAGCTGAGTGTCCCCTCTACTCAGTCCCAGCCTGAGAAGAGTGCAAAGACCTGTGGTTTGCATCTTCTTTAGTGACATAACTTTATTCTGCACAACATAATTATATTTTGTGAAAAACACAGTTTAAAAATAGATTTCTCTTACACTTTAGAACCAAGCTCATTAACACTTTATCACTTTCATAATTCATTAGTTCCAATTTCCCAGGAACTGCCATGAGGAGTGACTTTTTTCATCATGGCCAAAAAGATTAAACTCTGTAGGAAGCCATAAAATTGAAATCCTGTGAAAAAGTATGAGTTGAATCCACAACAGGAGACTCTGGTAGAAATTCAAACTAGGGAACTTTCAGCTCTTCCTTGATGAGCGAGAAAAACCCAAACCACTGACAGTTTAATGAAAGAAGCATTAGGAAAGACAAGAAAGACAAAACAGACATAGGTTGACCAAGACAGTCTAGAATTGTGCAACCAAAAAGTAAACTACAGCTTAGACATCAGATGGAAGAAGCAGAGGCATCAGATCACAGAATAAATAAAAAGGCCTTGAGAAGAGAAAACAGACAAACAGTGACAGTGTTTTACAAGAACACAGCACTAGAAGGCCATACAGTCCCATCCAGAAGGTCATCAAGAAATAACAAGAAACAATGTTAGGGACAGACACTAGGAACTTTCAAACAAACAGAGTTGTTGCAGAAAGGTACCATAAACATGCTATGGACTTCTACAAATGTAGTCCACATTTTCTTCTTTAGCAACATCCAGCTAAAGCTTTTTCTCTTGATACATCATGAGCCAAGTGAATGTATAAGTGGCTGAAGGAGATTTGCATGTGGCTGGGGCACTGAAACGATAACCTGAAGGAATTCCATCAGGCTCTTGCACATCACTGTAAAGCACAGCAGGTAGGACAAGTGCAGTGTATTGTGACAGACACAACAGGCCCAGCACTGCAGCTGCAGTAGACACTGCAGCTCTCGATTAAAATACCAGAGGTCATTCCCCAGGGGCAAGAAACTGCTAACCTGCGACAGCAAGGAAGATCAGTTTCTGGGAGTAGGAAAGCTGGTAACCTCTGCCTTGAGTGTTCCCGTCTTCACAGTGAGATTTACTTGCTGACGGTAGCAGAACAGCAGCAACGCTGTCCAGTGCTGCTTAGCGCAAAGGTCAGTGCAAGCAAGGTCATGGCAACTGTGGTATCAAACCAATTACTTCTATGAGAGGAGGGAAACATCTCTTGTTAGGAGACTATGGATTTATAATATGAAAGTAGAAATAGAAAAGTGGAATCACAGCCATGATGATAAATCTCACAGTCTGCCACAATCCGGAAAAATGAGAACATCTGAAGAACATCCAATAAGGACTTCTGAGGATGGTTGTGTTCTTAGTAGTCCTCTGTCAATACAACTGCTACAGAATAAGGAATTCATATCTTTGAATTCAGATGTCTCTGAAGGATTACGTAGATACTAAAAACAGTGAATAGGACTAACAGTGCCATTAGAGAAGAAGCTGAAGTAATTAGGTCCCATAAGCCAGTGAAGCAGTAAGACAGAAACTGGGTTGTTTTGTCCATGTGACCAGAACAGCAGGACTAGCAAGCACAATTCTGTGGGGAAAAATCAAAAAGGAAAGGAAGGCAGAATACTCAGTGACTCAAAGACCTCTGGATCTGGATGAAAAATTGGTAGGGAGATCTAAAGAGTAAAGGAAACATGGATAGTGATTCCTGCCAGCGCCTAAAGATGATGCTCTTCAGGGCATGCTGCTGTTTTAAAGGGAAAGACAAGACAACAATCACAAATATTTATAGCAGTGCATAACCTGGCCATGTCCTGTTCACTTACTGAGTTACACAAAGGACACAAAACAGTGTATGCTCAACAATGAACCACTAACTCATGTTGCTAATGCTTCTGTCACCCATTAAAAAAAAATCAATTAATTCTTATCTCTTTGTTTCAGACTGCTCAAAATTGCTCACTGATCTACACATTTCCCCTTTTATTTCCTGAAGGTGACGTTTTTCTATAAGCTTCTAAATATCAGGTAAAACTCAATATGCTGTGGCAATATATTTTGTCACAGAACCCAGCCTATTTTTGCTCTTGCTTTTGATCATATTCTTGACATTCTGCCACTGTTAGGGTAAGCTGCAGATATTTCCTTGCTCTTCAGGTGCCCTGGGTCTAGTTTTACGAGCCAAGGAAGGTGACTTTTGTCTCTGCAGTTTTCAGCAGGATTACAGCAGTCTGGCAGATGTCTGCCAGTAGATTCTGCAAAAAGCATGAGTTCCTGTAAATGGCAGCATCATGATCTCTCCCTGAGCAGCAGTGCTTATGAAAGTGAAATGTCCCCATCTACCCACAACACATTCACAGCCAGAGAAAATCACCTCTTCCTGACTATCTTCTTGGAGCAGGATATCTTAAGGGCAGTAATGGCAGTGGGGGAGAACTACATTGTCCCCAACAGTCAGCAGAGCCCTTTTAGCTGTACAAACTTGCTATTTTCTTGTCTTTCTGGGAACCAGAAACATGCAGCAGGATGCACTTAATGGTCTCCACAAGAGAATGACAACCATTCCCACAAGAGATGCTCCTGTACCAAACCCATCATCTGCCATCCAACAGCAAAGCACTACTTAGTAGTGTCAGCAGGTGTTTAGATAAAAACAGGTTAAGGAGTAACTATTACGGTTTCTCCCAATGAAGACGTTCCTCACAAGAGATTGTGTGGCTTTCCCCATGGGTGTCATGCTGGGAGCAGGTCCAAGGAGCCACAGCAGACCTGTGTAGGCTACTTGACACTGCCATTGTTCAGAATAAATTTTGGGTTGAGTATTGGTCCTGCTGGTGTTACTACCTTGAGTAATGACCCATCTAAAGCACTATTCTTACTATTCTTCCATCTATTCTTACTTGTTCAGAGGCTGCCTAAAAATATCCCCATGAGAGCTGCCTGCTGAGAAATATGCTTGGGTTTGTTACCTCCTATGACCTCTCAGAGCAGGGACAGTCCAGCTTAGGCTCCAGCAGCTTTTTGTACCTAGTCTGCTCTTGCTATATAATTCCTGATGATCAGTGGTGGCTTATGCTATTTAACTATACATATGAGTAGAAGTAGCTGTATGGTGGCAAGGCACTTGTATATGGATATGCCTGACATGGAGAGGCTTGGACTAATATTTTTTTGTCTAACATTCAAGCTCCCAAATGGCAGAGCTTCCTGGCGCAGAAACAATCAGCAGTCCAAATCCAAGCAATTTGCTCATACGTGTGAACATGTACAGGTGCAGTTTGCTCTCTTACAGGCACCTGCAACTCAGGATGCCAAAGGGAACATGTGGTTCTTAACAGAAAAAAAAGCCCTTAAAACTGTCATCTGTACAAAAGGCTTTGTTTAATTGCTGGGGATTCAAGTGAGTTCAGACTCTTGGGTTTTAATTCATTCTCTAAAACAGGACTGGGTTTTGTCTTTATTTTTGTTTCCTGTGTCAGAACTGCAAAGCAGATGCGTTTCAAACTACAGAAACTTTTCATGGTAGATGCTTAATGAAAAATCCATGACTGAAACATGATTCTTATTATGGAAAAAGAAAAAACTTGCCAAACATGATTTTTCCAGTTGTGAAAATAAAGTAAGGGAAAGGGATTGTTTTTCTTGAAGTATGTTTTAAAATCCACATAGCAGTCTGGTATCAGTGCACACACTGAGGTTAATCTGTTTGTGCTGATCCCACATAAATTGATGTTAGGAATGACTTCTGAGAATTACATGGCCTTTGTCTCTTTAAAAAATGCCTACATTGGTGTATTCAGCTCAAAATAGCAATCTGTTGGGCCTGGGCTAGGACAAAGGGAGAAGTAAAAGGAGGAAATGCCTTGTTTAGGGAATGAGCTATGAAGCTGAACAAAGGACAATCTTGAGCATTTCCTTCCAGTGGGATCATCTACTGAGAACAAAAGCCAGTGCACAGAGGCAAGAGCCAGGTGGATGCCTTCCTCTTGCAGGTGCTGGAGGTCCTGCTTTGTAGGGGACTAACAGCCAGGCAGGCACGGCAAGGATCTGGAGATGTTTCCCAGGGCTGTGAATCATGGCTGGCTGAGGAAGCTTCATGTGCACAGCTCTGAACTGCAGCCTAGAGAACAGCATGAAGGAAGATGCGTAGTGTCTGTGAGCACTGCCGTAGGAGTGGGGGCTGGTTCTCCTCCCCAGCTACTCGGGACATGCTCCTGCACTGTGAACAGGGTGACTTTGAGTTCCAGTTCTTTCCTAGCAGTGACTGGGCAATTCTGAGAATCCACCACAGATTTCCTTAACCAACATCTGTTTGTGATGGTGTGTTGTGTCCAAACAGGTATAGACAGTTTGTGAGACTATCAAGCTGAAGCAAAGATGAACATGTCTCAACTGCAGATCCAAGTCTTTCTCTGTGCCTTGGGTTATCAGTCAATGTGAAACTTTCTTCACCATCCCATGAACTTTTTCTAGCTTAACAGCCAAAAGCTCTATATTAACATGTTAGATTTGGGCTACACAATGCTGGAGCATGCTATTATAAAGGAGGTCATCTTGAAGAACTCTGCAATATGGTATAGATTGTCTTTTCCCACTTAAAGGAGAGTGCTGTCACTGAATAACACAACAGGAGGGAGAAGACAGGAGAGATACAAACAGACTGTGCTCACAGTGTCTGCATGACCCAGGTCAGGGCCCACACACATAGTAATGAAACGGTAATTTCTTCTTTTTTCCTTTACTTCAAAGCACTTTGTCCATTCAGACCAAACCAGATTCAAGGATGAAGAGTCACAAGGTCAGCCCCGTATGTACTGCAGATATGCACACCCCTAAAGACAGATAGGCTTGTAAGGAACCCTTTGGCTGTGGCCTGAGGGTTTTTTTATTTCCCTTTGTTTTTATTAGTGTCACGGCACTCTGATATCTTGACCTAACTATTCAGAAAACCAGGCCGAGATATTTCTTCTTTAGTGTCTCCCTGAAGAGTCTCATTGAGTTTGGTCTTGAATTTAAAGCCAGTTCTTTATGCCTCTTCATATTAGTCTTTTCTGTTTTTCACCAGTCCTGTACCTGGAAGGATCTGTCCTTGTATTTGAGGATGTCTTCAAACTGGTTGCCTTCTACTGTGTCAGTAGGTGAGTTGGATTTATTGCTTCCATGGCACAACCACTTTGCTCTCCTCTTTGGACTGTCAGTATCCAGTATCCAGTCACAGCACAGACCCCACTGTTTTCTCTGGTGTTCTCTAACCTGCCAGACCAAGGAGGAGTTTTTGTATGTACAATAGGGCCAGATCACCCAGTTTCTAGCCAAGTAGACCATAACTACAGCTGCAACCCTGCAACTGGAAGCTTTGTCTGAAGAAGGTGTGTACACAAAAAGGACAGAGGCACAGAATTGGGGCTAGGAGTGCAGGGAGGGTAAAGGGCCTTGGATTAACCATTTATTTAAAGCAGCTTTAAACAGACTTAGCAAACCTACTGGTGGACTGCTGCCTGTGGGAGGCACAAAGGACTTAGTCATCTGTGGGTAATCTGTCAAGGAGAGTAGTCCTGAAACAATGTATGTTTTTTAGCCAAAATTTATAAATATAACCAACTGTTTATTTGCTCAGCACAGAAATAACAAACATAATGGGCACAGGGGTGGTAAGGAACTGTGCAGTCATTTTCATTAGGGCAGAGTTTGATGGCAGCTGATGAGTCCCTCTGTGTGATTAAATCCGTGTGTCTACAGCCTCCTCTACTCTGTGTCCTTGTGCCAAGCACACTGCAGTGATACCTCCCCAGCCTACTTACCCCATCCCTACTGCAGCAGGCCTGGTTTTCAGTTGAATTTAGGCTTTTGACTTCCCCTATATAAACTAAAATGACTCTTAAAGTAGCTATTTCCTTTTAAGAGGAAAAAGCAATCCAGGCTATGTTTACAAGGCAGTCATGTTAGTCACTGGATTAGGTCACATAGTGGGAACAGCCTGTCTAGAGCATGACAGAGTGTGCTGCAGCCTGCCCAACCAGTCGTACTCACACTGTTTTGAGGGCTGCTCCTGCAGCCAGCTGAGCTCAACACTGCTGGGCCACAACTCCTACCCACATGCAAGAGACCATGCCCTCTCTCACCCTCATCAGTTAAAACATATTTAGCCATCTAGATGGGTACAGACCCAATAGAAAGATCGTAAATTAAATCTTGGACTCATAGAAAGATTTCTGTCTTACCAAAGCCAAAAAGAGCCCAAATGCAAAAAAGAATTGGCGTGTTTGTAGTCAAATAGCTGGTGAGAGGGAAAATATGCTCACTTCTGCTTACCTGCAAAAAGGATCATGGCTTAAGATAAAGTCTCAGAAAGAAAGAAAGAAAAGTAAGCTCTTTGTTAGTTTCTGTTACGGATGTTATTCCTGAGTGTCAAATATACACTCGGATGGTTCATATGGTTTCCCAGGTAGCTTCAAAGGACAAGATAAAAAGGGAATAATTTTCTGAGAGAAGCAGGTAATAAAAAGGCACAGTCATATAATTTACTGGCAGCTTGTAGGAGGTCTCTGTGCCAGTGAGTGGAGAGACCTGTTCTCAGGGATGCAGTAAATCGTTCATGAATAGCCGGAAACAGCTCACCATGGCTGACAGGCTCCTCTCAAAAGAAAGTTTGGCCTAGACAGATTACTTTAGATCATAACACCTGTAGTTAACAGGTGACTTGGTGGCTGGTCTGCAAGATGCTCCCCCATTAATCAAACCATATTCTTTTTCTGTTAGAGCAATGTCTTAATATTTTCTGATTTTAGCTGTATTTTTCTCCCCCCCACCACCCCAAAAAAAAAAATTGAAGGGAACTATTCATGTATATAAAATAACAAAGAAAGCAGAAGGTCCAAGACTCTCTTCCTCTTTTAAACCTGATATCTCCCACAAAAAAGTAATAAGCCAGAGATCAAATCAGTTTATGTCAAACAATGTGACACCAGAGCGCTCAGTGGTGCACAGAGAACCCGTGGAGTACACAGCACATCAGTAAGGTGTGTATCTGCTAATAAAGACAAAAATAGGCCCCCTGCATTCATATGTCAACTGTTCAGGCCCCCTGGGGTCTGCAGTCCCATGCATTTTTGGGGTGTGCATTTGTGTAACAGAGACCTCCTACTCACAAGGCCAGCTTTGTCTATAACAGCTTGTTGCATCTTGTAGAATTTTTTGTTAACATTTTTAATGTACAAAATTATCCTGCAACATTTCTTGCTACCTTTTAGGGACTGGCTTTTCTGGTCCTTGTTAGAATGGGAATTGAGGTAAGAACAGGTTTAGCAAATTGTCATTGGGCAAGAGGCAAACCTGAACAGTTCACTGCCAGCCCAAGAGCTCCATTAAATAATTTGAGACTTAGGGTGTGTTTCAGTGAAACTCAGCGAACATCCTCTGAGAAACTGTATCCATTTTTCAGTAAAAATACAGCATCTTTCCAGAAACCAAGCAGTCCGAAGTCTCATTGGTATCCCTCAGAGTCTCAGCCCTCACAGTAGAGGGATATATGTGTTTTTCAGTGTCATGTGGCATTTCATCATGGTCTGTCCCTTCACCCAGGTGTTACCTTTCCCCAAGAGAGGTTTTCCTTCCCTAATCTCTCTGAGTCTTGCCTTGTCCCTATGCCTTACACTTACAAAGCTTTGTAAGAGAGGAAACAGAGCAGGGAGAGAGGGGTATACAGAAAGAAAAATTACTTCAAATCCTTTCCACAGCAAAAAGATTGGCTTTTCTAATTACAATAATTACCATTTGCGACTCCAAACTTTCCATGGGAAAGTATTTCAACCTTTGTGGCCTCCCCTGAGGTGAGAGGCATTCTTACTGTTTTCAGAGGACAAAGCCAAGACACAGTGATCAAGTCAGTGCCATGGCATGAAGCATCACCAACAAAAGCTGGTGGTCTCTTGTGAAATCAGAGCAACCAAGGCCAGCACAGTGTCCATGATGCCTTACCAGCCAGGACTTTGCAGAACAGGGCTGAAATTGTGAGCTGATCCAATTACTAAAACCAAGTGAAATCTAGAGTTCCTAATAATTATGGGGTTTATCCTTTTGCTGTTTTTTCGTTGTTTCTTTTCACAGGGATTTGCTGCCCTTCACTCTGAAGCTGCCACAAGCAATATTAGAAGCCAGTAGCTTTCAAGACCTTGAAATTATCTCTAGTCTGGGGATAGGTAAGTCCCTCAAAGCAGCCAGATTTTGACTCAGACTTGTGAGAATGATGCCATCTTGCACAGATGTAATACAACAGGAAGCCAGATGAACTATTTTCTTTGGAATAGCTGAGGAGGCCAAAATGCAAGAGGAAGATGTTTATGACCTCTGTGTTCATAGAAGGATGCTGAAAAAAAGGCCAGTTGCCCCTTTGGACATAAACTTCCACTTGGCCCTCTGTGCAGAGCATGGGACCTACAGTCCTACTGTGGGGCTTTTGACAGCTAAAGCATGGCACAGTCTCTCAGAATGGCTTACACACGTTGGAAGTAGCTGGCATCAGAGCTATGTGGAAAACACCTTTGCAATTTCCCCTTCTGATGCGTGGGAGCAATACTGATGGAGGTGTGGTACTTTTGAATTTTGATATTTCTGCTTCCTCTTGCAGAATTTCTAGTTTGTAGAGAAATGTGTATCATCCCAGCATGTCCTCTTGGTTCACACGAATCAGATGCAAAATGGAACATTATTTTTAGTGACAACACCAAACAAGCAAATTTTAGATCAGATATGTAAAGTTACAGAGATGGGAAAAGCAGTTCTGTTCACTAAAGGAAGTCTCCTTCCTAATCCTTCCCATCTAACACACTCCACTTGAGGCAGCTCTTACGGTTAGCCCCTCTCATGCTCCTTTGCTGTTCATTTTTCCCTCAGGTGTTGAAAACAACCAACCAATGGAGAAAGTTGAAGAGTTTGCTCACTTAGAGATACTCAGTAGAGCATCCTGGGCCTTTAGGGATCTATTTTTGGATCTTCTGTGTCATACTACCCGGAAGACAGGGACAAACCCCACTGGTTTCAGTTCAGGGAGCTTTGTTGAATTTGACCACCAGATTTGCCTCTAACATTTTCAGCATCCTCTATTTTCAGTATGTTCCAGTTTGTCAAAACATCCTTGAATATGGGTGTCCATCCAGCATGTATTGCTTTAAAAAGACACTTCACAATTTGCAAACTTTATTTTATTAGAACAAGTCTGAAAATTTGGATTAAAATGTAGGAAGTGTATCATGTTTAATTTGACCCAGGAGAGGATATCCTGATTCAGGCAACAGTTTCCAGCAACTTCTGAAAGGAAGGATGACCTAAAGCACAAGAACCAAAACACTGTTGGTTGTAGTCTTCTTTCCTGTACTGTTGGTAATAAAAGTGGTGATGCTTGGAGGTTTGTTTGTCATGGTATATTGCATGACAGGAAAGTGTCTGACAACAGAAGAAAAGCTGCTGTTGTGTACAGCCTTCCTGGGAAACAATGCCAACTTCCTGGAGTGCCATGTTGTCTTAGCAAAGTCCAACAGGCTCAACTACCGAGTAACGCTGTTCACTGCTCGCTAGAACAAAATATTTTGGGTACAAATGGGTATACAAACAAGTGCTGCTCAAAATGGCACTCCTGAAGGAAAGATAGCAGTCGAAATTCTCACATGTTGCTTTTATTTATTTCACTGTGACATGTGTTTCAAAGGAGATAAAAGTAAAATGTCTATTTGCAAGTTGAATTGTTCCACAGAGGATCTGGCTGTTCTGAGGAAGTACTGCAGGGCCTTTAGTCCTGATCTTGGTGGTACAGAAGGCATTTTAGCAGGAGAATTAGTGTGTTGCACTGCATAAAAAGAGCACTTACCATCACAGACATGCCAAAGACTCAAAGAACTGTGTAATTGTCTCTCCCAGGGTGCAAACTAAGGGAAGAGCCAGGACAGCAGTGGGGGATGATCAAATGGCCTTCCCTGTATGAGACAGTGTGGCTGTGCTGGGAAACACCCACTCTGAAGCAGCTGTGTAATTCTTGGTAGGACCATCTCATCTGGTCCCACAGTCTGAGCACTGCATTTTCATCACAGCATCTTATCCTGGCCACTGCTGAGAAAAATTACCAACTTCCCTTTGGTAAATTGGTTAATTTACCATTTCCTCAGCCCATGAGACTTCACAGCATTATAATCTGATGTAAACAAGCAACTTCCACTGTCATTTGCTGATACCCAGTGGAGCTGGAGCTGGAGCTTTTAAGGAAAATAGTAGCCTAAACAGTCTCAGATATGAGGCTGTTGGCAGCGTGATGCCAGTGTGCGCAGTTACATCTGTACATCTACTCCTGAATTCTGTTGTCAAGAATGCTGTTGTTCCTGACAACACTTTTATTTTAAGCTTCTTTCTTCTTCTCTCTCTCGTGGAAGGGAATCAGAGAATAAAGCTGTCCTAATGTCAGCCACCCTAATAAAACATCCTGACATGCTTATAAAGCTGAATTTGCCATGGACATTAGCCTAGGCTCTGAGAGGCTAAATCAGCAATTGTATCCTGATGGGAATGGACTGTCTTTTAGTTCACTTCTAGACCTTAGAGCTGTACCCTGTACTCAGCACTGAGAATCATTCCACATGTGTGCAGACCCAGCCCCTCTTGGGCCCAAGGTGTGATGTTTTAGCAGCGAGACAGCAACAACACCAAGCACAAGGCAGGGTTCAGGCATTATATGCCAGCCTTCTTTGTGTCCCCTGAAATCCACCCAGAACAGTGTGCTGTCAGTGTCAGCTCTGTTTGCAGGGACCAAGCATGATGAAATAGTTATTTAGATATCTGCATCCTGTTTCCAGGATTTCCCATCTTCTCCTTGTCCCTAAATCTGTAGGCATATACATAGTCATCACCTAATACATATACTCAGGGGTTTATACCCTTTTCCTTGGTAAGAACACATGGAGTTTGCTGGGTCCTGTTTCCTGATGCTTTCAGTAGTGGACCCTGGATTAAGAACTTTAAGAGTAATTAAAAGCCATCAGACTTGTAAGGGACGGGAAAAAGATTAAATGTGGTACTGAATACTATGCAAAATTTGTAAAAAATCCTTTGTAATTTTTTAAAAACAGTAATTCAAAGACAAATTTTAGTAAGAGATTTCTGGCATACAGAAATGACTACTTGCATCTGAAACACTGTGTCTTTTCCAATCACAGGTAATGGCACTGAAGCCCTTAACTCTTCCTTAGTCCATCCTATGTACAGTCTTTGGCATTATCGTTTTCTCTGACACCTGCAGGCAGGTGCAAAACAGAGTAGGCATGACCATAGATAATTGTCATCCAGAGTTATGGACTTTAAGGGTAATTTTATTCTGGGGAAGGTGTTTAAAATCATATGTTTCTGGACTGGTTGTACTGTAAAGCAGGATCAGACCTCTGTGTAGAGCAGAGTCTTCCACATGAGCTTGCTGCATAGTAGAGTCATCTTCATCTGTTGTGCTCCCAGTGCATGTTGGATCCAGGCTGTATATCTCACCTATAAGCTGCATAGCTCACCTTCCCATGGTGAACAATAGGGAGACAGAACTCACCTGGGGTCTTCATATCCTCACCTCAGGTATCCACAATTATTTGGAGGGCAGCGATCACAGAACAAGCCATAGATCCCTTTTCACAATAATTTGTATTTGTTACTTCCTGCTCACTGACAAGAAAGAGGTGAAGCTTCTGAGCTTATCTCCTGGTTTTAAGCATCTCACACACATAATACAGGCTACCCTTTCTTCGCACTTTTTGTGCAGAGGTTTGAAAACTTGTGTACCATTTATTTTAACAAAAGGTAGGTCTTCTACATTATCATTAGCAGCTAAAATTTTCTCAGAACATTTTTTCATTCTTCTTTTCTTTCTTGTTTTTTTTTTTTCTGTTTGGTCAGATTTCTGGGATTCCTACTTAAACCACAGAAGAAGAGAGGAGTTATCCCACCCTGCAAAAGACCCAGATAGTTCAAGATCTACCCAGTGTTTTGCAAGTAGCACAAACCACTGCTCATGTGAAATTGAGCTGTCAATAGGAAATGACAGGCTGTGGTTTGTGAATCCTATTTTTATAGAAGAGTACAGTAATCCTTTTTCTCCAGATGTAACTCCTCCTAAAAGCCATGCCGTGAATGTCGATCTCCCTGCTGCCACCATGCTTACTGAGAGAAGGTCTCCTCGCCGGCCCCCTCCACCTCCACCTGCTCATGCTCTGGTTCAGAAATCTTCTCTGAAACTCCCACAGGATCCTATGACTGCCTGTGAAGAAAACAAGCCGTTTCTTAAGCCACCAGGAAAGAGCACAGAGGAAATGAGAACTGAGGGCGGTGACAGTAAAGAAGAAGAAAGGAAGCAGAGCTGCTCGGTCAGTGAGCCCTCGGCAATGAGCCCCAAAAAGGGTTCCCAGCCCTCTGTGAGCCCCAAGAAGGGCTCCCAGCCCTCTGTCCCCCCACGGAGGAGATTGAGTGAGAGGACCTCGCAGGAGAGCTGTGTGGGTAAGCCTGAAAGTTGTGAAATAGTGAAAGGGGAAGGGGCAGAAGAAAAAGAAGATACAAGTACAGACAGCAGAGATAAATGGTTGCTGTGTAATAAGGCTTTAGAAATGCCTGGGGAGGTTCCCAAAAGGGCTGTATCCCAGTATCAGGATGCAAAACTCAAACCTGCAGGGAAAAAGGAGGGCATGTCTGAGATAAAAATCAATGCCATTGGGAAAGGAAAGCCACCTCCTATTCCACCACCAAGAAGGAAGAGGCTTTCCCAGGTACCGAGGATCCAAAGTTCCTGCCAGTTGAAGCAAACAACAGTGGCAGAGACGGTCACAGCCACAGCGCAGTCTGTGTGCAAGGACAGCCCAGCTACAGTGGCAGGTGATTCCACTGGCACACACAAGACTGAACCAGGACATGGCCACAAATCTCTAAGCTCAGCTGAACTGAAGGGTTCACACATGTCCCTGGAGGAGCTGGTAGGTAATGCCACAGCTCAGGCATCAGCATCTGAACCAGACTCCTACTCCACCAGCAGCACGGAGGATGACATGGAGATGCTGAGTAGTTCATCTGGTAAAAAGACACACTCTGTAATCTTGGCCAAGGCCAAGAACAGGCTGTCCTTTGTGAACTTGTCCAACGTCTTCACAGTCTTTTTGTCTAGTGACAGGAAGCTGCAGAAGAAGATAGTGGAACTGGCACAGGACAAGGATTCATACTTTGGCAACCTGGTGCGGGACTACAGAGTGTACAGTTTAGAGATGATGGCAAAGCAGAGCTCCAGCACAGAGATGCTACAAGAAATCCGGTTGATGATGACGCAGCTGAAGAGTTACTTAGTGCAGAGCACTGAGTTGAAATCTCTGACAGATCCAGTTTCCCACACCGAGGAACAGTTAGGTAGGTGACTGTGGTTTATTAATCCTTGGGCATGATTTGGGAAGGTGAGGAGGAAGACAGGATTATGCAGACACAGGTTCTGCTTTACATAATTATAAACCATCGCCTAAAAGCTGAGGGGTACGAATTGAAATTTACTTTGTGGTGTTGCCAGCACTTGGAGGAACAGCTCTAACACCTGAAGACCAGTGAGGGGGAAAATCCCATCATGAACATTTTAAAGAGAAAATTTTAAGCAGAAGAGGTGTGTGTCTGTGTGTATGAGAGAGACATACATGTATGTATAGATGCATTCACACTCATGCAAATATGAGTCTGTGTAGGCATGCACACACAAAGTTCACTGGAAACACAAAAGGCCAACTTCTCCCTTCACAGCTGTGTTCCCCATGGCCTTCCACATCCACTGCTCTGCTGTGAGGATGGAGAACTCCCTGCATGTGGCAGACAGATTAGGGGTCAGTCACTATCTCACAGTGGGAGGGACAAGACTATGATGATTTTGCGTGGCAGGCTGGAGGAATCCCTTTTTTCAGCTCTATGGGACTCAGAACTCAGAGGTGTGGAAGAGCTGCCTGCTGTAAGACTACTGCTGGATCCAAAATGCAGCATTCACCTATTTGCCACACACAAAATTTGCCTTTTTGGAGTAAAAATAAGGTTTTTAACTGTTCACAGGTGTGTCATTGCTTTCCATTCATATCCTGTGAGGGAGTAATGTGCTACTTCCCTCCTTGCTAAGGACTGGGTTGGTCTGTTTAATGTGTATCCATGAGGGAATACACAGAGAGCTGTAGGATTTTTATCCAAGTCAAAGCTGCACAGCCAGAAAAAGTGTGCATGTATACACTCAAATGCTCTTTTGAAAGCTCAAGTATGTTTCTTGAGGATCTGAGAACCAATGCAGAGCTATGTGTGGATCCCTAAGCTGTCTGAAAACAAGTTGGGAGTTGGAAGCCCCAGAGCATGGCCAGTAAGAGAAGTGACCAGGGATTCTGGGAGACTTTGCAGCCCCAGTATTAGATGGGACCCAGCTAAGTGGTGAGCCAGGACTAAGAGGCAGTCTGCTGCCAGTTTCAGCAGGCCCTGTTGATTTCTTGCTCATCCAGCAAGGCTTCACGTGATCCTGCAGACAGCCCAGCAGAAGAGACCCTCTGCCAGCACCTTGCCATAGCTAGGAGAGGAGACCTACAGTTTCACTTCTCATGCACCTTATGTAACACCTGCAATTGTTGTCCCAATAACCTTTTCCTTCGAGGCAGAAGGAGTATATCAGCATAGAAAAGTCTGTCTTAAATCTTGATTATTGAAGGGGGAGAGCAGGCAGAAAGAAGTGTCCTTATGCTTGGTAGAGCTGCATGTGTACAGGGATCCTACTACCTTCCCACAGATGGGCCTGGTTGGATCTAGCTCTGTTCACTGACAGTTGCTTAACGGGATGATATGACCCAGTCAGCCTCAGGAGGACTGTCTTCTGTGGAGGACAGAAATTCCCACTGTGGAAGATTTACCATCTGAATTTGTCCTGCTTCAGGTTGATTGTTTCTCTGGATTCTTAAAAATAGTTGCATTTTGCATACATAAGTCTTACTGCCTCCTGTTTCATTCCTTACTGCACGAGCAGATGAGCTCTTTTGCCAGTGACCCTTTTGCCTCAGTGCAGGGGAACAAGAGGATCTCTGGCAGTCCCTCTAGCTCTGCCTCTGGGGTCTAGGAGTTAGAGAAGACTTTCTCACAGTCTCTCATGCTTCCTTTTGTGTTTTGTCTCCTGCTAAATATTTATCAAACACTCAACCCACACATACTATTTCCTCATCCTGGTGTTAGAGGTGTCTGAAATATGAGTAATTAAGAGTCACTGAGCAGTAAAGGTGGGAAACTTCTGACCAGATGCTGGTGTCTGTCTCTGAGCTGGTGGCTTCAGCAGCTTTCCACTCACTGAGGAAAAAAAGGGTGTTTTGAGGATGCAATTAATTTCATCCAAAGTGAATATCTTGAACAAGTCAGAGGGAGAGGTACATGAGATGAATCCCACCTGGGCATCTGTAAGGACAGGTCTGTGAAAAGAAGCAGATTTATGTGAGGTTCATCATCTCTCCCCAGAGCTGGCTTTCCTGGTGCCTGATTTTGTCAAGCTGGTCAGCCAGGAGTCAGGCAGAGAGAGCAGGGACTGCTGGTAGCAGGAGGTCTTCTACAGCTTTAGTGGCAAAGACCACACACTGATGTTCATCTCAAGCCCATCTAGGACTTGTGAAGGGTGTTGGTAATGAAATGTTTACTTTCTGGGATGTAATTCCTGTTCGCTGTTCACTGCTATGCAGCAGTGCTGCCTTAGGACTCCTACTTCACCTGTATTACTGTAAGTGATTATTTCTGACATGTTTTGGTGTTCTCCCTTCTCTATGCAGAAGTGATTGCTGAGACAGCTTTGTACAAATGTGTCCTGAAACCCTTGAAGGAAGCCATTAATTCTTCATTAAAAGAAATACACAACAAAGATGGATCTTTACAGCAGCTGAAAGAGAACCAACTTGTGATACAAAACACAACTACTACTGACCTAGGCATCACAACCAGTGTGCCTGAAACAGTTGTGATGGAAAAGATCCTTCACAAGTTCTCAACCATGCACAAAACCTACTCACCAGAAAAGAAAATTGCCATCTTGCTGAAGACCTGCAAACTCATCTATGACTCCATGGCTCAGGGAAACCCAGGTACAGTGCTCCTACTGAAGTGGGCCCTCACAGGTCCTTCTACATGTATCAAAGGAACAGGGTTTATGATACAGCTGTTTTGATAATTTTCACACTGGAGGTAGTAGGGGTGGTTGATGTATTTGTTATATATGTGTGTGTGTGTGTGTATATATATATGTGTATATATGTACATATATATTTGTTCACAGGTTGCATTAAGAATTAAATGGTAAGTGACCATGAAGTGACCGTAATAGCAGGTATAAGATGTTATCTGGGTAACTTTAAGCTCCATAACTCCAAAAACCAGTTACCTCTAAGTGTGTATTTTATTTGTCATGTCCTTTTTACACAGGTCTCCATATATCCTCAGGGCTCTGTTCCAGCTTGTAGCAGAGTAATAGTAAATTCTAGGAATGGGTCTTTGAGACAAGTCTCTTGGTTTGGTCTTCACAAAGTTTTGCCTAATTTGAGGAGAAGACACAGGATGCTCGTATTGTTTGTTACCAATTCCTGATACTCCAGTAAATTCCAAAAGCCACTGCTTTATCAGTGTGAGGAAGTACGTGCTCTGAGTATAAACATAACTTGAGCCTCAGGCCAACCACTAATGCACACATTAAACCACTGGCCTGCAGACAGGCTGCATCTTTGCAGATAGACCAGGATCTCTCTTCCTCCAGCAATCTGCCTTGCCAGAGCTTTTTTTTGTATCCTGGTGAGCTGATGACCAGCCATGCATAAATTTGGAGGGAAGCCAGGTATTTGCAATAACCTATTCTAGAACTCACAATCTCCAAAGGTGCTTTTAGCTGTTCTTTTTTTTGTACTGGCAACACTTGGAGCACTCAAACACGGATTACATCCCTGCTGAGCCTCACCTCAAGGTCATCCCTTGGACAGTAAGCAGCAAGGTTCAGTGACCAGCCTAGACACATTAACAGCAGAGTAAGAAGCCATCCCAGGGCTGAGCCATAGCTACAAGGTGGACAGGACCTCTCACTGTCTTTAGATATTATGAGAAGATGTGGACATATGCAGGCAAATTTGCTGTAACTTTGTTTTAACGTTGTTTTATGCTTGAGAATAAATTTGGTATAGATCAAGGACTTGCAAGACTAATTAAAACCCACATAAGAGACATGGCCTCCTTCTGATGCTGGTGGTATGTTCTTGTATGTCACACCTTAGCACAGGGCTGGGATTTCTCAGTTGAAGGAAATATTGTTGTTTTATTTTACGTAACAAAAATTAGGAGTCAGGGAAATAATTTTAAAAAACCTAC
Organism: Pithys albifrons albifrons; assembly: GCF_047495875.1. Taxonomy (NCBI): domain Eukaryota; kingdom Metazoa; phylum Chordata; class Aves; order Passeriformes; family Thamnophilidae; genus Pithys; species Pithys albifrons. The sequence goes on along the minus strand of NC_092463.1, from coordinate 16,705,838 downwards.
ATGTTTTGAAATATTAACATTCCTGAAATCAGATGACTTCATTTTGGTCTGCTATGCCAACCAAAGCGCTTCATTTCACCTGTTTTCTCATGAGTACTACTGCCAGCAGGGTGTAGGTCAGAATCACATTTCAACCCTATGCATCCAGTTCCCTCACCCTTATATATGACCAGTGATGCTTATCAGGGCCTGGTAAGAAAAAAACTGGCCTGGAACTATGGAAATGCACCCCAATTAATTCAGACCAGAAAAAGGGATTAAGGGGAGGAGAATGCTACAGCCTAACTCCTGAAAAACAGTGGACTTGGAGAGACTTGGAAATGCCTTGTAGATCCACTTAGAAGTGAAATGTGTGAAACCCCTTTCATGGAAAGAACTGAGCCCAGATCACTTTCATTTTCCACTTGGCAAAGACTAGTATTCAGCAACCTGAAATATTTCTCTGGCAGAGATTTCCAGCTGCTGGTGTGCAGAAGAGCTGCTCAGACCAGATTTCAGAAGGTAGGAATTCTCATCCTGCTGCCTGCCCATCCCAAGAGCAACAGCACAGAGCCCCTTTTGCTTTCAGCCAGCCATGAGGCAGCACAGTGTACTTCACACAGGAAGAGCAGAGACCATGCTTAGCTTCCTGTGCAATACCCTCTTCTTTAAGCTCCTTTTCCCCACTGCTGAACTAGGAAGTTCCCTCCTCTTCCAAGATCAGAGCATGTGAAACACAAAACTAATCATTCCCTCTGCTGAAGGACCAAAATCAGTCTACCACTGTCAGAAGAATTATGTTTGATAACATGGTAACTACTTATGTTTTCTGCTTTAACTAGTAATTGATCAGCTCAGCCTAGGTCTTTATTCACTTTAGGATGACCACAGAATAAGCTGACCTAAGAATAGGGTTTCATATCTCAAAGAATAGTGCAAATACCACCAAATCAAGCACTCTTGTTTTTCTCCAGTCCCAAATGAAAACAGGATTTTTTTAACATTTTGAGGCCCAGGTTTGGCCAGGATGTCCCAAGAGGTACCGAGTTTTCTTTAAAACTAAGGATAGACTTATTCAGGAACATCTGTGCCTGTGGTAGTGCCCATCTTTGCACTGCTGGAAGAGCCATGAAACTTTGAAGTCCACCTTGCCTGACTTTATGTATATGAAGGCATTTTAAGAAAGGAGGAGATCTTTGGTTTGATTGCAATTCATACTACATGACAAAATAAGGCTGATAAACAGGCTGTGGTTGAACTCCCTGATACTTAAGACTAAGAACTGAACAGGTCAGATCCTCAGTGGTTTAAACTAGCATTTCTTCCTTAAGCTGAAGGCAATCAATTTGTGGGTCTGATTTGTCAGAGCGAATTAGGAAGGAAAGTTCACTGGCTTTGTCAATACACCTTTCTCCCAACAGACTGCTGAGTACAATTACAAGATAGAGTTGAAACAGGACTAATCTGTAGCTACACTGAGCTGTAGGTGGCCACTGATGGGTATCGTGCCCAGCTTCTCATTACGTACATTGAGGAATCAGTGGGGTTCAGGTGACTCATCTGGCTACATGTAAGCTTCTCCTTTAGGGAGAGATGACTCAAGACAAACCTCAGTGACAATATTGATTAATTCATTACTGGCTATAAAAGGCATTTAGGAGTACTGATTCAGATGCTCGTATGTACTGTGTAGGCAGTAATATTAGTAAATGAATGTTCCCCAAAGGGACAATTATGATAGTACTGAGGTGTCTCGCTGAGCTTTTCCAACTTATATGCAAACAGAATAAAAGTAACATATGCCTCTGAGAATGTAACCTACAACCTAAAATTATGTCACCTGCCTGCTAAAAATACTAGGAGTAGCTAGTGAGATTAAAATGCATTAAAATAATAGAAAATATAGAGTTTGGAAACTCACCCCACACAAATTAGCTGGCTTTTTTTTGTTGTTGTCGTTGCATTACTTTTTCTGTGCACTAGAAAAGGCAAGAGGCAGGAATCATGCTACTCCTGCATTTGGAAGGCATGTCACAGTACCCACAGGAACAACTGGGCACATAGCTGATTTATGCAGAAGCACTGTAATCTTATGGATTAAAAACATGCTTATTATGTATCTTTCTGAAATACCTTTACTCAGACAAAATATTAAAGGCATATTTTGTGATATGAGCAGAATAAGAGTCTCTGCTTTTCATCAAAAACACAAGTGACACTTGCAGAGTGGGGAATAAGATGCAAAACTGCAATATGTGTGGTGTGTACTGGAGCACCAGGCCTGGGAGCTGCCACTCTGTGGAAGAGAACGGATGGAAAAACAAAAACAGAGCAGCAATAGGCATTGGTTTACCAAGAAAAACTGTGAGACAAACAGGCCAAATTCAATCAGTCCATGAGTGAGGAAGATCTGGCATGGAAAGGCTCTAAGTTTAAGCTGGAAGTTTGAAAGATGGGCAGACTGATTTCTAAGGTAATTCAGAAAGAATAAATAGAACAATTTTCTTACTATAGCACTTTTAACTTCTGAACTACCCAAGATTATGAAGCTTTAATTTTTGAGCCATCTTTGAACTGCACGTGGAGCTGGAGTATATAGTTCAAAACTAGTTCTGTAGTATGATGGAATTCACCAGGTGACTGGCCCTGAAACATCTGATTTAATAATTTCTATTGCATAGGTTTTCATAGCCAGTGCTTTTGGGAAAAGAGGATAGATAGGACATATATTCCATTGGAATATTTCTCTTCCTTAGCTCTTAGAAAGAAGTTTGTCACCCTCCATAGAACTGAGCAGACAAATATTAGCTGCTCTGATGCACTTCTAAATGGCTCTGCAGTTAACAAAGGTATATGTGCCTTCAGTGGGGAAGCTGAGCTTCTGTAAAGGAAACTGAACTCAAATACTTCAGTAGCCAGTGTAGAACCCATGCTAGAAGCTCCTAAAACTAAATCAGAGCAATCTCACCACACTGCTTGTTATGATATCTCACTTCTGAGAAGGAAAATAAACAGTTTTACTTTGATATCTTTGGGAAGAGGATGCTTGATTTAAGTTACTATTAATGAAGACTGAGGGACTGAGTTTTGCCAGCTAGACCAATTTCTACATTTGAATCAAAGAGGCAGTTCAAATTTTTGATAGGGAACAAACTCCTCTGATCTCTAAACCACGTATTTTTGAAGTGGATTCATGCTATCTGCATCTATTAACTTGCTTAATTCAACTATACATAAATCAACCTTGCTAAAGTAGTATGAGATATATGAGACAGCAAAAAAAAATATAGTCACAATCTTTTCTTATGATCTTGAACAAATCTTTGTTAACCTTTCTGTACCTCAGGTTTCCCAGCTGATCTCTTCCTAGAGATCTGCTGCTAGATATCATGCCAGTGTTTGTATAATAGTGGAACAAGGTGCAGGACATCATCAGTCTCTGCTGGTTTTCAGAATCTACACAGAGGAAAAAGAAATGTATGAATGTGTTAAAATAGTCTGTAATTTCTCTATGGAGGATTGGGCAGAGTTCCAGTTGCTTTAAATCATGTGTTTAATTAATATCCATCTATTCAAGTGCTGCATCTCAGCCAGGAGCTGACGTTGTATTTGCTTTGCTGTAAACATAATAGGATGAGTTTGTGGCAGAAGAGAAGGCTTATTTTAAGCTTCTTAGAGATATTTATGAAATAAATGTTTCTGACCCTGCAGGGAAGAAGGGGAAATAAAGCAAACAAGTCATATCTGGAGTAGGACACTACCACCTTGAATAAGCAAGCTCAGTTCCACTGTCACTGAGACCAGAGGCAGGGTCAGAGCTAGCTTTAACTCTGCCAGCCACAAAAATACCCTTCTGTGAGAGACCACAGATGGAGCAAGCCATGCAGATCTAGGAATTTGGCTCTGGCCCAGACTGAAAGCAGAGCTGAAGAGGCAGCAGCCTGCAGAGAACATCCCTTCTGCAGCTCCCAGATGGCCCCTGGTTATTGCCCTGGTGCCTTTCATGGCACAGAAAGCATGTGGGTTACGCAATGCTGAGCAGCACCAACCTGTTGGGTATCTTGGTTCACAGGCATTATTTCATATATCTTTGTGGCCTCCTGCTCCAGGTCATACTTGAATTGCTGACAGCACCTATTATCACCACAGATGGCCTGAGATACAGAGCACCTCAGGGCCATGCTTGCTCTGATGGCTGTACATGTCAAAGCTAGTTCCTGTGGCTGCTGTGGCATCCAGAGCCAGGACAACAAGGAGTGATCCAGAATCCTGCCCCCTCAGGCACCTGTCCTTGGTCCCATGTGCACTCAGTGAGAGAAATTGTTTCAATGCCTATGGGGAATAGGTGCAATATATCGTGTCTGACCTGCCCTTGGCAACACTGGAAGTTTGTGGCAACACATGGAACTAGAGCTAGGTCCTTGATGACTAGTTTTGCTTTTCTCTTGTTGACACATTCTGCTCCTGCTGACTTCAGCTTTAGCTGCACATCTGGGTATTTAAGAATCAGGCATCACAGGTGGATTAGGGTGGTCTAGTAATTTATCCAGGTTGTGAGCATGCAGTATAGGAAGAATGTGTTCTCTTTCCATTATTGCAGTCAGCCATCCCTATTTTGCATTTATTGTTAAAAAAGAAACTGTATATAATTTTCATGTTTAAACTATATAAACAGATGGAAGTCCAATAATATTCCTATGAAATCTTAAAGTTCAGAAAAGTTTATAGTAAGAACTGGTGGGCAAAGCAGCTAAATTAGCTGTAGAAATGAGATAGCAGTGAAAAATAGACTCCATGCCTGCTTGTACATACAACCACTTCTCAGTCAACAAAAAAGAAACAGAGAGATTCAGTAGGAGTTCTTGAAAATTGTCCTCTAACTTTCACTTCAGCTGACACTAGAAGTTGATGAATGGGGACATGGAAATGTTTAGTTCCAAGATGCTGTTTCCACTCTGTGTTAGTTGATCAGTCCCTTGTCTGGTTGTTGATCTTCTCTGGGGGTATTTTAAAAACCCACAACAAACAAACAAAAAAGCAAACAAAACCTCCAGGTTTTGGTTTGTTTGATGGGCGTTTTTCCCCAGTGGATAGAAATTTATATTGTGAAGTAGCAACTTTCATGGATGCCTAAGCAGATAAAAGAGAAGTAGTAGGGAAAATTCTGCAATCAATATTGTACTGGATATCCCTTGGCATTCAGGAGATTAGAATCATTTTATCCATGCCACTGGTCTGTAACTACTATATAATAAAGAAAAAAGTTTTAAAGAAGGGAAAAATAGCCTACCAAATCTTTGCATTTCATCTTCCTTTATACCAGTTTTATACAGAACTGGCCCTCTTGGCCTCTCGTTTACTTGGATCAAAAGGAGAATAGAGCTTTTCCCTGTGCAGTTTTTCTATTACGTTTCATGTCTCAGTTGTGTCATTTTTATTTTTTTTCTGGAAAATATTGAATAGCTGTAATACTAAGCTGCTTGTATTAAGGTAATGTATATGACAGTAATGAATTGGGCCCTTCAGAGAGCTAAAGCTTTCACAGAGACATAAGCCAAAGCAACAATGGACAAACAAAATGTTCAGCCAGATGTTAATAGAACAATAAAATCCACATACAGTTTGGTTGAAAACTGAAGGCTGTTTCTTTTAACTAAAGGTAGCCATAAAAAGCAATCAGAATTGAAAGTGTTAATCCAGCTCTCATTAAATAAATTGTCTGTGTTGTGGTGTGTGTGGGCTCTGTCAGAAACAGACTGAATGACAGCCCTGACAATCTCTCATTCTCCAACACTGTTTTAACTGGATCAATGCTCAGTAGATGTATTACTGGTTTTATTTCAAAGACACACTTTTTTTTTTAAATCATGGGCTAAGCTCATGTTTATTGGAGGCTTCAGAAGAATATTTTTCTTTGCCAGTGGAGAATCTGTGTCAGCTATGAATGACAAAAAAAGAAACCTTACTCATGGCAAAGATTTGAAATAAGTCAGTGGGAACATTTGAGAAATAGGAATTTATGCCCTACCATGGAAAATCATGTGTACTATGGGCCAAAAAAGGCTAGAGCATTAATTTCACCAAAGCTACATCAAGGGTAGCTTTGCTTCTCTGAGGTGAGGCAAGCAGTTCTCAAGTGAGACACACATGGCCCATGAAACCAACACATCCAAATGCTCAGGTGAGAAAATCTGCCCAGAGTCTGAGGAAAGGCATTCTGACCAAAAGCACTTTGGGATTAGGTTGAGAGGAATGGTCAACTCTGAATTTTGGGCAGATAGGCCTGTTAAGAAACTTGGTATTATGGATTTTCTCTGATGAATTTATGGCATGTCAGTGAAAAGTGAAAACATCCTTCAAATGAGAAAAATTATACTTGTATTCTTTGTGATTTATGTAGCAAATCTTAAGTTTGGATTCTATTTTAAGTGGTAATTATTTATAATGATGACTGTAAACATGCATGGAGTTTTGTCCTCAGTGATCCCAAAGAGCTCGTTTAGATTACGCATTAGATCACTTTGTTGACTTTGTTGATACATTTTAAGCACGGCAAATCTTGAGCACCTGCTGCACACCAGTTTCAAAAGTTAATCTAAATCTAATGTAGAAGGGATGTTTATTTTCTTAGCTAGACATCATGGCTAGAAAGGTGATTCCTCTTAGATCCTAGATCTTGGGAAACTGTTTTGATTAAGAACACACAGTGTGATGTTTTGCCTTCTGAATGAATATAAACACAGAAGTCTTCAGTCCTAAAATTCTGTCTCAAATTCTATTTTCTGGGTTTTGGTCCCACACATAGAGTAAGCCTAGAGAATAAATACCCCTAATGCATATAGACAACTTTCCTGCTAATATTGTTAACCTGAATTGCAGTCTTGATGTCAGTGTCAAATCACAGTGACAAAATGGAAGGCTTTGCACTCTTCAAAAATTGCCATATGTCTGTGATCAATGAAACTGAAGTTTCTCTTTCTCCAGTCAATACAGAATGGCAGAAATGGAGTTCACAAAAGTTTTCAAGCTCATATTTTGGGCTTGAAGCAAGTTTTTAAGTGATCTAACTTTCCCTTTTTCAGAATTTTTTTCTTTGCTGATGCTTTTGAGCTTTAACTCATGAGGTAATGCAAGCCAAAGTCTGCAAAGGACATGCTGGGTGAGAAGTTGTCATTGTTATGTGGGAACACGTTTTTGTAGTGAGTTTATTGGTACCACTCTGTGTCTCTCTTTGCTCAGGGAAGCCATATGGTGCAGATGACTTCCTCCCTGTGCTCATGTATGTGTTAGCCCGTTGCAACTTGACTGAAGTCCTTCTGAATGTGGAGTATATGATGGAGCTCATGGACCCTGCTCTGCAGCTAGGGGAAGGTAAGAGTACAGTGTTTGCTTGTGGGATATTCACTTGGGAAGTCATTATTTACCTCACTTCAGTGTTTGTGAAAGTGGGGCAGAAAGGCTCTGGCTGGACTTTGTGGATAAGCTTTGGCAAAGTTTTTCAAATCTGAAACTCTAAAATTATTGTCAAACACTTTAACTCCTTTTAGCTGTGCAGTGCCTTTAGACACCAGCTACAAAATCAGGGACCCAGAATAAATGAGAACTAAGTTGTTGAATTAGTATCCTAAACAGAAATAGCTTGTGTTCCCTGGCCCAAAGGCTAAAAAGATAGAAAGTCTTTGCCTAAAATTAAGCAGCTGCTGCAAACCATTGTGTGAACATTTTTATTTATTCTAATGGGGAAAAATCACATTTCTTACACTGCATTGTATGCCTGAGGCTAGACATCATTCTTACGGTCACTCTACTCTTAAGTTTGAGTGAACTCTCTGACAAAGTTCTCTGACTGAGTATCATAGTGAGGCAGAGAAAGAAAAGTCAGGTAAGAGAGGAAAATTGAGTTTGGATGTGAATAAAGACCTCTGTTATTAGAGAAACAAATACCCCAGGGAACTGTGGGCCTTTAGTTTCTTAAAAATAGCTTGGGAAGCAAATGCTTTCCAAGTGACAATTATGCATTCTGAATTAGGAACATAGATCATTTATCACCAAGTAGTCACTAAACCAATAAGATGGGGTTTATTTTAGACTTTGTTTTGGTAAATACTGAGGTTCTAGAAAGGAGTCCTAGGTGAACAACAGCAGACTAATTTTATTTATGTGTTTCTACACAGACTAGGTTTTCTGCTGAAAAGAATTGTTAGCAGAAAAAATGTTAGCCAAAGAACAGCATTTTGCTGACATAACCAAGCTGGTTTTGGTGACTACACTGCTGACAGGTTCTTCATTTCAAATGGGCACACTACCAGCCAGGCTGGTTACTGAAATCAGCGGGGTTGAGGCGCTCAGGGTATTGAAGCAAAGCTTCCTGGAAGTTCTCTTAACTCGATGCAAGCAGTGTGTGAAATGTGCACTCTAGTCAAAGAGGCCAAATTTTGTGACAGAGTTCCAGATCTTACTGGCTGAATAATCACATCAGAAAGAAGACAGAGTAACTGCAGATACAGGGAATGGAAAAGAAGGAACTTCTCAGTGAAGACAGCTCTGCGATGTCAAAATACAGAACTGGCAAAAGTTAACTTGAGTTAGGCCTTTCAAAGTTGAATGGCAAAAGGTGATTCAGATACAAAATCAAAGGCAAGAAAAGTAAAGCAGATGCAAGGAAATTGAGACACTGCATAGGTCAATACACAAAATCACTTAAATTCCTCCAAATAAAAGCTATACTTGAATTGATTTTGTAACAGCAGTAATGTTGACTGCTGAGGCAAAGGCAAGGACAGATGACGGGGTATGACTGAGTGGAAACAAGGATACTTAGAAGTGGAAGAAAATTAATTCGTAAAAAAGTTGTAATGAATTCCTGTTGGGTGGGACTATGAAATCTTCCTCCCTGGATTCTGAAGGAAGGGATGCACAAGGTTGCAGGTCCCCTCACAGGGGCTTCTGATGCAGCCAGAGCAGGAGAAATAGTGAATGACAGACAAGGGAGAGTAGTAACTGTATTTAAGAAGGGGGAAATGGCACTTTCAGGCTTCTTAGTCTGTTCTCAGCGTCTCTTTGTGGGAGACAAGAAAAATAAGAGTATTTTGGGTGTGTGCAGACCTGCATAGCTGTGGAACATTCCTCATCGATCCACCGAGTATGTGAAGTCAAATGGCAGTGTCTTGGTCTCTCCTCTACACCAAACTTTAACGGTGCTTTAAAAATACTGCTCTTAAATATTAAGTGCTGTCTTAGCCACCCTTCAGCTACCAGTGGCGCTGATCGCGGAGCTCAGCAGTGCTTGCTGAAGCGCTCGGAAGGTTTGGATGGTGCGCCAGTGCCATCTAGAGGCAACTGCAATGAGTGTGAAACATTAGAAAGGGGTCCCCGTTGGGGTGACGAGCAGAGGACGGTTCTCCCCGTCTTCTTGTCGCCGGGATGCTGGGGCGGCCCCCTGGGCTGGCCTCGCCCCTCTGGGACACTGCGCTGCTGCCCTGAAACTCTGCGGGCTGGTCCTGCCCTTCCTCCGCTGGTCAGCGGAGCCAAGCCGGGGGGTAAGGTGGGAAAGAACACACCAGTCACTGGGTGCCCTGCAACCAAAGCAGCAGCTTCCTCATGTTCACCTCTGTCCTTATCAGGGCTTATTTCACCTCTGTTGATGAAGCCGGTTCTGTCACGGGAGAGTGGGAGGCTTAGACAAAGTTATCAAAAAGCCTTGCTGCTGAGTCAGAAGGCGAAGAAAGGACTCCCTTGCTTTCTAAACTGCTTCTCAGAGAAGGGTTTAGGTGCAGCTGAATCTGATCTTAGCCTCGGACTGTCAATCTTTTAAATATGAGGAATTACAGAGATGTGATTAAATCACTTTGTCCTGCAGGTTTTAGTGATGGCAAAACTGACATATTTATGTAAAATGAATTATTTATCATGGCAAATTAACAAATAGGTGAACAGATGAAAGATCTTAATCAAGATTAATTACTACACATTGTAAAAGCTATAACAAAGTGATATAGTGCACTGTAACAAAGCAATTATATTAAAGTAATTGTATCAAAGCTAGCAAAAGAAACAACCATTAAGCAAAGATCAATATAACTCACCATATGAGAGAGTGACCATATCTCTCTCTCAATCCCTGGGACCATGCAGAGCTGTCCCTGCTTCTCAGGAGAAGCTGCACACTTCAAGGAAGTATGTGGAAAGATTTGCCATATGGAAGTTGGACTGGGATTTTAGAGTTATAAAGTGATGGACTGGTAGTCACAGATTTACAAGCCCACAGACTATCTTATCTGTCAAATCCTGCTTCAGAAAGGAGGATGTGTATTCAAAGTCTGGTGAACCAGGATGGTTTTAGCATAATTTAGCATAATTTTAGCATAATTTAATACCAAGAGAGCATCCTGGTGCCAGCAGTTAACTTGCATATTCCTGTGCATATTCCTTGCATAGTATGCACATCAGGGTAGGACTGTCCTGCCACAGGTTCTTATGGTCCAACTGCTTCCCCATGGCTGCAGTTAGTTATTTATTACCTGCTGCAACCAACACCACAGCAGTCAGAGGCTTTCGGAGAGAAAAGGGCTTTTGCCACGTTATCCTGTTTCTCTCCTTGAGCAAGATTTATCCTGCAACTCTAAATAGTCCAAGAATTACATGCAAACACCTGGGCTCCCTGTGTAGTCAATAGAGAAAGGAGGGTGACTTGTTCCTGCAGGTCTGACACATCCTGCAACAGTGCTGATTCTGGAGGAGATCCGGGGTCTAAATATTGCAGCAGTGTAGCTGGAGTTGGAGGGGCTGGATCCAGGCCTTGTGTTTCCCCTGCAAGTACTTTATGATTGTTCCTATGTCCTGACATTATAGGGACTTCTCAAGAGCCCAGGCTACAGACCTGTTGCATGGGCTCTGTCAAACACAACAAAAAGATGGCCATGTCCCCAAGAATAAACTATCTCTGGCTTGGGTCTGTTTGTGAAAGTAGTTTTTGTTTCTCTTCAGGTTGAGTTCCCTCCCAGTATATCTACACCCTTTCCTGTCTGGGCAGTGACAGTTATGTGGAGCAGGAGGGAATGGAGGACACTGGTTGTTAGGTCTCCTTTTGTTAGGTTAACATGAGTCACTGCTGTTCTCCCTGTCCAAGGGTCAGACAGCTGCTGCTGCTGTATGGGCACCAGCAGGCAGGGTGGGAGTGGAAGTGAATGGCCCGTCCTGGTGTGTTGTTCATACAAGACTTGTGCCTTTTGCAGGTTCCTATTATTTAACAACCACCTATGGGGTCCTGGAGCACATCAAGAACTACGACAAAATCACTGTCACGCGGCAGCTGAGTGTGGAGGTTCAGGACTCCATTCACCGCTGGGAGCGACGGAGGACACTGAACAAGGCCCGAGCTTCCCGCTCATCAGTGCAGGTAGCTGGCATTATATTCCAGGGTAAAAACCTGTAAGATGAGCATTCTTTCTCCATACTTACCATTTTTTAATATGGCAATTACTTTAAAACAAAATTAATTAAAATCACTAGTAAAAGAGCATATATGGTGCAAGATTTCCAGATCTTAAAAAAAACACACATACTACTTACAAAATGCATTTTGAAGTCTTGAAGTACCCTTGTAATGTAGTTTTAAATATGACTGTAGAGTGATTTTGTTGTTCCTTTTCAAAGGAGCTGTTCTAGGAGCCTTCGCATATGGAGAGCCAGGGTGAGGATGCAGGGAACCCCTCTTCTCCATCACCCTTAGTGCCTGGCGAAGTCATGGGTTAAACTGAGGAGATGTGAGCAGGCTATGCAGGGCTTTTGCTAGATGGCATAAAGCTGGAGGAGGATCTGAGACAGCCCAAGAGCCAGTCAGTCTAAGCATCTTCCAGAGCCTATCTTCTCCTGTCTAGCAGCAGGAAAGATTCAGCAACATCTGGGTAGCTTTGAAGCCCATGCTGTGCATGGCCTGGCAAAGACCTCTCCATGCACCAGCGGGAGAGAGTCCCAAACGGATGGGTGCTCTGGGCCTCTAGCCATGGTGAGGCTGGGTACAGGTCTGGGAGGGCAGGATGTCCTGTCATCCCCATGTCCCGTGATTGAATCGTCACCCACAGGGAGGCAGCAAAGGCCGCATCTTAGGTTCAGTAGAGCCTTCACAATGCAGAACTGAAAACTGCATGGCAGGGTGTATGTGTTTGGGAGTGTGTGTGCTTGTGGGTGTGGGTGTGGTGTGGAAAGCCAGGGGAAAAACTCCTGAGGGGGAGACACAGTCCATGTAGCCCTGTGAAAGCATGATGTTGAACAGGTTTCCCATGTTGCAGTCAAACCAGTCCTTGATGATCTCAGAAATTGTTAATGGTGAATGAGATACAGCAAATATCCATCCAGCCCCGCACGCTTCTCTGGCAGTAGCTCATAGCAAGTACCTAGCATGAAGTGTAATACCTGAGTGAAAAAATGCCACATTTCCCCAGAAGATTTCCACCACCTGTAGCAGTTGAAGGGCTGTTTTCCACCCCTTTGAACGAGTGGTAATATCAGAGACGTGTGAGCCCATCCTTGGCAGAGACAAACAGCGTGATGATGTGTTCAGAAGCCCCTGCCCATCCTACTGGCTGCCTTGATCATCTGCAGTGATATTCTATGAATGCAGCTTGACACACATTTGGCAAATTTCACTTCTGCTGAGAAAACTTTGTATTTTCTGACCAAAATGGTTGGGAATTTTTTTGAACTTTACAGATACAAATTAAACATGCAGGTTCCACTGTGACCAAAAGCTCTCTAGATTTCATTCCTCATGTGTTTGGCAAAAGGAAAGTTGTCACAACAGTTGTTACTGCCTGAAACAGGATACAAGTAAATCAGCCTTCTCAGCCGAACATCTTCTGCTATTTCCTTCCTGATGGAAGGAAGTTCAGAATACACACTGCCAAGGTGCTGTTTGGGTGATTGTGCAGTTACAAGGGTCACAACACTGTCTTTTCCTGTTTCTGGGAAATGGAGTTTTCAGGTCAGATCTCTGATGTTTGTGATTTGTTTATTTTGGTCTGTCACTTCTTTGCACATTTTTTTTCTTCAGGAGCTGTTAAAAAGTGGGAGAATGAACTGTTGCAGACTGTTCACTAAGGATATTCACAAAAATCAGAAAAAAGCTTTTACTTATTTGTCAGAGGGGAAAAAGGAGAGAATAACTAGGACACTGGAGAACAACTGGAGGATATTGGGAGCATTTAGGAGCTCTAGGCAGCTAGGGGTTTGGGACTGAATTCTACCTCCTTCAGTCCTAAGTTATTGTGTTAACTGCAAGGTCTATCCTCATGTTTCTCTTCAGGATTTCATCTCTATCTCCTTTCTGGAAATTGGTGCTCAATCAAGGACACTTGCTTCCCGCAGCGACACCACAGCTGAGAAGCTGAGCCAGCAGTGTGCTGAGAAGTTTGAAGTCTCCAGTCCCAAGGACTACAGACTCTTTGTTTATGTTGATGACCAGTGGCTGCAGCTGGACAAAGATGCCCTTCCTCACCATATTAAATCCTCTCTGCTGAAGAATGAAACCAAGAAAGATTTCCATTTTATTTATAAACCAATAGACCCCAAAACCCCACCAGTTCCAATTGTCAAAGAGTCAGACTTTCTCTAAGGGCTGTGCTGCTTTTTTTGCTGTTTGCTGTCTTCCTGGAAGGGCTGGATAGTTTACCTTGTGAGATCCTCTGGTAGCTGCAGTTCTCCCAAGGTCTCTGTAGTGTGGCCTTCAACACAGGACAGGTGGGTTAATTGTAGATGCTGTCTGAACAACAGGCATTTCTTGGCAGAGTTCGTTTGCAGCAGTAAAACTAGCATTCAGAACATTCATCCTCTGGAAAACTTGAAGTATCAAGCCTCAGAACCTCCCACTAGCAACCCACTGACATTGCAGAATGTAAATGGACAGTGGAGAAAATCCAGATATCTTGCAGAAATGTGGATGTTTACTTCATAATAAATTATGGCAGGTGTGAATCACCTCTGTGCACAAGGCCTGTGAAAGGTCTGCACACACCTCACTCTGTTTGAAGGTAAGACTGTGTTTGTGCCTTACAATATCTGTTCACCCAGTTTGAATAAACTGAGTCTTGTCTGATGTATTCAGTGGCATAGAGATGCCACCTGTAGCAGAACCCTATCTCTATCCTGCTGTCAACAACACATCTTTGCCTTTTGAAATCCACATAATTACAAACCATGCAAGATGATCCTGTACCTTCACTAAGAATACATTTTCTTCCATCTATTTGTCACTGAAATCAGGTAGCATAGGCATTTTCATAGATGCATTTTTCTTAAAGGTTGGAAGTCTTCACCATGTTTTACATGTACAGCAGTTTAAATCACATGGGTTGTATGATAGTGTCTGGTTAATTGTATATTTATTTCAATGTATGATATGGTGCAATTATTTTGAAATAAGCCTTTGTAAAGAATTTAATAATTTGCCTAATGTATCAAATCAGATTAAAATTTTAAGGTCACAAAGAGCTAGAATTAAATACCTGTCCCTTTTTACCTTGCTGTCATTTTCACTAGTGTTATCCTACCTATAAGTCACAACAGATTATTACTTTAATAAATTCAGGCTGTTGCAGGCAGGACTTCCTAATTCTCCTTTCTACCTGTGCGTTCAGTCATTCAGTCATTGCAGTCTTAAATTTCCCTGAAAACATAAATTCCCACAGAACACATTGAACCAATGCAAAAATGCATTTCATTGAATTTGAAAACAATTTTTCAGGATTGGATAATGGAAGTAGGAATTTTAATTGCAATACAGGTCCCTGTTTCTGTGTGCCTTCATTCAGGCAAGATTCCCACTGTGAGCATAAGATACTGGATTGTCTGCATGTTACAGCAACTTGGAATCAGGCCTAGCAAAGCTCTGATTAGAAAAAAAAAAGGGTTTTACTCTGGGTTTTGCTCAAAGTTGCTGTTTCTTTCCATTAGCATTCAAAAATATTTGGGACCCCTTGGGTCAAGTTGCCCAAGGTCTCTACCTTAGTTCTGAAGCTCCAAAGGCAACATGGTATCACACTGAACTGGCTACTCTCTTAGTCTCTGGTGCTTGAAATAAATGTCTGTGTCTACGTGTCCCAGCTGTAGTTCAGTGGCCAAATTTGCTTACAGACAGCAAACCAGTGCTGTGCATCTGCCAGCCTGGGCTGCATGCACGTGTTGCCAGAAAGGGACAACAACCAAGAATGAGGAACAGTGAATACCAGCAATCTTGGTTTCGAGGATATCATGTGCAGAGCTTGCAGTGTGTGACACTGGCTCTGAGCTGACTCCAAATTCGTGGTTATTTATGCTTATGTGCAGCTGTCAGTACTTCCGCCTTGCCTCTGGGCAGCACACCCACAGGATGCCAGAGCTGAACCCCTCCCTCTTGCAGGGCTGTGTGTTCCTGCTGGGAACCTGCGCCGCTCTCAGTGTTGCACTCAGGATGCCATGACCAAACCTGAGATACAGGTTTCCAGTACTGATCTGGGCAGTGATGCTGCCATCAAGGTTCCAAGAGCACTCACAGGCATGGCTGCCTCCAGTGCCTCCCCAGTGCCTTCCCATCCTGACCATGGCCCAGGACTCCATTTCAGCCTCCCAGGGCTGTCAGCCACTGCCCCAGTTATGCTGAAGCAGGGCTGGTCTCCAGCTCCCCCCAGCCCTGCCCTGCCTGGCCTCAGCCTGTCACCATTTCCAGGGAGATGCTGGAATGCCCAGGGCTGGGGCTGTAGCGATGGGACAGGCCCCCAGAGAGCACTCATGGCCCTGGGAGCTGCTGGCCTCTCTGCCCAAACAGCACCTTTCCCATGCCCATCCTTCAGGCTGTCGCAAGGGCATCAGCACTTGCCCTTCTGGCACCCTGCCCTGGATGTTCTGTGCCAACAGCTTGACAGCAGGCCCTCACAGAGGGGCTGGGCACAGGGTTGCTCCAGCCGTGAGGCAACATGTCCTGACCCTGCCTGGCTCCTCAGCCCACCACCAGCCCTGAGCACAGGGCAAGCTCATGGCAATTTTCCCCTCTGGTTGGAGCACTGCCAGTAAATTCCTGATGCAGCCCAGAGAGGATGGTTGTCCTGTTTCCACCATAGGTACAATCACCCTGTTTTCTGAGAGTTGACCTGCTCCATGTTGACTATACTGAAGATGATCTTGACTGTCACCTCTGAGGTTGTAGCAGCAGGATGGTCCAGCCTCTGGGCAGCATCACTTACAAACCTTCTTTTTTTCTCAAACCTATCATCCCACACACTCTTCAAATCCTCTGTTGCACCCACTCTCCCAAAAGAGACACATCCTTCCATCCAAACCATGGGCCCAGACTAGCGCTCTGGTCCACCTCGTACCAGCTTTTGCACCCCTCTTGTTAGAACTCCAAGTCATGTACCCACCTTGCTTCCCACCACTAGTGCACAGGTATCATCCCACTGCATGAGGTCCATGTATGGCTGAGCTGGGAGTTCCCAGCACCAGACCAGAATGTGTGACCAACGGTTTGGGTTTGCTATGGCTGCTTCAAGTTACGTTAAGCAAAGACGTATATGTGTGCTACAGTCCTTGGCCTGATCAGGTTATTGTTACACTGTAACATTCACAGTCTGTGAACCCAAGAGTAATCTGATGGGTATGAGGTCAAAGTAGAAACATGAGAGGAAGGAAGCTAGAACTGATCTTGTTCTGGATATTTCTGGAGAGCAACTGGATTTTGCTCCAGCCAGGGTCAAGCAACTGGACTTTGCTCCAGCCAAGGTCGAGCAACAGAACTGAAGTGCTCCAACACCTCACAGTGTCCTGGGACATCTGTGTCAGCAGCTGGACTTGAGGCTGGGGGGTACTACAGGATGTAGAGCTGGTCAGTGGAGCCTGTAGAAACTGTGACAGTGCTAAATCACTGCAATCCAAATGGGCTCAGATTAAAATTTATTAAAGTCTAGATCCAAAATCCAGTTTTTGAAATGCAAAGAGTGCCAGCTGAATTTTTGTGGACTTTTACAAAGGCTCCCAAACAGCACATGCAACATTTTCCTCTGGCATAACAGCAAAGTTCTGATTTGATTTGCAAAGATTGCCATGGTTTTTCTGAACTCAGAGATTATTGACAGGAATGCAAATAACTGTGCCTGGCTGCAAGCTGCCTGGAAGGAAATCCCTGTGGAAGGACTTGGTGCAGAGTAGGTCTTGCTCAGGGGCTGTGCTACACCTGGTCTGTTTGGTCCCATATAAACCACCAGCAACAACTTCAGTAAATATACATCTCTGGGGCACAGAGGTGACCTGAATCCTCCAGAGTCTGACCACAGCTGTATCTTGTCAGGAAACACAAGATGGGAGATGATCCATATGATGGCATCCTGGAGGATTCAGTGCAGAGACAGCTGCTGCCTCTCTAAGCTCACAGCTCATTGATGGGACTCAGGTTTTGCCTGCATCGGGGCACGCAGAAACAGCCTGTCTGGAACAAACCTGATGTTTTGGTGACCCTGGCAAAGCTTGGAGTGGAGTTCAGCACATCCCTTCCTCTTGGCCTTGGTGCAGGGCCCTGCGCTGCTTTGGGCTGTTATCTGACATTTTGAATGGTGAGAGAAAAAGAAGTCAAATGTGGGAATGAAATGTGCATTTTGAAATGCTCCATGGGATTTTATTCATTGACTTTCCCGTGGGGTTTCCTCACACTGCAACCCAGGCAAGAAGGAAGCAGCCCAGTCCGATGATCTGCAACCTCCAAGGCGGTCACACTGTGAGTCACGCACCGGCCCTCATGTGAGCCCTCAGCAGACAGGAGTGTTTCAAGGGGGTTTGACCAAGTAGGGTTGTGCAAACCAGCCAAGGCCTCCTCAAACACTCCCTTACAGAGAAACCTTGTGCAATGATCATGCATTTGCTCAGAAGAAAAGGATCCTAGTGTGAGAAAGAGGAAGAGGGAGACCAGCTGAACCCAGCAACTTGTTCAAAGAAACAAAAAGCCTGTGTAGCCACTGCCCACACTGAGCTGATTTAATGCCAATTTTCACCCAGCAATGCAATGTGTCAATAATTCACTGGAATGATTACATTGGCAGGTCACATATGACTTAAAGTAAAAGCCCTTGGATCAAAGGCAGCTTTTGTGCTGAATTCAAGAGCTTTTGGGCCTCCTCTTGCCCCAGTCACACCAACTGTACTTTAAAACCTGGCATAACACTAGCTTTTTTCCACTGGTTTGTGAAGTGATTCTGCCTGGCAGGGACCCCTGGAGGTCACCAGTCAATCCCTGCTCAGGTAGCTCTGCCTCCCAAGGTTGTTCAGGGCCTCATCTTCCAGTGCTGCAAGTCTGTCTGCAGGGCTCGAGCTCATGCAGTCTCCCTGGTGCCCTACTCCAGTATTTCAACCCCTTGCACTGTGAAAAATGGTTTCCTCCTATCCAGCTGGTGTGAAGACCCTGCCTGTCCCACCAGAGTCCTTCCGCGGATGGGTGTTTCTTCTGTGGGCTACTGGCTAGCTCTGCCTGTGGTATGTGAGACTACAGAATTGTAGTACTTCTTTTGTCTCCTGTCTCTTTTGGGGTATTGTGCCCTTAAGAAGGAAATAGCCTCTAATTCAGAATTGCCCAAGCACTTAGCACAAAATGCTATTTAGTCAGTACTTTAGCTTAAGCATCCTTTCCCTCTGCTGCTCCTCCATTGCTGTTCTCAGCAGAGGCTGAGAGAATGAGAGGCTCTCAAATTTCTGCCAACTGCTGCTCAGTGCTTACCTCAAGCTGTGCTGATGAGACAAGATGCAACTTGAAGAGAGCTAAATAATACTGCTTACTGGAATGTCTAAAAAAGTGCAGTATCTCCAACTCACATGAACTGTATTCTGCTATATTGCTGGTAGAGAAGGAAGGGTGGTTACCCATGCTCTGAACCAGTGTCCATCTAAGGTTGCATTCTATAGAAACAGTCAGCACCACACTGGCTACTGTGGAGGCTGATAATGGATCTGCCCTCCAGGTGGTTTCAAGGGCAAGACTCTGTGCAGCAGGATGTTGGGTAGAAACACACAGCAAATTTGTCACACAGGTAGGAAAAGGGCCTTGAACTCCACTGTAGCAGAAAGAGGAACAGGAAGCCCTGGCTGGGGTGAATGACACTCTTCCCCGGGGTTACGGATATATGCAACTATTCTGCAATTTTTTAATTAACACAGCCTCAACTTTGCCCTGTTCTGCCTGGTGGTGACAATTTGCTGGAAACTTGAGTGTTTTCCCTATTTTGCATTCCGTCACCACAACATTCTAGGAACGGTAGCCTGAGCAGCTCCATGCCTGCAGGAAGAGTGAGAGTGCCTGCGCTTGCCCAATACACCACAAGATGCTCTGGCATAAGATTGCCCTTGCACAATCCTAAAAGTGTTTTCTCACTACGTTCTATTACCACTCCAAAATAAACAACCCGCAGTGCCTGTATAATGTTAGTTGGAGGCCTTAAAACAAATGTATTGATCTGTGCAGGTGAAGGTTATTGTTTTTTATTTCTGTGGGGCTGTTCCCTGAGTAACTGCAGAGTCTTGTGCTAGAAACTGAAAATTCAGGAGGACCTAAGTGCTTTTTGGAGGGCATGGATGAGAACCTGCTGCATCTCAGACAGTATTGTGGGTGCAGTGACATGTTCAGCAGATTGTCCGGCTTTTATTTCGGCACAGCCCCTGGGGAAGCAGTAACAATGGCACCTAGGATAGCGAAGCTCTGAAAATCACTCTTGCAAGAGGAAAAGGGAACAAAGTCCCACTCTCATGTCTCAGTTTTGCCTCAGAGCTCCAAGGGTGTGCAGGAGGGACAGGGCACCTGCTGGTAACAAGTGCCACCTGGGTGTCACTGATGTGTAAAAATAAGAACATGTGCTAGCAGCTGATTTTTCATCTGATAGCTACTTTTTGAGGTCTATTTAGTATGGCTGGAGACTCTTGGCTGTCAAGTGATAACACTTATGAGGAACTAGGAGGGCTTTTTTTACCTCTGCATTCTAGACATGAAAATCCAAAAGAACAAAAGCCTTTTCTGAATGCTTCAGAAGTAAACAGGTATTTATAAAGGGTGAAAAAAATTGTTAAACCTATGAACTGACAATGCTATGTGCTTGAGGAAGAGCCTGGATTTCTAGAGAAGAGAACAACTCTAAATGCAGAGATGAGTAAAACAGATTTAATGTATATATTCAAACAGGGATTTGAAAGAACAGGAGAAATTACTCTTTCAAATAGTTTGGAGGCTCTTGGTACACTCTTTCATGATAGCAGCCAAACTGATTGAAAGCTGTCCTGTGTGGCCAGCCTTTCCTCCCTGCCATGAGGGCACAGGCAACACATTCAGTCACAAATTTCATACTCTTATTTTTGGATTTCTGCTAAAAACAGACAGCTTTACAGCTGAAAAGAAAGAAGAAGAAACTCAAAAGCAGCACATACCTGAACTTTTAACAACTGCCAATGTGTAAACTTTCATTTATTAATTCAGTAAAACCTCTCTCACTCAGGTGAAAGTGTTCATGTTTCTGGCTTTATCTAGTTCTTTATACACAAATAGTTTCAGTTACAACTCCTACAACTCCCTCTACTCTGTGTGGAGCTACACAAAACTATATCCTGGAGATGGAGGGGTATTTTTTGTCAAAACTAATTCTTTTCTCATGCATATTTTAACACACTTTTTGGAAAGAACTCTGAAGTATTTGTGCTTCCCATCTCCATGAATAAAAAGGTATGGATAACCTGAAACCTTGTGAGTCACCTCACAACCTCTCATCTTCCCCTGCTTGTGCTTTACTGAGTCATCTCTGTGGAGTGGTGCCTTCAAGTTTGATCCAGGGCTGTTGATGCTTTTTTGTTAGTGCTGCTTTTCAGTTGTAGTTTGGGGGTTTGTTTGGGGTTTTGTTTGTTCAGTCATGGGTATTTTTTTTTGATGACCTGCCTTATAAAAGTCCTACAGGGACAGGTTAACCTTTTAATGCAATGCCATAGAATTAATTAACTCTCCATTTTCAAGACCCAAGATGTTTAATACTGCATTGCCCTCTAGGTGGATGAAACTGTCAACTTTATTTTCATTCACAGGCAATTCCAGTACTCTGTGACTTCTGACAGGTTTTGTGTATATACAGTTAATTACAGAATACTGGTGCTAAATTTACAGCATTAGATGTTTTTTCTTTGGGAAACAGTGTTTACTACCTAGGAAGAATTTTACTACTCACAATTTAACTGTCTTGTTCATGTCAAACAGTTCTCTAATGCAACTCATTTCTTTAAACTGTTAAGGAGTTAAAGCTTACAGAACAAGCTTTGGTTTCTTCACTCTTTAACCAATCTGCAAATTAGTCACTGTAATGAAATTCATTAACTTTTTTTAAAAAGCTAATAGTGAGCAATTGTATAAAAGGAATTCCAGAATTAATGACTCAATGTTTAAACCCATGTTTAGCATGGATTTAGCAATCACATAGGTGGCTTATAGTGGCGTATTAAGAGCATTGTACTTTTGAAACAAATTCTCCATCTTGAATACTCCAGGAGGTCTGCCAGAATGCCCCTCTCAAAGCAGCAGGCTGTCAGCAGGTGGGGATGCAGAGGAGAGCACTGGCAAGTGCTGCACTGCTTGTGGTCAGGTGCCTCAGATCCCAGCACAGTTCCAGTACAGTGGTTGACTCTCTTTAGGTTGCATGCATGTAAAGTCTGGATTATTACAGTTACGAAAGGTTAACACTTGTAGTAAAGGTTGTATTAGGAACTGTTTCTTCCATCAATACCCAAGGCACACTTGATTCATGGCCAGGCATATTCTGCAACAAGGAAAAATAATGAGTAATTTTTCAGATGCTCTGCTCTCAAACTATTTCCCAAACTGCCTGCAGCAGGCTTCCACCAGGAGTGGGGGCAGCAGTTCTTCATCTTCTGGGTTGCAGGTACATACTGTCTGAACCACTAGCCCACTCTCACATTCCCCAACCCCTCTGCTTTGCTCTCTCCCTTTCCTGCCTCTTGTATGACTCACAAGCTAGGATCCCAAGCTCTACCACAAACACTCAAGACAGAATTTCAACATCATGCTCCCCTTGGCCCTACCACACCACCATAAGGGTCAACCTGGCCCATTACTTCCCTGCTTTCTTACCACTCTCATAGATGAGGGCCCTAGCACCACGTTCCCTTTTGTCACCCCTGTGGGGTTCTGAACCAGAATCTGAGGGGGCAGGAGAGAAAATACAGCAGTTGCCAACCTTGCTTCAGTGTAAGATCACACAGGAGTTGCAGGGCAACACCCTTGCACCAGTCATGCTATTTTATGTTGTGCAGTGCAGTGGGATCCTCTGACTGGTAATTTCCCTTGAGGCTCAACAAGGAAATTAAAGGGTTACAGGTAACATGGACCTTTATGAGTGGGAAGGGACTAATAATAATACCTCTTTAAAATAAACATTTCTAACTTTCTGGGTAGAGTGAGAACTTTACTGACAAATTTGTCAATAGAGCAGAACAAGTGAGAAGCTTCTAGGATTAGGTTTCATCTGCCTGTTGACTTCCGCTTTTTTAGCCACAGAGAAGAAACACACTGTGTATCTGGGAAGCTCATTACCTGTCAATGGGGTATCCTCCTTCACAAACGTTGACCAAGGCATACAGCTGTCTCAGGGCATACTCATACTGAAATGAACAAACATTGTTAATAATTTCAGTGTTTCTCCAAACTGAACTGCACAAGTACTTTAGAAATGCTATTAATATTCAAGGCCATTCAATTGATGGTCTTGATGATGTAGTACTGGGCTAAACAAACCTTTGTTCTGTGCACTTCGCTTTTTGAACTTCATTAGGTAAATTCAGCTGTGCTGCACATTAGCCTCTTAGGCAAGGCCATCCAACCAGTGACATTCTTGAAATCACACAAACCAGAACACTAAAGAGGGTATCTTGCCTGACATCAGGACTCTCTTATTCTTGTCTAAAAAGTCTAACAAACCTGTCTAACACCAGGATTTGATGCTCCACTGGGATCCCAGGAAGAGCAAATGGTAATCAAACCCCCAAGCAAAAAAGTGGCTCTCAGGAATTCAACAAGACCATGGAAATAGCAGCAAGGCTATTGCAAGGAACTATGCAACAAAATCATAATACAGAAATCTAAATGCATCCAGATTATGAATTCAGTGGTGGTGCTTGTGTGTTTTGTCAGTAGAAATGCTCTGAGCAGAAATACAACATTACTTATTTAATATAGGGATTTCTGGGGAGGAAGCTGTTGAATGGACAGCACTAACTAGTAAAAATTAGGTATTATTTTGGAGTCTGTTTTTAATAATCTTCTTGCTTACCTAGAGGTGTAATGGAAGTGTTCTCCTGCTTCCAAAAATATTAATTAAACTTTAATAAAAGATGATTCTGAGATGTGCCTGTGACCACTCTGCTAGTTTTTCCAGTATGTTGATCAGGTTACATCTAATGATTGACTTACCACAGATAGGTGCCAGTTGAAGCAATGAGCTTTGAAGTGGTTCACTGCTGATTGATAACAGTCATAATTGCTGATGGTTAATCTCTCTGAGAGAATTTGGTTAGTCTGTTCTGTTGATCCTGTTACTACAGTGATTATCTTTCGCATGGATTCTTGGATAAATTCTTTCACCTATATATAAAACAATAAGAACTTAAAAAATGGTTTTTCTAGATCTACTTTGAAGTCTTTGAATTAAATTTCTCTTTCTTTAAACCCCACTCAGCTTTTCGGCTCTTTAAGGAACCCACTTTTGCCTTTTATATTTAGCAGTCTCTTGGACTTGTCTTTTAACATAAAAATGAAAAGTAGGGAGACAAAGTCTGACTTCTGGAATCCAAAATCGCTCAGTCCTTCTAGTGTTCTGTCAAATAAAGAAAGCAGTAACAACACCAATACTGACTTCTGTTCTGCAGGAGCTATTTGATTTTACCTCCAGATATGCTTTCATCTGTGCAGCAATCTTCTTAGCCTCATAAAGGTCATTGGTAGCCATCAGCTTTCTTTTCATGATTGCAAAGGGCACATCTGGACTAGGTGTCAGGTCATAGTGTTCTACAGGTGGCAGAGAAATGGGCACAGCTTTCCTTCCCTTGCCCTGAAACTGCATCACTTTCATGGAGGAAATACTCTGAAAGATTAAAAGTAAACAGATGGAAGCTGTAGTCTGTCTTTGCTTTGCCATGAAAACCTAACTCTCTAAACTTGCTTTATTTGACAAAATAAAGGAGATCATAGGGTTGTAAGCGTGTGTTGTGTGCACATGTTGGATATTTAATACAATGAGTTCAGGGGTGCCAAAAATGAGGGAATTTTTATTTTCAAAACTCACTGTGGGGAGAAAGACTGCCAGGTGAAGTAACCTCACATCTTTTTTTTTAAATATTTAATCTGTTGAATAGTGGGACTATTATAAATGTTGTATCACCTCTTAGCTCTTCCCCTCTGAAGGATCATTGTACTTTTTAACATTTCATTAATATTCATAATATGCCTGGAAGTGGTAAATACCCTTCTTATACTTGACTGAAGTGTGAAATCACTGGCAGAGCTTGGAAGACAACTAGGATCCTGACTCCTTGGATTAAAGCATATGCAAGGCTGATTTCCCTTAGCATTGGGGCCATCATCTCTTAAATGCTAAGTGGTTTTCTAGGATAAACTTCATTTTTTAAATCAACTCTGCCAGTTTACAGTTGTTTTTGTTTCAGTTTGTTTGTTTTAAGGTATGAAAACATAGGGCATGAAAGGCTGCAAGATATATCTGACTAGGAAGTTCACTCCAATACATACTCTGTTTCCATACTGCATCACGTGGCTGGTGTTGGTGCGTTTCTTCACCAGCTGAAACTGCCTGTGGAGTGTTTCTCTTCTTAGATCCTCCTGCATGAAGAAACTTCCATGAAGTCACAGATACTTAAATTCAGCTATTCTAAAAATGCAAGGAAACCCAAAAAGGGTCTTAGCTGCCAGTATGCAGAAGGAAGTATGAGGCAATAGCTATATAACCTTTGAAAGACAAAAGTTAAAATTGAAAACAATATTTGACACACAGTCTCATGTTGCTTTCAGTGATCTCCTTATCTTTCAGTAAAAGGGCAAGAAGGCAGTGGGCTAGCATACAAACCACAGATTTGTTTCATTAATACTGTTCTCCATTATGCTAAAAATGGGTTAGCTGCTGTTCAGTATTAAATAACTTACTGAACTGCCCAATTTGTTCAACACAGTTGGAGATGTGGTCTCAGATTAGCTAACGAAGATTATGTGAATTTGGAAATGGAAGTTAGAAAGTTTCTATCTTATAAATAACCAAAGAAGACGGTATTTGTCAAAGTTAGTTTCGGAAAAAAATTAAGTAGCCCAAACAAATAAAGCTTACATATGGTTCTGAGCAGTAGATAAATACTTTTACCAACTCAATTTGTTGATTTCAGTCTCACATAAAACCCCAGTATTATCATAAATCCTGTAATAGAGCTATTTTTAAAAAGCCTACTGATTTTTTCATACATGAAAATGAAGAAAACTTATCTAAGTAAGTTACCATATCTGAATCTTCCATCCAATTCACACTGTACCAGTCCCCAAGATAAGTCTGCCTTTCATCATCATAGTAACATGCATAAGATGACTCTTTGGGATTGGCAGCTGTTGTTGCATAAACTGTAAGACAAACAGAAAGGGTTTCTTTCTCCTCACTTTTTTTTAACCCCCACTTCCCTCACGGGATTTAATACTTAGTTGCATGTGATATATTCATCTAAGTATTTTTGCTTTCAATCGTTTACTTCTAAATTGCAGGAAGGAAAGAAGCCTGTTAATAATTCTCTTATCAGCCTCAATGCTCCTGTAAGAGCTTCTTCTTTGCTGCCAAATGTGTGGTCTGGAGGTGGTCTGGAAAATGCACTTCTGAAGGAAAAAATCTACTATTCGAAGAACTGCTTGAGAACAC
The DNA here is from genome assembly GCF_047495875.1 of Pithys albifrons albifrons. Lineage (NCBI taxonomy): Eukaryota > Metazoa > Chordata > Aves > Passeriformes > Thamnophilidae > Pithys > Pithys albifrons. The sequence continues at coordinate 16,679,901 of NC_092463.1, read as the reverse complement.
TGTGCACTGACAACTATGCATTTTTTTTCTTATTGCAATAAGGAGAACTTTTCCCAAAACTTGAAAGTGAATCCCTTAAAAATCATCTTTATTCCAAAAAGTGCCACCTTGTATGTAATATATTTTCTTAGATAACACTCTACACTGAGAGAAAAGCAAAACAACTACATGTGCTCACACACCAGAAATACTGTAAATACATCTTTACAGATATTAAGACAAAAGCTACTTTGGCTTTTTGCCAAAGTCAACACATAGCATACTTGTGTAACTGAAGTCCATATTTCAAATGAAAAGGTGTTACCCATAATTTTATAGAGCTAAAATGTTGTTTCTACCCAGCTTAAAGTTCAGAAGTCAAAAAAAGTCTTGAATCTTGTCTGTGTAGTAAAGCGCTCCATTTTATCAGCCTTTACAATGCTTACTAAGTAACAAGTTAAACTTCCTGGCTAACCACTGAGAGCTGCCAGAGACAGCTTTGTACTGTAATATATAAACTGTCAGTTTTTTGCCTCTGTATATCTGTGGCTGACCTGGTCATAAAACCAGAGTCCTCAGACTGGGAACTTCTGATAAAACAAACTTTGAAAAATGCTGATTTACTGAGCATTTATCTTAAACAATCACCAACATGAAACTTGCTGTAAATCTTCGATAGGGCTTCAAGAACTCTAGGTGGGTGCCAGGCACATACTCCAGGGCCAAAGAACCAGGATACCATGGGTGGATACATGGTTGATCTCTGGAATCACAGCTTCAAAACTACTACTTGGTCTCCCTGCCACAGAACAGGAGTTTCAAAAGACTGTGATTCCTCACCCTAATCAAGGCTGAGCCTCCAGCTCTGCAGCAGGGACCTTAGAAACCCTGAAAAATCTGAGTTCCATATCCTGGGTTATTGTGCAAATGTGCAGCAAAATTGCCTGACCACAGTGTTTCACAAGTGCCTTTGCTTCTCAATGAAACTGAGAGCAGGAATTTCACACCTGCTGCTAGCAGTGCTGAGGCTAAGAATTGTCTGTATAACTTCTACCAGTTAAGGGCAACAGCAGGGTTTCTGAAAAGAAATACCTGTCCAACTTCTCATTTGCAAGAAATTGGAAGCATTATTAGTCTTTTATAAGACTCCATTAATTCTTTGAAGGGAACTTCATGTAAATGTAAAGTATTAATTACCCTACTTCTTGTGCTCCCCTGCTAAAACTATTAAAAGTGCCTTGCACCTATTCTTGACATAGTCAATACCTGTTAAGGTCTGTGACAAGTTGTGACATTTAAGTCCAGTAAGTTATCTGATTGCTCACCATTGATATTATCAGCCAAGTGATTCATCATAGATCCAGACTCGCATGCTTCAATGTAGAACACCATCTATGAAACAAAAAAATGTGTCAGAGACCTTAAGAAATTCCATGAGGAAGTGGAGAAAAGTCCTTCAGTGCTTTTCAGCTGTAGCTAGTTGGCTTGTACTGCTATTCTGGAAGCAAAAGCTATACATAATGCTACAAAACAAAAAACAATTTTTCATTTTCAGTAACTAAACTATGTGAAAATGGGAAAGAATCATAATGAAAAGGTGATATTAATCCCTATAGAATACACAGGGATCTACTGACAAAAGCACAGATCAAATATACAGTCACTCTCTAGGCACAGAAATGTATCATTATTGAATGCAGTATTTCTGGAACTGATGGCTGTCAGTTTTCCTAAATACAGCCAACCACAGCAGACATATTACCACAAAGACCTGCTTAAAAAAAAGCACTAATAAAACGTTCTAAATATGGATTTTTTTTTTGCTTAACAGTACACATGATGACATAAATGCACAGAATTTTCTGAAAAGAGGTAGTCTCTTAAAATTCATTACTAAGTGTAAGAAAAATATGAGGTATATACAAACTTCCTGTAGTAACAGCGTGGTCTGAAGTGAACAAAGCACAGGAAGAAATAGTCAGGTACACATTATGGAGATGCAGTAGTTACAAATCCTGTTCTTCTAGTCAGAATATATAGCATTAGCAAATGGCAGCACACTACATCTCACCACTGACTGCACAAATACAGTAAGCTGAACAAAAGAAAGAAAATTTGGAGCGGATCAACCCTTTTAAGAGCAAAATCCTAATGCGAGTTTCACCGCATGTAACAGAGTCCTCCTGCTTTGAATAACTCTCAAAATGAAGATATATCTCTCTCTTCCATGCCAGCTGCTCCTTTTAATTTCACAACTTCTGATATGCTTGTTTACCTTCTGGTATTTCTTGTGATGATACATGTACCAAATAGTCTTATTCAAGTCCTTCACATGAAGCTGTAAAATAAGAAGGTTTGTTTTAAAACCTCTTATGCTCAACAGATACACAATTCACTTAATAAGCATAAATACTAACTGCTGTGAATATGTACACTATTTTCCCAACAAATGTAAAAAAAAGTGCTTTGCCTTTCTGAAATACAATACTCTAGTATTTACCACTCTGGAAAAGATGAGTAACGGTCCCAGAAGGTAAAGTACATTCCACCAGGAAGCCAAGTCATACCTGTGTGAAACAGTCTGCTTGGACCACCACAGTCCAATGAAACATGAAATGGCATAACTTAGTTTCAACTGAATGCTTCAGATTCTAACTAGAAAAAAATCCAAAATGCCTCTCCCTTCAATAGAGCAGTGCGCTAGATATTTTCATGTTTTACACTTATTACTTATTATTTTAGTATGTTACTTAAAGGATGGTTTTTATATTATCCCCAAAATGCTTACATCATCATCAGGAAAAGCCAGAAGTCCTGGGGCTCCATGGTCAGTGAAGTAAACAAACACGTGATCCTTGGGACCACTGTAACGAAAAAATTGCAAATAAAATTCTTTTTAATGACTCCAGCCTAATCTTCATTACAACAACAATCATCTGCTTTTCAGTGTCAAGATGTGTCAATATCTGAAAATGATACAGCTGAAGCACCTCCTCCTCTTCATAATACTTTTTCCTCCCAAGCAAACTACTTTGAGTGCTTATGAGAGGAAATGAGTGCCTGCAAAAGGAATGAAAACAGGGATATGGGCTAATCCCTCAAGCACAGGGAATATGGCAATTACACTTCACATTTCAAACCATAAACTAATTGTGAGGCAGGGGCTGATATGTAGGGTTTGGTGAAAGCACAACTGTTTCTTAATAGCTATCTGAAGAATCTGTTATACTGTGGGCATTTGTATCAGTCTGGTAAAAAAATGAATGCTTTTCTAACTAAGTTACATTGAGGCACCAATAACACTGGGACAAATCATAAAAACTTCTTCGCTTAGATCCTTAGGTATGTGCATGTACCACCTTGTTGTGGTCTGTATGACCATAATTAGCCAAATCAGTGCCAGCCTACAACTCCATGATGAACTGGTGTGGGTACACACTCACCCATAAGGCCAGACTGGCATTGGCACCAAGTGGCCCCGCAGTCAGGGGAGCACTGAATGCTCACAGACTGATTCCCTCACGTCTGTGCAGCAGACTGCTGCACAGTCTTACTGCAGGCACTCTAAATCAAATGGATCATGTCTGGGTGATGGCAAGGTCATGCCCAAACAGCCAGATCTGCAAAGGCATTTTGCTTTTAAACTGTATTCAGTGACAATTAAGTATAAAATGTGTGAACAGACTGGGAGGAGTCCCCAGGCCACCCTCTGATCCTCTGTACCAGGGTCCAGCAAAGAGGTGCAACTGCAGCAGCTCAAGCGGACACATTCCAGCCTTCTCCCTGGCCAATAACTTGCTAGTTAGGGGCACAACCTGGAATTCCACCTGGAAGCCTTCTGGTCAAAGGATAATCCAGTTGTTGTCCCACCCAATAGCAAAAGTCAGGCCACTTGATAATTCACAAAGCAGAGCCTAATAAAGAAGGGCTGGGTGCTACTTTCTGGCTGTGGCTCTTGATTTTAAGTGCAAAAAATTCAAACAAGGTGAAATGTAAATAACTAGAACTTTTATGTGTGGGTTCAAGTTGTCTTCCTGAGTACATAAAAGTCTTTGGCCCTCTGCAGAGCTACTCCCTTATTTGAACTGGAACATCAAGCTTTCATTAAGTGAGGTATGTTCAGAAGTACTTTCTCCCAAACAAAAACATGCTTTCAAGTCACCTCTTGACTCATCCTAGATACTAGAAGGGCACAATCTAGTAATGTGCAGAATTTTATTAACTTTTTGCCCATATCTGTTGCATGTATAATTTTCTACCTCAGCTTTTCAGGATGAAGTTCAAACAATTGAGAAAAATAGCTTATTTGACTACTGTCCTTCCCTTCTTTTTTATTATTCTCCTCAATGCCAGGGAGGGATTCTTCTGTTCTGTTTATTGTTTTGCTTCTAAAATTAAACTGTCAGATGAAGACAGACACTTCACATTTTTTCTTTAACTATGTTAATCCTTCCAAATGGTCAAATTTAAATTTTTAAACGTTTTACAGAAATTACTGTACATTAAAAAAATAGAACTCTTTACCAGCCCTAAGAAATAGAACACACCTTAGTAAGTAGGCATCATACTTTCATATCTCAAACTCTGTAAAACCAAGATGAATAACTGCCACCAGCTACCCTTCTAAGAGGATTTCTAATCAGGCTCTCAAATATATTACCCTTATTCTTGAATCATTGCTCACATAAGTTGTCAAACTTAAAATCATTTGTGTAACTTTGTTTACAAATAACTTAAGCATAATACATCACTTACAAGGTTATTTGCTTACATTACTTTTTCAATCACAGAGTTTGGGGGTTTTTTGCATCAAGTATAAACCATAATTCCATTTCATTGGGAATGGAATTATGATTTATACTCATCCTCAATAACTGTATTTGTGCCCCAAAGACCAGGGCTGGGATTAGACATGCAATTCTTACAGCTGATGAGCTGTTTAAGCATTCTCTGACCCTCTGCAAACTGCTAAGTCTCACTGCTTCAGGTGATTAATATCACTATTCACAAACATTAAGCCAAGCCTTAGAAAACCCTTTCTGGAGGTCTCCAAACCTTCATAATGCTCTCTTTGAATAGCCACTGTTGCAAAAGACAATAGTCTAAATAACAAATACCTTAATACAACTGATAGTATGCTCTAGTTTTCATACCTTAACCTATGTCAGATTCCATACTAGTCAAATAATCAGCAGTTGCTTCGTGATGGATAGTTTAAGAAATCAGAACCACTGTAACGTGAATGACCTGAACTGCCATCAATAATCTAATTTACCCTATTCTTTACTTAAAATCAGTGTCGATGTATACATGCAATTATTTTCTAAATTAAACTTGTCTTACCTTTTCAATACTTTTCCTGATCCCACTCCCTTCACTGCTTCCGCATCTCCTCTGAGAACTGCAAGGAAATTCTTTGGAGTAACATCCTGAGGATTTGAGAGGATTAAAGTTAAATCTGATCATAAAAACAACAACAAAATCTTCATTTAGAAAGACAGTTTCCTGAAAGTGAGAATCCATGCATAGATGGCAAGTTCAGCTGGCCATCCTTTTCAATCCATTATTATCTAATGCATTGGCCACTGATAACTCGGCTACTGAATCATAAAATCACTGAGTGACTGGGTTACTGCTCTATTTTAAAGAAACATTTAGTCTTACATAGCTGTTCTTCAGATAGAGACACAACATTTAGGAATGCAAGACCTTTCCTCCTTTATTTCATGTGCCAGCACAGAAATAGTATAAAGGTTCACTTTTATGACCACTGCTTCAGCTCAAAGCATCTATTGTTTATACTCATCTCATGAACATCTTCATGCCAAACTATGCAGGTAAACAAGCTGGAGGCTTTACAGTATGCACATTTTGGAGTGTAAGCTATAGGCTGAAAGGATTTATTCAGAATATTGGCTAATGCTGAACCTTCCCTGGGGAATGGGGTTTCATTCCTACCTCCTTTGTATAGTCCTTGGGCACTCCAGCATACACATCTGAGCCATTAGGTCTATTGATGACAATGCCTTTTGTTGGATTTCTGAAAAGTAAATGGAACATAAATATGAATAATTACCCACATGCCATACCATGGCCATGGAACAACCAGGAAACCATTTAAACAGTCCTGACTGGCCAGCTCATCCAAGAGTATGAGAACTTGCACTAAGTGATCTCAGAATATAAAGGCCTTTTCATTTCAGACAGTTATATATGCTTCTCTCAGGTGTCCTTACCCTCGAAGTACATTCAAGTATGCCACCTCAAATCATGCCAATTAATCTGAAGACTTAGGTGGGTGGTCTCTTATACTATCATCTTTCTCTTTGCAGTCTTGCCTTTACTCCCCTTAACTCTTTGCTCCCAGTGCTGCTCTGCACTTAAGTCTGCTGATTTTGACAGAAGTTGTCTCAGAATTAGAGGCTGTATAACTGAACTGTGTCATAGAGAGCACAATTAGACAGTCACCAAGAATGGGACCTGTACCCTTCTTCGTTGAATGTACACGCTAGAAACTAATCTGATAACGTCCTTTCAAAAAAGCCCTGCAAGTCATGCACGGAGCTTCCCTGGGTTTGTGGGTTTAGGCTATTTATCTGCTGTGCCCTGTTTGCCTGGGAGTTAAGGGCCCTTCCTCTCTAACAACGAAGCTCTGCAGTCCTCAGCGCCACAACTGATGCTGAGCTGTGGAGTAAGACTGAGAAAGTTCATGAGCACATTTCACAGGAGAATTATTGTGCTGATGGATAAAATGTCTCTATGCCTATCACAGATCATTTTAAAAGCTTTTGTTACAAAACCACTACACACACAAACATACTGGTGACTATAGCACGTTTGTAGCAACCATATAGTTTGCAACTAGTGTACATTCATCACTTACTCCTCATTATCAGCAATGTCATCATACATCATGACAATGATCTGCTCATCTGGTATTCCATTTCGGTGTACAATCTGGTATGCGTGGCACACATCTGCCTGAAATTAAGCAGATTTTCATTACCACCTTTAACAGAAATGTCACCTTTGTCACGGTTTAGGAATGGTGTTCTCCAATTCAGTAGTCCCACTAAAAAAAACCCACGTTGTCACTTACAAAGGCAAAGGTTATCTCAAAGGGTTGAGGTAAGAACAATTTACTGGAAACAGCAAGGAGATAAAAGAATGAACAGTAACAACAATAATATTAAAAACAAAAGGTGTAAGACAAAGAAGGAATTACACCAGAAGCCCACAACAAATAGTGTCTCTTCCCAACCACATCACACTTTTTCCTGACCAGATTAACAACACCCTTCTTGGAAGTGAGCATCCCCCACCCCAACAATAACCTGAGACAGTCTTGAATAAATTTAGAGTCTTGGCCACCCACAAAGAGCTCCAGGTTCCACCCCCTCATGGCTACTGCAAAAAATTAACTCTGTCCTTGGCCAAAACTAGGACACCTGTGAGACCAGGCGAAAAATAGCTTTGCAGACCTAAGAGCCGGGTACTGTCCACAAGAAACTGCATTCCAAAACAGAAGACTGACAGTTGCTAGAAGTTAGACCAAAACTTAATGTCTCTTGCTAATCAGGAGCAGTTGCATTATAACTAAAATCTGTCTTGCTACCTAATTTTATTTCTTACTTAAACAAACCAGAAGTTACTTCAGCCTTGGTACAGACAACAAAATTTAACAAAAGGTTCTCAGCAATGCTCTACATTCTGTGAGAAAATCTGAATTAAAACCTTGTGCACTGACAGATAAATTCAAAATGTGCCAAGCAGAAGAAGAAAAGAGCTGGATTTCCACCAATTTCAATTAGTTCTGCACCAAGCCTGCAAGACTAGGCACTGAAGACTGTCCTTGGCCTAAGCAAGTGTGGTTCACCAGTGCCATCACTGCAAAGAATATATTAAATTTTGTTTTACTAGGTGAGAATTTTGGTTAAGGAAAATTTTCTTTCTAATTACATATTGCTTACTCTATAGAGTAACACCTTCAGGGCAGTAGGACGAGATTTCAGGGGAAAACAGAATTACAGAGTTGCAATTCAGGCTCTTTTCCTGACTCGTACAGGATATGAATAAGCAGATTTTTTTAACAGAATAAAAAAAATGAAGAAATAACAATATGCAGAAATAACAATATGCATTAAAGTGACATTACAGTAAGTCAGAATGCTAAATTCTTAGTAACCCCAGCTCAAATGATTATCTTCTTTTAACCTTGCAGTCTGTGAGCAACCTAATGGGACATTAACAATTATTCCTAAACTCAAGAACTACAACCCACCACATGCTAGAAAAAGCTGCGCAGGTTTAATGGAAGAAATCTCCATTAAAACTCCACCTCATGCAATAAATGCACATTCAAATGCAGGCAAGAAGCAAGCTTCAAAGCTTACTTTCTTGAACTAATATAATCTGATAGAGTGGAAAGCAAACTGAAGTGGTTTAAGTGGACCAATGTACATTCAGATGACTTCAGAATACTAGTTTAACACAAAGGACACTCTAAAATCCTGTAACTTTATAATTCTTGGTCTTCTAAGGGCAGATGAAGCTGGAAAGAGAAGACAGTTGTACGAGATACTGAGAAGGGTGAGGCACATTCAGTGCTAAGGAACACTCCCACAGTAAAATCCCTCAGGTGACTAATGATGAACGTTAAACCATTCTTACTAGAGCAGTTCCACTTCTTACTGCAAGTAGCCTATGCTCTCTTCCACCTATTCCAGACAACTCCCAGGGTTTAGTTTTGCATTTCCCTGAATGTTATACCAGATGCTGCCTCCACAAGTCAAAAGGTAGAGGTTAAACAAAGTTATAAAGGTATTGCATATAATAGGAAATAGAAGAGTAGAGGTTTGAGTAAACATGTATTTGATTTTCAGAAGCAAACCGAGCAGAAGAAAACACTAACCAGGGCTTCTCTACACTGATTGATGAGTAGATCATACATCCCCTCCCGCTCTCAAAATATAATACACCTCTATTATGCTGACAGAAACAGTTATAGGCTGGCAAGGCAGGCAAACACTTAAGACATACCACAGTGATACAGTATCACTATATTCAACCAGCAAATGTCTGTGCTCCCAAAGACATGTGGCTGGACAGTAGGGATGTCAGAGGTGTTTTCAACTAATACCAAATACACAAAACTCGTTAAGCTTTGTAAATGCATATTATCAGCATTTTTTGTCCCTTCTCTCCTTCCTTCTGGTTCATTGACTGCTGGCTTAGTATGTCTTGTCTTACTATACAGTAAATTAGACTTTAATAGTAAATATTAATCAGTTAAATTCCCTACAGTGAGGGGAGACAGATCAATGTAATCAATTCCTCTCAACCTCAACTTATGCCTATTTGGGGGTTGTCCCAGCCTTTCAAGGGTAAGAGAACTGTACCTGCTGGTAGCATAAATGTTACCACTAACAAAGGCTAGAGCAGCAAAAACATGTTTTGCTGCTAAACTCCATGGGCTAAAGTAGGACAGTTCTGAGTAAACAGTCAGGGTTTACTGCACAGAATTAGCTGACCTGACTAGTCACCTTTGATTTTAGTCACATGCTTCTCTTTGTTCCCTTCGCATACATGAAAAACCCCATAAATGTCTATACAAGCAGAATAGCAAAGTCTGCTGCCAGAGTAGGGAGGCGTATGTGAAGCTACAGCATTTCCTGTTGATATGTAACTGCCTCTCAAATACAGCTGTTTGAGACTGCTTCTCTCAGAAATATTTCTGGCTTATCTGTACCTCCAAACCACTGTCAAACAGATAGCTGTTCAGTTGTTCCAAATCTCTCACTGGTATTATTGTTGTTGGTTTAGTCGGTGAAAGTAATGCTATAAATATTTACTGAATAAATTGTCACTAGATGCAAATCATGCTTTTGTGACCACAATTTGGGTGTAGGCAGCACCTGCCCTGCACAGAATAGGAGAAGGTGTACAACTGACCTTAGGCCATCTCCAGAGTCAATGCTGTTAACATGGTTCAGATCTTTCATTCCCTGGTTAGTCTAAACCTGTTGCTACATCAGCAAATTTCTATGGAAGATCTGCTTAAATAATTAACTCCTAGATTTTGAAAACATAGGGATCAGAGGGTGAATTAGCCTATTTTCCTGGGATGGGCAGTTTGTTTCCCAAAATTGTACATTTGGGGGAAATTCTAAAAGGAAAAAAAACCAAAAAAAACCACCTAACACCTATTTTCCTCTGCCATAGAGCTATTTACACATTTGAATGACACAGTTCTTAAGTAGACCACTTGGGCAGGTTTTTGGAAAAAGCAAGTTGTTTATGACAAAGCATGCATAAGTAGTTCCTAAAGGGAAAACCTTGGACTTCGGTGAAATTGGTTACTTCTTGTCTTATGACTGCCAGGTTCATGACTGAAAAACATGTAATGAACTGTCAGCTTCATTGCAAAGTGGCACAATTTCCACTACAGACACACTGAAACACCACAGCATAAAAAAGAATGAACCCTAATATATAAGCATGGTAGAAATGCTTTCAGTATATCTGAAATGCCAGCCATGTCTCATTGCTATGCTTAAAGATACATCAATGAATGAGTCAAAAGCTACAGCTCTGTCAAGGACTTAGGAAAGGTTTCCTGTAAGTTCAGTTTCAATTTTGTAAGCACAGTGAGAAAATGTTAATTGAAGCCAGGCAGCCAAGACATCCATCATGTCTGTTACTTGCAAGGCTGGAGATTTTAAGACTGTCCTGGATTAAGACAGCGCTCTGGCTGGTAGTGACTGGAACCCTGAATAAATGCAGTCCCTGACTCACAAAGCCTAGTAAATATAAGACTAAAACCAAGAACTGAAAACAAACCCATGTATGCAAATTCAAATTCTTTTTGAATTTTGCGAGACTTTTTCTATCTGGCATGTTTCTCCTTCAGTATGTCATCCATCTTTTGTAAGACTGTTTCACATCAGGCTTTTCATGGATTATGTGTTTTGGCGTATCCAGGAAGTATTGGTCTGTCTCTGATCTGACATGAAGCCAACTTTAGATTTCAGTCAGCTGGTACGATCATCTCAGGAGAGGCAGACTATTTCTCTTCACATGAACTAGTTTCTTGACTCATTCTCTAAATCTACCAGAAGCATTTAGTGCTGTATTTGCTCATGTATGCCAGTAAGCTTTCCAGAAGTATTTGATCCAGCTCTTCATGTAGTAGAGAGCTGAGCCACTTTCCCAAGGAATGAGGAAAGTACTCTTGAATAGCAGCCAGTCTGGTAACCAAAAGGCTGCTATAGAAAAGTCGAGTAACTGGTGAGAAGAGAGAAGCACATTGATAGTCCTTCTAGAGCCCAATCAACTCTCATCAAAACCACTAAGATAAGGACAAAAACACCAAAGAACTGAGAAGCCACAAACACAAAGCAATATGCATGCCAGCTTTTCAATGACACTAAGCCTATCACATTGGGTTTCTATACTACTCAAAACTTAAAATTTATTTTAGGAACTTGGTTAGATAAATGCATAAGACAAGTTTAGACTACTCTGATTAGGAAACAGTTCCAGAAACAACTGCCTGGAAGGTGTGAATCTCACTCATATATAAATGCAAATGGTGGGGTTTTTCCTTACCCTGTCTATACTTGGTTTGCACAGCTGAGAGTGGATCCCGATCCCTGACAGCTAAACAACCAGTCATAGATGGAGTTTTAGATTCCTTGAGATTACAGGTGCAAACTCAGTGTTTCCAGGGTCTGCAAAGCCTTTACAAACTTACTGTTCCTGGGGTCTGTACAGCATACAATGATAGATTATTTTCCCCAAAACTTCTAATGTACAAAATGAGACATTTTTCAAGGTGTCATCTATTTCCTCTGTTTTTCTAGTTGTTTACTTAGATGAACATATACCACCACTATTGTGGCAGGCAACACAGCATTTTTGACTGTGTTGTGTGCAGGCAGCATGCAAAACAACTGGAGTTGACAAAATGTAAGTGTAATACACACATGTAACATCATATATTAACTGTACCCTGAACAGCTGAATGGAGCCACTGAAACCCAGAGATGTGTCTGCTGAGGTCTCAGATTACAAAAGGACATTATGAGTCTTAGTCACATGTACAGAATAGCAACCAGTCCGGGTAATAAAAAAAGCCAGATTGAGTAACTACTTACAGCCACATTCACATCTACAAATCCACTTGTACACAGGCTAGGTCAGACAAGTTCTAGGGAAGAAACATGATGGTAGGAGGAAAGCAAATTAGACTACAACATATTTTCTTCTACAGTTTCTCCCTTGGAAAGCAAAGAATCACACAAATGAATGTTGTGATATTAACTCCTCCTGGAGTGGAAGGGCCCCAGCTAAACTGGTTATACAACAGTAGCGACAACCAGAGCACAACTCAGTTATTATATTTAGACACTCCAAGACAGGCAGTGATCAAGTACAGAACTAGTATTTTCATAATTGTTTTCCAATTTCAACTTTAAAACTCTCTTTAATTTGAAACAAGAATAGTTTATATTAAGGCTGTAATACACCAACTATGATTATCAGGTGATAGCTACAGTGTAAGGAGCTGGCAAAATCCCTAAAACCTGCCTGTCAAACTGTTGAGCTAGCACTCGCCAGTAACAAGTTCTTCAGATGCAACAAGACTGTCAGTCAGTTCATTTAGTTTTAAACTCATCACTACACTGAAAGTTACAAACTGATTATGAGCTGAGGGGGAGGAGAAACTTGCACAAAACCCAATGCACCCAACATATAGAAGGTTCATTTCTTCCTCAATTAACACAAAGAGAAAGAATGAAGCATCTCTAGATTTTACAGGCAGTACTTTAAAATTCCTGTGTTCAGCAAAATAGATGTAGACAGTTCAGTTAATACAGTTCAGTTTTTAAAATGCTGGTTTTGTACACTAGTATTTAAATCTCCATTTGAGTTCACCTTAACCAACAATAGTCTAGTAAACTACTTTTCTAACCTTTACAATATATACATAAATCAGGATTAAACTGACCCTGTTCTCCAGGAAAGCAAGAGGTAGTTTTAAGCTTCAAGAAAAGACTGCATTTAAGCATAGATTAATCTGTTTAAAGGATTGCCTGAGAATTCGTCAAGGGAAAATACTGCACAAGACCTCTGACTGCTGATTATAAGTCTTGAACTTAATCAGAATTAAGTCACTTGGATTTAATCCTGTCCATACTGCCACCTACACTCAGACCATAATTCCACAACACACTGGCTTTCACAGCAGTGTCAAACTCAGAAGTTCCTGTTCCTTTTTCTCCTCTTTCCACCACTCACTTTGATCCCTGCACCCTGGTGCACTGTATCCTTGTTGTGACAACACAGCTCCAAGGTCATGATGTTGAACAGTCAGCAACTGAATCAGGTTATAAAGCAACCTCTTCTACATGTACTCCACCCCTCAAAACATCTGATGTATTTGCAGCCTTCACAGGTTTTTCTCTGGAGAGAAGAAAAGGAACTTTTCATAGCATAATGAAAAGGGGAAAACAAATGGAAAGAAAAAAAATGGAAAAAAGCACATGTCTCAAAATGAGGTTTGACTCTAGACATCGTTTGTATCCCTGCAAGTTGAGGTTAGATCCTCTAGCCTAGCAATGGAGTATTTATCCTAAATGACACAGGTCTCCCAGGATGCAGAATGTGTTTCTCCTGCTAATGACAGCTTTTTCAGGAGATAAAAGACTGGACAAAGTTGTAAGCAAAAAAAAAAAAAAAAAATCACACTGTAAAAGGAGCAGTGGAAGGGAATTCTTGGGGCTGTAACACGAACTAAGAGCAGGTGCTGAGCAAATCTTCCTGCTGTTTGTTTTGAACACCTGACATACACCTGGGAATCTAGAGGTGGAGGCACTTGCCCAAGTGACAGAAGGTCTGATCTAGTCTAGATGACAGGCAGCTATCACTTTCCCACAAGTCTGGGAGCAGGCGTTTCCTGCAGCATGGACAGCACCAGCACGTGGAACCAGCCGTGCTTACCTGGTGCCGATAGTTGTACCAGCCATTCGAACCTGCAACAATCACCACCCAGTGCTTGCCTCCATCTTCAGGTTCTTCCATGGGGAACATGCTGATGCACAGAGCACAGCCCAGCAGCACAACTGCTTTCAGTATCATCTCTCTTCTTTATTTACTGCACAAATGGGAGAAAAGTTAGTTTCCTAATGAAGAATTTGGAGAGAAGCAGATGAGACTACATCAGTCAACATACAAATGCAAGGCAAACATCAGTACTATCATAGTAGAAGGTTTTCTTGCCTGTGGTGTTTTGTTTGTTTTACAGACCACTTAACTCACAGCACAATTTCTAGTCATATCTTCCTTTAGCACTAAGCTGCTACTAGTTACAATAGTTTTCTGTCACCTTTCAAATGTGACTGAAAGAAATTCTGAATAGGACAACCAAGTCATTCAGTTCCTTCTGGTTGTTTTGTTCTATAATAGCTGGTAATGAATAAGCCTCAAATATGGAACAAGCCTCACTATCAAGTATTTCACAGATTAAACTTTTTCAGATTAATACTATTCTCTTGGACTCTGCTTATGTGATTCCCTGCTTTCCACTCATTGGCAATTAGCCCATTATTACTGAGTCAAATGCCAGGTGATGCAGGCTCAAGGACACAGACATGGAGAACTGCTGGGGAGTTGGAAGGTCAGAGGGTCACAAAATGTCTCTGTGCCAGACATGGTGGAAAGAGGCCGTGCCACTGTTCTGCAAGAGACATGGCCCTAACTGCTGGGGCTGGGTGGAAGTGCAGGCTGTGAGAGCCTCATGCTATTTGTGCAACTTGTTATGCTAGTGGAGAGCAAATGTAAACCAGTACCACATGAAAGAGTAGCGTTTTCGACTCTTTTGCACAATGGTTAAGTGTTTGCACAAGACGAAAAAGGTCTGAGGCTGTGAATGTCAAATTCAGAAAAGCAGAGCCAGAGGGGACGTTAAAACCCTTGCAGAAATAGCTGTTTCTACTTTCTTGTGAGGACTAGAAGGGTCCTCACCAGGGAACTTTCTAAGAACCTTGACTGTCTGAAAAAGCATTTGCACTAAAAGCAAACAATCTGGCCATATCTAATCACAGGTTTAAAGGTTTGCTCTTTGGGTTGGGGGGAGGAGGCAGGCAGGCTACATACAGTGGTCACAGTCTCAGGTCTGCTGCATCCTATGGGTAACTCATAAAGCAAACTCCCCTGAAGATTTGTATGCTCTTAGCACAAGCACAAAGATTACGTACTTCCCCATGCACTGCCATCTGGGATTCTACACTGGCCTACTTACAGAAGAGAGATCCTGGCAGTTCATCATTGCTACTATGTATGGAAGAGATGTTGTAGTAGGAGGTAGTCTCCTTTAGCATGGTTTTCTCTGGAATAAAAGCTGGAAATCCCCACACCACACAACACAATATGGTCACAAGACAAAATATCAGAACTAACAAACCAGTATCAGAACTACTAAACCATCTAAACAGTATCTAAAGTCAGTCTCAGTTTCCCAGTCAAAACCACCCACCTGCAGTCAGTCAAATGAGGCTGAAAGAGAAAAGCAGCCAGCTCACCTCCAAAGCAGCAGTGTACAGTGAAGACTGCTAACCTAACATGTGAAATGGGTCTTTTTCCAAGATTGGATCCACTGGTAACTAAGACTTAGTCCTGCAGGCAATAGTATGAAAAATATATTATATATATATTTGGAAGTTGGGGTGCTTTTTTATCCTTTTTTAGAGCTAGCACAAAGTAAAGAAATCATGTTAGCAAATCAGCTCCTACAGGAAGGGCTGTTACCACATAGAAAAACTCCAGAACAGAAAAAATAGAACCAAATAAATCTGCAAAACCTGCCTATAAATTTTAAGTAAGAAAAGAAAATCAGTATTTTTTAGTCAACCTGCTTAGAAATCTTAACTGAGTTTGCCTTAGTGGAATATGGAGCTGAATTTCATGGCAACAGATCCCTCAGAGCTCAGTATCGATATCATAAGAAGAAACTTCTTTCCATGTTTATTAGAGTCTAACTTTTCCTTTCTCCAGCCAGAACATTAATCATATTTACATGGGAAAAAAAAGAGACAATAAATGGTTCAAATGATTGCTAGAGATCCTTTCACATGATTCTTAGCTCTTTGAGACATCATTCACTGAAATCCAGGATGTATCAATAGCAGCTGTGTTGCTGCCAGCCGTTCACTGTGCCATGTAACATGATGGCTGTTTTCAAGGCAGGTCCTGGCACTGAGGCCTCCACCACATGGAAACAGTCACTTCACTGCCAGTTACTGAGACACCACCACACAACGGAGACTCAACCAGCTTCACAAAAAAACCACACTATGGAATGCCAAGTCCTGAAATGGAGACAGTTTGATGGGACTGTCTCCTGATGAGTTCACACTCCTGACTATACCAACACAGATCTGTAGTTCTCAGGACACCAGCCAGTAGCAGGCACAGATGTACCACACACCAACCCCTGACTCTGCCTGGAAACAGGCACACAACAGAAAAACCCAGGGCCAGGTCAGGAACAGAGTCTTAAGCTATCAAGGCCATCAGGCAGTCCCTCCACGAGGGATTCAACAGTCTCCCATGTGGTATGTGGGTACCTAGACAGACCCTCATGTTTCTCATTCTTGCAGAGACAAAGTTGTGAATGATGCAGAACACCCAGGGGAAAAAACAAAAGAAACGACAAACACCAAGAAACATTTGCACTGTATTAGCAAAATTATATGTATTTTGTCATGGATTATTTCAAAAAGAACCTCCTCTCTGGCACTAATTAATGACATCTCATTTATCTGTCTTTCCCTATACTGCAATTAAATCAAATTAACACCAGAAAGAAGTGGGGAAAAAACCCAAAACCAGACATACCACAATGCACTAATAAACCATTATTAATAAATGGTCAGCTCCCCAAGGTTCTCCAAGCAGCACTTAAAATAGGTTTAACCATTAAACATCTGTGTGGTGGGAATAGGTCTTCATTCCTCGTTTCCAACTACTACTTAAAAAAACGCAAAAAGTAAACAAAAATACCCCATCAAACCAACAACCACACTCCCCATATTTCTACTTTTTTTAAGAAAGCCTCCAAGTGCAAGTGGGCAATCTAAAACACTGTTCTGGGTTGTGTTGAAGTGTTCTTGACCTACAATTGAGAAGAGAAAGTTCCCCATCACATGCTTTGTCTTCAAGTTATACTAAGAGAAAGCAGCTCAGCTGAGCAGCTTACCACAGGTACATAAAAAGCCCTTCTCCACAGATCTGTCACATGCAATCCTAAATGCATGCAGAGAGTGAGATGAGACTGTGGAAAAATTGAAAACTCACTAAAAGATCATCTTAGAGCTTTGGTGCACCCACAAAATATAAAAAGATTTTATCAGTCCTGCCTACTCTTTTTGGCAGAAGAGTTAATTAACTTTGCTTTGAGATCATGTCAGGAAAAAGGCACATCTCAGACACAGTGGGTTGAGCATCAGACCTCTACAGACAGAACCACAGCACATACATACAAAGATAGGGTGCTGTGCATTTGCAGTCAGTGGAAGATGCATGTCCAGAACTGAGTGGCTTTTGTCAGAACAATTCACTCTTAAAACCTGTCTTTCCTGATAGAGGTACTTTGACCACTTCCCACTAGATAGTTAGTACACAGCTGTGCCTTGATAAGAGAGGGATGCTTAAGAAAGATCACATGTGGAAATGGCTGGCTGCTGATGGAACAATTTTTCTGGCCAACTGCCTGTTCCCCAAGTTCTCAACTTTCCTTTGGGAAACAGTTCTCCAAGATCAAAACTCACAGAACAACAGGATACCACTCTAAAGAAAGAGGGTTGAGATGACAGAAGTATTTTCCACTACTATTTAGAATTATGACACTTGAGTAGCTTAAACTCCAAACAGCTCAAGCAGCACCTCCAAGAGATACATAAACAGAAACCATAGCTCTATTTTCCTTTCATGTGAAGTAAGTAAACTAACAACAATCTTGCTGAAAAATAACAGCCTTAAGCTAATCAGATGATCATTCCAGCTTTGCTAGGAAATCTCTCTTTTTCAGCTCACTTCTTGTAACCTTTTAGTTTCCAAAATCAAGCCACAACTAATGTCTCCACACAATGCTTGCATATTGCCTTTCACTGTAATACTCAGACACTGATTTCCACAAAGTATGTGACTCACTATAGTCCTCCTCATGGGGAAACTGATGTCCACAGTTCCGTCAGCAATGTTCTGCTTACACGCTGTGCTGGCTGCTACAGAAACAGAAGCACCTAAACCCGTGATTAGGCTCCTGCAGAATTAGTCTGATTTTCTTTCTGCACTTGTATGGTAGAAAGAAAAAATCTTTATCACTGTAAATTCTGATAAGGTACATTTTGAAGGAGATTACGGTCTCTGTTGCAAAACATTTCTTTACAAAGTCTACCAATAACCACTTTAAGAACTGGCTTAATATGATCCAAACTTATAGTAAAATGGTTTTTATTGTTACTGAAGATGTGTAAGTTACTTTTACTGTAAAAAACCAAGAATTTGTAGTTATGTTAATTCAGAATGATATTTAATGTAAAACAAATGTATTTTAAAGAAGGTATAAGTAAAGTTTATTCTACTGTTTGCAGATTTACCTTTCTCAGCAGCAGAGAGATGGCACAATTTACCTGGGGATAAAAAAAATAAAATCATTCCTAGAATGGTGATAGTCTAACACAACTGGATTAGGAGATTTTTTTCTCTACACCCTTCAAAAACCCCAAATTCAAATTTGGCAGATCTTAAGCCTTCAGTAAAACTGCTTCTTCTATTTTCTTTCACATCTGTCCACAAATTTACAAAGCGCCTGGTAGTAGGAAAAAACAGGTACTAAAGCACTGCATGAACAACTGCAGTGCAAACTGCACGACTTGGGAGGTGAAGTCAGCCAAGGGTAAGTATTTCTGTCCAGCAAACATGGAAATGTTTGGAGCATGGACAGAACGAAATTGTGGAGAAGTGATTATGCAGAAACTCCTGGGGGAAGTTACGCGAGATTCCTGCTTTCCACACGTCTTTTACTATGGTTTATCTTAGCGTTTCCGATCTTCGCTACCACATTTATTTTAACCCTCAAACGCAGGCACCCAACGCGGTGCTGCCCATCTCAACCTGGCACCGGCGGCGCTGCTGGCCCCGAGCAGCCCCGGCAAGGGTGTCCCCCAGCTGTAAACAACCAGACCCTGCGCAGCACCCTTCGGGCAGCACCAGCTCCCTGCAGAAACCCCACAAACTGTCACTCTATCCTTTTGCCCCGTTAAAAACGTGTTACTGCGGACTAAATCGGAGCTGCTGCCACTGCCTTCCCCCCGATCTCCCTCCTCTCTCCTCTGCCAGCCCTGGGCAACGACCCTCGAAAGGAGAGGCTCGAGTGCTTCCAGCAGGGAGGGATCCAGCGCAGCTCCCGGGCCAGGCGGGCCCGTGACGGGGCGGACAGCAGCGCCCGAACCCCTCTGTTCAGGGGCAGCACTGCCGAACCGCAGTCGCGCCCGACCGGCCCCCGAGCAGCTCCCGCACCCGGGGCCGAGGGGCGCCGGGCGGAGCGGTGGGGGCTTGGCAGCGCTCGGAGACGCGGAGAGAAACCAGCGCCCTCGACCGCTCCCCTAGACCCGTTCGTCCCTACCCGTGCCGCTCACGGCCGCCCTCGCCCAGCCGCACCCCCGCCCCGCGCCCTCACCGCGCCGTGCGGAGGAGTCGCCGCCGCGGCCGCTGTGATTGCGGCCCCCGCCGTGCGGGGACAGACGACCGCGGCCCGCGAGGGCGGAGCCAGGCAGCGCCCAATCGCGAGAGGGCGGAGGCGGGGCCGGGCACCCGTCCGACAGCACTACGAGCCCCAGCAGGCCTAGCGCGTTCCTGAGCTAAGAGAGCCGCGAGTCCTGCATGCAAAGGATGATGAGGGTTGTAGTTTTATGGCTGCTCGGCGAGCCGCGTGGTCCCGGGTGTCCCTGGGGAGCCCGTCTCGCGCGGCTCGGGAGCCGCCGGGAGCATCCTGGGAGCATCCCGGGCGGCGGAGTTTGCGCAAGTTGCCCACGGGACAGGAATAGGACATCGCGGGCTGCGCCTTCCCGTCGGAGTTGGACCTGTCCCTTTGGGGCAGGATGGAGGCAAGAGGTCCGGGATGGGAAGGCAGAGAAATGTCCCAAAGGGAAACAATGGAAGAAAACGACCGGCCCCACACGGTTCTTGTGTGTCTCAGCAGGGATGGCCGGCAGAGTCCCGGATGCTCCGAAACCTGCACGCAACGTCAGGTGTTGCGGCGTTTGGTCATGAACTAACACCTCTGTAAAGTCTTGTTCGTTCTCAATGAGAGAAGTAGAAGTAAAGATCCGTTTTGAAAAGTAGAGGCACATGCTTTTTCGCCTAGTAAACCACATAAAAAGTAGCACACCAGCTTCCTCATTGCTGACTGCAAAGAACTTGCATATCTGCAAAAAAACCCCCCAATTATTAACTTTGCATTTTGTGACTGACCAACTGTTTCTGAAAGTCTGTGGAAAGTCATGGGTTTGCTCTGACTCTGCCATTTGCATTTGTTGCACCAACTCTGTTTTGCTTACGGTCATAAATGCAAGGGGTCATTACAGTTAATCATCAGTTCTTTGGAAGTTGCATGGCCAGTAACCTGACATGCCTCCTGACACAATCCAGCTGTTAGAATTTGGTTCAGTTCAGGAATTATCTTTTCGAACTGACCAAGACCATCACGATGATTATCCTTCAGGAGAAAAGCAAGCCCTAAATCTTCCTTACACCTCATTTAACTTGAGCTTAGCAGCCAAGTGGGTTATTGCTCATGTTTTATTACCTTCCTGCCCTAAAAGATATCTAATATCACTTAAAAGCATTGCTGACCCATCATCCAAGTCCAAAGGTGTTTTTTATACCATTTCTTGTTACTGGGCTACATGAGGTAAGTACACCTTGTGTCTGCTGTCAGTTCTAAGTCTAATACTATCATTGCTAAAGACCTGTCTATAAATTCTACACTAATTAAACATCATCAGGAATTTCTTTTTTGTGAGAAATAACAGATAGGAAGACTGCTACAGAAATCCTACATCTCTGTCAAAATGTATCAGGGAGGTACGAAAGACTCTCGAGTAATAGTCGGATTTTTACTACTGAATACAGTTGTTTCTTTGATGGAGTTGAAAAGTTAGGAATCAAGTGGGAAGTCTGCCTAAGGGAAAGGTATGAGTGGTGTTGATGAGTATATGGACTGAAGTAAGCAGAGAGATTACAAGGATACAGGCATGGGGCTCAGACAGAAGCAGCTAATCTCCTGCACAGGAATCCAGTATGATCCTTGAGACTGCTGCTATCATGGAAGAGAGGAAATTAAAGAAATAATTTTTTGTCCATCACAAAAGTACGTATTTTATGATTATGTAAACAAACATACATACAACCTTTTGTAAAAGAGAAGAACACGTAAGTAGGTAAAACCATGATGGATTCATGAGATTGAAATGAAATGAAAGGTTGTTCAGCCTGCAGAAGAGAAGGCTCTGTGGAGACCTTATCGCAGCCTTCCAGTACCCAAAGGGGGCCACAAGAGAGCAAGGAGACAAACTTTTTACATGGACAAGTAGTGATAGGACAAGGGGGGATAGCTTTAAACTGAAAGAGGACAGGTTGAGATTAGGTATTAGGAAGAAATTCTTTACTGTGGTGAGGCACTGGAACAGGTTGCCCAGAGAAGCTGTAGCTGCCCCATCCCTGGAAGTGCCCAAGGCCGGGTTGGATGAGGCTTTGAGCAATCTGGTGTACTGGAAGGTGTCCCTGCCCATGGCAGGGGGACTGGAACTAGATGATCTTTAAGTTCCCTTGCAACACCAGCCATTCTGTGATTCTATGAAACATTTTACTCTTGCTCTGACAGTGCTAAAAAGCAAAAGTAGCCACCACCCGTATGTCTCATAACAAAACTTCAACAGTGGAAGGCAGTTCCACCAACCCACCAAACCCACACGCTACAAATGATAACTAAGATGCCAACAAACTCTGAAAGTGTTGACCATATGAGAACCAAAACCACCCACCCCATATGTGAAACTTCAGAACTGCAGATAAGGTAGGTTCTTTCTTAAGAGCTTTTACCAAACAGGGATGGGAAGTCCTACAGACCAGAAGGCTGCCGTACACTAAGGGTGGGTAGTTTAGCTCCGACTCAGTTTTGCTAAGAGTGCACTGAGAGGATTCTAACTCCTAAATCTGACATTGCTGAGCACAGGCTGGCTTGGTAGTGCTGGCATGGTAGTAGTAGTTCTGGTAATACACAGGTTTCCCCAAAAGAGGTTTTGAGATTTTTGGCACAACTCTGGAGATGTTTTATCACAGGTATTTATGGTTTCATGTCACTAACTTGACAGCTGACAAAATTTAGACTGAAAAGTCATTGATTTTGGTTTTAATGTGGCAGAAAACATACTAAAAATGTACAGGAAGCCATTTTGTACTGCACCTACACTTTCCTTTAAGAGCTGCTGAATTGTTCAATAATTTTTTTAAACGACTCAAAGACATTTTTTAGCTGGGAGAAAATGGACTGGAATCATGAATCGAGCTTAATTAGGGTGTGCTAATTCTTTGTAGTTGCACTAACTTGGTAACTAATAATAAAACAAAAAAACAATTCTGGGAAGAAAAAGCTAATGTTTAAGCTAAAGAGTGGGAGAGATTTAGGGTAAATGAAACAATGTGCTGAGCCTGGTCTTTTCACATCTTCACTGGCAAAGAGATTAGATGTCAGACTAGTAATGATGCATGACTAGCTGCCTTGTAAAGGCAAATATCAATCAGGGTTATTCCATATATTTGGAATGAAGGAAGATTTAATTCTCATTTTAGCAAAATTAATAGAATAACAACAGAGTGATCTTAGCTATCAAATGATTAAAGGAAAAAAATATGTATACTTATTTTGTGAGGAAAATCATAAGTGACCTTAATTCTGAAAGAAAGAGAGTTAATGTCAGGCATATCATTACGGAGATAAACTGAAATTAAGCAGTTCTGGGAGGAAGAAGGATTCAGATGTTTAATTCACTTGCATCGCTTAGGGAATATATACACATACATTTTGAGAGGAAGTAAGGGAAAATCTTATCCCTACAGCTTTTCACATGCTTTCTTCAACTGTTCTGACATATTTCACTACATTTGACAGTGTTCAGTGTAGCAGATTCCTATATTTTTCTTGAAAATAGGTAGGCAAGTAGAAGGAAAGGGCTTGAGACAACACCAGAGAAAAACAGTGAGCACAATGACCCTTTCTAGAGGAAGAGAAAGGTGAGAAGAGTGAGAGCAAAGGATCACTTTGTTCCCTCTATATATATATTGTAGAGAGAAAAACTATTTGTATGTATCTTGACATAGAATAACCATAGGCCATATATATATTTGTATATACATTAATTTTACTCATTAGCATAAATGCTCCAATTTGGGGAGAAGATTTGCAGATCAGAACCTCATTTATATGCAGAGCTCCTCAGCATGTAGCAGTTCCTAGTTAAGTTTTGTGTATATCATGTCAATAAATGATTGACTGAATTGTAGTGTAGAAAAAACCAGTTACAGGCTGCAGAAAGATCTATTATGAGAAAATAATGAAAAACCTGGGGCAATTTAGTACAGACAAGCAAAGATCCAGGAGAGGTACTTTAACATGATAGATTGTTGCAAGAGGAAGGTAAAAATATTTCAACATCTCCAGAAAACAGAACAAGAAATACTGCAACAGATACTCAGAGATTAGAGAGTAGAAAACTTTTTTTAATGATAAGGCACTACAGCATTGGCCTAGGAAGGGTCCTTTGTACCAAAGCCTATAAACATGGCCATACAAACACAGTTTCTTGCAAGACTGAAAGAAGTTAGGTACTTTTTACTGTTCCTTTCTCCTATGGGCTTTATGGGGAAAGACAACAATCTCCATGGATATACAATATTTCTAGCAGGTATTGATTCTCCAGGCAGAGCTATGCTGGAGAAGGAGGAACTGAGGTTTACTCTATGAGATTTTGTGTCCATTTCTGGTCAATAAATCAATGAATGAACAAGAGTATGAAAGCATGCCAGGAGATTCAAGTCACTGATTTCTGCATATCTGAAAAAGGAGCAGTGGAAGAGTGAAGTTATGACTGAACTGCACCTGGTAATTTTCTTCACGCTGGAAGTAGATTTGGTGCATAGAATTTGGGGCATATACTTCTACCCTAATCTGTGTCAAAAGCAGGGGAATAGGAACATATACAGATGCATATGTTGAAGACAGAACCTAGAGATCCTGATCTAGGACCTGTCTGCACATAGCTGTTTTATATTTGCACCCGGAGAAGTTTGGTAAGTATGCCAGAAAGTGTAAGTGCAAGACTTCCTGGTCACTACAAACACATACACAATAGCATTGGTTGCAAACCCAGACCTTGAACATACACTTGCATGGAGAGCTGAGAAAAGGCTCATCAGAAAAGCTAGATGCACTCAGGTTAGGTTTCAATTTTCATCCTACACAAAACATAAAATTACTTTGGTTTCTTTGTGTGTCTCTTCTGCAGACAACACCTTTCTGCCTTGGTAGTCAAGTAGTTGTCAAGTGTAGTCAAGTGAGTTGTATAGAAAAAACCAAAGGTTTGGTGTAGAATAAAGTAGGTGTGAGGTGAAAGACTCAGATGTCCGTATGATCAGGAAGTTCAAAGGAATGACAACGTGTACCAGAGAAAACAAGCAAGGAGGAGGGAAAAGAGGAAGAAGTCTAAAGGTTAAAAGACAACAAACATGTCCTTATGGACAGTGGCTTCCAAATAACTCTGTGACTATGCAATGGAGAATGTATTTTTAAAATTGTGAAATAAGGTACTGGACAGCAGTAGGCAAATCTAGTTTATCAGCATTTTCTTACCTGTAGAATATCCTCTGAAAACTGGGGAGGAAAAAAAGGCAATTATGAAGTATATGGAGCCAGAATTATATTCTGTGAAATTGACTTCTATTTGTTTAGTTCGTCCCAGACAGTTGTGGGAACCCTCATATCTGACTGACATATTTCCTAAACCTCACTGCATGCAGCCCTTTGATAATGCAGCCCATTGATAATGATTTTTTCCCTGTACACAAATAATGTCTAAATATATTTTATGTTTGCAGTATCACTGTGGATACCTACACTCAGATTCCAAGTAGCTGAATTACCCTTTGCCACTCTCAGGAAGAATGCTCTTTTCTCTCTCTATTGGATAAAATCCACTTCACTTCATATTAGATTCAGGCTATCCCAGGCAATATATACATTTACAGCTCCAGAATTAATCCATATAATTCACATTTAAGCCAGGAAGTTGCCAAACTGGCCCAGTGAAGACTTTTCACACAGCACTCACATTATTCTTTTCATCCAGTTGCATCCTCTTGTTTGAAGTAAACGTCTACCCTTTCAGAGAATTATTCTGAGTACCTTGAGGTCATGAAAATTCATGAAGAAAGGTATATAGCTGAATGCAAATAAACCCCCAAATCCTCAAATGGCATTTTACTCTCCAGACTTTGTATTCTCCAGGTTGCTATTTTTTTAAATGTCACTAGACCCTTTTGATCTTGTAACTTTGGTAATTCTGGCAGCATCTAGGAGAGCTGGCTTTGTTTCTTGCTGTAAGAATAATATGCTAATTCTGTCATTTGTGTATGGAGAAAGGAAATAAGGTAGCGAGTACACTGCAGAAAATGTTTCATTGTGATTTATTGCAGGAAAAGAAAGAAAAAGGAGTAACAAAAGAAAAGAAAACCAGTCACAACAGAAAGACTGAAAGAATGTATGTGTGTGTGTGTGTGTGTGTGTGTGTGTGTGTGTGTGTGTGTGTGTGTGTGTGGCTAATACAGTTAAGCAGCTGAGTGTGCTCAGGAGAAGGAATACAAGCACAGCCAAACTTTGTGTCTTTCATTTTGACACAAAAGCGAGGAAGCAACAGTGGAGACAGAGCAACCTTTCCAGGGTGTAAATGAACAGTGGTCTAACCTTAAATATCCCACCTCTGAGCTGGTTATGTATTTTAGCCTGGGTCCATTGTACCTTGTGTACTTATGTACCCACAATTACAGCCACTAGGTAGAGTTTAAAATTTCCATCATTTCATGTTAAAATGTAGCTTTTTTAAAATTCCCCCTCAGACTCCTGTCAGTTTATTCTAACATTTTCTATGCTAGATGTTTATGGAAGGTTTGCTTTCTGATAATTTTCGTTTTATAAATCATTCTGTGATACTGTGGAAAACAAAAGAGGGGTGTGTATTCCAGCAAAAGGAAACAGAATTGTGCCTCTGTTTACAAAATCTCTAGCTAAGATGCTCTTGCACCTGTATGCTTTGAAATATTCTATTAATTATTAAAGAAATAAAAAGAAAAGGCTTTGAAGGCCTTTTAAATGCTGATTCCACCTCTGATTTTGGAAGTCACTGAGTCAAAATTCTAGGGAGAAAGTAGCTGAGAAGTGTCTTGTGCCCTGTTATTCATCTTCCCTCATCACCTGCAGTTGGTCAGTTTTAAAGAGGGATTTGTGCTTTGACTGGCACAGCTGCACTAATCTAACCAAGAGGAATTATTAAGTTCAAATCACAGCAGTGACTTTTTGCCACGTTTGTGGGAGGCCAGTCACATCTGGACAAGTTACGTACCTTCAGACCCTGGAAGTATGTTGAAGGCTGATGATTAAAATTCTCATAAAGTTCATTAGCAGTGAACATGATTCATCCCCAAAGTTTGTACATTTTGACTAGACCAAACCTGCTTTACTCTGCTCAGGCATGAAAGAGGATTTCCTCTTCAGTTCCTGCTCGCTGTCCCTCAGTTACCCCCCTGGAACAGCCCTTTCCTCAGAGGCAGTGGGGGTGTGAGCTGCATCTCATGGCTAACGTGGCAGCGTGAAGGTCGGCTTGCTTGGAGTGTGGTGAGGTCATGCAAGGTGGCTGAAGGAAGAGACTGTACCCTCATTTATCATGGAGTACATGTGGGATCATGAGCAAATAGCACAGAGCTGTTTCACCTTAGGTTTTCCTGCAGGAACCGATTTCTCTGTCCATGCAGAGTCAAGCAAAGACATAGACAACAGCTGTAAAAATTTATGGAGCAAGTTCATACCATTTTATTCAGTGATGCATTTATGTGGTGAGTGGCATGAGGCCACATGCTGAATGCTGGGAATGAAATAAAAGTTTGAGTGGCTACTCATCCAGTGACCATCAGTTTGTTTTCCAATCCTTGATATTGGGCATATTTTCAATATACTCCATGAAGCAAAGACCTTAGTCCAGATATGCAGTGGTGTAATAATATATCATGACACATATGAAAAAGAAGGTTGAATTATTATGACATGACCAATCTTTATTTTTTGTTGCCCTATTTTGCAATTTTTGTATTTTCCAGCACGTTTTATTATAGAAACTAACAGCCAAAACCCTATTTTATTATATTTAGAGAAGAAATTAATTAATTAACTTTGTAAGTATGAGTAATGTGACTATGTATCTGTTTTGCCTCTGCTGCCTAACATCCCTTTATGAACAACAAAAAAACCAGTGAATCACCTCAAAGTTGGAAATGGTGATTTTAAAAAAAATAATTTTGTCAACTGCAAAACCTGCCTCTTTTTTAATTAAAAAAATTCTAATCTAAAGCTCTAATTGTTTTCTTGCAATGAATTTCAAGGAAGTTATTTAATCTTGCTGTGATATAATTATTCTGGCAGATATTTGCCAGTTTTGTTATTTAAATCTCCTTACAATGACATCTATAGTAGGAAAAATTAATGTGTTTAAATGATAGCTAAAAATTACTTCTACTTTGAATATGAATAGGGACCTAAAGGCTTTGTACAGAGAGTCTAATTTTTCCTCTACAGCTAGATATGACTCTCTCCCTTTTAGTGCTGCAGACAGAGAAGTGCAGCCAGAACCTGTCAAACTCTGCAGCAGCACATGTAGTATATCAGAGCAGGGCCTGGCCTCTGGGGAGGGCACCTGTAAACTGGAAAAGCACCTGTGAAGGTGTCAGTGGTAGTTAATGAAGCTGTATGTCCCTTGTGACAGAATTAAATATTCTCACCACTCAGCCAAGCAGCCACAAGTTTCTTGGAAGCAGCTGTTGATACAGCAGACATAAGGGGTGTTATAAATAGGTCAGTGAGACAAGCAGCACATTCTCTTTCCTTCCTGTGCCTTCCTCACCACACTGCAATGTTTGCCACCTGAGAACATCAATTATTGGAATAAAAATACAGATCTCAAAGAATCACCAAGGAAAGACATTACACTTCTCTAGATTTCTCTGTATTATCCAGGGTCTAAACCGTTAAACTTTCTGCTTTATTTTTTTCCTAATCTTGTAAATGGAAACATTATTTTTTGAAACTATGAGTAATTGCCAAAATACAAATGGTACGAACTTTTTGAAGTGTTGCTGTAATCTTTATGTCTTCCCAAAAACCAGGCAATTGCAAAGTTTGCGCACTATACTGAGAGACACTAAATAGGGGTAAAATGCCAGTGGAACTCCACATTTTATCAGAGCACTCAGAGGGAATAAGGCTGTTTTCCAGGCTACACATAAAGCATGATTCATTTTACAGAATGACACTATAAGCCAACAGAATAGAACGCAAAATCTACACAGGGATTAAGGGATGTGGCTTCTTCCACTCTTAGCCAATGCCTTATCAATGTGGGATCCCATAATTTACAGCCACGTGGGGACAGGCGGGAAGGCGCGCACGTCAAGCCCCGGCCCTCCCGCCAGAGCGGGAGGCGGGGCCAGATGGCCCCGCCCCGGTGGGAGGGGCGGGGCTTGAGGAATCACCGTGGATAGTCACGCCCACAATGCTCTCCGCGCATGCGCACACCGCCCTCCCGGAAAGGCGGCCACGTCTGCCGGAAAAAGATGGGTCCGACCTGCCGAACACGGTCTGAGGCCTCACCGTGACTGCTGCTGCTCGGCAGCCCCGCACGGCTCCCCGCGCTGGGAGGAGGTGAGGGTGGGACGTGCTGAAGCGTCCACCGGGGGTGGGGAGAGCTGAAGAGAGGCGCTGGTGAAGGAGGGGGAGAGCGGCCTGCCTGGTGGTCGCCCCCTCCGGAAGGCAGCGACCCTTCCCGGGAAGTGGGGTGGGGGCACACGCAGTCGGTGTTGTGTGGCAGGCCCATGACGGTGTGGCGGGAGGGGCTGCGGAGGTTGTTGGGGAGGAGTCCCTCTGTCTGAGCCAGGTGAATTAAGAAACAGTCAAATCCAATAGAATAGAACAAAACCCTTCGTTTTATTCAGCGCTGAGAAGATGTGGAGTAACCCCACCAAAGACATGTTTATCGAGTCTTTTGTGTTTCCATGTTTATATACTTAGTTACAGCTGAAACCCCCTCCCCAAAGTTAGGCAGTATATTTTGGGTGACTCTTAACAGCTTTAATGGGCTGCTCTTATCTCTTATCTCTCTTAGCTCTGTATTTCCTTTTTAACTTAACAATGTTACAGCTTCGGGCCTCTAATCTAGACAGGTCTCCTGATTTATTTCTTACTGCTAAGCCTCTGATCTAAACAGGGTTAAATTCCTCCTTATTTAAATCTATACATGGTTAAGATAACTGAAAAACATGGGTACAAGCTAAAATCAAAAATTAATATAAAATACAGTTAGTACAAGTCTGAGTAAAAATTAGTAAAGAACATCTGATTTTATGGAGAAAGGATAAAATCCATCTTCTTGAGGGGTCCCTGTATCACAGGTCAGGAGTCTGCAGGCCAAACATCTAAGGTGTGGTGGTGTTCTGTTGCTGTAGTAACAGCAGGTGCTGCTGCCAGAAGGAGATGCAGTGGTCTGATTTTAATAGCCTGGATTTAAAAGCTTTGATTTAAAAGCCTTGGTTTTGTCTGATTTTCCTCAGAAGCTGATTTGGTTTATTTTCATCAGTTACCAAAGCAACAAAATACCAAATGAGCAAGAGAAAAGCGTTACAATAACTAGAGCACTAATAGATGAACACAACAGTTGTTTGGTAACCCATCCACCTTGTCTTTTCAACACTAGTCTGACTTGTAATTGGTTTTGTCTTTTGCAGCATATGATCCTGAAGTTTTAACCGTACAGAGTTTAACAAGAGACACTCGTCATGTCCTGGCTTGTTGATCTCGCTGGAAAGGCAGAGGATCTGCTCAACAGAGTTGATCAAGGGGCTGCGTCAGCTCTGAGCAAAAAAGACACATCAAGCAGTGCAGTTTTTGATCACAAGAATTTGGATTCTGCCAATGAATATTCTGAAGTGCACCAACATACCGGGGAACTGAAATACCAGACATCATCCAAAGCAGCCTATATCTCTTCAGCAGCTGACAACATTAAACATCAAAAGGCCACAATTCTAGCAGGAACAGCAAATGTTAAACCAGCACGTAGGATGTCCTCAGAGCTTGCCTCTCCAGTAGAAAGTGTTTCCACACCTAGAGCTGCCTCACATTTTGTGAGAAGAAAAAAGCCAGAACCTGACGATGAGTTGCTGTTTGATTTTCTCAACAGTTCAGAGAAAGAGCCTAATGGAAGGATGGACTCTAAAAAAGAGAAGAGCAAGGCACCTGTTCTTCAAAATCACTCTCGGACTTCAAGCATTAGTTCTGTGTCTACCAGTACACAGAGTGCAAAAACTACTGAAGATAATTCCATCAGGACCCAAGGCAATGGTAGTTAAATAGTCTTGAACCTAGAGATATTTAAAACTCAAATATGTCTAGGGTAAGGCTAGGTAATGGACTTAATGTCACTTCATGAAACATTTAATGGTAGTAGTATGTCAAAAGTGTGGGGTACAGCAGAGCCCTTCACATTTTTTTGCACTGGGATAATGTTACATTCCATGCTAATTTCACAAACTGCATAATTAGTAACTACATCTGTGTTTTGGATCTAACTCGTTGCTGCTGCTCACCTTGACCCTGTGCTGTGACCTGACCTGGCACAGCCCCCACACGTTCCCAGAGGTGCTGTTGCGTTTGTTTGGTCACACAGGGGCCCTTACCTGTTGATGCCATGTGGGAGTGTGAGTGGCTTTGCCCAGCAGGTAGATGGCACTGGCTGCCCAGCGCAGCACGTGAGGTGGTGTGAGGGTGAGCTGACACACTCACTGGTCCTGCATTGGGAAGTTGGATGTGTGTAGACTGTTGTAGAGCTACAGGCATGAGAGAGCTAGACAGATAAAGCCTTTGGATCTGCCAGTTCATTAGCAGAGTCTAAATCCAGAGGTCTGAAAGAGCCTTCAGGCCACATGATCAAAAGACAGGGCTGTTCTCAAGACAACAACATAAAGGAGAATGTGGCTGGCAAGTGTCAGGAACTTGCATTCTCTCTCAGATTGCCCAGTCTATACTCAGTTGTTCTGTTGCTGTGCTACTTTGCTCTTATTTCTTCTAAAAAATTGAAGGAAATGGTTATGTGTTTTATTAATAATGTGGTTAAAATACTTTATTATTTGTTCAGTACTTTGAGCATGTAAACAATTGTAAATGCCAGTTTTTTACTTACTGCATTAAGTATGCTGAAAAGTTTTAGACATTAAAAGGGATCATTTTCAACATTGTGAATAATTTTGTATTTCAGGAACTGTAACTTTTCAGTAAGGTTTGCTGCTAATAATAAATAATTCAAATGTGTTAGACCTGGCTAAATGGCCTTGCTGATTGGTGCTTAAGAAATACATTTATTTTGCTCAAGAGTGGCCTGTTGAATTTTGCTCTGAGGATTTTTTGAGCAGAGTTTGCATTGTGGAGCTGCTAAATAAGCAAGGACACAGTTACAACACAGGGTTTGAGCATGCTAATTTCAGAGTTGATTGTACAGATATATCTGTGTCATTTAAATATTGATTATAAAATCTCTTAAGTAGCTTATGATACATAAGCTATAGACTAAACCGGTTAACATTATACTTTGTATACTGCCATGGTTATAATCCAGTCTGTGGTATAAGTGGCTAATTTCTTTCTTCATTAGCTTCATTAATCTGTTGAGTTTTTCAGACAAAGAAGTGATGATAAGTTGTCTCAATTTGGAAACAGTGTAAATAAATCAAAGGGAAGATAGTGACACTTCTTAGAACTGTTTAAGTAGGAAGGGGATTTCGGAAAATGTGGAAGAAATCCTACATACTTGTGGGTGTGGTGTTGTTCAGAATTCATAGTGTGTCCCATTTCCCTGGGCTTGGGGTGACAGGGACTGTTGCAGTGGTAACAAGGGAGGTGGAGCAGCTTGGTTGGTAATCACAAGGTGAAGTAAATAATGTTTTGGCAATTAAACTGCAGTCTTGCTTGGAATTAGTTCCAGTCTGTCCTCATGGATTTTGAGCAGTTACTCACCTGGGACATACTAAATTCAGAAGTAATATTTTTGCATTGCCTTCTGTTTGTTCATTGTGTGCTGTGTCATTTTATCTTAACACTGATGCAAAGCTTCCAACTATCTGCATGCTGGAATCAAGGCTCTTACAGTGGATGTTTAACTTTCACAGCATTAATCAAGGACGCTCCGTGTGTTTGTGCATGATGGGAAAGGGCTGTTGGTTCTGCCTTTCCTGCAAGGGGCTGTTACTCAGAATACTGCCAGGAGTTCCCTTATTGTTCTTTTCTAAAATAGAATTTACATTTGCAGAATCTGAATGGAAAACCAGAATGACCTTGTACTAAAAATTCCCCTAGTTAGTTGCTATGACTATTTAATATTTTCTGATACTCTTCACCTTCTGAGGACACTTCTGAGTAGCAGTCATAAAAGGAGTGTTAATGTTTTGAAATCCTAAATTTACCTTTTATATAATAAGTTGTTTTATAACTTCCATGTCTTGTCTTGCAAGATTAACAAAAACTCTGCATGGCCCACGGATAATAGTCTTATTTTGTGCAAGTCCCTTGTGAGAAGCAGCTCCATATTCCATTTCAATATAAACTACTTTGATTGTTATTATTATTTAACCATTGATGCAGGGCTTTTAACTACTGCTTATATAAAGGCCATTTACAAATACATGTATTAGTTCTAACTTGCATCTCTCTGTACAGAAACTCCTGACAGTTCAGACTCTGGCCTGGGAGCACAGGGGAATGGCATGAAGGATTCATCACTAAGTGCAGTAACTAACCCAAGCCTTTCCTCTAATGATGATTCCAAATCACATGAGCTCTCCAATCTTCGCCTGGAGAACCAGCTGCTGCGAAATGAAGTGCAGTCTTTAAATCAAGAAATGGCTTCATTAATACAGAGGTCCAAAGAAACACAAGAAGGTACTTCAATTGTAACATTAGTAAAATGCACTAGAAAACAGTGGGGTTTTTATGTTAGTGTTTTGTATTTATAATAAAATCTCTCTCATTTACATGTATGACTTACTAAGTAAAATGATTCTTTGTTTCAGAATGATGAGATGGGAGAAACTAAAAGACTTGTTCAACTAGAAAGATAAAACAAATGTTGATTTAAATGATATGTTCAAATTAGTCACAAAGCTTATTAAAGCAGGGGTAGCAAATACCACAGTTAAAATACTTTTCCTGCATTTTAGCAGTTATTGCAAAATATATTTTTAAATTAGTAAATTCCTTTAAATGCTTCAAAATCTGGCTACTTTCTGGCTGTTATGGGCTATATCTGGTGCCTAGAAACTGACAGTAAAAAGATAAAATTTAGTGTTTTTAATATGACTTCACTGGCTTTTTCAAAATAAAAATATAAAAAATGTGACTACAAATTAAACAAACGATAAATCATACAACAAACTCCTGCTGTTAGGCAAAAAACTCAGGGACCACATTTTTTTTCCCACAGTCACTGTATGAGCCAGATAGTTTAAATGTCCATTGAAGTTCAATGTGTGACATTTGGTTATAAACAGAAGCCTTTGTAAGTGTTTAAGCATTATTTCAACACTGTTGGGGTTTTTGCAGTTACTTAGTTTGAGGTTATTGTCTCATGGAGTTAAACCAGATGCTTTATGCAGAGATTTCTGCTCACACAGCAGTGTTTGACAGTAGACCATTTCAAGGGGTGTGGCAGGTGCAATCAGTCTTCTGCAGTGAAACCTAGACAGAAATGTCTATTTTGGGAGCACCTCTAAAATGCTATTAGTTGTGCTCTGACAGTGAGTCTGGAATTTGTTACTTCCTAGTAGCTCATAAATTTTGAGTTTTACTTCAACTTGGTTGTACGTAGTTTTCTTTTTAAGAAGTGAGATATGTGCATCCTCACTGTTTGCAAGACTTTGTGTTACCCACTTGCATAAACTTCAAAGAAACTTCTTATCTTGTAGAACTGAACAAATCCCGTGAGAAAGTCGAGAAGTGGAATGTTGACCATTCAAAGAGTGACAGGATGGTTAGAGAACTTCAGGCTCGAGTTGATGATCTGACAGAAGCTGTTGGTGCCAAAGATTCACAGCTGGCTGTGCTGAAAGTACGGCTGCAAGAAGCCGATCAGCTCTTAAGTGCCCGGACAGAAGCCTTGGAAGCACTGCAGAGTGAAAAATCACGGTACTTCCTAATTCTGCAAATAGTAATAAGTTTGAATATACAAGGTAGATAATTTAGTCTCTTTAAGAATAAAAATTAATAAGCTAATAGGAAAGGAATTGTAACAAGGCTTGAAATACGAGGATTAAAGTTTGCTCTGAGCCTGCTCTATCATAGTTGGCAGCAGGAACAGGACAAATGAGTATAAATTCAGGGTGGTTGGCACCTGATTATTGAAACCCATTTTAAATAAAGTATTTGTTTGTGTCAGAGGTCAGAAGCAGAGGTCTCTATAAATAGTTCTTTTTCTTGAAAAATATACTTGATTATCCACAAACACAGACTTCTCTGACTTACCTCCATGCTGGGATATGAATCAGCAATTGGATGCTCCAGAATATAGGTCAGGGAGGAGGTGTGTGCATTCTTTAGCTCACAGACTCATACCTGTAGGCAGCCATATGCAGTAATTGATTGGGTAAATTTTCAAAGCTGGTTTAGAAACCAGGAGGTTGTATTTCTACCTGAAAAATCCCACTAGCTTTCTTCTTTTTGAATTAACGTGTGTTGCTCTTTCAGGATCATACAAGACCACAGTGAAGGAAGCAGTTTACAAAATCAAGCCCTTCAAACTCTCCAAGAAAGGCTGCGTGATGCAGACTCTGCGCTCAAGCGAGAACAAGAAAGTTACAAACAAATGCAGGTTAGACATGAAGAGTAAGGAAGACTTTAAAACTCTGCTTTTGAGATCAGATCTGAGATTCCAAGTGCTCTCTCCTCCCTTTGACTTCAGTTCCTGTTCAGGGTACTCATTGCTTGAAAGGATGTGCTGTTTGCTGCACTGAGTATCCTTGATGCTAATTTACCTTATGTTATTTTGAAAGCTTCACATGTAAAAGTTTTTGAGGATTAATGCTGACAATTTTTACTGGGTTTTTTTCGTACTCTTAATGTTAATTGATGTTTTAAAAGTAAAACCATAGGCAGTTTATCTTTCAATGCTATGTCATTACACAAATTATTGTTACACAGTTTTACTGTGTAATCTTAAGCATATAAGCTGGACAGTCACTTCTGTGGTAAAGATGTGAGTACATCATTGCCAGAGACTGTTTTCCACTTAACTTGGCCTTTGATATGTGTCATCTTTGAAAATATTTAGCATATTTGAAAATATTTGTCAGTGTTCGTTTTGGTTTTTTTTCAAAGTACTTAAAAATGTGTCAGAACACATTTGATAATATTTTTTGAGGCAAAAGCTTGCTTTTTGTTTGCTAAGCAAGTGTGAATAATAGGAAGATTGTTATTCCCTCACTATTTCTAGTGAGGGAAATAAATGCGTATTTTTACTAATATTATCTACCACTTGCTTAAGCAAGCAGAATTTGTTTCCACATAGCACTGATGCATCTTTAAGTTTAAAGTGATAAATATGAGGTGGTGTGCCATGTGTAGTTGCTTTTAAACTTTCTTTTTTCCTTTCTAGGTTAAAGTTGAGACTGTTTAAACACAAAGTATTGTTTCTTTATTGCTAATAGAATGAGTTTGCTGCTCGTCTAAGTAAAATGGAAGCAGAACGTCAGAACTTGGCAGAAGGGATAACTGTAGCAGAAAGAAAGTATTTAGATGAAAAGAGGCGAGCTGATGAGCTTCAACAGCAAGTCAAAGTAACTAAAAGCCACCTAGAATCTGCAAAACAGGAACTGACAGACTATAAACAGAAAGCTACTCGCATTCTCCAAGTAAGCGTTTTTGTGAAGAAATACAGTTAGATTTGTATGCTTTAACTTTTTTTAAGGTGTTAGGCTTCAAATGTTCTGATTTTGAGGGGTTTATTATGTGATTTTTTAATGTGTTTTGGGGCATATCTATAATGATACCTATGTAGAACAGTTACCAGTTTGTATTTTGTAAATTTAAATGTACGGATGGAGTTACATAATTGGAATGGTAGTTCAGGTCCTGAACTGAAGAAAAATCTACTTAAATTGTCAAAGATACCAAGTCCGAACATGGTCGGTTTGAGTCTTGTTTATGAGTCTTAGCAAGATGTTGAAGATAGAGATCTCTGCTTAGAATAATTAATTTAGCCTTATGTCCAAGGCCAGGTTTAAATCACCTTGATAAATACAAAAAGCCTGAGTCGCAAGTCAGTCTTGAGGTTACTCAGAATAAAATTGTTTATCCCCTTTCCAGGCAGCGTTATTGCTATGTTTGGTTCTTAGTTGTCTTTCTTGTTGGGAGAAATGATGGACTGAAAGGTGGTCAGTTCTGTCTTTGGTGTCTGTTGGTGTGTGTCTTCTCTGTTATGGTAGCTGGAGAGCCAAAATGGTTATCCATGACAAGTTTAACATTCCAGGCACTTCTAAAGGGAAAAGCTGTACTCTTCTTTAGAGAACACAGGTTTTCAGTAAATCCATACTCATTGTGTACAGGAACCAGAAAAATTATCAGCAGGGAAGCATTTTCAAATGAGCAATGTGTAATTGTTAACTTGGCTAAAAGAACAGATAAAGTAGTTCTTCACTGTGTGTTTCCCATTTGAATGTTAGAGCAAAGTCATTTTGGCATGTTCTAGTTAAGCACTTCTTAAATATTGCTATAAATAATATATTGATTTATTATTTCAGTCTAAAGAAAAGTTGATAAACAGCCTAAAAGAAGGCTCTGGTATTGAAGGCCTGGACAGCAATACAGCAAGCACAATGGAACTGGAAGAACTGAGACATGAGCGAGACACTCAGAGAGAAGAAATACAAAAACTACTGGGGCAAATACAGCAGATGAGAACAGAGCTGCAGGTAACTAACTTATGTGCACAGGTATTTGTAGTCAGCCGTGACAAAGGACTGTTTTCTTGTGTGCTGTGGGTCTGTTGTGTCTCCTATTTATTACCTTACTTCTGTCTTCTATCGCTACTTTTGAGAGAAGCAGTTCTTTCCAAATAAGCATGGCAACTTTTGTAGAGATCACCTATATCCTTTTCTGCAAGGTCTATTAATCCTTGCAGCACTGTAATCCGAGTCATCTGCTGGCATAATGGGCTCAACCCAGCAGTGGCACGCAAGCCTACTTGGCACAGTTTTAGCCTGTAGACAGTAGAAAGGAAGAAGTGGAGGCTTTTCATGTTCTCAAAGTGCATTTATTTTATCACTATTTTAGTAAAATTCTGTATAAAATGACAAATGTCATTTATCCAATTGACCCTCAGTGTTCCTTTTCCTTCGAAGTAATATTGCATATATTAGTTTTGTTTTGCTGTTACTTCTGACAGATTGCAGAAATGTTTGAATGTTAGTGAAATGGTTACATTTCTGTTTGTTTCAGGATATGGAGACACAGCAGGTAAGTGAAGCTGAGTCAGTGAGAGAGCAGCTTCAAGACCTACAAGAGCAGATATCAGCACACAAAATGGCCAAACAGGAGGCAGAAGCTGAACTAGAACGGCAAAAACAGGCAAGGAATTCTTGAAAGCTTATTGATCTTATTTCAGGCCCCATGTGGTGTCATCAACAAAGCAGTTATCTTAATAAGATAATAACTTATAAATATTTGGGTAATTTTTTGTCTAGTATTCCAAAGAAATTCCCAAAAGCTTGGTGAATGTCACTAGGCCAAAGAAAGAACTAAGCAATTGTCAGCGTCTTCTGGATATTCTTGATGAACAGAGATCTCACTGATGTGTTAAAGAATAAATAGGACTCTAGAGAGCGCACAGAATTGATGTGGATTTTACATTTTATTCAAGAGGAAGCAAACAACAGAGACAGAGTAACCTTTGCAACATTATTTATATCAAGAAACTCTAAATACTTAAAGTTGTTAGTGTGGAACTTCCCGTGCTCAATTAATACATAAGTTTTGGCTCATAAAACAATGTCATTGTAGTACAAATTTATAGGTATTTTTTAACCCCTGTGTTAGTTCTGAATCTAAACGCTGTTACTTCCAAACTTCTCTATTAGACAATTTACTGTTGAAATTATATTAATGAATTTTTAAGCAAACTCTGCTTTGATTTAAGCAATTTTTATGCTAAAAAGAGGGCAGAAAAAGGCAATCTCATCTTTCATGTGAACAATTTATTGTTCAGTAGAAACTGGACAAATACTTTGCACCCTGTTAAAAACTTTCTCTGTAAGATAAAGCTCATGTAAAGAGAGGTAATAATGAGGAAAGCAGTACACTGTATCTGCCAGGAACAGTTTATCTTATAGGATTATGTGTCCTTCCAGAAATTACATTTTAATGAGATGCTTGCAGCTTGAATTAATTAAAAGGCAGAAGTCGAGGTCTGCTTTTGATGGGCAGCTGATGTTTATTATGTCAAAGCAGATGGTAGATTGTATTTTGTTACTCCTGCCCTTGGGAGGAATATAATGTAAGTCAAGACTACATAGAGAAAGAGTGAGATGAATTAAAAAAAACCAACTTATCAGTTGTTGCAGAAACTGAAGTATTCCTTTTGATGACACACATTTAGATGTGCTTTTAATGTAATTGTTTGTGTTGATACTTAATGCAATTACTGTCAGTTCTGGCTGGGAGTGCCTTTAACTATTGCCATGATGTTTCTGAAACTGAAGTTAGAAATTAAGTAGAGGTGTTATTTTTGTACATCTGATGGTTCAAAGGGAGAATAGGCTTATCTGTTTTCTGTAGCTGAAATGATAGTGATTTGAAGACTGTTTTAATTTAAAAGATCAGCATGGCAGGTCTTTAAGTGGGAGCTAAAATAGCTACTAAATCAGGGGACTAACAAAACTTACTGTTAAATTTTTCCTTAGTAATTTGTTTCTTGCTAATATGTTTTTCCCATTTCACGAAATGTCCTCATGTTGTGTCAGGGGAGGTTTAGGTTGCATGTTAGAAAAAGGTTCTTCACCCAGAGGGTGGTTTGGCACTGGAACAGGCTCCCCAGGGCAGTGTTCACAGCACCAAGCCTGACAGAGTTCAGAAGCATTTGGACAATACTCTTGGGCACATGGTGTGACCTTTGGAAATGGTCCTGTGCAGGGCTGGGATTTGGACTCGATGAGCCTTGTGGGTCCCTTACAACTTGGATTTCTGGGATTCTGTGATGTGCTATGTTAATTTACTCTAAACTAGATGAAGATGTGTGTCATACAGAATTATAGGTAGATATGCCAAGGGTATTTAAACACTTTTAAAAAATGGTATTTTGAATTAATGAGTTTATTTTAGGAGTACAGATTCCCCACAAAGTATTTCCTAACTGTTCTGTTATGGACATAGTTTCAAGATAGCAGTATAATAAATGGTGCAAGTATAAGAAAGATGAATTATGGTCCCAGTGAAACTGTGTGACTCTTAGTAAGGTATGCTGGATTAATATTAATATTAGGTCCGTCTCCACAGAAGAATTTAATTGGTCTTGTAGGTTGCGTCTTCATACTTGGCTTTTTGTTCTGTTGTGGAACTCTAGGTAAGAGATCTCTCTCAAAATACTTAAACATATAAAATCTTCTATTTGTATTTGTCATAAATTTTATAGGAACTCCGTTATACTGAAGAAGAATTGTACCGAACAAAGAATACTTTGCAAAGCAGAATAAAAGACAGAGAGGAAGAAATTCAGAAGCTCAGAAATCAGGTATGTATAGAAAATAGTTTTATAACCTTTGAAAATTGTCTTGTTGTGATACAGATGACTTAAGCACATTGGCAGATTTTTCTTCAGGCCTTGGCTTCAGGACTACCTGCACCTATCATGTTCCATACATCTAATTTGTATTTTGGATTCCTTTCATTCTTGATGATTCTGTTTTTCATCATTGAAGCTGCATCTTTGTGGTGTATGATTCCATAGAGTGACTGAGGTTCAAGACTGTACTGAATTGATGAGCTGTTGCACATACAGCGGATCTGGTGATTCCCATTTGCTTGAAATATTTTCTGCAAATTGAATTACATGACCCATGTCAAATGCACGATGCATTTACTGTCCTTGCAGTTTCTATTTGCCAGTACAGTCATGTTTTCTGCCTCAGTGCTGCTCAATTCTTCTGCAATGTGTCAAGTTTTTTCACCATTTCATTCAAGTTTTCCTGTAAAATGGCATCAGATTCTCCGCATTTTTATGGAGTTTTTCCTTCCTTGCCTGAAAACTTTTTATCTATTCACTTGTGAATTTGCACATAGGGTAGCCAGAGAGGATTAGCTTGCTATTGCCATGCCTGCCATTAAAACTCATCTCTGAGGCATAGCATTGATTTTTGTGATCAAACTTAGGCTTCATATGATTAGAGGTGGAAAACAGAGGAATACATTTTTACATAGAGTTTCTTGTGTCATGTAAAATCTTGTTTTAGCAGCTCTTGAAACTAACTTTCCTCTTTGTTGTGCTCATTGGTGATAGCTTTGATAGCTAGGATTATCCTGAAAAAATTCTGCAGTGGAGTAACTTGGTTCTTGAAGGCTTAGATCATTATAGTTTTGAAATATGTCAGTTGGTCAGACTTTGAACTTAGTCTGATTTTTTTTCCCTTTGCTTTGTTTTTTAGCTCACAAACAAGACGCTAAGCAGTAGTAGTCAGACAGAATTAGAAAATCGGCTTCATCAGCTGACAGAAACACTAATTCAGAAGCAAACCATGTTAGAGAGCCTGAGCACAGAGAAAAACTCACTTGTGTATCAACTGGAACGGCTTGAGCAACAGCTGAAGGCTATCCAAGGCACTAGTGCTAATGGACCTTCCATTAATATGGCAGGAATTGATGGTGCTGAAGGTAAATAAAGAAATAGAATACTTAAACTCCTGTCTTTTCTGCAGTTCATGCTTTTTATATTTGCCAATGCCTTTCCCTGAAAGTCTGAGTTTGTAAGGAAAATGAATACTGAAAATAGGCCCCTTATGCATGTCTGCAGCAGCCAGTATCATCAATATAGTTAACAGAAAGCTCCTTTTTGTATCTAAATGACTTTAAGTAATTTTAATAAAGCCAATTTAATCTTTAATTCCCAGTGCTATGGCACCATTGGAACAATCCTGTCACAGCTGCAGATAAGCCTGTCTCTTGGGGCTTAAGCTGATCTGAAGCAGGATCTAAGTATTCTCTTGTAAAAAGGGTTTGGGAAAGGAGCGAGAATGAGATGCTTCCTTTTGAGAGTTGATCAGAGGTCTGGTAGAAATGAATTTCCTCCTTGCTTTCTGTTTTTTTCTCAAAAAACAGCTTAAAATACAGTGGTTCTGTTGAGGCTGGTTTGTCTGTCCTGTACCTCTGGGGGAACCTCAGCAGCTGATCCTTGGTGCCAAGATGTTACTTTTTGAAGTTTTTCATTTTGTATATATGTTAAGTAACTTTAAAAGCAAGACACAGTTACCAAGAGATATAAAATGACAGTCCAGGTTTGTTTGCTTATAAAAGCAGATTTGAAATATATTTCCTTTTGACTTTTTTGTAAATAACTTCAGAAAGCTTAAGTTTAATTTCACAAAGGTAATGATAGTGGAGAATTTTTTTTGTTAAATAAAATTGATATGTAATAAAAAACGTAAGTAAATGTAAAAATTTTTGAATATACAAGTTAGTGTCAGAAATGCTAATCAAAGTTTTACTGTATGAGAAGTAAAAACATTTGAGAAACTGACAGTATCAAACCCATCATTTTACACACCTAATAATAGTTATTGTGACAAGATAGAATTGAATATCAAGATACCAATTTAATGAACTAAA
Source organism: Pithys albifrons albifrons (assembly GCF_047495875.1). Lineage (NCBI taxonomy): Eukaryota > Metazoa > Chordata > Aves > Passeriformes > Thamnophilidae > Pithys > Pithys albifrons. The sequence goes on along the minus strand of NC_092463.1, from coordinate 16,637,633 downwards.
ATAAATTCTAAAAATATGCTAAGTTGAAGAATCATTTGATTTGATTTTATCAAGAATTCTGTTCTCAAAATGTAGCCCTCTGCCCCAGCAAGACACCAGTACAATCAGATTAATCACTATTTTATGTTGTTTTTATATATCTTTGTTATACACTTTGATTTGTTTTACTTAAGCAGCAGCTCAGCTAATGCTTTGTGCTTTTTTCCCTTCGAACAGGTGCCCGTATGCGCAGTGTTCCTGTGCTGTTCAGTGACACGGATGGCAGCGTGGCCGGGATGTACGGCAGGGTCCGCAAAGCTGCCAGTAGCATAGATCAGTTTAGGTGAGAGCGTCCTGGGGGAATATTCCTTGTAGTTACTGCAACCCTTTTGCAGTTTGCAAGTGACACACTTTGTTTTGTATTGCTTTTATGAAGGTAAAAGCTAAAGATAATGCAGCCAAAATATGGTATAAATTACTAGATGTTGACCTACTTCACTTGAGCTTTTCTATGATATTAATATTCTTTGGCTTTTGCAAATTATAGTCAATACTTTAATAGTCAATGATTTTCTGGTAGATTTTGATACAAGAGGATCACTAAACTATGTACCAAAAAATCTTAACCATTTTCATTACCATCTTGTATTTTTTTTCTTTCAGAGGTTTCAATTGTGTCAGGTTTCAATTGTGTCTGTGATAAACACCATAAGAGTGTATTAGTGGGGGATAATCATCTGTACTCTTTTAGTCCTGTTCAGGCATCCTGAGAAGTTTCTGGGTTCTGACCCAGTGTAGCTGTTTACCTTGAAAGATAGTCTGTGTGAGGAATTAATAAATTAAAATCATTCTGGATCCATTGAAAGACTTGCTTTGATCCCTTTTCTGCACAGTTAGGTTAATTGACAGTATTTGCAGTGTAGGTCTGCTTACTAAACTTGAACCAAATACCAACAGAAAACAAAATTAGGCAATACTTCTTAATCCTTTGGAAACAAGGTACCTCAATAGCAAGTCCTCTGTGCTTCCATGATACTTGAATTTGATTGTGAAGGATATCAGGATTTTCCTTATTTGGACCTATTATATGTAATGTTTCAATACTGAACTTCTTTTGACAGTATCATACTCTCTTCTGTGCATGGATTTGTCTTTAAGTGACATTGCTGAGCAATGAGCAGTGAACATATCTTGTACAGTTACTTTGAAGCACAGTTGCAGTAACCTTGCAAAACCCAGGTGCTTTTTCTCTAATGAATTATAAGAATAGTGGTGATGTGTTGGGTTTTTCAAAGGAATCCAAAGTTTTAGTTGCTTAAATCTTTTTGGAAGAATCATGACTGCTCTTCAGGTAATGAAATTTGACAAATACAGAGCATGTTTGTGCGTTTTAAAATACCTGTACAACTTCTGAGTCTTAATTCTTTTTCAAAAACTCTGAGCCTAGCATGTAAGAGATAAAAATAGAAGAATATATTTTATGGTATGAATTTTCTCACTTCACTTAATGTTTTGAGTACATGAAGTAAAGTTCAAAACAGAAGCAAAGCTGTGTGTGTATCACCAGCTGATGTTTGTGAGTTTGTGATGACTAGGATGAGAGGAACAGGAATTTATTGCTCAGTGTTAATTTGTGTGGTTTGTTTCCTCCTGTACCTGTGTAGCATTCGGCTGGGAATCTTCTTAAGGCGGTACCCCATAGCACGAGTCTTTGTAATCATTTACATGGTGAGTCAGCTTTCTTTAGTACAAGGCTTCTATAGCCAGGTCGTGTAATATGTCTTAAATGGCAACACTGGTGTTCAAAAAGCTATAGAATTAACAATGCAATGTTTTTTTTGTAAAATGGACCAAATAATACTTATATAACAGCATTTTGGAGTAATGTTGCTTTGCAATTTTTGTTTTTTTCCCAGGAATTCTTCATATAGCAGTCTTAAGGACACTTACATAACTATCATTTAAAGGGCTGTAAAAGTAGATTTGTACTAGTAAAATACAGAGGTCAAGGCCAAGGTCAACCCACCACAGCTGCATACACTGCATTTAGGAAAATGACATGTGTTAGAGCTTTTTTAATATTTGACACTACTTTTTTCAGTGGCTAATGATAACACTTCTGTAGTAGCTGAAAAAGGAGCAAGAAACATTTTTCTTGGTATAGACTTAGACAAATAGTAGAAAGTTGGTCACCTACACCAGGTGAAATTGCCAGGCTGGCAACTGATAGAAGTGACATGCCTCTCCTTTCCACTGGAGGGCAGGTGTCTGTCAGCTGCAGGAACTTGTAGAAAGTGCAGTCTGCCCTGCTTGGAAATATGCTACTGGTTGAGCATTTGCGTCTTGGACATGGAAAATGCTCATGTTGCTTGAGAAGACATAATGAGTTGCTGACCAGAGTTTCTGAGAACAGTTGTCACTGTTTCAGGATATAAAGAAGACAGACACATGTGAATAAAGGAAACTACAATTTCACTCTGCAATTGCGTCTTTTACCCTTTTAAGTAGTGGAAGGAACAGGCTGTTTAATTCCTAACCTATCCTGATTCTTATTTAATCACTCAAAGTTACCAATATAGGAATAACATGCTTTGTACCAAAACAGTGAAAACTTCTACTGCTTAAGCTGCAATCTGAAGGGAAACTTGATGATGACTGTTTATTGGGCAGTCAGTGGCAGTTACCCTTTTTCAGCTCAAACCTTGACTATGACTACAGCAACTTGATTTTTTTTTAAATAAATGTGACTTGTGTATTCCTTGTTGCATTCCAAGCAGCTTCTTGAATTCAAATTGGATAGTTTCAACGAAATTCAAATGAGAATTAACATTCTTGTGGAGTTCATAAAAATGCTGCAAATTAATATCTATGGTGAGGAGAAGGAAAGCAGAACTCAGCTGTTTTATACAGTCTGGTGTCAGCCAGTTGGCACAGGAGTAGTGGCTTACCAATGACTCGAGGCAGATGACATAATGTGCTGGCTGGGGACTGGGTATTGGAGAGAACAGCTGGAGTCACTGGGGCATGGAGGAAAGAAGAAACCAGAGGACACAAATCTGTAGGAAAACAGGCTACTTTATTTTTGCTGCTTGTGCAAAGTTTGTAGCTTTCTCCAAATGGCTTCTTCAGAATCTGACTCAGCATTTCATTGTTCAAATGCAAATTATGGGAAAAATATTTAATAAAAATATTTATATGAAACAGGTTTTATTAGGTCTCACTGAGAGTTCTCGTATTTACTGCTGCTGTGAACAATGATTGTCAGTGCTAAGTTTATTTCTTTTCTTTTCCCAGGCATTGCTTCATCTCTGGGTTATGATTGTCCTGCTTACCTACACCCCAGAAATGCATCATGACAGTCCCAGTGGCAGGTAGACTGAGACAGGACCATATGCTGTGCTAATGTGATTTGGACTGGCAATGCCTTTAGAATAATCAGTCCTGAAATATCAGCAAATGCTTTCTCATGGTGTTTAGGAAGGATGAAAACCATCATGCCTGATTTATCACTACTTTTCAAACACATATATAATACTGTGTAGCTTTTTCAATTTACCTAAAAAAGCATCACTTTCCTGGAGAAATAAAGCTATAAAGTTAAGCTATGGTAAGCCTTTATATTTTATGTAGATTTTCTGGTGGTTAGAGTGAAAGATAAGTTTTCTCCTACAGAGAAATGCAAGGATTTCTGAAATTACAGATATATCTGGTACAAATTATATCAGGTCATACTGGATGTGGGCTATGGTCAGGTAATAAACTGTACGTAGCAATTCAAATAAACTTCTTTCTGGTTTCTTTCAGTCTGCTTTTGCACTTCTGTTTTTAACTCTGTAAATAATAGGCTTTTCCTTAATATGTTAAACTGGAAAAAGGACAATGGATTGGTGCAATAAATTTTTGTAAGTAAGTTTAAGAATAAAACATTATGCATTCTTCTTAGCTTTGTACTTCTAGTGCAATAGATATGTCTTTCCTACCAACCGAGTAGTGGGGCTGCCTGTTCAAAGGCCGGTATTTTAGCTTTATTTAGAGGAAAAGAGTGATGGTTTTAAGAAAGGCTTAAACTCTTGAGAAATAATAGTGTTTCTTTTTGCACTTGAAATTTGTATATTTTAACTGCATTTTCTTATACCTCTCTCATTAGTACATGTCTTAATCAGATCTTACTGAAACATTTATTTTCTAAAGCTTTGGGTATTTAATAAACTATTTCTATTATCAAAACATTAAGAATTTCTCATGTCTAAAAAGTCGGCAAATATACTAATAAGCAAAACTCATCAAATATTTCTTGTAGAACCCAAAATATGAAACCTATTGTAGTAGTTCTGTTGTTGGACTGTGACATTCTGCAATTATAAATTATATCAATAGACAATCATACAGGGTGACTTTGCTTAAGAAATTTCTTGTTTTCTTGTGTGGTGCTCACAGCTGAGTAGCGAAAAGATGACTGACTACAAGCCATTTGTCACTCTTACGGAGATGGTTCAGTTTTCACATGACGTGATCACACTCAGCATTAGGTTCTGTCCATGAAGTCTCATGCTGGCTCCTACGGAAATGTTACAGTAGACAAATGACTGTATTGCTGCTCTGATTCAGATCTCGAAGAGAAAACTGAAATGTTTTGATGAACTGAGTAATAAAAGAGTGTTTATTGTAAGTTGTGTCCCTGCCCTCTGTCACATTTGCTGTACTTTGCCTAGTTCCTATTGCCTGTTTTCTTTTCATTTCTGATACTGGAGCCACTCTTGAAACTCAGGGGGAGCTGATTGCCATAGAAGGAAATCAGATGACAGACTTTTACACGCTCATTTTCTACACACATGCAGTTTTTTCATTTAAAAACCTCCAAAGCACTGAATCTTTGGATACTCTAGTATATTGTGACATCTGGGGGGGAAGATCCTTGGTGGTATAAATGTCTGACAGCTTTTCTGACGTCATACCAACTGTGTATCCTGACTTCCTTTCTCCCTCTTTCTCTTTTTTTTTCTTTTTTTTTTTTATGTGTGTGGACAACAACGTTGGAATGCACAGAAAGTTTGGGGTTTTTTTTGGTAAAACTTACTGAAGCCATTACACTGTTTCTAGAACCTTTTGGATCTTTATCATAGCATAGTATTATTTTTGTCAGTTCTTCCAGATTTTATGGTAGAAATTTCACAGAGGTAAACTATTATATTTCTGCTGACTTTTCCCAATTGAACTAGGCTCTTGTATTGCAGTTATTAGTTTGGGTCTATACAGTGTTGACCCTGTCATGTCTTGGAGATGAGAATACTGACGTTAGTACAGGCTGCTTGAGCAGCATCAGCCCTGCGCTGTGAACAGCACTAAACTGTTTCAGAGCTATACCAGAAATAAAGAACTACTCCTTAAAGCTTTTTTGCAAACATACTGGATTTTTGCCCCCATAATTAATTTTAATGAGCTGCAGAGATACAGTGCAAGAACACACAAGACCAGTCTCTCTGGAGATAACTGTCAAATTTTGAGTTGAAGGGTGAGATATACTTCCTGCCTCTGGTAAGCCCTATTGGGCCCCAGTGCCATCTGTATAGACTTGTGAAGTGGGCCACAGCCACAGGTCAGAAGTGACATGAGGACACCAGTGTTGCCTCACTGGGAGGAGTTTGCCTTGTTGAACAGATGGCTTTGAAGTGAATGAGATGCTTCTGGTAGCCTTGCTTAAATGGCGGGAGACTGTTGCAAGTGTTGAGTCTCTGCTTGAGGGACTGTCATGCTATTGGCCAGTTAAACTACCCCACATTCAGAGACCAGAATATAAATTTTGGGGGTTTGAAAATACTTTACAAATGCTGAGCCTGTCTTTCCATGCTCTATAGCCTAGCACCAGAAATAAATCATTGTCAAAACTAACAGAAAATAGGAATCTCTGTCTCCCAACTGCTGTATCTCACTGCCTTGAGAACAGAATGGGTTATTGTGTGGCTGAAGGAAAGTCCTTTTTCATTTCCTTCCTTCCAGGATTGAAACTGCTGCAGGTATCAAGCATACAGTTTGACAGTGAAAATTACAAAAACAGAAAGAGGATTGATAGGGAGCACCACATTTTTTCCTTATATTTGCTTGCTCCCTCCCCATTTGTGCTGTTTCTGTGCTAGGGTCAGAGGGACAGAGTACATTATGCCACTGTTCTGGAAGGTGTGAGGAGCTATCCCCTCTGGGATGGCCAGGAGCAGGCTCAGGGAAAGCACCTGGCAGACAGATAGCAGGTGAGGGGGGAGCTGCTCAGGCGGAAGAGGCTGCAGAGGGAGACAGGGAGATGCAGCAAGAGCAAGACTGCTCTTTCCCTGATATTTTGCAGCCCAGAAAAAGGCCTGTTTCTTTCAAGTCCTGTTCAACTTGGTACATATTCAATTAGGCAGATGCACTTGGAGGCAGATTTAGGTTTCTGCAGAAGAGGGCTTTCTGTGCATATTCTAAAGCCCTCCTGTGGCAACAAACTTGATTGCCACCTTGGTTTGCTGATGTGATCTCTGCTTTACTTGCTGTGGTAGGTCAGCCATATGTGTACTAAGGCCCTGTACAATGGAAGTGACTTTATTGCTTGATTGCAGATAACCTTAACAAGGGGGAAATGAGCCTTGCACATAATTAATTTGCTAATTTCTCATCTGTATAGATGAGAAACATACTGCTTTACCAGAGAGAATGGATTTCTTTACTGACCGACTGCAGGCTGTTTATAAAATTTGACATTAAGATGTTCCTAAATATTTAGCCATGAAACTGTAAGAATAATACAGAGTTCATCAGAATTAATTTGCTTTCATCTGTATGTTACCCTCCTGCCATACAGTTTGAATTTAGAAAGCCTTGACTTGGGAACAGGCAGGCAGATGTCAGCAAACCAGAAACTGTGACAGATGAATAGCAGCTCTCAAAATTATCTGCATTTTTCTAACAGGCATCCACGTGCATGCACTCACATAAATAACCTTTTTAGATACAAAGTTTCCTTTCAGAAATGCACTCATGAATTTAATCTCTATTTTATGGTACTTGATGTTGGGCTGGTGGCAGACCTGCATTTCACAAATAGTGGAATGATCTTTTGAGTTCTGCCTACCTAATGTTGCTTCCTGCCAATACTGCTTGGACTAAATTCTATGCATCAAGGACTAAGTACAAGCTGTTGGGAGAAAGTATCTGATAGTACAGGCAACTCGAGGAACTGGGGAGATTGTGGACTATAGAATAGATCCAAGGCATAAACAATAAAGGGGGGGTGAAAAGTTTGGCCTGGAAACACACTTTTTCAAGTTGGCAGGGAAAGAACAAAAATTGCTGATTGATGATTAAAAACCTTTGCTAATGATGTGGTTAAAAGTCTGACAAGTCAAATATTATATAAGAGACTTCTTGTCAGAAAGTGAGAGATAGCAAAAGAGAGAGAATGACCTTTTTGTGCCATGACTGGGGTTTTTCTAATCAAGAATCAGAAGCATGGATGGGTGTTTTGTCTACAATTGACCTTTCCTGTGCTGAATTTTAACTCTTTTTAGATAAATATTGCATGTGCAGCTTTTTACATTTGGATGTTCTGTTCAAATCAAGGCAAATGGTATTTCAACTCCACATTTTTTGCAGAGAAACTGGAGTAGGACACAAATCAGCAGGAGTCTGAGCTCTGTAGCAGCAAGTGAATGGGCTCCAGATGTTCTGCAAAATCAAGCAGCTGTGTTTGTTGAAGGTCTGTGATCAGAAATTGCTGTTGTCATTTGCTAGAGCCAGCAAAGGTGAAATTAATCAACTGCAGCAAAATACCTGAGATGATAGAGGAAAGATCTGGAAATCCATAGTGGAATAGGACAGAGTGAATGTTGATTTTTTTCACACAGAAAAAGAGTTCTGTTTTGGCATTCACAGTGAAGAGAAACATTATCAAAGGCAGCACTTTCTCCAGCCTAGTGCTAAAATACTTGGAGTGTGTTCTCAATAGCTTATAAAAAGAATATCACCTTAACACTAGTGTGTTGCAGCAACCTGGAAGAGATGTAATTTTTTAATGCAAATTCAAGCAATAATTAAGTCCTAAATTGATCTTTTTAAAATTAAAGCTTTATGAAAGCATTTGCACTGATACCCTTAGTGGCAAGAGAACACAATTCACACTTAGTGTTTAATTTGTAATTAGAAAACATTTTGGTGAATGAGAGATGGGAAATGCTAGTTTTCTGCCCAAACAGGTAATTAGTTGCTTAAGGAGATCCCTGCCCATGAATGTCCCACCTCCACTGCAGCCTTCCAGTTTCTCTCCTGCTGCAGCAAGTCAGGAGGCTGCAGATACAGCAGATGGAACAGAGCAGAAATTAGTATTTCCCCAGCTGTTCATGCTGGTGTTCAAAGCTTCCCCATAAAATAAAGCCAGCTTTGCTTGAATTGCCTGTTGGTGTCTGCTAACTGGGTATGCAGATTGGGACTTTCCTAAGTGGGGTCTTCTAAAAGTATATTTATGGACCTGCAGGAAGGAGTCTGAGTTTTGTTCTGGAAAGCCTTTATTCTTCTGCGCCCTGCTGTCTTAGTGAACCATGACTTTGACATTTACAGGACACTCAACTGGCCACAAACTGTTCCCGCACCAACTTTCACAGCCTTTGCTTCCTAAGAGCAGCTCAAGCTTTGGTTTCGCAGAGCTGCAGCTGCGCCCCCTTCTTTGGAGAGCCATGCAGGTGGTGGGAGGCACTGTGGTGTGGAGGGCACTGTGGTGTGCAGGCATGCAGCCCTGGCCATGTGGAGGCTGCTTTCCCCAGGCTGCTGCCACACCCGCCGCAGCCACTCGGGCATCGCCAATGCAAGTACCTCCAGTCACAAGAGTGGGAATGTCTGCCTCGTGCCAGGTAACAAGATATCAAGGACCTAGATATGCTTGATTCATCAGTGATGTGGGTGGCCATAAAGCCTTAGCTTCATGGGGCTTTCTAACTACAAATGGCATTTTTGCAGGACAGCAATAGGGAAAATTGTCCAAATTTCTACTTCCAAGCTGGACACAGATGCAGGGTTGCCAGTGGAGGAGACAGGGATGATGCTGCCTCTGCCACCAGGCTGGACATAGCTGGGAACTGTTCACAAGCCAAAAATCCTGCCTCTGCCTGTGGGGGTCAGGGAGGGAGAAAAGGCCATCCAAGGACTGAGGGCCTGGCTTTGCATCCAGGACAGACCTTTCCATATGCATAAAGCAGGGCTGAGTTATCACCTGTATCAGCTACACATGACTATTTATCAGTAATCCAAGGTTATTGAAAGCACTGGTTTGAACTACCTGCACCTGCTGCTTCCCAAGGGTTCACACTGAGTTCAATTATGCAACAAAAGGCTTTAATAAAAGCGAGCTGCTGTTGTGAGGGGGCTGTGTCCTTGCTGTTGGCTTGGGCTGTGTCCCCAGCCAGCCATGAGGGCTGTCACAGCTGCCTGTGGGCAAATGTTGCACTTCCCTGGCTCTGCCCACCTCCAGTAGGGTGGAGGCAGTGGGATGAGATGGTGCAGCCACTCAGAAACATTCACCTTGTCAAATCTTATAGCTGTTACCGTATTTACTATTTTTTTCAGTATAAAACCTGGGATGCCTTGGTGGGGGAAAAGAGGTTGAATCAAATACCTGCTCAGGTTATTCCCAAAATACCTTGGCATGAGATGTTGAAATACAGTTTTTAATGAACTGTTTTCCTAGCATGAAAGTTATACCCAAAGCCAAGTACTGGACAATGAGTGGGAAGGAGGCTGAAAGCAGCTTGGCTGTGACATGAGGGAAGTTTCTATGAGGGTCAGGACCAGCTTTCAATAGCACTGTTTTCCAGCACTTGTTAGTTTCTTTGTCTTGTTTTTCATTTGGACAAAATCTGATAGTTTCAAGAATCTGGTGTTCTCTCTGGCCTCTGGAATTTAGATAAAATATATGCCTTTAAGTTTTACCATTTTCACAGAATCACAGAATATGCTGAGTTGTAAGAGATCCAGAAGGATCACAGAGTCCAACCCTTAGCCCTGCACAGGACCATCCCTAAGAGTCACACCATGTGCCTGAGATTATCAAAGACTTTTTGAACTCTGTCAGGCTTGGTGCTGTGACCACTTCCCTGGGGATCAGGATGTTCCAGTGCCCAACCACTCCCTGAGTGGAGAACCTTTTTCTAATATCCAACTAAACCTCCCCTGACACAACTTCAGACCATTCCCTTGGGTCCTGTCACTGGTCACCACAGAGAAGAGATCAGCGCCTACTCTTCCTCTTCCCCTCACAGGGAAGTTGTAACTGCAATGAGGTCTCCCCTCAGTCTCCTCTTCTCCAGGCTGAACAGACCAAGTGACCACAGCTGCTCCTCATATGGCTTTCCCTTAAGGCCCTTCACCATCTTTGTTGGCCTCCTTTGGACAATTCCTAATGGCTTACTATCTTTTTTATATTGCTCACAAAAGGTACCTTGCCTTCAGCTCCAAGGCCCCACAGTGCTCGAGCCTCCTCTCCCATGACAGGAAGATGCGACACTCCATTTCACCTTGATGATGGGTTTAGGTCAGCAGCAGTATGAAGGTACATTATTCCCTCTACATTATTCCCCTTGAACTCTGAAGAAAAGCAATGGTAGGGTATTTGCAGCACCATTGTTGACCCATGGAAACTGTGTTTCCATCCACTTCAGCTCTGAGAATAGGAAACCCATTGCCCTTTACACCTGCCAAACCTACACTAAGGACCTCGAGACTCAGACCTCAAGCATGGAGCTGTTGAAACCCAAGATGCTTCTGAGCAACAATTTCCTCTGCACATCATCTGGTGATCCCTCAGGAAGGCTGGACATTGCTCAGCACTTCAGATATCTCAAGGAACCTTCTGAATGCCCAAGCAGGAATTCTTTTGAGATTTTGGCCTTATCAACTTAAGACCACGTTGATCTATTGCCTGCGGTAAGGGTTTGTGTTTATGAAAAATTATTTTTCAGTGCTTGAACATGAAAAAGTTCTGGTAAGTGTTTTGTTTTAACCTGTGACAGAATTCTGACAAGATAAGACCCAAGTTTGTGTTTAGGATGAGGTGTCCTGAGTGGCAGCTGAGGCAGCAGTGGGCACGATGCTGGCAGCAGAGTCCAAGCTGCATCCTCTGGCTGCAACCTCCTCTGCAGCTAAAATGTCCTGGGTTACAGTGAAACCACAGTGATCAAACCTCCCCGGCAGTGGACTTCCTTAAATACAGGTGTGCTGAGTCCTAAGAAAACATACTTTAAAGGGATTAAAATGGATCCACTGTTTCCTAAAGCTGTTCCTGTCTGGAACTGAAGGAGGGGCAGGCACAAGTCTGGCCATGGTGAGCTGCTGTTGTAGAGGAAAAGAGAGGACTGTCCATCATGGGGCTTGAATCTCATCTTTTCCACCTAGCTGGGATCAGCTGGGTCTGGCTTTTAACAGCAACATGCCTGCCTAAATCACTTGTTGGGAAATTACATTTTTCTGTCTAGAATGAGGTAAATGTGTATTTTATCTAGTTAATTAATCTGAGGGATAGAACTAACATGATTATTGTGTTTTCCCTCACTCCTGTCAATATGGCCATGTGGCCTTTGTATCTCGGAGCTTTTATTAAACTGGTTTATTTGCAAGCAATCAAACAAGGAAAATTGTAAGGACAAGGATGATTTTGTTCAGACTGTCACCTTTAACCAGCACTAACAAGCTAGGAAATGGCACTGCCTTTTATTGTCTTCCTATCTCTGTAAACATGGTTTTATTAAAAAAAATAAATAAAGCTCTTAAATAAGCAAAGAGGAAAGGCTTGGGAAATTCTGTGGCCTCCAAGGTGCTTCTCTGGTTTTCCTGTGCAGGAACAAACACCACCCGTTCCCCCTTTCCCACGCACTGAACCTTTTTATTAATATGTCAGGAAGCATGACTCAATCTGCAGCTTTTTCAAGACACAGGCAGGAAATTTAGGTGGTTGCATTACCAATTGCTTCTGTTTGTTAAATTTTCCCCCCTTAGATCTTGATAGTTTAGTGCCTTAGCACAGGCTGCTTCTTTGGGTATAGTGATTAGTAAAATAGTCAAAGTTGCCTTGCCATTAAAGCTTCTTTGGGAGGTCATTGAGTTATCACTGAGGAAAATGCTGTATGTTAAGAGAAAAGAAGCAGGAGAGTCTCTAACCTGCAGCTCTAGCAAAAGCCATCCATAGGTACCTATTTGTTCCATATTCCATGTCTGCAATGGCCATGCAACCACATCCTCCCATGTTCTCTTCAGCTGGAGCAGGAGCCAAGGTATAACCTGAAATGGGTCACTGTTTGGTCCTGTCCATGGGCCAAGGCTGGGGTCAGGCCCCAAGGACCTGGGGTAGGGGCAGCATGCCTGGACCTTACCTGCACCCTGCTTTTTTGCTTGCAAACTGCCTGACCTTGGGTGCAACTGCAGAACTGTGGGCCCTGGCCACTCACATAAGCCACAGCTTCATGGGTTTTTTAATAGTGGTTTTCTCCTTGAAATGTTATGGGTTTCAGTGCATGTTTTACAAAGGCTGAAGCTCAGGCACAGATCCCAGGTGCTTTATGGCCAAGAGCCATCTACACCATTGCAGCAAGCACTGCAAATCAGCAATGATCTACCAGCTTGGCAACTGGGATAAATGTTTTATTCCAAGTTTCAAATGTTTTAAGGTTTGCTTAGTACATTTTTTCCCACAAGAATTTAAATAACATCTGAAATTACTGTTTATTGTGGGACTTGAGATGTTTTGGAAATGACCATTTTGGCTGCTCAAAGATTTAAATGTTTATAGTGACAAAAGTTAATTCTATAATTAAATATCAGAAGGAAAGAAAGGATTTGATGGTATTAGACAAAGCTGGCTACTTGTCCAGGGTGAGCTAAGTGACCTGGCCCAGCATGGGCTGAAGAGCTGGATGGTCATCTCTGGTTTTCATGAGGACTGCAGCTTTTAAAAATAATAAAAGATAATCATCCCATATACCACAACTTCTACAGAACCTCCTTAAGATAGTCTTTTTCATAAATTAACATCTTAGTTATACAGATATATGCTAATGCAAACATGAGCATCCCCAACAGAGGCAGTGTTGACCTCCTGCACCATCCCAAAGATGGTTCTATGTAACATTTCATAAAACTAATTTTATAAAACTAATAAAATCACATGCTTTTCATTTACCAGTGCTGCATTTAAACAAGTCAGGATAACACAGCTGTTCAGATTTCATTGTTCATTTTTTCATTGTATGAATGTCTGCTGTGTCCTCTCAATAGGAAATTATGTTTACATGTCAAAGGCAAAGAAAGAAAAACTTCTGTCTGAATGTCAATGTTGTTTTATTAAAACTACTCCCCTGAGGGACTAGGAACTGCACTATGGTGAAATACCACATTACAGAAAATGGGACTGATTGTCAGGAATTAATTCTTCCGTTCATCCAGCCTGTGGTCATTGTTCACATAGAGTCAAACGACAGACAAATGGAGAAGTCTGATCATCTTTGAAAAAAAAGCAGGAATAGTGAGTTAAATAACTTAAGGAATTACTTAGTGCACAGGAAAGGATGGTAGTATGTGTTGAAGGTCCTTCAGATCCTGTATTTTTCAGATTGGACCAGTGGAAGAAGGAAGTTTAGAACAATCAGGCCAGGAAGTCACCTGTATTGTGAGCTGCATGGAAAGCAGTGTGGCCAGCAGGTGCAGGGAGGGGATCCTGCCCCTCTTCTTGTGAAACCCCACCTGGAGTGCTGCATCTGCCTCTGGGGCTCTCAACACAAGAATGACAGGGACCTGTTGGAATGAGTCCAGAGGAGGGTCACAGAAATGATCAAAGTGGTGAAGCACCTCTCCCATGCAGAAAGGTTGAGAGAATTGGGGTTGATGCAGAAGAGAAGGCTCCAGGGAGACCTTATAGCAGCCTTTCAATGCTTAAAGGGAGTTTATGAGAAACGTGCGGACTGAGTTTTTAGTACAGCCTATTGCAACAGGGTAAGTGGTAATGGGTTTAAACTAAAAGAGGGTAGATTTAAGATTTAGATATAAGTAAGAAAATTTTTACAATAAGGGTAGCGAAGCACTGCACAGGTCACCCAGAGAGGTGGTAGATACTCTAACTCTCGTATATTCAAAGTCAGGTTGGACAGGACTGAGCAACTTTATCTGTTTGAAGATATCCCTGTTCGTTGCAGGTAGGTTGGACAAGATGTCCTTTAAAGGTCCCTTCCAACCTGAACTATTCTATGATTCTGTGATTCAGTGGGGTGTGTCTGTCTGGTCTACATTACACAAGAAGGTGTGGTATGCCTGGTTGCAATCCTAGTGTGACATATTCCTCTGCTTGAGGAAGAGACAGGTCAGCAGTGTTGAAGCAAGTAGGCCTGAGCAACAGGCTTTGAAGAGGAAGAATAATCTGAAGGCCAAGATTCAGCCACATGCTCTGGACCAGGGAAGGCTGAGTCCATCCTGAGCTAAACCTGTCTCTCACCTTTATATCAACACACTGTGGGCATTTAAGAGAAGGTAGCACTTGGGGAAGCAGTGTGAGGGAAAGGGGTATTCCCTTCTCACGCTTTTAGTGGAGCAGTGTGAAGGGTACAGATCATCAGAGAAGTGTGTGTCTGAATATGAGCATTATATAGCTCGAGCCATCTGTGTGGAGAAAGCATCTTACACCTTAGACATCAGAGAGAGGCACTGCAGCCTTTCCTGACTCTGTGATGATCACACTGTGCTTCCCACAAGTCGGTGGGTGAAGAAGCTGGCAGGAGGAAATGTCTGTTGGATGCAGTTCATGTTATGGAAGCACTGGCAAGTTGTATCTGGGGGTGCCTTGCATAGGCCCCCAGAGCAGGCAGTGAAGCATCCCTGCCTGGGGATGGAGCTGCAGCATGATGTTCATCACTCAGGCGTTTCAGGGAGCGGTTCACATTTCTCAAGGACCTTCTGGTTTTGCAAGGGCTTGAGGGAGCACTACAGAAGTGATGCAGGTACATGGAAGCGCCAAGGAGACACTCTTTTACAAATCCACCTGTGTCTGGATTGAAAGTCTACATAACGCAGTTGCTTGTCAGTCTGGGAATATTTTGGAACCATTTGTGGGGACAGCTTCCCTTTTGAGCTACTTCTCTCTTTTTTGTCTGACCTAAAGCTGGGAGAAGACCAAGTCCTTGAGTTTAAGTCCAAACTAGAGCGATTCCTGCTTTGTTGGCTTCTAGTCTAATGACTTGACAAAAATGTGGATCAGTTGGTGATGAGTCATGCATATAGTGGTTTAAGTCACATAGTGCCCTGTCCACATGGCAGCTCATAGCTGTGGCCTGGGACCAGCAGTTTGCAACTTTACTACTGCATTAGCTCTGGTAAAGTCTTAGGCTCCAGGGCCAAGGTATCCATTCAGGCTGGAACTGTTCTTCTTCCTCCATCCCAAAGCCAAGTGACAGAGAGACCAAAGAAACAACCCCTAGCCTCAGAGCAGGGATCTGCCTCCTTGCTGTGCATTCCTGTGCTTGCACCATCATCTCTGCAAATCAGACCAAGAGCACAGTTGGCCCAGCTGCAGGTGCCACAGGACATGAGGATGTGCAAAGCTGAAAAGCCTCAGGCTGCCTGCCACTCACTGCTGCCTGCCAGGCTCCTGCCTCCCACGCTGCCTACAAGGCAGATACAGCTGTGGACCCTTTTGGCAGACTTCCATGGGGCTGCATCATTCGTCAACCAGCAGTAGCAAGCTGCCCACTTCTGGCATGGCTATTCAGATAAGCTGTTGTGTGGCCTCCTGGAGAGAGTGCAGCACATCGCTGATAGCATAAGTGGCAAGTGCTCTGCTCCCTTCCCAATTTGCCATGCCCTTGAGTCAGGAACTATCATGCTGTCTGGTATCCCACAGCACATATTTCATTAAGTCCATGCTTCTGACAGACCTTAGGAAGCTGCTGCACTGCAGGAGAGTGGAGGAGTCTGGAGAGTGTGGGCGAAGGCTACAGCCATAAGGCTGTGCTCACAAGGGACCACAAAAATAATGCATTTTTTTATAGGTACAGCTGGGGACCCACTTCTGACCTGAAAAAGTCAGGCCTGGAATGCTAAAACAAAGAATAAAACTCACCACAGTAAGCATGAGCTCATTAGTAACTTACTGAGAGTAGCTCGGCTGCATTCAGGGCAGAGGGCAGTGACTCCTAACACTGCTTTGAGGGGACCTGAGTGATTGGCAGCTTGTCTGAAACACTCAGATTTCCTACATTAACCAACATTCTAGATCTGCCACACATCAGGACCCATGCTTGCCCAGCAAAGTCACCTCATGAAATTAACACAGCTGTGGGGATGGATAAAAACATGGACCTTGAAATGGCTGAGTAGCCCAAGAGTTCAACCAGGCCTTGGGAATTGCACTCCTAATGTGCCAACAGCCCCTAGAAGGTCAGAGCTCTCAATGTGAGCAGTTGTGACTGTAACTTAGTCCTCAGGGTATTTTAAACTATTTTAAACAACTGTTCACTTCTTAGCTTCTGTGGCTCTCATAGGAAAAATACTCTAATGTAATTCCAAATCTGCAGCAAAGTGTGCAGGACAAGAGCTGAGAAGCTCATTGCCCATGTAGTTGGGAAAAACAGATAAAGACAATCTGCTAATTCATGGAGGCCAACTAAATGAACATCTTGAGTATCAGCATTACTGCACTGTGGAGGTTTCTGCTCATTGTCTCGGGGCTGTTGGCTGACTGGCTCCATTTAGCATCAAGCATCACAAGTCCTGGCCACAGAGTCTAGAAATGGAGGCATCCAGAACTGAAGCTGATTTTTAAAAAACATGTTTTAAGCTATATTAACCTCTCTGCACCAGCTTCCCTACCTTTTGAAAAGGAGTGTGGTACCCACATGCTAGTGGCATGGTGAATTCCTGCTGCTCTTATATTTGAATAATGTCATGATTCAGAAAGTTCAGAAAAATGGCTTGTAAAATGTTAGGTTGCTGCTGTTAGCAGAGGAACTGAGAATGGAATCTGGCATTTCTCTGGCATATGCCACTGCTTTACCAGTATACTCAGTGCCCTGCTTCTCATAGTGCCAGTGAGCCCAAACCACAGGAATTCTCACTGACAGTTCCTAATTCCTTTCTAACAAATGTTCTGCTTGAGAGCTCTCTTTTCTGTCTGATTCTGCAAAGGTCTGCTGTTTGATCTTGCTTTTCTCCTGCAAGAACCAAAACTCCTTTCTCTCTCAAACTCCAGGTTCTTACCGCTTGATGCTTCCAGAGGGGAAGGTGGAATGGATTAGGGCATGTCCCCAGGGGTGAGAACTGAGAAAGGGTCTCACAATTATCTTAAAAGTTGTCATCAGCTGCTGCACTGTTGAAACCACCCAGCTGTGTGCAGTATGCACAGCCTGTCTTTCTGAACCCTTTGGCAAAGTCAGAGGCAGCTGCATTGTTCATATCTGGGTGAGGAGCTAAAAGTGGGATGTGAGCTTTAAGGATCTTTTGAATCCTGCTAGAACTTTTCAGATTATTTTATATTATTGTCAGTATATTCATACAGCCAGCTAATATCTCTACCAGTATGGATTGGTTTCCCCCTTTTTCTTGTATGCATGATTTCATCTCCAAATACCGCATTCATCTTCTGTGCCAGGAAGATCAATCTGATGCTTTTTCCCTCCATGTTGTTAGTAATTTGATTTTGAACTACTGAATGTCACCAAAAAAACCCCAAAATTCTGCATTTACATGAACTATGTTGCATTTCCAAGGAAGCACTAAACCCAGCTTGAAAGCTATGAACCTCTTTTCTGAGAATCTCTTGGATTCCTTTCTCATTTGATTTCACACCTTCCTTGGACTGGGTTTGAACCCATCTGGCTGGATCCCCTGACTGCAGTGCACACACCCCTGAATTCTGCTGGGACTAGTGTTGAAATGTACTTACTTCAATAGATGAGATATCAAAGTATTGACTGGAGGCATGAGTCAATGTCACCATTAATTCAGGCACCTCATTACCCTACTCAATCAGAGCACTCTCATTCCACTGGGAAATGTTGCGTAATTAAGATCCTGGAGCTTTATAAGAAACAGGAGTAGAGACAACATAAATTAAAGGAGAGCTGCTCTCAGCTTCTATAAAGGCAGCAGTTGCATTTGCATTTTCTGCCAAGCCAGAAGAGCTGTGTTTGACACACATCATTGATTGATTGGTAGTAAGTTATGGAACCAGACCCAGGATGGATCTGTGAGTAAGTGCTGACTTTACAGGGAAATTAGTAAGCAACAACTGAGGTCTTGAAGTGTTGTCTCAAAGAGAGACTCTTTCTTGAGCACTGGGTTTTCTTTCATTTTCTAAGGATGTCTTCCTTCCAGTGTGTCATGTTCTGATGCACAGTGAGGTGTGGGGAGAGAACTCACTTGCGTTAGTGAAAGCCTCTCTGAGCAGGCATCAGTAGCAAGCATTTAGTTGTGCAGTGTGTGCAAGGGAAAGGAAGGTCTGCCTACAAATGAGTGTGCAGACTAATTTAAACCCCAGTCTGTATTGCAGAAACTTTGTGGTTGAAGTGGAGAGATTGCAGAGGCAAGCTGGATTACATGTCTCCAGCACGGTCTTCCACTCTGCAGAAGACATTAAATGTGCTCTGTGCATGTGAACCAGCAGAAATTGGCAGAGATAAAACTGATAATTTAATTCTCTCACCGAGATCCCTCACTATCCCATACCAGCTGGCTGATTTGAGTTTCTTCCTGTGTCCCAAACTACCCTTTTTTGAATGTAGCTGCTGCAGCAGGCAGCTCCAGCAGGCAGATGCAGGCAGGGCTCCCCTCAGGGGTGCTGTGCCCCAGGGTGCTCCTGGCCTTGCTGGGTGCTGGGATCCCCTGCACATCTCACAGTGCTGCTTTCCCTGGCCGCCTTCTGTCACAAAAGTGATACATTTTCTTGACAACTCATGCCCCATTTTTTAACCTGGATATAAGTTAAGTAAGTAAATATAAAAATACTCAACCCCTTAGTCAGAAGAGGAAAAGGCTTACTGCTTCTCCTCCCTAAGCCCTTTCCTATAACCTGCGTTTATTTAGTTGATACTATATTAAAGATCAATTAGATAAACCCTAACTTGGATTCTTCGGTGTTCACTATTTGCATGGTAGAGAGAGAGCAGTCAGAGATGAACACGGAGAGGAGAAAAAAAGCTTTTTTCTCTTCCCTATCAACCTGAGATATTCAGCATTAAAAGACAGAAAGTAATATCTGGCCTGACAGACCTGGCATAAGGGTCACACCTCGGCAGGGACGTCAGCCAGCCTGTAACACTGGCCTGCAACTGATAATCTGATACTATTACAGGCAGTGCCATTCTGACTGTCAGCTTTAATTAGGCACACACCCATTTGCTGTTTCCTTCTAAACATCCCTCCAGGGCCACAACTAATTCAGCGTGCAGTCAAGTTTCATTGGCTGGGGTTTTGCCTTGTTGAAAGTGGGTTTCCATCAGCCA
The DNA here is from genome assembly GCF_047495875.1 of Pithys albifrons albifrons. Lineage (NCBI taxonomy): Eukaryota > Metazoa > Chordata > Aves > Passeriformes > Thamnophilidae > Pithys > Pithys albifrons. The sequence continues at coordinate 16,618,161 of NC_092463.1, read as the reverse complement.
CTGGTGGGGTAGTTCACTGTTAGTGTGCCTGTAGTGAGAAGACCCTTTACAGTGCAGCAGGGAACAATGGAGGGAGTGGATCATACACCTTTTACCTTCCTCCAAACTCTCAGCTGCTGCCAGTGCTGCTCCAGGGCTCCCAGCTCTCATGGGGGCTCAGGTGCAGAGCCCACTCCCCTCCTCCAGGCAGGGGAGAGCCATGTGGAGTGCTGGGCCACTACAGAGCCTCTTCACATACAGCCTTCAACCATCTCCAGCATTTGTTATCTTTCAGCCTCTAACTTCAGTTTGTTGTGCAAACATGAATTAAGCATTAGGGCAGCTCTGTCCTGCAAGGACACTGAGCACTGATACAGCCCTGTGTTTTATTCATTATGAAGAACTGAATCCTATTACATGAAAAATTCAAATGTTAAACTGTATTAAATGGACATGTAGGGGATATATGTCTGTGTATCAACATATCCATTTATTCATGGGCTTAGTAGGGTCTTAGATATAGGTGAAAATAAAGGGAAATTAAGTTACTCATCCAGTCTCATATAGTAAGTTGGTGGCTGAGTCAGGAAAGGCACTGAGGAGATATTATTATTTGCTGTAGGTTACACAGGGAAGCTTAGAGCCTCCATCCAAGGGTCAATTTATGTTTACAAATTATAACTGGCTTTCTTGGGGTGATATTTATCTAATGCTTTGAAAATTCCATCACCAGCTGCTGAGAAAAAGCTATTAAGGTATATTTTTTATTCTTCCACACACTTCTATTTTAAATTTATCAAATTACTTGTTCTGCTCTTCTTATCATGTGAGCTTGACTGACCTTTCCTAAGCTGAGCTTGATTCTGCTTGAATGGACACCCAGGTCCTGCCAGCATAAAGAGCAGTCTGGAAGGACAGGCAGGGCTGTGGAGTCTGTCCCTTCTGGGCACCTTTACACCTCTCTCTCGCTGCAAGGAGCAGGAGCCAAATCATGGTCTTCAGACCCACTCCCCCAGCACAAGATGCACCTGGGAACACTTTATCTCTCAAGCCCTGTGAGAGTTTGGATGTACTGGGCTGCCCAGAGATACGCTGCATGGGTTTTGTGCACATCAGACTCATACTCTCAGACTGGGTGAACAAGGTGTTGGCTTCTTTTCTGGAGCATCGAGTCAAACAGCCAACACGACTCAGAAATTTAGCTTCCCATATCTCAAAGACTGGCCACTGCCCCTCCCTATCCAGACTGTGACTTCTCTTTATTTGTGCCATAAAGCTCCTCCATCTCTGCCTCCATCCAAAGTCACATAAGGAAATATGCCCTCAAATTTGGCCCCAAAAAAGCTGTTTTCTAGAGCAACGTGCTCTGATTTGAAGATTGCTAGCCATTAGTGGCTGCATTACCCCTCAGCTAGATCCTTCTATACAGCATCCCTGACAGTGATATTATCTCACTTGAACACTGAAGTGTACATTCATGGAAAATACCCAGAGGGTAGATGAAGGTCATCACTGTCCATGCACTTAATTATTTAATTGCTGCAAGGCTGGTAAACAATAAGTCTATTACAGACAGGGCAAACAGCTTCAACCAAGTTTCACACATCTGTGAAGGGGAATGGTAGGGACAACATGGACTTTATGGAAAACATGAGAGGGACTGACAGCATAGTCTCTTTATTGAGATCAGGCCTGGATCAGCCTGTGAAGGACCAAGCATTGTGTATATCTAAAAGCTATTAAATGGTGCATTGACAACATCTCCTTGTCCCTTGTGGTGTTCCAGTGATTGCACCTGTTGAAGCTGGACAACACCATTCAGGGAAAACACCTTGCCAAAATAACTATACCCAGAAAAGCAACAAAAGAGAAGATAAGCAAAGGATCTTGCAGGGCAATCTTGAATTTGGCAATTTAATATGCTGTCCCTGGAGCAGTGGAGGTGGGATGTCATGGGGTTTGTCTTCCAAAGGCATCTTTAAGAGAGGAAGGCATATTTGCAGCCCAGCAGTTTGAGGTTCCCCTTGTTTAGCCCACTTTTCTTTAATGCCACTCATATTTAGCCAATAGGGTAGCTATGGATTGGTGGGTCTGAATGTAGAAATCGGATTGATGGAGGCCTGGTATGGATGGAAACTTCCTTCTGTTTCTTCAACCATGAGATGAGGACTGGGATATAAACTCTTCATTTCAGGGAGCTTGTGCAAATTGCCCTGCTGTGTAAAAGTGCAAAAGCCTAAGTGTTGTTGTGTAACACCACTAGTGTGCAAGAACTTGTCCTGTTTCAGAAAGAGGCATTTCAAGCTTTAGAGAAATCAGAAGGGACAATTTTAGAATAATAAATTTGAAATATGACCTGAATCTCTCATCTACCCATCATGTGTAGCAAGAGCTCATTTTTGTTGCTCAAAAAATATAGTTACCTGCAGTGCAGAGATCAGCACAGTGTCATAATCTTGAAGATTAAGGACTGATGTGTTTTTTACTTCTGTATTTGTAGTTGTGACATTGTGGCTTGGGTGAAACATGCAAGCAACAAACCAGTCTTCATGATTAGCAATATGATGACTGGCTAAACAAATATGTCAAACACACAGATCTAATGAGGCTGGTGCTAGGGAAAATGAGCGTTAAAAAGTTAATTAGGATATACTTTTTAAACGCATTATTCCTTATTACTGCTGGTGTATCACCTGCAATGCCCAGCATGGTTCAGGAAAGGCTGTAGCCAGATATAGATACAGAACATCTGCTGAAGAACAAAGTGTTAGTGTCCTCCGCAGAGCAGTCACACCATACTGAAGGGAGATATGATGCAACAGCAGTAGCCCTGGCTATACCCTCACATGCAGCACATCTTGCATAGGAGTGTGGAGGTCAATACAGTCTATCACAGGAGCCCAGGGCAGCTCTACTTGTCCAAACTTCTAAGGGTAAAATAAGTTTATTTGCAGGTAGCCTTATTTTAACTCTTCCTCTGAAAGGCATGTGGAGGAACACAGTTTGTCCCACAGAGTATAGTTTTGGTGTCGGTCACTTCCCACCTATACATGCATGAGAGCCAGGAGGCACAAGTGCTCCCAGGCACAAGCTTGTTTGAAACATCAGCAGACTTTCCTCTCTGCTCAGTTGTCACATGGGAAGGAGCTGCACAGCAACACACTGCAAAACCACTGCTGTAATAGGCTTTGGTTGTGCTGCATAATGTTTGATCAGGCACGGGTTGGGATAAGTGCAACAAACTAGTTATTCATCAAGGTGATTTTTAGCCTAGTTTATCTAAATCATTTTGTTTGTTTGCTTGACTATTGAATGGAAAAGACTTCTTGGGCAAACATGCCCTTATAGAATCTGTACAAACTGTAACAGGTGGATTAAATCAAGTGACCTTGCTTTTGAAAACCAATAAATTTCTTTGTTCTCCGAAGTGAATTTCACAGATACTCATAAAGCAAAAGATTTAATTAGACAGTCATTTTTGTTAGTTGCTATTTACTGTATATGCAATGAAAAAATAAGCAGTGGATGAGTACTGAAAAGATCCTGCCCTGAGTACTTTCTTAGAAACAAAGCAAAAGGAAAGGTACTAGGCTGCATTTATTACTGGTCTTGTATTTAATTCCATGGGGCTATAACATTTTTTCCCCTGAGTCATGGAGCCTCAAAGCTCTTAATGCTTGGACTTTGCCACAAAGGGAGTGACTGGGATGCAAGTTTCAGCAGCAGTTTTTACAGTTGTTTGGATGATTTCATATGAACAAAGGCTTTTAGTCCAGTTCTCACATCTACTTCAGAGAGGTCACTAAAATGCCTGCCCAGCTCTCTGCTTTCCCTCCAAGAGGTGCATCCAGATTCATGATCACAGATGCAGGCTCTTGATAAGAAACATCTTGCAATAAACACTTCGTGTAAGTTTTGTAATGAGAAGCATTGTTTAATTTAGATGGAGTGCTTTAAACCAGGAAAACTTTTCTAAGATTTTTAGCTGTAACACTAAGGAGATTTAGAAACCCCAGTCAAATCTGAATTTTGTGGTTCTCTACTAAATAGCTTCAAAATCCTGATGTGAAACTTGGAAGGCAGAGTGTGCCTAGACCTGGCACCAGCCTCTGCATGCCAGTTTCTTGCCCAGGGGGACTGCCAGCATGCCTCTGCCCAGAAACCACAGCAGCTCTCACAGAGACCCTGGTGACGTGGATGTGCTCAGGAGTCAGGCTGTGGGTCCCGAGGGAGAGCTGGTTTGTTGTACTCACCCACTTAAATTGGCCTTGCTACCTTCACAGAAGCAACATGCCTTGCTTTCAGAGTAAGCAAGCTGGGAGGTGAGAAAGTGTTACAAGACAGATGGGAAGGTGAGAGCTTCCTCGTGGTTGGAAACAAAGTTCCCAGAGGGTGATGTGAACCAGCAGACTGCAGTACCACACTGGGCTCAGGTCTTGGGTTCCTGGTTAATATTAATTACGCACCTTGCCTAAAACACATCTGCATATGGCTCTGAGCCCACAGACAGGGCGATAAGTTGCATCAGTAGGGGTAGATCCTCAGACTGTTTGGGGTTTTCCTGAATCATTTGTGCTAATAAAATGGGGTATCTATTTCATGGCATTATCATACATTTCTTAAGTCCTGAGAGATCTAAGGAAGACATAGAGAAAGGGTTAAAGGCACCACAGGAAAAGAAGAAGGCTGTGTACCAGAAAGGTGACAACCAGCACAGATTGAAACATCCACTGTCATTTTCTGCTTCAAGCTTCCTAAAACCAGATGTTGAAGACGATTATAACCAGATGTTGAAGACAATTGAAATATAAAACAAGAGGATTGGAATAATGGAAAGAAGAGCTTAAAGAACATTTAGATTAGTGAGATGTGTTCCAGCTTGCGTAACCAGACAAAATTCATCTGCAAGGGCTTAGAGACCCATCCAAAGCCATTTCCAAGGTATTAATAATTACTTTTGAGTAGCTAGGGAATAAGAGAGGAATAGCAGGGGAACACTTAGTACATGCTTTGCACAGAAAGACAAGGAATTTAAACCAACATACCTAATTTTAATTCTTGGAAAGATTGCTGGAAACTATTATGAAATGCTCAATTTATAATCAGGTAAAGATTAGTCAGTGATATGAAACACACTACAGGAATAAACTGTGCCTATTTGTTTCATTTTTCCCTCTTGGGTCTAGTGGTTAAGGGAAACAGACAATTCTAATAGTTTGAACAGTTTTCTGGTGAATATGTTAGGGTGTGCACTAGGGAAACATGGTCTAGACTTCACTGTGAGAACTGAATCCAGCTACCTGATAAATTGGAAGAGTAAAAGCATTGCAAGAGCCACAAAATGTGTGCTCAGTCTATGTCTGACCAGTGTGTGGAAGAATGGATGATGGGGTAAGGAGTGCAGCTAAAAGATATCTCAGTAAAGCCAAGCTGTTAGAACTTGAAAAATATTGGCAGGCAAACTCATGATTCAAAATTATTGTGATGACTAAGAAAAGAACTCTGAAATCCTCAAGACTGGGCAAGTAGAAGAGCAAAGTGCTGCAAGCAGGAAAGGGCAATCAGTGCCCAACTGTGTAGAGATCAACAAAGAAAATTCAAGGCAAAGAGTAGCAAAAAGCTGCCTATTAAAGGATGTTTTGCAGCATTTGAAAATAAAAAAAAAAAAAAAAAAAAACAAAAAACAGAGAAATGGCTTTAAACTACCTATGAAAACACTTGAACTGTAGATTAGAAGAATATCTGTATCAGAGGATGAAATTCTGAAACAGCTTTCTAATAGAGGTGAAAAGGTAAGGAAGCCTTACTGGGTTCAAGATGGCAATGAGCAGTTTCTAGCAAGGACTTACCAGAGCTGGTTGCAGAGCACAGGTCCAGGCTGGGTGCACCAGCAGCTTCCTGGCTAATGTCTTTCATTAAATTCTCTGTGAGACATAGTGGGATGGTGCTGCTCTCATAAGGCTTCAGCTGGAGCTGCTGTGTTCAGCCTTGGGAACCCCACTTTGTGCAAGGCAGAGGAGATGGCAAAGACCCAGGACACAGCAACATGGATGAGAAGTTTGGGAAATACATGAGTATGAGGAGAGACTTGGCTCGTTTGGAATGGAGAAGGCTGGGTAGCAGGCTGGGGACATGGGGTAGCGATCTTAGAGCTGCACAGGAGAGTGACAGAGCAGGCAGCGATCCACAGTTCTCCATATCCCATGCTGAACAACCTCATCTGAAGCAAAGGAGATAGAAATCAGGAGAAAATTGTAAAAATTAAACTGTCAAAATACAAGAATAGCCAAACATTTAAATGAGTTCCTTTAAGTGTGAGACTTCATGTATCCCTCAGCCACGCAGCTGTCAAGGCTGGTTAGGGTTCCTCCCCCAGCAGGAAGGTCCTGCAGTACCTAATCCACGTGGAAGGCATGGGCAGGTTCAGTGGGCTGTAAGACATCCCTTCAGCCTGATGCTTCTGTGAGTCAGTCTCTTTAAAATTAGGGTGAAGGTGAGTGATATACACCTGAAACTATGTCAGTGCCAAGAGGAGAGATCTCAGTGAACTTAGAGTAAATCTTCACCTTCCTCTGATCCCCATAGCTGCATCAGGTAGCATTTTCTCAAAATTTACTCACACATCAGAGGTGTGCAGGCAGTAAAAAATCTAATATACTCTCAGTAACAATAGTACTGCTAATATACTCTGCAATAACATAGTACTGCTTTGACAATTTTCTTTCAGATATAGTTGAAGAATTATTCTATTAGAAATCATTTTCAGAACCACATCAACCTTAGTCCTGCCCAGTACCCAAGGTGTGTTTTTGGTTTTCAGTCTTGAAAAAAATTCTTCTGGAAGGGTAATAATTGCCACGGAAATGAGAGGGGAAAAGGTGATGAGTGTGAGGAAGAGGGCACAGCAAGAGTGCCTATGGTCAGAGTACTCTGCCACTGCCCTCGATAAATTCCCACACAGATGCTAAAGCCTGGAGGGAGGACAAGGTGTCTAGGATTTAACAGTAAATGACTGTCAAGAGAAAACAATTATTTTGCAAGACTGAAACCACACTGGGTGTTAACACCAGATTTCAGAGTGTAATGATCTCTGTTCACTCTCCTAATAAATAAATTTTCGTCATTTAGCCTGCCCTGTGAAGCAGCTCTGACTCGTTGGATCTCTTGAATGCACCAACAAATGTAGTCCCAGATCAGTGACTGCCCATAACTTTGCTGCTCACTCACCATGGCCAGCTTTTTCTGCCTTCAGGAGGTTGTTAATCTGACAACCAGAGCACTGCTACTGGAGCATTTATGAAAAGATTATTCTGCTAATTATTCAGAGGTCATTAATTGGAGGGTTAAGCAAGCACCAGCTCTCAGCTTTGAGCTCCTTAATACTACAAGAGCACTTAACCTTTTTGCAGCCTTTGAAGGGAGGTTTCAGCACCAGCAGATGTGGTTTGTTTGTAATAAATGCAAGTTTCCTCCCTTTTAATCGAAGTTACATTCAATACCACTGCAAGCTGAAGACGTTCCTCCTGCCTTTTCCCACAACATTTTGTGTCAAAAACAGCTGCCCAGGTGATCCTAAATGGGCATGAGTGTCATCCAGAGGCAGAGGCTTCAACCACCCCCTCAAATACAGGTAGGTTTTGCCTGAAAAATGTAGGATTTTCTTACTCCCTAATTACCTCAGGGTTCTGTGGAAATGGAGATGGGCCAGAAGTTACCTGTCAGTCAGGTAGAGGGTTTTAAAAGGCATCATCAGTTCTGAACATGCCCCTCCACTTGTACTCTCACTCGTTGCTTACAATTTGTGGAGAAAAGGGCAAAATCTGTGCAGTGCAGGGCTGATCTGGAGCTGCTCTGCTTCCTTCACCATTTTGTTTAGCCCAGTTGTACAGAGTTGCATCCCAAGCAGCTGCAAAATGTTGTTAAAGATGTGAAAGGAAAAGCTGATACCATACCCCAAAGGAGGTGCCTGTAGGTACAACAGAAGGTGGAACAGCCAAGCTGCAGGTGATAACTAGGCTGTTTTGGGCAGTTGGTCAAATGACACATGGAGAGCCAGGGACCTCACAGAGTTGGTGAATGGACAAGGTGGCAGATGATTTTCAATGGAGATAAAGCAGGTGATGCAGCTAGGGGAAAAATAATCTGAACCATGACAAACACTTGAAACTACCAGTGAGAGAGGCAGGAGGAGAAAACACCAAGACTGGGACACTTCAGTTTAGAGAATAGAAGGCTATGGGAGGATAAGAGCAGGATTCACAAAATCATGAAGGCAGAGGATAGTGTGAAGCAGAGCTGTTAACTCCTCACATCCTGTGTCAGAAGAAGCTGGGATCTCTAGGTAACCAGTGGGAGACTGCATTAGAGGCAGTAAGGTAGTTCTCTGCACAACAGGCTGTGAGCTCCAGAGCTTGCTATCACGGGAGCTGACAGAGGCAGACAGGACCAGAAAGGACAAAAAGGGCCTGAGGAAACCCAGGGACAGCAGGATACAGAAATAAATATGGCAAAAAGAAAAGGTAATGTTAAGGATGCCATCCCTAATCTGTCAGCTAAAGAGAGATGCTGGGGAAGCATAAAGACTGCAGAGAGCAGCTGCTTTTCCTGAATAACATCTAATGCCATTGTGTTTTTGCAGTTGCTCTTAAATTACCAGCAGAGCATGAGCTCAGCCTCCCTCTCTCACTGTGGAAAATCACGTCCCTTGTGACTCAAGTGGTAGGACATTTCTTAGGGACTTCTGTTCTAATTATAAAACTCCCTTCTTTTAGGGAATTGTTAAATTTTACATCTGTAGGTACAGCAGCCTGCAGAAAGTGCAGCTGAAGTAGCTCACATAACAGTCTCATGTGAGTGCCCCCTTCATCACACACAAGTCTTCTGCTTATGATGGGAACCAACAAGCAGAGAGTTCTCAGGAAGAGATACAGACATCTGCACAAAGAGAGTGAAGTCTCCTCCAAACAAAGGATTTAGCCCTGTAGCTCTTTTGCTTAATACAGCTATTGGGTAATTTCATCCTTTCCCCAATTTACAAAGAAACTCAAAAGGTAAATCCTTTTGTTTAAAAACCAGTCCATCTTTTCCCCTTATTTTGTTACATATATGAATTCAATATATATTGCTGGGTAAACTCAAATACATAATGCTGACTAAAGGAAATCTCTGTTTATTTGATAAAGGAAGAAGTTGTTGGTTACAAGGAATGAATTACAGCAGAGACAAGGACTCTAGGTGATAAATGGAGGACTACAGCAGACACTGTGGGTTTGCTCATTCTGTGAGCTGTCTTACCGAGGAAATAGTGTTTAGGCATGCCAGAGAGACTTCCCTGGAGTCAGGGGACTATTTGTCCCCAGACTGACTCTGGCAGCTCTGACTGAAAGCACTGCCTAGGAATCGGTTTGCAGTGGGGTTGTACAGTGAAAAGCTGCATGCCTTGCTTCACTTACTAGGTAAGGCTGAGGTGAAAACCAGCAAGTTTTACTCCAGCAGAGGCTTCAGTTCAAGACTGAAAACACAGCTCCCAAAAAAGGCAACTTTTGAAAACCCATTTGGGGAGATCCCCAGTAGCCAAGTGTAACCCAGCGTGTTTTTGAGTCCCCCTCAGTGACAGGACCCCAGTGGTAAGCCAGTGGTAAGCCAGTGGTGGGTACCTGCAAGGAGCTGGCTGTCACAGGGCACGGATGCTGCACCGGCCTGTGCAGGGCAGAGGCTGCAGCAGCACCTGCACCATTCTCACCTCCATGACAGAGACTCTGGAGCCAAGACCATGTGGTGGAACAGTCTGAGGGACTAGAAAAACCCACATTTTGTTAACTGCTTCTCACAGAACAGTTTGTTCACTCTAAGTGTGCTGGAGGGAGCGAGTCCCTTCTGGAGAGGCACCGAGCAAGGCGCGTGACAGTTTTCCTTATCAACACATCTCTTGCTGTCTGGCCTGAGCCTGACGAGACCCATTGCTCATTAAATCACTGTTTGTCACTAATTCCATTTCCAGCCCTCCAATTGCTAAATATCCCTTCATGCACATATTTATTTGCTCTACAGCTACTACCAGGCCATCAACCCCAAATGCAGTTTGCCCCATATCTGAACTGCAGTCTTGCACATTCATCAATGATGTTTTCAGTTAAAGGGTATAAGTTAAAAACCACTTAACCTCAATAACAAAATTTAAAAAGCAAGTTATGGCTATCTAAGATTTCTCAGCATCTGCAACTCCCTTATTTGCTTATGGAAGACAAAGTCAGGATTGTAAACTTCCTGGCTCTGGCTTGGGAGAAGGTCTTAACCACAGGAGCAGGTGTTCCATGGTAAAAGCCAGGCCTGTCAGAAGCCAAGCATTCGGGGAAGGGTAGGATCAACTGCTCTTTCCATTTTCTAAATGCTTCATCCAATGTTACTGTTTGTAACTTTAAGAGAGGATTTGGAAAATAACCAGTTGTGTCTAAAAAAGGCCTTGAGGATATATCCAAAATAAGAAGACAAGAAAGAGTATGCCAAGAAGTAAAAGGTTTCTATTTAATTTGTTTATGAGCTGTCTATTAACAATAGCTGTGTCGAGGGACATGGACAGAGTTTCCAAGCACACAGAAATCCCCTCTGCCCCTTATGCTCCATATAAGTGGTGGACGAGATTATTTCAGGAGCACTAATTCAAACCCACAGCCTCAAGCCTTCTCACCATCAAACATCCTCATTTTTTCAGTGCCTTTGGTGTGCCATTGACATTATTGATCCCTTTTGTAGGGCAGTGGAGTAGGTCATCCATCCCTCTGCACAGCAAAAGCCCTTTTTCACTTGGAGGGCCTAGTTACAAAGGCCGCCAATGCCTCAGACTTTTTTTTCAAGAACCTTCCCACCACCCCACATGTAAGTCAGGTATGATCCCTGGGCACCAATTTGGATTTACAAGGGACAAGCTCTCCTTTTCTTCCCTCCCTCTGGGTGGAAGGGGATGTTGGCAGTCCCTGGTGGCCCACCAACCACCCTGGTTTGGAGACTATTATGGTCTTTTCACATGGCAGCCTCTGCCAAAAACTCCCACTGCATTTTATTCAGATGCCTTTCCCCATACATAGGACATGTCCCTCTCAACAGGAAGAGGCTGAGATCTTGACACTTCTAGGAGAGGTTTTTGTACCAAGACATAAGCATGATCTGCTGCAGGTATTCCCACCAGTTGAGCAAATCACACTGCACCCTGGCCGCTGGCAGCGTGAGGGGCCTTTTCTGCCACTGCTACCCAGCTTCGAACCCACTGAAGCCCAGAGAGCCGAGCCCATGCAGCACTGTGCACCTAATGATACCACAGGGGTAACCAGTGCAGGCAGCAGCACCAGCAGGGGTGGTCATTCCTGCCACAGGCACCCAATGCCAAGCAGAGTTAACAGAGACCAGCAGCTTTGACACTGCCTTTTTCCTTCTCACCCTTCAGTGTGATGAAAAACATCTCTAGCTCTTCACCTTTTTAAAGCAGCTATGCTAATGCAAAGCCAGTCTACCTATTGCTCCCACTTCAGCCAAAGAGGATCTACACTTGCTCTGCAGCATCTGCCTCCAAACTCCTTGGCACTGCTCTGCTGAAGGGGTCTTGTGTCTCTCAGCACCCTCCAGACATTGCAGATAGGGTCACAAAGAGTGTGTGCCTCAGTTCATCACCTCAGGGTTCTCTCTTGCCCCAAGCAGCTGATTAGCAATTCTCCAGCAGCAAAACTGCACTGCCACATAAGCCAGGTTTAGATGGTGATCCTTTAAACAGGAATGATCTCTGTCAGAACAGCTTTCTTAAATCCTGAGAGAGATGCTACTACTTGCACTTAATTGTTTTTCTGTGTATTAGCTATTTAATGGTATTAGCATAATATATGCTCCTATTTACAGAGGAAGCTTTTATCTTTGTGCCTTCACAAAAAGGGGTTCAATTAATTAAAAAAGGAGGACGGATGGGCTTGCTGTGAGGATTTGAATGTAAATGCACTAGCAGATGCCTCCTGATCCTCCCAGCAGAGTACATCACTTTTAATAAACTCAGAACAGATGGCTGATTGTGGTGTCAGAGATGATATGTATCAAAGTGCTCTGCACTCCTCTCCCAGCCAGCTCTGTCCTCAAGCCTCAAAATCCAGAGGGGTGAATCCTCACCTGCAGCTCTCTGGCAAAGTTCCCTTCACTCAGGGTTGCTGTGCTTACTCATTGCAGCTGCAGAGTCCTGCCAGGGATGTGCAGGGTTTCTGCTTGGTGAGTCCTGTGGAAATGTGACCGAGGCACTTGCTGGAATGCAAAGCCCCTAGTTTGATTAATTAGGCTGCACAAGAAGCAGCAAGAGATAAAGCGTAGCTAGTTAAAAGTTTATGTGTTCCTCTCCCTTCTCTTCTGTGGGAGCTGGGTCCTCCTGACTGCAAGCAAGAAAAGCTTCTCTTAGTTCAAAAAGGTGTTGCTTTGAGCCAAGTCTGCAAGACTGAAGTGACCTCTCTCTGAAGCATTTGGTGTATCAAAATTGCCACTAAAACTGATTATGTGTTCACCTTATCTCTTGAGCAAAAGACAGGATGAGGAACCCATTTAAAATAGGAAAGTGTTAGAATATCAATCATCAGTGTTTTCTTGGGTCTTTCCTTCCTAGGTCCCAGAGCCCTCTACAAAGAGGATTTTGTCCAAGAAGTAAACTGAGTTACAGCAAAGTTAAATGTATTGCAGTGGTCATGTGGGGAGGAAATAGAAAACTGAGCATAGAAACCAGGTCCCCAAGCTTTTATCACAGGCTGAAACATTTCCCCAATTCCTCATGCCTGTTACATAACTCATTGCTCCCTTTGCTGGTGCTGGTTTCAGCCAAACAATGCAATGAGTCTCCTGACTGTTTCACACCTATTTGCTGCCCGATGCTGCTGCCACCTGGTCTGGCTGCTGGCAGTCATTGTGGGAGCTGCTGGCTGGCAGGGGAACAGTGGCAAAGTCTGAGTGACTACTGGAAAGGAAAATGAGCTGTATGATTCACTGGAAAATAGAATGCAATTTTCTGACAGTGGGAAGATGGGTTAAGTAGGTCTTTCCCTGGACTAGGAGGGCAGAATATTTGTCTTGAGAGACTGTGCAGCTCAGGTGTTTCTGGCAGCTGTTTCAAAGACTACAGAGGGAATTAGATTAACAGACTGACTTCTAGGTATCTTTACCATCTGCATCTCAAGCGATGTAACCAGAAGTAAATGCAGACCTAATTCCATAAAATGAGTTAGGTCTTGTGAACAGTGTTGGAGATGGGGGAAGTCCAGGATGCAGTGAGCAAAATTTCCAATGTGAAGTCCTCATGAAGATAAGGCTGACACTAGAAGCTGTGCTGTGTGCTCAGGGAAGGAAATCTGGCCTTGGTGCAGCAAGCAGGAAGACATGGGAGAATGAAATACTAAGCAGAAAATAAAGATCTGTGCTGAGACTGCTATTTAGCCAAAGCACAACAGAAACTCATGGGGATATTCAGCAGGAGGGATGACAGAGTGGCAGAGAAGTCTCTTGGAGATGGTGATGTATCTGCAGTTTTAAAGTCCTAATCTGGGTCCCTGTTTACACTAAAAACCTTCTGCAAAGGCTTGGATGAGCCATATTGTGTCTTTGCACCCACCCTTCTGTAGGTTACAGGGGACACCTATGGCAGGCAAGCTGTATAGAGGCACATCTGAAGCTAAACATTAAAGCAGATGAAAATTGTCTGGTGTTGGTGAGGATGGTGTGAAGGCATGGTGTTCAGGTTAAGTGTGGGATGCAATTGAGCCCTTTGGAATTAAAATCAAAGAACAGGGTCAGGGGTTCTAGAGAAAATTGGATGGATAGAAGGGAGAAGGCAAATAGCATATCAGGCAGGATATTCTGGAGAGGAGAAAAGAAAACATAGATAATGGGCATTGTTTAAAGAAATAGAGAGGTTTGAACGCTCTTGTCCAACATCTCAGTGTGTGAGTACGACACAGTCCTTGGCCAGTACAATCCCTTGGTATCTCACAACATCCCACAGCACTGAGGATAACCATCAGCCTGTCCTTCCCATTGCACTTCAATTCATCTCTCCTATAAAACTCCATGCCCTCTCATTTCTTGTTCAAAAGTAAAATATTATTGGATATTGAAGGTGTGAAATTAAGATAATGGCAGTGTGATTGATATTGGGGACGGGTGTAAAAATACTTCAGAAAACACAGTCTCTGCCAATAAAATGAAGTCTTTGCTGCTGGATGAATGTCTGTCTTGGTAAATTCTTTATTTTAAGCATCCATTTATTACTGTGGGAGGGACCATTGGCTATAAGCATTCAGTGACTACAAAATTAACTTTCACATGAACACAAACTCATCATTCAGCAATAATGACCCAAAGAAAAGTTTCAGCTGAATCCATGCAAGAAATACAGCAGTGTCCTCCCAGGATGTTAACAGGAATAGAAACACTATGCAAGGTCACCCCAGTAATATGGAGGAGCTCTATATTTTCTTGAAAAAGCACCTAACATGTATCTAAGGGTTCCAAAGTCTATTACTCCTGCTAAAGCAAAGAACCTGTTCCTGGATCATTCCAAAGTCCATGTGAATCCTATTGAAATCAGGAGTGTGTGTAGTTTAACAAAACAAAAGGAGATAAAATATGACAATAAGGTTCTTGCTATTCACCTGTTGATCTTTGCAGTACAGGTCAATATTCCAAGGTAATTTCTGGTGCCAAAAGGATGCTTCTATTATAAAAGCTGAAAATGAAAATATCAATACCCCTCAAAAGTGCAGAAGCACCTTCTCTTGATGGGTGACACAAAGTGAGGCACAGGGTGGGTGTCAGCCTCTGGGTTGGGTAAACAGAGCAGTGGCAGATCTGAGCCAAGTCTCCAGCTCACTTTTACTTACTGCCATCATTGCCTTGTTTTGTGGTGGTTTTATTTTACCCCCGAGGACGTGACTTCTCTAATTAGCTTTTTTTTGTTATGTAGGAGTGATACATAAAGATTTCTTTTCTCGTCTCTGGCTAAATAGAGGATAACAGCTTCGCTAGACAATTGAGTACTCTTGCAATCAAGTAGCAATACATTGTCTCCGGGGGGATTTCCTTAACCACAGAACACAAGCAGCTGCTTTAATTGTGCCATGCTTGAGGCCCACTGCAGGGGCAACCAGGGCCACTGCTTTTCCTGACAGCATCTTCAGTGCAGCGCAGGAGGAAGCTGAGTGCTTAATTCCCCTGTTACAGTGTGGATTTCCAATGGGCCCCTCTGCTTAGCCATGGCTTCCAATTAATGGAACTACTTTCAGAATATGAAAAATTCATTCCTTTGCTTAAGTCAAGGAAAAAACCCCAGAAGACTGATGGTTTGAAGCACTTGCATGCAAGGTTTTAAAATAAAATAAAATAAAAAATAAAATAAAATAAAATAAAATAAAATAAAATAAAATAAAATAAAATAAAATAAAATAAAATAAAACTGGAGTGACTGGGATACCCAAGAGCGTGTGAATTAAGGTCAGGACTGAATTCTTGATTCTCTTTGTGGCTATTGTACACTGTATACCTGCTGTTTATAAACAGTTAATAAATCATCATAGATGCAATAAGCATGTTAGAAACATAAGTAGCCTGTGGTCCAGATGGTTATAAACATACCAGGTGATGGTGGTAGAGATGGTCTTCAGCACAGTCATAAATAGAACTGATCAAAATATGGAAAAGTGTTTCTGCTAAATATTTCAAAGTTGTTTTCAGTTCAAATGTTCTGAAAAATGCATTCTTATATTTAGAAAAGTTTGAAAAAATATCCCGTTTAACTTCTGCTTTCATTTGTTAAAACCCAATCAAAATAGATGTTGACAATTTGTATAATTATCAAAATCCATGTAAAATATGCTGCTAGTGAACTTTCAAGGAGGGAGCTGCTTTGCTCTGTGAGGCACTGATCCCGCAGAGAGTTTCTACAGAAATTATTTGTAGCATCTATATCATTGTCAGGCTTGTACCTGTTTCTCCACACTACACAAGAAATCTAAAGCAAGTGATGTCTGTATCTATATATATCATTGCTCCTATTGCTCTAACTTCTCAAATATCAGTTTATATTATCAGACTGTAGCATCACCTGTCACATATTCCATAGCTTCAAAACCAGAAAGGAATATGGTTTTGTCTACTGAAGTGGACAACAAGCAGGTGGTGTTAAGCCAAAATATATCTCTGAAAGTATAGAAGAGTTCCCAGTCAAATATGCTGATTTGTTACAGTTTGTTTCAAATAGGAGGAGGTTCCTATTAAGGTTGTGCTGAACAGTGTGACCTGCAGCAGATGTGTACAGATCAGAGTGAAAGTGAGTAATGGTATGTCTGCAACAGGGCTGTGTAGGGGAAAGGGTGCTCAGGTCCTTCACATGGGCCCCTGCTTTCATATCTGTGAGGGCTGGAGGAAGTTGTAGCTGTCATAAAGTGTAGTTTAGGCTTATTTTTTGCAGCAGAACATTTCTCACACAAAAATACAATGGGAGACAGGAACTATCCTTCCCACGAGAAAGGTTGAGAAATTAGCCCTCACCACGAAAGGACAAATCTGATGGGAGAAAGGCCCTGCCTCAAAAGTAAAGGGAATTCTGGGAAGAGCACGACTTTCCAGCTCCCAAGTGAATATAGTAGTGATATTTGTCACCAAGAAAGCTTATTTGTTGACAACTGACACACCCAATCCCTTGTACTATATACCACAGAGACAGCTGTGTGGAGAGACAGTCCCTTGAGGCTTTGCTCCTCCAGAAGTTTTCTGCACAGATGATCCTGAGCCCAGGGACAACCTGGGAATAAGCCAGACAAGCAACAAATATTCTTCCCAATGGCTGGCATGGCTGAGGAAGCAGTGGGAACCAACCCTCTAGTGGCACTTGGAACAAGTCTGTAGCAGATGGGCTCTTTGACAATTTGGGCTCTTTTATACACAGTTCTGCAGGTCTTTGACTGACCTCTGCTATGTGTGAACCCCAGTCATACAGAAGTCTGCTTCAAAATAGAAACTATTTCACTTTCTTATGAAATATCACATTAGATGAGTCGTGTTGCTTAGCTGGCTATTTGCCTTTGTCCAATAATGGACACGTCTAACACCACAGGAAACATCTGTATGACCAAGTAAATCAAGTTGAAAAGGAGCAGGAGGTTTCTAAAAGCCAAGAAATTCACACATCCTTGAAGGAAGGGCCAGAAGTACTTAACTTAAGAGGTCATCTCCTGCAGCAGCTGAGAAGAGCACCAATACATGGCTCTCCCTGTCCTAGCATAAGGCAGATGTTTAGGCTGCACTTAAGCTAATAAGGACATAGATGCTGCAAAACCAGCATAGGCAACAGGAGAATCACTTTTGCATGTGGGTCACAACAGTCCCATGCAACACTACAGGCTTGGGGCAGAGTGGCTGCAAAGCTGCCCTGCAGAAAAGCTGCTGGTCAGTAACAGCTGAACACGAGCCAGCGTGTGCCCTGGTGTGGCCAAGAAGGCCATCAGTACCTTGGCCTGTATCAACAATAGTGTGGCCAACAGGACCAGAGCAGTGATTGTCCCTTTGTACTTGGCGCTGGTGAGGCTGCACATGGAATCCTGTGTTCAGTTTTTTCCATCCCCAGCAAAGTAGAAAGTGTAGTTCATCCTGAGACCTTCCCTCAGGCAGTTAGTAGCAGAGACTGAGTCTGAACTCACCTGAGTACAAATGGAGAGGAGGTCTCTGCAAGGTCAGCAGTGGTCAGTGGCCCAAACTCTTCTCTCCAAACAGAGCAAACTGGGAGGAGGCGGGGGGTAGGAGGCAGAGAACTTCTCTTCAAATCCCTGAATTTTCTTTGTAGGGCTCATCCTACCATATGGAGGAGTCTGTCTGGACCATTTTATCTGCAGAGAATATGGATGAGCTGGGCTCAGCAGAGGCCTTTACTGCCCTTGAAGGTCCCTCATGCTACTGTTCCCTTGCCCTGTGAAGGTAATTGCTGTTCCCAAGGACAGACACTGCCAACCCCTGCTCTCCTGGGAGGAAAAAACATTGGTCAGGTAAGAAATCTGAGCTCCTGCAGGCTGAAGAAAAGCCCGGTAACAGTAATTTAAGATTCTGTGGCTGTTCCTCAAACTGCTCTGTTCTGATGTTCTGTAGCAATTTAATACCTGAAAGGTTACCTCCTCCTGTTCTTTGCTTAGTACAGAAGGAAAAGGCTTGCTTTGCCTGGAAAGAGAACATTCATTAACTAGCATTAACTTGAAATTTGGTGTTCAAAAACTGCCTTATCAACAGAACATCTGAGGTAGGAACCATCTGCACTGCAGACTGGCCAGAGCTCTGCTCAGGCTCTGTGAAGAACAGCCTGACCCAAACCAGGGTGAGCAGATGAAGGAAAGGAACCAAGGTGTCAACTGAGACCAACAAAGTCACAGAGAGAGTCTTTGTCTCATCCAGGCTGAGTAATTTGCCTGATACAGGCTGAGACAACTCTCTACTACTGACTTACTGCTGGAGCATGTCTAAAACCTCCAGATACCCTCCCTATCCTCTCCATAACGTCTTCTATATGAGGGAATAATTGATCTTGAAGGATAATGACTCCTGAGACATCTCTGTATGGTCATTTCTAAAATGAAAACAATTTTTTTCACATATCACCAGAAAGTTTCTGGGTCACTGAGTGAAGACTAAAAAAGTCCTAGTGAGAGCAGGATACACCAGAATCTCTTTGCATTACATCATAGGTAATTATATGCTATGGGTAATTAATCTGTGGGAATTACTGGCTAGTAGCCAGGTTTAAAGGAGCCACATGAGAACCAGATGACTGGGATTGTTTCTCTCAGAAAGGAGATGAGTAAGGAAGAAATGTAAATATCCACAAAACCCTCATGGACTAGGGAAGAGAAAGAGCTTTTGTCTTTCCCAGCTTTTAGCATCAGAACAAGAGGCAATTTTAAAAGAACGTATGAAATATTTGTGCCATGTTTAAGAAAGCTGTGGCACTTAATGCCATAAGAAGTCCTCAGGCTGAGGAAGGTGCCAAGTTTGAGGAGAGACTGTTCAGAGAGACAAACAAACTAGCTCCTTTTAATTAGCTCTAAAACACTGTGGAGCACAGTAAAATGAATATCAGGGCCAGTGCCTAGTTTTTGGGAGGTTTGGATGCTGGCATTCAGCCTGACACACAGGTAGGAAGAGGGCCTGTTCCCACCCCAAATCCTGTCCCTGCCTCTGGGGGAGTGCCCAGAGTCTCTGGCTCCCTACTCCAACCCCAAATGGCAATCGCTGTGTCCTTGTGCTTCATATCTCCAGGTAAATGGTTCTAGGGATGTTGTATTGCTGCTGTTCAGAGAATAATATTCTTGGGGCACAGCAGTGCCCTGGAAGTCCTTAAGTCTGGCTTCTGTAAACACTTTTGGGGACAGAGATATGTAGGGAGCAGGATGCTCACACCTTTCCTTCATTCTGCAACAGCAGGAGGGCAGCAGGATGTGTGTTCAGTCATCCTTTCAGTTCTTCAAGTGTATTAATTCCAATGGGAGCTAAGGGATATCAAATAAAGCATCCCAAATGGGAGATGTTCATGTGTTTCATGATTCTAAACCTTACTACTGGTAAAAAAAAAAGTTCTTTTAATTATAATTGCTTTTTTAATTAGAGATTTTGTCATTTGTCTCTATGAATTGGGAAACTTAGCACAAGTGCATGTAACTTACATCTCAAAAAAGACCCTTACCATGGTCATGTTTGATCAAGAGAGGAACTATGGCCTTATGGGCAGCCCAGGAGAGCCACATTCCCCTTTGCCTCACTTGGTGTTCACTGAGCATCTGGCCTGGAGTGGACAGACAGCTTGGGTATATAAAGGAAGAGGGTGAGGAATAAAATTAATCTCTACAAATTATACCAGGCAGTTACCCAATGTTCAGAACCTTGGATGATGCTGATGCTGTTTGAGGGTCTGTGTGTTGGCTGTGAGTTGCTGGCAGTTTGGAGGTCAGGATGAAATCTGGGTTGCTGGCAGCCTAGACCTTAGCATTGAGTGGATTTAATTGTGGCATGGGAAAGCAAAGAAGAGGAAAAATACCTGCAAAATATCAAGATGTGGTTTGAGAATTGCCAGCACGGAGAGAGATATCAGTCACCTATCAAGACTCGAGTTAAGGTGTGTGAACAAAGACTTTTAGCCAATTTAAAATAATACATGTGCATATGGACAGAGACAGAGACTATAAAGAGTTAAGGCTTCTGTTAAGAGGGGCTCCTTGGGCTCTTGGGCCTCTGGGCTTGCTTGCTACTTGTGGTATTAGTTGTTAATGAAGTTGTTACTTGCCAGCAGTTGGAGTACACCTCAATTCAGACTGCCGCATGGAGGCAGCCCGGTGGGCTTATGGACCTCCAGATGAGGAGTGCTGCTCCAAAGACCTCAGTCACTCTTGTCACTATTGTTTTTCTCTTAACTCTCATGAACCTTGCTAGTGCCTGCAGGTCAATAAATAGGACTATATGGCTCCAGCTTCAGAACTAAGTAAACAGTGTAAATTATGTTCTCATGAGCTTGTATTAAACCAGCTTAGAACTTAGAGAATTGCTTCATCTTACTGAATATGTAAATAAGCATGACACAAACTTTTGTTGTCACAAGTCAAATAAAACCATGGCCACGGGAACAATCAGTAATTTCCTGAGGAGGCTGTTTGAGATCACTGTTCAGAGAGAACCTCTATCTCCATATCTCTTCTTACAGATTCAGTGGGGCTCACAGAAATCAGTGAGGAGTTTCTGCAAGTGACAGGTAAACTCAACATGGCATTGGAGAGGTATGACATTTTCCAGATTGGTGTTTGAATAATGTTTAGAAAAATTGTGTTGAGATCCAAGCTATTTGTAAGGGTGCCCAGATGGTATTCTGTGATTGCTACAGGGAGGTCTCTTCTCCCAACAGGAAACATACTCCATCTGCCCCAGTTAGAGCTGTGCAAGTCAGGCAAGGATGAAAATGGATAGGCAGAGCAATAGCTGCTGTTGGGATTGGGCACAATGATGGGCTTTTCTTATGGGGTATAAGTAAACCCTAAAACAGAAAAATCAATTAAGTTCAGGCTGGTGCAAACACAGTCTAAGACAACCAAACCAACTCAACATCTATTTGCCTCTGATCTGAAAAAGAAGCTGCCTTTTACCAGCATAGATGGGTTTTCACAACAGCAATCTGAACTTTGAAGCTCATTTCTACTTACAGGCAGACAAGCAAGTCTTGGACGAGGGAACTGAGAGGAAAGTGTGACTGACTAACATGTGGGAAAGAAGAAAAGGTGTGATGTGGGGGTTTTAATACACTGCTGCTATTTTGGCAATGAGCTTACATTCAAGTTTTTCAGTCAAACAGTTATCAAGTGATTTGCCTGTTTTTTTAGTGGTCTTTTTGGTTAGGCTGTGGGTAATAGCTCTGCCTTGGCTTCAAGCCTTTTTGTTATCTTCATGAAAATGACACTTTTCTTCTTTATGAGCTTGAGTTCCCAGAACTGTAAAATCACTACAGTCTGAGATGCAGCATCAGTGTTACCAAGCACAGAACACTGGTGGGTTCTTAACCCAGTTTTAGCCAGGAAATTAGAGAACAAAGCTCTCAAAGTAGCTCAGAGCTGTGCTCAAGGTCCTTTGGTTTTAGTTCCTGAATTCTGAAATAAAATTAAAATAAAAATTTCCTTTTACGCATTAACTGAGAATAGCACTTAAGCCACATGATCTCTAAGAAAATGACCTTATGCATAAGAGGATCATATATCAATATGGCTTCTCTGCTGACCCTCTTGGTCTCTCAGCTCAGAGCACAGATATTGCAAGAGTGCTGGGTGTCTGCTCCCATCCATCCACACATTGCTGTCTTCTCAAATCACTTACAGGTTAGGAAGGCAAGTATCCTTTTCCCATCACAATAACTCATCTCTTTGTCCATCTGCACATGTTATGTTAGTGTAATGATTGCAGGTGGGTAACGGTATATGGCTCTCCACTTTCCCACCAGACTTCATGGACCAGAAATTGTGCAGCTGTAAGGAAAGATGGAATTGTTCTCTATAGACATCAACAACTTTTTTATAAGGCTGGAAGTGATCATAAATGTCCATCTGCATTTACCTTGCCACCCACTGAAGATCTACTTCTATACTCCATATAATAAACCACAAACTACTTCAGAGACTTACAAACTTGCTCTTTCCTTGAAGTCTGTTGTGGCAGAATGCCTTCCACTTTTTTATTTGATCATTTTGCCTTTTGACATAAGTCTTTCCCTAACATGCTCTACAGTGACGGTTCCTAATATAGCTGTGCCTAACAAGACAAATTTCAATAGCAGAAGTACTGATTGCTGGATGAACAGTTTCACATTCATTTTCCTGGGCAAAAAATAGAAAAATTCATCATCCATCAGGTGCTATTACAGTGAGAGAATGCAGAATATACCTGGAAAACATTTACTTTCTCCTTTGCAATGAACTTTATGTATGCAAGATGACAACTTGAGAGAGAAAAAAAGTAGTGATGGGCATTACATATCCTGGCACATTTCTTAAAAAGAAGCCCCAGGGAAGAAAAGGGCTTCATATAAGAAATTGGATTAGGATTGAGATAATTTATTGCCCTAATAAGATCAACATTTATATGTAAGGATGAATAAATATTGACTAGGAAAGCATAGATTGATAAGGAAATCAATCTGTTTCTCTCTTAGGATTACATAGGAATTAACAAAGCTAATAATGTTCAGTATTTCAGATTCAAAGACAAATGCTCTGATGTATCCTGAAGGACTGAATATTGTATATGTATATGACCTGCACCCCTCCTTGCCCGACAAACAATTCAACAACACACACAGCACACATACAGAGAAAAAGGAAAGGGAAAGGGAAAGGAAAAGGGAAAGGAAAAGGAAAAGGAAAAGGAAAAGGAAAAGGAAAAGGAAAAGGAAAAGAAAATGCAACAGACAAGGGAAACTTTGATATTGTATCAGTGGCCTTCTACAATCCAAATGTGCCTTTTTTTGCATTTAAATCAGATAAATATCAGGACATTTGGGAGCACAATTCCATGTGCACCTGGAAAGAGAAAGGGGAAACTTATAGTGCAGTCTGTACTCCCTGGTCTCATAGAAAAGTTCTTGTCATCTTGGGCAAGAGGACCAGCGATGACCTCTAAGGTTCTCTCTAGTTCCTTGGGTGCAGGACTCCCCTATGAACAGAGTGAGGGAGGATGGGTAAGAAGGACAGTGCATTTTTCTGAATTTTGTTTTCTAGTCTAAGTCCCTGGCTTTTGTGACCTCTCAAATTGCTTGAGGGATAGCACAGAATAGGTAAGCTGCTATTTCTAAAGAAACATTTTCCTAAAGAAGCACTGGATTCACTTTCAAAAGGGAATCCAGCTGACTGACGTGACAGGTGCTGCATCCAAAGAATAGAAAGCCATTTTTTCAAGAGCAGGGAAATGTTTATGACCCAGAGAATGGTACAGTTTGTTACTGCTTCTGTCTCCCTGGTCAGTGGAAACTGCCAGCCAGGTAATCTTAGTTACTTCAACTATGGAGTGTAGGGTGTGGCTACAGATTGTTATGAAACACTGAACACAGGGCAGCAACCTATGAAAATTTGCTTTTAGAGTCACAATGGCTGGGCAACAGATGCACCAGCCTTTGCTGGTTACCTCTAATGATATCCTGCTAACAGGTGTTTCATAACAGCAGGGACTTACCCTGTCTATTGGCAAACCCATTTTGTGATGACCGGTTCTCTGGCTCTTGACCCCTCTGACAGGCACCCCTGTCCTCTGGAGGTGTTAAACAGGCATCTAAGAATTTCAGCACCTGTTTAAACGTCCGTGGTCAGTGACAGACAAGGGGATCCGAAGAGGGCAAAACCACCTCCAGGTGGCAATGCTGGGTGGGACACGAGGTGCCTGTCACGTTCGACTGCCGGCACATAGAGAGAGGGCATGTGCACAGGTGCTGTAGATTGCCGGAGTCGGCTGAGACGCTGGAAAAGCGATATCCTGGAAACACAGCTCAACTTTCCTATGCCAGGAGAGTGGGAGAAGGTGGAGCAATTGGTGCCTGACACCTTCTGGTGGCACCCTTTGTGGGGGCAGCAGGGGAGGTCGGGGGGATGCTGGCGAGTGGCCGCTCCTCCGACACCTGGCGGGTGATGGAGGCTCTCGGGAAGGAAGGCTGTGTGCGACGGGAGGGGGGAGAGGAGGAGGTGGCTTCCTCCTGACGCCATTTCCGAGGGCTGAGATATATAAATGAGCCAGTTGCTGCAGTGCCCCATCTGGGATCTTCAGCCAGGTCACTGGCGCAGATACACACGCCGGTGCTGGTCTCCCCTCAGCACTTCGCCTGGAGCCCCCACGCCACGACAGATTCACCCTCAGCCCCTTTCTCCCTCCCTCCATCCCGTCAGCATCATGAGCCGCCCAGGACTGCTCGCCGTGCTGCTCCTGGCCGTGCCGGGTAAGTGGCACTGGGCTGGGGTCCGTGTGCCCCGGCCCGGCCCCTCCGACCCACGGGCAGCGCTACCCCCCCGGCCCCGGCTCCGGCCCCGCTCAGCACCGCGGACAGAGACAGGCGGCCCCGTCAGCACCGCGGACAGCGGCGCCGCAAGGTCACTGCCGTCCCGGGCCCTTGCCTTGTCTTGCCTTGCCTTGCCTTACCTTGTCTTGCCTCGCCTTGCCTTGCCTTGCCTTCCCTGTGCGGGGCACAGAGCACACATCCAGCTGCTGCTCCTAGATTACTTACTTCTACCAGAGAAAGATGTCCCTCTTTTCCATTCACATTTTTAGCAGGACAGTAATTGTCTGCTCATCTTCCAGATGAGATGAATAACAAGTTCTCTTTCTTTCTCCCCTCTTCCCACCTTACAGCCGTCTCCCTTCCTGTGACAAATGACATGAATAAAGACGACACTAAGGTAAGGATGGGCCAGTAGTTGAAGGGTCAAATGAAGAGAAGGATGTGATGTTTAACCTCCAACCAGCTGGTTGGCTTTGAGCTTCTTCTGCACCCGAGGAAGTCCCTCAGGATGCACCAGAGGGGTTGGACAAGCTTGTTTAGCAAGGAGATGGAGGCTGGGTCCTCCTACTTTCAGCTTTTCAAAGCTCCGCACAGGAGGTGACTCAGGAGAGAGTTGGGGGAGATGTGATTCAGAAACAGGCATTGCTAGGACTGTGTGTTTGGGGGTGTACACATCTGTGTCTGTATGTGTGTGGTGTGTTCCTGACACACGCATGTTCCGGAAAAATAGACAACTGGTCCACTTGGCTTGCTAATCCATACTCAGCTGCTGCTCAGCCTGTCTGGATGGCTACGAGCAGTACGGGACTTGGCTGACCTCTCCAGCCCTCCCTTATAGGCTTCCGTGCATACATCTGTGTCATGCCCTCTGGCACTTAGAGCTGCACGTCGCAAATGTGTGCACTCCCAACAGGCTCTTGGCATCTAAATGCTTGGATAGGTGGGTTTGCCTGTGTTATCTGTGACAGACACCATCCCTCTCACCTCCTCCCTCCCCATCCTTCAGGATGAGCCAATCGCTTGGCTGCCTAAATTAAAACTTCTACAGAAATTCATGTCCAGAAAGGAAACTCCAGGCTTTTTCCTCTTGCTTCTTGAAACATTTTGTGTTTTGAAATCTTCTAGCCACAATATGTTTTCTCCCCTGGCAGCAGTAGGGGAGGACACAGGCTCCATTTCACGTTACCTATAGGATGTGTGCTGTGAGCAACACCTCCCTGTTTCCTGTCAGACGTGCCTGGGCCTGGAGAGCAGTTGCTTTGTTAAGACTTTTAGCCTGCTTAGCCCTTGCTGGGGCTGAGCCATGAGCTGTGAGACACCGGATGCCTTCCCCAGGCTGTGTGCTGCTAACTGAGGAAGGCTACCCAGGATAGACACTTCCCCTTCAAATGGACATGCCAGAGTGTGATGCTTACTGGGCATCTGATGGGACAATCCATTAATTCCATGATTTTCCCTGTAAGAGCTATTCCCCAATATATTCTATGTGTAAAAAAAGGCACTTTTGTGCTGTTGATGGAAATGTTTCCACCAAGGGAGGATTCCTTCCCAAGATTGCCCCCCACTCTGAGTATTACACTGAAACATACCCTATCTGAGAGCAAAATCAGCTTTCTTTTGAATTTGCTGCAATTGGAGGGAACCATTAGGGTTTTTCTGCCTTCATCATCCTCTGAGACACAGCATTTCTGTGAAGGAAGTCCTGGTCTTGCAGGACAGATCCATGCAGGGATATCATCACATGAATACAGCAATGAGCACTGCAGCTTTTTCTACACACCATGCTCTGTGCCACCAGCATTTGTGGGTAGCTCAGGGCTGTGTAATGGGTGGTCAACACCTGCAGGCCTTTCCTGGGCAGTTCATCAGACTTCCCTTACACCAAAGGCTTTCCATAGGGAGTTGAACATGACCAAAGCATTTAAAATGTCTCTGGTGTTTGCCCACTATTGTGAAGAACACTATTTCCCACTTAGAACCACACATTTCAGAAGGGCCTTATCATAGCTGAGCTCAGAAGTCTGTCATTGTAAGGACATGATCCTTTGGAGATTTCTGTGTAGGGACATTGTGATCTGCTCTTAAGGATCTAGTTACATGCTCATGGTTAGATGATAGCTATGGCAAAAATCCAGTCTGAGTTTCTGTACTGGATTAATTACATTCATTTGGAAAGGATCTCCTCCATTTCCTGGTGCAGGCTATTATTTCTTGACCTTGTGAAGCCTCACTCTGCAAGACTTGTTCTTACAAAATGACAAGGAGAGTGTAGTGGAATGACTGAATTCTTCATTTCATTACCTTACAAAGTTCCTCCCCAGAGTTGACTGTACTTCTGTGGTGACTGATGTGGTTTTTTGTGCTTGAACAAAGACCTTAAATCAGCTTAGAAGTCTTCAAAAAGCTTGAATAGAATATATCATTGAACCAGATCCTTATTTCTCATGCTGAGAAAGTCCTTAATTCTGAAGTTGCATCAAATACTGTTGCAATAAGTGGGTTCAGAGGTTGGGAAATGTGGGAAGGGAGCATCAGAACCTGGTATTTTTCTATTTAATTGTAGAGTGAGTTGACTCAAAGTCATCTAAAATCAGTTTTATTGGATTGCTTCTGGTATAGGAGAGTGATCCTAGGGAAATCCTCCTGGTTTCTTTTTTTAGATCTTTTCTATAACATTTTTATTCCATCAGGCAACCCCTTCAAACTCATAGGAGTTCAGCATTTTATGGGTTATCTGTAGAAGCAGAATTGTCTGCTTACACAGTAGACTTACCCATTGCAGCTGGTCAATGAATATATCCAATTGCTTGAATGAACAGCATTGTTGATGACTGGGAATTGCTGACTTGTGT
Source organism: Pithys albifrons albifrons (assembly GCF_047495875.1). Classification (NCBI taxonomy): domain Eukaryota; kingdom Metazoa; phylum Chordata; class Aves; order Passeriformes; family Thamnophilidae; genus Pithys; species Pithys albifrons. The sequence goes on along the minus strand of NC_092463.1, from coordinate 16,590,768 downwards.
TTAATTTCTACTGCAACCACTGCACTCTGCTCTCCTGAGAATGGTACATTGTGAGGGAGGTCAGGGCTCTCAGGGCTGCCTGCAGAAATCATCAGGAGAATGAGGCACAGTGAGTGATTCTTTTGCTCCCAAGGCTTACATGTATTCTTGTTTTTTTTCAGTTTAGCCTCTTTTTTTTCACAGGCAGTTGTGAGCCTCGAATCCTTCCCAGGCTGCTTTATAAATAATCATCCTTTTGAACTAGGCAGCCTGATTCCTACACTATAAACCAGCACCAGGCTCTAGTGAATGCTTCTCTCCTGTGTGACCATTTGGGTTTATCCTGATCACACATTAGGGCTTCCAGTGGTGTGTCTTGGTGTGGCAAGGATGTCTTCACACTTGCTAGAGGTGCCACATTGCCTCTCCTGCCACACATACAGCTCTGGGATCCCTGCAGTATCAGCAGTGCTGCAGTTGCATGGGTGAAGAGTTAGGCCTCCAAACTCAGCATAGGTCACAAACCAGATAAATAATGCTCCTCATCTTACACCAAAGAAAAGGGCTGCTGGAAAGGGTGGGCCCACAGTTCATCCTGTTTGGGAAGCTGTGCCAGATCTTCTTTGCTTTCAGATGACCTGACACCATGTACAGTTCTTCCAGTCTGTAAGAGATCATTTGAACACTCAGAGCCCAAGTCAAACATTTCTCCAGCATGTCTTGTCCTTCTCTAGGGGTAGAGAGCAGTATTTCTCATCTGTGTTTGAAGGTAATTTGCTGCTCACCTCCCTCCATGCCTGGCTGCAATGTAAATATGGTGCCTTTCTCAGGCTTTGAAGAGCTTGCAAGATTTCAGGGTCACCTATTGAACAACTTGTTTCTCTCTACAACCCAGTGAGCCCTCTTATGAGATGCAGGTTGAGATATTTGACTTAAAAGATGATGATTTTGAGCTTTCTATGTATATATCTAGATACCCTTTAGTCTCCTGATGTGCCCAGACCCTGGGATGGTCTGAAGCCGTGAAATCTTCAGCTGAATTTTGTGTCGTGTTGAAGAAGCTGTTTCCATTGTCACATGTCATTTGCTCACTTCTGAGTTGCAGAAGGTACTCTCTGTTCCTGCATTAGGAAAAACAGGAACTGAACATTCAGTTCTGGTTTGACCAGAAAGATCTGTGCCATTACCTGCTGTATCTTAGCCTTGGTAACAAGTAGATTTAGGAACAAAATATAAAAAAAAGCAGTGCTTCAGTTTGTATTTTTGTCTCTTTCTAGGTGATGAAGTGCATTGTAGAGGTCATCTCTGACACTTTATCTAAGCCAAACCCCCTGCCGATCAGCGAGGAATGTCTAGAAACACTCCGAGGAGGTACAGCCTTAACCTGAATGCTGGGTATCAACAAGAGCAGATCTGGCAAGCAGGGGCTGGTCCTGCCCTGACCAGCAGAGCCCTGACTCCTTGATCCTTCTCAAGGGGTCTTTGACACATTCACCTGCCTGCACTAGGCCTCAGGTGCAGGGACAGAGCCACTGCTGCCCCCAGCCCAGGCACTGTGGCCAGAGGGTTGCTGGGTGACATGAAATTGCCTGGTCTGCATAGCACCTTTCGGTCATGTTAATCACACGGTTAAGAGATGTGACAGCAAATCAGGTCAGGGGAGAGGAAAGAGCAAATGCAGAGAGAGGTGGCATTTGGTGTTCTTTTTTATTTCCTGGGGATAGGGGGAGATTATTTTTGGCTGCTTTCTTTACAAGTGTTCCCTATTGCAGATGAACGAATTATTTCTATCCTTCGCCACCAAAACCTATTGAAGGAACTCCAGGAAATTGCTGCTCAAGGTACAGTGCCAGTACAGTTATTTGGGAATATAACTATGGAGAAGTTATAGGGAAGAGTGGTTTCATCTGTTGTAGCCCCTTACACAGTTTTGTTGCTTGTTTGGTTTTGGGTTTTTAATTTATTTTATATTAGTTTGAGATCATATACACATGCCCTAGGAAATACAGTACCAGGACTTCCAGTAAAGATTGTGTGAGTGTGGACAGGAATTTTGCTTATAACGATTCCAGTATAACTTGTAATACACCAGTGTAACTTGGTGATGATGCAGAGTATGGACATTTTAGGGTGAGAGAACCCTAAAAGGAAATACTGCAATTTAATTCAACAAATAATCACCAGCTCCCAAACTAAAATGAAATACAAGAAAATGTTAACTGTGCAGCTGGACTCACTAAACCCAGGTGCTGCAGAAGGGAATCCACACTGAGTGTTGAGTAAGACTTGCACCTAAAAGACCTCAGTAAAAATGGTCTTGAGCTAGTTGGTAATTGTTGATGGTTTCCTCAACTCATTTGCAAGTCTCTTTGGTGTAGAGAGGTGCAGGCTGCTCACCACAGATCAGTGTGGGAGCACCTGCAGCACAGAGCTTTGCAAAGGGGTGTGCAAGGGAAAGAAGGGTTATTCTCAGGTGCCAAGTTGTCCAGAGGTGACATGCAGGTCCCAGCCAAGGCTACTCGAAAGCTAGTCCAGATCCATGTCCAGGTGGACCAGCTGAGGCTGCAATAAGGCTCTCCCTAGGCTATAGGAAGAGTACTTCCTGAGCTTCCCTCCTCCTCTCTGGGGTAACCTAGGTGGCATCTGGGCATCACTAGGGAGAAGATGATCAGGGCAACCCTATGCCCTGCTCCTGTGTGGCAAGTCTGCCAGGGATGGCTAGAAGGCAGTGCCATCAGAATGCTTCCAGAGCAAGGAAGCCACAGAGGCAACAGGGAGAATAGAGAGGAAAAATTCAGGAAGTCAGGACTGGGAGAGAGTCTCATGCAACTCCCAAAGCCATATTTTGGTCACTACCCAAATGGTTGAGGGACCAACTTGGCACTGATCTCAGACAGGTCCCATGGATGCTTCAGTGATCCAGAAGAAAGAAACTTTGGCCTATTCAGTGTGCTGGGATGCTGCTGCCTTGGCACACCAGGGGTTTGAGGAGCCCTCAGATATGAGAGGCTGTCTCACTAGGCGTGGAGTCCATGAGAAGGGATTTGTTCCACAGAAGTGCATCTTGCTTCACTCTCCTTGGTGTGAGCCCATCACACCACTTAGTCCCAGGATAATGTGAGATCTAATCTAGAGATCACAGAGAGCGGGGGTGGAGCAGCCTTGCAGATCAAGGGAAAAGTGAAAGTGTTTATTTTGGTCTCCTCTGTGCTGGCTGCAGCTGGTTCTGCTCAGGCTGGAGAACCTGTACTGTTCAGTTCTGGGTTAGAGAGAACAGGGCTGGCAGTGTTTCTCTTGCTATTGCATTAAGGCATAGAAGCAGGACATGAGCTGGGTTAGCCAGGGCTTGCTTGGTTTGCAGATCCCATTGGAATGGGGCTGTCTGGGGAGTGCTGGTTGCCAGGACAGGTGCACTCTGGTCTCCAGCTCATTCTGCCTTCAGACACCTTTTTCCAGGGTGTTACATAGTTAAGTGGACTCCATAATCCTGAAGGCTAAGGTGTGGGGTCTTGGAGCCTGAACTGAGAATGGAATGCTGCTTCCTCCTCCTAGTGCCTTGGGGAGAGGGCCCTCACAACTAGGCTGGAGGGCATGGGAGCTCTCAATGCTCACCTCAGCAGAGGTATGTAGGCAAAATCTGGCAGGAGGCAATTTTAATCTTCAATACTCTGATGCAGAAGTCTTCTGTTGGCCTCAGTGTGCTGCAGTTCGGAACATCTTATTCCCTAGATCTCCATCAATATTAGTTTTCCTGGCAACCATGCTGCTTAGTTTGTTTAGAGACCATTTTCTTTCCAGCAGATGATGTTTCTGATTGTGGTTTTGTTACTGCAGTTGATTCCAGTCTCACTTCTCCTCACAGCTCCCCTTTGGCACATTTTTCTGTGGTAGAAAATACAAAGGGCAGAGAACTATTTCCCTACCTATACTTTCTGAAACATAGGAGGGACTGTAACTTTTCCATACTTTTTGTTGCTTGGCACAGGTGCCAATGAGAGAACTCATCAGCAGAAGAAAAACAGTGGCTTCGAAGATGAACTTTCCGAAGTCCTTGAAAGTCAGACCGACAAGAACAAGCGGAGAGGTCAGTGTCAGCCTCCACCCCCGGGAAATCCAGGTCAGGCTGTAAACAAGGATGTTCTTTCTAACAGCCTTGATATGTCCATCTGCTTCTCTTGTAGGCATCTTCTTTGATGCTGCCTCTGACAAACACAAGAAATCTGGTATTTGCTTTGTTCTTATTTACCAGTTTAAACACAAGTCGTTTCTGAGCTATAGTAACTGGTGACTGTCAAGTCACCAAACCGATACTGATCTTTTCCACCCTGCTGCTCACACTATCACTCACTCCTAATCCTTAACATGAGTCACAGCCAGGGAAATCCAGAACTGAAAGATTCAGTGACACAGGCGAGAGTGATGTGGGTCTGTGCCTGCCACCGTTGTTTCCAGGCATCTAAGATATTAGGTAACAGGTCTCTGGAGGGAAAATTGAACTGTGTGATATGCACACAGTGCACACATCCACACAAAACACCTTCATCTTGTAAAGATCACATTCACCTGGGATTTCCCCTTCTCACTGTGTTTTTATGGCCTGACTAGAGATAGGCAGTTTAGCAAAAAGGAGGGTTTGGCCCCTTCCCTTTTCCTTGTCAGGAAGACACGATGCCAACATGACTTCTCATCCAGCTGCAGAAACCTACAGAGGGTCTCAAGAAGGCTTTGAGTCATGTGGTTGACATCACAGCAGCACAGAGATGCTGCAACATCAGTCCAAAGCTGCTCAAAGAAATGAGTAGTGATAACCCTGGGGGCTGCTGCTGCAGCCAGCATGGCCAAAAACCGACAGGATGGTGCCACTGGATCTCCCTCCTGTCAGGGCAGACCTGAACCTCTTGCTCCAGCAGGGTGGAGACTGATGAGGATGAAGTGTGGCACACTGGACCATCCAGGCCTGCTAGCAGTCCAGTGAGACCAGCATGGTTTCATAGGTCTTCACCAGCCCTGTGTGACCAGCTTTTTGTATCGCCTCACCCCAGCACATCCCTCAGCCCTTCTTGGGGCTGTACTTGTCTCTCCATACCTATCTGGGTTTTAAGCCCCCATCTTTTCTTTTTCAAAGTGGTTTCTGTGGCTAATTGTGTTAAAAGAGGGCAGTCTCACTGGAACAAGAACAAATACACAGGCACATTAAGCACCTGCTGAGTAGTTCCCTTGCAGAAGCAGAGCCACTCCCCCTCCTTCCAGCTCCCTGGGAACAGGGCTGGCTGCATCTTCAGCCTGATGGAAGAAATAAGGAGGCAATGTTAGCACATCACTCAGAGCAGGAAGGGCTGTGCAAGGGCCGTATTACACTCCTAAATAATTTCATTTTACATGCAATCTGGTTTCATGCAGGGTGAGTTAGTTGCTGGCATCTCAAGAGATGGTGATGAGGACTGTGCTGCAGGAAAACACTTGGGCATATGTTTAACTTCAGTCTTGTGAGTCTCTTCAGGAGTGCAGGCACCAGAGAGAGCACTGCCTTGCTTGAACACAAACATATGCTGAAGTGACTTGCAAAGGGATCCATGGACTGGTTAAGCAGATTGCTGAGCTGGGCTGAAGCTCCCTAAGAAATGCCTGGGCTCTGCTGGTTGTGAAATGAGCTCTCAGCTGAAGTGTTTCTTCTTGTTCCTCGTTCTGCAGATGCAGCAGGGGAGCACCTCGAAGAAGAGCAGCCCACAGGGTCCCTGGCCGAACTGGCAGCACAGAAACCCCAGGAAAATGAAGATTCAAGAGAGGAGGTTAAAAACAGCCTGGAAGAGAGGGAGCCCAGGCCAAGGGATACCAACCCTGTTGAGAAAGAGGACCAGGAAGAAGCAGAGAGCAATGACATCAAGAATACAGAGGGTGCCCAGCGAGACAAAGCTTTGAACAACCACATTGGCAAAGATTACAGTGAGGATGAGCAGCAGCAGCAAGTGGATGAAGAGGAGGTGCCCAGAGGCTCCAGGGACAGCCTAGAGCTTGAGGGCGAGGGAGAGGAGCCATCCAGGCAGGGCCAGGAGCACAGCAAGGAGGTGGCAGGGGAGCGAGTGGAGCGGGAGGATGACGGAGATGATGCTGCAGAGAAGGACCCTACTGAAGCAGAGAGATCTCTTGATTTGGCTGAGGAGGACGAGGAGGCTGAGGACATGCAGGGAGATGACAGTAGGTATCCCAGACAACTGCACTGATACCTTCCTGGGGTAGGTGAGAGCACTGATACAGATGGATTAGAGGCTTTACACCCAAAAAGTTCAGGGAGGTCCTTACTGGGTTTACAGAAATATCCTTTTCAGCAGCCACCCAGACCCCACCACAAGCACCTGACATGTGGGCCCATGCACAGCAAGTAACACAGGCCCCACAGCTCACTGCCTCCTTCTGGGCTCTCACAGGTCCTGTGGACAACCAATTCCTTTTTCTTGAACTTCCCACAGGGTTTTTGACTGCTGCCTTCAGGTCCTGCTACTGACATGGCAACACGAGAGTGGCTATTTCCAGAATCCTGGGAAAGCAGGCCCAACTCAGGAAACCCATCTGGCATTGCCCCTGAAGGCTCAGTTTGAAGGTGGACTGTAACCAGGTTAACAGTTGCTTTCACTGTTTTGTTTCATGCTCTTTCAGATAATGATGATGCGCTGGGATATGGCAAAGATGGGCGGAGCTCTGAGGAGGAGGAGGAAGAGGAGGAGGAGGAGGAAGAAGAGCAGCCTGGGGCACTGAGAGGAGGGAGACATCACTTGGAGGATGAAGAGATGCAGGAGGAGGACACTTTCCAGTCCAGGGATGCCAAAAGTGAGGAGATGGAGGAGGAGTCCTCCAGGGAGTGGGAAGACACCAAGAGATGGAACAAAATGGATGAGCTGGCCAAGCAGCTGACATCAAAGAAGCGCAGGGAGGAAAATGATAGTGGGGAAGACCCAGACAGGTCCATGAAAAAGGCATTTAGGTCCCGCAAGTATGCCTTCCGTAATCCAGAGGGAGATGTGAAAAGGTCATGGAAACATCACTCCAAGGAGGACAGCAGTGAAGGAGGCTTCCCACTTGCTCCCATGCCTGAAGAAAAGAAGGATGAGGAAGGCAGCGCTAACAGGAGAACAGAGGTTGGTGTACTTAGGCTTAAGAATAAATTCTGCCCGGTTATCCAAACTATGCTGGGAGATTTGGATTGTACCTTGGTATTAACATAGCCAGCAGTGGTTCTCTGTGACATTAAGTGGATACTTAGTGAAATTTTAGTCTTTCAGACCCAGGTACTATTGAAATTTGCACCTGGCTGTACTTTTGGTTTTTATCTTTGTTTTAGTGACTAGTGCAAAAGCATTCCCTGTCCCATAGAGTCCTGTCTCCACTTTTGCACTGGCCTGTGCTGCACATGGTGACCCAAACTATATTTGGAGACTGGAAATGGGCCTGTATCCCAAAGCCCTTCCAAGTCATAGGAAATGCTTTCCCTGTCTCCGGGATGGAGAGAGTAACATCAGACCTCCTACAGAGGTAAATCAGGAGTGCAGCTGTGGTGAGAAAGCAGGAACTTTGGAGTGGAAACCGTTGACAGATGTAGGAATACATCTGAATCAGGCTTCCAAAGTCAGACATCTCTTTCCCTGATACCTTGTGTGATGCTGGGTATTAGCTTAGCACCTCTCCAGCAGACAGGAGTGATGGATTCACCTTTGTGCTGAGGCCCAGCTCCAAGCACAGGAGTTAATTTGAGATAGCTCAGGGGGTTGGCATGGGCTTTGTGGGTATTTGCCCTGGAACAGGCCATAATCAGGTGCCTGGGAAGAGGCTGAGGCAGCAGGTGAGTAAAGTCAGTTTGCTGCAGCTCTCTTGCCTCCAAAACAAGCCTCTTGCCTTAGTTGCACTCCAGACCACTGGCTGACTGCCCATCAGCATCCCTGGCTAAGAGGGCATCTCCAATTGTGTGAGTTCAAAGCAAAGCCAAATGTCTCAGCTTGAAGCAGGGATGCAGTGGGGTGGGCTGCCCCTTCTGCCTCCTCACAACCATCTGCTCACATCCCCTGTCTCTCCCCTGAGAAGGTTGCTACCCACCTGGCCCTGCCAGTGGCTCTGGTGTACACCTTGTTTGCAAGGTGGTGGACTCAATCTCCAAACAAGGACTGGGTAGGTTGTTGAGACTGCAAAACTGTAATGTTTACAGATACAAGAAGACTTTCTGATTTGGATTTTTTTAAAAACTGGATCAGGGCCTCTGGGAGTCAGTGAGGAAATGTCTAGACAAGGCACCCAGCAGTGAGGGAAGGGGAGGCATAGGCTGTGGCTCTGCCCAAGCAGCTGCCATCCTGTCTTCTCACCTCATTTTTGGGCCATGTGGCAGTGTGGCTTGGCCAGTGTGGGCATAGATGGGGGCTGAGAGTGCTGTCCTCTGCTCTCTCCAGGTCTCAGCATGTGGGGCCAAGCAGAGGCAATCCAGAGCACACAGGCACAGCATGAGGCAGCGGTTTGGATCTGACCAAGCTCTTTTTGGGTGCAGCAGAGGATCTCAGCACAGCACTATTTTTCTCACTTTCTGGGGGTTTCAGTCATAGCCAATATTCTCCTCCAGAAAGGTGAGCCTCAGCCAGCTGCTCCCTCACCCGCTTCAAGCAAAACCCATTGAACAGCTGCTTGGGCTGTTTGGCTGCTGACACCTTGCTGTAGCTAAAGCCTTCCCAGGGTTTGAGACAAAGGCCCTATGGAGGGGCAGAGTGACTTTCTCTCCATTCAGGAAAATAGCTCAGGGAAGAGAGAAAAAAAATATTTATTTTTGCATACTTCCTTTACCTTTTCCACACCAGCCACATGCAGTGCTGGCCAATGGCTCAGTGTTGGTGTTTGCTCAGCAGCTGCTGCAGGCAGCAGAAAGGCTTTGTTCCCTCCACACAGGAGAGGGGCTGTCACCTCGGCTCTGCTGATGGAAAAAGGCACTTTTAGCATCTAGAGCCCTGAGTTTACTCATGCAGAGCCTGCTGCTGCACTGGGTGGGTGTATGGTCTGCAGAGAGACCCCAGAGTGATGGCAGCTGTGAGGGACAGGCAGGGCAGGAGCTGGCATTGAGACAGGACCAGCTGGATATGACCCAAGTTCAGGCAAAGCCATGTAATTAGGAGTTAGTTAGTGGTTAGGAGTAACTGTGCTAAATAAAATAGCTTCAGGTGATAGCACAGATACACAAGAGCTGCTATAGAAAGACCACCAAGTAATGGGTAGCTCAGGCCTTTGAATTGGTGGCTTCCTCAGCTGCTACTTTCCCATACAGAAAAGCATCTTCTGGTACTGGAGGTACATGCAAACAAACACCCAGGGCAGCATGGACAGAGGGGACACTGCCATCCCCTGCATGAGCAAGGTATGTCCTGCCCTTGCCACAGGTGACAGGCACCAGTGCCATCCTGGCTTGGCTCCACTGCCTCAGTGCAGGTGCCTGGTGCTGCTCAGCAGAGCCTGCCCTGGCCCCAACTCCCCAGCAGCCCCCTCGCTCCAGCCCCGTGTTCGGGAGGTGCAGACCCACCGGGGGCTGCCCTGCCCAGCACCGATGTCTGTCCAGAGGGGCAAACGCAGGACAGGCTGAAGGGATGAGCAGGACAGGGCTGTGCTCGTGCCCCAGGCAAGGCTTTCTGTAGCTCGGGGGATGAGGGCTGCCCACCCACGGCCGCTGACACGTGTCCTGTGCTTTTGTTGCAGGACCAGGAGCTGGAGAGCCTGGCTGCCATCGAGGCGGAGCTGGAGCGCGTTGCCCACAAGCTGCACGAGCTGAGGCGAGGCTGAGCCCTCCCGGTGCAGTGAAGGCACCGGTGCCGCCCTCCTCCCTGCCCACCGCGTGTTCATTTCCCCATCTGAAAGCAATTAAGCCGAGCAGCAGCACCGACCTCGCTATTGCCCAGGCCTCCTCCCTCGTCATAGTGCTGTGCCCATCGCCGCCGCTCACCCCACGCTCCCCTGGCCACACGGACGCCCACCCGCCCCCGGGCAATGGTGGGTGCGAAGCGCAACCTACTGTGTGTTTTCTGTCTGGGTGGGGGTTTTCTCCCTCTTTTTTTAAAAGACAAGACAGCTTTCTAGAAAGTTCTTTCACCGGTAGTTTCACTGGGTAAAAAAAACTGCAATAACTTGTTATCTTTTGATTAAATGCTGAGAACTCTGACTGTAATATATTCTATATAAAAAATTTATCTAAGGAAAAATAAAACTGCAGGGGGTTCCTTCCTTTGTTTTGGCAGCTTCAGTCTCGATTGTCAGCACGCTGCAGGGCTGGTGCGGTCCTGTGGAGGGGAGGGGGATGGACGGCACGTGGTGATGGTTTCCCTCCGTGCCCTCAGGGGCACAGCATCCAGAGCACTTCCCTGTGGTCTCCATCTCTGCAGAGCCATCCCGGTGCTGCAGAGCTCAGCCCCAGCACTGGGTGTGCCGCAGCTCCAGTGAGACCAGGGTCACACCCGAGGTTCCTCAGTGGACACAGGACTGACCAGAGAGAAAAGTTAAAAGTTTGAACACTGGGGCAATGTGTGACCAAGTAAAGCTATCTGGACAACACAGGAGTCGATTAGGAAAAATAGAAGTAACAGGCTAGTCATGAGGAAAACTCCTCATCTGTGCTCCCTGCGATGCCCCTCCTGTGTGCCGGCTCACAGGAGCCTGGCTGCTGGCACTGTGCTGACAGGCAGCACCATCCCCATCCTATGGGTTTCAGGCAGCTGGAGGACTTGGGTGGTGCCTGGGGTGGGGAAGCTGCCTCCAAAATTCTCTGAACACTAATCGTAGTATTTCAGGTGTTCTGTGTGTATTGGCAGCAAAGACCCCTCAGTGCAAGGGCTGTATTTCCCAGTTTGAAGCTATTCTCTCCCAGCACCTGCAGCCCACAGAGCTGCTGAGACCAAAGGACTTTCTTCAGAGGCAAAGATGGCATTGAAGGCCTGAGCGTGGGGCCTGGGAGGATGCCCCACCAGCTGCAGCTGCTGCTCTGACCAGCTGTGCCTCTGCTCCCCACGGCCAGCCCTGCCTTGGACTGCTGCATTGAGCCCCAGGCGGCGTTCACATGAGCCCCTTCCTGAGAGGGCTTGTTGCTTAGCAAAATCCAATGCTGCTCAGTGAAATACCTCTCTCTCCTGCACTTGCTAAAATAGGGGCCTGATTTAAAATCCTGCTATATTTTGAGAAATCAAGAATTCTCTATCCTGGATAATAAAAGAACAATCACTTCAGAAGCTTACGCTACGAATAAAGGATTATGTATAAGAGTAGCCTAAATCCCGGTGATGTTTAGGTGTGTTACATAGTAAGATAAAAATAGCTGACTTCCCATAAAATGTTACAAGAGAAAACAAATCAAATCTTTCTGGTACAAGGAGGTCCCAAACTGCAAACTACTGTGCTCAGGAAGGATGTGAACATCAAACTGTCACGAAAACAGGTTTCTCCCAATGAGCTGTTCATCTCGCTGCCCTGTGCAATCAGAAAGAAGAAGCAAAGTAGAACTTGTTATAAGGCATTTATTTTCATTATGTGTCGGAAAGGGACAATTCTCTCTTCATAACAATTACAGAGATAATGCCACAATACCTACTGCATATTGCTTTACTGTTGAAACCAAAACATTGTCCAAAACAGGTGCTTGGCTAACAAAAAGAAAATGAATGTATTACCACTGAAATCAATGCTGTTAGATGAAAGCCCCATCTTCATTGTCAGATCTGATCAGTCATGCAATTGAAAACGCCAAATAGCAAGTATTTTGGGTTTTACAGTAAGCCATGATTTTTCATGGGTTTATATAATTCTATACAAATTTAAGTACAAAATGGGAATTATATTTCAGAAATCATGGTGAACCAGGCTGAAGCAAACCACAAGACACACTTGTTAACACTGTACAGCTGGATTTGAACACAGGTACCAACGAACTTGCGAAACCAAGCATACACACAAAACGGTCCCCGAGATTCAGCCATGCTTAGGTGGGGAGCAATGCTGGACACTGAAGGACAATACCCAACACTATTCACACCCAGAGGGCCAATTTTCTCAAAACTGATGGGATCCCAAGGAATTCTTGTTACTCCATTTTAAGAATGACAGTGGTTTTAGTATGTGGTTATCACAAGGGTGTACACAAGCTGTATCAAATACTGATTCAGAAATAAATAATAAAAGAGACATCTAATACATCTTTTATTTTTTAATATTTTTTTACAGCACTGACTTTACAAAAGGATAGACAACCCATTTTTAGGGACTGCTGACATCTGAAACAAAGAAGTCACTATTTTATACTCAACATATACTCAACCTTTTAATAAATTTATATATGCATATATGACTTTTCACACAAAAAAAGTTAAAATAATTTATATCTAAAAACTACTGTGTAAGGAACAAAGGAAGAAATAAAATGTGGGTTTCCTTAAAAAGGCTGGAAGAGGAAGACCTGATTTTCATGAACTCCATTTGCTGTTTCAGCTATTTCTGGAGTTTCAAAAGATTTCCCGGCCATCAACAAAAACTTCCCAATACAGCGGGAGGTCATGCTGGGCAAGGTCAGCTGCTAACAAGCTCAAGTGGGCCACAGGCATCTGCTACTAACAGCCCCAGTGGATTCAGGATAAGAATCAGGGAGAGAAAGAAAACATCTCCCTAGACTGCTATTAAAAACCACAGAGTGAAATCCTGGACCACTGGTATCATGATGTCCTCTGGCCGGAACTTTACTCCCAAGCCCTACCCTCCTTGCCCTCCTTGTGCATCACAGATACAGGATGTTTTCTCACAGTGGATTTTTTGATTTCCACAGGAAAACTTCCCCAACACAGGGTGGACCAGTCCCCAACAGCCAACAGCACACACACACAGAGTGAAAACTATTCCCTTTGCATGCTACAGATGCTACTGTGCTTGTGTTGCTGAGGAATCATTCAAACACCTCCATTTATACTTGGATTCTCTCAAACTTCAACCATCTTTAGTAGCTTTTGTGGCTTTGTAAATGTGACAGAATCCATGGAGGATCTGGATGGAGGACCCATCCAGTCAAAAGCTCTGGTGCTGATGGCCTGGATCCACACAGAGTGAACAAGGAAAGGGAAGGTAGTGAACATGTGAAATATTTTTCTGGAGGTTACATTCCTCTGAAGTAGACATTAAAGCAATATTACAAATAAAATCAGTAATGTGATCTGCAACAGCATGTCCATTTATCTATGAAAGCAAGAGATTATATTAAAGGAAATATTTTAATCTACACAAAGCATTTTCACATACTACTAATTACAAAACACACACCATAAAGTAATTGTATACTGAACCCAGAAATCAATATATCTCTTACTAAAAAGGAGGGAGGAAAAAAACGTAGCGGGGAAATGCAGGTGAATTCCCGCAAGAGTGCACATGGGGAGGCTGCTACAAACTCAAAACCAGACTCTATTCACTAAAGAACTAAACCTCAAGATTTTCTGCACAGCTGTGGAAGGCAAGGCTGCAACCTGGAGTGAAAAAGCCTGACTCGTCACTGCTGCCACACAAAGACTTTGGGAAACCAGTGTTAGTCTAAGAACTGGTAAGTCTGGATTTTTTTAACTGGATGGAAACAACAGAAGCACTTTTCCTTTGTTTTGCTCTTTTTTGCCAGCCAGTTTAAACACCTCTGGCCCCACTTATTCTCTTGCCTTTGGACTGTATCCTGCCTCTGTTATCTAACCACGACTCCACCTGGTTGTTCTCTGGCTCATGTTTAATCTGAAGAATTTGAGGCTTTATCTTGAGCAATCGTCATAACATCTATAATGAAAACAAATTAAATGGGTAAATTTCCATCTGGGCAAGCTGCTGCAGACCTCCTCTGCATAAACATTCCCACCTTCAGGATGGAGGCCTTTGAACAGCTTTATCATTACAACAGTCTGAACAGTATCACTGATTATGTCCTACCTACTGCCCAGCCCGACTCCACAGCACAAAGGTTGTGCAGCCTGACACGTGGGCAACCAAAGGCAAAACATCATTGGCCCAGAGGTGGTTCTGCGTTACACAAACCACAAGTGCAAGCACCGATGCTCCGAGCTTGGCTGCATTTCTGCAACTGGTTTTCACAGTGATGAGGATGTTCTGGCATAGGCTACAAACTCAGGCACTATGTGGCCAAGTCAGACAAGGGGGGAGGAGGGTGGTTGTGACTTTACACCACAGGCAGCAGTAATACCACTCAGGTTCTCTTCAACAGGGAAAAATATTCACCTGTTGAAGCTGATCATGTAATTACAGTGCCAGCCAGAGTCCCATCGTCTCCACCATGCTGACACAAAACCTAGAGAAATTCCAGTCAAGCCAATGGTGTTCTTGTGGATTTCTAACAGTGAAGCAGAACAGAAACAAATCCCTAAAAAGCTAACTGGTGACCATGTAATTTTAATACAATTGCTCCCATCAGCACAGCAGTAATAGTGATGCCTCTGAAAACACACAAAAACTTTTCTAACCCGCAATAACAGAATTCAAACAGACATTATGGAAAATCTCCTTGGATTGTCTGCAATTTTAAGAGCAAGGGCATTCTGGTATGGTCTAATGTTACTACACTCCTCTACATTTACAAAGAACGACAAAACTACAGAGTATTAACTAACTTACTGTGAGGCTTATCTTAAATCAAAACTATCTTGAAATTACCAAACGAGGCAGCAATTCAGAAAAGCACTTTAGCACAGGCTTAATAACATACTCATGCTTGAAAGTTTTGCAATAATGCAACTATGTCTGGATACTTGAGAATTTACAGTTTTGGCTATTAAAAGTTGGTCTCCCGATTTGCCCCTGTGATTTTGTAACATTCTAATATATGAGCCATAACATTAATTTCTGCAAGGAAATGTAGTAGGTACAGCGATTGCATGGTAATTTATGTGAAAGTTCTATTGTAATGCCACATCACAACAGGTACCTGCATATCTGCACCTGGTAAATAAAGTTATACCGATACATTCGATAAATAAAAAATAAATTACAGACTATGGGAAAAATGTCACTGATCACACCAATGACCTAAACTTGTTTTTTAGTTACTGCCAAGGTCTGGAGTAATATTTAAATATAGTATTTCTGCAAGCGTTCAGAGAATTACAAAATAAACTTCTAACAATCATTTGTAAACAAGTTTAAAATGCACAATTATATTTCAGTAGTTTATTTTGGAGAAACAAAGCAGTGCAAAATAGGCCAACCAAAATTCAGAAGGCAGCCAGGAAAATAAAATTCTTATTTGATGTTCTAACTAGGAAACAGCACACAGACATTTCCATTGGATCCAACACTCAACTCATGTAAACATACTTAGTTTGAAAGGTCTTGAGTTAGTAAAGCAGTTTTAACACCATTGCTCCATCCCCACCACCCAGTAAAGAAACAAAACCCAAAAAAACCAAAAAAAAGCCCAAGCCATTGTAATAAAGGGAGCAATAGGCAAGTCTACAAACACTCCACCAGCTGGTTACAAGAAAGTACCATACAAAAATATGCACTGGCAAGTTCCTTCCTGAGGGTATCTTTTGTTACACATGTAACATAAAAACACTTTTTATTTTAAACAAAAAAAAACAAACCCCAAAGTGTAGATGTCAATTTTATTTCAGTCATGGCTTTACGAAAGGTTTGGTCTGTCAGGAATACTTTTACAAACCCCTACACCTATGTACATCTGACTCACTCAAACCACACCCATGCAGGACCTGCGAGCTGCAGACAACACGGGACCCAGCAGCCTCAAAGCACACAAGGGCTGTGAAGCGGGCCCAGCTCAGAACTGACCTGCAACACTTGAGGCAGTCGGCTGCATTTATGTGCACCCTGGAATCTGACCAACACTACACTCATAAGGTCCTTCCAGTCCCTACAGAAATGATTTGAAGTTAGTAATCTCTCTAGAGGTGGAATCATCTTCTACTGTGTAATTCATCCTGAAAAATTCAATCTTGGCTACAGGAAATTCCCAAGAATGGCATTTTGGAAGAAGATCAATCTCTCCTAAGGAAAAAGTATTGTTTACACAAAAGAATTGCTACACAACACTTCAAAACTTTTTCCCCCTCCACAACTGGTACCATTAAGGTAGGGTGGTGACATCTTTTACACAGTTTAATCCTCTCTCCATGATCTAACTGGGCTTTAAGCTCTAGATCCCTTCCTTTTAAGTAGCTGTCTAACACATGATACTAACCAAACTGGTATTAAATGCTGCAGTGGTGGATGCTTCACCAATACCTGTATCTGCAAGCTAGGTGCTTAACTATGGAAATTTTCCTAACACCACCCCAGTTAAATGTATTTTAGGGCTTATAAGGGGAATAAGAAGGCCATTCCTTCTATCAAAATAGTGTCTCCATTCTCAGCACTTGGATAGTTCTAATTTAGTGTTCAGAATTGGCAGAAGTTGCAGGAATTCTCAACAGCAGAAGATGCTGCCACACTAGAAGATGCAATAGAGGGTGAGCACTGTCAGTTCATTGCATATCTCAAGAGAACAAATTGGCCATGCTATAGTTTACAAATAGTATAAAGCACTATTGTAAATTACCATACAGCCTCAGCTGGCAGCTTGCAACAAAATAATGTGGTCTCCAAGCTAGAGCTGTCCTGTTCTTCTACCTCATGTAAAGGTACACAATTCTGTTTATATTTAATTTGCAGGAATACACAACAGCATGGCTGGAAGGCAGCAACTGAGTCACCCCTCAGGATATGCAGACCAGGTGTACTGTTCCAAGGAAAATGCATAGCTCTGGCAGTCTTTTTACAGAGATCTCTGAGTCCTCACAAGTGCAATGGAGGGAGAATTAAATTCTCCATTAAGAGATGAGCTGCTTCTATTAACTCTTCCTGGATTTCACTACTAGCAGACAATTGAAAGGATGTTATTTAATCTGCTCAAGTCACTCAACCTAAATATTGGCACCCTCTCTGGATGAAAAGTGTTGTTGTTGGCAAACATGGTCAGAAGCTGCTTTTGACTGAAGCAATGATGCCAGGGGGAAGAACTGCAAAGCTGGAACAGGGGTGGTCACCTCAGGTCAGCCCCTGAACAAGCAGGCTGCTCTGTCCTACTCAAAGTGCAGAGGCTTCACAGCAAGCTACCTGTCAACATCTTGACTGGTCAATGTTTCAAGAGATTTGGTTTAGTGATACTGAAGTTGTCTTAGCTTTCTTTTGCAATGGCCTACCTGCAAAAATCTCTAGCACTGTTACATTCAGACACTGCATTTCAATATTATTATCTTCTTGATACCATGAGGTCCGATTTTAAAATGCTGGTCACCAGTGATTATAAAGAACAACAGAAATAAAAGAGCAACCCTCCCACAATGAAAGGACTAGTGTTAAAACACATGTATGTGTAAACTGACTACAGATTTGCAACTGGAATCTGATGAAATGGATCTGAATCACTTTCTTGCTCTTCCCCTTTCAGTCCGTTTCATCAGCCTATTAGGTGAAATCAAACAGAAGTTTTTTTAAATTTTGCTTTTTTGTGTTTTGTTTTGTGTTTGGGGTTCTTTTTTCCCCCATTTTTTTTCTCAATTGTATTGTTACAGCCTGATCTGATTCTGGGACCACAATTTGTATCCCTGTGACTTTTTCTCAGTCCATGTATTGGCAAGCTATTGAGAAGAAGCTTTCGTTGCCAACGTAGCAACGCAGTGCTGCTGGAAGCTGGGGGACACTGCCGAGTTGCAGCCTAGTCTCTGGTGTTGCAGCTTTACTGAGCTGTTGGTCTCGCTTTCCACAATCCAGGAGGAGTCTTTTCCCATGACGCTGAGGCAGCCCGTGCTAGCACAGCATATCCGCTCGTCCATGATCCCACTGGTCTGCTCTGCCAGGAGCTTGCTGCGGTTTAGCTGGGTCACCTCAGGTACCTGACCCTGCAGGACAGCAGCTATGTGGTTCAGCAGATCTGTGAAAAATTCGGAAACACCCTCGTAACCTGAAAAGAGAAAAATGAAGGGAAGAAAAAAAGGCAGTGAAGTAATTTTCCTGGGTTCTTTGAAAGGCTTCTTTTAGCAGTTAATACTTGTTGGGCTGTCCTTGCCTTCCAGCTGATAATAAAAGGCTCCTTTTCCATGACATCACTTTAAGTGACAGCACGAGCAGATTAGCATAAAGAGGAACAGAGAAATTCTTGCAATAAAAATACTTTTTTCCAATGAGAAAAAATGTTGCCTTTCAGATTTGCTGTTTTTTTTTTCCTGACAAGTATATATGTGTATATATAATTTTAGGTATATTCTACCATTTGTTGCTAAATCCAGGTTTTTCCCTAAATTACAAACTCTGGGGTATAACGTTGATAGTTTCCATCTTGTTTCCAGGTTTACTATGGCAAGTAACTCTAATGCAGAGATTTCTTGAGGGTCTGGACTCTCTCCAAATTTGTCCAGCAATACCCTCAGTTAGGAAAACCTCAGAGGACAGCAGGGCTGGCTTTACACACTACAGAAAAAGCAGCTTCCCACTGTGTAAGAACCAATGTCATGCTCGTCTAATCTAAGCTAACCTGACACTTAAAACATGTTTCCTGCTATGTCTGAAAAAACACTCAAGGCACAGGAAACATGTATCAATGATACAGTATTTGGTAGCAACATCGGTCTTTTATTTCGGTACTGAAACCACCTTTCTGCATGTTCTGTTAAGTGATTCCAGACAATTTATAATGCAGTTTGACAACAAGGTTTCTGGTTAGAACGCTTGCTCAAATACCAGGAGACATGACATTTTTGTTGACACAGAGGGTGGCAGTGGGCGTACAGAGCTTCTGGCTCTATTTTAAACACTCTGGTACAGGCACAGTTTTATCATTTCATTCATTTTAAAATTGAACCAGACGTGCAACATATGGGTGCAATGTCTTGAAATGGATCTTAACTGCTACTGCATTACCCAAAATTGTTATCAGTTTACCTTAGTATTTACAGGTGACATGACATTCAGTGTTATTTAATGGGATAGGTTGATTGTTTTCAAATGCTATAAAGGTACTGTGAAAGTGACCTGGCATCAATACAGGAGATTGAAGCAATGAATAAGTTTAAAAGACTCATGTGAATAGAACACATTAACACAACAGCATATGAGCAGAACCAGAGACCACAAAGTAAATGCACATTTTAACACAGTTTTAGTTATATGACCACTGGGCAGATGAGCTTCTCAGATCGATAAATAATTCAATTTTAATCTCCATTCTCCTGTAAAGACCAACTTCTTTCAGTGATAAAAAAACCAACTTCCTGGAAAGCACTGGGTGAGAGGATAATTACACCTCAAGATAAATGTGGTGATTTTATGGTGTATTTATAACCCATATGTTAACCAATTAACTCTTATTTAGGCTGCTACATTGCTAGAGATTCTATTTTACTTGGTCACAATTCTCCTAGATACTTAACAGGTCACACAAAACACCAGCAATGTGAGACAACAGCTCACAGTTTTGCTTTCTCAAAGACCCTTAAACATATTCACCAAACAAATCATTCATTAAAAAACATCAAGTTCCACAGTGCCCCACACAATAATCCACTGGTCAGCAGAGGGCAACTCGGACTCTTAGGGCTGGTCATGGGAGTCAGAACAGGATCTCTACCTCTTTGAAGGAAGTGCTTGTTATGCTTTCTTGCTTATGTAAAAGCCGTGGGATTAGCCTTCAAATCTAATCAGAGTGCTTCAAACACTTCAGGAATAAGCCATCTCCATAGTAACAGCTTTAATATTCAGAGAGGAGATCCATAGTACCCTAGAGTGTTCCGTGTCTGCTCGCTGAAAACAAACTCGCCCTGTCGGAGGGCACCTGGCAAACTCATAAAGAAGTTGCTTTAAATATTTAATATGAATAAGATGGCCAGTTACTCAGTCCTGGTATCAGCAGATGTTACAGTGTAAGGAAGCTGCATCTAACAGGCAGGCACACTGGGTGGAAAGGCCCAAGTAATTCTGCATGGCCACTGAGAAGAAACTCCACAAACTTGTAAAAGAAGAAATACAAGGAAGGGAGTAAAAGAAGTAGGTGTCTCGATTCCTGAGTCACAGGACACCCGGAGAAGGCTGCAAACTGTGGATATTGCCTTGCTTGGTTCACCGAGGGCTGTTGCAGGCCTCTCAAACAAGTAATTTGTGGGACATCACTGTGCTGCAAGGATAACAAAATCAAGAAATTACCCCTTCAGAAACTACTGGCAAGGAATTCAGGGTTTGTGTTGCACTGGGCATCACTGGAAGGATGTAAGTTTAGCCCGCCTCAAAGAACAACTTGCATGAATCATGCTGCAGCAGGTGCTATCCTAGCAGTGCCCAATGAAAACATTTTGGAAATGCCTGCCTACAAAAGATCTGGATTTTGCTACACTGAAAACAGTCTCCAGAGTCCTCTGGCTGAGCACGGATAGGAAAGATGTCCACCCCACAATGCATCTGAAAACAAATGATCATCCCTGTAAGCTTTGGTGGAGGCAAGAACTGGCTATGAGCATTTTTAAGCCAGCATTACAGATGCTACCTGCCTGATTTTTCAGAGACTTTCCCTGATCTGCCACACCTTCTGCTTTTCTTCATCTTCCCCTGGTCAGAGAGAAATAGACAGCCCATGTTCTGCATTTGTGCCAGTAGAGTTATACACAAAAAGTGCACATTGGGATCTGATGCTTCCAGCTACCATGGAGATTCTCCCAGAGCCTGCAGATCCCCCATATGGCGCAGCCTGCACACACAGGCCACTGCTTGGTGGCCACAGCTGCTGAACAGCAGCAGGGTATGTGCAGCCTTTTCTGTCAATTATCTGAGGTCAGACCAACATAAACCCCACATGCTACGTGACTGTGCCTAGTCAGATATCTCAGCTGGTAACCACTGCTAAATGTAGCAACAGCCATTTCCCATAGAACGAGAGACACTATGGACCTTTCAGACATTTATCTTTAGAAAGTTTCTGAAGAGTTGCTGTGGTATTGCAGCAGATAACAGACAGCATCCTCCTACACGTATCTGCTCTCACTTCTGACATTAAACTCATCTTAAGATAACATCCATGAAGTGGCAGGTTCAAATGAGCTTCAAGCCTGGTAAACACAAAAGACAGCACAAAAGAAGGCAGCAAGCCTCTGGGTACCTGAACAAGGCTTTGCTTAGGCCTGGCCCCAAGCCATGGCTTGAGCTCCATGGAAGAGGCTGTGAATGCTCCTTATAGGGCACCTCTTCCCCGCCCTTTCTCAAAGCAGTGATGCAGAGATAATGAAGCAAGTCCCTGGAGAGTCTAAGCTGGCTCCAATTTGGCTCTACTGCAACCACTGCAATACCTGGAAATACTTGGAATACATTGAAATACTTGGAAAAAAATAAAAACCACAAAACACCACACCAAAATGCAGGATGCAGGATTGCAAAAGAATTACAATCCCTGACTTGAAGATCCAATGTCTGCAATATAATCCCATTCATAAAACTGACATGGCTCCATCTGACATCCAATTTAGGTCATTTCACTGCTCTTGGCAGAAGAGCATTTTCATAGGTCTGCAGATTGCATCAACACCATATGGTAGAACTGTGCTGCAAAGTGACCTGAGAATAGCAGAGCTGATCATTAAAAGGAAGGCAGTCACTGTGGAGATAGACAGACAGACAAGGCACTACAGGCTGGTAGTGCAACTGAGGACCCAACTGAAAGATTAAGGAGATTGAGGGCTGAGAAAAAGATCTCTAGATGTAAAGACACCACAGCCTTATTGAAAACTCAGAGTCTTCAATGGGAGTTTAAAGAATCTACATAAACAGCTCATGTATGCTCTGTAAACAAACACCACTATTCAGGTAAGGAGAGATGATTCTCAAAGAGAAAAACTCGTGCAAAACAGCATCAAATGAGATGATGTGTCTTTTCTGTGTTGGGCTGCTGAATTTAGTGCAAGTGACAGACCATTAATGCCTCCCCTTATAAACACTAACCACTCCTTTTAACAATTCCAGTGGTCCGGAGTTTGTTTAGTTTCCAAGATGTGTGTTGTACTAAAAACCAGCAGAGGACAAATTTACCTGTTTTTACATGCTCTAATCTACTTTTTTACTCCAGGACACAGTTATGAGAACCTGCAAGGATACTAACGTTTTACAGCAACTTCTGTGCACCTACAATTTTATCATCTTCAGATTCTTCACACTATTTTTGTGCACAAATGTCTTTTTGTGGGGTATCAATTTGCACAGGAAGAGATTTTCAAGGGAACAGTTTGTTGCTTCCACCTCCTCATCTTTTTAACGGCACAGAGTCTGAAAAAACAGAAATCTTAAAGGATCTCCTAAAATAGAATTTACTATTCTTCTTTTCATTTTCGAATGAGAGCCAGGCCAAGAAAGGCCCCAGCACACAGTCCCACACTGCAGTTCCTGGGCATCCCTTTGCAGGGAAGGACATGACAGCCTGCTACAATTGGCCACTAAAATTTGACCATATCTCCTAACACCCGATATTTCAGTTGCAAATTCCATATTTAGATTAGGGTTCTTCCCTTCCTAGATTGACCTTTATTTGATCTCAGAACCATCTGGCTGCTGCTCTCCCCAACCTGGGAAGCAATGAGATGAGATACCGATACCACCAGCAAAACTTGCTCCACAAAACAGGAGTGGAAAGGCTCTCCTCACCTGGGAATGCATTGATATCAATGACTGCATGCTGCCCAGTCTGATTGTTAATGATGATGTCAATTCCAAAGAGGGAAACTCCCAGAGCCTGCCGCAGTGCCTTAGAGATTTCCCGGATGACATCGTCGTTTGGCCGCTCAAATACTCCTTCAATTTTATCCAGCTATAATGGAAAAAGACACATTACTAAGAGACTCCGAAAGACTCTTTTTAGAGGAAAGATTGATTTTCAGAAGTTTCCAGGTGCATATCCACCAAATCTAATTGCAGAGCACCGCTGGCATGAAACAGAGAAAGACAGCAAGAGAAACTGCTTTCATAATTCAGAATCCTTCCTGTACTGGAAGTTCATCTGCTTTAAAGCACCTAGTTCTTCCTCTTCATACTGGTGCAGCTGGAGGAGCAGTGTAGGAATGAATGGAGAATCTGACTCCCTACTTTAAGTACTAGATCTATACCTTAAAAAACATATACAGGTGGTGTGTTTAACACTGTGCTGCAGATATTTGGGGTATCATTGTTATTTCAATGCAGATCAAGGTCTGCGGTAAAGGACTGATAGGACAGACTCCTTTTGTTAGTTTAATCTGGCCATATGATCCAATTCGGTTGGTATCTTCAGGGCAGAGCATACCTTTTATGTGGGTTTTTTGTGTATAAATTATTCTATAAATATTTATTAAGATCAGTTACTCAAGTTACTTATGACTGGAAAACACAATTTTCCTCACTTCTTAAACAACATGTTATAGCTGAAGTACGCTGCTATGGCTACAGAAACATGTGTGGAATATGTATGTGTATGAGTGAGACGGCAGGTAAACCACAGGGGCAAACTCTAAGTTTGAAAGTAAACTTGTAACAGCTTCTCCCTTAACATAGCCATAAAGGGATTTATGAATAGTACAATTACTGTTTTAATATTTAGCATCAGTGTTGCAGACAAAATTCAATCAAATATGAGACCAGTCCCCAGTAGAGCTTGTGAAATAGAAAAGAATCTTGAGACTGAAAGATTGAAAGGACCCAGTGCTGTAAAGTGACTTTCTCAGCAGTCAAGTGCCCACAAATTTGTTAGGATTCATATGTGCAAAGCTTATTTAAAGGACTGGTAATGCTAGCATGACACTGTGCAGCGTGCTGGCACTGCTGGTCTTGAAGGACACCCAGAAACAGTCCCATGTTCACAGCTCGGGCATGCTCACATGCAGACAGATAGTGGCCCTCTATGGCCTTTGCCAACACCATTTCTCTGTTTGGATTTTCAGTGTTTGTCTTTCCTCACAGAACTGAGTCCTAGAAGGATGATTTATGCTTATTAATCTCTCTGGACAGGAAAAAGCCAGGTGTTTGCATTCAGAACCTCCTTCTTCACTTTGCCTAGATTAGACCTGGGGAGTTTGGGCCTGGCAAGCAGCACAGCCCTGCTGCATCAGTGCTTCCTCACCGGAGCTCGGTAAGGAAAACCAGAGGGGGACACAGGCATGCTGGCTCGTGGTACCAAACAGACCTCAGCCTGCAACACAGAAGCAGACAACTTGTGAAAGAGAGTCACTAGCTACTAACACTTCCATAAGAAAGGACTACACAGTTTTCCAGCAGCGCTAGAGGGAAAAAGACCAAGTGTACTTACTGCTGTTAAGACGGATGAGGACTCTGGTTTGGAAACATTGTGGCTGTTGAAAAATATTGATTCTCTGTCTGCAATTAAAAACAGGTTGTAAATAACCTTATACCTGATTTCAATTTCCAAATAAATAGTGCAAGAAACAGTAGGTGGCACTGCAGCCCTGGGAACCTTGTCTTGGTCCCCACTGGGCTGTCCCTGCCACCCACTCCATCCACAGGCACTTTGCCACTGGCACTAGGCTGCCCGTACGGGCAGGGACCCACAGACTGGTCACCCACGGTTCTTGGACCACAGGTAAACAGAACCACGCACTGGGTTACAGAAATTGGTTTCCTTTCCTTCACCAAAGCCAATTACCTAAGTTTAGTCAGATAATGAAGTTAATTTCTACTGATTTGCTGTACTCAAAGTGACAGTTCCAAGGGGTATGTGTGTGACAGAAGGGAGAAGATGCATTCACTGCAGTGCTTGAAAGATGCCTTAAAATGTTCCCTTCAGAAAGCAGAAAGCAAAAAGCAAAAGTATAGACCAACTGTCTTAATAGTTTATATGAACGCAGGTTCTGGCCTGCTTAATTTGATCAGGACATAGAGCAGACCTAAATACAGGCATACACAGCTACAGACAAGGACTTTTGCTGGGATCTTACTACATCTATACTAACAAAATACATATTTGTGTGCAAAATGCAATGGACAGTGGACATGGGCATACTACGATCAGCAGAAAACACTAAACAAAGTGACAAAAAACTGGCACTTGTTCATTCATCTCCTTTAGTTTGATCCTATCCTCTCCTTCTGGATTTTTCCAGTTGCAAGCAGATCATGCTCCCATCTTTAATTTAAACACACATACATAATCAAGGTAAAAATAGGGAGAGGAAGTTCTGAAATTATGGAATCCAGGAAATTCTCTCCAAAGGACATTTATAAACAAACTCCGGAACGGATGACTCATGAACTTACTGTGAAATGAGAGAACTCTCCTGTTCCCCCTTTCCACATGACATAAAACAGTTTCTAACAGGTAAGACTCAGGTTACCATTGCATAAATATTTACTATATGAATGTCATTCATATGTATTCCAGAGCAGGTGAATTATTTCTCTTCCTATTGAAATAATACACAAGAGGAAATATGGTATGTCAAAACCAGCTGCCTTCACTTCAGCAGTCTTTCCACAGATATTTTTCTTTTCAGATGTTTCCTGCCAAGGCTCCAACAATGAACATTTTCTTTTAAATCAGCACAACGTACCTGAGATTCCTGCAGAGAAGTTCTTTAAAGATGGTCTTTTCACCACTGTGTAGGATTCTCCGACCACGAAGACTTTATACAGCACGGCATTGTGGTTGATGAAGCTCTGAATGACGCAAGGGGGGCGAACAGCTTTCAGGCCCTCCTGGTTGAAGATGATTGCCATCTGGAAATAGGCACACAGAGTTGTGCACAAGGCTTGCAATGATTTCATGTGTACCCACCACCTGACTAGCAACAAGGGGGAACATCTACTGGTGGATGTGTATTGACCACGTGTCAATTCCTTTTCAGCTTCTAGATCTATTTCATTATGTTTCATTTAACTGACACACAGCTCTCATTACTGGCAGTGCAGCTTTTATTTTCAATCAACATTTTCTTCTCAGCTCTTCTCAGCAATTTCATTTGCTGCCTTTTCTTGGGGAGTTACTGCAACTTGCAGGTAAAACAAAAGGGTAAAACATCTGACCAACACAGATGACAAAGTTTGTATTCAATACAAGCTTGCAGCATGAGAACAACAGAAGACACAGCAATGTGTACCAGCTATATGAGTTCTTACCCACAACTCTATTTCTCCTGGTTTGCTTCAGCCCAGTTGCAACAGCCTAAGTGTCAGGGCTTTACCCACACCATCAGAGAACATTTTTCAGACTCTGGTAGTTCTTACTGCTAACAAATGCTGGCCTATTGACTTTCCTTTGTATGGATAGTTCTCTTGAAGGCACTGGAATAAACACGCCAAAAAGGAAGGCATTTATAGGGCCTGAATGATGACCAACAGCTGCCTCACAAAGCACAGAAGTGATGTTTGTAGGTGCATAAAAATACTTTGACCAGACAGCTTATCTTCAGCACATGTTACACTGGTCTGTCCATCCATCTCCCCATTACCATGCATACCTGCATATATAATTAGCATAACCACAGTGCCCCATTCTGCAGGTTTGTTGTTAGAGTATGGCTGCACCATTATGGCACAGGTGATGAAAGTACTTTATACCAGTGTGCCCCTACACAGCAGTGTGGATGAACTTAGGTTTGCTCTGCATCCTCAAAGCCCTGAAAAAGCTATGCTCTATGGATCTGAATATTGACCTCTCTTCATTGCTCCAGCACTGCTGGGCCTTGTTATGCACAGTGGCAGTGGGGCATGTTGGTAGTAAACTAAGTGCAAGTAAGGACTGTTTAAGGTCAGAGCACTTGACATACATTTTATCTTTCTCTCCTCAGGCAAAAATTCCCTCCCACAGACAGCGATGTTTTGGGTAGAAGACCCTTCCTCTCTGAAGAGTTGTGAAGACAACTGCTAACAGTCAAGTCTTCAGCCTGCCAATACCTCACTTACCAGAAAAGTTCCTAAGCTCTGAAACACAAGTGTGGTTTTATGCTTGTTAGCATTTTTTCACTGTCCTGATTGGGCCCACTGTTTTACTCAGGACACGCGACAGTCCAAAGAGGCTAAGAGAATTGCTCTGGGTCATACAGTGACTCCACACAGATATACAAAATAAAATAGGAGCTTCCTGCCTCAGCATGGTGCAGAGGAGTTGCACTGCTTTCTTACACTTTCCATATACTTTCTGTCCATTTTTGTGCTGAGACTAGCTGTGTCCTAGAGAAGCCAGGGTCACTGAAAGGATCTTACAAAGAAACTTTATCACTTTGTGCTCTCTCTCATGTATTACATATGATGAACTTCTCATTTGATGAATGCTATACTTTCAGGCTGAACTTTTGCTAACACCTAAGTTTGCTCCTGTAAGAAAATATAAAATATACTATAATAGCAAATATGTGTGGCTCGGCTTTGCGAATGAAGATTTGGGAAGGGCTGTCCCCGCATGGGTGTGCCCTTCCAGCCTGCGCAGTGGATTTTAGGTGAGGCACAGCATGTGCAGAACTGGCCCCACCGTTTAAGTCCTGAGGTCCATCTGCCACGGCTGAGTGAGCTTGGACAGTGCCAGTGAAGTTCCTCAGGACTAGAACCTACAGCACCCGGCATTTCCCAGGAGGTCTCCCATCCAAGTACTAATCCGGGGCTGACCCTGCTTGCTTCCAAGATCTGACGGGATCGGATGTCAGGGAGGCATTTAAC
This sequence comes from Pithys albifrons albifrons, assembly GCF_047495875.1. Classification (NCBI taxonomy): domain Eukaryota; kingdom Metazoa; phylum Chordata; class Aves; order Passeriformes; family Thamnophilidae; genus Pithys; species Pithys albifrons. The sequence goes on along the minus strand of NC_092463.1, from coordinate 16,563,087 downwards.
TGCCTTAATAGCAAATATAATATAATAGCAAATGTAATAGTTTTTGATGTTTGTTTGTTTTTCAAAAACATGGCTGTGGTAAATGATTTAGTGATTACATACTTATAGTTAAAAGTCTCAGCACACTTTTGTCCTTATTCCTCCTTATCTGGTAGTCCACATTACAGATCAGGTAACTGCCTGCAGGCATGCCAAATGACTCACTAGATTAACATTTTCTGAGTTCAAGTCAATGTGCCCATTCAATGCATACTTGCAGCTGATACTCTTACTGTCTCTATTACACCAGGTGCTTTCTGTTTGACAGCACAGAATGAATTTGCAAGTGGTAACAACCTGTGCAAGAAACTTCTCTAACTGGCAGGATCATCCATCAAGATGATCCACAGTAACAACATCATGCCTCGTTTGTTTCTCACTGGTGGCAAGAAACACTTCTCTTCCTCCTCCTGTGTAGACTGTTGGCATTGTATCATCTACACTGGCAAGAACTATGCTGTTCCTATAGTGTTCTCTTCCAGTATTAATTGATTCCCACAAAAAAACCCGTAAAATGAGTGGGTGTTTATCAGCCTAATTTTAGAAGTGTGGAAAGCCAGAGAGTTTATCTTCTCAGCACATAACTGACCTAGACTACTGGAAACTATGTGAAACTTCTCTTCTGCAAAGCTCTGTGCTGACAGCCCATGGACTAGCATACAACCCATATAACTCCTGTGGTGTTGCATTATGCTGCTTCACTGGGATGTCTCATGCTTTTAACATGCATGAATAGAGCTCCAAGAATTTGCTTGCAGGGTGTATTTGCTCTTTGTAATCTAGCACAGACCTGCTGTGTCTGGCAGTAACATGTGAACAATACTTGATATCATAATTTTGCAACAGCATTCCTCATAAATGCAGAGCTCTCTTGAAGGCAAAAACTAAACAATTGCACTAATAATTTTTACTGACAATGTCCTTAAGAAATTCAGTATCAAAAAGACATAGTGATTCTCTGCCTTTTCAGTACTGTCTAGTGAACACTCAGAAAAAGTAATTCTAGACACATTTTTTCAGGCTATGGATCTCTCATGGCAGCTTTACTAAAGGTTAATTATGTTCTGACCTGCTGGCAGCCGAGAAGCACAACTTTCAGCCATCATCTCTGTTCAAGTTTAACAAATGGTGCTGGCAAAGTGGGGTTCAAGTGCTGAGCTGGCCAAGGGGTCTGCTAGTGCAGAGGCCATGTAGAACTACGGGACAGCACAAGAAGGCTGACAGCACCTTGGCTTAACTACAGCATGTTCTCACATGAGAAGTGTGGAAGTTGCCAGCCTTGTTGGCACTGAACCCAAACTGCAGCCTGTCCCTGTTAGCCTGTACTTGAGCTTTTTGAAAAGCAGGTTTCTGGTCAACAATCTAGTTTCAGTGTCAGCTCTGCAATGAGAATATATCTACAGAAAAAGAAGTGATTTAAAAGGCAAGGGAGGACTCACTAATAAAACAGGTAACAATTTACTTGTAGACCTATGCTTCATCATTTAGACAGACTGTACTGTAAGCAGATATTTTTTCTATGCTTCCCTTGCCATTACTGACTATAAGCAATTATAAGACAGTTCCACTCCGATCATAAATACACTTTTGGATCATTCCTGAAAACTCAGCAACTCCAAAAGTTGCTACTACTAACTGTGTAAAGTACCATGTAAGATTTCAGGCTTTTTTACAAGGGTCTTTCAAGGCTCTCCTAAGTTCCTAAATGATAAAGTGCAGCCTACAACTGTATTTTGGTGTAATTTTTGCTCAGCAAATGGAATTCTGGTAGGACGCTGAGGTGTGTCTGTACCATGTGAAAGAAGATCAAAGAAAGTTTCACCAGGGAAACCAAGTCCAAGCCTGACTGGACATGCACTGAAAGGTGCATGCATTTCAGCTTGCAGTTGCAGAGGAACTCCTGACAGAAAGATCAGCAGGGAAGATTGAGTCTTAAATTCATTAACAATCCAGATCACAAGTGTTCTTGGGAACGACAGCAAAAGTTTATAACAGCTGCTCTGGTGAACTAACAGGACTGTCTGTTGGTTTGTGAAATAATGCAACGTAAGGCCTGCCTGAAAAACGTTGCTGCAATTTTAAAAGAAAGTGCTGGTCAGTCAAGATTTCAGCCACAGTCATTCTGCTGTCTAGATTAATGTTTTACTTCAGGGCCTTCAGCTCTCAGAGACATTGCAGCAACATAGCACATGTTTTAGGAGCAGCTGGGAAACCTGGGCTGATGACCATGCTGTTAACAAAGGAGGCCAGGAATTAGGAGAGCTAGCAGCAAGGGCTGGATTCTCACACTGAGCTGCAGTAAGCAGGAAGGCAGGAAGCACAAATGGAAAAGAATTAAAACAGGACTCAACTCACCTAAATTTAGAGGAAGCTAGTCTCATAGGTAATGCACTCCTTCCAGGAATACACAACCATTTTAGTTGCAACTGCCTTACAGGAAGGCAGATAAGTTCTACCAGCCTCATTCTCCCCACAGAGACCACTATGTTGTTACAACTGAACATGCCTGGAAACCGTTTCTTATTTGTTACGCACTCCCTTCAAGGAAAGAAGCCAGCTGCTCCATCTGAAGGACAAACTCACTTCTCATCTGTACCACATACATATTGGAAAAGTAACACTGTGGGATGGAAACAGCATTTAGTGTGACCTCTCACCAAAGGAGAGACTGAAGGAGATTCCTGGCAGACAGAGCTGACTGGAGACTACAAACTGCTGGACACAACAAGATGATAGAAGCTAGAAACTGCTAAAAATAACTTCTATGTCAGGACGTTCAAGTCAAATTTAACTTCATTTCAGATTTTTGAAAAAATAATGGTGCGATTAAACATGAGGGAGAGGCAGGGAAGAAAAGTTGTTTGGGCACAGACTTCATTCTGCCTGCTACAGGGTTGGAAATCAGCAGCCAAACCACTGTGGCAGGGGACTGGAAACGGGGCTAATGCTGCAAGGTTTTTAACTCACCTCATGAGAGTTGGTTCCATGGGCCACTCTGGTTTTACAAACTGGGTAAATAAAAAAAAAGCAAAACAATTTACCACTGAAACAGGACACTGAAACAGGACAAACCCCTTATAATCCTGTTCCCACCCACACATGCAAACACTGGAGTTCACCAGACCAAGGTACTGACTGTTCCAGACACCAGTGACAGTCTCTGCTTGAACAGTGTCCTCAATCATTGCAAAGCTTGGTTTGCTCCAAGCCTTATTCTCTCAACTCCCTGTAACTAAGGTGCAAGCACAGATCATTATTAGGACTGGACAGAGTTGCAAAGCATCAGCTAAGAAGTTAGTACCAGGATTGCTATCCTGCCTACGCAAGAGAGCATCTTTACATGTATCAGTTTTTCTGAGGCTGGAGCTAGTTTACAGGTACTACAAAACACCCCTGTCCTGAAAACAAAGTAACTGGGACACAATGTAAACTAACTTGTTTTCCTAACTCCCTGTTTTGGGGAAAGAGTAGGAAACCTAACGAGCTGAGCCAAGCTAAGATACAGTTATTTTTCACAGGCAACCATAGAGGGGGAGAAAAAAAGATAGAGTCAGGCAGTTCTTTCTCCTTCACATTTCTCATGTGCTCTGTACATCCTGGTTCTCACCTCCATCCTAAATAGGAGGAGGAGTAAAACTAGTAAGAGGAAAAAACAACATGCTCCTTCTCCTGTGAAACCAGAGAAGAGCTGAAGACCCTGGGGCCCACATGAGCACTAGAGCTGATGTTACTTATGTGTTAAAGCAGAAGAGATGAAAACCTGCAAATAGTGACGGGGTGGATAGGACGAGACTTCTTTGGAGGTTGCTGGAAGAATTGAATTGCCAGGCAAGAGGACAGACAGCTATTAAAGGCAGATGACCTGCACTAGAGTCCAAAATAAGTTGATAACTTGAAATTTTGGAAAGTATGTATGATGTCTCACAGATACATGCTCTGGAGAGCTAGAGCGTTTTTAAGAAAAAATAATAGAGAGAGTAAGAAGAAAAAGCACTCCCAGAGCACCAAGTTGTATTAATTTTCAATGCTATTTTGTAATTTCATCATCCTTTAGAGGGGTTGATTCAGACCTTCTGGATATATGGGCTATGCTGCTGACTGCTGAGGACCAGCCAGCCTGCACTGAGAGCACGGTGTGAAGAGAGGGGGTCAAAGGCATTCAGTGGGCTTTAAATTCCTGTTTCACAACCCAGCTTCAGGAGACCTGCCTCATGTGGGACAGCGATGGCAGGGAGGGCAACACATGCTTTTTCCACGCGACTTTACCTCTGAACCTTACAAATGAGGCAAGCACCAAGGGAACAAACACCGACTAACCGATTCTGCTCACTTTATACTGCAAGGAATCAAATAAAGGAACGAATTAAAGCACAAGCCCCACAATGAAACTTGCTACAAAGCACAAACAGTTCATAGCAGCTGTTTGAGGCTGTGGGCCCTTGGAGTCTGTTATGTATGGTAACTTTTTACCCTCTTCCTTTTACTTTCTATGACTATATTTGTAGCGTGGAGCAGGGAAAGGGAGAGGTGGGTGAAAAAAAAGGGAAATCAGCAAGGCACTGAATTTCTCAAGAAAAACAATGAATGCAGCTTGGCAGGAGAAACATCGTGCAGAAGTTCAGGGCAAGAGGCTAACTTTGTTAGAACTATTAGCATTTCCCAGGAATGCATGTTTACTGTAGTGAGGTGTTTAAAGTAAGGACCATCAATAAAAGGCAAAGTAAAAGCTGATAGGGAGGGGGTTTGTTCCACATTCCAAATGCTAACTGCTTTAGAACATTTATTTCAGGAAGGTTTTAACATCCCTGACACTTTTGGCAGTGAAACCTGCACTCTTACAATGTCAGCTATGTCTTGGGGGATGCATATTGAGTACTAGAACCTACTAGAAGCACCAAGAAAAAGCCCATGTACATACTGAATGGGAATGCCAGTCCATTCTTCTCTATAAGCTGCAAGGTATCTTCTCCACAGGCACTTGTCAGCTCCATGAAGGGTGGTGAACAGATCCTCTCATCTGCAAGACAAAAAACAGACTCAAATGGAGATGAGGGGTTTAGCTTCTCAGCTGCATCATCACCAGCTCTCTCCATACTAACTGCTTCTTGAGAGTCCACTTTAACAGTTGATATTAATTCACCAGACAGATGTAAGTCAAGACTGAATTTGGGGTTCTGGAAACATTTCAGAAGAAATGGACACTTCTGAACGGCCTAATTTTCAGATAATCTAAATGGAAATATAAAGCCAGTGTTTGCACAGTTAGGCAGCAAAAATGATCACTGGCTTGGGAACATGCAGCTGCACAAGACTTAGCCAGTGAGGTGAAAAGCAAATTGGATCTCAGCTCTTAACTTTATGCCTTCAATTATAATTTTCTAAAGCATTCTACAAAAAATTGAACGGTCATCAAATGTGACTGGACTAGGCAGTCTCACAAAACCATCATTCCTGCAGAGCTATTCCAGTGGCAGATTCCAGTGAGGATTTACTTCAGACAGGGTGCCAGTCATGCAACACATCCTGCTGTCCCAGGAGAGGTCAGCAGGCCCAAAAATTTTCAGACAAGAGCTGTGCACACACTGACAAAGTCCAGATGAAGAACAACACCCAAGTACAAGCGACCATCCAAGTTTACCTCCTCAGGGGCATAGTCTTTTAATTACTACCTTCATGGAGTTTTAGCTGTGGCCAGGTAAACTTTGGAGCCACCAATGCGTTACGTTATAACTTGAGTTAGCTGCACAGTACTGAGCGTAATTCACAACAGGTCTGCCAGGACTCATTTCTTAGACTTATTTCAAGAGAAACAGTGTGACACCTTCCTCCAAGAAGCAACTGGAGACAAGTACAAATGACAGGAGCAATTGTATCTGGCAAACTCAAGTCACAGATTTATATAAACCAGCAACTTGTCTTGAAAATAAGCAAAATGTGACTGTTAATACCATCCACATTTAACCTAATGAGCACAGAGAATCTGAACAGGTGGAGGCCAGTCTGTGCAGAAACTGAAAAGTACATGTGAACTAAAACTCCAGCAAAGTTAACTATATACTCTGAGAGAGACATGCATCCAAAAATCACTTAATATTGCTTGGATTAATGCTTTTCACTTAATTTTAAGAATATATATAAAGAAAACAATCACTGAAGATTACAAAGATGCAAAATTCTGTGTATTTTGATATACACATCTCAATACATCCTAAGGGCTTTGAGAATATCTGAGAACTCTGACCATTAGCAGTGCTGTTGCTACAAGAAGTTTTCTGAGAAAAGAAAAGGCTATTTTCATACACTCTAAAAGGAGCATAAAGATTGATGCTTTGAGGTCAACCTCTACAAAGCTAAACAAAACATCCCAGACTTCAAAGTTTTCAGTTTGGTGCTATGAAAATAGAAAGCAGCATCCAAAAGTGACAGGTACTGTAATATTTACAAGCCTTTGCCAGACTAAAGTTCCTAAGTTGGATGAATTTAAGGAATAAGATTTAGATTACAGATACTTTGGAACAACTTTGGCTTGGCAGCTCTCCCACCCACATGCTTAAGGCTCACAAATAACTTTGCCTTCAGAGTGCAGATGCAGAGGGACGTATGGTTCCATCTCACTTCTCCCCTTTTCTCTGCTATGCAAACAGGAATGGGAGACAAGGAGGATTCAGTGTTCCTTCTGATTACATGACACTCGCATGGGGAGATGATTGAAGGGGCAAACAGTAACTTCTTTGACTTTGTACTTGGAAAAGACCACCTGGATCAACAAAAAGTAGCAGAGAAGACTCTTAGCATCTCAAAGTGCTCCCGCTGACTTTGCACACCACTGGCATTTTCTCCAAGAAGGCAATTCCAGCCCACTGAAACCTCTAAAACAAACCATTAATTCAGAGCCAGACCTGAGGACAAACAAACCCCAGCTCAACACAAGATTTCAGTACAGCTTATAGCTAGAAAACTGCCACTCTGAGTTTAATTGCATACTGAAATTCTGAAGACAGCTGTAGGTTTAAAAAGAAATCCTCCAGCTCCAGTCCTCCACTCTCTCCTCTTTCCCAGGGTGGTAAACACATGCTAAAGCTTTCTCTCATCACCAAACTCCTGCTATCAGAGTGGCAGCAGTCTCTGCACACCTTCTCTGCACTGAGGTCCAGCACAGACCTAATTCAATGGCTGAGCATCAGTTCTATACTGATTTACACCAGCATGGAACTACACCATATGATCCACGTGGTGCAAATGAACATGTGGGGATACACTGAACCCTCCCCTCTCCTCCTGCCAAGGTAAGCTGTTTTAGTGTGAACTTACTGAGCTGTGATCATGTTCTGGACCCTTGGCATGGGCACTGCTTCTTCATGAACCAGCTGTGACAAGACACCATGGGAAACCATTGCCAGAGAGAACAAGAGTAAATATATACAAACAAATAATCGTAACATTCCAGAGGTGGGAAGGGTGATGTGATCCTCTCTCCACCTAACTCTAACCCTATGGATGCTACAGCCTATAATTCAGCCTAAAACCAAGGAATATTCTCATTTGCACTTTAGAGCCCTAGTGTGGACCCAGCACTTTCATAAAAGCAGTCTGAGAACCACCACAGCATGAGGGCACAGCCATAGCACACCTCCCATGGAGCTGCACTGGCCATGCACTGCTGGCAGAAGTGACTCTGTATGTCAGGACACAGACCTGGAACAACGCAGAACCTGCACCAGGAGCTGATGCAGTTGTTCTACCATCAGTGCTCAGTTCCGTGCTGTGCATTGAGATGCTGCTGACTGGAGAGCCTCCTTCTAAAACAGCAAGTTTGGAAAAGACTCGGCCTTAGCCATCCTTGGCTATGGACAAGTGACCTTAAATCCCAATGGGTTATTACAAATGCAATATCTATATTTTTCAAATTTGATCTGAAACAAAAACTCGGGCAATTCTTCCCTCCCTTTGGGTGCATACATTTCATCACACAATAAACAGATATCCACAATTATTAACCCTATCTTCATGTAGCCTATGCTGAATTGAAGATATCAGCAGGAAAAATCTGTCCATAAGTCAAAGGACTGCTGTGAATTAAGAGACTGTACATTACTATAGTCCACACTTAGAGAATGGTATTCCTTTCTTTTCTAACAGCCTGGTAGTCTCTGAGAGTTCTGCCTTTGAAATATGGCCAGGACACCAGGTGGACCTTGTCACGTCCCAAACTGCCAGCCTAACAGCAATAAGGAAAGATTCTTCAGATCAGGAGAGGGTTCAGCTCTCACTTCAGCCAAGTACCCAGAGTATCTGTAGCACTTTTGTTGTTAGAATCAACATATTGTAATTAAATTTAAAAGTCAAAATTCTGTCACTCTGTTCCTCCCCCATCTTTGTCCTCATTTTTATTGTATGCCTTGGCACAAACTTTGTGGTGTCTGCTTTCTGTATTTGCCTTCAAATATTCTCCCTTTTCTTCAAGACTGGCTGATCTCACAGGGAGCTCTCTCTTTCTCTCTCATCTTTCTTACTTTCTGTATTTTTTCTCACTCCCATTTCTCACCTATACTGTTCTTTTTTTCTAACTGTTACTTCTATTCTTCCACTGCTACACCTACACTTTATGCCTCCATCACCTTTGAATGGAGATCATGGCTGGGATCATGTTCATTGCAAATGCAGGAGCAGCATTTGCAGTGGAACCCCTGAAGACAGCAAGGAAGCAATCACAGTACCAGGGCAGTCAGTTCTGGCACGTCCTGCTGTGGGGTGAGCTTTGTCAGAGCATTGTCCCATTCCCATTGAGCAACAACATTATTATGAAGGTGGAAGACTTGGCTGATGAAGGCCAGTTTAGAGGATGAGCAATACAGCTAACCAAGGAGTCAGTGCCAGGAGGGGATAACTCCAGGTGAAGTTCAACAATAATGACAGAAGCAATGGGATGTGAAAATGGGAAAGATACAGACTAAAAACTTGCTTGGGGAAAGGTTTTCTGGCAAGTGAGAATTGGTGGAAATCTTTATACTCAGGACTTACTTTAGTGAGAGATGCTGGGTAGTCTTCTCTACTCAAGGCCTGTGCATCACAATGGCCTGCAGACAGACTGCCAAACAGTCACAGGATGCCCAAACCCTCAAAAGGAAGAAGGCACAAGAAGCCAAACACTCAACACACACTCCCATTCAGCAGGCAGGCAAAACAGATAGAGGAAAAATAACAGTAATGCATGGCTGATCCCAGTTAAACCAAATCTTGATAGTAAAAAGGGCTGTATAAGACAGTCCCTGGATGGTTTTTGATAATCCTTGTACTGTAAAGGTTTGAGAATTACTGACACAGAGGGCAGCTGTGGATGACCGTGGGGAAAAAATAAACCACAAAAACAGAAGAACCATAAAATAGTGCCCTATTCAGATTTCTTTGGTCCTTATGATTCTGAACCTGTAAGGAAACAAGTATAGACTGCAGACCCAATGCTCTGCATTCATAGATCAACAAACTGTATTTTCTTGTCTTCAGAGAAGACGTTTAAAGAGAATTCATGGCCATCTGTGAGTAGAGCTCAAAATCTGTGTCTAGAAAAAAAAACAACAAACCATGAGGAGGCCACTGCCCATTTATCTTCAGATTTACAGTTTCAACAGGTTTCCCTACCTCGTACTTCACCATCCTTCATTATCTAACCTAGGGATTAGGAAGCACAGTAGACAGGCTGAAAAAGGAATATTTATTCCCAGCACCACCAGCCTCTTGCCACAAGACCATGACTCACTCACCAAACATGTTCTATCTCCGACCTCCCATTTGCAAAGTGTGGATAAGCCTTCACCTCGTCTTGGTGAGACAGGGTTTATGGGAGTTGGTTCAAGGAGTTTCAGGAAAAAGACTTTTTGATGCTACTGGAGCAATTACAATAGCCTGTTTGAAGCTTCAGTCTAAGCATCAGCAACCAAACTCCTGAGGGTGTTACTGGAAAAACATAAACCAGACAGTGTTTGCTAAAGAACATCCTCCCTTTTGACCAGGCTCAGTACTGCACTGTTAGCACAGAAGGTAACAGGAGGACCAAAAGGGAAACACGCTAAGGACAAGGAAAGGTAAAAACAGTTGGTCCAGTGAATTTTGAAACCAGTGGAGCGAAGATGTAGTTTGTCAAAGGAGCGCAAGAGGAGGCCTGCAGTCCCCCAGGTGTGCAACGGACTTGGCACATCTACATCCCCTAATTCTGCTTAGCAGTTCCAGATGGAGCACAGCGTGTGCCTGAGTTGCTCTCTGTGGCTGGAAAGGTTGCCAGAATTATTTTCTGAAGAAACTGGGTACACGATCCCCACATCACACAGAAAATTATTATGCAGAAAAATGACAAAGCTGTTTCTGAAAAGTGCTGGTCTCTGGTGTAAACACCCTTAGGCAGAAAAACATCCATGTCCAAATCAGGACTGGCTCAGGCCAGTTATCATCCAACGCTCATGGAGCAAATGTTAAGCCTTAAACTATCAGAAAGATTTACAGCACACCATAACAAATTCTAAACTTCCTACTTTGTTGAGAAAAGCCACTCTTTAACAGAATAGTTGGCTCTGTGATTTGGAAACATTTAAGACTCTTTAAAAATAAAATATTTTCAGTAAACTCTGCTTCACTGTGGCTTCCACCAGCTTGCACCACGGCACTCTGTTCCTATGGGGATAGAGACGATACATGGCCAAGGCAATGTCTTTTTCTCCTAATACAACAAGGGGAGGAAATCTGAACTTCCAGCTCACCCCTGCCTCCTAAGTTCATTTTCAAACAAAAAAACCAACCAACCCCACAATAAAGCTGAAAACGTTTTTTTTAAAGCATGTAGCTGAATCTTATCAAAGGTATCTTAAACCGCTACGACTGGAGTTCTTTGCCCTTTGGAATCCCTTTAATGACTATAAACTTCTAACTTTGGACTGTCACTTCTGCTAAGGTCAAAACTTGGTATGTCCAAGAGTCAGACAAGCTAAGCCAACCCCAACTTCACAGCAGTCCAGTTCCCATGAACTTCACCCCTTCCTCTAGCAGGTAATTTTTCAGTTGAAGCTTCATAAACCCAAAAATTTTGTTCTGAAATCCTACAATTTTAACAAGTTTATTTCAGCACTTCTGAGCTGTATTAAAAATACTGTCAAGTTGTTGTCCCTTTCCCTCACAAATGTGTGTGAATGACAAATATTGGCAGAGTAGATTTAGTTGAAACATATGTTAATCTGTACTCTTCCCTGAAAAATCAGTGAATATCTGAATATCTGTGTGTTTGCATCTTACTCATTAGTCTGAGCGGGGAAAATTCCAGTTCTCATGATAAAGCAGCTGTATTTGGGGACCATTTGGCAGCACAATCTAAAGACACAAGAGGGCAGAGCAAACTCAGCTTTGAGGGCACAATTTCAAGCTTACCCTACCACGACATACAAGGAACTGTGCACCAAATATCTACCTATGTTAAATGGAACATCTGCTGAGCAACAGTCTTGGCTTTTAATAAAATAGTTATTTTGAAACATCTGGGGAGCGAATGAGGAAATCTCTCAACTGAATGTAAACAAGAAACTATTCAAAAAAACTCCAAATAACTTGCCATTTCCATGCAATTTAGGAGTGCTAATTATGGTTTCAGAACATGAGGAAATCAGTGTAACTTGAAGAGAAAATATAAAGAAAAAAATAAAGGCAAAAGTCACAGTAAAGCCAACCTGATGGAGTTCACAAAGCTACAGCCTGTATAGGATCCTCCTGCACCTTCTGAATCTAGACTGTCATCTTATGCCCACTTTTCTTTAGTGAGCAGAATGCTCCTTTCTGAAGGGAATTCACCTCCTCTCTCGGGTGCTCAGGCTGAAAGAAGCAAGTTTTGCAAAGAAGCATTCAGCTTACTTGTAGTGATGGAGCCTCACAGGTACCTGTCAGCTACAGACTTGCCTTCAGTTAAAACAGACCTGTGGTGAGACATGGGCATTGACAGCCAATAAAGCTCACAGCAATGTAACAAGTTAGGAGGTGAAAAATTACCTCATTCAGGAGACAGAGTAAAGGCTGGGACGTATGTCCATCATCAAATAGCCTCATTTTTCCACAGGTCAGTTACCCACCACCTCACAAATGCAAGGGACAGGAAGCTTTGCAGTGGAAGTTCAAAAGCCAAGAACACCTCACCACAGAAAAAGGAGACAAATAGACCAGCTTTCCAGGAGAAGAAAATAAACCTTCTGGTGGTTCTAAGATTCTGTGTAAAGAAGGTAAAACTATAATATAAGTAAGGATGAAGGATGCAGAAAACCTGCTATAACAGCTTTTGTTGAAACAGTAACATTTATTCCTTAGAAGAGGGAAGCAGTACCAAAACTCAAAGAAGCGCTTTCTGCATTTTTACCCCAATAATGTTCCACTCAGAACCTTGGCATTGAAAGTACTGCTATCTGTGAAACCCCAAAGGCAATTCCAGAAGAGAGACAATGCAAAATCTACTCTGCATGTCTGCTCTATATTAAAATGCAAATGTCAGAATCAGTGTGAATACCTGAATCCCAAATGAAACCAACTCAACTGTCTCTAAAGATTAATTTGTATATGTTGTTTCAAATGCTTACCTATGTATTTAGAATACAGGAATTACAGTTGGCATTGCCATTCTCAAGTGACAGAAGCCCCCAGTTTTAGTACTCTTACCAACACGGACAATTCTATTTTGTCAAATGACAAATGAGTCTCAGAACCAAGAGACAGTGTTCAAATACAACTCCTTCCTGTGAAATACAAAAGGTATTTAATGGTCTAGATGCAGCTTTTTCATGCCTCCTCTCCCAAATACAGAGCTAAGAAACTACTTAAGATAGTACAAAACAACTTCTAAGCTAAACTTCCACTTGCAAACTACACACATTCAGGACAGGAGACAGTGGGAGGTTGGTCCCTGTGGTCTAGAACAAATAGTGGTGTGCAATTCCCTGTATACACACTCAGAGCTTGAAAATGGCCAGGGACCACCAGATTGGAGCAAGTATTATTGTTATACACTATGTGTTGGAGCTTGAATGAAAGATGTGAGCACCAGGGCCCTCATACTTGAATGTAGCACCAAAGTTCCTCATAAGCACCTGATGCACATGAGAAATGGACAGCAGAAAGAGCACCAGTTGCTCCATACAGTGGGATGCTAATAATTGCCAAGAAACTAAGGTAGGCTGTGAAAGCTCAATGCTGAAATCCTTACTGAATTTATTTACATGTACCTCTTAAAACAGTTACTTCCTCTCAGTTGAAGAATCAGTCTTTCCTTGTATTATAAAGAGCACATTGTCTAATGAAATAGAAGAACACTGGAAAGTACATTCATGGCAGGGGGCATGATGACAGACATGACAGGCAGCGTTTTCTTGTCCACAACAGAGTTCATCTGAAGATATTAGAGTACCCAGAAGAGCAGAGCCCACTGAAGCTCTTTATATCTCTAATCTAAGAGGGTTGATGGCCCTTAATCAGATCAATTTAATGAGCTTTTGGAAGCTAAATCCTGGGAGAGCCTGCACAATGCATGTCTCATGCCTTCAGTAAATACCACTTATTATCTATACATGCTGGGTCAGAGGCAAAGCAGCAACCCACAAGGAGTGCAAAAGAGTGACTGAACTCCCTCCAAGGTAGAGAGGTATCCCAGAGACACACGGGATGCGGCTCTGGCTGTATCAGCTCCTAGATCAAGCCTTCAGAGTACAGCAGGACTTCTGTAGCACCTGTGCCCCAGCTCGAGCCAGGAAGGAATATGACTTTTGGCTCCTGTTCCAAAGCATACTAGTGATGACAGAGGAAATGTGAGCAACTACCTGCCTTTCGTTACTTTACCAACTCACACATATGTGGACACAAAGAGAAGCGCAAGAGTTTACATGGAGATCTATGAGACACAGGAAGATCATAGGATAACACCAAGTAACAGAAGAGGCTCATGACTGCCCCTGCACAGCTGAGCAGGGCTGTGGTTGGGCATCTCCCATCAGCTATGCTGGGGAACCACCTCTGTGTTCTGAGGTCAAAAGGATTTGCCAGAGACTTGGGGACCATTGATTTCATTTGAGTTCCATTATGTAAAGCAGCCACACAGAACACAACTATATAACAGCAAAGTGCTTCTTCTTGTGCCATGGATGAAACCTAAGAACATGGCATTTCAGTAACAACAGTGGAAAGAACTGTTTACAGACACCTAAGCAAAGACTTAACTATCAACTCAACAACATAAGCAAATTATCATGGTCCCAAAATTTACATGTAAAAAGAAGATAATGTCCTGGCCTAACACTGTCTTTGCACAGGTTAGCAAAATTTTCTAGCATGTGTGGGACTTTTACCTTCTACACTGATCACCATTCAGTGCTTGCACTTTGTAGTGTGGAAAGAACAAACTCAAATGAACATGATTTTATTCACAAACATTTTGTATTTTCAAATTAAGATCTTACAGACGACTAGTAGACAGTCCTAAAATACTCAGGAAAAATGTAACTGAAACATTAGTTCTGGTCTTGAAGGATTCTGCTTTGCATTTGTTTGCAATGCCTTAACTGGAGTAGGGCACACCAACCAAGGCTGCTGCCCAACACAGCGACTGGTACAATTTGATAATTTTTCCAAAGTGAGGTGGATTGGGCCCACTCCAAAACCAATGAGAAGAAATAACTTCTGAGACAAACAAGTTATGTGTATTTTAAACACCAGAAAGAAAAAAAGCATAAACCTATCAATGTGGGAAAGCTTTGCTGGTGTATGTTTTTCTCTTCTAATTATGTTAGTATAACTACAGCACAGGAATGCACACACCCCACTTTGTTTAAATTGGATTAGTTTCTGTTGTTAAAAAGTCTTCAGACAGCCCCATACAACTCTCTTCCTGTACAACTGCAAAGCTCTCTGGGTACATAGTCCATGGAAGAGCATTCCCACACTGGATGCCAATACTGATCAAAACTGCAATACCTGTGAGAAAATACCAGGAGGCAACGACCAGCAGTCCTTACCCACTACCATGAAACTGTGTTGGTTTAGGAAGCTGACACTATTTCCACACTGCTGACAGGTGTTATCTGGACGTTATCTGCTAAGATGCCAGACTTCCAGAAGTATCCAGGACTAAAATGCCAGACTTCCAGCAGTACCCAGGACAAAGTGGCTTCTATTTCTATCTTCTCTGGCGCTGTGAGACTGGGTCTTTGGGTGCATCTTTGGTGCAATCCATGCCCATGTGGGCATGTCAAGCAGCTAGCAGCAGCTAGAAGCCACTTACTCCATAAAAACCTCAATGCTTCAAAGCAGGAAGTCCAGCACTTGATCTCCCCCAGTAACACTTGTGCAGGAGGGAGATGGTAATAAAAGAGGCAAAAGGAGGAAGGACGACTCCATCAGAGCAGAGTCCCTGCCTGATGTGCCAGCACACATGGCAGCACCAGGAGCCAGTCACACTGCGACAGCAGCCTCCTGAGTCTGGCTTTGAGCTCCAAGAAGCCATGTGCCAATGGATAATTGTGACAGAAAAGGGAGTTCATCTCACCTAGCTCCAGCCAACTTGTTTATGCAAGCTGTCTGTGTACCAATGAAGCCAGTGGAAATGGGCACATTTGGACAGTGATTTACCTAATACATTCAGCAGTTTAAAATTAATCACTTCTGGACATACCTGTCTCTACCCACTGCTTCTAACAACTTACTAGTCCTGGATTACCCCTCCTGTTCCCTCCTAACCAACTAGCACAAACTCAGGCAGTAAGGGGAATGTTTTTTATGTTTCTCTCTTTGTGCTGCACTGGGCTGGAGGAGTTCTACCAGCCTCTGCATGCGGTTCCTATCTGCTGATACAAGGATCGATCATACTGAGGGAGACTTTTCATCCCATTGGTTTATCCATTTAAGGCTTGATATAACAGCTATCTCTGTAATGCCTAAAAATCAGTTAGTGGGATTTAAGATGCATAGGAGGTACTTTCCCTAAAAATTTAAACATTCTAAAATTTTCTGTGCTTTCTACATGTAATGGCTGTGTCTTCATTTATCTCTTTTTTTATCTCCTCCCTTTGATGAAAGTAGCAAAACATTCACTGTCTAGGCCCTCTCATCCTGGGGGGTTTTTAATTAAAGGGCAGCTCTCAGGTCTTTTCACACGTTGCTGGTTGTCCTTTTAGTCCACCACAGAGTCCCACCTCCTCCTCTAACTCAGCCTGACACCATTCCTGACCTTGCCTTCGCACTTACACTGCCATCTGGTCACAAGCTTTCTCAAGGATAAACCCCTATCATGGCACTTCTAAAACCAGGTCCTTCCTCAAGTCCCTTCACCAAAACTCAAGCTTATACACTCTTTCTCTTTTCCCTTAGTAGCTGGATCCTTTTTACGTTTCTCCTTGTTAACCAATCTAACAAGCTGGAAGTTGTGAAGAAATCTGTTACATTTATTAGTTCCCTCAATGAAGTGCATATGAAAAAGCCAAATAATACCTCAATAGGAAGAAGCCTCAAATATCGTGAGTGGATTGAAGAAAACTGAGCTATAGCACAGCCACAGACTGGATCATTAAGAAAACAGGTGCTGAGTTGTGTAGGAAGCTCTTCCAGCTCCTGGTCAACTGCCCACAATTCCCCAGCCATACTGAACCTACACCAACAAATACAGTGGATGCAGACTCCTAGAAGGCCAGAGTACATCATCTCCACCCCTTTAGCTGCCCAACACAAAAGGGGCTGTGAGCTCTCTGAGGTGGTAATGAATTAATAAGGGTTTTCCCTTTCACAAGAGCCAGTGAGAGGACCCATGACAGTGACTTAGAGATGGAACCTCTGGAAGATACCTTGAACCACACAGACACATCCATTTAGAAAACTGCTGGGTTTTGTGGCTCAGAGTATCTGATCAGTGTAGAGGAAATTTCCCCTTGTGTTCAAAGTCAATCCCAGTATCCAACAGATCCTTTCCCAAAGGAAAAGTAACAATCTGTGTCTTAGAAAATGCACTTCTTTGAGAAGTAAATAGTTGCTTGATGTGCACCTACTTACTGTCTTTCAACCCACTTTTTGGTGTGTGACAATACTGCAAATATATGTTGAAATCTTATGCTCTACAATGTCCTGCACAAAAGAGTTAAAATGCTACTAACAGGGTAAGTAAAATCACAGGCTAAATTCTATTCTTAATTATGTTGTAATCAAAGAAGTATTAAAGACTACCCAGTCAGAAGAATGCCAGATTCATACACCAGGTGTAGGATCTGAACTTTGCTCTGAAGGTGTATTAGAACATTATGGAAAGAGCTGAATTCTTGGCTAATTTCCAAGAAGAGAAACATTGCTAAGCTCAACAAGCTAGGCAGCTCTCAGCATGACCCATCATGGTTTGTATAAAACATCTTTGATTTAGTAGACATGCTATTTCCTTTTCATCTGATCTATTTAATGACCTTTTTCCAGGCTTTGGGAATCTGGGTACTCCTTTTCTTTTTCACAGACCGAAAATGCTGTAACAAAGTCAGGGCAACAGAAGGCATTCAGAGACATGGTATTTTCAAAACGAGGAGCGTATCTGCAGGTCTGGGAAAGCTAAATACTTCAAGGGTGATTAGTAGACTTCTAAGACATGCAGTCATGTCTTTCAGTCAAAACTTTACTAATCTGCTTCCTAGTAGATGAAAACAAGCTTGTATTTTCAATGATTAAAAAAAATAAACCACAGAGTACATAGTAAGATTAGACTTTTCAACTAGCTAAATGCAGATGATAGAATGCTCATAGCAAATCCAGGCTTCTATCACTGATGTACATGTCATTTATACAAACCTCTCCAAATACACAAAGTTTCATACACGTTAAAGATTCTTCCATCCTCCCTGCGCTACCCAATAGGGGTTCACTCTACGGCCAAGGAAGCTGAAGCAGACCCTCAGCGAACTGACCAAAGGAACAGTGGGTTTCAGTGGCAGGCTCTGGCTCAGGACATACCAGCAATCCTCCTATGCTCTCATACAACATTCCTCATTTGGAGATCTCTCCCGGTTTACAAAGGCAGCACTTGCCACCAACTCACTTTACAGCAGGGAAAATGAGAGACAAAACCCTAGAAGGGCTCATCAAGAGACAGCCTGTGGACAGGGGTAAAAACCCTCATCTTTCTGCCTGACTTTGTCTGAACCAAGAACTTAACCAGTTCCTGGCTCTGTCCTGAGCCACCAGCCACATGCAATGCAACATCTTAACAACGTTGGTTGTCGCATTTAAATACAGAGAAAGGAAACATAGACAGAAAAATACTGAAGTAAAAAAGTGCAGTGGAATTGCTTATAAGAGCTATGAACAGCACATAGAGTATAAACACTTTAACTTATTTCAAGAATGTAAATGTGATCCTAAATAACGTTAGAATTTGCAAAGATACATAACACAGACACATAGCTGAAGCCTTACATGAGATTTCCTCATGTGTCTGAAGCTCAAATCCCTGCCCATTTGCTTGGTTTCAACTTTGCATTCTTGCATTGCTGTAATTACTAGTTATTGCTTTTTGGTCTTTGTGCCCATGGATGATTTCATGTAAGTGTAAGCTGTGCAACCAGCACCACACAGGTCCCCAGATGTGCTCATTTCTGTAGAGCCTCTCAAACACAAGGATCTGCATGTCAGCACTCTAAGCACTCCAGACACAAGGAGGACACAGACTAAACAAACACATCAGTTCTCTGAGGTGGGGAGGCTGCTCTTCCTGACTTGAAATCAAATTTGGAGAAGATGAGATTATGCAAACAGAGGACATCTGAGACCATGAATGTGTCCTGACAAGAATCTTTCAGCTTTCCTTCCTCTTCCCTGAGGCCAGCCCTGGTGCCATTTGTTAGCAGCAACCTGAGTGCCATGTATTAATCAGCAAAGCAGAGCACAGACATCTTTTCTGTGTGATTTATTCACATTACCAGAGAAGAGGGCAGTACAAGACATTAGGCCACTGCAGACAAGGTGCTGTAAAACTCAACACTTGGGCTAAAAAGCAGGAACTATGTACCTTTGGTCTCACGGGGAGCAGCTTTCAAAACCTGACCTCAGCAGCTTCTCTCTGAGATGCATGTGGAGGAGGATTTTGTTATTTCTCAGAGCTGCTGAATTCAGCTCAGCAAGAAGGGGAAAGCACTCAGGAAGGAATGCTGTGTTTTGCCAAACAAGGACATGTTAGCAACCTACCAGGACACCAGCCGAGGCAGTACCAGCACTTGTTTTGTTCCAGTTAGTCTATTAGTCACATCTATGTGCTGTCTGCAGCAGCCAAAAGCTCTAGTTAGACATATGAGACTTGTACAGGCAATTCCAGAAACACATTCATTCTGTGCCAAAAGACAACATGCTGCCAGGTACAGAAGGGGATTCTCACTCCAAGAGCAGGGGTGATATTTTGTCTCCGAAAATGTACCAGGAGTCAAAGGCGACGGAAGACCTGAGAACAGTCAGGAATGTACCATGGCTCAAGTCTGACAACGTGCTTGTCCTTGGGAAATCCTTAGTTTTAGCAGAACAAGAGGAGGAAATGCCCTGAGGACTCTTTGCAATGTCTCCACAGGAAGAGATGTTGCAAGTATCAATTACACTGTTGAACTGAGAAAGTGGGGAAAGAATAATCTGTGTTCAGAACTGGAAGAACACAGCAGGTGTCAATATTTTCCAGTCTTCAGGCATGTAACATCAACATTTCAAGCTCATCTGTCAAGTGTTTAATTCTAGTCTCCTTGGGTTCCTTAGGAACAGTCTGCACAGTGTATAGCAGAGTACAAAAGCAGGAAGCCATTGGGAG